>NC_140775.1:17939388-20574191 GCF_044657685.1 Stegodyphus dumicola
CTACCCTTGACGCAGAACCACAGACGTCTCCGCCGCCAATGGTGCGATGAAAGAAGAATGTGGAGGATAGAATGGAATGAAATTGTCTTTACTTACGAGTCATGCTTCTGTCTGCAACACCACGATGGTTGGCTTCAAGTCTGGAGACACCGTGGAGAGAGGATGCTGAACAGCTGCATTATGCACCGCCACAACTGGTCCTGCACCGGGTATTATGGTATTGAGCGGTATTGGATATCACTCTCGCACTACTCTAGTACGCATTGCCGTTACTTTAATTGTCGAGGTGTTGGAGCCAGTTGTCCTTCCTTACCGTCAGGGTTTGCCCACAGCCATATTTCAACAGGATAATGCGCAACTGCACGTGGCACGCATTGTCCAAGGGTTCTTTGTCAATCGCCAGATTGAATTGATTCCCTGGCAGGCTCTCTCTCTCCGGATCTTTCGCCGATAGAAAACATGTGGCCCATGGTTGCTGAACGATTGACCCAGATTACATTCCAAACTGCCACACCCGATCAACTTTGGCAACGTGTGGAAGCTCCTTGGTCTGCTGTACCCCAAGAATAAAGTGTCTTTGTATCAATGCCGAGGCGTGTGGCAGCGGTGATCTCCAAAAATGGCTGCTACTCTGGCTACTGATTCTGGAAGGAACAACACTTCACAGAAGTCTACAAATTTAATAATTTGATACTTGGTCAACATGTTATCTACTAAATAAATTTTGTTGTGATATCTCTTGCCTTTCTTGGTACTGCAATTTGGGTGGCCAGCAGTGTAAATTTGGAGGATTTCATTCCTACCGCATTAGAAAAATAATTTGCCTTATCTGACAAATACGGCTACTCTATATTGTCTCCCATAACGTAGCTGAAATTTAAATGTTTAAGTATTTATAGTTTGAATTAAGACTATAACTGGAATTAAAAAAATAAATATTCATACCCAAAATCCAGAGAGAAAATGTGATAACTCTGACTAGTGCACTAAGCCAGAATTTTCCCAAACTGTTTAACATTGCGATTTAATTTTCAAAAAAATTATCGCGACCCACACATATTTAGCAATTCTGAAAAAAAGAAAAGGCAAGCAGAGTTAGTCCTAGAATAAAACAATGTAATTATAAAAGAGATCAATAAAAGAGATACAATCATTAGCATTTAATCAATACAATTATGATGTAAATTGTCAATAAATACATATATAATTCAAAATGTCTTTTCTTTTCCACCATTAAACGGACTCCAAATATTAAGCCATACTTATAGAAATCATCATAACAATTCTTTGCACTCGAGGGCTTTTGTCGCTCGGACGAACCAGCAACTCCAGACGATTTTCCGCATATTTAGTAAATTTCTTACAGCTAACTTAAAATGCTGACACACAATTTAAAAAAATCTAATGGTTGTTCTTATGTCTGAGGATACTTGCAGTCTTGTGGCTCTTTCGTCGAATACAAACGGTATTCCTTCAGATTTTGTGCAAGTTATCCATTCTGAATTTTCTATCTTCTTGGGCGGAATAGCCGTCGCTTTCACATTCCCTATCTATTACCCTGATTTTTCGCCTTCTTACACCTCTTACTTTATCACTGCTTCTGTCCTCTCAAGTAGACTATACAAAGACGTAATTTCATTCTTCATCAACGAACAATCAAACTCGTCTTCACTTGAACTCATTCTTTCACCGTATTTTCTGCTTTCTAGGCTCCGTAACTTACTGGGCAGCCTGTGACTGGCCAGCCTTACTGCTTACTAGCCAGCCTGTGAGAAAATAACATTCCTTTTGCCACGACTGACGTGTTCGAACTAACGTCGAGGATGCATAAATAACAATAAATTAAGAAACGCATTTAACATTAAAGATTAGCAGTTTCATAAGCATATATTGTAGAATACCCTCATAAAGCACTTGCCCAAACCAAATCGAAATAAACATTGTTAACGCTCGAATTATCGTGTCAATCGACAGTCACCTCTCGAGTTATTGCACCAAATCAAGTGGTTACCGACAGTACAAAAGGGTTAAGCCATTTCAAAACCCACTTTTATCATGAGTTCCCTATCAGGTTTCTATCACTACAGCGCATACAATCCGACCAGCACAGCGGTTCCGGCACTTTTATGTAGGTCGCATTTTTGAAACCTCATAAAAGCACCTAAAAACGTATGTCCATGCAGTCAACAGTAGAACCAGGCCGAATAACTAGCGTTCAGTAGTTTTATCGATTGGCCCACTGCTGGGTCCAGAAATCTCCGATAGCACACGACTGGCCAGCCTGTTCCCTAAGATATGGAGCTGGTTTTCTATTGCTTTATTTGCTAAACTACTGAGAGCAGAACTTCACCAGACTAGGTTTAAGATCCCCATCCACATTTGTCTGGGCTTCGTTTGTCACAGCACAATCTGGTGGGCTCATTCACGACGTTATGACAAAACATTACTTTGGTTAGTTGAGTCCGAGTTCAGGCCCTCAAAGCAAATTTGTCATGGTGGACAGTGGGCGATTGACATAAAACTGCCTTTATGGACAAAGAACAGCTTCTAGGATGTCTCACGCGCGTTTGCAGTATTCAAAGTGAACATAACAGTACTTTTATCCATGCTAACAGGAGCAAAATGAATTTCGAGTGAGATAACCTTTAACTGTTTACTACACGTAATGATCTGCAAAGTGATTTAATGGACACATGATCTAAGGGCAGTCGATGTTTAATAAGCCAGAATTGAAAGCCTCAAAAATACAACTCAAGTAACTGGAAATTCCAGTTAATGAATTTTTAATTCCACAAATGAAGCCTACAGACATCCACAGCCCTTTAATATACTTAATTAAAACCCAATATATAATTATTTTTAAGTATATTATTATTAGCCAAATAGAAACTACTTCATATATTAACTTCTTGCATATTGAAAATTATTTCAATATGCAAGAAGTATTGAAATAAAACAGAAAAAAATTAAATATCATTATAAGTTTGATGGTGATGAACGAAACGACGTGAATCATTGAAGTGAAAATGACGAAAACAAGGCCAGAAGAAAGTAACAGTGGCTTGAAATTATATATTGTTGCTAACGTAGAATTCAATGCCGTTAATCCAGCTGTAAGTGATAATAAAAATTAACGTAACTTTTTTCGTTTGCATCAGGTGAGACTTCTTTTTCATGCAACAGCGTGAATATCCTACGGAAGCAGCACTTTAAACAGTGCAACAAAAAGTCACGATTTCAAAAACATTATTTTCTTATTTCTTAAAGAAATATATGAAATTCTTTAAATCAGGAATAAAGTATCACAGTTTCGCTATTTAAAAAATAATAATAATAATTGGAGGGGATATTACACGACTTCCTTGAACAGCCTATTAAATTATACACGTTTTTTGCTGCACTTCACTCAAACTTATTTCCTCGAATTATTCTAACTTAACCGGTCTTTCAATGCAAACTGAAACTGCATAAAAAACTGCAAATTTTGAAATTAAATATCCCGGTTAATTTTTGCCGTCCGGTGTCAAACTTCTTAGAAATTTATTTTATTTACTTTCCCAAAGTATAAGAACCGGGAGACCGTATTAAAAATTAGATTTCGTTATTGGCCAAAAAATTTTTCTTTAATTTGACATTTCTAAAACATGAATATTTTTGTTATATGATTGAATTTTTTGTAATTGGAAGTACACGACTACGACCAAAGATTGCGAAAATCAGGTAGCCCGGTAAGGGCGCGGCTAGATATATATATATATATATACGTTTGGCATGGCCGATTACAATAAAAAAGGGTGGTACAAAATTAGATGTTATAGCTGTCCCATATACAAAATTTCAAAGTTCTACGGCTAATCATTTTCTGGTTATGCGAGATACATATATACATATAGACGTAACCAAAAAAAATCCCTTTTGAAGCCACTTTACAATCCGTTCTGGAAAAACAATTGTTTATTCTGTCCGTAATCCGTACGTACAGCTGCCACGAAAAAAAAAAGTCCAAATCGGGAACAGTCAAAATGGAAATTTTTGTTGAAATATGATGCCTGACATTTTTCGCGATTACAATACTTTCTTTACTTCATACAAGAAAGTAATTAGTTAAGGGGGCTCATACACCTTAAACCCCTAATGATCTTCGAATATGTTACTGTTGCAAGAATTGAGAAATTTTATTTATTTTAAAAGGCAATTACTTCCAACTTTTTACAGCTGACTACATAACACAGCTGCTTTGGGAACTAGTAACCAGAAAGTTTGTGTTGCCACAAATATTTTTGTAATTTAATCCGCTTTGGGACAAAATTTTTCGTCATGTTTCTACGTTGCGCGCATGATATTTTAAAAATGGCCAATGGTTACATACTTGAAATTTGTCGGAATTCTTTATATGGGCACTATCTTCTAACTGAACCAAATATATGATGAATATTTTAATATTAAAAAATATTATGCATGAAAATATTACAGATTTCTTTAATAAAATACATTTTATAAACTCACCTCCAAATAAAATAAAAACTCAACATGAAATTCTTAGAATTTTTGGTTCACAGTAGTTTGCAAATGTTATAAAAGCTACATAGTAAATATGGAATTAAATTATGCAACAGAATGTTTTAAACTGCGCGCGCAAGGCGGAAACATGACGAAAAATTTTGTCACAAAGCGGATTAAATTATAAAAATATTTGTGACAACACAAACTTTCTGATTACTATTTCAGAAAGTAGCTTTATTATGTAGTCAGCTGTAAAAAGTTGGAAGTAATTGCTTTTAAAATGTCCCCTTAATCAATTACTTTGGATCAGTACATCGGGGCTGCAGGTCGCATGCAGTTCCCGAGATAATTCTTTTGTGGCTCAGGATGCTCTGAAATAAAATGAAAATAGTAGAACACTATGTTAGGAAGAAAACAGCACTTAAGGAACATCGAGGCAATCAGTTAGCTCAAAAAAATAACAAAAAGCGTATAATTATAGTATATTAACATAACTTCCACCCCATATCGAGGTGTATTTACAACTTCGTGTGCTATTGCGATGCTTTCTTTACACAAATAATTTTTCAATTGTCGCTAAGAAAGCTGTAGGCCATTTATAGATGGAATTCACAGTAATTTAGCGTGCCTCTAGAAAAAAAAAATTCAGTGAAGTGGATATATCCGAATTTTATAAATACCTGCTTGCGATCCCAGAAAGTCACAAATTTTTATCAATGTTCGGTAGTATGACAGTGTGAACAACTTTTCTCTTTTATGAAAAGAAACAAATCCGCAAAGAGATCCAAGTTAACGGACATTAAACTGGCTTCTCAAAATTGTTAGTGCGAGCAGCATGTGTCTATATATCTAATAAACTAACTGCAGAGAAAAGAAAAGATTTCAGGTATCCGGAAAGAAACAGTAGGTATCGATCTACTACCAGGATTTCCTTCCGTTCTTTCTCTATCTTATGAAGAGAACTACAGTATTACGCAAGATTCTGGGTCTTTACTGACTTTTTAATATACCATTTAAGCATAAAAAAAAGGCCATTGCAAATCTATTCCCGCACTTTTGCAAAATCATGACTTATCTGACTGAGTTTGACACGCTTGCTTTAGATGATTAGTTTTGATGATTCCGTAGAGGAATTGCATGGAACCACATGGTTTTTCAGAACACAGTTTGAAAACAAATTTCATAACGTCTCATAAATACAATAAATAAATAATCTTTACATCATTAGAGGGGGGGACTGACTGATGGAATTTTTCGAGTTAAGGTAATTTGACTTTCCCCAAGGAGAAAAAAATACTATATGTCGTCCGCGGAAAACGCTTCTTTTGCACTTCTGCAATTTAAACCTGCGTTTTTCTTGCGAAATTAAATAACACCATATCTAATAAATAAACACGAAACTGACTAAATCACGGTGAACTCAAAGATAAAAATTACAGGAGGAAAATAAACTTTAAAAAGATGATTAAAAAGAGACAAAGTGGGTGAAAAGAAAAAAAGTGGGAGGGGGATACAAGCATTTAAAAAGCGCTTGTCTAATGGCTTTATATATCTAAGCCTGACGATATAAATATATCTTTACAGTTCTTAAATTACCATTTCACAATTTTGCCTAGGCCGCAAAGTTAGCAAGAAGCATTTACGTTAGTTATCTCCAAGTAATCTACCCCCATTCTTAAATATTACTCTTACAGTAACCTTGAAAAACTGATAAGAAAGAACAGTATATTTTCATTTATTTTTTAAAACCCGTTTGAATGAAGCTTCCTGCATTAAGTTAGATCAGTATTCCTAGTTAAGTCTCTTGTAAGAAAAAGAAAGGGAATTTTTAGGTTAATAATGACAGTAATAATTTGAATTCCTGTCAGGAAAAATGTCACAATGATAGTCAGCATTTAGGTAGTAATATATTTCCACATTAATGTGGCAAGACGAGAGTATTACTTTCTCAGGCTTGAATATTAGCATTTTAGAAAGACAGATGCACTACAAGATGGCAAGTAATTAGCACCATAGCTTAAAAGTAAATAATTCCTTTTTAAGGTGGTAGGAGGCTCTGTAGCCACTTAGGAGATTTTACAGTAGATAACATTTGTTTTTCAAGTTTAGTAGAAAATATCAGTTTCTAAACATTAGCGAAATGAATTTCATTTTTCTTTGAAATATACTTTCTGAGTTTATCTTTTTTATAACCTGCTTGTTTTGAAAAAATGTTATTCAAAACTTATTTAATTAAAAAACTATTCAAAACTTAGTGAAAATACACTATACAAGCCTTCGGATACTTTAAACAAACTTTTTATATTAATAAAAATACGAAAATACGGGGACATTCAATATTTTAAATTTCCCGTGAGAATTCGATTTTTGAATCCACGTAAGACATTTTGTGAATATTTTTTTATATTTTTTAATATCATTACACTTTCCTTGGCTCAGGCAATTTTTTCGCCTAATAAATTAATTTTTAAGCTACAGAATATTTCATTTAGTTCCATTCCTCCGTAAGAATTATTTTACGTAGTAGTTGAACTTTCGATGAAATAACACTTTCCCCAACTCACTCTATACATGCTCACAGGATTTAAGTAAGGAGAATACGGACGAGTTTTGATAACTTCAGGACAATTGCAAACTAACCACGAGAGAACATTTAGCACTTGTGTTTAGAATTGTTTATCCTGATAGAACTAGAATGTGTTTTGCATTCCAACTTTTCTTGCAGATGCCTTTCGGTTTTCATTAAGAATATTAATATACTAGAATGCCCCGCGGTCATACGAAATGACCGCTGTTCTAGATATTATAAATTGTAATTAAAATGATTTGTGCAAAGGTGTCTGCTAATTCAAACTGAATTACCCACGGCAGGTGGCGAAGAAACCCCTTTGCTTACTGCCCCACGGATTTTCCTACTCTTACTTGCTTAACTGCTTAGAGTGCAATGAAGGAAACCACTGGCGGTACCCTGTGCCATGGCAACTTCAACCCATTGGCTAGTACAGTTACGCAAGCAACCAATAAACTATCGGCGACAAACAGACACTTAAGCCGCATATATATATGAGGTGAAGTAACATTATCTCCTCCGAAACGGCTGGCACCCGGGCTTAGCGAAGCACACCGTTGGATTCCGCAGGTCCGTGGCACGCCATTTTGACCATTCGCGTCTTTGTGGGATTTTAATTAGGCGAGATATTAATTAAAAACTAATTTTCCCTACATTTTCCACTTTCTTTCTTGGGTTTTTCCCTATTACAGGGATTTGGCTAAGTGCCAAGATTTATACTAATTCCTATTACTTCATATAAGAATTAAATTTTCTATAAGCTTTTAAGCAAAGAGAATTTTTGTAAGTTTAGCGAGTTCCCCCCCCCCAATGAGTAAAGACGCTTCTCCGCAGGTCATAAGGGTGAAGGAAGATTGGACGAAACGTCATTTGGGCGAAAAGACATAGAAACCAATCACTATGTCTCCATCAAACGGAGGCTAAACAATACCTTTTTCGAATTCAATTCTTTATTCAGCTTTGGCCACATAGTACTTCGTTCATTGTTCCAAATAGATTAAATTTTAACTTTTTTGGAAATATAACATTCTTTGAAAATAATAAATCTTTGATAACCACGAATTTTTCGAACGTTTCCCTCGTTTTCTTGTTGACAAGGGTCCTTTTTGATGATAGTCCATTGTATCCATGTGCCCTAATGACTCTTCTTATAACTTCAGGTTACCTTTCATTGCAAAATATTCTTCCAAATCCTCTGTCAATTTTTCAGCACTAAATTTTGTGTCGTTTGATTTTTCGTATGATAAATTTCCGATTCTTTGATGTTAGCTTGGACTGTGAGTGGACAGAATTTAGTGCATTTTCAAGAGTTCCACCAATTTCCATCGTTTTATAACGTTAAAGACAGTTGAACACTAAACATCAAAGATTTTCTTGGATATTTTGAATACTTTTACAATCTTTAAAATGATGAATAAATTTTTAGCAGAACTTGTTAATTTATAGTGCCTTACCATATTCACTTCACATACGGAAATGTAAAGTCAAACACAAGTTATATTTCTAAATGTAAACAATTCCTGTTATTTTTACTTTAAAACAGATATTAACACAGCATCGCCTTCTAAGACCTCTCAACAAAACTTCCGATAGTCCGAAATATTATGCGAGTTCCTGGTTAATACTTTTTGAATAAAATATTGAATAAAATATTTTACTATAAGTAGTATTTCGATGATATTTGTAACAAACAGGGCTTAAAATATAGTAAAAATAATATATTAGAAAAACATTTGAAGTCTATGTTTCAATATTTAGTACAAGACCCATGCGAAAGCATTTCAAAAATAGAAGTGCCCGAAAGCAAATGTACACTCATGTCCAAAATTATCTTTACATACCCCAAAATGATGATATTCAATGAAATATCGAATCAATGTTATCCGTATTTGCAGGGAATGTGTGAAAACCAAGCCTAATTAGCATTATCCAATCAAAAGTAATCAAACGGTTTGTGATATGCAAATCTAGGCGTTATGTTATCCAAGGGTGAATCAAGCGCTTTGCGCAAACTGAATATTGAGTGAATTTCTGCAACATAGCGTTTGATTTCAGTGTGTAGGGACTCAAAGCGGTTTGTTATGGCTTCGAAGTATCATTTGGAAGAATCTGTAAAGTGGCGAATTATCGGCCGTTTAGAAGCAGGGCAGTCAATCATGGAAACAGCCACATGTCTGAATATTTCAAGACAGACAGTCTCTAAGCTATGGAAACAGTTTCAAAATGATGGAAGTGTTGTAAGGAGGCCTGGACAAGGTCGGAAACGAACAACTGCTTCTGAAGATCGGTATCTGGCATTAACTGCCCGTCGTAACAGAAAGGCTACTGCTCGCCAGTTAAGTTCAGAGCTTGCAGCCGCCACTGGAACTATTGCATCACGGCAAACAATATACAGAAGGCTTAATGAAAAAGGCCTTTATGCCAGAAAGCCAAGGGTATGCGTTTTACTGTCTTCACAGAAAAAGAGGGATCTCTTTAATTGGTGTAAAGAACATCAAAACTGGACTGAACATCAGTGGTCCCATGTTCTCTTTACTGATGAGTCGTGGTTTAGTTTAACTGGTGATTCTAAACATGTTTACATCTGGAGGGAGTCAGGAACACGAAATGATACCTCGAACATTGTGGAACGTGACCGTTTCGGTAGTGGAGGTGTGATGGTATGGGGTGGAATAATGATCGATGGACGTACGCCCCTACACGTGTTAAGCAGCGGATCTGTGACAGGTCAGATATATCGAGATGAGGTCTTAGATCCTTATGTAAGACTTTTCAGGGGTGCATATGGACCTGACGTTTTATTTATGGAGGATAATGCCCGTCCACATCGAGCAAACCTCGTTGATGAATTCCTTGAAAGTGAAGACATTAAGCGAATACCTTGGCCACCAAACTCTCCTGACCTTAACCCGATAGAGAACTTATGGGACTACCTTGGAAGAGCAATTGCACGTATACATCCTCCTCCTAGAGATGTAAATGCTCTGAAGACGGCATTGCTGGAAGAGTGGAGATTAATTCCCCAAACTGTGGTTAACAACGTTATTTCCAGCCTTAAAACATGTTGTGATATGTGTGTACAAGTCAGGGAAGATCATATTCCATATTAAATTCGTAAGACTTAATTATTTTTCTGAATCATTCCTTTTTTTCTTAACTCTCTTTGTCACACTTTATTACCATTTTTATTGTTTCATGCTACAATTTTATATCATATGAGGTGATCTTCAATTTTTTCTTTTGAATTTATGTGTCATCATGTTATGTATGATTCCACGAAATTTCATTAAATTATAAGTCATAGTCTCTGAGAAATCCGTGAATTTATGCATGTAAACATAATTTTGGACATGAGTGTAATTTACTGTATGATGAGAAAGTTCATCCACCAAGTATAGGACGAAAATTGTTCACTTTTACTTTGAAAGTCAAGATTAATACTTTTCGGGCATACCACAATTTCTTTAAAATTTGGAAAGCTCCTAATGCTGCAATAATTTACAGACTAGATTAAAAATTTTAACAATAAACAAAGATTCTCGACAGAGAAATGTTTCGCAGTTGTATTATTTCCCTACCCGATTTTCGAATTTTAACTAGCCATCGCGACTGCCAGAATTAGGCCGTAGATTTTCTTCGCTGGAGCTACTTAAAATTAAAGATCTGAGAAAATAAGCCACGAACAATACAACTAATTCAAAATTCGATAGCAAAACAAGAACTCGGACCCGACATTTTATAAGATTTATGGAAAATTCCTTGGATAGAGAGCATCTAGTCGAAGCTAACAATGACCGCCATTTGTCAAAAAATATTTTTAAAATACTAGCCGCTAAATTAGTTATTATATATACAATAATTTTTAATAAATAAAGCTAACGCAATTTCACGGGTCCAGCTGGTAGAATAATAGCACAGATTAAGAATTGCGTTTTTTACTCTTAAATTGTACAGTTTTTTAATCAACAAGGGATTAAATTTGACAGAAAATTGATGACTTGTAAACGTAACTAATATAAATGCTTCTATAAACTACATATTAAGTTTCAGAACGGCAAGAAATAAATATACGGTAATCATAAAAAACTTCGCCGATATATGAACACCTAGCGCCTTATCCGTCCAACCAATCGAAATGAGATTTCAGATATTGTTATTCGGCATGCATTTGATATTATGATGGTTTAAAAACAAGACAGCTCTCACGGTTACGGTTACATTGAAAAAGTTGAAGTTTTCGAATGGCAACTCTCAATTTTTCATGCGCAAATTGGTCAACGCACTGAAAAACCATAAATGTGGTGAAACGATAAACGTCTGACGAAAACTACCAGCGTAAAACATTTTCAAAGAGGAGGGCCAACGACAAAACAACCGAGAAGAGGAGTATTGAAATTACAAGTTTTGAAAGTGCTCACCTTCGCAGATGACAACGCACTACGTGCGGGTGATTGTTGTTAACAACAATGACGAACGTAATATCACTGGAGGAGTCTGTATAACTTCAGACTTTATGGCATCGTTCAATTCTGGCAAATCTTGTGGACTAATGATTGCTTTAGATTTTTAGATAACCCCAGAACCAGAAATCCATCAGAATGAGGTAGGGAAATTGCGGTGGTCACGAAACTGCAAAGTTACGGGAGATGGGGCTTTACCCTAAAACGCTGCAATTTAAACTTAAAACGTTGAAAACTTGTACTTCCAAAATACCTTAAAACGCTGAAAACTTGCAATTCCAATAAAAAAAAAATTCCCTCTCCTCACTCTTTGTTGTTACTGGTCCTTTACAATGCTCTTCTTTGAGAATATTTTATGCCGGCAATTTTCGTCATACGTGTATCACTGCAACGCCATGTATGGTTTTTCAATGTGCTGATCAATTTACGCAGGACAAAAGTGGGTGTTGCCGTTTGAAAATTTCGGAATTTTTTGACTGTTATCGTAACTGTCACAATCTCGAGCGCATGCCCTCAAACAAAATATCTGCAATTTCATTTTGATTGATTGATTGAACGGATAGGCCGCCAGGGGTTCATATATCAGGAAAGTTTTTTTATGACCACCCAGTAGAAGAAAAGTGTTACTTCATTATTTAAATCATAAGCGACCATATATTATGTAATTATTGTAGGCAACCGTATAAAAATATAGTATATTTTATTTTATTTATTTATTTATTTGGATTTTCATTTTTGGGATTTTTTGGCAATTTTACACGTAATAAGCGAAAGCTTCACTCGATTACTAACGCAAGTTTCAATACAGGAGTTTAAAGATAAATTTATATAAGCTGCCAATAATATGATCTTCGCATAGGAAAGCACGATCAGACTGATTTCAAACATTCAATTACATACTTTAAGTTGAAAACGACTTTTTACCATAAGCCTGGGCACCATAGCCTTAATTTTATAGGTATGTCGCATTAAAACAGCACGTCCAAACATTGATAAGATTAGATAAATTTATCACGACGCATTCTCATATGAATAACAAACATTCTTGTTCAAAATGGTGATATTCCCCATTTGATATTTTCGTAACCACCATTTTTACCTAGAAAATATCTCTAAATAAAAGTAGAGGAATATAGGAAAACTTTGTTCAATTCTTTATTTCGCATTCTTTACAAATCGGAGGTTTGCAGTGACTTTGCCTTCAATCCGTCGATTATTATTATACATTAATTATTCTAAGCTCCAAAAGTCTTTAATTTTGCTCACTATAAAAACTGCCTAGCTCTCGATTCCCCCCCCCCCCCAGAGACTGAAGTTATTATGATGCCCAATAATTATTATTTTTTCTACACTTACCAATTAACAAGAAACATTCATGGACAATTAATGCACAAATTAGTATTAAAAAGTTACTTCAATCGAACTGGGTGGGGTGAATTTTGCTTTTGAAATACACGAATGAAATGGAGAGAATTAAACTTCTAAAATACCTGAATAACACAATGAAAATTTCAATACGCCGGCCTTGATTTTACGAACAGGCAGCCTTCTCAGAATAACAGCACCTCCCAGAATTCCAAAATTTATTTAAAAAGAAAAAAAACTAATAGATTTTTAAAGTCTCTGTTACTACGAGCACAAAGAATATCCTTAGCAAAAGACACAGCCGAAACAAGGGTGAGATACTTGCCTCAGGTGAACAACTAGAAGGACACCAAATTAAGTTATGAAAATTTTGAAATGCGATTTAAAAGGCAAATTATGATTTTTAATTTTCTACTTAACACATCAACAAGTATTAAAAGAACTTTTATGTTTTGATCAACTCAGCTAAATTGAGAGAAGAATTTAATTCATTCTAAACAATACTGAGGTTTCACAGTTATATCACTTTCTAATATTAAAATTCATTCTTTGAATTCACGCTTGATGTAATGAGCTGCTTCAAAATCCGCTGAAGAAATACGGAGGGCAGCCCCAATCTGACACATAAAAACTTTTTGCAACAGCATTTCGAAATTAAACAAAAACGTTTGAAAATGAAATATAGCGTATTACCAGTTTTTTCTTCTTTCTTTCTTTCTTTCTTTTTTTTTTTTTTTTTTTTTTTTTTTTTTTTTTTTTTTTTATGTGTGTGTGTGTAAAATTTGTCACAATGATTCAGTGGCAAATTCAGTTATAGCCATTCATGGTTCAAATTTTAGAACTGTTGTATCCATGTTTAATTTGATGTACTTCTTATTTAACCTAAAATATAGTTCTTATTTTTTTAAAAAAAAAAAGGTTTGGCGCAAAATAAAGTTACTTTTTTACCTAATTTTAAATTCAACATTGGCAAATTTCACTTCCTATTTGATATGTTTCTACCGTTTAACAAAGTTTTTACCGTGAAATAGGTAGTCACGTTCGATCTGAATTTCTTCGATAATAAAATAAATGTTATATTTTTTTCAATGTTACCAGTTACCATTGTTGATGGTGAAAGAAATGTCAACAAATCAAAAATAATAAAGAGATATACTGTCTTCACTTAAACCATGAATACTTTCAAATAAGGCCATTCTACAGAACACGAATAAAGCAGATTAAAAAAAAAAAAAAAAAAAAGTTTCACTAAAAGCAAGAAAAATGAATTATAAAAAATGCTTGAAAAATTAGAGCAATTTTTATATTATATTATTTCAATGTTATTCACCAATTATTAATAAGAAAATTTTTATTGCATTAAAACTGTAAATTAGTAATTGTGTCATTTTCTGACTATATGAGTAAATATGCTATGATTATGGTATTATAATTTAAAATAGTTATCTTTGAAGAATTTTTTAAAGCACACAAATATAATTAATTACCTTGCACTGTGTGTGTTGTATGCATGTACATTTCTTTTTCATCCCTTCTACTTCAAACAGCCGCACACCTTACATTACATACAGGGGCGCACATGCTCCACATGAAAAAATACATAGGCACGGTTCTGGTAAGCAAGAACCCCCCCCCCTCTACGCTAGTTAGAAGGAAGTTGGAGAAATGATCAAGCTCATGCTGTTCCATGAAACCGAGCAAAGATCGCGATTCTCAGAAAATTTTTAACAGTTTTATGATGAAACCCATTGATGTCAGTGCAAAATTAATAGCCGCGAAAAGTGCATAATCATCCTGTTGTGAAATATTTTTATGCGTGACTTTTGGGTTTGTTTTGCTTGTTTAAGCTTAGGAAAAACACGGCAACGCACAACGCAATTTCTATCGATTAAAGACAAAACTAAAAACTGAATATATATATCTATATAGATATATCCAATTCTAGTTTTACAAATAATTTTGTTGATGGCATAATGAGCTCTCCTGTAGCCTAGCAACGAAAATTCTTATGCCACTTGTGATAATTGCGTACACACTCCCTTAGCGGGAGAATTCTTTTCCTTAACAAATGTACTTCCCAGGTGAATTTTTTTTTTAAATGAGTTTGGATATGTGTATGTTGTGTGGGGGGGGGGCATTTCCAATGAAAAAGCGCACCATTAACAACATTTCAACATAATAAGTATAAAATATCAAGTTTTCAAGCTCTTCTATTAAATGCGGCTGTTTTCCTAAGCCTAACGTGGCTTCTAAATAACAACATTTCACCGACAGCGAAAATGACGTTATGTATTTCATTCTTTGTGGACGGATCAGTTTTCTTCAAGTTTGAGCTAACCTTGACTCAAAGCTGAAGATTTGGAACATTTAAGCTAAATATATTAAATCACATATAAAATAGAAAAATATTACGTTGCTTAATACGTTACGTTGCTTACAGGAGGAGTAAGTGCCAACAATGAGAAGAGCACGTAAAGAAACAAAAAGCAAGAAAATGCAAAAACAAAAACATAGCTTCTGGTTATTTAGATAATTCCAGTCAGTCCTGAAAGCATCATATCGAATCTCTAGCTGCCATATAAAAGGCTAACAAGACTATAAAACATTTGGTTCATATGATTAAATACACTTTCTCGATAAGAAATATAAACGACTGAAGTACTCAACAGAGTATGGATAATTTTGCTATTTCATGTTTTTAAATTGATGATATGGCTAAAAAATACAGCAGATCAATCACGTAAAGCAATATTTATCAGCGTTTGTTAAAATTAATTCCTGCTGTTGTATTTATTAATCATCATCTTAAATTAATGTTTTACGAAAAAGTCGGATTCTGAATACCCAGCTATTCAGCATGAATATTTACATACTGACTGCAATGACAACCGGTGGTACGCAAAGAAGCAAAGTATTTTTAAAAATTAAACTCAAAAATTAAAACCCAAACATCTTGGTTGAAGTTTTTTTTTTTTTTTTTTAGTCCAAAGGGATATCAGTCCCGAAGGACTATTGCTTTCGTTTTGGCATTTTGCGTCGGACTCATAAACGTCGGTTCACTTTTCAAACTGTTGCCACAAAATGTTACGAGTCCTGCATTATATTTGAAGAAATTAAATAATGAAAAATCTGCATAAATGATTGTCTATTTCTCGCATTGTGATAAAACAATGGTACATAGAGCCATCGAATTTTGAATGACGAAATCCTACTGCGAATATGGGCATCTGAAATCCCAAATTTGGAATTTGTTTTATTATAGATTTTATATTTTGTAAAACTTTAACGAATTTTGATTTACAAACTCAATGCTTTAAAAGCGAGAAATGGCAACGTTATATATAAAAAAAAAAAAAAAACTTTTATCTCCAGCTCGCGAGACTGTGTATATCGGAAATTCTAAAGATATGCTTAATTTAACATTATTTTGCGATATTGCTCTTGAACTGAATTTTATGGTTTAAGTGCAAAGAACATGATATTAACACTCAAAACGTTAAAAAAACGCCCCTTTGGACGTAATTTAAAATCTGAAAAATTTCAGATGCGCGTTATTCAAAAGGTTGAGAACCGTTGTTCTAAACTATTTGCTATTTTAGAGTCCTCATTAGGAAGAGAATCATCCAAGACAAACCCCCCCCCCCAAAACAAAATTTCCATCTTAGATAGTTATTAAATATTACATATATGTACTTTTATCCTGGTTTATTTCCAACAGAAAACGCACTTTCTAAATAACCAATAAAACAATTTTCATTTTTCAACAAACGACACTCGATTTGCCGTAATTTTAACTTAAAAATATTTTATAAATTATCGAGAGAGAAATTAATTTAATACTATTGAAAATTAAGACCTTTTTGATAGCGAAAAACGTGTAAATTTCCCTCATCAATAGCCTTATTATTATCGCAGTAAAGCCCACTGCAGATTCAAAATATTTTAATTATAGAAACTACACATTATTATGCTAAAGTAAAATTTTAATTTTTATCCTGAATATCACATTTTTGGGAGCGAAAAAATTTGACGGGTCCTTGAAATAACAAATTTCAGATACGCACTTAACAATTTTCGTATTTACAGAATCATTTCGGCAAACATAGAATTAAAAATTCGAGAAAATTCGAATTTTTAAAAAATGTAGCAAACTTTAAAGCAAAACCAGAGTCTCAATAATTCATTTCACCTTGGAGATGGATAGATGAGATTGAAGGTTTACTCAGTACATTTAAGGAAATAACAATATGAAACAAAATAAGGATCGAATTTTACAAAAATGTGCCTAAATAATGAAAAAAAATTCAATTTGGGAAAAACGCAAAACACGAAAATAAGTGTTCTATCAGTACATAGTTTTCGGATTTTTTTAACGTTTCGCATTGTAATCATGTTGTAATAACCGGCTGTGCAGTTTCCGTTTCCTTTTATTTTGTCTTTTAAAGATTTTTGTTTCCTGAATGCTTTGTTTCAACTTTAAAGAAAGGATCTTGTCAATGTTTCGGATTTCCTCACATGCATTACTGTACATATACACTTGAAATTTTTAGCACTTCAGTCCCAAACTATAAAGTTCTTCAAAACATATAACTACACCCTCCTCTCCACAATTTCTTTCGATTTTACACCAACAAACCAATTTTTAATAGCTTCGATCCATCAAAGGATATGTTCAAGTAAATAATTCTTCAAACTCATCTCTGTAAAGTATTTTTGTTACTAACAGACGTACTACTGAACAGAAATGTTTATGTGTAGCAGCTGTTGACATAAACAGAGAATAATTAGAAAAATACTCTTAAAGTCTCAATTAAAAGCTATCTATTTAAAAGACATTTCTTAAAAATCTTCCCTTTAAAATAGAGGCGTATCTGCCTTAATTACACGTTTTATCGTACCTTGCAAACGTCTAGTACTTCCAAAATAAGTATGTTGTATATTTTCTGAAGTGTTAATTTTATTTTTTTAAATCAAAATTCAAAAACCGATTTTTTTTCATGCCCTCCAAAAAAGTCATTCTCCTTAAAATTTTACGAGTACCTTTAAACACTCTAAACTAGGGCTCTACATTTTCATCATTCATATACGAGGGCTATCCAGAAAGTAGATTACGTTTTGGAATAAAAAAATAAACAAAGTATAGGAAACAAATTTTATTATATACAGATGAAAGCCACACTCAAATACTACTTTTCTACATAGTCACCATACAAATTAAGGCATTTATCGTAGCGATGTACGAGCTTGGAAATTCCTTCGTCGAAAAATTCGGCCGCCTGCGCCTTCAACCACTTCGTTACCTCTTCTTGCAGCTGTGCGTCGTCATCAAAACGCATTGATTGCAATTTCGTTTCACAGTTCACATGTTTCACCCATGTTTCGTCACCAGTAACGATGCGATCGAGTAAAGAGTCACCATCCTTATGGTAAGCGTCCAAAAAGTTCAACGCTGCAGCCATTCGCTGATTTTTGTGGTCCTCTGTCAAGATTTTTGGAATCCATCTTGCACAAAACTTGTGGTAACCAAGCTTTTCGCTGATGATTTCGTGCAACAAACTTCGCGAAATTTGTGGAAAACTCAAAGAAAGTTCCGTTATTGTGAAATTTCGATTTTCACGGACTTTAGCATCGACTTTTTCGAGAAGTTCGGCGGTCACTATGCTGGGTCTCCCACTTCGATCTTCGTCGTGAACATTGGTTCGACCATTTTGAAATCTTATGACCCACTGACGCACTCCACCTTCAGTGATAATGTTGTCCCCATACACTTCACGAAGCTGCCGATAGATTTCTATCGGTTTACAGTTTTTTGCAGTCAGAAACCTTATTACTGAGCGCACCTCGCAGCTCGCGGGATTTTCAATTAACGCAGACATTTGAAACCGTCACAGTATCTGAACGGAGCACAGCACGAACCTCTCACTAGCACGGCTAGATGCAGACTGAGCTGCGCAACGCTCTGACCCCAAGATGGCCGCGCTAGCCCCGCCCCTAGCGGACACAGACGGAAACGTAATCTACTTCCTGGATGGCCCTCGTACATATTTTTTAATCGCATTCATACACACATCGATCATTCATTTAATAAAGGTAGCACTGTAAAACTTGCTGTCGTAGCATCTGTGGGTAATTCTAAAATGCCTTCTCAACAGCAGGATTTCGTTTGGTTTATTTGATTACAGCTTTCGAAGGCTACCTAAGGGCTGGAATACCTTCGTGGAGGACTTTCTAACAAAAACTGGTTCGTATACACGTTATACATGGGGAACCCATGAAAACATCCATGCAGCCAGCCCGTTCGCCGAGATTTGAACCACGGACCGAACTATCAGAGTTCAGTGACTTTACCGCTCAGCCGAAGGTGGGCCCTCTCAACTACAAAACAATTAATTTTAGTCAGAGCTTTTATACATAAATGAAAGTATTCCACAGGGCACAAATTTCTCATTTCTTAAAATTGAACGTAGGACTACTCAATGAGTCTCAAACCCGAAGTTTCATTTCAGAGAGCCTTCAAAATGCGATTTTCGCTATCTCGTAGCGAAACATCTCACGAACTCTTCACTTCTCACTCTATCTTCAGTTGCCAGACTGCATACCTAAACTTACTAATACAGCAAAGGTGCATTTTGCACGATACTTGCATACAGTCAGTTTCCTAAAAAAAAAATATTTAAAATGCAATTCAGATTTCTTATCATGCAAGATGGAAGGAGATCAAAGATTACATTTCAGAAAGAATACATTAAATATTCCTCGTATGATTCGACCTCAGTTGCGCAAATTAAAAATGGTTGAAAACTCTCTACACAATTACGTTCACTTAATAAATAATAATTACAAATTTTGTTCGCAAACTATTACTTTCTTCTCCTTCAAGCAGAAACAAGATAATAACGCAGCTGTCGTGAATCATGCTGGAAATGTAACAACCAACCACCAGACAGCCAGCTAGTGAAAAATCTCTTATCAAAGAAAAAGAAATCGGGGATCCCTCACTTTTCAACCTCTTTACTGCACTGGGGAGGGTAGGGAGGAAAGAAAGGAACTGGAGAGTCTTTCAATACTCGTAGTGTGGCGGGATGAAATCGTACTGCGCGCCAGCTAAACATCTGGCCTTCGAGATTAGTGTTTGCAATGCCGGGAAAGAGCTGTCAGAGAAGCCAGGAACAAGGCAATCAAATCTTTTAGTGCTCCAGCTATCGTCTGTCACCCCAAAATATACAAGCGGCCAAGATAGAGAACGTTCCACTCTTTTCAGATCATGAAGAAGAGAAATGGCGGCCTTACTCGGCGACGATAAGCTCGGGAAAGCGAAGGTTATTTCCGAGAGGCTACAGGCGATTGCGCATCATCGATGATGCTAACAAAGCGAAGGCCTTTCACCCTATGCTATGAAAATCAGATTCCATCCTACGAATCGATAATGGACGATCGCAATCCAGTTGCATAAAGCTGGAACACACACACAACATTAAAAAGGAAACAATAATTGGATATTTATTTTTCTGAGCTGTGCATCACTGCAGAACAGAAATCTTCAAATAGCGTTATCTTGCTCTGGGGGTCCGCAGGTCGAAACCTAAAATGAATTTGGTAACAACATATGACCCGCTAAACTAACCATTTAAAATAGCGATACTTAAACTGTGATCCGGAGACACCAGGACATCCGAAAGTTAATAGTCAGGGGTCTTCAAGGGATTTATTTGATAAACTTGTGGTATTTTATTTACATAAAAATGTAATAACAACAATTGTGGTATGATTAAAGTGCATATCATATAAGAGGGTGCTCTTCGAAGTAAAATGTTTAAGAGTTGCTGATCTAAAATAATGAACCTCTATGTCTTTTGTAATTGTTACCTAAAATAGTATGAATTAGATCTGTTTTCATAATGTAATTGTTACCTAAAATAGTATGAATTAGATCTGTTTTCATAAATAAAAATTGCAATGAAATAATGATTTAATTTTCATTTTCCACACAAAGCAAGATTTGATTAATTTTTAGCGCTCTTTTAATACCTAATATTTATATCTAACTCTCCTCCCCCCCCAAACAAATGTAGGTTTCGAGATTCCACGAAAGAGAATTATGGTTTTAAAGATTCACCGAGCCTAATAAAGTTTGACGATTACTGATAAAGAGGGTACAAACATCAGCATTCGAAAAATAAAGCTTCTTAAATTAAAATATGCATACATGTTACGAAGCATTCCGCATTCTAGCTAGTTTTAAACTAATAAAATTAAATGACTTCGTATCTCTGAATGCTTATTATGACATCTTTTTATTAGACAGAAAAAGTCGTCATATTGTACAATTTTTAATAAAAAGATACAAGGTTTATTTTATTTAACGTGTTATTTTTATGTCTCTTAATTTCTTCTACAACTCCACCAGAAATGTAAATTAGGCAGATTTAAATTAACCGCGAAAGTGTACATTGAGAAAGAAAGAGACCCTTAGAAACACTACCAACCCCATGTTGGTCTGTTTCCGCGCACTTGAAATAACTTGCTCGGAACGGTGTTCTCTCTATTGATTATAAATTGTTGGTTTGTAAAACCATATTACGACTGATATTAGCCTACTCCTGCCCTGCATGCGGCTTTGCTTGTAAATCATGCATGAAAAAATTGCAAACCGCCCACAATACAACCCTACGGCAAGCTATTAACTGCCGGTGGTTTATTAGAAACATTACCTTCTATAACATCTATAATGAATTTGTATATCTATATATTTGTATATATTTGTATATCTATAATGAATATAAGATGATCATATAGCTAATAATAAGATCATATGGTATCATTAAGATGATCATATAGTTTTAATCATACATTTTTCATTTATAGCTTTGTTTCCAACAAACAACCGGCAATTAACAGCTTACTAAAGGGTGGCATTTCGGACTGTTTGCAAATTTTCGTACGAATTTTACAAGCATAGCTCAAAAACAGGGCAGGCGTAGGCTAATATCACTTACATTGTCATTTTAGAATAGGCATTTCAAAGCCATGTCTTGCCCATCCCAAACCATGGCAACGACTGTGGTGGAAAGAACGTCCAATACTCTAATTTGCTAAAATTTGTGGGATGAGGATGACATACGTTACGATCGGTAATAGGGAAAGGGGGGGTGGCTATAACTTTACAGTGCCTACTTTAAAGTAACATACTCTTAACAGCACTTAATTAATCTAATTTTGTAACTTTTCTTACTTTTTTTTTTTTTTTTAAATTTTACATAGTCCCCTCTCCCTTAATTATTAAGTTCCCCTTCTGAATTCGCATGGTTCTGAAATGAGTCTCCCTATCTCTTTAACCTCTAACCAACAGCTTGCCTTCAATTCGAGCTCCAAGTTCAATTTCCTGACTCCTACTTCTTAGCCAATAGGTGTGCAGAAGGCAGTCATCGCTAACTTTCCACCCACGTACTCGTTTTTAACGTACAATTACAGGTTATGGAGACATTCAAGAGATCCTTCAACTCCTTTGCTCTAATGTGAGGACCTAAGCTTTCGATCCCAATAACTCTTCATCGTGTGATGACAGATTACCGATCGAAAATCGCCAATAAGGAGTATCCAGGCTTAGCACAACCGTGCGCATGCTCACACGCAATAACAGTTCACCTGAAATATCAGTTGGTGTCGTAAAGTGCCTTTTGGTTTTTCTTAGAATTTGTGCTTAGAAATCGCATTTACGTTTTACAAACCGCATTGCTAGGTGTTTGATTTAGTATCTGCTTGTTCACATTTAGCTTTGATTTCATTCCAAACCGGCAATTTGAGCTATAATACCAATAAAAATTGAAACCAATAAAAATTGAATCGCTTTTATTCTTCTTATGTTCAACCAGCATTTTGAAAGTGAAAGGAAAAGTCAATACTCCATTGTAAGCTAGGAAAGTTAAATAGTTTTAACAGTAACTTAGGTTTAACCTCATAAAGGCCAACGCGGCATAAGATTCTTATTTAATAAATATATCTAATATAGGCATTTATTGCAATTTAAAAAGACATTCTAAGCACATAAAAATTGAATAAATACAGAATTCGAGCAGGGACTACTCAGACACTTCTTACATTCACTATCATGTTTTAAGTAATTAAAAGCATTCATTTTTTTATGTCTTTGGTGAGGAAAACAAATGGATCAAATAATTCGAAAATCACGATGTTGACTCCGGTTTAAGTTCAAGGTCATTTTTCAATGATTCTTGGTTTGCAGATTCTTTTAGTATCCAGAAGACTTTTGTTATAAACTCTTATAATCACCAAAAACATCAAAATCAGCATTAGAAAAATTGTTAAACAGGCTATTTTGGGATGGAAAAAGAAATAAATACCTCTCAATTAAGATTACACAAATGAATGATTTAGAATAAAGGCGACTTAAGATGGTGTTTACATAAAAAGTATTTTCGTTCAACCAGCAATTATTTATTTAAACATTTTAAACCGAGTTAAATATTTTTCACAGTAACATCATAACAGTAGCATTGAAGTCCTAATATAACTAATACCTTTTAATATTAATTACAATATCCGTTCTTGAGGAAAATAATTTAGTTGTGTTTGAAAGTAAATAAATTGAGAAAGATGAAGTAATAATTTTAAGACAAATAAAAAAACTTTAAAGTTAACTTTGATTACTAGGGTTAATCATTACATTTAATTTCTTCATTTATTGGCTAGAAAATTCCCCATCTTTGCAAAAACTAAATATCGTACAGCGTCGCCGAATGGGAAAGATCACTGAACCTGGTAAATTTGACCACCGCTTAATTTATAAAACTAGAATCGCCCGAGCCCTATGAAAGAACATCAGGAAAGAGGATCCTAAATAAATAATTAAAATAATGATTACAAATTAAAGTCATTAACGATTAAAATAACTAAATAATTCACATTAAAATTCAATAAAATGTACAGAGATAAATAAAAAATTCAATAAATAATTCAATTAATGACAAATTGTTACATAATAAAATACTGGATCTCGTCTTATTTGGAACTCCGGCTGGAATGGAAATGTCTCTTAAAAAAATAAGAAATAACTCAGCCAGGCTGAGACTGAATTTAAACCCTGAATATGCAGTATAATGTACTATTTAAAGAGATAATACAAATAAAAGTTTTTTTTTTTTTTTTTTTTTTTTTTTTTTTTTAGCATGCCAATGATAAAGGGAAAATGGTTTAAGTATCACTAACGAAAACATGGAGAATGCTGTAAACAATACACAGCATAGACGAAATTTTAATGGAGAATGTATAAGTGTGAAAGCGAAGAAATGTGCAACACTTTCTGACCACGATCTTAGGTCGATATAATTCTAGTTATAAGTTTGACCGCCTCATCCGCGACCATGAGCGCAAACACGCATGTGCAATTCGGCCCGAATTATTCTCAAAACAAGGGGATGGGGACTTTCTTTCCCTCCAGCATAGCTCTTTCCGGAGAAGAGAAGACCTTTCACGTCGCAGCAAGTAATACCGCCCCTTTTTGGGTGAGTCTATGTGTTTTGGCAGAATGCCAACCAGGGTTGCGCTAGAGACGGTCGAACTTTATCAGGCAGAATGTCACGCAGGGAAAAAAACTTCCCGAATACGAAGATTAGCTGAGAAAAAACGTAAGTTCTGTACAAGTGACAGTTTTCGGTCACCATTTTTGGTTACATCACCCTGCAAATGCTGTTTTCAGTGGGAAATCACTAGCGTTGGACGTTTACCCGATGTCGTAAATTCATTGCACTTCGTGAAGAACAAGCTTTTGACATACGGGTGGGAATTTTTCTTTTTAAAAGACTCAGTTTTAGTACAAGAGTCTGTTTCACAGGAAAAGAGATTCAGAAGTTAGAATCGAATTTTATGTCTTACTTGTTATTAAAATAAAATAAAATTATTTGGTTTATTTAATCAAAAGAACTTTGAGCAGAAATAGTAGTTCTTTTGTGCCAGAGCCCTCTTATTTAGGGCTCCGGCGCAATTTTCGTCCAGGTTAGTTTGGCTAATTTTGACAAAGAACTCGAGAGCTATCTGCCTAAGGGTGCGGATACCTTCGTAGAGGATTTTCTAAGGGAAACTGGCTCGTATACACGTTACACATGGAAAAAACCATGAAAACGCTGATGCAGCCCAGCCCGCTCGTTCACCAGGATTCGAATCCCGGAACGAACTACCAGTATTCAACGACTTTATCGCTCGGCCGCTGATGGGCCAACAATTTACGCTCCGATTTCGACCCAAGTTCAAATTCTGGGGAACGAATAGCTACCTGACTGTAACATAGATATATGCTAATTTTCCCTACAAGGTCCTCCGTAAAGGTATTCCTCTCTTTAGCAGACAGCGCTTGCGTGCTTTGTATTAATCAATACAAAACTAAATTCTGAAAAACAATTCCTTTTCCTCTACCTATAATAAATAAATGCTTAACCTTAAAAAAAGGGTAAAAGAAGTTCAACTTAAATTATATATAAGAAGTAAAAGAAGTCCAACTTAAATAAAAGAAGTTCAACTTAAATAACCTATAATAAATGAATACTTAACCTTCAGAAAAAGGTAAAAGAAGTTAAATCTGGATTAATACTTAAAGTAACTTTTTCAAAACTTTGAATACCTTTAATTTCAGATAATATCCACTTCCAAAGTGTAAGAAAAAGAATCAAAGATATCACAGATTTATTTTAAAATTTGGAAGTTATTATGTTATAATGTTTCTCATAGACAGACAACAACCATTATTATGAACCAAATTACTAACAACAATACCTTTTTATTATTATTATTATTTGTTTTAGAAAGAAAGTTAAATTTTAGATTTCAGCATGGACCTACTTTATGCGTATACATATTGTCTAAACTTGGTGTCAAGAATAAGGCCCACGTTTTTGGCATCCTTATTACTCATTATCTGGTGACAGTAATGAGCAAAATGGGAAGGAATTTTTTTTTATTATCGTCATTCACGGGAACAAATAACAATGGAAAAACGTTGCTTCAAAACTTAAATTCAACATGTGCATAGAATCTCTCAAGTAGACAGCCATGAAAATAGGCGCTGCTTTTGCTATGCCCATGGGAAGAGGAGATGGGGAATTTTCATAACAAAAATAACAAACCCACGCTACGGGAGTGGAAAACTATGCAAATACAACGCATTTGCGGGAACTATCCCGCCAGGTCGAAATGGGGAGGAGGTATTCCTGAGAGGCGTTCCTTCAAGCTTTTAGACAGGAAATACTTTACTGTGCGACAAACACGTTTCGCGTTTCCCAGCCAGCAGAACGGTAGAAAGAGAAACTGTACAGAGGAAACAGGTCCCACATATCCTTCGTGAACTGCAAGCAGCGGCGCGGCGTTGATCGAGCAGCCGTGACATCCACGAAAAAGCGCGACGCCCAGCTCGCTTTTCCGTTGACACCCAGCGTTTCGCATGAAAAAGAAGATTAAAAAAAAAAACAAGGCACACTCTCAAAGCGGGTCGCGAGAACCACCGCCTTTCTACTACGAAAACGTACCAAAGGAAACGGGAACTCAACATCGGATTGTTGTTTTCCGCATGCGAACGCAAATAACACAGGCCATCGGAAAATGAATTCGACAGAAATGCTCTGACATTTGGATTGATTTACTCGCTTCATACTGCATTATGTAGTTTCTATGGTTTATTCAGATTCAGTAAACCGAATTAAATTGTAAACTGCACACCACAGCGCAATTACAATAGCAGCGATTCTATATAACACCAATGCATTTAATTAACATACTTAACCCGAAAAAAAAAATTCTATGAGATATACTGGCATATGGTTCTTTCACTCCCCGTAAAGAACGAACACGAAGGCTTGGTTTGGTTTTATTAGATTACGGCAAAGCACTCGAAGCTATCTGCCTTAAGGGAGGGATGCCTCCGTGGAGGATTTTCTAAGGTAAACTGGCTCGTACACACGTTACACATGGGGAAAACTTCTAGCCCTCATGAACACTAAAAAAAATAGACCCAAAAATCAGAGTATGGCCTAAAATCGAAAATATCACTTTCCAAGAATTACTGATTATCAAGTGAAGAGAATCAAAATAGGAAAGAATTTTTTTTATTATCATCATTCACAAAAACAAAAAGCAATGGAAAAACGTTGCTACAAAACTGAAAGCGAAACTTAAATGAAGGATGTGATTACCAAGAATCACTTTTTTTAATCATTTCTGAAGAAATCATGTGCTGAAAGAACTAGAGAGCGAAATATGACAGTAAATACGGTATTTGTCAATCAGCTCTTTTAAAAACCTTACTTAAGGATTACACAAAACACTAACAAAAATTAGAGTAGCTGAATAAAAATTTAAAACGATGCATACGATGCATACGAAAAATGATGCATACGAAACTGATAATAGTTTAAAATAACATACGTGTTACCTACAACGTTTGAATTTCTCATACTTAAAGCCTATATAAAACCATATTAATATTCGATTCGGTGAACATATCACATACATATAAATACATCTTTTTACTGTGTAAAAACATACATAAGATGCATTTTTATGCGAGCTGAAAGCTTTAGATTTAGAATTACCAGTCCGCGGCAATCAAAGTTGATTAATATGACCCGCATCATATACCCAAAAAAAAGCAAAATACGGATAAACGCATGTGACACTGAATTTGAAAACAATACCTGTTTGGACGGTTTGGTTCCCCTCCCTTTTCCGGGGAAGGTGTGGTTTTGACAGCTTGTTTCAATTAACTGCACGCGTCCATTAAAGATAAAATCAAATTATGCGCTTAAAAGACACCAATCCAAATCAAAAACGGTAATGGCAATTTCACATAAACAGCAAAAACCAAATTGAATCTAAAATATTAAAAGTTCAACGCTTTTTAAATGGATTTTTTTTCGGGAAGAGGGGGGGGGTGATTGCTTGTTTCAATTAACTGACCATGTCCATTAAAGATGAAATCGAATTATTGCGTTAAATGAATGGCAGCATTCGAAATCAAAACTGCTTCAATTTCACATTAACAGCAGAAATTAAACTGAATCTAGAATACGAAACAAACAAGCCTTTTTTTCCAAGGGAAAGAGTTTTTTTTTTTTTTTTTTTTTTTTTTTTTGACTTAAAGAAATCAGAAAACACCATTTTAATTTAATATTCAATCAAACATGGCTACTTATTAAGACCCTTTTAATAGATGACGGCTATAACACTCAAATTCGCGACGTGAACAAAATTATTCGTTCTCTACCGTTCGACCGCTGGTGAATCTACGATACCAGACACGTTGATTGCACTGAAAGAGCAGGTCTCATTTAAATTCAAGCGCAAGTCTTGTTTAACACACAATGAGTTAGCTAAGTTCTGAAATTTAAAAGTCATCTTAGGCTGCGTTCAGACGAGGGCATAAACGTCATAATTAGTTTAAGCCGAGCTGTTGAATAACTTTTGAAGAGGTGATTTAAAAATTAAGTTAAGCAATTTTTCAAATAATTAAAAAATTGCATCACTACATCAAACGCAAATATCACATTAATTAAAAATGAACTTTGGTGCAATCAGAATATATGATTCTCCTACCCCCCCCAAAAAAAAAAAAATGAACCCTGGTAGTTCGGTCCGAGGTTCGAATACTAAGAACGAGCTGGCTGCATAGGCGATTTCGAGGTTTTCTCCATGTGCAACGCGTATACGAGCCAGTTTCCCTCAGATAGGCAGAAGACATCCCGCCTCCTCCTCCTTCATATAGAAGGAGGCCATCGAGGAAGATAGCCCTCGAAGCTTTACCGTAATCCCGTGAACCAAACAAAACCTAAAAACTTATTTAAAAATTGTAAAATAAAAAAATAATTACACAAAAATTAATAAAAGGAAAATCCAATAAATCATTTCTTTCCAAAAATTTCAATGTTATCTTGCAATTAAGTTATGTATGTGTAATTATTTGTTTTATGATAATGTTGCATGGCATATATTACAGATAAAAATATGCGGTCGCCGATGCAAGAAAAGTGTTGAGAATCTCTGTTTTAGATTGCAAAAAGAAACAATCACAATGAACTACTCTAAATTCCTAAATTGCAGTTTAAGAGGAGTTTTCTCTAGTTCTATTAACTTCCATACCTACTTAAAACTCCTCTCGTATCCAAGTACTAAAAAGACAGCAAACTATACGAACTTCCGAAAAAAAAAAACATATATAGTCCTTTTATTCTCTGAGGAAACTTACAGAGATCTATTTGACGAATGCACTTTAATCCCAGGAGAGAGGGGAAGATGATACTAAAAAATGCTATTCCCCCACCTCCTAAATCCTGCAAGAAATCAGTCTCATTTAGCGCTTATTGGACAGATCTCCTTATGATAAAAAATGTAGGTGACAGGTAACTACTGTGCCGCAAGATTTATTATTTAATTTATTAATATCTGAGCAATAGGGCGAGTACCGCATCGTGGGTCAAAATTTCATGACACTATACTTGTAGCCCAAGAACTGTATCATGAAATTTTTAAAGAGCAGAATAGTATACTGCACTTTATAAAATAAGATGCCACTTAGACACAACAAATGTGGCAATATCCAATGCTTCGCCAGGAAAATGAAAACGGATTTAGGATTTTTCATTGGTTTTCGTTCGAAAAAATTTAGGTTTCAATTCAAAAATTAACAGCAATTTCTTTATATTTTAATGCGAACAGATTAAAAGACCCAAATACAGTAAAAGGGCTCACAGAAACCATATCTGAAATCGAACAGAATTCCTAAGGACATAAACAAGCGTCGGAAAATATGGTTAAGTCGCCTAAGAAAACATGATAACCAACATCGATAGGCATGTTTTCTAAAGCGACCAACTTCACAACAGATAAAACTGAAAGCGTAGTGGTAGTCTTACTATTTCACTATAAAAATTTTATGTATATACGAGTTCGTATAAATTCGACAGAAAAAATAACAGTGAGCTGAAAATAAGAAATAAATTTAGTTTCCATAACGCAAAATAAAAATAAAAAATTTTTAATATTATTTAGGCAGAGTGCAGTGAATCAATTGTGTTATATTTCCATGTGACAAAAATATAAGGCAGCACGAAAAATATTAAAAATATTAATTGAGACTTCACCGTTTTAGGGGCTTCTAAAATCTTGATCGATATTAAGCCAAAAGGTAAGGGGCAAATATATGGGAAATTGGATCAGAAATTGCATTGCGGCACTTTAAATGTTAAATTGTTGTTTGCAGCATGGATCAATGAAGAAAAATTTACTCTATAAACGCAGTTATATTTTTATTGGTTTATTTATACTACTGCTATGACATAAGAATTTATCTTGAAATTCTGAGAATGAACTCCTCCGATATCCGTTTTTAATAGTCTTAACTTTAGGGGGAAATATCTACTTTTCTCGTAAGAAAATTTTACGAAAATGATCGAAGTAATGTCAATATTACTAATGTGAATTTAGTAAAAACTTTGTGAAATTGGCTACATATAAAAAAATAGTACTTAAAGCTTAATGAAGTAAACCCCCTAAAAAATTACTATTTAAAATGCGTTTAAAATTTCACTTAAAAGAAGTTGGAAGATTATCCAAACGAAATGCGGAATTTTCTTTTAGAAACATGAAAAACTCGATGGATAAAATATGAGCTACTCCTTTTTGGCTTTCAGTGACAAAATTATAAATGCTGAAACTGATAAAACTGCTCATTTACTTACTTTTTAGTAGTTTAATATTTTTAAATTCTAATGTTTGAAACTTTTATGTTCAATATTTCTTAATTGAATATTTTATAATTAAATAAGTACAAAGCTTACGAAATGATTACATTTTTTCTATATTTTTCTTTCATGCAATAGGTATTTTATTTAAGCACTGAAGTTGGTAATAAGACACAGTTTCACTGAATTAGGGATAGACACCGACACGAAAATATTGTGGTCGTGCTGCCTCATTTATCGCATGTGGAAAAACAATCACAGGTAATATCATAAAATATTATTAAAAGAAGCGTAATGAAAGATACTACGACTTAGATGCCTTCGATCGAAAACACATAACAGGTGCACAACGCGCGGATCATTCAAATCCATCACCGACTTAAAGCGGTAATAATCCCAGAACATTGGTAGTTCTACCTGGGTTAATTCCAGGCCGTTTTCGCGGTTTTGTAATTGTGTTTACTGGATACGAGCCAGTCTGTCTTGGAAAGTCTTCCATGAAGGCACCCACTCAATTAGGCAAATAGCTCTCGCGTGCTTTGCAATAATAAACCAAACTACGAGTCATTCGATTTTTGTAAATAATTCGACATTTAGGGTTTTCTTGCTCCACAGTATCAAGAACACAGGGAGAATACGCGGACAGCGAAAGAGTGAAACAGCTAACTGCAAAAATCAAGCAGCCTAATGATCGTGACTTTCGACCACTCAACCGTATCGTATGAAGCCAGAGACGCCAAACCTTTAACTCAGGTGACCAGCATGCCAGGTTGGAATCGTACAAGGTCCGTCCGTACAAGGCGCCTCAGCGACGGTCGGCGGTGTTTCCTCTTGGGATTTTTGGTACTTGTATCAAACACCTTCCCTACATAAGCTGGATAGAAACTGAGCATAATTACAGACCCTAGGTGGTTACGGTTCGAGGATCACTTGTTTAAGTTCTCCCTGCTGAATTGCCACCTAGAATTCCGGACTGAAATCCTATTGAACCTTTGGGATATTCTGGAAAAAAGTGTTCAAGCACGCGATCCACCACTAGCAAATTCATGAAAAATTGTAGAAGAATTTATAGAGATTCATGGAGAAACTGTAGGAAACATTCGACAAGCCACTCCTCTAGAACTTCCGTACGTAGACTTGTTGAATCAATGCCTCGTCGTATGGCAGCTATTATCAAGACCATAGAAGCATCAACTTAGTACTAAACATGTATCCGTAATTGAAGAGCACTTAAATGCAATTCAGTGTCTATTTCCCACAGTAATCTTTCATATGCAAAAATTACCAAGAACTTGGAACTACAACTGGCATTTTTCTGACTAAGCTTTAACCAATATTATCTGACCTGATGCTATCCGAAAAAAAGATGAAATTCTTGCCTAATATCGTTGCAAGGAAAAAACATGTACCTGATGCAATTCGGGCATTTAAACGCTAATTGGAGGTGGTACAATTGCCATTAGCTGATTCAGCTTTAACCAACATTGTGTAGTATTGCTCTACGGTGCTGGCAGTTAATTAGTTTTTAACCTCGCGATCACGCCTTTGATAAAGGGCAAAAAAGAACTCACGAAGTACCTAGCGGCAGAAAAAGCGGTATTCATTCCAATTCCGTTTTTTGCTGCTGTCTAGCTGATGACATAGTATTCAGTGCTTATTCTTCCGAAAAATTTAAGAATATTTCTGCTGTTTTCAAAATTAAGTTCAGAATATCTGTCGGTGACTTGACTATCATTAGTCCCTTTAGCAGTGAGATGATTTCCCTCACGATAATTGCGAAATTCGTAATTGGTTGCATGTTTTCATCAGCTTGTGTTACTTCTAATGTACTGTTCCTGAGCATATCACTATATTTCCTTCGGGGTCTGTCTGTCTGGAATTTTTTCTTCAAAATTCTTGGTCAGCATGGAAAAAATTTTCATCTGTAATTCAAATCGATCTTTTGTCTGCTTCTCCAGTTCTCGGGAATATGGGGAAGTTCTTGATGTATTCGGGACATTCTTATAACTCATAAATTACGATACAAGGTATGTTATATTTATATCCGTTTATTCTTGATGATACATGGTAGCATTTATATTCACGTGATCTTATAGGAACGTAACATATTGCAATTAAATAATATTAAAGCAGCAAATATATATGGAAAATGCAATGGAAATTTACAGGAAAATTAATATCAAACACAGTTTATGCAAGAATGAGCTCTCTAGGTATGAAATGTCGTTCCATACAAAATTAATTCCTGCATCATAAAAAGGACACTTTTTCTTGATACTTTTTCTAGAAAATGATTGTATTTTGGACAATTTAGTGATTTTTCACATACATTAAGGTATTTTTTCCTCTGAAAAACTAGTTTTTAAATTCATAATGGCAAATAAATTATACATAGATTTGCATTTTTTATTCATGCAACAATTGTTAAAAGTCAAAAGACAACATCAGTATAAATTTCTTGTATTATAAATTTTTGATAATTACATAACGAAAGGAAATTTATCATATTTTCAATAACGACTGAAATCTAAGTTTAGAAAGACAGCTTAAGCGATATAGGTCCAAGACTAGAAGAGAAACACGCTAATGTGACAATCAAAATCGTAAAAACAACCTTGTATTTAGCGTAATTATATTGAATATAATTACGCTAAATACATATACGATTTTGAATATAGGTCCAAGCTGAAGGGATACTAATACTTTCTGGAGTTCTGCGCTAGTTGTTGGTGAGTTAGCTTTCATTTATTGTATGTGAAAATGCGCGTTCTCTTAATCCTTAATATTTTATTTGTAAATAATCTTCTAAGCTACTATTACATTCTTTGGTTGCAAGCAGCAGAACCTATTAATCTCCTTAAGCTGCAACATTAAGTTTAAGCAAAAATAAATATTTCAGTTGCTTTTATAAGTTTGTTAATAACAGTTTTTGCGTTACTGGATTTTAAATTAAGACGAGATAGAAATCCGTCCAGCATTCTAGTAAAGATAAACCATATTTTGATAAAGTGTAATCAGAGTGTAACTTTACAAACTCTCACTAAAAACTTCTAATGTTAAATGCAATTCTTCATTCATGAAAAAGCAAATTAATCTACATTCTGTAACTTTAAGCAAATCTTCAAAACTACATTATACTAAATTTGCATTTTACATTAAGCTTACATTTTTGTTCAAGGACAAAAAGGCTTCTTAAAAAAAAAAAAAAAACTTTTTTAAAACTACATTTTTGTTAAAAAATATGTGTTTATATAAATAAATAAAAATATAGAGAAACTTAAATGAAGGAGAAGGCAATACTTTCAGATGCAGTAAATTATTTTAGATCAAATCATTTTGAACATTTTTGGTGATCAACAAAAATTCAAGATACTTCAACACAACAAATGACGTTTGGCTTGACGTACCTTCGACGTCGACTATATGACGTCATTCCAACGTAAAGTGACTGCTTAGATATCATATAAAAGAGAAATTTTCAAATATTTCAACTTGAATTCACGAACTTGACAAAACGCCAATGAAGTAACCTCCTAAGATTCCCTCCTCTCAACGATGGGGAAAAGGGAAAAAAAAAAAAAGAAAAAGAAAAAAAAACCGTTTTACATGCCAATTTAATTATACGGAAAACAAGTGGGATAATAAAAGATTAAGATTATTTTTCTACCAACGACAATAAATTAGCTGGCGCATGAAAACATCCACGCAAATAACAATTCACTACCATTACTATAAGCGACGACAAATTTTAGAGATTGGGCCCAGTACTACAAATTTTAATGAAATTTTGACAACTCATACTGGCAGATTACGAAGATAAAACGCTTCGAAAAGTAAAGGACGTATTTCAAAATGTCAGTTCTATGCCAAAAACCACCCACTGCACAGTCTCAAAATCTGAAAAATTTCACTCGAATGTAACATCCTTGAAATATGTCCAACAATATATATGTGTGTTTTCTTTAAATAAATATATTAAAAAAAGATAATGCTGACTAATTAAATTTAAACCAAAGACGAACGAATCAAAAATTACCATATGAGATTTAAGTTACCGTTAGCTTAAAAGAAATTTAATTATAGAAACAAGAAAACAAGTTTCTCAAAAATCAACCGAAATTTTGCTAAAAAAGAAAGAGAGAAAAAAGATATTTTATTTCCTATTCCTGCTTTTTCTCCAAACTGTTCACTAAATTAAATGGGAAATTTGGATTCGCGGAAGGAATTAATATAACATTACATAAAAAAACCAAACACAGACAGTGACGTCAAAATGTTGGAATCAAAACCTACATCAACGGATTCAAATTTCATGAAAATTCGGGAAAAAGCGTCTAAATAATAAGCCAATTAGTAGAAACGCATTTGGGGACTCTTCAAGTAAACAATATAACAACCCACAGTATACATTTAACCTATTTCCAAAGAATATGTAATGTAATTTCAACATTATTCCCTGGAATGCTTACTCTAGCAGATTCATCAGAAATGCGGTACCATTTTAGACTACTAACAAGCATATGTCTACGAACGGTAGTTATTTTTCCTTGTTGGTAATTTTTCTTTGAACTGCATTATTTTTTAAAAACCGCTTAAGTTACGAGTTTGTAATAAAAATGCTGTGACTACACATTTAGGAAAACAAACTGTCAACAGTTAATTTAATAATTTCATTAGATGTGTTTTACCTTATTTTAACATGAATAGCTGCAGAATGATGCCCCATCATAGCATTTTTCTGTAAACTGGCCGCTGTTCGCCTCGAATAAAAAAAGCCTTCACTAGAGTTTCCTCGCATAAACAATTTTCGTAATTCAGTTCCCTTAAGAAGATAGTTTCCAAGAGAAAAAGCAACCTTTACAGAGATGCCTGGCATTGCAGAACCATTATTTGGATGCAGCATGAAGCAAGGCCAGCACCTAATACTATATCTACAAGTGTACTATTAGGTATTACCGGGCCTTGACTCTTAAGCTTCCGAACCAATTTTCAAACAGACCCTTACACTAATGAAAGATCTTCTGACCTAAAGTATAAACAAGCAGAATATTAAACAACAGAAAATCCGCTAGCCAACGCCAAATACTTTTTTGTCTGGAAACGATCCCAAGGCTCCAACCCCCTCTCCTAATAACAACCTTTTTTGAGACCTTTCGGTTAAGTGCCTCCCTGCCGCCCAATCATCACTACACACTATGCATTCTTTCCCCTGGATTCTAACCCAGGTCGAGTACAGCAGTCAGCATCACTAACCATTATATGGGGCGGGTGGCGGACCATTATTCAACAGGGGTTTTGTTTTCTGTATTATAATCAGAGAAGCAAACAAAAATCTTATTTGCATAATATTGTCTTGGCACAAAAGTACCAGCATCGTTATGAAAGTTATTATTTTTTCAAGTTAGAAACTGAGCTTCACAAGGGTGCAAGCACATTTACGCTGGAACACGTTAGTAAAGGGTTTTGTCTTAGCAATCAAGGCCCGAGTTGCACAAAAGATACTAGCAACTTTATGACAGACACCTTTATGATTAGTATGCCTTCTAACACAGTTGCTGCTGTGATCGATAAGAAAATCTGGGAACGCGGAACAGGACCGAACACTACGTATCTCGAGAGTATTTCTGTTGGCATGCAATCGACATGGCAGCTCAAACACAGATTTCGATTTTATGCTGTTGTCGTTACGATGTCGGTATCGATCCTAAGCTGGTGGCTCTGTCTATAGTGTTAACTAGTACATGCCTCTGTGAATTTACACACTGCCAATCTTTTATTAATGTAAGCTAAAAATTAATATGCCTCAGGGTATTTAATATATTGCGTTGCTGACTATGAATTCAGAAACAAAAAGTATGATAAACTATGCACCTAAAAAATATACACAAGAAACGATGCTCGGAGAAAAAGTTACAAAAAGCAGCAAACGAGTTACATTTATTTTTACTAGGTTTCTCATATTCTAAGATCACTAGCATACAATTAAGGAAATACTTTTGCAGATATCTTATGACTTATAGTCGAGCTCACTGTTCTGAAACAATGAAGTTCCATTTCTTGTATCTGTAAACACTATTTTAAAATTTTGCAGCTGATAAACGTTTTCTGAATTTTTTACAGTGATACCTGAATATCACTTGCATAGTTAATTCTATAAGGCAGCACCAGAGCCGTAACATCAGATTTCCACATCTGAGAAAAATCTCAAAGTAATTTATTTCTTTCATGTATTTTAATTTCAATCACTCCATTGTCTCACCAAACGCTCTTAAATAATAATATCACTTGCATAGTTAATACAATAACTATGCAATACGTTTAATAATAGGACTGCAATACGTTTTCAAGCTGTTATAATAAAAGTGCTGTTTATACAAGCTCCGCCAGAAAAATACACTGAGGAACCAAAATATTATGCCCACCTACTCAATAACGCGTTCTTTGGCCTGTAAAACAGCTGCAACTTGCCTTAGCATGGATGCCACAAGTTCTTTGTACATGATTGGAGACAGGATGTATTAAATATGTCTAAGCAGAAGTCACGCTTCGTGACCGCTGCTTATTTAGTCGAGATATTCAAACATGGTGGTGTTTGAGCTCTGAGCGTCCGCACCATGACATCCCAAATTACTCTATCATGTTAAGATCGGGCGCGTTACGTGGCCTGGACATTAACTGGAATACATCCTTATGCTTTTCAAACCACTCCAACGTAATTTGTACCTTGTGACATGGGGCGTTGTTCTGTTGGATGATTGCATTTCTAGTTGGGAAGATGGACGCCACGTAAGAATGCAACCGATCCGCAATCATATTGAGATAGTCCGCAGCTTCCATGGTCTGTTCTATTACAACTAAGGATCCCAGAGCCGCCCATGAGAACGTCCCCCAAAGCTTAATACCGCTATTACCAGCCTGTGTATGACCTGCTGTACAGAAAGGGAGCAACTGTTCGCCTGGAATACGGCATACCCTGACACGACCATTAACGTGATGATTGAGAAATCGTAACTCATCTGACTAGGCAACTCTCTTCCACTTATCAACGGCCCAGTCTCGACTTCCAGTGCCCACTGTAGGCTATCTGACGATGACGCTTATAACATAGGCACACGTGTGAGACGTCTGCTGCGCAATCCCATATTCAACAGTATCCGCTGAACTGTGTGTTCCGAAATACTTGCAACTGGACCTGCACTGTACTAGGCTGTTAGCTGAGCCCCTGTCTGGCGTCGTTTTTGCTGTACCAAGGAGAACAATCTCCGATGTCCTTTTTCTTTCAAGACGGGTGGACAACCAACACCTTGGTGTTTACTGCTGGCTTCACTGTCATTTATTCACTTTGCATAGATACTAATAACGTCAGATCATACTAACAACCTACCAGTTACGCATTTCCTCCTGAAAAATGGCCTGCATTTACGTTAAGATGCTATTAAAATGGACGATTTTCTTTGACGTCCTGTCGAATGAAAATTTTCGAGTAATCCTTAAGGACAGAAATTTTACATACTTAGATTCCATGATCTTTACTCCCTTCTGATCGGTTGACTATGCAAAATTTCGCGCAAACACAAGTAATAATAATAATAATAAAATTTATGCAAACAAACGGAACTTTTCGCCATCATCAGTATAAAGTATTGCAGTTCAAACTAGTTCTACATGGAGACATTTTAAGGAAACGTTTCGTACTACATTCGTGTCCGTAGGTATGACACCTTCACACATGAAAACACCACAAAAACTTCAAAAAGGCCACCAGCTAAATTGCTAAGTTGCTTGAAGCACTACCACTTGTTCGCGACTTCAGCCAATCTGCCAACAGCTCGACAACTAGTGAAAGGTTGGTTGATTACTTAATGAAATGGAAGGCGCATAGCTTAAATGATCATGACACTCCAAGGCAAAATATTACGAACATATGGTGTGCTTCTTGGTCAGATCATTCTTAGCAAAATGAATACGCTTAAAAATAATTAATAATTAAGCATGAATTAGCAACGTCTTATAGAACAACCAATAATTAAGTATTTTTGAATTTATGCAATTCTAGAACATAAACGAGATCAATCTAATAGTTACAAATGACCTTTGCAACATAGGGTGAGCAAAATTTAATTAAGATTTTAATTTTAGCTGATAAATACTCATAATACTGATATTAAAATTTCATTAAAAGACAGGAAATTAAGATTACTTTTGTATGTTACCAGCATATTTCTCCAAAAACATAATATGTCATTCCCTAAAATTTTGCCTCAGACTATGTTGTAAGATCGTGATCTTCTACAGAGCTTTGTACCTTAATGAGAGGTTTTCCTTGAAAGGAGACCATCTCCTAATTTAAAAAATCAGAATCATTTATATTCGATGGCTTTACAAACGCTATACGGAGTTGTCATTCAACATTTTACATATTTATACCACTTAATTTCAGATCATCGACACATAGTTCAAAAAACAGCTGGAAAAAATTGTTTTTTAATCCGCGCAAATACTTAAAAATGTAAATGTCGGCCCAGTCTTGTAGCAATTCTTTTCTTGGTACAAAATGTTTTCACAGTAAAGAGCCAATCTTCCTTTGAAAATACCTGTAAACAAATTCTGAAAGAAAACTAGCCCCTACTTTCTGTACATATGCCATTAAGTTTCCATGTTACTAGTTTCTGTCATGTAACTCGCCAAACAAGCTAGCATTAGTCCTTAGAAAAACAATTTTTTTTTAAATTAAATTTTGCACACATTGTGTTAAGTTAAGTAAAGAAATACACGAATCTGCTTACTCAATACTTAGCATGTCTCAGTCAAAAAAGAAAAGATAGTCTCTGGACGACATAGGATGCTTTTAAAGAAATACGCACGTTCCTAAAGGTAATGCCTAAGTACAAAATGCTCCGGTTCTTCGAAAATAACCAAAAAAAAAAAAGCCATTTCAAGACAGCCACATTTTAGAAGCCCATATTCGAAGCACTACATAATGAACAGCCATTCCCTAATCCCTCCCTTTTCCAACGCATTCACATCGAATCATGCACTTTCAGAGGAGGACTTATTACTCCAGTTTACCGAAACGTTATCGAGAGGAAGAAGAGAGGGGATACAGAATTCCCATTTTCCACCCTCCATCCATTCACCCACCGACCAACTGTCACGCTGCGGCTCAGATTGCAGGATGACAATCATCTATCTCCACCGCCACCCCTCACCATGTCCCAAATAGCCCTTTGTCCGTTCCTCACTGGATGAGTCGCGGAGGGATACACAAAGCACAAGCGCCTCTCACATTCACTATTCAGCTAAGTGTATTACTGAAAGGTCCCATCATAAAAATATAAAAATGGAATTTTAATTGAGGCGAAATTTTACATTTCTATTTTCAAACCTTATTCCAGCCGCTCTAAAGCTAATTTCTTCGCTCTTATTATTCATAATAATTTTCATTTTTCTATCATAGGATTCAGATTTCGAGAATAATTAACCAGATTCGAAATACGCTCCTCTTCTGTTCCAAGAATATTTACTGCATTAAGATCTCTCAACAACTGGGTGTACTAGTACATTTGTCCGATTTGAAACTTACAAAGATAAAGTTCAAAATTATATAATTCATACAACAACTATAGAAAAAGGAAAAGAAATATTGAATAATAAGGAATAAACTAGAGTTCAAATAAAACAGGTTCATGTCAATGCCCATATCAAGACAACTGATAGCACTGAAGTATAAAAGTGGCTCTATGAATTTTTATGACTTATTATACAGTCAAGAGAAATATCTTTTTAGGGAGGGTTAATTTTGATTGAACTCGTTTTTCACAGATGTTCTGGGATTCCATACTTTAAATTTACACAAGAAATTAGACTATTGCACATCAAAATTACTTGGCTATTTCTTAACTTTATGTTATGCCTTTACTTAATAATTCAAAATTTTTTACAAAAAATTAGTGTGAACATATTTTTAACTGTAGGTAGATATATTAATTGCAAATCACATTATATTCAAATTTATATTTATTTTCTATCTGAAGTCAAACGTTTGGTACATGTTAGCTACACTCAATTCAATTATATTGACAGCTAAATATTAAATTCTTAGACTGATATTTTTTCAAACAATTCTAACAGATAAATTAATCATTAAATAATCTACATTAGTTTAAACTAAAAATAAACATATTATGGAAACATTTTAAGTTTTCAGAGAAAATCTGCCAAGTGCCAAAACTTGAGTATAAATAATAATAATTAACCCCGTGTCTCTCTTACTTATTAAATTTTTTTCGAGGTATAATTAAAAATATAGATGATTGTATGCAAATAATTACATATTTCTTACTACAGCTTGACACTTGATGGCGTTTCGATTCTAATAAAAATTGCAGCCTTGGACAGAAATTACCTTCATTACGTATTAAAAGATGCTCATTGATTATCGGATTCTTATTAATTTCCAACTGTGGAAAAACTCCCAAAGTGATTATTCTTAGTGTAAAAATTCATAACAGAACTTATTTATTTTTCAGAAGTACGAATTAAAGTTAATAAAATCTGAATTTCCAAATCTTTGGATAAGATTTAAATCATACTTTAAATTAATTAGCTCCATTTACGGATTTTCTGCTGTCCTATTCACGTTCGTTTTTAATGGAAATGAAAATAATGCGAACTCGGACTTCAAATAATTAAAATTTTGAAATCTTTGCAACACCTTACTCGCAAAAAATACATAATCGATATGTCTTCGCAGGTCGCATATAACTGCTCCGGGGGCCGCATGCAGGCCGTCAATGAGACCATTGGCGTAAGATTCTTCAATACATGACCTCAAAATTTAAACGAAAATGTGACTCTTGTGTTTTGTTTAAAAAGCGCGATACAGCGCTCCGTTATATTTGAAAACCGTGTGATACTACACTGATCAGGTTACGTGGCACACTTAAATAAGTGTTAAAACCCCCAACAGAAGCTAATAAATTTCTCTAGGTGTCTTTGAATGATAATATATTGTTTTAAAACGGAAATTTAATGCAATAAAATTAATTATATTTCTTAAAAAATAACGCTTCTGGCCGAATAAACGTTCCAAAAATACGAAATACACGGAACTTTCCTTTGAAAACTTTATTTTCAATTTCTCTGCTTGATGTTTGCGTTTCCCAGACTTGACAACGGGAGTTAAAAAAGAACATAAATAGCACTAAAGACACGGAATGTAAAAACAAAACTCCAGAGGAGTGAGAAAAACTGGTTTTTAGCTAAACAACCCTCGTCCGAAAAATTGCGCACAATTCGACACTATGTTCCAGCCGCCCCGCAAAGCTAAGACCAAGGTTTATCGACAACTTCAAAACAATAGGAAAATAAATAAGAAAGAACCATCCATTCGACTCGAATTTTCCATCAGTTTTGCTTACCACCCGGTGCGGTCGGCTTTTTTCCAAAAGCACCGGAGACTTGAAGAGTGCTTTTTATGCAACCTCGGCCTGCGTTCTCTCTCCCAGCTTAGGACTTAACAGCTGGCGACGAAGCGCCATACCACATTTCGAGTGTATTCACAAAGGGTATATTCGCAGACCGAGAGTGGGAAGGAAGAAAAGGAAAAAAAATGCAGACGAACGAGGTGAGCACCTCTACAATCCTGTCGCCGTGATCCGAAAAAAGGGGCATGATTCAATGAGTTGTTCCCGGTATCGCCATTTTACTTCATGCAATAAAAGAATTTTATTCGGGGCAGACGGGAAAGATTTATTTTTGATATAAACCATCGTTATAAGCATTGTTAAGGAAGGGGATTCTATAGCTACACAACAATCAAATCTCGACAGAATATCGCTCTCCGATTCGATTAAAAAATAATAAAATTAAGTAAAAATTGCCATATTTTCCGGCGTATACGTCGAGGTCTTAGGCCAAAATATTCTCTTAAAGCCTAATCTACATATATCCTGCTATAAAATATAATAATGACTTACATTAACTAAGTTGGTGATAACACTGAACGTAAGTGAATAATTACATATTTGTTATTCCAAATAAAACACTTCAATTTTTAAAAGATTACTTATAATTTTTTTAATTATTATCCTATGAAAACTTTTATGAAGGAATAAAAAATAATAGCAGCCCTAGGTGCTGTTAAAAACATTTTTTTAACTAAAAGTGGAACATCTGCAGAGGAAATCTCTTTTAATTCTTTTAGTAAGTTTAAATTATAGATGCAGTCACTACTTAATCAATCATCATCACCTAAAATTGAAATGTTTATTTATTTCATTATCATCTAGCGCAGATATTGCATCATCACATATTTTCTTTCCATAAATGGATTAAAGCAATAGTACCCTTAAAATTTCCATACCAAATTTCCATGATATGCACACTACGAGTCGACTTACACGCTGGATACAACTGCATTTGATCGCTGTTTGGATAATATCTCTGGGTCTACTTATACGTAGCATTCGTCAACTTATTAGCCGGAAAAAACAGTAAATATCATTAATTATGTATTAACTCGAAATGCTTCTAAAGCGGAGTAAGAGGATTTTTAAAATTATCTTATAAAGTTTCTCTTTAAAATCAAAATTTCATTTGAAGACACAAACTTGAGACGATACAGTAAACATAACTAAATTCCATTCTGCAAAATGTAATTCTCACACTGGGAATGCCCAAAACGCTAACTAAAACTACGCATGGAGAGGAAATGAGTTATCAGTTTAAGTTGTCAAAACCTGTCTGATGAACATAGCTTAGAAATTAAACTTTTTTTAAATTAATAAACACAAATTCAAGGAGGGATTCGCATGACAGCGGGGGAAGGGGAGAGGGAATTACGACTTCGAGTGACATGATAAAGCGAAATAATCTATTAATCCCTGGTAATTTGGCGAAATTTTATTAGATTTATGCATCAAAGTTCTACTGGTCTATTTAAAAAAAAAACTTTACGCAAGGCATACAGATAAATTCCATTTCAGTATTCATTGTGCATTATCATTGTTAATAATGGTGCATTGCAGAACTGAATTCATCAAATCAAATAAGTTACGTAGCATGGAGTCGAATAAATGCCGAACGCAAGCAGCAGAATAAAATATATAAGGAAATCCACACCAATAATAGCACTTGAAAGTTAAGAATATTTGTAATCAATTACAGACACGGTCTGCATCAGCAATCAGCAGCTAAAATCGATTATGATCGCTTCAGTTCTGAAACGCAATGCATCTATGCACAGTCGCAGCGTAGCGCCAAACCGGATATTGTTTTTTCCTTAATTAGAAATTATCTAAGTTACTGTAAATTTTATTTTAAAAATAAATAGTGATTACCTGGTTAAATTTTGCGAAATCATGTTTTCATCTGCAATGTACGTCACTCAAACGAAAATTTACACTTTTCCAATTTTAAAAAGAAAAATAATAATTAAGCTTGAAATAGAAAAACAGTAATATGATTATGCCGTTAATGAAACAAAATGTACATTCACTGGAACTTCAATGGTTAAAATACCTTGTGCATACGCTACGAAACGAACGTAGTGCTTCTTGCCTAAACCGCAAGTTAGTTCGATCTACTCTATTGTTGCGTTTTTTTTCTTTTCTGACACCAATTCTTACATTAGTTTCTTCCTTCACGTTCGTACGTGGTTCGTGTCAATTTGGAGTGAATAATGATGACACTTGATGAAGTATCGAAACACACTTTATTTACCAATATTAATCAGGACAGTTCCAAAATACTTTTTTACAGTCGTCGATGAACTACTATAAACACGCTGACACGATAAGCGAACAGCCTCCAGGTTATCAGGCTATCACGGTGGAGAAAGCTTCAAGGCAAAGCGCTAGAGTACAGCTCCCGACTCTGGTAGGTCGTTCTCGGATCTCCACGTACTCTCGAGACTCTCCACGCTACAACTCGCGATGCACTCGACGACACACGGAGCACAGCTCCCGACTCTTCGGTTTCAGTCGTTCCCGGAGCTCAACACGCTCTCTCGACGATGCATTAACCCCGATACACTACGAGACTCTTTCGGTGCACTCGACGACCCACTCGGCACTCGCTGGCCGGCTGTCAACTCGATCGACTCCGCAGGGATTGACTCGCTAGATGAGACACTAACTCGATACTAACTAACTCTCCGCGTACCAGCAGGGTTTTACATAGCTTTTGGCTGGTGTTCGAGAACATTCTGGGCTAAACCGGTAAGAATTCGTTCGAGAAGATTCTCCATCCGTCCATAGCATATCGCCAATTTAGTCGCCAAATGTAGCAACCCTGCCTTATCTTGTCATTTCATGGCAACCCTAAAACTGCTTTGCGGGGAAGCTATATCACCGCGCCTGGACATTTCGTAACACTATCTTAACCGCTTGCCTTCTCATTCCGAGTTAACTGCGTCGTCGAGAATTTATATAAAAATAATTATCACGAGTTAACTCGTGATTCATGGTTCATGACATGCCTTTTTTTTTATTTATTTCGAATCAACTCACAATGTGTTTTACGGCTATGTTGGTAACCTTCACGATGTTCTATTATGAGAATGCCCGAGTTTTAATACCTCATTCGATTCGCCATTAATTTCAAATTAATTATCGTTTGCGACTCAGCATTAATTTCATAATTCAGATAATTATTTAGCATTTATTTTGCGTCATAAAAATATTGAAAAATGCAAAAATTTGAAAAAACATTTGTAGAATCTTTTACAGCTTGTTGCACTAATTAAAAGTACATACTTTATGAGGTTAATTTTTGCATGAAATGTAAATAAAGGGTTAGTTAATTTTTGCATGAAATGTACATAAAGAGTTAATTAAATTGAAAAATAAAGGGTTAGTTAAGGGAATAAGCTAATGGATACTCCCTTTCGCGCTATGCACAGCAACTATGACATGAAGAATGTCATGTGAATTCATGGTCTAGTCGGACAGTCATTCCCGAAACAGGTATAGTGGAGTTGTAAGAAATACAATATTTGCTACAATAAGATGTTGATCAAACCCACTCACAACACTATCAGAGAAAAAAATGAGGCTTTAATATGATATATTGTTAGACCGAATGACACATGGGCTAGATTATATATACTAAAATTATTACGAGTTACCATGAAAATTAAGAGATTATGATAACTTTAGAAGTATATATGTTATGATGCCTTTCCTGTGATGGTGTTATCGTAACAAATACATCTCTGACAGGCGCCCACCAGTGGCCGAGAGGTAAAGTGTCTGAATACTGGTAATTCTATCCGAGTTTCGAATACCGCGAACGGGCTGGCTGGATGGGGGTTTTTGCGGTTTCCCCGACGTGAAACATGCACACGATCCATTTTCCCTTACAAATCCTCCACGAAGACAACTCTTCCCTTAGACACTGATAGCCCTTGAGGCGTTACCGTAATCACCTAAACCAAATGGAATCTCTATAACAGACAGTCCACTTGCAGAATCGTTGTTCATTTTTGGAATTTTATTTAAAACCAGCACTGCAAAACAGGGGTGGCACCTTCAGTCGCCCATCAATCACACAGTCCTCCCATCGTTTTGCAAGAAAATAACTCGGTGCATGTAGCACAACTTGAGGCTGGTTTAAGTTCGCTCGATGCCGTTGAGTGACCTCACCGCTGCCTCTAAAACAATAACTCCCAAGCAAACGTATACAGATGCCTAGCAGAGCAAGCCTTTTAACATGTGACCAGAAGAATGAATCTTTTTTAAATAAACCGCTAGAGATAGCCGTCTTTTGTGAAACTAGGCACATCATTCTTGAGCACAGCAAGATTAAGCCAATCCTCTTCGGTGATCAGTTAAGACAATCGCAATCATCCCTTCCCCAATGGTAAAATCAATCAAGTTTGGTGAAAGTGGAATTCTTGGGTGCGGATGGATCATGCTGGATAGCTGCACCCTACTGATTGTTTTCGAAGTGTGAACTGTAACCGTAAAGCGTTACAGGAATGAGGTTCTTGAATCTTGCATAAAACTTTTAGGGAAAACTCTTCAAGAGGACTTTTTATTTTTATCAACGATAAAGCAAAGCCACTCAGGGCTTAATTGTTTAACGCCTTTCTGAAGCAAGATCGTTTTCGTCGTATGGTGTGGCCAATAAAATCGCCAAACTTACATTATACACAGCATGTTTAAGCTGCTTTAGGAAGATCCATTGCAGGAACTTAATACCTTAGGCAACTAGGAGCATCTTAGGCATTAAAATCCTCGGGTTTTGAAAAATGGGATTTCTTGCTGCAACTTCACAACTTCATTGAAATCACAAGAAAGAAAGCCAGTAGTTTCGTAGTTAAAAAAAAAGAGAGAGAGAATTAAGGTACTTCAACCGAGCATAAAACAAACATTTACAAAGCATCAATTGCTTCTGCTGATGACTTCTAAAACTAGAACAGGAAGAAGCACGTTTCTATAAACCTCAGAACTTTTATCTCGCATTATTCAACATCGTTTTCTAAATGGTTGAAACAGATATGTTGAAAGCATGATATTTAATATGCCTCACTTATCACATGTTTTCAGCGTCGATTCTTAATTTTGATAATAACAACAACAAAAGTCAATGTTCTGTAATTCGATTAAAATTTTTTACTTGTCCAAGATAAACTAAAGCCTATTATTCCTTTACCTTCTTTGCTCTCCTCTTTACTACTTTTCCTCTAATCGCCTTGATTCCCTTATTTGACTCTTGTTACTTTTCATTTCCATACGTGTGCCAAAAACAGTCAGTTAAATCTCATGAGCAATAATATCCTTTCACGGATAAATTTCAACCACTTTCTCTTTTGCGTTTCATTAAAATAATTAATTGATATGGAAGGGGATAAATTTTATTAAAAACTCTTCTACAATGCTTCACTAAATTTGCAGTTTATACTTTAAATCAAAGCCATCAATCTGTTTAGGTTTTTTAGATCGTTAGATTACTTATTAATTACTATAATTTACTAATATACGGTTAAATGAAAGTTAATTTTCATTATAGTTTGATCTAGATTTGGTATGACAACAGCAATTACTTAATTCTTAAATACGTAATTTAACTTCTTACTGCAGCTACGGTAAAAGACATTATTATTTTGATCATTTGTTTTCCATTATTTGTACCATAATTACTGCACCACCGTAATTTATTCTAGTCGTGGAATACGGCATGACTACAATATCAGGTTTCTTTTGACAAACGATTTTCAGAATTTCCTGAAATCGGGACACAGTTTTCAAACATTAATTTCTTCCTTTTTGTTCAGCCTTACAAAAAGAATACACAATGTTCTCGCAAGAACTGTAAAGATAAATGAATGAAGCTCATAAATGAATAAATACATGCAAATTAAGTTTCTGTCATGTATCTATTTATTTTCCAAGTACCTAAAATCTGGAGGCTCTTTAAGTTTAGGAAATCCAAAATAAAGCTGCTTGGCCAAAAATAGTTATTTTACATTTTTCTGTTTGCTTATCTACAGAATTAAGCACTTATTTTTTTAATTATGCTTTTTAGATGAGCAGACTCGCACTTATATCAGAAATATCCGAGAGTTTTAAAAGACATTCTCCGCAAATTACGCGCAAGCGCGATAAGGCATTAACTTCTGCGAGGTCGCATAAATACTGTTATTTACCGTGCACAACATAAAATTTCCAGGATAATCCAAATGGAGCACCATATATGAGCGGTGCTGTCATTATTCAATATTTTGTGCGGGGATAGATATGTGAAGTCCCTTCATCTTAAGACCTAAGTTTTTTTTTTTTTTTTTTTTTTTTTTTTTTTTTTTGAAATTTTATGATTTGGGGGTTCGTTAGAAGAGGGCATCCCTAGCGATTGCGATTTGCGTGCTCCATCAATTCCGCTTCTACCTTGCGGCTAAAATTTCGCATCCCGCAGATATAAAATAAATTTGAATATTTTGGAAATAAACACTCGAATATTACTCTCCCATCCAAGAGAAGTGTGTATTAATACAGACAGCAGCCATAACAATAAAACAGAATCAAATCTTGAAACTACAGATGCGTACCTTTGGGTTGTTATTAGCGCAACCATTTTGCTTCAGTTCGGCAATTATATTTATAGAAGAAATGGCAAAATGACTTAGAACTACAAAGTATTATTATTACATACATACATAATATTTGGAATTTTTATATAGAAATATTCCACACATTTCTTTTTATTACACAAAAACACAAAGTAAAGCACAGTAACCTCAGATAAAACATATAACCGAAGAAATTATTTATGACTTCATAACGGAAGACCGGAGATTATCCACACAAAATCAATCAGACATATGATAGTTGTCAATAAATATAAAACTCCGCCTACGTGTCGGCCACGCCCAGTAAGAATTAAAGAATATCCACGAAAGACAACAACGAAAAGTTACAACCATGTTCATCGATGGATTTTAACTGTGAAGTTAAGGGCGACGTTTAATGCGCTCATATCAGAATTTAAAAAAATAAATAAATAAAAATGGGACGAAGATAGCGTCGTTTTATGTTAATATACAGAATCTGTAATATACTCTTGCAGCAGCAAGTTTAATCGGAAATTCAGTTTGTTTTGCAGATAATCAATATTTCAGACGATAGAACGATAATAATGCATCCAGCTAAAGGACAAAAGGTCAGCAAAACTGTCTCGTTTCTTAAATTTTCGAAGCAATAAATCTATTCACACCAAAACAAAAATTCTCAAATTTCACGTCAAGTGAAATACAAATAGCACTATTAGTGAATTACAATTATTTCTAGCTTTAGATGTCTTTCAACACCGACTGAAATTACGGTGACTTATTTGCTTGCTGTTAACTTAAGTATTATAAAGAAAGTAACACAGTGTGGCACATTTTTTTAAAAGAAGTTATAAAAGTAATTTAAACCAATGTATATGGCATATCAATTGGTCTAAAATTAATTATACACATTTTTAGGGGCGGCAATTTTTGCCTGAAACATTATTTTATAGGTGTCGTGGAGGCAGGTGAAGGATAATTAGATTTTAAACTGCCATACGAAATTAAACTCGGAAGAAAAGAGTTTCTTTAGGTAAAAGTAGTCGAAAATCACAACAGGATTTCAACAGATACATGCCGTTGTTATACACTTTTTTATTCCGTCGAAACTCTTGAATGCAAATTACGAATATAAACTAAATTATCATGACAGTGATATTCATAAGAAACAATTAAGGAAAAGAAAGAACTATATCAGAGTTTTATTTCCGTTATTGCTACGAAAATCGAAACAGGAACGTGACAGGGAATTTGAATTTTTTCAGTTTATTCTAAAATTCAATAGCAGGTACAAAGTTTCAAATATTCTAACACTAATGCGAATTCTCCTTTCAATTAAGCGTTTCTAGTTGTGAAAACGTTTTCTAAATAAAAATTATTCAAGAACTACAAATGCATATTTTGCATTTAAGAAATTTTTCTCTACTGTTTGCATAACAGCAAGAGCAGTCAAATAGACCTCTACAATGTCATCTACGGTTTTGCGATCAAATAATAATAATTTGGTTTTGAAATGTTGAAATTAAAATTTTGCTTCAGAAATATACGCAGGGTTTTGATTTATTTCCCTATATGTCGTTTTGATATTTTTTATAGTTACTCGTTTGTGTATCAAGTGGGCGGCAAATTCAGGGATCGCCCCAGCGACAAACTCAGGGACCCCTCGAGCGGCGAAAGTTCTAGCTACTCCACTGCTCAAAGTGAAACATAAATATCCCTTTTCTAAATACTCACTGAATAAAACTGGCGACATCATATCAGTTCCCTCAGCACGTAATTACTGGATCACGCCATCTATATGTAGTTTAAATTAGCACCCGCACAGTATCCAAAACCGATATACATAAAGTAGCATTGTAACCAAGAGTCGTTCCGTATCTCAGATTCGATCCACGTATAGCAAATCTGAATACCAGAAGCTGACAAGCACTCAGTATGTTTTATTTTGTCGATAAGTGGCATTTTTTCTGATTGTTTGTAGATGCTTAAAATTTGTGCGTGTGTATATCATCAATTAATGTATGTTTCTCACTGTTTATTCTAATTATTTAAGGTGACAAGTTACTGCTAAATTTTCGAAAAATAAAGGGTTATGGACGACAACACTTTTTCCACCACTTCTTACAGTCGCAAACAAACATAACCACAAATAATCTCAGATACCATAACTAAAGTTAAAATTATTTAAAATTCAAAATATCGCCATCTTCGTTGGGAAAAAAATAGTGACCTAGTTTCGTTCAGCGAAATAGTATTCAAGTTATGTATAGAAGACAAAATAATTTACTTGAAACAAAATACCTAAAGCTACAAAAAATATACCTTCAGAAAGTATTAAGTTTGATTTAAAAGATAAATCATCCAAAATATTAATTTTATCTGTTTCACTTATAACCAACAATCTAAACATCGTCATTTAGGCGATGAATATTTGTTAAATTGACTTCGATTGTCATTATATAAAAACGTTTTGAACTGTATATTAAAATATTTTAATCTACACTGAAAATAAGTGTACAAAGCTGGAAGAAGGGCTGACATTTTGAATCCACACATTCTTAGTGAATTAACATGTCTAAGCAGCTTCTTACATACATTAAAAAAACACTTTCCCTTCGACATTTTCGAAACAAAGGAGGGGGGGAATTCGCTGATGGCGTCGTTATCTTACGAAAGAGGCAACAAAAGACCACCAAAGAAGTAATTAAATACTTCCGCCCATTTATACCATCATATCCTCCCTATTTTGAATGCTGAAAAAAAGGGAGAAAAGGTGATAGTAACATTACCAGGTGAAGGCTGAATATTAAGGGAAGTGGTAAAAAAAAAAAAAAAAAAAGGAGGGGGGGAGAATGATTCTGGAATGGTAAACCTAATAAACACCTGAATATTTACTGCGCATACTCTTTTAACAGGGGTGTAGCTAGAGGGGGGGCAAGGGCAGCATCTGTCCCCGGGCGCAGAATCCAAGGGGCGCCAAACTGATGTTACAACATTTTAGAATTAAATGTTTTCCATCCTTGGCAAGCAGTAGGGGGCGCGAAATCTTCAGTTGTCCCTGGGCGCTGAAAACCCTAGCTACGACTCTGTCTTTTAAACAACGGAAAAATTACTTCACCTTTTTTTATTAGCAGAAAATTTAAGAATATAATGTGCATGATACAAATTAAACCAAAATTATTCTAAATACACAAGGAAATGGTAGTAACACGCTTAATGGTTGATAATTTTTTGCTGAAAATGGCTTCTTAAATATTTTAAGATTTCAGGAGAATCACAAGTCGAGATTCAAACTTATTATAAATCGCTAAACATAACGGAACTACTCTTCGATATATGTGTTAGAAAAACATTGTCTGGTGAAGGGTGCAAGAATGATAGCCGCCATTTTGAATCGTGCTCAATATTTTCAAATGTGAACATTGTCAGCTGAGAGGTACAAGCAAAACAGCCGCCATATTGAATCCTACTCGGAATTTTCAAATAGGAACTGGAATGTGACACATTAACTCAAGTCACAGTTTTATCAAACATTTAATGGTGCTGTTGATTAAAAGGAATCACAATTTCACATTTTTTTTATTCCATGCAGGTCGCATTAATAATCCAAGAACGAATTGAAATTAACTTCAAAAGAGGTGAAAAATTCCCGTGTTATTTTGATGAGTGTAACAGTATTAATACCAATACAGTTAACATTACTCCCACTCATGCTGGCAAGTTATTCACAAAACGAATAATCTGATCGGGTGAGCGAAACCTGATCGAGTGAATGACAAATATTGCAGAAGATAACCGAAAACTTACAACAAACAATGCAACAGCCATTACAACTGTTGCTTTACAGTCATGAAGCGACCTCAATACAATATGCATCATTATTAACATTACAAATTGGAGCCAGCAAAAGAGAGGACAAGCAAATGGTGTCCGTACAAGTTTCAGTTTAAGCAAAAGCAAAATGAAGCACTAAATTCTGGTTTTTAGCACAAGCTAAACAAAAATTTCACATGAATACATGGTTTCTAAAGAGGATTTAGATTAACAAAAAAGTGCTTATAAAACTATAGATAAAGGTGTGATCTATTCAAATTAACTGCAAATACTCTAATGTAGCTGAAAATCTCATGCCTTTGAAAATTATACAATTTGAAAATCATTTACCACTTTTCTTCCCCCTCCCCACACCCAAAGACTAGAATTTTGAAAATTCAATACTGGTGCCCAACCTATGAATTTCTCACTGTTTTAGAAATGAAAGAGTGATTCAAAGCACAACGTCATGCTTCCAGCATATATCCAAACATAAAACATGGATACAAGAATCGGGGGCAGGCTGATGCATCTCATTAATGTGAGTACTTACATTTATTTAATTCTTAGCTAATATGATCAAGATTATCCAAATTATAACAGCCTTGAGTTTAAAATAAAGTACTAATTTTTTTCTATTAACTTAGATTAATTATTTCTATTAACTTCCAATACCAATATAAAATTAAATGAATTTTAATTGTATTTTAAAAAAATAAGCATACTTGTAGTAACACATAATAAAAAATTTATTTTAAAGGGGCGAGAGTAAAGTGATTTGCAGAATGTTCTAACTTATAAAAGTGGAGCACTTTGAGAAATGCTAGGTCTAAAGAATAAAGTCAGTTTGTTATACTGCTATAATCTGCTCCCAAAAGTCAATCAAAAGAATGATGTTCTTTAGTTAAAATATTTCTCAATCCCTCTTAAACAAGATTTTAAATCATCATAAAGATATTGTCAGCTAATCAAAACAAAAACATGAAACCAATGCATAGTGAGAAAAGTGACAATGCTACAGAAGTAACTTGAAATTTCTGCTGAAGAATTAACCTTAAGAGGACGAAAGTTAACTTTATAACATTAGCCAATGGAAGAAAACTCTTTACAAACGCACTGAAAGTGAAGATAAAGATCACTGTTTACCAGCTATAAACTATAAAATACTATCCCCCCCTAAAAAAAAAGTTAACACAAATGGAAAAGGTCTGTAGTAACCTAGCATTGTCCCAAAACATATTTATTTAAAACTGAAAGTTCAAAAGATTATGCACTGTTTTATATATACCATTACGTCAATATCTGTAGTACAAATAAAAGCAGTTAATAACTGGTAAAGAAAAAATGCCAATGTTTTAGAGGAGTAATGAACTTACTAATGGACTATTGATATATACAGAGACTGTTCACACATTTATACAGCAATTTCAGGGCCATATAATTAATATTTAAAAGTAAGGAATGGTAGGTTTAGCCAATGGAAGAAAACTCTATTTACAAATGCACTGAAAGTGAAGAAAAAGATGACTATTTACCAGCTACTAACTATAAAATACTATCCCCGAAAACAAATTTAATACAAACGAAACAGGTCTGTAGTAACCTAAAATTGTCATAAAATCATATTTATTTAAAACTAAAAGATTACAGGATTATATACAGTTTTATGCATACCATTACATCAATATGTGTGGTAGTATAAATAAAAGTAGTTAATAACTGGAAAAGAAAAAATCCCAATGCTTTAAAGGAGTAATGAACTTACCAATGAACTATTGATATAGACAAAGGATTATTACACATTTTTAAAGCAATTTCAAGGCATATAATTAATATTTAAAAGTAAAGAATTTTTTAAAATGTTTGATCTGACAGCCTTTTTTCTGGACTATAAGTCTGCATCATGAGTTTCAGCCATTCTTTTGAAATGGGATAGGGATAACGAAATAAAGATCAATAGCTTTCTTTTTATTGACAATTATACATCATATAATGTAAATGTCTGTCTTAAGCATACTGGAAACGTATTTACTAGCAAATAACACAACTCTAAATCTACCAAGGGATTAATGAAGTATTAGAACAACAAAAGAGTATTATTGCTATGAGATGAATATTAGTGTCCTTTATACCATGGTCAATATGGATATAAGTACAAATGGATTAACTAAGAAAACTAACCTTTTGATGTACTCCATTTAATGTTCTTATCTGAGAATCGTGTCTCAGAAAAGACAACAAACAACTGTTTTAAATATGCCAGCCTTTTTAATAAATCATGAAATAATGGAAGTTGATGAAGAAAAACAACATCTCCCCTAATTGCGAGAAATTTAAAGAACAATAAAAAAAATTCCAGTTGCAACATTGATGAAAGAAGACATCTGCCAGTCACTTTCTGAAATAATCCAATCACATCATGCAAAAAACTTTCTGAATATGAAGATGATGTAATGATGAAATCAGTGAATTCCCTACACATGTGGAGATGAAGAATGCCTCTGAGTATTGAGATTAGGAGTACAACATTGGTAAAATAATTTCCAGAAACATTAGGAACAGTTCAAAGGTAAACTTTCATATTTTCCTAATTAAAATACTGCAGAAGTGCAGATTTATATTACTTTACTTATATTTCTATTAAATTTGTTAAATTCTATTGCTATTTTAAAAGATAGTTTTCTTCGCCATTTAATGTCACCAAAACACACTAGTTTCCAAGAATTCAGGAAAAATCACAGAAATAGCAATAACCTGTTCAAAAATAAAGCCAATCCACATAAAATTTTAATATGTTGTCAAATAAGGATTGCTGAATAAAACTGCTCTATGCAAATTAGTGGCACTGAAATACGTCATCTACGTGGAGCATAAAATTGCATGTTTAAGAGCAAGCCTGCAAATTTTGCTGTGATACTGAATCAATTTGTAACAAGAAATCAATTTGTAACAAGAAACCAATTTGTAACAATGACCTTCAGGCACCATTTGCCCGTAGATATGCGATGGAGAGCTACTGGGAGAATAGAGGCAGGACAAAGTCACCAGATGGCTAAATGTGCCTTTCCGCAGCCACTGGAAAGTTGGTGTCAATGTCAACAATGTGTAGAAGGCTTCACGAAGGAGGTCTGTATGTGAGGTGACCAACCAGCCATCTGAGCCAACCAACCCGAAACGTCATAGAAGGGAATGTTTGAGATGAGCCCATCAACATGTCCACAGGGCAACTGATCAATTGAGAGCATTTTCTTTACCGATGAGTCCAGGTTTAACCTCCAAAGTATAGTCCGACCGTCTATAGCGCAACCCTGGTTGGCATTCTGCCAAAACACACAGACTCGTCCAAAAGGGGCGGTATTACTTGCTGCGACGTGAAAGGTCTTCTCTTCTCCGGAAAGAGAGAGCTATGCTGGAGGGAAAGAAAAGTCCCCATCCTTCCACCTTGTTTTGAGAATAATTTGGTCCGAATGGCGGATGCGTATTTGAGCTAATGGTCCCGGTTGAGGCGGTTGAACTATAACTAGAATTATATCGACCTAAGATCATGGCACATTACTTTGTTTTCAAACTTATACATTCTCCATTAAAATTTCGTCTACACTGTGTATTGTTTACAGCATTCTCCATATTTTCGTTAGTAATACTTTAACCATTTTCTCTTTATCATTGGTATGCTGGAAAAAATAATCTTTATTTGTATTATCCCTTTAAATAGTACATTATACTGCATATTCAGGGTTTAAATTCAGTCTCAGCCTGGCTGAATTATTTCTTATTTTTAAGTGACATTGCCATTCCAGTCAGAGTTCCAAATAAGACGAGATCCAGTATTTTATTATGTAACAATTTGTCCTTAAGAGAGTTATTTATCAAATTTTTTATTTATCTCGTTACATTTTATTGAATTTTAATGTTAATTATGTAGTTATTTTAATCGTTAATGACTTTAATTTGTAATCATTATTTTAATTATTTATTTAGAATCCTCTTTCCTGATGGCCTTTCATAGGGTTCAGGCGATTCTACTTTTATAAATTAAGCGGTGGTCAAATTTACAGATTCAGTGATTTTCCCCATTCGGCGACACTGTACAATATTTAGTTTTTGCAAAGATGGGGAATTTTCTAGCCAATAAATGAAGGAATTAAATGTAATGATTAACCCTAGTAATCAAAGTTAACTTTAATAAAGCTACAATGAATATTGCAAGTTAGCAATAAAGTTTTTTTTTTATTTGTCTTAAAATTATTACTTCATCTTTCTCAATTTATTTACTTTTAAACACAACTAAACGGCTTCATCTGTTTTATTATTATTATTCACAGTTTTCCTACAGCTTTGCTTCATCATAGCATATAATGAACAGTTTACCTGCCACAGTTTTGGCAATTGTTAAAGTCTTGCATGCTGCAAATGAAGTGTCCATTTCCATTAAATGAAATTTCAAAATTCTAAAAAAGTTGATTTCCATAAAAAAAATAATAAATAAATAAAAAGAAAAATATTAAAAAAAACAGAGATCGCAAATTATTGTTTTATAGCTCTTCTCAGAGTGGTCATCATAACATTTTGAAAATTAAAAGTCATGGAAAATTCTCCAATATGCAGCACTGTTACATGGTTTGGATAGCTTTAGAACACACAAAAATGAATGAAGTGTCACTTCCATCACCAGAGGATTAAACTGAAAAGCCCTCAGGCCACTGTGGGCTAGATATTTCTGGAAAAAAAGAGAAATTCAATGCTTGCTACAAATCACTGCTCAAACATAGGAACCAGAATTACACAGCAGCAAAAATTTCAAAACAGCTATGGAAATACTTCCATATAAAACTGCAAATGCAGGGAATAATTTTTTATTTGACATACCATGTGATTTGAGACATTGAGGCTCAATTAATTATGAATTTCATGGTTAAGTTATCCTAGATTTTTATATTTTCATTGCATTAAACTATTCACTTTCAATCACAACCGAAAAGATAATCTGTAAAATTTAAATCGGAACGTTCTGTAACAGTACAAAGGGCTAGTAAATATAAAAACATCATTTTAGAATATACAAGATAAGATCAAAACTCAGTATTGCAATATATATTACTCACGTCTAACGCTTAACTCAGTCTTTGGCAACAACAAGCTTACAATAGCTAGTCCAAAATTCAATAGCAGCATGGAATTAGTGCTGAAGTCTAGACCTGCAAATGAAAAACAAAAAATAACGCATCCCGTGCATATACCCTAACTATACACACAATACCCTTCTAGAATGCTAAAAAAGTTTTTTTTTTTTTTTAGTCTTAATAATATTAAAATTTTTACACTTCCTGAAAGCGAAACTATCCAATACGTAAGTGACTTCAATGAATATGAAGAATATATTTTCATATCAATCTTTTTCACAGTTATATTAGATTTTAAGCAACATTTGATAAGTTTACTGAGAACAAACAATCAAAACTTTTCCTAAATTAATGGTAATTTTTACTTCATTTTACATCTCTTCAACTCATAGGAATGCTACACGTATGTGCCACTTAATGTGATCACATTTGCCCATGGCTTAAGCAATGACAAAATATACCCTTCAAAAGAGTAACATAATTAAACTAATGTAACGTAATTTAACTAATAACTACAAATATATAAATAAATACTGTCATAGTATTTTAATCAGGAAAATGCGAAAGTTTGTATATGAAATGTTTATTATGTCTTAAATGCAGTTCATTTATGAACCGTTCATAACATTTCCAGAAATTACTTGGCAGATGTATTCCTAATCTCTACATATAATAAAAGAAAGAGTGTCTGTGTGTGTGTTTGTCTTTCGTTCGCGCAGAGCGTAAGCTAATAGACCCACGGCTATGAAATTTGGTACATAGTAGGTGCATCTAGACAAGAGCCAGTGCACCTCGAAGCGAGTTTTTCGAAATTCGAATTAGAAATTTTTTTATTTTATGTTTTGTTACAAAATTGCGTCATTTTGAGACATAATGGGCTATAGGAAAGCGAGATTTTACTCTACACACTCCATTTTCACATTGTCATGAAACGTTGGCACTTAGCTATTTTACGAACTTAAAATAAATTTCGTGTTTCAATAAACCGATTAAATATGAATTTATTTAACAAAGGGAGCTTAACGCCTTTTCAACGGGATTTTTTCTAAAAAGGTTTATTTTTTTAAATGTACAGTTTATTTTTCTTTGATTATTGGACAGGTTAAACTTTCATCCTTGTGACTGCTTTTACAAAAAAAATTTTGGAGAAATTATAATATTTCGTATTTTTAAAAATTTTTTTAAATGAAGCTTCTGAGTACACTTCTTCCATCTCACATCTTTAAAAATGTGATTTTGGCGACAATTTTCCTGTCTTATTGTTGTTGATAGATTTTTGATGAAATCGCATCATTTTGAATAGTTTCATTCTTTTAGAAATATGGGTTTGGCAACAATTTTTCATCGTATTTCTTATGTCACTGTTTTTAAGAGATTGGCGTATTTCATTGTCATTTTTATATATATAATACATTTTTATTGATTTTTTTTTTTTTTTTTTTTTTTTTTTTTGATAAAGTTGTTCTGCACAGTAAAATTCTGCACGAAATTTTATGTTTTTTGAGTTGCTTTTATGTTATTTATTGCTCATTTCACTGTTTGTAATATATTGAAACGTTTTGCATGATTTTTTTTTTCTTCAACGGAAAGTTCTTCAACGGAAATTTTTTATTAGGATAATTAATATTTGTATTAAGGGATATAGCTTATTTTATTGTATTTTTTTCTCTTGAAAATATAAGATAAAACATCATTAATTATACCTTGCTTTTCAGAATTTTTTGTTTTTTGTATTCTTTTATGTTATTTATTGCTCATTTCACTCTTTTCAAGATACTGAAAAGTTTTGAGTGATTTTTTTAGGAAGCAAAGTTCTTAACCTTCTTTATACCATTTGAGTTCTTAAGATTTTGCAAAGGAAAGTTGGTTAATTTATTTATTAGGATAATTAATATTTGTATTAAAGGATATTGCTTGTTTCATTGTAATTTTGTTATACGTAATAACTTTTTTTATGAAGTTTTTCTGCAGAGTGAAATTCTACGTAATTTTTAAACTTAACTTTTGGTGTTCCCTTCAGCCATTTTTTCAGTACATTTAAAAGCCAGACGAAGGCTGGCAGCGAAGCTGCTAGTCTTAATATATTTGGAAGGCATCTATCTCTCATTGGAAAAGAACATCATTATGTAAAATTTTAAATTAAGCAAAAAAAAAAAAAAAAAAAAAAAGGTTACTTTTCCGTTTTGCCGGCGCAGGCAATAAAGTCGCCAATAATGCTACAACGGAATATCCTCGCTGGTAACCTTTTACGTCTCATTTTCAAAACAAGTCTCCGCCATTTCTTATCAGATTGTTTGTTTCTTTCAATACTGACATACAATTACATAGAATTTTTACCAGGTAGTTCAATTTTATGCTTTAAGGCCATTCGTGGTAATTAAGTCAATTAGGATGCAATCACACAGCTCACCCGAAGGCAAAGTCAAGAGTAAATTCATCAATTCTAATGAGAATGCACTAGCGAAGTAAAGCACTGCGGTTTTACATAATTTCTGAGTAAGCTATTCATACGGATTGCAATAATTCTTGCATTTAAACTTGTATTCGAAATCATGATTTAACTTGAAATTAATGTAGATAATTACTGAGAGACTTCGGTTTTTGTAGCGTAGTTTACGTGAGATAAGATCACTTAAGGTGACGTGATAAAAATCGGCAAATCAGTATGTTAAAGCATAGTAAATTCCTAAATTAATGTCTTTTTACAAATTTACTATCTTTATTTATTGGCTTTTTACAAAATTTTAAACAACATTAAAATGCTTATGCCTTTAAAATAAAAAATTCTTAGAACTAACATTTCTTAACATTTTTTATGTGTATATTGTATGTTGTCGTATACATACAAAATCTTTATTATATAAAAATCTTTCTTTCAAGGATATTCAATGTATAGCTTTTTTGAAGGAAAGAAAATTCTGCAATTTTTTGCTCCTACAGTCTTTCATCTGATTACCTCCAAAATCAATAGTTATTCTAATTATGCGTCACACTACGGTTGCTTTTAAGCTAATTTTAAATAAGTGCTTACACAACCATGTTATTGAAGTCGGCAAATATTCATAATGTGCAACACTCTAGCAAACAATAAACATTCTCCATGCAACCATGCTTATAACAATCCTTCAAGTCAAGCAATGTAATCATTTTCAAATGCATTCTTTTTGTTGCCTTCAATAATCCAACATTTTTTATAAACAAATCATGATATTTCTTGCCTTTAACTCAATTTTAAAATTTTTGCAGGAATGCCTCATTTTGAACAAAACTGCTAAATGGAACGAGATGTATTTCGGAGATAGCCGGGTAAGCAATGGAAAGTTTCAGGAACTCTCTGATTTTAATTTTTTATTTTATTTCATTTATATATACAGTCAAAAGTCGTTAATTCGGACACCCATAATCCGGAATGATCTATAATCCAGACCTCAAAGCTAAAAACTTTCTGCGCATGTGCCAACGCGGCGCATGCGCACAGGCGTTTTACGCGTTAGCGTAAGACCTTGACTACTGCGCATATGCGTGTGCGCAAGTGCAGAATACGTTTTCGCCTGCACGTTTAATGTATAACGGACGGTGTAAGCTAAAATTATCTAATTATCTATTTCAGTTAATGTTAATGATTGCGTTGTTCCTTAATCTTCGAATTGGATCCTGCTTATTATTTTTTGCAGACTGTAAGAGCAATTTTATAAAAGTAAACTTGAACTTTCGATTATGTCAAATAGAATTTTCGATGCTGGAACTTCCAAAGGATCTACAAAACGAAAGTATGTTTCGATGTCCAACAAACAAAAAGTGGGATTGCTGCAAAAAATGGATAAAGACATGAAGAATGTGACAGAGAGGTTAGTGAAAACGAAAAAATTTCGATTGACAAGTTAGTCGGTATTCTCGGCACAGCAATTAACGGGACTTGAACAGCGGGACTTTGTAAGTGAGCAAGAAATTATGTCTGTTTATAGAATTAAAGAGAAAGTATTATCACATAAAATGAAGCAACTTAAACAACTTACATTGAAAGAAATGTTTAATAAAGTAAACAAATAAATATCAAGCTTTTTCTTTTTGCAAATTTTGATACCCTTTAGATCATAATTGTTCTTTATTTCATAAATTACGGTTTCATAGTTTTAAGTTTAGAATTTCTGCATGCCATCTTACGAGATTTAAACTGATGATCTATAATCCGGAAAAATCGATAATCCGGAATCGCCGAAGTCCCGACGAGTCCGGATTAATGACTTTTGACTGTATATATATATTTCTTTTTAGCAAGATCGCTGCAATGTTTCTACCTACTATTATTTCGTATTTTTTTGCAGCATTATGCGCAAAAATTTTTTTGACCAAATAGGTCTTACGTCTCATTACTAGTTAGCTTTACAATTTCTATTTCAAATATACATATATTGAAAGAAAACTAAGGTACACAGGGAGACGAAGGAACCTAAAAATTAGTGAGGGATTTCATAAAAATGTACATATTTTAATTTTGTTAATGTATCATATAATCCTGATTTAATAATTATATTTGTATTTTAAATATTCAAAGTGTGTTTTTATATAGTAAGAATGTTTGCCGACTTATGATAAATATCATTAGTTTGGGAATGTTTTTAGGAAAAGTCACGAAATTTGCTAACTTGCATCTAATAAATAACTTATTTTTTCATCAGTGCCATCTTTACAGCAATATGGGCTACAGGCAAAGCAGTACACTGGGGCCCCTACGACAGCCACGCCACTCATAGAAATAAAATATAATGAAATATACTGATTAGAAAAGGGCCCACGCTCATGGGAAAGTGTGCAGTCGGCCCTCTCATTAAGACGTCCCAACTTTTCATCTGTAAAAAATTGTCAAGGAGTTGCATTAATATGTAAGCACTTTAAACAGTTTAAATTTAAAAAAAAAAAAGTTATTTTGCAATTTAACACCTCACGGGAATTTTTTATAATCTATTTGTATATTTGGCAACTTCTGTTTAAAAAATTTATTCTATATGTTCCCAAACTAGTCTGATCTAGTCTGATTAATCTAGTTAAGATTGCTGATAACAAGAATCAGTGTATTTTCCATGTTTTCGTATACAAATGGATGGGACTTCAGCATATTGATAAAATCTGAATGACAGCATTAACCACAATCATATTAAGCAGAATCTACAATACTTTCACAAATTTAGAAAGAATACACTGAAAGAAAAATTTCAGTTTAATTAAAATTAATAACATTTTACACACGAAAAACCTGAATTTGGTATATTTATTTTAAATAATATACAAATAAATATACACAACTCTTACTAGTTTATAGCTTGTATGTAATGTTGATTAGCTTTAATTCCAGTATGCTTTAGAAGATGATCCTGTGTATAATTTGTAAATGTTTAAACTAAAGTCTAATTCAAAGTCATAATTGCAAAGGTAGCTGATTTGACTTGAACTCATCCATTACAGTTTTAGTTAATTTTCTATTTACACTTCCTTGGGAAGAAATGCTTATAAACATTCTTGAAAAACAGCCATGTAATTTCAATGGTGCAGTTTTTTACTAAAGAAAAAGAATGGCGACTCATTATGGCGATATATATATTGCATACATACATTTGTATTATACGAAAATTATGTTTTAATTTGGTATTTATCTTGAAAATCAATAAACCTACTTACTGATTTTTGCTTCTTTTTATTCTGGTAGCAATCACTTCAAAAATGGATTCATAACGATTCAATTAGTGATTTTGCAAGAAAAATATTTTATTTTTGCAGAATGTTTTACCACAATTTTTCAATTACAAGCGACTCCCATGAATATATATTTTAAATGTTAAGTTTAAAAAAAAAAAAAAGTCTTGTTTTATTTATAGAAACTGTTGGACTATAAAATTAAAAAAAAAAAAAAAAAAAAAACTGAGAGCTTTCAGATTTTACATCACGCACAATAGGAGCGTTTATTTAACGTTTTGTGTGTTACCTTTATTTATTAAATATCAAGTTCTTCATATTTAAACCATAAAATTCAATTCAACTGCAAAATCACAAAATAATTTTAAAATGAGCTTTAGGAATTTCCGATACACAATCTCATGCGATGGAGATAAATTTTTTTTTTTTCTTTTCTCTGTACAGTGTTGCCATTGCTCGGTTTGAAATTGCTTGAGTCTGTTATTAAAAACTTATAAATGCTTTACAAAACACGAAATTTGATAAAACAAATTCCAAAATTTTGGCTTCCAGATGCCCATATTCGAGTGGAGACGTAGATTATTCAAAATCTGATGTCTTGTTTTATCATAATGCGAAAAACATACGTACATTTATGCAGATTCTTCATTATTTAATTTCTTTAAATATAATATAGAGGGATAATACTTGGTGGCAACAATTTAAAAAGTGATTCGCCGTTTATAGTGAATCAATGCAAAATGCCAAAATGAAATTAATAGCCTTTATGGGCTAAAAATGCAGCTTAAAATGGCAGCATTGCTTTTAAAAGAGAAGAATTTTCATGCATATTATTGCTAGAACTTGCGACATTCTTAGTATACTTAAGTAACTTAGTTTTGTGCACTGAAAAATGTGCTTTCTTGCCCACTGGCCAAATTGCTTGTTTTTGCACAGCAATTCTAATTTTAATTGTAAAAACTGTTTTAACTGTATTTGGTGTTTTATATCTTTTAATTTTTAATAATGGTATTTTGGGGTTTCATGCATTTTTGCCTTGTTGGAAAGTGAGAACTGAATTTTTATTTGAATGACAAATACATCTCTAATGAGATTCGAGGAAATAAGTTTAAATAAAATGCATGATAAAAATGCATATAATTTAATATTCTGTACAAGTCATGTGGTGTACACATCAGATTTGTTATAATGAAAGGTTTGAAAAAAAATTTTCTTTAATATTTTCGACAGTTTATTTATTTATTTATCTCCTTCTCCCCATTATAAACCTAGGAAAGGAGAATATAACACTTCATGTGTGCCATAAAAGGATTTTTCTCAAGACTAATTGAGATCTCAGCATGTCATTTTCAAACATTTGCTGGCTAGGGAATCGTAGGATTGTCAATAAAAATACACTGACTGATGTTCACAACAACCACACTTCCACCCCTAAGTGTTTGTGAGAGGTTTCTGTCAGAGCTAAACATGAAGTGAAAGCCCCAAGACATATTTATTTGGAGTGTGATACTTATACTGGTTTCCTTTTATTAGCAGAAGAATGGGGGAGAGAGAAAGAAGCAGATTCCAGGAAACTCCAGTTAATATAGCAAGCTGTGCTCTTCCTAAACTTTTTCCTTTGATTCAGCTCAGTATTTTTTACAGGCTATTATTTATCACAATCTTATCAGAGATTCTAATTCTGTAGCTTCAGCAGGATCTGTAAAGCATAAGCATGTTTCAAAGTCAATCAAGCAAAAAAGTGAGATTCCTGGGGAGGGGGGGTTGGATAAAGGCATATCCAACTGCAAGGAATATAGCACAGCAAAACAGAAAAAGTACCTTTCTGAATATTTTGCAGATTCTGACATAGCTGCCAAAACACATTTGTGCTTTGAAAACTGAGGATGATGGTTCGGTAAGAGCATCGAAACTTCCTTTGAAAATTTGCAAATACAGAGTGTTTCAAAAAGAATATACATATTACAAAGTGTTATTTTGTCTAAACTATCTACCATTGCACCTCAAAAGCCCAAGAACTTTCTTTTGATAAGAAGGAAAATACAAGCATTAACAACTACTGTCAAAGGCTTTCTGAGTGGAAATTAGATTTACTCCACAATTCTTAAAGCAAAAATTTATTCAAATACAAATATGAAAATTTTCTGTTCAGAGTTGAGCAGCGTCACCTCAGAGAAGTCTAACAGCAGGACAACCATTCAACGAAAACACCTTTCAACAATCATCCTGAAGAATTAGGAAGTTCACTTTAGGTAGCTTCCAATCCATTTTAAATATATTCTTGAAAATGGAATCTCCCATAAAGCCAAAGGCAGATGTGTAAGATGGTAAATAATAACTTGGTCTTTGATCTGCAGAAGAGGATTTGAAAATTCAAACAAAACTGAACTAAAAAAACTGAGGCTGGATACCAGTGGCATGCTGCGGCTGTGTTTGTTGAAGGGAACGAGGTATAAAGAAAAATATAAGCCCTGTACGATGACTGCACCTGGAATTTCATCTTTAGTACTAGTATTTGTTTAAGTACACAGAGATACTGGTCACTTTCAGAAGTGATTATTTTAAGGAGGTGGTCATCAGGTCAGGATTTTGTATTATGAATATGTAGACTCATATTTTGAAGGCTAATGAGTACAATAGTTAAAATGCTTTGGTGGATTTAAGATAATTGGACAAAAAGGGGAAGTCAGAATGATTTACCATAATAAATAAATTTTTAATTTGAATGGATGTCATAAATATAATTAGTTAAAACATTATTATATCTCAAAAAGAATAAAAGACAAGCAAAACAGATTATTTCTTACTTTTCTTATTTAGTTTTTCACATCTTATTAATCCTTTTAAAATTACTTAATATCTCACTCTGGGGTAAAAGGTATAATGTTCCATGCCTGTTCCGCAAATGTGAATATGTAAAGCAAATGTACCATTTGGCATTATGTGTGTGTTGTTTTAAAACATTACTAAAAAAAAAAAAAAAAAAAAAAAAAAAAAACGAAAAAGGCAGACAAGTGATTGAGAAATGGATAGCTAATGAACGTGTATCATAAAACTGCATTAGAAGTTGCTTGTGCATGTTCTGTAATGATTCTTTAATGCAGAACTAACTTTTCGTATATCTTCCTTTTTCATAGTTTAAACTTGGAATTACTACATCAATATATTTTACATGCATAATTTCATCTGCCATAAGAATGCTTTCACGAAGACAAACTAAAATATAGCATTAAAAATTAATTCTGCTTATAAGAAACATGAGAAAATTTTAATTTCTTACGACCTACCACCAAGAGCAGCATATCTAAGCCTGTTAGTGGAACAGGCGACAGACAACTAATCCTTTTGCGCATAGAGCCAGCAAGACTCAATTCCTCCCATTTACATAAAAAACTACTACACTTGTATGGTGTGCGGGTTCAAAAGCGGTAAAGCAATGTTCCTATTAAAGCTTTTGAATATTGGTAAAACTATACTTAAAAGTATTAATATATAAAATTTTGGGGGATTACCCTAGTCCCTACAGTTCAATGAGATACACTACTACTGCATATATATGAAAAATATACAAAATATGCACAAATATTTTTATTTCAAATGAAATAAAATTTTTCAGCATTTCAAACATTTACAATATTTTCAATATTCTATGAAACTTTTTTAAAAAAATGTTTCATGATCTTGGACTAGGTTCCTAATCCTCCTGTTGCTCCTAATCCTAATCCTAATCAGGTACACTAACTTTATTGCAGCTAAGAGGTAAGCGTTAACGTGACAGTGGCTCAGGCCTTAAACACCTTATAGGTGATAATAAGAATAATAAGAGGTTGTCCAGCTCCATCCCAATTTTGAAGGGGAATTTTCCTGTAAATGGAATTCTTGGAATTTCTTTCTCCCACTTTGCTTCTCCTATCATCAATTCCTTCAATCAATTTTCATTTTCTTAGTGATAAAAAGGGGTTGTGACTGAAAAAAGTTTAAGAAACTCTGCTTTAAAGCAATCATAAAACTATACAAATTTTCAGCACTTTTCTTAACTAATATAATAAACTTTGTAGGACACTTTAAAAAAATTTAATAATAAATGAAATTTTTGAAAGACAGTAAGATAAAAATTCTGTTAAAAATAAATAAAATACATTTTATGGACTCGTAACTGCAGATATATTATTTACATATTGATAGAGCTAATTAAAAAATTTCACTATAAATTCATTACATTCACTTTTATGTATTAACAAAAGTAAATCAATGAAACTTCTCAAAATTGAAATATTGACAACTTTTAAACTAAAATCACTGCTCAAAGTTTACATTAAATTTATAATTAAAAATAAAATACAAAGAAAAACGATGATCCTCTCCCCATCTTGCAGTTGCTGAAATTTTACGAATAACTTTAAAAAGGGGATGCCTTTTGATGATTTTGATTATTTCCCCACAACTAGTATATTTATTAAATTACATAATTGCTTTTTATAAATAATTAGTATATTTATTAAAACTACAAGTCCTACCAAAAATTGAGTTACTGATTCACTTCACATATTACAGATTTCATTTGAAATGATAAATTATTACATATGCTTTTCAGAGAAGTTTAGTAAAGTTTAATATTTTTAAAAAATGAACTCAGTAAATTCGTTTATCTCATACTTTCAAATGCATATACTCAAAACTAGAAATTTCATACATCCAAAACTAAAAATTCAAAATAAAATTTAAAACCTGGAATGCATTTTAATAAAACAGAATTTATAACAAAATTCCCAAAACTTCCTTTCCCAAAATTATTTTTTGCAAATGTATAAAAAGACATATAATTATTTTGAATAATCATTGATACCAATTCTGGTAATGATATCCTGGTATAAAATTAATATGAACAAATATATATAAAATAATAACATGACTAAAAGGTGCAAATCGTAATAAACTATTCTGCAAGTATTTCATTAAAGTCAGAATTTTTTTTAAAGGAAAATATCAAGAATAGCCATACGTTTATCTACAAATATGCATTATAAAGTAAAACATTACTACATGCAGTTAGTTAACGAACAACATTAATAAAACATGAAATTAGGACAAAATAGTTTAAATTGAATGCCGTCATTTTTGTTAATCTTCAAATGTGAAACTCATTTACATTATAAAAGAAACACTCCCTATTTAAAATTATGAATCTAAGAAGCTTTAGCCATCCCCCAACAAATATTAATGAATAATTGTTCATTGCTCCATGAGCCATGCATGCTTGTATATATTGAATATATTGAATGCATATATTGAATACATGAAAATATATAATCTTATATATAATCACAACCTGGGAGTTATTTTAGACACAACTTTACTTCTTACAGATTCATGTTGATGCATTTCTACAGAATTCAATATATGCAGAATGAATTAGATTTTATATAATAGACTAATAATGTGAATGATACTGTCTTCTAGTTCTGAATCTCAGATCTTTGATAACTTTCATTTTTAAATTTCCAACGAAAAATGTTATTACAGATAATTTTACGATGTGGTCACAGAAGAATTTTTAAAGAGTTAAGTGGGTTATTCCAAATCGTTAACACTTGAATAAAAATTCTTACCAAACAGTGGAAATGATATCTCATCAATAATACTCGCAATATTTGAGTTACTTTTTCTCAAATCAATTACAAATCACCTTAAGCTTTCAACGTTTTTGTGATGCCCCAATATTTCAATTTTTCCTTCAAATCACTCATGTGGGACCGACTCGCATTCTGCAACAAATATAGAAACTAATAGAAAAGTCAGTTCACAGCTTATAACACAATTAAGTAAGTAATGTTTATAACTTACTTTAAAAAGAGAGGAACAATTGAATTATTTACATCTATTCAGCGAACACAAAAATGAATAATCAAATCAGTTCTTAGAACATTCACAAAGTGAGCACGCTTTAATTCTTGTAAATGACAGAATATTAATGTCGTTCCGTCCACGTCCGTGCATAATTCACAGAATGATATACAAAATATTTGCTATCGAAACACATTACATTAAAGCAATTAAATCTGAACACTGTTTTGCAGTGTTTTGGTATCCTTCTGGCATGTTACATATAATTAGAAGTGAGAAGAAGCAGTATCACACTTAAAACTAAATAAATATCTCACAGCCAAATGATATATACACATTTATTCTGCCTCTATCACACGATATGTCCCAGCGGAAGATGCACAGCTGCTTCTACTTCGCTATTCATTGCATTTGGCAGCGCGGAGCCGTAAGAATCTGGATATTTCCAACTCAACAAGACGGTTAAAATTTCACGGCATTAAATCGAAGTAAGTAGTTCGAATTTCTACCACCAGAGAACAGGATGTAACGCAGCATTAATACTAAGAAAAGGATTAATTTATTTAAAACAACAAATCAAATTTGAATAACTACAAATATACAGAATTTCATGAGAAGATAGCTATCAAACACCGCATGAGAATTATCAATAAGATTATATTTAAGATATGAATTACCAAATCAGGGCTGCAGTTTTACATGTTAAGAAACTAAATTTTTAGTCAATTGTTGGATTAATTTCCGAATGTAGAGAGGAGAGATCTTAAGATAAAAGTATGCTAAAAATATAATCTAAAAGTAAATATTCTATTGAAGATATACAAAATATAAATCTAATTGATAATACATATCGGTTTGAACTAGGTATATTTTCTTATACTTCCCAGCCGTTCCTTCATTTATGCAACTATATTAATTTTATGAAACCTATAAATATGCTTGAATACTATTCAGGCATAATTTTTTTCTTAATATGCAACTCTATTTAAGAAGTTTGAATATTTTCATTTAGTTTCGTTCTTATTTTTCTCCAACCTTATGAGCTTTGAAGCAAGTGCATGTATTTTGAACAGTAACAATAAAGAATATCTCATCATTGCTGTTTATAAGCCACCCAACAATAGCCTCAACACTCAAGATCTTGACTATATTCTCAACTTAGGTTATCCAACTATTATTGCTGAGGACCTAAATTGTAAACATGCTAACTGGAACTCCAGGCGAAATAATCCAGGCGGAATTATTCTTAATAATTACATCATCAACAACCCTGATATCAACATTTATGGTCCAGATGAACCTGCGCATCTTCATCAAATCTCAAATACTTCTGATGTATTAGACATCTTAATTACCTTCAATGTTCCTCAAATACCTTTTCTCCAAGTGGATAATGAACTTTCTTCAGATCACCTACCAGTACGCTTCTCTTTATATGGCTTAAAGCATAGTCTTCCGCCTATAAAGTGTCGCATTAATTGGGAAAACTATGCTTATCACCTTGAAGAAAACATATCTGCTACCACTAAAATAACTAATAACAGCGAAATTAATGATGCCACAGTCTATCTTAGCAGTAAAATCAACGAAGCCATCAACCACGCTAAATTTATTCCAAAACAGACTAATTATACACTCCCACACAATATTAGAAAGAAAATTACAGAGAAAAATAGACTAAGAAAAATTTATCAACGTTCACACTCCACCCAAGACAAAAGAAGATTTAATGCTGCCAATCGAAACCTCAGAAAACTTATCCAAGAGTACAGAAACAATTGCTGGGATAACTTCATTGAAAGTCTTTCGCACACCGACCACTCTGTGTGGAAAGTTACTAAAGCTATCCGAAGCACTCCCTCCAATATTGGACCCATTCTTGATGATAATAATACCAAAATTTACGATCATAAGAAAATTGTCAACCTCTTCGCTGATAACTATGAACAACAGTTTAATATAAATAATTTCCCACACCCGAATGATATCAATATTATCAATCACGTGACCGATTTCCTCTGCAAAGTTCCTGAAAATCAAAACAACCCGACTTCTCCCAAAGAAATACAGAAAATTATAAAGAAACTTAATCCAAAGAAAGCATCTGGATATGACAATATCACTAATAAGGCCCTGCAATACCTCCCAAGGAAAGGCATCGTTCTTATTACAAATATTTTTAACGCATGTTTAAGACTTAATACATTCCCAAAAAATTGGAAACACGCCATTCTAACTGTCATTGAAAAGCCTGGCAAAGCTGGAAATCTCACAAGTAACTTTAGACCGATCAGTCTTCTGCCTGCGATTGCCAAACTTTTCGAAAGGCTTATCGAGTCTCGACTCACCACTTTTATTAATGAAAATAACATCATCAAAGACCATCAATTTGGATTTCGCCAGGGATTCTCAACGACTCAGCAGATCGCCCGAATCGTAGAATTCATAGGCGAAAATTTTAATAAAAAGGAAGTAGTTGCTGCTATTTTTATGGATGTAGAGAAAGCCCTCGATAAAGTTTGGTATCACGGTCTTATCATCAAGCTGATGAACTATAATTTCCCACCTGCCATCATCCATCTAATCGCTGATTTTTAAAGAACAGAACTTTTCAAGTTAAGATTCAAGATAATTATTCTACCACAAGAAAAATTCACGCGGGTTTACCACAGGGGTCGGTAATTTCCCCGCTTCTCTATAATTTATATATTAATGATCTTCCTAATATTGAAAATATTCTCACTGCATGCTATGCCGATGACACGGCACTTTTATGTCACTCACTTAATCCATATCATGCAAGAAATAAACTACAGAATGCCATTAATTACATTTCACCCTGGTTTAAAGGATGGAAAATTAAAATTAACCCCGAAAAATCAAAAGTGATTTACTTTAAAAAAGGAAATATCCCTCAAGACTTAGAAGAAATTACAATGGACGGACAAATCGTGTCACGTGACCACCAAGTAAAATATCTAGGTGTTTATCTCGACCAGAAGTTAACTTTCAAATTTCATGTTAATTATATCAGAGACAAATCACAACGTGCCTTAATGAGCATATACCCTCTGATGGGCAAATATTCGAAGTTAAATATCAACGCTAAAAGAACACTTTATCTACAGGCAATCCGACCCATAATTCTATATGCCGCTCCGGCGTGGGCAGCTACTGCACGTTCAAACCGAGCAAGGCTTCAAAGTTTTCAGAGTAAAACTCTCAGATTCCTCTCGAACTCTCCGTGGTTCGTTAGGAACACTGTCATCCATAATTCTTTAAAGATTTTACCATTAGATGCTGAATTACTAAAGATTACATTCAAATTCTACGAAAAATGTGATTCCTCCACTCACGAAGTTATTAAAAACATAGGGGAGTACGACTATCTAATCGAACAGCCGCATAAACGGCCCAGAACTATACATCATAATGTTAGATGGTAGTTCTTGTATATATTTTATTATTTTCAACTATTTAATCTAGATTTTGTTTCATCTTTATCATCCTTTTCATCTTACTAATGTACGATACTGTGTCAAATATACGATAATGTGTAAAAGATATGCCAAAATTTAGTTGCTATTATAGCTTATCCAACGAAGACTTCATCTGTGGCCGATATAAGTCGCCACCCCTGATCAACTTCTTCACTACTGAAGACTTTGCACTTTTATTACAAGTGCACAGGACTTTTCCAGTTTATGGAATTTAACGAACTTTTACAGGTCCTTAGGGGATTGATAAACATGTAGTGGTAAAGGCCCTCGGGTCGAACACCACTTAACGAATGATGATCTCCGATCTCCGAATGTCCTGTTGTGCTGCTAGAAATGCATTAAGTCCCTTCTTTGAAACTGCGGTTGTCATTTTCAAAAAGGAAGGTGGCGAGCATGTGTGCAAAACACTATCACATTTCTTTTCCCTATATATATATTTTTTTTTGTTGCTAACTGAAGTTTATCTCAAGGTATGCATTCGGCCGATGCTATTCTCACCACCGGTGCGATTAGCCGCTTAAGCTATTCGCACCAACATGAACCACGCATGCGCATTGACTTGTCAGATCCATCAATTGAACCCAATCGAAAGGAACGGATTCTTCGTTCGCGAACTGCTGTAGCAGGGATAAATAGAAGGGCTAGCTCATTTCTTTGTTCGACTCCTCGCCGACGCGAGCCTAGTGGGGGGACGTAACAGGCAATAATCTGACGTCACTGTGATGCCACCTGTCCTGATTTCCCGCGTTTAAAACAGTAGTTTCATTGAGCTGCGAGACGATTTTCTAGAGGTTACATATCCCAAATTAATTTTAATAATATATATATCTGTTTTCTAATAATGTATATATTTAAAATAATTTATCTATATGTAATTTTAGTCAGTTTTTATTTTAAATTCTATATTGTAAAGTATCGTTTACGTAATATGGCTTTTTGCGCGGCAGTAACGTGCCGTAGCACTTACAGAAGTATGAAAGGATGAGATATTTTATTTCATGGGACCAAAGGATCCAAATGAGAGTTTGCTTTTGACGAAAGAATGGGTACACAAATGTCAAAGAGAAGATTCTATTAATGTGAAGAGCAGAAAAATCTGCAGCGAACATTTTCTATGCAGTGTTTATGAAGATAATATGAAAAATCGCTTGTTTGGATAGCCACAAAAAGAAACTATTGAAATGGAATGCTGTGCCGAAAGTAAATTATGATGACAATAATAAATCGAAATTGATGATGGCAATAATAAATCAAATTTTAATGATTTTGAAATAAAACTCACAAATGAAAATGTAGATCAGCCTGAATGTTTAAGGATAAACAAGAATGCATTGATAATTTGAAGAACAAAATAATATCCTTAGAAAATTGTATTAAATTGTATTAAAGTATTGAAAAATAGAGAAAAGAAAAATTTTAGAATGTTTGTTCAGCGACAAAGAAGGTGGACGACATCTAGACAGAAATTGGTATCAGAAATTAAAATCTCAAATAGCGAAATTTAGGGGGGGGAGCACAAATCGGAGTTTTTGGAAAAATGTCTAAAGCCTATTTTTATAAAGACGCAGATTAATGCATTACTGAAAAAGAAGAAAAATATCAGGTGGACTAGTGAAAATATCTCATGTTGCATTGTCATAAGAGCTCTGTCATCTTAAAGCTATGATTTTTGGAAAGAAAAAAAATTAAGAAAAAAATTGGAATATCTTTACCTAGTATTATCAAATTAACCATTTCTTTAATTTGATATTTTTTAGTGTTTTCTAAATTTTAGCGTAGTTTAAGAATTCAAAGTAATGTTCTTACTCTAAAGAAGGAAAGAGGCGAATATTTGTATTCTGTAGAAAAAATATGCGTTCTCAGTTTCGAAGAAATGCATATAGATTGAAAACTCTGCTATGACTCTAAACTGGACTAAGTTGGTTCTTTTCAAAATGTGCAGTTTGTTTTAATCAAAGGTCTCATTTCGCGCTCTGCCCCAAATTACTGAGAAACTGCGTTTTAGATAGAGTATTTGTTTTAGAAGATGTAACTGTTTGAAATTTTAATATTATTAAAGAGGTTTTAAATAGAGATTGAGAAGAAATAAAATTGTGTCACAAACTAAAACCAAATTATTTAATGGTCAAGGGAAACGAGAGACAAAACGTTGCTCCAGAGAAAACATTTTTCTCAAAAAGTACCGCAAAAGGTATACTCTATCCCACAGGAAATCAGAAAGCATCTGACTTCTATGAGTTAATCGATAATATCTTCGGTATTATGAATAGTACCAAAATAGTACCAACAAGAATAACAAGTATTTAACAAACTAATTTTGTTAAGTACTTGTTAAAGTTATTCTTATTGTATCCTCTGTAACTAATTATTGATTAGATTTTGAGCTAGATTAGCATTCTAGATAAAATATAATAGTATAAAACATCAAAGTAATTGGCATAAAAAGACCTGCTTCCTTTACTTACACTTTTGAAAAATTAAATAACTGTTTTAGGTACTCTGAATAAATCTATTTTGTCAATATTAAGGTAACAATCTTATATACATTTATTTAATTGTAATATAGTATAAATTTAAACAATCTTATATACATTTATTTAATTGTAATAAGTATAAATTACAAAATTATTTAAAAATATCTATTATATTGAATCGGAAGAGAATTATAACAATGTAAAATTTACAATTAGGCAAAAAATCAAACGTAGGTTAGCAGAAATGTTGCCATATATGTCATATATGTTTAAACCTATGTCAATGTAAAGTTGTTTCTTGAGTAAATTTAAATAGCTGCTATTATAGTTATCTTAGAAGCAGCATAAAAATTCTCTGTTAGCATGCAAATAAAGAAATGATTAGAAATAAACGTGTATTAAATAAAAAAAAAACCTGCAAATAAAAATAAAAAAAAAACCACGGAACTTTATGTTAAAAGAGTAGCACATTTTATCTATTATTTTTAAATTGAGTAAGCATTATTAAATTTTTTAATGGTTCAGTCTAAAATGCATAAAGCATTAACATTGCCTCTTCCAAATTATAGCTGTCTTTCACACACAGCTCATTTTAAACGCTGGTTCAAAAACACTAATTTCCAAGCTGTGAATTATATTGGCGCGCTCAGTGTCATCATGGCTGCGTCATCACTTCTCACTTTCTGCTTCAGGGGGAAAAGCTCTATGAGCTAGCCCTTCTCTTCTAAGTCCTGTGCTGTAGTGAATCTTTTTTTAAAAAAAGGCGGGTTTCTACCTTGGAGTAGTTTATCATTTTTTAAGCGTTGGCGACTTTCAAAAGTTTAGAAAGGAAAATGGGTTCCTTTTCTTATGAAAAGAAGGAACACATTTCCTTTTATTAAAGTGTATAGAAAAAAGAGCAAATTTTTATGTTCGCAATGCTTACCTTTTCCTGAACTGTTTGAATAGTTTAAATGTCTGATTTGGGGGGGCACAAAATCCTGTTTACATTTTTTTGTACTTCTTAGAATACATTTAGCTTTAAAGATGTGTTTTTCGCAATCAAGACTTCAATTCATTCTTCTTTGAAAAATTTCGTCCGATAAAAGATACTTAAAATTAGACAGAGGATTTCTGTGTAGAAAATTTAGACATGAAATAAGTTAAAAACGATTATGTCAACTATTAAATGAATTATTCTGTATGCCTGCTTATTTTTTTTACTTGGCATTTTCAGGACAGAAAAAGTGCTTCAAAGAACTTTGAAATATAAGTACAAACACATAATAAATTAAATTGAAATAAATAATGGGATGTAATTTAAAAGACAATAATTTAATGTAAGAGATTTAGATTTAAATACTTGCACACACAAATGATTTATCAAATTTTGTAAGGTTTTATTTGATAAATAACTTTGATTTTGAAATATGGCATTTGAACCTATAAGCCTGTGTGGATCAAAATCATAAAAACAACCTTGTATTTAGCGTAAGTATATTGAAACACTCAATCGATTTCGAGGGCAGCTAAAGGTCCCTCCTCATCAGGAGAAAGAAACACCTAGAAAGAAGAAAAATAAAGGGGAAGGAGTCTTAGAAACACGTGGTCTTTATCAGCACTGCACGTGGTTGTAACCGGATTTTTAATCAGAGTTGCACTGGCCGCCTACTTTTACTGAGCCAGGCTATCTGATCAAACATGTAACACAAAGAACAAGAAAAATGGCGAAGTTAAAAATAGGGAGCGAGGGGCAAATGCACCTTCACGCTCAAAATCTGAACTTCGAATAATGAAACTGAAAAAGTAGATACTGAAAAAGTGATGAATATATAAGAATATTATCATTTTCAGTAAGTTTTCTTACTGAATAATAAATTCTGACAGTCCTATGCTATAAGACTAGGGTCTAAGTTTGCATAAAAATTCCTCTGTTAAATAGAATTTAAGTAATTTCTGTAGCTTTTTTATCAATACCCTAAAGATTTTTTAACTATTTACTCGTCCTCGCTTGCAATTAGACCCATCATTAAATCCCTATTTTATCTAATCATTTCCTGAACATTATCATGTATATAGATTAACCTCGTGTTTTTAACTGATAATTATTACTTACAAATTATTCTTTTGCTGGTGAACTATTAACAACATTCGCTCTCACTACCGCCTGCCTTACGGAAATCGGCGTAAAATGCTGGTACCTGGGCTGATTGTGCGCATGCGCGAACGTAGGTGGTGTGAATAGCCTGTTAGCTATTCGCACCGTCGGAGCAATTAGCCACTGCGTATGCATTCATGGTATTAAAAGTGTACCCTATATCCTTAAAAGAGCCAAAAGTCGCCACCAAGGCTCCTCTCCGAACATTATCTTATTCTCAAATTCAGCTGGAAACACGAGTTTATTTATTTTTCACCAGAACCGTAGCTAGCGTTTTCAGCGCCCGGAGGCAGCTGAAGATTTTGCGCCCCCTTCTATGTGCCAAGAACAAGAAATATTTCATTCTAAAGTGTCATAATATCAAACTGGCGCCCTTTAGATACTGCGCCCGGGGACACATGTACCCCCTTGCCCCACCCTAGATACGCCCCTGCTTTTCACCATTGATAAGTGCTGAAAAATTCAATCATTACTCTATTTTTTTTCATTTAAAAGGAACTAAGGACTGAAATAATGAAGAGAGGAATGCAGAGACGCAAGCTTGTAACTGTGGTGATAGCGATAAGGATCGCGCCTTGCACCTGCGTTGCCGCTGAAGTACGGCAACCCTTAGAAGAAGTGTTTGGAGAAACTCAGAGAGAGAACAGAGACCGCTGTCGAGGAATAGAAGTATTGAAATAAAGATAAATTTTTATTGTGTATTATTAATGTATTAAGTATATTCGATGGACAACACAATGATATTTACGTAACTCTATCAACAATAGAAAACTATTCACGTGTTTTATGTTTAATATGTGTCAGACATTAAAATTTCTGTTCGAACTGACGCGTTGTTTAAAATAAGTATAGATAAGGCATGTCCTGCTAGCCCAGAGCTTTCGTTTTATAAAAATAGAGCTCTGAAATAGTGATAGTTCGATAAACCTTATATTCAGCTAGCTCTTCTGCCTCATCTAATGGTAAGTATTTTGTGTCTTCAGTAATAAATACTAAAGTGTTTCCAACCTAATAGAATTTAATCACACAGAAGGAAGTAAAGTATATGTGCAGTTAATGCTTCAAAACCTAAAGAATGCTCCAAGTTTAAACTGGAACGTATGTGGAATAACAATGGTTCATGACCTAAATACTGGGGTTCTGAGATCCATCTCCATCAAAAAGTAACATGTCCGTGGGTGTTAGCAAAAAGTGGTGCTAAAACATATTAAGATACATACATTTGAGATGATGTTATAATCACATAACAGCGCATTTCAAACCCTCTGTAACATAAAAAGGCTAGCGCTTGAGATAGTGTAACAGAAATAGAAAATGACAAGAAATTTAATTGGTAAAAGTTTAGTATGAAACATCATGGGCACGTTAATAGTCTACATTAATCTGCATTATAAAATACAGTAGAAGAGCAAAAGATACCAAGTAAAAGAAAGAATCCCAAAATATACAAAATATGCTAAATCGAAAATTATACTAAAAATACTAAGTAAATATCATACCCAATAAAATATGAATGCAAAAATAGAATTTGCGCACATGAATGCATTTGCACCAAAAAGTTCCGCGAAGATAAAGAACAATACGAACATCTTCAATAGGTGTCGAAGCATCCTTGACGTCTGGCATTTTACCTACTATTAAGCGAATAATATCTAGCAAACATGTTACTTACCTCTTTGATTATTTTTAGACATCAGTTACAGTTATTCTTGTGTTTTCCCTGAGATATATATATTTCCTGATATATATATTCCTTGATATATTTCCCTGAGATAAATATCCCTGAGATATTTTTCTGTTGTCCATGAACACGACAGTTTGGCCTGTTCTGGGTTACAGTGGATTTTACAAAATTTGTTTTATAATTTTCAGTACTTTTATTACTAGAAATTTGGCGATTGGTTTTTCAGAATTTCGTACGCTGATGGATGATATAGGATCAATTATCTTACACACGCCTGCCACGTGGTGCAATTCAGATTTTTAAAACGCTCTATTTTTCAGATTCATAGGGTTATGGATTTGGATTCATAGGTTTTTTGCTTAAACTTGGCTGTATGACCCAAATTAGAATTACATTTAAGACTTTTTATCCACTTACTCTCACACTTTGAGATTTATGGCCGCCAGCACGCTTTACACACTTCGGCAAGAGTTCGCACTCTGCCGAGAAAAGAAAAACGTACTGGTCGTTATGACATTGTGAGGCACCACCTTTAAGTGGTAAATTTCTACAGAGTCATGAAAACATTGCAATTTTTTTAACATAGATCCCTTCTGGTCCATGTTCCATAACGAAATAAATCTACAAAGTAGTATGGAGACATGTGTTCTGATTTTCGTCATATTAGAAACCTTGATTGTGTTAAAACCTTCATGAATTAATTCGGTTTTGATATCATCAAGAGCAGTGTCGGGGGAAATCCCCTCATAATCTTAACTGGTTTGTTTCCTGCATATACTATATAATGTGGAGCACCATTCACTTCTAAGTATCGCGCAATTTCTCTTAGACCATCAGCGTCAGCTGGGAAAATTTTAAGAAATTCACATCTGATTCTGGCTGTAAAAATAAGCTAATCTCATCTTTAATTTTATTACCAAGTTCGCTCATTTTTAGCGGTGGCATCACCATAATTTGGCTATCTTTGGAATACCCTTAGCAACAATTTCTACACCATTATTTACAGTACTGTTAGCAGTAATATTTCCAGGATTACTTCCATTCATTATCTACAACATAAAATTTATTTCTAGTATTAGTATCTCTGCAGTATTTTAAGACTTTGACAAAGCGTGCAGTTTTCCATGGAAAGACAAAACCGTTACTGTTCAATGTCTTATCTGCCGTGCTTATTGCCAGGGCTCGGATTGTGCTTAGTATTATCCAACTGCTTAGGCAAACCTGTTTTTCACAGCATTTGCATATATTTTATAAAAGTCAGCATCACAAGATTTTTGAGCACTTACAACTACATCCGAGTTTTTACTAGTACTAGCAATATTTTGAAATTGATCCCTATCATCAACATCAGAATTTCTATTACAACTTGCAATATTGAAAATTTCGACATGATTAACAGCGTCAGAATTTTCCTTACTAACAACATTATAATTTTTACAGTAGCCAACACTATCTTAAGAATATCAGAGCATGAATCACACATGTATAATACTTTCTTGCATTTGCAGGTACACTATGTTTTATACAGATATGTAATAAATCATAAATATATCACAGATATATAACCTTAATAGGAGGAGATACAACCTAGCACGATGAGGAAATTTCGCATGATTTATATTAAATATTTAAATGAATTAAACAAATTCGAATATAACGAAAATATTTTAATACCTTGAAGAGTATAACTTATTATTGATTTAATAAAATACGATAGTTATCTGTTTACTGAAGCAATTCTCTAAAATAGGAGTACTGAGACATTATACTAATAATTTAAAAACGAATGTAGTGTTGCGTAGCATCCATTGATATCTATAGTGACATTACATTCACGCCACTTTATTATGTTACATTCATGTCATTCTATAACATTATATCAAAGTCGCAATCTAATGTTACATGAATACCGTAATGTGACCTCACAGAAACGTCAGAGTGTAATTTCACAACAACATCGCACGTTGACTACGCATACACGTCACAATGTGACTCCACAGCAATACCACGATATAATCTCACATCACATAAACGTCGCAGTGTGATGTCAAATAAACGCCACAATGTGACATCACATAAAGCGAACATTAAGCCCTGCCTACAACGTCACTGTGATATTGATATCGTCACTGTGTAACACGTTTGCAATGTCACAGTGACGTTGCCTTGCCTTTGGGGCAGACAGTTTCTCCAATGGTTTCAGAACATGAGCAGCTCTGACTGGGTGAAGACCTCTATGAGTTGCTTGCTGGGCTGCTTCGAATTTCACGGCGTACACTAAAGCGCTTTTTCAATCTTTGAAATCCACCATTTGCAGTATTTTCTGTCCATCGATGAAGCATTGGAGAGACAGGATTTTCTGATAAGCAGTCCGGAAAGCGAGAAGAAATAACGTGGGGAGTTTCTGGAGTGTTTCCGTGGGTTTGTGTTGGCGAGATTTTGGTTGAAACGTACTGTAGTTTCTTTAACACTTATCGCTAAAGCGCAGCTCCAACGTGCTATATAAAGCTTCGAAGACTAATCTCTAACTTTAGAGCACAGTTTGAAGAATACCTGCTGCGTCTGCTGTTACAGAAGTTGTCAGGCCTTTTCTTGGGAATCCCATCCATTTTCGTCTGCCACTGTAAAGAACTGAGTCGTGTTCTAGACAGGAGGTCTTTCGATCATAGGTGGATAGCTTTAAAGAGGGACGCCAAGACATGGTTTAAGAATTTAGAGGCGATAGACTTGTGTTCAGCTATTGTTATGGTTTTCTATAAACTCTCAACTTCCTTGGTGACAGCGGCAGAAACTTTGTAATCGGTTTGTTGTTTGACAGCAGGAATTGCGTAATCGACCTGTTGTTTGGCAGCAGAAACTCTGTAATCAACCTGTTGTTTGGCAGCAGAAACTCTGTAATCAACCTGTTGTTTGACAGCAGAAACTGTCTCTCCAATTTGCTGTTCGACAGCAGAAACTGTTTCTCTATTTGTTGTTGGGCAGCAGAAACTCTTTCTTAATTTTCTCCAACTTTATTTTTAACCGTGTCTATTCTGCCTTCCATAGCTTTGAATCTGTTTCGCTTTATTACCGCAACTTCTCTTTTCATTTCCTCTAGACTTGCTTCAATCTTTTTTCGCCCGCTTTCATCTTCCTTTAACGGATTTGGCGGTCCCTTCCATCGTCTCTTGGCGCGCTTTTATTTGTTCTGCCCAACTTTCATCTCTTCCTTAACGGGGTGCGTCCCAGGTGTTGCGCTGCTCTCCTGGAGGGTAATAGTGGAGGTTGAACCTCCATGATGTGCCCAAAGGGGGAGTGGACCCGGAATGAGATTGAGTTCTCGATACGGGGAATGCCTTAATCTTCTTCTTCTTCTTTTTCCTTAACGGACTTGATGGCTCCTTCCACCTTTTCTTGGCCTGCTTTCATCTTCGCTTTAAATGCAGCAACCAGGTGTCTCAGTTGGTATTCTAACACTCTTGTCACCGGCATTCAGCCGCACGTCTGCCTCCAAAAATTGTTACTTGAGTATGGGTTCGTTATGGATTGAAAGCACGTAGAACCGATGATAGCTTGAAAAAAAATATTATCCCAAAAGAAACATTTTGCAGTTCTGGAAGCTTATCGAAAAAGTACACGTACAGGTTTTCTCAATATAACACACCATATTCGGAAGTTACTTCTTCAAACTACTAAGAGCGTTAAACACAACACAGTGCAAAGCAACAGAATGCGACACAATGTAAAGAGCGAAGATCGCACGAAGATGTCACAATACTTCCAAGTCTACTCTGAACTATCTCACCAATCTTATATATTTTGGCCTCGACCAACTAGAAATTTCCAGTGCCTTCCATTTCTCGAAATTACATGGAAGGCATATACGGTTACAGTTACTTATAAAGGCTGGATACGCTTACAGTTATACGGAGTCAGGATTAAAAAGTAGCCAAATTAGGCGACAAAAATTAGTCCCTAGGTTAGCTATATCTCGCCAATTAAGCGAGATAGCCATTTATCTCAATATTAAATAGACTTGCCTTTGTAGTCTTATTCTTTCGGCTTTGCTTTTCTTGAAGCCGTCCATGTCATATTATACAAAATTCGTAACAATATTATTGAATACTGGCAGTTGTTTACATTTTCTAATGTACGATGATTCAATTTAATTTTCTATTACATTAGAAGTGTGATTTTTGATTACATGTTTTTTTGTGCATATTTATTTTAACTAACAAGTTTAAGTTTCGTTTTAAACTTTCCCATAAGCCTTCATTCCCCTAATTGTCAGTGGCAGAATATTTAAATTTTGTAGTGCGCGTGGAGGAATGGAAATTTCTGCTTTGAAGAAAATATCTATAAGCCCCAAGTTTCAGTTGAAAAGAGAAGAGAGTTAGGCTACAGTCGCCACCTCTGCCGTAGATACGTTAGTTCTGTCACTTGTTAATATCTTCAAATTTTAGTTTCGTTATCCGATTTTTAGCTACTGCCCAAGCAGAGGCGAAGTTTGTTAGCGTTCAAGCATTGTAAATTTTAAAGAGTTAATAAAGCGTACTTTAACCCTTCGCTTGGTACAGTTACTACTATTCCAATTTTTCACAGGGAAGTATATCTACTGAACTTTACATGCTTACCACTTATAACAATGGACTTAATCCAACAAATCTGAATAGTTTCGATAATCTTTACTTTACTGTTAAAGAGAAAATAATGGGTGGTTGTTATTCTACTGAATAAAAAGAATTATTTTAAGTAAAATCAATACAATATTTGCTTGCTCATCGCAAGTAATACCTCGATTACTGTGCAAAGCCATTGCTGTTGACACCATAGCTATAATAACGACCGCCAACTTTCGAAGTTATAGGACACATTTCTTAGTGCCTCCTGCGATAACGAATTCTTATCTCCGTAAGAGAAGCTGCTTGTCCCCTCGCTGCATTTTGTTCAGCTTAGTGCGAGCATGTGCTGAGTAATGTGGTTTAGATTGTGCATTGTGGATTATAGTGACTGTGAAACGATTTCGGGCGCTGAAACTGTGGACTTGGAATTTGATTAAGAAATTGAATTCGGGGCTGACCAATATTTTATTCAAGCCTAAACTAAAACCTATAAGAGTATCTCTAAAATTTCCTGATAAAAAAAAAAAAAAAAAAAAAAAAAAAAAATCTGATGTGTACACCACATGACTTCCTTGTATGGAATATTAAATTATACGCAATTTCCCCATATTTCATTTAAACATATTGAATTAACAATTAACGAATTTTGAATGAAATATACCTCGTCGATAGCGCTTAGACCACAATAGAATAAATGCACTCTTTTAAAGTTCGCCATATTTATTTACCATAGTGACACTTCAGAGATACCTTCACTTAACAGCATTAACATTCATTTTAAAACCCAGAGTGCACCAAAATTACATCATCTGAAGAATTACTATAAGTTCTATTTAAATACTATAATAAATCTAAAACGATATATAAAAGAAATTAAACAAATAAAAAAACTTTTTTCGCAGACGATTCAGCGCCGCTTACCTAATGCGCATGCACTACTAATTAATTAACTCACTCCGCGGCAAGGCAAAAATACGTAAAATTCAAAATATTTTCATAAATATTTTAAGGCTATAGAAAAACATAAAACACCACACAATTAAACAGTTAACACAATTAAAAAAAACAATTTTTACAATTAAAAGTTACAGTTTCTATATAAAAATAAACTAATAACTTAATGTTAATTCATAATGAATTAAGCATAATTTAATTCGCAATAATAATAGAAGACGTTACTTTGTTGTTGGGAAGCTTAGTTTCTCTAGATTGCCAATAAATACACTATTCTGGTAAGTTTTAAATGTAAACAAACATGGAAGGCATACTAATCAGAAATTAGGCTTAGCCGCACTTAAGAAACATTTAAATTGTTGATAATTCCATAATTATTGCATGTAGGTTAACTAAAGGCATAAAAACATTAACCGGAAGATAAGAATTACATAATTCAATCATTTTTAAAGCATTTACAAATATAAGAATAACGTAACTGAGATCACTGAGCCGAGTAACAGAGTGGATATAAATATACATATATTTATGTACTTTTGGTGCAGCAGATTGCAACCAAAATACGAGGTGCACATCTACATGCTATAGCAGTCCTATATACAAAATTTCAATGTTCTGATTTTCCTCGTTTTTGAGTTATGCGAGATACGTACATACGTACGTACGCACAGACGCCACGAAAAATTCTCTTCAGAATTCATTTTAAATCAGTTTTATAATTTTTTTAGGGGGGGGAAGAGTCCTTTATTCTGTCCTTACATACAGATGTCACGCAAAAACATCGTTAAATTGCATTCGATGGCGGTGAAAATAGATATTTTCGTTGAAATATGATGGCTGAAACTTTTCGCGATTGCAATACTTCCTTTTTACTTCGTACAAGGAAGTAAAAAATGGAAAGAGGATACCAATACCCCATTTAAAATTAGGATTTCTGGTGACTTCGCGAAAATTTTTCCATTCATTCCCGATGATCATAGGGTGATTTTTCAGATATTTAGCGGAAAACGAAGTTCAACACTATGCCATACATTCTAAGAAGCTAAAGCTATTAAAATGGTTCTATGAGGAATTCCTTCGGACTGTTCCACAGAGGAGATCAAAGATGAACTATTTGTCAATGAGATGATCAATGTGGTCCACATGATTCAATTTCAGACTAGAATACCGATGCCTCTATTCGAGGCTCAGTAACTTAACTAAACTAGGTTAGAGCGCATTTATGATATTGTAAATGTTCATGTTTATTTAATATATTTGAAGAAATACTTATTAAAGGCTCCCCACGTGAGAACAGCAAATTTCACCTGTGTTGATATTTTCGATTATTTTTCTTGGTATGCTTTCTGTAGGCTGTGGTGTATTTTTGCATACTAATGTATTCTTGAATTGTAATTGTGTAAGTATCTCAATTTCTTTAATTAATTAATTTTTGATTTCAATATAACTGGTATGATGCCCTATTAACTTATGCTTCCTCTTGTTATATTTCATTTGCATCTGTTCTATGACAATCAACAGCTCTTCGGCTTTGTCTCAGGTCTCATTTTTGTAAGGATTTTCAGGATTGTGCTTTAATTTTCAGAAACGTTTGGAACTACTGAGTCTGTCAGGATCGCAAGAAGATTATTTCTCGATTGAGGTAGGTTCCTTTGCAACAAAGTACTCCGGTGACTGCACTACTCGTTAAGGGGGATGTATTATTATATCCACAGTTGACACTCGGACTTCGGTGTAACAGAAACTTCACCTTCGTCAAGGTCGAGAGGCGCTTTTGATTGCTCTTATCTATTGTTAAGCTAGTTGAACTCTCCGTTTCTTCAGCAACAGTATGAGAGCCGATTGTAATCCTATAGCACCTACAGCGGTTTTTGTGAACAATAGAAACTGGAGATTGAATATCTCTTTTATAATTTTGCAACTATCAGACGTTCAATACTCCATGACCATTGCCTCCCATCTATTATCCAAAAGTTTGGAGTTCGTAAAGCTGAACTATATCCTTTAATTGCTCGAAACAGTGTTTTATCTATTGACAATAAGTTACTCATTTATAAGTCCGTTCTCCGTCCATTACTATGTTATACTAGTCCAGTTTGGGCCTATACAAAAAAAAAAAAAAAAAAAAATGTAATAGAAAGAATACAAGAGCTGCAAATATTAATATTTCGCGTTCATCAAGTAAAAGATTCTCAACCGCAGTCGGATTTGAAGCCAAAGGCATTGACATTCAAGAGAGAGTTATGCATCTCTTAGATATAAGATTTATCAATATTTACATTTAATTGTTTATATCAGCTAATTTTAAGATACAAATGTTACTCTTAAATTAATCTAGGAACAAAGCGATGTAAATGCATTGTATTTCTTCATTATTTGATTTACACATATATTTTGACACATTGATTCTTTTTGAATTTTTTATTCATAGACACATATAGAAAGATATTCAATGTTAAAATTTGCAGAAATAAAGAAATACTCATTTCCATAACCAAACATTTGTTTCGTAAATTTCAATACTCACCGAAACGTCTTCAACAAGATACTCCAGATTAGTAATATTAAATTAATTTATTAATAAGGATTGATTTTTCATTTCTTTGGTTTTGTTTGTTTTTTAAAATGACTATTATCATCAAAAATTTAAATAATTGTTTAATTGAACTAAGAAAACTCTACAGCGCTACAACTTTTCATCAAAATGTTTAACGGCAGTAGAAATATTTTGTTTTTCTAAAGAGGTTGGATATAATACGTTTTTGGAAAGTGCTGGAGCTCTTTGTATAGAATGGTGCTGCTCTATGGTATATATTTTTTTCAAATACAATAGACTTGCATAATACAGCTTATTATCTGTATCATTAAAAGATGGTTCGATTGCTTTCAGTTTGGTTCAACCTACTATTCCTTATACATTTCAGTAAATAAACTAGATCAAACAGTACAAAAATAATTTTTCCTCCCAAATAAAATTCATTTTCAATTGCAGACACCATATGACCATTGTATAGCATTTATGGTTAACGTAGTTGTTTCGGAAATTATGGAAACAGCCTCGAAGCCACAATAATGATAAAATTTTAACACCTATAAAGTCTGAATTTTTAAATCGTTTGGCTTGAGATTATGGACAGGAAACATTGCAACAACTTCTTTATTTGAAGATAAGATTGAAGAAATCATAATGGTTTGAATTGTAGATGCTTTTTGAGGCCCATCTGTACGAGACAATTCTTCAATTTTACCATTCTTATATGCAATAATAAGTTTAATACAAATCTCGTCAAGTAGAAGATTTATGAGATAAATACTTTGCATTTAACCTTGTTGTCGGGGGTTAAATGCAACATATTCATCTAAGTTAATTTTATTATTTAATGTTAACTTTTTTAAGTAGGAAGGATGTCGTAAAATCAAGGACGAGCTTTCTCGTATTCGAGAATAACACGTAGGATTGCTATAAAATAATGTGCAAGTTCATGTCATCATTTCAGCTGTGTAGGTTAGGCGTTTAACTTTCAATAATGAAATATTTTCCGTAAAAAAATTTAATCGGTATATCATAATCTGTTTTGATGTATTTTCGGAACACTTCTGAAGAGTTTCAGCTACCAAATCCAGCATTACTTGGACTAACTGTACAAATGATTTCAAAGGCTTTCAAATTTTGACCATTTATTACATAGTAGATCTTTTCCCAAAAGCCATTAACCTTCACGAAAAGCAGTTAAATCATGCTCGACTTTAAAATGACACATTCACTGCAGGGCAATCTTCCATCTCAATACGCAAAAAAAAGTATATAATCAGATGCTTTCTTTATTGTTGTAAAGTTTCAAAAATTCTGAAAAGGAGATAGTGTTGTCTGCAGCACACAGTTTTTTTAAATTAATTCCACACCGTTCCTTTATTTCTCTTGTCCTCTCTTCTGGTGTCTTTCGCTTTTGTGGTAAAGAACAAGATAAATATTTAGATTAACCGTAAGAAATAGTCGGATATGCATCTTTTGATAAAACTGGCACTTTTCTTTGATGTGTTAATACATTCCCATCAGGTCGTGTTGCTTTATCGTCTCTTATAATGAAACGTTCATCAAAATGAATACGAAAGCACACGATCCTGGTACAAAGTCTTTCCTATTAATTTTACTAATCCATATTTTACATAGTAGTTCATCTTTGGGGAATTTAAAAGTTGTAATATGCTGTTCATTTGCATAGCAATTTGACTTGCATCCCGGAACGCTACATTTTCGCGGCATCTGTAAAAATTCAATTAACACTGCATTATGCACCTTAATTAAATGATAACTAAAGGAAAGGGAATTACAGTGAATTATTTAATGCTATATAATTAATACGCTATAGACTATAATTATTAATACACACCTATTTAAGCTTAGTGAAAGTACAAAATATATGCAAAGCTCGAGTTCAGTACTTTTTAACTTTCAAGAATTTTAATTCTTGTTTAATTTAGAAGAAGAAATTATTCTAATAAAGCATTACAAGATTCGTGTTTGATACATAGTTTGAAAATGAAAGATGCAAGAGAAATTTACTGGATTGTTATAATATTTAACATGAGTATTATGCCATATTTGTTATGGCATATGTTAATAAATACGTTAATACGTATGTTCTAATGAACATGAATAAATAATGTTCTAATGAACATGAATAAAAATTGGGGGGGGGGAATTTCTTTAGCTTGCATTTATCATAAAAGTGTTTGTTTTGTATCACGAACTAAATTTAAGAAGTACAGGTCAAACAGAATTAACTAAAGGAAAACATTAAAGTGAGCTAGTAAATAAACTTAACTCGCATCTTGCTAAAATTTAAATTTACTATGGTTAAGGAATAGCTAATGCTGCATATCTTGTAGCTTAATCGTACGCTCTGTTTACACTCATACTGTTTGAAGATGGCCTTAGCAAAGAATATGTATTGTTTTTTGCTATATGTACATAGACATTCTTTGGCCTTAGTACCATCAAAGAATCTCTAAGGAGATTCTTTGGTACGATTGCCCCGCTCGTGACGTCACATCAGGGGGAAACCTTTGGATTCGGCCTTCTCCCATCAAGATGGTCTTGAGTCAGCTGTCTTCCAGGAAGTCCATAGTTTCGACAGGCAACGCATTATTATTTCCCCTCCAGTCAGGGTCAAATAAGAGTCAGTCAGTTGTACTAAAGAATATGAATGGGAGAAGAATGCAAGCTCTTGTAGACATAATGTAAACTGGCCTCGCTCGACTTTCGAATCGAAGCCAGTATTAAGGAAACGCGCAAGGTGCTAGCGAAATTCATTCTACTTGAAATGCTAGTGAAGTACAAAGCATAAATCTGTTATTTGAGAATTAGTTTTTGCTATTATTTATACTCGGAAGTTTTATTCTGCAGTGTGCTTTGCTTATGATTTTTTTCAATTATACAGGAAAATTTTCGTTTTAAAATTAATCATTTGTGTACTTTAAATGCCTGATAAATGGTTTTTATTATACTAGAATTCTAATTTAATACTATATTAAATTATATTTTAACTTTAAATATTTGTGGTAATACATTTCCATAAATAAATTCATAGATGTAGAATTTTTATTAATAAAAAGTAATAAAAACATCGAGGAGAGAAGCTCTTAGTAAGCCTTCGAAGAGGTCACCATCCCAATACAGAAAGCCCCCTTGACGGTTTAAACAGCGAGTAGTTCTTACTTCTCAGCTGACAGAATATCGGAAATGCAATCAAATTAAGGCATAAGTAAAATTACAGTAGGTCGTTATTAATAAGAATTGCGTTATTAATAAGAAATTTGCGAGATCCCTCATTATGCAAAAAAAATTGAATTAAAATTTTTATTGGTGTTAGTATTTTTAACTACCGTATTTATGCGAATCTAATGCGCCATCGAATCTAATGCGCATCCCCATTTTAAAACTTTAAATAATAAAAAAATTGTTTGTCGGCGAATGTAATGCGCATCAATGGTATGAGGAATTTATTGAATCTTATTTTATACAACAATGGATTTATATATAAACTATCAATCAATGGTATGATAATTTTATTTAAGTTTAGATACCATATTTTATACAACAATGGATTTATACATAAAGTAACAGAACATAGAATTAACCTATTAGTGGGCTATTGTTATGTGAAACAATCATTGTTAATTACCACTACCGTATATACGGTACATATCGTAAAGTATGAACATGAAATAAATGGTAACATTTCTATCTAGCTAACAGTTTCTACAATCAGTGATTAATAGTAAACGTCTTTATTCACTATTTTGATGATAACATTTTTAGTCCCCTTCTCCGTAATGGTGTAGTTACGAGGCATATCAAACCAAATTGGCGTCTCGTCAGCGTTGCCAATTTGCTCCATTGAAAAATTCTTTTCCTTCCGAAGTGTGATGACATACCGCTGAAATGTTAGTAGTTTTCCCTCAAAATCTGCAGGAAGCTTTTGGCATATTGTTGTACGGCGTCTTAGAAATAAGCCCATCCGCTTCATAAACCGATCCACCCATCGACGGCTAGCTTTAAACTCTCGTGGTATTCCAAGAACTTCAGCCTCCTCTTTTGCTTTATTTCTTATAGTGTCGCTAGTCACAGGTTGTCCATTCTTCCTCCTTTCACGTACAAATTCCAAAACTTTTTCTTCAATTTTAGGGTGTCTTCCTTTGCGAGGGCCAGTGAATTTCTTTCTACTAGTTTTAGTTGTAAACAGTGCCAATTTCTGTTTCCGCCACAAGCGAACATTGCTCTCAGCTACGTTGAACTCTCTCCCAGCCTTTTTATTGCCATTTCTTTCAGGATAAAGAATTACTTTACGTTTGAAAGTAGCGTCATATGACATTCTTCTCTGCTTGCCCTCCATTTCGTGACTACGTACTCTGCAGTATGCAATAATGTGTCAACGATAAATGTAACGGTAAATGTAGTCGAGAAATACAGTAATCCATTGTTACGATTTAAATTCAGTTGACGTCATCGGCGAACTGCCGACGTCATCGGCGAACTTTGCACTCGAATCTAATGCGCCATTGAATCTAATGCGCACCCCAATTTTGAGTACTACATTTGGCCAAAAACGATGCGCATTAGATTCGCGTAAATACGGTATTTCGAAATAAGACTTAATTTCAAGATAGAAGTAAATTTGGAATTCCTTCTGTTAGAAGCTATTTTCTTCTCATCAGGAGGAGGTTTTCATGATTGTCCATTTGCGGCTAGCATTTCTATTATGTTGAAAATTGATGGATTTGATTAAGGTTGGTTTTTAAAAATTTTGGTAGCCATCGGTTCTTAAAAGTAAGGTAAAGAATCTGAATTCCTTAAGAAAACTTTGTACTGAGACACTTTCAAAAGTTTTTGACTTCTTTAATAGTCTGGGTTATAATTTTAAAATAAAATGTTTCAATGAGAGTTTCCATTCAATCGTTCATTAAATGAGAATTTTTTGTTACCTTTTCAAATCAGGAACTGAATTTTTTAAAAAATTAAAGCTGGGAACTTAAAGATATTTCTGACATTAAAGAAATAAAAGTTAAAAGTTTTATGCAAAGAATTCGCGTTTTTAGATCCTTCAAACAGCGCTCTGACAGGAATCTCAAGGCCTGTCTATACGCCTGTAAAATTTGTCGTCGCCTTGGACATTTTAGGCTCAATTTTTCTCCGTGGCGTTCCTGTGTAGTTGAAACTTTACTTCTTCTCCCAAATCAAATTCTGTGGCTTATCTGTGCTTGTATTGATATTGTGAGCACTAGAAGTCGAGGAAGATGTCTTTTTCTTCAAGATCTCTTGGCATTGCTAAAAGAACATTTAGACGAAAAAAATACGAACTTGCCGTGAGAGACGCATTGAATAACACATTGACCATACCTCCCACGGTAGTGATCTCAGTTCCGTCCCAAGGTGCTCCGTATCTACATATTATTGCTCCGTGCAAAGGAACATACATAATAATATCACAAATATATACTTCCGTTATCGTAACGGAAAGGAAACTTTTGCTGAAATAGTGGCCATACCCTTGAAAATACGCGATTACTGATATAACCTAAAAACTCATATATATGTTAGTTATATCAACTATTCTAATATATCCTGAAAATGATATAAGAAGCCTCATTATTGATAAACTGAATGAACTCATCCCCCCCCAAAAAAAATACAAAAGCAAAAATAAACAAGACTGCTCCGTTTAAATGGAGGCACTGCTATCTGCTGCAAATCCAAAGAGGAGATGGAGAAAGTTTCAAATGCATTGAATGACACAGAGTAGTCTAAATCTCTCTTTGAAATCAAGACTCCAAAACTAAGATAGCGAAAAGTATCCATCAAAAATATTCATTAAGATACTACTTCAGAACTGATTGTAGCAGAACTTGCTGACCAGATAAGCACTAACAAAGAAGGGGTCACATTCTTGCCACTAGATGACGGGCATCTCTTCCTTTACTTTTGCTGTAATTGAGTTCTGAGAACGAGAGGAGATTGGAACCGCTCTGAGGAGCGTAGAGACGAAACTTCAGAGAATTAAAATGTACTGTCTTAAAATAATTATCACCTACCTTGTAAATAGTGTATGTTAGTGTTTTATTTCAATAAATAAGTAAAAGACAAGATGGCCTGTTAATTGTAATAGAAACTCTTACTGAAAACGTGATTATTAGAAGCCTGGCGTCGAGAACACTGAAGATGCAGCAGGTAAGGAATTTTACATTAATTTTATTGTAAATAGAAGAACATGATGCAACAGAAGGGATGTCCCGTTAAGATGAAGGAATAAATATAACTGCAGATTTCTCCCTATTGAAGAGTTTTTTGATATCAAACGATGCTTCGCTGGCATGAATTCGCGTATTCTCAATACATGTGCAAATTTAAAATATATTGTGCATTTTGCGGAGGCAATCACTCAATGAAAGATTACAAAGCCGAGATCAGTGACTGTAACTGTAGATTATATAACACCGCAAGCTATTTTCGCCAAGCTTCTAAATTTTATTAAATCGGCTTTGGCCTTTGCAAGTTTGTGAGTCGAGGATCTGAGCCAAAATTTAGAGGCGGACTTTGTCTTGTGAATACTGCATTTTAAATATATAAGTTTAATTCTTTATTCCTTAATTCCACAAACAACAAAGTCTTCTGTTATTAAACGAGCTGTGCAAATTTGTTGGAAGGAAAACTGATAAAACGTGCTTAAAATCTTTTTGTGACTTTGATGTTACTTTACTGAAGGCCTAGAATGAAGTGATAAATTGATTGGTTGTCTTTACGAAGTCAAAGATTAATACTTAAGATAGTACAAAATTAATGCTCTGTACAGAATTAATGTTCAGTACAAAATTAATGTTCTGTATGTGAAATGAGTTAAAAAAATATCATTGGGATTGCGTAATTGAAGAGAAAGAGAAAAACCTACAAAGGAACCATCGAAAATTGAGTAAAACCAAGAACTGCAATCAACATCCAATTCCTTTTCTACTTTTTCACAAAGGTATTTATTTTTACAAAGGATCCATCGAATATTTACTTTGGGGAAACTAAGAACTGTCATCAAGTTTTAATTCTTTTTTTATTGTCAACGAGGAGGGGTATTCTTAATGCTATCTAAATAACATATGAAAAAAGGGACCATATTACAACGAACACAAATATACACTGATGGAAAATGAAATCCCCAAACCACTAAGGAGTTTTATACTTATGTATTAACGTAACCACCTTAGTAGAAGACAGGTAAATTTTCAGAAAGTCCGAAACACCAGCAACCACACGCATAACAGTGCTTCAGTCAAGCAAAGCAGTCATTTTCATAAGCGTTCTTTTTTGTTGTATTCCAAATTCCAACGGTTTTTACAAACAAATCGTAATATTTTCTGCCTTAAACTTACTTTTAAAATACGAGCTTTTGGAATTTGCCAGGAATGGAAGAAATGAGGGTAAAAATTTTGCAGAAATACGGAATTTTGCTGAAAATATTCTAAAGGGAACTACGAGGAAATGCTTTTTCTCGATAGCTGCTGTTGCCGATGATTGCACGAAGCTGTCTCGGCAATTATCTCATGCTTTTTAAGCGAAAGCAGATCGATGTGTACTTTGGGAGAAGAATAGGGCAAAAAAAATACAGAAAGATTTGAATTAGAATGTAAGTGTTTTATTTTTAGTGTGTTACGTAATCCGTATTTAATAATTCAAATTAGTATTTTAAATCGCTTATCAGGATCAATGTTCCGTCTTACCTTCTTCGGGAACATGCAAGGACCTGACTCGGAACAGAGAGCATACTAAAGCTATGTTCAAAACTGTGGGAAGTAGACAGGATACACAAGAAGGGTATACAAAACCCTTTATTTTTCTCTATTTACAATAACTTCCGTACTTCGGAATACAAAGACTCACTACTTGTGGTCTAAACGTAAGAATATAAAAAATAAAACTAAACTCTAATTTAACTTTAAAATAATAAACGTGGAAGATTGGCCTTATATTAACAGGAAGCCGTATGTAGTACAGAGAACTGTGAACACTACAATACGTTTAAAAATTATCAAGAGGATTAAACCTCTGGTCTGGAAGGCAACCAGCAACTGAGTAAAACTTCTAAGGGAAGCGGCCTGCTTCGACTAACTGCTTCCTCTCTCTCGCTTGGCAAAAAGCCACAACTTAAATACTTGGCGTTCGCCAGACAAACTTTGCATAAATACATTAACGCTTATAATTCTGGCCGGAAGTAGAAAATAAGAAGTGATAGTAAAGATTTAAAATAAAATAAACGTTAGTAAAACTTAAGATCCTTACACGCTAAAGTATGTTTTCTTCTAATTTGTTGATAATGTTTACCAAGTTACGGTAAATATCGATAGTTTGGGAATCTTTCTAAAAAAAGAACGCGAAAACCACCAACTTGTATCCGATAAGTAACTTTTTATCTGTCTGTACAAAATAGCCACATTACCCTAAGATGGTTGCGTTAATACGCAAATCCCGCAGTTTTGCTGTATAAACAAAATTTCGAAGGCGTGTTTGCTCATCTGAAAGATGATGTCTATTCAAATTTTACGCTTGACATCCGTCAACTGTGGAGTTAATAGCGCCTCTATGAACATGCCAATCACGGTTTACTTTAAATACGCTATGTAAATTTCAAGGGCTTTATCTTTAGGATTAGGCGTTATGAGAGAGATATGAGACGGGAATGCCTGAATAAGGTAGCACAGGTTAGAGGAGTCTACTACAATAACGGAGGGCCCGTTTTCGAATCCCGGAGAAGGCATGGATGTTTGTAAATGTATAGGGTCTTTGTGACATGGGGCGTCTTTGCGCAGGCGCTCTAAATACATGGCCAGCCGAAAGTCCTATCGAGAGGTTGGTGGTAAAAGAAGAGGGATGCGAGACCCTTGTACCCATCCCCCGGGGTGCTCTCCATCAAAATTGGGGCGGAACTGAACGATCTCGTATTGTGACCTGCATGGTGCTTAAGACTCTAGCGACCGACAGGCGCAATCTTGCTCTCCTTACGACTGTGAATTTCGTGGGCTTGTTCTGATCTTACTGTCAGACAAGTGAGATAAGTCACAACAACGACACACAACACAACTCAGTTTGAACAAGAACGGGTAAATAGGCTACGAAAAGGTAGATTTTTCTTTACGCGATATTGCAGAAAGACTCATTCAGGAATTAAGTTACGTCTGTCATGAAAAATGAGCCTTAAATGTGCGTGGCTAGGTATGAAGCACCGTCATAATTATGCCACTGATTCAAATAAATAATAATTTTGACAGTAGTAAAAAACCTTAGTTGATCTAGTTTTCGATTACTTAAGTCTAGTTACAACAGAATTTAGGCAGTTTAATCTGATATGTGCCTTACTTTTCTTGACAGAAATTTGAAATTAATGCAATATTTTTAATTTCCCACATACTGCATAAAGTGACTGTTCAGAAAACAGTCGAAGATATGTATTTAATTTAGAATTAAAATATTACGTTTTACATAAAACGTGTAGCAAATTAGTCAATATAAAAGCTTCATTTAAGTCTTTAGAATTTTGTAAATATCTCTATTTATTCCAAGAATAATCTTTTTGAAGCTTCTATTTTCTATCAAACGTACTAGATGGCAGCACAAATTTAGTGTGAATTCTGCTTTGCATTGTTTTTCCTTCCGCTTTTTGAAAAACGACATTTGAGTATAACTGTTAAAATAATAGAATTACGCTAAAACATGATAAATTTTAACTATCCAGGAAAGGCTGGTTGAGTTAAAAGCTAGTGATGCATTCATATTTTTTTTAAATTCAGTCATGATTCATTTGGCTGGTGTCGCCATCTGTTGACACGAATTCATTTGCATTTCAAGTGCGCTTCTGTTATAATATGTATTGTAATAGCCCTAATCAACACACCTATTATTTTCCATCTAATTCAAAAACTCTGAAATTTTGACTCTTTTTGGTACAAATTGTTTGATTATCGAACAAATTTTCTCTTAAACACTTTAACTTCAAGAATTAATTAATTAACCCTTAATTAATTTCAAGAAATTTGAGCAGTTGGCTTCCTTTCGGCTTTATCAAAATCTGGCGAATAGTTTCTGTCCAAAGCAGCCAAATATAACACATACAATTGACTTTTTAGCTTAATTTTCCTTTCTGCGTAAATCGCTTGTAAGGTTGGTTGGTTAAATATTAAGGCAAAACAAGCGAGGACTATTCGCCTAAGGGGAAGGATTTCTTTCTGATTAACTGTGTTAGAACTCAGCCTCAGTTGTTATTTTTCTTTACATAGTTTATCACTGTAAGAGTGGCAACCATCTGATCTTTGTTGTAGTTTCTTGTAGTTCTATGGATTTTGAAAATAAATATGACGTTGTAGAATTTTATATGTAAAGTGATTTTATTTTAAGTTTATTAGGAGAAAGGAGAACGGTTAGTTCTTGCAAATCTCGAACAATTTTGGTGACGACGGAAGTGATCGGTAAAACAAGTCAAGGTAATTTTGTTAGTTTTATCGAATTTAATTCTATTTGACTTTATTGAATTTATTTTTATTGATATGGAATCGTTAATTGAGAAACGAAAACCTGTCAGAGCGTCTTTTACGAGAACAATTAATGCAATTTTGCAAGAATTAGAAAAGGAAATTCCTGATGCAAAATCTGTAAAAACAAAACTTGTTACTTTAGAACGTTTATCTGTTGAACTTAATACATTTGATACTCAAATATTAAATTTAGAATTTTATTCAAATGATAAGTTTCAAAGTGAATGGGCGAAAATTGAAGAATACAAAGAAAAATTAGATTTAATACGAGTAGAAACGAAATTATTCTTCAATCGCCAAACGACACTATCCATAAGCAGTGTTCCGCCGAATTCGAACGAACGGAAACTGAAATTACCTAAAATTGAGTTAAAACAATTCGGTGGCGAAATTAAAGATTGGTTACCATTTTGGGGGAAATTTCGGCGAATACATGAAGATAAAGAAATTCAAAACGAGGATAAGATGCATTATCTCGTTCAAGCGACCGTACCCGGTACGAGACCACGGGATATTGTAAACAGCTTCCCTGCAACTGCCGAAAATTATGAAAAAGTTATAGAAAGCTTAAAAAATAGGTTCGGCAGGGAAGAATTGTTGGTAGTATTCTATATTCGGGAATTATTAGGTTTGATTATTAAAAATGTCACTGATTAAAAGGGAAAATGCAGTATATCAGAATTGTATGACAAGTTAGAGTCGTATTTACATTCGTTGGAGTCAGTAGGAATGACAAGCGATAAATACGCTGCAATGCTGTTTCCGCTCGTGGAATCTTGCATTCCCGAGGAAATTTTACGAGTTTGGCTTAGAAATTATGCATCAATAATTACAGCAGAAAATTCTCACTCTTATAAATTGAAACAATTATTATTGTTTTTAAAGAATGAAGTGGAAGGAAAGCAGAGAATTTCTTTGGCAAAAGCTGGATGTAAATTAATTGATTCGGTGCCAAGAGAGAAAGTAGAAGAGATAAAAGGTACTAGAGTGAACATTTCGTGCCTACAGCAAATGATTTATTCTCAGGCCATAATAAAGCAATCAATTATAGTGAGAAGAATTCTTGCATATTTTGTGAAAAATTTCATGAAAGTCGAGATTGCTTTGTTGCTCAGAAGATGCCTCTGGGTCAAAAGAATGAAGAAAGTTAAGAAAAAGAAGGGTTGCTTCTTCTGCCTCAAAATTGGACACAGGCCAAGCAATGCAAGACAAATGTACGATGTTTGATATGCTCGAAAAGACATTGGAGTGTCATGTGTCCGGATTTGCCCACCAATCAAAAGAGCAATGATGTTGAAAAGAATAAAGAGGAAACACAAAACGTATCACTTGCGAGCACTAATTTCCTAGATGAAGTGTTTCTTCAAACACTATTAATTAATATAGACGCAAATAAAAAGCAGAAGACAGTAAGGGCACTTATCGATACAGGATCGCAACGTTCATACATATTAAAGGAGACTGCTGTAGACATAGGGTGCCACGCAATTGGATCTGAATCTTTAATCCATGCACTTTTTGGAGGAGTAACAACAAAGAGAGAAATTCACAAACGCTATGAAGTGAACGTTAGAAGCCTAAGAGGGGATTTTTCTAGACGACTAATCTTGTTGGAACAGTCGAAGATTTGTGGACCAGTAGTCAGTTTACAGCCTGGACCATGGATAGAAGAAGTAAGACAGAAGAATATCCATGCATCTGATGCAGGAAAAAAGGATTTGAAAATAGAAGTTCTTATTGGAGCTGACGTCGCAGGTGTTCTGTTAACCGGAAGAATTCAGAAATTAGAAAATAGGCTGACTGCTGTGGAATCACTACTTGGATGGACAATCATGAGAAAGATAAAAGATAACGTTTCAGAAAGAAACTCCTTGTCCATGTCTTCAACCATAACGTCGATGTTGACTCATAGCAGTGACATAGAAAACTTGTGGAAGCTAGAAGCACTGGGAATTACAGATGCCAAAGCAAGTAAAACTGACTCAGAGTTAGAAGAAGCAGTGTGGGATCACTTTCACAAGACTCTGAAGAGGGTGGATGATCGCTATGAAGTCAGTTTACCTTGGATCAACGATAAAGAAGCTTTACCAAGTAACAGAAGTTGCTGAAAAGCGATTGATTTCCACGACAAAGAAGCTCATGTTGAAAGATAAATTTGAAACATACAATGCAGTGTTCGAAGAATGGCTCGAATCTGGAGTAATAGAAGAAGCAACAAAAGAAGAGGAACGAGTTAACAATCATTATCTTCCCCACAGACCGGTCTTCAAAGATAACTGTACAACAGCAGTAAGGCCTGTATTTGACGCTTTGTGCAAGCAAAACGATTTCCTGTCATTTAATGACTGTTTAGCAAAAGGTCAAAATTTAATTGAATTAATACCTAGATTGCTTCTTGAATTTAGGCAAGGAAAAATAGGGATTATCTCAGATATTAAAAGAGCTTTTCTTCAAATATCTGTTCAAATATTTGATCGTGATTTCCTAAGATTCCTATGGTGGAAAAACTCGGAACAAAAGGAAATAAGAAAATTTCGCCATTGCAGAGTAGTCTTCGGACTAAAATGCAGTCCGTTTCTTTTAGGAGCAGTGATCAACTCTCATTTAGACCAATGTGAACCTTCTTTGAAGGAAGTGGCTACAAAATTGAAAACTTCCTTCTATGTTGACAACTGTGTCACTTCAGTGAATTCGAATGAAGAAGCAGAATACTTTATTGCAAAATCAACTCAGTTAATGGCAAGTGATAACTTTGACTTAAGAAGGTAGGAGCAAACAGAACTGAACAGTGGAAAATCTACAATGAGCGAACCATTGAAAGTACTTGGTCTTCTGTGGGATAAATATGAAGATTCTTTGTTTTGTGACATCCCTAATATCAACTTGATTGATCTTTCAGTGACAAGACGAAACGTTCTATCGATTGTACAGAGAGTTTTTGACCCAATAGGTTTCACATGCTCTTTTACACTCCTTCCAAAGTTATACTTGCAAAAGAGCTGGAAAACTAAATTGAGCTGGGATGCAGAGCTACCTGAAGATATTAAAAGAAAATTCTTGAAGTGGGTCAAAGAATTGCCCTTGTTATCCTCTGTGAAAATTCCCAGACTACTTTCATTGACAGAAGGACAATCTTTTAGTTTGCATACGTTTGCCGATGCTTTACAGGGATCTTATGCAAGTGCAGTATATTTGAGAAGTGACCCTAGTGCAAGCCAAAGCACGAGTGGCTCCCTTGAAAAAAATAAGTATACCACGACTTGAATTGCTTGCTTGTCTTACTGGGGTGCGATTAGCATCATTTGTCAAGAAGAACCTTAAGGTCGAAATTTCAAAGGAATATTACTGGACCGATTAGCCAGCAGCACTGTTCTGGATAAAGAACGTAGAAGTTTGGAGCACTTTTGCGAATAACAGAGTTTCAGAAATTAGAATCCTGTCGGATCGTGAAAATTGGCATCATGTACCAGGTGCGGAAAACCCAGCTGATATGCCATCAAGAGGATGCTCTGTGAAGAAACTCATTGAATCAAGATGGTGGGAGGGCCCACCTTGGTTGGCACTGTCGGAAGAAGAATGGCCTCGTTCTATCCCAATCGATAATAAAGAAGAGGTTAATACTGAAAAACGTAAAGCAGTTATAGTTTCGTTGAGCAATGTTAGCGATACGTCTTCACAATTCTTTGGCTATTTCTCAAAGTATAAGAAAATACTTAGAATGATTGGGTGGATACACAGATTCATAGGAAATACCCGAAAGAGGAAAGAAGAAAGAGAATCAGGAGAGTTAAAAGTTTATGAATTGATAAGGGCTGAGAAATCTATCGTGAAGATTATTCAACATGATTCTTTTTCCTCTGATGATATTAAGAAGCTGAAGTCAATAAGTGTGTTGAAAGATGACGAAGGCATTTTATGTGTCAGGTCTAGGTTGACTGAAAGGAAAGACCATGAAAATTTTATTTATCCGATGTTACTTCCGAAGAATCATAAGATTGTGGAGAAATTGATAAACATCTCTCTATGTCTCATGCAGGAATTCACGTACTGATGTCAACAATTAGAGAGACGTTTTGGATCCTGAAAAGTAAAGCTACGATTCGAAAAGCTTTATATGCATGTGTCAGGTGCAGGAGACATGGAGGTAAACGACTACAGACTGTGCCTGCTACTCTACCAGAAAACAGAGTTAGAGAGGCTCGTGTTTTCGAGATTGTCGGCGTGGATTTAGCTGGCCCATTAATTTTGAAGAATAAAAGGAAAGCTTGGATTTTACTTTTCACATGTGCTGTTTTCAGGGCGGTCCATTTGGAACTGATTTTATCCCTTTCAACTCAAGGGTTTTTACTTGGTCTTAGAAGATTTATTGCCCGTAGAGGGAGGCCATCGATTATTTATAGCGATAAGGGAAGCAATTTTGTCGGATCCAATAATTTCTTGAGATCGATTAATTGGAATACCATTGAGATAGAAGCCGCCACAAACAAGATCGACTGGAAGTTCAGTCCACCCGCAGCACCATGGTGGGGTGGCTTTTGGGAACGACTTGTTCAAATGATTAAGAAGCTTTTGCGTCGAGTCCTAGGCCAGTCGTCTGAATTATGAAGAATTGATGAGTGTGCTGTGCGACTGCGAAGCAACTGTGAATGCCAGACCACTCACTTATTTTTCAGAGGACTCTGATGATCTCGTCCTTGTTTTTAGGTGAAATTCCAGTCTTTGGAGTTCCTGACTTGGATCATCTTGATAAAGTTGATTTCAACAAGAGGCTGAGACATTTACAGAATTTACGAGAGCTCTTGAGAAAGAGATTTAGAAATGAATATCTCGGCCTGCTAGTGCAACGTCCGTCTGCAGTGCCAATTTCTCAACAGATAAAAATCGGTGTTATAGTTCTTATCGAATGTGATGACAAACGCAAAGTCTTGTGGCCTCTAGCAAAAGTAATTGAACTATATCCCGGAAAAGATGGCAACATTCGAGTAGTTCGTGTCAAAACCATGTCTGGAGAATTAGTTCGACCAATCCAGAGAATATTCCCTCTCGAAATACCTTCATCTTTGGAGTCAGATGAGGCAAATGAAACTGAGACGCAGGGTGAAGACAGTTTAGTCTCAAAATTACCAAAGAATAATTCAGCTGCAGATTTATCAAAGGACATTAAGACTGTCGTGACTAGAAGTGGACGACAAATTAAAATTCCATCTAGATTTCTAACCTGAACATTACTTGAGTTATTTTAGAGTAACTTAATTTTTTTCTTTTGTTTACCATTTAGCCTTAATATTTGTATAGACAGTAATTTTTTATTATATTTTGTTTTGATTGATTAAGTATATGTCATCAATCAAAAGGTGGGAGTATTGTTAGAACCCAGCCTCAGTTGTTATTTTTCTTTACATAGTTTATCACTGTAAGAGTGGCAATCATCTGATCTTTGTTGTAGTTTCTTTAATTCTATGGATTTTGAAAATAAATATGACGCTGTAGAATTTTATATGTAAAGTTATTTTATTTTAAGTTTATTAGGAGAAAGGAGAACGGTTAGTTCTTGCAAATCTCGAACAAACTGGTTTCCAGCCACAAGGAGAATCCTGCGAAAATTCTGGCAGCTAGCCCATTCGCTGGAAATTGAACCCTGGACAAACTACCAGTGCTCAATAGCCTTGTTCACTCAGTCAGTAGCGATCTCTACACTGGAAGGAGTGTGACTGTGATCGCAAGGTTTTAAACCAATGTTTCCCAACCTTTTTTGTGCTACGCCCCACCTAATCCTTTCTAAAATTCTTATGCTCCCCTAGCATATGCATAATCTTTAATATTCAAAAATTGAAATGTTCACGAAAGAAATTTGAATGATAGGTTTTTAGTAAGAAATTTCTAAGCATTTAAATATTCAAGTCTGCAGCGAAAATTCTTTATACAATATTAAAAAAAAAATGCACCGCAATTTAAAAATATTTTTATATACACATCACTTACATTATTTTTGGAAATAAAAAAGGAAATTGTGAAAAATTTTCACCTATTGAAGAAAATTTGGAAATTTGATTATCCCTTGTCTCCTTAAACTCTGGACGAGTCCATTTCGAATTTCCTCTTTAACAATCGAATTGCCTCCCCGTGGGGTGTGGACCCTACGTTGGTAAACACTGTAAAACCAAGGTGCGTTACTGATATGCGTAACTGATTATTGCTGATTACTCTGATATAAGTATATATAGGGTGATTCTAAAATATATGAAAAAAAAAAAAAAAAAAAAAAAAACATCCAGTAGAAGGACCGGTGCTAGGCTTTCTGCTGCCTGGTGCAATGTTAGTGGCTTTTATATTTGGACGCTTAGTGTCTTCCAAAATTCTAAAAATCTTGCCATTTCTATATTCCTCCGCCCAGAGCCGGCCCTGGGTAGAGGTGACCGAAAAAAGCAGATTTTATAATAGAATATGCATGCGGATACGGCGGATTGAAATGCAGAGTTCAGTACGGAGATCAGTAGTGTGACTGCGGTTTGCTGGTGTAAATCATTATTTCCCGTGCTAAGCGATATGGATCACTACACAAATGCAGAGATCTCCGACATCCATTTTATGTATGAGGTTCCGAACACAAAAAGAACACGTGCTCAAAGGATACACAGACAACGATTTCCGAGTAGACAGCTGCCGAATCGCCAAACGTTTAAACATATTAACCGGAAGCTGTGAAAAAGCAGATTATTCCGTGTTTGTAGGTGTGATTTGGGCAGAAGAAAATGTCTCAGAACTCTTGCAATGGAAGAAGATGTGATGAATACCTTTGAGCATAATCCTGCTACAAGCACGAAAGGCTGTTGGGTGCGACCCAATCAATCGTCTGGACCTAAAATTCAAAACGCATCTATATGATTATCCTCTACCTGTTAACTTACCCCCCCTCCTCTCTGGTACCTACATTGGCTGCAGCAAATCTTGACTTCTCTTTACACGTCTTATTCACTGATGACGCTACGATTGCATATTCGATTATATAGGGAACAAAGGCAGGTATAATGATACATATAACCACGAGATCATAGGCTTATAAAGATGCATTACCCTGACATAAATATTCTAGGAGTATTAAGCGAAAGATTCTTCACTAATGTTTGGGTTGGTATGGTACACGCAGTGGCATATAATTTTTGGGATCTGGGGAAGTCCTTGAATTTGCCATCCCTCTTGATGCCGACATTTTAGAATTATATTATTATTTTATTTGTTTCTTTGTTCGCAAAACACCAGTGATGTTGTAGAGGTCTAGTGATTGCTCTAGTTGCTGTTATGTAGAGAGTAGATTACTTAAAATTAAAATATACATTTTTAGTTCTTAAATAAACGATAAATTTGAAAAATAAAATTATTTAGAAATCGCTTCTCGTAACTAGCAAAACTTACAGCAATTAAAAGGAAAGTGCGCACTATTATTACAATATCTGGAACTTCGTTCTGGAGATTTTATTTTAAAATAATGTGCGAAAATTCAAAAAAGGACTGCTCTTCCACTTTTCCTGTTTCGAGTTCGCTAGCAATAATGGAAATACCCTTGGTTAAGCCTTCGCCGGGAATCGAACTCAAATCTCAAATGTTTCCTTCTTAGCGAATGATTCTTCCTTATTTTCTCCATGATCATAATTTAGCTGATATTCGCAATTTGCAGTCAAAAGTTTCGACTGCGTAAAAGAAGTTATGTAATCTTTTAGTTTTTTGAAACTAAAAAGACGTTTTGTACCTGATTACGTGAAGACTTTTATCTTTATTTAACACATTTTCCCTCCTTTGAGCCAGTACTACTTTCATGTTTTAAGATTTTACAGAAGACAGCATCTTTTAGTGTTTCTTAACGCCGCCATTTTGAACTTCGATGATCACTCTTCCCTGTGGTAATAATTTTCACAACCGCATCCACATTTGACACCCCCGCACACAAAGTTTAACAGGATAGGATTTATTTTAACACATGTTTAAATACTTGGTTCTGCTATTGGAAACTTTGAAATTTATCGCAAACGTTTTCCAAGAACTACCATCTTCAGCTTCTTCAGAGCCACTATGAATTTTACAAGAAACTCAGTTTGGCCAACTAAAGAATTAAGTAAATTTTCGATTGAAGGACGTCATATGATTTTCAATTTTGTATTTCACAGGTTCTTTCAATTTTGTTTTTATTTGACTTCAGTTTTTTGCCGAAATAGGCTCTGCTTTGATTTTATTAGTAATTATGCAGTCTCTATGAAAAGTTATTCGTTTTCTTGGAATTAAAAGTTTAGCTAAACATAATCGAGGAACGCCCATTTTTAGAATATTGTTTAACTATTTAGTTTAAAATATACTTATATTGCGATCTATCTTTATGTTTGAATTTGAATTTCGGATTTGCATATAATGTTTTTAGGCCAATTTGGTTTTTTGAAAGGTCATTTTACAATATGTAATTTTTTTTTTTTTTTTTTTTTTTTTTTAAATTTGTGTGTGTGTGTGTGGTCAATTTGATACAATGTTATGTTTTATTCTTTTTTCCAACTGTTTCGAAGGCGTGTAGGGAAACTCCTGGTACATTTCAGATCCACTTTTTTCGGTTTTATATGAGTTTTTATGTAATTTAATTTTGTTTCTTTTTTCGGTTTTTGATCTCAAATTTACCGGAAGAACGAAACACGTTTTCGAAGCATATTAATCAACTTTTACGAAGCTTTAATTCATTATTTCCCTGATGAGTTCTGAATTAAAGTTTCAATAAAGGGAGATCAGTTTTAATATTTTTATTATCTTGTATATATTTTCCTTTTTTGCATTTTTAGTTTTCGAGTTTGTACTACTATGATCATTTTTATTTTGAAATGCTTTGATTGTATGCTTAAACCCTTATAATATAAGGTATTTCTGCTGCCTTCTTCGCATGCCTTCGTGGTGTGGTGATCTGTACGCTGGGCGTGTATTCCCAAGGTCCACGGTTCGATTCCGGCGAAGTCGTTGCTAATTTTTCAAGTCTCACTCTTCCAAAACTACCTAATGTCTCTACATTGGCGCCCGAACTAAAAGGGTGGTGGATGATGATTCTCCACACCCAGGATTTGGAGATTGGGTCCACTAAAACCCCAGCCGCCCTTTAAAAGGGGGAGTATATAAGGTATTTCTCCCGCCTTCTTCGTATGCTTTCGTGGTGTGGTGGTCTGCACGTTGGGAGCGTATTCCAGAGGTTCGCGGTTCGATTCCCGGCGAAGGCTTTGCTAATTTTTCATCTTGCCTGCTTCCAAATTGCCTAATGTCTCTACATCCTTTACAAGGGTGCAATTATTAATATTGTTGAGGAATCGCCTTGCTTTGACTCCAATTTACTTTAGATGTTTTAAGGTTATATAATATGTAAGATAGAAAATATGTGAATCAAAATTATCATTTAAACCAAGGGTAAAATATTAATTCTCCCTCTCTGCTTTAAAAATCGTAATAACTTCTCTCGATTGCGTCATTCCTAGCGCTGATGACGAAATAATTGTGAACTGAAACTTTTAACTCAAGACAAAAATTTTCTCTTCTTGTGTTTCCATCTTGCATAACTTCAGCTTCTGTCTCAGTTCTGCTTGGACGTAATTTCGCTATGCTGCTTCCTATTGCAATAATATCAAAAATGTAAATGTTCTTGAATCGGCACAACTCGAGTGCCAAGTGAACTGTGGCCACAAATATAAATTGAAAATAAAAATGGAATTAAAACTGCCAAGTTTTTTTAGATACAACGAAAGTAGTCTAAAAATGGGGGTTCTGCGGATACACAACACCGCGTGTAGTAGGATCCAAGTTTTTGTTTTTTTCCACAAATTAACGTAGATGAATGTTCATTCCTTTTTCGAACTGAATGAGGGATACGCGATGTTGTTATGACTCCCTCTACATGGCAAGAATTTTCTTCCGAAATATATCAATTCAATTTTGTGTATACAAGTGCCAGTCTCATTGCAATAATGAGTTGATAGTTTTCAACAAAGGTGTGTGTGTGTGATTATGGCAAAGCCTCGAGGGCTATCTGCCTAAGAGGAGGGATGCCTTCGTGGAGGACTTTCTAAGGGAAACTGACTCGTATACACGTTACACATGGGGAAAACCACGAAAACGCCCATGCAGCCAGCCTGTTCGCGGGATTCGAACCTCGGACCGAACTACCAGTGTTCAGCGACTTTACCGCTCGGCCGCTGGTGAGCTATCAACAAAGGAGGTGAGTACATTACACCAGGTTTTTAAGCAGGATGAACATTCCTTTAAACTAAAACGTACTTATTTACAATTAGACTATGATATTTAAAAAAGACTGAAAGAAATTATTCCTGATGTGCCAAATACTTTATATAAATGTATTTTTGAAGTTATTTTACCCTTGCAAATAAGATGTAAAAACAATTGTTCGGATGAAACAAATGATGATGATAAACTTTTCAAATAACTCATAAACTCTATCAAAACTGAATTAAATTCAGTGATTAAAAAACTGTTTAAATTCGAGGGATGTATTGTAGATCATCATTCACAAAAAGACATGAATGCATTACGATAAGTGTCGATGACAGAATTAAATATATTGGTGAAGATGTATTTTTATGGATAAATTTTAAAAATGTAAGTTTCTTTAAGACTGAAAAATATTATTCGCTTATTTCATGACATGTTTTTTGAATTTAAATGTTATGAAGATTATTAAAAATGCTTTGATATAAGTACAGCTATTTTATATAAATTTCTGTGTTTGACTGATGTTATGTCTATTTTGGTTTTCTAGTATTTTTTTATAGAAATATGTTGAAATTTTTATTTTAATTCTAAAACAAACAAGTATATCAAATGTAAGTAAATGGATATTGCTCTTAACTTGATATCAACTAATGAATGAAAATTTTAAGTATACTTTAAGTATAATACACAGAAACTTGTTCTTTGGAAATAAATAAATGTATTTAAACAAAAAAGCTTCTTGGTAAGGATGTATTGTTATTTTTTATAACATTTTTTTTAAGCATTATATGTTTCCAATGCAGTATATGCTTCAAGCAATTCACGCGTGTTGAAAATTTAAGAGTTTAAGCTGAAGTTAAAATTCAGAATATATTGAACACTATAGCATTAAAAAGTGCGAAATTGCATCTAAAATTGTTTTAAGGTATTTTCTCCCGCCTTCCTAGCGTGCCTTTGTGGTGTTGTGATTCTGCACGCTGGGCCGGTATTCCAGAGATATATTAGCTAATAAGAGAATTATTGAAATTATCAAACTAACATCAGTTAAATAATGCAGATCAATGTTATGGAAAAAAAACTCTAGCAGCATTTACATTTCCAGAAATATATCAAAGTTCCTTTTCTTAAAAACAGCAGGTGTATCGTAGTTTTTATTTATATTTCGTTAAAAGCTGAACTTGTAAAATAAAAATTTTCTATTAGTGTATGGTCAAGTATATCAAGAGACAATCCGTATCATGAATGAAATTCATGTCTTACATCGGATTAAAAAGAAATATTCTGAATCTAAATATTTATGCCTATTTAACATAAAATGTGTTTATTTACCTTATACATTTAACTAAAACCATTCTTATAACAGTATTATTCTTATAACAGCCTTTAAACTGAGTAAAAATGGCAAGTCTATTTTCTGATGGTATTGCGAAAGAAGTTCTAAAAACCTGAAATGCCGAAAGATTTTTAAAATTGACCACCGTGTGATAAGAGTCTTCTTTGGTATCTCTACATTAGTTATAGGTTAAGGGGTGTCTTGAACAGAAGAAGGTAATGTTTGTGAAAAATATAATAGTTCTATTTTGAAATGAGGAATAATTCGCTTTTTGTCAATTAAGGAAGCTTATACTATTATCAAATAGAATGTCAGTGAAAGACATTGGAGTTTCATAGTGAATTAAAGAAAGTACTGTATGGAGTTTGAACAAACAAGGTAAGGTTATACGGTAGCATAAAAAGAAAAAGCTGTTCAAAAGACGTATGTTAGAATTAAAAGTAAGATGTTAAAATTTAAAAAGATGCAACAGAATAAAACTAAGGAATACTGGTAATTCACATTTGCAAAATAGTAATTTGAGTACGATACTAAAAAAGTTGGCTTTAAGAATTTCTTTATGCATGTGATGCAGAAAATTGCTAGTTTTCCGTGAGTGTAGACATAGATGCAATTAATGTAGGAAAAAGGTAAAATTGGTATAGTCAGTGTCTCTAAAATCTGATCAATTATGATTGGAGAATGTAATAAGTATTTTAAAAATTGCAAGAAAATGTTTGAGTACTCAGTAAATGAAAACAATCCATATTGCGAAAAAGTGTTGATTACTAAAATGGAATAAAATGTTGGAATTACGAATAATGAGACAGAAATAAAAAGAGTATAATAAATAAATTAAACTAGAATTATGAAATACAAACTAAGAAGGGAAATCATGAACGTAAGAAAAGTAATTAACAGTTTATAATGTTGCGCGCCTCTAACTAGCACGCAACCAAGAGGTGACTGTGAAAGCTTGTATAAACCACAGAGTCTTATAAAGGGTTTAAGTCCCTTTTTATTCAACGTAATAAATTACAATGGCGTCCTCTTGACGCTTACAGACTGTGCCCACTAGGCAGTCAAATAAAAATAAGAACCTGAAAAGAAAGTAAAGACAATATTCTAACTACGAGGCTCTCTAAAATAACTAACTCACCGCGTTTTACAAAAGCCGCAGCTAATTCAGCAGACTTGAAGCTCACTGGAACAATTGCAACTACTTCCCGCCAAGCACATAGGCCGCAACGCGGGGTTCTTCAATTCTCGATTTCTACCTCCGCGCTCGCTAAGTAAGAATAACTCTCTCACCGAACTCGTTTCCTTCTATTTAAATCATACTACTTCCGCTGATAATTTGAATGCTTGCGCGTTCTACTCAAATTTACATATTCTGGCATTGGCAGTTCCAGGGGAAAGTAAGGCTTGACAGGAAAGATAGTTTAAACTTAAAATAAATGTTAGTTAAAATAAATATAAACCCTACAAGTTACAGACTTAAATTTAAAAAAAAAAAAAAAAAAAAAAAAAAAATATGGGCAGTGTAAGGGAGATATTGTTAGACATGTGAAAGAAATTAGAAATTAAGTAAAAAATTAAGTAAAAGAACTAAGATCCCGAAAAATAAACGTTTCTTTTTACAGCGCCGGATTTAACATTTTTCCTAGGCGGGGCAAAAACTTAAAATTGCCGCCCTTACCCATCTTCCTTTAAGTTTCTGTAACAACTTTTAGTTTTTAAATAAACATAGAAATAGGTAGTTTTCGAGATAAAATGTAAAATCCATTTTATAGTAAGAAATTTTTTATGCGCCATTTTTGTTCTGAAAGAAATATACATAACAAATGGTTGAGTTTCTTTACTTATGGCAAAGCATAGAGAGCTACCTGCCTAAGATGGGAGATGTCTTCGCTGAGGTCTTTCTAAGAGTAATTGGCTCATATGCAAGTTACGCAAGAGCGAAACGGCGGAAACACCCACGCAGCCAGCGAATTCTCTTGATTCTAACCCCCCGACCGAATTACCAGTGTTCAGACTTTACATCTCAGCCGCTGGTGGCCGAACCCATACCAAAAGTTACATAATTAAAAACCCGTGGCGAACCCTCTTAATGCAGTTACTTTTCCGGTGCACTGAAATAATCAAATTTACATTTTCCCTGAAATGGGGATTTTTTTCAATATTTGCAACAATACCTACTCATACTAATAAATGATGCTAATAGAAAACGATTCAGAACTAAAATACTAAAATAGTTCAGCACAGCACAAAAATGGGAATCAGACATTACTAAATAATAAAAAATTTCATTTAAACAAATGTAAGCAAATTACAAATCACTAATACAATGGATTGAATAATTTTGTACTAGTTTCTCGATACTAACACTAACTTAGCACGTTAAATATTCATTTCACAATAACGCCTTCATGTAGCCTACTCAATAACTCTACTATCGTCGTCACAAAGCCCGATAACATAATAAATATTTACATATTCCCGCAAAAGACTATTTTTGTATTCTAATAATCAAAATTACATTTTCTCTGAAATACGCAATTTTGCAATATTTGCAACAATAACTAGCCAGACCATGGATGTAAGAAAGAAAGGAGGGGCCAACTCCGCACTGCTCCGATGGCTTCGATCTCCAGATGGAGTGTTTTTGTTTACATTCAGAATCCCCCTTGACAGCGCATTCATAGTATTTCGACACATGACACTTCCATACAAATCGAAAAATTGAACACTTCCGCATAAAAGAAACATTTATTATGTGATGGATAATATCAATTTGTATAGTTATGGCTATGCAAAATGTGATGTTTAAATAAGATTTTTAACAAAAATGTTACGCTTAAAGAATAAAAAATACCTTATGGTATCTTTAAAATTATATACGTCTTTCGATACCCTTGATTATGCACTCGTAATAAAAATAATCTGTTGTTACAAGCAATAGATTACATAAGTTGGGACAATAGATGAGCTGATTAATTATGTAACTAACTTTCATTAGCTATACATAACAACAATATGGGCTACTACTGAAAGGAAAAGGTTAGTATTTGTACTTCTTTTCATAATTCTTATTTCAATAATAATTTTAAGTTCTTACCTAATGCTCTTAAAATATTACGGGATTAAAATTTTACTCTGTGAGCCTTTTGTTTTGCAAAAAAATCTATGGCATCGTCACAATTAACTTGATGTCCTGTTTGATTTTCAATTGCCAGAATTGCGAGACTTGAAGAACGTTCCTAGCTCATCGATGATCTCAGATAGTTTTGAATAAGTTTTAATTTGCTAAAACTTCGCTCAAAGCTTGCGGATGTAGTTGGAAGCATAGAGTAAATCAGCAGGGCAATACAAATATTGTGAAAGGCAATCCTGAAAATCATAGGTGTAGATCTGTTGCAAGAGATAAAAAGCTCTAGCCTTTTTTATGTCGACGAATAACACTGGGGCTTGTTCTTTAAAACCGGCAAGTTCCTGACAGAACTCAAATGCGTTTAGAAATCTCGCTCATATTTTCGTGCAAGATCTGATCCATTCTTCTGAAGTTTTCAGTTGACATATTCAATATTTCACGACCACTGAGAAATGGAAATTTGAATTTAGTGTAATAGTCCTGTTTACCCTCGTTTTAATTTCTGATAAGATTCGATCAAATACAATTTTCATTGCATTAGAAAGTAGCTGAACACGATGAAATGTTCGTGACTCATCCTCGCACAATTTATCAAATTCCTTTTTGCGTTTCAGAATTCATTTATTTGTCAAAATAGGTTCAACCTCAATTTTTTTCGGCTGCTGCTTTAAATTCTTATATCCAATATTACGTAGGAATTTCTCTCATTTTTTGCAAAGTTTTTTTTCATTCCTTCTATTAATGTGACGGAACGCGCAAGAATAATATTTTCCATTTGAATTTCAGTATTTATTCGATTGATTTCTCGAAGAATATTAGCCCACATTATCAGGCTGATAATAAATTCCAAATTTTTTACAACATGTAGCAGATGTCCTGCTTCGTACTTTGATAGAAAATTAATTTTGAAATAGTAATATAGTACTTTGAAACATAATTAATTTCTTTCAAGGATTTTACTACTTACGGTAAATTCGTTAGGCTGCTATCACACATCGGTTTGTTTCGAAAGAACAACTGTTTAAACAATTTTTCTGCTTTGTCACAACAGCCAATCACCACAGGTCGCTTTGGGGTTAACACAGGGGAAACTGGTTCTCCATTACAAACAAGCTAACGGCATTCGGCGCTGATAGCTGATTGGTTGAAAACGAACAACTTGCAACTTTTTTCGAAAGGAAGGAAAAATTCGCACGTCTTTCTTTCAATAGTAAACCAGGCAGAAAAATTGTCCCAAACAGTTGTTCGTGTGAAACAAACACCGTGTGATATGGGCCTTTTAGAAGGTCTTTCATAGCCACATATTTTGTCGACCATCTCGTCTTTCTGCTTCCTTTTGAGTTGGTTTTTGTACATCTTTTCGTAATACCCCATCGAATAGGGAATCCGACAAAAAAGCTTAATATCTTTTGGATAATTCCAAAGAAGTTAACTGCTTCGGGCAAGACGAGGCAGAATGCACACAGACAAGATTCAAAGAGTGAGGCAAACATCACACATATTCGGCCAGCTTATTCATTTCTGCAGTCCTGGCTTGTACTTCAGGATTACTCCGAGATCTAATATGGCCGGTAAATACCGGCCGTATTAGATCCGTTATCCTCAGATTGACCACGACATTATCAATATCCAAACCATCAAGTGCCCGTTTTTCCATAATCCGTTGAAAAATACATTCTCCTGTCTTTCCACCAATTTCTATGAAATCAATAAAGCTCTCCTTTATTTCACAGACATCACCACATATTTTTTTCGTATCGAATCACCTGGCTCATTTGTTCTGTATGCGACACATCTGGAATGCAATCGAACATTATTGTGTAATAGTTGGCTTCTTTAATATCATTTAAAATGCTATTGCGAACTGTTTTCACCATTACATCAGTAATTTCATTTTAAATTATCTATGTTAAATATGATACTTGTCCCTTCTTTAGGTATTCTAACTGGTACTTAAGAGTTATGTTTGGCTCATTAAATTCAAAAAATTGTGTAGACTAGGCCGAGGACACTTTGTGAGCAGATTGCCAGGGGTTTATCAGACCAAAGGAAAGAAAGACACCTCGTTGAAAGATACAATACAGCATCCATACTCATCTGTTGTATCTTTCTCAATTTTTCTTTCTCTGTGTGAATCCTATTAATGTCATGATTGATGCCTTGACACGATTTCATTTGTTGTTGCGGAATTTTCCACTTAATCATGCACTCTCTGTGGATTTCCGATATTTCGTGCTCAGTTAACCTTTCTGAAGCTTTTTTCCAAGTAGTGAATCCTGTAGTACACAATGCTGATGTAACGGCAGTGGCGTGTTTCTGGTAAATCTCACAGGGCGTACAAAAATTGCATTTTTACTTTTAGAAGATATAAGCCAAGATCTTTTTAGCTCCTCATTATTTGCTAATGTTCTGTGCCACAATGAAGATGTCAAATGTCTTCCATCACGTTCACTATACCTAAGGTCTACGTGTTCTGGATATTTTTCGTCTAATAATACAACTTGACTGCTAAGAAACATTGTTGCTGATCGTTAATTTTTTCTGTGATTGGCCAACTACCTTTAAAGATTTTAAGTCTTCTTTCTGCTGCCCACAATCACCTAAATAAGAAAATACATTATATCCTAACTTCATGTCTCTAGATGTTCGTTTGGGGTCTGTGAAGAAAGTTGTTCTCTCAGTTGCTGAAATGAAGTCTGTATGAGGATGACAGATGAAGATTCTTCATCTTGACATGCAAATTGCAAGAAATATTAATACCGTTTAGACTCTCGGCACCATCGGAAGTTGCGGTTCGTCTTTTCCGTGAAGCCATTTTTAATTTTAGCTGCAATTAGTTTTCTCTTCCGGTCCTATCTTTTGCTCTGGTTCTATATTCTGCTCCTGGGAGTTTTTTTCTAGACCCTTTAATGATTTCTTGCACCCTAAATAATATACAATATAACTTGCCTTAATAAGAAAAGCTAAAAATTGACGTAATTACATCCAACAGTATTAGGGCCGCGTCGCAGACGCGCGGGCTAAGTAAATGGTTGCGTCTCGCTAAATATGGTGAGGAATACTAGAAGCAGGCATATTAAAAGAAAATGAGACAACAAAAAACCATCCAGATTAAAAAACTTTAAAAACTATAAAAATATTAAATCCATTTTTAAAACCTACGTTGCTGACTGGCTGCAAAAAAATCAAAATGCCTTACTTCATTTCTGTTATATATTCTCGACGTACATTAATTTGAATTATTTCATTGGTCCAAGGTTAATTTATATTCGGTGTTCGGAAAGAGTTATAGCTTACAATGCTTCTCGATTTATTTCGAAAGAGGCGTTGGTATAAAAACAAGGCTCCTCTATGCTATCGTTCTGTTTTTCATTCGAATATTTCCGCCAGGAGAGAGGACAACAGAGGGACTCTAGGCAAAGAAGTTGAAGGGAAAGATATATAGATTCTTTGCTCTATGCGTCACGTACAAGGACCAAAGAGCAAGGCGTTTAGGGAGTACCTTTGTAATAAAATTACACGTTGGTTTGGGAGAGGGACAGGGTCCTTTGACTTTTTCAGTGACGCCGGGAGTCCCTCTATTGTCCTCTCACTGATCTTATCTTTAGAGTCGTGTTCGGCTGTACTTAGCTTACTTTTAAAACTGTTTGCTACATTAAAAGGTTTCGAGTAATTAGTTATAAATTAGTTCTTAAAAGAGGTTTTAAACCTGTCTTTAACCGCCCTCAGAAGTTGACACCCGGGGCACAGACCCCGGCTTGCCCCCCCCCCCCAGATCCGGGACTGTCTTTTTAAACAGAATTTAAAACAAGTGAGTTAAAATGAAAAAGTGTATAGAAAACTAGAACGGTTAAAAAAATAGACAAAAAAAAAAAAAAAAAAAAGATGTCAAAAATTATGTTTTAAAATTAAATGCTACAATAAACAGTAGTTGATATAATAAAAAGTAAATGAAGTTAAAATTCAGAATATATATTGAACCCTATAGTATTAAAAAAGTGCGAAATTGCATCTAAAATTAAGTTATTAGGTATTTTCTCCCGCCTTCCTAGCGTCCCTTCGTGGTGTAGTGGTTCTGCACGCTGGGCCGGTATTCCAGAGGTCCGTGGTTCGATTCCCGGCGAAGGCGTTGCTCACTTCTCATCTCGCCTGCTTCCAAAAATTACCTAATGTCTCTACAAAGTAATGTAACAAATGAACCGCATGTACGGGGACAATTACGTTCGTGAAATATAACATATAGATTAAAATTCAGCGTATGCTGAAATTTATGAAAGATGTGAAAAAATATTATGTGGAAATTAAATAAAATATTACAAATTAGAAACGTTAAGTATTAAAAATATGATAGTAAACAAATATGTTATTATGAACAGAAAAACCTAAGAAATAAGTTAAAGTTTTATGGGAAACTAGAAAGGATAAAAGTATCAGAATAAAAACTGAGTAATAAAAAAAATTATCTTGTAGTTTCATTTTCACTACATGATGAACTACCATTAAAGGAAAGTCTTTTTTACATTTTTTTCTTTTATATTGTTTTCAGTGTCGCGAGTTGAATAATTTTAACATCAGACTGAAAACTATATTTCTAAAACATATAATTCACTTTTCATCAACAGAGGGTAGCATCTGCATATCACCGAAGTTAAGATGTAGAAAATATTTCCCGTTGCCAATTTTGAAAAACTAACGTTAAAGGAAAAGGAGGAGGTGTACAACTCAATCAGCAATCAAAACCAACTCAACTCAACTCGTGACGTCATTGCCCACGCCTCTTGGTATGATGTCATCGATGACGTTGCCCTTGATTCCGCCCTGTGTGTGACGTCATTGGCCACGCCCTTAGCTCCTCTTGCTGCAGAACCCCCATTATTATGCTGCTTACGAAGTCAACACATTAGCATACTACGCAAGTAGAATTCTTCCTCTTCAATATGGATCTAATATTTATGAAAGATAAAAAATATGTAAATGAAAATTATATTTTAAATTAACGGGTAACCCTTTAATTTTCCTCCTCTCTTTTAAAAATCATAATAACTTCTTTGGATTGCGTCATTTCTAGATGATTCCATCTTGCCTGGCCTGTGCAAAGCTGATGACGTAACTATTGGGAGCTAAATCTTTTCTAACCTAAACCAAAATTTTTCTATTAACAGCCTGCGATATTGGATAAATACGCCCCTTTCAACTTGAAGTTTTGTGCTGTTTCGTTATGCTCGCTTTCTATCGCAAAAATATTAAAAATATAAATGTTCTTGAATAGGCACGATTGGAGTGCCAAGTGAACTGTGGCCACAAACAGGCCCGGATCGAATAGGTGCGGGGATGTCAAATGTAAATAAAAATGGAATTGAAACCACCTCGATTTCCAAGTTTCTTAGATTTTACGAACTCAACATATTAGCATACTGCGCAATCAGAATTCTTCCTCTTCAGTATGGATCTACGATCTATCCTATCTAGGTACTACGCATCAACATTTTTTCTTGTTTTCATTACATATAAATATATATATTCTATATATTATCTATTCTAAAAATCCTAATAACTTTTCTGGACTGCATCATTTCTAGATCAGTCTATCTTGTATGGCTTGCGTAACGCTGATGACGTAGCTAATTCGGAAACTAAACTGAAAATTTCGAAAACTAAAACCGTTCTAACCTAAACCAAAATTTTCTCTTGGTGATATTCCATAGTGGATTAATTGCGCATTTTTCTTTTACCTCTGTGCCACCTGAACGCTCATTCGTTCTGTTGTCTTTCTATGGCCACACTATGAAAAATGTTAATATTCTTGAAATAGGCACGACTAGAATGACAAATAAATTGTGGCCACAAATGTCAATTGAAATAAAAATTTAATATTACTCTGCTGCCAAGTGTCCTAGTCATTAGGAATTCAACACTTTAGCATTCTACGCAATCAGGAATTCTTCCTCTTGAAAATGGATCTATACATTCTGTGCTATCTACGTAGCCCCCCCCCGGGGGTCGACGTAGAGAATTCTGCGAAGCTACTGGCTAGGATCTGTACCTAGGCAGTCTCGGCCACGGGGGTATAAAATTTATGAACTTGGTGGTTCTGAAGGCTCTGGAAAAGGTCACTCATTGGCCGGCCTCGGAGTCTGGCACGTCCTAGCGCGGCGTGGTACTAGTAGCCCGGGGGTTTTTCCCCGGGTTCGCTGGGTAATGTCCCGCTGCGACGGGCTCGCCCAAGCGACTGGTAGGAGCAACTTGATGACCGGTGCTGCCTGGTGTCGTATCCAGGTGGTGCGCCGCTCCCTTGGAGGGTAATAGTGGAGGTTGAACCTCCACGAGGTGCCCAAAGGAAAAGTGGACCTGTTATGTGATTGAGTTACACGAGGCAGGGAAGCCAATATTGTTGTTGTTGTTGTGCTATCTACGTGCTGCGCCATCAGTATTTCTGCGTTTCTACGCAGAAATTTCTCTGTTTCTACATCAGTACCTCTAAATTTGTTTTTATTATATATGTATATTAAAATGAATTATAAATCGTAATACTCGATGAGTTAAATCGAGCGCTGGAAGCTGCTGTAATTTAGTGATAGTAATAATTATAAATTAAAATTAAAACTAATGGTTCTAATGTGCTGTAGTTAAATACTTGAATTTGCTTTAAATTACATTATTTTAATTTCAAATTATATATCTAATAATTTATTGGGTTGGCAAAAAAGTAGTTTCGGTTTTTACAGATAGCGTTATGTTAGTCTTCGGTCAGTCTCATAATTTTTTACTCTTGTACGAAGAGAGAAAGTATTGCCACTTCGAAAAATTTCAGAGATCATATTTCAACGAAAATAGCCATTCAGACGGCTCTCGTATCCATCTGAAGGATTTTTTTTTGCGTGATATCTGTATATACGGACATTACCCCTGTCGACTGGGGTGTTAACCTCTGCGTCCTGGCTAGAACCCTGAGGCTCCTCAGCTACTGAGGTGCCTAATCAATCTTCACAGTGTCTAGAACCATCGTTTATTCGGTGGTAAGTTAAATATAGTCCGGTTATTCGTTAACCGTATTGTTTATTTGGTTGTCCCTTGGCAGGGCCCGTTCTGGTACTGCCTTGGCTGCTCCTTGGTTGTGGAGACATTAAATGGTTAGATATTTTAAGGTTGTCCTCGGACGTTTAGCTCCCGTTGGTCAGCACTGGCGGACAGAAGCAATCAGTTGGATCCCGGTTGCGTCTGTCTTGCATTTCATACCTTTGACTGTGTGCATATTGACGACTGGGAACATGGCGCCCCCTTGGATCACCTCTAGTGGTTGGGGCATCAATACCATGTTAAGGGCTTTAAAAAGCCCAGTCGTGGAGTTCATTTTTCCTAATGATCCGAACGTAAGGACAGAATAAAGGACTATTTTTTGCGAAACTGATTGTAAATGGATTTAGAAGAGATTTTTTACGTGATGTCTATACGAACGTATGAATGTATCTCGCATAACTCAAAAAAGAGTATGCGTTTAACGTTGAAATTTTGTATATGAGGCTGTTATAACATGTAGTTGTGCTATCAGGATCAATGTTCCGTCTTACTTTCTTCGGGGACATGCAAGGACCTGACTAGGAACAGAGAGCTTACTAAAGCTATGTTCAATAACTGTGGGAAGTAGACAGGATACACAAGAAGGGTATACAAAACCCTTTATCTTTTCTCTATTTACAATAACTTCCGTACTTCGGAATACAAAGACCCACTACTTGTGGTCTAAACGTAAGAATATAAAAAATAAAACTAAACTCTAATTTAACTTTAAAATAATAAACGTGGAAGATTGGCCTTATATTAACAGGAAGCCGTATGTAGTACAGAGAACTGTGAACACTACAATACGTTTAAAATTATCAAGAGGATTAAAACCTCTGGCCTGGAAGGCAATCAGCAACTGAGTAAAACTTCTAAGGTAAGCGGCCTGCTTCGACTAAATGCTTCCTCTCTCTCGCTTGGCAAAAAGCCACAACTTAAATACTTGGCGTTCGTCAGACAAACTTTGCATAAATAAGTTAACGCTCATAATTCTGGCCGGAAGTAGAAAATAAGAAGTGATAGTAAAGATTTAAAATAAAATAAACGTTAGTAAAACTTAAGATCCTTACATACTTCCCACCAGAGTTAATTAGTTTTAAACTGAGGTCTAAAACGACCTTGTTGAAAACTTTTAGCTCTAGAATCTAACGCGAGGCCAATCTTTTACAAACATTTTTCGCTAGAAACTAGAAATTTAAAAGAAAGAAATTTGTTTTTACAATAGCAGCTCCCAGGACACGCAATTTTTTTCATCTGTACTGCATCTAAACAGGAGCTTTTATTCAAATCTGGTTCCTTCCAGAGATCTGGAAAGAAAACTAGTTTAATGAAATGTTACACAATGAAATGGCAAGTAACATGTATAATTATATTTCTCTTAACATTCTTATTTCCTTCATGACTATTTTAATTATCTCTCCCCGTGCTCTCAGACATGTGTTGTAAAAGAACACCAAACACGAATGTGTTTATGTCTATGTGTTCAACACTTGCTCAATCAAAGCAACAACAACTACAACAATCAAAGCACTAACGTGTTAAAAATTCGACATACCAAGACGTCGTAACACACCCTAACTTCAACTCTAAACCCTGAGGTACTATTCTGAAAGTGGCTAACTCTGAAGTGTAGCGTCAGAGAGCCTGATGTACGTGTGAGTAACACGTGCATACGAAAATATCCCTAACATTAACTAGGAAAGCCGAAATCTTAGTTAAGATAGACATGTTACAATTAATAATCAAATTTAATAAGGAAAAGTAACAGTTGCCGGGTACATTATAACGGCTTAAGAAATTCAGAGCACAGTACAGATGCGAGTACACAAGATCACATATTTCGGCGAAAAACAGAGACGCACACATTTGTTGAAGTAGTTCCACTTGACTGCCGGGGAAAAAAATCTTCTCTCTCCGTCAGCCTGTAGGTTTGCCAAACGGGTTTACTGTTTCGCCAATTGGCGCTTTTCTGTACAGTTTTTAAGTCCGTATCGCCTGTTTGGCGCTGCCGCTGCATACTCCCTCCGCAGTGTCAACGAAATGTGACATACCGATGCGGGGGTCGGATTAATCGTCCAGAACGGGTGATACAATTGTCCGAAGTTTTTTTCACACTCTTGGAAGCAACTTGAGAAGAGTCCATGGTTACAAAAGCGGGTTTCAGTCTATCTATGGAGATCGTTTGCTTAATCCCTTTTATTTCGAGATCAAACGTTTTATCTCGTCTTTCTAGCACCTTAAATGGTCCATCATAAGAAGTTTGAAGTGGTTTTCTAACTCCGTCGTGTCGAACAAACACATATGTGGACTTGTGAAGGCGTGGATGAATGAAACATGTTCGCTGGCCGTGGCTAGAAGTCGTGGTCGGGCGGACACTGGCAAAGTGAGATTTTAAATCCTCCACAAACTGTTTGGGGGACGCATCCGGAGGTGTCGGATTGAAAAATTCTCCTGGGAGACGGATAGTCTTTCCATACACCAGTTCAGAAGTGGTTGCTCCTATGTCCTCTTTGAGAGCGGCGCGGAAACCCATCAGCAGCGTTGGAAGGGCAGCCACCGAGTCACTGGTATCGTGCGCTTTTAAGGCAGCTTTCAAAGGACGGTGGAATTCCTCGATCAGTCCATTCGCCTGTGGGTGGTACGGAGACGTCCTGATCCTCTTGATTCCCAATAATTGGGAAAGGGCTCGAAATAAGCCGCTTTCAAACTGTCGCCCTTGGTCGGTAGTAATAACAGTCGGACAACCAAATCGAGTAATCCAGTGGTCATAGAAAGCCTGTGCTACTGTGCGTGCTGTTATGTCTGGTAAGGGTACTGCTTCGGGCCATCTAGTAAATCTATCTATCATAGTTAGACAGTAATAATTATTTTGAGAAGGAGGTAGGGGACCAACAAGGTCAAGGTGGACGTGATCAAACCTCTGTGATTGGTCTGGAAACTTCATTAACGGGGTTCTAGTATGCCTGCTTACTTTTGCTTTCTGGCACGGAATGCACTGCCGTGCCCATTTCGCGCAATCTTTGCGGATGGAAGACCAAACAAACCGTGAACATACTAACTTTATTGATGCGCGAATGCCGGGGTGAGACAAATTGTGCAAGGTGGCAAAAACTTTCTCACGGAATGCCGGAGGAATGTAAGGGCGGGCGTTACCTGTTGACACATCACAATATATCAGTAAGCTACAATTCGGTAAGGTAACTTTTTTGAGATGTAGAACTTTTGACTCTTTAAGCAATGTTTGTAATTCTGGGTCGATTTCTTGCATTTTAGCGATTTCCTCATAGTCGATAGGGTTAGGCATGCTTATTGCTTCTATACGCGAAAGTACGTCGGCAGCGATATTCTCCGAACCTTTTATATGGCGAATTTCAGTGGTGAATTGTGAGATAAAGTCTAACTGCCTAGCCTGACGAGGTGAACACTTATCCAAACGCTGTCGGAATGCATACGTGAGCGGTTTGTGATCGGTGATTAAAGAAAAGTTCCGTGCTTCCAACATATGCTTAAAATGCCTAATAGCAGCATAAGCTGCCAATAGCTCTCGATCATACGCACTATAGTTCCTTTCCGCCTGCGAAAGCTTTCGTGAGAAAAATGCGAGAGGCTGTAAATTTCTATCAACTATTTGTGATAGCGTTCCACCGATCGCGAATCTGACGCATCAACCTGTAAAACCAACTGGGCATCTTTCTTCGGGTGTGCCAAAAGAACAGCATTAGCGATTAGCTGTTTGCACTTTTGAAATTCACTCCGCGCTTCCTCAGACAAATTCAGGATTGTCTTATCATTTTTCTTAGCCCCTTTTAAATACGAAGTTAAATGTATTTGATTCTGGGCTACGTTGGGTAAAAATCGACGGTAAAAATTTAAAAATCCTAAAAATCTCTGCAAATCTTTTACCGTTTTAGGAAGTGGGTAGTTAAGTATCGGTTCCACTTTGTTCGTCAGAGGCTTGGTACCATCTTTATTGATTATATGGCCTAAAAAAGATATTTCCAGAACGCCGAAAACACATTTCGAAGCGTTAATTGTCAATCCATATGAAGTTAATCTTTCAAAAACAGTACGTAGGTGAGATTTATGCTCATCTTCCGTATCACTAAATATCAAAATATCATCTAAGTAGACGTAGGCGAATTTTAGATCTCCAAGAATTTCGTTCATAAACCTTTGAAAGGTTTGAGCTGCTCCGCACAGTCCAAAATTTAAAAACGGAAATTCGAAAAGACCAAATGGGGTGCAAACTGCAGTTTTCGGTATATGATGATATGCCCGAACGATATCAATTTTTGAAAAAATTGTCTTTCCGCTAAGCGTATTATTAAAGTCTTGTAAATGCGGGATAGGGTATCTGTCGGGTTCGGTGCACGCGTTTAGTTTTCGGTAGTCTCCTACTGGCCGTATGTCGCCCGAACTTTTAGAAACTACATGAAGAGGTGATGACCATGCTGATTTTGATGGTCTACAAATACCTTGATCTATCATAAATTGAAATTCTTTTTTTACTGCTTCGTATAACTTAGGGCTTAACCTACGCGGTTTACTGTGCACAGGAGGACCGTTTGTTTCGATGTAATGAACCGTACTATGCTTTACTCTACCCGAATCGGATTTTAACTTCAGTACTTCCGGAAAGTCTTTCAAGATTCTGTGATATGGTGAATCACCAGATATTAACTTTACCGAAAAATAATTTTTAGAATCGGAAAGAGAACCAATACGAGTTAATTTCGTAGTATTATCGATAAGCCTACCTCGTTTTAAATCGATTAAAAGATCAAAATGCCTTAAAAAGTCGGCTCCTATTATAGGCACTGGTACATCGGCGATTAAAAACTTCCACGAAAAGTTTCGTCTAAGTCCTAAATTCACAGTTAACAATTTTGTTCCATACGTAGAAATTCTGGAATTATTCGCGGCAAATAATTGAAGCGAATCAGGATGCATTTTCTTAAACTTAGAAGTCGGTGTCACACATGAAACATCCGAGCACGAATCAATCAAAAAGTTTAAATTTAATCTGTTATCGTAAACATGTAAACGACATGAATGCGCGACTGCCGATGAATTTCGATCGACAGCCGCTACTACTAGTTTTCCTGGGCCGTGGTGTTCTGAGAAAAGGAACAAGGTGCTCGACATTTTCGTGCATTATTACCGAATCGCGAATGAAAATAACAATAATTGTTCACACGCTCTCGGGAATGCCCACGCGAAAAACTACGTGCTTTGTTATGTTGATCCCGGGGGAAATTATTCCTCGTTTTTCCGCGGGAGAGTCGCTCGACTTGTTTACTTAGGGCAGAGATTTCACTCCTTAAGGCCTTAAGCTCCTCGAGGGGGGCACCAGAATCGTTAGGGTTTCTGGGGGAACTCGCCGAAGCTGCCTGGACCGCGAACACGCTGTTGTTCGTTGGCGTGCGCACTTCAGCTATCTTATGAGCCATTTTTGCTAAATTGTCTAAGGATTCCGAACTTATTGATAAAATGACATGCACCTCGGAAGGTAACCTTTGTAGCCATAATGATTTTAAAAATTCGTCAGTTATACAGTTTCCACCTAATTCTCTCATTTTTCTCAATAAGTGAGATGGTTTGTCGTCCCCTAAATGCAATTCAGAAATAAGTCTGCGTATTTGCTCGCTTTCCGAATCTGAGAATTCTACTATTAACCTAGCTTTAAGGGCATCATATTTAGCCGTCGCTGGGGGATTAAATAAAATATCTGATACTGCGGAAAGAGTTTCAGGGTCTATCGAAGAAACCACGTGGTTGTATTTTGTACTATCGCTACTAATCTTCGCTAAAGCAAAGTTACTTTCAACTTGAATAAACCAAAGTTTAACATTATTTTTCCATAAAGGGGGAATTTTAACTGCCACGTGTGAGATTTGTGGCTCCTGAACCGCCATATTCGATTCCTCGTTGGTTTGGCCTTCCGATCCTGGCATGGTTGCCAATTATAAATATATCGTAAATCGTAAACTTAATGTTTTGCACTATACCTTATCAAAACAGTAGAATAAAATAATGAAGTATTTAGAATAAAATAATGAAGACATTCAATATCTCAATAAAAGTGTGAGCACGAATATTACCCAAAGATCAATTTTAAACAATCAATAATTAAATTAAAACTATAATTTTAGAGCAAAACATATCACAAAAACATAATTAAGACCAATCACAGATAATTAAAAAAATTTGACCACATACCTGTAAATCCTCCTTAAGTGTGATAAACCACGTGTAATCCGTACGATAAAATGAGGAGGAAATAAATAGGGTTGAACCTTTATCAGTCATAAGGAAGAGCATTGGCATCAAAATAAGGCATATTTTTAGTTTTTTAACAAAGATTGAGACAGATAGTCATTAGGGATCGAAACAGAAGGAGCGAGGGACAGGGTCGCCAATGATGTACGTGTGAGTAACACGTGCATACGAAAATATCCCTAACATTAACTAGGAAAGCCGAAATCTTAGTTAAGATAGACATGTTACAATTAATAATCAAATTTAATAAGGAAAAGTAACAGTTGCCGGGTACATTATAACGGCTTAAGAAATTCAGAGCACAGTACAGATGCGAGTACACAAGATCACATATTTCGGCGAAAAACAGAGACGCACACATTTGTTGAAGTAGTTCCACTTGACTGCCGGGGAAAAAAATCTTCTCTCTCCGTCAGCCTGTAGGTTTGCCAAACGGGTTTACTGTTTCGCCAATTGGCGCTTTTCTGTACAGTTTTTAAGTCCGTATCGCCTGTTTGGCGCTGCCGCTGCAAGCCTAACTACATTCATTCAACCTTTAACACATATTCACCATGATTTGGTCTTTTTACAGTCACACGAATAACAAATTTTTAACATTACTTTCACTTTTACCATATCACGGTATTTCTTAACATTTGAAATAACAGTTCACATTGTATATAAGAACATATTAACATGCCGTTAATTTTACGCATTTGACAACATACATTAGTAGTACATTGTTAACTTCTATTCTTTTCAAAGCAAGTGCATATTCTTTCTACATTGAAATACTACATTTCAAAAAGTCTTTCAGACTAAAACTTCTTTCTTGCTAGAAAGTTTTAAATAAAATTTATACAATAACTTTTACAATATTTAAGTCTTTACACATCGCTATTATACATCAACTTTAGTTTTACACGCGAGTAATTGAAAAACATAATACCAAAATCGGTAACACTCATTTCTCGCCCTTTTGGCGATAAAGGTAGACCTCGCATGAGGTAAAACTTCTTGAAATCTGCCACTTGCAGTAAGAATGAAAGATTAACTTAAGTTTGCAAAGTAACATAAAATTTTACTTATCTTTGTGATATTCGGACATTCTTTTCTGAGCCCAGTCCTGGAAAGTAGCGTAGATTGTTGTTTGATTTATCCTCCTTCGTGTGCGGGCTCGCCCTTCAGTGCCTTCCTCTAGAAGCTTTCTTTTTTTTCCAGTTCGGTCACCCTTGAATACCTTCTTTTTCGCCTCTGCCTGTGGTCTTGGCCGTTTGATGGCAGCTGGTCTTGGCGGAACCGGGAAACTTCTTTCGCGTTCCTGCTTGGACCTCGTTGCTGGCCGTTCAAATTTTTCTTGTAACTTTTCCTCCGCCGCTGGTGGCCCTTCCGCAGTTCGACGACATTTGCTGCGGAGAATCCTGTCGGATGAGTAGATCTTCCGTTTTAGAGCCGGGTTATAGTTGCCGTCATTTCTCCTGGCTCTCTTTGCATACGTCGTCCTTGTCCCTTCTTCATTCTGGGGGTGTTCGTGAGCTCTCTTTTCTGGACGGTGGAACGGCTTCTTTTTCTTGCTACCTTCAATTTTCCCGCGGGGAAACTTTCTTTTCACTTGCTCCTGCCTCTTAATGGCTTGCCCTTGTACTTGTCGTTGTTCCACCTTTGGAGCTTGTGCCTGCGGTGTCTGCCGTGCCGGATCCTGCAAAAGATCTGTAAATATTTGCATTTTATTACGATCATAGTAGGGTTTGATTTGATCAATGTTTGCGGAGCAGGTTTCACCATTTCTGGCTTTTAACACTACTACAGCGTAAGTTATTTTTTCTATGACATATGGTCCTCCAAATCGTGGAAAAAATTTGGCAGTTTTATCTTCTGGTGCTGAAGAAAGTGAATGCTTAATTTTTAATACTTCATCCCCTACTTTATAAGTTACTCCCCGTCGTTTCAAGTCATAATATAGCTTTCGTTTTCTCTGTGCTACTTCAGTATTCTATTTTGCTTCTTTAATTAGTTTTTCTATATCACCCATTTTAAATTCTAGGGCTCTTTGTTGCACATAAAATAATTTATCTAACGGCGTTATAATCTTTTTGCCTAAAAATAACTCAGCAGGAGTTTTGCCCTTTGTATCATGTTTTGCGATCCTAAGGGCGAAAGCAAATTCATTGACATAGTTATCCCAGCTTTTATGAAAATTTTTAACATAACTACGGATAATTTTCACTATATTACTATTGACCCGTTCCGCTATATTTGATTGCGGCCGATACGGGACCATTTTTAAATGACGTATGCCCAGTTTTTGGCACATGTCTTCAAATATATTACTTACAAATTGAGGACCAATATCCGATATAACTTTTAGGGGCGCCCCGTATTTTAAAATATATTTATTTAAAATAGAATCAGTAACTAATTTCGCGGAGGCTCGTTTTAAGGGAACAATTTCGGTCCACTTACTAAAATGATCAACCATAACAAGGAGATAGCAACTTTTATTTAACTGACTTTTTGGGAAAGGGCCCAATAAATCGATGCCAATTATTTCATTTGGAAATTCGGATTTAATACTATTTAGAAACCCGGCCGGGCGGAAATTAATATAATTAACTGCTTGACATGTTGGGCAGGACTGGACATACGCCCTTGTTAACTTTTGCAGTTCAGGAAAATAGACTGCCTCGCGTACGCGTTGGATAGTTTTTCGAATGCCAGCATGAGAAGCTACCCCCATAGCACAAAACATCCTCAGGATGTCCTATTTAAGTCGCAATATCCCGGGACATACTTAGGATGTCCTAAGGAGGTTGATTCTCAGATGTCCTGAGGAGGTCGTAATTTAACATCCTGAGGATGTCTTATTTAAGTCGCTATGTCCCGGGATATGACAGGATGTCCTGAAGATGTTGATTCTCAGATGTCCTGAGGAGTTCACCAATTTCACATCCTGAGGACATTCATTCTGCATTGTCCGGAGGACTTTCGTTGTCAAACATTTTGAGGATATTTGTTCTCAAATTTACCAGTTTTAATTTTTTGACATTGCACATCTGAAACTTGCACATTATTTTATTTTCCATATGTATTTTACTAAGTTGTTTCTAAATGCTGTACATTAAAAATATTGATATGATTGATGATTTATTCTTGTTATTTTGTTATTAATTTTAACTGCTATTTTTTCTGACGTCTTTAAAAATTTATTTAGTTATGGAAAAGATTTTTTTCAATGGATTAGCATTTTCTAGAATATTTGCAAAATTCTAAATAACATATTTTTTTTATAAAAAATGTATAAATTACATGTATAATTACTTACAGATTACAAACCCTACTACAAATATAGGTAAAATTAGATATATATATATTTAATTACGGAAACGATTTTTTTTTTTTAAATTTGGGTATAGAGACATTAGGTATTTTTTTGGAAGCAGGAAACATGAAAAATTAGCAACTGCCTTCGCCGGGAATCGAAGGACGGACCTCTGGAATACCGGCTCAGTGTGCAGAACCACTACACCACGAAGACACGCTAGGTGTGTGTGTTGGTGTATTTAATTATGGCAAAGCACACTAGGGCTATCTGCCTAAGGGGAGGGATGTCTTCGTGGAAGACTTTCTAAGGGAAAGTGGCTCGTATACACGTTACACGTGGGGAAAACCACGAAAACACCCATGCAGCCAGCCCGTTCGCGGGATTCGAACCTCGGATCGCACTACCAGGGTTCAGCGACTTTACCGCTCGGCCGCTGGTGGGCCGAAGACACGCTAGGAAAGCGGGAGAAATACCTTATATTACTTCTCTTTTTAAAGGCCGACTTTTTTTTAAGGGGATCCAATCACTAAATCCTGGGTGTGGATATACCTCATCCAAAACCTTTTTAGTTCGGGCGCCACTGTAGAGACATTAGAATTTTTTTGGGAAGCCGTAGAGATGAAAAATTAGCAACCGCCTTCGCCGTGAATCGAACCACGGACCTCTGAAATACCGGCCCAGCGTGCAGAAGTATTACACCACGAAGGCACGCTAGGAAAGAGGGAGAAATACCTCATAAGGAAAATTTTTTCCCTCTAATTACAGGACAGAAAATGTTTTTCAATCGCGCGATCTGTTATTGATATTGAATTACAGTCGTGCGATAATTTCGCAGTAAAGATACATCTCTGATGACTATCCAAGATTCTAGAAACTTTGGTCTTATATAGAGATGGTCGTCTTATAGAAATAATGCTTAATATCAATATTTATTTATAATCTCAGAACTATTGGTCACTTTCAGAAGTGGTCGTTTGAGAGGCGATATTCTATATATTTATTTACTGATACTCTCAGATTCCAAAATTTGTTTATATTCTCAGAAACATTGGATGGAAGGTGGTCGTCCCATACATGCAAAATTTTACATTTCATTAAAAATGAATTCGGCGTTATTTAACTATTTCCCTATTAATTAATTAATTAGATAAAGAAAAAATTAGGAAATAGTACTGTTTATTACGGAATAATGTAGGAATTTCTACAGAACTATATTCTTTCGCGTCATTTCACATTGTATCCGGCAAACTACTAGTTCCTCGTATTCTTCCGCAAATCCGTAAACATCTGTCTGATTTGAAACGAAATCCAAAATGGCTGCGCCATGAGGATAACTTGTATGGATATTTTTTGTTGCATGAAAGGTAAGTTCAATTGCAATACTTGTATGTTTACTTTTTTTGCTTTTCGAATTTATGTTATTTATGTCATTTTGACAGTTAAATGTTTCACAGCTTTATGAATTGTTACCATTCTGTCGTGAATTACGTGTATCTCAATGGCTGGCTGTCTTTTCAAATATCTAATTTGCCCTGCTATCCAAATGTTTATGACTGAATTTTTTTTAGTCTAGTTTATGCATTCAGTTTCAAAATAATATGTGTGATCAGATTGCTTATTATTTTATTGCAGCAATAAATTTATATTAAATAGTTTGAACAATTGTATAAAAATAAGAGTTTGCATTGTTTTGTCCAAAATATGTATGGTTGAAACATTATCTTAATCTAGTTTGTAATTCAAGTTTTTTGGGGGGTACTGTTCTGTTATTGGGACCAGAATCGGAAATGTATGAACCTGTGTATAAGTAAGTATGTGCATAGATGTGTATATGTAGACACACAAACATACAAATATACAAGCATACATAAATACATTTCTGAACCCGGTCCTGATAACAGAACAGTACCTTTTTTTAATCTTTTTTGAATATTTTATAAAAGGATTAAGCATTTTTCAAACTGCATATCATTTTAAGATTCGACTTGCAGGAAGACAAAATATGATCATTCAATCAAATGCTTATGAATGCTTTTATCATTTTCTCATAAATATTGTTTGCATTTTTATTGTATTTTAGATACTTTAGTTATGTAAAGTGAACATGAGAATATTAGGAAAGCTGAAGAATATGAATAGCTACCATAATACATGTATTTTTTCATCGAGCCCATTGTTTTAGAAACCAATGCACCATTATTATATGCTGGCTTATTTTATAGTTATGTGCAGTTTAATTTTATGTTCATGTTGTAGGGTTTATAGTTATTTTAACTAACATTTATTAAGTTTAAACTATCTTTCCTGTCAATCCTTACTTTCCCCTGGAACTGCCAATGCCAGAATATGTAAATTTGAGTAGAACGCGCAAGCATTCAAATTATCAGCGGAAGTAGTATGATTTAAATAGAAGGAAACAAGTTCGGTGAGAGAGAGTTATTCTTACTTAGCGAGCGCGGAGGTAGTTAGAGAATTAAAGAACCCCGCGTTGCGGCCTATGTGCTTGGCGGGAAGTAGTTGCAATTGTTCCAGTGAGCTTCAAGTCCGCTGAATTAGCTGCGGCTTTTGTAAAACGCGGTGAGTTAGTTATTTTAGAGAGCCTCGTAGTTAGAATATTGTCTTTACTTTCTTTTCAGGTTCTTATTTTATTTTGACTGCCGAGTTGGCACCGTTTGTAAGCGTCAAGAGGACGCAATTGTAATTTAGTACGTTGAATAAAAAGGGACTTAAACCCTTTATAAGACTCTGTGGTTTATACAAGCTTTCACAGTCACCTCTAGGTTGCGTGCTAGTTAGAGGCGCGCAACGTTATATTGGCGCCCGAACACTTAGCGAACTGAAATGGCCGAAAATTGGATGGAAGCCGCTGGACAACACCAAGAAATGACAACGCAGTTAGAAGGATTTGGATACCTGGTCCAGACTTTGAGAGCATCAATCAAGCCAAACGTCTATTTCGACGGAAAAAATTCGGTGGCGGTATTTCTCGAAGGTATAGAAAACCACTTTCAGCTCTATCCTGTGCCTGAAAGACAAAAAGTTGCTATCGCCACATCAGCACTAAGAGGACAGGCCGCGCTATGGTGGAAGAACATAGGAAAATTTCTACTAGGTGAATTTGGAAGCCCGACGTATACATTTGAAAATTTCAAAAAATCGTTAGTAAAGGCCTTCCCCATAGTGAAAGATCGCGCAAGGCTGGAAGCCGAGCTATATAGTTTCTATCAACGGGATACAGCACAATTGACGGACTTTATTTTACGAAAAATCAAGCTAACGGATATGCTGTACGGCAAGAAACCCGATGCGGAGATAATTGAAATAATATTACCAAGATTGTTACCCGCTGTTCAAGACTACTTTGAAATTAGAAACCCAACCACATTGCAGGAACTTTTCGAATTGGCGGTGAAGTTTCAAAATCGCAGAATCGCGGAAAGAGCGAGAGGGGAAACATATTCTCAAAGTACCAGAAGGAAGGAGGAAACAAGAAATGGAAATCGCTCATATGGGGGAAAGAAATATCAAGCTAACGCATCGAAACTTGAAGGGCAAGGCCCAAAAAGAAAATTTGAAAATAAGCATCCGCGTACCCAGAAGACACAGATTGAAAGGAAAGCTTTAAACGACTAGAGGGGCCTGTGAAAGGGAGGGTCCAGACCCCGGAAGTTTTAGAAAAACCCTCAAATAGACATCTAAATACAGTCATCGTAAAAAACTCACAGCTACCAATTATACAAGTCCTGGTTGGCGATGTACCAGTAGAAGCCCTCATCGATACAGGGGCAGAAGGCAATTTCATGAGTGAAAAGTTCTTCAAAAAGAATTTTTATAGGATACGACTCTTTAAAACCAGAAATACGGAAATTATAGCGGCGCAAGGAAAAACATGTCACTGCATCGGGAAAGTAGCATTAAACGTACAGGTAAAAGAGGAAAATCTAAAGTATTAATTTTTGTGGTGAAACACCTCCAACACTCTCTTATTTTAGGTATGGACTTTTTAAGGGCCGCGAGGGCCAAATTAAATTTTCAAGATAGTTCCGTGGTGCTGGAGATGGACCAGAGGGTGGTGGAACCGGTGGAGACACCTGAATTGGACCTTAGCCATTTGAATGACCAGGAAAGTAAAGCAATACAGCAAGTGGTGAGTAATTTTTCTCATTTGTTTTCAGAAAAACCGGGAAACTGTCAGATTGTAACTCACAAGATTCAATTAAATGCCGAAAAACCTTGTAGGACTAAACCTTACCGCTATGACAAACAAAAAGACGTAATCATCGAAGAACATATTCATGAGATGTTAAAGAATAAAATAATAACGCCCATAAATAGTGAATACGCGAGTCCAGTCGTACTATGTAGGAAAAAGAACGAGTTTCCTCCTTCGGATAAAAGGGCTTGGAGGTTTGCTATCGATTATAGAAAACTAAATAGCATAACTAAATTCCCAGTTTACCCTTTGCCGGTTATAGACGAGATCATTAGACAGATCAAATCGACAAGATATATGTCTACTTTGGACTTAACGTCTGGCTACTATCAAATAGCTATGAGACCCGAAGATATACATAAAACCGCGTTTATAACAAAATCGGGCACTTATGCATTTTTACGCATGCCTTTTGGGTTGTGTGGGGCCCCGTCAACATTCCAGAGAGCTATGGACATTGTTCTAAAGCCTGTCCTAGGAAAATCAACTTTAATTTATCTAGATGATATAATTATAACGAGTAGTACGTTGGAACAACACATTAGTGATCTCGAACAAGTTTTTAAATTATTAAAAGAGGCCGGTCTTACAATTAACGCCTCAAAATGCAAGTTCGCAACTAAAGAACTTAAATATCTCGGTTATAAAATTTCGCAAAAGGGTATAGAAACGCAAGATTCAAAAATAAAAGCTATTAAGAATTTCCCACCGCCCAACACCGCCAAGAAACTTTCGTCTTTCCTTGGACTATGTTCTTACTATCGATCTTTCATAAAAGATTTCGCTAATATTGTTGAACCACTCTTAGTAATCAAAAGAAAAAAGAGTAAATTTACGTGGACAGCTGAAGCTAACACAGCTTTTGAAAGATTAAAAGAAGCGCTTATTAATGCCCCTGTTTTAAAATTCCCTGAGGGGGACGAAAACCTGGAAATTGCGGCAGATGCATCAGACTATGCGGTGGGTGCGGTTCTTATGCAAAATAACCATCCGCTGGCATTTTTTAGTAAAACATTGAATCAAACATAAAGGAATTATACAGCTACAGAAAGAGAAACATTAGCCGTATTAATGGCTGTACACAAATTTCGAGTTTATTTCGGCAAATCGCCAGTAACAGTCTTTTCAGATCATGCGGCTGTTGGTAGACTTTACTCGGGAAAAAAACCTAACGCCCAGGTTAATAAGATGGGCTTTAAAACTCCAAGAATATAATATCACAATAAAATATAAACCGGGTAAGGAAAACAATGTAGCTGACGCACTTTCTCGTATAAAGCTGGACGAGGAAGGTAATGAACTTAAATGCGCTGTGTTGACTTCAAAAATTTTAGATTCTAGAGATACGGTTATTACTGAACTGAAAGCTGATCCTGAATTTGGAAATATCTATGCTTATTTGAAAGACCCCGAAGGCTTTGAGCATACAGATATCGATGCGATAAGAAATAGAGCAAAAAACTATGAAATAATAGATAATTTATTATTCTATACGAAAACAACGAACGAAAATCTTGAGTATAAGCCAGTCATCCCAGCCTCGCTTCGATTAAGCATTTTGAGGGAGTTGCACGAAAAAAAAACAGCGGGCCACCTCGGGGTCAGAAAGACTTTAAAAAGGGTACGCGAGGCGGTGTATTTCCCGCAATTATACAAAATAGTAACGGCGTATGTCAGGTCCTGCAATCAATGTCAGTTAATAAATGATATTAATTACAGCCCGGCCGGGTACTTAAATAGCATTCGCGCTACATTTCCGAATGAAATTTTAGGCATAGATCTCCTTGGTCCCTTCCCCCAGAGCGAGTTAAATAAAAATCGTTTTCTTTTAGTAATAGTAGATCATTTTTCAAAATGGATAGAAATTGTTCCACTTAAACGCGCGTCAGCCAAAACAGTCGCAGATGCATTCTTACACAGATACATTTTAAAATACGGTGCACCGATAAAAGTCATTAGCGATAACGGAAAACAATTCATTAGTCAAATATTTGAAAACATATGCAATGGACTTGATATACGCCATATCAAAATGGTTCCGTATAGACCACAGGCTAACATAGCAGAAAGAGTTAATAAAAACATTGTAAAAATAATTCGCAGTTACGTTAGCACATATCACAAGCGCTGGGATGGCTACATAAATGAATTAGCTTATACTTTAAGAACGGCACATCATGATACTACGGGAAAAACTCCAGCAGAATTATTTTTAGGCAGAAAGTTAATTACGCCTTTAGATAAATTATTCTTTGTGCAACAAAGAGAGCAGCAATTCAAACAAAAGGACGTGCAAAAACTAATTGATCAGGCGCTTAAAACCTCGGATACGGCAAGAGATAGGCAGAAAATTTATTACGATAAAAAACGCCGTGAAGCAGATTTTAAAGTTGGTGATAAAGTATTGAAACGGAAATTTTCTTTATCAAGTGCCCCAGACAATTTTATGGCAAAGCTAGCTCCAAAGTTTGAAGGCCCCTATGTAATTCAGGAAATCAAAGGAGTAGTTTTATATCTTAAAAACGAGAGAGGGGAAATCTGTAAAGCAAGTCCCGACCAGGTGAAAAAATACTATAATCCCAATGATTTTGAAATCCTTAAAAGTTTCTTGCAGGACTCAAGTCTAAACGAAATAGAAGGGCCAGAGACTGCAACAACTATTCCACCACCCAAGAAACGGAGAACTGAAGAGAGACCTAGCACTTCTACAACCCGGACGTCGGTATCAAAAAGAAAAAATGATTATCAAACTCCGGCGTTTAAGAAAAACAAAAGTACAGATGAACCGGGTAAAGAAACCGTGGTAAAAAGAAAAACACCACCTACAAAGGATGGCAGGAGGAATTACACATCAAGAAGAACGCGCACACGGCCACAGAGTCAGGTGCCAGCAAGGCCGCCGTTCCGGAAACTGAAACGCCAACAGGAGGCACAGAAGTACGAGAAACAGAAGAAATTCAAAGACTCCAGACCGGAGGACGTCAAGACCAGCCGTCCCAGGCAGAAACGCAAAAGCCAACAACCAGACGATTACTCCGTCAAGAGGCCAGCATGTAGAGGACGCAAAAGAAAGAACAACGGGGACGACAATTGGAGATCAACAAGGAGAAGATTGACATCCATGACACCTCTAACTTGGGATCAATTTTGTCAAAAACGGATGACGGAGTTTCAAGCATCGAAAACTCAAAGATAAGTTAAAACCTTCTATAAATATTTTTCTCTTTTGTTCCGAAATGTTATGCATAAGTACGAAGTTCTATGTTTTGACGAAAGTCAATATGTCTCGGTTGAGACTTAGTTTTGTTTTACTTTATTTAGCTAAGGCAAAAGTATTATTTTCTTTAAGTGTAAAAGCTAAAAACAAGCATTTTCTGTTGGTCGAAAGACTAATTCTGTTATGTTAAAGCCAAAATTTGGCCGGAGATAAAAATAACTTCGTATTCTTGTATGTACTAATAAGAATTTTAGTTTCAGTGCCGCCAGCTTGGCGAAGATTGAGTAAAGTAAAAATTTATTTCTCTTATTCATTTTATGGTAAATTGTAAAAAGCATATGTATTAAACTTTTGTAAATGTATGTAAATACTTGCATGTTATGTAAAAGTAGAATTTAGTCTAGAAGCATAAAATTGTAGATGCTAAAAGTGAATGCTTAAAAGCAATGAAGTCAAAATTTAAGTATTAAACTGTAAAGTCATGCTTTAGAGCGAAAGCCTGCATGTTTAAAGATGAATGAGGGGGAAGCTAGAATGAATGTGTTTTGCAGGGTTCTCCACCTACATTTGAATTTTTAAGAATATTAAAGTAGCTCATTGAGTTGTAGAATGTCGAGTAAGGTGTGTCTATTTGGTTGTTGAATTCTAACAAATCATGGTGGTTAGGGGAAGTGTTGTAAGACTAAAACACGAATATTCCCGTTTGACACCACACACGGTGGAGAGCCAGGGTAAAGTTAAATTAATGCTTGAAAAATTGAATGAATGTGAAGTAAGCAATAACTAAGAAAAATGAAACGTTAAAAACAAAAATTTATTGTGTCAAGAAAGTGTAAATTATAATGTATGTAGAAAGATATTGATACTTATTCCTTCCAGATGCTGGAAGGAAAGACCAAGATTGATTGATGAAGTCCAGGAAAAGTTGCTGTAAGAAGAAACCTTTGTAAAGAGTAACAGAATTTTAATTGTTACATAAGATTATTTTTGTGTAAACGAGGCTTTCGCCAGTTAGTTCAGAATTAGATAAACTTACAACAGGTCGTTTGTAGGACCTGCTTCCAAGTTTTCCAAATTCTGGCAGCGGCAAATGTAGGGTTTATAGTTATTTTAACTAACATTTATTTTAAGTTTAAACTATCTTTCCTGTCAATCCTTACTTTCCCCTGGAACTGCCAATGCCAGAATATGTAAATTTGAGTAGAACGCGCAAGCATTCAAATTATCAGCGGAAGTAGTATGATTTAAATAGTTAATAGAAGGAAACAAGTTCGGTGAGAGAGAGTTATTCTTACTTAGCGAGCGCGGAGGTAGTTAGCGAGAATTAAAGAACCCCGCGTTGCGGCCTATGTGCTTGGCGGGAAGTAGTTGCAATTGTTCCAGTGAGCTTCAAGTCCGCTGAATTAGCTGCGGCTTTTGTAAAACGCGGTGAGTTAGTTATTTTAGAGAGCCTCGTAGTTAGAATATTGTCTTTACTTTCTTTTCAGGTTCTTATTTTTATTTTGACTGCCGAGTTGGCACCGTTTGTAAGCGTCAAGAGGACGCAATTGTAATTTAGTACGTTGAATAAAAAGGGACTTAAACCCTTTATAAGACTCTGTGGTTTATACAAGCTTTCACAGTCACCTCTAGGTTGCGTGCTAGTTAGAGGCGCGCAACGTTATAATGTTACTGTAGTATTGTCATTATAGTAAAAGTATTGATAATTTTTGTTGAATCTTGCAAGTTGCCTAACATTCAGAATTATTACTACCGAATTTTACTGATAGGTTTTTTCGAGTTGACATAATCTGTCTGATAAATAAAATAAACTGGTGTTTAAATTATATGCATTTCTCTTAATGTTTCATTGAAAGTGAGATGGAAATATAAATGCTATCCAGAAAAGTGAATTCTTTTTGCCTGAAATAACAAATTGTGCTAAATGATTAATGTTTATATCATTTTAGAAATGTCAATATTAAAGTTTCTCCTCCTTCTCTTCTTTGATTTTGAAATAATTTATAATAAAATAATATATGCATAAGTGTAATTAATGTAAAGTGTCATTCAATAATATAATTTATTTTTACTGATATTTTTATATTTCTTATCTGGGTTTTCTTTTGGTGTTAGAAGGAGGAAAAGACTGTAATGCTTTAATTAAGGAAATAATCAAAACATTACAGTTTTTTAAATAACACAGTTACAGTAATGTTTATTGAAGCAATCAGTACTGTGTGATTGCCAGTGATTGAATAATGTTAAAATGCATTGTTCATAAGGAAATCTTTGTGTTATAGATTTTATTTTGACACAAGCTGAAATTTGAATTATTAGGAAGCACTTTGAAAACCCGAATTATTTCCTGAATCATTAATCAGGCCAATATTATAACATACAAATTTTCATACAAAATTATTTCTTTGAGCATATTATAAAGAGCCCATTTAATTTTATTATTTGTACAAATTTTAGACAAAAGTAGCATGTAACAGTTAAAGATTTATTGAAGCCTACTTGTTACTTGTGGTAACAAAGAAGTGTGAAAGATATTGCCACATTAGTGAACATGACGATCATTGATGCTTAGTTTAGAAATTTAATAATATTGTTGCGTGCGTACGGGTTCGTTATGAAATGAATGCACAAGTCCGATGAACAATGAACAAAAATTTATTATTATCACAACAAAAATGCTTAAATTTTCTCAAATTATCATGCAGTATTACAATATCTCACAGTAGTTATCTTTTAACTACTCAAATGTCCAATAGAACGTAATTCAAAACAGCTAAAGAACGCTAATCCGCGAATTCGCTACAATCAACAACAGTAGTTTTCTAAACAACAAACTAAACAACTGCTACAAACTGAGATGTTTTACTCCTTTTATAAGATTTTAAAATCACGCGCTAGAATTTTCCAGCACTTTCTCGAAATCAAAAAGAGATATTTATTTATTTAACGCTCGCGCTCTTGTATTTTTAATTTTTCCGGCTTAGCTTTCTTTTAATATTAGTCACGCGCTGCACTGCGCGAGAAATAAAGCCATTTAATTTATAATTGAACTAACATTAGCTTTTTAAATACCAAATTCGTAACACTGCTCCCTTCCCAAGGACTGCACGTCCCGGGCAGTACAATCCCTGGACAGGAAGCTAAACTTACAACTGTGGCATAAATGCAACTGAGGCATAAACATTACATTACAATATCAAACAATATAAACAATAAATGCAATAACTAACTTAAACAAATCAAATGCTATCAAATAACTAAATACAAAACAAATACTAAATACAAATCAAATACTAAATACAAATCAAATACTGAATGCAAATCAAATACTAAATACAAATCAAATCAAATACACATTTATAAACAAAAAGGACCATGGTCTGATACTATTTACAATTATTTACATTACGTACTATGGCCATAGTAATGAGCTAACCTGTCGTAATGAACGACTTTAGGTTTAGAGTTCGAAGACTTACGAATCCGAACCACGACGTCATTCAGCCTTTTTAGGACTGTATACGGGCCATCCCAAGGTGACTGTAATTTCGGACAAAGTCCTTTCCGTCGAGTCGGATTCCACAACCACACCTTGTCTCCTTCGTGGAACTGATGTTCAGTAGCTCTTGTGTCGTAGCGGGTCTTCATCTTCTCCGTCGCCAAGTTGACTCGCTCTCGTGCAAAGTTGTGCATCACTTCAAACCGGGCCTGGAGATCTTGAATATATTCCTCAGACGATGAAGGAGAATCTGGAGGGCGGCCAAACAATAGATCACAAGGCAGACGAAGGTCACGACCGAATAGCATCTGTGATGGAGAATAGCCGGTAGTCTCGTGGACAGCACTGCGGTAAGCCAGTAAAAACAGCGATAATTTCTTGTCCCAGTCCTGCTGGTTTCTGGAAACCACTAATGAGAGGTTATTAAGGATGGTTCGATTGAACCTCTCTACCATGCCGTCCGACTGGGGATGTAATGGCGTCGTTTGGGTCTTGTCAATGCCGAGTAGTTTGCATAGTTCTTTGATTACTACCGAGGTAAAATTCCTTCCCTGATCGGAATGTAACTGAAGAGGCACTCCGAACCTGGAAATCCAGTGCTGTATCATTACCTCAGCTACTGTGACAGCCTCTTGATCAGGAATAGGATAAGCTTCAGGCCACTTGGTGAAGTAATCAACGACAACGAGTATGTATTTGTTGCCATCAGCAGTTCGTGGCAGAGGTCCCAGGATGTCAAAGGCGATTCGTTCAAAAGGCGCCCCTACGTTGTAACGTTGCAGCTTGCCTCGGCTGTGTCTCTTAGGTCCTTTCCTACCTGCACAGGCATCGCAAGATCGGCACCACTTTTGCACGTCATCCTTTGCATTATTCCAGTAAAAGCGCTCACGAACTCTCTGTAAGGTCTTCATTATTCCAAAGTGACCTCCCGTAGGGCTGTTATGTAGTTCTTTAAGGACATCAGGAATGCGGGATCTTGGAAGTATCAGCTGCCATCGGAACGTCTTCCCATCATCCGATTCGAATTTCCGGTATAAGACGCCGTTTCGAATGTGAAGTGAACCCCAGAGTGCCCAATATTGTTTGGTTGTAGGACTACAGATAGAAATGTCCTGCCAGGTAGGTTTTTTGTTTGACGACTCCATTAGATCAATTATGGGTTTAATGTCGCGGTCTTCCAGCTGGTCTTTCCTGACTTCATCATCACTCCACGGTTCTCGATCAGCAGATGTTGATGTTGTAATTTGTCTTGCGACCGGAGTCAGCAGCTCGTATTTCGCTTCCACCCTGGAACAATATCAACAGTTTTCTTGGCAAGGTCTTCTAGACAGGGCGTCGGCGTTTCCGTGTGATGATCCCTTACGATGACGGATAGTGATGTCATATTCTTGGAGTCTCTGTATCCACCTGGCTATTTGACCCTCAGGATTCTTGAAATTTAAAAGCCAGGTCAATGATGCATGATCGGTGCGGAGCAGGAATTTTCTGCCGTATAGATAGTGATGGAAATGTTCTACAGCTTTGACTATGGCGAGCAACTCTTTCCTGGTGACACAATAATTCCTCTCCGGTTTAGACAGGCACTTGCTCCAGTACGCCACCACACGTTCTTGGCCGTCTATTTCTTGGGACAAAACAGCACCAACACTTTCATTACTCGCGTCGGTGTCAAGAATAAATGGTCGGTCAAGCTGAGGATACGTCAGGATTGGAGCAGATGTTAAAGCCTCCTTTAAGTTGTTAAATGCATCCTCGCATTCTTTTGTCCACAAGAACTTTTGGTTGCTCTCTGTCAGCTTGTGTAGGGGTCTTGCGATGAAAGAAAAGTCCTTCACGAATTTCCTATAGTAGGTGCAAAGCCCTAGGAAGCTTTTGAGCTGATGGACATTTTCGGGACGTTTCCAGGATTTAACGGCTGATACCTTTTCAGGATCCGTGCGCACACCTTCTGCAGAAATGACATGTCCCAGGTAAGTCACTTCCTTTCGGAACAATTTGCATTTAGCGGGACTCAGCTTCAGATTGGCTTCTTTCAGTTTCTGAAGCACCTTCCTAAGATTTTCTAAATGTTCTTCAAAACTCTTTCCGACGATGATGATGTCGTCCAGGTATATGAGGCAGGCTTCGTAGGAAAGGCCTTTCAAAACAGTTTCCATAAGACGTTCGAATGTTGCCGGCGCATTACACAGTCCAAACGGCATCACCTTGAATTGCCAAAGCCCTTGTCCCGTAGTAAATGCCGTCTTTTCTCGGTCTTCAGGCTGTATTTCTACCTGCCAATACCCACTCTTTAAATCAAGTGTTGAGAACCACTTGCTGCCAGAAAGAGTGTCTAGAATGTCGTCAATTCTAGGAAGAGGGTAACTGTCTTTCTTCGTAACCTCATTCAACCGGCGATAGTCGACGCAAAATCTTGTTGAGCCGTCTTTCTTTCTGACTAGGACGATGGGAGATGCCCATGGACTTACTGAAGGCTCGATGACATCGCTTTCTTCCATATCTTTTAAAAGTGTTCTCACCTCTTCCTGTTTAGCAAACGGTAGACGTCTTGGATGTTGCTTGATCGGGGGATGATCGCCGGTATCTATTCTATGTTGTGTCAAACTAGTTCGACCCACGTCAGAAGATGAGCGGGAGAAAACAACTTGAAGATCTTTAATGACGCGATCGGCAGCATTCCTCTCTTTATCGTTTAATTGCGCATTCTGCAATAACTCCGATGTAATTCTCTCTGAGGACACGGATTCTTGGATGTTACTCTTTCTTTCAACAGTGGTTACTGGAGTACATGCTGCAACCACTTCACCTTTCTTAATAATTCTCCCCTTCTCAGTTACATTGGCGACTCTCACCGGGATAACCGTTCTGGATAGGTCGACGAGTGTTGAGGCTACTAGTACTCCTTTTGGGCTATTACAGTTATTGGGATATTCTATGATGCCGTAGCGGAAATTTCTGTTTTCGGCTATGGATCCAGGAAGTAAAATTTCTGTTCTTGCCGGTATTGTGATATTGTCTTGTGCTATGATTTTATGGACAGATTTAACTTCATCATTGACTCCAAATAACGCTATGTCCTCAGATGTAGAATGCAATTCGTTATTTTTAAAGTCCAAGGAAAAATTGTATTTCCTTAGAAAGTCCAATCCGAGTATGCAAGAATCAGTGATCTCTGCTACATATGCCGTGTGATGGTAAGCGGCACTTCCAAACGTGATGTTAGCATTTACTTTTCCATCGATGTTGATCTTCTCACCGGACACAGTCTGTAGGGTAACGCAGGGCGGCGTCCAGATAAGTTTGCTTCCCAGTTGTTGAGCCAAATCTTTTCGGATGATGGTAACGTTGGCTCCTGTATCTATCGTCATATTGCAGGGAACTCCATTAATATGTCCTATTATGAAAAGTCCATTACTGCCGCCTCTCACTGCAGAAATCTGAAGCGCTTTAAACTGGGGCTTTTCATGATCTGGCAACCTCCGCCCCGCGAGATGGCCACTAATTAGTTTCCCTGCTGTTTGTTAGGAGCGGTCTTAGCATCCGTGCCCTGGGGTGTTCTGCAGTTTCGTCGGATGTGTCCTTCAGCACCGCAGTTCCAGCACTTTACGGTCGGTTTCTTGTCACCAATATTCTGTCTCAAGGCGTTCAGTTGTCTAGTTAAATCGTCTATACGAGCAGTGACTTGATCCCCTGGCTCCTGGACTTGAGCAGCTCTGACTGGATGGCGGTCTCGACGGGTGGCTTGCTGGGCTGCCTCAAATTTCATGGCATACACTAAAGCGCTTTTCAGATCTTTAACATCCGCCATTCGCAGTGCTTTCTGTATTTCAGGGTCCCGGATGCCATCGATGAAATATTGCAGGGACAGGATTTCCCTTGTTTCTGTCGGGCACTCCAAAAAGGCGTGATGTGACAGCCTTTCAACATCCGTGGCGAGCTCCTGAAGCGTTTCGGTGAGCTTCTGTTGACGAGATTTTAATTGGAGCCTGCTGTAGTCTTTTAACCATTTCTCGCCGAAGCGCAGCTCCAAAGCGCCGGATAGAGCTTCGAAATCTAGCCTTTGATTTTCGGGAAGCGTCTGCAGGATATCCGCTGCGTCTGCTCTCAGAGAAGCGGCGAGATGACAGGCCTTAGCTTGGGAATCCCATCTATTCGCATCCGCAACGATAGAAAATTGTGTCCTATACACCTGCCAGGAGGTCTTCCCATCATATGTAGATAGTTTCAGAACGGAACGAGCAGGCATCGATAAAAATTTAAAACCTTCAGAATTGTTTCCTACCGTCGCTATGCACTTCTTTAGGCTGTCAACTTCTTTGGCGACGGCAGCAGAAACCCTATCATCAATTTGTTGTTCGACGGCAGAAACTCTCTCTTCTATATGTTCTTTTACAGAAGAAATTCTTTCTTCTACTTGTTCTTTTACCGAAGAAACTCTTTCTTCTATTTGTCCAACTTTAGTTTCAACCGCGTCTATTCTGCCTTCCATAGACTCAAATTTATTTTCTATTACGCAGGTAATTTCTCTTTTCATTTCGTCCTGACCTGCTTTCATCTCGTCTTTAAGGGATTTCATCTCTTCCTTAACGCATTCCTGGCCCAATTTCATTTCTTCCTTAACGGATATTTGACCAGCATCCATTTTCTCTTGTACAGCTTTTATATCTTCCTTAACGGAGTTGACGGCTCCTTCCATCTTTTCTTGGAAAGCAGCAAATGCAGTCATCATTTGCCTGAATTGTTCTTCCATCGCTCTTGTTATTGGCATTCAAATCCCACTTCTGACACCAAAAATTGTTGCGTGCGTACGGGTTCGTTATGAAATGAATGCACAAGTCCGATGAACAATGAACAAAAATTTATTATTATCACAACAAAAATGCTTAAATTTTCTCAAATTATCATGCAGTATTACAATATCTCACAGTAGTTATCTTTTAACTACTCAAATGTCCAATAGAACGTAATTCAAAACAGCTAAAGAACGCTAATCCGCGAATTCGCTACAATCAACAACAGTAGTTTTCTAAACAACAAACTAAACAACTGCTACAAACTGAGATGTTTTCCTCCTTTTATAAGATTTTAAAATCACGCGCTAGAATTTTCCAGCACTTTCTCGAAATCAAAAAGAGATATTTATTTATTTAACGCACGCGCTCTTGTATTTTTAATTTTTCCGGCTTAGCTTTCTTTTAATATTCGTCACGCGCTGCACTGCGCGAGAAATAAAGCCATTTAATTTATAATTGAACTAACATTAGCTTTTTAAATACCAAATTCGTAACAATATATTGAGAAATGCTGGGAACTTTCAGAAGTAGACATTTTGGAAATGATGGGCTTGATAAGAAATTTGCATGGTTTTATTATTTATTCTTTAGTTAAGAATGGATTTTAGATGTTCATGTGAAAGAATTCTCTTTAATTATATGTGAAAGAATTGTTAAAGTTTGGCATTTAAAAAAAATGAATTAATAATATGCAATTATCTTTTTATTATACATATATTACTATATATTTCTAATGCGCTATGTAAATGTCAGTGCTAAACAATTGAGATACTATTTTCGGGGCAATCTTTTCTTATACATGAAAAATTCTGATACTTTCTTATCATCTGCCCTCACAGCTTCAACTTATGCTAAAACAGCAAGAGTATGCACACAATAATAGCAAACTATGAATATGCATACCACACACATGTATTTACATGCTTTATATTTAATCTTTATTTCTGAATAGTATTCCATTGGATGAAAAATATGTGAATATTGACCTAATATATATATTTTTGTGTGTGTGCATCCTAAAATTTCTTGTTTCTTATAAAGTGCTTATTTGAATTACTACTTGTGAACAGAGCAGTAGATATGAACCGTAAACTAACCATTTTGCCAATTTTCACAGCTTTGCAGATAGTCAGAAAGCACCAAAATTTGTAATAATGTTAAGTTTAAATGATGTTCTATACTTTTGTGTTAATTTTTCTATTCTATTAATTCTATTACTGTGTTATCAAACTTTCTGCAGGAATTTCAACTGGTTAAGATGTTATTACCATGTGGAGAAGAATTTGGTTTTCAAGCTAGAAAAAATTGCAGCTGAAGGATTTTGTAGAAGGTCAGTCAAACTGGTTTTAGTTAATTATAATTTAATTTTGGGTGAAGAATTCTCAAATTTATTTATCATAAGTGTCTAAAGGTCTTCTAAATTAAATTCTGCTTGTTTTTGAAATTTTTCATGACATTCATTCTTTGATTACTATTATTATTATTATTTTTTTTAATTTACTAACTTATGTCCAGGCACATAATGTTGCATTTAATGCCATACCTTAAATATTGTAAAATGTTAAAATAATACATTTCACTTAAAAATGTGGTTGTGACAGTAAATTTTCTGTTACATTTAATCATCTCTATAAACATTGGTATACATCATTTTTCAATAATCTGTATATTATTTTGTGCATTTCTTTTACATCCAAGATCTGGCATATGACTTGCTTTTCAAACTGATAACATGGTGTAATAATGTAATCTAATGGTTAAAGTTTACTATGGAACGGGCCAAATTTAATAAATTATTCTTTGATAGAAATTTATTCATGTGTTCAGTGTGTCTCATCTCTTTAAATTGCTAAAGTAAATTTTATGTATTTGCATTTAGGAATTTTGACTGTATCAGAGTAATTTTCAGTTATTATAACATGCAAAGGAAAAAATTCATTCATAGCTCCGTATTTAAAATTAGTTAATTAAAGTCCTTAATAAAGAGGGACGTTTTGTTGTTTTTAATGTTGATAGAATTTAATTCAAAAATATGCCACATTAAGGGTTACTTTTTAACCTAATTTAAAATTTTCATTACTTTAACATGTCCAATAATTGTTATTTTAACTCCGATATTGTAATAATATCAAAATTCCTTACTTTTTGATAGGTAATCCAAATGTAAAACAAGAAAAGAAAAAATTAAAATCTAGAAGTATATTTATTTCATACCTCTAACAAATAAAAACAACGCAAGCACTTTTTACTGTCTATCTGCATAGTGTGGCATGTCTCGTAAGACTGAGATTTGTATGGTCAAATCCATGTTTCAGTTAAAGGAAAATGCATGCACAGTTTTCTGATTTTCCCTTCGATTAAGGATTCTGTATATACTAGCATAAGAAATATATTAGTTAATGCAGTGTTATACATCAATATTTATAGGCAATTATTGTGGCTATGTTTATTATAATTTTGTTCACTGTAATGGCTGGAATGCCTAAACCATCATGCTGTGTAAACAAAACTCAAATCTTCATCTCTGCATACTGCTCCACTAGTGTTTAAACCACTGAAATGGTGATTATGGTAGAACATCTTTGGTAAAAATTTACTCTACTGTAACCCTTGGCGAATCGTTTCTTTTTTTTTATATCAAGATCGTCACCTGAGAGGATCGGCACCAATTTCAAGGTGGCCGCTACACAAAACCAAAATAAGAAGTCAAAGACATACACAAACTCTGTGTCCATGTACACATCGACCTATTAAAACGAACTGCACAAACTGGGCATTGTGCACTGCCTTAACTTTGTCCATGTACACATTGATCTATTTTCACTTTAAGAAAATCAGAAAGTTAAAAATATCATAGTTACCAGAAAAAATTCACCACTGTCTTAACATACAGACAACCAAAAATACACAAACAGAGAGGAATAAGTTACCAAAAATACATATTTCCTAACATAAAAACATTAAACAACAAATCTTCTAACAAAAATTAACACACAGAGACAAAAAAATTAATGAAACGTCATTTTTTTCACGTACCTTTTTTTTCACATGCATATGTTTAGGCTTCCCACCACCATCCTCCAGGTAAGCAATTCAATTAAATTTTTCGTCTCTTAGTCACCTCAGACATACTCAAACGATGGTACCCACACCAAAATAATAAATAGCATGTTCAAAATACAAGACCATACCACTTCCGTGCAACCAAACACAGCAATTGAAAAGAATGGTAAGAACCAAAAACCTGGGACCGTACAAAAGGTTTACTATTAAAAAAAGTAGCTCAAAACTAAATTTATCACAACACGTTGGCAATATTTGAAATAACTCCTTTTTATTGACAAAAAAAAAGTTTTTTTTTTTTTTTTTTTTTTTTTTTTTTTTTTCCCTAAAGGCTACTTTCGCCAACATTATCGACATTAGGGTTACTGAAAAACTTATTTGACGCAATGGGCTTCCACATTTCACAAACAACCACTTTGCAATTTTTTTTCAGACAGAAACTAAGGTGTACAATACAGTAAAGATTAGCCACATCTTCATTTACTACTGTTACAAGTACTTCTTTGGTAAATTTCTGCGGTTAAATTCAAAAGTTTAAAATTGCATTAACATGATCAGATTCAGAGTCATAGCTAGGGTTTTCAGCGCTCAGGGACAACTGAAGATTTCGCGCCCCCTACTGCTTGCCAAGGATGGAAAACATTTAATTCTAAAATGTTCTAACATCAGTTTGGCGCCCCTTGGATTCTGCACCTGGGGACAGATGCCCCTCCTTCCCCCTCTAGCTACGCCCCTGATCAGATTTTATTTTCTGCACGTAGCTAACAATTACATATGTGTTGTCAGATAAATGTTACCAGATGCAGTTAATTATTTTTTACTTGCCAATCTCATGAGACAAGTTTTTTTTGGCTCCTGCAAGACTTTACTTTGTGTTGCAAAATAAATTCATTCTCACTCTTATTGGACTTGCCTACACGTTAAATTTAAAATAGTTTTATGAATAGGTAAGATGTGATTATCATAATTTTGTTTCTCTCTTTATCTTGGCAACTTTATATGTTGATTCAGTATCCAGGTTACCTACCAGTGGCTGATTGATAAAACTGCTCATATGTTCAGCTGGTGGTTTGAGTTTATTTTCTGACATAAAAAATTTTAAAAGGCATCCCCCATGTTTATTTTACTATAATCGAAAAATCAAATAATTGCTACTCTGTTTATAGGTATTAAATGTTAAAATATTTTAAATGCTTCCTTTAATTTGCATTGTAATAGTCATTTGTTTAAATTTAATTATGAATTATATTCACATATAGTAATTGTGAGTGTTTTTTTATTTTAGGTGCTGTGAAAGGCAATGACAGAGATCCAATTTATCAAGAGTTCTTATATACATAAGAATACATGGATATAAGATTGTTTTTCATGAATTCAAATAAAATGTGATAAATTGGATTAATAAAAACTATTTTGAATTTTGAAAAGTGTTTTTCCTCTGTTAATCATAATATAGTGCCATAAATTTCTGAATGTGTTTAGTTTTCATCCAAATAAATAGCTTTACAAAAATTTGTCATATTAATAGATATTGCATAATTTAGCATTATTATAAATATTAATTATAGCAGATTTAGCTGAACTACCTTTTTAGTCTCTCTGCAGATGAAGTCACAAAGGTAAGTAGTTAGATATTTTTCTGTATTCCCCATTAAGTAATTTTATCTGGTAAATTACCATTACTTATATACTAAAGGTGAAAGAATAAGCTTTCCTTAAAGATACAAAAATTTGCAGATATTTCAAAAAATTGGTATACGTAAAAAAGTTCTTAAATTGCCACATATGCGAAACTGAAAATGTTATATATGAAATAGTTCAGAAATATAAATATTTTCACTATTTTTTAACTATAATTCACTGCATTTGTTATATATAATCACAATTTAAGGTAGCAGTGCTTTTCTCACTGTGATTTCTCATGTATTTTGATTCATAAATACACGTACATAAATCCACGTATTTTGATTTATTTTGATTTCTCTTTTGAGACCGAATAAAAAATGAACTAAACATTCTCGTTGACATTGAGAGTTGAATAAAAGCTCACCTCAAAATAAAATGAATTAATAAATTTATGGAAAATTTTACATAGCATATATTGAGCAGAAAGAGTAAACTTAATATACTTAATGGAATTAATAATTGGTAGAGTTGATTGCAGAATAAAATGCCTTAATTGCATGGTAAACAGTAGATCTTTTGAAGTTTTTCTATGTTGCGTAAAATGCAGATTTAAATTTTTGATATTGATTGTCATATAAATGGCAATTACTGTTTTGTTTTGCTCTGAAATGAATGGTTAGTAATAAAATTCTGGATGAGACAACCTTTAACATGCGCTAGAATTTACAAAGTTTAATTTGGTGCTGATTTCAACAGGTAAATTTCATTTTACTGAATTTTGCGTAAAATAATACGAATGAACCATTGCAAATTATTTTCAGAACTTTTTTTTTTTTAATCTAAAAGGGCTATTAGTTTTGAAATGTGACTTCATATCGTCAGTCGTAAACTTGTTTCGCATTTCATTCAAGTCTTGCCATTTGGCAAAATTTAACATATTTATCTTTAAAATCTAATATATTATTGACTAACAAGCCAAGCTATTTAAAAGCATTACACACAGTTCTTAACAATGCTTTTTTTAATTTTTAATCTGATTGATTTAAAATGCATTTAATTCATGATATATCTAATTGAAAACATTTTAATATTTCTACATAATTACATGATATATTTCTTCAGTTTTCAAATATATAGAAGATATATAACTTTCTGGTGTCAGCATCTTATAAAATGTTTTGCTATTTCCACTGCCCCATCTGTATTGATAATCTATGCATTCATAAACTTTTAGCCTCTTTGAGTGACTGCTAAAATCTGAGGCCTTTCAGATTTTTTTTTTTTTTAATTGTGTGAGCAGAAAGATAGAATTTTAGAAGAGCTTCTTGAGTTACCTTTTGAATGATATAAAAAATTGTTAACATAATGTCAAATTTTTACAACTAAATATTAAATATATAAAAAAGCCTGCAGCATTCTCATGTTACAAAAACATATTTATTTATTCTGAGGCTAGGAATTGATTTAGTTTTAAAAATACAATTTATTCCTTTTAACAATTTCCCAACAGTGTCATCAAAACACTATAAATTCCTTACATGTTTTAAAGAAAGATGATTCATTAATGTAAAGATTATTAAATGGCTAATTTTATTATTCAATTTTTAATACAAATTAATTGAAATTAGAAACTGATTTTGTAAAACAATTTAATTATGAATAATTCAATTTGGGGGCTATTGGATGTTTAAAAATGATCAAAAGATTTTTAATATCTTAAAAATAAAAGCAAAATTTTCAGTTTTAATATTTTGCATTAATAATTCATTTTAATTTCCTTGCTCAGTTTTAATATATTCACAAATTCAGATTTAAAAACAAAATAAGTTGTATAAATATTTTCAACATTTCTGATTTTTCCATAGTAACCATAGGAGAAGGATTTGAGACTATCTGTGTAAATAAAGTAGGTTTTAGATCATCACACCTTCACATACTTTCACTGGAATTTTCCTCTGTATATATACTGGGATGTGACACTAAGCAGTTGAGAGTATGTATTTAAGAGGTTAAAGGGATATTGTAACTAGTGTTTCAAATCCTGATAACATCCCATACGCTGTCGGTGGGACGTAGATAGGATGTCCTAAGGATATACTGGGATGTGACATTAAGCGCTCAGGAGGATGAGTTTAGGAGGAAATTGGGATATTACGGGATGTCCTGAGGATGTAGTAAGTAGGACTTTAAATCCTAATAACATCCCATATGCTGTCGATGGGACATAGATAGGATGTTTTTAGGATATAATGGGATGTGCTTAGGAGGTTTGTGGGATATCCCGGGATGTCCTGAGGATGTAGTAAGTAGGAGTTCATATCCTAATAACATCCCGCACGCTGTCGATGGGACTTGGTTAGGATGTCCTGAGAATATCCCGGGATGTGACATTAAGCACTCGGGAGGAGGTGTTTAGGAGGTTCGCGGGATATCGCGGGATATTGCGGGATGTCCTGAGGATGTGCGCATATCCCGCGAGCAACATCCTTGGGATATCCCAAGGATGTTTTTGTGCTATGTGGGTAAAGGGCTGTCATGGAGCTCCTGCAGGATATTTAATCTAAGACTAGCTGGGATAACAGGTCGAAATTCATTGTTGGAATTCGTAGTTTTTGTATAAAATAATAGACCATCTATTAGTTCGTAATGGGCCGCCCTATTTCTTATCGCCACAATATCTTGGTGGCTAAAATTTTCAGGATCCTTTAAATACTCATAAATGCTTCCAAACTCAGGATCCTTACCCAGTTCGGTTATTACAGTTTCTCGGGAATTTATTGTACATGCTGTGAGCATTGCCACCTTTACGGTATTACCTTCTTCATCTATTTTAATTCTGGATAGGGCATCTGCTACGATATTTTCCTTTCCGGGGGTATGCTTGATTACCAGATTATATTCTTGTAGCTTGAGTGCCCATCTTATTAACCTTGGGGATAAGTTTTTCCCTGAGTACAATCTAGTTACCGCCGCATGATCACAGTACACTGTTATTGGCGCCTTTCCAAAATAGACTCGGAACTTTTGCACTGCTAACAGAACTGCAAGTGCCTCTCTCTCGGTCGCGGAATAGTTTCTTTGTGTTTGATTTAAAGTTCAGCTAAAAAATGCCACGGGCTGCTGATTTTGCGAAAGTACCGCTCCTACCGCATAATCCGAAGCATCCGCTGAAATTTCTAAATTCTCATCCTTTTCAGGAAATTTCAACACAGGGGCTTGCGTTAATGCTTATTTTAATTTTTCGAAAGCACTATTGGCTTCGGCCGTCCACGAGAATCTTGCCTTTTTCCTTTTTAATTTTAACAATGGCTCGGCAATAGCTGCAAAATCTTTTATAAAGGACCTATAATATGAACAAAGTCCTAGAAAAGAAGAGAGCTTCTTCGCCGTATTTGGCGGCGGATACTTTTGCACAGCAATTATTTTTGATTCGTCTGTCTCGATTCCTTTCTGAGATATTTTGTAACCTAAATATTTTAATTCAGGGGCTGCAAATTTGCACTTTTCGACATTAACTTTTAGACCGGCCTCATTTAATAATGAAAACACCTGTCTTAAATCCTCTACATGTTGGTCCAGATTATCACTAGTAATAATGATATCGTCTAAATAGATAAATGTGGACTTTCCAAGAACAGGCCTTAACACAATGTCCATACATCGGTGAAATGTTGCCGGTGCCCCTGAAAGGCGAAACGGCATACGAAAAAATGCATAAGTGCCAGACTTGGTTATAAAAGCAGTCTTAGGCACGTCCTCAGGCCTAACCCCTATTTGAAAATAACCAGTCGTTAAGTCTAAAGTCGTCATATATTTGGTGGATGTTATGTTCCTTAGAATTTCTTCAATAATAGGTAACGGATATACCGGATATTTAGTTATGGAGTTTAATTTACGGTAGTCAATTGCGAATCTCCACCTTTTTGGATGTGTCAAGGGATAGTCATTATTTTTCTTACATAAAACCACCGGGCTAGCATAACTACTTGAGATGGGCGTTATGATCTTTTTACGTAGCATATCGGTGATATGCTATTCTATAATTTTTTCCTTATTCTTATCATACCGGTATGCTTTGTGGCGAACTGGCATTGAATCTCCGGTGTCAATACTATGGTTAGTAACCTGAGTAAATCCTGGAATATCACTAAATAACGAAGCAAAAGTCACTTACCACTTGTCGGATTCTTCCTTGCTCGTCATTAGGCAGGTGGTCAAGATTTAACATTGGCGGTTCAGCCTTTTCTCCACGAACTGGTTTCATTGTCAGCTTAAGGGACGTTTCATTAAAATCTAGCGTTGCTTGTGCCTCTGAAAGAAAATCTATTCCTAAAATAATATGTGCTTGCAGATTCTTTACTATAAAAAACATAACCTTTACTTGTTCGTCCTTGATACGGACATACAGCGGTAATTTACCTATACACTTACATTTTTCTCCTTGCGCCGCTAACACTGTCGTATTATCCGAATTATATATGCGGTATTTCCGAAAATACTTCCTAAAAAAATCTTCTGCCACACAGGAACACTGCGCGCCTGTATCCAGGAGTGCGGTGGCTGGGATATTATTCACCAACACTTCAATCTTCGGAAGAGTCAAATTTTTCACCATTACTGTATTTAACTTGAAGGAAGAGGGGTTTTCGTGGCCTTCGAATTTCCGCACCCTCTCGTCAGCAGAAATCCGTTTTAGTTTAAATTATTTTTCATTTCCGTGCTTTCCTTCTTTTTCCACTGGCCTTGAGACTTTTTTCCTGGATTGCTATTGAACTGTCGACGTTCGCCGGCTGTTTTTGAATGCTCGGGTTTCCTTGCCCACTGATTCGCTTTGCTTCCGTAGCCGTGTGCTTGTGTTTGCTGTAGTCTTGGCGCACCAAATTGGTTTCGCTGTTGATATTGGCGTCTTCTTTCAATGTCGGCCGTTCTTCTACTTTCAAACTGGATTGCTAGCTCAAATAACTTTTCCAGTGTAGTCGGATTTCTTAATTCAATAAAGTCTTGCACTTGGGGCAGTAACCTCGGCAAAATCACTTGAATTATCTCAGGATCCGGACGGTTTCCATACAAGAGTTTGAAGACGTGAATAATTCTTAAAATAAAGCTTGAGAGATTTTCGATTCTTTGCTGATATATACTAAAAAGTTCCGTTTCTAATTTCGCACGATCCCTTACAACAGGGAAGGCTTTTACTAGGGCAGTCTTGAAATTCTCGTAAGTATAGGTGGGACTTCCTGCTTGACCCAAGAGACTTCTGCCTATACATTTGAACCAATTAAGCGCTTGGCCCCTCAAAGCGCTGGTAGCTAAGGTAACTTTTTGAAATTCGTGCACAGGGTAGAGCATGAAGTGGTCATCCAATTTTTCCAAAAAACTGGTTACCGGTGAGTTTCCATTAAATGTTGCTTCTGGTTTCATCGAAGCGCGCATGGTCTGGACGATGTAACCAAATCCTTCCAGGGCGGCAGCTGGCATTTCTGGATTCTGAGCCGCTTCTGCAGGCAGCACAGGTTCTTCTTGAAACTCGGCCATGGTTATTCTTCTTCGTTGGGCGCCACTATCAGGATCAATGTTCCGTCTTACTTTCTTCGGGAACATGCAAGGACCTGACTCGGAACAGAGAGCTTACTAAAGCTATGTTCCAGTAACTGTGGGAAGTAGACAGGATACACAAGAAGGGTATACAAAACCCTTTATTTTTTCTCTATTTACAATAACTTCCGTACTTCGGAATACAAAGACCCACTACTTGTGGTCTAAACGTAAAAATATAAAAATAAAACTAAACTCTAATTTAACTTTAAAATAATAAACGTGGAAGATTGGCCTTATATTAACAGGAAGCCGTATGTAGTACAGAGAACTGTGAACACTACAATACGTTTAAAATTATCAAGAGGATTAAAACCTTTGGCCTGGAAGGCAACCAGCAACTGAGTAAAACTTCTAAGGTAAGCGGCCTGCTTCGACTAAATGCTTCCTCTCTCTCGCTTGGCAAAAAGCCACAACTTAAATACTTGGCGTTCGCCAGACAAACTTTGCATAAATAAGTTAACGCTCATAATTCTGGCCGGAAGTAGAAAATAAGAAGTGATAGTAAAGATTTAAAATAAAACGTTAGTAAAACTTAAGATCCTTACAGTGCATCTCCCTTTTTCGTTGCAATCGGCAGCACTATATATATATATATATATATATCGGGTTTTAACGAAAGTTTCCCGCCACTACAAATATCATCTGCTCAGACAGTTCGTGTGGGCGTGTTTAATCATATTTTTCCGAACGATTTTTGGCATTTGAAAGAAAGAGACTTACTTTAGAACACTCTCTTGTGAAATTTGTAAAAAATATCGTTACCATTAAATACAAGGTGTCTGAAATGGAACTATCACGGTACCAGATTAGAACCATCATTTACTTCCAGTTCTGTTTGAAAACGTCAGCTACAGAATGTCACCAAATCATGTAAACAGCTTTAAGTACTAAATTTGTATCATATGACACTGTGAAAGTTTGGTACTAAAAGTTCAAAAACAAGGATAGTGACATTCAATAAGCAGAGTACTCTGGCCGGCCCACTGCTGTTGATGAGGACCGCCCACGAGAACTTGTGGAAGAAGATCAGTATGCAACTACTCGAGAGCTTGCTAAGGAGTTAGACGTTAGCGCCATGTCAATTGCTCGCGCTATGGATTGCGTAAACTTGACATACAAGTTCAATCGCTGGGGGGGGGCGCATGAGTTGATCAAGAAGATAAGGACAGACGTGTTCGGGACTGAACTAATCTGCTTGCATATCAACGAAAGGACAAAATTCTGGACCGGATCGTCACTCGTGATGAAAAGTGGATTTACTTCAACAGCACAGGCCGGAAAGGATGTTGGTCTGCGCCCGGTAAGCCCGTCGGCAGCGTCGTAAAGCGCAATTCGACTAACAAAAAGATCATGCTTTGTATCTGGTGGGATTGCCGTGGTATAATCCCCAAAGAGTATCTGGAAAAAGGTAAAACCTTCAACAGTAAGGTGTACAGCCAGATATTAGTCCGTGTTGACGCTGCTATCAAGCAAACACATCGAACTGAGTTCCGGCGCAAAAAGGTAATGTTCCATAAAGATAATGCAAGGCCACATGTGTCTGCATTCACCGGCTGGCCTCTGTACGGACTCAAATGGGATCTTTTGCCACACCCATCATATAGCTCTGACATCTTTTCTTCTGAGCTACATCTTGCTGATGCTATCTTCCGTTCTACACATGTACATCCGAACTGAGGTTGATCTGTTTTTGGACTCGCAGCCACCATATTTATGTGCAGAAAACTTTGAAAAACTACCAAAACGTTGAAAGAAAATCATAGATTTGGATGGCAATTACTACCCTCACTTTTACCCGTCCGGGTGAGCTCAGTACTTTTATTCCTATATGTGGATAAACTGTGCATTTTTTGCTTTAAAAGTGGTTTAATTTTGTTGTTCTTGCGTGCTGGTCCTTTTTTGCCTTTAGTTAATCCGCATGCAACATTTGTAGAATTAACAAAAATTTAAAAGTCGAAGTGATATTAAGCCTAACCAGGCCATATTTGTTTACATTAGAAACTTTTAGTAGAATAGTGAATGAAGTCAGTTGGTGCACCAGCTTCAGTGTCTTTTGCGCAGTTGAACTGAAATTTAGAAAATCTATTAAAATTGTAGAAACTCTATTAAAAATAATTTTTAAACTGTTTTAACTATATTTGGTACTTTAAGTTTTTTTCTGTATTTTACAATTTTTAATGAAGGGGTTTTGAGTTTTTATGCCTTTTGCTATGCTGCGAAATGAGAACTGAATTGATTGAATGAGAAATATATCTCTAAATTGGAGGAAAAATTTTAAATGGAGCAAAAATTTTTATAATGTAATAAGCCGTGGATGGAAGTCATATGTGGTATCCACATCAGATATTTTTTCCTTTGAGATTTAGCAGCTGCACTTTCAGGTTGCTATAGAAATAAATTCCTTGCACATTTTGTTTGCAACTGTTAGTTTACGGCCAGTTTCAACATGAGTTGCAAAAGTAAATACTTTCGACGTATTTTATTTTTTTATTTTCATAAAGGCAAGAAAGAGGCCGAGGATCACAAAGAGATATGGAAAGTTAACGTTTAAGGTTTATGTCAGAATTAGTTTAAAAAATTTGGTTCTGGAGATTCTTCACTTAAAGATGACTAACGTTCTGACCCATCTTTTGACGTTGCTGATGCAAATTAAAGCCGCAATTAAATCGAATCGTCATGTGACTGTGCGGTAGACTGCTAAAAGGTTAAATGTATCACATACAACAACTGAAATAATGATATAAGATGTCTTGGACACGTTAAGAAGCTCGATATTTCGCTTTCGCACGAATTGAAATAAATTTACTTCACACACATACACACACACACACACACACACACAAAAAAAAAAAAAAAAATGTGCGATACGCATTTCAAACGCAATGCAATCGATCCTTTTCTGAAACGAATTAGCACTGGTGTTGAAAAATTGATCGTGTGCAATAACTTCAATAGAAAATGATCATGATTCAAGCCTGATGAATCAACACAAAACATATCGGAAGATAAATTGCATCAGAAAAACGATTATGCTGTCAGTTTGGTGGGATTACAAGATGTGTATTTTAAACTGCCTCCAAGCAACCATACAATCAACTCAGATGCTTACTGGCAACAACTTATGAAACCGAAAAAGGCAGTCAAAGAGAAAACGCCAGAATTGGCACATCTCCAAGGAATCGTGTTGCGCCACGACAATGAGAGGCCTAACATCTGTTTAGAAATATATACGAAGTTATTTGGAGCTTGGATTGGAAGTGATCTCGGATCCTCCATATAGCCCGACCTTGCACCATCGAATTATCATTTATTTCGAAGTTTACAAAACTTCTTAAAAGGTAAAAACTTCAGTAATAATGATGATCTCAAATCACACTTGGCTGAATTTTTTGCCAATAAAGACCAGAAGTTCTATGAGTGCGAAATCATGAATGGAAGATTATTTGACTTATTAAAGTTAATTTTTTGTATAAAAATACGTTTTATTTCCCACACACGCACACACACACAGAAAAAAATACTTTATTGCCAATCTAATTAATTTTATTGCATGAAATTCCTTTTTCCCAATTTTAAATTTATAGGCATGCTCCGTTTCACGAGACTACACGTTTGGCTTTCAGTAGGGAACAGATAATGATTTTTGTTTCTTTTGCTGACATCAAACCCATAAAACTCATTTTAATTTTCTTCCATAATATTCTACAAAGATAAAGTATGGCATTTATCTATTTTGTGGAAAGCTAAAGATTCTTTCTTCGAGCCTTTACTATTATGCAGATCTTTGCTGGATAACTCTGCGGACATCTAGCTCATTTAGCTTCTAGAAAGATACCAGCCTTAAAAGTTAGTTGGTCCGACTGTTAATTATCTGCAAATTTAATTCATACCTACTGTCAGAGTGCAAAATTTGCTTCAAATTTGCAAATGCACAAAATTATTTGTCTTTTTGAAAAAGATTTTGCTTTTTGGCAAAATTATAAATAACCACCAGCTTTGGATTTTTAAGACTTTATTGCTTTTTATCATATTATCTACGAATTTTTGGGCTATTTGGCAGCTTCCCACTAAAAAATATAGTGGAAGAATGTTTGCTAAAAACAAATGTTAGCAAATTCAACGTATTTCTGATTTGCGTATTTTATTCTACCATCCATCTAAATTAAGCTTGCTCATCAATAATTTTTGACATCTTTTCTTTGGAAAAGACAGTAAACTTGTTTTGTAGTCCTTTCATTTTTTATAATGATTTTAATCTCTCTCTCTTTTAAATATGTATATTAGTCAGAGATAGATCTGAACAAAAAGAGAAACAATAAATAACCTGGATATGATAAAAACCATATAGCTTTTTATCACATCCATGTAACCAATGACCAAATAGTACAGCATTTATGGATATGTGAGATCCTAGGTCTTATTTTTTTATACAGTTATCACCATATAACATACAAGTATACCATATACACTGGTTATCATAAATTAAGGAAAAATCACAAAAATCACGATTACTGAAAAAGTTGCATGTAGAATTTTATGAAACTCACCCACAATATACAACACGTAGTAAGGTATCAAATAACATAAAAATAAATTACCAGACAATTATGGTAGTATAGAAATTAGCACATGTATAAAATGAACAAATCAAAGGTATGAGTTTGCTATAGGAAAAGTACCTTCAATATAGAATATAGTCGCCTCTAGAAGCAATAAAGCGATGCGTGATGCTTTCAATTATGCGGTCTATCAGTTCCATAGGAAGCGAGAGCCATTGCTCTTGCAAACCAGTTGCAAGCGCGGCAAGGGTCTGAGGAGGCGGATTGAGAGCAGTTAGACGTCTTTCTAAAGCATCCCAAACGTGCTCGATAGGATTCAAGTCCGGGGATTGAGCTGGCCACTCCATGGGCATAATTGTTTCCTGTTGAAGATAATCATTTACGATGCGAGCCCTGTGTGGTCTTGCGTTATCGTCCTGTAACAGGAAAGCATCACCTATTGCCCCGGAACATGGGCGCACATAAGCATCAAGGATGTCATCTCTATAAACCGGAGTATTCACGATTTCCGTTGGAAGGACATGGAGGTCTGTGCGTCCACCCAAAGAGATGCCACCCCAAACACAGACACTGCCTCTTCCGTATGATCTCTTTAACGGATGTTTGACGGATGATAACGGGTTCCATGTTCTCTCCATATCAAATAACGCCTACTGTCGCTTTCTAGACTAAACCTAGGCTCATCCGTAAAGAGAACAGCCCTCCACTGCTCAGGTGTCCAGTAGACATGTTGACGTGCCCACTGCAAATGGTCCCTCCTATGGCGTGACGTGAACGGCACGCAAATGGCTGGTCGCCTCGCATACAGACCACCTTCGTGAAGCCTTCTACGCACAGTTGACGTTGACACCAACCTTCCGATGGCTGCAGCAAGGGAGGTTCTAAGAAGAATCGGATTAGCTGTTCTATTCCTGCGTGCACATAATGTCAAATATCGGTCTTCGGCGCTCGTTGTAGCAGTTGGCCGTCCTTGGCTGAACCTCCTAAATGGCGAATCTGTGGTTTGAAATCGCCTCCAAAGTCTATGAACCATAGAGGATTCACATTTAGCCATATGGCCAATTCTGTTTGACTTTATCCTGCCTCTAGTCTCTCATTGGCTCTCCATCGTGGTTCTGCAGGCAAATGATACCTGGAGGTTATTGTTACGAATTGGCTATCTCAGATTTCTGATGTCACTATCAGTGACGTAGCTAGAACTCTTGGGCCCCTGTGCAAAAAATTTTCCTCCCTCCCCAATAAATTTACTGTGCTTAAAAAAAAGGGAGGAAGAAAGTCTAGATTTGCAGAGATTTTTAAATAAAATCCAGTAGGTTTTACATGCAAGTATATTTCGAGTTTCTATATAAAATCTGCGCCAATACAAGTTTTTTTTCGCTTAATTTAGCAAGCTAGTAAATAACTGGTTATGTTATAAACTGACAAACAACGTACAAAAAGAAATTACACTAATATATAGCGCTCTGTGATCAGGTGAGCTTATGAACATGACTTATGCAATAATATAAAAATCATAAATAAGAACTTTTATAATGTAAATGATACATTTATTAAATATAAAACATATTTATCATAAATTTCATAAAGAAAACTATTTGAACATACAATTTTTGTAGAAAATAAGTACGGTAAAGTTCCCCCCTTTCTTTTAAGATAACCTTTTGGTACACTAAACTACTCGAATACGTGATTTTTATACGTGTTTTAAGTTTTTATTTTAAGTTTAAATATATAGATGTATTTTAGCAGGACATTCATGGACCCCCTAAGCCTACGGGCCCTATGCGACTGCATTCCTTGCATACCCTTATTTACGCCACTGGTCACTATCACAGGGAAATATGTGGGCTTGCTCTCAAGCATGGACTTTTATTCTAATCGCAGATGACGTATTCCAAGTGCAGCGCCACTAATTTGCATATTGCAGTTTTATTCAGCTACTCTTACTTGGCAACATATTCAAATTTTACACGGTTTGGCTTATTTTTGAGGGAGTTATCCCTATTTTTGTGATTTTTTTCTTAATTTATGATAACCTGTGTACATACCATTTTTATACAAGTGCCATCGTATACAAAGTATCACGAAAGCTTACTTAATTTTCAGAAGCCCGAAAATAATCCCACACGTCCTTGTAATGCCAGGTTGAGTAAGAAGGTGTTTCTACATCTTGACACTCGAGAATAAAATATGACGAGACAACGAAATACGACGAATACAACGAAAAAAGGCGAACATCGTAAAGTTAATAAAATTTAATATTTGATTTCAAAGAATTCTTAGCATTCTTAATATTTTAAAGTCAAGGAAACAAAGAGGTTGTTTAACTTCTTCTTTCATTGATGCTATCAAGGTCTCGGAAAAATATTTAATTAAAATAAAAGGAGAACTTATAAAAATGAAGTTATGCAAGTTAAGAATGAAGAAGAAAAGAATCTTACTAATCACGTGGGTAAACCATAGATTCTCATTGGTTCCTGCTTTGTTTGTTATTTCTCTTGAAGCATGTGATTTCGCGTGCTGAAATTTGAGTGTCAGCAGTTTTCGGTTTCCGCGATTCATTGTAAAAGTTTGTATATATGCATCAAAAGTTAATTATGTTTTTCTTTGGAGTTGTCATTTCAGTATGTGTGCTATTTACACTATGTATGAGTGTAAATCCTGTCAATGACCGGCCAATTATTGGTGAGTACATTGTATTTCGCCATATATGTTTATTTTAATGTGCGGTTATTGATAACAATTTCGAAAGTCTTTCGACCTTTATGTATTGCTAGGTGCTCCTTTTTGATATAGTTATGGAGAGAGAAATATTTTTGGTTGATTTATCCCTTCAAAATTTGGAATTGAGAGTCTCTTTCCACCATTATTATTATTATTTGTATTATTAATTGTTTATTAAAAACTCTTAAAATGTTAATTTTTATGTTTTTCTAAGCAGTTATTTGTATCCTTTGGAAAAGTAGTAGATTCATCAAATCATTTTAGAATTTAATAATGAGCTTATAAAATGAATGAATGTTTGAAGACAAGATTTATATTTACAAATGAACAATTAGCATTCATTTTTGAAAGCATTGTAAGATGTAGGGGTGTAGCTAGAGGGGGGGCAAGGGGGGCATCTGTCCCCGGGCGCAGAATCCAAGGGACGCCAAACTGATGTTACGACATTTTAGAATTAAATGTTTTTCATCCTTGGCAAGCAGTAGGGGGCGCGAAATCTTCACTTGCCCCTGGGCGCTGAAAACCCTAGCTCTACGACTCTGGTAAGATGATAGTTTTCAAAATTGCGCCAAGTCTGCACCGTATACTAGGATTTCACCGTTTTCCTAACTTGCTGCAAACCACATATAGGATCTTGAGGGCCATTCTATAATCACTACCAGTTTGTGTTTGCTTTATTATACTTGAAATTAGAATTCCTCCTTGGTTTTAAAAGACAGGTTATTGATTTAAAAAAAGTATCATATAAGTCTTAATAATTACACATACATGCACATACATATTTCATTTGATATCTAAATTTAAGGTCAAATTTGAAATAAAGGAATTTTGGTCTTAGTTTATTGTGCTGTTAGTTGTATTAAAATTATGCATTTAGTCTTTTAACTGTTATGGACAAGTATACACATAATTAAACCTATGCACTTTCATGCCAGCAACAAATATACTTGCCAGTACACTGAGGTGTGGAAAATTGCAGTTGTTTGAAGTAGATCCAGGAAAAGTGCAGAATCGCCCACTGCTTGGCGCATTTTTAAGAATTGCACATACTCGGTATCCATGTACACATCGACTTATTTTCACTTAAAAAAACATCCCAGACTTGCACAAAAATGGCATTGCGCACTTCCCTGACTTTATCCATGTACACATCGACCTATTTTCACTTAAAAAGTCAAAGAAAATTGACAAAAATATAATTCTTCTTACTCTTGTAAAAAGCGCCAAACAAATAAGTGAGCGATTTTGCACTTTAATTGTAGATTCTGTATTTATACAAGGTTTAATAGCTATTTATTTAGTAAAAAAAAAAAAAAAAAAAAAAAAACTTCTTTTTATATCTGTGTACATTGCATTTAAATTGTGTACACACATGCAGAAGGGGGAATGTGACATTCAACGAGTTAATAATGTAATGTGTTGGTTATTTGTGAGCTGCATTATTAAAACATTTTATAAAGTAAATATGTTGAAGTACATGTTCCATATTTGTACCAGTGACATCATAAGCCATACTAAATGAAATAAAAATAAAATTTATAGACATTATTATACCTCAGAAATTGGCAGAAGAGAAGAACAAAAATAATTTAGAGACAGCCCTTGGCAACTGCTTGTCACTTTTATTATAGCTCACTATTGCATGAGACATAAGGCTAATTTCCATGTGCTTTCCTGCATAACTAATTCTTAACATACTGCCATTGTGGAAAGCACAGGATCTTTAATTTTATCTTTTTTAATTTAATCAGTCTGTCATTGACAGACTAACTGAGTGATTTAAAAGCAGTGTGTTGCCTCTGTATGTAGCAAAAGCCCTTTCATTTTCCACATGGTGTCATTTATACCCATTTTTCTGATTGCTAACAATGAGTAAAATATAAGATCTTTAAATTATCTTGCAAATTTAATTAATATTTATTGATTAATAAAATGAGCAGTTTAAATGTAATAAGAATACTCTTATTGCTTTAAAAAAGTCAGTAATTTAAATCTTTATTTTACTTTTTTAAATAATGCAACTAATTGATCCAAAATAAAATTAATTTAATTATAGTATACTGATAATTTTTTTAAGCATTTGTAATTTTATTAGATTAGATTTTCCATATAAAAGATATTTCTAACACCATATGTTACACATTTGATACAGAATCTTTTTTTAAAAAATTTTTACAGTCATATTTTACATTAAAAAATTTTCTTAACATTAAGATTTATAAATTTTTAATGGAAATTCTTTTTTGGCTCTACTCTTATATGTGTTCTAAGATCACCAAATATGGCGATACGTATTCTGCGCTGGTTTTTGGCACGATTTCGTGCTGTGGGATGGTCTGGTGGACTATGCTGTTTGTATGGCAACCCTTTTGACGTTGAAACTTAACTCTTTTGCTGCAGTGTCGTGCGTGTTTTGAAATGGCCAGTGTTGCAGTGACAGACGTGGTGGGAAGGTTTCAATCGTGTATTTTAGATTGTGTGGAAAGTAAATTGGCTGATCTTTAGAATATGGTAACTGGTAGTTTGGCGACATTTTGGAGGTGATAAAGGTTACTACCTGAGAATTTGGTAATTATGTGAGCAGTACTCAGTTCCGATTATGCATTATTTTGTGTGAGGGAAATGAGAGATCATGGGATATGTCATGTGATATTAATGGATGAATTACGGTTCTTTAATCGGAAAAGGGGGAAATCGGGAAAAAAATCTGGAAATTTTGTATTTGGTTTTTTCTGTGTTGTGTGAAACAGTGTTCGTTAATTTTTGGATCCCATGGCCCTAACTAAAGTGAATTCGAAATGGGTATTTAGTGGGATTGAAAGGAGTAGTAATAAGTGTTTCTTTAAGGTTGTGCGAGATAGAAGTAAAGATGTTTTATTAAGTTATTTATTTTACCTGGTACCGTGCTGTGAACTGTAAGTATGATTTTAAAGATCCTGAAACAGGCGCACATACGTTTTCTTTTTATTTAGCGGAGAAAATAAGAAAAGTTTATCGGACACGTAATCAAGATTCTGAAGAAGATTAGGTAAGTTAGTATTTTTAATTATTTGAGGATATTATTTTTATGCATTGTTCTAAATGTAAGGTGGAAGTAAAGTAATTTGGTATTATTGGGAAAATTGTTATTAGCAATGATTTAGTTTAAAGTAATTAGGATTGTAAGCTAATTTTTATTAATTTAATGTATGTGTTTATTTATATTTTAAGTAGTGTTTTTGAATTTAATTATATTTTAATTAAATGATAGTTATTTTGTGAATTTTATGTTTGTAGGAATTTGGTATAAGTTTTAGTTGAAGTAAACGTGCATGGAAATAATTTAAATATTTGACGCTAAGTATTTGTAATGCTTGCGGTATGAATTCGTTGGTGACGTTTATAATATAATAGATGATTTAGAGGTAAAAGTTTTTGGATATTTTATTTATTTTATATGTGGAAATGTTCATATTTGGAAAGGGTATATACTTTTTCGCGATCAGGTAATTTCATATATGTTCTTTTTACCGGGTTTAAAGATTCAGAAAATTGTCATGTATTTTCGTGAAATTTTTCTAATTTATGAGAAAAAGGCAGTGTACATGGATATAGTGAAGAGTATGCGCAATGCCATTTTTGTGTAATTCTGGGATTTTTTTTAAGTAAAAATAAGTCGACGTGTACATGGTTTATGTGTATGTGTTATTTTGAAAAACGCGTAAGGAGTATGGTATTGTGCACTTTTTCCCAATTTTGCAGTGAATATTTGTCATGATTAAGCAGTTTTGTTAGATAAAATTTCTAGCATAAGTGTAATTCGGCTAGTAGATTGTTGGAAGAAGTGTTCAGTAGATAAAAAGAAAAGAAACATGTTTTTACTTCGTGAAGACAAAATGGCGGCGGGGAAAAAAAAAAAAAAATAGAGGGTTGCTGTAGGAGAGTTGGTAGCCAAATTTTCGCCAAAAAATCCCCAAGTTACCATAATCTAAAGATCAACCAGTAAATTTAGTATTAAAAGGTACGATGTTGGAATTGTTAACGAGTCTTTTGTTCACGGGTGTGTTTATGAGGATCAAAGTGCTTTTTTGGAATTTCTGTGGTACTTTTAAAACGGAGTGTGAAATGCGGAGCTGCTATGAGAACTCGGACAAAGAAGGACATTTCTGATAGTTCTTGTGTGGATTTGCAGTCAAATGCTTGCTGGTAAAGTATGTGGTTGTCAGCGGAGTTTAAGATTTGGATCGTGGTTTTCGTGTAGAACTTTGGATGAAGTTTTTATCTGTACTTTCAAAATTTTGAATTGCAGAAAGACATGTGATATAGCAAAATGGTGGCACTTTTGTTCACAGACGTTGTGTGACTGGCGAAATTCTATTAACTAATGTATTATGGTAAGTGCATTTTATTTTCCTGTTTTTATTTTGTAGAATGTTATATTCATTGTTTTTTTTTTTTGCTATGAATTTCTGTTATTGTTGTTTTTCAATTATTTGTGATTTTAGTTATTTTAGTTTATTTTGTTGATTTGTGTGCAATGCCTAGATTGTGCAATTCGTAGATGATTTTTTTAAAAAGTTTAATCAGGATGCTGTGTACATGGTATTCTTTGAAATTTATTGTTGTTATGTTAATTTTTTAAAGTGAGATGTGCATAGTTCGTAGATTCTTTCGCTGCCTAGATTGTGCAATTCGTAGATGTTTTTTTAAGTTAAAACACATTGCTGTGTACATGGATTCTTGTCAAATAGCTTTGGTTAGAAACTTTACGTTTTTGCTATCTAAATTTTTTATTTTTGTTTCGGATATTTAGCTTAAATTGTGTGTTTAAAATGTGGTTTTTGCATGTGCTGGTTTTGGAGACATTTTAGGCTTAAAGTTTGAAATGTAGACAAACAATTTAGATAGTTGGCGACTTGAGGGCGCATATTAAATATATGAGGCGCATAATCTAATATAGGAGTAGTTCCTTCTTTTTTTTTTTTTTTTTTCTAGTGTTTAATGTACTCTGAAGTTTTCTGAATGCATTTTTGATCATCCTTTTTCTTCTTCTTTTTTTTTCTAGTTTATTTTACAGCGTTCAAAGCAAGGTACATATAAATAAAATATTCAGATTTTGTTTTAATTGTAAATCTAGCATTTTAATCTTACTTTTTAATCTTGCTTTAACTAATAAAGCAGAACTTTATTCTAGAATAAAGTAATACTAGTAACTTTTATCACGCACCCCCAATTAAAAAATGAATTTTTTTAAACATTTACTAAAAGGTCATAAAACATTATATGAAAAAAAAAAAAAGAGTCATTTGTTAAGACTGAATTTAGTAACTACAGAAACAAAAAAGTAATAAAATTTAGCAAACTTTAATAAGATAAATATGAAATTAAATAATTAAAAATAAAATAAAAAAAACAAAATCTGAAATGTTTCAGATTTTAAATTACGTCCAAAGGGGCATTTTTTAACATTTTGTGTGTTACCTTTCTTTATTAAATATCATGTTCCTCGCACTTAAACCATAAGATCCAGTGCAACAGCAATATCGCAAAATAGTTTTAAAACGAGCATATCTTTAGAATTTCCGATACAGAGACTCACGCGCTGGAGATAAAAATGTTTTTTCTGCACAACGTTGCCATTGCTCGCTTTGAAATCCTTGAGTTTGTTAATCAAAAATTCGTCAAAGTTTTAAAAAATAGGAAACCGATAAGAAAACAAATTTCAAATTTGATCTTCCACATGCCCATATTCGTAGGAGGATTACATCATTTAAAATTCGATGACTCTGCGTACCGTTGTTTTATCACAATGCGAGAAATAGACATACATTTATGCAGATTTTTCATTATTTAATTTCTTCAAATATAATGCAGGACTCTAACATTTTGTGGCAACAGTTTGAAAAGTGAACCGACATTTATGAGTCCGACGCAAAATGCCAAAACGAAACTAGTAGTCCTTCGGGATTCAAATCCCTTTGGACTAAAAAAAGCAAAAGATTGAAAAGATGCATGCAACTGAGATCAATCCAGAAAGATAAATTCCAAACTATATTTGTGCAATGAATATTCATGAAAAACAAATAAATAAATAAATAAAACTTCGTCCTTATTCATCCCTCTTCAGAATATATGAATACTGTTATTACTCTAACCATTACTAACCAGTCTTACCAGAAGGTTTCATAGACAGATATCTCATGATACACAAACAGTAGCCATCAGGAACAGAGTAGAAGGGAAAAAAAAGCATTGCTATAAATACTACTAATATTCTAACAGAAGCTGATAAGCTATAATTCTTAGATTAATTACAGGAATATTACAAGAATATAATACTAAAAAATATAAAATCCATTTTACTTGCAGCTTTTTTTAAACCAAGAAAGGCACTTAAAAATAGGACTGTGGCCGGGAAGGGGGAGGGGAAAGATGAAAGGGGCTGTACTGTAGAAAATCATATATAGTTATCCTTTTTAAAAAAGAATATCCCTTCCTAATGTGCCAATAATTATTTTATGTGATCCCAAGCAATGCAGTTTTATAAATGATAAATAATTCTGTGTGATATTTGAAACTTTTAGTTTTTGCTTAAATTTTTTAACCATATTTTATTTCGTACTTCTAATCTATAATGTTGCATTATGAAAATTATTTTAGTAGATGTCTGTTATTATGATTTTTTGATGCAGGAGACGTGAAAAATTAGCAATGCCCTCACCGGGACTCGAATCTGGACCCCTCGAATATGTGCCAAGTGTGCTACTGTTTCACCATGAAGTCATGCAGAAAGGAGGGGGGAAAAACCTTATATACTGCCCTTTTTAAAGAACGACTGGGAATTAGGGGACCCAATTGCCAAATCCTGGTGGGGAAGTCATTAGTTTCATGACATCATCCACCACCTTTTAGTTTGGGTGCCACTGTAGAGTCATTAGGATTTTTTGATGCGGGAGATGTGAAAAATAAGCAATGCTCTTGCTGGGACTCGAACCTGGACCTCAGGAATATGTGCTGAGTGTGCTACCATTACACCATGAAGGCATGCAGAAAGGAAGGAGAAAATACCTTATATGTATACTGTTTGAATAAGTATATATGAGTATATCCCAAACATTGGAGAATATGTGCTATGAATTAACAAGTTGAATAGATAAGTATGGTTAAGATTTATTTATGTTTGTTCTAAGTCTTATCATGAAACTAATGACTATTTTGAAATTAAATAAATTATTAATTGTAGATTTAAAAAAAAATTTTAAAAATTAATTTCTTAGATTTAAAAAAAAAAAAAAAAGATAGTGATTTTAACAGCTGTCTGTTAACTATTTGCTGTTCGTGAATATTGCTTACTGTTATGAAGCTGTTACACAAAGTATAGAAATGAGTCTATTATTGTGGTAAATTCAGCAGCCAGAATCTTCCTGCATATTTATATGATGAGTGCTTCTGAGAGACAATAAAGACATTGCTAATTTGTTTGATGTTTGTAAAGAATGCATCCCGTGATCTGGGATTCATCTCCATAAGATTTCAGGTTGACCTTCTTGGGAGAGTATAATTATAAAGCAGTTTGCTAATTGTAATGCATTTGCAGTATAAGTTTAGAAATGAGAAACTGGGGACAGCTAAAGTTTATCTGCGATCTACATGGATGTAGTTCACATGTCTGACTTTTGAGTGAGGATAAGTCCACTAGTCACCTTAGTTCACACTTTCACCCATGTACCACTTTCAGGTGAGCCTCTTGCAGGAGTAGAATTATAAAATAGTTTGTATTTTGCAAAAAATCTGAAATTCCTTAAAATTTTGCAAATTTTTGCAAGAATCTGTCTATTTCAAGGCATTCATGAATTTAAAAAATAATTTTAAAGCCATTTTTATATAAAAGTGAAAAGTAGGACAGGCAAAATAAACAGATTAGAATAGATTATTTGAATATAGGAAAGCCATGAGGGCAAGACTGATCCTAGCGGGGACAAAATACACAGGACATGGGCAATGAAATGATTATTAATTGTAAAAAAGAGTGGGCAATTTTTAATCTGGACGTGGGTGGTGGACAGTCAGTCTAGAATTGGCACTGATGCGGGCTCTCTGCCTGAGAGGTGGATTTTCTGAAGGGAACTGACTCATATTCATGTTACTCATATGAAAAACATAAAAACTAGCCATCCAGCCAGCCTGTTCTACCGGGATCGAGCACAAAACAGTTTGAACTACCAGTATTCAGTGCTCTTAACCATCTGACCACTGGTGGGGCTGCAAAATAAATAGTGACTGTAGATAGCAGGTATGTTCTCTAGGTTGGAGCTGTGTCTATAAACATTGAAATAGTGCATTTTATTACTCCGAATTTTATGGAAAAGATAGAAATGAAGATGGTTCTATGCAATTTATTTATTCCGAGTCTCTAAAAATATATTAACTGAAAAATAAACTCAGTTTAGTTATAGAAAAAGAAGTTAATTACGTTATTTATGAAAATTTCAACAAGCTTCACTAAAAAAAGGAGAGAGAAATATATTTGTCTTATTTAAGTGCATAATGATTCATTATTATTATGTAACTGGTTCAATATAATTAATTTTACTTATCCATTTATTACAATTCATTTTGTTATACAATAAAATTAAATCTCTAGATCTTTATTATATTTAATATTCTGTGTAAAACTACAGAAATGAAATTTTGTATATTTTAAGGCATTATTACTGAAGAAGTAAATTCAACATTTGTACCGAATGCAAAAAGTAACATTTATGCATCCTATGTTAAGTTTCTTGAGGCAGGTGGTGCAAGAGTTGTTCCTGTTATGTAAGCAATATACCTTTTTTAATTTTGTTTGCTATTATTAAAATGTCTTTAAATATAACTGTATACAAATATCTGTAATTTGTATATAACTGTATACAAATTTTAATATAACTGTATATATAAGCTGATACTTAAAAAATTCTAAATATTCATAAGTTTAGTAGAACCTTATGCTCTAAATTATGCGTTTAAATACCTGCATGCATAAATTCATGTTAAATAGATCAGAAGGCCTTGTAATAATTAACATCATGAATATTAAATTTAATGAGCAAAGAAAAGATACTAAAAAAAACTGTTCTGTAAATATTTTTATCATTGAAATTATTAATTTTTTTCCAAAATTTTTTGCAGGATATATAAGTCTAAGCAATATTATCGAGATCTTCTCAGCAAAATAAATGGGTGTGTATAATTTAAGTTATTCATTCATGTATATTCTTCACTCTGTATACTTTCATAATTTATCAGTATATATATATATATATAAATGAAATAATTATAAAGTATCAAAACAATTTCATGCAATTTTAGATTTCTAACCCTGTTGTAGTAGTACAATAGCACATCTAATTGTCAGAAAATGTTTATAGCAAAACTTAAGAACTTATTACAGTCAAAAGTCGTTAATTTGGTCACCCATAATCCGGACCTCAAAGCTACAAACTTTCTGCACATGCGTCGCGTTGACGCATGCGCGTAAGACCTTTACCGCTGCGAATTTGCGTGTGCGCGTGCGCAAAATACGTTTACGAATGCGCGTTTAATGTATAACGGACGGGATAAGCTAAGCTAAAATTATCTAATTATCTATTTCAGTTAATGTTGCAGATTGCGTTGTTGCTTAATCTTCGAATTGGATCCGGATTATTATTTTTTGCAGACTGTAAGAGCAATTTTATAAAAGTAAGCTTGAACTTTCGATTATGTCAAATAGAATTTCCAATATATATTTACTAATATGTAAAGGATATACAAAGCGAAAGTATCTTTCGGAGTCCATTAAACAAAAAGTGGAATTGCTGCAAAAAATGGATAAAGGCATATCCTTTGTTTATCTAAACTTTAATGTTTGTTTATCTAAACTTTGTTTATCTTTAACGTGGGGGGCGGCGTGCAATGAATTGGAAGTTGATCTGTCAGCACTATTCTTATCTTAAGGGCAGATGTTTTTATTTTATTTGGCTTATAATTGCTTACTCAATGTAGTATTTCATCTCGATGTACTCTGACATGATTTAAATCAAATGCCTCGTCATTATAATTCGCTTCCGATAGCGAAGAAAGTGACAGAGGTTATTGAAAACGAATAAATTTCGATTGATAAATTAGTCGCAATTATAGGACTTGAACAGTGGAACTTTGTAACTGAACAAGAAATTATGTCTGTTTATAGAATTAAAGAGAATGTATTATCACATAAAAAACGAAGCAACTTAAACAACTTACATTGAAAGAAATGTTTAATAAAGTAAACAAATAAATATTAAGCTTTTTTTTTGTAAATTTTGATACCCTTTAGATCATAATTGTTCTTTATTTCGTAAATTATGGTTTCATATTTTTAATTTTATAATTTCTGCATGCCATTTTACCAGATTTAAACTGATGATCTATAATCTGGAAAAATCGATAATCTGGAATCGCCGAAGTCCCGACGAGTCCGGATTAACGACTTTTGACTGTGTTCGTCTTTTGAATTTTGTTAGTACAGCTGTTGCAATTTTCATGTTGTATTAACTGTTTTCTGTTTCTAATTTACACAATGATTAATTACAAATGAATTATGAGTTTGATTTATTTGCCAGTTTAGAGGGAAAAACTTTTATAGCTGTAATTACTTTTATATCTGTGTTTACATTTTAAATTATTACTCAAGTTATTAAATTACCTAGAAAAATTTATATAATTTAAATTCTTTTTTGGGTTTTGTACTGTGTCCTATAAATTTTACATTTATTAGATATATATAGCAAAATGAGCATTAGTTGTAATTGTTTATTGTCAAATAATAGAACTATCGTTACATATTTAACAGAAAAAATAAGAATTTCTTTGTATATTTATAAGTGATTTTAAAATTCTGTATACTGCTTTTAAGTTATATATTATTTTTTGTCTCATTTCTTTTATTTCATATCTAATAATGTGTAATTTTTTAGAGTGCTTTTCCCTGGTGGAGGAAACATTTTAAGAAGTAAGGGGTATGGAAGAACAGGGAAACTAGTATTTGATATTGCAACTGAAGTAAGTTTTTTAGAAACATTAAAAAAATTGCTTTGGGCTACTAACAGTATGTTATGTTGTAATTTATGTTTTATTTGGAAATGTGGTTATTTGGCATTCTACATTATGAAAATATGTTAATATTTTAAAAGATTAGCACATTTTTTGTAAAAGCCGAAAGAAAAATTATCTTTGAAAAACTTTCTTTGTTATGTTGTTTGCAATTCTATTTTGACATAGTATTTCCATTGTTGAAAGAAAAAGGCTTTATTATTAAGTCCAAAGAAATATTTTATTGACTGTTATTATCGCTTGTCCAATGTGATCTAATTTTCCAATTTTTGTAAATATAAATGCAGTGAATTCTCTTATAGTAACCATCCCCCTAAGACAATTTTTCTGAATATATTAAATATTTTTGAAATAGAAATAAACACCAGTTTTAAATATTATCTCTCTAAGTTGATTACCTCTCTGGTAATCAACTTAGAGAGAGTCTATTAGCTTTTATCTTAGGAATGTTTTAGTCTATAAAGTGAAAAAAAATGGAATTTTTTATCTTTTTCTTTTAATCAAAATAGTTACTGTAATATGTATGCAATACAGTTACATCTTACTGTATTAAATATATTTAAATGCATACCTGTGTACAGTCTTTGGAGTTTTTTGAGCACATTTTGTCAAGTTATAGTCAGTCAAAATTTTTATTATTAAATTTTTTCATGTTCTTTTCAGTTTATAGAAATTTGATTATACACTGGGGAAATAAATTAAGAGAATTTGCATATTTGATCAGAACTACTGTACAAATTTTTATAAAATTTGGTATGAAGATAGGCTGATATAATATAGACAAAATAAACATTCAACAGTTATAATAGACACGTGTGGTAAGGTCTAAAACAGCGGTTGCAGAAGACGCCAAAGAAATGGGTTAATAGGGGGTATGATCCCCTCTTACAGCCATACAGGCCTCATAGCGTGATGTCATGCTGGAACTAAGACAGTTTATCAATTAGTGGCAATTGGTTCATTCAGCAATGCTGTTTTCAGTTCGTAAATGGTTCGTGGAGGGGTGTTGCGAGTTGCAGTTGCCCTCCCCAGAGCATCTCAGACATGCTCTGTAGGGTTTAAGTTCGGAGACCTGGCTGGCCAATCCATCTGGCGAATATCCTTACTCTCGAGAAATAGCTCTGTGTGGCCTCGTGTTATTGTCCTGTATGATGAACTCGGGGCCCACTGCACCCTGAGAAAGGCGAACATAGGGCTCCAAGACCTCATTCCTATACCTCACACCAGTCACAGAGCCTCTGTCAAAGACGTGGAGAGGTGTCCGCCTATTCAACATGATGCCTGCCTAGACCATTACACTGATATTATTGTTTATTTCATGGACATTGAAGGGTAGGTAGCGGGTGCCTGGTTCTCTCCATATAAAAGTACAGAGAGAATCAGTGTATAGGCTAAAACAGGACTCGTCGGTGAACAGAATGGTTGCCCATTGCTCTGTACTCCAATCATTATGCTGCCTGCACCATGCTAATCAGACTCTCCTGTCCATTAGATGTGAGCAGGATGCAAACAGCTGGTCTTCTGGCAAACAACTCTCTCTCATTCAGTCTTTTGGAAACAGTCACCCTTGTTACACGGGTACCTGTGGCTCCATACAGGTCCTGAGAGAGCTGAGAAGCTGTAGCCCCTATGTTACACCTTGCTAAAATGGACAAATAGCGATCTTCTCTGGCTGTCGTGGTTCTTGGATGACCTTACCTAGGCTTTCTCTCGATGGATCCAGTATCCTGGAACTGTTTCCATAGGTTACACGCGATGCTGGGCATTAAACTCTCTACATATCTGGACTTGGGATTAGCCTGCCTCTAGCCTCCCCACAATTTGCCACCTCATTCCATCATCTAAACATTGGTGGTTATGGTGTTTATTACTCATTTTTACCATTCCAATGTGAATTTAACCTAATGCTGCAAGGTAACACCAAGAAATTCGCCAAGGTATTCTAGTGAATGCAATCCGTCTTACCCTCTACACACTTATAAAGTCTGTTTGTGTGCCGGCTCCGCCTACACACATGTGTACGCTTACATATTTGCATTTTTATCTAGAAGCAGTGGTTTTACCTTCAGTTCAGTTCTTTTTATGCAGTTCGATAAAATATGCAAATTCTCTTAATTTATTTCACCAGTGTATAATAAATGTCATTTACTGAATGCAAAAATAAGCAAGTTTTATTTAATGAAGGACTATAAAAACTTTACCATTCTGAATTCTTTACAAATAGTATGAAAATATTAATTCTGTGCAAACACTATGAAAATATGAATATGTTGTTATATTTTCACTTTTTAAAATGCTTTCAGTGACAATATATCTGTAGAATATATGACTATTTTATTTTGACAAAAATTGTTATGATTATTGAAATTATGTAAAATTATTTTGCTTTGAATACAGATGTTATGGTTATTGAAAAGACGCAAAATAATTAAAACAATTCAAATACTGCAAAAACCTTTGTAACTACTAAAGGCATTTGTAAATTAAAGTTTGCAAAAATTGGCATTGCAATGGAATTTTTTTTCAGGGGCTTCACTTCATGATGGTGCCCCTTTATAAAGCTACCAGCACCTTTATGCAGATTGGTTACTGAAAAACCTTCACAAGAACATCCCAGCATAAAGAAGCCCATATGCTTATGTAGATAGTTTTGAATATGAAGAAAACAACTTCCATAAGAATGCGTGTCCTGTTGTAAAAGCAAAGTTTTAGAAGCATAAAATTTGAAGATTATAGGAAAATTTTGTAACATTTCTAAAAAGAATTAAAAAAATTTTAAAAATAAACTTTTGAAAGAATTTCTGTGTCCCATCCCAATTTTTCTTTTTTTTTTTAATAATAGTGTGCACACTTAGTGATTTTACTTGTTTTACTAGGTTTATGCATAGTTGTATGCTAAACGTACAATATTAATTGCTATTTTTTTTTTAATTTCATTAATTTGTTAAAATGTCTATTAAAAACAGAAAGGTATAGTTACAGTATTTTCTTCTTTCACACTAGATGAATGATAAAGGCGATTTCTTCCCACTGTGGGGAACTTGCTTAGGTTTTGAGTTATTGAATTACTTAGCAGCGAAGAAATTATGGATGAAAGCCTGTGCAGCTGAAGATGTGCCTTCAAATTTAAATTTTATAGAAGGTAACATATATACTTAAAATATTAATATAGTGTATAAAAATTATAACCATTTGTGAAAAAAAAACTTTGCTTTATATAAGTATTATTTAATTGCACTAGCCAAATATATGTATTTTTAAACCAAAAAAATTTTTTTTAACTGATGACTTTTGATGATAAATATTTTTCCATTTAGGCCCAACAGTTATTAATCCTGAACTTGTAAGGTATTTAATGTTAATTACAGAGTTTTTATGGTTTGAATCTATACTATTACTTCTTTTCATTAGCCCTTACCAGGATGCAAACAAGAGTATTTAAGCAAATGTTTTAATTTAATTATAAAGCTTTTAGCATTTACACTTGTAGCTTTACTTTTTATTTCTCAGCCCAGCACTTGATATTCTGGCATCAGCCATCTGTTAGCTGGAGTTAAATCACACCATTAAAGTTTAAGCCAGCTTAGATAAGACAAATTTGTGTAGTGTCTGATTACCATCTTTTTTTTTAAAAAATTATATCTCAACTTTGTTATTTTAATACTTGCAAGTGGTACAGTTTTATTTGTGCGAACAAGTTGTGCGAGTTTTATTTGTGCGAACAAGTGTATTAGTTTATTAAAATTCAAGCTTAAATCAAAGAGTTTTAACCTTTTTAAGACTTTGCCATACATTTTATCATGGAGCAATAATTTTTTTAGCAGTGTAATAGAGTCTGAAGGACTTTAATATTTCTTAGCTAAGGTCCTTAAACTAAATAAATTACAATGTTACTTTCCTGAGGAACCGTTTTTAATACTTACATACTAGATCTAGTAATTTTCACCAATTTTTAGAGTTCTAGTATGTTTATCATGAGATTTGATATTTTTTTCCTTGGAAGTATTATCATTAAAAATAACAGGAAAAGATTAAACATGTAATGTCTACTAGAAAATGTTATCCATTTGGGAAGCAAAAGAAAATAATACATTTTCATACCTTTAATATTTATTGTACAATATAATTTCTCCCAACACTAAAAAACGTGCCGATGACAAAACGGAAGTTCCATTCTTCTCATTAAAGTTAATAAGTCTGATAAAAAAATCTGTCATTACATTTTTTATTTATTACTAACTACACTTCAATTTCTTTTGTGTGTACAATTCAATTTCAGTTTCTTTTGGTTATATACATTTTAATTAAAATTAATTTCATATTTACTAGAAATGTAAGTTTATAAACAATAAATCAATTTTAAACAATAAATCAATTTTAAATTGGTAGTTCGTTTGGATAGTAATCTCACAGCAGGGTTTAAAAACTATACAGTAGCTCAGAGGCTTCATAAGTTTGCCAACCACTGCTCTAGAAGAACACATGTGCATAAATGCAGTGATAAAGAGAGACGGTCATATGCCTCGAATGAACACGGGCATGCGTGTTGAAACTTGAAGTAACATTATCGGGTAGAACTTTCTGCTAGACCTTATGCCTCACTTTGAGTGTAGTAGAAAATGGTGTTAGAGAAGTCAAATTAACTCCACAATGGTTCTCAATTAAGGCACATTTTGCTTTCTTCACTCAACCAAAATTAGTAAATCTAAATTTCATATTCACATAACCTAAAGTTTTAAATCTAGATGATTATTTTTGGTTGAATATATCATTTGTTTTCTAGTTTCACCTTAAGAAATAAAATGGTAATGAACATGAAGTATTTTATGAAATCCTAACATATTTCAAAAAATGACGATTGGAAAGTTAAAACCAACAATGTTTAGTTAGTTTATTAATGTTATTATGCTTAGTTATGTTATTGTATTTAGCATTAGTGTATTACTCAGAATGTCACTTTTAATAAAAGTATTTCTGATATGTACCTCTGTTTACTGCAAATTAATGTGGTTACCTCTCACATATCTTATATTTTAATAGAAAACATATTCGTTTGTAGGCTTTAAAAACAGTCGTATGTTTCAAGATCTTGATGTGCCATTGGAAAAATCTATGCAAAATGAAAACGTTACTATTAATTACCATCAGTGGTGCTTAACTCCTCAGGTAAAACTGCTTTTAAATTAGAGCAAAGTAATTAATAGCAGTTTAAAATTTATATGTATGATTGATTGGATTTTTTTTAAAGAGGATTCATTTTTTTGTCTGTTGTCTCTAGAAATTTATTTCACTGAATATTTTAATTTAGGATTCTGAAAATTTATAAACTTCTGCTTTTAATGTCACTATTGCAAAATTTTCTATGTGTAAATTTTTTTCATAAAATCGAGCTTTGGGAGTTAAAATGTAGTTGATTATTTAGGTAAGATACTTATCACTTTATTATACAAGGTCCTGGTTCGTAAGTTTTAAAACTGATTGAATATTAACTGTCCGACTCTTGTTATCTGTTTGCAACAAACATAATGATGTAGTAAAAAAACATTTTGATTCTAGTCTGCTAATTGTATTAGGGTGAGTTGAGTTGTTAGGGAAAAAATTATTTGGCATTTGAATGTTATTAATGTTTGTAATGGAATGGTATTTTGGACAGAGATGTGTGATAAAGTTTTGTCTTAAATGTGACAAACCTTAATTGATGCAGAATGCTTACAGTAAAGAATGTCACATTCTAATGTGTTCTTGTGGTTTGGTGGGTTTTTAAGGTGGTAGAGATGACATAAAAGATGATAAAGGAATGGAACATCCTCGCACAGACTAAACTGGGCCAAGCATCAAATCTATCCATGCTGCATTAAATCAAGATCAATGATTAACAATTAGAATGCTTGCAGAACATTTAAGCATTGATTAAGAAACTGTATGTACGATAATTGGATAGGATTTAGGAAAAAAGAACTGTGTGGACGTTTTGTTCTGCATTCATTAATACAGCATTGATAAGTATCGACCTTCAGAGTGCTTTCGATTCTCTATGGTGGCCGGCCATCAAACATGCACTACACCAGGCAAACTGTCCGTCCAACATCTACCATACACTGTGCCACTATCTCACAGAATGCCGCTTAATAGTGATCCATAACAGCGGAATCATCCAAAAAAATCATACATTCTTTTGTTAACTTTTATAGATCATTAAATTATAATTTGTAATAGGCGAGAAGACAGGTTTTTCCTAAAGAGTTCCAAGATAAATTTTTAAGATGATCAGAGTATGAATTGGCCTAATCTCACCTAAGCCAAAGAAAGCACTTTTACAAAAATCCGGGGTGAAGACAATGTTAGTGGGCTTTTTTGGCTGCAGAGAATTGAATCCTGAAAGGAAAGCAATGAATGCAGTGTATTGAATTGGCAATTGAAATGTATCACACATGTGTGTCTAGACTTCCGTGCAAACAAAAATTGGTTCTTGTTGCATGATAGCATGCCATTTTATTCATCTGTTTTTGGCAAAAAAAAAAAAAAAGCAATGTGCTATGCCACCCCTCCTATTTGCTGGGTTTACCACCACCAGATTACTTTTTTCCAAAATTGAAATTAAAGCTGTAAGATTGAAGATATTAAGATTGATTTGAGGATATTAAGCTGATCCAATAAACATTATGAGGGAGCTAAGAGCTATGGAATGGCTTGTGGATAACGCCAACTAATGTATAACTTCGCAGAGGTTATATATAGGATAATTGATTTAAAATAGTTACTGCATTCTTTTTTTTTTTTTTTTTTTTTTTTTTTTTTAATGAGCTGAGTTTTAAAGCTTTTTAGCCAGATTGTGTATGATATGTTGTATATTTTCAAAATGAAACTATTAAAAATAAAGGTTTAGTTTATTACTTAGAATGCCACTTTTAAAAAATTTAAATTTATTTGGCATAACTATCTGGTATCTTTTAATTTCATCATACCTTAAAAAGATTTTAGCTAAATCAAGAAAAAACATTATCTAAGATTGCCAAATTAAAAAAAATATATATATATATATATTTGTAATTACTACCTTGCTTGATATATATATATATATATTGCTATGTGATTCACTTATTTAAAGATATACATTTAACACTTACTATCTGTCCTTAAGTTAAAACAAAAAATTAACTGATAGGAATGCAAAACATTTTTTAAGGTTTAAACACCTGATCAAAAAAACATTTTGATTCTAGTCTGCTAGTCATTTTAGGATAAGTTGAGTTGTTAAGGAGAAAATTATCATTTGGTCTTTGAATGTTATTTATGTTTGTAATGGAATAGTGTTTGGGATAGAGATGTATGATAAAATTATTTTTTAAAAGTGGCAGAACTGTTAATGAAACGAATAATTTTCTACTCAAACTATAATTATAGTTTTCAGCTACTACGTTTTAAGATTCCCCTCAAAGAAACTTGTTTTGATCTGTTGCTTTTTTGCATTCCTGCTTAATAACTTTAATGTTAGTGTAGTTGAATCGCTATTTTGCAATTTTAAAATAAAATCATAGGAAAAAAAAATTAGAAAAATAATCAGTATTTTAATGTATTGTTTTTAAGGCTTAAAAGGCAGTAAAATTGTTTCATGTCATGTCTAAATCCCTTAATAGCACTTAATTTTTATTCGACCAACTTAAAAATCAAAAATTAAGCAGCATTAATAATTTTTAACATTATAAAGCTTAAAGTAACCTTTCAGTATTTTTATATAATTCATTCTGTTTTTGTTAATTTTTTTTCCCCCCAATGGCAGATTGCGAACAATTACAAATGTAACCCAGTCCATTAATCTATACAAGGCCGGATATGGTGGTCTCTTTATTATGGAGGCACCTAATAGGTGGGCCACCATCGCCTTTCCTCTGAAGGGATGGACAGTTACAACTACATGGACAGCCTTCTCTGGGATTCGAACCCAGGCCCTTCGGCATCGCAGTCAGCTTCCATGACCACTATACCGATTAGGTGGCTTAAAAAAAATAAAAAAAGGGGGGAGATTCAATTTAAAAAAAATTCTTGAAACGATTAAAAATCTGAGCTGAGCATAAAATATGTTTCACCGTGGAAAAAATTTGCTTTGATTAATAAAATACCCTCTCCCTCCCTCCCCCCAAAGTTAAATTAAAATCTTTTACAGTAGGGTTATTCTGCTTATAGGTTTAAATTACCAGTTACAAATATGCATTGTTTTGAAAAACCTTAAAATTGAATCTTGAATAGTGTCTATAGTTTTTATATCTTTGAAACTATTAACTTTTCATTCATTAATAATTTCATAATGATAATACTTTATAAACAACTATGATGTCTGTAATAGTCTATTTTAGAGGTTTAAATTATGTAAAAAAAGATATTAATCTTCTTTAGCTATGTAGTGCTAAATAATGTTGGAGATTACTGTATACAGAATGATTGAAATTCTGATTTCAAAATCATCTGAAATTTTCTGTAAATACTTGCAGTGCAATGGAATCAGTGCAATGGGATTAAATTTAAGAAACAAACAAGGAGAAAAAAAAAGTAAAAATAATTACTATTGGATGGCACCATGAAGCATAATGGCTGTATCAAATGAACATTTATTAGATGTCACATATGCACATTACAGACATTTATGTTGTAAGAAGAATCATAGAATGTTCTTTATAATATCTGCAAAAAATCTGGATTGTTATATCTTTCTTTGTAGTATTATATATGTTATTAAAAGATAATGCTCTTTCTTAAAAATTGTAATGCACAGTTCTTGTTTAATAACTCTCAGAAAGTCTAACATATTGAAGATGTTAAATTCTGTTCCAGTGTCTGCAACAGCTTGCATGAAATGATTTTAAAATTTCTGAAAAGGCTGTTTCTTTGGGTGTCAAACCTGGCAGACAATGAGTGATGGGAGAATGCAAACACTATCCCTCTGCCATTATAACCTGGCAAAGATGGAAATCATTTTTTAGTCGGATAGTAGGTATAATGTTATACAAAAACAATATTTACCAGTGACATATAAAATGTCAATATCAGTGGTCTACTAGTGCTTATAGCTGTCAGTGACTCAATGCAATCATCTTAGCCTTAAGTGCAATTCAGAAAGGTTTGAAACACATTCTGAAATGTTATCCCTTGAAAAATATCTATGTTCAAGATTTGTTACATTCAAATAAGAAAACCTAAATATTCTTATTTCAATTTCTTTCCCAAATAAAAGTTAATAAACAATTATAAGATTGTTGGACCATATGTCTGTCGTCATTGTATACTGTTAATATGCAAAATTGCAGAACATAAGCAATCACAAATTCATGCACACTACTACACTAGGTGTCTGTTTCCCAACAATCATTCTGTGATCTACATATAATACAGCATTTATGCAGCCTGTTCTTTCTTTCTTTTTTTTCCTTGAGGGACTTAGTCTTGAAGCCCCCCATCACCTGTTTATCAATAACTGTCAATGACAGGCTTTTTTGAAGTACCCCATTATGCTAACACCTTAAGACATCTCACATTATGGTATGAATTTTGATGTCAGTTTATACATATGATCTCTCTTTTCATGTAAGATGAGGCTCTACCACATATTGCAACACCAAAGAAGCAACTACTTTGCAGTCATTTAGGAAATGAAAAACTAATAATCCTGTATCTTGTTGTAACGTGGCCAGCATGTTCACTAGACCTGTACTCATATTGCTTATGGTTTTGGGGATATCTAAAAAAAGTTGCACTTAATGGATAATATGCAAATTTAGCAGAACTGAAAGCTAATGAGACTAATTATGTACATACTATTTCCATAAAAATGCTTGTATATAAAATATATTTATATATAGAATATTTTATATTTTATTATTTTGTATAATAAAATTTTTTATGAACACTATATACAGTAGTACTTCATTTGTAATTTCACTATGATATGTATTTGATGAATTTCTTGTGAATATTTATTTATTTTATATTGTATTTCATAAACAACTTATTTAATAGACTAAATTTCATTCCAGAACTATACATTATCTGGACTGAATAAATATTTCAAAGTTCTTGCCTTAAGCCAAGATTCAAGGAATTTGACATACGTATCTGTTGTAGAAGGTATTTACCAAAAATTTGAAAGTTGATTTTCTTACATAATACATTTTAAAAATTTAGTTCGTGGGAGCCATCAATGGAAATGAAATTAACTTGTATTAATGAATGTACATATTTTCAATTATTAGTAGTGTAGTTTTAGTGTTTATTTTTGTGTATGTAATGAACATTTAAAATACGAAGAAGGTAAAGTCGTTTCTCTATGAGGCGGCTCCTGAAGATGGCAATGATAATTAAGTGAGCATACCGGAACAAAATGTACCAAGCCATTAGGACACATTAAAGTTTATTGAGTTTCCTGCACCCTTTCCAAACCTTACACTGCTTGATTTTTTTATGGGGTACAGTAAAATATAAGGTGTACTGTCATAAACCATGTAACCTTGACACACTTTGGAACGACATTCAAGCGGTGTGTGCAAAAATCCCATTGAGCACTTCGGTGCGAAGTATGGAATCAGTTGTGACTCGTACTCAGAAATGTCAGTGCTGAAGACGACCATTTTGAACGATTACTTTAAACACTATTTGGAATGTTCAGTTTAATCAGAAGGTAACTTTTTTCGTACTGAACTATGTACTGAATCTTGTAGGTTGGAAAATGAATTTTCTATGACAGTTCAAAGTGTGTATACATTTTTCTAACGCACCCTGTATGATGATTTTAATGAGTCCAGCTGTGTCAGTTCATAAAAATATTTACTATTTCTAAGGCATCTTAAGATTTAAATGCGTTTTTATTTAAATCAGTCAGATTAAAGAATAGAAAAAATACAGTCAAAAGTCGTTAATTCGGACACCCATAATCCGGAATGATCTATAATCCAGACCTCAAAGCTACAAACTTTCTGCGCATGCATCGCGTTGACGCAGTTGATGCGTTTGACGGACGTAAGACCTTTACCGTTGCGAATTTGCGTGTGCACGTGCGCAAAATACGTTTACGAATGCGCGTTTAATGTATAACGGACGGGATAAGCTAAGCTAAAATTATCTAATTATCTATTTCAGTTAATGTTGCAGATTGCGTTGTTCCTTAATGTCTTAATCTTCGAATTGGATCCGGATTATTATTTTTTGCAGACTGTTAGAGCAATTTTATAAAAGTAAGCTTAAACTTTCGATTATGTCAAATAGAATTTCCGATATATATTTACTAATATGTAAAGGATATACAAAGCGAAAGTATCTTTCGGAGTCCATTAAACAAAAAGTGGAATTGCTGCAAAAAATGGATAAAGGCATATCCTTTGTTTATCTAAACTTTGTTTATCTTTAACGTGGGGGGCGGCGTGCAATGAATTGGAAGTTGATCTGTCAGCACTATTCTTATCTTAAGGGCAGATGTTTTTATTTTATTTGGCTTATAATTGCTTACTCAATGTAGTATTTCATCTCGGTGTACTCTGATATGATTTAAATCAAATGCCTCGTCATTATAATTCGCTTCCGATAGCGAAGAAAGTGACAGAGGTTATTGAAAACGAATAAATTTCGATTGATAAATTAGTCGCAATTATAGGACTTGAACAGTGGAACTTTGTAACTGAACAAGAAATTATGTCTGTTTATAGAATTAAAGAGAATGTATTATAACATAAAAAACGAAGCAACTTAAACAACTTACATTGAAAGAAATGTTTAATAAAGTAAACAAATAAATTTTAAGCTTTTTTTTTTTTGTAAATTTTGATACCCTTTAGATCATAATTGTTCTTTATTTCATAAATTACGGTTTCATATTTTTAATTTTATAATTTCTGCATGCCATTTTACCAGATTTAAACTGATGATCTATAATCCGGAAAAATCGATAATCCGGAATCGCCGAAGTTCATACGAGTCCGGATTAACGACTTTTGACTGTACTTTTAAGAACTGCATTTATTGCTTTTCCATCCCTTGGTTTGATACTTAGTAACAGAAAGATTAAATATCTTAGGCTTTACTGAATGGCAACATGTGGAGATAAATATTCTATTTCACAGTGACAACACATTGCTTTCAAATACCCAAATGCGTGGATTAAAATTGTAGATAAATGTCTTACATTTTGCCAAATGGCAACAGTCTGGCACGCTGGAGATAAAAATTTTTAATTTTGAAGTGTTGCCACTTCTCACTTTCAAATTGTTGCTCAGTTTGTTAAACAAAAATTTGTTAAATTTGTACAAAATATAAAATAAATCAAAACAAATTTAACATTTGGGCTTCAAGGTGTCTATGTACGGGTGGAGGCCTATGTGTATTAAAAATTTGGGTGGCTGTGCTTTTTTTCACAGTGTGAGGAATATACATATTTACATACAGTTTCTTCATTCTTTAATTTTTTTTTTAAAATTATGCCATAATAATATTTGGTGGAAACAATTTGAAAAGTGATTTGGACGTGAAAGTGAGTTTTGAGACTAATAACGCCCCTGCTGCTAATTAAGTGTATAAACTAAACCCTTCAAAAAGTACAAAAACAGAATTTAAATCTTTTTACTTAAGCTGCAGTTAAAAAGTAGTATAATGGAATTTTTAATATTTTGATACTTAGATGCTCACATAACAATTTGTATTGTATGCGATATGAAGTGTACATGCAAGTGAGTTTAGTTATGGTTTTTTAAAATTTTCTCAGTATTTTAACCTGCTTTATTGTAAAACATAATAATACTCTTACTTCTCAAAGTGATTGCATATTTTAATGTAAGTATTCTTTGCAGGGTATAAGTATCCTTATTATGGTGTTGCCTTTCATCCAGAAAAAGTAATGTTTGAATGGGTGCTTTCTAAAACTCATCATAACATACCTCATAATGCTGCGGCTATACGTGTTTCTCAATATTTTGCAAATTTTTTTGTGAATGAAGGTAAGCAACTCTTAGTTGTTTTTGATATTAATATAGTAATCTAAAGTATCTAATGAACTCTTTTTCGGGGAGGTAAAATAGCTATATGCTGACAATCATAATTCTTATGATTTAGCATAATCAATAAATACTCAAAAGCTCTATAAAAGAACTAACTACACAATAAGGTTACTTACATCTATATTGAATAATTACATCTATATTGAATCCAAGATACTTTATCAAAGAGAAATTTATGTAAAATGTTAGTAAAATTTTAATCTTTATTATGAAATAAAATTAGAAAGCAAATAAATTATTTTAAATTGACAGTGATTAAAAATATATTTTCTAATATTACCAAAACGAAGAACATCCTTTTGATTGGATCATAATAAGATAATCAAATTATAATAAAAGCTGCTTATATAGTTCTCCCACTTAAATTTTTAATTAAAAATGTAATGGAAAAAGTTGTTCCTGATTTCTAATTTATGCATCTTTTCTGGATCATCCATTTATTAACTTGGCTTAAGTAGGAAATGAAGTGATCACAGATTTTTAAAAAAATATTATAATTGTGTTCATGCTGTTGAAAAATTTAATTTAACTAAGTATTACTGAATGATTGTAAAACTAAATATTGTGCTATTTAATATTCTAAAGATGAATTTATTAATATCCATTCAGATATAAACACATAGTTCAAGAAAAGCAAAATAGAAAGCTGTGTAGTACTTTTGGAATTGTTACTATATGCTGTAAAAAACCTCATCTTATTACTTCTGTATATTTATTTCAAACAATATTTAGCAGAGTCATAATCATTAAATATAAAAATAAGTCTATAAAATAAAAGACAGTATAGAAATTAATTCTTCAAGTTACTTCCTAAAATGAACAGCTGAAGAAAGACAATATACTTTAAACGTCAGCATCTGAGTTCTGAAGACTGCACTAAAGTGTGAAATTTGCATTCTATTAATTAAATCTGCAGTGCGTTTGATAATTGCTCTTGGTAATTACAATGCTAGTGTAATAATCGTAACTGACCTTTTTAAATAGTCAAACCATATATATTTATGTATGCACTCATCCATATTTGTCCTAATACCTTTTAAATAAAGTGCTTATATGTGCACTCTGAAACGTATCCAAACCATTAAGGCAGTATATGAAAGGAAGGAATCCAATTCATCCCCAAAATGGGAGTGATTTTGAAATTATAACCTAGACAATTATAAATTCTTTTTTTATGGCATTTATAGAAATTTTGGGTTTTCATGCAAAATCTTTTGTTTCTTGGAGGGTTAAAGGTTTTGTAATAATTATAAATATTTATTGAACTCAGAATTACACATGATAATTACATCTATTTTGAATCCAAGATAGGGTAAGGAACTCAGGATCATGATTCTTCATATAACAATGATTGGGATTGGGAATGAAGACACAGCAACATTCAATCTTTTTAGTGTGAAATCATAATTATCAGGAAGTGAAGGATGTTTTTCTATCCAAGATAAGTACACAACATAACAGTTGTCTTCCACATTAACTGTCTGTATAAAGTGTTCCCTCGCAGCTTCCTGGAGTTCATCTTTGGTCTTTTGTGGATGTAGATCAGTAATTCCGAGCAAGTCCAGTGAGCACAAATTCATTATTGACTCATTAACTGATAACATGGAATTGACAAACATGCATTTTTATCTTTTGAGGAATTTAATATACACCAGCACAGTGGCATAGCTAGGATTCCAGCGCCCGGAGACAAATGAAGAATTTGCGCCCTTTTCTGTGTGCCAAGAATAGAAAACATTTCATTAAAAAATTTCGTAGCATCAATTTGGCACCGCCTGGATGCTGCACCCGGGGCAGATGTCCCCCCCTTGCCCCACCCTAGCTACGCCACTGCACCATAGTCCATCCGAGATGCATCTCAGTGGCAGTCAAACCATAGCATAACATTTTAAGACCATTTCCAGCTACATCAGCTAAAATTTCAGTAGGGCCTTGATCATTGTCAGCAATAGATATATTAATATCTGATAGTTCTTTTGCAAAAAGCTGAAGAACTACAGGTAGAACAGTCTCACATATAATTTCTTGGCTTAATACTTTGAAGTTGCATTTATAAGTTCCATCAATACTTGATAAATATAATGTAAACACATCATGTTTACACACCCAAGTGTTGCTTCCTGCAAAAACAATATGTTGCAGATATTCATACCTTCCAGCCTGATATCTCATCTCGTCGGTGGTACTTTTTAAAACATACAAACACTGAGAAGTGATATCAATAAGTGCCCTTGTCGTATGTCTTATCTCCTTCCCTCTCACAATTACGGTCAAGGTTTGCTACATTGCACTAGGGGATTTAGATACATTTGCCAGAACTTTATTTTGCTTAAAATTCCACAAAACAAGATGTGTACTTTCCTCTCCATTAACCTCATCTTGGAGAAATTCTATTAACACATCTATGTCACTCTTCTCAGCAGTGGTCTCCACGTTGCCATTTAGATGTCCAGTTCTACAGTGAGCTGTCTCAAAGTGCTCCCAGCATTTCATCTGGTAATGCTGATTCCATGAGTGGAAAGAATATTGCAGTATATTTTTCTCATATTACTCCTAGAAATTCAAGTGCATGGAGATTAGTTTCAAGTTATATAATTTTCTTAAAGGTTTCCCTGTCACATTTCGTTTGTGTAAAACCAGCACTAATAATTCTCTAACATATAATTTGAATGAGCATTTCCTGTTTCCCAAAACATTTTTATAAATTTTTTAACGTCCTTTCATAACTTTCACGAGTTTGCAGAAAACTTTCTGTCAACTGCTCTGCAACACTACCCTTTTCCATACACTGAGATAAATCGGCGAATTTGTCATGCAAATCCAGATTGGGATCCTTATCAATTTCTTGGAATTGGCTTCAAAACTGTAACCAGTTTCTTACATCTCCATTAAGGGAGTTGTATTTTAGGGTAATGCAATAGTGAAATTTGGCGTGATATGTGGCCATTTTCAAAAGAAATTAAGTTACCCAATAAAGATATTTCTAAAGATTTTAATTTTAGTTGCAATGAATGCCATTGATCTATGTGCACTTCCGATTCATCTTTTTCTAACTCAACCGAGCTTTCATCAATATCTTTACAATAAAGCATTTGTTTAACGTTTTCCTCACAGTTAACCATAATTAGAGTCTTTTCTTATTACTGCCTGATTTCTCTTACAAGCATAATGTGTCAATTAACTGAGAGATTGATTGCTAACAGGTTAAAGTTTGTGCTAGACAAAATTAGTTTAATATCTGAAAAACAATCATTTTTCCATAGACATAGATGCACAGTTGAACAAATTGTACGCTTTTTCCAAGAGGTAAAAGATGGCTTTCAAAGAAGGCAAAGTAGCCTTGCAGTATTTGTGGCCTTTAAAGATGCATTTTTAATAGAGTCTGGAGAGCTTGATTGCTTAGGAAGCTGATTTCCTGTGGTATTTCAGGCTACTTGTTTAAATGGATTAACGTTTTCTTGACTAACACTTTATAAGTATGTTCGTGCTGTGTCAATTTATAGTCAAACCAAACCCGAAGGTCACATGATTTTTAACATAATGATCAATGATTTAATTTTAATTTTCCTATCTTAGCAGATTGATCCAATGCAACTTTTTCACTATTAAATTTGTTATACGCTTTTGTAAATAACCTCCCAAGCTGCGTTCTAGCTTTTTTAAAACTAATTAAAAGATTTCTGTAAGCTTCCATAATCAAGAGAAAACTAATGCAATATGCAGTGAACTCAGAAAGAATGAAAATATTCACTTACTGAGCTCAAAAACACTGATGAATCCTGTTGTGAACGCCAAATGTCTGATGTTGGTGTAAAGACACCAAATCAAAAGAAATATTTTATTTTGAAATTCACAAAACGTTATTTGAAGATGATCATGAACGAGAATCATTTACATCTCCTCAGATGAATATATAACATTTTTAAAAACTTTTATGAAAACCAAGCATTTGAAATAAAGATATTTCAAATGCTGTTTGTGGGCATAATGCTAGGGTAAGCTATTACAGGCCTACTATTAAAATAAAAAAAAGTCAACTGAATCCACCTCAAGACAACAATTCTTCAGTTTTTGAACAACTTTTTAATGCTGATTTCTCTATTGGGTATATGAAAAGCGGCCTTGATGCCATAGTTAAAGGTAAAAGTGCAGGCCCGGATGAAATCCTACCAGAGTTCCTTGTAAATCTGGGAGATTCTGCAAAAATAACTTTTTGGCATTCATTAATTAAACTTGGAGAAATGGCTTGCCAAGTGCTTAGAGAAAGGCGGTGATAATACCAATTCTCAAACCTAACAAACCGGATGAAAATGAGGACAATTACTGCCTGATTTCTCTTACAAGCATAATGTGTCAATTAACTGAGAGATTGATTGCTAACAGGTTAAAGTTTGTGCTAGACAAAATTGGTTTAATATCTGAAAAACAATCAGTTTTCCATAGACATAGATGCACAGTTGAACAAATTGTACGCTTTTTCCAAGAGGTAAAAGATGGCTTTCAAAGAAGGCAAAGTAGCCTTGCAGTATTTGTGGCCTTTAAAGATGCATTTGATAGAGTCTGGAGAGCTTGATTGCTTAGGAAGCTGATTTCCTGTGGTATTTCAGGCTACTTGTTTAAATGGATTAACGTTTTCTTGACTAACACTTTATAAGTATGGTCGTGCTGTGTCAATTTATAGTCAAACCAAACCCGAAGGTCACATGATTTTTAACATAATGATCAATGATTTAATAGATACAATTTTCATTTTTATCCCACATGTGAATGCTTTATTATTTGCTGATGATGTGGTGATGAGTACTACAGGATCTGATTTTGCTGGCCTGGAGAGTGTCCTACAACAGGCCTTAAATGTTTTTAAGACCTGGACATATGATAATAATATGATAATAAATACTGATAAAACCCCCTTTCAATTCTTTTCTCTCAGTCAAAACATGACAACATCCAACTTCAGTTTAATGACAAAGACCTAAACAGATCTTTTCATACTGTCTACTTGGGTATTCACTTAGACCCAAAATTAACTTGGATGAAACATGCTGATTCAGCTGTTGATAAAGGATATGCCAGATCAAGACTATTGAAAAGTTTAGCTGGTGTTACTTAGGGCTCAACCCAAGATGTCTTGTGTGCAGCTTGTAAAAGTTATGTTCGTCCTGTTGTTGAATATGGAAATGAGGCTTTAATAACTGCCTCAGACTATGTTAAAAACAAGCTTGACCTGTTCCAAAACAACGTGTTGCACTTGATCATTGGTGGCACTAAATCAACCCTCATAGTTGCTATGGAATTTCAGACTGAACTAAAACCGTTAAGTGAAAGTTGCCAAAGGGGTGCCATAAACCTTGTTGAAAAAAATCTTATGAAGAAAAAATAACTTTCTAAATTATTACAGACCACCAAACGAAAGATTAAAAACCCACAATTCCTTCCTTTCTACAATTTCATGATCTTTATGATATTCTTACACCCAATTGCCAGGTTTTTCCTCAGGAATTAAATTCTGTTCTAGATCAAACAATGTTGGAGGGCCACCTGGATCTTGTTTGGAATGTCAATAAACAGCTCTCCATACAAAATGAATTAAAAAGTGCTGCTCTGGCTACTATATATAGTAGGTACCCTCCTAAAGATTTGCTCCACTGATGGTTTGGCAGAAGGCGCTATAAAAAACACTGTTACTGGAGTATATTCAAGTATTTTCAGTATGTTGGGAAATACTCTGACAATTTTGATGGAGAGATAGCGGCAATATCATTTGCAATTGATAAATTGTCCTGATCCCAATATTGTGTTTCTCATTAATTCTCAAGCTATATTGTCGCTTGTGAATTCAAAATACAATGAGAATGCACATATTCATACTTGTAGAGAAAGGCTTGTTGAACTTAGGAATTCTAGAGAAAACATCACCCTCCAATGGATTCCGAGGCCTTGTGCCATTTTTGGTAATGAGAAGGCTGATAGACTTGCTAAAGCTGGTTCTCTAATGATTCAACCTGATTCTCCTCAGCCTTTGCATAACATTAAAAGGATTGTAAACAATAAAATTTTAAGAATAATAGAATGTCCTTATACAGAGATGCAGTTGTGGGTAAGAGGTGGAACATCCTGCTTAACAAAAAGAATAAAATTCCCAATTCTTTGCCTCGATCTGTTGGAATTGCTTGTTTTCGAATGCTAACTGGACCTGATTATTTACAAAGGCATTTATGTCATATCGGAATCAAGGATTCAGCTTGTTGCCCTTTACGTCATCAGGGTGACATGGATGGCAACCATCTCAAGAACTGCCCCATTGTTTTAAAGTTTTTTAATGACAACTCTTTTGATGCAGCTTTGATTCTCATTTTCATTCTTCTTCATTTTACTGGGCTGCTCGTCACTTAATGGCAGAAGTGCCACAGATGGGCGTAGGATTAAAAAAAAATATATATATATATATATATATCATTCAGTACAGTCTCTAATATTTTTCTAGCATTCTCTAAGGTACATCTAAAAAATTACTATAAAACTAAAATTCTCTTACTCTCAATAAATATTAGTCACACTACTCTTAACCAAAATCAAAATATCATTCTAAAATTCTTTGAACTAATGGGGAAAGAAAATTTCACCTGTTGCCACTAAAATGTAAGTGAAACATAATTAAAACAACAAGATTATGTTTATACTGTCACTCGCATATTAGATGGGGAAATGTTACATATTAGATGGGGCAGTTTCCAACAATACATTTTTTAAAATTATGTCACAAGTATTTGTATTTATACGATCAAAATACTGTTTTAAATGTGCAAGGAATGAGCCTATTACTGAATTGTAACTTGTGTCTACTCTTCGAGAAGAGTGTAAGCACCTTATCGCTATATTTTCAGAAATACTGAGAAGGGTGTAAAAGAGCCTTTATTTCAAAACTAAATAAGATGAACAGAAGGCACACCTGTTGCTTGTAAATCAGCCTGCTTTTATGGTGAGAACTCAAAATAGAAATATAGTGTAAAACTTAATCTAAATAGATAATAGCCAAAAGCTACACAGAGTAATTTAAATACAAAGTTGGCTTTTAAAGCTCCGCCTGCGTGTTTTCTTAGAACAGCACACTTAGTAACATGGCCTTCACTAGGCAAAACACGCTCTGACTAAACCATCTCAAACCCTCACTTAAATATATGCAAGCTAATTTGCATTCTGGTGAGAAAATGGAAAGGGAGAAGTGACAGTAAAGATTCTTAACATAAAATAACTGGTTGCACAAATTAAATAAGCTTGTATTTTTATATTCTCTAATATTTATATATATATCAATAATTATAATTCACTACTGTTGAAAAATAAATTCACAGAGGTTTTCTTTCTTTTTTTTTTTAGCAAGGAAAAGTACTCACAAGTTTCCTAGCAAAGAAATGGAAGATTCTGTTCTAATTTATAATTATAATCCAGTTTTCACTGGCAAGCGTGGAAACAATCCTGTTGTTCAAAATTATTACTTTACCTAAATTGTATATTTTTCTATTTAGCTAACATAAAACTCTTCATAATAGCAGAATAATTTAATTTTACTATATTATTTGAAAGCCATTTTAACATTTATAATTCTACTGTCTGCCCCTTAAAATTTAATAATTTGATATGAATGAGGACAATAAATAAATTTAAGAAAAAATGCTGCATTCTTTAAATGTGTTTTTGAAATGAAATGCTGTATGTATGTATTTTTTCTAAAATTCCTAAAATGTATCTTTAAATATTTGGTGCTACTTTGGTAGACGGTTGCACTGATTTTTGATGATTTACATTGGCGCAATTGTTGGTGCGGTTTTTACAGTCGTCGAACATCTTGAAAAATGCTGTTTTTATGTATTTTACGCATATAGTAAAGTATTCGAAACTTTAAAAAAATAAATATTGTTAAAAATAATGGATCAATTTTTTGTTGAAAACGTTTTTTAAGATGGCTGGCAAATGTAAATAAATACATTTACTAAGAGTATAAAATGCTAAAGTAAGGTTAAATTATTACTTTCATATAAGAGAATAAAAACACTGCTATAAAAACATTGTGCCAACATTTAAAAGAATTAAAATATTACTTACATTTAAATCCTTTAAAATAACTTTTATAGGATTTAATTATTTAACATTAAAACATATGTGGGAATAAATATCTCAGGAATTTTTGAAAATGTATTAATTTTTTAATAAAAATTGAAGTATGCAATTATAAAGTAAAAGAAAATTATGTACTTATATTTTTTAAAGTATTTTACCTGTCATATATTGATAAGTACCACAAAAAAAAATTATCTTCATCTGTGATCCACATCTCTCGCACTTCATTGAAGCAGCAATTAGCGAGATTTCATCGAAAAATTTAAAATAAATTTCCTCTGATGCTTGTAACAATTTATAAATAAATCTTTGATTAGAAAAGCCAGGTTGGCCAAAATAAGGTCTCAAAGGGCAATTTTTTTATTCCGATACCAATAATTCTTGGTAATTACCAAGAATAACATTCATCTTCGAAACGGACATATCCATTGCATTTGAAATCTGAGGAATTCGAAGAGATGAATAATAAAATTTTAAAACGGCGCGGTAATGTACAAATATTCAGTAACCAATTAGGGAGCTGATTACATCATGCATCGAATTAAAATTATTTAAATAATCATTCATAATAAAATGATTTTTAAACAAAATGCAAAATTAAATTGTATTTTAATATTTAACAGCCATAAATAATGTTTGAAACATTAGATTAAATTTGTAGATATTAATAAAACCAATTACTTTTTAAGTAAGGTGACATCATTGATTACATCATCCACAACATAAAATATCATAAACAACAAAATTTTTATTTCAAATAAAAATGCAAAATTAAATTGATTTTTAATATTTAGAAGTCATAAATAATATTTAAAACACTTAATTTATGCATAATAAAACACATCATTTTTAAAATAAAATGACAACAAAGTATCGGTTACCATAAATAACTTGTCCAGCAATGGGTTTACCATAAGTCGTATCGCTCACCAAAATCTTTGCAACCATCTACCAAAGTAGCACCAAATATTTTCTACATCTTGCTTGGATGCAAAAGCTATTTGTCATAAGTATTAATAAATTTAACTTTCTGTACAATTTTATATATATATATAGTCTGGTCAAAGACTTCAAGGATTCCATTAATACAAGAACAAAAAATACATCTTTTTCTGAATACTTTACTCTTTTTGGATAATGGCACTTTGTTTTTTACAGATTGGCAATTTATATGTTAGTCCTTTGGTAGCACTGTCATGATATAACATTACTTTATATTGTCATATACTTAAGATGAAGCTAAGTTTAAAAAAAAAATCCTATGCATTTTCTCTTAAAAATTTGCAGAACTGTACATTCTATATTTCTCTGTACCTTAGAAATGTTGAAAACAATCCCCAGCTCATTGTTGGTGTTGTTGGTACTTATGATTGCTACATATTCCTTTATCAGACCCTAGATGTAAAAATGTATTATTTGCATACTTGGAATATTCTGTTTAAATTGATTTATTTTTGATTAAATGACTTTCTCTCTTCAAATGAAAATTGTTGAATTATTGGTGCCTTCATTATTTTCAGTGTTTTTTTACAACAAATACGATTACTAAATTCCTCATCCTCATCAAATAACAAATCTTCAATAATTTCAGTTTCTGCTTGAAGCTCAATTTATTTTTCATAGTAATAAACTCTTTTGCTGGAAAAAAATAATAGTAAAAGTACTTTTAAAGAAAACGTAATGGGAAGTAGTAAGTGTGAAACAAATTTTTAAGCAATCTAAATAAAATAATTCAAACATTGTTTTCATGTTAAATGATGCTCATCATAAGTTGAAATTTTAGTTAATCTCTGCATTTGTAAAATTGACTAATATGAGGATGTGCGTGAACTTCCAGAAATCCCAAATTAGTATACTCTTTTGTTTAAAACAAAAGTATAAATAGTTTTGAAGGGAAGATAATAGGAGAAGACAGGCAAGAATTTCAGCTGCTTAAAAGGGGGTAGGATTGCAGAAAGAAGAGATTTCTCAGATCTTTAGTTGGAATAGGGCCCTTAGATACTTATTGCGTATCTTCATGAGTTATTTTATACATTCCTATTAATAAACTTATGTTTTTATGCATTGTTTTGTAGTCCTCATGTGATTGTAAAAGTGAGGGCTTACTATATATTTTTGTCTTCTTGAGTTTTAGATAATTCCAATTTTAGCACAACATAAAGTAATCTGATTGTTATATATATATGTAATGAAAAGATATTTTTAAATCTGGATTGCATTCTTTGGTTGAAAAGTATTCCATTTCTGAAGTTTCAGCTGAGATGCATTCTTGACACTGTCTGATTATCAGAATGCTTTTTTTTCCCCTGCAGATACTCTTATTGTAATATTTAGACAGCATGCAAGTATTTGCTTTACAGTCACTACATAGCCAGTATAGTAAAGCAACAAATTTCCTCCCCACAAAGGTAGAAATTACTATTTTATTTTATGGCCTTTCCAAAAATTATTTTCACAAAAGTAGTAATTCTAAAAGTGAAGATAGCAAGAAGATTTCACAGCTTTTTGTTCATTCTGAGTTTTCTTACATGGTTTTCTCAATCCTGTAACTACTGGGGTATCAAGGTTTCATTTTACTGGCTCAAGCTTGTAAACTTAAAATAAATTACTCTAAACTACCAATTTTATACTCAGAAAAATGTAGGTCTCTTAATAGGAGACATTAAACAAGTTCTTAGCACTGTTTTATATGTTTTTATATTGTTGTGACTTAACATTGTGTTATATATTTTTATAGTGTTGTGACTTAACATTTTTTTATATGTTTTTATAGTGTTATGACTTAACATTGTTTTATATGACCATGTATTTGAAATAAAATCTTTCAAAAATATCATTGCAGATTTAGCACATGCAGAGTTAAGGAATTAAAATATATTTGCACATGCAGAGTTAAAGAATTAAAATATATTTGCACATGCAGAGTTAAGGAATTAAAATATAGCTAAGTCAGTGCTTAAAATAATAAATAAGAAATAAGTATACAGCAAATTGTTATTGATTCTACAACAGTCAATGAAATGCTTTGCTAGGAAATTGTAATAGAGAAGCTTGTAAATGAATTTTAATGTATTTTGCTTTTTACAGTTCAGATAGTTTTCTTAATAATTTTTAATAAGAATGTTGGCAGCTTTATTTGTTTGTGAATTTTTTAATTAAAATTGTTTATATGAAATTTATGTCATTAATTTTTTCTGAAAACTTTCACATGCATATTTTACTTAATACATGCATTATCAAATAAATACTTTTTTACATGCAAACATATCTGAACATATTTTGATAAAAATTAGATCTTTTTACACAAATAATAATACAATTTTTTTGGTAAAAACATTTCAAAACAAATAAATCAGGAATATTTCTAAAAATTATTATTTTACCAATACACGAATACAAAAATTTTGAAGATTGACACAAATTTTAATTTAATAAGTTATTTTATGCAAAAAACTTAAGCAAAATCGTCATTTTTCCTCACTAATTTTAAAATGTACATTTGCTCTGAAAAATATCATTCTCAGCAGTTCTCATAAATCAAAAGTATCGAAAACTTAAACTAAAGTTATGCTTTATATAATAACAAATTTTATTTAATTTATAAGATTTATAAATAACAAAAGGTTAGTTTTTAGTCCAAAGCGCTTTGTCCCCGAAGGACTATTGTTTTCGTTTTTCGATGAATCACTATAAATGTCCGTTTCACTTTTCAAACTGTTGCCACCAAATGTTAGAATCCTGCATTATATTTGAAGAAATTAAATAATGAAAAATCTGCATAAATGTATGTATATTTCTTGCATTGTGATAAAACAACGGTACGCAGAGTCATCGAATTTTAAATGATGTAATCCTCCTACGAATATGGGCATGTGGAAGATCAAATTTGAAATTTGTTTTCTTATCGGTTTCATATTTTGTAAAACTTTAACGAATTCAAATCGAGCAATGGCAACACTCTACGGGGGGGGGGGGGGGTCCTTTTTATTTCCAGCGCCCTGAACTGTGTATCAGAAATTCTAAAGATATGCTTATTTTAAAATTATTTTGGGACATTGCTATTGAACTGAATTTTATAGTTTAAGTGCAAAGTTCATGATATTTAATAAATAAAGGTAACACACAAAATGTTAAAAAAACACACTTTTGGATATAATTCAAAATCTGAAACCTTTGATTTTTTTACATTTTTTGTAGTCTGCCATTGTGTTTTTATCTTATTAAAATCATTAAGCATTAAAAGTTTTATAAGATCTAGTATTCCTTTTATTAATCCTGGTGCTTTGTACTATACAAATACAAGGACTGACTACTTGCATTAAATAGTAAAATTGTATTATAAATAAAAAAAATGGATTTTTACCAATATACTAGATATACTAAATTCAAATTAAAATTTGAAAATCTATTGGAGTGCATTTAATAAAAAATTATGACTCTTTTAATATGAGTGGTTTACCTATATTACAGATATTAACTTTAGTTTCTGTGGTAAATAATGTAAATATGTTGCATATCTTATTTCTTACCTGACTTCTGAGAAATTATTTTTGCAAAAGTCTAAATATTTATTAGATGTGGAGGTACTTTGTGAACCATTTAAGAACCAGTTTTTAAAATTTGCTTTAAATGTTTTGGGCTTTAATTTTTTAAAACTTGAAAGCTGCATCTGATCTTTCAGTTTCATTGTCATAAAATTTACATTGAATTATGTAAAGAAATATTTAGCGAAATATTTATTAAAAATTTTAAATTTAAAGTCTTAGAAAAGTTAAAATTTATTTTTCATTGTTATAGCATTCATCTTTTAATGAAGTCGCAGAGAAAACATTTTTATGAGTACATAATAAATGTGCACATGCATAGATCTCATTTGCGAATTCATGCATAGAATAAAACTAAAAATATTTCAGCATCACTACACGTAGCAGCAAGAAGCTAAAATTTTTCCAAGAATCAATGAATTATTCCAAAACTATGAAATAATTTTATTCATTAAAAATAAGTTCATAAGAAATTTATGAATAAAATTTATGTCTTTGAAAGGATAAAACTAGGAAAAATTTTCACTTCATTTTTGATATTAATTCTCTAGTTTTTAACATGTGTATTTAATGACTTTACCTATTTATATGATAGTTTCTTGCTGCAAGTCCTTAAGAGATTTAGTAGGCATTGCTGGCTGTAGCAGCAGTAAGAGAGCATTAAGAAACATTTGGGTAATGACAATGTGCTTAAAATTTTGGTTAGCTAAAAATTTAAAAAATAAAAATAATACAAAAAAATCATTTTATATGTTTAAGTTGTATGCATGTAAGGTTCACTTTTTTAACTTGAAGGAAACACGAAATACAAATTACAGCCTAACATTCTGAAAATGAGATCTCTCTTTTATACTTGCAGTGATTTCTAGTATCAGCCTTTCATCCCTTGAGTGGGTCGATAAAATGATTATCAAGTTCGTTTGGGGACTAAACACCAGGGGGAGCCTGCGACAAACTGACCATAGCCCAGGGCATAAGCTGACACACTCTGGGGCCCAAGGTCAAGAAAGCATATTTCGAAGCACTGCAGGCCTTAGCCCACTCGGGCTATTGCGCCACTGAGTTTAGTTTTAGATTTCTAGTATGGTAAGAACCCTGCTTGCGGAGAATAAGTTCCAATAAGATCCAGCATTAAGCAAGATCATCATAACACATAAATAACTGGGATAAGTGAAACAGAGAATAAGACAATTTTTTTGTTTCATTTGTAACATTTATTGTTAAATATTTTCTTATTATACTAATTATAGACTTATTTATTGTTAATATAGTTTTTTTCTTTTAATAAAACATTCATGAAAATCCCAAAACATTTGAGTAAAAAAGTCACGTTTGTCATGAGGAAGGTTCTTCCTAAGTTGACATTTTTTATTTTTTGTGAATAAAGTCACTTAGCATCGTTTACATTTTTCTGTTTCATTTAGCAGTTGGTTATTGACAATAACACATCTCATCAATAATACTTCGTCTTGCCTTTGAACTGTTATCAAAATTTGAATAATTTTTTACAAAATTGGTCCATAATTTTAGTTATAGTAGCTAAACGCTTTTTAGAAGATCGTTGAAAGTTGCTTCTGCTCCTCATCTTCAGAAACACTTACTTTTGTCATCTTCGTGCACTTGTTCAGCTAATATTTTAATAGAGCCTTTTTGGAGACTTACACCACTTGTAACTTGCAATAATTCTTCATTATCCTGAACATATATATTATTAACCCTTTTTCATTAACTAGCTTGACAATTTCATTGACATCAACAATAAACTCTCTTGTGTCAACATCCTTGCTTAGCTCCGGCCATACTACTGTGGGATTCTAATACTACTGTGTAATACTGAAACAGTGTTAAGTAGGATCTTGCTGCATATGCACATACCACATGCTGTTTCAACTTAGGCAGAATTTTCAAAGTTTAATTCATGTGTAGTGGAAAGAATATGTGCATGCTTTCTTAGGTTCATGGCTATGATCATTTAACTACACAAGAAGTTTAAATCACTACCGTTCTTTCTTTTCAGTGCAGGGTGAATGCAATTTAACACGTTGAGCCTGGTGCCGACTTTGCTGTCCTTTCCGGGTTGCCAGCTGGTTTTGGTTCAGCCACTTATCTAGGTAATAAAATCGGCTTAATCCAAATTCATAACAAAATTTTAACAAAAAAGTTGTTACATATTGTAATATGTGTAAAGCTAAGCCATATTTTTGTTTAGAATGTTTCAATAAATTTCATTAAAAGTACATTTGATCACATTTCATCGAGACTATATTTTTTAAACTTTATTATTGTCGGTCCTGTGGACCGACGCCAGCCAAACGAAAATTCCAGGGCCGGTCACCAGGGGCTATGTCGGCCACACGGTTCACTGCCGGCCCCTAGGGACTGGCGCCCGGCTCAACATGTTAACCTTAAAATTTCTGTGAATATACAAATATTCAGTTTAAAGAATATGTAAGATATTATAAGGGTAAGGTGTAATGGAGAAAGAAACTATGATTTTATCATTGATTATCCTTCAGTTTATTTTACAAAAATATAGAAATGTTAACAAAACAGTACAAAAACAGTTTAATTGTTTAAGCATTGTTATGACTTTTCGAAAGCACAATGACTTTTTAACTAAATTCCAAGTATGAATGATTCTTAAGTCTGTTATACACCTAGTATATTTTATGGTATTTCAACCATATACATTTAAAATGAAATTTTCTCTGGGTTTTGAAACTTTTTTTTTTTCTGCTCTGATGTGGCACATATGTGCATGCAGTGAGTTCGGTGGCTGTGCATGTTTAATGATATGCATAGTTGGGGTTGTGGTATTTGCATGTGAAATATCATTGAAGTGTGTTCAGTGTGATAGTGTTTTCATAGTAATTAAATTTTTTTTTTTTTTTTTTTACTACAGCGTATATCATAGTTCAAATTATTAAGTTTTTTTCTGTGCTTCTTTGAGATTATTTTCTTGCTTTTAATGGGAAAAATCTTTGTTAAAGAAATATTTTGTCTCATTAAACTCAAAATAATTATTTTTAGTCGAAAATTAATAAAACCTTAATTATTAACACAAATAATTTTATTTCACACAGTAAAACAGTATTATTCCAACATACTTTCAGGACATTCAGCATTCATTTGAAATTAATTGCTCATGCACTTTCTCTTAATTAAAAATATAATCATTAAGGTTTTTCATCAATTCATTTTAATTTCATACCATTTTTTTAAAAACTATATTGCTTATAAGCAAGTGCTCTTCATAATTAATGAACATTGAAATAACATTTCATATACAGAGAAATTTTGACAGTTTTAAAATGTTTTCATTACTCTTAAACCTATATAGAATCAAATAAAACAATTTTCCTAGAAATTAAAAATGAGAAAATACTTTTAAATATAATGCACTCCCTCCATTTTTTATTAAAATTTGCAATATTCCAAATATTTCAAAATTCTCAAAACTTGAAAACACTTTTAATGAAAGAACATACCAGTCAGATAAAAAATGATAGCAGTAAAATTTTGATATGAAAGTGATTTCAACGGTAAATCTGTTATTTTGAAATTTAATTTATAGATTGTAACAATAAAATATATTATTAATAAATAAAATAGTAAACTAAATAAATTAGTAACAGGGAATTAAAAATTCGAAATGTACAGCCATTTAAAACTTTAAAATTAGGCAAAATTTAACTTCAGATTGGTAGAAATTTTAAAAAATACCAAGAGATTTGGAATGACAAAAGTATTTTTTCTTAATGAAGTATTGCAATTTGATGAAGAAAGGCAAGTATTAGATCATTTCTTAAAATGTATAGCTTTTATAAAATAACTACCAAAGCTGAACTTTGCCTAACTTCAAAAGTAATTTAACAATGAGAGTTGATTTTAAAAATCCGGCCTTCTAATTCATTTGTGCAAATATTTGTTATTAATAATCATACTCTAGTCGGGTGCAATATGATATGATATTCAGATCCCGAATTATTTCTTCTTGGTATTTCTTAATTTAATTTTCTTAACAATATAAATCAGATTTTTATAACATCATGATGTTTAATCCATAATCATACTCTGATAAATTACTGTTCAAAATGCACTGGAATTTATATTATTTTGCTATATGTTTCTCCTGTAATGCAATTATAAGCTAACAGAAATGTTTTATAAAATTATTATCCAAACAATTTAAATTACAAGATTATGGATAATAATAACAGAATATGTCTTTTATTGAATGTATTACATAACAGTTACAATAAAATGATTAAAAGTTTTCATTCAGGCATAAATTTGCTCTTCTTATGTTGAAACAACATAGAAGTTGACAGTTTTTTAATTGAATTAATAAAATAACATGTTTTATTATTCAACTATAGCACAAAGGTTAATAACCTACAATTTGCAATAAGTACACCTATATTTTGCATTATAGGTTTACTAAATACAGGTGACACAAAGACTGGCATAAATATATTCCATTTTTAAAACTAATTATTTTTAAATATATGCACTAAATCTGTATCTCAGCCTATCTGACAGTGAAATACAATTGTATTGTATACAATTTTATGCAGTTAAAATTTGTGCATTCAATATACATTTATACTTGATTTTCTTTTTACTTTTTTTAATTTGCAAAGATGATAATGTAGTTGAGCAGTGTAAAATGGGCTGTTCAATTATTAAGCAAAAATTATTTTTAGGTCATTTGGGCCGGGGGTTATGAGATTTTATTTACAAATTATGATGAGATGTACGTATTTTTATTTTCACGATACAGGAAGTGGAACTCTTTTCCAGCCCATAAGCTAAAGTTTTTTTAATATGAGTTTTTTGTGAAAATTAAAATTATTGTAAAAATTTGTAAGTAAAAATGTAGTTATTATGTGACTATATTAACAAAGATCCATACTGAAATGATTATTTTTCAAGTTTTTTTAAATTGAAATTTGGGGGTATATGTTAATTTTTATATATGTTATTATATATGTTAATTTTTTACAAAGTTCATGTAATTATTTTTTCTGATTACATATTTGCCATTTGATTATACTTTTCATTTTCAAATTCATAAATGTATGTTTAAAAGTGTTGTTTTCTCTGGAACAGGAAACATACATTTATGATTCTAATGAAACAAAAAATTCTAGTTCTTCACATAAGTGTAAGTATTTTACTTTTTGCAATTTGAACTCATTTAATTTTGGTTAATTATTATGCACCGGTCCAATTAATTCAATATTTGGTTTTGAAACCGAGAAGGCATAAAAATGAATTTTTAGAAGTATTAAATGAATTTTTAGAAGCCTGTATAGAAGTTTCTTTTTTTTATATGGTAAAAAACATATAGAATATTAGATAAATTCACATCATTATATATTATTTAATATCTCACTGAAAGCTTCTTAAGAATATTCATAATGGAATATTCAATTTTTGAAATAAATGTTCATGTATATATGATAATAAAATGCATATAAGCACATCAGTGGGGAGGGGAAGGACTTGAAAATATAGCCAATTAAAGTGAAATCAGATAAGAGGAAGTCTAACGTATATATATATCTATAAAACATTCCCTTCAAATTAAAATTCAAAACTTACCAGTTTATTAATAAATTTGATTGCATCCAAAGCCTCAATCAATACTTCTGTATACCAAATAAGCAATTAAATATACTTCTTAAATTGTTATCAAAATTTTCAATGACTATAAATCTGCACTTGATCTTTTTAATTCAAATATAAATTATAACAAGCAAAAATAAGTATAGATAGGCATAAATATGTGATAAATTTAAAAAATAAGCTAGTTTCAATTCAGTTATTTTTTCAAAGTAAGAATATGGATGAGTGACACTTGGAGCCAGTCAAATGTCATTACTATGATTTATGTATCTAGGGCTGGTTCTTTACATATTTACAAAATGAGGAGTTGTAATGTTAGTCTAATGAAACTGCTTTCCCAAATTTAGTGAATAATTTCAAGAATTTTCTTGTGGATAATTAATTGGGACACAAAGGGACTTGCGATAAGAAGAATTTTATTAGGAGACCAAAGTGTTTCTGATTGCTTAATCATAGATTTTAAATCGAAGCAGAGTAATGATAGCTCACATATTTGAAACAAAGGAATACAGCTTTTTAGTTTAGAACTCTTCCTTTTCTGGAACAGTGTTAAACATTATACAAAATAGTGAAAAGAGTTCGTTCACAAGAGCAGTTTCTATAACCTTATCGAAAAATTTGAAATTATTGACACAATACTTAATGGCGATGCTAGTGCAAGTGACAACCATTTTCAACACACACAAAAGTTGAAAAAACAAAATTAAAGAATCATCAATATGATAAAAAAATTATCTTACTTTATTTGAGGAAGCTCAGGCCCAGAACCTTCAGGAAGTAAGTTTAACACAGCAGTAATTATACTTGTCTAAGGGAAATGAATGCAGGTGACTAATCTAATTACGTCATTTTTATCTTGAATACATCAAATGTCTCAAAGGGTTTTAATATATTAAAGACTCTCAAATCAAACAGGAAGTTGATCTACAAGCTAATGAGTAAAAATTTAGTTAATGACTTTTCTCCCAACTAAAGTTATTGTACGGCATTTTTTGAAGAAAATTTCTCACACAAAAATCTAACTTATAATGTTTAATAAAGAATCCCTTCCTAACGTGATTAGTAATTTCTGACTAATGTAAGATAAGATCATTAATGCCTCTGTCTTTTAAATGATTCATATTTTTAGAACAGTAATGTCTTCTTTTAAATGGACATTGTTTTTTTATCAAATAATTAGTCTGGATTATTTCATGTTTTTGCTATTCAAAAAATAAGATAAAATTCCTGATCTAAAATGCCCACATATTCTCTCTCTGAGATTATCTTAGACATCTCCAACATTTTTCAAGTGGGGACAACTTTTATAAATTAGAATACTCTGAAAACCACCTTACTTTTGTTCTCATCAAAAGTAATTGTTTTAGCATATGTTGCTACCAGTATAGTCATATTTTTAGAATATATTTAACCAAAATTCTTTTAATTTTATAGTGATGTTAAGTAATGCAAGAGAATTTATATTCATTTTTAATAATTCATTGTTATTAGAATTTAAATAATGTTTGTATTATGAATTAAAAATGAAATAAACATTGGTGCTCACATTATGAGATGGATGAGCCTGGTAATTCTAGGACAACTATTCTATATTTGGATGTAGTATATTAATAAACTTTAAACTGAGATCAGCATGACATCAAGTTAATTTTGGTACCTTTGTTTTTATTTGAGTTAATGATGAAAACCATTTCTCACACATGTATATAGAAGGAAATTGAATTATAGTTTTTAAAGCACCACTGCACAGTTCACTATATTCCTTTTTCACTGGTGATGAGGTTCCATTCCAGAAATTGACCATACCTTCTGCTTGGAATTTCATTTTAAGTTCGGTGTCCTTCAGGATTTCACTTGGCTATCCTCTTTCATCTAATGGCAGTTTAAATATAGCACTGGAAAGGAACATGAACCCATGAGATATTGTTATATTTACCAATTGAAGAATAAGTTTCAAATCGTGATCTCAGAATTTTGAGATTCGAACATATGTCGCTGCATAATTCTTTTGTAATAATATCATATTCTATTAAAAAAAGATTATAAGGTTGAAAATGGTGAAAAGTTTCACTGTTTTACACAACTAATCCACAGACGAAGTTTCTTTCTCAAATTCCTTTATTTTTTCATGGGCAGTGAGAGCAGTCTAAATCTTGCAAATAGAGATTTAGTTCAATTAGTTTTTACGTCCATCTTGAAGATATGCCAATGTACTTAGCTACATGTTATCAACAAGACATGATGTAAAATTATCATTAATTTCGTATATAAATACACAAATAAGAGGTCTTCTTACCATAATTCAAAGAGTGTGGTGAGTATCTTGTGAAAGGCAGTGAACTTCAGAATGAAGGAGAAGCTGTTTGTGCTGGTTATCCATGTTATTATAAAGTAAAATCATTTGCTTAATAAAGTGAACTAGCTTAATGCTGTCCTCTAGCATAGTTTCGAGTTTATAGGATATACTTATGGCCATCAAGCCTTTCCTGTGAATGAAATAACGGAACCAGATAACGTTATGTGACACAGCTCTAAATTTAGCTACATCATCACTATGCCTACAGGTAAGTGCACAAGCCCCATTTGAACAAACTTTCACTCAGCTTCATACTCTTGCATGTACCATTTAGAACTTCAAAAATTTGTTTTCCAGTTATACAAGTTGGCAGAGTTTTCTGAAATAACATATCTTGATGAATGCTATTTGTTAAACTTATACCTGATATAAAAAATCAACAGTATATCATGCAAAATATCTGTTGCCTCATCTGTCTGAAGTGAATAAAATAGAATTTCTTTTGTTCTACTGATATGTCCAGATTCTATGTAATTAGCCATGTCATTGATTTGGCATGTACCTGTCACGTTTGAAAAAAAATTATTATAATTAAATCAATGTCTTTAGATTTAATTAATGTCTTGGTATTAAATCAATGTCTTTAGATAATTTTTCATTAAACATTGTTTTAGCTATGTCTTGTAGCTGGAAGTATCATGGTCTCACTTATAAAATGGGGTGTCCTGCTCTTTTTAATATGAAGATTTACAATATAGGAAGCTTCTAAGATCTTTTTGCTTGCAGAACCTACATTACAAACAACTTTCACTTTTTATTCAGTTCTTCAACACATCTTAGGAAAAATTCAACAGGTTTACTTTTTAAACTCAGTCATTTTGTTTCTAAGTGCTGCTTCAGTTTTGGGAGTTTTATTTTGTAACATAAAAGGCATTGAGGTTTTGATTCACTCTCATTGCCACATAAATTAAATCCCAATATCTCTTGTCATATTTTTGAAAATATTTTTTCTCTGAACACTAGTGCCAATATATTTTTTAATGGCACTAGCATCATTGGTATTAATATCATAACCACATACATATTCTGCACTATTAGCACACTAATGAAGAGTATCTTCACATTCTTTTATTTTAAACATCCGGTTCGAAGCCAGGTTTCCATTATGTACAACAATCACTGCATAGCAGAAACATATTATAGATTTTCAGTGTGGTATAAATGTTAATCTGAATTTTATACTCCTCTTTTTTTGAAAATCTACAGAAATATAATGGAGAATGAGGATCATAGACTGAGAAATACTGTCTTAAGATAATGGTATGCTGTTTGCATTCAATTCAAAACTGCAACAGCAAGTAAAATTGCAAAGCTGTCTGTGCTTAATAGGTAATTATGCAGATTCAGAAAATGACTGAAAACGTCTCAAAATCCATGGAACCTATTTTGAATTTGTTTCATAAAATTTTCAAGTGTTTACAATCACTATATATTTTCCCCATCTCTATTTTCTTAAACATTTTATGAAAAATTCATTTTTATGCACTCAGAATACTCTAGAAATGCATTCAGTTTAAATTCAACATGATTAATAAAGAAAAAACTTGTCTCTGCTCTTTTCTTAACAGTGCCAAATCATTTTGCCAGAGCCATGCAATGAAACAACATTTTGTATATTTGGTGCTTATTTACATGTAAAAAATGAAAGATCTTTAAGAGCTATGAGTTTGCATGAAGTTTTGTAATAAAATTGGCAAAACCTTTTTATAAATGTTTTAGATGTTACAACAAGTTTATAGAAAGGACTGTTTTACTAGTCCCAATGCTATGAATGGTATTGATGCTTCAAATTTGGCAGAGTATCCACCAAAGATGACCTGAAAACCGGATGCCTTTCCATGTCAATGGGCGATACTTCACATTGAGGTAACTGTCGGCGAGATTGCTGAAATGCAGGCATCAGCAAAAGCTCATCTCATACTGTTCTGAATGAAAATCTGCAGATGCATTACATTGTAATAATTTGTACACTGCCTCTTGATTAATGAGTAAAAAATGAACTGTATCACAGGTACTTAGCAGTTGTTAAATCATTCAAATGTGGATTAAAAATGTTATAAAACATGTCATAACAGGAGATGAAACACGGGCTTATAAATAATTAAAACCAAATGGAAATCACCTCACTGGGTAAGAATGTCACCAACAAGACATCCAAAAAGCATATCATAGTTGATTGAATATGAAGATAATGTTGATTGCCTTTTTTGATTGGCAAGGAATCAATCATGAGTTCATTAAATGAGGCCAAACAATCATTCATTTTTGTTTGGATGTTATGAGGCATTTAAGAAAAGCAGAATGAGAAAAGAGGCTGTGAGTTTGCAGATACAAGATGTGGATGCTTTGCACACTTGTTACTCCTTATCCAGGAAATTTTGGTCAAACAAGAAGAGATAATCATCCCATAATCTTCCTATTCTTCAGATTTGGCACCTGTGGACTTTTTTGTTCTCAAAGTTCAAATCCATTTTAAAAGATCAACATTTTGAAACAATAGAAGAGATAAAAAAATCCGCTGTGAGATGTGCTTGTGACTCACAGGCATTCCAACAATGAAAGACACATTGGAAGCAGTGTATAAATAAAGGAGGAAAATATTTTGAAAGAGACAAGTCTGATTTAAAGGTACTCTTATTAATTATGGATTTATTTTAAAACTCAGTTTCTTTCAGGACAGACCTTATATAATAGAATGAAAAAAATCAGCTGTTTCAGACCAAAGTAGAAACACATTGCATGCTAATACATGTTGATATTTTAAAAACATATGGTATTTTAGTTTTTCCAGACTTCACAAAAAGAGGCATTCAAGAAATCCATAAACACTGACTTTTTAATATGGAATTTTTTTTATTTCTTAGTTAATTGAACTCAAGAGTAGATACTGCATGTTTAGAAATCCTCACTTTCTTGGATATTATCAGTAATGACCCTGAAGACAATAGCATCAGAAGACTGGCAATTGGTTATGTATATATTCTGAAGGTAATTGGTTATGCATATACTTTATATTAGCAATTTATTAGGCAATAAATCCAGCATAAGGTGTCATTAAATCAAAATTATTATAGTCTGAAATATGGTTTTATCTGATTTATTTTTAAACTTGCAACTTTGGGTTCATGATCAGCTGTTCAAGAGAGTCATGTAATCTCTTTGATATGCACATGGTATAAATTAATAAAAACTTCAGCAATTCATTTTTGTTTCTTACATTTTTTTAGTACCTTGCAAGTATAGAGTTTTGATGTAAAATATTTTAAGTTGTGATTTTATTAATTTTCAGTATATAAGAAATCAAGTAGTATTTTAAACATGTTTACATAACTCATGAATAACAACTGGACAGCAATTTTTTAGAGGTATGAAATGTTACAAAGTGTTTCTAAATTTGTCTAAAAGTGATAAAGTTCTTTAAAGCATTTTTTGAAATTGCTTGCTTTTAGTAAGATTTCTGAGAGTGAATGGAACAGGTTAAAACTTTTAAAAGACCCTGAAGAATATTTTTATCTGTTTTGTCAACATTCTGAATTAATGAAATCATCTTCACTTTTAGTAATGAAAAGCCATAATATTCACATATATTATGTTTTGCTAACAACTTCTAGAAAGACAAGACAAATAGATATTTTCATTTAGATATTTTTAGTATTCACTTTCAGAATGTTACATTCCTACTTAAAAAACAAGACGAAATATTCTAGGTTTACATGCTGAAACCATGTTTAAGTAGTCTTCAAATTACAGAAGTGCTTAAATCACTACCCATCCACATTGCAACATAGACCTACCCTTCAACCTTTCAAACACCTAGACATCAATTCTGAGTATAACAACCCTGCAGAAAAAAATGAACCTTCCCCAAAAAAGATACATTAGATCAAACTATCCATTTCAGTTCCAGCTGACTAAGCTGATAGGTTGTCTGTGAAAACTCTGTTATTTTTGTCTAAATGTGGTTTCAGCATGCAAACATAAAATATTTTATCTTGTTTTTAACTTAACTTTAGCTGCATGCAGTATTTAATTCTTCAACAAGTTTACATTCCCTTCATTTTCCAGTTCAGTTTCACTTTCTTCAGTGTGATAATCACATGCTAAGTATACTTTTAAATATAAAGCTTAATGAAGTCTTTTCATGAAGCATCAATTTACTTTTCAAAGAAAATGGCTATTACACTTAATTTAGATTGCAATCACTTTTTTCTTTTCACAGCTGTGAAATCTTGGTTTATGGTAATTTACTTAAAATTGAATTCTAGGAAATTACAGCTGAACTCTTTATTAAGTTGTTTTACAATCTGTGCAGAAAAAAAACCCATGAATATTTTGAAGCTTCATTTCTATATTCATTTTCATTAACTATTTACTGACAATAAAATATAACAATAAAAATATCATATTCTGCATTAAATGTATCAAAGATTTCATATACATAATTTCAAAAATGAAAATGCAATATTTTAAAAATACAAAATAAATTTTTATGGTCATTCCTGGGGGGAATGCTTATAACATATGAACTTTTCTTAATATTTTAAAATTTCCTATTAATATTGTTGAACTGGTTTCATTATGTATGACAGCCTTTCTTTTTAAGTACACTATTAAAAAAAATAACAAATTTGAATCACAAAACAAAGCTTTGCTTATCACAATATTCACTACTTTCATATCACAAGAAAGATACAGTTAGGATATTTGATTAAAGCTCTTCACACTTTATTCACGATCATATCATTTAACAGTATTTTTACTATGCGATTGCACATAATTGCTTTCATTGGGAAAAAATTCCAAACATCTTAAATACCCTGCAAAAGTTATACTAAACAAGGAAAAATAATTCTAACACATAAAAATTCTATCACTGAAAAAACTTAAAACTTCTTATAGAACACATAAGAAAATTATCTGACTAGGCAATAATAAACAAACCACACAATAGATTACACAAATTGTTATGATACAACCATTTCACCAATTTCCCAAAAGTGGAAAACATTTAATATGCTAAGACAATAACACATAGATGTACTTTGGCAATAGTTATCACAGAAAATACACTTATCCAATACATCTAGTGCGTAAGATCACAAACAGTATTCTTATAAACATTCATGATGTAAAAAAAGAAAGGCTTGCAAAAAGCACAGAGAAAAGATACTGCTTATTTGTGCAAAATGTATTTCAGGTAGTGGCATTCATTAAATTAATTAAAAAGATTATTTAAAATGCCTGCCTTCATATATAAAATGCATTTAAATTCAATTTAATATTTAGATATTGCTACATTCAAGAAAACTCTTTATTTGTTAGAACAATAACTTCATTAATTAACATAAATTCTGTAAATTTTAAATGCATGATCAAACTGTATAAGATCCCTTCATAAAGACTAATCTCAAGAATGATAATGCAGAAATCCCACCTTTTTTTTCAAATGAGAGGACTTAATTCTTTTCTTCTACAATGCATATATTTTTAATATTAAACATTCAAAATAAAAAGAAAATTTGATTTAGCTTGCAGAGATAATCTTGGAAATGATAAGTTAAATTAACTTATCATTTCCAAGTTTAAATAATTTCCAAGTTCTTCTTTAAATGATAAGTTAAATTAAGGGACAGCAGACATTAGCCATCGACTATATCTGTTTTACAGATCAAATGTGTTATAATTAACATTAGTGCTGTGCTTACAGTTTCATTAACATTGATAACGTAGTGTTATCATTAATATTACTAATGTGGTATTATCATTAACATCAATAACATCATCAAACCTCATATTTTTAAACATCTGAGGTGGCATTACTATATACAATTTTATAATGGTTTATCAAGAATTCAACACTAATTGCACATATTATATAACTACAAACATATAATAAAAATGGAACACTTATATTTCATGTATGATGTTAAAATATGTATATTTTTCAACATGAAAATTTTGTGTAGTATATCAATTTTTTTCAAATGCTTTAAGTTAATACTGCAAAAAGATAGCAACTTGCCTTTCAATTTTTCTCCTTATTAAACAAAGAAGCACTTTTGTAGAATTGCAGATTTTTAATAAAACATTTATACTTTGCAAAGAATCCCACCTTTTTTTCAAATGAGAATTCTACAGAATAAAAAGAAAGACATATTTTTTTTGATGGGGGGAGGGGGCATAGATGTTTAAGCTAGCAGATGAAAGAAACAGTTTTAAATCTAAAAAAATATAATTATACTGTGAAGTAATGCTTACTATTTCCTTACAGAAAATATATCATTGCAACAAATGCTGAATTGCAGGAGTAAAAGTTTATTAAATCAACTTACTGGCATCTTTTTTTATATTATTTGAATTTTTAAAAAATCTTTAGAAAACTGCTTATTATGTTTAATCTGAAAAAAAAAAAAAAAAAAAAAAAAAAAGTGAAGAACTGAAACAGGTAAAATCTTCCTGTATTTCAATAAATTCAATGAAAAAAAAAAAATATCGTACATTTTTAAGGTTTCAAAGAACTAATGAGAAGTAGTCCTTCACAAGATAATTTAGTAACATTTTAGAATTTCTCAACTTTTCAAATGTTAACTCGACATCTTAATTTCTTAAGGGTGGAACTAAAAGGCCCCCCCCCCCAAGTTACAATTATCTCTCACTGCCTCAGTTAGATTTAAGAAAAATGTATAAGCCTTTATTATCTCTGAGAAATGTTTTAATAATTCAAAGCCAATTAAACATTGTATACAGATCAAATATGCACAAATGCAAAGATGAGAACAGTGACATTTGCACAACTATCCAGCACTAATTTTATTATTAAATCAGATAATTCTGACAAATGCTTTTAAATTTAATTTTAAACAATTATAAATAAGCTAAAAATAATTCCACTCTTATTTATACACATTAAGATAAATAATTCTGACAAGTGAAAACAGTTGAGTGCACAGACATAATATGATTATTCATTACAAATTCAATAATTAAAATTTATTTTATACTTTTTTCTTCAGCTTTTACATATGGATAAATTTTTTTCGTGGGGATGGGCTTGCAGCGACTTTATTAATATCATACAATATACATCAAAACTGTAAAACTGAAGATCTCATTTCCGTAGCTGTGATGTACTGCATGATCTAGTAAAAATGTATGCAAATTCTATTTTTTAATGATATATAATGTTCTTTTTAGTCTCATTATTTATATTAAACAAAATTTAATATTTTTACGAAGCATTTTAATTTATCGTTAGATATGATTTTGAAATTTTTTTCCTGAAAAATAAAAGCAATAGTAATATTCAGCAGCCATATTAATACGTGATATATTTGATTTCATAAAGAACAGTGCTTTAAATAATTTCCTTTTTAAAAATACTGAATTACAATACACATGATTTAAAATCAAAATTTCCTGAAGGCAGTGGTTCAAGGTGCTGGTTTTTAAACTGACATGTTCCTTAATTTGTGAAATGCATTTTATTTCAGCAATTTGAATCCTTATATAATGCAAGAATGGAATACATTTTAAAAGGTTCAAGAAGGTTTATAAATCTTGAAAATTAATATTTGAAATACTGAAAGAAAAATATCACACTAAGCTCATTGTTAATTGGCGTTATATATACATTATGAAATGTAGATTTGTATTGAGTATCAAAGTTTATAATACAAATATGCAATTTAGAATAAAAATCAGCTTATATCAATCTATAACAAATATACTTCTGTCATAGAGAACAATGAAGTAATCACGTTTAATTATAATAGCTATGTCAGTGTTTATATAAACTATGCAAGAGGCATTCTGCTTGCAAAAAAACATTTCTGTTAAAAAATGTAAACAAAACACTTTTGTAATTGAAATGTACAGACTAGAAAGTACTTTATACATGAATAATGGCTTGTTCTCATGCTTTAGGTAAGTCTGGATCCATTTGCATTATTGGTATTATAAGATCATCCATATTAGGCATAACAAGAACTTTCTGTAACAAATGAAAGGACTATTTATCACAAACTGGAAGAAAATCTGATCTAACTTATTTTCAAATATAATTCAAAACTGATATACTATTTTACATTCAGTAGCATAAGAAAAATATGCATTTGTTATACAATAAAATATACAAAATTTTTCTGACATATTTTATGAAATTATTTATTTATTTATATTATTTAACAAAATTTTATTTATGGTACAGTTCTGCATAAATTTTTCAGTACAGTATTACCTTGTTAATTTGGACTTTATTAATCTGGACAATATAATGTTACTTACTCCAGAACTAAATATTAAAAATAAAGATCAATCATATTTGAGCAGCTTATTGTTAAAGATATTAAAACTTCAACTATGAATAGTTCCTGGCATTCTTTTAAATAAATCTTGAAATAGTATACAGTAAGAAATAAGAACCTCTTTATGAAGTGATGAAGAAATAAATGCCTCTGAGAAACACTGAATTGCAGAATGATGAGGATTAAAATAATTCGAGCTTCTTTCAATCAATAGCTACTTATAAATTTCAAAAAGGAAAAATTTCAACCAGGAGGGGATGAGACAAAACGCATAAAAAATTTATCCTGATTAAACATTAGAGTTAATATTACTTGAATAGAAGAGGAACCATCCAAACACACATATCAGAAAAAATAAAAGAATACACTTCCTATTCAAAAGAGTACTGGTACTTATTTTTTGGGGTTTGAGGCAATATGCATCAACTTTTTTTTATCACAGCACAAAGAGAATATTTATATTATCAATACTTCCTTATTGTTACCACCCCCAATATATAAACCGGTGCCAAAAGCTTTCTCATAATGGATAGTGCCAAAGTGACAACCTCTTAGAGCTCTTTACAAACAGCTATCAAATAGCTGACAGTCCTAACTATGGTCATTTACAACCTACTCAGGTTTGGCCCTGAGCAGAATTGTCAATTTTCACATTCCATTAACAAGATTACTCTTAACTATTTAAATAATAGATGCTTTAATAATAACATACAGTAGAAATTATAAAATTGAAATCAGTCTTTAACATTTTTTTTTTTTAAACGTACGCTTTCAGATTTTTAACATTGTTAAAATGATGCAACATAGATTTCACTACCTAATTATGGAAAAAATTTTCACATACTGATTTTTTTTTCTTAGTACAATAAATGTTAGCTCAAGTTGATTAGTATAAACTGTATCAATAAAACATACACTCCAATTTGATTTAGCTTTAAAGTAGGGTCAGTTGCAGCTAAACAGTTCCATACTTTATGCATACATTTTTATGTTATGACATATTGGCAGCTTTAACATTAAAAACTGAAAGTAAAAAATGAAAGCAGCTCAACCTAAATAATTAACAATAAAAAAATATATATAAAAAATGACTGAAGAATTATTTTCCTCAGGAAACTACAGATGTATATAAAATTTAACAGCATTTAGGAAACAAATTGTTTTTATAGAAGGCCTTTAAACTATTAATTAACAGGATGGGGTTAAAAAAAGTGGAAGCATGAAAATATATATTAAGCATTGATAACAAGGAATGAATATTTTACCTGAAATTCAGAAACCAATTTCCTTTCTATCCAGTCAGTAACATGAGTAAAAGTTACAACATGCTGGCCAAGCTTTGGACGGGCCACAATAGATAAATATGGATTTGTACGGAAACCATACCTATGATAATATAACATGCTGTAAATTAAAATTTTGTTTTGAAAATAATTAATGATTACAGGAAAATAATGAATACATGAACAGATGGAATTTTGTAAATATCACAGAAGGCAAGCACAGGAAATTATTTTTATTCTAGTAGCTTAGAATTTTATAAAACAAATTCATAATCAAAATTGCTGTTGCAAGTTATCAAAAGTTAACCAATATATGATCTGTGTGGAAATGCTACTAAACTATATAAACTGCTATTACCCATCCAGCACACAATGTTTCTTTTATGTGGAAGTGTCCCCTGCTTTTCAATTTGCGTGGAATTGTCACGTGTGGAAGTACAACCAGAGCACTGTCACGCTCTGGATGTAAACAAAAGAACAACATCTCCTTTGGCTACCAAAGCTCGGCAGCCCTGCATTATTCAAATTAGTGAGAGGAAAGCATCTCTTTCTATTCCTTACTCTACGTTTTTGATTAAGACACAGATAAAATTGGTGCTAAACCCAAAAATTGGTCCTTTTATGTATCTTTAATGAGTTTTTATATTTGTAAAATCTAAAGAAAGAAAGGGCAGCAGAGGAAAGTAAGCAAAAAGCAGTGAAGCAAGAGAAGAAATGCAGCATGTCTACGATGGAAACTAGACCAGATGATCTGGGTTTGGTTCACCTTCATTCCAGTTAAATTTAGGTTTTGATTTACAAAATTTGAAATTACTGTTGGCTGACGTTTTATACAAGTGTATCATGAATGTATCATGAATTAGCATTATTTAAGTATCAAGTGAGAAAGATTAGTTTTGCAACAGGAACAGTTTAAGAAGATTTATTATAAGTAGTTACTATTTTCAGAATGAAAAGGAGAAATAACCAACTTAAAATGTGGGCTACTACAAATTAAATTAGAAGTTTGATATAAATCTTTTTTTATTTATTTTTCTTTTTTTATATCTTATTCTTTTTTTTTTAAATATAATTATTCACGAATTCAGTACCTATTAAGTTGTTAAAATAGCCAAATAATTTTTTACCCCTTTGCAAAATCGGTAATTCATTGGCGACATTTTTTGAGAGTGCAAGAAGAAAATACCCAAATATTTATGCTGATAGTCATTTTATGAAAACAAACAAATACACATCCACACGAGAAATCTCATATAAAAGAAAAAATATGTATACATTTAACAATATATCATGTATAGAAACATAAATTTAACCATACCATAATCTGTCGCTGGGCATTGGGGGTATATTAAGAGCTAATGTTCCAGTTAACCATTGAACTTCCACTGTTAATACTAATGGGGTGTTTGATATATCTTCCATTGCTTTTTTTATGTATTTGTTCTTAGCAGCTTGCTGAAAATATGTTGACTGAGCAAGTCTGTCTACAAATCGTAATAATTTTTTGCCAGTGCTTCCTCCTGCAGCTTGTGAAGTACTGAAATATAAATAAAAATAGATTATGTTACAAAGAACTAAAGTTCAAATGTAATAATGAAGCATAAATATTTTAAATTAAATTTCAATTTATTTATAGTAAATAAAACAAACACTGTGAGTTACTATCTTAAAGATAGTCAGAATTGGTTTATTTAATTATATCAAAGCATCTACAGCTTTCTACCCAATGGAAGGGATGCCTCCACAGAGGACTTTCTATGGGAAACTGGCTCATAATTTTCATGATGATAAAACAAATAAATGATTAGCATAATAACACATATGCAGATCACACATACATTACTAATGTCCTCTTTTATTATTAAGAAAGGGAAAAGACAGCCGTTACTTAACACTAGAATTATGTTTATTTTTGTTCCTGTATACAGACAATTTATGTTACATCACATGAAAGAATGTGACAGCTATATCTGAAATGTTTTCAGCTATGAAAAAAGAGTGACATACAGAAATTGCAGATAATTTTTTTTTAAGCTACTTTATATTTTTGATGAAATCTGGACATAAAAGTTTTGAAAGCAAAACGAAAGTCGCTGAGAATAGCATTTACGGTATGCTGCAACGATATAGCTCAAAAGATCGAAAACAAAAGTTTAGGAAAACAAAAGTTTTTTAGGATTTTATCTGTGTCTAAGTCAGTACGTTGTTTAGGCAGATTCAAGACAAATTCCCGCACTTGGAAACAACTCAAGAAGAAGTTTCGAATTTGTTGCCAAGTGATGATACCCTTCAAGACGAATATTCCCAAGATATTTTGAAAGCAGAAGAATACTGAGACAGGTTCTGCTTGATTTGTTCGTTGTTAGAAAATGCAAAGAAGGGAAATTCGATTACGGAAGGAACAAAAACTGAGCAAAAAAGGAAATTCAAGCTTCCGAAACTTGAATTGAGGTTTTGGTTTGGTTTATTAGATTACGGCAAAGCACTCTAGGGCTATCTGCCTTAAGGGAGGGATGCCTTCGTGGAGGACTTTCTAAGAGAAACTGGCTCGTATACACATTACACATGGGGAAAACCATGAAAACGCCCATGCAGCCAGCCCGTTCGTGGGATTCGAACCTCGGACCGAACTACCAGTGTTCAGCGATGTTACCGCTCGGCCGCTGGTGGGCCTCTTGAACTGAGGAAATTTAATGGAGAACCGAAAGACTTTCTTGCCTTTTGATCCCAGTTTTGAAGACAAATTTCAATATCTGTTACAATGTGTGGTAGCAGATTCTAAAGCGTGAAGACTGGTAACAAGTTTTCTGTAAACTAAAGAAAAACTCTTCAAAGATGATTGGACAACTTAAAGAATGCTTCAGGAGAGATGAACTTTTTGGTTCAGATTTAATGTACGGGATCTACTTTCCATAGTAATGAAAAATGCTGCTGATCAGATTAAAGGAGATTTAGCTGAACTTTATGATTTACTTGAGAGCAAGCTCATGGCACTCCAAAGCCTCGGTAGAACTAAGGAAAAATTTGCTGAATTTTTGGAGCCACTTGTTGAGTCCTGTCAAACAGAGACTGTTCTTCGTGAGTGGGAAAGAAGCCACACAGCAAGATAGTGCACATTCTTTGGATAAACTTTTGTGCTTTCTTCGAAATGAAGTGCAAAGTGAGGAAATGATTAAGCTCGCTCGTACCGGGTTGGGAGCTTCACGTTCTGCACATTCACATCCACATGCTGATGATCTGGGTTGCTCTACAGATTGCTGTCTTGGAAAATGTTCAAGACAATACAGGTAGGCAAAATTTACGTTGTATTTTTTGTGAGAAATCCCACAATTCTGCCGAATGTTTTTCTGTTCGCAAAATGTATTTAGAAGATAAACGAAAGCTTTTGGTGCAAAAGCACGCCTGTTAGTTGCCTGCCTATTAGTTGGATATAGTTCACGGGCATGCAAAAATAAAGTAAAATGTTTAACTTGTGATAAATTTCACTATAACCTTATGTGCTCAAATGGCGAACCTGTAAAGCGAAATGAAACTGACAGTACTGTTATTTCAAGTAATGTATTGTCTAACCAGTCAACTGTTAATGAAAATGTGTATTTGCAAACACTTGTTTTAAAAATAGTATTCGAAGGTAGACAACTTACAGTTCGTACGATTTTGGACTGTGGTTCTCAGAAATCTTATTTTTCAGAAAGGGCCATCGCGTTTTTGCAACTGCGTCCTAAATCGAAATTGAAACAAACCCTTATACACAATTTGTTTGGGGGGAGAGAGACAAGTCTTCATTCCCACTTAGTGTTTGATGTTAATTTAAGAAATTTTGAGGGCACGTATGACCATAACTTTGAAGTACTTTCTCAAAACAAAATATGTGGATGTGTTCCAAAAGTAGTTGATCCCAATACCCTAAAAGAATTAAAAGAAAGGAATATTATCTTGTCTGACTTGCAAGATAAAGAATATGACATTGAGTTGCTTTTAGGTGCAGATTCCATTGAGGACATTATTACTGGCAGCTCTCTGAAACTGAATTCGGGTGTAACTGTAGTTGAGACTAAATTTGGATACACTGTGATTGGTAAAGTAAACAGCTTATCTAAAGAACCTACTTCAGCTACTATTCCAGCATTACTAGAAAATAATTTGTGCAATAATGCAGTTTTGTTGCATTGTGCTAATCTTAGCGTAACCGAACTCTGGAATTTAGATGCCATTGGCATAACAAACCCAACTGAAAGATGTTAAACGTAAACTTGCTCACTCTGACACCGTTAAGCAATTTAAATGTTCTTCCTGATGGCCGATATGAATTGCCACTACCCTTTAAATCTGAAATTCTGTTATCTAACAATAAGTCTATGACTTTTAAAAGGCATCAAAGAATGTGTCACCGAATTAATGAGGGAAATCAGTTAGATAAGGTAGTTTTTAAGCAATGGGAAGACTTAAAAGTAATAGAAAAGGTTCCTGAAACTGAACTTGATAATTTGAGTTTTTATTTACCCCATAGACCTGTTATAAAGTATACTAGCCAGACAATGAAGGTAAGGCCGGTGTTTGAGGCTTCAGCCCGAGAGAGAAATCAACCATTCCTAAATGATTGTTTAAGTAGAGGGCCGAACTTAATTGAACTCATACCCGATATAATTGACTGGTTTAGATTGTATTCCATTGGTTTATCATCGGACATAGAGAAAGTGTTTCTTCAGCTGAGTATTATCCCAGAATACAGAGATTATTGGAGGTTTTTTCTTTCAACTCTTGAAGAACCTATGATTTATAGACACTGCAGAGTGGTGTTTGGCGTTTGTTCGTCTCCGTTCCAACTCTCAGCATCGATGATGTGACCCCAAAATTAAAGCATTCGTTTTATGCTGACAATTGTGTCACTGGGGTTCACTATATCAAACAGCAAGAAAATTTTATAGTTAAGGCGACAGAAGTAATGGCTTGGGGATGTTTTAACCTACGGGGTTGGGAAAGTAATGTTCCAGGTCGTTGTATTTCCCGTAGTTCAAGTGTAACTTCTCTTCTTGGAATCTTATGGCATTTGGATAACGATACATTAAAATGTAATCTTAATTATTCAATGGATAATGAGGTAAGTAAGCATAATATTTTGACTATGGTACAAAAATTTTTTGATCCGCAGGGTTTTTTTGAGTCCAACTACCTTGTTACCTAAGTTACTATTACAAGAGGTTTGAACTATGAAATTAAAATGGGATGACCCCTTGCCAGACAACATTCAGAAAACTTTTCAGAAGTGGCAGGATGAAATTAAATATCTTGAGAAAATTAGTATTTCATGATATGTAGAAATAAATGAGAATTCAGAGCTACATCTATTCGTTGATGCATGTAAGAGCTCCAATGGTGCATGTGAAAACTTTAGAACTGTAATGCGCGTGGGAGTCAAAATTCAATTGATCAGAGCCAAATCCAGGGTAGCGCCGTTAAAATCTCTGACAATACCCCGGTTAGAATTGATGTCCTGTTGCATTGGTTCAAGACTAGTACACTCAGTATACGCCGTCGTAGATTTGCCTGATTTGAAAATTATTGCATGGAGTGATTCTATGGTAGCACTCTGGTGGATTAAGAACAGTGGTGATTGGTCAGTGTTCGTTGCGAATAGAGTAAAAGAAGTAAACAGTCTGATTACTTCTCAGTGTTGGCGCCGTGTTCCAGGTGATTTAAACCTGGCAGATATGCATTCAAGAGGCAGTTCCCCTCGTTCATTTTCTGATTCTCTTTGGTGGGAGGGTTCGTCCTGGCTCCTGGAACCTAATAACAACTGGCCACCAGACCGTTTGCCTTATGAGACCTCTGAGGTAGAACGAGAAAAAAGGAAGGTCAGATTGTGTAACCTTAATTCAGTTGAAGAGGAAATACCTTGGTATGCAATTAGGATTTCGAATTTTCAATCCATCATTCGATTAGTCACATGGATATCGCAGTTTGTGAAAAACGCAAAAAGTAAACATGCATTTCGAGAAACTGGTGACTTAACCATTCATAAGATGGAATATGCTGAAAAAACTCTTATAAAATTTGCACAAAATAAGTATTTTCCCTCCGCCGACTCTATTCCCAATATGAGTGTCATTTCAGACAGAGAGGGTATAAAACGGGTGAAAACGCGCATTACAGAGCGATCAGACGACCCTGAATTTATTTGTCCAATTATTTTACCAGACCAGTGCATTTTCACCCAGCGTCTGATAGAATATTATCATTTACAAAATTGTCACGCTGGAATCCAAATATTACTCGGAATATTAAGAGAGCAATTTTGGATAGTGAGGGGCAGAAGAGCCGTCAGGAAAGTCATAAAAAATTGTGTAAGATGCAAGCGATATGAGGCCAAATCTCCCAGTTGCGAGCCGGTGTCGCTACCAGGCGATTGTGTCAATGACGGAGCGGTGTTCGAGGTAGTAGGAGTTGATTTGGCAGGACCCTTGTATGTGAAGGGAGGTGAAAAAGTTTGGATTGTTTCGTTCACATGTGCAATATATACAGGCGTTCATTTGAAATTTACTTCCTCATTGTCTATCGATGCATTCTTGTTATCGTTGAGACGATTCGTAGCCAGAAGGGGGAGGCCGAGAATAATTTATTCCGACAATGGAACTAATTTCAGAGGAGCGCAAAGAGAACTTGGTAACATCGATTGGGAAAAAATTTCAAAGCAAACGGCTATACAATGCATAATATGGAAGTTTAATCCTCCCACAGCCATTTGGTGGGGAGGCTAGTGGGTGAGGTTAGTTCCTGTAGTAAAGGAACTGTTGAGAAGGACACTCGGGAACGTGGTTCTTACAATCGAGGAGTTGTACACAGTATTGTGCAACTGGGAGTCAATAATTAACTCTAGACCTCTTACCTATCTATCCGAAAATCCGGATGATTTAATCCCACTTTCCCCAGCCATGTTTCTCACCGAGAATCATAGCTTAGGTGTTCCCGATGTTGATTTCTGCGATTCCAAAGGTCTTCGAATAAGGGCTAAACATCACCAAAAATTACTTAATGATTTAAGGCATAGATTTAGGAAAGAATATTTAGGCCTTTTGGTCCAAAATAGGAAGAGTCCATTGTCAGAGCTACGGCTGAGTGAAATTGTCCTAATAGGAGATGACATCCAAACACGGATGCAGTTGGCCTTTAGCTATGGTCATTCGACTAATTCCTGGGAAAGATGGCAAGGTGAGAACTGTAGAACTAAAGACTCAAGCTGGTACGCTGCTTTGCCCCATTCAGAGAGTCTTTCCATTGGAAGTGCAGTTAATGGACACACCCACTGATCCTATACACGATAACTCTTTTACTAATCCTATTTCTTCTATTTTTAGTGATGAGCATTCAGATTCTAATGTTTCTAGTAACATCCTGCAAGGTGCTAAAGTGTCAAGATTTGGACGTGTGATCAAGGTGCCTCAGAGATTAGATCTCTTCGACCAGGTATTGTATGTCTTTGAGCCAACCTGAAGTCGACTCAAAGAGGGGGAGAATGTAGGAGACGACTGCTGCAGACAGACGATCACGTAACGGCTGGGCTAAGTCGACATAAGGAGTGCCACTTTTGATTGGACTATTTTTTATTATTCTTATTTTTTTCTTTAACTGCAAATTAAGTGGGGAAATTCCCTTTTCACTTAATATATGTATGCAGTTGTTAGAGAAATGTGAGATATCCATATTAAAATCTTTACAGTAATAATCCTTGCTGTGATTATTTAATTTGTAACTGGCATGTTGTAGCCCTGAGAACTGCAACAGTGCTCATGGAACAGCTTCTAAAGCAATGCTAATATGGAACTGATGGGTCAATACCAATTTAAAAGTTGACTTGCAAATGGTAAAAACAGAAATGAAAATCTTGGTCAGTAAAAAATAACAATGGTAGCATAAGCCCTTTTAAATCTTGATAAAGTGTTGCAGTTTTTTATAACTAAAAGTTAATATTCTCAAATCAGAGTAACAAGAAATAATGAGAATTTATAGCATTTATTTTTCATATATATATTTAAATAAAAAAACCACAAGTCACTTGATAACTGATTTAAAAAGAAATGATTTTAGAAAAACAGTGAAAATACAGAAAAAATATATTCCTGTATTTTTATTGAACTTTGATTTTAGAAGTACAATATTTATAGAGAGTTTATCTATGATTTTTGAATAACACTATTATCCTTATTATCACATTTAAAATAGATTTGACAGCATATAATTAAATAAAATTAATAACAAAGTAAAAAAAATATAAAAAATCAATGTACTCATTGAATTTAACAGGTAACATTCCCACCTGCACTTCTGAAAATAAATATTTTATTTCTTAATATGTGTTTATGTTTTTGCTTCAATTACATCTATATTACCTGTTATAAAGATTAAAAAAAATTACTTTTTATTTCAAATCTCCTTTTATTTTATAAGTTTTTACACTTAATTTTTATTATTGACTTTTAATTATTTGATATATATAAAAATGGACTTGATATATATAAAAATGGACCACATAGTATAAAAAAAAAAAAAAAAAAAAAAAAAAAAACACTTCTATCCCCAAGCCTTAAAGGCCTGTTGAAATTAAATTTAGAAATCTAGACAAAAGTACTAGAACAATTTCAGATGCTTTAACAGTAGCATAGATAAACAAAATACCTGTCTTCGGCATTTCCATCTTGAACTTCAGGCATTGGTAAATCTTCATCACTGGAAGATTCTGCACTATCTTCTTCTTCACTATTATATACAGGAGACCTAAATCAATAAATACAATTCTATTAATAAGACAAATTAAAAAAAAAATAAATCTTGGTTATATGAGAGAAATCTAACACTGAGTATAAAAATTTAGCAAAAACATATATGCTATGTTAGAACAAAATGAAATTTTGAATCTTATTTTAAATATCTTAACCCTTTTTATTTTAAGAGATTATGTATTCCAATTTATGTTCCAGTGACTTAAATAACTTTGTGTTTTTTTAATTAGTTGTACTAAATTCTTGCTTCTTCAGGGATGCATTAAAAAAATTCCAGTGTTATGTAATGAATAAAAATTTTTTAAAAAATTATGAAAGAAAATGTAATAAATCGCTTAATCAATGCAAAGGAAATATTATGCTCTTTTGAGGGGTGATTCAAAATTAATTAGACAGTGAAGAGAATAAACTTGACACTTCCTCTTTTGGCTTTTGATTTTATTTGTGAAACATATTTTTGAACTTTTAATTTTAAACATAAGGCATTTAATTATAAACTCCTACCTATGTCAATACATTATCAGTTTGCTAGCTTTCATTATTATCTTTAATAACAAATTAAAATAAAGTGGGCTTTTAACAGTGAGGATGTTATACTCTAGATGACAAAAATATCAATACTAAATATAATTAGCAATATTCTGTCACTCCAGAATGCAGTTCATTACCCTGGATGTAGCAAATACTAGAGACTAGGACTGTCAGCTTCATTACAATGCCCCAATCTGTTGATTTTCTCCAACCTACAATATCTTCAGTCAAACTCAATGATTCACAAATGTATAGATTTTCTATTTTCTTGACGCAGCTATGCATGATGTTTAGCTGTTTCCCAAAGCAAAGAACATGAGACGTAAAGACACAAAAAAGATACTTTCATGAATTATTTACTATAAATTACTTTTACCAGGATCAAAGTTTCTAATTGAGGCAAAGAAAGAAAGATTCAACTGAAAACCACTTTTATTGTATTTTCAAAAAAGCAAACCTTTAATAAAGGGCTTGCAAAATACAGACAAATTTTACAAAAAGCTCCCATAAGCCCCCTACAGCTCACCACTGAATATAGCCATATTTTAGTCATACAAATTTTTTAATAAAAATAATTTATTTTAATTATATAAATTATATGCTTAGTTTACAGTTATGAAACATTAAATATTTAAATCTTACCTTACAGGCTGTTCAGAAGTTTCACTGTCTTTATCCATATCAGACAGAGAGAGATCATCACCATCTGCTTTATGTCTTAAGAGATTTAATTTTGTTTCTAGCGTCATCTGAAAAGATCCATTGTAAGATATATCTATATCAATCCATAATCCTCTTTGGTCAACAGATGGTTCAGATGCTCGATGTATTTTTGGTAGTGCTGTTCCTAAATTTATGTCTTTCACAGTGAGTTCATTTAAAAAAACAGGTAACTGAAAAGTACGAAGGATTTTCAAGTTTATAAATATACATAACTTTCTTTTGAAGTTATTACACATTATAATTATTATATAAAAATAACATCAAGGGCTATTATGACTATATTCCAAATCATAACACAATTCAGTAATATGAAAGGTTTGCAATGATTTAGCTTCTTATATGATAATGGATATAAACACAGTTATTGCATGAGAGGAATATCAAAATGGTCCATGATCACACAAATCTGGTTCACATGTCACAGTATTACACTTATCTGCATACAAGCCGCAAGTATAGTGGTTAGGGAAGCCTGACTGTGATAACAAAGGGCCTGGGTTCGAATCCTGGAGAAGGCACGGTTGTAACTATCCATCCGTTCATAGGAGGTGATGGTGGCCCACCTATTAGGTAACTCCATAATAAAGAGACCACCACATCTGGCCTTGTATAGATTAATGGACTGTGTTACACTGTAACTGTTCAAAGTTTGCCATTGGGAGAAGAAAAAAAAGTCTGCATATATCTCAATATTTTTCTACATGAATTAGAAGCCAAATAAGGCATCCCATAAAATCTCTGCTGAGAAAGAATTAACTCTTGCTATTCAATAATAATTTGCAAAACTTCAGATGTATGCACATGCAGAGAAATTAATAAAAAAATATATTTCCCGTGGGACATTAATTCTGTTAATAAACATGGTAAACATAATGCATTTATGAAATACTGCTTTGACAGTAAACTTTTGTTAAATAGTAATAGATTATGTTTAAAGTTTAATAAATTCAGATACAATTACAATACATTTTCATACATCACAGTCATATCTAATTATGACATAAATCTAGTTGTTTGTCCAATAGTTATGTCCATCAAGTTTTCAAAAATTTAGAAAATCTAAAATGGATATTAATGGCAAATTATTTCAGGGTATGAAACCTCTATATTGTTACGAGTAATATATCTCTTAAAATTTCAGATGCAGCTTATGCTGTTGGCATTAAAAACTGTTTGCTTGCTGCAAGATAAAAAATGAAGTTTTTCCCAAGCTTCATAGGGGGGGGGAAGAACTTGTAATCAGCAATATATCATATAATAAAAAATACTAAGTTGATCAAGAAGGTGAGTACCATTTGCATATATCTCCCATGCACCTCAAAACATGAAGGCCACACATGGGTAGTTACATCATTCAACTCAAGAATCAATTATTCTAGCCATTTTATTTGTTTACATTAATGTCTGAAGTCGTTGTTTGTAAGTAATCATGTTTAAAACAACTGATCAGCCCACCTGCTGCGAAATATGAGCCATTATCAAGTTTTTTAATATGAGAAAAGTTCACCCTTATGAAATTTATCATCAGATAAGAGCAACTTAAGTAGAGAATGCTGTGAGTGAAGGTATGGTGTGAAAGTGGATCAGAATGTTTAACGAAGGAAAATGTCCAAGACGAGGAGTGTAGTGGATGCCTGCACGTTGATCACCAAAGAACTGGTGTGCTGCATCGATGAACAAAATTCATTGCAATTCATGATTTCTGATTTGTTAATGCATTTTCAAAACATTTCATAAAATTGTGACTGAACATATGCATTATAAAAAACTGTTTTTGTGATGGGTATCGAAAACACCAATGGAAGTTTACAAATGTAAACGCGTGGGAGCAACCTTAGACTTTTTGCAGAGTTATGTGACGAAAGGAAATAATTTTTTGAAAAGGATTATCACAGTTGATGGGACATGAATTTGTTATGAGACACCTGAAATATAACGATAGCCACTGGAATGGTGGTATACTGGTTTCCCAAAACACAAGAGTGCAAAGCCACCACTTTCTTCAAGAAAAATCATGTACATTGTGTTTGGGGACTGTCAAGGAATTTTGTGAGTGGACTGGACGGAACAAGGCAAAACAACCAATGCTGCAGCTTACTGTGAGACACTGAGGAAATTACAGCGTGCAATACAGAAGAAAAGGCATGGACTACAGACTTCTGGTGTAGAGGAGTTCATGCATTATATACGTTGTCACGTGACAGTAAACTGAACACATAATGATGAACCTGCTTGATTCATTTTACTGGGAATAACTTTGTCATCTTCCTCATAGTTCAGACCTAGCTCCATCCAACTTCCACTTGTTTTTTCATCTCAAATTTCTAGATGACCAGCACTTTGCAAATGAAGAGATCAAGGTAAATGTCCAGAACTGGTTCAAGTCACAGACAGCCAAATTCTATGAAGTTAGTATGCTGCAATTAGTGCCAAGATCTGAAACATGCCTTAACTAGCATGGTGAATATGTCGAAAAGTAGTTTAAGGTGAGTAGATTTCCCTGTAATGGAACAAAAATTAAAACAAATTGCTAATATTTTTTTAATACCCAAATGGCATTTACTTTGTGGATGAGCTTTGCATATAATATTTAATGTAAACAATGGTGTGTGCAATGACAAGAGAATTGTACAAATACGGCTTTAAGGACATAGACATCGCTTAGCCATTTATTGCACAACTATTCATGACACCTTACAAACAGTATACCACATATGGCAACTGGTACTCCATTAACAGTGAAGTACCAAATAAAATTAATAAAAAATGCGTAACCAAATAATATATTTATTTACTATTGCAATGGTTATCACATTAAAAAAGTTAAAATGGTAATGAAAAAATAATTTTACTATAAGTACAGAAATTTTGCAATAAGCACAAAGAAATAATTTTAATAATGTTAATAATGAAAATAATTTAATTAAAAAAACTCATTTTAGAGGTTTTTGAGCCTAACTGCTAATGTCACAACAGCTTCTTTATTTATATTCCTAACTTAAGATCAAGCTGTATACAACTTGTATGCAATTTGAATTAAGAGTCAATCTTATTCTACAACTACAATAGGAAAGAAAAGCATTTTTTTTTTAAAGCTCATCAACTTCAAGAGAAATTTAAAAAAAAAAAAAAAAATCTGAAATGCTTCAGATTTTAAATTACGTCCAAAGGGACATTTTTTAACATTTTGTGTGTTACCTTTCTTTATTAAATATCATGTTCCTCGCACTTAAACCATAAGATCCAGTGCAACAGCAATATCGCAAAATAGTTTTAAAACGAGCATATCTTTAGAATTTCCGATACAGAGACTCACGCGCTGGAGATAAAAATTTCTGCACAACGTTGCCATTGCTCGCTTTGAAATCCTTGAGTTTGTTAATCAAAAATTCGTCAAAGTTTTAAAAAAAATAGGAAATCGATCATAAAACAAATTTCAAATTTGGTCTTCCACATGCTCATATTCGTTGGAGGATTACGTTATTCAAAATTCGATGACTATGTACCGTTGTTTTATCACAATACGAGAAATATACATACATTTATGCAGATTTTTCATTATTTAATTTCTTCAAATATAATGCAGGACTCTAACATTTTGTGGCAACAGTTTGAAAAGTGAACCGACATTTATGAGTCCGACGCAAAATGCCAAAACGAAACTAATAGTCCTTCGGGATTCAAATCCCTTTGGACTAAAAAAAACTACATCCTGTACTAGCACTGTAAATTTGCTCTTTTCTAAAGTACTAAAATGAATATTTTCAACATATTAGCATATTTTATTTAAAACCACAATAATTTTATGTTCGCAGTAAGCTCAAATCTAGCAACCAAGTGTATAAGCATAAATTAAAATACACAGCAATGGTTCAAACATAAGATGGATTTTTTCTTAATGTGACCCTTTTTAAAATAACAGTTATTTTATATTGCTAATGGTTAGGATTTTCTTCTAACTTACTTCTAAAGTACTGAAATGAATATTTCCAACATATTAGCATATTTTATTTAGAACCACAATAATTTTATTTGCACAGTAAGCTCAAATTTAGCAACCAAGTGTATAAGCATAAATTAAAATACCAGCAATGGTTCAAACATAAATTCCTTAATGTGCCCCTTTTTTAAAATAACGGTTATTCTATGTCACTAATAGTTAGGATTTTCTTCTAACTGCCAAATTTACACTGGCCAATGCTCTCTACTAGAATGCTGGTATATTTGATCGGATTTCTCAATAAGCATTTATCTTAGCAGAATGATGCAAATTAATTATGAAAAATAATCTATTTTATGCAGTACTGATCCCCTGATGAAATTATTAGATATTTTGAAACTTTGCTGTTTGTTACATTATCTTCAAAAATGCAGGAGCCTAATTCAATATATTAAGCCTAACATTCATGTGTCAATTGGTGTTTGATCGCATGGATTGAATTAGCTGTAGTTTCTAATTCAAGAAGAACAGCAAATTAATAAACAATGAAAAGCTTTACAATCTATAATAATATCGCAAATAATATCAACAGTACAAATTAGCAATTAAAAGTATAAGCATATAAACAGCTAGCCTGTGGATTTTCAATGGTAAGTACAGTTAATTGTCTCAAGATAAGAGTTCCTGCTAGCACGAAGCTTTCGATAGTTTTCTCTAGCTGAGAGTGTCAGAGCATTCTGGGTACTTGCTTTGCCTAATACATTTTGCAGACTGAATTACTCATGTCCTGTTAATTCTGTTGTATTTGAATTCTTCTGATTTATTATGTTTGTAGACCATACTGAAAGAGCTATAGAATCATTGTTGCATGATCCCCTTAAAAATAGACTATTTCGATGACACACATATTGCATGTAATCATGCTGTTCTGACATTGGTTGTAAAGTTAAGATTTTTGCAATGTCAAGCCGAGATATTATCGGAGGAAGTTATTACTCCTTTAATATCCCAATATGTCATCTCGCATCTCTTACTGGTTGTACCCTTTTGGCTTGAGCTTTAGATTGAAATTTGTGTGGTGAATGCATATAAATTTTCTTATTTTCATGTGGATCAATACATGTTTCTTTCAATATACAGGCAGATAATGAAAAATGCATAATTATTATGCATCTTTCATTATCAGGCAGGAAGGATAATCAGGAAACTGTAGTAATTAAACATGAAATAAAATTAAGCGATTTAAGTAAGTATTACTTATTTAAGAGATTAAGTAAGTTAAATTAATTCACATAACTAATTATCATATAGAGATATATGATAATTAGTTACGTGAATATTCATTATGAAATATTTATTATAGAGAATAATAAAAATATCTACACTTACTTTTATTTTACTTAATTTTCTTTGGATTCTTTCAGTGACAACTCGGGCCCATATATCTTCAGTAAGAAAATCATAGAAAATACGTCCTATAAGAACATTTAACCACATCAAACTTCCTTGAGCTAATGAATTAGATTTTGACAATCTGCTATCACTGATTTCCTTTTTATCTTTTGTTAAAGATGGGAATATAAGAGAATGATCAACGTGCATTGGGGCCAGTAGATGTGACATATATAACTCAAATTTCTGTTGTTTTGTCATACTTATATCTGTAAAACTATCAATTTCATCACTTTCTTCCTTATTATCAGTATCAGTTGAGTCATAATTAGAACATAACTGAAGAGAAGCTAAATCAATGGATATAGTTCTCTTACTTTCCAAACTAGAAGAATCCAATGCAGCAATATTTGGTGATGAAGACGGAGAATGTGATTTCAGCATTTTTATTTTTGATGCCATTTTAAATCTGTTATACCACAAGTCTTTGTCTCTATCAGTACGTGCAAATAGATACATAACTACTTCGTTGTTTTCGTTGATGCGAGGAACAAATTTTTTTTGAGGATTTTCTTTCCGGTTTCCTGATTTTGCAGAAACACTGTCATCTGTTATATCTTTTGCCACATTTGACAGAACTGCTTGTTTAGGATTGGGTATTCTCAAGCATATGGGATATTTCTTACTCCAAAGTCTATAAATAAAATAAATGTGCATTACAGTTTTGCAACTGTTATTTAAGATAGTTTATTAAAAAGTAATTTTTGCTTATCAAAAAATATCTTGTGGATTTTTTCTTTAAAACATGCAAAAAACACTTCAATGCTTTAGTGAAGCAGGAAATATATTCTCACAAAATGGAAGTGAATACAGTAGTGTTCAAAAAAGCAAAAAATGATGCACAACATTATTTTTCTTTCTTTCACCTCCAATTAAATTAAAAATAGAAATACTGTGAAGCTAAGAGAATTGTTTACTTTTTTCAGGGTGTAAGTACATGAGTAAAACATTTGATGTAACACAACAAAATTAATATCAGAAGTTACATAATTGAGATTTTTATATTATAGATTGAAGACATCTAGTTTGACCAAAAACACTTAAAGATATGAAGCTTTAGTTACTAAGGAATACAAATTCCATTCCATTAAATAAACCTGTTTACAGTAATTTTTTTTTCAGACAAATCATCTTTAGGTAATTAATAACTTTAAGTAGCATACTTATATGCAATATGTATGATGCTAAAAACTGTAGTTAAAATGTTCATTAATTTTAATAAAGAGGAAATATGTGTGCACTTAAAACCAGATTTCAAAAGTTTATAAACCCTTTCCAAATATATACTATAGTGAAACTTTTTTAAGTCAACCAGATACAGTTCAAGCCAATTGTTATCTTTTTCAGAAGTTATCATTGTTGGAATGATGATTTTCATTATATTCTGAGAAATACCGGTTACTTTCAAAGCATTATAAAAAAGATTATAAATGTTATGTAAATATTTGATAAGTAGTTATAATAATTATGATTAAATTTAAATACACTGTAGAACAAACAGTATACCTAAAAATATAATACACAAAATTTTACATGATACTTTATAGTTTAAGAAATTAAGCATTTTTTTTAAAAACTTACATAAATAAAAATACTAGTTTCATCTGCAAAATCAAAAAAGAATATTATGAAAATTATTAAGTTATGAAAAACTTTATACTTTCTTAATATTCATTATCTCAAATTTTTCATGTCTCATGCAAAAATATCTTTAATATTAAAATTTTTTTACTTCATCTAATAATTTAATGGCTTTATTAAAAAATTTAAATATAAGCAATTATTAGAAATATGACTCCGATAGTGACAGCTGATTGCATCCATATGTCAAATTTTCTGAAAGCCATATGCTTGTAAATGTCAAGATTCTTTATTCAGGTGGAAGTACAATGAAACATGTGCAACCATCAAGCTACCTCATTTAAGTGTCAGGAAGGTATGCACAGCTGTTATAATATTTGAGTCAAACAGAGCTTATTTGCTTCAGTTTCCTCATCCAGATATAATTCATAGCAGCTTACAGTGAACTGCTTAAAATTCCTATCATAAACATTCCAACAGATATTTTAATTAATATCAAAATTATCTTATATTAATAGTTTATCTCTTCTAAATATACAACGTTTGAATTTATCTTTTATAAATATAATAACTCTAATTTTTTTTTTTTTTACTTAGAATTTACAACTTGATTACTTACAAATCAGTTATTTATGAAAGGATGTAGGTGGGGAGATTTTGCAAAAACGCTTAAAATTATTTGAAAAGGTGGAGAAGGCTGAATTCAAATATACTATATTGAAATATTTTTATATTTTAAATTTATAGCTTTACATTTTTTGGCAAACATGGAATTTGTTCAGAGATGAGAGAATTTACTAAAATTCATAGTTAAAAATACTTATTTAAATATATTAAAATACACCTATTTAAATAATTGATTTAGGTAAAATACTTTTTTTGTACTTTTCACTAATACATTTCCACATTCTTGCATTGATAAAGAATATAATTTATCTGACACTATTGCTATTCAAAGCATGACATTTTAAATATTTTAAGTGTGACAATAATAATTTTTGAAAAATACTTTGGTTTTGAAAAAAACCTAAAAATCAGAATAGAAAGTCTGGAAAAAAGATATCCTATTTTCTAAACTACATAAAATCAGCTTATTTGCATACACTCGGGTCTGCCAGTGGCCGATCAATGAGACTGCTGCATTAACAGTTAAGCCTGAGTTTACATTATGGTGAATGGGTCACCTGTATGAGAGTTTTTGATATTTCCAGCCAATTTCCCTAAGAAATTATCTCCATTTTTGGGCTTGTGTTCCTATTACAGGGTATTTATCAAGGACTTTGCGAAGATTGTCGAGCCTCTTTTGGTGCTTAAAAGAAAGAAAACCAGATTTTCTTGGACAGTTAAGGTAAACATGGCTTTTGAACAACTAAAAAATACCCTAATTAATGCCGTAGTCCTCAAATTCCCTGAAGGGGAACAAGATCTAGAGATTGCTGCAAATGCATCCAATTACGCAAATGGTGCAGTTCTTTCCCACAAAGGGCAGCCGATAGCTTTTTTATTCAAAAACTCTGAACTTAACTCAAAGGAACTACTCGGCAAAAGAGCGAGAAACGTTCGCTGTTTTACCAGCGGTTCAGAAGTTTCGCATTTACTTCGGAAGTTCTGTAGTGGAACATAATTTAATGTTTCTATATAATTATTAAAATTTTCTAAGTGGCAACGTGATGTAATGTTTTGAACAGTTATTAAGATTTGCTGTGTGGCAACAACTAGTCGAGCTAAAAACATCGTTACTTGGAATGTTCCTTGATAAGTGTTTGCATAAGCTTTATTTCTTAAAAGTTTGTTATATTTTTATGTAAAAAATAAGTAACATGTTGCAAACAAAAATGAAAATCGTGAAAATAAATATACTGTTTCTTTTAAGACCAAAATAAGCATTTATTTCACTTATGAAATGCTCTGGCTGATCAGTTTCGATTTTGCTTATTCATCAAATCCACATTAAAAGATTGGTGACCGTAACATTGGGTAATGAAAGGAACATTAACGCTGGAAACTTGCAAGGTGAGTGTTAAAATTCCACCTTTTTGGCCAGAAAAGCCTGAAATTTTGTTTTTTCAAATAGAACCTCAATTCGAAATTAATGCCATAACTGTTGATAGTACCAAATTTAATTATGTAGTATCTCAACTAGAACCAAAATATGTTGAAATTATTTGGGATATCATCACGGATAAAACGTCTGATAATAAATATACCTTAGTTAAAGACTGTTAAACACATTCAAAGAGAGCGAAAATAAGCGAATTATGCACTTAGTCACTGGCCTTGACCTTGGAGATATGAAACCAAGTCAGTTACTTCAAAAAATGAGATCACTTGCTACTGATGACATTTCAGATTAAGTACTCAAAACATTGTGGTTAGGAAAAATGCCTGACTCGATAAAAAATATTTTACTGGTTTCCGATGAAGGGTTAGATAAAATAGCTTTAATGGCCGACAAAATAATGGAAATGAATTCAAAGTCTGAAATTTATTACTCTGCCAAAAACTTAAATTCGGTTGATGAGTTACTGCTAAAAATTTCTTCTCTGGGAAAATAAATAGAAACTTTTAAGTGTTTCTCGCCAATCTCAGTCTCGGAATCGTAGTAGCGATAGATACAGAGAGCGAAGTAGAAGTAATAAACGTAAAAGATTTAATCCAAATGGAAAGTATTGTTATTACCATTACATGTTTGGTTCAAAATGCATTCCTGAAAAGTGTCAACCTAACTGCTCTTGGGGTCAAAAGAAGTCGGAAAACTTAAACCAGCAGTGGAATCAGCGGCTGATTTTGCTGCAGGTTATGTTCAGGATGGCCACAAACACTGAATATTTGTGACTGACAAACACACGGGTTTGTATTTCCTAATTGATTCCGGTGCAGATGCTTGTTTATTACCTGCTACACAAAAAGATAAACTACAATGACTTCAAATTATATGCCGCCAATGGCACAGAAATTCCCAGTTATGGGGTAAAATTTTTAACGTTTGATCTTGGCCTTCATCGAGCTTTTCAATGGCCATTCATTATTGCCAAAATTAATAAAAGCATAATCGGAGAAGACTTGTTGGATCATTTCAAGTTATTAATTGATTTAAAGAACAAAAGATTAATTGATGGTGTAACTAACCTTACTACTCAATGTGACATTACATCCATCTTCAAAATGAATGATATAAGTTTAGTACATGATAAGTTAAAATATCATGATCTGTTATCCAAGTATCCGAATATTACAAAACCTAATCTTTTGATAACAAATGTTAAGCACAATCCTTCACAAATTTCGAATGGATGACAAAAACTTCACATGAGGAAGCTGTCTTGTGGGTCGATAAAGCATGACAACTTATCCATGTTGATATGATTAGATCAGCTTTTATTAAATCTGAAATCATCAAAAAAGAAAATGAAGATAGTGACATTGAAAGAAATATGAGTATGTGATTATGGCAAAGCCTAAAGGGAGGGATGCCTTCGTGGAGGACTTTCTAACGGAAACTGGCTCGTATAAATGTTACACATGGGGAAAACCATGAAAACGTCTATACAGCCAGCCTTTTGCAGAATTCAAACCTCAGACCGAACTACCAGTATTCAGCAACTTTACTGCTCGGCCGCTGGTTGGCCCATTGAAAGAACTGATTTAGAGCAGAATGATCAAAGTGACCTTGATGGTCACTTTCTTAATTTATTTAATTCTGACAATAATGAGTCCGATTCTGAAGGTTTTGTATAAATAAATGTAATTCATTTTAATTATAAAATTCAGTTTGATAATCTGATTTAAGCACCTGTTTTCAAAATATGGTAATTTATGATGACAAAGTTTACTAAACCCTGAAAATAACATGCATTGGAAATCAGCAGAGTTAATTTTTGGCAAGTTCAAGGTATGATGTTTGCTTATTTATTGACATTACTGATTTGATTGATACTTTGATTTATACTACTAAATGTCATAAAATGTTATCGATGATCATTACATCAATATGGAAAGGAATTCTGAATAACTGAATATTAAGCGCTTTGTTTTGGAATGTGTTTTTGCAGCATATATGATGAATTCTTATTTTTTTTTAACATTATGTGTGTTGCATATATGCCAAGGTGACGTATCAGCTCAAAGTTACGGTATTTACTAAATACAGTCAAAAGTCGTTAATCCGGACTCGTCGGGACTTCGGCGATTACGGATTATAGATCATCAGTTTAAATCTGGTAAGATGGCATGCAGAAATTACAAAATTAAAAATATGAAACCGTAATTTATGAAATAAAGAACAATTATGATCTAAAGGGTATCAAAATTTACAAAAAGAAAAAGCTTAATATTTATTTGTTTACTTTATTAAACATTTCTTTCAATGTAAGTTGCTTCGTTTCATGTGATAATACTTTCTCTTTAATTCTATTAAACAGACATAATTTCTTGTTTAGTTACAAAGTTCCGCTGTTCAAGTCCTATAATTGCTGTGTTGAGAATACCGACTAATTTGTCAATCGAAATGTTTTCGTTTTCAATAACCTCTGGGTCACTTTCTTCACTATCGGCAGCGAATTATAATGATGAGGAACTTGATTTAAATCATATTAAAGACAGAGTACATCGAGATGAAATACTACACTTAGTAAGGAATTATGAGCTGAATAAAATAAAAACATCTGCCCTGAAGATAAGGATAGTGATGACAGATCAACTTCCAATCCGCAGCGTGAAATTGATAAACAGATTTCGGATTTCAAAACATACTTTCGCTTTGTAGATACAAATTACATATTAGTAAATATATATCGGAAATTCTATTTGACATAATCGAAAGTTCAAGCTTACTTTTATGAAATTGCTCTAACAGTCTGCAAAAAATAATAAGCCGGATCCAATTCGAAGATTAAGGAACAACGCAATATGCAATATTAACTGAATTAAATAATTTTAGCTTAGCTTATACCGTCCGTTACACATTAAACGCACATGCGCACAAACATATTCGCAGCCGTAAAGGTCTTACGTGCACTCGTAAACATCTGTGCGCATGTGTGAACGCGACGCATGCGCAGAAAAATTGTAGCTTTGAGGTCCGGATTATAGATCATTCCGGATTATGGGTGTCCGAATTAACGACTTTTGACTGTATATGCTAAACAGCAATTTATTTTTAATTATGATATCTTGCACAATGGAATTAAAATGTATTTACTACATAGATATACTGCAAAAATAACATTTGAAGTTTTTTTTTTTTTTTTTTTGTCTTCACTTTTGTTTCTTTCTTCCCTTTCTTTCATACACGATCTACATTTTCTTAATTAATATGTGTTATTGATGTTCCTGCTATTTCTTTTGTATAATGTTTTGTTCATTTTCCTTTTTTTCTATTTTCTTTTCTAACGTACACTGATTTAAGTTTTCTCTCTTCATTAATTGATACTGATATGCTTAGATTTGTTTCCTTTCTTGAACATTACTATTTTATTGTTTTAACTTTCTTTCCAGCTTTCCTTCTTTAAAATTCTGATTTACATTACCAATTCATGTTTGGCATTTTATGGAATTACGATTTTAAAAAATAAAAGGAAAAATGTTTGTTACATTACCTGTCTACAATAGCAAATGGATTAAGAGCGAGCAATAAACACACAAATACAATACGGATATATGGAGTTGTCACATATACATAGCTTCACACATTATATACTAATTCAGCTTGTATTACTGAAACCAAATTTATAACTTTATCAAATATTATGATGACATTTATTGGTATTACTTAAAACTAATAATATGCTACAATGTAAAGGATTTACTGTTGATTTTTAATTAAAAACAATGGTTTATTTATAACTCATTTTTACCGTCAAATCTACCTGAATGACAGACCCTAAATATTTGTTTTAATTGTTCATTGTTAATCTGGCAATGAATACTGGTATGAACGTTCCTGTTACAGTTCAAACTAATTAATATCTTTACATGTTTAAATATTTATATCATAGACATAACATCAAATTTTTACAGTACAGGGATTATAGGTCACACAAGCTGCAAAATTAAGTTCTTATACAACAAAAACTGAAGATATGAAAATTTGTTTCATAACATATACATAATTGGTCAAATGGCTAAACTAACAGTTTCAAAACTTTATATATATATATACATACATATATATATATAATATGTATATATATATATAAGTATTTTCAAAAAAATCTTAACAGACGGTCTCTCTCAGATAAGAACTCCACAAAATACATCCCTCAAGAATTCCAAGTCCCACCCACTACCATAAATTACTTCACCCAAGTCTTACCGACTGATATTATTCAAAGCCCCTACTGCCGCTAAGAATTTTCGGACACCCTACACTTCTGAGTCAGACACGAAGAGAACACTTTGCCAACTCCCCGACTAGAAAGAATGTAAGTTACTTAATACCTTTCTGGCCTTTATATCTTCATGTACATTCACTGATCTTATTTATATTATTTTCTATATTATTTTTATATTATTTTTATATTTTCTTTGATTTGTTTTTACAAAGTTTGCATTATTTATCTTTTTTATAATCTTCTATGTTTATTTCAACTTTACTTTGAATTCGATTTCATAATGACAAATTCCAATTTTTAATTTCTACAAATTATATAGTACTCAAATACATAAAGATGAAAATGTTGGGGACGGTTACTCGAGTTTTACAGGATTTCTCTACAGTAATTGATTTTTACTCCAAATTGAATTGACTAAAATGCTTCATGAGAATAAGTTCTTTGAGTAGCAACTATTCGCGGAAATATTTGGCCTGACTAGAATTGCCGGTTTGGCTTTCACTTATAACTCTAGTAAAGACAAAATATTTTCGTATTTACATATTTTTATCAATTATTGTTCATTGAGCGGGAGTTGGTTTGTTCCCCTTGAAAAGTCAACTAATTTCCGATCAATGACAATGATTACATGTTTTAATTTTTCCTTTCACAATTGAAATATTATTCCTCATGATGATTTAACTCCAGTCCCCGTTAAAACATTATTAACATTTTGCTTTCAAATTACTTCAAAACATCTTTCAAAATATAACTTACCAGTATGGATGCACACTTTTAAAATAATTCTACTTTAATTAAACTTAGGAGATAATATAATCAATTAATCAATACTGTTTAGGAAATAAATTATTATTAACTAACTTTGCAGCAATTGCGCAAGTAATAATAATAACTTGTATTCGCACTAAATGGATTTAAGATCATACAACATTATATATATACATACATATATATATATAATATGTATATATAATGTTGTATGGACTTAAATCCATTTAGTGCGAATACAAGTTATTATTACTTGCGCAATTGCTGCAAAGTTAGTTAATAACTAGCTGCACCAAAGCAACTGAAATTATTTTCTTCAAACAACTTATAACAAACAAACACAATACATAAAAATATGCTACATACAAAAATTGACATCATCATCCGAAAGTATTTTACCTCTTCCTTGCAAGTCCTTTTGGTAACAACTCAACAGAAGCACCAGTTATATCATAATGTTGTTGATGTATGAACTGCTTGTCATGGTGAGGTTCATTAAACATAGCTCTCTTTGGAATGTTGCTTTGAGGAAAAGAAATTCGCAAATAAGATCCATCAAGACGAACATAAAGGGAACGAGTACAATTTACATGATAAGTATCTGGATTGTAGTTTATATCATATGGTAGCTGATTCATCCATCCCTAAGAAAAATAATTAAAAAGGATATTGAATTACAAATACATGCCCACATTATGTTACATGATAACTTTTCACTCAGGATAATAACTTGAAATGTTATCAAACAGAATTTGTTTAAGTGAAAAATCCTTTTTATGAAGAAAGATCACAGAATGTTTATTACAAAGGTTCTACAAAAAAGAATTAATTTAAACATAATAATTGGGCTCTAGTGTAGAATTGGGTGCCCTTCGATTAGCGATAATTTTTTGTAAAATTTTGGCAATGAAATCTCATCTCTGGTTACCATGATCGTTTAACTTTGCTTTAGTCTCCTGATTTTATATAAATGAAAATAGATTGATGTGTACATGGACAAATTAAAGGCAGTGCGCAATGCCTAGTTTGTGCCATTCTACGATGTTTTTTAAGTGAAAACAGATCGATGTGTACATGGACACAGAGTTTGTGTAGTTCTTTGACTTCTTATTTTGGGTTTGTGTAGCGGCTATCTTGAAATTGTGCCTTCACCAAAATTATTGATAATCGTCCAATGCAAAAATACCTGGCAGTCCTAAAGATGATCATTTACAGTTTGCTTGTGACAACAACAGCTCAGAGTAAAACACATTGTCATATTTTTTCACATAAATGTCATGATTGCTCATAATTTTGTCATCACATTAATGCATTTTCATTAAAAAAAAAGGATAAAATAAAAAAATAAAACATTCAATTTACCAAAAAAGGAGGAAGATCCTATATCTTCCTTCATGAAAGATGTTTTTTACTTTGCACTCAAACATGCAATAGTGGGCGTTCATCAGAATTACATAATAATCACAGCATTTGGAGGTGCAATGTGAAAAGTTGCCCAAGACGGAAAAGCATACATTTTGCAACTAGTGCAGTGGTTTGAGAATCCTGCTCGTAATAGTGCAAATACTTACTTACTGAGGAACTGACATCAATTAAATGACGGGGGAAACAATCAGGCTTTATAAAAATACAATTATTGATGAGAACAATTTTATGAGAAATGTATTCTCTAAATCTGATCTGATAGACAAATAAGTAAATAGGTGGCCCTGAAAAAATTGACGACATGAGCAAAAATCTGTTCATACAAGGATAAAAAAAAAGCTGGCAAGGTGCTTCCACAATACTGGATATTTGGCAGGTTATACAGTCAAAAGTCGTTAATCCGGACTTGTCGGGACTTCGGCGATTCTGGATTATAGATCATCAGTTTAAATCTCGTAAGATGGCATGCAGAAATTCTAAAATTAAAAATATGAAACCGTTATTTATGAAATAAAGAACAATTATGATCTAAAGGGTATCAAAATTTACAAAAAAAAAAAAAAAAAAAAAAAGCTTAATATTTATTTGTTTACTTTATTAAACATTTCTTTCAATGTAAGTTGTTCGAGTTGCTTCGTTTTATGTGATAATACTTTCTCTTTAATTCTGTAAACAGACATAATTTCTTGTTCAGTTACAAAGTTCCACTGTTCAAGTCCCATAATTGCTGTGCCGAGAATACCGACTAACTTGTCAATCGAAATTTTTTCATTTTCACTAACCTCTCTGTCACCTTCTTTATGTCTTTATCCATTTTTTGCAGCAATACCACTTTTTGTTTGATGGATATCGAAACATACTTTCGTTTTGTAGATCCTTTGGGAGCTCCAGCATCAGAAATTCTATTTGACATAATCGAAAGTTCAAGTTTACTTTTATAAAATTGCTCTTACAGTCTGCAAAAAATAATAAGGCGCATCCAATTCGAAGATTAAGGAACAACGCAATCATCAACATTAACTGAAATAGATAATTTTAGCTTATATCGTCCATTATACATTAAACGCGCACGCGAAAACATATTCTGTGCTTGCGCACACGCATATGTGCAGTCGTAAAGGTCTTATGTGCACGTGTAAACGCCTATGCACATGTGTCAACGTGGCGCATGCGCAGAAAGTTTTTAGCTTTGAGGTCCGGATTATAGATCATTCCGGATTATGGGTGTCCGAATTAACGACTTTTGACTTTTTCGACTGTACCAAGAAACGTGAATTCATTCTCTTCCTTTAATCAATTAATCTGTATGGATTTTAGCTAATTCTTTGCATTAAAGAGGAAAATTCGCATTGTTTTCTTTCAATCATTTTCTATGATTGATTTCTTATTTTAATTTTTGTTATTAATATAAGAATGAGAGGGGGAATATGATTTAGATTTTCCTGTCAGAATGAATAATGGAAAAGAACATTTTGTAAATTAATATCATTTATAAAAATCTTTGTTAGCAATAAAACAATAGTAAATAAAAAACATGTCTTAAATTTAAAAATGGGGAGGGGGGGGACTTTACACTAAATTTTTTGTGACTAAAAATTAAAAATTGGTACTTTTATCTGCCTGCAATATCGTAAAATCCTAAGAACAGTTGATATAATAACACATAATAATTAGTAATAAGAAAATGAGAAAAATTAATTTAATTATAAAAAGGTTAGAAGGGATGTTGCTCATGTCAATTAGTGTTTATTTCAGGTGGAAACTTTGCCTGTTGCCTCTATAATGGAAACAAAATAACTTCTCCTGCTTGCTTCTTTCTCCAAAGAAATTCTGACAAGACTTGTCAGATATAATTATAAGATATAGCAAAGCATATTATAGGATATTCAAGTATATTACAAGCTATATCCAAAGCGTAATGAGATACTACTGCCAGATTTATGCGCAAAAGGAAAAGTGCCTAAAAATTTCAGAAAATATTAAAAATATGTTTTATCTATCCTATTTCGGATTAAAAATAAATGCTATAAGAATACTAAGTATAAATCTCAGATAACATGAGATATGACCTTTTTCTCTGTTTTTTTTTTAAGAGTGGGGACAAAAAACAGTTATCGTATCAGCATGATAATGCTTTTTCTTTTAAAATGATATAACATTATAGGAACATATTATTAAACTGCTTTAAAAGTTGTAAAATGTTCCACAAGTGACATTATAATATTAAAAATATCATACTAAAAATAACAAAACTGAACCATATTTTCAGATTTTAACAACTGAGGCAAATCTCAATTACACAGAAATTAATTAATTTTTGTTATTAATATGAACCAATTTGGTTGAGATGTAAAAAACTACTAAGGGGAGGAACATTTTTTCCTTTAATGACATTTTCATTTTATTTTACAGTTTAAGTCTGAAATATCTGATGACAATATATATTTAAAATATAATTTAATATTTAATCATCTATGGTTTAAATCAGTTTTAATACCAAACAATTTTATTGTGAACCTTATTTCTGTTTTCTTATTTGCTAATACTGATTACAGTAAAGACTTGATGTTTTCTTATTTGCTAATACTGATTACAGTAAAAGTATTAATGCAGAAAACCAGCTGTACACAGTTAAGAGCTAACATTTAAGACCACCTTAATTTTGTGGCTCTTCTCACTTTTTTACCAGAGGCAACAAGCCTCATTTACTTGTCGTCTCTCATACTGACTAAGAATTCTACCAGTATCTAAAAGTTTTGCAAAGATGCTGTGAACTTGTTTTTCAGTAGTATATATATGCCATAAAAATCTTTATTTTTATTATATTACAAAAGAAAAAAATAATGAAAAACTCACTTTGTAAATTATAGGTTCATCTGTTACTTCAGTAATAGGAATATTGGACAGAATTTGGCTATAACTGGGAAGAAAAAAAGGGTCTTTTGGCCTTCCTGGCTTAAACAACCAGTATACACTAAAGCCGGACAAAATACTTCCAATTAAAAACCCCGAGATCCAGGAAGGGAAAGGAGAAACTACACATGCAAATATTACAATAAGTATACGAAATGTCACACTACTCCAAGATGATCTTATAAAAGACACACATTTTTTAACTTGTGATAAAATGTTAAAAAAAATACTCTTTTCCTGCATCTCAGCATTTTTGCCAGAAACTCCTATATTATCTGCACACAGTGTGCTAGCATCTACAGTGTTTTCTATTTCTTCAGTAGTTGTTTCTGTGCTTGGATGTCTATTACTCATAAGTGATGAAAGAGTCATACTAAATTCTTTCTTATGTGTATCTTTTTGATCTTTCATTTTTTTGGGAGATTTTTTTAGTTGTGACAGAATTTGAGTATTTGGTGCTAAGTCTTCTTTTTTAATACCCACTATTTCACATTTAGCTTTTTCCAGTTCATCATTTATGTAGCTCTCAAAGAAAGAGTGCTCATTCCCAATTTCTGAAGCTTCTATTGCTGGACTTAATTTTAAGTATTTTTTATTTTCTTCAGCATTATCAGTTGGTGTACATTCACACTCAGTTGTATCCAATGTGTTTTCGTTGTCACTAATTTCCTTAACACTCCATTTATCATCTTTACTAACACCTTTTAATAGGTGTTCTTTACCTTTGCGTTCTTCTAATGTTTTTGCAAGTTTTCCTTTTATGTCTTTGAAAAACATCCAACCTTCATTTGGTTCTTGTCCTTTTTCGCCTAATCCCAGATCAGAATCTAAACTGCATGCTCTTCTACTTATACGAGACCAATACTCTTTCACAACGGAATCCCTTCCAGGAGTTGATTCCCTTGATTCAGACCGACTCTTGGAATCAGACATGGATTCCACGGAAGATCTGGATGCAGTTTCCTCATCATCATCAACAAAATTTACATCAAAATCAGATAATTTAGTGCCAGAGGTGGATGACGTTTCTGAAAAAGTGTCATTTTTAGTTTCTTTCTGTCCAGGAGTAGGACTCTTCTCCCCATAATTAATTTCTAATTGCTCTTCATCTGCCTTGTTGAAGTGTAAAGATATAAGAGCAGTAGAAGAAGAACGATGCTTAGAGCCAGGAATATTTCGGAACGATTTGCTATTCATTTCCATTAATATATTATCAATTTCATCTAAATAACATTTCAGTCTCTTCACATCTTCAAAGACAGTGATGCATTAAAAAGAAATTCCCTTTACGAGAACCATATCATCGAAAATATAAGTCTAATACTTTCTGCTTTCACACCAACATTCAACTTATAGCCAGTCTACGCAAATATACGCATTGGAACACTTAAACTGCCTCGAAAATGAAACTAACAATAACACCCCACATAATAACAAATAATATTGCCATCTATGAAAATCAAATCAAAGTTTGTTCTCAAAGTTTGCATCAGATGACTAGCTATTATTTCAAAAATATTTTATTATTCAGTCATATAAAAGCAATCTTAACCAGTTTGCAGAATATATAAATAGTTGAAATTTATTTAACTTTAAAATTAAGAATGATTTTTCAGTGTAAATAAATATTATTCAATGCGTGGTAAACTACTTTTCTCTGTTTATTTATTAACTGTAACTGTTTTAACAGTTTCAATGGTTATGTTTTTTTTATCATGTTTACATCTGAAACAGAAACATTTGGTTATGTTCATGAATAATTGTAGACGATGCTCTTTATTTAGTTAAAGCAGCATGTTTTATAAGGAACTTATTTACATTATAGCTTTCTTAAGTTTGTCAGGAATTCATATTTCCTTCTGTGTCACAGCAGATGAAGTAAGATGTTAAATTTTACTTTAATCACAAAGATGTAATACATGTAACAATAATCTTTTCCCATTGCTAGTTGAAATTAAAATTAAGAGTTATTTATGACATATAACTAGTGGTTGTTTTATATTCCATCTGTAAAGTTGAAAGTTATGAATGTTTCAGACTAACGTTAACCTCCGTATGGTGCGTTGCTGTTGTGCTCATTGTAGGGAAAAATTAATGCCGCCGTGATGAAATTTGCCTTTCTAATGAAGTAGATTCATATGTTAAAGAATTCTTTTATCCGATCGAGTGTAGAACAAATTATTTTCATTTCCTTTGACTTAGACAATCAAAGTATTACCGGGAGCCAGAAATACATTTTTGGTACTGTTATCAAGACCGTGTTCAGAAACTTATGTATGTGTATATGTGAGTGTGTTCACACGAACATTGACACATACATGTATGCCTTCATACATGCATTTCTGAATCCTGTCGCGATAGCAGAAAAGTACTAGTTTTTTTTCGGGGGGGGGGTATCAGACCGTCTAGTCTCCCGGAAACAATCAAGTGTATTACACTCTTTATAAAAGTTTATTGGCATCGATCCTTACATCGTTAAATACAGCAAACGTCAAATGGAATCAGACAAATCTCCTAGAAGATTAAAGACTGTAGTCATTTTGCATTAAGTACTGCTAAAAAAATTCCATTCATTAATTAAGTATTATAATCAGTTAATAGTATTGCAATTTTCCCCATGTGTAGTGAGCCAGTTTCCTTTAGAAGGTTCTCCACAAAGACATCCCTTCCCTTAGGTGCATAGTCTGAGTGTGTTTTGCTGTAATCAAATAAACCAGGTTAATCTTTACATTATGGTAACTTGGCGATTTTTTGGCGAAAATTTGGCGACCAACTCTCCTACAGCAACCCTCTATTTTTTTTTCCCCGCCGCCATTTTGTCTTCACGAAGTAAAGACGTGTTTCTTTTCTTTTTATTTACTGAACACTTCTTCCAACAATCTACTAGCCGAATTACACTTATGCTAGAAATTTTATCTAACAAAACTGCTTAATCATGACAAATATTCACTGCAAAATTGGGAAAATGTGCACAATACCATACTCTTTACGCGTTTTTCAAAATAACACATACACATAAACCATGTACACGTCGACTTATTTTTACTTAAAAAAAATCCCAGAATTACACAAAAATGGCATTGCGCACTATATCCATGTACACTGCTTTTTTCTCATAAATTAGAAAAGTTTCACGAAAATACATGACAATTTTCTCAATCTTTAATCCCGGTAAAAAGAACATATATGAAATTACCTGATCGCGAAAAAATATTTACCCTTTACAACTATGAACATTTCCACATATAAAATAAATAAAATATCCAAAAACTTTTACCTCTAAATCATCTACTATATTATAAACGTCACCAATGAATTCATACCGCAACCATTACAAATACTTAGTGTCAGATATTTAAATTATTTCCATGCACGTTTACTTCAACTAAAACGTATACCAAATTCCTACAAACATAAAATTCACAAAATAACTATCATTTAATTAAAATATCAGTAAACCATGTACACGTCGACTTATTTTTACTTAAAAAAAAAATCCCAGAATTGCACAAAAATGGCATTGCATACACTCTTCAACATATCCATGTACACTCCTTTTTTCTCATAAATTAGAAAAATTTCACGAAAATGCATGACAATTTTCTGAATCTTTAAACCCGTTAAAAAGAACATACATGAAATTACCTAATAACGAAAAAGTATATACCCTTTCCAAATATGAACATTTCCACATATAAAATAAATAAAATATTCAAAAACTTTTACCTCTAAATTATCTATTATATTATAAACGTCACCAACGAATTCATATCGCAAACATTACAAATACTTAGTGTCAAATATTTAAATTATTTCCATGCACGTTTACTTCAACTAAAACGTATACCAAATTCCTACAAACATAAAATTCACAAAATAACTATCATTTAATTAAAATATAATTAAATTCAAAAACACTACTTAAAATATAAATAAGCACATACATTAAATTAATAAAAATTAGCTTACAATCCTAATTACTTTAAACTAAATCATTGCTAATAACAATTTTCTCAATAATACCAAATTACTTTACTTCCACCTTACATTTAGAACAATGCATAAAAATAATATCCTCAAATAATTAAAAATACTAATCTTCTTCCGAATCTTGATTACGTGTCCGATAAACATTTCTTATTTCATCCGCTAAATAAAAAGCAAGCGTATGTGCGCCTGTTTCAGGATCTTTAAAATCATACTTATAGTTCACAGCAAGGTACCAAGTAAAATAAATAACTTAATAAAACATCTTTACTTCTATCTCGCACAACCTTAAAGAAACACTTATTACAGTCAAAAGTCGTTAATTCGGACACCCATAATCCGGACCTCAAAGCTAAAATCTTTCTGCGCATGCGCATAGGCATTTTACTCGTGTGCCCAAGACATTTACGACTGCGCATATGCGTCTGCGCAAGTGCAGAATATGTTTTCGCGTGCGCGTTTAATGTATAACGGACGGTATAAGCTAAAATTATCTAATTATCTATTTCAGTTAATGTTGATGATTGCGTTGTTCCTTAATCTTCGAATTGGATCCGGCTTATTATTTTTTGCAGACTGTAAGAGCAATTTTCTAAAAGTAAGCTTGAACTTTTGATTATGTCAAATAGAATTTCCGATGCTGGAGCTCCCAAAGGATCTAGAAAATGAAAGTATGTTTCGATGTCCATCAAACAAAAAACGAATTGCTACAAAAAATGGATAAAGGCATATTCTTTGTTTATCTAACCGTTCCGAAATCTGTTTATCAATTTCACGCTGCTCTGCGCGGGGGGGGGGAAGACGTCCCGGCGCGCAATGAACTGGAAGTTGATTTGTCAACACTATCGTTATCTTCAGAGCAGATGTTTTTATTTTATTCGGCTTATAATTCCTTACTAAATGTAGTATTTAATTTCGATGTACTCCGTCTTTGATATGATTTAAATCAAATTCCTCGTCATTATAAATACCACAAATACAAATCAAATAGTTTTCTGGTTGCAATTTTCTAATTTCGGCTATGCGTAAGGTATGCTTTACGCATCCGCGCGTTGAAAGAAATGTTTAATAAAGTAAACAAATAAATATTAGGCTTCTTTTTTGGTAAATTTTGATACCCTTTAGATCATAATTGCTCATTATTTTATAAATTACGGTTTCATATTTTTAATTTTATAATTTCTGCATGCCATCTTACCAGATTTAAACTGATGATCTATAATCCGGAAAAATCGATAATCCGAAATCGCCGAAGTCCCTACGAGTCCGGATTAAAGACTTTTGACTGTACTACCCCTTTCAATCCCACTAAATACCCATTTCGAATTCACTTTAGTTAGGGCCATGGGATCCAAAAATTAACGAACACTGTTTCACACAACACAGAATAAAGCCAAATACAAAATTTCCAGATTTTTCCCGATTTCCCCCCTTTTCCGATTAAAGAACCGTAATTCGTCCATTAGTATCACATGACATATCCCATGATCTCTCATTTCCCTCACACAAAATAATGCGTAATCGGAAATGAGTACTGCTCACATTATTACCAAAGTCCCAGGTAGTAACCTTTATCGCCTCCAAAATGTTGCCAAACTACCAGTTACCATATTCTAAAGATCTGCCAAACCAATCAAACTAGTTAGTAGTAGTATTTAAATTCTGATGATCTCTTTTCATGATCTGTGTTGTTGGGGCTTCATAATGCACCTCTTTGCTTGGAGCAACTTCTGTGATCTAGGGTTGTTCCTAGTACTATGATAAAAAAAAAAAAAAAAAAAAAAAAAAAAAAAAAAAATTATTTGTACTTTTTCATTATCAGGACCAGATTCAAAAATGTATATGTGTGTGTTTGTACACACATACACGTACATATTGTTACGAAATGTACAGGCACGATAAGATAGCTTTCCCGCAAAGCAGTTTAGGGTTGCCATAAATGGCAAAGGAAGGCAGGGTTGCTACATTTGGTGAGAAATAGCCCATTTGTCAGAAGTGGGATTTGCGAGTGAATGCCAATGACCTGCCTGCAGACTTTGATGGACCTTTTAGCTGAGTTGAAAGCCGGACAGGAAGAGATGAAAGCTGAGATAAAAGCCGAATATGATGAGATAAAAGCTGGATATAAAAAGATGACAGCTGAGATCAATGCCGGACTGGAAGATAAGAAAGCCCAGTGGGAAGAAATAAATGAAGGCCAAGAAAAGGTGTGAAAGCAACTCCAACCGCTGAAAGTGGAGCTTGCAGAAGAAACTGGAGCCATAAAATAAGATGTGAAAAGGACAGTAGTGGCATCTGGAGAATCCAAGGATGAAGAAATGAAAGAAGTAGCTAAGAACTGCCTGAGAAAGATCCAGAAATGATCGATGAAATATGTAATGGGATTAAAGAAAAAGAACAAAAACATGAAGAAATAAAAGACAGGAAGGAAGATTTTGATTCTCACGTGCCTGAAGTAGAGGTAGAAGAAAGTAAAAATGCAACTGTCAAGTTCCTAGAAACTGATAGTGAAGTTATGAAAATGCACTCGGCAAGTCTTGAACCATCTGAAAGTGCATGTGATGCAGAGATGACAGAAGTTAATGTGCAGTTAAGCAGTTCACTCCAGTATTGAAAGAAAATTCACCCACTTTCCAAACTATGTGTGCATCTCGTAGTGCAGATTTTGAAGACAAGGACTTGTTTCTAAACCTGGATACTTCTGCTCGTAAAGGATCGGATTCTATTCATGAATGACCCTGGTGCAAACATTGGAACTGTACGGCTGCTGCAAATGAACTACAGAGTGGTGAACGAACTATTTTAGATCTGACTTTTCATTATGTTAGTTCATGTTTCATAGTTTTCATCAGTACTTGGCCTTATTTTATTCAGACTGTGATATGCAAAAGAGAAATGTGACTGAGAATTACAGTGGAAAAGTATTTGACCTGGGTATAAATTAATGTAAAGACTGAGACTGAATTTCATTATGAACTTTAATTGGTAAAAGTATAGTTTAGGGTACCCCTTGGCGAAACTTGGCGATTTTTGTTGGTACATGGATACCGATTTTGTGCAATTCTTTGACTCGTTATTTTGGCTTACGAAGCGGCGATTTTTGCACCAAAACTCGCTGCTACACAAAGCCAAAATAAGCTCTGTGTGTCGTTGAGTGCATCGTGAGTTATAGCGTGGAGAGTCTCGAGAGTACGTGGAGTTCCGAGAACGACCGCGCAGAGTTGAGAGCTGTATTTTGGTGCTTTGCAGTGAAGCTGTCTCTACCATGATAGCCTGATAACCTGAAGGCTGTGTTGCTGATCAAGTCAGCGTGTTTATAGTAGTTCATCGGCGACTGTAAAACGTATTTTGGAACTGTCCTGAGAACACTGGCCAATAAAGTGTATTTCGATACTTCATCAAGTGTCGTCATTATTCACTCCAAATCCACACGAACCCCGTACGAATGTGAAGGAAAAAAATAACGTAACAACTGGTGTCAGAAGAATAAAAAACGCAACAACTGGTGTCAGAAAAGAAAAATGCAACAATATGTACGTACATACTACATGCGTACTTACATTTCTGAATCCAGTCTTAATAACAGAAAAGTATCAAATTATCTAGTGTAATAAAAACCTTAAATCATTAATGTTGTATTTAATTGTTTTATTCTTTCAAACGTTTTAGAGCAGGGGTTCCCAACCTTTTAATCTCTTAGAGCACATTTTAGAATATCTGTTGGTTGGCAAGCACCATTTACTTTTCTAAGGTGAATTTATCGTTGGATAGAGTTCGTAATACATGTACATAAACAGAAATTGGTCGCACTTTGCTTTGTGCTAGTATCTGTGTTGGATGCAATTTCTCATTCGTTAACTTTTTTGCGATGGCGCACCTTTGTTTAAGACGCTCGTGCGGGACGGAAGGAAAGCGAAGGCAGTAACTGTACAGGACGGAGGTTTTGCATCGCTAAGCCTAATTTTTTTTTTTTAAAAAATCAGAAAAAAAAAAGTTTCGCTTCTAGCATCGCAATTTTTGGTATCGTTTTAGATTATTATTTGAGCTCTTATATATATTAAAATTAGCACTTAATAACGTTTTTTTTTCCTTTATTTTACATGAAAATGTACTAAAAAATTGTTTATCTTGTAAAATAATTTTTGGAAGCACTATTCAAATTATTCCAAAGTTTTAATTGATAAAATCCATCAATAAAGTTTAAAATTAATAAAACAACACAATAAAGACTATTTACAGTAAGAAGTAACAAAATTTAAAATGAAGACTGAGTGTGGTAAATCTCGAAGCACGGAGAAGTATCACTTTCTAACTCTTTAGAAAATGAATCATCACTCTCATCTTCGTTAATAAATGGTTCATTGACCATACGAGGGTATTCTTCCTCTGATAAATAGTGCCTTCCCGCCATAATAGACTGGAGGTGAGGCTTTCCGAAATAAAAAGAGAAGAAACGGAAATATATCTTAAGGCGATGTAAAACGTAACAATACTCCACATACTAACCCTAAAAGACCGTAAAGGAAAAAATAGAATAAAAAAAGGAATTGGATATAAATCAGACACGCAACTGTTTTCATTAACATGCTGCGATTTAAAGAGCTCACCTCTGTTTACGCTTTCCCCTCCCCCCCCACCCTCACAACAACTGATGAGTAAAATACCAAAGTCAAACACAATATATCAAACTCAAGGTCAGGAACCTAAAACTGTGTTTATTTCAAAAGTAATGGATGCCATCTAGTCGCCTTCAGAAAAACGTTCCAGCTTAAAATGCGTATACGCATCACCTGTCCTCTGAATGCAATCTCTAGCAATGCGTGGATGGGCCGCCTGGCTGTAAGAGACGTTCTTAGGGAATGCATAATGTGACACCCGTCCTGAAAAAGTTAAAAATGAGAAAAGTTTCGCATAGAATTTTATTGAAAACTAAAACATTTTCATTATGATAGCTCAGTGGCGGTCACATGTTAAACGATCGGCAGGTGCTATGGTGCCCACGGGCATGGGGTTGAAAACCCCTGTTTTAGAGCTTTACTTGCAGTAATTTCACAGTATGCTTCCTTTTTTTTTTTATCAGTATAGTATTTAAGATGAAAATTATAGGAATATACAAATAAAAAAAATAAGTGAATAAAGTACATACAATTTCTGCCTTATTTTATGAAATTAGAGCATTCTAGCGATATAATTTGAGCTGAAATGCGATAATAGGGAAAGAAATAACAGTTGTTGTGTGTGGAAAATGTTTTAAGCGTACTGAGGTTTAAAAAAAATTATCAAATCATGTTAAATTGCTCTTAAATCCTAAAATAATGTCAAAAAGGAAGAATAATAATATAAATTCAAATGCCATTAAATAGAAACAGTGTTATGAACCAGACATAATGCACTAACAGGGCCAGAGCTAAGTATTTTGCTACCCAATGCAAACTGTGCAGCATTAAAATTCTGCTGTCTGATACTTCCCTAAATTCTAAAAAAATTGCTGTCCCTAAATTCTGCTGCTCATTGCATTCATACTGGTTGCACTGGCTCTGTGTACCCTTTCCTTGATTGCAAGAAAAATATAATCAATAAAGAAAAAAATAATAAGAACAAAAAGCAATTATCCAAGTATAGTTATGTAAGTTAATGACAAATGCTAATAGTAAATGTCTCTTTTTTTATCACAAATAGCATTCACTGAAATGAGCCTCTCTCATATGTATCAAGCATTAGTGAGGCAAGTTTGGGTTGGTTTTTCACTGCAATATCTCATATATAGAGTATCACAGAACTGCTGGTTGTAACTTTAACCCGTTCGCAACAAGCACCTCTGTTACCGAAGCGTTCTCTTGGGATGCCGTGTTAACTAGATACGTCATCTTGTGGGGACGGGCAATTCGTGCTGCTAAGCCTAACTTTGGAAAAAAATTCGTATAAATTAAATTTGTCATCCAATTTTTCCAGTTTTTGGTACATTATGAGAAGAATATTCAGGTAGTTGTCTGAATTAATTTTAAACCTTTATTTTCCTTAATTTTTTTAAAAATTCTCAAATTCTCATTCTAGGATAATATAAATTTTCCTTTATCCCACAATTAAATGTATATGGAAAAATATCCAAACAATCACAGATTTTATTTAACACAACACATAATTAAAATTAAAAAATATTAAAACTGTCTTTCATGAAAATTCAATGTGCAAACAATGAAAAGGAACAAAAAAGAGACAGTGTATGATATTCTTTGAAACATGGGTGTACGCAAAGTCCATTAAAAAATAGAACACTAGCAATAGAACATTAAAAAAAAAAAAAAAATTCGCTAAGCCATACAAAATATTCATCTCAATGCCGGAAAAATCTAAGAGTAATAAAAGAGTTTCTAATGATAGAATATCTACTCCACTATTCGGGGATAAAAAAATAAAAAGCAAAATAAATAAATCGAATTAAAAAGTATTCCAGAGCATCGAGAACATGTTCATTCATTTATATGAAATGACGCAGTAATAGCCATCACATTACTCAACACTAATGAATTAGCATTTCTGTATATTCTTCTACGTTCAAATATCTATATCGCAAAAATAAAAAGTACCTCAGAGCATCGAGAACACGTGCATTTGTTTATATCAAATGACACAGTTAAAGAGACATTACATTGCTCAACACCCACCCACGAATGTCCCTCTTATTCCGAAACAAAATACCAAAAATAATAGACATTGCATAGGAATGAAGGTACTCATAACTTAACTTTCAATGTATTTCCCAATAACAGACATACAGCTACATCCAGCGGCATCAAAAAATATTAATTAAATGTTCTAAAATTTAAGTCAAATGTGGTACGCCCGGCCATAGAGTGAATTAAATGGCGATTCAGATATGACACACCTGGCTGTGAGGTGATGTTCTCTGCTGATGCACATTTGACACGCCCGTACTGAACGGGTTAAGGGTGATAGAGCATGGGTTAACTGTAAGGGTGATGCAATAATGTTTGTGGTACAATGTGTGGTGGAATGTGAAATGTAGACATAGTAAATACATAATAGAATATGAGAAGTCATTTTAGTCATGAATATTTACAAGTAGTGTGTGATATTTATAAGAACTGTTCAAGTGAATGAGGAATAACTGCAATACATGCATTACAATGATAATAGATATCATTTATGCAGATAGACTGTTCTGAAAATCTGATTGCCAGAAGTACTTGTTGCAAAATTATATATGATATGCTTGTCATCTATAAAGTGTATGCCTGTCAGTCCATTGCGATGCATGTATTGCAGTTGATGGCTGCTCATTTGAATAATTCTTGTAAATATCAAAATAATACTTTTTTTTTTATAAATATCAGTGATTGAAATGGCTGATATTTATTGACTATCTATTAAAATGACTTTTTTAAAGAAATATCAGGGGTTAAAATGACTGATATTCATGAATCTGTTCCTTGTCTTCCATCCTCTGCATGTTCTTTCTATATACAGTCAAAAGTCGTTAATCCGGACTCGTCGGGTCTTCGGTGATTCCGGATTATCGATTTTTCCGGATTATAGATCATCAGTTTAAATCTCAAAAGATGGCATGCAGGAATTCTAAAATTAAAAATATGAAACCGTTATTTATGAAATAAAGAACAATTATAATCTAAAGGGTATCAAAATTTACAAAAAAAAAAAAAAAAAAAAGCTTAATATTTATTTGTTTACTTTATTAAACATTTCTTTCAATGTAAGTTGTTTTAAGTTGCTTCGTTTTATGTGATAATACTTTCTCTTTAATTCTATAAACAGACACAATTTCTTGTTCAGTTACAAAGTTCCGCTGTTCAAGTCCCGTTAATTGTTGTGTCGAGAATACCGACTAACTTGTCAATCAAAATTTTTTCGTTTTCACTAACCTCTCTGTCACATTCTTCATGTCTTTATCCATTTTTTGCAGCAATTTCACTTTTTGTTTGGACATCGAAACATACTTTCGTTTTGTATGATCCTTTGGGAGCTCCAGAATCGGAAATTCTATTTGACATAATCGAAAGTTCAAGTTTACTTTTATAAAATTGGTCTTACAGTCTGCAAAAAATAATAATCCAGATCCAATTCGAAGATTAAGGAACAACGCAATCATCAACATTAACTGAAATAGATAATTAGATAATTTTAGATTATGCCGTCCGACGCGAAAACGTATTCTGCACTTGCGCAGACGCATGTGCGCAGTCGTAAATGTCTTACGCGGACGCGTAAAACGCCTATGAGCATGCGTCAACGCGGCGCATGCGCAGAAAGATTTTAGCTTTGAGGTCCGGATTATAGATCATTCCGGATTATGGGTGTCCGAATTAACGACTTTTGACTGTATTACCGATAAATAATTTAAAACAGGAAAAAAATGAGAAGAAGCCTTCTCATTTTTTTCCTGTCCTTAATAGGACTAATTTTATGATTAGACAATCCTTAATTATAATAAAAATAAATAATGAATATAATAAATGAATTATTATCCAAAGTGATTTGAAAGGAAATATGTACCATATATTTTTATATTGCATTTATTAGTCCAAATGGGCTTTGTGCCTAAGGAACTATTGTTTACGTTTTGCGATTTTGCGTCCAAAGTCCATTTCACTTTTTAAACAGTCGTCACCAAATATTATCACCCTGTATTATATATGTGAAGAAATTAAATAATGAAGAATCTGCATAAATGTGTGTATATTTCTCGCATTGTGATAAAAAAAAAGTACCTAGAGCCATCAAATTTTGATTAAACTTATCCTACTGCCAATATGGGCATATGGAAGCCCAAATTTGAAATTTGGACTTTGTTTTATGATCGATTTCATATTTTGTAAATCTTTAATGGATTTTTGATTAACCAATTCAAGGATTTCAAAGCGAGCCATGGCAACATTATACAGAAAAAACATTTTTATCTCCAGCGCGTGAGGTTGTGTATTGGAAATTTTAAAGATAAGCTCAATTTAAAATTTTTTTGCGATAGACCTATTGAACTGAATTTCATGGTTTAAATGCAAAGAATATGATATTTAATAAATAAAGGTAACACACAAAATGTTAAAAAAATGCCCCTTTGGACATACTTTAAAATCTGAAACCTTTCAAATTTTCTTTTATTTTAAAATTTTTTTATTGCGTTTGTTTTTTATATTGCATAAAAAATTATATATTAAAAAATATTAATTGAAAATTATAATAAGTAATTTTTCTTCATTTATTTTATATGATTTTTTTCTTCTTCACTACATGATACAACTGTATATCAATAAACAATTAATTATCAATTTTATTAATTGACACTTTTTGTAATCGGGATTAAGTAGAATCTTAATTAGGTACTTACATATTATCTTGCTGACTGGCCTCTTCGGCCCCAATTATGGGTGACCACTTACTTTAGAATTCTGGAGTAGCAATTGGCGACCATTGCTGTAATTTCAGCCTTTGATTTATGGGGTAATGTATAAGTGCCCTTAATTATGCCAGTGAATTGCCAGTGCATGTTCTGGTATTGATTGATCCCTTAATCATCATTGACTTGATTGAAATTTCATTAACCTGCAGGAGTTCAATAATGTCTCTGTTGGAACCCTTGATGTAGATAGAATTAACTGATCTAAAGAGAGAGATCATTTGTGACATTTTTTCATGTGCTGTTTCTGTAAATGGTCAACTTTTAAATGCAGCATATTGTATATTTAAGCACATCATTTCGCTTATATGATATGAATGTCAAATTGAATATGGAAACTTAAAACCAGTACTTAGTTTTATAAGATTCTTTTTCTCCCAGTGGCCTGTTTTCATCAGCTGGAATGTAAATGGTGTACTGTTTCATCTTCGCCCCCCCTCTACACTTAACATGACAGTTGATGACAGGAAGGTAGCAAATGTGTATCATATATTCTTTATGTCGGCCTGTGTGTGGTTTCAATGCATCAATAGTTATTTTTTGAGCTTATATTGATTAGGTACTACACATTAAAACTGCAGGTGGACCCTTATGTGTCTGTAGTAATAAACTAACTCAGAACCCTGACTTGCATTTTGTGTCTCAGAAATATGCATTTTAAAACTTATAAGTAATTGAAACAAAGTTATTTGCTCCATGATTTAAAATTTAATACGAATCATATACAAGTAAGAATGTTAGTAATTTCCTAGATAATAATAACGACATCTTTCGAAAATAGTGACATTTTTTACCATAAAGTAATTTGTTAATATATTTACATTTCAAAGGTTATTATGAATGTATTAATATAAATACAAAAATCACGTATGTTTTAACCCTCAGCTGGAGGGGCTGGTGTATGGTACAGTTTTAGAGGGGCGGTGTATGAAGTATGCAAGGTTGTTTTTTGAGCCTCTGCTTCGTGTTTGAAACTATTTAATCTTATACATGGCATTAATATGATTTGTCATAGTAAAAATGTTATAAGAAAATGAATAAAAGAAAAAAAGCAGTAAAGGTGGAAATTATGAATTTTTAATTAATTCAAAAAATGGAATATGTTGGAAATGTAATTTAAAGTTATATAGTATTCTGTATTATTTTCTGTATGAAAATTATAAGATCATAAATCAAATTTACAAATTATAAATATTCCATAGAGAAAAGTTCGGTAAGTAATAAATTTCACAAATGAAAAAAATTAGAAAACTTTTGCTGCTTTAATCCTCTTCCGATTGTCCCTGTTCACTGCAGCAGGTTTTGCAAAGTTGTACTGTCTTGTCCAGATAATTTTTGCTGGTAAACTTAGAACACTCAGAACATTTTATGGCACTCAGCGCAGCATCATTCTACAGCACTCAGCGCAGCGTCCTTTGATCTTTTGCAGGTGGTTCCTCGTCCCTTTCGGCCGTCTTGTCCGTTTCTGTTGTTACCAGCCTTCTAGTAATAGCTTTGGAATGCGACAGGAGAAATGGCATTTTTAGACAATTCTGAAGATGCAGTTTCATCAAAGATGTAGCTAGATTTTTCAAAAAATATCTTCTAAACTTGATGGTTGCATCAGGTTTGGCGAACTTCAAGAGCACTTGCGAATATATGCCCGCTACGTTTAGCCAGTGCAAAAAATATTGCCATTGTCCACCTCTTGGTTTTTCGGGCAACAGTGAAATTACTACAAAGTTGGTCTCTACGGTGTCAACTCCACCTTTATATTTGTTATAATCCAGGATTATGTGAGGGTTATTCGTTTCCTGGTCAGTTTTGTCATCATCGTGTAAAGTACTGAGCAGTATTACACACTTATTTTTTTTTAGTTGCATATGAAATATTAGTCATCAGGCTACGGTTGGAACCTTTGTATGCACCAATTAGCCTTTTGACAATGTCAATACTTGAATTAGAAGCCTCGTAAGGTGTTGGGAATTGATTGCCACTATAAATCTCAAGCTTCAATGTATAAAACTTTCGTGAGTCAACAACTGGAAAAATTTTCAGATTGTGCTTTGATGGCTTGTTGGGGATGAATTGGATAAAAGAGTATCTCCCGCGAAAGGGTTCAACTTCTTGTCAATTGTAAGTTCATCACCTGGTGTATAAAAGTTTTGACAGTTCTGATTGAAAGATTAAAAAAATTCTATATGTAATATAATGTAATAATAATATAAGTTCTTTTTTCGCATATACCTTGTGCCTTTATCGTCGAATCTAATAGCAGTACACAGGTTTCTGAATTGCTTGAGACCCATGACCTCTTGCAAAATTTCAATTCTAGTACCGTCTTTTGCTCATGCTTCCTCCAAATTGAGTTTTGACATTGTTTTGCACCCTAATAAGAATAAAATTCCTAAAAAGGCCAATATTTCTGCTCTATTAGTGTCATACATGCTTCTCTTTGAAATGCTTTGGAGATCATCTGCATTATTACATTATATTACATTTGAGATAAATATTTGTATATTATACAATTGTATATTGTACATCAATCATATTTGTATTTAGGATTTTCTGGAAAGCAGAAAGCTCATCATTTATATCATCATAAGTTTTGGCACTTAAGAATATTTTTTCATCAAAATTTTTTCGAGGCATTCTGGTGAATTTGCTTTTGAGGGGAACTTTATTCCACTTATACGTTTCCTTTTCTTCTGTCAGAAACTTTCCTCCAACTTTCTTCGTTTTGTAAATTGTTTTTAGAAAAAAGTCCTCATATGGACTTACTCACCTATGTCATTTTCAACATCACTAAAATCGTCACTTGTTAAGGAAACATCATTTGAGGAAGGAAAATGAGGATGTTTAGAAAGATTTTCCTCAATTTCTGAGTCACTTTCACGATCAGAATGTTCGATGATTTCCGAATCTTCAACATCATATGTGTTATCCAAACTGTCAGAGTCTTCATCAACCGAGACTTCTTCTAAAACGGGCAAATAATCTTCAGGAGATACAATATTCTTTCTGTACTTACTTGGAGGAGCGTACTTACTGTGTTTGCCTATGCGGCATTTTCACAATAACTGCTTTCGGTAGGAAGGCAAAAACCAGACTGACCAGAAATACTAGATGCGTTGCACTCATGGAATATTTCTAGGAGGGTAGAGGAAGGGAGGAAGCTCAGGAAGGGGTGGTCTAACAATTACAGCCCAAAAGATAGCATTGGCATACTCTGTACGCTGGCTCCTCCATTGCAGGGTTAAAGGGCTTAATTTATAAAATTATGTAAAATCACTAATGGAAAGCATGTATAACATACATAGCATTTACAAAACAGTTGTTTTACTGATTAAAATAATTTTCTGTTCTGCATAATGAAACCTCTCAGTCCTGTTGTTATTACATGATCAAATATAATGTAAAGGAGACTAAAGCTTGTTTTGAACAAAGGCTTCAGAGTGTTCTGAGGGTATTATGGTTCTTTCTCGGATTCTAGTGTCTGGCTCAAAAATAAACATTACTTCTTTAGTAAAGCAACCCACATGATCGAATCACTAATCAAATGAGATATGTCACCATGTGTTTTTATACCTCATGTTTCATCTCGGTTGATTAGCAATTAAATTTTGGGGGGGGCTATGATAAGGAAGTACCAATTAAACAAAGAATTTTTGTTGTAAGAATCTTAAATTATGTATTACCCCTGAAATTTTGTATTAATAAAAGGAAATTTGTATTCACAGATTATTATTTTCAAATTTCAGCCATCTAATATCCTTGCCATTCAAGACCCTACCATATTGGTATCCACCTTAAATGGGACATTGTATGCAGTTAGCATGAAAACAGGAGCAGTTAAATGGATCTTAAATGAAGGTGAATTATTTCTAGCCTTTTTTTTTTAAAAATATTTTTTATTTTAATTGTTTGTAACCTTTCATCTCTCCAAGCTGTGCATAGCAATTGGCAATATTTATCATAATAATCTAATAAAATAAGTAAGCATACATACATACATACATACATAGGCATCTTGAAATAGGTCCAGATGATTTATAAAGACAGTATATGGCAAAGAGAAAAGATTTGCATACAGAAACTGGCAGTGGTATTTTGGAATAAGCGTTTCAATAGCAAATGCTTGAGTGGATGGAGAATTAGAAAGGGATTGCTATCTTTTATATTATTGAATAGACTTTGTTTGTTAGTATATTGTGAGTAAGGAATTTTGATATTGTGAAAGATAAGCATGTGTTCTTGCTTTTGTATGTTTTCAATACAGTAAATGCTCTTCTATTTATATTATAAAATTTTATTTCTTATGATTACTGTTTTGATATTTATTGCTGTCCTTTTGTTAACTTTAAATTATGATAAAATGAATTTGAGAAAAATGTATATTTTGTCATTCCATTTGTTAATATATATCTTTCTAAATTTACAAGAGAAGTCTAGTAATTAGTATTTCCATGTGAGCTGTTATTCTGTATAGATTATGAAGTCTTTCTGTGTGTTTCCATAAATGTTTAGGAATATTCTGAGATTTCAGGTTAACAATATTTTTTTCTATGAATGTCAAGTAAATATGAGGATTTTCCCTTGTTGTTTTCTATATTGTGTAATAACTGTTAAATTGTTTCCAACTATAAATAGTTTTAACATTTCTTTCTTCTCTTATGTAAAATGTAGACTGACTAAAACGTAATTTCATTCATATAAAGCTACTATAAACATATATTGTGATAGGAGAGATTTACAAGTCTTCTAGAACACAAACAATGATTGTTTCTAAATGATGTTTTCTAAAGCTAAGCTGTAATGATGTTTTCTAAAGCTAAGCTGTAATGATGTTTTCTGAAGCTACAAAATGCTGGCATTTATAATCTGTTAATATCTGCAAATAATATCAATGTTAATATACTTTTTTCCTTTAATTTACACTATGTTTGAAATTAGATCAATTTCTTTACTTATTTAATAACTTCGGACAAATGGTAATATATTTAGCAGAGAAAACCTTTTTAATTAACAACGAACTATTTTATTTAGCATTCTAAACATATCAAAAAGAATAACATCTAATGCGTTATCAAGCTCAAAGTAATATGTAAACAACATCACTGTTGCCACAAAAAATCTACATTATAATGAACATATTAAATTATTGTTTATTAACTGAGTTCATGCACATTCCTGAACATCCTCCCACCTTGCAATTTTAGGAAATTGCAACATATTCCCTACTCAGTTCAGAGATTCAGTCGATGAGGAACTTTTACTTGTCTTCCGACCCTAGTGGTTATGGGTCTGCCTATTGTAGGGGACTCAGTCAGAGGCTCAACTATCCTTGAGGTATCAGTCTGACCATCCAGGGCTGTTGGTAGTTGGGGGGAACTTCTACGATCCGCATCTTGATCTGGATTTAACGAGACTTGAGGCTGAGGTAGCTCTGAGGGACGAGTCACTTCTAAAGGCTACAGGACGGGTCTTATTTTTTCTCCGTCAGCCGTTTTTACTTTTGCCACTCTTACATGACCATCTGCACCTGGAAATACTTGGACAACAAGTCCCAGTGGCCAGTTGATGCGCTTTTCCGGAGTTCCAATCAGCACCACATCACCCACCTCTAAAGTGTCTTCTTTTCGTTCTCTTTTATGGACTAGCATGGCTAGGTACTCATTTCTGAATCTCGAGCGTAAATCAGTCCGAAGATTTTGTAAATACCGCAAGCGACGATTTAAACTTTTGCTCTCTATAGTATCCAGATCCTTTACATCATGGTGAGGGATTCCTTGTATAAAATATGCAGGTGTCAATGGCTTTAACTCCTCAGTCCCGTCTTCTAAGTAAGTTAAGGGTCATGAATTCATTGTTGCTTCACAGTCGCATAGTATAGTTTCCAGCTCAATGTAACTGACCGTTTTAGAGCCCAAAACTCGTCTTAAAAGATCTTTTACCATCCGTACCAACCTCTCCCAAAATCCTCCCCACCAGGCAGCGGTTGGAGGATTAAATTTCCATTTAATCTTCTCAACTGTTGAGAACTCCATTATTTTTTCCCAATCAAGTTCGTTTAGTGCATTATTCGTACCTACAAAGTTGGTACCATTGTCAGTATATAAGATGCTCATTCTACCCCTTCTTTCAATGAATCTTCGGAGTGCCATTATAAATGAATCTGCTGATAAAGATTTCGTCAATTCAAAGTGCACAGCACGATAGATCACACAAGTAAAAATCACAATCCATGCTTTTTCGCCAGATAATGCATACAATGCGCCAGCCAAATCGATGCCAGTGACCTCAAAAGCTCCAGCATATTTAATGCGGTTCTTTGGTAAGAGTGCAACTGGTGGTTGAACTGATTTGCCTTTGAATCTTTTACAAATAACACACTTTGAACAAATTCTCTTCACAAGACGTCTCACACCGACAATCCAATAATCTTCTCGCAAGTTGCAGATCAAGGTCCCTGTACCTGCATGCTGCAGTCGCCGATGTTGCTGTTCTATTAGGCAATGAACTAGTGCATGGCTCCCTGGCAATAGAAAAGGACACTTAAAGTTTTCGTCTTCATCACTTAAAACTAGTTTGGTTCTTACTCGAAGAAGTCCAAAGTCATCCTTAAATGTAATTATCCCTTTCAAATTTTTTCCATCAGTATTCCAAAAATTTTCGGCTTGGATTAAATATAACAACCTTTTCTCTGGAAAACTCACTTCTTCTGAGGTTAATTCCTTATTAAATTTTTCGTTTTTTCTATGACGACTGTTGTTAAGAAATCTAAAGGTCCAAGCTAATACTCTCACATTTTTATAATATCCAGAAAATCAAGTGAATGTTTCTGTGAAGTTTGGGGTTCTACAGGAAATGCTAGAAACCACATTTTTCCTTTTTTCTGAATTAACTGTACTTTCATCAGTTTCTAGTTCTGACTCTTCAGAGAGAGGCCATTTATCTGGCTTCTGTTTAAGCCAATCCAGCCCCTCCCACCATCTGCTCTGTAGCAACATTTTGGCATCGCACCCTCTAGAGGGAAGATCAGCTGGATTGCTTAAGCTTGGTACATAATGCCAGTCGTCCGGATTTGTGCATCTCCTTATTTCAGCTACACGATTGGCCACAAAAACACTCCAGTGGGAGTCTTTTTTTATCCATGTCAGAACTACAGACGAGTTGCTCCAAAAGTACACTTGGCACATTGTCAATTTAAGAGCGTCAATGACTTGACGGTACAGCCGAGAAGCTATAAGTGCTCCAAGCAACTCTAATCTTGGAATAGTTACTTCTTTGGCAGGTGCTACTCTTGATTTACATAATACCAATTGTACTGAAGTTTTTCCCTCAAAATATGCACGTAAGAAAATGCATGCTGCATAAGATACCTTACTAGCATCACTAAAACAATGCAGAGAGATAGAGCACTCATCGAAGGGTCCAATCACAAGTCTTCTTGAAATTTTACAATAATTCAAGAAGTGTTGTCTTTTGAGCCAAGTCTGAAATTCTCTTTCTATACCTTGTGGAAGATTTTCATCCCAGGTAAGTTTCATCATCCATGGTTTTTGCAGAATGAGTTTTGGAATTAACGTGGTTGAACTTGTAAATCCGATGGGATCGAATATCCTCTGTGAGACTGACAAAAGAGATTGTTTCGTGTGGGCACTCTCCGAAAATGTCAAAGGGATTAAATTGCAATAGATTTAATCATTCTCGGTGTTCCATGAGAGTCCCAGAATTGGAATGACCTTCTGATAGGAAGTCATGCTTCTATCTTTGAATGGTGCAGCAATCCACCCTCTAAGGTCAAAACCTCCTGAAGACATTAGAGTTTGTGACTCTTCTTTGAACTTGACGACTTCTTCTTCGGTTTCGAAACTAACTATACAATTGTCGACATAAAAGGATTTCTTCAATCTAAGTGCCGTTCTTCTTAAATCTTGTGGAGCATTATCCAAATGGTAAGAAATCGTTGCTCCCAACAGGAATGGACTCGAAGAAATGCCGAACACGACACCACAGTGTCTGTAGGTAACAATCTCGGTTTTGTTTGAATCTTTCCACCACAGGAATTTCAAAAAGGTGTCTGTCTCTGACACACAAACTGATTTGTAAGAAAGCTTTCCTTATATCGGCAGTAACACCAATTGCATGTTGCCAGAATTGTATCAAAAGTTCTGGAAGCATTTCTATTAAATTCGGCCCCTTTTCGAGGCAAGCATTCAAGGAACTCCCATTTTCATCCTTCAATGATGCATCGAATACAGGTCGCACTTTCGTAGTAAGACTGGAATCCTTGATTACTGCTTGATGAGATAAATAGTGACCAGTATCACTATTATTTGGAGCTATTTCAATTATACCTTCCTCGTGCCAGCCTTTAATAATACCATCATATTCTTCGAAAAATCCCATCTTCTGCAGTCTTCGTGTTTATTAATTTCAAGAATCCGATGACTATCCTTCCAAGGCAAACAGACTTCATACCTATTGCCCTCGATTACTTTAATGTTCTCTTGGAAAAATTCGATCGTTTCGTTGTCTAAATTCTCCTTAGTCTTCACTTCTGCCGGATCTTTTATGCCAATTGTCTCTAAATTCCATAGTTCTGTGAGATCCAAATAACAAAGTCCGACGGTACCAAGCAAGGTATTATGACTTTGCACTGGGCCTTGTAGGGTCCAACCCAATTTTGTTTCAATGGCAATAAGGTTTTTGTCAATTGGAATGATATTATTCGTCATAAACTGTCCGGAATAGTCGGCTCCTATTAACAATCCGATATCTGGTATATCTCTTCCAGAATCACTGATTTTGATTTTATGTTCTCGAAGTGAGGAACATACATGTTTGAGTTTCACTCTAGGAATGTATCCACAAATTTTGTCTTTATCTAAAACCGATAATTCATACTTGAATTTATTTTCTGTTCCTTGTATTTCGATATCAAAAATACCATGGACCTGAGATTCAGTTTCAACTCCACGAAACAAATTGTGGCTCAAAGTCTCTTGATCTAATGGGACTAAATCTAGTCTCTTTATTATGTCTTTCCGTAAGTAAGATCTTTGTGACCCACTGTCAAAAAGAGTTCTCACAAGCTCCTTTTTTCCATTATGGACAATCTTCACCATAATAGTTTGGAGAAGAGTTGTTTGCAGTTTTTGGTTAGACAATAAAGTCTCACTTGTTTCGTTAGCTACTTCCTTTTTTGAACTTCTAGAACCTTTTAGTTCTCTGCACATCACAGTTACATGACGTTTGTTTCAAACTAGGCATTTCACAGAACTTTTACACTTTTCGGCAGCATGCCCAATTTTTAGGCAGTTAAAACAAGCTTTTTTCTTTCTTAGTAAATTTTTCTTATGTTCCAATGAAAGGCTGTGCAGCTTAAAGCACTCATAAGAATTATGTTTTTCCTTGTCACACCAAAACAAAAAATTAAGCTGTTTCTTCTTTGAATCTCCTGCATAAATACAAGCTGCTGTGGCTGGAACCGAGTCCAATTTGTCTGGGGCAGAAAAACTTGTATGGGCCAACTGAAGATGCTCTTCACTTTCAACTTCAATTCGGAGAAAATGCAATAAATTTTCCAAATTTTCAGTGTGTGCCACACTTTCCCTACGCTGGCGAGATCGCTCCCATGCCCTCAGAATTTCTTCAGGTAGTGAAGACTCTACAAGGGGATACAGCATAGCTGCATAAATCTCACTTTTTACCCCCAACGTCTCCAAAGCTCTGAGTTGCGTCTCTAACTTATCATATAAGTTAGATAGAGTCATATTTCCTTTTTTGCTCTTGAGCCAAAACCAACTTTAATAATTCGCGAACATAGATTTCTACCAGTAATTCATCTCGTGCAAATCGAGATTTTAGCTGCTTGATAGCTTCTTTATAATTCGCGCCAGAGGGAGGATAACTATCTATGAGCTCTCTCGCTGGAGATCCAACGACCATTGCCTGCAATAGGTATTGAAATTTGTCATCGTCATCTATATTTACATCTTCGTCGATCTTCTTAAACTGTCCCCAAAATCCTAACCAATTTCGGGCCTCCCCATTGAATTTTTGAAGCTCTAACTTTGGTAATTTAAAGTTCCTTTTTGTGGAATTTTCTAAAATTCCAGCTGTAATTACAGGAGTGGAATTCACCATTTTGTTTTCTACCTTTGTTTTTAAACTGATATATTTATCACGATATGTTTCATTCGTGTCAAAAACAGCTAAATATTCACTTTCGTTTTGACCTTCCAATAAAAGTTCGGAAATTTGTGACTGAACTTCATCTAATCTGTTGAATTTTCCTTCCAACTGTAAGCTCAATACTTGGATTGATTAACTTCCACGTCAGGCTTTAGAATTTCAGCATCTAAAGCATTGGCAGTAATCGTAAACAATTGCCTTAGTGGCTTACGCTTTTTTAATAAAATTTCCATGATTTTAAATTCAATATGTCCAATATATTCAAATAATAAAGGATATAATCAAATAAATCATAAACTCACTTGATAAATTTCAATACGAAATCGATGTTTCGTTTTCAACCGTTGTTTCGTTTTCTTTAAATAGCCATTTCGTCCTGTCAAAGGATGCCAGTTGTTTGAAATTATATCAATTTCTTTACTTATTTAATAACTTTGGACAAATGGTAATATATATAGCAGAGAAAACCTTTTTAATTAACAACGAACTATTTTATTTAGCATTCTAAACATATCAAAAAGAATAACATCCCATGCGTTATCGAGCTCAAAGTAATATGTAAACAACATCACTGTTGCCACAAAAAATCTACATTATAATGAACATATTAAATTATTGTTTATTAACTGAGTTCGTGCACGTTCCTGAACACACTATATTTGTCTTGAGATTAAATGACATTAAAAGAAAATCTAATATTAGATATAAGGTATCAAAACACTGTCAATCTCTAAAGGAACTTTTGATCTCATATGATGATGTAGCATCTAGCTCACTTATCGGCAAAAGACACAGGAAAGAGCCGGTGCTGATGGGCGTATACACTATGCTACGAAAAGGCATGAAACGCTACAAACAAACGCGAACAGGCAGCTAGGTGACGGAGAAAAGAAAAAAACTTTGTGGGAATACAAGCAGAGAACGTTATCCCAGCTTGCGCATGCGCTGAGTTCAATATGTGCTACTCCAATGGAATCTACGGATTCAAAGATTTGTATCTGCATCTACTGCGCCTGTGTTAGGTTGACTCGAGTCAACTATTGTGTCTGCGACATGTGTATTCTGTATTCTGACTTGTCCAGAAACCTCTTGAGGCTAATACATTCTTAATTGCCCGTTCAAGCCGAATAGGATTCAGTGATATTACAAACGTAAGAACATTATGATATTACATTATTTCTAAATAATTTAAATCGATTATAGTGAACCCCACTATGTAAAAAAAAAAAAAAAAAAAAAAAAAACGACAATGGAACGATAAGTATGCCGGTTATGGATTTACCTGCTCAACCGAAAAAGATGGCATGCAACGACCGCAGTGCATTTTGTGTTCCAAGATATTTTCAAACAGCAATCTCAAACCATCAAAGTTATTAGAGCATTTCAACAATCTGCATGGTGGCGAAAAAGTGCATAGCATGAACAGCTTGAAGTCAAAGAAGGCTCGGTTTGATACCAGTGGAACTATCCTAAAATTGTGCGGACCAGCAATTTAAAAACCTTTATTAGAAGCGTCATGTCAAGTGGCATATTTATGTGCAATAAAAATAAATAAATAAATAAATAAAAAATTAAAAAAAAAAAATTAAAAAACCTCACAAGATTGCTGAAGAGTTGATTAAACTTAAACCTTCTGCTTTAATTATTGCTAAAACAGTTTTAGATTCGGAAGCACATAAAAAATTCCAAGAGATTCCATTATCGAATGATATTATACGATCGCAAATACAAGATCACAGTGAAGGTATTTTTATGCAAGTAATTGAAGATATAAAAATCAGTCCACTAAAAATAAGCATGCAACTGGATGAGTCAACTGATGTTGATAATTGTAGCCAACTTTTGGTATTTGTCAGGTATGTGAATGAAAAAGAGGTGACACAAGAATTTCTATTTTGTGAGCCACTGGTGGTAAATACGAGAGGAATTGATATTTTCAATCGCATCATAGATTTTTTTACTAAATGTCAATTACCAATGAATGTGATTGGCTCAATATCCACTGATGGAGCCCCAGCAATGTTAGGCGAAAATTCAGGATTTTTTTCACGCATGAAAAGAGAATTAACGGCAGTTATAATAACGCATTACATGCTGCATCATCATGCACTTGCGTCGAAAGCATTGCCAGAAAGTTTAAAACAACATCTAATCACAGCAGTAAATGTAGTAAAATACATCCGAGGGCGAGCGCTTAAACATCGCATTTTTCATGCATTTTGCGAAGAAATCGGTGCTGATCATACCGTGCTCCTATATTACACCGAAATACGATGGTTATCTAAGGGTCGCATGCTTAACACAGTTTTTGAATTGCGTGAGGAAATTATTCAATTACTGACTAGTCAAAACTGTTATTTAGTAAAAGATTTTGAGAGTAATAATGCAATGCTGAGGCTGGCCTACTTAGCAGACATATTTAGCCATTTAAATGAATTGAATCTATCAATGCAAGGATTTGGTATAAATATAATAATATCTAGCGAAAAATTATCTTTATTTATTGCAAAATTAGAAATTTGGATGCATCGAGTAGGAAAGGGGAATTTTGCAAACTTTCCCTTGCTTGATACTGTTATTGCGAAAAATGAAAAGAATACAATTATACCCGACATTGTAATACATTTGAGACGATTGAGCGAATCGTTCAATGGATATTTTTCTACCGGAAATATTGCCAAAACGCAGAGATGGATACTGAATCCATTTCTATTTGACTTAAACTTGATGGATGATAGTGATCTGAAAAAAGATCAACTTATTGAAATGCGAGCAAGTGGACATGTTCAAATGGAATTCGAACAATTAGAATTGCAACAATTTTGGTATTCACAGTTACAACGTTATCCAGAGTTAGCGAACGAAGCACTCTTACCCTTTGCTACCACCTACTTGTGCGAAATGGGATTTTCATCGTTGTTGCATATAAAAACTAAAGCGAGAAATCGCTTAAATGCAAGTGATGACTTACGCGTATGTCTTTCAAAAAAGGAACCTCGCTTCACCAGTATAATAATGAACAAACAACAACAGACTAGTCATTAATAAAAATAATATTGTTTTGTATTTATATAAAATGTAAAATTTTTTTCAATAAACAATGAGCTTCGCAAAAAATGTATTTTTCTAGACTAAAAATTTTAAAACACATTTTTCAATGGGGTGCGGAGATATATTTTCAGATTCAATGGGGTGTGACTCGCTAGAAAGGTTAAGAAACACTGATGTAGATAATAGTAGCAGAATATGTTATCTAATCTATAAATCTAAATATGTTAGATATAAGGTATCAAAACACTGTCAATCTCTAAAGGAACTTTTGATCTCATATGATGATGTTGATAATAGTAGCAGAATTTGACTGGTTTCTATATGTACCATTAAAAAGGCATGATTTTTATTAAGGTATGTATTAGGTATTAGCATTTCTACTTCATATCATCATCGGTAGAAAATTTTTGATAATGTTAGTATTAATCATTGAAGGGTAGCAAAGCGAGATATCACAAAGATTGTTAAATTAAAACCTCAGCTACCAAAAATTTCACAGTTTTGTTGTGTAAATCCTAGTTTATGAAATAATAATTTATGTTAGAATAAATTAGTGTCACTTTTGCATAATGAAACTCGGCAATGTCAAAAACAAAGGTTTTGGCTGTAGAAGTCTTAAAAGGATTTTGTACTTGCATTGTATTTGAGCTTCATTCTTTTTCAGCCATGTTTGTGTTCTTTTTTGGAATATACTCCTGATAATATTGGCTATTAGGTAAGCCTGAAGATATTTAAAACTTTTAAATGAGTTCCTTGTAGTCTTGTGTCTTTTATGACTCTCAAAGTAGTCATATAACTTTCATTTTGAATATCTTGAAAAAACTGGAATGAGATGCTGGAAAAAGTCTTGAGTGCAGTTAGAAGTTGGAAAAATGCTTAAATGCTTTAAAAGATTTTAATGATTAAAAATGCAAAAAAATCATGTTAAAAAAGAATTCATATAATTAGTAGATAATAATCACCAAAAAAATGTAGAGAATTCTTAGGTTCAAAATTCTGGAGAATTCGGTACGTGCAGAAAATCTGTCGACCACAAGAGATGGCGTGAATCGCGCCAAACCAAAAAGACGCATTTACTAAATACAGTCAAATACCGAAAATCCGGCGACATGAAATCCGCCAACTCCTGAAATTCACGTTGCCTCTCAAAATATAAACGTTCAGTTTATAGGTTCTGGAAACCACAACATTGAGTACAAAATATCGAAGAAAAAATACTTACTGAATAATGACATCATAATTACCGAATAATAATGAGTTATAACGGAAATACCAAATTATTGACATCATGATAAAAGTTTTTCTTCTTTAATCTGCATCTCAAAGCAGACGATTCACTCTTCTTTCAAGTTCACGATTCACATTGTTGTATTTTCTGAGCTTTGTTATTTCACAAGATTATTTAGTGCTGCCTTTTTTTTATCCATATATTTTGTGGATAAATTAAAAAATTTTAAATTTCAGCCCTTTTTTAATACATTTACAGATAAGAAACACTCATGATTTTACTGCTTGCAGCGTTGAAAAACGTAAACATGTTGCATTGCCGGTGTTTACGTTTTTCAACGTTGCGTATGATATACAGAAAATAAAGAAAAGCTAACTCTCCAACATAATTGCTGTGAATGAAATTGTAGTGTTTAATTGGTCAAGGATCTCAAACAACAATTCATCAGAAAGGTGCTTTGTATGTCTACATTCCCTCTATTGGTTATGGAAGTACATGTGTTGACAATATTTTGAAATTTGTCTAGTTAGAAAGAAAGTCCTGGCTCTAATCTTTGTTTAAGTCAAGAACAATAAGCTTGAATGTGTTTCAGGTATTTATATTCTTGAAACAAAAACACCTGTTGCACATACATTTCTATAGGGAAATGGGTTGAATTAATACTGCCAGCAGTTTTACTAGGTGGCCAAACAGGTATGCTAGTCTGGTATTCAGGAAGCACTCATGCTAAAGTGCTAAGCAAGCACTAAAGCTATGAGGAATTTCTCTGAAAAAGAAAAATAGATCAAATAATGCTCCCTGCAGGAATAATTGCAATCTAGTTTCTTAATACTGAAATAATCAAGTCATTCAACAATTTGTGTTTAGAAATAAATAATTACATTAAAAATAAAATGGAGCAAAATCAGCTTGTAAATTTTTTGATGCTTACCCTGCAAGAGGATGAACAATTCATGGGATAAAAACATTGATAGCTAGCTGTATGGCCTGTGCACTACAAACAAACTTCATAAGTGAGAAGTGCTTATGTAAGGAGAACATGCGAGATTAGGGCCAATAATTTTATAAGGAATGGGGTTACAAGACAGTCATGTGCGATTACAGGGTTTGGTGCTTTATGAAAATATTCCAAAAGAAGATGACAAAACTGTACTTGAAAAAATGTAAGTTTTTGTATATGGATATGTGAATAAGTATAGATCCTTGTACATGAATATTTGAATATATGCAGCTTGATGCAAATAAGAAAGTAAAAATTACTCTGCATGAAAAGAAATTCCTTTGAAAATAAGCTCTAATGTGTTTTTTGGAGCATAAATTAATACAATTGCCTTTCTTTTTTTGAGTGAAGCATAGTAGCTGAAAATATGGAATGAATTTCATGCAGCTCTAAATTTTTTGTGTAGTTTTTAAATTGGTAGATAAATAATACAAAATGCTGAGCTTGACTTGGGACAAAAAATGTATTTGATCTTCTCAAATTTTACAAAATTTATTCTTATCAGTATTTCTTGTACTTATTTAATTCTTTTTCTTTTATGTCATGTTCAGCAAATTAACCTTTTTTTTTTTTGTAGAACCTGTATTGAAACTTTCTTTGAGTGCTAGTGAGAAGTAAGTTTTATTAATGATCATATTCAAATGTTTTGATATTTGATTCACATTTTTGTCTGGATTTCTTTTTATATTTTCAATTTTCTTTTTCTTAGTGTTAATGCTGCTGTTTATGTATGCTGATAAGCTTTTTGTCCGTTTTATGATAAAAAAAAAGTTTCAGCATAAATGTTGTAAGTTTTGGATGTAACAATCTCAAATAAGAATAAGCCAGTACCCAATTGTTTGTACTATGTGGGCAGAACAGAAATGTCTAAAGCAGTGTGAAAGTCTGTATGTACATAATTTACTCTAGAAAAATAGAGGGCCAAATCAGAACCACTCGAAACAGCTCCAAATCATTATGCCTTGACCACCAAATTTATTTTTCTCTGGATACAATTGTGTAAATATCATTCACTTGGAGATATGCTACATAGAACATGTAGCAGCTGAGTGGTAAAGTCACTTAAACACTGGTAGTTCAACCTGGATTCAATTTCAGGTGAATGGGCTGGTTGCATGAGCATTTTCATGCCCCTTCCCTTGTATGACATGTATACGAACCAGTCACCCCTAGAAAGTCTTCCATGAAGGCATCCTTGCCCTTAGGCAGGTAGCCCTGGTGTGCTTTACCATAATCAAATAAAGCAAACCCAAACCATTGAACTTGCTACTCTTGCTCGAGACTCTAATGTTGTATAGTTTTATACCATGAAAATTGATGCTTGGCATTAGTAATGCTTTTGCTCAATTTAACTCATATGCAGCATTTATGTAAGTTTAAAGTTTGGATCTTTCTTGGGCGTATAATTGTGATATGTTCAGAATCATTATGGAATTTGCTGGGAATGGTTTCTGCCAGCTCCTTGTGGTCTGGCAGAAACTGTCAAGATCATGTCTTTTGTAACTGTCAAGATCATTGCATGATCTCTTTCTGACAGATGAAGTGGTTGAGCAGGTTGCGGTTTCGTAATCGTATCTCCTGCAAATTTGTGCTTCACAATTGCATTATTTAAATAAAATGGGTAAAGTGTTACGTCATTGAAATTTTGTGAACAAGTTTTCTAAAATGGTAACAAAGCAATCACATCACCCCATTAAAAATAATTTACTTAACAGTTTTCTTTAATATTGCTTTTTTTGGTTTGCAGTGATCATTATGAACTTGACATTTTCTTTTATATCTTTCTGTGTTTGTGCTTTAAAGTCGGTCTATTACTTCACAGAAGTGCTTGGATATTTTTAATCAAGTAGTGTATTTCTCAATAAATAGTAATATCCATTTTTAACTAATATTAAAATTTTCCTATATATTTGTTTTTTGACAGTTAATACAGTACAAAATCCAATATCCGGAATGATCTAAAATCCAGGCCCCAAAGCCACCAACAACCTTTATTTTATTGGGATTTTTTTTTTTTTTGATGCTGTATGCTGCACATTTGATTTTTTCCCCTCCATAATAAAACATGTGAAATTCTTAATTTTTCCAATTCTTAATTTTACTTAGGCACTAAATAAAATATTTCGTAATTGAAGAAACAGTCATTTTAGCATAAATTTGTGTGATCAATAACTGGGCTCCATAGCTGCATATCTGCTTGGCATGCATCTCAAACCGAAACATTCCAGCGCATAGAAACATTGTTGATTTTACACCTACTAATATTTTATATCTCTGACGCTAACGTGGCGAACCATTATTTATTATATTTTGCTTTAATCATAGCATTTTATCAATGCATATCATACAGTAATGCCTAAACAATTTTTTTTTATACTAGTAATTGAATAGCAAAGTGCATGGTAACCTTTTACGTTGACATTATGCTTGGCAATGATTACAGATTAAGTTAAATGCACTAAGAAATGTTGACAAGGGAAACGTTAACAAGAATTTCTTGATTACATTTAGTACTTTTTGAATTAAGAATAACTGATTTATTATTCATTAAACCTAGAACCGACACCAGAGCTCATATGACCGCACTGGTGGCAGAATTTAGAGAAAACAAAATTTTTGGAATTTAGAGAAGTATCAAGCAACAAAATTAAGGGATGGCAAAATTCTTAGAATTTAGGAAAAGCATTGGGATCCAAAATTTAGGGGTGGCAAAAATTTAGAGCTCAAGAATATGCTTGGTAGCAGAATTTAGGACCCGCAGAGATTGCATAAGGCGGTAACATATCTAGCGCCGGCCCTCGATAAGCCTTAAGTGTATTTGGGAATTTATTTATTCAGGACTCAGATAAGTCTTAAGCATATGTAAGGAATAGACCTCAGTATGATAAATAACTAATAATATAATTTAAGCTTAATTGTCTCAGTGCGCAATAGAAGCAAGACAAAATTTAGGGGGAAAATTTGTCTTTCGTCGACAGTCTCATGATACATAGGAAAAAATGTAAAGTGGGCACTATTAAGCTAGGCTAAAATTATACTTTACCGATTCCAAGGAATTTCAGTTAATATAGCTTATTTTATCCAGCTTTTTTGCAGCTTGCAGCTTTGAAGCATTTTTTTGCAGGCTGTTATTTTTATAGCAATTTTATAAAAATTAAAGTTTGAACTTTTGATCATATTGAAAATAGTTCCTAATTCTGGAGCTGCAACAGGATCTACAAAGTGAAAGCATGTGTCGATATCCGTTAAACAAAAAGTGAAATTGCTGCAAAAAATGGATAATGGTATATCCGTTTCAAAATTATGCGAGGAGTTTAATATTGGAAAGTCAACGTTGACGAGGAAATAATATGACATAAGGAAATGTGTAAGATATAAGAAAACAGAAAAAAGAACTTTTTGAATTTTTTGTGAATTTTGACACCCCACTTGCAGAGAATAATGGAAAAATCATCCATTATGCTAAAAGCGATGATCATGACAAAATGATGACTGAATGGGTCAGACAGCATCACAGTGAGGACGTGCTATTGATGGGTTCAATACTAATGGCTCAAGCCAAAGGATTTCATGAAAAAATGAACTTAAAAACTGAGTTCACATGTTCCACAGGTTGGTTAACCAAATTTTAAAATAGCCAAGGCAATTAAAAATTTCAGGTGAAAAAGCTTTAGTTCTGAAGTTTCTTTCAGATGAATTCATTGATGATGAATTTATTGTCTTTTAGCAAGACCACCTTGAGTTTGCAGATGAATTCATTGAACTCAAGGTACTCTTTTAGCGAGACTAACAATTTTAGTATGCACAAATTTTGCAGGAATGCACAAGTGTAAACTTTTTGTAATCGGGGGGGGGGGGGAATGCACAACCTCGAGTATTTAAAGGAGTAAAGATTTTCTCCATTATATATTGTGCAAATAAAAGAGCATGGATGACACAAGCATTAGTGAATGGTTGGTGTGAAAATCATTTCATACCCAAGAATCGCCAACATTTGAATTTGGCTGGTTTACCTGATAATGCAGAAATTGTCCTGTATATAGACCACTGTTCAGCTCATACTTCACTTGTATTATTCTTTTCTCCAAATTGTACATCCATCATTCAGCCTATGGATATCAGAATAGTGCACGCACTGAAATGAAAATATAAAGTAGCATTTTTGAAATCTATGTTAAATTGCTTGAATAAAGGCAAGAGTATTCAAGAATTTTTGAAATATTTTAGCATAAAATCTTTTATATGGAGCATCACAAGATCGTGGAAGGATGTATTTCCAGATGCTTTAGAAAATACCTAGCATAATTTATGTCCTGCTACCATATTTTATGGTAAGGACGATGAAGATGATAGCCATGAATATGAAGGTTTTCGGATATTGCAAACCAAACATAAAATTTTCCAATTAATGAATTTTATAAAGGAATAGGGAGGAGCGGTAATAAATGAAGATGATATAACAGAAATTTTTCATTTCGATGACAATTCCCAATCATCAATCAATTAATGGTCAGGAAAATCTGTGCCATGGTTCTAGATCCAGAAAATAATGTTATTGATAGCGAAAAGAATGACAGAGAGGTTATTGAAAGTGAAAAAATTTCGACTGACAAGTTAGTCACAATTCTTGACACAGCAATCAGAGGACTTGAACAATGGAACTTTATGATTGGACAAGAAATTATGTCTGTCTACAGAATTAAAGAGAAAGTATTATCATAAAAAACAAAGCAACTTAGACAAGTTACATTGAAAGAAATGTTTAATAAAGTAAAGAAATAAATATTAAGCTTTTTTTTGGTAAATTTTAATACCCTTTAGGTCATAAATGCTTCATAATTTCATAATTTCGTAAATCATGATTTCATATTTTTAATTTTATAATTTCTACATGCTGTCTTGCTAGATTTAAACTGATAAATCTAATGTCCAGAAAAATCTCAAATCCAGAATCGCCGAAGTCCCAATGAGTCCTGATTTTAGACTTTGTACTGTATAACAAATTTTCAATAACAGATATAAGAATGGCATACCATATTAAAAATAAATGATTCTACTCTTTGGCATAACTAAATTTAAAAAAAAAAAATGTTGCAGCTTATTAGAAGGATAAAAAGGGATTCTGATATTTTCAGAAACACTCAGGAGTTTCTGTTCTGTGAAGTTCACTGTAACCATTTTACTTAATAGTCAACATTTACTTATTTAATGATTTGTGAAATTTTTACATAAGTGTTTAGTCCAACTTTCTGAATGATGACATTAATAATCATAATTCATAAAATGACAAACTTTTCTTAATCTCTGTATTTTTTATTTTGAGCTTTATTTTGTTTTGATAGTTAATTTAATATTTTGCAAATTATAAAGCATTGTCATTAAAAACTGAAGGCATGATAAAATACGAAACAAGCTAATTAATATTATTTGGAGTTTTATTTGATGAGGAGGCAGAGATGGATATATAATCAGATGATTTTTTTAAACACAGTTTGGTAATTTATATAATTTTAAAGTTTTTTTTTTTATTTTTATATATTGCAGAAAAATTTTACCTGATCCTCGAGATGGATCCCTTTATATGTACATATCTGGTCGTGGTAGAGATGATTTGAAAAAATTAAGGTATACTATAGCAGAACTTATTCATCGTGCTCCATTGCGGTCAAGTGATGGTTTGCTTTACACAGGTAATCCATATATTTATAATTTTTTTGACATTATACTTCCAATAATTATTTTATAGTGTGTTTGATTATTTTTGACAATTTATTGTTTCTTATTATCTAAATTATAAAATTTTTAGGTAAAAAAATAGATACTTGGTTTGCTATTAATCCTGTTACTGGAGCAAAATTGGAGACATTTTCTGTCAATGGACCTGAGAAAACTTGCCCAGTTGTCCATAAGAATGCAGTTTTTATAGGACGCACAGGTGAATGGAACTTTTGAAAATAATAAAATTAAATATTATGAATGTATTAAAACACACATTGCATTTAAGGTGAGCTTAGACAAAATTACCATGGGAACAGTAAAATATATGTGCTAATTTAGGTAAATATGAATGTTCATGTATGTAATTGTGTTTCTAAGAAGATAGAAAGTATAAAATAGCTATAGATACAAAACAAAGACATATGTTGATTAATTAAATAACATTTAGATTAAAAAAGCAATTAACTAAGCTTTTCTTCTTGCTAAAAATTTTGTGATGTATTTGCTTGATTTAATAAATGTTTTATTTTATCCCTCTGAGCATTATGACCCTGTTTGTCCGGTCATCAGAAGTTTGGTTACTTGGTATACACTGGTGTGCAAAAATTAAGGACGAGATGGTTTTTTCAATATAACTTTGTACAAAAGCTTTCCAAATCAACACATTTAATACCGTAAGATCCCCAATACGTAAGGACATGAGTAATGTAAGCAATGTTTACTAAAAGAGAAATCAGAGGAATAAAAAGAAGCTTTATTGAAAAAGTAGCATGGAGCGCAATGCGACTGAAGGCCGAAACATCCCTGTGGTGGGTGTCCAGCAAGAAACATCCGGTCTTTAATAGGGGATATGATCTCCCCTGACTGCTAGGCAGGTTTCACAGCGTTTGCCCATGCTGAGAATGAGGGTGTCAATGAGTTGTTGAGGCATTGCTGCCCATTCGTCTTGCAGCGCCAATCGAAGCTCCGGAATCTTTACTGGTGGTAAGGTACGAGATGCCAAGCCTCTGCCTAGAAAATCCCATACATGCTCAATGGGATTGAGATTCGGAGATCGTGCTGGCCAATCCATACGTTTAATATCCTCACTCTCTAAGAGCTGTTCGGCAGCTACTGTGCAATGACATGGTGTATTGTTGTCCATGAAAAGGAACTGCGGACCCATAGCGACTCTAAAAAGATGCACATATGGAAGAAGAATCTCGTTACAATAACGGGTCCCGTTGACTGAACCTGCATCGAAGATGTGAAGGTCTGTACGACTACCAAGCATGATGCCTCCCCAAACAAGAACACCGCCACCTTCATACCTGTCCCTTTCAATGATGTTTGAGGGATGATTGCGGCTTCCCCGCTATCTCCAGATGAGTATGCAATGAGAATCGCTACTCAGACTGAATCTGCTCTCATCTGTAAAGAGTACTCGTCCCCATTCATTGTCTCTCCAATTCCGGTGTTCCCAGCACCACAGAGAACGCCTTCTCCAATGGGCAGGCGTTAGAGGTACACACCATACAGGGCGTCGTGCAAACAGACCACCACCGTGCAGTCTTCTGGCCACGGTAAAACGTGATATCGGTCATCCAGTCGCCTGTGTCGTGTGTCTAGCGATTTCTCCCGCTGTCTGCTGCCTGTTTCTTCTGGCCTGTAAGGCACTATACCGGTCATCTGCGGGTGTGGTTCCTCGTGGACGACCACTACTAAACCCCCGGATAGCTGTTCCTGTAGTTTGAAATTGTCTCCAAAGTCATGAAACGATGCTGTGAGCAATTCCGAACTCTGCAGCCACACTTGTCACACTGCGGCCTTCCTCCAACTTCCCAATGATTCGACCTCAGGTAAAAGCATCCAGATGTCATCTAACAGATTGATTATTCACCATTTCTCGCTGAGGCAGCAACTCGGTGTGATTTTAACTGCTATACGGCGTGCAATCTCTTTGCCAGAAATACTGATCTTACACCAACAACATGCTTTATACTACTCAGACACTCCCCCATTACGTCTACCTGCATATCTGCGCATGTGCTACCGTACATCACCTTACTTAATCTCCTGATTGGTCTTTCTGTCCGCTCTGCCTCTTCGTTCAGCTGATATGCTAATTTTTCGACTTCGTCCTTAATTTTTGCACACCAGTGTATACAGTCAAAAGTCGTTAATCCAGACTCGTCGGGACTTCGGCGATTCCGGATTATCGATTTTTCCGGATTATAGATCATCAATTTAAATCTTGTAAGATGGCATGCAGAAATTCTAAAATTAAAAATATGAAACCGTAATTTATGAAATAAAGAACAATTATGATCTAAAGGGTATCAAAATTTACAAAAAAAAAAAGTTTAATATTTATTTGTTTACTTTATTAAACATTTCTTTCAATGTAAGTTGTTTAAGTTGCTTCGTTTTATGTGATAATACTTTCTCTTTAATTCTATAAACAGACATAATTTCTTGTTCAGTTACAAAGTTCCGCTGTTCAAGTCCCGTAATTGCTGTGCCGAGAATACCGACTAACTTGTCAGTTGAAATTTTTTCATTTTCACTAACCTCTCTGTCACCTTCTTCATGTCTTTATCCATTTTTTTGCAGCAATTTCACTTTTTGTTTGATGGACGTTGAAACATACTTTCGTTTTGTAGATCCTTTGGGAGCTCCAGCATCGGAAATTCTATTTGACATAATCGAAAGTTCAAGTTTACTTTTATAAAATTGCTCTTACAGTCTGCAAAAAATAATAAGACGGATCCAATTCGAAGATTAAGGAACAATGCAATCATCAACATTAACTGAAATAGATAATTAGATAATTTTAGCTTATACCGTCCGTTAATCATAAAACGTGCACGCGAAAATGTGTTCTGCGCTTGTGCACACGCATATGCGCAGTCGTGAAGGTCTTATGCGCACACGTAAACGCCTGTGCGCATGTGTCAACACGGTGCATGCGCAGAAAGTTTTTAGCTTTGAAGTCTGGATTATGGGTGTCCGAATTAACGACTTTTGACTGTATTAGCTTATAATTTAAAATATTTTGCTTTCTTACTTTCTTTAATAATGTAAATATCATCTTAATGAATATAAGTTTATGAAAATGCAGAGTAAAATAAGTAATTATACAAACTAAATTAATAAATGTTGTTTAAATACTGGTCTTCATGATGGATCTAAAATCCTGTGCCACTCAGAGGGTTAATATGTTGGTGAATCCTAATTTAGCAAATTTTTCTCATGTTTTCATTGAAAATCTGAACAATCATTATTTAATGAAGTTTGTGATTATTTAACACATTTTTCTAATTTTGAATGTTTTAAAATAATTTTTCGTGAAAGAATAAGTTACTTTGCAGTTATTTTTAAACTAGCATATGTGAACTCTGTTCATGTGCAAGTAGGTATCATTATTATTTAACACAGAATTAGAATTGTTTATTTCCTTCAAACTGCTTCGTTATGTAATCTAATATATATATATATATATTTTCAAATTTTGTTATCATATATAACATTGTATGTAAAATCACTTTCATTTACTCACTTTAGCCAGATCTTATAAATATGTTTAAATTTTAGTTTAATTGTATAGTTGAATATTTATTTTAGTATTTTCCAGTTTCAGGATTAAATTGGAACTAAACAAATTTTTTTCATCAGCTCCACACAGCATGCTCAAACTAGGCCAAACTATATTTCTTTATTAAATGATGCTTGAGTAGCCTTCTAAATTGGGATTTAAGCTTCCCAAATTGATTTCATCATTTGAGATTCATATTTTGTTAGTACAAAAAGAATCATTAAATATTTAGGTATTTATTAAAAAAAATATGTCTTATTTTTTCATGGCTGATAATGCTTGAATAGAGTCTACCAGTTTAATTTTCCTGCATCATATTCATATGAATTGGTATCACTGTTATTTTTATACTTTTAGATATTTAGCCAATTTTTGTAGTTTGTAATTTTTTTAATATAACGGGACCGGAGAGTAATGTCACTTTTTTACATTAAATTCAAATGAATAAATTTGTAACAAGTTTTTATTTTTAATTAATAATATAATCACCCTCATTATCAGCAACCTTTTGCCATATACCGTATATACCCGCGTATAAGTCGAGATATTTTGGACAAAAAAAAAAAAGACTTCAAAGTGGGGGGGTCGACTTATACGCGGGGCCATAAAAAATTAAAAGAATCGGAAGTTCAAAAATTTCTTTATATAATGCAGTTGTTTTCTTCCCGCACTCAAATTAGACGACTTATCAAATAAGTCACTTACTTGAAGTAATTTCATGACTTAAATTATGTGACGAACTAATCACAGAGTTTCATACTTTTAACTAGAGTAAGTTTCGATAAAACGTACGTATAAGTCTTTATAACAGTTATTGTTCATTCATGAAATACTTTTGTTAACAGGCGTACACGTCAAAATTAAAAAAAATAGCCTACGCAATAACTGAACACTTTTGAATATTTCTTTTAACTTTTAAAAAGGGGAAATGCAGATAGATTTTACGTACGCGAGTCTTTTCCGGAACAAATTCTAGAAGAAGGATTTTGATTTTGTTTATTTACCAAGGTATTTTTTATCGTATATTTACTTTTTTTCTCAGATGATTTTAAATAAATGTAGTACTTAAAAAAAAAAAAATTTCGAAGTTTCTCGATTGATTTCGGAAGTCGGGGGTCGACTTATACGGGGGTTTCTTATTTTCTACGAATTTTTTATGTCGAAGTGGGGGGGGGTCGACTTATACGCGGGTGTATGCATTAGTATGCAGATTTCAATCCCAGACCAATAAAAATCAATTGGTTTTTGAGTAAAATATCTTGAGATGGCATTTTGGACATAATCCAAATTTTCAAATTTTTTGTCACTAAGAAAATGTTGTAGGGATCGCAATAAATGGAAATCTGAGGGTGTGATATCGGGCGAACATGGTGGATTAAGCAGTACCTCCCACCCCCAATTCATTATATTTTTCCAGTGTTCATCTTGCATTGTCGTGTTGCAGAATGACGCCTTTTCCGTTGGCAGTTGCCGGATATTTTTTGATTAAATATTGGTTCACTAGAGCCATTTGTTCAGAATTTAGGTCTATATTAACAGTTTCTCCAGGTTTCAGCAATTCAAAATGAACGATTCCGCGAATACTCTACCAAACACCCAAAAGCGCCTTTTCAGGATGTAAACCCTTTTAACCCCTATTAAAACTGCCTTTTGAGTTTTGGATTATCATATAGGACTTATTTTTTTTGTCTCCACTAATCAAACGATCAAATAACGGTTCTGTATGGTACCATTGAAGCAATACCTTTCATGTGATGGATAAGTTGGCTTTGTTCTTTTCGGACAGATTATGGGGGACTCAAACACCTGCTTTGCTTATTTTTCCATTCTGCTTTAAATGTTCTTGGATGGTCAACCAAGGTTGGTTAAGAGTGTTTGACATGGATTTGCTTTCACGTCTGCCTTTAGCATGTTGTTTTGACATGCGCAGAAACGACATTACTTTCTGGTCCCCCTTATTATTTGAGTTGATTCATCATGCATATTTGAACCTTGCCTTATTATTATACAAAAATGAATTCTTTTAAACAACATGCAACCAGTTTGTTTATCTGATATAAGTATTTAAGTAGTTATTAGCTAGTTAATCAAATATTTTAAACTGTTCCTTAGGCTTATAACCCTGCAAATGATAATTTGTATCACTGATCACTTAGCCTCTCAGGAAGAGGCATAAGATCTGAATCTCTAGAATTCATTTACTCTCTTTGCTTCTAAAGTTTGATTTTTTGGAAATTGGCTTCTGCAAATTCTCATTTTATATTCAATTAATCAGTTTACAGTTTTTAAATATATAGTTTTGAAGAAAACAGTTGTATTAATTCAAGTTAAAATCCATATGCTTTAAGGGATATATTCTGCACATTTTTCCCCTTAAAAAAAATTTTTTTTTTGTTTAGCTTAAAAAAATTATGATTTTATACTTCATATCTAAAAAAATAAATGCAATTAAAAGATACATTTTTCACTAAAAACACTTATTACATCTCATATTGTATAGTTCATTAGATGGGCATGAAGCTGTATTCACTAACATTGCCTCAGTTCTTTTGATTGCTTTTGGAATTTGTCATCAGATACCATTCTTTCAAAAACTGTGAAGTCACTATACTTCAAACTCAAATGAGAACCATGTGTGTAAGCTGCATTCCCATTCACTTTTGAAATTGTATTTTTCTTGTTTGCATTTAAACGAGGTATAAGAGGTAATGGAACCTTCTTTTTTGAAGGATATTCTTGAAAACACATTAGGATTTATTTATTGGGAGGTCCAAATCATTCACACCAATTCATCATTACTGTTTCATCAAAGATTAAAAGAGATTTATTTGGCCAAGTTTTACGATCCAGTACCTTGGACTTATGTGGAAATTCAGCATCTTCTTTAGCTAAAAGTTGGCTCCATCTGGATCTTTCAGACTCCTATAAAATTTTGCTAGATTGATTGGTTTTCTTGTTGATGTGTTGCCCCATTTCTGAATGAAACCTTATTTTAGGCCAAACATTTTTCTGCTTTTAAATCTTGACAATTATGTACAGTGTTTGTTTTTCTTTTATTCAATAATTTAATTTGATTGGCTATTTTCCTATGAGCAGCATAAACTATAATGTCATATGCTTACATTTCTATATTAAGCTCTGATATTCTTAAAGATTTATACATTGCACTGCCTGTATTTAATATTAATAAATCATCCAGAATGAAATATATTAAATTAGATTTGGAAAAATGAAGGTAGTAACCTAATTAAACAATATTTTACCCTTTTTTCTTTTTCTCATTATATTGTTTTAAAATGAATTTTTCACATTTCATGAGAAATGTTGGTGATCATGCAGTGTTCATGATTTTCAGCTTAAGCCACATATCTTCAGAAAGTAAACGTATGGGTTTTTTTAAAATTAATCAAGAAACAACCTTGCATTTGGCATAGATTTAGACCCCCCCCCAAAAAAAAACACTTCGTATAGATTTTGAGGGCAAACAGGTCCTGCTTTATCAGGAGCAAAGAAAGCTTCAAAATTATTCTTACATGCTTACCAAAAATTATTTAATCGTATGTCTTTTGTGTCTTAAACATTTTCTGCAGTACAAAAAAAAAAAAAAAAAAAAAAAAAAACTAATAAAGAGGATTTGCTAAAATTTATTTGTTGAAGCTGATTGGCCATATTTTAGTGCAGCATTTGATATAAAATTTTAATTTTTGTTTCCTGCTTCTTGTATTGAATAAACTTTATTGCAGATAAGAAATTAGAAAAATAAAATTTTGCCTTTGTTCTTGAACATGTTTCATGAAAGTTGATTTTTCTGTGTAGTAGTGAAACATATAAATGATATATTTAATTTATCTTGAAGCAAGTATTTATTTTCCTTTTTTTTTTATTTAGATTTTGAACTGTCCACATACGACACCCAATTTGGCATTCAAACGTAAGTAAATTTTTTAATATACAGTTGCCTGTAAATTTGCAGTTTTTTAATAATTTTTTAAGCATTTTAAACTATAACTAATAGTTACCATTGGTGCATGTAAGTTTTCTCTTTATTAAATAATCATTAAGTTTAATGATGTTTGTAGTTCCACACCTTTTTTTTAACCCTCAGTTGCTGCTTCCTCAGCAGTTGGGCAATCCATACCTCCACAGATATTGTTCAAGCCTTTGCATCCCTTATCTAGTTTCTTCTTCGAAAGGCTGACTGATACTAACTCCTTGCACCAGTACTGAATAAATTTTTAAAATTTCTGTTATAAATAAGATGTAGTATTTTTCATACAATTTTCTTCTCATATCGCTATATGTTGCCTGTATTTTTCAGTTTTACCTTTCTATGACATATATTCTTTAACAATATGTAATTTTATTGCACGAGAGTCAGCACATGTTTGATAAATCTTGGAGACCTGTAATTAAGAAATTAAAAGAAAAGGTTATGAGGTTTTAAAGAACTAAACAAATATGGAACAGTCAAAGCATGCAGAACGGGATTGAAAACAAGATCAAGAAAAGAATGCTTGTATCATACATTGATGCAAAAGCAAGAAACATTTATTTATAAATTGTCACCAGTGATAATCACTGGTCAATATGTTATTGCCATTTTGAAGTTCTAATTTATGAAACTTTTATTTAAAATTTACTTTAAATGGTTATCATCAAAAATGCATGTCTGTATTAGATTTCATGGGATTTAGAAAAATCTATTTTTGAACTAATGCCTGATTGTTATGCAGTATTGCAAGATGGCTCAAATATGACTGGGACTTTTTTTTAGCCCACAGGGGCAAATTGCCCAGAAGGGCTATTAATTTCATTTTGGCATTTTGCATTGATTCACAATAAATGGCAAATCACTTTTTAAATTCTCACCAAATATTAGAGCCCTGTATTATATTTCAAGAAATTAAATAATGAAGAATCTGCATAAATGTATGTTTCTCGCATTGTGATAATATAACAGTACCTAGAGCCATCAAATTTTGAATAACGTATGTCTCCACCTGAATATGGGCATCTGGAAGCCCAAATTTGGAATTTGTTTTATTATCTGTTTCATATTTTATAAAACATTTATGAGTGTTTGATTAAGAAACTCAATGATTTCAAAGCGAGCAATTGAAAGACTGTACAGGAAAAATTTTTTTTTATCTCCAGTGCATGAGACTGTATCGGAAATTCCAAAGGTATGCTCTTTTAAATATTTTGTGATATTGCTGTTAAATTGAATTTTATGGTTCAAGTGCGAAGAACACAATATTTATTAAATAAAGGTAAGACACGAAACGTTAAAGAAAAGCCCCGTTGGGTGTAATATAAAATCTCAAAGCTTTCAGATTTTTTTTTTCAATTAAAAAAGAAAAAAAAAAAAAAAAACTTATACCGAAACTGTGTGAATGAAAGAGTTAGAACATGTCGCCTTTGAAGGTACTAAGGTACTCTTTTCCAGAGTCAGTGCATATTTCTCAACATACTCAACATACTTATACAACATAAAGCATTCACTTGTCTTTTCCATAGAAAGTTTTTGGTTGACTGTTAATCTACTTCTATGTTAATTTTCATGCAATCAACACTAACTATGTTGCCGTCATTATCCACTAACTGCATGCCTTCCATGTGGGATTTCCGAACAGGCATAAGTCCTTTTCTCATCATCTTGCCAGGCATGATTGAATGAGTTCCAATCTGCACGAGAGGCTAGGTAAGAGTAATGGCTGTACTTACCTAACTACAAACAGTAGTAACTTGAGTAGTGGTTTGCAATAGCAACATTTCTGGCCATATTTGGATCTCCTTGTGCTCCTTAAATCTTTCCAAAATTAATTGGGGATGTACAATTTTCACAGATTTTGAGAAAGAAACATTTCAACTTGAGTTATACGGAAGGTAATTAGAATGGTATCAAATTATACATTGTTTGTCATTTGCATGTAATTAAAAATTTCCTTCAAGAAATAAACCTTTACTATACTTGCATTTTTATTTTTCTAGTTTTCTTATCTCATTAATCTGTGTCAATTTTATTTACTTCTTTTTCCTCTGTATCAGTTTTAATCTAAGTTGCTGTATACTTCAAACGTTTCTGTTATACTTCTTGTTAATTTTGATTCTGGTTATAGTTAGATCTTTTATAAATTTGGATCTTGTCTTGGAAAGGATAACTTTTATAATCTATTCAAATTTTACAATAAAAAAGTATAAATTTTCCAAATAAAAATCCTAAAAATTTTAGTAAAGTAGTTATAGCATAGTATGTAGAAATTTTTAGATATTTTGAGCCAGGAAAGATAAAAAATCAGTTGATCTCCATCAAAATTAGAACCAATGAACTTTCGCTTGCCAGCTGGACATACTATTTGCATCATGAAAGCATGTGTGGAGAAATGTGATAATTTCTTATATTCTTTCCCATAGAAAGTTTGAGTATGGAGTGGCACAAGACTTAGGTGACTAAATTAAAAAAATGTTTTTGTTGTAAAATATTTAAATATTATTTTGCATTATTCTTATCTTGATATTTCATAATTTTTAGTTACATTTAAAATTTTTGGGTACTGTTCTTTTATTGGGACCAGATTCAGAAATGTATTAATGCATGTGTGTATATATGTGGATATATGTGCATATGTGTAAGGTTAGGTTAGGTTAGGTTATTTAATTACAGCAAAGCCTCAAGGGCTATCTGCCTATGGAGAGGGATGCCTTTGTGGAGGACTTTCTAAGGGAAACTGGCTCGTATACACGTTACACATTGGTAAAACCACGAAAACACCTATGCAGCCAGCCCGTTCGTGGGATTTGAAACTCGTACCGAACTACCAGTGTTCAGCAACTTGTACCGCTTGGCCGCTGGTGGGCTTTGTATATATATATAAACACATACATTCATGCTTACATATGTACATGCATTCATAAACACATATATCTTTACATACATTTGTGGATCCAGTCCTGGTTACAGAACAGTACCAATTTTTGAATTAAAGTTAAAATTTTTATGTAAAATTTTAATTTATTTAATATTTTACACAAAAGATTAATAGTATACCACAAAGTAAAAATGTATTTGCGCCTGCAGGGTTAAAATTGTGAAAAACAATTTTGAATGCTGTAGCCATATGAATCTATTATTTCTATTTCAAATTTAGTTCTGGGCTTATTTATTATTTATTACAGTAGAATTGCAACCTAACTTTCAAACTTTTTTAATAAGATAATCATAACATACTTTAGATTAGATTGCTTAATTTTTTTAACAGGTGGAATGTCACATATTCTGATTATGCAGCTATTAGTTCTCTTGAGTTGGACAATGAATATGGTAAGAGTGAACAAAATGTTTTAATTATAAAACTTTAAAATGTTCTTTATATGTATTTTTATGATATGTATATACATAATTTAATGTATCAACTTTAATGTTTTCAGATGTGACTCACTTTACGTCTTGTTCCAGTGGACGAATGCTTTCTGTTGAGAAACAAAGTGGTAAATAAATTTTACCATGAACTTTTCTTTAACACATTATAGCTTTACAAAATGTGTCTAAATTTATTATGAACATGAGGAAAATACTATCATTTCTGCTTTTTGAGAGGAAATTACTTTTAATTTCAGAATAGTAGAAATATGTATGAGAATATTAATGTAAATATAAAACAATTTAAGCTGCAAAAAAAAGTATCATTAATAAGATATATAGTGAAACTTATTGAGTCTGAGAAAAATTAATGCATGTTCTCCACATGTTTTAAACTTGCACACACAGATATATATATGTATATATATACATAATTTTAAGGTCACTGAACTGTGTGCAAAGTATTTGCTCTTGATAAATGACTAAATACTTCAAATGTCTCTTGAAGTGCGTCAAGCGTCTTTATTTTAAATCAATGCTATATTTCGGTTGAATTTGTGTTATTTTGAAAGTCAGTATTATGTTTATTAATGTAACTACAGTACTTTCATGCTTACATATTTTTAACAAAAATGATTGAAATTTTTTAAGGCTGTTTATGAATCTGGTTTCAAGTGAAATTTTGCATGACAGTAATGTTGCTATATTTCATCTTCTGGCACCAACCATGAGTAAACATTTTTCTCAGGAGTTCTTGACTGAACTGATTGATGTTAATTTTTGGAATTTACGTTTCTGGGTATCTGTCTGGCAGAACTTTTAACATCTCATTATTACTGATTCAGATTTCTGTAGCAGTCTAGAAAACTGCCATTCGTTTAATTTCTATGAGATAATCTTTGACTTAGTGCTCATTTCTTCAGTGGTTATGGTGCCTAGTGCAGGATCATCTTTAAGTGACATTTTTAGGCATGCAATAATAAACTGTAATCATGCATCCATGAATGTTTGTTGGTGTTATGCCTTACATGGTAAAGAACTGAATTATCTGATGATATTTGACATTTTAAATATTAATGGACCATTGACTGACAATATTTAACAACCTTTTAAAAAACAAATAATAATGCCTGCTGTGTGTGTTTTTCTTTTTATACTTCCAAACGATGGCAGTCATTTCACTGTATTTCATTTCCACATGAATAGAATTAACTGAACACTAATCATCTTTATGATTAATCAGAAAATACTCACATTTAAAAAATTCATACTATATATTTTATTTGTCATAATCTTGATTAATAAACAACAGTGCCTTAATTTTAATAACTCATATTTATTAGAATATAACTACCAACTAAATTTCTATTACATGTGATAAAAATTAAACTTTTAAAATACTAGTTAGAATTTTTTTATCTATTAATCTGGTTGTAAAAAATGAATTGACTTGCATCACATTTCACTTTTAAAAATGTTTATTCTATTAAGTTGAGAATTCAGAAAAATAGAGAGCTATTCAATTACTTATTATGTGAATTGTGGAATTAATTGTATAATTTATAATAATAACCCATGGTTCTTACATTTATTCAAATTCAAACAACTAAATGCCTGTTGTGCGTAATTCCACCCCCCTGAAGAAGGGGTGAGAGATTATTTACTTATATACTTCCTTTGATATAATTGTTTATGTATATGTGCCTCATTCTTTTTTTCAACAGGATTTAATATTTTTTCTTTGTAGGTGTAAAGGCGATTATTATGTATGAAAATGTAATTTTTCTTGTTTAAATAATTTTAAATAAAACTTCATGGCTTTATGCAACAATTCTAATGCATTCCAAAGCTGTTTTTCTGTAAGTAGACAATTGTATCATAGATGAGAATGTGTTAGAAAAAAGAAGTGTTATTTTAATGGGAAAAGTTATTTCATAATTGTTTTAATTTTCATTTTTTCCTTTATTTGAAAATAGGTGACATAATGTGGTATAATGATTATGGCTCTCCCATTGTTGGTGTTTATTTGCTTGAACAAGAAGGCTTAAGAAGTGTTCCGTTTCATAGTATGTCTTTGGAAACATTGGAATACATCAGTCATGCTCAAGCATCTCAGTGGGAGCATCTTTTCTCAAAGTATTCTGCTGGATCACTTTTGTAAGTAACGTTTCCATTTGGAATCATTAACTGTGAATGGTAGTCTGAAATAACAGATCATTCTTGAAATGATAACTCTGAAAGTTCAGGAACATTAAGCTATAATATTTACAAAATATTCTGACACTGTAATTTAGCTTGTAAAACTAAAATTAAATATGTGGCTCAAAATACACAAAGTTTTCCTCTCTTTCTTTCTTTTTTATTATACGTTAGCAACTTAAATAGAAGAGAAATGAAGATAGAAAGGACAACAGGGAGATAATAGTGTTATTACTAGAAAATTGCGAGAAGGTTTGTTAGATTGCTACTAGATATGTTCGTGTAGGAATTCTTTTACTAGACACGATTTTTGAAACTATTATAAAACTATCAAATAGTTTCATTTTCATAATGTATATAAATAAAAAATGTAAAAAACGCATGTAGGGCAAATAAGATTGAGAGCTGCTCAACCAATATAGTGGTTAGCTTTGCTGACTGCCATGCCGAACAGCCTGGTTTTGAATCCTGGAGAACGAACAGATGCTTGTAAATGTATAGTGTCCGTGAGCTGAGCCGAAAGTCCTCTTGAGAGGTTGAGGTAGGGGAAGAGGGGTGGGAGACCCTCAGACACGTGCCACTGGTAGGTTTCTATCAAAATTGGGGGCAAAAATGAGCTAAATGGCACTGTCACCTGTAAGGTGCTCAAGGCTGTTGTCAACAATAGGCGTATCTTGCGCTCCTTGTCATGAGGAATTTCATGGGCTTGGGCTGACTATAGGCCAAACAGGTGAAGCATTAGTCAATAACAGTAACAAGAAGGATTGAGAATATACGTTTATTTTGATCACAGGTGGCTCAGTGTTAGGTCATTAGCCTCTTATTTGTATTTCAGAAATTTGATATTCAGCCAGAATCTGTTACCTGGAAAATTTAGCTTTGATTCAATAAATACTAAAGGTGACTGTGGCCTACAAAAGCAGCATGAGAGGAGCCAAATGAGCTCTCTATCATGATATTGTACTTTCAAAGCATTTATTTTGTTTTGTCAATGCATTATTTCTTTTTACTATCCATGGCTGGGTATAAGATGTTTTATATACACTCGCTTCCAAAAGTTAAGCACGGGGAGGAAAATGCTAATTTCTATAAGCCAATCAGAATTGAAGAAGATGCAATTTGCTGCAGAGGTAGATGGAAGTATGCAAATATGTAAGGTAACAGCCAGTCGCGCTTTCATGTCAAGAAATATGCATAAAAGGCAGTTTTATAAGAAGCCAGCTTTATGAAGGGTTACAAAAGTTGATTGTAAGTGCTGATAGAAGGTGTTTAAAACTTTCGTACAATTTGTTTTCAAGATATACATGTTTCTATGACTTCCAGAAGACAAATGGAAGATTCTGAGCACTGGCGTGATGTGGGGCGCTTTGAAGCAGGACATTCGATCACAGATGTTGCTCTTTTCTTCGACGTTCATTATTCTGTAATTTCACGTTTATGAAAACAATTCCAAACCACAGACAGTTGTCCGAAGGCCCATAGCTGGCTGCCCAAGGGTTACAACCCCCACGGAAGATTGATATATTGCTATTATAGCCAAGCGGAATTGCAAAGCGACCTCCACACGTGTGACATCTATGGTTACAGCGTCCATTGGTAAGGCGATATCTGCAATTACATATGAGCAGATATCGCCTTACCAATGGCCGCTGTAACCATAGATGTTGTTGGAAAATATAGCTTATTTTAAACCTTTTACTGCATCATCTCTCCTCCTTGAAATGTTTATTTAGTTTAGTTCTTATTTTAATGTAATATAGTAGTTACTTCTACTTCTTTTTCTTGCTGCCACTGTTTGCGTTGAGAACGGACTGTTTCAACCTAATTGAGATGCAAAAACGAAACGTGATGTTACGTCATCTGAAAAGCCGATTCGTGCCGACAGCTGATTGGTTGCCGTGAGATGACGTCATTCCTACTTCTGCTATAAGCATCTCGCGTCACTCTGGCTCAGCCCTTCTAGTTCCTGCTTTCCTGGCACTTGGGTGGGCGGTTTCCAGCCCCTTCAGAAGGATGCTTGCAGTCCGGTGAATGAAGTGCCTTGGTTCCGGTTTGCGGGATGGCTGTTCCTGAATAAAGTTCCTTGGTGCCTGTCCGCGGGATGAGTGTTCCGGAATAAATTCCTTGGTTCCAGAGGCTACCATGTGAGTGACTGCCGTGGATGGCATCCATGTTCTTCAATAAAGGTGGCAATTAAAATACGTGAGCGGCGATTCCTTGTGCAAACGGAGTTGGGCCGGTTTTAAGTGTTTTCAAGAACTTGATTTAAATTTCAGGTGTTTTTCTTGACCATTGATTATGGACTTATTGAATGTGTAGCCAGCTTTATTTTTAGGCCGCTTAATTACTGTTTAGGACTTTTTATTTGTATTGAATGCCAGTGTTTTGGAGACCAGGTAAAAATATTATTTGATGAATGATTGTTATATTATATTTTTCCTAAGACTCTGATATTGAATGAAATTTATTTTCTGTGTTTTTATTATTTATTATATTGTTAATAAATTGGTTAAGTTCAAAATTTTTTATTGTCTTCAATGTCTGCACAACATATCTCAGGGAGCTTTTATTGCTACTACTGCTAAATGTTTAATTTTTTATAAACTTTAAACTTTGCTTTAGCATCAGATGTCACACGTGTATCACTCATATGTACGTCGACAATTACATATGAGTGGACTGTACGCCCGGGTACCTTGAGTTTGTGTTCATTATCCGTCCAATCAAGAGGGGCACGATTACAGTGGTGCCGGAGCATGTCAATTGGAATGTGTCTGACTGGGGCAATGTCATGTTTACTGATGAGTCAAGATTTGCTCTGGAGCCAGATGACAAGCGTATAAGGATATGTCGTGAACAACGAACACATAATCAGTCCCAAAACATCACTGAACATCACACGTTCCAAGGCGGAAGCATTATGGTATGGGCAGGGATTTCACCGCACTGACCTGCACATCTTTAAACGGGGTTCTTTGGCAGCTGTCCGGTATCAAGATGAAGTCTTATAACCCATTGTGAGATTGTACACTGCTGCAGTTATCCCTACTTTTGTTTTAATGGACGGCAATGCACGTCTCCATAGAGCTGACATCGTCGATGACTACTTGGAGAGTGAAAGGATTGCGCGTATGGCGTGTTCAGCATATTTGCCCGACCTTAATCCCATTGAGAATCTTTGGGATGCTCTCGGCCGTGCTGTATCTTCACGTTTCCCACCTCCAGCCACTCTTATTGAGCTGGAAACTGCTCTACAAGAAGAATGGCGATTGCTTAATTCTGCAGTGGTTGACCACCTAATTGAAAGCATGGTCACAAGGTGTAAACTTTGTATACAGATGAGGGGGGATCACACTATTAATGTCCTTTTATTTTCATTTTATGCTGTTTATTTTCACTTTATACATAATTCTGTTTAAGTCTCCAGTATGTCATTATCTGATAACTTAAAAAATTTAATATTGTTTTCATTTCTGTGTATAATTATTGATTTTCTTTTATGCATAAATATATGTATACTACTTTCCTGCCAAATTTTGTGTCAATCAAAGCAGTATTTGTTGTTTTTTTTACATTTTACATCTTCGTACTTAACTTTTGGAAGTGAGTGTATTTCTTTATTTTATAGTAGTACCTCGGTATAAATAATTAATCCATTCCGAATCCTTGGACACACACCAAATGAACTTTTCCAATAAGAAATAAGAAAAAATAATGTATATATCCTTTCAGATGAAGAAAGCCTATTGCTATTACTATAGAATTGTTTAATACTGAAATACAAATGAAGTGGGTGAAATATGTACCGTACATAAATGAAGCACTGCACATGATATTCTACATGAATGTTTTTCTACTATCCAGATAAAAAATAATTTTTTAGTATGCTTTCTCATGCTCAATTTTTTTTAGCATACTTGTTTTTTAATCTCTGATCTTTAGTAATTGATTTCATTCCCTTCATTACATTAACCTATTTAATAGCGTCTTTGTTCTTTACAATTATAGAATGCCATTGTACTTGGCATACGGTATGCAATAGTCAATGCATCTTCATACTTTTCAATAGTCTTTTTTCACCTTCATGATTATCCTAACAATTTTCTTTATTGCTTAACTCTTCTGATTAATTTTCTTAAAAATGTGTGTTAATGAATTTACAAAAAATTTATATGAGAAAGCACAAAACTACTGAAATTCATAGTTTTAATGTGGGATGTTTACTGAATAGTAGCAATAGGCATGCTGATACTCATGGCCAGCTGTTAGTATTGTCTTGAAAGAAGTAAACAAGGGCACAGAGTCGTAACTCATTGAACTCGAGTTGTATTTAAACAAATGTTTCTCGAAATGATTTTTTAGTAGCCATATAAAAACTGTTGTTGATAAGAGCAGTACAATTCAGTTTGGGAACCACCACTGCACAGGTAAGTGGCTAAAGTTATAACACAGCCACTTTGTGTCTAACATAATATTACTATAATTGAAAAACAGGTTATTAAGGTTTTACAATTTATTGGTTTCATAGTTGAAAGAACACTGGCCATGTTATGAGGATAGAAAAATGTCCAGTGAAACTCATGAAAGTTCTGTTTTTTTTAATTGCAAAATAAATGTTTCTCTTTAAAATTTTGAATTAATATCCCATGATGTTAAGAAGGATTAATTTTTAAATTATGATATGCCAGAAAAAATCACAGCTATTTTTTTAAAAATTCAATCTTTTATGTTAACTTCTTATCCTAATTTCTTTCTTTCTTTTTTTTTTTTTTTTTTTTCCTTTTGCAGACATACATTATACATTGGTGAACATATACATGGATTATATGCAATAACTTCCTTGGTTGATGATAAACAGCCTATAATTACTGTAAGTATCTTTTTTTCTACATCTGCTTAACATATCAACATTTCACACTGCTAGTATTAAGTTTTATGCTAGTATTAAGTCACACTGCTAGTATTAAGTATGATAAACAGCCTATAATTACTGTAAATATCTTTTTTTCTACATCTGCTTAACATATCAACATTTCACACTGGTAGTATTAAGTTTTAAAGCTGGAGTGAAATGCTAGGGTATGTATACTATTATTTTTCCCCATTTTAATTCCATTATAAATGTAATTTTTGATTACATTTTAATGCAATACTTATTTAGAATCCTAGCTCAGAATAAAAATCTTTCAAGTGATTCATGATTCTCCTCATCCAGTTACTTAGCGCTCTGTAAGAAATATTAAGAATATTTGTAAAGATACTTTATTTTTTAAACTCGTGAGAATGCATCCCTTGTTATTAAACAAATGCATGCATGTGAGGATATCTGATACCCCGATATTTTTTGTGTTATTTAAATAGATTTAAGTATACTTTTAACTTAGAAGAAAATGTTTACAGGAAACTTTCTACCATATACTTCTAAACTGGTGCATTTTGTTTTCTTAAATTTGTTACAGTCAACAATTTATGAAGGAAATTAAACTTACAAGATTATATATTTTCAGTCTCTTTCTTTTTAACAAATTTTGCTCATATATGTATAACTTTTTTATTCTTAAATGATTTTCTGTATTTTTGTTAATTGAAAGAGGTCATGTATCTTTCAAGATTCTTAGCATTTGTTGCATCATTCAAACTTGTAGGTGAGTATTTGCAAAATAATGGTTTCAGCTAAGAATTTTTTTAGCTGAAATTTCTATTTCTGTCATCTAGCTTACCATTATTATCGTATAGAAACTTATTTACAGTAAGAATATAACTGAGTGATCACTGTTGAGAAGATCATTAAATCACTTATATTATTGAATGATCATTGCCATCACTTGAATTATGATTATTGTGACATCACAAATCTCACCCTTAGATACATTAACTGCTTATTTAAGCTTTGAAACTTAAGTAAGTAAACGTTGTAGGTGTTTATCTAGCCTCCATAGCTCAGAAAGGTTCTAAACAGCGAAAAGGAATTTTACCATGCTATTATTCTTTAAAAAGTATGATTTCATCTTCACTAAATAATGTTAAATTTAAAAAACAAATTTTCATAATGATCACTAAGGTATAAATAGCATAATTGAATGAATGAACAGTAAAAACGTTTTACATGCATTTAGAACATAACACTTTGCTCAAAGCCCCAAGAAAATGAAGCATAATCAATGTAACAATGTAAATCAAGCATCAGGTATATAAGAAATGAGATATGTCTTTTGCGCAGCTAGAAATGAAGTGATTAGAAAAAATAGAGAAAGTTTAGTAAGAACAGTAATAAGTGTTAGATTTATTTATAAGTATTAAGATTAACTGCATATTAGAAATGTATGAAGGCAGCTAAAACAGCCCTTTTTGGGAGGGGGGAGGGATAAGCTTATCAGTTGTAAGAAAGTCATTCTCTGCATTATCTCTCTTGCAAGTGCACACTGATCAATTATGAAACTTAAGATGGTGTATATTATTCTCTAGAGAATATGATATAGCTGTATTTTCCCCCTCTTCCTTCTGCTCTGTTTATTATTTGAATTCAGGTCTGTTTTAAAATTGCGTAAAATATGCAATTCAAGTGAAGAAATTGATGTATGGAAACTTTATAATAGATTTGCCTAACTGGTTGCATTATTCTTTAACTCAGAGTAAATTTTGATATGTCTCTCAAAAAATAAAAACAAAAATATTCATTATTTCAAGTGATTCTGAAATTTTGTAAATCTTGAACTATATTTTTAAAATTTGTATCTACATTTTGTAAATTATATGAGAGCTATTTTATGAGTCAATTCTAATGAGTATGTGGAGTTTTATTTTTACTAACCCATTATTTCGTTATTTGGCCTTCACTATTTCTTCTACTTTCATTGACTCGTACCAGGATGTGAATTAGTAATACATATAAAAACATAATTCTTAAAATTAAGAAAGAGCTTCTGGCAGTGACTGCTGTTCCCTTCACTACTATTTTCACCTAGCTTCTCAAATGACTCCAACCAGCTTTAGCCTTTGCTAGCTGTAGTTGCTCATATGAGTCAAGACCTGAGCCAAAACTTACATTTACAATTTGTCTTGTGAATTTTCACATTTTAAAACTATTTAGATTTTATTTTAACTATATGTTCTCATAATCTTGTTTGTAGCAGAGCTCTTCTGTTATTATATAAGCTGAGTTAATTTATTAAACTGAAGAATTAATAAAAAGGTTTGTTTTAAACCTTCTCCAAGGTGGTTTTACTTTACTGGAATATCAGGATAGTGAAATTAAATTACTTGGCCTCTCTCTGTGGAACCACAATTTAACATTTAAGATAGTAGGTTTTGTACAAGCTTAGAATAAATGCAGGAATGTTGAAAAAAAAAATTTTAACATGTACCAAAAAAGGCATTTTATTAAGTTAGATATGTACTAATCACTCTTGAAGTCATGCTCATCCTTCTTGAAACTTCTAATAGTGTTTGCAGTCAGTATTATCAGTCATGCAGTAATAATATCATTTACTATACTTGTAAAAAGTTTTTTTTAGATATTACTTAAACAAATTTAGCCATATTTTCAGTTTGAAGAAATATAATAAAAATTCAAATCTAGCATTTAGCAAGAACATCAATATTGTTAAACATTTTTAAATGCACACAGTACGAACAGAAATTGGTAGAATAAAGTCTGGCAGTTTTTATTTTTGTAGTGTGCATGATGATTTGCGAACGGAACATCATAGTTTATTTAGATATGAAAATTTTTTCATTTATATACAGAGTGATTCTCAACAAGTTGCCGACACTTTAGGGGATGATAGAAGGCAGCAATACAAGCAATATTTGTCATAGAATGTATGTTTGGAACACAAATGGTGAGCCGCTTGGTGCCATTGTAAATGGTCGGTCCTCACAGTGGTCAATGGCATTTTCTTTCGTGGATTGCTGAGAGGATGGCTGGTTATACGAACCACAAAATTTCCAGGGCGATGGATTGGTTAAGGTGGTCCCATAGCTTGGCCACCAAGACACCGGATCTCTTGTGTTTGGATTATTTCCTCTGGGTTCATATGAAAAGCCTAGTTTACCAGTGCTTCATTGAAACCAATCTGGATTTAGTCATCAAGATCGCCATTTTTGCTAGCGATACTCCAGAAATGCCTGGTGTCTCTGCAAATGTGCATCGATCCCTATTTTGCAGGTGTGATGACTGCATTTTAGCTGGTGGAAGGTCTTTTGAGCAATATTTTTGAGAATGTACAATTGCATTCCTGTTAAAAAAATGTTTTCTGAAGTATCTCCACTCATTCTTGTGTTAATTCTTTAAATGTGACAGTGGAAACTATCCTTTTACTTCTAACCATTTGCATTCTGACCATACATTCTATGACGAATATTGCTTGTATAGCACCCTTCTATTACTTCTTGAAGTTTTGCCCACTTGTTCGGATTCACCCTGTATATATTTTCAAATGCTTCAGAACTTGATTAAAAACACCGTTCATCTTTAGTTTCTGAAGAATTTAGTAGATTTTGAAACTTTCATTTTCAGTACTACTGTTTGAAATGTAAACTTACCTTAAAGAATTATCAAGAATTCTTTAAGGATTATTCCTTAAAGAATTATCAAGAAGTATTGTTCTGATTTCTTTATTTATGCAATGCATTTTGTTATGATATGTTGTATATGCATGCCATCTATCCATTTCTTAGCAATTTGCTGTTGATGCAAGTAATAAATGTTTTTGTTAATCCTTTTTTTTTTTTTTAAAAATGTATTTATAGATTCGCAAACCAAAACCTCTGCTTTTAGAAGGACCAAATAGTACAGTTACAATATCATCAGAGAAAAATCCAAATGAAACATTTGAATACATAAACTATTCATATGGGTCAATGAATGATGATGCTGAGGACAAAGATATTTTTATTGGTATGGAATTCATTAAAAACTCTGTTATAGGAAGCACTTCATAATTTTTTTCCCCCTAAACTTCAAAGTTATTTTTAAATGTATCATTTTATAATTCTTAAAGATTAGTAGATGTAATTCTTCCATACTAACTTGGAGTGATTTATCATTTTTTTCCCTTTTTGTATTCTAATACAAATGAAAGTTATTATTTATTATGATATTTATTTACGTAATTTTAACAAGTTGTAAAAACAGGAAATAATACATACCCTGAAGTGTGTAATTTCAGCCCTTTACTGCAGTGATATTCGGGAAATTCTGCTATTATAACAGAATTCCATTAGCAGCTCTTGCTTTGCGTAGTTTGTTTCTGAAAATTTTGGACAATAGTTGAATAGATATTTTATTGATGTATTGTATTTTATATATATGTTCTTTCTGTATTCATATTAAAAAACTTGTTTTGGATTTGATTTTTGCTAGGTTTTTTTCTTTCTTATTATTTTTGTTATTGTTGTTTTATATCTATTTCATGCCTGTAGTACTTGTTTAGGAAATGGTATACTTTATTGCGTTTATTACAATTTGTTCAGTTTCAAAATCTTAACTACATTTGATTCTGAGAAGAAATATTTCATTCCAAATTTTTGTTACTCATTGCTACAGTATTAGTCATGGCAAACAAGAATTAAATTTTTCTTGCAAATAAATGTAAAAATATTATAAGGAAAAACAAGGGCCAAAGCATAATATGTGGACATGTTTGAAGATCATCTTTTTGTTAGTCATAATGCGAGATTATTTGTGCATTTAAATGCCCACTGATATGTATTTAATTACTTACTGTCTTAAAGTATGAGCATTAAATTATGTATATAATACAAGCACAGTTTAATTGTGTACTTTTAAGCTAAGAACACAGGAATCAAGTAATGGAAAATATAGTTAGTAAAAAATAATTGTTTAATGAGATATACATAAAAGTGAAAAACAAAGATGAAAAAAATATGTGCTGAAAAAAGATTGTAAATTAATAAAAATAAGAAATAATCATTCTGAAGTGTCATAGGAAGTTTATTTTTTCATTTTGATGTATATATATATATATATATTTTTTTTTTTTTAAATTCTCTGCTGTAACAAATTCCAAGAGAATCAAAGTATCTACAACTGAAAAAAGTTTGCATGTAATTGTAAATTTAAATTTTATAAATGAAATATTCTGAAATATTCTGCTAATTTTCTTAGAATGTTGCTTGTATATAACCTTGATCCTAATAAAAATATAAATGCCAAAATGTGAATAATAATCTAAAATAAGAATTTTATACACATATTTTACATTTTTTTTAAATGAATTTTTTTCAGTTGTTTTTTTAAAAATTCGTATAATTAATTTGACATGTTTTTTAAAATTTGTATAATTAGTTTGATCGATTCAACTTATAGTTACTTTTTAAATTTCCATAATTAACCTAATCTATTCAACATGATATATTATCGATTCTTAAGCAGATTTAAAGATCTGATAATATCAAATTAGTAAATACTTTCTCCAATTTTGAAATTCTTCTTATTTTATCTGATAGTGTAGTATTTTATTCTATGTGTTGAATGCTTATTGTATTTTATATGATTCAGTTATTAGTACATATTGTTAATTGTGCAGTACTTTCATTTTATTGTAATATGCTAATATTTAACTCCTTAAAATCAGGTGTTATTGTTTTTTCACTGTGGAAGATTCTTATCTTTCCAGAACCTGAGTTGTTGCTGTTTCATTTGTGGAGGTATTTAAGTTGGATACACAAATGATAAAGTGAAAAAAAATTCTCAGCTCTTTGTTAAATAGGTACCATAGATAACCATTTCTCAGATTGTTCTCAGACCTGGTATATAACACACACTGTAATTTCAAAATACATTTTTTAATTTTTAGGTATATTCATAATATAGCACATACTCTTTTCTTTACAAAGAAACCTGAAAGATACATGTCCGATGCTCTTATCTTTCTAAATCATTCATTTGAAGATTTTTCTGAGGCTTTCGAACAAACGTTACAAGCATTCTCTTGCCAAATGAAGAACACAGTACTAGTTTCAAATGCAAAGTCATTCAATTTGCGGACAAAAAAAATTGGAAATCATGCTGCAGCAAGAATGTTTGGTGTTGGTGAAAGCTCCATACATCAGTGGAAGAAAAATGAAATCACAATAATTAATATGTCAAAAAATAAATGTCCTTTGTGAAAGGAGTAATGAAATAGCCTATCTTAGAAGTGTTGTGAACTAGTTCTTAAAAAATCGCCAGAAGGGATTAATTGTAACAAGAAACAGTGTATGTTTATTTGCCTTAATGTCAGTAAACAAATTTCAAATGAATGGGAAAACTTTAAAGCAACTTTGATTTGGTGTAGTTGTTTTATGGCATGGAATAAGGTTCTCTGAGGGGGGGGGGACAGAAGTTTCACAAATGGGTCCAAAAGATTTGGGCAACAAATTGTTAAGTTTCCAGAAGTATATTATTGACCTGTGAAGGGAAAAAAAAAAAAAAAAAAATTACTGTCACATATTGGAAACATGGAACTGCAGTAATGTTTGATGTGATAGAAAATTTAAAAAAATCTATGAAAGGAACAAAAATGGTTCACATAAAATCACAAAAAATCCTATCTCACCATAGTGTTTTGCTGTTTAGGGGATAGCATAAAATTAAAACTAATGGTTATTTTTAAAAGTAAGATGATGCCAAAATGTAATTTCCCAAATGGTGTTTTCAGTCATGTTTATTAGAAAGGATGGATGGATGTGGATAAGAAATGTTTGGCAAAACCCTTCTGTTGCCTTAAATAATCCAGAAAGTCTTTTAGTTGGGACATGTTGAGATCCCATCTAACAGGAAATAGAAAGAAATTTGTCAAAGAGTGTAATACAAACATTGCAGTTATTCCAGGTGGATTAACACCATTAGTTCAACCTTTAAATGTGTGTATCAATAAACCATTCAAAGAAAATTTAAAACGACAGTGGAGTATGTGAATGTTAGAAGGTGAAAAAACATTTACAAAAGGAGGCCAAATGTGTCATGCCAGTGTAGAAATAGCATGTGAGTGGATAATAAAAGCATGAACTGAAATTAAACCTGACTTAATTCAAAAGTCGTTTAAAAGATGTAGTGTATCTAATAATCTAGATGGAAAAGATAATTATTTATTTATAGAACGGAGTAACAGTGATAGTGAAGGTCAAATAGAATTGGATGATGTGCCGGAATATGTAACGGAACATGAATATGACGATAATGCTATTTGATAATGAAAATTTTTAAGCTTGGAAATCTTTAAGAAAATAACATGTAGGTACATATATAAATCTAATTTTTGTATCCTCATCTTTACCTTATTTTTAGATCTATCATTTTTATATCTGACGTTTAACGTACACACGTAAATTTAGATCTTATTTTTTGTATTAAAAATGTGCCTTACACATTGGAAAGTATGGTAATTTTTTTCTTTGTGAAATACATGCAAATGTTTTTACTGCCCTTTTAATTTATGATGGAATAATATCGTAGCATATATGTATATTTTTTTTAATATTTTGTATTGCTGTTTTGAACAGCTTGTTTTAAATGTGTGATTTTATTTTGTACTTTGAATTTCTGGGGATTGATTCTTAAAGACATATCATAACTGTTTAGGTTTAAAACTTTTCTAGATTTTCAACTGTAAAGATCAAATTACAATTTTATTTTATTCATTTGTTACTGATAGAAGTAAGATTAAAAATAAAATGATTTTCAATTTATTAATGACCAAATTTATATTTTGTAACCTGAATTATTTTAAGTCATGAATGTTGTATAAAATTTTATTAATATCTCTATTATCTAAGCAAATATTGCACTGTTCATTTATGTTTTTGAAATGGTTTGCTGAAAATTTATGTTCAATGTTATCTTAGTTTTGCAAATATATATTATGTATTTTTTATATATGTAGTTTTCAAAGTAGTTCTTTACCTTTCAGGTCATTATGAAATCCCAGATTATGCCAATCGGGCATTTTCTCCTCTTTTACAAATTGGTTCAACTTATAACAATGTCCCTCACAAGCCAGTTATTCCAAAACCTAATCCAGGAGCTATCCATGACTGTTTGGCATATGACACAAATACTACCATGCTTTATTATTGCCGAGCAAAATATTCACTTTTACTTCCATTCATGAAACCAAAGGAAACATTGTCATCAGTGTCAGTGCAAACTGAAGATACACCCGAGATGAGTTTATTTCTGTCTTGGTTTCTTGCACTTCTACTGTTCTTACTTTTTGGAATTTTGGTTAGTTTGGTTATCTTCTTTTATTTACAGGTAAGAATTTTTTTCTGTGCTGTTTTTTATGTAAATATAGAAAACTGTATCATTTGAGTTATGTACATTAAAGAAGATAAAATCAGAGTTTATTTTGGCAGACTTGATCTAAAAAATATATTATTGTATTAAATATTTTTTGAACTAAGCTATTTTAATGGTGAAATATAGTGGGAATCATTTTATGTGTAACTCTTTTCATATTTTAATGTTTGAAAAATATCAAAGATTAAGATGTGCAAGTGAATTGAACACACAGATTTATTTAGAAAATACCATGAATAACTTATATTTAAATTTTTGTTTTCTAAATTCTGTAGAGTTCCTGTTTTCTGATATAACAGGAATTAATGATATTTAAGGTCAAAGTAAGTCTTAAACCATTCAAATAAAAAGAAGTGGGTGAAAAATATCACCAATTTGTATGATATGATAAAAATTTTAATCCGTTTTGCTTTGTTTTCCTCCATAGGGAATTCAATATTTTATGAACACATAAAAAAGTAGATAATAACATTTATTGTTGTACCAGATTATTTATTATGAAGTTATGTTTAAATAAGTTTTAAAGGTAAAAGTGTTTATTATTACAGTTACATATTATTATAATGATTGTTCTCACTCTAAAATTAAAAGTAAACTAATACTAATTAGAAAATAAAAATAACTTATAACACATTTTATATTTTTGAACTTTTAAAAAATACTTTAGACTTTTCTTGATTAACAAAAAGGGTTTCCACCTCTTCCTTGTAATAATATCAGCAATTGATATATCATGGCAAATTCAGGAGATGTAATATGTTCCTGTTGTTTTGTATTTAGAATCGCTGTTTTGATCACATGGGATCATTTAGATTATGTGAGAAATCTTGTATGGATTTTCTACATGTTTGGTGCAAAGCTTTTAAGAGTTGCAAGAAAAATCGTCTATTGTATTTACAATTTTTCTTGAATAATGAGACCTAGTTAATCAGGATTATACTTTGTATATATATTTTTTAGAATAGAAAATCATAAAATTCTTGTATAATAAATTTTGTATCAATTTCTGAATTCTGCTATTTTAATTTAGTAAGATTTGTGTTTAGAGTGCTGTAACATTACTTATTTATTATTTCAGGCACAGAATTCTCGTGTCAGCGTTATTTCTTATTCTAGTAAGTTTTATTTATGCATGTAAGAAATTGGGAATTGATTTCTTAAATTTATTCTAGCATAATTTTGCTAAATTTTCTTGATAAATTTTATTTCATAATTAAAAAAATGATGAGAAGTTGTGTAAAAGTTTTTTATATATATATATATTTTCAGCGTTATCTGACAATCACATACAAGTTGGCAAAATTTCTTTTAATCCTTGTGATATTCTTGGACATGGTTGTTATGGCACTTTTGTGTACAGGTAAAAAATTTAATGCATTCTGGCTATAGTTACAAAATGTGTTTAACTTGTAATATACTAAATTTCCTGTATGACAATAATTATTTTCCAAATGAAATTCTTCTTATAAACACCTCAGTAATGTTTGGTGTTTCAAAAGGAGTTCTTATTGATGAGTTAAATCACGCTTTTCTCCCTATCTTACTAGTATATTTTAAACATTGATCAGAACTTGCTACTAGAAATTCAGAATACAAAAGCATCAAAATTTAATTTTTATAATCCCACTAAGTTTCTTATTTTTCATTGAAGTGGGAAAGTGTAGTAAATTTCACCCACCACCTAATTATTTGATTTTAATTGTAGTGATGAAATTGAACTGTAGTTTTTGAAAAAAGATCCCAAAAATGCTGTACTCAGTCATTTTTTTGGATTTTGGATGAGGATATTTAGAGTTTTTCCCATGGCCTATGTCAACAGAACAGCTATCTTTTATCTCTTTTCCAGCATTAAAAGAAAATTAAAATTGCCACAGCATTGTAAATTATCTTATATTAAGAATAGTAGTATAAACTTTTTAAATTTAATTTTATGTCTTTGAGTGCTTGCATTTTATTAATTTTAAATACTTTTTTCTGTTTTAGGGGTACATTTGAAAATAGGAATGTAGCTGTTAAAAGAGTGCTACCAGAATGTTTTAATTTTGCTAATCGAGAAGTTGATATGTTAAGAGAATCTGATGAGCATCCTAATGTTATTCGATATTTTTGTATGGTACGTTATGTTTTCCAGTTTTATTTTATGTGCGTGATCATGCATAGTCAGTCAAATGAATTTATCTGTGTAAGCTTTTATTGAAAAATATTTTATTTATTTATTTATTTATTTATTTATTTATTTTTTTGAAAAAATTACTTGGTGTAAGTAGGCCAGTTATTTAACATTTGTTTTTTCCTGTCTTGATAGAAGATAGAAATTTCCATGTTCCATAGTTTATTTTTGTTATATACATGTATATTCTATATATAGTTCATTGTATATCTTACTAGGAGCAAGACAAACAATTTCATTACATAGCATTAGAACTATGTGCTGCAACATTATGCGATTATGTAGAGGATGAAAATTTCAAGCGCAACAATTTGGATCCGCTTTCTCTTCTTCAACAAGCAGCATCAGGGCTTGCTCATCTACATTCATTAGACATTGGTATTTAATTAAATTATATTTTTCTGTGCTATAATACCAGTATATTACATCTACATGTAATTTAGATTATTTGTTAGAATTGAGGTTTAAGGTTACTTCTTATATTTTTGTTTTTTGTTTCAAATTCTTTTTATTAAGATTTTAAATGAATGAAAAGTTCAGAGTTAAATTAAAATTGCTGCCAGAAAAGTTAAGTAATAATTTGATAAATTTACTTGACATCGCTTGTTCCTGAGAAAGAGTATTCTTCAGAGATATGCATGTCACTATTTATGATTGCATAAAAGTATGTGCATGAAACTGAAGGGAGACTTAGATAGAGAGGAAAGTTAAAACATGTCTTTGTAGCAAATCTAACTTGAAAGCATTAAAAAACTTACTGTAACTTATTTATGCAAAGCTTCCATATAGAAAGTGAGTTGGAAATCTACAAAAATTTAAAAATTTCATTGAAATTGAAGAAAAAATTATTAGATTGAAAAAGGGTTTGCTTTGTAAATATTGTCGATGTAAGATTCTTCTTTTCCCTGACAAAACTTATTGATTAAATAAATGGCATTCAGCTAAGTGCTATATAAAGGAGGAAGTTACGAGAAAACTTAGATAATTATTTATAAATTCTATTAGTATGACTAAATAATAAAATCATGTAAAATAAGTAAGTTTTTATGGCTTTATTAACTTTCTCTTAGAAACATTTGTTATTGAAGAATTTTTGTTGAGAGTAACCATAAGGAACTTTGACAAAAAAATTTTCTGAGAAAAATATGAAAAAGGGGAATGTAGGTTTTATCTCATTATTTGTTCTGTGTTACTGAACCTTATTAGATGACTTATTTATTTTATACAATTTATTACCTAGTAGATATCCATTTAAATGAAACACTGTTTTTAACATGCATAAATAATGTTTCAATGCAGTGTCATTCAAAATTCAAAAAATAGTATCTCATGTAGGTATTGAGACAAAGCATTCTATAGTAATTAGGTAATAGGGTATTCCTTTATTTATGTGACATATCCACAGTATCTTGAATCTTAATCTATATGAATGGAAATCTCAAAGCATTTTATAGTGATTAGGTAATAGGGTATTCCTTTATCTCTATGACATATCCTTCACAGTATCTTGAACCTTAATTTATATGAATGGAAATCTCATCAGCTTTTCCTAGTAGATACTACACACAGGGAGACATTTAGCATGTGGGCTTTGTCGGAATTTGCATAGAAGATTTTCCCATCGTTTAACAAGGAATAAAATTCAAAATTAAAATCTTAATGATTTAAAATAGTCCCCCCTAAAGAAAATCAAGTACAATTTAAATTACTCAAACCCCTCTCATCAAAAAGAAAAATATTAAAAATGGGCTATATGTTTTAATTCTGTAGCCCTCATTTTTAGTAGATGACCCCCTAAAAATTGTAAGTTTTCAAATGCCAGCCTAATTGTTTTTAGCGTGAATTAGTGAAGTTCATATTCTGATTATCTGGTGAGATATTCCAATGATTTTTTGAATGAACTCAGTACAGCGTGCTCAGGCATCTGTGCTTAATTATAGTTCTGAAAAAATTTTAAAAAAATGAGAGGAATAATTTGTTCATAAGTTACTATACATGTGTTGAGTCGGAATATGTCTGATAACTGTGGAATACTTAAGCTTGTTCAGTGCTGTTTTCCCATCAGCAGAACCACTTGACTGTTAGCATAACTATATATATTCAATTTAGGCCATTGCTTTATTCTTATATAGAACTTTCAAAAAGCTGGAATTGTATTGGTTTATGATTCCTTGAAACTGCACTTGATGCAGGTGCATTTTTATCACTTCTGTATCATATTTTAATGTTTAGCTTAAATGTGAACTTCTCATAGATCCTGTAAATGTAATATACAGCATATAAGTAGACTGTTATTACTTTTTATGTTAATATATAATATATATGTTACCATGAAAGACCGAAATTGGAGAATGTCGACTTTCACCAGAGGATGTCAACATTTACCAACTACATCGGTGAAAGATCGAATATTGCAATTCATACTTCTACATTCGGACCCTCACCGGTGCATGTCGACAGTCACGGATATACTCTGGTGTAGGTCGAAAAGAGAGGAGTATATGTACACGCTGTCATTGCAAAAGGAAGTGTTCCACAAATAAATGCAGTTGTAAAAGCAAGGGCATCTTGTGCAATTCAAAGTGTCATAAAAGTTTAAATTGTTGCAATAAATAAGATTTGAATAACATAATTTAAGTTTTTAATTATTTCCTTTCTCCCCTTTTTATTAGTTTTCTATTATTTTCCTTTCTCATTTTGAATGTACTGTGTGTTTTAGCTTCTTATTTTAAGTCTCAAGTGCGTTTTTTCGCTACTGAAGTACGGAGAAGAAAATATCATATTCTTATATGTTCAACATTCACCATTAGTCTATGGTGAATGTCGACATTTACCGATGTAAGTGAGAAATAAGAGTATTTGGAAAATATTTCGGATATACACCAAGCGACTATGTGAATGTTGACATTCATCGGTGAAAGTCGACATTCTCCAGATTTCGGTGTTTCACCGTAACATATATATTTCTTATTGAGTGTAGTATACCAATTAAATTTTTACATTTTTATGTATGTGTTATGTATTATTTATATGTAATGCTATGTGTAACATTATGCATAGTGCTGCTTAGTTTTATCTTGGGGTACATTTCGGAACATATTACTTTGGCTATGTGGATGATGCTATACATTTTGTTATATAGTACTGTCAGGAGAATAATTTTTGGGGTTTTCTACTAAATTTTCATCATTAAAAGTTAGTTTTATTTATTGTTAGTTGTATTATCATCATCATTACCTAGTTTTATTTATTATTAGTTGTATTATCATCACCACCACTACCACCGTCATCATCATAAGCATTATCATTATCAGGATAGTCAATGTTTTTGTCAGTTTTGAAGATAGCATATCGGTTATCGATCCAAAAATATTTTGAATACATATTTTCTGTGTATTATAAAATTATAGTTAATTAATGATTTTATGAATCCTCTAGTTTCATATCTATTGCATGTACCATGCATCTAGCTCATATTTCAAATTAAATGTATGCAAAAAACCTGTTATGTATTTTGATAAATCATTCTGTTTTATATTGTCTTTGATTGAATGCTTCAGTTCACAGAGATATCAAGCCGCATAATGTTCTTATTTCAATGCCTGGCCCTTCAGGAGAAGTAAAAGCTTTAATATCAGATTTTGGTATGTGTAAAAAGCTAGCTAATGGTCGGATATCATTTTCAAAACGATCTGGGACTACAGGAACTGAAGGGTGGATAGCTCCTGAAATGCTGCAGGGAGGAGAGAGAACTGTGAGTATGAATTTTATGACTGGCGAACTATGTAGTGTGTTATTGATGAATAATACTAATAGAATAGTGACAAGTGTATGTTACATATAAAAGTAAAGCATTCTTGTGAAACATTATGTAAGCTGAAATTTCTTTAGAAGCAGTTATTATTAATGTATACAGGAAATATCTTTAAGTCTTAGTAGACTTCCCATAAATCTTTATATTATCATACCAGATAGCTAAAATAATATTAAAAGGAAGAATGATGTGTTAAAAATTTCTCATATAAATAGGATTAACATGTGTTCATTTCACACTCATTTTCCAATACTGAAAGTAGGTAAGCACTCAGTAAACAATAAAGAAAATTTAAAGATGGTGGCAGTAATGGCAATGTATTGAAATGTGTTGTTCAAGATTCTTCAGTAAGAAATTACAGAAGATTGTTATGTAAAACAGTAATGCAGATTATTTGTCATATCTCATTACCATGCATATCATGTCTCAACAGCAGTCAGAGTAGTTGTAATTTTTAAAACTGCTTGAACCGGTATCAAAAGTCAGAGTTTGTCTTTTCTGACTGATGTAGCACTGGATGATGTGAAAGGCTTGAATGATTATATGATTCATTGCTTTAAACTGATGCACTTTTTTCTATCATGTGGTTAATCATCATAGTTCAAAATTTACTGCAAACTATATAAAATCTGTATACTGCCCCAGAATTAAAGTCACTGTCCTTTTTTTTTCCCTCATAATGTAAAATAAGTACTAAATGATATTTTGTAAAAGCAAAAATGGTTTAAATTTTGATATTATATTTTTATGATATAATTTATTATTCATTTAGATTTTAAAAGAGTTATTCTTCAAAACAAAATTATCTTAATAATTAATTTTTTTTTTCTAGCAGCAGCGGTGACAGGGCTTTCTTTTGTTATGAATCATGTTGATTATAATCTTACTTCTCATTTTAATTTATGCCGCTTGACATAAGCATACTAAACCTCTAGACATACTAACTTGTTACATACTAAACCTGTAGACTGAGCAAATATGTGACAAAAATTAAAAACCATGAAGCTAACTAACTGTTTGTAAAACATAAATAAAATGTCACTTATCTTCTTTTGTATATACCCAACTATTATAAGTGTAAAATATTTAATGCTACTTGATACAGTTTATAAAGTTGATTTTATTCTCAAACTTATTAATAAGTTTGTTAATTAATTCATGTTTAATAATAATTCATCTTACGGATCTATTTTATTTCTAAGAAGGTATTACAAAAGTGAAGTTCAGGCATAGATAATATTTTTAATTGAATTTATTCAGTTCCTGTTTGCTCATAGGTCCTTCATTTTTTTCATTAATTGTCCTTAAAAGTCCTTAAAATTACTTAATTTCCGTGTGCAGAAATGTGTACGAACCCTGCCAGTGCAACCTTGTATTTATATCTTTGTTCAAGAAGAATAAACATCCCTGAATCCTCTGAGAAAAATTGATGTTAGGGCTCCAAAAATACATATTCTAGAGACTTCCAGAATGCTAGCTAGTTGTCAAGAAATCACTCAATATTCCCAACTTGACTATTAAATTATTGTCAAAAATTATTGTCAGTGCTATGTCCCATATCTTTTGTTCTACTAGAGCTGTTCTTACTTGAATTAATCACATGCAAACAAAATAAGTGGTCACAAATTCAAAATTAAATAAAATAAACAATGTATAAACATAAATTTATTATACAAAATACATTAAATCAATAAGCAAAAACATACAGTGCAGAAGTACATAAGAAACAAATTACAAATAAACAAAGACAAATATTTATATAAATCACCATAATATTTGTATAATTTCTGTTATTTATTTGTTTTATTGCTAAAAAATAACTTTACATTATCTAAATAGGTTGAAACTCCTTATTTTTATAATGTTGATCTGCCTTATAAAATGTATGCAAATAGCAATCGCTTTGTGTTTCAGCAAAGTGGAATATAAATGACCAGTTTCTTGCTGATAACTGTTGTTTAGCCATCATGTTTTAAATCAGAACTTTTAAATAAATATATGGATATTAGAAATAATTCCTTTAGATTGATTATTTGAAAATTTATGCATGTGTGTATGTATTATAACTCCTAGTTTTCTTTGTTAAATTGATCTATTTTTGTTAATAGTGTCATTTATTTGATTTTCCTGGAACATAAGAATTCAACTTAATTAATATAAACAGAAGTTATAATATTTAGTATAAATAGGAACTGCTTCCCTTTTTAGACATGTGCTGTGGATACATTTTCCTTGGGACTGGTGTTTTATTATGTATTAACTGGAGGCAAACATCCATTTGGTGATCCAGTTCGAAGGCAGGGAAATATTCTTAATCAAGAGTACTGCTTAGATGATTTAGATGAAAAAAGTATGACGCTCTTTAATGCCTCATATTTAGTTCAGTTTGTAATGTTATATGTGTAATCTTTTTTTTTGGGGGGGGGTCATTTTTATTTCCATGATTGATGATTTTTAATTCTACTGATTATTTATGTTATTGTTGATTATTTTACATTTTATTTCATAGAGTTATTTCTTTTATGTTGTGTAGAAGTTTTTGTTTCCGATAAAAACTATGGAGCTTCTGTATTTGTAACTTGCTCAGTTTAATATTAGCACAAATATTCAGTATTATGTCATCTTGTGGATTATTAATAAGCTTTTGTGGAATAACTATCAAATTAATGTTAAAGTTTACATGCTTGAAATTGCATTGGCTTAATCAGTTCTATTTCAGCCTTTCCAGCTAATCTGCTCATTTCATTTTGAGATCGGCAAACCTTCTCAGTTATTTTGTGATTTTTAATTTTTTTTTTAATATAAAGTGTAATATTTATTACTTAGTTTATATCTGTTATTATAATAAAAAGAAAAGCTAATATTCTTAGATACTGCATAAAGTGGAATTTGATCTTAACTTATGGATGACTTGGACTTGTAATGTCTGTAAATTCAGTTATGGGGGAATCAGAAATGTCAGTAAACTCTTAACTTGGGAGGGATTCAGAATATATTTTAAAATAAGATGATAATTGGTAATACATGTTGTATCATTAATTCTATTATACACTGATAATAGTTTCATTTTATTTTAATAAAATAAACCATAAATTTTGTTTTATAATTAAAAATAGTTTTTTGAAATTTTATTTTCATACATTGAGAATTAAATGAAGATTCAACGATTAATTTTAGACCCTGTTTAAATAAAAATTTATTTCATTGTTTTATTTTATTTGAAATAAAAAGGGTTTGTATACTTTGTTAAAAACAAATAGTAATAATAATAATAAAACAATCTAAAAGCTTTCAGATTTTACATTACGCACAAAAGGGCTTTTTTTTAACGTTTTGTGTGTTACCTTTATTTACTAAATATCATGTTCTTTGCACTTAAACCATAAAATTCTGTTCAACAGCAGTGTCGCAAAATAATTTTAAAAGGAGCATATCGTTAGAATTTCCAATACACAGTTCTGTGTGCTGGAGATAAAAAGGTTTTTTCTGTATAACGTTGCCATGGCTCACTTTGAAATCCTTGAGTTGGTTAATCAAAAATTCGTTAAAGATTTACAAAATATGAAATCGATCGTGTTGCCGTTGCTCGCTTTTAAATTGTTGAATTTGTTTATGAAAAATTCGTTTTCATAAACAAATTCAACAATTTAAAAGTTTTCAACAATTCGAAAGTTTGACAAAATATGAAATCGATAATAAAACCAATTCCAAATTGCAAATTTGGGATTTCAGATGTCCATATTTGCAGTGGGATTATGTCATTCAAAATTGGATGGCTCCTGATACCATTGTTTTATCACAATGCGAGAAACATACATACATTTATGCAGATTCTTCATTATTTAATTTCTTCAAATATGATGCAATAGTATTTGGTGGCAATAGGGTTCCAACGCAAAATCGCAAAACAAAAACAATTGTCCTTCAGGAACAAAGCCCCTTTGTACTAAAAAAGTAGTAATAATTTCATCATTTTGTAGGAATAAGTGTGTTTTACATTTTATTAAAAGGAAACAGAAATATTTTCTTCTTCTTCACTCTATAATGTTTGTTGAAATAGAACAAGATAAACAAAAGAATAAAAATTTCTTTTCTTGCATTACAATAAATACATATTTGACCTGCAGTATTGCACTAAATTTTTATCACTTCCATCTTTAAATCTGACTGTCTTCAAGGCATAATTGTGAAGCACATCCAGGCTAACATTCATAAGGTCCAGAATTCAACATGGTGTTACTGAATTTTCATGCTTCCTACTCTGAAATAAATCAAATTCTAAGTATCAGCTGAGCAGATATTTTTGTAAAGAGATCATTCTGAGAAATCTTTTTAGCACATTTGTATTGCAATATTATTATTCTGAGGTTATGACCCTCCTTAGCTCCCTCTTCTTTTGCATAATCTCTCCTGCTCTCAGGTGATTTCTTAAGTGGTATATATGCCTTGATATTTGGTGGAATTCCAATTAATATTTTATAACTATATATTTTTTGCTGTATTCTTGGAGTGAATTGAAAGTTTGAGAAAAATGTATCAAGGGCTGTATGCAGTCTGTGGGTGCAAGTTTGACATACCTACTTTAGAATCATAATCTAAAAATTATACAAAAAGTGAAACTGCAAATATTTTTACTTTTCAATGATTACAAATAATATTACAAGTTCGTTATGTATCTGTCAGTGTTTTCTAGAGCAAGAATTTTATAAGATTCTATGACTAAGATTTTCATTTAGAAAACCTTTATGTTGATCAATACTTTCACAATGATCTACATCGAAATACTCATAACTTAATCTCTTAACATCAAGAATATTTTTCTAAACTGATATTTTATTTTTAGTCATATGCAGAGGCAAACATTTTACTCTTTAATTTGTGTACAGCCCCTGAATATGAATTGATTTTAAGGTCAATTTTTGTCATATGGGAATCTCATATTTTGTGTTAATTTTTGTGATAAGTACAAAATTTTCATCCTTTACAAAAATTTTTAATGGTGACTGAAGAAATATATGAAAAATTTTAACAATAAATTTCTTTAAGTTTAAAAATGCCCAAACTTGAATGTTTGCATAATTTAGAACATTTATATAACTGGAAGTATATATCTATGATCAACAGTTGTGAAAATAAAGGCCAAGTAAGGAAGTTTTTTGATATGATATATATTTCCTGCTGTTGTTTTATAATAATAATTATGTAATTAGAGTATACGAAATATTAATAAATGCTTGTATAGTTTTTTTTCCTAATTTTTGAGATTTTGATTCTGCTTAGTCTTTATATTAATAAAATCTAATTATAAGTTTTTATACTGGAAACATCTGTATAAAAATCATTTATATTTGAAAAGAAGGAACTGTATATATACCTAAAATATAGTTTCTTAATGTGGGTATTATTGCTAGGGGCTGTTACTGGATTAAGGGGCAAGAAACAGTATTGAAAAACCTGTGCGCAATTAAAAACTTATGAAGAAAATTTCGTTGTTAAGTTTTGGTTTAATTTCTGAAACAAATTTTAAATTTTGACTTGATTATATAAATAATACAATCACATATCTTTACAAGAAAATTATACCAAATTAAGTCAGTTGTCCCTTTACCCAGTTGATCCAAGTTGCGTGAAGTTTCATGTCCCCCTCTTTCTTGCACGAAAGGATATGAATTTCACAAATTATCAGTCTAACATTCTAATTACAGGATCACAAATCTGTTTTTACAGTGATATCCAATACATCAAAATAACTATATCGTTGTGCATATTGTGACAGAAATCACTGCATGCTTTACAGGTTCATTGCTTTAGATGTATTGAGAATTCTTTAACCATTTCCATATTGTTTAATAAGTTTTAATATTTTAATGCAGTGCAAGTGTAATGAGAACCTAAAAAAATTATATATTTTTAGTCAGTGCTTACAGATTATATTAAAAAGAAAGAGAAGTGGGATGTGGAACAAATTCAAGGAGTTACTGATAAAAATGAAGTTCAAAAAGAGTCACTAAGCCAAGAAAAGTTGGAAAACTGTGGTCTAAAACATATATATATATATACAGTCAAAAGTCATTAATTCGGACACCCATAATGCGGAATGATCTATAATCCGGACCTCAAAGCTACAAACTTTCTGTGCGTGCGTATAGCAATTTACGCATGCGCGTAAGTCCTTTACGTCTGCGAATATGCGTTTGCGCATTTAATGTATAACGGACGGTATAAGCTAAGCTAAAATTATCTAATTCAGTTAATGTTGCAGATTGCGTTGTTCCTAATCTTCGAATTGGATCCGGCTTATTATTTTTTGCAGACTGTTAGAGCAATTTTATAAAAGTAAGCTTGAACTTTCGATTATGTCAAATACAATTTCCGATATATATTTACTAATATGTAAAGGATTTACAAAGCGAAAGTATGTTTCAAAGTTCATTAAACAAAAAGTGGAATTGCTGCAAAAAATGGATAAAGGAATATCCTTTGTTTCTCTAACCATTCCGAAATCTGTTTATCAATTTCACACTGCTCTGCGGCGGCAGGGGAGGGGGGAAACGCTGCGGCGCGCAATGAATTGGAAGTTGATCTGTCAGCACTATCCTTATCTTCAGGGCAGATGTTTTTATTTTATTTGGCTTATCATTCCTTACTAAATGTAGTATTTCATCTCGATGTACTCCATCTTTGATATGATTTAAATCAAATTCCTCGTCATTATAATTCGCTTCTGATAGTGAAGAAAATGACACAGAGGCTATTTGTCATGACGTGATGACCACGCATGTGCAGTTTAGCCGAATGGCCTGCAACGCCTCTCTCTCATGAAAACTGACTAGAGAAGAGTAGTTAGTAGGTAGTAGCGAAGTAATGAAGGAAACGTATTGTATGTCAGCTTAGATGCAAAATACGAAGTTATACTTGTGTGTTAATCGTTTGTACTTATTATTTTTATTTGTGTGTTAATAAAATTTCGTGCCGTAAAAATGGCTGTTTTATGCAACGCACACAATACTATACGTCTACGGTAGGACATAAATACATATCCAGAAGCTACACGCCCAAGAAAAAGAAGGATATGACAGTGGTGTCAGAACAGGAGGATATGTCATTCTGCAAAGTTCACGGATAAATGCGTAAGTGAGTCTTCAGAAAGGTAAGAAATTTGTTGAATTTATTTTGTGGTAAAGTGGAATTCAAGGTTACAAAATGTCTGAAGAGCTAACGAAATCTAAGAAAGAACGGAAAGTTATGCGTTCAGCCATTACTAAAGTAACAAATGCTATTGAATCATTAATTGCAGCCGGTAACCTTGAAGACCTTGAAGAATCACTGGAAAGTTTAAAAGTAAAATCTATTTCTTTGAGAGCGTTAGACGAAAAAATTAAAACTTTGACTGATGTTAATGACATTGAAACCGAAATCGAAAGTGCCTTGGAATATGAAGAAAAAATTTCGAAATGGAGCTTTAGAGGCACAAAATTATTGAAAGAAAAAAGAAATAGCAATAATTCGCTAGTTTCTAATGGTTCTTCTAATGATAGTAACAATTTATCTATTTCTGGTGTCGATAAAATTTCTGATTATAATGTTAAATTGCCGAAGATTATGATTGATAAATTTTATGGGAATGCTGAAATGTGGCAGACATTTTACAATTCTTTTGATACGGCAATAAATCAAAACGTAAAACTATCTAAAGTAGATAAGTTTAATTATTTGCTTAGCCTGTTAGGCGGTGCAGCTTTAAAAACAATAGAAGGCTTTTCTTTATCTCCAGAAAACTACGACGAAGCTTTTAAAATTCTCAAAGAGAGGTATGGTCGAAAAGATCTCCTTATTAATTCTTACATGCATAAACTTTTAAATTTACGAAGTTCTAATGACATTAATTCTTTGAGGGAATTATATGATACCTGCAACGTACAAGTAAGGTCACTAAATTCGATAGGGGTCAAGACCGAATCGTATGGAAAGTTACTATACCCTTTGTTAATGAAATGCATACCTCAGGATATAATGCTTGATTTTGCTCGTCAAAACACAGATGAGGAAACTTTTAATGTCGACAACCTCATGAAATTTCTAAAATGGGAAATTGAAAGTCGCGAACGAACTTCATTAAATTTATTTTATTCTAAGAGTCACGCTAATTCTCTTGGAAGGCATTCACAACCAAATGAAAAGCGAAACAACTTCCCCACTCTGAATTCATTCAACGCCAAGAAATTTGGCGCCAGCTATTCTCCTAACGTAAGCAAAATTGCAGTTGTTCAAACTTTCCCTTGCTTATTTTGCGAAAGCGAAAATCATGTTTCAGAAAAATGCGTTATGTCTCCGGAAGAAAGGAAAAAGAGTTTAAGGGCTTCTAATCGGTGCTTTCTTTGTTTCGAAAGGAATTGTAGAATAAAAAATTGCCCTTCTCAATTAAAATGTTCAAAATGTAATTCTAAATATCATAATATATTGTTACATGAAGATAAGGAAAGGGTTGCTAAAGAAGAAATTAAGAATAATTCTAACGCCGTAACTGCAAAGATTTCTTCTAAATATTTTACTGCGAATCAAGAGGTTAAAGAATTAATAGATGACTTGCCAACCATTAAACTTATATGTGATGGTAAATTAATTAATGCAGTAGCAGATACAGGCACGCAATTGACCGTTGTCAAGACCGACATTGTACCAGAAAAATACTGTATGCCACATGGAAGTGTTATCCTCAAGTCAGCTTTCGGGCAAGCTTTAAAAGCTCCTCTCATTAACCTACCTTTAGCAATATATTCTGAAAATGATAAATTTAGGTCACCTATTTTTATAACATGTGCAATGGTGGATAAGTTATGTAATGATTTACTCTTGTTGTTAAGTGCTTTTAATGAGTTAAGGGGAGATGATAAAAGAAAGTTTAATTTTGAATGTAGAAATGTGAACATTGCTACTGATAGTTTCGGTGAAATGCCTTTTCATGAAACTGAAAATTTTGATGAAATACTTAACCATGATAGGGAAAACCTAATTAATGAAAAATGTAATGAAACTGTTAAGAAGATAATAGAATGTTGTGCGCTTGTATATGAAGATACGGGTAAGGATGATTCCAAAGGTAGCACGGGACGCGATCAATGTGCTTCGGATTCAGAACTGTTTCGAGTGCAACAAATGAATGACCCATCTTTAAAAACATGCTGGCAAAATGTTAAGAACGGAAGTAATAACTTTATTACTATTGATAACTTTTTGTATCATAAAGATAAAGTTCTAGGAGAAAGAGTTTACCAGTTGGTCGTTCCCAAAGAAAGAAGAAAACAGCTTTTGGACTTGACTCATTCTAGCTTATGGGAAAGTCACCTGCGAACCAAGAAGACAGCTGAACGTTTGAGATATTCGTTCTATTGGCCGGAAATCAAGAAAGATGTAAATGAATACTGCAGTGCTTGTACTTCTTGTCAACTTCAAGCGAAAAAGCGTCCCTTTGATGAAGTTCCGATTACGCCAGTAACTCGTCCTAAAGAACCATTCCAGGTAATTAATGTGGATATCCTAGGACCTGTAGAGCCAAGCTGTAGAGGTTACAAATATGTTCTGTGTGCTGTTGATCAATGTACAAGGTGGCCCGAAGCGGTGCCATTGAAGAATTTGAATGCCAAAGCAACATGCGATGCATTGTTGCAAATCTTTTCACGCACAAGAATTCCTCAAATTGTTGCTTCAGATCAAGGAACTAATTTTACTGCTTCGTTGACCCAAGAGTTTTTGAAAAGGATCGGATTGTCCCCAAGGTTCTCGACTCCTTATCATCCAAGTTCAAATGGCCTGGTAGAAAGATTTAATGCTGTTTTAAAGGGAATGATACATCATACCGTTAGAGAACATTCGAAAGATTGGGAGAAACATCTACCGTATTTACTTTGGGCTTACCGAGAAGTTCCTAATGCTACGACTGGTGTTAGTCCGTTCCAAATGCTTTATGGAAGACGTCCTAATGGCCCGTTGTCTATTTTGAAATCGTCATGGACTAATGAAACTCCTATTCCTCATGGACAATTAAGTTCAGTTACCGATTATCTGAATGATTTGAAGACAAAATTGGAAAAAGCTGCTGAATACGCAGGACTTACAGATGTTGGAAAGCAACAAGCTTATGCATTCTACCGTAACCGAAAGACTCGTCATAAAGAATTCAAGGAAGGTGACAGGGTTATAGTTTTAATCCCTGATAGCCAAAACAAAGTTTATGCCAGATGGACGGGACCTGCTACGATCATCAAAAAGCATACTGATTATAGTTACATAGTACAAATGCCTGACAATTCATCGAAGCACGTTCATGCAAATAAGATACGAGAGTTCAATACCGCTGTGAATAATGTCGGTGTGATATATGATACAGATATTGATTTCGGCGAAGTTGAAAACGTTCCAAGAATTGTTCCACGGAAAGCAAAAGAACACTATTCTAATGAGGAATGTGATTTTACACACCTTGAACCGCATAAGAAGAAAGAACTTGTGGAAATTTTAAGAAGGCATAAGAACCTAAGAACTGGTATTCCGAAAATCGCCAATGTGGGAGAACACAGCATCAAACTGAAACCTGGAAGTATGCCAAGAAGGCAGAAACCGTATCAAATACCTGAAGTTCTAAGAAATGAAGCTGATCGTCAAATAGATAAGCTTTTACAGCTAAAGCTAATCGTTGAATCAGAAAGTGAATATGTGCATCCAGTAAGTAATTTATGCGTTAACAAAATGGAACAGTAACATTATGTGTAGACTAAAAGACTATGCTGAATTTATTGATGACGTGACTTAAAATGACATGATTATATTTCCCAGTGAGTGAAATATGACTGATGTTATGAACTATGAACTATAAGACATTTTGACTGTTTAGTTTGAATTTTTTTTTTTAGCTAAAATGCTAATTTTTTTTTCTAACGTTAGGTAATGTGTTTAGAGATTTAGCTAGGGTTTGCTAAAGTATTATGTTTAATGTTAATGATTGATTTGTATTGTCTCGTTTATATGATAACTGCTTATATGATTATGATTATGTGAAGGATTTAAGTTTGAAATGTTAATTGAATGTTACATCCTTTTAAATGAATAGGATTACTGAATTTATGTTGAAGTAATTTTAATTTAAAATGGTAAGATATGGTTAATTAAGTTCGAAAATTTCATGAATGTTATTTTATTTTGTTTCAAGAAATGTTTATATATGTGGATTTGACAGGTCATTGAAAGACGCAATCAAATCTTTTTGAGGGGAGGTGTCATGACGTGATGACCACGCATGCGCAGTTTAGCCGAACGGCCTGCAACGCCTCTCTCTCATGAAAACTGACTAGAGAAGAGTAGTTAGTAGGTAGTAGCGAAGTAATGAAGGAAACATGTTGTATGTCTGCTTAGATGCAAAATACGAAGTTATACTTGTGTGTTAATCGTTTGTACTTATTATTTTTATTTGTGTGTTAATAAAATTTCATGCCGTAAAAATGGCTGTTTTATGCAACGCACACAATACGATACGTCTACGGTAGGACATAAATACATATCCAGAAGCTACACGCCCAAGAAAAAGAAGGATATGACACTATTGAAAACGAAAAAATTTCGATTTACAAATTAGTCGGGATTCTCGACACAGCAATTATAGGACTTGAACAGCGGAACTTTGTAACTGAACAAGAAATTATGTCTATTTATAGAATTAAAGAGAAAGTATTATCACATAAAACGAAGCAACTTAAACAACTTACATTGAAAGAAATGTTTAATAAAGTAAACAAATAAATATTAAGCTTTTTTTTTTTGTAAATTTTGATACCCTTTAGATCATAATTGTTCTTTATTTCATAAATTACGGTTTCATATTTTTAATTTTATAATTTCTGCTTGCCATCTTATCAGATTTAAACTGATGATCTATAATCCGGAATCGCCGAAGTCCTGATGAGTCCGGATTAACGACTTTTGACTGTATAAAGCGTTTATTTCAAATGATCATTTAGACATTATTCATGACCAAGTACATATAACCGATATCAGTGATTAATTCGTGGCTGCTAAAATAACTAGCTGTTTTGGGTTGTTATATTTTCCCCAAATTTGTAGCTTAACTACTTTCTTTTAGAAAGTTTTTTGCCTAAGCAGGCAACTCTTATTGCATCATGGTAGTAAAATAGTGTAACCTCCAGCTAGTCGAAAAATGACAGCATAAATTGTCAAATAATTTTAACTAATTAGATTATGTGCAATCCTTTTTAGACCCCATAGTTTATTTTTAGTATTAAAATATTGTACCCAATTACGTAGATTATGATATTTTTAATGTTGTGAAGCATTTTATAATATTACAAATTGTATGTTTATAAGACAGTTTTTTAATATTAAATTAAAAATTATTCAATTTAAATTTCACTGTCTCTTTTTTTTAAGGTATATTTTTATGCAAGAGAGATGAGAAACATGCCAGAGTAAAACATAAAATTAGGCAAAGCAACAATTTTGTGTTTTGCACAGTCAAGACTCGATAAAGCTTTTTGAGTCTATAATACCAAACACAAGGTTGTTGCTTTCCTAATCTAATGTTTATTATTTTTATGTTTTTCTGTTTTCACTTGCTGGTTGGTTTTTTTTAATTGTTTCTTAGCATTGTAAAATTTTATCTTTATACTTTTTTAGGGTTTCCTGAAGCTTTCTATCTCATTGAACGCATGATTAAGCATAATGCTTTGGAAAGGCCACCTGTTGTTGCTATTTTAAAGCATCCAATTTTTTGGTCCAGAGAGAAAATTTTAGGTTTCTTTCAGGTATTTTTTTTTTTTTTTCCCAGTTTTAAATATTATGTATAGTCTGTTGTTTATGTATGTATCTAATTGGTTTCAAGAAGAGTATTACTAGTGGTAAAAATTTTGTGCAGGAGAACTAACAGTTTGTGTTACATTTTATGTTTTTGGTTTAAATTGTTTTATTTTTATTATGTGTGCAAAGGAAAAATGTACCTTTGAAATAAAATGCAAGCAATTTATGATATTCAGAATTTATAGATTAATTAGTAATTGTAATATGAGCACTAAAATGTATATTTATACTTTTAAGAGTATATAATTATATATTTATACTATTTATATTTTTTGAGTTTGAGGGTTAAAAATAACTGTAAAATGTTTTCAGAACTTTAACATGTAATTAAATGATAGTATTTGATATTACTTTTGAAAATTAAAATGCAAGGAAGTGTTTTAATGGAATAAAAATGTACCCCCCCTTTTTTTTTTTTTTTTGTGTGTGTGTGTATGATTTATTTACTTATGTATATTCATATTATATAAAATCACAGCACATTACATTTTGTTGGGAATTTATTTTGTTTTGGATGAGCTTGTTTAAATATAAATTTTTTAAAAATAATATAATATTTTATCTTTTCAGTCAAACTACAAATTGTTTAAAAAGAGTTTAAAATAAATAAGCTGTGGAATTTACCTGTTTTCTCAGTTTTTCTTATGCTGCTCATTTTCATTATTTTAACAAAAATATAATGAAATCCATATTTTTTTCATGTCAGCTATTGAAATTCTTCGTCTGTAACTTTCTTTTGTGTGATATTTAAAATAGCGTATTTATGACTGTTTTGTTATGTGATGAAATATTATATTTATTCAGGATACAAGTGATCGCATAGAGAAAGAACCTACTGACAGCATTATAGTAAAAACCCTTGAAAAGTATGCTTATTCTGTTGTTGAAGGAGATTGGAGAGAACACATTACTGTTGAACTGCAAAATGGTAAGTGAGGCTAAAAATATATATATATTTTAAAGGCATATTTTTAAATACATATGATGCATTCAAAGTACAGGGTATTTGAAAGAATAGCTGTATCATTTATTATTTCTTTAAATACTGATTGAACGCATGCATTTCAAGTAGTGGGCTTTTATGCATGAAAAATAAATCTTTTTATAAATATAAAGTCTAATTTTTATCTGTTCTTTGTAGATCAAGCATGTGCAACTTTGACAGGAATACAAGCTAGATTTGAAATTAGAAATATTACACACACTTTAGTATTTCAGGATTTATTTATGTGAAAATGTAAAAAGTGAATGTATCTTAATTAGTTTCATTAAAGCTATTAGTTTTAGAAACTAATCATTTCGGAAGTAGTTTTTATATACGTCAGTTAGTGTACAATCTTTGATTGTCTTTGGAACAAGTTCTCTTGTAATTTGATTAATTTCAGCTATGAGCATTTATTGTTCAAATTTAAACATTTAATAAACAGGCCAGATTCAGTGATAATTGGAAAAGTCGTCACTGGAATTGGAATGCGGGCTGTGTGTTGCACATTCCTGGTGTAGGGTAATTATTCTAATAGTTATGTATTGATAATTTTTTAATATAACAGAATTGGAGTTTATGAATAGTTAATAAAAAGGAAAATGTTTAATGTTTTCTACAAATTAGTGCTATCTTTTTTTAAATGCATATTTTCTGTAATTTCAGTTTGTTAATGTAAGATTTAGTTTACATCTAAATTTCTGTTAATTTATTATTGTGGAGCATTATTATTTCTTTAGTTTTATCATGTTTTGTGTATTTTTCAGATCTTCGAAAATTTCGAACGTATAAAGGTCATTCTGTTCGAGATCTTTTGCGAGCAATGAGAAATAAAGCAAGTAGTTTTATAACTTTAGTAAACTTAAAGAAACAAGAAAATTATTAAATTTTTTTGATTATGTAATTCTAAAAAACAATTATATTTGAGTTAAAAAATAGGTCTTTTTGTGATATATTTTAAAATAACTTGTTCAAGAGAATATAAGTTCTGAAAACTGCTTTTATTAAAAAGCCTGTTTTATTTTCTTTATTTTTAATCTAGTGCATATATGTGTGCACGTACGTACATATATACACTGTCTACATGAACACATCCATCCATACATACATGTGTACATACACAGAAGGTGTTCACACATTTTTGTGAGGATTTTGCAAAGATTTATGTATAAACAAATCTTAGAATTTTATTTTTTGATATGTTCAATCTGATAGCCCTTTTGTTGACATATCATATTACATCTTGATTTCCAAGTCCTTTCCGTTGGGTAAAAGATTGATTGATTGATTTGATTTGATTCCACTCCTCCTGCACAGTCTTCCAGAGTCCATCCAATGTTTTGTGATGCCACATATAAAGAGCTTGTTTTAAAAATCCAAATGCACAGTAATCAATAGGAGACACATCTGGAGACTTGTGTGAAATGCATTTAAAGGGAACAGCTTCAATTCCGGTTTCAGTTCTCTTTTTTTTTTTTCCAAAAAATAGAGCAGTAGCTTTAGAGCCTTAACCTGATGGAACTTAACACAGTGTAGATTAATTTAGAAGTCAAACAACAAAAATCAGAGTTATATTTTCAAATTTTCACAGGACTAGTTTCGATGGTTTTACCGAACCACCATCCTCAGCTGCAAAACCGCAAATGAACAAGATAGGAAATAATGATTAGATAAGATAAGAAAGCCTGGACAGGAATAAGCAAGTAGTGCCATCTGTTGATGAAACCAGAACTAAAACATAATTTCTTTAAAGGCCGAAGGCAAAGATGGATTGGAATTAGGATCGTTAACTAGAACAGAAAGATTTTTTTGAATGTGAAATGCTTCTAGGAAATCCAGTTCTCCAATGGAAGATATTTTTTGAATAATTTTGGCAGCAGAAAAATTGAAAGTGTGATTTTAGGACTAAGAATGTTGAGCAACAGACTCAAGACTCAAGACTTCTGTGTTTCCTTTTTTCTAACATATGCCTCATGTTCCTTGACGTGAAATTTTAAGGCTCTCTTAGTTTGGCCAATGTAAATTAAACCACACTGGCAAGGAATCCTATAAATACCCCAGGAATTTATAACCGGAATGGGGTCCTTGAGTATGGAACTCGGAATTTTATTGATGGGAAAATACACAACCCGAAAGTTAAATGTCTGCAAAATATGTGCAACTTTATAGCTAATTGATGGAAAGAAGGGAATGACAACAGAATTTTTCTTATATCCTAAAACAAGAGTGTGCCTTTTAGTGTGTTGAGATGATAATTTAACTGCTTGATTAATAATGTTGGGTGAAAAGCCCCTGTCAATAGCTATTGCTTTTAAATAATTTAGTTCTTCATCAAGGGCTAGTTTGGAGGAGCAAACTTGAAGAGCACGAGAAACATAGGAATAAAATGAAGCTAACTTTTGTTTAGTCGGATGACATGATTTGAAGAGTGGTGGACGGCAAACCGGAAATGTTTACGGTAAACCGTAGTACTGAAGTTGGATGTGTTACGTGTGACCAGAATGTTGAGAAACAGAAGAGAATTGCAAATCTCAAGTTCAAAAGTGACCTGAATAGCAGGATCAATGGAATTTATTTTTGAAAGAACTTTATTTAAATCATCTTTATTACCTTCAAACAGGGTAAAAGTATCGTCTACGTACTGAAACCATACCGGGAAGTTTAAAGTATCAAACAATTTTGATTAATAATAATGCATGTAGATATCAGCCAGGATGGGACTGAGGGGGCTTCCCATGGCTAATCCCTCAGTTTGCTTGAAAATGCATTTGTTTCAAACAGAGTTGAGTGAGAGAGATTAGCTCATCAATTTCAATGCAAGAGAAATGAAATTCGCGAAGTCTGGTTTCTAGACATCTTAATGCACCCTCCACTGGAACATTGGTGAATAATGATTTTACATCAAAATAATTATTCTCGCATCAATAAAATTCCGAGTTCCATACTCAAGGACCCCATTCCGGATATGAATTCCTGGGGTATTTACAGGATTCCTTGCCAGTGTGGCTTAATTTACATTGGCCAAACTAAGAGAGCCTTAAAATTTTGCATTAAGGAACATGAGGCATATGTTAGAAAAAGGAAACACAGAAGTCTTCTGTTGTTCAACATTGTTGGTCCGAAAATCGCACTTTCAATTTTTCTGCTGCCAAAATTATTCAAAAAAATCTTCCATTGATGAACTGGATTTTCTAGAGGTATTTCACATTCAAAAAAATCTTTCTGTTCTAGTTAACGACCCTAATTCCAATGCATCTTTGCTTTCAGCCTTTAAAGAAATTATGTTTTAGTTCTGGTTTCATCAACAGATGGCGACAGTGGCTTATCTCCTGTCCAGGCGTTCTTATCTAATCATTATATCTTATCTCGGTCATTTGCACTTTTGCAGCTAAGGACGATGGTTCGTTAAAACCATCGAAACTAGTCCTGTGAAAATATAATGCTGATTTTTGTTGTTTGACTTCTAAATTAATATTTGTTCGGCGTGTTATTGTATCGTAATTACGGTGAAGATTGTTTGGATAAAGAGATGGAATTTCTTCTTTAAAAATAGATGTTAAACATATTTCTGATAATAATCTGAATTAATTTTGGCATTTTTTTCTACTTTCCTTATTTTAGATTTTCCGCTGTAGGACAATCCAGTAATAACAAAAAAAATCTTTAGAAAAACTTTCCTTGTTTTCTCTGAACCAACATATTAAGTCTTTTTCTCCTCTTTTTTTGGTAGTTAAGCGATATTTTTCTATTGCTATCAGATAAGTATATTCAAGCCTCATCACTTATAACTATATATTTTCATTTTTTACCTGCCAAATAATTTTCATACAGCAATCTGCACATAGTCTTACGCTGAGAAATATGCGATGAACATCATTTTTTTTTTTTTTTTTTTGTTGTTGTTGTTGTTGTTGTTGTTGTTGTTGTTGTTTTGATTAGCTTTAAATCAGATTTTATAATATTTTGTTCACAGTTCCTACAGATATATTTAAAGATTTTGCAATAGCTCTTTCAGGGGCTGGATTTTCTTTTAAAACATGAGGTGGGACTTTAGATTTAATAAGAGCTGTATGTACCTTTGTTGGGTATGCATTTTTTGTCTTTTCCTAACCATATGTAAACTGTGATGTGTCTTTCCTTTGATATTAATTATGTCACCATTTTTATGCATGGAAATATTAAAACCATGCTTTTCACATCTTTTTATAGTAATTGAATAAGAGTATTTCTCTTAGGACAGTGCAAAAATATAGCCTTTGATCCAATGTTTGTTTTTTAGCTACATTTTAAGGAAAAAATAATTTGCAATGCTTTAGATGATAATTAAACTTTATTCCAATTGGATGTCAGTCAGGATTGTATTTTAAAATTAATATTTAAATTCATTGAGAAAATCAAAATCATTACACAAATGTGTGAACACCTTCTGTACCTTTCTGAATCTGGTCCCAATAACAAAAGAGTATCAAAAATAGCAACATAGCATAACCAGCCAAGAAGCAAATCTGGGATATAAAGATCTTTCCAGACATTATATTTTATATACATGTAGATTGATTTCAGAATTTTATACATTTTTTGAAGTGTGCAGAAGGTATGCATGATTTCGATATGCAAAAGAAAAACTTTAAGACCACTTTCGAAAAAATCCCCCTTCTTTTAGAAATATAGAGGATTGAAAAATTGGTAAATTATAATTAAATTTTTAACAAATCTCTAACCAGTTCATGAAATTGCTGATGTCATTCGTCTCTGTGCAGACACTTGCCATCCTGCACAGAGCCAAATTCCAAAATTATGGTATGTGACTTGACTGTATGATCCCCCTAAGGCTGAAAGGTCAGCATTAGGAGCTTGGGGCTGTTGAGATCCTGCTTTGTGTTTGGTGTGGTACTCTTGAACCCATAGATTCCATATTCACCTGGCAATCATGGAATCCTGACCAATACAAGGAGCAGTGTTGCAAAATGATAAACAGCAGTCCTATGATCCTGCCACAGTTGAATTTTAACTCATGCTTAGAGGACTTTCTCCTTCTTATATGAGGCATAGCACAACCTTTACACAAACAACCAACATTCAAATGCTATTTCCAAGTGAGAATCCCACTTGTGCACATGCTCTGAAATGCTAATCATCTGCATATTCCACCTTTCTTGAAAACTGACATATACTGCATACTACCTTCATGGTGTAGGAAATTTAATGGTCAGCAGTGTTTCATGATTTATTTAGTAATATGTAATATAATGTATTTTGTTGATAATGTCTAATAGCATATTTGTAAATCAATAGAATTGCCTTTCTTTATATATGTTATGTGAATATCTTGTTTTATGTAAATTTGCTATCATGAATACTTTCACATGTTCATTTTAATCCTTGGAATATATTACCTGCAGGTACAGAAACATTATTGTATATAAGAAAAGTCATAACTGTAATTAGTAATCAATTGCAAAGTTGTCATTATTCACAGGGGAAAATTACTTAAAATTTCAACAGAACATTTCAGATCTCATAGTAGGCTGAGGCTCTCATACTGACAATATCTGTCTTTGCTTGATTATGAGTTTCTGATTTTAGCTGTAACAAACCCAAAAATCATTCTTGTTATTTACTATTTAGTCCTATTATTCAGAAAATTTTAAATGATTTTTTTTAATTTTAAATATAATAATTTTAATTTTAAATATAAAAATGTATAAAATGTTACGTAAAAAATGTTTTATTGTTTTTATACAGTTAAAAATTGGTTTGTAAACTCATGTATTTATTTTATACCTTTCAGAAACATCATTATCGAGAATTACCTGCTGAGTTAAGAGACTCTCTTGGTGAAATTCCGGATGAATTTGTAACCTACTTTATTTCTCGTTTTCCTAAACTTTTAATTCACACATATTTAGTCATGCAGCTATGTAAAAATGAGAATGTATTTTTAAAATATTATGATTCTGGCACAGAATTGTCTTATTTAGAACCAAAGGAAAAATATATACCTTGGTATTATGGGAGAAAAATGAAATCTTCAAATTTATGTAATAGTTCTGAGGTAATGTGTGATACTAAAGCTGAAGTCCAATTAGAACCTTGCAGTGATATTAATGCAGAATGCATTGAAGATAGTATAATTACGGAACCCATTTCTAATTCAGAAATGTTATTTTCTGATAAAAACTGTAATTGCATTTCAGATATGTATGTAAGCAATGAAGTAACTGAGAGCAATGTAAACATACATAAAGAACAAATGGGTGCCCCAAGAAATTTAGAGAAAAATGTGCCTCATAATTCAGTGAAGAAGAAAAAGCCGAAGAAGAAACAAAAAACTCTCTTATTTAATGGTGCACAATTAGTCACTGAGTAAAACTTTGTTTTGTTAAAGACATCAGATTACTGTCTTTTGCAAATTAAATTTTATTAAAATAATATATTTTGATAATGGTGATGGGTATATTTTCACCAGATTTACTTTTTTCTGTTCTTAATATTTAGTTATGTTTGTAGATATTTTTAAATATTATCACCACACAGAATTTTATAAAATGAGTGTATGTTTAATTTGTATATATTTGTATAGAGATAAATGTTATTTATATGAAACAACATTATCATCTAATATTGTTTGTGTAATTATTTGTAAATGGGCTATCAGAATTAATCTATTTATATCATCTTTAAAGAAAATGAATTTTTGTGTATTGTTTTATAGAGAAAATCATTCAAAAATTTTTCGATCATTTTCAGTTTCTTTATTATTAATGAATTAAAAATTGGTTTTCCTTTTTAAATTGTTGTTTTTGTTGCTAATATTTAGTAACTTTAATTTGATTTTTAAATTGATAATTTTATATGTTTTCTGTAAATGATAAAAAATTAAGAAACCTATTTGTTTTCATATGAAATAAATAATTTTTAATATTTTACATATAAGTCTTTAATACACATACATTTACCATATATATATATATACACAACACACACACACACATGCAGTGCATTTTGGTTATAACCTTACTTAAGAAAGGCATTATTTTTGTTTTAAATATATAATAATAATACATTTGTATTGTAGCTATTTTATTTGTAAATTTTTATGATGCAACGTCTCTAAAACCAATATTTTTCCTGGATTAAATTGTTTATTAAGATAGCTCAAGAACAATTAATATAAACTTAAAAACATTTTTCTTTTACATATAATCTTAAGTGAAATTTTTGTTTATGCAGTGTTTCTCTAGAAAGTGACTGCAGTCATATCTTTCGTTATCTGTATGTAAGATATGATTTTTCATAAATTATGAAGTTATTCAATCACCAGTCAAAAATTTTTTAAAAGTAACCGATGAGAAGAGTGAATTTCTTGGTTATAGTCTTTGTATGCTTGCATATTACTTAAGGTAAATAGTATTACAGTTGCTTTTAGGCTTACAGTTATAGTGTATATCATTATTGGAAAATGAATATGCACACCTTTGGGGCGTTTCTTGTTGTTATAAAAAAGTAGTGAAATAATCTGTAGATGTAACTAATATAATATTTATTAAATAATGATAATTAAATGAATTGTAGAGGGGTTGAATATTTCTATCATTATGGCATAAAGATGAATGTCACAAATAAAGCATAATGATATTTTTTCTATTGCAGCTGATTGGGGTAGATCAAATATTGGCAAATATATTCAGTATTTTTTTTTAAACTTTACATATTCATTTTCACTGTTTTCCAGTTTTATATATTTTTTTCTTATTTATAACATAGTCATTAGCCTGTGTAGTAAACCTAAAGCCCTAATCAAAATAAAAGATAAAAAAATAGTTTTTACTAAGTGAATTGCTGATTAAAAAAGATTATAAATAGAAATCAATTAAAAATAGATTATCAGTTAAAAAAGCTATCAGTGTATACTGTTCAGAATTATCTTAATAGCAAATGTGTAGAAGAAGGCGCTCAACACCTCTCCTTAATTAAGAACAGTAATATTCAAAGCATAAAGTATTCCTTTAATTAAATTATATTGGCAAATTTCAAGTAATATGTAAGTTAAATATTTTAAAATTCAGCATATAAAAATTTATATATATATATATTTTAAAAATTATTGAAACAGTAGAGAGTAATATAAGGTAATGTAATTAAATGTTACAAAATGCATGAAATTTATTATGTAATATTTAGTTTTGAGTAAAGGTGACAGAAAAAAATTAACGCCAGCATCCTAAAAATAAAAATTGAATCATTTGGTCAAAAGAAAGTTTTAAATTGAAAATTTTAATAGAGAGTTTCTAAAAAAGCTGTATTGAGGTTTTGATATGCATTTTGTAAGCAGTGAAAAATTATAAATTATTATGCATCATAATAAATAGATATTTTAAACACATTTGTTGTATTTTAAATTTCCTTGTTTTCCAATGTGTATATGGAGAAAAAGTACTCAAATTCATTTGTAAATTTATGAAGATATATACATCTCTGTGTATGTCTAAGTATTTTTTCTTATGGAAAAAACAATCCCGTTCATTTATTTGTTTTATAACATATTAATTTTTTATAAATTTTAATTAATAACCTATTTTTTTATTATGTGTTATATACTGTGTAATCCCTTTCATGGTCTCTTGAATGTTATAACCAAGATTCATTTTGTGTAGTGTATATATATGTAACACAATGCAAGTATACATAAATATAATGCTAGCTACTTCATTAAGTAAAGAGTATATAATAATAAACATAGTTGACGTTTTTCAAAGATTAGTTGTATTTCACAGAATTCATGTTGTTGAAATTCCTGTGAAGAATAATGCCTTAAAAATTTCCTTTAATCCCTTTAAATCATTTTATTGAGAAACATGTGTTCCATCACATCCCAAATGCTAATGAGAGCAAGATTAGAAGAGGCCTGAAATTTGTTTGTTAAAAGAATCCTCAATATTGCATCAATTATTCTTTGATGCTAAGTGTACTGATATCCTTTTGAAGCATGTCTTTTTCTCAGAAGTAGACATTATGCTGCATTTTTTGCACATATTTATTTGGCTGAAACAAATTTTTAGATACATATTGACATTTGTTATGTCATTTGATGAGAATAAAAACCTAACTGAATATTGTGTAAGCATACTTTTCTGTGTTATTTCATCTTTTCAAATTTTATTGTTGCAATTACTTGTTGTTTCTTTAAATAATTTTCATGTATAAGAAGAATAAATCTGAATATTTTTCTTTTGAATGTAGTCAAAAATATTCAAGATGTTTTTGAAAGAATAGTGTACATATGAGAACAACTTAAGAAAAATGTGCATGTTTAAGGTTATGTGTGGAACTAAATGAACTAATGATTTCAAGTGATGAAAAATTCCAGAACAGAAATCTATTAACTAGATTCAACTATGTATACTTTTCATATACATCACTTTTGTTATTCAATATATATTGAGATTTATTAACCTATGTCACTTTCTTCCATTGTGATGCTCATCTGTTATACTCTTGATGCTATCAATTGTTTTCTTACTTAAGTATTTGAGATCGAAAACCTAAATTAAGGCTTTCTTCAAGAATTCTTTTAATGGGTAGTTTTGGTCAGAATTAAATCATTGTGAATAACACCATTATGAGTATAATTTCTACATATTTTCCAGGCAGAGACTACCTTAGCTTATGATGAAAAAATTTATGTCACAAACCCCTTTGTTTGCATGTGCTTTCTTGATGTCTTCTATTCTCAGAGCTTTGAACAAAGCCTGTCTTTTCATGTTGAAATTAAAGATTGTACATTTTTTTCCATTGAAGAAAATTGAAAAATATTTGATTATATACTTTTACAGAGGCTGTTTATTATTTACCACACATATAACTTTATGACTTTGCATGAAATTTCATACTTAGTAAAAGATGAACCTGATGAAGATGACTAAGCAATATGTAATATATAATATATGTATAAATTAATTGGTTTTGAAATATATATTCTAAATTATGTTATTTACAATCATGATAATTTATATGATCATATCATATTCAATGTATTTTGAGAAAGATGCTTTTTTTTAAATGTTTGTGATATTTAAATTCATGATAAAGTCAGATTTTAATATCATATGATCTCTTAGCAGTCATTCAGTTTTTTAAATTGTTGTTAGTTTATTTATATAAGTGTGTTGTATAAAAATAATAAGCTGAATTAAAACTGAGAGAATATAAATTGCATTTTACTTTCATTTTACCATGCTATTTTCTTTCTCTGCCGCTTGCTTTTAATGTCATGGCATTTTCTTTTGCAATATATTATGAATATCTAGTCCATGTAATTATTTCTGATAAATATTTTGTGTATATGTTTTTTGCAGTAATCAAAAGTAGTATTTTTATGAGAATGTTTTCTTATTCTTGATGGAACTTAAGTTGATTTAATAAATTATAATTTTGATTTTTAGTTATAATAAATGATTTATAATTTCCTTTGTGAAATATGGAAACACATTTTATGAAGCAAATTATTGCATAAATATTATTTACTTAATACATGCTTTTTAGTGTAAATCTTATTTTGAAAATATTTGATAATCTTATTTATTCTCTAAAATATATAAACATTGTGAAAATTAATAAATTAGCATATTATGCACATATCATTTATTTATATTTAATATTTATTTACCTGTGCTCGTTTTTATGTGGCAGTATATATTATATCTAGTTTTAAATCTTTGCTTGCTTGTACTGTTTTGATGATTGTAAGCAACCTTCTCATTTGCATGAAGAAAAAGACTGTTTTACATATATTATGTTGCAAGATATTTACTTGCAATGAATGTGAGACAAGTGAATTAGTTTGTAACTTAATTAATATTAAAATAACATTGTATTCATTATATATTATTTTCCATTAATTAGCATTTTATATATTATTTGCTATTTAATTAATATCAAAATGATGTATGTTTGCCTTATTTAATTATATTTAATAATTGTTTATCTCAGCACATTCTTATATAGCAATATATCTTATGGTTAGATTCGATTCTTTGCTTGTTTGCATTATTTTGATATTTACTTGCTACCAATTCAGCTGTATGTGAAATAAGAGTGTATTTTTAGTATGTTATTTTCAAAGATATTACAAACAGCTATTTGTATTAAAAATAAGATTAATAAGAATTAATTATTTTGTAAATATTCAAACATGAATATATCAAGCATGTTTCTATTGTATTTTAGATTCAGTGTCTGATATTATTTTGCATAATGTGCAGTGAATTTTTTTAAACTTATATTAAACATTATTTGACCGTCTAATATTCACAAATGCAGTGAATGAAAATTGTGGTAAATAATGAAATAGCTTTATTTGGTATGGGTGTGACATCTGAGGACTTATCAGTTTTCTTAGAATGTAAGAAATATAAATGTTATAAAAGTACCTGTCATTAAAATATTGCAACATCTTTTGCTTTTTGTTAATTTTTTTTTTAACAATATATAATGCAACAGTTAACGTGAATAGTTAATAAGACTGAAAAATTTTTCTCAGTCTTTTTTTTTTTTTTTTTTTTTTTTTTTGCTTGAACTTCTAGTTATTAGGCAAATATTGACTAAGTGATGACTATAAAAGTGATGGCAAATATTGACCCCCCCCCCAAAAAAAAATATTGTATAACTTTTTTTCATTAAAAATAAATATGTTAATTTAATTTATTGATCTTACTGTTTTTTAATTTTTTAAGTAAAGCATATTTGAAAAGAAATTTGGAAATTGTGCGTCTTTCTGTTTAGCTCTTTTAATATAAATATGTAATGTATTTTGAATATTTTCTCTCGATAATTTCTTTATCTTTATTACACTATCATGAACTAATTTCCTTTTTTAAGTCCAAGCTTCTAAGAAACAAATTTATTTATTTATTATTATTATTTTGTTACTGTTGTCCAAACTTTCTACTTCCCTCTAAAAACAGTCCATCCCCCACTAGAAATGTTATTTAAAAATACATAAAAAAATGGTTAAAAATTTATTGAATATATTTATTTCAAATGCTAAAAGTTTTCAGTATTTTAAAATTAATGTAGGAATCAAAATTATTTAAATTTTTGTTTCAAATAAGGGATTATAAATTTTGACTTCATTTCTTACATTATTTAGGAAAAGTGCTTTTTATATTTAATTTTTGTAATCAGTTACTACATGTATTTTAAGAGTAAAATTAGAATGTGGGGAAATGTTTTGTTTTGGTTGCATTTACTGAAAAGAATTCATAATTTTTCATAAAATCTTTTAGCTGTGCATTTAATCTGATAGTTAAGTTTGTTATGCATTTTCTAACATAAATTTTATTTAATTTTTTATCAGCTGTGCAAATAAAAAGATTTGACCCCATGAAACTGCTTTTGTATGTAATAGGAAATCAATGTAGAGTTCATGAATAATTACCAGCTCTTTCATTTTTTCTAACATTTCCTGATAGATTTCCCAGTTTTTCATCATATCTCATGGAAGATCACCGAATTACCCAGTTTTGAGTTTTTAGGAAAGTGTTTTTCAATAATAAATGAAAGGAAAGTGTTTCCCAATAATAAATGAAATTTATTAAATTAATGAAACTTAAATTGTGCATATTATATTCCCCTTATCTCTAGTATCAGACTAGTTTTTTCTATTAATTTTTTTTTTTTTTTTTGTTCTGAAATGCCTTAATCTATAAATACTTATAGAATTTTTTACGACGATTTAATCAATGTTTAATTAGTTAATACTGTATTTAATTTTGTTTTGTATCAATAAATACTACATTACGTTGTTTTCACACATAACGAAATGTATATTAATACTATTTCCATCATATTTAAAAGTACTTTGATATATAAAATCTTTCTTTTCTCACTCAGGATTTTCACAGTGGGAAAATGTAAGAAAACTGCCAGCTAAATAATATAAAACTTAATATATAAATATTAATATATTTTTCATCAGAACCATGTTAAAAATAGTTCAGTAATCTGAATCATGCATTACAAAAGAGATTTAAATAAATCTTGTTCTTTTGAAATTGCATTGTTATACAGCACAAAAATTTTTCTGTTTTTCAGTTCAAGGTTGGCAGCTTTGATATGATTTGGAGTTTATGTTATTATAGAATATTATTTATCATAGCAATAAAAATACCTAAAGTTTGAAAAAAATTAAAATGTATATATAATTTAAACAATTTAATCAAGTGAGAAAATTAAGAACTTCATTACAAAAATCTAGCACTTATGCAGCTGAGACTGATAAAATTTAATTTTTCAAAGTACAGGGTGTTTATAAAGTCCCGGACTCATTTTGATGTTTAATAACATAATAATGAAAATATAAACAAACTTATGGCATTTATTGATGGAATAACTTATATATTTTCCTTTTCAGGTTCGAATATCTTTACTTTTGTAAATATTGTCTGTGCATGTGGTTAATTTCAGATAATTTCATTTTCCAGTCTAAATATCGTCTGCTTATTAATTGCATTTTTCTCTCTTTTGTTTTTGGTTACCTGATATAACGCCGTTGAACTTTTTCCTTTGGTGATTTGTAAAGGACAATTTTTACAGGAGGAGAGTGTCGAACATTAATGACCTAAAAGCCAGAATTACAACCACAATAGCCTCTGTGGATGCCGACATGCTTGCCGGTACCTGGCATGAAATTGAATATCGACTTGATATTCTCCGTGCGATGAAGGGGGCACACGCGGAAGTTCATTGACAAGGATCATGAAATTTTTTGAGTCTATCTAACCATTTATGTTATTAATTTTAATATATCTGTATTATTTTATGAGTTATTAAACATCAAAATGGGTCTGGGACTTGATAAACACCCTGTGTAATGAAAAAAGCTCTTAGGAAGGAGAGCAGTGAGCATTTTATAGTTTTCTTAATGTTATAAAATTTTTATAATACAAAGTTAGTATTATGTATGTTACATTACTATTAACATTATAATAATTTAAAGTGCTACCTAAATAAGATAAGAAATGTTGCATTTTTTTCTCTTTTAAGAAATTTTCAGTATTTTATATGATCTAAAAGCCTTGAATGATGATTTAAAGTACTAATTGTTTCTTTCCTTAACTTATGGAAGTTTTGTTTCTTAGATATCTGAAATTTTCAATGAAATTGAGTTTTAATTTATTTATAAATTAAGCTTTATTCTTGCTATTTAGCGTTAATTCAATATCTGAAAACAGCAGGTTTTGCACATATTGTGTAGTAAACAGATGATGTTATAGGAGAGTGAAATTGAATTATTATTAATGTTTTTAGCTTATTAATTGTCCTAATTTATATATATATGAAAATTATTGCATGATGGTGATTTGCATGTTAGAAATGTGTACATAATTTCTAGATTTTCATTTAAAGATTTATTTTTATAATTTTCAAAGAATGAGATGAAAGCTTTGTATGATAACAAGAAATGGATCTTATAAAAAATGTGTGTTGTTATGTAAAATGCATATCTTTTAAAATATGCAGTTCAGTGCATAAATGATGTCAATTATACAACTTCGTAAATATTGTTGTAATAAGCATCATATCTTATGTGTATTTGCCAATCATTTTTTGATTTTTATTGATCCCAGACCTTATATTATGAAATGTGATTTTTTAACAATCTGTTGTAATGCAATTTTTACTTTTTATGTTTATTTTGTTTCTGAATTCAGATACTTTGCATTTTGTTAATTCAGGTTTATCATATGATCTTTTTACCCATTTTTTTTTTTTTTTTTTTTTTATGTATGATGTCATGTTTGGTATGTAACTTTGTCATATTATTTATTGTATTAATTAGTCTAAAAATATTACTTGGTATATCTTTTGATTTATAAATAGACTGAAAAGTTCCATATGTTAATGATTTGTGATCCAGCACTTCAGTGTTTATTTGCATTGCAGCAAATTTTTAATCCTTGAAAATATTTTTTTTTAAGTAGGCAGTGCATTATTTTAGAATATTTTTAAGGCATAATATTTTAATATAATATTTTTAAACATAATATTTCATGCATGCATATAGTACTTAATTGCAGTTGCAGTTATTACTTAGACTAAAATAATATGCTTCAACATTTTATTAAGTAAATTTTCAGGCATGCATTATGAAAGAATCTTTTTTTAAAAATGTATTGCTAGGTAATTACTTATACTTTTTAACATATAACTTTAAAGCAAATGTTGTAAGATTGCACACACACACTTATATTTATAAATGTGCAGTTATAAATGTGTAATAAGTGTATTATTGAAATTTATAACACTATTACACTTGCCATCTTCAAAATATGTATTTCCAATAATAGTCTACATCGAAGTGGATTTAACATGAGTAAGTAAAGGGTAGCATGCATTATTAATCGCATGATGTCTCCATTTATTGTAACCAATGTTGTGTGCCCTTCTAATTAAAACTTGCAACATATCATTAGTAAGTACATTCTCCTGTTATTTATTGCTTTGAAACTTTAAACTCGGATAATTGTTCTCCCTGTCAGTTCTTAAATTTTATTCATAACTTACCATATTGTCCAAATTAATGTGAACAAAATAAAGTGTTCAAAGTATATACATATTACTATTCAAAGGAAATATGTTTGAATTATTTATCTGTTATAATACATGTCAACTTCTCATTCTTTGATTTTTTCCACATTTATGGGGGAAAAAAACAGTTTTCCTTATTTCTTTACATTTGATAAAGCTTCTGCTGGAATGTCTTTTGTAAAAGTAAACATTATCATTATAGCTTATATTTTAAACTTTAATTAGAGCTACTTAAGCTAAATGTTCAATTATACATATTTCTTATTTAAAGCGATGAAAATGTTATTTTATTTTTGTATGTACCCTAAAGTAATGAACAAAATTTCATTTGCACTTTGCTGTGTACGGAACAACAATAATGTATTTTTAGTCGAGAAGTTACTTGCATATGAATAATTAATATATTACATGGTAATCTTTTTTTCTTTTCTTTTTTTCAAATCTGTTCTTTTCATATTTTTTTTTTTTTTTTTGGTAATTCTCCTTTTGTTAAAAGCAAGTCCCGCTCTTTAAAATCATATTTCTGTTTAATTCTTATTTCCTAATATCACTATCCTTTCTGAATAGCAGTTTTGTTATTGTTATTGTTTTTGTAGAAATGAATGGGACAGGAAAATCAGCAGCTTAAGGTTATTATTAAAATTTTTTATAATGCTTTGAAACCTAAAGAAAACAAAAAGAATGCATGAAATAATTTAAAGATGAGTTGAATTAGTTTTTAATATAATATTAAAACTTGTCTTAAAGTTGTATTTTCATGGCTAAGTTTCTAAATTATCTTAAATTTGTCTTATTTCTTGTAGTAGTCTGTAATAATGAATTTCAGTTTTTAAAGATTTCATTTAAAATATTAAATTATATTACAATGCTATTTCAAAAATGTGTTATGCAGTTTAATTATACAACAAAGTTTGCATATTTTTTTAATCAGTTTATTTGAAAATAGTCAATTTACTTTACTGTGAAAGATCATTGAGAGAAAGTTATAATTATTGACATAATGCATGGGTATTTTACGTCAAAATGTTTTCATAATTGCTGTAACTAGAAGGGTAGGTGTGATCTTATTTTTTTTTTAACTATAAGGGAATTCATGCTGTATATTTTGTTTTGTAGATAGTTTGTTTAAAAACATTCCATCATTATTTCATATTTTGATGTGTATATCCACTAATATATTCATTTACCATACAGCACATTTATTTTTCATCACTTATCCTAGTCAGGATCTGAAAATTCTTAAAGTTTGAAATATTTTAAGAGTTTTTTGCACTATTATGTCATGGGTTTAACCAAAATGATATTTTAAATAACATTGAGAGAAAAGTTTCTCATTCCCTTTTATTTTAACTATTGGAATGAGTGGTTGTTTTATAATGGTATTAATATTTTATGGCACAAATATTTATTGCACAGTTTTACTAAATTGTGATTTATGTATGGAAACGAATTTAGTTATTAAAAAGTCATTTTTTGACTTATTATAAATTATGACTTACTACAAATATTAATGTGCCTTTTAATTGAGTATAAGCCTAATTAACAAAAAAGCATAGAAATTATTTTGATGTGCAAAATGTATTTTATCAAGTAATATTTGCAATGTATATGCTGTCATTAATATATACTTTGTATGTTACTTATTGTCTGTTTGTTCAATATCTTGTTTCTTCGTAGTTAATGTTGCAAATGCTTTTTGCAAAAAATTATGTAGCTTTAATTTTTACCTGAAGTATCTGCAGCGTCATTAATTGTTGACTTAAATACAGATTATTATGTTTGTTGTTAAAAATCAGCAAGGGCAAAATAAAATATTTTGTTTAAAAGAATGTTGTTATTTTTTCTGTTAGTGGGTGGCAGCAAAATGTATATTACTGCTTGCTATTTTGATTTAAATAGTTGTTTACCAAGCATAGTTACCTAACACAGTACAACCTCTTTATCCAGTTACAGTGATAAGAACAATTTGCAATATCACATTATTTTTTATATTCATATTGAATGGGTGTGGATTGATATACATTACTGCACAGTTTTTTGCAGACTGGTAAGAATAGTTAAAGTTTCAATCAATCAGAAACTTTAAACTGAGATTTTTAAGCAGTATAAGCTGCTCATAATTTTATCGGAGATTGAAATATAACAAAAGATTTGGTCACATTCCGGCACTAAGGACAAGAAGAAGCACTGTACCACTGAGGATTGTAAAAGATGGTTTTCGTCCTTTTTAGAAGCTGATTCTTAAATTCTCCGTGATTAAGAATGCCCTTATTTTCTCTAAAATCAGAGCACTTCATTTTGAGATAGGTGTTGTGATAGCCCTTGAGAATGTATGTGGCGACAGATTCGATTTTCAAGTCTTTGTGGAGAACATCATATCTCGTGCAGCAAGGTGTATTGGCGATAATATATAGACATTTATTATGAAAGCCCTTTACAATGAATTACATGAGCTATTGAAGTTGTTGCAGCGTATGGAAAGATAGGCCTTATAACTGTTTTATATTATAAAAATTTGGAGTTAATCGCTACTATGGACATCCTTACCGATAATGCAACTAATTAAAGCTGCATTAGCTTTATTGAGAACAACATTAATGTGTTGTCGAAAACTATGTGTAATCTATGGTGACTTATGTACTTAACTGAAGATGAGTGCTTGACGTTTTTTCTAAAATAACTAAGTTGGTGTTAAATGGATGTCGAATCTTATAATTGCGGAAAAGCATAGAGTATCTGGGATTATTTAGAATCTCCACTTGTTACACCATTGGTTAAATGCATGGTTAGATCTGATTGATCTTGCAAATAATGCAGTATTACACTTGTTTGAAAAGAACTTTCTCAAAATAGTTTTCCTGCAGTTAAGAACAGACTGATGTGCCTATAATTCGTGGGATTGATCATATCTTTTCCAGGTATCTCGAATACAGTGATAATTGTGGTTTTCCAATAATCAGGATAATAAACTTTTCTAAGGCATGCGTTAAAAAGATTGTACAAAAAAAAAACAATGGCTTTGCGTTGGAAAGCCATTGTTGGTTAGCGCTTTGTTCGAAATCCTGTCAAATCCACAAGCTGAGGATTCAGTTTTTTTTATTAAAGAATTATGTTCCCTCGGCGAAATAAGGTCGAGTTTTCTTAGGAATCTCCTAATCAGTGGATCCGTATATTTGGCAATTTCAATGTCCATGGTATGGAAAACAGATGTGAACTAATTTTATAAGCTGTCAGCAATAACGTTTGCTATTCCTCCTTGAGTATGCGCAAGTCTAGGACTTCTTGCAATAGGTTCCATTCGTTCATGCTTGATTTTTAAATTTTTGGATATTTTTTAAATGGCAAGTTTTGTATATGTTACTTCCACTTTTCTTTGATCATTCTTTGCATGGCACTTGCATTTTAAAGTCAGATATCGCGTCTGGAACCACTGTTTCCTAAGGTGATTATTACTTTTCATGAGGTCAAGATGTCTCTGTGCAGCATCAAATTTTTGGGTTTTAGCATTATTGAAGGAGGCACTTGGGATTCAGCTTATAACGGTGTTATTGAAAATGCTGATTATTTCATTAGTTTCAGCCTTACATTAAACTTGGATTGACATGGATATCATGTTCTAAGAGATCACTGAATTTGTCTCATTTCATGAAGGTAATATTTATCAACATGGAGTGAAGAAATTATATAGCGCAAATAGAGTAGGGTTATGATCAGAAGGTGATACATTAAGTACATCAAAGGTGTGGTCTTTGAGAGATGTTTTGTAGAAGTTCAATATCACGATTCTGGGAGAGGACTGTCTGCATTAAAGCTAAATGCAGGTTTTTCTGGCCTTAGAATTGTAATACTTTTTCTAGTGGCATAGTTGCAAAGTATGGCTCTGCTGAGGTTGTTTCTTGATTGTTCCATGCTGTCGTTTTAGCATTTAAATCACTGCAAGTAAATCTGGATTAACCATCAAGCAAAATAACCACGTGTTTAGAGCATCAAGGGGGTACTATAAAATTCGTTTTTGCCAGTTTTACCAAGGAGCTTACAGTGCAGCTAAACCAAGACCAAAGAGAGAATGAATAGGGAAAAATGTTACACTGTAAATATAGGTAAAGGCACCAAAATATTATAAATATGTAGGATCTTAATTCAACCTTGCACATAAGTAAATTCAGAAGACTGGACTGAAAAATAATATCAAGATGACTAGAACTAATGCGCTTAGGTGGTGAATTATAAGCCAAGTTTAACAACAGTAACTGAACATTACTAAGAAGTAGATCTAATCTTGCCATAGAAACTATCTTCATCGGTGTGATTTGGCCCATATTTCCGCGTTATTTGGGCGATAGTAGCCAAATCGCACGGGAAAAGACTACAGACTTTTCAAAACAAGGTTCTTCTGCGTATCTTCCTAAGGACTGTACATAAATTTTAAGACCTTACTGAAAATTACAAAAGACCAAGGACAATTTTTCACAACGAGCCTTGGTAAAAGCCATCACAAAACTCAAAGCAGCGCATTGCACCTAACAGCGAGATTGTTTATTTCTCGAGTTACAGCTCTGGATTGCACTCACAGACGCGGAGCAGCGTAAATGAGACACTCTACCGCTTGTTATATTGTAGCGCACTGTACCGCAACCGTGAGGTTAAATCGTAGCGCAAGTGGTTATAACTTTTAACCAATGTTACTTTCTGGGGAAAATGTATTATGACGAAGAAGTAAGGCATTCTCGCACACAGTAAGGCACGCGGTCGTAAGTATGTCTTACAGCAAACTACCAATAGCCTTTAGATGAATTATCTTTGAGCATAAAACATAAAATCACCTGAAACCTTTTTCCTAACCCCCTTCCCCCGAAAAAATTCCTCATAACATAGGCTTTTCCTAGAAGTAGAGCGTTTCTTTTTCTCTTAACAATCAGTTCCAATGGCATATGAAAATTCAGTATGAATGGTTAATTGACACTGAAATTTCTTCAGTCATTTCGAAAGAAATTATGAGAATTGAAAAAGATTATTCGTGATGCATACAAGGAATTCATGCAATGTCTAGAGTACACAACTTTTCTAATATACTTAAACAATTTACTTTAAATTTTGAATTCTTATTTTATGTAATGCTTTTTTATAAGTAATTTATTTAAATAAAGAACACATAGATAAATGCTAGAAATTACTATACACATACGTAAAAATTACGGCACGCAACATATAAAAACATACGCAAATCCATAATCCGATTTCTTTTCCAATATACGGTTGCATACTATTGCCACTTTCACGAATTATTTTGAAGAGTAAAGTATCCTTCTCTTGGGAGAAAAAAAAAAAAAAAAAAAAAAAAAGCATCTTTTAGGCTGATGGAAAATTACAAATCTAAACATAATTAATATTTCGAAAAAAAAATTCGACAAAACTTTTACTAACCAAAGAAACAAACTACCTCAAAAGAAAACATAAACGTATATCAAACGCAAACTATGTACATCCGTGCAAATTGTTAATCGTCTATTTCTCTTCGATGCTGAAACGCGTTAATACTTGTTACAGGCCAAAGTCGCTATAATCGACAAGTGCCCAAAATTCTGGCTGTAATTTATCGGCAGCATTATTCCTAGTTTCATTTTCAGCTTTATATAACACGACTTGGAAGAAAAAAAAAAAAAGCACTTACAGGGGAAAGTACATTTCATAACAGACCCTATCTGGACCTGGGGTAGACCTATGTGTCTGTAACAAAATCATCTTTAGCTCAAGCAAGGAAAATTCACCATTATATGCCTCTGGGTTGCAAGAATCAAACGCAATAGGAATATTCTCTCAGCGACGTCTTTCAGAAAGAAATGCTGGTGGGTAATTCCTACTGAAAGAAAAAGCAGCAAATGTCTCACCAATAGTGTTTGCCTAACATAGTAATTTCTTCTGTGCTGCTAATACTCACATCTTTTCTCAGAAAGAAAAGTGAGTGGTCTTTATGAAGTTCGCATGCTTTTCTGACTCTTTTCCAAATTCTTTTATTTGCTGTAGAAGTTGTTGTTCAAGATACATATCAGGTCAACGAATCCCTCTGGCACTGCCGTCTTACATTTCTAGCTTGTGTTTTTGCTTTTTTGAAGGCTATAAGATAAAATAGAGTACCGACGAAAGATTCCCGAAGTTTTTTCTCTGTTGTTTCAGTGTCTCCTGGCATTTAGTTTCCCACCATGGCTTTCATATTTTGGTAGCTTTGTTGATGTCATAGGAATTGAGAGTCTAGCTGCCTGAAGAATAGTATAACTAACGGCTTTCACTGCGTCATCGACTAGCACATCTTTTACCACTGCTTCTGTAAGATCTGCGAGAGATGAGAAGAATTCCCAGTCTGCCTTGTCAGCTATAAATCAGGAGGTTATTGATATCGGATTTACTCCTTCTTTTTTGAGAGATACAACAATAGGAAAATGATCACTGTTGTAGAGATAATTTCCAACACCAAGTGTACAAAAAAGCAAAATAAATGACAAACAGATGCCAAGATAAATAACATAAAGTTACGTGTTGGCTCGTGGAAGTAGGTATCCTGTCCATTATTGAGGATACCTTCAATCATTTGCTCAGTTTGCTTACCTCGAAGATTTTTGTCCTTACTCCCACAAAACGGACTGCGACCGTTTAAGACTCCTGTTATGATTAAAAATTTTAGCAGCTACTCAATTAGGCCATCCAAATTTCATTGATCGATGCAATCATTTGGTAGCAACTAAACAGAACAACAGTAACCAAAATGTGAAAATTCGTTTGTACAGCGATAGTGTGAAGGAATATTGTCTTCCTAGTATGGAAGCAATAAATTTATGCACATTCATCCTTTGTGCAGAGACGGTCCAACAGTATGGAACCACTTACCAATTCCAGAATATCTGCAATGTCTCCGCACTTGCACAATATAATCGAGAACTTGAATTGTTTTAGGCTTAGACGAGTTATTTACTCTGCCGTTGGATGACTCTCCTTGCAGTCATGAGACAAAAATCAGCTTTTGCTTCTATAGATGGCCTCAAGGCTATGCAACTTTATTTTTTTTTCTTTATTTGTCATTAATATTGGATTTTTGTTAATTATTGCATGAACTTTAATCTATGTTATGTCTGCAGTTTGTTAAGATGCAGAACAATTTTTACGTTCGTTTTATATTTTGCAGATTTCATAGCAACATTACATAAAGGTACTTGCATCCACGTTCGATAGAACGGTTTCCTCATGGAGTCCTAGAAGTGATTTGAGAGCAGATTTTTTTCGTATACAAGTCTTGAATTGTTTCCTTCAGAGCTGACCTATTTTATTGTTTCTAGATGATACTCTTGCATGCCTGCATATCTAAGCTCTGTCTTGCTATTTTTCTAGGTTAGCGCCGGGATTTTATACTGATCATTACTTTTTTAATTGATGACAACACAAGATAAACAAGCCGAAATTTACATCTTCAGGTAAGCAATATTTGTGAAGTGTTAGATAGCCGTAAGTGTATTGATTCTTGTTCGAAAGACTAATGCTTACAAGATTATTTTTAGATGCCTGTTTCAAGTACTTATTCTGACCGTTTTGCAAGCTACAGATTATGTATTAAACTTCATTACAAACGTAAATAAATTTGCTAAATTAAAACGTAAAATTTGCAATGAAAGAAACTTCATTACAAACGTAAATAAATTCGCTTTTTTTACCATGTATAGCGATTATATTTGGAATATATAGATATTTATTGTTAGAAGAAATTACGTTATGACTTAAAGACAAGATTCGATCATGGAAAGGATGTAGAAATACCGAAGTGATGACGGAAAGGTTTCATGCATATTTATCGCAAACTGGGGATTTAAAATTTGCTTAGTTAGATAAATGAAAGAGCCGTATAATGGGAAAAAAGAAAAAGCACACACATCTGACGTTTGTTGAAGTTTATATTTACATCTATGAGAAGAACAGAAACATAAACATATACAATAATTTCACCCACAAATGTTGAAGAAGACAACTGAAAATATCCATAATCTTTTCTACAACGTTCCACAATATCTTCAGAAATATTAAAAAGGTGGTTCGTGGAAATGAATTGCTTTTCCTCCAGCCACGGTAATCAGATCATCATGCGAACAAACTCTGTAAGAAAAATAATTAATATCAGAACAGTTTCACTAGATAACATTTTTGTTTCGTATTGAATAGAATTGTCCTGCAATGTTTTCTAAAATAGCCCCTAGAACTTTTGAAATTAAAACAAAAACATGTTTCTGAAATCTTATAAGGGCGAGTCAAATGAAAGTGAGCCAATGCGAATATATGACAAACAGAGTACTTTATTTAAAGGTAGTCTCCATGAACATTGACACATTTATCCCATTGACAAATGAGCCGAGTGATCCCCGTCTCATAAAACTCCTTGGGCTGTCGATTCAAAAAGTCTGTAACCGACTACTTCACGGCGTCGTCCGACACGAATCTGGTACCCTTGAGATGTTTTTTCAGTTTCCCGAAAATGTGAAAGTCGCATGGCGACAAATCTGGGCTGTATGGAGGATGTTGCAGCGTGTCCCACTTGAACTTTGCCAGTTGTGTCTTAACCACATCAGCGACGTGGGGACGAGCATTGTCGTGTAGCAAGATCACACCATTCGTCAATCTTCCAGGTCGTTTGTTCTTGATTGCGACACGCAGCCGATCCAGCGTTGCACAATATCGCGAACTAATGATAGTCTCTCCACGTTTATCAAATTCAATCAGTAATACTCCCTGACGATCAAAAAAAAAAAGTCAATAGCACCTTTCCCGAGGAAATGACAGCCTTTGCTTTCTTCGGGAGTGGTGAATTCAAATGTTTCCACTGTAAGCTTTGCCGGAGTGTTTCAGGTTCGTAGTGGTGGCACCATGATTCGTCTCCGGTCACAATTGCAGACAAGAAGTCGTCTCCCTCATTGTGATACCGGATGAGATGAGTCAAAGCAGCGCTGAACCTCACCGTCTTCTGGCGGTCGTTCAAAATGTTGGGCATCCATTGAGCACACAAAAGCCGATAACCGAGATGATCATGAATTATGGTGTGAACCGAACCGTGACTGATGTTCACACGCTCTGCTAGTTCATCGATGCTTATCCTCCGTTCTTGTCTAATCAGCTCATCAACCTGTGCAATTGTGTCGGGGGTGATTGCAAGGTGACTTTGGCCCGGTCTTGGATCGTCTTTGCAACTTTCACGTCCTTCTCGGAACCGTTTGCTAAAACGCTTCACAGTGGCCAATGCGATGCAATGTTCACCGTACACAGCAGTCATACGGCGACTAATTTCATGTTGGGAAACACCTTCAGCTGTCAAAAACCTGACCACACCACGCTGTTCCTCTTTTGGAGCGTCCATTATGTCACGCTACCGTCTTCAACCCAGTGTAAGAGCGCCTTAAAGAACTTTAACCTCACACTTTCGCGCCACTTTCGTAAAGGAAGGCTGTCTCTGTGCTACGCGCATGCGCCGCAGATGATGGACCGTACCATTCTTGCTGAGGAGGGGTTGGCTCACTTTCATTTGACTCGCCCTTATAGAATACTAGCTGTACCCGCCCGGCGTTGCCCGTGCATTTAGAAAATGCAGATAAGTGTGAAAATGCAGGAATAGTAGTGTAGGACATGTAGACTGTCTCTCTCTCTTCCCCCCCCCCCACAAGCTACAAAAAAGAAATGAATTGTAATTAATCGATTTAATGTATCGTCAAAACAGCAAACTAACGCTAGAATAAAGAAATCAATTGTTACAATCGAACGTTATTTGAAAACAAATAATAATATCAGTGAGTCAAAAAAACCGTGATTAATTAATTATAAATAATTTTTTTTAAATTTTTCTAATTCAAAAATCGAAAATCGGGCTTCGAGGTCTGGTGGCCAGCCCCTTTGTGCTTCCGTATAAAAAATTCCAGGTCCCTGCGTGCGATAGATTTGGCTGGAGAGCTCGGTCAGACAGACAGACAGACAGACAGACAGACTTACACTTGCTTTTATTATTATAGATGACAGAGAAAAACATATGAACGTGACAGAGAACCCGTGTATCAGTAATATTATGAATACTTAGAAAATTTGGTAAGTTTTATGTTGTAAAAGAAAGCCAGTGAGAAATACTAGATTTGATGCATTGCAATTTATTTTTTAACTTCAGGCTCTAGGGACTTTGATAGTATTATCTGCTTGGATAGCTTTTTTGATATCAGAATTTGAAGCATAGTAGGCAAAGTTGACTACTGCCGTTCTTTCTGAAACATCAGCCAGTTCCTTTCCATGAAGATTGATAGCCATTTTTGCTCGAAATTAAGGACTTCTAAGGCCAATTAAAGAAAAAAATTAAGGACCTACCAGAGGATGCTGAATAAATCAAAGCGACTAGTTACACTTTTGTAATACCATTCAAAAAGGAAACAGAAATATATAGGAAGAATTATTATTAAATAAGATCTAATATTTAACAGAACTGTAAAAAATGTGAGAATAAAACCAACAGTTATTTTATGGTAAATACGGTTTTAATCAACATAACATTAAAAGGCAAAAAAGCAGATTTTCCTTCTTAGCTGTCTCCTGAATTTGTTTTCAAGTTCTTGAATTTTAGCCCTTAACTGACCAGAAAAAATTATATAAGTCAATAAATTCATCTTTAATTACCTTAGTAAACTTTTGCACATAAAAACAAGAATCAAATCCCAGTCACGGAATTTAACAGAAAACTACAATACAATTACAGCAGATTTTGTGTTTTCAACTAAGAAAATCAAAATGAATATTTTAATAACTGGAGTTTTACTCTATGAGGATTAAATCAAAATTAGATTAAAATTACTTAATTCGAAAATACATCTACTAGTCAGTATTTAAGAAGCTGACACTCGCTTTTTTTCAGACGCTTTCTATCAGCTTTTTCTAAACTTTCCTTTATCTTTGAGTTTAAAAAAATATAACATTAATATAATACTGAAATCCTATAAATCGTCAGTTACTGAAATTAAACAAAGCTTTAAACTATTAAGCAGAACTTTGAATAAGACCTTAGTGAATTCTAATGCATAACATTTACACGAAAGAATTTAAATTCTACATATTTTTTGCTGCATTTCATTTAAACTTATTTCCTTGAATTTCATTAGAGAATCATTCGCATTCAATTAATTCAGTTCTCACTTCTCGGAAAAGCAAAAATACAAAAAATCTCAAAGCATCTTCGTTAAAAATTGAAAACATACACTAAAAATAAACGCAAAACACTAAATATAGTTAAAACAATTTATTTCTTTTTACAATTAAAAGTTGCTAGTTTCTACGCAAAAACAATCAATTCGGACATCGGCAAAGAAGGTAGATTTTTCGGTGTAGAAAACTAAAGTATACTTTTGGTCCCATTCGGCAAAAAGACAATCAAGGTGCAAAAACTTACCCAATTCACTATTCTACTGAATTTCAAATGTAAACCAACGGCTGTTCATTAGACGTAACTCACCACTTAAGCTTTTAAATTGTTGATAGTTCTATAACTATTGCATGCAGATTAACTAAAGCATAAAAACCTTAATCGGAACATAAAAACCACATAATACAATCATTTTTAAAGAAAAAATGCACAATTTACAAACAGATAAGAATAAACAAATTAAGCTCACCGAGCCAGGTAACAGAGTGAGAATATATATAAAATTCATAATAATTTATAATAAGAAAACTTTCCATATATCATCTCCAAGGAACACAAATTCAATTTAAAACCATGAATGAAAACATTTTTTTAGTCAGAATTTAAATTAGTATTTTAAAAAAGTAATTTGAATCTCCTGTTTAAAAAAATGCTAAGAAAAATCTTTATTCGCAAAAATACTCAAACGAAAAGTAAATTTCAAGTATTGAAAAAGTAGCTATTGTCATTGATCGCAGATTAATCGAAATTATCAAAGGGATAAACCAATCTACCACCAATAAACAACAACTAAATTAACAGAGAGTGTTTCATCTTACTTCCAAGTAAGCATCAAATTATTTGCTAGATCCAAACCATAACTTATAATTAATACTCAATCCAAATTAAGACATTAGTAATTAAGCTTTAACGCAGGTCATAGGCCTTTCTAATTTAATTTTAATTACTTTATACATATATATGTACAAGATGAGACACACACACAAAAACGAGACTGGTCCAATAAATCATTGTACATTACAGAATCAGTTCTCCGTGACATTATGACCTTCAAAGTACACTCATGTCCATAAATTAAGGATAATTCAGAGTCACGCGGAAATCGAACTCTAAAATAAATATATCACCTGTAAAATCACTACACACATCTTCAAGAATCATATGCAAATTTCAGGAAGTAACCAGATGACACCGATGGTACGTCACAATGACGAGAGTGTAAGAGAGTGATATATAAGGAATACAGGCAAAGAAATAAAATTGTTCGCAGGCGCTTTATAAGCATTTCAGTGCAATAACCGAATAGTTATGACACAAATAACGCATTTGGATGATTTTTTACGTGGTAGAATTATCGGCCGTCTGGAATGTGGGCGTACCCAACTGGGAGTATCAGACGAACTTGGAATTGCCCAGAGTGTCATCTCCAGGCTTTGGCAACGATTCCAAGATGATGGTAACGTGAGTAGACGTTACAGCACAGGTCGCCCCAGAGTTACAACGCCGAATGAGGACCGGTATTTGACTGTTACTGCCAAAAGAAACAGGCGGAGCACAGCCTCAGACCTGTCTCGTCAGCTCTCTTCGGCTCAGGCAAACTCGATGAGTTATCGCAAAGTGGGTGCCCGCGTGACAACGCTATCCCGGGATAATATGTGCGACTTTCGATTCCATGAGACTTCGAACAATTGACATGAAGATTCGAACACAATGAAAGTTCATACACGAACCGAGGACAGAGTCCAGAAGAAACAACCAGTGAAACTGATAAGCCTTTAGACGAAGGTAAGTGTGCAATGGCATGTAGAAGAAATTTCCTATTACTAGTCCGAACAAGCGTCCGTGTGACCACTCGTAGTACAAATCTATACTTAAAAAACAAAAACAAAGCTGAAGTAAGGAAGGGTGTTACATAATTGGTTGCCAGAAAAAGGGGTTAATTTAAATGTCTGAGAATCGCAAGCGGGCGCTTGCTATTAGCAGCAAGTGTATGGTCATATTGAGGTACAGTAATTGTATTGTTGTTTACATTAGGAATATTTTCATAAAATTTTTCAGCGAGGAGTGCAAAATAATTTGGGATTGTTGGAATTTCCAACTCCTCATGGATTGCCGTGTTTCTGATGAACCATCGGCTTCTAGAGATTTGCCTAAGGGTAACATTCTGCAAGACTTGCAGTTTGTTGATGTTAGTGTTGCTGGTATATCCCCAAACAGGGCAGGCATATGAAAGTATGGGACGCAAAAGGGTCTTGTAAATGAGCAACTTATTATCAATAGAGAGAACGGAGTTCCGGCTAATTAAGGGGGTAAGTGTTCGTTTACGAGCACGGAACTTGGCAATAAGTTGTGTAATGTGTGGGGTCCATGTGAGCCGCCTATCTAAAGTGATGCCTAGGTATCGGGCTTGCCTAGTCCACTGAATAGGGGTATTATACATGAGGATGTCCTCCAGGTCGATGTGTACTTTTTTTGTAAACCAGATCGCCTCCGACTTGTCTACGTTGATTTTAAATTTCCAGGCAGTAAGCCAGGACTCGAGTGTGTGGATGTGAGATTGAAGTGCTTGTATAACTGGACCAGGAGATGCATTTTTTGAGAGTATTGCCGTGTCATCAGCGTACATAGCCAGGGTGGTGTGTGGTGTTTGTGGGATATCGTTCGTGTAAATATTGTAGTATATGGGCCCAAGGAGGCTCCCTTGTGGGACCCCAGCCCTGATAGCCCGTGTGGTTGAGTACGTGTTGTTTACACGAACGACAAAGTGTCTATCCTTAAGATAGGAGTAGGTGATGGCTGTGATGTAGTCTGGGAAGCCCAGAGTGATGATTTTGTGCATGAGGCCCTCCAGCCAAACACGATCGAAGGCCTTAGCTATATCAAGGAAGATGGCACCAGTGGTCTGCCGCTCCTGCAGTCCTTTGGAGATGTAATCTGTCACTCGGTACAGATGGTGGACAGAGGAATGTTTCTTCCTGAAACCATGTTGCTGAGGGATAATTAGCTTTTTAAGATCCATGTAGGCTTGGATTCTTGTCAGGATGATATGCTCTGCCACCTTGCTGAGCGAGGACAGAAGACTGATTGGTCTGTAGGAGGCTGGTTCTGTAGGAGTCTTTCCAGGCTTAAGGATGGGCACAATAATAGCAATCTTCCATGGCATTGGGTAGTGTCCAAGTCTTAGGATGGCATTGATGATAGAAGTGAGCTTCAGTAGCATGAGAGTTCCTATGTTTCTGATCATCTTGTTTGAGATCTTGTCAATGCCAGGGCTTTTCTTGATGAGCAGTTTTTCGATGTAGCCATAGACCTCCGAGGGTCTGACAGGAGTGATGTTGTTCGTGCGTGGTTTTGAAAGGAATTCTGTGAGTGTGGTGTTAACAAGGTGTTCTGTTTGAGGGTGAGAAATGTTGTTTGTGCAGAATTGAGAAGCATAGTGATCAGCTAGTGACTCAGCTTTCTCAATATCTGTGAGGGCAATATTTTGTTGGCCGTTAAGGGGCGGAATGTTTGTGTAGCATCTCTTGAGTTTAGCAGTCGCCTTCCAGACAGAGCTAGGATCTGCTGAAAGGGACGTGAGATAGTTGGTCCAGTCGCGTTGTGCATGTTTGTAGGTTCGAGTCCTGACCAGATGATTCAGTCTATTGAGTGTGGTTTTATCTGCCGGGAACTGATGCCTTTGTCAGATCTTTCTGTTAGCGTTTCTTTCTTGTATGAGTTTCTTGAGCTCTGGATCAGTTGCTTTGTGCCGGTGAGTAACTGGTAAGCTGTTTGCATCCAAGGCAGTTGTTAGGTTTGCAGTAAAATCTTCGACTAAAGCATCTAACTCATCACCCGTGGTGGCTGTTGGAATGTGTAATGTGGTGTTGTTTAAGGCTTTGGCATATCCTGCCCAGTTAGTAATAAAGGCCTTTTTGTGTGGTGTGCTACAAACAGCAGTTCCCACCTGTATCATGACCGGATTATGGTCAGAGGATAACTCGGTGAGGGTTTGAATGGATCTGTGATAACAACCTTTTAGAAGGAAGAAATCCAGAACATTCGCTGACTGGCACTGTAGCGTGTTGGTGTGTCTGGAGCTGCAATGGTAACACCGGCCTCAGTGGCAAATCGGTGAAGTACAGAGCCTAGGTAGGTGCGTTGAAGTCTCCGCCTATGATTGTTTTCCTGTTGAGTTGGAATAGCGCTTCAAAATCCTGCGCAATATTTGCTTGTGATCTTTTGTTGCTGGGTATATAGGCAGAGATAACAGTGAGTGGATGTAAGGTGAGTGTAGTGACTATAATAGCTATGGCTTCTAGGCCTAAAAGCTGTGGCAGTGTTGTGTGATGATGGGTGATGGAGCGCTTAACGAGGATTAAAAGTCCACCTCCTGGGTGGCTATTGGTCCTTTCCCGGTCGAGCCTGTAGACACAGTAGTTGGCGATCTGGACATTCGTGTGTGGACTAAGCTTGTGTTCCTGTAGGAGTAAAATATCAGGACAGTGCTCATTTACAAAAATGCGTAACTCATCTAATTTATGGTACAATCCGTTTGCGTTCCATGTTACAATTATAAGGTCATTATTCATGATCACTCATTTTGTGCGAGCCCGTGTATTTCTTCAAGCATAATATGCAGGACCTGGATCTTATCCAGGATGTGCTCGCATTTCCTGAGTTCAGGCAGCTTACTTTTATACACACTAATTATTTTGCTTAAATTACATCCGAATATATTTTCAATTTCTTTCATTATATTCATGAGTTCAAATATGTCATTAGAACCATGACTAAGATTTGTCTTATCATTATTTATATTCTCAGAAGTAGATTTAAGAGCATTTTCATGCATGAGATTTGGTTTTCTTACATAAGTGGGAACATCAGCCTTTTTTGGATGTTGCATTTTTGCCTGACCCGCAACCGCAGAGATACTAGTGGCAGAGGCATTGCTGACTTTGCTAGTATTTTTAATTGCTTGAGCATAACTGATTCCTGGCTTAGTATTATTGTTTTTATTTGCTTTTTTGTATGTAGGGAACCTGGGGCACCCTCTATACGAAGCCACGTGAGGCCCGAGGCAATTTACACAAACAGGATTTTCAATTTTTCCGGGCTTGTCACAGTTTCCGGTTTTATGAAAACCCGCGCATTTAACGCACCTAGGTGCTACGTGACAGTTTTCAGAAGAGTGATGCCATTTCTGACAATTATGGCATTGCGGGACTTGATTTTTGCTAATATATTTTTCAACTGTAATATTAAAATACATTAGATGCTTAATTTGGTAAATATCATCCAAGTTTTTATCTGGGAAAATTTGTACCTGGTATAGCGGCATGGGTGCCTTGGTGCGATACTTCGTTAATTGCACGACTTTGTTAATATTGAAGTTTAACTCACGCAGTGCCTCTGCAATAATATTTACATCTGCGTCGATAGGGAGGCCTCTAATAAGGACCTTGACTGGTTTTTGTTTTTTGGACTAACTACATAATGCTCAATCTTGTGAGCCAGGAAGAATTCACTTAAGGTCCGATGATCATCGGCAGTAGTAGGAAGTACTTTTAAAAATTCGCCAGTGACCCGGCCAAGGAACTTGCAGTCTGGTAGTTCTTTAGCTACCTCTTTCAAAAAGTCATAGTATTTAGTGCCGACTTTCGGCCTAACCATAATAGGAGGGGGAGCTTGCAGGTCATACTGCGGGTGCGGGTTTCCTGTCTGAGAATTTACACCACCAGCTTGATTTACATAGTTAACATTATCAACATTATTATCAGAAGAACCATTAGTACATGCAACATCAGAATTTTTAATAACATTTTCTATGCAAGCATTAACATGTTCATCTACTAAATCATGACAAATTTCAGTATTAGGATTTTGCACCGATAGGTTAGCAAATTTGTTTTGCAAAGGCAGGATAGCCTGAGGCTGAGTCAGCCGAACTCCTTTTGCAGTTTTTGATGGTTTCTGAAAGCCATCATCATCATTAATTTTAGCGTGTTTGGCCGAATTTTTTCTCTTATTTTTAACAACTTTGTTACCATTAGAATTACTAACATTTACATTACATTCTACACCTAAAACAAGTTTGGTAGAGTCGTACAGATTATAACATAACCATGCACACTTACCTTGCAAGTCCACGGAGTATTCTTGATACAGTTTCACATTCTGTTTAATTTCACTAATTATGTGATCCGCTAAAAACACTGGAGTATCCAATAGTGCACAATCCCGTTGGATAGCAGCTTGCAATTTTTCTAGGCACACACCGTAGAACTTGATAACTGCATCCGCGTGCGCCTGATCTAACTTTTTGACAATTTGCACGTCAATTGAAACACATTTTTTGATGATATTAATATTTGTGGGATTTAGCCGATTTACATTACGCAGAAATTCCAACGATTCCTTTTCAGATGTTCCGTTTTCCATCGAGTCCGTTCCAGTATCCATAGTATCATTGTTGTCCATCACATCGGACCACGAGGTAGGCTTAACTTCTTCGCCGGTGGGAGCCGAAGTATCACGAAGCGGGGGAAAATTTTCCTCCGTGGGAGAAATATTCGCCGCACTATTCGACGTTTCCAACTCACTTTCGCCTGCGGTTAGCCTGGAGTAGAGAGCATGCATTGTGGACACCGCAACAGTGGGCTTGTGTGATATTTTCCGACGAGTCCAGGTTTAGCTTGCAGTCTGATTCTCGCCGGACTTTCATATGGAGAGCTCCAGGTACCCGTTACCACCAAGAAAACATCATTGAACGACACCGTTACGGTGGTGCAGGAGTGCTCGTTTCAGGTGGAATTATTCTGGGTTCCAGAACTGACCTGCATGTTCAAATATAAACCATGACAAGCCAAATCTATTGGGACGTCATTCTGGAACAACATGTAGGTTTGTTTCGGGGCGCCATGGGCGCACAATTTGTGTTCACGGATGACAACGCCCGTCCTCACCGTGCAAACATCGTAAGCGAATGCCTTTAATCGGAGGATATCACCCGCATGGACTGACCAGCATTCTCACCGGACTTGAATCCAGTAGAGCACGTGTGGGACATACTTGGCTGACGACTTGCAGCCCGTAAACCTCCTCCTACACGTCTTTTGGAACTACGGAGAGCATTGCTTTTTGAGTGGTGTAATATTCCCCAAGATCAGATCGATAATTTGATACTCAGCATGCCTAGGCGTTGTACGGACTGTATTGTATCGTCTGGGAGACATACAATGTATTAACAATTATACCAACCATGTAATATTGGTTTTTTGTAAATAGGTTTTTTTTTTTGTAATTTGCTCCAGGGAGAAGTAATCGCTAATTGTTTTAATAATATCAAACATATAGCATCTTTTTTTGCTCTTTACCTTTTGTTTAATAAATAAGCTTTACAAATAAGTCAAATTTGTTTTGCTTCTAACTCTTCCTTTGCCTGATTTTCCATTATCCTTAATTTATGGACATGAGTGTAGTTCCCTTCAGTATTCACACACTTCTGCATTCGGTGCTGCCATTGCTGGTAACAATTGTGGAACGAGGTTTTTGGAAGATCCTTCGGGAGATCCTCCGTTTTTGTCTGAACCTCTTCAGTTGAGGTAAAATGAGTTCCCTTTAAGTAAGATTTAACTTTAGGAAATAAACAAAAGGTTGCATGGAGCCAACTCAGGTGAATAAGGAGGATGTCCCATCGCAGTAATGCTTTTGCTGGTCAGAAACTGCTGGACACATAGGGCCGTGTGAGCGAGTGCATTGTCCTGGTGCAACAACTATCCATTACTAAACAACTGTGGCCTTTTTTTTTGCCCCTAATTTTTTTCACGAAGTCTTTTTAGTACTTCAGTGTAGTAGTATTGATTAACAGTCTGATCACTGGTAACCTATTCAATCATGATGAACGTGTTGGGCACCCAAGGGGATGCTCAGCACGTTCATCATCTTCTACACTGTCCCTTCTCCCTGAAAACCGCTTATGCCATTCAAACACACGCGCATGAGACAAAGTTTCATCTCTATAAGCCTCGGTTAACATTTGAAATGTTTTCTCCGTGGCTGATTTCTCAAGTTCCACAAGAAACTTGATGTTCATTCGCTGTTCGTTTTTACATTAGACATTTTTCCGGCAGAATGCAGTTGTACGTGTTCACTCAATGACGCAGTACTTCCCACCGGCGTGGTCGGTTAAGTCGAAACTGGCCGCATGGATAGAGGAGGTGTGTGGCATGACGTCACCAAAAGAGTTGTTGCCAACTCCACTCTGTTTTCAAGTTACATACGTAGTCTTGTTTTCTTTGTGTCACACCTCGTATATTTATATATGATTGGTGCAGCCGACTGCAACGAAAAAGGGAGGTGCATAACTACATGTTATAGCAATCCCAGATATAAAATTTCAACGTTCTACGTATGTACGTATGTATGTAACTCAAGAACGAATAGTTACGTACGTATGTATGTATCTCGCATAACTTAGAACGTACAGACGTCAAGAAAAAATCTTTTCAGAATTTATTTTAAATCCATTTTGCAACCCGTTTTGGATAATTTAATTATTTTAATCCAAATTATTTTATTTGTTTGTATTAAATATGCTCTGACTGATGGCATACTTCACTCATTTAGGATCTCAGCTTGTGACTTAAGGTGGTTATGTGAGTCGATGGATTTCTTTGAAGAGATTATTAAGGTACTTAGGTTAATAAAAATATCAAAGAATTAAATTTTGAATGATTAATCCAGGTAATTTAGAATGGAATAAATCTATTTTAGGAAATCTTAGAAAAACCTAAGCCTAAACCTATTTTTTTACCCTGATCTTCCACCACCAAAAAAGTACAGCTGCAAGAATTAAAAAGTGATAAAAATTAGGAAGACTTTCATAAGTTGTGTAGAGTCTTCTTGTTCTTTTTGGGAGCATAATCTGTAGACCCTACTAAATACGAACTAGCAAATTCTCGTTATTGTCTTGAAGGAAAACAGATCACTGCAGATGAAGCTTATAACAACTTTTTTATTTTACTAAACTGTACAGAACATGCATTCACTCGGTGCTCACAAATTAATCACCACTTGTGGCTAATTAACTTGAACACAAAACAGTATGTAGAGTCACAATAAATTAAATTTAGCTACACGATTGGCTCCTATTCAGTCTAAACAGCTGCTACTGAAATACTAATCTGCTACTTAAATACTATTTCTGAACTCATTTAGATTTTCAGAGACGTCATTTAAATTTGCATTCTGGTAGGAAACTGAAATCAGAACGGAAAGGAAAGTTTCTTAAAATAAAAATAATTGATTAGTACATAATAAGGTCTTTAGAGTTGCAGGTATTTTAACAGTTAGACAATTCATATATCATTCTATATACATTTTAAGGTGATTCTAATCACAATTGCAACTTAATGCAAAAGTCAAATTTTTTAAATTTTAAATTTTAGTAAATTTAGCTTTAGTAAGTTCGTAAAAGTCAAATAATAATAGTTTAATAATCTTATATATATGCGGCTTAAGTGTTTGTCGCCGATACAGTGCAGCCCGATACAGTGATTTCCCGTACAGTGCAGCGCGTGACGAATATTATGAGAAAGCTAAACCGAAAAAATTAAAAATACAAGAGCACGTGCATTTAACATTAAATAAATAAATTTAACATCTATATATAATAGATTTCGGAAATATGCAACCGGCAAAACCGGCAACGATGACAAAATAAAATGAAAGAAATAAATATCTTTATTATATGCGGCTTAAGTGTCTGTTTGTTACCGATACTTTATGGGTTGCTTGCGTAACTGTACTGGCCAATGGGGTAAAGTACCACGGCACAGGTCTGCCGTTTCGATTAAGACGTAGACAATTTCCTGTGTAACTTGCCTCTGCTATGACCATCAATAAGTCTCAGGGCCAAACGCTTAAGCGTGTTGGCACTTTTTTACCTGAGCCTACATTTGGACACAGTCAATTTTATGTTACCTGTTCAAGAGTTCGTGAAAGAACGGACGTAAAATTAAAAATAATGGATGGTCCTCTGCAAAGCGAGGTTAAAAATGACAAGAAATGTTGTGTACAAAGAGATCTTTGACATGCGAATTAACATTTTATTATTTATATCACCTTTATTTATTGAGCTAGCGGTGGCTTTTAAGAAATGTACCGCCAATGGTTTCCTTCATTGCACTCTACCTTAAGCAATTAAGCAAGTAGAAGGGGGAAACCCCGTGGGGCAGTAAGCAAAGGGGCGTCCTCGCCGCCTGCCCTGGGTAATTCAGTTTGAATTAGTAGGCACTTTTGCACAAATCATTTTAATTACACTTTATAATATCTAGAACAGCGGTCATTTCGTATGACCGCCGGACTTTCTAGTAATAATAATAATAATGTGTGCGTTTAGGATGTTACAACTTATACAGCTAACTCTTAATTCTTGAAAGAAATTTTATTTAAACACATTGTTTTTCGCTTAAAACTCACTATTAGCCTAAGTAATTGTAACCACTATTTGTACATGTGAATTCAAACTCATTCTGAAGAATTTGTTTGCAACTAATTAAATAAGTTACATTGTAATTAGGTAGTTTAAATTTCGTTATAACGCTGTTTCCAAAATTTGGTGCCAAGCTGATCGACTGAACTGCGTAAGTATAAAATGAAGAGATGAAGAGAAAAAACCGAAAGCTACATATTCTTGGCTGAAAATTCACAGTAACTCAAAGTGAAAGGAAGGCGAAAATTGTTGGAAATTGAATCTCAGGAAAATAAAGCCAAAATAAAAGATGCTCTAGAAGTCATGTACTTAACTGCAGAAAATTGTCTTAATGTAGTCATTTTAGCATTACACAGTGGCTTTTACAAACTGCCAAGTTTTGTAAAGATCGCACGAGTAGTTTTTTAAAAAAAATCAGCTCTCAAAATTTTAGCTCCTCAGTGTTAATTGAACTTGATATATATTTATTAATATCTCCTTTTTTTTGTTAAACTTACTTGATCCTTTCTTCCAAAATTCGAAATTTAGTAATCGATATATAATTTGCACATTTTTATGATTTATTATATAAATTTGCATTTAAAAATATTTTTTATAATTTTTTCGAAAAAAAAATTGTATTATAACCTATAAATTTTTAACATCTTCTTAAAGTGGATGCACTATTTCTAGACAGCCTAAAAAAGAGTTTAATAGGTAGGCATAATTTGAGTCGTAGAAACGAAATATGGAAAAAAATTGGCATGTCATTTCAGAAAAAGTCCAATTTTGTGTCAAAATACCTATGTTAGAATGATGCTATATATAAATCTAATACATATCCTAAGTCCCACTTTCGAGACATAAAAAACGCAATTTGAATTTCTTCAATTGGCCCAGTAGGAACGGGAAATATAGAACTGTCCGATTTTTTTTTTCGCAGTGTACATATTTCACGTGATAATAAACACTAGCGGGCAAGCCCGCCAGCTGAAACATGCCGAGTTATGGATTGAAAACACATTGCCTAAGCTCTTTTCCTTCTTTTCATAAGAAGGAAGCGCCACTAAATGTTATGTTATGTTATGTTATGGATTGGAAACATACTCGTAGCATAGATTAAGTACTGTAAAAAATGGTTAAAGCAGTAATCGGTGTTACCCAGCTGCAATTAGCGAACTGAACTGATTTGAATTACAGAATTAGACATGCCAAGTGGACAATGACCGAGCGGTAAAAGCACGGAATATTATGTTTGCAACGCGGGTTCAAATTCGAGCGAAGGGGTTGCCAGCATAGAAGCTGTCATGATTTTTTTTTTTTTTTTTTTTTTTTTTTTTGAGATTGCAAATCTTTTGAAAATTTTTCCCACCAGTAATGAAAATAAGGCAATTTTTTTATGTGCTTTAATTCATTTGCTTTTTGATTTCGTCGCTATGCTTTACCTCGGTGAAATATGAGTGAGTGTCAGCCACTCATATTTCAACAATGTTAACTCTTACACAACCCTAAAAAAGCAAGCTTTGCTGATCTCCTTAAATTCAACTCAGTTGAAAACAAAACTAGCGATGATCTCAAACGTATAGCGGAACTTGAACGCATCATTCAGGATTACGACGCATTCTTAAATCTGGCCGTCATGCATAAAAATCAAACAAACAATTCCATTATGGAAAATAATAACGAAAGCGATGCTATGTTAAAGGCAAAAGCATCTAATAAAACACAAAAAAGCGATGCAAAAAATATAGAGCGTCCGACTATATCTAAGAATAAGAAAAAGAAAATTACTACTGATAGCGACGGGTTTAAAACCCCCGTATCACGCATAAACAAACGCATTCAAATTCATCGGAAGCTGAACTACCCGTACAGAAAAATAAGTTCAATGACCTACAGGACGATGACCGCATGGAGCAGGAATCGAACTCAGAGCCCGCAGGATTTACTCTCGCCAAAAAAAAAAAAAAAAGCACTGGACATATTCCCCCAATCGTTCTCTCAGATTTTACAGCCAACTGGGATACGTTAAAAGAGGAAATCGAAAATTTAGGAGTAAAAAAAAGTCAAAGGCAATCTCACAGGAGATACACTCAACATCAAAGTCTGGGATAAAGATGACTATCGCGCAATCACGGAGTTCCTGGCCAAACGAGGTGTGCAATTCCACACATACAAAATTAATTCCGAAAAACCAATCAAAGTAGTAATTAAGAAGCTACCTAGAAACTCAAACGTGGAAATAATTCACACAGAACTCACTGAACACGGAATTCCTGTAGAAAAGATACGTCAGCTCGAAAGATTCCGAGAAGGAAAAATTGTTAAACTACCTTTATTCTTAGTCAAGGTTAAAAGAAACGAAAAGGGTAAACAAATCTACCAAATAAAGGAACTTCGTGGATTAGACGTCATAGTCCGTGCTTAAAAATCCAGACCTGGCCCTGTGCAAAGCCACAGGTGCCATAGATACGGACACACTCGAGATCTATGTCATTACAAACCTAGGTGTCTTAAATGCGCCGAACCGCACGAAACTTACACCTATAAGAAGAACAAGGACGAACTACCAGCGCTCTGCGTTCTGTGCGGTGATTGCCACCCGAGCAACTCGAAGGAATGTAAATACCATTACCATCCGGATAATCTACCCAAAAGAGTCTTCAATAAGAGCAATCTAAACGAGAAAAAGCATGAACAGGAACAATTTCAATTAAATAAAGAAGATTTTCCTACCCTCCCTGTAGCTACGAAAAACGAAAATACTAAAAATCAACCGAGCTGGACAACTCAAAAGGAAAACAAAAATAAACAAAAAAGCGAAACTAAAGAAGTTTCATTTTTTGAGTGGGTAAAAACCCAACTCCTAAAAGCGAAAGAATTCTTTACAGAATTTAAAAAAGCAAAAAACATCATGGGTAAACTCGAGGTCGGAATGGCCGCAATTGAATATTTCACTTCTTTAGACTATGACTTTTAGACCTCATAGCAATATAAACGCGATGATTTCAGCTACCAATAGCTTCTTAAAAATTTCCTATTTCAATGCGAACGGTGTCATAAAACAATATCAAGAAATTAAAGATTACTTGGATAAGTACAACATTGATGTCATGATAATAGCTGAAACTCACCTTAAAACTTGCGATAAATTTAAAATTAACGGCTACAATATTATAAGGAAAGACAGAACCCGAAGTAGATGGGTGGTACTGCAATTATCATTAAAATCACTTAAAGCATACTGAATATGATCTTCCTCACAATAGTCTGCTCGAATTTACTTCAGCTATCATTTATACTGCTTTGAATGAAGCCTACCTATTTATTTCTATTTACAATCCTCCTAATAATCTGATGACTAATAATGACCTGGATATCTTAACCTCCACCAACTTCCCGACTATCATCGCAGGAGACTTTAACGCAAAAGCATAAGGCCTGGAATTCTAGAGGATCTAACAGCAATGGAAACATTTTACATAACTATTTAATTAGCAACGACCTCAATTTTGCTGCTCCCACTTCTCCAACAAGATTTGGTGCTAACGGAAACGGCGAAGTTTTGGACATTGTACTTCTTAAAAATATTCCTCATACCCCTCTCTTAGAAGTAATAACGGACTTAAATTCTGATCATCTTCCAGTGAACTTCGACTTTTATGGCTTTTATCTCCCATTAAAGAAACATAGAACTAAGATAAATTGGACCCAATTCTCTGATACTATGAAAGACTATAATTGCAGAAATAATTATAATCATTGCGGTGATATCGAAGATGAAATTTATAAATTCACCACTAAAATGAAAGATGCAATCAATAATGCGACTTATCCCTGCAAAAGTACTAATTTTCTCTCCCTTCCTAAATATATAAAAGATATTATTGCAGAAAAGAATAGAAAACATAAAGAATGGCAGCGGTCCGGAGATCTTCGTGTCAAAAGGTACATCAATTTTTTTAAAGAGGAAAACCAAGCATGAAATTATGGAATTCAGAAACAAAAAATGGGACTTTCTCCTATCAAACCTGGATCCTCAAGATCAAGCAGTATGGAAAATTGCTAAATCTCTAAGAAATAGCAGACCAAATCAAACTCATGCAATTCATCACACGGGAATATCCTATCAATCTGAGGACGAGATTGCTAATATAATGGCTAATGAATTAGAGAAAATCTTTCAACCTAACCCGTCTGAGAATAACTCCCAAGAAGAAGAAGTTAATTTTACCATTGACAGTATTAACAATTATCCTATAACAAATTTCATTCCCTTTACTTCACCAAGAGAAGTAAGAGAAATTATTCACAAACTCAAGCCAAGGAAAGCCAAAGGCTATGATCAAATTAGCAATGAAGCACTTAAAGCCCTTCCTAGACGTTGTATTACTAACATAGTCAATATTTTTAATGCCTGCATCCAAAATAATTATTTCCCTCAGCAATGGAAACACTCAATAATTGTCAATATCTTAAAACCAAAGAAAGATCCTAACTAACCTCGTCACTTCCTACAGACCTATCAGTCTTTTACCTTCATTAGGAGAAGTATTTGAGAAAATCCTCTGCTCAAGGCTCACTAACCATCTCGAAAGACTCAATTTAATAGATGATCTGCAATTCGGCTTCCGCAGTGGACACTGCACGACTCATCAAATTCTCAGTTTGGTGGAATTTGTTTCGCAAGACTTTACTAAGAAAAACGGGCATGCTATCTCGACTTCGAAAAGGCTGCATGCTATCTCGACTTCGAAAAGGCCTTTGATAGAGTGTGGCATGCAGGCCTCTTGCATAAATTGAATAATTTTATGCTTCCAAACAGTTTCGTAAAACTCATTAGTTCCTATCTGAAAAACAGGTCTTTTCAAGTTCGCTGCGGAGACGCCTTATCTGTCAGAAAAACAATTCATAGCAGGTTCCCGCAAGGGTCCGTTCTTTCCCCCCGGCTCTATAATGTTTATATCAATGATTTCCCGCACCCATTTAACACGAAAATACTCAAATACGCTGACGACACTGTAGTACTGACTGAATCCAGACGTCCCCAACTCGCTCTAAGTAATTTACAAATGCATCTCAATATGATCAATCACTGGTGCAAGACTTGAAAAATTAAGCTCAACGCCTCTAAATGTTGTATTGTGCTCTATCGGAGATACTAAACAAGATTAAGAGTCAATACTGATATCTACTTAGATAGAACTCTAATCCCTGTAGCTAATTCCTGTAAATATTTAGGTGTTTACATAGATAAGTCACTTCACTTCAAAGATCATATCACTCAACTTCAAAAGATCATATTCAAAGATCACTCAACTTCAAAGATCATATTCAAAGATCACTCAACTTCAAAGATCATATTTCTTATATCTTAAACAAAGCAAATGCAGCCTACATGACAATTTATCCTATTATCGGCAAAAAATCAAAGCTCAGGCTAAAAATAAAGAAAATGCTTTACATATCTCTAATTCGACCGATCATGCTATATGCAGTGCCAGCCTGGGCAATCGCCAATAAAACTGAGCGCAAAAAACTGGATATACTTCAAAATAAAATTCTACGTATCATTGTGAATGCACCTTGGTACGTGAGAAACTCTATAATTCATAACGACCTGGATATTCCATCTGTGCACAACTTTATATTCATGACAGCTCACAACTTCTTCGAGAAGATGAAGCATAGTCAGTATAACGCAATTAAACAAATGTTGGATTATAATCCAACCATTGAATACACTGTCAAACGCCCAAGGACAATTCATCACAATTCGTCATGGTGGTAACTTGTAAATTTTAATTTTAAAATTTACTTGAACTCTGAAATTGGACTCTATCCTATTATTTGTGTTGCATCTTATACTTATGTTAATCCAGAAACTTTTTTTATTCAAAATTTTTATGTTACTATTTCATTTTTTAAAATTATTTTGTATGAATGTGTACTTTATCGTATGATTCTACGAACTTTTGAACTTTTTACGGCCTATCTAGCTACTGCATGCTTCTGAAGGACTTTGAACTCTTTTGCCATTCACAGCTTCAAACTGTCTTCGCGCCATTTTCATGATGTCTCACTACTGCTTATCCTGCACTCTTACTAGCTATATTGCATTCACCATCTGCATTTGCCATACAACCCACTGCACCTGTCTGCATGCTTCAATTTAATGCCATTGCTTATCACTGCACAATTTTTATGATGAACGTCTACTTTCGTAAGTATTAAGATATGCCTGCTCACGCAGCTGAATTTTCTTCGCCCACGGGTGTTGGTACTTCCCTAATACCATTTATTTGAAAATATCTTTGCCTAGTGCACTTTAATGGGATCTACTGGCGAAAACTCTTTAGTAGTTAATGGCTAGAAAAAAAAAAAAAAAAAAAAAAGAAAAAGAAAAAGAAAAAGTCATAAGTCAAGGGCGCACTGCACGCTATATGTCTTTCTTTCTTTCTTTTTTCTTTTTCCTTTGTCTTCTGTACGCTGTGAGCTTCTCCGTATAATTCTATGAGGTTTTCTTATATTTCAAAATCATTATCTGACAAAACACTATAAAAGCTCACTTACGAGTATGCTGTCCGATTGATTTTCAGAGCTTCAACTGATCGTCGATTTCTTCCGAATACTTCGTCATTCGTAATTTCCTTTGCCAGTTTATACTAAATCTTAGTAATCGGAATTTCCAGATTAATGATCCCTTGCGTTTTATAATTCTTTTTTTTTTTAATTTTAAATATAACAAATTCAGTTAGTTCGCAGTCGTGATAAAATTAATTAGAATGTATTTCATCATAATGCCCTTCGAATAATTTTTCTCTCGATAAAATAAATATACTGACTTCACAGCACTGAAATTAAAAGAATGTATACCAATTTAAATGCATCATAAGCCTTATTTTCTTTTCTATTAAAAATATGTCGTCGGCAGTCACATTAATTTTTTGATATCCCAAATCACTTTAGATAAAAAAGATATTTCTAGGAAATTAAGTATGTTAAGAATTATTTTACACAATTTTTCTTTCCCAGTAAAATACCATGCCGATTCAATAAAAGAAAGCCTCACATACAAAAATGATTCTGCATCTCCTGAGCGAGACTTACAATTAATAATAATAATAATAATAATAATAATAATAATAAAACAAAAAAGTAATAAAAAGAAAAATGATAATATTTTTAATTAGATACAGCATGAATTAAATGCATTTTGATAAATCAATCACATTAAAAAACATTCTTAAGAACTGCATTTGTTGGTCTTAAATAGTTTAGTTTGTTAATTAATAACAAGTTTTACATAAATGAGCTGAAGATATAAGCGTTCTTCCCAATATGGGCAATTAAATGAGCTAATTACCACACTCTGAAGTAAACTTAATTAATTTGCTTTCGTTTACATGAGTAAATATTACATGATAAATTACATTAATATGTTATTAAACGTTATTCATATAGCACGGATGCGGTTTTTAGAACAACGTGTTAGGAGGGGGGGGGGGAACTGAGCGCTGATTGGGAAATGAATTTTAACAGAATGAGGTTTTCAGCATTGGAGCTTCTTTTATCAGATTTACCAAATTATATCATTAATTGTATATTATGTTCCTAATACAAGCTTTTGTTCTATAAAAATGTATATAATTACTGTGTCCTCATTTAATTCCGTTTGTTAAAAATGAAGTTCATATGTCTGAATAATGATTTCGTAAATCTGCCGAAAGAACCTGATAATATTTACGAAAATGCTGGGAAATGGATAATTTTTGAAAAAATTATCCAAACTTCAAGACCTTATCAATATTTAATTTAGAGCAAGAGCTTAGATATAGTGTGAATTCTCCACGTTTCGTGCTCTGTGGAGCTCCTTATGTTGCCGCATCAGTATGCCCTTGATTGCAAGATCCGATCAGTCTTTACTAACAGTTCTCTCTCCTAAGTATATTTTTGAGGAAGTTCTTTATCTAAGTCTGACAAAGTTTGAATTTCAACACGCGTCTTTTTATTGACAGGTTTTATTCAATTTCAAAGAATAAAATTTCAGTATCTTTGAGATTAGATGGACTGTTTGAATATGATACTTGATATTTACTCTTATTTGACTCTCATTTCTGATATCGAAACTTAACAAGTCGATAAATCTTGCTTATTATTGAATCATTTTCTTGGAAGGTAACAGAACCTGAAACGCACAAATACACTGGTCTTTTCTTAGAGCTTTGGAGGTAATGAAATACTGTACGAACCAATATAAAAAGCTATAAATAATAAAAATAATAAAAACAAGAATATCTCAGCCAAAATTTGCCACAAATCAGGAAAAGGAGATAGCAGGTAATACGTTAAAGAATGTTCGGGACTGTGCCGGATATGCTGTAGTTGTAGTCGTCCGGGGCGTACTGACATCACTGTGGGACGAAAGTTAATCGTCTGCTTATCAGCAACAGTAAATACATTCACCTTTGGTGAAATACTTAAGAAACACCAGAGTCAATTTCCCACTGTTTCCACATTATAGAATTCAATATTAGTTTGTGCAGTGCATTTATTTTGAATTTTTAAAGTATTTCACTAAAATATGAACCCTACATAATACTCTTTAATAAATGCTTTTAATTGTTTACCACATTACCACTAAGCACCTATTTCATCTTTTAAAAAAATTATAGCTGTCAATTTAACCCAGATTGAAAGTCAATTTTTTCCATTCTTACTAGGAAAAATACATGTATATACAGAACAGATTTTGTGGTTCAGTCTGAAAGGACTGCATAAAAGGAAAAACTAGAAAAAAGATGGACACTTTCAGTTCAGATAAATGAAGACGGGAACAAATATTAAAAGAAGTCTCAGGGATGCAAAAACTAAATTACCGAATATAAAAACAGGAACGATCGAAAGATTTCGAGAAACTTTCGCATATACAGCTTGTTTCTCCAAACGTTAAGCCGACAACTGTTTATTAGAATTTTAACGAGTTTAGATGATCAATGTTCGTATCTCGGCAGGAAAACTTCCTTATTTGAAACGCGCGCCATCTAGCAACATTTATTCCGATAAGGGTGGGGTGGCGCTCATTAAAAAGAGCGGTATCTAAAGTTTTATGTCATGTAGGTGTAGTATAGTTCGTCCGTCTGAAGCGCAACCCTGGTTGGCATTCTGTCAAAACACTCGCCCAAAAGGGGTGGTATTACTTGCTGCGCGGTGGAAGGTCTTCTCTTCTCCGGAAAGAGCTATGCTGGAAGGAAAAAAAGTCCCTAACCTTCCACCCTATTTTTAGAATAATGCGGTCCGAATGGCGCATGCGTGTTTGCGCTCATGGTCGCGGATGAGACGGTCGAACTATACCGATCATGCAGTGGACGAGAGAGGAGCGCGCGTTCTCCGATAATAACACGTACTTTTCAACGTACTGCATTTTCATCCATATAAATTGGCAGTGGTGCAAAAACTTAATCCACGCGATTTTCTTTCACGAAAAAATGTATGCAAAACCGTTCTTGACAACACGCCTCATGATGCCTTTGCGTTCTTTAACGATGAGACTCATTTTCATCTTTCCGGTTGCAGCATGCATTAAGCAAAATATGTGATAATGGAGTGGCACGAATCCCCGAGAATTTCATGAGCAGCCCCTCCATACAGAACCTGTGACTGTTTGGTATGCATTGTCCAGAATAGACATCATTGGACCATGATTTTTTGGAGAACATTTCTCTGGACGCCTTATCTCCTTACGAAGCGATTGTCAGTGGCCAGCGAGCTCCCTGATTTAGCCCTGTGTGATTTCTTTTTGTGGGGCTATCTGAAATCTCTAACGTACAAAGACCCTGGCTCAACTGAAGAACAATATTCAAGCTGCTATTGACAACATACCCGTTGATATACTGGTAAAAGTGGAAAGAAACTTCAAAACTTGATTATCTCAATGCATTGACGAGAACGGAGGCCACCTTAATGATATTATTTTTAAATCGCAATTGAAAAAAAAAAACTTTTAAGTGTCTCTCTATAACTTGAAAAAAAAAATTAAACTGATATCGATTATACTATTTGTGTTCTTCATTTTTAAAATAAGGTAGTTTCCCTGCCGCACCTTGTACAAGTATTGGATAGATCCCACAGTTTGTCCTGCAGGCTACAATGAAATTATAAGGAAAAGCATACCTTCATAATTGATTTTTCCGTCTTTGTCAATGTCTGTTGCTCTTAGCATTAGATCTAACTGTTCTTCAGACATCGGTTCACCAATCATTTCCATGGCGGTTCGGAGTTCATCCTGAAGTAAATATAAAAGACTGAGTTCAGATTTTACTAATTAGAAACCAGATCACGCTCGTAAGATGAATGATTAATCTTACCCGAGTAATGTAACCATTCCTGTCTTTGTCGAATACACTGAAGGCGGCCATAAGATCAGCCATGACGTCATCCTGCACACTTTGACGAGCCATCCAAGCAAGGAATTCGTCTTCACTCAATAACCTGTCACCTGTTCCAGCCCGAAAAAACATAGTGCATAACAACTTTGTCATGAAGGAGATTAAGTACATCCCATTTACATAATCAAAAGAAAGGTTTATACTCCTATTATAATTATTATATTTCAAAGTATAATTAAATGTTTACATATATATATGTGCATATGTATATAATCATTTAATTATTATCATTATTTTCATATTTTGATTGATTGTATGTAGTTTATTTTAGGTTGACATGCATAATTCGTGTAGGCAAGAGTTTCTAAATTACTTTGGTTTTCTAAAATTTGGTTTTCTACTCTTAATTGACATTTAAGTAATTTTAACTCTAGTCATTTACTTGCTATTTTCACAAAATTCCACTGTTTAAATTTCTTTTTTAGTAATTTACAATTTGGTTTTATTTTTGGTTTTGAATTTTACTTTTACTCTTGCCTATATGGATGATGAAACACAAATTGAGTAATTGAAGAATTATTTTTGGAGGCAACTTCCCCTTGATAAGTTTGGCCTGCTCAACAATTATTCGCTTGTGCAATTTAATTTTTTGGAATAATATATTTTTTCATGGTTTTAGATACGTGCACTTAATTTACATATGCTCTTAGAATTTAAATGATATTGTAAATTAGTTCGCAGCAATGATAAATTTTATTTTTATTTTTTTTTTGCAATTAAATTTTCTTAATTAAATCTTAATTTTATATTAGCTTTATACGAATAGAGATTATTTGTTGAATTCAAATATATATATATATATATGGTTTCAAAAGAATAAATTGAATTTAAATACAAATTTAATTAATTTAATTAATTCTTTGCGCCATTGCTGCAAGGAATGAAATTTAAATTTTAACAAACATGTACATACGTAAAAAGCAAATTTAAAGTTAAAATATATATGTATATATGTATATAAATATGTACATATAAACTTATAGCATTTAAAGTTAAAAGTAAATCGGAGTCAAAGCAAGGGAATTCCTCAAAAATATTAATAATTGCAACCTATATAAAAGTTTTAACACAATATTTAAACAAATCAAAATTAAAACAAAGTAAAAAAAAAAAAAAAAAAAAATCTGAAATTTTTCAGATTTTAAATTACGTCCAAAGGGGCGTTTTTTTAACGTTTTGAGTGTTACCTTTATTTATTAAATATCATGTTCTTTGCACTTAAACCATAAAATTCAGTTCAAGAGCAATATCGCAAAATAATGTTAAATTAAGCATATCTTTAGAATTTCCGATATACACAGTCTCGCGAGCTGGAGATAAAAGTATTTTTTTTTTCTATATAACGTTGCCATTTCTCGCTTTTAAAGCATTGAGTTTGTAAATCAAAAAGTCGTTGAAGTTTTACAAAATATAAAATCTATAATAAAACAAATTCTAAATTTGGGATTTCAGATGCCCATATTCGCAGTAGGATTTCGTCATTCAAAATTCGATGGCTGTATGTACCATTGTTTTATCACAATGCGAGAAATAGACAATCATTTATGCAGATTTTTCATTATTTAATTTCTTCAAATATAATGCAGGACTCTAACATTTTGTGGCAACAGTTTGAAAAGTGAACCGACGTTTATGAGTCCGACGCAAAATGCCAAAACGAAAGCAATAGTCCTTCGGGACTGAAATCCCTTTGGACTAATAAGAATTCATAGTAGTAAAAATTCGATAAATTGAAATGCAAAAAGGATAAAATATATAAGATAATAAAATTTTAAAATTAATCTCCTTTTATTGAAACTCCAATTCAGAACTCATCAGGACAAAATAAACTAAAGTTTCATAAAAATCGAATAATATGTCTCGATCCCGTGTTTTTTTTCCCTGGTTCATTTAGGATCAAAAACAGAAACAAGAATGAATTAAATTTTCATTTAAGAAATGAAATTCGTATAAAACCGCAAAAATCGAATCTCAAGTGTACCAGGATTTTCCCTATTCCGAATCTCAGTTTGGTTTTATAAGAATTTTCCTGTCTTAAATGAAAATTTAATTCATTCTTGTTTCGGTTTTTGATCTTAAGCGAACCAGGAGAACGAAACACGTTTTCCAGACATTAATCGACTTTTATGAAACTTTAGTTCATTTTCCTCCTGATGAGTTCTGAATTGGAGTTTCAGTAAAAGGAAATTAATTTTTTAATTTTATTATCTTGTATATTTTTTCCCTTTTGCATTTTTATTTATCGAATTCGTACTACTATGAATTCTTATTTTAATTTGTTTAGATATTGTGTCAAACCTCTTATTTTGTTGCAATTATTAAAATTGTTCCTTGGCTCCAATTTACTTTCAACTTTAAATGCTTTAAGTTTATTGTACTTAGATCCTGCAACTATAGCGTAGAACAGTATATATATATCAGTTATAGAGGTAACTTTAACACACACACAATAACATAATACTCTAAAGATAAAAAAACCTAATTAGCTTTTTATGTACACGCAATTTGCACAGTGATGCTGCATTTGAATTAATTAACTTTCTTTGAATGGATAACATATTGCAAACATATTTCTCAAACGCCATTCAGTTTTCAGACGTATATAATAACACTATAGTATAAAGAGAAAATTATAACAAATTAGCTTTTCACGTGTATACTTAGTAAAATTTAGGTAAATTGGCTTTGGCTTCAGTCATAAATTAAAAAAAAAAAAAAAAAAAAAAAAAAAAAAAAAAAAATTCAATCGGATTCTAAATCTATAAAACGCTTTCCAAAAATTATTTTTAAATAGCATTTAAATACATTTCATCTGGAAATCTTGGACTTCCAAAGCATATTTTTAGTATCTTACATTATAATGGTATATATTTTAAATGTAGACATCGAAACTAGTCCTGTGAAAATTTGAAAATATAACACTGATTTTTGTTGTTTGACTTCTAAATTAATAAAATGTCATTTGCCAAGAAAAATAAATTTTGCCTGATTTTTTTTTAAAGGAAAAAAAAAAAAAAAAAAAAAAAAAAAATTCAGCTCATAGTTAATAATCATACATTATTTATTTAATAACTGTATATAATTTTTAATTCCTTTTCTTGGCACTCACGTATTAACGTAACGACCTTAATAGATGTCGCCAAATGTTCAATATGTGCCAAACTCTGGCAACCACGCGCATACTGTTCTTCCGAGAATCTTGCCCATAACAGTCCTTCAGTCAAGCAACGCCACCATTTTCGTAGGTTTTTTTTTTTTTTTTTTTTTTTTGTCGTATTCCAGGTTCCAACGTTTTTTATAAACAAATCCTAATATTTTTGACTTAGCTTTAAAATATGAGCTTGTGGAATATGTCAGCAATGGGAAAAAAACTGCACTTAAATTCTTGCAGGAACACAGAATTTTTCTGAAAACTTTTTAAAAGGTAGAACGAAAAAATGCGTTTTGTAGATAGCCGCTGCTGCCGAGGATATACGTTGCCGAAACACAGAAATCTCCGCAATTTTCTGATTTTTTTTTTTTAAAGCGAAAACAAATCGCTGTGTACTACAGGGGAAAAAAAAAATACAGAAGATTTAAAGAATATGTTTTATTTTTTTAATACATCATGTAATCCTTATTAACCATTCAAATCTGAATTTTAAATTACTAAACTATAGTTTCTTTTCATATGTTGATAATATTTACCGACTTACGATAAATATCGCTAGTTTGGGAAACTTTCTTAAAAAAAAAGCGCGAAAGCCACCAACTTGCACCCGATAAGTACTCTTACCCTTTCAGGCTTTAAAAAATCGGGAATTGAGCCAAGGTGGTTGCGTTAATATGTAAGTACCATTTTCTTCAATTAATTCTTGAATGTTAGACCGCGAAAGTAAATTAAAAATTTAATCGAAATTAAAAATATAACTTCATTTTTAAATTTAAAAGGCTAAGATTTTATGTTAATTAATCACACATTTTAAGTTCTGTTACTTTTCGTGTACAGTAGACTAAACTGTCAAGTCCAGCCTGTGACTAAATTAATTAAGATTAGGAAAGATTGGGCAAAAGAATATTAATGCTATCGTCGATACTAAAAAGCAGTGCCTTATTATTTTTTCCACTTTGAATTAAACTTCGAAAATTCTGTTTTTGATATCGCGGATCCTTCTTTTGATAATACATAAGCTAAAAATTGCTTAAATGAAAAGCTATTTGACGATATTTTAGCAACTTCATCTGTTGAATCCAGTTATTTTAAGCAATTTTATATCTTCATATCAATGCATATGAATACTGTATACATACCTCTCTTACTGGCTTGATCTATCAACTTCCCGACCATGGTGTCTGTAAGAACAATTCCGAGTTTATCCAACATGCATTTGATCTCTGTTTCGTTCACTCGACCATCTTGGTTTTTATCAAGCATGGAAAAGGCCGCCTTTAGTTCTGGGAAAAAAAAAAAAAAAAAAAAAAAATCATCAACAGATATTGCAGTCATTTATAAATTTTACAGAGAAAAGCATTAAAATTTATGGTTCTCAGTTATTAACCCTTTGTATTCGAGACCATTTTTCGCTCGGCTGATGCAGAAAATGGAGACGTATATATGTTTTCGCATATTTGGTTAGTTTCTTACAGCTAACTTAAAATGATTTCACAGAAATCTAAGGATTATTTTATGTCTGAAAATATTTGTGGTCCTGCGGCTCATTTGCCAGATACACACGGTATTCTTTGCGGTATTTCTTCACATTCTGTGCACATTATCCATTCTGAATTTTCTGTCTCTTCTGCCACATTCTTTATCATGCTTTCACGTTCACTATTAAATTACTCTGGATTTTCTCCATCTTCTTACTTCATCATTATCTTCGTCACTGCTTTCGTTCTCTCTCGTCAAGCAATCTATGCATAGACCTAATTTCGTTTTTCATCAACGAAAAATCGAATTCATCTTTACTTGAACTGATTCCTTTATCGTACTCCATGCTTACTGGGTTCCGTAATATTGAAAATAATATTCCTACTGCCAACACTGTTGAGTTCGAACCAGAGCCGTAGCTGAGGCAAAGAATATGTATTGTTAGGCATTCTTTTGGCTAAGGTTTTCAGCGCCCGAGAAGAAAGGAAGATTTTGCGCCCCCTTTTGATTGCCAATAATGGAAAACGTTTTATTCTAAAATTTCGTAACATTAATTTGGCGCCCCTTGGATACTGCGCCCGGGACGGATGTTCCCCCTTGCCCTACCGTAGCTACGGCAGTGGTTCGAACAAACGTCGATCTAAAAAACGCATTTAAGATTAAAGATTGGAAGTTGTTTTATACGCATGTATTGCTTAATACACTCATGAAGCGATATTGTTAAAAGCAAACCTAAATAAACATCATTACAGCTCGAATTATCGCGTTAAATCAAGTGGTGATCGAGAGTCACCTCTCCAGTTCAAAGGGTTAGCCCTTTCCGGCACGGTACCTTTTAAAGTCAAAGTTTTGATTAAAAAAAAAAAAAAGTATTAAGCCTAGAGGAGTACACAAGTAAAATTTTATGAAGATAGCACTTATCGTTTTAATTCTGTGGGTATGCCCCAAGTGGCACACCGATTGAATAGAGCTTCGAAAAGAGTGCTGAAATGAGCATTGCTGTCAATAAACTGACCGATGAGATGCAAGAAAACAAAGAATACAGACTCTCAGTTGCCCTAGATTATCGGGGAGCCCGGTCTGGGCACACCTAGGGTTCGCCGTTTGATTTTAGGCAAGATTTCAAGGTAAAAAATTTAAAACTAATATAGAATAAGGAGATTAGGATACAGCCAAAAAATAACATAGAAATTTCTTTTCAAACAATTCCTTTTATACCTTAAAAAAAATCTGGAAGATTTCTTTGAAAAATGAGGGTCTTAAAAAACTAAACATGGCTAAAATATATGGACTGGTTTGTGTTGAGCTGCCATCTACTATAAATAAAGAAGGTTCAGAGTAACCTATATATCCTTTTTCCTTCAATTTTTCTGTGCGTACAGAAGGAAATTTTTAGGTGTGTCCAGACCGGACACACTGTGCCGCAAAGGGTTAAATACTAAAAATTATTCTTGAGGGAAGTTGAATAAATAAGCTTTCGAATACTTGCTCAAAAGATCCAAGAATGGACTTATGAAAAAACCATTATTCCATAATTATTATCTAAATATAAATAGGTAAAGGAGAGAAAAATTCCACTTCTTCAAAGCTCTCACGTCAGCCTTCATTTCTCATCGCATTAAATACGCTATTTTTTTATTTTAAACATCTGCAAGTAAATATAATTTTTTTTTTTCAGTCATGGAAAGATAAATTACGTTCATCCCACAGGCTTCCCATTGCGCCGTCTTCTCATTTCTGATTGCAATGACAACTGCTATTTTATTTTCCCCGGCGTAGTTAATTCCGCTGTTTCTTCTTTTCAGCGTATTATGTTGGGCTATTTTTATATTATGAGATGAAATAAAATTAGGCTTTTATCCTAGTATGAAACTAATCTGTAATGATGTATTTACTGGTTTAATATGAATCTTAGACGCATACATTCATGCACAGTTTAAAAACAATCGAGGGAAAAGTTTTAAGGAGACAGTTCCAACATTTCAAAAGGTTGCAATGTAAAATCTCTGCAGAGTGAAAATTGTATTGGTAAAATATTCATTTTACTTTAGTAGGTTAAATGCCAAAATTTCCATACCTTTACCTGCAAAATTCACATAGATATGCGTAATTAATTTTCATTGCGATGACCTATATTTTTAATAATTAGTACAGTTTTTACACCGAAATACTAAACTGTTGTTTTGAACTTTTATAGGATTTTGCTCTCTTTAGACCAGGCGTCTTTTTCTAAAAAAACTTATTACGTGCTCCGCCCTTAGGTACTACACGGAAAAAGAGCGATGCCCGTGGAGGACATTTTAAGGTAAACTCTTTCACATCCACGTTACACATGGGGGAAACCCACGAAAACGCCCATGCAACCAGCCGAATCCCGGATCGAACTACCAGTATTCAGTGGTTTTTACCACTCGCCGGCCTAGGCCAGGCGTCGGCAACCTTATTTGGCTGAGGGGTCAAAATCAACCAATATGTGTGTATTAATAGGACGTTTCGGGTCAGTGGTATTTTCATTTTACAAAAAGTCTTTCTTGATGAATAATAAGATAAATTTTATTGAGAAAATAATTATGACGCGTTTTAAACTTTAAATATAAAAAAATTACAATTATAATTATTATAAAAACAAACATAAGTGAATGAACTTTATTTTTCTTTCCGATATCAGTGGCTACCCTGATGTTGAACTAGTGACATCAGTTTGGTCAAGTCTGGCTTATAGTTGGTCGTCTTAAGATTAATTAAAGCATCCGAGTTTTAAGTAGTTAAGTTGCTCCTGTTCTTACTTAAAATAAATTTCATGCAGGAAATTATTTGCTCGCTCTTATAAACCGGATGCGGACAAAATGGTAAAGCTAATTTTTTGGAATTATGGATTACTAATCAGTGTTGCCAAACTTACCGATTCTTCTTGAAATTAGGTTACAATTTTTATTTTAAAAAATAAAATGCATGTGCTTTACTGAAACTTCGTAATCAAATAAAAATATTATTATTATTATTTATTTCCGGTTTACTTTTTATGTATTCCTCGTTTCATATTTCATATTTATGTTTTATAATTTATTTTTCCTCGTTTCATATTTATGTTTTAAAATTTATTTTTATATATTATACATCGTTTTCGGAACTCGCGTGGGTCACTTGAAATTATGAGGGTGACCCGCGGGTCATAGATTTCAAGGGCTAAACCAGGAACTGTAAAGTGATTTAAATCTGTAAATTCGTATGCGAAGTTTGCTTGGAAAAGTGTAAAATTTATTACATTTTACTTACTAAAGCACAGTAAAGAAGTGGAATGGTTGCCGAACAACAATAGCATAAAAAAGTATACTCTCTCTTTTAGGATTTTATGTTTACAGATATTACAGTGTTGAAATTGTTTTGATTTAATTCATCATTATATTTTCCGAAAATTTTAATAGGAATTAAATACTTAGGATCCTACCATACCTAGATAGCTACCATACCTACATACCTGGGAAGTGCTAAATGAGTATAACAACTCTTGCAAGATTGGACGAACAACTAGGAACTTTGAAAAAGAAACATGATCAAGCAAGAATACAGAGGCATAGGTACATTAGGTACAGAGGCCTTGAATTCCCTCTTGACTCTTCACAATCTCTCTAGGAATTCTTACTTTTCCGCAGCCTGGCGAAAATCATCTGTCATTATTCCGATAGCTAAGAAAGATAAACTAGTAGAATGTCCAGATAGTTACAGATCAGTATCACTAAACTCTAGTAGCTATATTAGCTATAATTATCACTAAATTCTATATTAGCTATAATATAGCTAATATAATCGATAGAATGGTCAATGAGAGACTTGTGTTTTTATTTAGAATATCATGATCTTTTAGAAGATACTCAGAGTAGATTTATAATTTATCAGTCAACAGGTCATAAGACTATCACACGCAATTAAAGACAGTTTGGATAACAATGAAATTTAGTGCCAATTTTTGCTGATTTCAAAGCACCATACTATCGTATTTGGAGATCTAAATTGATTTATAAACTAAAAAGCCTGGGAATCAGTGACAAAATGCTCCGGTGGATAAAGAATGTTCATTACTCAAAGATTTTGCGCAGTTTGGTATGTATTGGAAATCTCTGATTACAGACAAATTCATTGTGTGTCTACCGTAGGAAAGCGTGATTAGCACAAGTCTTATAATGTATATATTAATGATCTCCCAGACAAAATTAAAAAGTAAAGGACATTGGATGTGCTGTATATGCTGATGACTTGGTACTATGAACCTCAACACCTAGAAAATAGACTGATAAAATGGTGCTTAGGATCAATCAGGCTCTGAGAAATTTAATGGAAATGAATATTGTCAAGACCATGTACACTGCTCAAAAAAAAAAAAAAAAAAAAAAAAAAAAAAAAAAAAAAAAAAATGGGACAGTCCTATATCTCCCGATCTACTGGGCCGATTGACAAAATTCAAATTGCGTTCTTTATGTCTCGAAAGCGCGACTTAGGATATATATTAGATTTATATATAGCACTATTCTAACATAGGTATTTTGACACAAAATCGGACTTTTTCTGAAATAACATACCAGTTTTTTTACATATTTCGATTTTACGACTCAAATTACGCCTAAATATGAAATTTTATAAAATTTGGAGCGAAATTTACGGAGAAATTCACAAATTTATGTTGGCACTTTTTTGTCAGTTTGCGCCAAGAATACTTTACTTGGCGAACTTCTTAATATATGGTAACCTAGTTTCCTTTCCCGTGAGAGGAAAAAAAGTCACCATCGTTCCTTTTTTCCAAATAATATTCTTTATATTATATTTTAATTATAACTTATTATTTTAAGTAATTTTTTCTTTTTCGAATTTCATTTTAATTGTTTAAGTTGCACTTTTTTTTTTCTTTTTTTTTTTTTTTCGAATAACTGTTTTAAAAATTTCTATTTACCTATTCAAACTGCGTAAATAAAGGTGCAGCGTTTATTTTTTTTCCAAATAGTTTTCTTTATATATATTTTTCGTCATAGTTATTATTTTAGGTTTTTTTTAAATTTTCATACTTTTATTTTAATTGTTTGTATTGCATTGTCTCTTCAGATAATTGTTTTAAAATTTTCTATTTATTCCTTCGAACTGAGCATTTTAAATGTATTTATTAATATCAATTTTCCAGAATTTGATTTTATTTATTTGAACTGCATTTCTTTCGGAAGAATACTTTGTAACCCAGACTACGATGCGTTTGAAAACTGCGTACTGTATTAAAAGAGAAAATAAAGTAAAGTACAGTTTTACACGCCTTTCAATGTTCCGTTCAGAAAAAATATATATAAATAAGAGAGATGTATAACTGATATTTTAACTTAGGATGACTTGCATACGCTGCTTTAAACAGTTTTATCATTGTGCCCATTGCTTTACACAATTTTATCCTACATTTGGTTTCTTAAAATGTTATTCATATTTTAGTCAAATATTTTATTTTTGAAATCGCAAAAATCAAATATCATAAGATTGAAAAGTTTTAAATTTAAAAAAATACGAATACTAAATTTTACGGAAAAATTTATTTTTCTTCTCTTTTTCTTTAAGTATTCTGAAAGTATATTGAAAAGTATCCAACTTTTCGAAACATTTTGGTATTTCTGACAATCATTTTAAATAAAGTTATCGCCTTCCATTTCATAAAGGCCCACAAACGGCCGAGCGGTAAAGTTGCTGAACACTGGTAGTTCACTCCGGGGTTCGAACCCCGGTAAACGGGCTGGTTGCATGGGCGTTTTCGTGGATTTTCTCATGTGTACCGCGTATGACAGCTGGTTTCCCTTAGAAAGTTCTTCACGAAGTATTTCGTCAGAGCCTTTATCAGTCTTTACAGGCTAAACATTTTGAAGGTATGAGATGAAAGGAAAGACTGGTTTCATCAAAAGGTTTTGGTTTATTTTATTATGACAAAGCACACTACGGCTATCTGCCTAAGGGGAGGGATGCCTTCCTGGAGGACTTTTTAAGGGAAACTGGCTCGCATACACGTTACACATGGGGAAAACCACGAAAACGCCCATGCAGCCAGCCCGTTCGCGGGATTCGAACCTCGGACCGAACTACCAGTGTTCGGCGACTTTACCGCTCGGCCGCTGTTTAATCAGGAGGACAAAAACACTCCTTTAGGTGATATCCACATACAATGCTGGATAAACTCCTGAATCTTCAAATAATTTGACTGAGAAAATCATGGTATTCTCCATTTATGATACGATATGATGTTCTATAACGTAATTTAAATTTATACAACCATATAGTCTAAAACCAGTCGCTCTTCACTTTAATCTGCAATGATATCGTTTTTGTCTTTTCTGCTAACACAAGCTCAATTGATGGTATTTGCTGGAGTACACGTCCAAGTGTTTTCTCTTTGAACACCTAAATTCTTTGAAGTATCCTGAAAGTATATTCGAAAGCGTCCGACTTTTTGAACATCTTGGTATGTCTGACAGCCAAATTTCCCTGCAAATTTTTGCTTACTTTTCTCCCTAATTTTCTTCTTTCCTTCTACAGTTATTTTCAGTGCTCACACAAGAAAATTAAGATTTTTCGACTGCTAGGTTTCCATACATTTTGCATTCTTGTCAATTTTTTAAAATATCAATTATATGAATTGCGTTTCAGCTAAAGACAGCTTTTCATTTTCTAGTCATTTTAGCTATAAATAAAGTTTAAAGCGAAGTCCAAAGGATAAATATTTTAATTAAAAGATTTTTGCTAAATGACAAAGAAATAAAACAGTCTAGCAGGGTTTATTCTGTACCACAGAGTAACCCGATTCTTATATCGGCTGAAACAATCTAAATCATACTAAAGATCATGTTTTTTTTTATACAGTCTATAACGCGTGAGAAAAATTAGCTTCTTAAAACATTCTTTCTAAGAGGATTAATATAAAAGATTATATTTATACATATATTTTTAAAGCTGGGACTTGAACCAAACTGTCAAACTTTTAAAGTTTAATTTACATGGTGGTTATAATTAAAGTTTCAATTTGAAAGGTCATAAAAGGAAAACTACCGGACCAAATGTTATCAAACTTGGGAATCGTGTAAAGGAGGTTATGGGAATTTATTTTCCGCGGGAAAAAAAAAAAAAAAAAAAGAGTTCAAAAACTCACCACCAGGGGGAAAATGGCGCTGTATACAATATTGTTAAATGAAATAAGACACGAAAACATCTGTTTAAAATGCGTTTAATATTTTCCGAAACGTGTTACAAAGCATGTTCAATGTAGCGTCCAGCATTTTCCGAAAGCAAGTTAAATCATGTTACTGCATTCTCAACAGCAGCTTTTAGCATATCAGGTTTGGTTTTGGTTTGGTTTATTAGATTACGACAAAGCACTCGAGGGATATCTGCCTTAAGGGAGGGATGCCTTCGTGGAGGACTTTTTAAGGGAAACTGGCTCGTATACACGTTACACATAGCATATCAGGAGGAATGTTATCAGTGTATCACATTTTTCATTTCTGCCAAATTGTTTAGATTATCACCATAAACAGTGCTTTTGAGATAACCTCATAGACAAAAGTCACAGAGGTTGAGGTCTGGTGGGAAGAGGGGAAGTGTTGGCCTATAAGACGTTCATTCGTGAAATGTTGCCTAAGTAACTATGCGACACTCTTGAGGTGGTGCCTAGCCCTGCATAAAAATCGTAGTATCTAAAATGCCACGTTACTGCAGTTCATGTATCACGAAACATTTTAATATTGGCTCTAAGTGAGCTGCAATCACAGTAGTCCAGCTGTCGACTGCTTTTCAGAAAAAAACGGTTCAGTTATAAAACTAGCTGTCATTCAACAGTAAACGGTGTGAAATGACTATTATGCAATCGAATGCAGTAGGAGAATGCAACGGAACTAGATAGATAACATGAGAGATTTCTTTGGCCCAAATCGATTAAAAGCGCTTTGAATCAGTATCTTCATGTTTTATTGCCGAATTCAGGCTTAAAAATTTACAAATTAGCGATTTCCAGATTGTACGCACTTGTGAGAGTGATTTGCGATCTCACATTTTCTAATCGCTAATTCGTGGTTTTCACGGACGAAATTCTCACTTACAGGGATGGCACACACGACATTTATCGAATTTAACGTCTTTAAATGGTAATTTGCCTACTTCAAAGTTTCTTAAGGCTATACAACATATTAAACCCGTTTAACAAAAGGTTAAGTTAGATTCCGACCCGTATTTCGTTTAACAATATTGCATACAGCGCCATTTCCCCCCCTGGTGGTGAGGTTTCGAACTTCCTTTTTTTCGCGGAAAATAAATTCCCATGACCTCCTTTACACGATTTCCAAGTTTGATAACATTTGATCCAGTAGTTTTCCTTTTATGACCGTTTCAACGTGGAACTTTAATTATAACCACTCTGTATATTATTAAATTTTAATTTGAAGCTATGCATTATATGTATACCATATAATGCATAGCTTCAAATTATTTTCGCTTTTATGGAAAAATAAAAAAGCGAAGCAAATATACTTAGTATAATGGACCAAAACTGAAAACATTTCCCCTCCCTCCGAAAATAAAATATTGAAATTTCGAACTTGAATTTATTGGGTTATCGAAATATTTAATTTGACTTATCTTCTAAGTCCTAGTTCCGACAACAATTCCGTCAAAAATTCCGAATTACTTAAGCTAAAGTAAAAGATTTAGTATATATTCACTGTATGTTAATAAAGTAATCAGAGTGTAATAAAAATAGATTATAGAATTTACGCTGATGTAACTTTTTGTTTGACTGCACAACATGTAATGGAAGAGAAGGTTTGTAGAGATCTGTTTTTGACATGTCTCTAAAAGTAGATGTCATTAATTTTGTCTCTTCAATGTCAAAAAACTTTCCTTTGAGAGGCAACTTTAGTTTTTGGGAAAGAAAAAAAATCACAAGAAGACAAATTTGAAGAACATGCAGGACGATTGAGTACACATACTTATTTTCGGAACACAAGCGGTTGTCCGACTGGTTATTGAATAATGAAAAGATGCATTGTCATGCAATACAAAACATTTGGAATACGTTTTCTGGCTGAATAACGTAAGATTAAAAGTCATCTGCTTAATTCACATCCATTTACAAGTCAACTACTCGGGCAATTGCAGAATCGTTTTGATCCTGAGCTTGTAAGACAAACCTAATATCACTGGATTTAAACACTTCATTAATCTTCCGAGAACGTTCCTTCTTTAGCTCATATTCCAAGAATATTAAGTGAATACAATTATTGCCAAAGAAATTGAATATTCATTTGCACTACGGCTTGGTAGTTTACTAACGAGTTAACAAAACTTAAATTCTGCTTTTTGTGTCTAAGAATACAACAATATTTTAAATATTTACAAATAAAATATTAAATTGGAGATTTAATTGGAGCCTCATAAGTTGCCTAGCATTTGAAAAAAAAAAAAATTGTTAAATACTAATTGTTTGCTGCTCAGTCTAACCCAGGCTGCATGGTTGGTTTTCGTAGTTTTTTATGTTCTCTTTACAAAGGTTCTCTAGGAAAGCATCTTAATCAAATAGCTCCCATGTTCTTTCTATGTTCAAATAACCAACTAACCTAGTTTAAGCGCGATTTCCAAGTGAAGTTACTAGTAAAATCCGAATACTCATTAAAAATCATGTAGCTAGCCAATCGGGAGTAACATGAAAGATACGGCGCCAATAATTGAAATGTTGTTACGGTACGCTGTTTCTTAACTTAGATGGTCATTCTTTAATTAAATAGCCTACCAACGGCTGAGCGGTAAAGACGCTGAACACTGGTAGTTCAGTCCGAGGTTCGAATCCTGCGAACGAGCTGGCCGCATGGATGGTTTCGTGGTTTTCCCCATGTGTAACGTGTATACGAGCCAGTTTCCCTTAGAAAGTCCTCCACGAAGGCATCCCTCCCTTTAGGCAGATAGCCCTCGTGTGCTTTGCATAATTAAATAATCCAATCGAATCCTTAATTAAATATAATTGATTTGTAAATTCTACTAGAACTGACGGTAAGAACTGAAGTGGAAATAAGTAATATGGTGTGCAATCTTGATTAATATAAAATTAAAAATATTTGCATAGAAAAATGTTTGCATTCAGACAGAAAGTTTTTTTGAAATATTTGCAATTACTTTATAAGAAGGATTTATTAATAACCGTAATAATTACTTATTATATTACTGATGATTAGGATTCAGTTCTTGACAATTACATTCTAAATTAGAATTTTAAGGATATAATGAAAATACGCTACGCACAAAAATACATTTTAGGGAAAAAAATGAGTTGATTTTTTATGTTTTAAAACCTCTTAAATTCATTTAGTAAACACCGTATTCTCGTTGTTTATTGAATCCAGAATTTTGGTGTCGTTTATATAATTATTCTTACTTGTCCATAGATCTGCTGACTGAATCCAGCCATTAAGTAGCTGCAGATCATTTCTACATAACCATTGAACTTCCATTAATTCAGTCTCTAGAGGGTTGTATGTTTATATCATAATTTGACTTTATGATTATTCTAAATATTATGTTTCTATAAAAATATATTGTGCTTTAAAAATATGGATAATAGTATCAGCCGCTCTTTCAGGCACTTCAAAAGCAACAGTTTGTTTAGAAATAAATTATGCAGTTAATGTCATAAAATTCAAATAAATATCAAACGAAAATTCTCAGTTTTAGACAATTCGATTTAAACGAAGTAAAGTAGCAGACGATAAAACGCCGAAGGTAAAAATTTACTCTTACAAAAACTTACTCTTAATTTTTTTAAAAAAAGAAAAGATACGAGAGAAATTTAAAAAAAAAAATAGTTAAAAATCTGAATAATATCATGTATAATTTAAAAAATAGCCTTTCATATAGTATTAATAAATATTTATTACGCATCATTGAGGGAAAAAATGTCATATAATTAATTCTCCGTAAAATTTTACTTGAAGTTTAAGGTTAAAAATAGCTGTGGCAATTCAGTGTAAAAAATCCATAGACCACATTTGGCGTTATTATCGCTCAAAAAAAAGGTGCCAAATTTCAAAACGCGAAATTATGTAAATTCGTGTATATCTTAGAAAATTTTGAATAAAAAAGTCTAATTTTTTGCAGATATGCTTAAAAATACACCTACTTTAAGATGATGGTAAAAATTTTATGGCTTATAATTCAAAATTTTTTTCGAAAAATCTATAGAAATTATTTAAAAATAGAAATTTAAAAAATAAAACGCAAAAAATGGGTAAATTTTATTTGGAATGAACCAAAATTTCGAAATGTGAGAGAAAAAATCAAAAAAGTTTAATAAAAAAAGAGATATTAATAAATATTTGCCAAATTCAATTAACATTGAGGAGCTAAAATTTTGAGAGCTAATATTTTAAAAACTATTCATACGATTTTTACAAAACTTGGTATTCTGGCATAATTTGAGTCGTAGAATCGAAATATGTAAAAAATTGGTATGTTATTTCAGAAAAAGTCCGATTTTGTGTGAAAATACCTATGTTAGAATAGTGCTATATATAAATCTAATATATATCCTAAGTCGCGCTTTCGAGACATGAAAAACGCAGTTTGAATTTTGTCAATCGGCCCAGTAGAACGGGAGATATAGCACTGTCCCATTTGTTTTTGAAAAGTGCACAAAACTAACTGTACACTAAATCATTAACCAAATAAAACGGACTTAAGTGTAATGGTAGAGGCATGCAGGTGACTGAGAAAGCTATTATTTTACAAGTGAAATTTGAAAAAAGCTCTCTTAGCAGAGACATATTGATAACGTGACTGAAAGAGCTCGAAAAAGGCTAACGGCGATTCAAATACTCGAGCAGATAAAATGGAGTTGTGGAAGAAAAACTTTTAAATAAAACATAATTTATGTGTCAAGCAGTTAATTTGCTATTGTTGTGAGGCCCTGATTACCTGTAGCAACTTAAGCATTTCAAAACTTGAAGTTTTTCAAAATGAGGCCATGAGGCCTATGTTCTTGGAGCTGTGAAAATCAGTTCAGTACAGGGAATGCTTTTCCTCATAGGCAATAAACCATAGGAGAAAACTATTCAGGAGAAAGCTTACTATATGAGAAATAAATTAGATCGCCATCGACAGAGTCATGGAGAAACTGTGATATCTCTAGACCGAGATGACTGAAGACTCAGGATGGATTTTTGCAGAAAGGTTTAGAACTGACATCACACTGCTGCCTCCTGGATCATCCCAAAGAAGAGCTATTGAAACCAACAAGTCCTATCCACCTAGAATCTATTAGAATTGAATGTTATTTGATATATGCTAAAATAAAATCATCATCAATCGATAGTGAACTAGAAGCAGCTGCTATGGAAACAATTTACTTCAAGTATCCAAAGAATAATTGGCTTCACATATAAACTGACGGATCGAAAATGCTTGACAAAGTCGGAGTTGGTGTGCATTCAGAATGTTTTGCATTCTATTCTTTTCTTGGTCCATTTCGGACCAATTTGGATAGAGAAATGGAAGCAATTAGAGTTGCAACTGAACAAATCAATGATAGAAGAAGCCAACTAAAAAATATTATTTTTTCAGATTTCCTTTCACCCATTCAAGCGATTTCTGTATACAAAATCGCGGAATCAAAAATTACTGAATTTTATAGAAAACCTCTTTACCTTTTAGACTAAAAAGGGATGACTATTGTCTTACAGTGAATCTTGGTTCACACTGGAGTAACTGGTAATGAATGGGCTGATAAAACTAGCTAAAAAGGGAATTGCAATTTGCTATCAAATAATAGTGGGATACCATTTACATCAATGAAAAGAATAATAAAAAATGCTATGAGGAAAAATTTTTTTATGATAAATTACTTAAGGAAATTAAGAATAAGAAGCGGAGGGATTCGATTTCGAATATCCCGGACTCTCTCAGATCCATCGCAGTTGCGGTGTTTAGTTTGGAGACGGGTCATGATTGTCTGCCTAAACATTTGCTGATATTGCATCGGTATATATGATAATCCCTTGTGTACTTTGTGCAACCAAAAATTTGAGATGGACAGAAATCATTTGCTAAAAAATTCTTCGGTGAAGGAAGAAAACTTAAACTATCGATATTGACAGGTTAAAGAGTTGATGCAGTTGACATCCAGCGACTAAATTATTATTATTATTATTATTTTAATGCTTAATGTAGTCATATTTTATACCACTTTACAGTTTCGATGCAGTTATTGTTATTGTAATGAGATTAATTACTGTTTTGCCTTTTTGTAATTCTATTTTTGTATTTGTTTCATGAGGAGTTTCAACGATGTATAAATAATTCTTAATTTTGAAAGTAACACATCTGAACTTATTTCATGACAAACTTACGTTTGATTGGCTAATATTATGCAGACACTGAATGTATCTTATATACCGTAACCCGGCCTTATCTTGCCTTTTTATTGTAACCTTTCGCAGTAGATATATACTTCCAGTTACAAAAATGTTTTTAATGACACGAAGATTCATATTTTTGCATTTTTAAATTTAAAGAAGTTCATTTTGTAAAAATTACGAAATTAAAATTTTTATATTTTCCTAGGTCCTTTCAGGTGAGTCTACCAGCAGCCGAACGGTAAAATCGCTGAACTCTGGTAGTTCCGATATGGGTTCGATTCCAGGGTTAATTGCATGGGCGTTTTCGTGGTTTCCCATGTGTTATGCATAAACTAGCCAGTTTCAATTAGAAAGCATCCTTCTCCCTCAGGCAGATAGCCCTAGCGTGCTTTGCCTCACTTCCAAAAATATTTAGAAGCCTTATCTCATCCGTATGTTTTTACTTTTGATTAGCATTTAAATTTTCACTTTTATGAATTACGTTGAACCATAGATATAACAAATGTTGAGTATGCGACATTTAACATAATGACGCAGAATATTTCGCTTCTTAAAAAGGAGATATTTATCTGAGACTGAATAAAAAAAAAAAAAAAAAAAAATCAGAACCTGCATGATTCAGTGCCACGACGTATACAGGCTCCCATCGCTCAGCGCGTCAAAGTACTGATTTGCGACTTTTGTTTTGTTTTTTAGTCTTGTAAATTTGATCGTTTATTTGAGCCACTATCAGCACTATGCAGAATAAATTTCACATATTATACTGATAGTGGTTCAAATAAACGATCTGAAGATATTTATCTGAGACTCTGCCGCACAAACGTTATAGTGGTTAGGGAAGCCGACTGCGATGCCGAAGGATTCGGGTTCTAATTCCGGAGAAGACATGGATGTAAATTGTCTGTCCCCTCATAGGAGATAATGGTGGCCGCTTACTAGGTGCCTCCATAATAAAATGGCCACCACTTTCGGCGTTAGGAGTGGTCAATGCTAGAAAGGCAAGTGCCCACCGGGGAAAAAAGAAAAAAAAAAAAAAAAGAAAAAAAAAAAAGAAAAAAAAAATCTGAGACTTTTGAAATTTATAAAATGTTTGACTGATCCATTGAACTAAGGTTGAATTTTACCTAGTTGCATACTTCTTACTCATCTATAATTTAAAAGATCTATTTTAGGTTTGGGCTCAGAAATAATATTTTTAAGTCTTGAAGTAAAGAAGCTTTTGAGTTAATTGGTCCTTTAATAATTATTTAAATAATTTTTCTTTTAATAAAAGGATTTTCGTAATTTGCAAAGTTATTTTACCATATTTCGCTTCAAACACACATCCACTTATACACGAGAAATCCAGCTTTGTTGATTTATTGATTTGGGAAAAGGTAACAAGAAAGTAAACACTCTGCCTATTCTTTAGTCTATAGAAAGCGCAGCCTACATGTAGTCTTGAACAAGGTTCTCATAAGATCAGTTGCTATGGCGACCGCTTCCGTTAGTTTCATATTTCTTTTACAAAGTTATCTTTCCTTTACAACCTCTGCTTCTTATGTTTCTTTCCAAAGAGGCATAAGAAGTTCTTACAAAGAGCAACCTGGGAAAAATAATTCCTATTTTGGGGCGAATAAGTGTTCTGAATAAAGCATGATGTATCTATGAACTGAGTCACGAATCCCTCTTGGCCAGTAGAGCTGGATATATAGTCCTCAGAAATGGTAGGAAATGTTTTATTCATTGATTTTACTATTTTATACACTCACTACATCTTCTAAAAGGCAACTAAGAGCCAGAATAAATATTATAGTATCGAATGGAAAAGTGATTTGGCAATACAAAGTTAGGGAAAAAAAAAAGGCCAGCTCAATTTTGCAAATACAATAATTAACAAAAGAATTAGTTTTCTGAAGATTGTCTGAAAGTGTTTATCAAGCTTAGGTTTGTTTTATGTAATTATGGAAAAGCACACGAGGGCTATCTGCCTAAGGGAAGGGATGCGTTGGTGGAGGACTCTCGAAGGGAATCTGGCTAGTATACATGATACGCATGGGGAAACCTACTAAAATGCCCATGCAGCCAGTCCGTTTGCCAGATTCGAACTACCAGTGTTCAGCGATTTTATCGCTCGGCCACTGGTGGGAGGTGATCGAGCCTAAAATCAAATAGTTAGTTAATAATATTAATAAAAAGAAAAAATAAATTAATTTGATGCTGAATCAGAGCAATACTAGAAATCACACTGACCATTTTCGATTAAATAGCTATAATTATAAGGCAAAGTATGTGAGGGCTATGCCTCAGGCCAATTTGACTGAATAGCAACTCGGCGGATGGAATCCTAAGGTCTCCTAGGTCCTACCACCATCATTAAATATCGAATCAACAAATTTAAGCAACCTCATTCCGCAAAGACACTATTAACCAATGTCTCGAATTCGAAGCTGAGCCAAACGGCGTTTAACTCGGCATTTTACTATCCATCATACCGAATCATATTGCTATCCATCATACCTGATTTCGGAGGAATTCAGTCTATCAGTTTCCAACATTCACAGTAACTTTTTCCACAGCTCTGTTAGTAATTTAGAAGATATGTCAAATATAGCCTTTGTAGTAATGGTGCATTACATTTGATCTCGTTTTTTCTCAAAAGACGCAAATTCTTTAAAATGTCTCATATAGGTTTGATACATAAAAGAATATTTGTTACTTCCTTGTAAGTGGCGAGTTAGTCAAGCAAAGGGAGTATTGCAATCGAGAAAAAATTTCAGCTATCATATTTCAACGAAAATATCCATTTCAACCGATCTCGAAACAATTTGAACTATGTTTTTGCGTGACATCTGTACTTACAGACAGAACAAAGGCCTATTTTTGCCAAAAAAGATTGTAAAATGGATTGAAAAGTTATATTTTCTTCACGTCTCAACGTACGTACATATGAATGTATCCCGCATAACTCAAGAACGAGTAGCCGTAGAATATTGAAATTTTGTATTATATGGGACTTCTACAACATGTAGTTGTGCACCTCTTTTTTCTTGCAGTCGGCCGCACCAACTGTATCCCACTCTGTAACCTGGTTCGGTGAACTTAGTCTTTTTATTCTCATATATTGGTATATTGTGCATTTTTGCTTTAAAAATGATTGAATTATGTGGCTTTTATATTCCGGTTAAGGGTCTTATGCCTTTAGTTAATCTGCACGCAATAATTGTAGAATTATCAAGAATTTAAAAGTGGCGAGTTAAGCCTAATGAACCGCCATTTGTTTACATTTGAAACTCAATAGAATAGTGAATGAAGTCTGTTTCTGCACCTTCAGTGTGTTTTTGCCGAGTAGGGCCGAAAGTAAACTCTCAGTTTTATGCACTGAAAAATCTGCCTTCTTGCCGCCGGCCGAATTCCTCGTTTTTGCGTAGAAACTCTAATTTTCATTGTAAATATTTTTTAACTGTTTAACTGTATTTGGTATTTTTATGTTTTTCTATATTTTTCAAATTTTAATGCAGATTTTTTGAGTTTTTATGTATTTTTGCCTTGCCGGGAAGTGAGAACTGAATTAATTGAATGAGAAATAGATCTCTTATGAAATTCGTGGAAATAAGTTTAAATGAAATGCAGCAAAAAAATGTGTCTAATTTAATAGGCCATACAACGAAGTCACATGGTGTCCATATCAGATACTTTCTTATTTATAAGAGACAAAAATTCTTTAAATGAAAACAATAATGCCATCTGAGGTCTTAAAAAACACATTTTAAGAATGTGTTTAGTTTTAGGAGTGTAAAATCTGTTCGTTCACAGTCGCGTAGAAAATTTAATTTAAAATCTGGCAGCAGTGCAGAGATTACCTGAAAATGCCTTAACGTGAATATTCCAAACCGTATGGACATTATTAAATTCTTGCGATTCACGGTATTACCAAGAAGGAGTTTTATTACGATTAGAAGTCTCCAAGCTATTTCTCTTAATGTAAAATGGGAAAACATTCAGACATTGTAATAGAATAAGTTTAACGCAGAATAGAAATGTTATTGAAAGCTGAAGTTTAACCTAAAAGTTTCTAACTTTAGAATATAAAATTTGGAATTCTGTTTGGAAAAAGTCTGAGTAAAAATACAAATAAAATTCTTGAAATAAGATAACTGAATGTGAGGAAGTATTTCAAAATTACAATCATTCTCTTTTCAGTCAAAATATGATTATTCGTAAAGATTTTTATTCGAGGAAATTTATCTTTTAGGGAGAACTTCTTTTCAGTAATACTTTCGTTCGTACGCAAGCTTTCCTATTACTTTTTGGAATAATATGTAATTACTTTTGAAGAACGCGGGTTTTAAACTATGATTTTCATTCACACAAATTTCTTTCGTAAATGTATCAAAGATTTACAGCAATTTGAAAAAACAGAAAGTGAACCACTTAGTTCCTAAAACTGAGTCAAACTTTAAAGAATTCAGTGTTCCGTGAATAAAAAATATGTGTATTTAAAACTAGCCTATTTATTATTCTTTGCTATCACCAGGCAAGGCAATAATCATGCAAAGTTAAAGGTTTGACGAGAGTAAACATACCAGAATTTACATAGCACTATTTTATACATCCAGAAAGGACTGGATGTATTTCATACATTCACAAGAAAATCTGGCATTGTAGTAAATGGGGCTCTTGTTACTTTTTTATTATTTTTCATTTGAATTCAATTACTTTTCATCGTGGTTAGTGCAATATCAGAAAAAAATTTAATAACATAGTTCCATGTGAAGTCCTTCTAGCTTTACTGTAATTCTTTGTGAAGGAAAGGTTGACTAGCTTAATTTATTATTGGTATAAATATCTTATTAACAGTGTATGTATCATAAAAAATTTGCATTAACTCTTCTGATTCCTTTGTGTGCAGTTCGTGTTTAATTACGTTTATTGTCATAAACAAATTCATATTATTAAGTTATCCGTGCATGAATTCCACATTTGTAAATAAGAATAAAGTATTTTTTCACATTTTGTTTTCATTTTTGTTCGGTTTCATTTGTTTTTAGCCAAAAGGGGCGATAGGTCAAAAGAGCTATTAGTCTCGAAACGGTATTTTGCCTCGAATCACTAAAAACGTTGAACGTTTCAAACTGTTATCACGAAATATTATCGTCCTATATTATACTTAAAGAAATCAAATAATAAAGAAACCGCATGAATATATGTACGTTTCTCGCATTATGAAAATCAATGATACAGCCATCAAATTCTGAATAACGTAGCCCTCCACCCGAACATGGGCACCTGGAAGCCCGAATTTTAAATTTCGATTTTGTTTTATTAAATACTTTAAGACGTTTTGATTAAAAAAACACAGCGATTTCAAAGCAAGCAGTGGCAACACTGTAAGAAATAAAACATTTTTATCTTCAGCGCTCGAGATTGTCTATCGGAAATTCGGTACTTTTCTGTTTTGCCGGCGCAAACGATAAAGTTGCCAATAATGGTACAACTGATGCCAAACGGAATATCTTCGCTAGTAACTTTTTACGCCTCAATTTCAAAACAAAAGTCGCAGCCATTTCTTACCAATTGATTGTTTCTTTCAATACTGGCATACAATTACATAGAATTTTTACAAGATAGTTAAATTTTATCCCCTAAAACAATTCGCGGTAATTAAGTCAATTAGAATACAATCACACCGCTCACCCGAAGGCGAAAATATAGAAAAGGCAAAATCAAGTGTTAAATTCATCAATTCTAATGAGAATGTACTAGCGAAGTAAAGCACTGCGGTTTTATATAATTTCTGAGTAAACTATTTGTACGAATTGAAATAATTCTTGCACTTAAATTGTATTCAAAATTAAGATTTAACTTGAAGTTAATGCAGATAATGACTGAGAGAATTAGATTTTTGTAGCGTAGTTTACGTGAGATGAGATTACTTGGGGTCACGTGATACGAACCGGCGAATCAGGATTTTGAACCATCATAGTAAATTCTTAAATTAATGTCTTTTTACAAATTTATTGTCTTTATTTATTGGCTTTTTACAAAATTTTAAACCATATTAAAATGTTTATGCCTTCAAAATAAAAAATTCTTAGAATTAATACTTTTTTTTTTTTTTTTTTTTTTTTTTGTATACTGTATGTTGTCGCCAACAAAGTCTGCTTGGCGAGATTTGCGCCGCCGAAATGGAAAAGTACCGGAAATTCTAAAGATATGTTGTTTTAAAATATTTTTAGGCAAATAGGCACTAGCCCAAAAGCTTTCGAAACATGTATGTGCATGTAAATAACGAAAACGCCCCTTCGGGTGTAATATAAAATCTGAAGTCTTTGAGATTTTTTTATTTCTTCATTGTACAAATTTTATTGTTTTATTTTCTAATTAGTACAAATGATATTGTTATAAGGAAGATATTAAACTATGCCTAATAAACAATCATTTTTTGGTAAACAGTATAGTACACTGCGTTGTGTTGATGCAATAACCGAAATGATGATGAGAATAACCTTTTTTAATCAATAACTAAAAAATAGAATAAGAATTGTACTTATTCTTTACACTGTATAATACCATTTAGAGAAATAACTACATTTCACATGTGATTCTTTATTTGCTTGTAGCTACTTAAAATTATTCAGTATGGGCATGTAAAAGACTACCAATGGGAAAATGCAATTACCACGAACATCTTAACATTAGTTAAAAGTTCTGTAATATACTCACGATGCACTGAAGATCATGAAATCAAGTAGCTATCTTTACTAATCCACATACATACTATTATTATCAAATCTTGTATAAGGAATTATCATCGAAGAGATCATTTCGTTAAAATATCGTTGATTATTTTTAACACTTAATGAAAGTTCTTTAGCTTAGGAAAGAACTAGAGTACTAACATCTTGCATGGCGAAAGAAAAAAAATGGCAAAACATGCTTTCACATAGTGGTTACAGAATTATGTGAAAGTTCATCACTTTTCACGGAAATAATGTTTCTTTACTACCAGATGAAACTCGAAATTAATAATGTTCGTCGTATTCGTGAAGCAAATTACTACTTCATTCTTGCATGAAAAATCACAAGGTTGATTGATTTGTGGGATTAAGGCAAAGTATCGAGAAGTATCTGGAGGAATGCCTTCATGGATGACTTTCTAAGGGAAACTGGCTCGTATACACGTTACGCATGGGGTAAACCACGTAAACGCCCACGCCCACGCAGTCAGCCGGCTCGCGGGATTCGAACCTCAGACCGAACTACCAGTATTCAGCGACTTTACCGCTCGGCTGCTGGTGGGCCCACAATGTTGAAGAAAATTTCGATACAGATTTCAACATTGTTCTGTTTCACACATCATTAGTCGATATTGAGATACAAAAGATTTATCTCACAAACAAACGATTTGAAGTTATGAATACAGAAGATATATTTACTCTTTTTTATGATTGCTAATTCTTAAATTTTCTGTTTACTAACTTATCGTTTTGTAAGTTAGTAATATATATGTGTAATTGTATGTGATAGTAATATGTAATTGTAACGTGATACATAATACATATGTGTAGGCAAACTATACGTTAATGTCTTGTTTATACACTGTTTAATTAACAAATTCATAGCTATATTCTAAAGGAAGTAAAAATTTATACATGGATATATTCCTGAGCTCATTCTCTACTGTATTTTTTAAAAAAAGAGAAGAAAGAAAAGTGGAATAGATAAAAATTTCAGAGTCTCACCTCTTACTTGACTCGTTGTCAAGGCGGGTCGAGCAGGTTCCTAAAAAAAAGAAAACATAAATATTAATAAATTTTTTAATTTCGATTACGATGAAAGTAATCATAATTTTCGTTTCATTGATTTGCTTAAACGCAAAATAGATATTACATTAATTTTTCATGTACAAAAGATTTCCCCATCAGACTTATCAATTTCATATTAGCTGAATTTCAAAACTTATCTTCAAATGTAAATTTAGAGATACGGATCATTTAGATAATATAATTGTTTCCCATGGTTTCACCAGCACACTTCGAAACAAAAGATTTTGAGTCTCAGTCAACAGTTCACACACATTTACTTGGCCGAAATTCAAGAAAAGCATTTTAATTCAGATATCTGTCTTTAACTTTGAGAATCTAGAAATCCATATCTACTTAAAATGCATACCAAGACAGCTGCACAGAATAAAGACAGGTGTTTTAGAACATGTTCCAAGCAACGATATATAACAAGGGATAAAAGTATTGAGAAAAATGAATCTTCAAGTGACAGGCACTGTGTTTATTTTAACAATCCGAGTTGCCAAAAGCTGCTGCAGCAGCAGGATGGTCGTGATTCCAAATCAACTAATACAGTCACGTAAATCTGACTATGAAAGCTAAGCCAAGGAAAGATTTTATAAGACGTGACTGAGATGGAAACTGAATGAAGAAACAAATATTCTTTGACAGCGATTTAACATTCTAAAGCTGACAAAAACGCTCATTCTAAAAAAGGGAATTTGATCTAAATGTGAAATTTCATTTCTTATTCTGATTTTGCACACATGTGGCACAGTTTTAAGGATTCTGATCAATAGTACCTCCTCTCGCGTTCTGTTCGTGAGCAGATCGACGTAGTTTAAATAACAATCGTCATGTAAATTTTTGAAAGATAAAAGAGCTACAAATCTGCAAAACACTATCTTTCTGGCTTAGCTTTATTTAGATAAGCATTTCTGAAACGCTTTTCAAGTGGGGACCACTTTTATTAATTCGAATGTTCCGAGGGACACCTTATTCTTGTCTCTTTGAAAGTATATTTTAGAATACGTTACAATCAGTATACTTACATTTTAAAAATACAATTATATTTATTTTAAAGTCTCTTATAACAAAAGGTTCATAAGTTTAACCGTTGCTAGCTTCTTAAATATTTTATTCTTCTTTAAAATTAACATTACACTGAAGGCATGCGTTTTGGTATTACAATAGAAAATAATTTATTGTTAAAGTGCATTCACATTTTATTATTCACATTATAAAAAGAAAGAATCAATTACTGCTTTTCTACAATTCTTTTTCTTCAAAAAATTTTTTACTGTTGCCATTTACCATTTTCGGAAATCTGTCTTGCCACGACCACGTGCTTGAAATCCGTTGGTTTACACACTTAAATTTGGATTGATATTAAATTAACAGAACAATCGTATTCGTTTTTAATCATTGAAAATTATTACAGTTCGGATGATCTTTACTTTATTAACTAACAACATTTATAATAACAAATATAATAACAAATATAAACATTATAATAACAAATATAATAACAAATATAAACATTATAATAACAAATGTTGTTATAAACATAATAACAACATTTATTTAAGTTAAATAAATGTTGGTATTTCGCATTAATGAGATGAATCAGCCTGCCAATTCTTGCACAGCCATATTAAGCTTGGATGTATGCTGGTAAGTTTACGCCTGAGATTGGCCCGTAAATAAAGTCGATTTCAGTACTTCGTATTGATTTGAATTGCTGAGGAAAGCCTTATCTGATGTAGAGGCGCAGATGTAGACGCAAACTGAATTATAATTTTTAAAGCAACACCGCATAGTTCACTGTATCACGTTTTCAGCCCAGCGGCAAAAGTTGTGATGGGAAGAGTTGGCAAGAAGTATCGCAATCATAGTGCTTCAAATTCCTCTTTTGTTGGTAAGATTAAAGTGCGAAGTCCACAGTTACGGCAACTGGTAATGAATTTCATAAAATGTCAGTTTTGGGATGGATGGATGGATTACTCAATTATGGCAAAGCACACGAGGGCTATCTGCCTAAAGGGAGGGACGCCTTCGTGGAGGACTTTCTAAGAGAAACTGGCTCGTATACACGTTACACATGGGGAAAAACACGAAAACGCCCATCCAGCCAGCTCGTTCGCGGGATTCGAACCTCGGACCGAACTAACAGTGTTCAGCGTCTTTACCGTTCGGCCGCTGGTGGGCTGTCTGTTTTGGGAAAGGAAATTATAGTCAGTTACTATGTGTAGTTTCTTAACTCTGAGATTTCAACTAAAGTGTGCTATACTTACTATATATTCAACTATAGTGTGCTATAGTATAACTTATTTGATTTTGGCAATGCATTAAACCTCTTAGGGGCACAGCTTCAGAGCTATCTGCCTAAGGAGAAGGATGACTTTGTGGAGGACTTTAAGGGTGTGTGTGTGTGTGTGTGTGTGTGTGTGTGTGTGTGTATGTGATTATGGCAAAGCCTCGAGGGCTATCTGCCTAAAGGGAGGGATGCCTTTCGTGGAGGACTTTCTAAGGGAAACTGGCTCGTATACACGTTACACATGGGGAAAACCACGAAAACGCGCATGCAGCCAGCCCGTTCGCGGGATTCGAACCTCGGACCGAACTACCAGTGTTCAGCGACTTTACCGCTCGGCCGCTGGTGGGCCGGACTTTCTAAGGGAAACTGGCACATATACACACGTTATGTATGGGGGGGACCAGGTAAAGGAGCACGCCGTCAGCTTGTTCGCGGGATTTGAACCTCAGACCGAATTACCAGTGTCCAGCGGCCCAGTTAACTTTTTTTTTTTTTTTTTTTTTTGAAATATAGACAGATTACAAAGGCAGGTCCAATCGTGATCTGAGGACAGCTTGAGAAATGCTAATTTAGGTCGTTTTCCAGCGACAAAACCTGTTCGATACATAGATTGCAGTGATTTTACCATATGTAACTTAATTACGTCATTTTACAATAGAGAGCCTTCTACAAAGGCATCAGCGAAGCTTACAACCCTCGAGTATTTTGTTGGCATTTTCTTCTAATCCAGGGTTTCTCAGTCGGTGGTTCTCGAAGTGTACCAATCAGTGGTCCACCTTTATCACAGTGCTACCAGATTTCCAAAAAAGGCAAAAAATAAAATTCAAATTAACTTTAACTACGTATATCACACTATAGCTGAAAATCTCAGAGTTTGGAAATTACACATGGTAAGCATCTATCACATCCCCCCCAAGACTGTCATTTTAGGAAATATATTACCTGATCAATTTATGCCCGCATACAGTTTTATTAAAATCTTTCCATCGATTCTGGAGATAATCAACCAGATGTGAAAGCTCTTTTAATTTTGAACACTAGTTATCTTTCAGTAGAAAACTGTTTGGCACTTACCGTAATATAACATAAAAGATCCGAAAGTTTATTACTATGATTCTATTTCTTTTGTTGTTTCCAATCCTTTAATTTTTCCTCCAAAGGGCGTTTAGCCCAGAAGGGCTATTAATTTCGTTTTGGCATTTTGCCTTGATTCTCTTTTCAAACTGTTGCCGCCAAATATTACAGCCTGTATTATATTAAAAAAATTAAATAATGAAGAATCTGCATAAATATATGTATGTTTCTCGAGTTGTGATAAAACAACGGTACCTAGCGCCATCAAATTTTGAATAACGTAATCCTCCACCGAATAGGAGCATCTGGCAGCCCTAATTTGGAATTTGTTTTATTATCTATTTCATATTTTGTCAGACATTAAAGAATTCTTGATTAACAAACTCAACGATTTCAAAGCGAGGAATGAAAACACTGTACGGGGGGAGGGGGGGGGGATCTGAAAGCTTTCAGATTTTACATTACGCCCAAAGAGGCTTTATTTATTAAATATCATGTTCTTTGCACTTAAACCATAAAATTCAATTCAACAGAAACATCGCAAAATAATTTAAAAATGAGCAAAGCTTTAGAATTTTCGATACACAGTCTCGCGCGCTTGAGAGAATTTTTTTTTTTTTTTTTTTTTTTTTTTCCCGTGCAGAGGTGCTATTGCTCGCTTTGAAATCGTTGAATTTGTTAATCAAAAAATTGTTAACGTGTTACAAAATATGAAATCGATAATAAAACAAATTCCAAATTTTGGGTTCCAGATGACCATATTCGATAGAAGATTGATTACGTTGTTGAAAATTTGATGGCTCTAGGTACCGTTGTTTTATCTAAGTGGGAGAAATATACATACATTTATGGAGATTTTTCATTACTTAATTTCTTTATATATAACACAGGGTAATAATATTTGTTGGCCACAATTTGAAAAGTGAACCAACTTAAAATGCCAAAGCTAGTCCTTCGGGGCAAACTGACCCTTTAGACTAAAAAATGTTTTTATCTCCAGCACGCGAGACTGTGTATCGAAAATTCTAAAGATATGCTCATTTTAAAATTATTTTGCGATACTTTTTTTTTTACTTTTACACTGCTAAGGAGGATTACTGACCGGGAACAAGCCCTTGCAGTATGATGTCCGCCCTGCAGACATTTATTAAGTCTAAATTAAAAAAAAAAAAAAGTACAGAGTCACATTTAGATAGGGAATACAAAGGACTACCTTGAATACATATGACATTCCTGATAGTATAGGTTAAAAATAAAATAAATAATAATAATAATAAATAAAAAATACTTAGAAGTACAAAGCTGCATTGATACAAAACTGGTAAAGGTAAAACAAAAACAGTAAAATTTAAGACTAACATTTATAATTCCGCACATTACAACATATTATGCAATATATTATGCAATATATTACTATAATACTGAAAAACACACTAACATAGTAAAACTGATACTACAAATAAAACACACTATATACACTGCTCGTATCAGAAAAGTACACACTGACATAGTAAAGCTGATACTACAAATAAAACACAACATATACACTGCTCGTATCAGAAAAGTAGACAATTCTGTACATGATGCTGTACTGTAACGCTAAAACTAAAGAACACTAGACAATAACCTTTGGAAACAGTCACAGTGAAATTAGGAATATAATATATTGTAGCAGAGTTAGAATACGAGTCATTTCAAAACATTAAATCCAGCAAAATATTTCAATACATATTTACAAAGTTCTACAACCAAGAAAGTCTGGTTCAATACTACTATTATACATCACACTTACTATTATATTCCACATTAATAGAAAAAATTATACAAGATACTTAATGGAATACTGTACATACACACTGAAATAAAATGGCGAATACTACAAAATAACAATCAATACACAATGTGCTTATCAGAAAGTTGGTTCTGCGGCCACGAATATTTGTTATAAACTGTTGCATTTTGCACAATACTAGAAACTGTTACAAAACATTTGCACACAATATTTCATGGTACTAGCCGAGAGCTCTATATATGTATTTACTATTATACCGCAAACTTAATTTGAAAACATAACACAACGCACTTACTCTTAACAGGTCAATACACTAAGACAATATGTAAATTGAAATACACAGAATACAATACAAAAATTAAGTAAACACAATAAAATTTAAAGATTAATAATGGATAGAAGCGACACTGAAGTACAAATAGACAGACATTGATTGTGGTAATCTGCATCTAGGAGGTAACATGTTCCAGCAAAGTTATTCATGTACTGCACTAAACATGGCTGTCATGCATATACGTAACATAGGTACAATGGCATGCCATTAGTCTCTGAAATTGTCCTAATTTCAGTAGTTGAATATTATCGTATATAATAAGATACCAAATTTGTAAGGTAAGAATTATGAAAGTAGTTGGTATAGAATTGCCTGCTGTAGCTGCTGTTGACACCGCTTCTGTTCAACAGAATTCACGAGCACAAATGTCCATTACTCGATGAATCTGATTAAATGCGAGCTTACTTCTCTTGAGGGTGTCTGACCACCCGAACCAGTGTGCTTCAGAGGTTTTTTTTAAATGAAACGGTATCGTGAGAGAGCATTCGAAAGCAAAGTGATCCGGATCACCTAGTGTTCCACATCTATAACTGTCTGAAGTAGCTAATCTGAAGCGCCGTAAATAGCTTGGAAATGGTCCGTGTCCAGTAAAGAAATGTGTAAGATGAGCACTACTAGTGACCAGATTCAGACCAACTTTGGGGAAGAAACGAAAGGTTCTGCGGCCTGTGGTGGAGTTGTTCCATCTCTGTTGCCAAATTTCTAACATTTTAAGTTCGGTAATCTTTTTTAAATAGGAAACTGGTGCTTTCAGCGGCGTTACAGGCATATTCAAGTCGTTAGCTGCTAGCTTAGCAAGCCTATCGGCCTCTTCGTTTCCAGCAATGCCTACATGCGCTGGAACCCAGCTCAAGTACGGTCGTTGGGACTCGGGAATCTGAAGTAGAGCATCCCTAATAATGTGGACAGAATCCGCTTTGCTGTTGAGTTCTTTAATGGCCAGTAGGCTCGATGCTGAATCACTCAGTATTCTGACTGGTCCTGTTAGATTTTGCTTAATATAATCTAATGCTGCCTTTATTGCTACAAGTTCCGCCTGAAATACACTATTGTAATCTGACAGCCTCTGTGACCAAGTGTAGCAGATAGTATTGCCTCGCATGACGCAGAAGCCGCTACCTGTGCCAAGCTCCGTTTTGGAACCATCCGTATAAAGACAAATTTCGTGCCTAGCCGGAATTAAGGGCTCTATGGTGACTTTGTCATCATAATTTATGTCCGCCGGATGTCCTAGAGAACGAGGGAAATGATCCTCGTAATCACGAGCGCGGTAATTGGTACCCCACAAGATAAAATCTTCCTTTATGCGTAGGATCCGTGCTTGTCCAGCCTCCCTCTCCACGACAAGATCCAATGGTGGTAACCCAGCGAGCACCTGCAATGAATCTGTCGAAGTGGTCCTATAAGCTTTAGTAATCATGAGGAGTTGGAGACGCTGAATAGAATTGAGTTTCCTTCTCAGGTTTCCATTGAGATGAATATCCCATGCTGAAGACCCGTACAAAATCACCCTCGCTGTTATTGTACGATACCAGATCTTCAACATGTCTGGTCTAATGCCCCAATACATGCCAGTAGTTCGTCTCATGTTATTGGTAAGAGATACTACTTTCTGGTGTATATGATGCAAATGTGGAATCCAGTTGAGGCGGTTGTCTATGATGACACCTAGATATTTCAACTGGGAAACAGTCCTAACTGGATGACCTAATAATCTTATAGTTGGATTCCGCCTCAGTGGACCTTTACGCCCTATGAGTAAAATGTTAGTTTTGGACGCTGAAATTTCCAGTTTGTGATCGGTTGCCCATTGTGCAAAGAGGTTCAGTGCTCGCTTTACATTCTCCTGCAGTCTGTGTCTTCCAGTGACCAAAAGCAGAAAGTCGTCGGCAAATGCCTGGACTTTGACAGTCTCATCACCATTGTAAAGATCAAATATCGTGTTGGCAACCAGGTTCCATAAGACTGGGTCCAGGCATGAACCCTGGGGACAGCCACGCACCAGTCGTCGTTGAAGTTGGCCATTTGGCATTAATTATAATTAATCTGCGAATAATCCTGAGGATTTCAATCGGGCACTGAATTCGGTCTAGATATTCGATCACATCTGGCCACCAGAGTGAATCGAATGCCCCTTGGATGTCGACTGACACGACTGCTGTGTGCAGATCATTATTTCGGTTATCCTTGATTGTGTCCAACAGACTGGTCAGAGCATGCTCTGTTGAAGTACCCTGTTTAAAACCAAACTGAGCTTGGTGTATTATATTTCTTTTGCTTAAGAAATGATTGAGTCTGCTCAGTATTACTCGTTCAACTACTTTACTAATGGCTGGTAGCAGACTGACAGGCCTGTAGGATCTTGGATCATCGGGGCCCCTCCCGACCTTCAGAAAGAGAACTATCTCGGATATTTTCATAGTTGTTGGGAAATGACCCAGTCTCCAACATGTGCCGCATAATTTAACCAAGAGCTTTGGGCATGCTTGATGCACAACCTTGATTAAGATGTTGTCAAGGCCGTCTGGGCCAGGTGCCTTGTTATTGACTAGGGCCTTGACTATTCTGTGCAATTCTTTTGGCGCTGGCAGCTTCGAGTCACTTTCAGTGGTAGTCCAATTACAGTTATTATAGTGTTCTCTGATGTCCGCTTGTCGTGCTGAGTCTGTCTCCTGTGTGTCATTGCGAAAGATAGCTTCAAGTATGTTGCCCAAAATTTCTTCGCTAGTAGTGCCAAGTTGCGAAGCTGCTAACTGTAGTGGACGAAATACTTTCGCACAGGCTACTTTCTGTACCTTGCCATAATGCTCTATGACTCTGCTGCAATGGTTTTGCCACGCTTCCAGTTTGCTATTAATGATTAGTTTTTTGTAACTGGCGTGTTCCATTCTGTAAAGTTGCATTCTACTTTGCCTGGCAGCAGGGTCTATTTCCGCCTGCGCTCTTCTGCGTAAAGCCCTAACTCTACTCCTCTGCTCCGTAAGTTTGCCGTTCCACCAGGATAAAGAGTCAGATATTTTCAATCTCTTCCTTTTGTATGACATCCGAGCAACTGCCATTAGATCATGTATTAATTTATCGTAGATCCTGTCCAAATCGTTACCAGATGTACAGTTGTCTAGTCCTTTGAGGTACTAGGGCAAAATCAGCCTGCACTGTTGCATGAACTTGGAATGTCCGCCATATTTCGTCTTTAAGCGATACTGTGTGTAATATATGCTCGGCACTGACTCTCCAATTGCTGATAAGATGTGCTAGTGGGGATGAAGCTAAAGTCAGATCAGGCCAACCCTCCGCCCTAGTTGTAAAGAAAGTGGGAGGGAACTCCTCAGAGTTGATCACAACTAGCCGACTTTCCGAGATAAAGTCTAGAACCTTCCGGCCTCTCTCATTTTCTCCCCGTGCTCCCCAAAGAGAACTCGAGGCATTAAAATCCCCTGCTATAATGTGAAACGGATATCTGGCAAGAAAATCAGGATTCAGTTCCTGCAGAAGATCATCCATAGAACCACTGGGAGGCATATAGACGCTCGTGAGGGCTAGCGAGGAAGTGTGTAGTTCTAAAAGGATTGTAACTGTATGTCCGGTTTGTCGGATTAGAATTGGTGACAATGGACCATGATAAATCAAACCTGCGAGTTTTAAAGTTGACAAGTAGATTTTAGCTGTGCTTGGCAGACCAGGTATGTATTCACCACTAGTATAAAACTCCTGTATAAATGAGACTGTGGCCTTAAATCTTACCAATAGATCAGCAAAATTTAATGTAGCTGCTCACGCCCTTTGCAGATTGCATTGGGCGAATATCATACCTTGCAATTCGTTAGCAAATAGAGAAGTTAATTGTTCGCCTGAGCACGACGCATCAGACGCTCCATATGCTGCTTGTAGATGGGACATTGCGTGTCACTTGCTGTGTGTTTTGTATCTAAATTCAATTGCTGAGAAGCGTTTGTCCTTTGACAGTTGACACAGATTGTTAGATCACCACTGCAATCTGTGTGGCGGTGGGCGCCCCCACAAGTGCTGCACACTATTTCTTCACTACAATACCTGGCTAGGTGTCCAAAGCCTTGACACTTGAAACAACGCGTAATGCGATGATATTCCTTTACAGCACAGGAACTTAGGCCAAGATAGACACTTCTGAGTGAAAGGACTTTATCTATAATGTGAACATCAAACTCTACGATCCAATTCGTGAGACCCAGTTTACTCTTGAAGGAGCGTGCTGGGTGTATACCTTCGTTTGAGTAGCGCCCGAGTGCTTCACGAAACGCTGTCGTAAGATCTTCTTTAGTTGTGTCTTCTGGAGTAGCGAACACAATAGCAGAGTGTCTTGGAACTCTTGGCTCTCGAACTTGCAGATTGCTTAATTGAGAATTCGCAGTGATGGCTCCTCTTAGTCTTGCTAGATGTGCCTTCTCCCTGCACCTTACCAAGAGTTCACGAGATCGTGTGGATCTTACCTGTACTACGTGGACACCTAGCTTAATTGGATTGATAACAGATTTTAAAAGCTCTTTAATGCTGTCTGGAGTCCTCTTATCGTCTTTGTCTTTAATTAGTAGTACGTGCTCCAAAAGAGGAATCTGAACGGGAGCTTGTTGCTTTTTGCGGGCGCGTTTGTTAACAACCGTTTGGAAAGCTTCTTCCACTATCTGTTCGTGGTTGACTTCTTCCTCTGTTCTGAGAACAGTGTCTTGTTGAACAGAGGGGATGGGCTGAACAGTGTCAGAAGCTGAGCAGTACGGAACACAAGTTGGAAATTTATCCTTAAGTGCCTTTAATTCACCATAAAGTTCTGCAATTCTTACCTCTTGGTCGTTCAAAACAATCCTTATATCAGCTAAGTAATCTGCCAGGACAGAAATTACTGCTGAGGTAAGTTTACGTCTATCTCGGTGCTTTTCTAGGTGTCTTAAAAAATTGTCTATTAAGGAATTCACCTTCACAGTTGGCGTCTGTACAGAATCCTCTGAAGTCTGTGCCTCTTGGCTAATGACTGCTGGCTGATCTCTGGTTGCCATCAGAGACTAGTACTAAATGCCAAAAGATTCGTATGCAGAAGATAAACAATGTTGTGCTTACACAGAGAATAAAGTATAATGCAGTGTAAAGTCTTTAAGAAGTGTAAGTTAAAAACATAAATTCAATGCTAATGATAACCACAAGTAGAATACGCAGAAGTACTAAAGATACGCACCACTAAGTACATTAACAGTGCTATATGCCTAGTACTCGTATTACAAAAACAATACTAAAACAAGTGAATGTAATACAGTCAAAAGAAAACTATAAAAAACTGAGCATATGGTGTAAAAGTCGCAATAGAAGAGTAAAACTTCTACAATTACAATCAAATACTAGTGCGCTATAATAAGGAAATTACACAATTATGGTAAATAAAATAAAAGTCAATTGCAATTACGAATGCAAGTAAAACTACACTAACAAGTTTTAGTGCCAAGATAGTGCTGACACATGAGTGCAATACGCCTAATTAGTACATTGCTTGAAGTGCAATTAGCAAAAAGACATAAAATTTTAGCTGAAATAATGAAAACACTTAGCAGGTAGAAGAAAAACTGGTGGAATAAGATATTGCTTGAATTGTAATTAACACAGGAATACAATCCTTTTACTGAATTAACACAATGCTGTTACTGAATGAACACAAGAAACCAAGGCTATTTCTGAAATAGCACGTATTGCAGATAAAATAAATCACTTTTGACAAAATAAAATTACTAACATAATTTATAACATAATAAAATTACTAACATAATTTATAACATAATAAAATTACTAGCTACATAATACTTAACTACATAAGAAATTAATTTTGACATAATAAAGTTACTAACTTATAAATTATATGCTGACAGAAATACTGCGTTACACAAGCAAAAGCACTATATACTACAATTGCAATCAAATTTTAGTGCGCTATAATAAGGAATTTACACAATTATGGTAAATAAAATAAAAGTTAGTTGCAGTTACGAATGCAAGTAAAACTACACTAACAAGTTTTAGTGCCAAGATAGTGCTGACACATGAGTGCAGTACGCTTAATTAGTTCACTATATTCCAGTGAGATAACAGAGAACTATTACTGTATTGTTAATGCGTACTTATAAAACAATAAATATTTCAGGAGTTAAACCAATTAAGTTAATTCGGAAGTATCCTACCTTGGCAGCCAGTTTTTATATGTGTTTCATCTGTGACTTTAGTAATCCAATTAGGTTGAGATTCACAAGCACAAAAACACGTAATGCAAACTTTGCAAAAGCAAAATGCAGAGACACTATGCACAAATTGAACACTTTCATAACTGAAAAAGGAACTTGACACTATTAAAAATTTCCATTCACACTGCTGATGATTATCGCACACATTGCCGCTGATTAATTGGTACCTGAATAACTATCGCACACTCTGCTACTAGTGATTAAATAGCACACACTAAGTAACTAAATGACCTGTTTGTCACTGCTGGATTATTCACACACACTGTTGAGGGTATGCAAATTTGCAGATCACTAATGCTGTAATCGCCCCGACGACTAAGTCCAAAAAAAAAAAAAAAAAATCGACAAATGTTGTAGAAAATGAACCACTCGTCCGATTCCTTTCAAATTTTTAAACTTGTGATCCTCTCATGCCGTCTAGGTGATTAGACTTGGTCCTGTTATTCTGGGATGAGTTCCTTCTGAGAGATGCTTGGTAAAACAAAAGCACAGTTCCCTTTGAACTGCGCTTTGAATGAAAGAGTCGATTTGAGGGGAAATACAATAGCGCTGTCCTGGGGTTTGCAGGGGGGAATACTGCTTACGGTCAAGTCGTAAATTAGGTGTCCGACGGTGCAAGTTGAAGCGAAGCGATGCAGGGCTTCGTGTTGGGATGTGTGTGTGTGTGTGTGTGATTATGGCAAAGCCTCGAGGGCTATCTGCCTAACAGGAGGAATGCCTTCGTGGAGGATTTTCTAAGGGAAACTGGCTCGTATACACGTTACACATGGGGAAAACCACGAAAACGCCCATGCAGCAGCCCGTTCGCGGGATTCGAACCTCGGACCGAACTACCAGTGTTCAGCGACTTTACCGCTCGGCCGCTGGTGGACCCTTCGTGTTGGGAGGTCGAAATGCTTGAGCACAAAGGAAATACAAAATCGTGATATGAAAATCACTAATTAATCCATATCTCGCCAATTGATGGACCTACATCCGAGAAGACTATATCATTTAAAAGATCTCTTAAAGACGAAACTTTTGATATCAAATTTATTCGCCGATGATAAAAAATACGCGTTAAAATAATCCAAGTACAGGAGCTTAATGAAACGCGTCTTTCTCCTTCTGAAGCCTATTTTGCGATACTGCTGTTGAATCGAATTTTATACTTTAAGTGCGAAGAACATGATATTTAATAAATAAAGGTAACGCACGAAACGTTAAAAGACCGCCCCTTTGTGCGTAACGTAAAATCTGAAAACTTTCAGATTTTTTTTAATATATTAAAATTATTTTTCTTCGAATGACATATAATTTTGTTTTAATTTTCCTGCAATGTAGTGTTTTCGTGTATTTATTTTTTATAGCTTTATACGGGAGTAGCTTGGTTTTAATTTACATTTTAAATCTATCAACTATTTTTTAGAGCTATGCTAGAAATAAACTGCGGTATGGAAATACTGCGCAATACCGAATTTGCCTGCATTTCGACTACAAAAATTATCATATCATGGCAAAGCAAAGCTCACTAAGATTATCTGCCTATGGAAGACCTTTGTGGAAGACATTCTAAGAAAAACTAGCTCATATTTATGGAAATTTGCGAAACCATTCCAAGCAACCAGTCCCCGTTTGCCAGAATTTTAAGCTGAATAAAACTACCAGTCTTTAACAATCTTATCCACTAGGCCATTGCTGGACTTATTTTGTCTATAGATAAGAAAGATGATTGACTATATTCAATTTTGCACTGCAGTAGTATTAAGTTGCAGTATTAATATAGTATTTTAAAACTGTCTGACCCATTTTCGGATTTAATTTCAAAATATATGGAACTGCTAATAGATTTTGGATTTCATACACATTTTGTAGAATGTAACTTTTAATATATTTTCTCTAGATCACCGTCAGTTTTGCGTCGAAATTTTTTTTAAGACACCATAATTAAGTTAACGTAGGAAATAAATATTACTTTACGAACTTCGCTGTGGAATCGATTGAATTCCAATGATTTTTACATTAATTTCAAATAGAAATTCTTTGCGACGTTGGCGAATCTGTTTTTCATTGCGCAGAAAACAGAATACCTTATTCTTTCTTTCTTTTTTCTCTTTTTATATTTTCTGTAGTTCATTAATTTTCCGCCTCGGTCTACTGGCCCATACATGCCACTTTTATTGCTCTTCACGTCGGAGTTACGGGGTAGGTATTCTTGGCGTGCCTTCGTAGTTATTTAGGATCTATTGTTGGCAACGTCGTCACCCGTAATCAATTTCCACGCCACTTTTCTCTCGATACCCCTCTTCGGTACCTCCACCTCAAAACTTCGGAACTTCTTTCACACTCCACGATCGTTTTAATAAACAGCGAAAGCCGTGAAAAATGGCGAAAGTTGGCACCAGAGTTTGGAATTTCGCCAAATTACTCGCCATTCACATTTTGGTGAGAAGTAATGAGGATAGTCTGGGGGGAAAATCTCTGCAATTTTCACGGATTCTCCTTTCAATGAAAAGGATTGACATACCGCGATACCCTCATTTAGATAATGTTGGTAGGACTATTCCTGCACGATATGCCCTCTGTAAAAGTAGAATTTAAATAGACTTGACATTTAGATAAGGTTAATTGAGTGCATTTGAAATGCTCCTAGTGATCTTGACGTAATAGCATATTTACATAACTGTGGTATATTTAGCTAGCAGCAGTATTCAATGTTAGGCATTTTCAGCTCGTCCAATGTAGATATCTCTCGCATATTTTACCGTAAACAAATAACAAACCTGCTATTTTTAGGCTAAATGTTTTAATGTGCCCCTTTATGTAAGAACATTTTAAATATACAATCGTGGCTTCATGCCCAACCTTTAAGACGTTTAAAGTAATAAATAGAGTAGTGATAATAATAAAGAAAAGAAAAGAAAATATGAATGGATTCGGATTCTAACGTAACATAAGAATGTTTGTTAAGGTTTTATGCACTCATAGAATTCGCAATTTATCAATCTGGTTTTGGACTAATTCCTGCTAACACAACTTTTCTCTATCTTTTTAATTTTAATATTAAACACCACCTTTCTTCGTACTTACGCTGCATTAAATTCAACACAACGGTAAAAACAGAAAATCTTTAAAACAGCATATCTTTAGAATTTCCGATGCACTGTTGAATGTTGCCATACTCTTTTTTGGCCCAGAAGGGCTATTAGGCTCGACGCTAGAGGGACCTTCGGATTCCATCTTTTGTGGCCTCAAAAGCAAATGTTCCTTGATTGCAATGTTGTTATAAAACAATTAAAAAGGGTATAAATCCCAAATTTTCGCTAATCCGAAATCGAATTCTCGTAGGTTTTTCGAATCTCTGAAATACTTCATACCTCAATAAGAATAGTTTTACTTAACCTTCAGGGCTTCTAATTAAAGCAAAATCTGAAATCCGTATTTAACATAAAACAAATTTAAAACTATAGTTTTTCAAAGCACTGCTATAATAACAAAGAAAATATAAATTTCATTTTCTCAACATCATTTGGCAAAAATATTTGCATAAAGCTAATTTTTTTTTTTTTTTTTTTTTTTCCAGAATCTTTTGAACTCAGAAGAACTATAGAAAGGGAAGTCTTATTTTAAGAGTTAACGTAAGTAGGATTAGATTGGATTATTGAATTATGGCAAAGCACACGAGGGTTATCTGCCCAAAGGGAGGGATGATTTCGTGGAGGACTTTTTAAGGGAAACTGGCTCGTATACACGTTACACATGGGGAAAACCACGAAAACACCCATGCAGCCAGCCCGTTCGCGGGATTCGAACCTCGGACCGAACTACCAGTGTTCAGCGTCTTTACCGCTCAGTCGCTGGTGGGCCTTAACGTAGATAGGAATTAAACGATAAAGACTGCTATATTTTCTCCAGAAAATTAAGAAAGTGTCCTTAGGGCTGCCAGGAGGTTATGTGCGTGATTCAGATAACCATAAAACCAAAACAATTTCATAGTTTTTGTCTCTTAAAAAAAAAAAAAAAATGAACGCTTCTACTTAACGGCAGTAAAGTTATTTTTCTTAAAATTTAAGTTAAAACTTTAGTGGAAAAAAATTAAAAAAAAGGTTGGAGGATTTGAAAATTCTTACAAAATGATTCAATCCCGAGTCGGTTATTTTGCGCGTACATCAGGGAATATTGACTTATTATAGAAATAATGACTCAAAGAATAGAAGAATGAAAAGCATTTCTTAAAATAGTAAAGAAATAAGGACATAGTATGATTTCCGTTATTTTAAAACGATTTAAGATTTGAATAAAGTTGTTTCTCATGCAATCCTAGAAATGTTTCGGAAGATTGCGGTGATCATTTCCACTGAGGTGACGTTCCGTCTAAATTACTATCTTCTGGTCTAAATTGCTTCTGACCGTTGCTAAGCGATGGCTTTGTGGCATTGGTAATAAATCACAAATACCTGAGATATTAGGTGGAAAATGAATTTCCTCTTTCAAGATCCTTCATCTTGATGTCACAAGGAATGCAGTGATATTGGAGTTTTCTAATGAGTATTCATCTGATGCTTGGCACAAAACTATTGTTTGATCTTCTGGTTCCAAACGCAATATATGAGCTAATATCAAACACATACGTCCAAAACTGTACTTAATTTCTAAAAGAAATCATTTAAAAGCTACTTTTCAGAAGAATAGATGTATGAAATTTTTATTAATTAAATAATTGTCATTGTATTTTAATTTCGATTTACAATCCAAAGTTTGCGACAGTTTAGGGGAATACGCAGATGTGCAAGAAAGTTAAGCAAATAATAAATGCCTGTTGTCTCAAAATAATAAAGATTAAATACTCCATTTATAGACAGCGGTTAATGGCTTTGCTAAAATACAATGCATCAAAACTATGCGCAGAAAGCTTCTGAAGAACAGAAGAACCTTGAAACCTGAACCTTCCAAACTTGAGCTGCCAGGTTTTTCTCAGCGAAATATATATATATATATCATTATGCATATCTAGAAAAGTATCAGAGTAAAATATTAGCTGCTAATACTGTGAAGGTTATCGAAAAAGTATTAAATATGGAGGTTTTGATTCCCAATGACAAACGTTCTAAAGTAGAAAGTGCGAAACAAAGAAAGTAATGGAATCACGAAAAATTTCGGGTATCATATTTCAACGGAAATATATATTTTGAGCGCTCCCGAATCCTTTTGGATATATTTTTTGCGTAACTTATGTAAATACACATACAATAAAAAACTCTATTTTTCTAAATAGACTGTAAAATGGATTTAAAAAGGATTCAAAAGGGATTTTTTTGTGGCGTATGCACGTAAAAAACATATATAAACGTATAAAAAACCGATTAGCCATGGAACGCTGAAATTTTATGTATGGAACTGCTCTAACATATAGTTGTGCATCTCCCTTTTTTGTTGCATTCGGTAGTACGAGATACATATATATGCTCACACTCTTATCCAGCCTTTATTTTCGAAACTCGTTGGTCGTAGTCATACATTTTCAATTAAAGAAGTGTTTTAAACGACGAAAATATTCCCGTTTTGGTAATGTCAAATTAAAAAACTATTAATTTTGGACAAATAACGAAACCAAACTCTTAATGTGGTCTCCCGGTTCATATATTTATATTTGAGAGAATTTTATACTCGATATGAAAAATAAAAATATAAGAAGTTTTAACTTCCATACAAAAAAATTGACAGGGATATTCAGTTTCAAAATCTGCAATTTTTAATGTCATTCTCAACTTGTCTTGAGTGATCGGTTAATAATACGAGGAAATAAGGTTAAATGAAGGGCAGTACGAGATGTGTATAATTTAATTATAGGTCGTACAAAGAAGTCACGTGGTGTCCATATTGGATTTTTTTAACGTTATATACTTCTTAGTGGGGGAAAAAATCTGTGTATTTCTTTATTTAAAAAATTTGCAGTGTTTTATCGAAATTTATTAATATACTTCTTAGTGGGGGGGGGAAATCTGTGTATTTCTTTATTTAAAAAATTTGCAGTGTTTTATCGAAATTTATTAATATACTTCTTAGTGGGGGAAAAAAATCTGTGTATTTCTTTATTTAAAAAATTTGCAGTGTTTTATCGAAATTTATTAATATACTTCTTAGTGGGGGAAAAAATCTGTGTATTTCTTTATTTAAAAAATTTGCAGTGTTTTATCGAAATTTATTAATATAACATATATAAACTTTTAACAAGTTTTTCAAAAATCAGCACTTTAAACTGAAGGCTAAATTGATTTCAAAGAAAAGATACAGTTGATTCTACACATTCAAAGAAAAAGCTATTCTGTTAAGATTAATCGTTAAATTGCTACAGATGAAACAAATAAAGCTTTGGTCACCAAAGGCAAAGTTTCTGTCAGGATTCATTTCACTAATCCTTTAAGAATTCTTTTCTTTCGACAGCTTTTAGATCAAGAAAATTCTAGTACAACGTTTCGCGTTGCAAAACACCGCATTCTGTCCTTTGAATTTTATTATAATCCGATTCTTTATGCTTTATTTATGTTACCATTTGTACATTAAGTGCAAACAGCTGACTTTGTAAGTATATTCCTATTTTTGTAAGCTGCAAATAACTTAATTTTAATTTGCTGTCAAACTGATTATCAAAACCTAAAAATTTCAGGAAGAAGGAGAAATTCAATTCGAATTCTAAGCTGTCTTTTTATTTGGAGATATAAATCCATAGAATATCTGAATGTTCTTTCAAGGTTACACAGCCAGACATTTGAAATTAGCAAATTTTATGCAACAGGATTTTAATATTGTTACGAATTTGGTATTTAAAAAGCTAATGTTAGTTCAATTATAAATTAAATGGTTTTATTTCTCGCGCAGTGCAGCGCGTGACGAATATTAAAAGAAAGCTAAGCCGGAAAATTGAAAATACAAGAGCGCGTGCATTAAATAAATAAATATCTCTTTTTGATTTCGAGAAAGTACTGGAAAATTCTAGCGCGTGATTTTAAAATCTTATAAAAGGAGGAAAACATCTCAATTTGTAGTAGTTGCTTAGTTTGTTGTTGTTTAGAAAACTACTGTTGTTGATTGTAGCGAATTCGCGGATTAGCGTTCTTTAGCTGTTTTGAATTACGTTCTATTGGACATTTGAGTAGTTAAAACTACTGTGAGATATTGTAATACTGCGTGATAATTTGAGAAAATTTAAGCATTTTTGTTGTGATAATAATAAATTTTTGTTCATTTTTTTTTATCGGACTTGTGCATTCATTTCATAACGAACCCGTACGCACGCAACAATTTTTGGTGTCAGGAGTGGGGTTTGAATGCCAATAACAAGAGCGATGGAAGAGCAATTAAGGCAGTTAATATCAGCCTTTGCCTCATTTAAAGAAGAAATTAAAGAGGAAATGAAATTGGGCCAGGAATCCGTTAAGGACGAAATGGAAGCCGTTCAAGCAGGTCAAGAAGAAATGAAAAGAGAAATTACCTGCATAATAGAAAATAAATTTGAAGCTATAGAAGGCAGAATTGACACAGTTGAAAATAAAGTTGGACAAATTGAAGAAAAGGTTTTTTTCGTAAAAGATCAAATTGAAGAAAGAGTTTCTTCGGTGAAAGAAGAAATAGAAGAAAAAGTTTCTGCTGTAAAAGAACATATAGAAGGGAGAGTTTCTGCTGTGGAGGAACGAATTGAAGGAAGAGTTTGTGCCGTCCAACACCAAATCGAACAACAAATTGATGATAGGGTTTCTGCAGTAGCCAAAGAAGTGGATATTTTAAAGAAATTCGTAGCGACGGCAGGGAACAATAGTGATGGTTTTAAATTCTTGCCGATGACTGCTCGTCCACCTCTGAAGCTATCCACATATGATGGGAAGACCTCCTGGCAGGTGTATAAGACACAATTTTCTATCGTGGCGGATGCGAATGGATGGGATTCCCAAGCTAAGGCCTGTCATCTCGCCGCTTCTTTAAGAGCCGACGCAGCGGATATCCTTCAGACTCTTCCCGAAAACAAAAGGTTAGATTTCGAAGCTCTGTCCGGCGCCTTGGAGCTGCGCTTTGGGGAGAAGTGTTTAAAAGACTACAGCAGTAAATAAATTAAAATATCGTCAACAGAAGCCTACCGAAACACTTCAGGAGCTCGCCACGGATGTTGAAAGGCTGTCCCATCTCGCCTTTTCGGAATGCCCGACAGAAACAAGGGAAATCCTGTCCTTGCAATACTTTATCGATGGCATCCGGGATCCTGAAATACAGAAAGCTCTTCGAATGGCAGATGTAAAGGATGTAAAAAGCGCTCTGTTGTACGCCGTGAAATTGGAGGCAGCCCAGCAAGCAACTTTTAGAGATCGCTACCCAGTCAGAGCTGTGCGAGTCCACGACCCAGGGGACCAATTGATGGCTGGTTTAGATGATTTATCCAGACAAGTCGATGCTTTGATACGGAGTAGCAGTGAGAACAAAGTGGCTGTAAGATGTTGGAGATGTGGTTCTGAAGGTCACCTACGACGGCATTGCAGAACACCCCAGGGCACGGATAATGAATCAGATGAGTTGACAAGACCAGTGAATGCTTTAAGACGGAATAGTGGTGAAACGAAACCGACCCTAAAGTGCTGGAATTGCGGTGTTGAAGGCCACCTATGAAGGAACTGCAGAACTCCCCAGAGCACGGAAAATAAGGCATACGATTTAAACAGACAATTAAATGCCACGGGAAGGAAAAGGACTGACAAGAAAAAAGTGCTGGAACTGTGGAGCTGAAGGCCACGTACCAAAGAATTGCAGAACACCCCAGGGTACGAAAATTGAGACAATTTCTGAGCAACAACGCAGGACACAAATTAATGACCATATCAAGGAACGGAGGTTGCCAGATAATGAAAAACCCTGTTTTAAAGCGCTTAAGATCTCTATAGTGAGTGGCAACAATAACGGACTGTCCATCAGTGGGAATATCGATGGAGTTCCTTGCAATATGATCATTGACACAGGAGCTAATGTTACCATCATTAGGAAAGATTTAGCTGAACAGTTTAAAGATAAACTTATTTGGACGCCATCCTGTGTTACCCTTCTGACTGCGTCTGGTGACAAGATCGAGATAGCTGGGAAGTTAAACGTGAACATCACGTTTGGAAGCGCCGCCTACCATCACACGGCTTATGTGGCGGATATCACAGATCCATGCATACTCGGATTGGACTTTTTAAGGAAATACAATTTTTCCCTAGACTTGAAAAACAACAAACTGCTTTCAGCATCTGATGGCATGACTATCCATCCTCAAAAGGGATCCTCACCTAGAAATGCCGACGCCTTGTCCGAAAGACCCAGCTCAGGAAGCTGCCGAAATCGTACTAGGGCCAAAAAGAAACGCAAGACTACCAGCTATTCTCCATCCCAGATGCTCTTCGGTCGAGACCTTCTTCTGCCTTGTGACCGCCTGTTTGATCGCCGTACGGATGCTCCTTCATCGCCTGAGGAACACATCCAAGATGTCCAGGCCCGTTTTGAAGTTATGCACCGTTCCGCACGAAAGCGAGTGAACTTGGCGACGGAGAAGATGAAGACCCGATACGACACAAGAGCTACTGAACATCAATTCCACGAAGGAGACAAGGTGTGGTTGTGGAATCCGACTCGACGGAAAGGACTTTGTCCGAAATTACAGTCACCTTGGGATGGGCCGTACACAGTCCTAAACAGGCTGAATGACGTCGTGGTTCGGATTCGTAAGTCTTCGAACTCTAAACCTAAAGTCGTTCATTACGACAGGTTAGCTCATTACTATGGCAATAATACATAATGTAAATAATTGTAAATAGTATAAGACCATGGTCCATTTTGTTTTTAAATGTGTATTTGATTTGTATTTGATAGCATTTGATTTGTTTTATATATTGCATTTATTGTTCATGTTGTTTATTATTGTAATGTAATGCTTATTAATGCATTTATGCCACAGTTGTAAGTTTAGCTTCCTGTCCAGGGATTGTACTGCCCGGGACGTGCAGTCCTTGGGAAGGGGGCAGTGTTACGAATTTGGTATTTAAAAAGCTAATGTTAGTTCAATTATAAATTAAATGGTTTTATTTCTCGCGCAGTGCAGCGCGTGACGAATATTAAAAGAAAGCTAAGCCGGAAAATTGAAAATACAAGAGCGCGTGCATTAAATAAATAAATATCTCTTTTTGATTTCGAGAAAGTACTGGAAAATTCTAGCGCGTGATTTTAAAATCTTATAAAAGGAGGAAAATATCTCAGTTTGTAGTAGTTGCTTAGTTTGTTGTTGTTTAGAAAACTACTGTTGTTGATTGTAGCGAATTCGCGGATTAGCGTTCTTTAGCTGTTTTGAATTACGTTCTATTGGACATTTGAGTAGTTAAAAGAAAACTACTGTGAGATATTGTAATACTGCGTCATAATTTGAGAAAATTTAAGCATTTTTGTTGTGATAATAATAAATTTTTGTTCATTTTTTTTATCGGACTTGTGCATTCATTTCATAACGAACCCGTACGCACGCAACAATATGAAAAATCTAATTTCTAAGATTTTAATAGTCTACGAATGTCCAAGGGAGATTATGGTCGGCGAAGCAATAAAAGAAATCGTCGCCCCACCATTTTCAGAGACTGGCTGTGATTTAGATAACATATTTGAAAAGGCGTTCACAGTTATTTGAATGAAATAAATGGTAATTATAATAACGATGAAAATTATAATAATGATGATGAATGAAACTTAAAATAAAGTTATCTGGAAAAAAATCAAAACCTCAATCATATATCAGAGATTATAAGGAAAAAGCAGTAAGATTTTGGCGTTGTATAAGACAAAAAGAAGCGGAAGTACCTAACAATGAACCCAAAATAAATTTAGTCAAGTGACTTTACAGCAATTTTTACTTCCTTGGACGAAGTAAACGAAGCTCTGCAGTCGTGAAAAATTTCGGCTATCATATTTCAACAAAAGTATCCATTCCAACCGCTCTCGAAACCATTTGAACGATGTTTTTGGCTTGGCAGCTGTACGTACGGACAGAATAAAAGACTGCCAAAAAAGGATTATAAAACATATTTAAAATGGATTCAGAAGAGATTTTTTCTTGCCGTCTGTACGTACGTACGTATGTATGCATCTCGCATAACTCAAGGACGAGTAGCCGTAGAACGTTGAAATTTTGTATATGGGACTGCTATAACATGTAGTTGTGCTCCTCCCTTTTTGGTTGCAATCGGCCGCACCAAAAGTATATATACATATATATTGTGCATTTCTTGCTTTACAAATGATTGAATTATGTTGTTTTTAACTTCCGGTTAAGGTTTTTATGCCTTATCCGGTTAAGGCATAAAAACCTTAACCGGAAGTTAAGAACAACATAATTAACCGGAAAGTTATTTCCAGTTAACAACATACTTTTTCCGGTTAAGGTTTTTATTTTGTTTAGTTAATCTCTAGTATTATGAAAAATTTAAAAATTGCTTAAGTGCGTCTAAGACTGATTTTTGTTTACTATAGCAGCCATATTTGTTTACATTTCAAAGTTAGCAGAATAGTGAATTCAGTTTCTGTACTTTCAGTGCTTTTTTGCCAAAATTAAAACTTTCATTTTTGTGCATCGAAAAATCTACCTTGTTGCCTGCCGCCTGAATTGCTTGTTTTGCGTAGAAACTCTAATTTAATTATAAAAATTGTTTTTTTTTATTATTATTTTAACTGTATTTGGTGTTTTATTTGTTTTTATATTTTTCAATTTTTTAATGAAGATATTTTGAGGTTTTGTGTATTTTTCCTTGCAGCAAAGTGAGAACTGAATTTATTGAATGAGAAATACTATATCTCTAATGTAATTCGAGGAAGTAAGTGTTTTGTATTAGCAGCAAATATTGGGGAAACAGAGAACAGAGAAGAATGTTTACAAGTAGCGCATGCGCATTAGATAAGCGGCGCTGAATCGTCCTGGAAATGTTTTTTTTTTTTTTTTTTTTTTTTTAAATGTTTAATTTCTTTTACACATCGTTTTAGATTTATTATAGTATTTGAATAGAATATGTGGCAACGATTAGATTAATTCTTCAGATGATATAATTTTTGAGCATCCTGAGTTATAATATGAGATGTAACGCTGTTAAGTGAACCTAGCGACAGAGTGTAACTATGGTAAATAAATACAGTGCATTTTAAGTGTGATTTATTCTGTTGTGTTTTATGCGCTGTCTACGAAGTAGATTTAATTCACTGAATGAGTTTAAATGAAATGCAGGAAAAAATTCGTATAATTTAGTATTCCGTGCAAGGAAGTCATGTGGTGCACACATCATATTTTTTTATTTATTTATTACGTTAGTTTTGGAAGGGCTATAAATCAAATTTGTCAAAATTATTATTACAATTTACGAATAAAAATCTTCATATATTCTTACCAAAAAGATATAATAAGTTATTTTGTGCGATTTCTGTAACGGTACAGCTGGCATATAAACCTATAAAAGTAAAGTAAGTTTATTTCAGACTCTGTTTTGACATCAAAATGCGTTAAGTGCGTTCAGATTGCATTAATCAGATTAAGTTATAATGATTCTTATACTCATTGCTTTCATCTATTAATCGCTCTGTAAACGATTTCAAAAAACTGATAAAGCTTCCTTATAAATTTTACCTTTAAGGAATATGTTAATTTATTAGTATAAGTTTCTTCTTGTGTGTTTTCGCTCCCACCAGCGGCCGAGCGGTAAAGTCGCTGATAACTGGTAGTTCGGTCTGGGCTTCGAATCCCGGCTGCATGGCCGTTTTCGTGGTTTTCCTCATGTGTAACGTGTATACGAGCCAGTTACCCTTAGAAAATCCTCCACGAAGGCATTCCTTTGCTTAGGCAGATAGCCCTCGTGTGCTTTGCTGTAACAACAACAACAACAAACAAACAAACAAAAAAAAAAAAAAAACCCACTGTGTTTTCTTATTATCTTAACTAGGATTGGTTTGGTTTGGTTTATTTGGGTTCATTTGATTAGACCAAAGCACACAACAGCTACCGGCCTAAGGGGAGGGATGCCTTCGCCGAGGTCTTTATAAGGGAAACAGGTTCGTACACACGTTACACATGCGGAAAACAAAAAAATGCCCAAGCAGCCGGCCTAATTGTCGAGATTCAAACCAGGGACCGAACTATCAGTGCTCAGCAACTTTACCAATCCGCTGCTGTTGGGCTATCTTTACTAAGAGTATACTGTAGCATGAGTTTTGTTAATTTCCACATATATAACGAGCACGAATTTCTTGAGAAGTCGGCTAAAAAGATACATTCTTTCTTTCAGTAGATAGTTCGCAAATGGTATAATTGATTAGTCAATCAGTCCAATTAATCTACTCATTTCATTACATTTTGAAACAGTTCATTTTCTTTCAACCAAACACTCTACCTTAGTCGGAAATGAGGAAGAATAAAAAAAATTCAGTTTTGTTTGCTTACGACAAAAGAGAAGAGGATCACGAAGCACTAGCCTAGCAAACGTATTTATCGTATAAATTACCCAAAACTCTGTCATGTATAGTAAAAATAAATACTAAATGAGAACAGAAGCTACAAGTTTTGACTCTCAGAATATCATGCTACCCAAAGCACGATTCTTTCTCAGTTACAACTTCTGCAGAATTTTATCGCTACCATTTGATAAGACAACAAAATGTTTTCGCTCGAAGAATTCAGGAGTCGTATTATTCTTCATTCTCCGACCATCCAACTAAATGTGGCGATAAATGTGGCTGACCATTGATCGCTTATCCTCTGGAGAAATAGGCGAAATGTTTGGATGGCATACTGACAGACAATTGTTAGTGTCAGGGGAGTGAACTGGCCACTGTAATCACCTATTTTTGGAGAGAACTAACAGAAGAACGGTACTACAAGCGAGATGAATTAGTAATATAAGTATTTTCCATGTAATGAAAGTTCAATTCCATGTTCTTTGAATCTGGTAGCTGAAGAGCTTTTGGTTTGTGTTTAGAGAAAAATCTACTTGGAAAGGCGTCTAATTTTTTTTTTTTTTTTAGGATTTTTTTTATAAGCCCTGACAAATTAGAAAAGGAAGGAAGGATAAAATGATGTATCTCGCTTGATTCTTCCCATTTTCTTTTTAGTTATTCAAAATATATTATCTGAAAAAGCATAATTAACATCACGTCGGTAGTTCTGACTTTCTAACAAATGACGATAACAGGAATTAAGACTTTTCTAAACTATGACAAAGCAATCGATTAGGTATCTACCCGAGGGAAAGAATGCCTTTGTGGAAAACAGTTTAAAGAAAACTGGCTGGTATTCACGTTACACATGAGTACAACACGTGAATTCCCACGTACCTAGCCTGTTTACCACGGATCCAACTATCATTATTCAGCTATTTTAACGCTCAGCCGCTGACTAGCCGATGAAAAGAGAGAAACTTAAAACAACGTAACAGATAAACTTAACAGATGAGATTAATTTTTTGGATGAGCGATTAACTTTTTGGATGATATTTTTTCCTAATACTAAATGCATATTATGAAATTTACAGCACATATACACTATGGTAAATTCAATATCTACGTTGAAATGTCAGCGATGAAAGAAGGTATTCCATTTCTTTTGTTTTGGTTTTAAAAATTCCGAAATGATTTCAGAAAGTACTGCGAAAGTTAAATTCACCTTTAAAAGAGATAAAATTTAAGTACACAGCATTTGTTCAGTATTGCAATTTGAAAAAATGAAATTTGAACATGCTGTTTGAATTGCTATCTTTTCTCACTGATATTAATATATTAAACTGAAAAATGGTTCGCATTATTAATAAAATTATTTTATTTATTTATTGGAAAATAACTTTGCTCGAACTTTTTAAAAAACTCCATTTCTAGGGACAGTTTAAAAATAAATACATTTCCTCTGTGACTTTTGAGTTTTAGATACATATGGACTATATAATGATATAATAATATGATGCCTTAAAAATTTGTTTATAATTTATATTTTATGCATTTATGTAATATTTTGTACTGTTTTTTATTTATTTATTTAGTGCATTTTATGTAATAATTTACTCATGCGCTGTTGTTCAATCAAATTTACAACCACTTATTTTGTTTGTAAGGTTAGTTTATTTGAATATGGCAAAGCATATGATGAGAACCTGTGCAAGGGAACGGATGTCTTCATCGAGTACTTTCTAATAGAAAGAAGGCTCGCCAGCGGCCGAGCGGCAAAACCGCTGAACACTGGTAGTTCCGACCTGTTTTCGAATCCAGGCGAACGGGCTGGCTGCATGGATATTTTAGTGGTCATATTGTACATGGTGAATAACACTGCAACAATAAAGTTATCCCGATTGCCTGGGTTCCAACCTAGGTTGAACTACCAGTTTTCAATGGTATTTATAAACCACTCGAGCACGAATAAGGCTGTTTATAAGCATTTATTTCGTATATTATGTTGAAGGTTCTTAAATTTCTGAATCTACCAGCGTTTAGATTATACGAAGAGCTCCATTAAAACTAGAAATACGGGCAGAAACATACTAGGCTTTGGTGGCAAGACATTTGGCAATCTTTTTTTAATTTGGTGAAATTTTGAAAGCTTCCAGAAAATGCGTTTTTGAAGGCGTAGAAGCAATTTTTCTCGAAGCCACTACAGCCACTGAGTCCTATAAATAGGACATCGTGAGTCAGTTAAATTGTTATTAATACGTTAACAATATTCTTATCTGATCTTAACAAAATTATTAAAAAAAACCTATTCGATTTATATTTCGGTTATTCTATACCACCTTTCGAAATGATCAAACTGTTCTACAAGGGGCTCAGGCACCCTGGTGTCTCAAACACCGATCTACAGAGAGAGTCAGTTAGATATGGATGAAGAATCTCAGTATGTTCATACTATCTTCAGCTCGGTATTTACTGCTTTAGATTTCGTTCTGCGAAGATTATTTTTAACTTGCGATATCTGGCGATATTCCTTTGTATCAAAGATAATTTCACTTTATTTCTGCTTTCTTTATTCCTTGGGTTAATTAATACTGCTGTAAGAGTGCTGTTGTTATTGCCAATAAAGATGAAAATCTTTCTGATTACTTAGGCTAATTATTTAAGGAGATCTGTATAAGACTGCTGTGGCAGGCAATAATACGTTATAAGCATTTATATATTTTTTGACAACAAATACAAGATTATTGATGATTTTGTGAAACATTTTAAAACCTCACTACAAATATGCTATGCAGCCGATATCAAATTTTATTACATTGAAGTACAGTAAAATCATTCAACTTTTTCTGTACATATTTCACAAGTTTTCAGTTCTTGCAGTTTTGCTGATATAACAGACACCTTCGCATCACTGCGAGGATTTACTTGGAGATTATACAAAGCCAAAGTCGAGTAAAGGTTGAGAAAATTACCTGTTTTAAGAAGACAGATTTCGGATGACTGCCACAAAGGCTTGGCAGAATATTTCGTCTCATCAATCACCGAGCGGATAAGACTGCTGAATACATATAGTTCGACCTAGGATCGAATTTTAGCGAATGGAATTGGCTGTATGGTCGTTTTTTTGGGCTTTCTTTATGTGTAACGTGAATTGCCACAGCATCGGAAATACCAGCTAAGTTTGTAGAGAAAGTCCTTCACAAAGGCATTCCTCCTTTTAGGATGATAGCCCTTTTAATCAACTAAAACAAATAAATGACAATACCTTAATCAAAATTTGACTTAAACGTGGAGAGGACGAACAGAATGCGGAGATGCAGCGTTAATTCCATGACCGTTCTGGGTTATGGATTGAATCCGGTGATTTTTTTTTTTTTTTTTTTCTTTTCTTTTCTTGTGGGAATTTGTAGAGGGTCTTTGTGACTGCAACCTGCACTAATCTCCAGGATTTCTACCACCATTTTACCGAGAGAATGGCTCTTGACCATGATATGCAGGCACCCGCGTGGATTAATGTCTGTCGTATCAGCAGAGTAAAATACTACTCGGACAGTTTTACCTTTTTTTTAGTATGGTAATATTTTATATTGGTTGTATAGTTTTCTTATGAATTTTAAAATGTTGCATGAAACTGTCACCCTTATTAACGTGATATAATATTAGTGGCACAACAAAAAATATAATACCAATATAAGAATCAGGCAAATTTTGATGAAATAAACCGAAAATCACATTCTGATTTCGCATTCAGCTGTCCGATTAATCAGTTCCATTACCTGAAGATAAGATTGTGGCCGAATGGGTCGGTGAACACTGGCAGTACGTCAGTGAAATTCTTGCGAATGGACTTGTTACATGAGCCTTTAATGACAAACAACAGGAATTAATCTTGCTCTTACCAGATCACTTATCACTTAAGGAATTCCACGTGGAGCCTCGCATTTGAAGGCTTATCGTAATTGAATCGTTATAGAGGTAAGATCAGAAGTGGTAATTTTAATTGTCCATGAGGTAACGTAAATACGAGCCAGATTTGCGTACAAAGAGCCGTATAAAAGCATTAGACAGATAGATTTTCTCTTGCTCTGCCTTAAGTACTAATTTAAACAACCAAATATTATTCGCGATTTGTTTGTCTACAAAAGTGTATTCCCATACGTATTATAAAGTTCATACGTATCATCGTGGATCAGTTTGTTTCTAATTAGGTAATGAGGCTTTATAGTTCTTTTAAGAATCTTATTCTGTACTACCTGAAGTTTGTGGATGTCCGCCTCTGAAGCTGACCATCAGGCTGCACATACGTAACATATTAACTGGCCTTATAATGCATAGGTATATCCTTCTCTTTTTGTCGAGAGACAAAGTACTTTCTTAGGAGTACAGAAAGCTGGTTGGCAATAACACATACTTTTCCTATGACTTACTTAATATGAAAAATCCATGTAAAGTGTGTTTCCACTGCATTATCAAAGCTTTAACATCTTGCTCTTTTAAAATTGATACCCTTACAAACATATCACATCAAATTTTCCGAAAATTACAGAAAAATATTACTGTTTATGTAATATATATTTTGCAATAAATGAGTAAGTATTATGCTGTTTCTGAAGGATCAGTATTGCAAAGTATATTGAAAATTTAGTATTGCATTTTCAATATTTTATTTATCAGTATTTCATCTTAAATGATGGCTTCTCTTAATGAATAAAGAACATACATAAATGGAAATATAAAAAAATAATTTAATCCTTTTGTTTTATGAATTGCAAAAAAATTCCGTGAAAAGCAATTAGAGGACGACATTTATTCGATCAATATTTCTTTGCATCAGGACTAATTTAATAAACGCTGCGGAAGTTGATCTGATTTTGTCTAAAAAAAAAATGCCACTTGAGAACTCTGAAGAGATAACGAAAACTGCCATTAAGTAATCAGCTGTTGTAAGAAACTTAAATTGCTTTCTTTCAACAGACCTTGCTATCCCCCTTCCACAAGCGTTTATTGAGAAATGTCTGCAAGTCTGTGAATTGGGTTTAATTTAATATTTGCTGCTGAATTCTAATTTATAACTACGATATTTTGCATTTGAACACGTCCGTTTTTCATAAGAGGATTTTTTTTCAAATGCAAAGATTCTTCGGTATAATGAACTCAGAATATGGTCTTACGAGTTCCTAAGTGTTTACAAGGCCTTCCACTTGATTTGAAATAAAAAATATTACTATTTATTATTATTAGTTTCGGATAGGAAAAATTTTTATGAATTTTGTATCGCGTTGCAACTTATTATTTTACAAGCCGATCTTTTCAGGGCTAAATCCGATTTTATAATTTATGTTCTGAATACAAAAACCTAAATTTATTTTATTGAAACCGGTTCATTTAATTAAATACAAGGTGCGCATGATACAAAGTTACATGATAATGCTGGTTTTCATACAACATTTTTTGTGCAACAATCTTGTTAAGTATTTAATTGCAGTAATAAACCACCTATTATATTTTCTCGATTTATCACCAACTGATTTTTTTTTTCCTTTTTTCGAAGCTTAAGACGTACAAACAAATAGATATTAATAAGAATAGAAACAAAACAGAGAGAATATAAAAGAACAGAGATTTGAAAACATCCTGGATATTAAATCAAATATTCCGCGTATTTTGCCAACGGTTTCATCGAACCACTGTTTACGGCCAACACCTGTAAACAATGGTTCGATGAAGCGGGTTAGAAGCCTGAAGAAGCATTAGGAAAGTCGTATAAAATTCTCTGGCGATTATTTTAACGCAGATAATTTGTATTAAGGTTAGTCAATCTTTTCCTTATTTATAAGAAATTGCCTGGTTACTTTTAGAACGCCCCTTGTATATCTCACATTAATAATATTTAAAATATAGTGCCTATGCGACATGGGCCACTTAAATTACTGGGGAGCCCAAGGCGAGTTCCTACCACCTTCTCCTACATCAGGATTGGGACGGAACTATATCTTTCTCACGACTGTAATTCGATCACTTCGTGTGGTACATCCTAAGAAGCAATCTTGGTAATGAAAGGGCTAAATGATTGGTGGGGTAAAATCCTAGTATACGGTGCAGCCTTGGCGCGACTTTGAAAATTATCGCCAACACCAAAAATGATCCAAAGAACGTCTATATATATATTATACACACATAGTATATGTATATACACACATAGTACATATATTATATACATAGTATATAATATGTTTAACTACATATTTTCTTTGAATGACCCGTTAACTACTCATCGTATATGTCCCGTTTTTACTGCTCATCATAAAGTCGCCAAAATTAGTCAAATCCCGTGTGCACCGGATACTAGGATTAAACCATTGGTGGATATTGGCCTCCTCCCCCGAGTCATTAAGTTGCAAGTTATTTGTTGTTCAATATTAAAAAAGTAGTATCGAGATGCAAACTAAACATCAGATTAAAGATGAGGATCTGTGTAAAACAGTAATCTTGATAGATCAGTGTAAAAAGTTATTTGAAGAAGGTATGCGATAATGTAGAGTAATCTAATAGACCAAGATAATTCTGCAATTATTTCTGATTACATAAGATTAATGCTCGGGCTAACTCCCTTTGCTGTCATACACACCGAAACATTAATTCTCTGTAACGCTGACTGTAATTATTATGTCAGAAAATATTTTCCGGTTCTCGGAAGTCCAGGACTCGGACGAAGGGATTTACAGTGAAGGTGAAGAAGTAAATCAGAATATAAGTTCTACATCTATATAAAAGTTTTCCTACCCTACGTATTTATCTAATAATTCATATTATTCCAGTTTCGTTTTCTGTTACTTCTGGTGTTATTATGGGGAAGTCGTATATAAATTCGAATCACATTTCATGAAGAAGTTAAAGTGATTATTATATGACCATTCTTCTATAGATTTTTAATCTATAAAAATAGAATTCTGCTTTAAATTCGATTAACTTAATTTCTACCAAGGTCCTATGTAACAAATTCATATCACAACGTAATAATTTGCACAGATATAATTAATATATGTAATAACTTCATCAGATAATTTGCACAGATATAATTAATATATACTTAAAAATGTCTTTAAATACAGGCTATCCGTAGCTTGATTAAGTTTCAATTTATATATTTTCTAAGTTTGATATGGTGCGAGAAAGATAGTCATTTAACAGAAAGTAATATTTCAAACTCAATGTGTGTAATTTAGTTACAAACTTCGAATTTTTAGTACTGATCTTTTTCGCTCTAACGATACCTATATTAGAAAAGACGAAGAGAAAAATATCTGCGACGTGGATTCGGATTAGTATTAAATATACTACTAGTTGGCTACTACTAATAGCAATTATACTAGTAGTAACTGCTACTATTGCCAAAATAATGTACGTACCGCCGTTGGTTACTATTCCCGCCATTGGCTACTATTAATAGTAGCCAACAGCAGTCCAGCTTTAATGGCATTCTTTCTTCCAGCTTCTAAGTAGTAAGTCCCTTTTCTTTAACATTTTTATAATCTTTTTTTTGGAAGCGAATTAATCTATTTACCTAAATTAATAAATTAGTTTTCGATTGTGTATACCTCGTAACTTCTGTACAGGCTTTTAGAAAAAATATTACTTATTGCATATTTTTTTTTTTTTTTTTTTTTTTTGAAAAATGCTAAGTAGAATCTTTTTTTGTAGAGGAGGCACTTTTAATTTTCGAAGATGCTAAAAAACGTTTATTTACTTATTTGGTTTGTTGGTTAATTTTGAACACACAGAAACAAAACAAAAAAAAAAAAAAAAAAAAACTATGCTGGGAACGATGTGTTTTCGCCCAATGGCTGGCCTCCTCATGACAAAATAAAAGGCCAAAGATTGATAGAACAGCTTTTCCGTATGTATTTTCATTTCCATTTATTATGCTCTTTTATTAAATGTTTGTTTTACCGTTTTGATTACTTTGATTTTTTTAATTATAAATTTCAGAAAAGCAAAATGTTTTTAAAAATTGAAATTTCATTACTTTATATATGTATATATATTGCTAAATTTATTTGCCTGTTTAGTTATAATTCTTTCGCTTTACGTTGTTTCTTAACTAAATCTTTGCACACACACACACCTTACTTGGTTTAAACATCCTTACCCGGCCTTTATTTTCGCAATCGTAGTCATATTCTTCCGATTATAGAAGTGTTCTAAATGACGATAATATTTATATTTGAACAAAGTCAAATTTAAAAAAAAATGGACAGATAACTAAATCTAACTTTTAATGCGATCTCCCGGTTCCTATACTTAATATTTGATAAAGCTTTATAGTCGTTGTTACAACTTTTCAAAGTATGGAGAGCGCTGTTGCGCCGGAAGAATTTTTCTGTGTGTTTACATTATGTAACTGTCGGTTCGCCGTTGCGATGGCGCTGTATTACTGTGATATTTTTTGGTGTTTTCATTAAATCTAAACGAAAGATGCCGTCGTCTATTTTTATATAAAATCAAGATCATCAAATCACCACCGATGTAAACTCGTCGAAACAGAAGTAGCATTCGTATAAGAATCATCAAATGCTATACTCGCCTTTCGAACTTCGCATTCCTATCGTTATAATCGCTTCGTAACATGTGGTGCATCGGCCGGGAATCGAACCCGGCCCGCCCGCCTGGCAGGCGAGCATTCTAACACTGAACCACCAATGCGGTCATTCGCGAGAATAAATCTACTAATCGACTTAGAATCGTGCTTGATGATTCTTGATAAAACAGCGGCACTTTATTAAAAAGCTGGTACAGTTGATGGACAGACTGTCCGACTTAGATACAGACTTGTGTCAGCCATAGAACAACCCAACATGTAAAAACAACTTAAGCATTTTAAAAAGGACATGTATTGCAATGTAGGAAAACTGTCATTCAAGTGAATTGTAAGAAACTATAATGTAGACTAGAAACTCACAGTATAAAGACTGCCTGTATTCATACCTGGAAAGTCAGTTGCATTTAACAATGTGCATGTACTGTGTAAATAAATTTCGGCAAATTATACCGTAAGACCATATATAATGAACCGATATATAATGTAGGCATAACGAATGTATGAAAGTGCATATATCTGTAAGCAAAGTAATGTAAGGGAGTGTAATATATGTAAATATTTTTGTGTATCAGTAAGCTAAGTAAGTTATGCAATTTAAAGTAATGCAATATAAATGCAGAAACGTCTAATAAAAATGCATGGGTAACATATATGTTTTGTATTATGAATAAGGGATATAGGATGTCTAACGCAAAGCAATGTATATATTGGAATGTCTATTTCATGTACTGGAAAATTATGCAATAAGTACCCAAATAACATGTAATGTAAGTAACCTGTAAGACTATTATGTTTGTAAATATTTGTATCTAAAAAATTAATCAGAATGTATCTGCACGTATCTATATGCAACTGCAAGTATATGTAACCTAAGGTTAAGCAGTGTAGGTAAAATTAAGTAATATGTGAAGCAGGCGTGCCTGACTATGTATGTATATAAAAATAATGTAACGCAAGGCACATGTAATATTGGCATATGCAACTGTACATGCAAACTGTATTTATATGCAATCTACAAGTAATGTAGGTATATTTATTGAAATGTACAGCTAAAAACTGTAATTGTACACAAAAGTAATCCAACGCAATGTAAGATTAATGTAATTCAGGTAATGCATATGCATTGTATGCCGGAAATGAGAGACAAAGTCAGTATGTAACTCTGTAAATCACGTTATCCATAGAATATGTTAACCAGCAAACAAGAATGTAATATGTAATACTAAATATTAACAGCCCTTGTATGGCCATGTAATTGCTCTTTTGAAAGACTCAAGGTTCAACTCTAGATATTGGTGGACGTGGCGCTACACCAATTAACCGACGGTAAAGGGGTGGTGCCCACGTCCCCTGTCGCATGTCGCATGAATGAAGGAGGTTGAGTAGTAGCTTATGCTTTTGTTATTGTTGCTCGGTAATTTTATTGCTCCTGATAAAAACGACATTAAGTGCGGAATTATTACGACACTCAGCTTGAGTTTGATATTAAATTGTGTATCTTCAGAAGACGAATCCATGGATACCACTTTTCTGTGATTTCAACTCGGACTTTTCAAGAAAAAGCCCTTTTTCTGGGCTTTGTTTTTCTTAGTGGATTACAATGTTCAGCATTGTGCTTTTAAGGATATTTGATTGAAATCTACTAGTTTGGACGCCTTACTGATTTACATCTGGAATTTTCTTGAAGAACAGCGGCTTTCGTGACCTTTGGAAGTGGAACTTTGCACTGGACACTCCCCTGATTGTGGAAATTGATCATTAATTAAGGATAATCCAGCTAAGTCATTCTGCTTTGGTTTTCCTGTTTTTAGTTTATTTTATTTGCTTAATAGTGTTTAATTGCTTTTATTGACAGTTATTGTCTTTAAATAGTTTTATATTTTCAATTTGAACATGTATTGTATGTAATATTTGTGTCATTGATTTTATAATATTAATTCTATAGATTTAATTAGCCGTTATATTGACATGACTTATTATTTCACTGAATTTATTGTATTTTGTTCTCTGAAAATTTTTCAAACTGCTACAATAGTTGCCATTTTTATATAAACTTTCAATAGCATAGTTTTAATTATTTATATTATTAAGATTATATTTCATTTCTTATTGATTGCCAATTTTTAAAAATAGTTTATGCAAATGTTATAAATTTGTTTTTTTTTAATTATTATGTTCCGTATAATAAATTGTCAAATATTTAGTTATTTAATTTAGATTATAATTACTCAGTATTTTGTTAATATAGTGATTATTGACATTTCTCTTTGGTGTTAACTTCTAAGTACTATATCATTGCAATAATCAGAATTACTGTCATAACACTGTCATAGATATTCATTTATATTTACTGTTACCAATTGTCATAACACTGTCATAGATATGCATCTATATTTACTGTTACCAATACATCTGGCTTCTGCTAGTCATTTACACAGTGATAATACTTGATGGCTTCGGCAAATAATGACTCTATATCAATAACCACTCTTTCTTCGATTCCATCAACACCTTCAACCTCGTGTCAGCAGCTTATCGATTCAGATAATATCTGCACTGAGTATCGTTTTTCAAGAATTGCAGCAGCTCAGCAATTTGCTGGCTCTGAAAGAGCAAAACACAAGCTCAATAAAAACGACACAAAAAATTTTTCACTGACCTCTTCTCACTTTTACAAAAAGCTATTCTGGACCGTGATCAACGTATAATAGAAGTACGAGCACAAAAAGATACAGCAATAGCATTCAACGATTAGCTCTTGAAAGCCATTACTTTAACAGACCTTTCTTACGTTCCAAACACAACTATCTCATCAGAACCCATTACTAAACCTCTACATATTCAGGAAGAAGATTCTGCTGGATTTCAATTAGTGGAACGAAAAACGTCGTCTAAAAACTCAGGACCGGTCTTCAGATCACGTTTTACTGATTACATCAAACATAAATAATAGCTCACCGCAACTCATTCAGAAGCAATTAGCTTTGAAATTAAACCCTAAGAAATTTGACATACCTATAAAACAGATTCGACCCACAAGGAAACAGGAACTTTTGATACATTGTCCAACCAGGCAAGATATAGTAAAATTGAAGGATACAATTGAAGCCTTAGAAAAACTCAGTAACTTATAACTACGTGAACCCAAAATCTCTAGCAAATCCATTATAGTATTTGGTGTGCCGTCGGAATTTACATCAGACGATCTGATTCAAGCTTTTCATAGATTACACACATTTGGGCAAGTCACGCCAATTCATCCGCAACCTCCGTTACATCGTTCCGATTCTAACAACAACTGAGTCATTCAGGTGGACAAACCTTATCTGTCACAGATAGGTGAACAGGGCCGCCTTTGTCTAGGATTTAGCTCCTGTCCCTATCGTAAATATTATCGTCTTTATCGGTGTTATAATTGTCAGGGACTTGGTCAACTGCCAGTCACTCCTGCCAGAATCCGCCTACTTGTGTGCAGTGCTCGGAAAATCACGAGACCTTGGTTAAAATATATTACTCTTTGAACTCCTGGCTTGGCTCCTTATATTCAGAATTGGAAAGTTGATGCGATAACATCTCTAAGTGACCATCGTTTCATAACATTTAAAATAGGAAAATCACTGGATATAGTTACAAAATGTCGTTTTAAAACTAAATATAGTAGTCTATTATAAACGACATCCTACAGATGCCTGTTACCATTAAGGAATGTTGTGTTGATTAATATCTTTGTACTGACAATTGTATTAGCAGTAGGATAACGGCTGATGTAATATGTTATTTTGTTATATTGTATTCTTATATTCTTGTTATATTGTAATGTTAGTTAAGTTCTTTTATTCTTGCTATATTGTAATGTTAGTTATGTTGATATATTGTTCAAATATTACTGTATGTTATATTGTATGACTGTTGGATTAATGGAATCTTATAATGTATATATGTTGTATTAATACGAAGCTCTCTCTCTCTCTCTTGCTTGCCTATTTGTACGAATTATTTTGTCAATTGTTATTTTTAATCGTCATACATTATTTAATTAATCATACATTTATTATTGTTAATTAATATGTTATGCATTGTCAATAGTCAAGCATCATCTTATCCTGTTGTACTTATCTGAAGTTATCAAATGTTCTTAATATAATATTTCAATCTTTGTACTCATACTACGTGAAATGTAGCAATAGTCTCTGATAAAACAATGTAATCTGTATCATACCACTGTAACTATCTAATATTAGTTACATAACTGAATAATTGCAGTCTCGCTAAATTACCACTTGATTTAATGTGAGCCAAATGGCAAAGATGGCATCTTTACAAAATTTTGTATTACTGACTGTTGTAAATTGTACTTTTGCTTTATTCAATTAAATGCCCGACTGACCTGCCGACCTATTCCACGCTCTGGACTTATATCTGATAGGTGGGTCTGGACTTAGGGTCAGATGTCCAGTTCGTGGCGCTCTGATGAAGGAGGACAACTTTCGATTAATGACTGTTTATTTATAGGACTAAATTTGTATCCAAATCTATTTGAAATGATTTTAAAGTTTCGGAAAAATACAATCGCTTTCACAACCGATAAAAAAAGAATTTCCCGATTCTTGGAAATTATTGTCAGAATGGTTTTATGTAGATGATGTGGTTGGAGGTGAAGAAGACTTGCCAGCAGCTTTGAAGATTACGACTGATTTCAAAAGAGGTAATATGATATTACGAAAATGGAAAACAAACTCCATGGAACTGCGTGAGCTGTGGAAAGATGCTGAGTTCGACAACGATGAGGAAAAGAGCTCAAGTACTGGAGTTGACTCACCATCCAAGGTCTTGGGTCTAGTTTGGGACCCAGATGCGGACAGTATATCTTTCAACGTGAAAGAACTATCAAAGTATGTCAAGAACGGAACTGCTTCAAAACGTTCGTCGAGTTGTGGGTCGTATTTATGATCCTATAAGATTTCTAAGACCTTTCTTTATAAAGCTGAAGTGCATTCTTCAAGAACTTTGGAGTCATGATATAGATTGGGACGACAAACTTCCATCGACACTGAATCACAAGTGGCAGTTGTGCTGCAGTGAAGTCGAACACTTAGAAGATCTCCCGATTCCTCTATGGAACTGTGTTATATTTAAGAGCTATATCTGAAAATGGGAGGATAAGTATTAGTTTTATATGTTCTAAAAGTCGTGTAGCTCCTCTGAAAGGTCTTACATTACTAAGACTGGAATTAATGGGAACTTTATTGTACGCAAGATTAGTCCATGAAGTACGTAAATGACTTAAATTTAATACTTCTAGTTATTTTTGGACCGACTCGATGATTACGTTATGTTGGATTAAGGAACATGCTAGTAAATACAGAACTTTCGTAAAAAACAGAATAGAAGAAATTCAATCTTTATCAGATACCAAGAATTGGTCTCATTGCCCTCGTAAGGATAACCCTGCAGATATCTTGTCCACAGGAATTCCTGCAGCAAATTTAGCTGCAAACCAACTTTGGTGGCACGGTCCACCGTGGCTAAGCCAATCACCTGAATACTGGCCTAGTGAAAGGGAGAAATTAAAATCTACAGACGTAGACTTATAGTTAAAAACGGAATTTGAAAGAACAATGCAAAATAAATGTTTGGTAGAAAATTCTAAATTTATTTTAGATTTAAGGAAATATAATTAATTGTTAAAAGTACTAAGAATAACTACACTAGTTAAACGGTTTGTTAATAAACTTCAAAAACAACAAACGGCTGTAGGTCCCTCGCAGCAGAACTTCAAAATGTTGAAGTAGACTGGATAAAACATGAGCAAAACATCGAGTTTAACTTAGAATTACAGAACCTTAAAAATGGTAAGTGGATTTCTAAGAACTCTCCACTTTCGAATTTAGCGTCATTTCTCGACAGTTGTGGTGTATTGCGCATAAAAGGAAGATTAGAAGAAGGAGCATTTACAAAGGATGAAGCTTACCCTGTGCTTCTTCCAAAGCAGTTTAAATTTACAGAGTTAATTATTATTCGAGAGCATAATAAAATTTTTCATGGTGGAATGACATTTACGCTCGCCAAAATTAGGTCTAGATTTTGGATTCCAAGAGGTAGACAGATTGTAAAACAAGTATTAGGTAACTGCCTAATTTGTCGAAAGAAAACTAGTCAACTACCTAAGTTGAAACCAGCTAAACAAATAACTAGTCAACTACCTAAAAATAGAATTACTGAAAACTCTCCTTTTACTGTAACTGGCATAAGTTTCACTGGCCCAGTTTTAATGAAATCAGGAAAGGATACGTCTCAAAAGGCTCACATAAAATTATTTACATGCAGTGTGACTAGAGCTGTGCACATTGAATTAATCACAAATATGTCAACAAAAAGTTTTATTTAGTCATTAAGGAGCTTAATCGCTAGGAGAGGAAATTGTAAAGTTATCATTTCCGACAAGGCTAAGAACTTTAGAGCCACTAATGAAATTCTTAAGAATTTTCAAAAATTATAATAGATTCAAAATTAAAAGATTTCATATCAATAAATGGCATAACTTGGCAATATATTGCACCTCACGCGCCTTGGTGGAGTAGTTTTTATGAAAGACTTCTGAAAAGTATCAAAGAACCTTTGAGAAAGGTTCTCGAAAGGGCTCTTCTTAACTTTGAAGAAATGACGACTATTCTATCAGAAATTGAGTTAGTTCTAAATCTTTGAATAGGAGAAAACTGTATCAAACTAAGCTTTTGAAACAAATTTGGAAAAGGTGAAAGGAAAATTATCTCCTCGAATTACGGTCTGCGCATACTTTTCAAAATCCATCTCCTGAAAGGAATCTTAAAAAGAGTGAGGTTATATTGCTGAAAGGATCGACGAAATCCAAATTTTTATGGCCTATTGGAATTACAGAAGAAGTTTATAAAGGTAGGGATGGGTATGTGCATTCATGTTTGATTCGTACTTCTCAAGGACTTTATAGAAGACTCGTCCAATTGATCTATCCTTTTGAAGTTTAAAAATTATGCATAATATATGTCTGTGTCATGTATAGTGCTAATTTGTAATATAATTTTCAGTATTGAGTTGTGATTATATCAACATTCATTATTGATGTGTAAGTTTAGTGTACTCTTAACAGAGTACAGGTGGGGTGTGTTACAACTTTTCATAGTATAGAGGGCGCTGTTGCGCCGAAGGAATTTTTCTGTGTGTTTACAGTATGTAACTGTCGGTTCGCCGTTGCGATGTTGCTGTATTACTGTGATATTTTTTGGTGCTTTCATTAAATCTAAACGAAAGATGTCGTCGTCTATTTTTATATCAAATCAAATCACCACCGATGCAAACTAGTCGAAACAAAAGTAGCATTCGTATAAGGATCATCAAGTGTTATACTCACCTTTCGAAATCGTATCGTTAATCGCTTCGTAACAGTCGTTATGAAAAATAGTAAAATTATAAGAAGTTTAACTCTTCTACGGGGGGGCGGAACTGACCGGGATATTTAATTTCAAAATTTGCAATTTTTGATGTCATTTTTAACTTGCCTCGAGGAATTGGTTAATTAAAGTCGAATAATTCTAGGAAATCAAGTTTAAATGAAGTGCAGAAAAAAATGCGTACGATTTATTCGGCGGTATAATTCATGCGGTGCCCACATCCGATTTTCTTTATTCTTACAAGAAACAATCTAGAGATTCGAAAAATTCGAAAGACTTAAGATTCTTTCAAGATTGGAATTCGAGGAAATTTAGGATTCTTTCTGCATCTAATATTTTTCATTTATACTCCAGGCCAACAAAATATGATACACCTCACCAATGACTATAGTTTAACTGACAGTAGCAAATACAAGTTCTGATCAACATTTCATCTAATTATTTCTAACCAATTCGCAGTAACAATGCCTCGGCCAAGTCAAGCAGATATCTTTATAATGTGTTCGAAAGTACATGATATCTGATCACTGAGAAAATATGGGCGCGCCCTTTAATGAGAAAATTACAATCACTAGAGTAAATAAAGTATATTGACTTTATCTTATGAATAGAAAGTGAGGAACGCGTCTGAAAACGGAGAAGAGAAGTTTGGTTCTTCCTTAGCTACAAGGTCTAGCTTTACATAGGATGTTTCATACGACCCCCCCACCATATTTTTTTAAGCGCTTTGGATTGGCATAAGAACTAGCAGGTAAGTTTTATTAAATTGCACATAGAAAAAATTTTTATTATCTTTGCGTCGAATTAACCATCTGTAGTCAGGCAGTATGTTTTCATAATATACATTTTATATTCATAAATATGTATATTATGAAAACATACTGCTTGACGGGGCCTACCAGCGACCGAGTGGCAAAGTCGCTGAACACTGATAGTTCGATCCGGGGTTAGAATACCGGTGAACGGGCTGGGCATTTTCGTGGCTTTTCCCTATATGTAATGTATATACGAGTCAGTTTTCTTAGCAAGACCTCCACGGAGGCATCCGTCCCTTTAGACAGATAGCCCCCTAGTGCTTTGCTGTAAATTCAGTAAACCAAACCAATACTGCCTGACGAAGAAAATGCCACACATTGAAAGTATAAAAAACAGACCAACTTTGTACATGGATAGGTAATTAAGCATGTAGAAAATTAATAGAGATACGTAATTTTCGTGTTTACGAAAAGATGCAATTAATGCGAAATATTGTATATGCAACATTTTGGGAGCTAAATGGAGAACAGTAAGCATTTAAAGATAATTCGTGTGACATTCGTAGTCCAGAGACTTGCCTCTTGTTGTCTGGAGTCTTTAACTCTCTCTCTTACATTTACTTGACATGCACATACCCCTAATATTTGCCCTGCACCAGAAATTTCTCTCAGCCAGTTCACTCGCATCAAAAACTATGGAATAAACGCGCATTTCTATTATTTCGTTTCGTAAGTACAAAGTTGAACGTAAATGTTTATTAATTTTTGTTGCCACAAAAAGAAACTAATTAACAAGATAAGCATTTTTGCATTAAGTGACATATGTAAATCTCTGAACATTGTAATGCTCGTGTCTAACGCCAGAAATAAGGATACTACTATAACGTGCAAGTAATTTACAGAACTTTAGCTTTCAGATTTTAAAGTAAGTTTAAACAAGAAAAATGTAAGCACCACAGGCACATACGGAATTGAACAGTAAACTACAACTGTCGGCAGTTTAAAGTTGCAAGATGGGAAACGATAAATTTATTGAGAATATGTTGAAAATGTGTTTAAAAGTCATCATTCCACTGCATAAATTTAATCCTCCTGTTGTGTGTCATTATTTAGTAAAATAAATGCCTGGTTTAGGTAATGTTTGCTATGGAGATAGTTTGAGATGTAAGCATGTGTTTTATTGCATATTCCGAGAAAGAAGCAATAAAAGAATAATCAAACGGTAGGCCAGTGATTGTAGTAGTCGACGAAACATCTGACACGCAAAGGTGTAATTTTGAATTAAATTAGAATTATTCTAGGAAATCAAGTATAAATGGAGGGCAGCAAAAAATGCGTATAATGTATTCGGCCGTACAAGTCATGCGGTGTCCATATCCAATTTTCTTTATTTTTACAAAAAACAATTTAGAGATTCGAAAAATTCGAAAGACTTAAGATGCTTTCAAGATTCGAAGATAACGAACCCGTATAACGTAAACATTGCGCATTTCATGTAATTAAAAGAAAATACACATGAAATGACAGCAATTCTTTATCCTCCACCTGTCACAACCAGAAGGAATTCTTCGAAGGTGCTCTTTCTTTGAATTAATACAGGGTGAAACAAAACTAATGGCTACAACTGTCAAAGATGATAGAACTTTTAAAAACAGACAACTTTCACCATGTTTTTTCTCTGGAGTGAACGAAACGTCGCCTTTCGCAGGACTCGTCATTCAGCTGCTATTCGTCGCCAGAGATGCAGCAATTCGAATGCGGCGAAAGCTCATGTGCACCTAATGTACAGAGTTGCAAACCGCCGTGCCGTAAAAGCGCGATAAAAAATTTCCCAGAGCAATTTCCAAGCAGGGCGCTGGTCGATCGGGAAGCATTTCAACGCTAGCGGAGGCAATTATTGAAGATGGGCTTGCTTCGCAGCCAGAGATATGCCACAGGTCAACCAAGAAGAGGAGGACGATAAATCGAATACCGACAGGCCTTGAGGCAATGGACGACCAGTCTGAACAAATAACATGTGCTGAGTGAAGAAAGGTTACACATTTAAAGTTTTTAGCAGGTCTTGGCTTTAAATGAAATGCATTTTCCACATTGCTTATTGCAGCACAGCATATACTGCATCCACAGTTTACAGCATCTGTCCTGTTTACGGATGAGGCAACGTTCACATGTGATGGCGTACTTAATAAGCTTAACAGATTACGGGTCACAGTAAATCCGCATAATGCACGCTCAACAGGTTCTCCATGAATGCATAGGCAGGGATTACCCACGATACTGATCTGTACCTTTTATCAGACTGTCTTAGACGGACAGAAGCTCCTTAATGTCTTTCAGCAGCTTCTGTCTGAGTGAGTGTGTGAGCTGGAATTTTGGCGCAAAACCAAAGATGGTTATAATGCACCAAACATGAGGTGGGATGATCTAATTTGATGAAGTAAAAACCATTTCTTAGTAAATAAAAAAACGGTGGACAAATGTACCAAATCCAGTGGATAAAGTCATAAAAGCGCACATTAAAACACCATACACAATGTTTCAAAACAGACTAAATTAAGTAATAAAAGCCAGTCTCTTTTAAATAATAAAATAAATTCCAATTAAACTCTCTTCCGATTAAACGGTCGAGAGGTAAGTTTCGACTATTAAAATATTTCCGACGAAGACTATTAAAACATGGACACTCAATTAAAATATGACTGACTGATAGATGAACATTATAATTTGTGACCAATTATGAGGCGAGTTAAAAGAACTTCCTCCTTACGATTTCTAGTAAAATCCCAATGCTCAATTCTAGGCTTTACATTTCTCAACTTGTTTTGAAGCTGAACATCCCAAAATTGCTGCCATTGTTTTCGGATCTTCTCTTTGACAACACAACATATGTCTCTAAAAGAGATGAGGCGACTGGACAGTTCAACAGCACATTTCGTCATTATATCTGCCAGCGTATTCCCATTTATTCCCGCATGCTTGGGAATCCAGCAGTACAGAATTTCACATCCACGACTCGTTAAGTTTATATGAATTTTGAGAACATCCCCTGTTACTGGATTTTGAGTGTTTGGAAAAGCTTCTAATGATTGAAGCGCACTATAGGAGTCTGTATAAACTATGAACTTTTTGTGGTAGAGCTTTCAGATGTAAAAAAGACTATAATATATTGCAGTTAATTCAGATGTCAAGTCAGAAAAAGCAGTGTGCAAGCATCTGCCCTCCATGAGATACTCAATTACAAATGCCATCCCAAGATGATCATTTGACTTGGATCCATCTGTATATATACTGGAAGATAACTGCAATATCTGCCTGTGCTCAACAAAGAGTTATCTGTAAACGATGTCGTTAGTGCTTGCCTTCACGTGATGGTTGAAAATATTAAGAAGCTGGCTCCGTGCATTTTTCCAAGGTGGGATTTCAAAATTCTGCCCTGCTTGGGGGGCACATATCAGAGAGGAAGAGTTACTCAATGATAGGGCGAACTCTTAAAAGAAAGGTAGGCACACAGAATGGACGTGTCTCAAATAAAGTACTACACAGATTATCAAGTAAGCACAGCTTATTAGGATGTTCAGGTTGCGATAAGATATTAAAATACTGCAAAAGGGACAGCTGCTAACGCCTCAGATAAAGTGATGGTTCGTTAGAGTCAACATACAGGCTCTGGACAGGAGATGTCCTGAAAGCTCCAGAACAAATGCGCAGAGCTTGATGATGAACAGGATCTAGTTTTATCAATACTGATGACCGAGCGGATCCGTAAACAAACATCTTACGTTTCGTGCATTTGTTTTGGCTCTTTTAAATACTATGAGATTTCGCAGAGTAGGCTATCTCTGAAAAATTGCCCATGCTTTTTTTCTGTTTTTCAGTGCTTTATGACAGTCACGATTCCCCCATGGTTTCGAATATTTTAGTATTTTTCCTAATGTTCTAGGAATGGAGAGTATAGCTGCCTGAGTAATAGCTGTTGTAACGGCTTCCACTGCATCATCGATAAGCACATCTATCCTTTTCTCTGTGAGCTCTGCAGAGAAAGAGAAGAGTTCCCAGTCTGCTCTATCGATTATAAACCGAGGGATTCTCGACATAGGGTTTGCTCCTCTTCGTGCAAGAGATAAAAGAATAGAATAATGATCGCTGTTGTAAAGCTAATTTCCGACACTAAAATTGCAAAATGGCAATAGGGATGGTGAACAGATGGCTAGATCAAGAGCGTGGAATGTTCTTGTAGCTTCACGGAAGTATGTGTCCTGCCTATTATTCAGGAGACAAAGTCAATGATTTTCAATTATCTGCTCAATTTGTCTTCCTCGTGAATTTGTGTCTTTGCTTCCCCACAACGGAGTATGGCCATTAAAATCACCCATTATGATAAAAGGCTCAGGCAGCTGCGCCACAAGGTTATTTAAATACTGCTGATCAATGTGCTCATTTAAAAGGCAAATAAAGAGAAACGACTGAAACTACTATATGAAAATTTACTTGTACAGCGACAACTTGGAGGGATGTCGTCAAAGGAAAGGTGGTGTGTGGTGTGGGTGTGTTTACTTATGGCAAAGCACACTAGGGAACTTTCTAAGGGAAACTGGCTCGTATACGCGTTATACATGGGGAAAACCACGAAAACGCCCATGCAGCCAGCCCGTTAGCGGGATTCGAACCTCGGACCGAACTACCAGTGTTCAGCGACTTTACCGCTCGGCCGCTGGTGCGCCTCGTCAAAGGAAAGGAACTTGATGGATAGTCCAGTGAGGTGAAGAGACCTACACTTCTACTGACACGCTCACCGGCAAGGGTATCCTTCCGGACGAAACACTTTGTGTAATGTGTATATATATTCCTTACTTGGCCTTTATTTTCTCAATCGTTGCTGTTAGCCAAATACTTCAGTTACAGAAATGTTTTTTAAATGACGAAAATATTCATATTATGGTAATGTTAAATTAAAAGAAAATTATTTGGGGGTAATCAGCTAAATCCAGCTTTTAATGCTGGTCTTCTCTTTCTTACGCTCATATTTGGGAAAGTTTTATACTCCTTATAAAAAAATAAAATTTTAAGAAATTTGACTTCATTACGACAAAAATTGACCTTGATATTTAATTCAAAATTTGAAGTTTTTGATGTTATTTTCAACATACCTTGAGGAGTCAGTTAATTAAGTTAGAATGATTCGAAGAAATAAGTTTAAATAAAGTGCAGCAAAAAGTGTGAATAATTTAATAGACCGTACAAGGAAATTACGTATTATCCAGTTCAGATTTTTGAATGTTATAATTACGCATGATATATATATGATTCTTTTTCTTATCTTGTTATAAAACGTGTTTGGAATGCCTTGGAGATGCAGAAAAAGATGGGACTGCATCACAATATAAGTATCACTTGCGTCACGTTAATATGCTTACATTACGAGTTACAGATGAACAGCTGTTAACAGCAGTAGCATGAATATAATAAGCTTATATATCTCGGGTTATGAAATATCAAATATCATGATATCATATACTATCATAGCTGTTATTTTTCTGTCTCTTCCGCCTTCACCTTTACAGTTTTGTTTTTCGCTATTGTAATAGTATATTTTAATTTTTCGTAATAAACAAAGCAAAATCGAGACTAACTGCGATTAGTCTCGTTTAACTGCGGGTGAATTAATTGGGGCTTTCCGACAGCCCCAGTTAATTCACCCGCAGTTAATCGAGACTAATACAGTTAAGTTCCACCATATTATAGGAAAGGCATTTTGATTCCTCACCTAAAGACAAATTTGAATTTTCTCGGCAGTTATTCAAAATAACAAACAGAAAAGAAAGGAATTTGTAATTAAAATAATGAAAAATTTGTGCTGTCATCGGAAATCTTTCAAATGGAATTGAAAGAGTTCTCCTCCCCCCCAAAAAAGGGCATTTTAAACATTATAGTTATGAATTATATAGTATATGTATGCACCGCTGACGAAAATAATTACTCTGTTATTTTATTGAATTTATTTCATACATAAAAGTAACTTTTTAGAAACGAAATAGTTTCAGGGTTTGTTTTAACACTTGCGAATAAGCATTCTAAATTCTTTCTTCGTTGTGGACAATCTTGCAGTTTTTTCCGTGTTTGGTGGGGAGGGGGGGGGGAAGAATCATGTTCACTTCGAATCACGGGAACAATAATTTTAGACATAAAGAAGAAAACTATCAGAAATGCGAAATTTTATTCTGTATTTTTTCCTTTCTAGGAAAGCAGAGTTTCCCTCAGGGCTTTAAATAGTTGATTGCTTTCAGGACTTTATAGTAAACATACAATACTAGCATTGTATCTTTTCTGGTACTTCATTCTTTTATGTATCATTGCGAATTTTATTGTATCAGCGATTTTAGAGTGAAGTGTTCTTTTGGGCTTCGTTTTATGTTGACTTAGTTTTATACTTTTCGACATTTCTCTTTAAAATCATGACTCAAAAACATCTATTCGCTTTGTTATGAAATAGACAGTTATTGTTTAAATTTATAAATATGCTTGCATTTCTATAACGTAAAGTTAAAGAATTATTAAAATATTATTATTACATAAAATACTATAAGATACTTATATTTTCATCTTTTTATGCAAATTTTATAACTAACGGTCTGGAGAAGTTTTTAATAAATAAGACGATTTTAAAATCATGCCTTTAGAAAACTAAAATTAATTAACCCATATTATTAAAAGACGATTACGTTTTTAATCTTTTTATGAAATATTAGTTTTTAATAGTTAGTGATCTGGAGAGGTTTTTAATAGATTAAAATATTTTAAAAACATGCATTTTAAAATGTAGCCGATTAACTAGCTATGCCTTTTGAAAAACAGAAGGGTGTGGTAGACGGTTGCACGGACTTTTGTGATTTCTTTTTTTTTTTTTTTTTTTCGCAAGGAATACAACTTATAGTAAACCCATTGCTGGACAAGTTATTCATGGTAACCGATACTTTGTTGTCATTTTATTTAAAAAATAATGCGTTTTATTATGCACAAATTTAGTGTTTTAAATATTATTTATGGCTTCTAAATATTAAAAATCAATTTAATTTTGCATTTTTATTTGAAATAAAAATTTTGTTGTTTATGATATTTTATATAATTTTATGTTGTGGATGATGTAATCAATGACGTCACCTTACTTAAAAAAGTAATTTGTTTTATTAATATCTATAAATTTAATCTAATGTTTCAAACATTATTTATGGCTGTTAAATATTAAAATACAATTTAATTTTGCATTTAAAATTTTTTTTATTGTGAATGATTATTTAAATAATTTTAATTCTCTGCGTGATGTAATCAGCTCCCTGATTGCTTACTGAATATTTGTGTATTACCGCGCCATTTTAAAATTTTATTATTGGCCAACCTGGCTTTCCTAATCAAAGATTTATTTATAAATTGTTACAAGGGTTAGAGGAAATGTATTTTAAATTTTTGGAGGAAACCTCGCTAATTGCTTCTTCAATGAAGTGCGAGAGATGTGGATCACAGATGAAGATTGGTTTTTTTTTTTTTTTTTTTTTTTTTTTTTTTTTTGTGGTACTTATGAATATACAACGGGTAAAAATACTTAAAAAAATGTAAGTCTATATTTTTCTTTTACTTTATAATTGTATACTTCAATTTTTATTAAAAAATTAATACACTGTTTTCAAAAATTACTGAGATATTTATTGCCACATATGTTTTAATGTTAAATAATTATATCCTATAAAACTTTATCCTATAAAACTAATATTTTAATTCTTTTAAACGTTGGAATGATGTTTTTAATTCGATATTGAATTTAACTAATATTTTAATCCAATTAAATGTTGGCGCAATGTTTTTATAGCGGTGTTTTTATTCTATTATATGAAAGTAATAATTTAACCTTACTTTAGAATTTTATACTCTTAGTAATTGTAATTAATTTACACTTGCCAACCATCTTGAAAAACACGTTAAAAAAAATCCAATATTTTTAACGATATTTATTTTTTTTAAAGTTTCGAACACTTTACTATGCGTAAAATACGTAAAAACAACATTTTTCAAGATGGCTGACGACTGTAAAAACCGCGCCAACAATTGCGCCAATGTAAATCGCCAAAAATCCGTGCAACCGTCTACCAAAGTAGCACCAACAGAAGATTAACTAAATTAACAAACATAACTTTTAAAAAATAGCAGAACCCCCAAAATCTGCTTAATCAAATAAATTAGTGCAATAACATGGGAAAAATTAATTAAAAGCTAATATTGTTGTAGTATCAATATTCTCTTCCTTCATTCTTTGAATGAAATGCATGCTGTTGTTGTGATTTATCTCACTTGTCTGACAGTAACATCAGAACAAGCCCACGAAATTCATCTTGGCGAGGACCGCAAGACAGTGCCTGTCGTTGGCAAAAGCCTTGAGCCACATACAGGTGACAGTACGACTTTGCTCGGTTCCGCTGCCAATTTTGAAAGAGAGCACCTAAGGGCGACGGATCCGAGGGACCAATTATCACCAACCTCTCGAAAGGACCTTCGAATCGCCGCATATTTAGAGTGCCCCATACCGCACTGACACTATACATTTACAAATCTCCATGCCTTAACCGGAGTTCGAACCCCTGCCATTTGGTACAGCAGTCAGCGTCGCTTACCACTCTCCCGATTGGGCGGCTTGTGTGCAATGTTAACGTCTTCAGTGACTACAGTGTTATAGTAATTCTCAGCATCCACGCTGAGAATTACTAACCAAGCTCTGAGGGTTTTGAATAACTAGACTATGAATCTGTTTGAGTGTCTTAATTGACAACAAATGGAAAATGATTGCCATATCTATGAATGCTCTAACCATTTAGTATGTCTTTAAAAATAGTATTTTAGAGATATTAAAAGAAACAGTCTAAGGCTAAGTGTAAAGAGTAATCGATTTATGCTGTAATTTAACGTATTCGGTCATTACAGTGTCGTATTAATTAATCAAGATCAAATTACGACTAAAGTCCGCCATCGGGGGGAAAACTGCGAAAAATAAATCATCTGAAAGAATGGTTTAATAGCTTGCTAATTTATAATGATTAGTTTCGTAATAAAACAAGCATGCATGAAGAAATTCACAAGCAATAAAAGTAATAATAATCTATACCGAAAATCTAACCGAGAAATTCTTTAAGAAATATTGTATTACAATCTATGAAAAATTGCAAATATATGTATGAGAAATGTCAAGAAATTGGTTCGAAAGAAGGGAGACAAAATTTATTTCAAGATCTGACCCAAACAAAGAGAGAAGAAATCATGCTAAATGAAACCGTCTAAAAATTATGAAGAAACCTTTTCTGTCTAAATTTCTATGTTATTAGAAATCATAAAAACTGGAAAAAAAAGTTCAGTGCTAATTAGATGCAACTGCAATCACCTTAAAGATTTGTGCCTGGGATTTATTTCATACGCTTAAGAAATGAATTTAATATAAATTATGCATTATTTTTTTAATCCAAAAGTTGATCTTAATGGGCAAGAAATGAAACACGAGATACGGTATGCGATAAGCTAATATGATACTCGCGTGAATTTCTTCAATAAATAACGAACCTTACTTAATGGCTTCCCTACCCTCGAAAGAAGGACCGAGTGTTAATTAACACAGCGCTAGATAAACTTTATAAATAAGTTGTAACTGTTGTGTGCATTGTGTTGAAATGCGAAAATTATTAATAAAAAATGAAGTTTCACAAACAGTGAAAAAAGTGCGATAGGGAAGAGCGAGTGGTACGATAATTTGAATTAAAAATATTCTTGGATTACGAACGCTTTTGTAGCTAAGTACAGCGTGTTATGATTCTATTTCTCATTTCCACAACATTTCCTTTCTGCTCTTGGAATTGCAATTCTTTCCCTGAAAACGAAGCTATGATTTGCATTGAAATGAAACACATTTATCAAAGTGTATTGCTCTTTTCTTTCACTTCAGAGGTTAAACACTGTAAATCATACCTTTTTTTTTTCGGGGGGGGGGGAACAAAAATAGTATATTCCAAATATACAGATTTTTTTCAAGAAAATAATTTAAATTTTCAATGAGAAATGTACACCAGACCATATTTAATGTTTATGTCTATGTTCAGAGTATGAATGACGATCTGCGTAGCCGAGTGCTTACGACCGCTGAATATTGGTAGTTCGACTCGGGTTCAAACCAGGGCGAATGGGGGTGACTACATTATTGCTTTTTGCGGGTTTCCCGTTTGTAACGTGAATACAAGCCAGTTTCCCTTAGAGAGTCCTTTACGAAGCTATCCTTCCCTTAGGCAGATAGCCATTTGTAGGCTTTACCATACATAACTTTATCACATCCACTGTCTCTCTATTCCGATACCAGTTTTGTGCAAAATGTCGTTTTATAGATGATATTGAATGCATACTCCTACGTAAAAAAGTATTGGAGTTTGATTAATTAAAATATGTAAAAAAAAGTGGTTTTTTTTTTTTTTTTTTTTTTTAATTTTTTAATTTTTTTTTTTTTTTATTTATGTTACGTTAAATTTTGTAACTGAGAGACATAATACGTATAAGACGTGTATAATTTAATAGGCCGTACAAGGAAGTCATATAGCGTCGACATCAGATTTTTTACATGAAAGAGAAACAAGAAGATAAAATATTCTTGGATTATTACGTATACAATAGATATAAAGAATTCTTGAGAGCTAAAATAAGTAAGGCCTACCATAAATACTTAATTCCCAAATCAAAGAACATATTCTTTTGCAACGATCGATTGCTGCTGACATGGGAGAAATAGGATACAGAGACTATTTACTGCATTGGAGCATCTGCAAAGTATGCAAACAAAAAGTGGAGGAGTAGAAGCTCTTAAAATTCTCCGCAGTGTGCGATCGAATTACAGTTTTTAGACTGATTTGAAAAATGTACACAAGTTTAGGGTCCTGGAGCGATTCGCAACACATCTTTTCAGCTCATCTTAAAGTTATTGAGGTATTAGAAATATATATTCATTGGTGAAAATAAGAATTCAATGGATGCATAGTCGTTTCCTGCATTCTGAAATTTAAGTTGAAAATAAAGGTGAGATTGAGGGTAAAACCCTGTCAAAATAACACTTAAACGAGTTAATGATCAGTACAAATGAAACTCACTAGTTTTCAATTTCCGTGTGGTTTTTGAATATTTTGCTTTATAATTAGACATATCGACTGCTAAAGCAATGTGAAACTTACAAGTAACCGAATGGGTAAAGCCAGTTAACATAACATACCAGATTACATTGGCGATGACAGACCTATTTTCGTCGGAAAACTGCCCAGGTATTTTTTATCTAGGCAGAGAGTCCATTTTAAATGGGAGATAGTCATAAAAATCAACTATTTAATTTTAGATTAATTTTTAATATCTCCAGGTGTATTCGAGGAAAATTTCATTTTATATTCAAACATGGTTATGTTATGTTGTCCAGGTATATTAACTACATACATAAAAAGAAGTTCTTTGAATATTTATTCAGTGCTTCTACCAGTAAATCAACTACCTGATTAGATCAATTTTCAACATATAATTCAAAATTTTATTTTAAATTTTCATTTATATTCAAATATGGCTATGTTATATTGCACATACAGGAGGGCTATAAGAAAGTTCCTCGATATGTGAACACATAGCGGCCTATCCGCTGAACCAATCGATATAAAATTTCAGACATTGTTATTTGAAGGACTGCGATAATTTAAAACAATAGAGCTCTCACGATTACGACTAGAGCGAAAAAAGTTTGAAACTTTCGGGTAGCAACGCAAACTTTTTTCTTGCGCAAATTAATTAGTACATTAAAAAAACTATAACCCACTTTGGAACGATACATGTATGACAATAATTGCTGGAGTAAAACATTTGAAAAGAAGATCATTGTAAAGTAGCTGTTAAAAAAATTTTATCAACTTTGTACTATTAAAATTTTTTGATCATTAAATAGATAAGTGAAAGTTCACTTACCTTCTAAATAGGGCTGCCCTGAACTGCCTTCTTTCCTTCTTGTCGGTATCTGTCTCTATGATGAACTTCGATTTACTGCGCAACACAGCTATAAACTTTTTAAGAAATTTTAATTCGTATTAAAATTTTTTTAACATGGCGCCCGAACAGGGACTGCCAGTAACTGCTGTTTTCCTAACTATTGAAACTGTCTAAATTGATATCAGTTATATAGAAAAATTAATAGACATAAATTATCTTGACCAGGAATTAAACGGTGTTGACGAATATCGTGGAAGAATAACTACAAAGTTGATAAAATTTTTTAACAGTAGCAATGACGACACAAGGGATGAGAGGGGGGGACTCTTATTAAAATCACAAGTTTTTAACGTGTACAACGTTTTAAGATAGAGTCATCTCCCGTAACTTTGCAATTTCGTTGCTACCACGATCCCGCGACTTCACTCCGATGGATTTCTGGTTCTGGCGTTACTGAAATCTAAGTTTGCACACATCAAATCCACCAGATTTGACCAGAAGTCAAAGACGTCATAAAACGTGAAGTTACGCAGTTTCCCTCTGCGATTTTACGTTCGTCATTTTTGCCAACAATCTCCCGCATGCAATGCTTTATCGTGTGAGAAGGGGGAGACGTTGAAAACTTGTAATTTCAATAAGTTTTTTCCTTCTGCTCTCTTACGTTATCATTGGTCCTTTAAAATGCTTTACAAATATTTTATGTCGGCAACCTTTCGTAATACGTTTATCGTTCTAAAGCCATTACAGGGCATTATTTTTCAGTTTATCTGCATTAATGTACTAGCGAAGGTAAAAAGTGGGTGCTGTCATTTGAAAATTTCAAATTTTTTCACTATAACCGTAGCCTTCAGACCTCTATTGTTTTAAATCATCACAATCTCGAGCGCATACTTTAAATAACAATATCTGAAATTTGGTTGAGCGGATAGGCTGCTAATGTTTCATACATCGAGAACGTTTCTATTACCACCCTGCATATATTAACTTACTGGCATATATAGAAGCACTTTGAAGGATTATTCAGTATTTTAGGCAAATGAAGATACCATCGTATTCTTCCTACATAGACCAGCGTTCAAAGTGATGCAAGGAATCACAAAATGATAGCAAACTGCTAACGAAAGGTCTGAAAGCTTAGCTTTGGGCATTATACGTAAAGTTAATTTAAATTGTGTAAGACGGCAACATTTTACAAATTTATTTTCTATAAATTAATTTAATCTTAATAGGCTAAATAATAATTAAATGTAAAAAAGCTGAAAATGTACCATCACCTTTTAACTTGCTTTAATATACCCTGTTATATCACCCACTAAGGGTAAATCTGAGCAAGCTACTTTTAAATACGTAAATCTTTTAAAGCTTTCAGAAAAAATTACGATTTCATTACAAATAACTAGTAGTGCTTCATTTGACAGTTCAACACAGAGTAAAGATTTGCTGATACATATATATGAAAAGGATTATGCTATGTGCTGTGATTTAAAATACAATAAGTATATAATATTATGGATAATCTGTCGTTTACTCGGGACCGAGAGATAAAATCACTGAACACTGGTAGTTCGACCCTGGCTCAAATCGCAGTGAATGAACAAGGTGCGTTTTTCCCCATGTTAATGTGAATGCAAGCCGGTTTCCCTTAAAAATCCCCCAAAGAGGCATCCCTTTCCTTAGGCAGATAATTCTTGTTATACTTTGGAGTAATTCAAGTAGTCTAATCCAACACAGTATGGGAAAATAAAATTCATACATTTTTTAATTAACTTACAAGGCATCCTAAGGATTGAATTACGAAAAAGGTAAATTAGTTAAAAACTGTAAGGGCGTCAGTCTTACTTAAACTGCATAAATAATGTAAAATATTTAAAAATGAATTCTAATTCTAATCTCTTCCTTGTTCGAAGTCTCATGTTCGATTAATCATATATCTGTTTAACTGTACAGGAAATTAAATTATTCAAATAGGTATGCTGTTAACTTAAAAAAAACATTTTGACGAGATTAAAAAGCATTTTAAATTATGCCCAAAGGGGCGTTTTTTTAACATTTTGTGTGTTACCCTTATTTATTAAATATCACGTTCTTCACACTTAAATCATAAAAATTCAGTTCAACAGCAATATCGCAAAATAGTTTTAAAATGAGCATATCTTCTTTAGAATTTCCGCTACAGCTTTTACAAAATATGAAATCGACAATAAAATAAATTCCAAATTTCAAATTTGGGCTTCTACATGCCCATATTCGTAGGAGGATTACGTCATTCAAAATTCGATGGCTCTATGTACCGTTGTCTTATCACAATGCGAGAAATTTACATACATTTATGCAGATTTTTCATTATTTAATTTCTTCAAATATAATGCAGGACTCTAACATTTGGTGGCAACAGTTTGAAAAGTGAAACGGATATTTATAGTGATTCAATGGAAAGTCGCAAAACGAAAACAATAGTCCTTCAGGGACAAAGCCCCTTTAGACTAATAATTAAGCATTTAATGATTGGGGTTTCATAAATAATAGTGTTCTTAATCTTGAATATTCATTTATACAGTTAATATTATGTCTATTATTATTCTAACAATAGAAATACGGTACCGATGATAAAAGTATCATGCATATAAATATACTCTACTATTATTAAGTGTTTTAGTTGTCTCGGAACTGAGGCCATGGTGTTACATACATTCGTTTTTGTTCTTCCTCCCCCACACAATCTGATTTTGAATAAATACTTTTTTTTTGGGGGGGGGCAATGATGAAAAATTATTAATGTCTTTCAATAATACTGAACAGTATAAACGGAATTTGCAAGAAAATAGATTGCTTTCGCACTACTGGCACGTAATGGTATTAGAGAGACAAAGCCAGTTACACATAACTCATTACTATTGGTGACTATACATGTAATTTACATTTTTAGTTAAAAATCTCTTACAGCCTAAGAAGCTAAAAGTAACCAAAAAATGCAGAAAACAAGTAATGTAAATTAAATAGAAATTATAAACAATGAATGCATTAGAGCAAAATATTACGCTTAACTCAAGCACAGCCGACTGAAAACTATTATGGCTTGAAAAGGATGAAATCAAAATATAATGAATATTTAAATTTTCAAAAGAGAAAGAAGCTCTTATTGAAAGGATGGAACTTTTTGAAATTTGACTGCATAAAAAAGTTTCCGTCGGCTGGTATTATATTTATTTTTATGTCTTCTTAAGTAAAGCTCATGATATGCGTACATTCAAAATCGATAAAAATTATAAATTTATTTCTTACTTTTCTGAAATTTATTTCGATCGTATTTGAGAGCACCTTTGCCAACTGCGGGGAAAGTATCGAAAATCGCTTGTTGACGCAAAACTTAGTTTTTCTCCTTTTCCTTATCGTACCGTTTTTGAATACTTCACATATATTGGCATACCTGTGCTACAAGTATCGACAAAAGGCTATGGATATAAAAATCGAAACAACAATAAAATTCAAAATCTCGAGAGCATGGGTTTAATATTTTCAAATGGATGTATCGATGTTGGCACAGGAAAGAAAACCCGTATTAAAGCAACTGTGGGTCGCGACTTCAAATGGGGTCAAGAAAATTTAATTCAAATACATGAATTTTAATAAATTATATTAATGAGATACGTATAGAAATTATACGTCATTAATGAGATTAATCCTCTGTCATTATTATGTTCAAAGGGAATTTTTAACCTATCGAGTGACTTACATTTCAGATTTTAGAATTTCCACAAAACGCCTTGACCAAAGATTGGATTGGAGCTAGAACTAAATTTCCCACAATTTCTAGAATGCCATTAAATGTCCTTTACCACCACATACTTTTAGGAAACACATTTTTCAGCTTTAACGTTTAAATCCAAATGTCACTCAATGTCAAAAATTATTGCCTATGCTCTATGTTCGGCAATGCCAAATATTACACTAAAGTTTAGTTTGTTATGAAGCAAAAAACAAACGTATCCGTCTCAATAAAACGCGATTGTGTTTCATTAATTTTTGTACATTTGAAACATATCCTAAAACTATTATTATATGTATATTGTTCATCAAACAAAATAAATTATTTAACAACACGAAATATAATATGAAATACAGATATTTATATAAAATAAAAAACTGATTCCAGTAAAATGGCCGCCTAGACGCGAAAGTGGTTAATGACTCTGACTGCCATACCGAAGAGTCCGGGTTCGAATCCTGGAGAAGGCATCAATGTAATTTGTCCGCTCCTTCATAGGAGGCAACGGCGGCCCACCTATTAGGTGCATCCATAATGAAAAGACTGCTACCTTCTGGCCTTAGTAATGGCCAATGGCTATAGAAGGCTAGAGCTCGCCATTGGAAAAAAAATCTAGTAAAATATGTGTATGAATAATTTCTATTCATAGAAAAATAGTTCTTACCGAGCAGATATTTGGTTATTAAAGTATATATTATTTAAGCCCATAATTAAATGAAACTTTGCTTTTAGATTGTAATTACTAAAATAGCAGGAAATGCAAAATTATATCTTTAATAAAGATATGATTCATACCATCTTCATTATTATGGATTCGTAATTTTGAATGATAATGCATAACATGACAGTTAAAAACGGCGGAAGTTAAAATGATGTTTAATTTGTTAATAATATTTTAAATATAAAAAAATACGTTATAATTTACTGATTATTCTGTATAATTTAGTATACGATGAATTTTTTATCCACCTAAACATGTCTTGTCTAAATATGTCTTATATGTCACCTAAATATATAAATATAAATATATTAAATATTTAAAACTGAAATTTTAATATGTTTATTTGATTAAGAGTTTCCTATCAATTTAATTTTCAAGACGTTTTTAACTGTCAACACTTTTATGGAATTTTTTTACTGGTCATTCATTTGTTTAAATTAATAAAACGCTATTTAAGTCTTCATCATGGTTGTCTTGAAGATGATCCATCGAACGTGAAAGCAAAAAGCTGTTAACACTTCAAAGTCAGCTTGATCTACAGAGACGCTTAAAATGCGCTAATTTTGCCTTTTAATTACTATAGTTATTTCAAGATTTTACTTACCGCTTCACAGAGCTTCTAAACAACGCAAGCGCATAGAGAAAATAATAAGTACAACTAATTTACTCCAAGCGAGCAAGCATAACTTGCAGTTAAAATTCAAAACATGCTTGCGTCTGCTTGCGTCTACTAATAGACATACTTTTCTGTAATGAACTTAAAACCATGCAGCGGAAACATACGAGAACAGAATAAAGTGAAATTAAACTTTACTGGTTAGAAACTCGCAATAAAACTCATAGACCATATCTCGTGGAATGTGGTGAATGAGCGGTATTATGTGCCCAATTTGTTGGAACTTCTCAGGCAGCCAAGACATCATAGAAGTCACATCTCCCGACAAAAATATCATGAATGTCACATACAGAATTAATTTAATATTTATTAGCAAGCACAATCTATATTAACGCTGCGTCTGATGAAGTTTAATTCGCTTTCATTTCATAAATTATTGTCGTACATTTTTGTAAATATTAGTATACTTATTTGTTATAATATAGTTTATACATACTTTTGTTCTGTTACGAGAAATTACCAACTATGTCTACAACTTACCACAAATGAAATTACCACCCCCAAATTACCAACTACAACCTGGACAACCACACCCATGTTAAATCTTGGGACAACGAGGTAGACCTACGGCACCCCTCTTTCGGATTTCTTTGCTTCCAATAGTTTCATCGCTACAGCTGCAGGAAGGCAGATGCTGGAGGTGCTAGATGCTGGTTAGATTACTTTGAGACCTAACACAGAATACCATGCACTTGTAACAGAATGTAAGTTCATTCTGTTTCTGACGATCACAAATGCAAGAATAGGTTTACTTCGATTTCAGAAGTGTCTTCAGCAGCTTTGAACTAGCTTTGATCCCTAATACAACATATATTTTACACAGATATTTGGGTATTTAAAATGGCCATTGACCTTTTGATATTATTCGAATTATTAAAATCGTTCAAAGCTATTGACGACATTTTTCAAAACGACGAGTCTGTTTCGGGGAAGAAGCGGCTAAATCCTTTATAAATCGAAAAATAATATTCCCAGCACTTAATTATAGCAGCAAATTATTGTTATGGGAGCAATGTAGTTTTTCGCTAATTCTGGGTGTTTTGTTCTTCTCTGCTGATTTAAATACACAAAGCACATTATGGCTATGTATTGAACATAGAGTAATTTAACACATAATCTTGTTTTGGAGTACGAAACAGGTTTCTTTCGAAGATTTATCATAGATTCTATTCATATAATGGTTCATGTTCTACTAAAGTTTTCATTTCCTGCCTAAAGTAGATAGTATTGTTTAATAGATAAATATTGAAAAGGCTCCCAAAACAATTCATTCTGCTTTCTGATAATATTCCAATCGATGCCGTTGATTTCGAATTTTACAGTTCGACATATACCTACATGTAATTAGGAAAGGACTTCATAAATCTTAAATGACTAAACAGAACTAAAATATTCGCTAGAAACTAAAATAAAATATTTGCGAATAAAAAAATAAACGTTTTAAGTTTAGAAGCACAACTAAAGATTACTGAAGATGTTGCTGGTGGTTCGTCTCGAATGTTAGGTATCAGGGGATGAAATTGTTTTTGAAATTACTAAACAAAAATTATAACGCAATAAGTTATTTACTTTGTTTTCGTTTTACACGAAAGTTTTTTTACTTTTTTAAAGATGTGATTTACTTACAGTAATTCAGAAAAATTGGTTTAATATATTTATTTATTTATTATTGATAGTGTATATGTCACTGTAATCAATTGTTGTAATTATTGTGATCAATGTCTACATGTCATTGTAGTCAGTTATTCACAATTTTATTACTATAACATTTTCAACATATTGTACTTCTATTTCAATAATTTTTTTTGAAGTCTTCAATAGTAAAAATCCATTAAGAAAATCAATCATCATTAAAGACTGTAATCTTCCTTAACGTCCATTCCATACTCCAAACCAATTTAACTACCACATACACAAAAGGCCCAAATTGTCTCTAAAAAATGACCAGACCTCTTAAAGAAGATTCATTATATCAACTACATAATTTACTTTAACTTCAGTACTTATATAACATTCCGTAAATTCTGATATTTTTTTAAATGCAATTCCCATTGTAATTTAGTACTTAGTACATTCTCATTTAAAGCTGCTGCTAATGCTCACTTGTCTGACCTATAAGTCAGTACAAGCCCACGAAATTCCTTGTGGCAAGGAACGTAAGTTTACGCTTGTCGTTGGCAACTGCCTCGAGCACCATACAGGTGACAGTGCAATTTAGCTCAGTTTCCGCCCGGAATTTGGATGGAGAGCAACCCGGGGGGGGATGAAGGAGGAAGGGGTCCGAGGGCCTCTCTTCCCCTACCATCAACTTCTCGACAGAACTTTCCTCTCTCCGCATGTTTGCAGTGCCCCCCATGCCGCACGGACACTATACATTTACAAGCATCCATGCCTTCTCTGGGATTTGAACCCGCCCTTCCGGCACGGCTGTTAACGACGCTAACCACTATACCGGTTGGGCGCCTTCTCATTTGCTATTTAGTGTATTAAATAAAACTTAATGAGGTAATAAAATTTGAAAATTTTGAACATAACACTAGGGCTAAAAAGCGAGTTCCTCAACTGAAACATTAGTGCATTTTATATTACCATCGGTGATAAAATGCAACTACATTTTTATGTTACAAAGTTAAAATATTTTGTTTCCTTCGCAGGAATCAATCTCACTGCCTTCACAGAAAAACGTATTCAAAATTTTTTTTTTACTGCCATACTTTTTCTGCAGGAGGATCAGCTTAGTTAAAATGACCTTTTTCATCAGTGTTAAAAGCAAAATCTTTATATTTTGCTAACTATTATTATTAGCTATAAATTTCACCATTCCTTTTTTTGTGGTCTGAATGGAAAAAAAAAAAAAAAAAAAAAAATATTTATAGGCATTGAAGGGAAAAAAAAAAAAAAAAGAATAAGAAATGCAATGCTCTGTCACACGGAAAAATTTATGGTCGAACGATATATCTGAAATGAGATGTCGTTCCACTTATATTCTGAAGTTGCCATTTTGCAGCCCCAACTTAGTTGCATTTCCGTTCTACTTCCTCTTCTCAAATTCCTTTAAAAGAAAAGAAGTTTTAGAAGGAAAATAATAGAAAGAAATCTCAAAACTGTAAGAAAGATGTGTTCTTTGTTTATTTTCCGTCACTTGAGTTAGAAAGATCAATACTGTAGCGAAAAGCAGTAAGAAAATTGATGTTTATTTGTTGCAAACAAAAGTAAAATTGCAAATATCGTTCTGATTTTAATTCTAACGATTTTGAAATGTTACTGATTCCCCCAACTCTTGATTTTATTTTGCGAGTGCATAAAATTAATTTCCTTTATTTTGTTTGCCTGCAGAGATACTTCTTTTCGAAACCCTTAAAAGTGAATATCTCTTCACAAAAGAAAATTTCCAATTTAAGTACAACTCAGCATAACTTGAGGTTATAAATGATGGACATGATTTTTTTTTAGCTTCCTCCTCAAGAAGACTAATAAGTCATTCATGTTTTAAAGGTAAAATCAATACTTTATTGAAAGAAAAGAATTTCATTTTTTGTGTTTTTCCTTATCGACCTGATCTTATTTAAATATTGCGATTTACAAAGATATCAACTTCTAGCAAAGTTTCTAAATAACAGAAAAATGAAATTTATTTTATCTCCTATTACCTTTCATGAAAGCATGGAATACGACAAAAATCTTGTGATTGATTTCATTTAGAAACCACTCACAGAAATGTAAACTATGGAATAAAACAGATAAAGTAACAGTAAAAAGGTAACCCTCCACCTATTTTTTTTTTAAAGTTCTGACGCTTATTTTCGAAATATATATATAAGATAGATCCAAACTAATAAATGTACCATTTGATTTTTTCAGCACAGCGGCTACAAACTCATATTACAACTCTCAGGAAAGACGAGTACACCTAAACGATGGAAAATCACATAATAGTGCATGGTCGGAAATGCTTTCCTGCCGCAGTGATGAATGACACAAAACATGAAACTAGGGTCACAAGCAGGGTGATAAAACCTGTTTATCATGCTTAGTGCAGCAGAAACAAGAAATGAAAACTTGAATTGTCATCAAAGAAAGAATTACATTTTACGTCATCGAATTACGACCCCGGACCGTGATGCAGGCCTTACACCTCCGGCGCATGGAAGATCTGATTTTCTGGAAAATACCGGGTGCGTCACGGACTCCCCCAACAGCTTCTAAGATGCGTACGAGTTCCTCAGCACTGTTAACGGAGGTTTCGCACACCAGTGTCTCAACGTACCTCTCTCCCCAGAAGTCCTTTTTTTTCTAACGACGGGCACTTGCGTATGCCGGCATCGGCGACTCCTAAGGCCAGATCGGTGGTCTCTTTATTATGGAGGCACCTAACAGATGGGCCACCATTGCCTCCTATGAAGGGACAGACAGTTTTTACATCCATGCCCTTCTCGGGGATTCGAACCCGGGCCCTTCGGTATCGTGGTACCTAATTTATACTAAGGATCACGCGTACTTCAATGGCATGCTTCTTGTAAACAGTATGAGTGACAGTATATATACTTTTATTTGTTTCGGAATATTTATGTATGTAAATGTGTATATATCTGTATATGAGTTGGTATTTATATGTATATATATATTTTTTGATTGTACTCTTCTTCAAGTGCCTTGTATGCACATGTATATTTCTTTTTTGCATTTTATGAATGTCGTCTGCTCAGCCGGAGCTGCCCAGGAAACCTAACTTTAAAATATTAAAGATGCAAAATGTTACTAACAATAGAAATAAAATAAACTTTGTTGATGTCGAATATAAGACAGTATCACTACTAACGGAAAGTAATAAAACCATTAGATTTCAAACCTTATTTTCTGAAGTAGTTTGATTTTTAATATGAAAATAATAGTCATGAAAAATGAATTAATAAATAAAATAAATCATAGTTATTTGAGAATAAACCAATCATTTGAATTTTATTTTTCTGTGTTTTTTACATTAATAATCTTTTTTTACGTCACTTGATATCCAAATATATGTAAATTTAATTAGCAAACGCAGTGGTATTAGGATATAGTTGTAGTTGAAGGAGTTCGTATTTGTGATCATCTTATGAAGCCACTGTGAAAAAAAAAAAAAGTAATTTTATTTAGCTTCTTTAGTTTCCTTATTTAATTTAAGCTTTTACTCTTATTACACGAGCGTTTTGCGAACAAGTTTTAGAAGGATTAAGAAAGCCTTTTTTTTTTTTTTTTTTTTTTTTTTTTGTATGAGTTCAAAAAGGTTTTTACCTCTGCAGAGCTAAGAAGATTATATTAACTTTGGAGTAACAGCTAATGTCAGTGGATCGTAAGCAGCGTTTGTCATTCCTGCTAAAAAAACACACACACCTATAATACAGACAACTTCGAATAGGGGAAAGAGGATAACATCCACGGTAAAAAAATGCCACTGCCTATTCACTTATATTTTCAAGCAGTTTAATATGGAGAATAACTTTTTGTTTATTTAACTCCAATTAACATCTTAAAAAAAAAAGAACACCACGAAAATAATGGAAGAACAAATGCCATTAGAAATGAAGACATTAAATTATAAATGACATAATACAAACAATTATCCTTCTTTTCCTTTTAATATCTTTCGTAAAAAGTTTTATTTTATGCTGATGGTTTGGAAATGTTACAGGTAGAAGTGACGCGAAACACCAGATTTCACCAATGGTCGTACAAGTGTAGCTCTGCTGCACTAGCTGTTAAATCAGGCACAGTTTTGATGGAGAACACTCCAGGGGATGGTCTGAGGGTCTCCCATCAGCTCTTCTCTGCCATCAAGCACTCAATAGGATTTTTTCTCGCTGTGTATTTTGAACGTCTGCATGCCGCATATATACTGTATACTTACAGGCATTCATATTTTCTCCGGGACTCGAACCGGAGCCCCACCGCTATACGGATCATGACGACGATGGCTTACGAAAGTAAATTTTTCATCATTTCGTAAATAAACAAACTCTATGTTTTTTAAAGTGCCCACCAGCGGGTGAGTAGTTAAGTCGCTGAACACTGGTAGTTCGATCTGGGTTCGAATCCCGGAGAACGGGCTGGCTGCATGGTTTGTTTTAATGGTTTTTCCCATGTGAAGAGTGCATATGAACCAGTTTCTCTTTAAAAGTCCTCCACGATGGCATCCCTTCCCATAGGCAGATAGCCCTCGAGTTGATTTGCCTTAATCAAATAACCTAATCTAACCGATCTTTAAAATTAAGGTCCGGTCAAACCTTAATCCGGCTAATCAATTGGCATTTAGTTCGGAGTGGCTTACTGACACTTTATTTGATTGTAGAATTTAAAACCGTGGGGGACAATAGCTCGTCAGTATCTGGATTTGGCCGATTGATTTCCATCATCTTCCCCCTTCCTCCAGTATTCCTTTAAGTTAACATTTTATTTGAAGTTCAGATTTTGAGCGAGAAGGTGCATTTGCCCCTCGCTCTCTATTTTAACTTCGCTAATTTTTCTTGTTCTTTATGCTTGAGATAGCCTGGCTCAGTAAAAGTAGGGGGCCAGTGCAACTCTGCACTGGCCGCATCCAGTTATAACCATCCAGTTAAATCCAGTTATAACCACGTGCAGTGCTGATAAGGACCACGTGTTTCTGAGACTCCTTCTCCTTTATTTTCTTCTTTCTAGGGATTTCTTTCTCCTGATGAGGAGGGACCTTTAGCTACCCTCGAAATCGATTGAGTGTTTCATTATACTTACGCTAAATACAAGGTTGTTTTTACGATTTTGATTGTGACATTAGCGTGTTTCTCTTCTAGTCTATTCCTTTAAGTGTCTGAAAGGGAAAAGCAAGGAACTGAGATATTCTATAAGTGCTTTTGAGTTTTAGTGGTTAGCATATTCACTTAAAATTTGTAGTACTAAATCTACATTCTTTACCATATTTTTCTTCTTCTTTGCTTCTCTCTGGTGAAAGTACATAGAAAAGTCTTAGGAAACGCAGGATCAATTAAGTTAGAGTTCATAGCTTACACCATTATTCCTTAAACTGTGGCTCGCGATCTTAAATGGAATTACTTGGCGAAAGATTGGGCTTGCGAAAATTTAATTCGGATATATGAATTTAAAGAAACATTAGTCACAATCACTCCATTATCATTAATTTAATGTATTATATTTTTTATACAGTCCAATTATAAAATGTAATGCTAGCCAATGCGAACTGTAAATTATACTTACATATTGAATACCACGAAGTGTATCGTAATAATAGCGCTATTGCAATGCAGTTTCAGCACAAAAATTGTTTCAGAATCAAAATGATGAAAATCTATATTTTATACTGATATAATATATAGACCACTATAATTATAAAATATGCTGCAAATGTACATAACATTCCACTGAATACAGGGGTGTCGAAAATAAGGTTGGCACCGGTGCGATTGATGAAGTGCTAATATTTCATACTGGAAATTGTGCGAGTGTATTTCAACAAAAGGCTATATGTTACAATCGAATCCTTTGTTTAAGTTCCGAACAGCGATTGGACGAGATCTTAGGGTAATGTAGATGACATAATGCCATTAGTTTTTCAAGTGACGCAGGAAGGGGACGTAGCCAAATTTAAGTTAGTAATTTTGAGTTTCATCTTTTTATCACATATATATATGTATACACAATTATATTAGTATTTATAATGAATAATTTCGAAAATAAATCACGAGAAACTAGGTTAGGTTATTTGAATATGGTAAACAAACAAAAGCTACTGCCTAAGAATAGAAATGCTTTCATGGAGAACTTTCTGAGAGAAACTGGCTCGTATTCACATCACACACAGGGTAAATTATGAAAACTAATTATACACCCAGCCGTTTCGTCTGGAATTGCACCCGGGTTAACAGTAATCACTGGTGAAACGTTTCGCTGCCTCAAAATATGGTGTGGTGTATTTAATTATGGCAAAGCACACGAGGGCTATCTGCCTAAGGGGAGGGATGCCTTCGTGGAGGACTTTCTAAGGGAAACTGGCTCGTATACACGTTACACATGGGGAAAACCACGAAAACGCTCATGCAGCCAGCCCGTTCGCGGGATTCGAACCCTGGACCCGAACTACCAGTGTTCAGCGACTTTTACCGCTCGGCCACTGGTAGGCCGCCTCAAAATATGTAAAATAAAAGAAAATTTCAAATGCTAAATCGTAATTTCGAGGAGGGTGGGATTAAATGCTATTATGCAGTGTTGAACTAAGACAAACCAAATTTCATTTAAAAAAAAAGTTCCTTTTCGTCATAATGTTGCATTTGTAATCTGTTTATTAATTAGTTCTGCATCAAAAAGTTTTCATTTTTTAAATAATTAATAGCATGTTAAATAATTGAATACTGGTAAATTGTTTTGGTTTGTCGTTAAAAATAAAAACTATTATCATGAAAATACTTGAATTATTTTTTGCAGCGATATCAGTCTCTCAGAAGGAGAACGACACTTTTCTAACAGACAATTAAGCGATATGCATGTGCAAAACTATTAATTTCAAGAGCTAAGAGATACCCCATCTTAAGCATTAGAAAAAATTATTTCTTTTTCTATATTTATAATTAAAACTAGAAAATAGAATTGAATATAAATTGAGGCAATGACCTACGAATAACAGTAGACAAACAAATTGTTCATGCTTCGTAAGCTATTTAAAACCTGCCCCCCCCGAAAAAAAACCAATACAATTGTTAAAATAACAGTATTACAGACATTTCATGAAGAGCATTTCACACCTTAAATATTTTACATTATTTCTTTAATTTTCATTAAAAGTGTTAGATAATGGCAAAAAATGTTGGCCTTCCGATATAATACTTATGTGAATATAATACCGTTTTTCCAAAGAAGCTGCCAGTTGTTTCTAAAGTTAAATCAATAAACGATTATACTTTATTATTTTTCTTAAAATAGATGTATAACAGTTTCAATTCAGTGAGACGTTTTATTAGGTTTCCTACTGTTTGAACACTAAAGTATACTAAAATTTTAATGATGTTGCTTCATAAAATAATGAAAATACAGAAAATATTTTTAAAAAAGGGTAAGTGAAATCTGAAAGCTTTCAGATTTTATATTACACTCAAAAGGGCATTTTTTTCAGTAACAGACGCATACACGTTTCGACAGCATTTAGGCTAACGCCATACTGGGCTAAAAGTATTTAAAAATAGCCTTTCCGATAGACAAACTCGTGAGTAGCATGAAAATGACAGTTCTGCGACAGGAGGAGCTGAGGGCGTGGTCAATGACATCACAGAGGGCGGGGCCAAAGGCAACGTCATCACACTAGGAGGCGTGGTTTCGAGTGGAGTTGAGGTGTTCGTAGACTGCTGGTTGAGTTGTAGACCTCCTGCTTTTCATTTAAAGTTAGTTTTTTTTAATTTGGCAACGGAGTCATGGCGTCCTCTAGGGACGAAAAAAGAAAATAATCTATTTAGGAATTGCTTATGGCGTCCTCTAGGGACGAAAAAAGAAAATAATCTATTTTAGAAGTTTCTTTTATTAAAAAAATGTTCTATGATTCAAAATATAGGATCGAACCGTGAAACAAAATATCTCACCAGCTGAGTAGTTTGAAGATTTTAACCACTAAGCTGACGGGATACATTCAGATTTAGGTAAAAAAGCCTATATAAGAAAATGGAATTTGAATCAGCTCATCAATTGCAATTATGCCTGCTCCAGGAGAAGCCACCGTTGCGGTGTGTTTATACACTGTTTTATGTGTTATTTTATCATCCATCTATATTTTTACAGAATTTCATAAAATTCCTATTGATTTTACGCTACGTCTTAACGACAGTGGGAACTTATCATTATCCATATGAAGAATAATTCCATAGGTTATGAATATGAATTTATCGTATCAGGATCCGGCTCATGTTGCAAGTTTTGGTGGTGTTGAAGCTTTACATCGTGCTGCAGGAGGTAAAGTTTCCAGGAAAGAGATTCAAACATGGTTAGAGGGAATAGATGCGTACACGCTTCACAAGCCAATTCGCCGAAAATTTCCAACGAATAGGGTAATCGTGTATTCTATAGATCAACAATGGCAAGCTGATTTAGTGGATGTTTCACATTTACGTGATCATAATGATGGTTATCGATATATATTAACCTGTATTGACATATTATCCAAATATGCATGGGCTATTCCTCTGAAACAAAAGCGGGGAGAAGATATTGTGAAAGCGTTTCAAAAAATAATGAGTCAACGTAAACCAAAATTCCTTCAAACGGATCAGGGCACCGAATTTAAAAATAAAGTGTTTATAAAATTTTTAAAAAGAAATCAAGTTCAACTTTTCAGTACATTCAATACTACTAAAGCATCCGTGGTGGAAAGGTTTAATCGCACTTTGAAAACAAAAATGTGGAAATACTTTACGACTCGAAATACATATAAATATGTAGATATCTTGGACAAATTAATAGAAAGTTATAATGCTACTTTTCATTCAAGTATAATGCGAGCTCCCATAGAAGTCAATTCAGAAAATGAGAGTGACGTATGGTTTACCTTGTATGAAAATCATCCTTCTAACGTTTCTAAATGTATATTCGCTGTAGGAGATGTGGTACGTGTTTCCAAACTAAAGCTTACTTCGAAAAAGGCTATGAAACCAATTGGACGGAAGAACTATTTGTGGTGACAGAGTGTGTTAAAAAACATCCAGCTGTGTATAGAATTAAAGATTTACTTGGAGACTCAGTAAAAGGAACGTTTTATGCACAAGAGTTGCAGAAAGTGAGACTGAAAGAGGAATATCGCATTGAAAAAATTTTAAAGAAACGTATACATAAAAATCAGACAGAATACTTTGTAAAATATCGCGGTTATCCCGACAAATTCAATCAATGGATTCCAGCTTCTAATTTACTCTCGATATAAAGTGTGAGAAAATACTGTATCCGAATCATTTATGAAAATGAGTTTCTACGTAACACTTCCGAGCGATAGCTCTATGAATTATTTCCCCGAAAATAAAATTTCACATTTTATAACACGTTTACCTGTTCCCATTGAATTAAAAGGTATGTGGGAAGTTGGTTTGGTTGAATTGCTATATCCGCACACATGGCACAATGTGAATGCAGACAATAACTTAATTGGATTTGTTTTAGAGAAAGATGGTGAAATGTTAGGTCGTAGATTACCTCCAGGATGTTATGAAACAGTACCTGATATTTTAAAAGCTATTTATATTAAAGAACATCAAAACAAAATAATATTTAATTATAACCCAGTAACAAAACGAGTGAAAATCAAAGTGAAAAATAACGCTAAAGTGATTTTACATGATGGGTTAGCCCAAATGTTAGGTTTTGAACCTATGGAAATTACATCTACAGATGATAGTTCCGAAACTGTTGTAGAAAGTCCTTTTGCAGCCGACCCTGTGCACATTATCGTGTATTAATGATATATACGGATATTGTAGAACCTCAAATCGTAGGAGATGTTTTAGCTCCTCTTCTTCGAATTGTAAGAGTAACTGCGATGGAGAAGTGGTGAGTGCACTATTTGATAGACCTCATTATTTACCTGTGAATCGGAAAATGATAGACACTTTGGAAATCGATATAAGAACGCATATGGGAGCATTTACGCCATTTGAACGAGGAAGGTCATACGTGAAACTTCATTTCCGTCAAAAATACTTGTCATAATGTATGTACCTTATCAGTGTTGTCAAAAATCTTTTGAAGATTATTATGTACAACAAACAGGACATGGATTGAATTATTATCAAGGTAATCTTTATCAGAGAGGATACGGATTAGGGGGTCTATTCAGATCCTTCTTTCGCGCTGCCGTACCTCTTATTAAATCAGGAGCCAAAGCAATTGGAAAACAAGTATGGCATAGTGGACTGAATTTGTTAAATGATGTATCACAAGGACAAGATGTAAAAGAGGCTGCTAAGCGTCGACTGAAAGAAGCCGGAAATATATTAAGAGATAAAGCTGCTACTAAAGTGAAGAACATGATTGGTTCTGGACGAGTTAATAAAAAGCAGAAACGTAGGAAAAAGCGTACCATTTCTCACCGATCAAAGAAGGTGAAAGCACAGGATATTTTCTCTTAAAAAAAAAAGTATGACTTCGTATATTCATCGAGACTCTCCCGTTTGCGTCAAATCTGAATTAGATTTATTTACCATTCCTCCTACGCAAACAGCTATAGAAAAAGGACAGTTTGTGGAATATCACCCTCTCGCAAATATACGAGATGGAGGACCTATCGAATTTAATATTTCTGGCAGTGGTGAAGACTATATTGATCTAGCTGCTTCTTATATACACGTGAAAGTTAAAGTAGTTAAGGCAGACGGATCCAATCTAACGGACAAAGAACCGGTTGCCCCCGTAAATTTATTTTTACATTCTCTCTTTTCGCAAGTAGATGTAAGTTTAAATGAAAGAAACATTTCATCAGCGACAAATACCTATCCTTATAGAGCCTTCATCGAAACATTATTGAATTATGGGGAAGATGCAAAGAAAAGTTTACTCACCTGCGAAGGATTTTTCCAAGACACTTCACCTAATAAAATAGATGTCTTAGCTCAAGATGCGGATGCTGGACTAAAAGCTCGCGGTGAACTTATAAAAAACAGTCAAAGTGTGGATTTGATAGGACAATTACATTGTGACATTTTTCAACAAAATCGACTCATGTTAAATTTAGTTGATGTGAAAATTAAAATGGTGCGTAGTAAATCTGCTTTCTGTCTAGTTTCTACTGAGAAAGATGCCGATTATAAAGTGATCTTGGATCATGCTTCTTTGTTTATCAGAAAAGTAAAAGTAAACCCTGGAGTCTCTCTCGGACATGTAAAAGCGTTGGAAAAAAGTTCTGCTAAATACCCTATAGATCGAGTATTATGCAAAACATATTCAGTATCTAAGGGAAGTTGGTCTTTTATGCAAGATAATGTATTTTTAGGATTGATGCCCAAGCGAGTCATTATTACTTGTGTAGAAAATGCTGCAATGAATGGACAATATTCAATGAATCCTTTTCTGTTTGCCCATCATCATGTCAACTTTATATCGATTTATGTAGATGGACAACCCGTTCCATGTAAACCAATGGACCTTGATTTCGAATCTAATCATTATGTGCGTGCTTACCACAGTTTATTTTCTGGATTTAATCGCGACAAAGGCATCTATTTATCTCGAGAAGAATTTGTGAAAGGACATGTGTTATATGCTTTCGATTTAACTCCAGATATGTGTACAGCATCAAGGCAATTTGCGAGTAGAAATTAAATTTGCTAAAGCTCTCTCTGTGACTCTCTCGGTGCTAGTCTATGCAGAATTTCAAAACGTGATTGAAATAACAAAATCTCGTCATGTACTATGCGATTTTGCTAATTAAGCAATGGACAGCCTTGAAATAAACAGAGCACTCTCTCAGAATGCAAAGACACGAAAAGCATTTCTGAGAGTTTTTGCAAGTGATCGACTCCCTATCGATATCAAGAAATATCCAAGTTGCTTTATAGCTAATGTAGATCGTGCATCTGAATGCGGTAGTCACTGGTTAGCCTTTCACATTTCATCCCCACAGCATTTACAATTTTTCGATTCCTATGGACATGACCCATCCTATTTTCCTGGACCGATAGCCAAGTATGCAGAACGATTTCCACAGATGGACTTTAATTCGATGACTCTCCAAACTAATGTAACGGCAGTATGTGGTCAATATTGCATATACTACTATTTACATTGTAAATGTCGTGGACAATCTCTCAATGATATATTGTTATCTTTCATACCTCAACATATATCTAATGATATTAAAGTATATAATTTTGTAATCAAGAAATTTCATGTAAGATCTTCTTTCTATCAATAAATACATTTAAACTTTATACATTATGTGTCTTGTCTCATTTAATATGGAATTTCCAAAGCTACAACATCCTTTCACAATGGTGATTTCGGGACCCACTGGATGTGGGAAAACCTATTTTGTACGAGAACTGTTAAAGTATAAAGAGGAAATGTTTTCAACGATTCCCGATAAAGTAGTATGGTGTTATGGAGTTTACCAACCTCTGTATAATGATATACCGAATGTTACTTTTGTCGAAGGTTTACCAATTAAATATCAAGAATATTTAGGTTCCAACACATTATTCATCGTAGACGATTTGATGAGCGAGTGTGGGAATGATAAACGTCTGACTAACTTATTTACAAAAGGAAGTCATCATTTAAATTTAAGCGTTATTTTTATCACACAAAACTTTTTTCACAAGGGAAAAGAAATGCGTGAAGTGACTTTAAATGCACACTATTTGATTTTGTGTAAAAACAGAAGAGATGTCAGTCAAATCGTACATTTAGGAAAACAGCTCTTTCCGCGTCATTTAAAGTTTTTTCAAGAAGTATATGAAGATGCAACCAAGAAACCTTTTTCTTATTTATTCATTGATCTGCGCAGTGAAACTCCGGAAGAATTACGTTTACGCACCCAAATTTTACCTAACCAAGTACAGTATGTTTATCAAATGAAACATTATTAAAAAATAATAAAAACAACAGCTTTATAAAATGCATCATCATTTTATAAAATGACGCTGGTCAAGAAACAGCTAAGACAGTTACAGCTGTTAAACATTTGTCCGTTAAAGTTACGGAAACAGCTATTAAAGAAAATTAATATCAATTGCATAAAAGCTATATGCGAATGTAGTTTAAACATACTCAAAGGAAACGTTCCATTGTCAGAGCAACAAAAGAAGTCTCTCTGTAAGCATAAAACAACTTTACGAAAATTAGGAAATCGTAAGATTTCTCTTGTGAAGAAACGAAAATTAATTTTACAAAAAGGAGGTTTTCTAAACGTTTTGATTCCTGCTGCTCTCAGTGTTTTTACAGGACTAATCAATGGAGTTCACTAAGAAATATGTGTTAGTTCCAGAAGAGATGATGACAAAGCATACCATTTCTGATAAACAGTTAAGTGAATTGGATAAAGCCATGATGCATATTTTAAACACTTCAGATGACGATCGTGAGAAATTAGTGCGTTATTATGAACTTTTACAAAAGAAATTGAACTTAAAGGAATACAATTCACCCTTTAAACCTCCTAAAGACGACTCACAAAATTCTTTAAGACGATTCAGCTGAGATGAAGAAAGTGAAAGAGGAAGAAGAAGCCCCCTCATCTGTGACAGACGGCGACAAACAGATGACTGTAACTGATTATTCTACTGTTATCTTAGACAGTGTACCTTTACGAATGAGAAGAAAAGCACAAAATGCATTAGCTATTTTAAAGCGACATCCTGATATTCTTAAGTGGAATGATAAAGGCGAAGTACTTTATCATAAGGAAAAAATTAAGCATTCAAATATTATAGACTTATTCAACATCCTTTTTACAACCAAAAAGAAAAAGATTAATATTCCTGCTAAAAACGAATTTTTAAAAGCCTTGACTGAAATCAACATGCCAATGGACTATATCAAAAATGAAAATTTACAGAATCATGATGTTAATATGAAAAAAAAAGTATTGCATGTTAAATATGTAAAACATATACGTTCTCCACGAAAATGGGAACCTTATTAAATGAATAAAATTATTATTTTTACATATAGACTCTTTCTTCTCTCTACAATCAATATTTGTTTTACATCGTTTTTAAATGTTATGAAAAACATTCATTTCACCAAGAAGCTTTTCTATTTAAATACATTTATTTATTTCCAAAGAACAAGTTTCTGTATTATACATAAAATATACTTGGAATTTTCTTACATTAATTAACATCAAATTAACAGCAATATCCATTTACTGACATTTGATATACATGTTTGCTTTAAAATTAAAACTAAAATTTCAATATATTTCTATTAAAAAAACATAAGGAAAAAAACATAGTCATAACATCAACCAAACACAGAAATTTAAATAGAATAGCTGTACTTATATTAATGCATTTTTATAATCTTCATAACATTTCAATTCAAAAAACCTATCACAAAATAAATGAACAATTTTTTTCTGTCTTAAAGAATCTCTTATATTTTTAAAATTAATACATAAAAATATATCTTCACCAATATAATTCATCAACACTTACCGTAATACATTCTTGTCTTGTCTTGTTTGGGAAGGACAGTCTATAAGGCGTCATTATATTATTGCGTTATCATGGTAAGATAGGTTAATGGAAAACTCTGATAATCACTGAAAACTTATTTGAAAGAGTTGTTATTCTTAAGTTTGACATTACTTATACATATATGCATAAGGGTAATCTTAAAAGCATCATCCACTTATCATGATAGAGTAATGGAAAATTTCTAAAACTCTGATAATCATATGTGAAAGAATGTATTATCTTAAGGTTGTTGTTGCTATTCCAAGTTTGACAATACATACAGAAGTGAAGGAAGATCCTTGATAAGCGTTGTAGACTTCACGTTATGATAAGGGTTAATGGAAGTTGAAATCGTATTCGAAAGAAAGGGTTATCATAATGTTGTTGTTGTCCTGGTTCAGATTATACAAATCTGAAATGTTTCGAGAACATTCTTTAATCCCTATAAAAGGTGTTTCAGAAATGGAAAAAGTCAGTTCTCTTCTCAACCTTGAAAAGAGCAAGTCTTCCTGATTTGATTCACAGAGCTTAATATTTTTTTGCGATGGCTTTTGAACAAGATCACCAATCTGTTTCTTCCAACGTAAGTATTAGAACTGTTATATATTATTTTAATTATTATTTTTTTTTTCAGACTAGATGAACTTTTTAAAATGAATTATAATCAATCTATTTTTTAATGCATGATTTATATGTTTGCTTCAAGTATGATTTGAATTAAATAGCCTGCTTTTTACATAGTTTAGAGTTCAAAAAAATTTTTTTAAGCATTTGTAAGAGTCTGAAGGAAATCAGTCGAGTTTGTATATCGTTGCATGATATTTTTAATGCATGAATGAACTATTTTTTATGAGAGAAGATGCTTTTATTTTGAATCTTTATTTTAAAAGTATATTTATTATAAGATAATGAATGAAGTATCAAATACTCTTAAACATTAATCATTTTTGAATATTCTAAAAAAATATTTTTTATTAACACAGTTTTTTCTCTTTTTTTTTCTTAGTTTATCGACTTTGGAATTCAGGAGGAGGAATTCAACTCTCTAACTTCTGAAAGAATGGAACCTCAACCAAGTACAAGAGAGGTAACATTTTTTTTCTTTTTAATAGTGACTTGCAGATATAGTTATTTATTCAATGGTTCTCTTTCCCTTTAGTCGTTGTTGTACAATGTGTGATTATTAGGAAAAAAAGTAGTGAGAGAGAGATTTTTAAACTAAACTAAAATTCTTTAAACGTAAAGAGTTAATACTAAATGATTTCTAAAATGAATTATGTAATTAATTTTTTTTAGTGAGGGATGATTAAAAATGAGTAATTTTATAATGAAGAAAGCATGCATATTGAAAGCCGCTTTTCTATCTTTCACAGGTTTGCGACATATGTGGTAAAAGTTTTAGCAATAAAAGTCATTTAGTTCGTCATTCGAAAACACATGAGGGAAAAATCTTTCACTGTGAAGAATGTCAGGCTCAGTTTACGAGAGCAGATAGTTTACGAAGACACATACAAAATATTCATGTTAAAAAAGATAACTTTTCATGTGAAAAATGCAACGACGTGTTTAGCAGAAAACATGATCTAATGAAACATAACCGTACTCAACATGGTACTGTTCAAAGTATTAAAAGGAAAAGTAATAATCCCCATCCATTAAACAAGCGAATGAAGCATGCAGCGTCGGCCTTAAACGTCTTCAGTTCTTTTACAATTATCGCCACCAAAGAAATTAATCAAGATCTTGAAATATTTTTAAATAATATCAAATTAAATATTATGTCGAAACTCGAGGAAGAAATCAATGAGAAAAAGGCTTTAAAATGGTACATTATAGTAACAGCACAGTTCTCTAGAATAGGACATGATGGGGAGGAAGAGGTTATTAAACCACATTTTAGATCTACCTGCCTCACAAGTTTAACAATAGAAAATGTTGAAGAACAATTGAATGAGGCCTATAACAAGATAAAAAAATCATTTGAAGAATTTTTACAAAATGGCTCTGGATGAACATTAGATAAAATTGAAAAATTAGAACTCTGCACAGCACGATATCATCCCTTAGCCGCTAGTAGTTATATACCTCTTCCCAAAGAACTTGCCATGAAAAAAGCCATTTTAAACATTCAAAATGAGGATAAAAAATGTTTAGTGTGGTGCTTACTTGCACACAAATATGATCTTTCTAGAGAAAATAAACCAGAACGAGTAAATCATTATAAACCCTATGAACATGAAATAAAATTAGGAAATATTGAATGCCCTGTTCCTATTACAAAAATATCATCTATTGAAAAACTAAATAATCTTAGAATAAATGTATTTGGATATGAAGAAAAAGAAGTCTTTCCCCTCTACATTTCAAACAGAAAAGAAACTGATTGTATTAATTTACTTTTAATCAGTGATGACACTACTTAACATTATTGCTTAATAAGAAATATGTCCCGGTTATTAGGTAACCTCACAAAACATGATGGAAATATGTTCTATTGCATGAGGTGTTTGCATAGATTCACCCGTGAAAACCTGTTAGAAGAACATGTAAAATACTGTCAACATCAAAACATACAGAGAATTAAAATGCCCTCGGAAGAAGAAAAAATATTAGAATATACTAATTATCAATATGAAGAGTCTATTCCGTACATTATTTATGCTGATTTTGAAGCTTTAATTGAAAACATAGACACTTGTACACCTGATGTAGCTACTGCGTCTTTTACAGAAAAAATACATCATCATAAAGCTTGCGGATATGCTTACATAATTGTAGGACCTGATGGGAAAAGCGTTAAACCTGTAACAGTATATAGAGGTCCAAATGCAGTAGACCATTTTATACAAAATATTTTACGTGAAGAAGAGGAAATAGCTGAAAAATTATATAGTATTGTACCTCTTTCCATGACATCTCAAGATGAACAAAATTTTAAAAATGCAACTCATTGCTACTTATGAAAAAAACATTTGAATAATGATCGTGTAAAAGATCACGATCATCTTACGGGAAAGTATAGAGGAGCTCTGCACAATAAGTGCAATTTGAAATTTAAACTTCAAAAGAAAATTCCTGTCGTATTTCATAATTTAAAACACTATGATGCACATTTAATCATGCAAGGCATCGGCAAAATTCAAAACAGGAAGTTTTATGTTATACCTAATAATATGGAAAAATATATTTCTTTCAGTATTAAAAGAAAATGGAATAATCTAAGAATATCTTTAATTTTTATTGATAGTTTACAGTTTATGAACGCGTCTTTGGAAAAACTTGTATCTAACTTGCCTGAAGAAAAATTTAGGATTTTAAAAGAAAATTTTCCCAATGATCAAAACATAAAATTATTATTACGGAAGGGAATATATCCATATGAATACATCAACTCTTTTGATAAATTTAAAGATACTCAGTTACCATCCATAGAGAACTTTCGAAGTACTTTAACTGGTGAAAGTATATCTTCGGATGATTACATTCATGCTCAAACTGTTTGGCAAGCTTTTCATATTCAAAATTTAGGTGAATATCATGATTTATACGTAAAAAGTGATGTTTTACAATTAGCAGATGTGTTTGAAAATTTTAGACAGCTTTGTAAAACTTACTATAGTTTAGATTGTGCACATTTGATGACTGCACCTGGATTAGCTTGGCAAGCCTGCTTAAAAATGACTGATCAAGCTTTGGAATTATTAACGGATGTTAATATGCATTTATTTATAGAGCAGGGCATTCGTGGAGGTGTGTCCATGATTACCCAGCGTAAGTCTGTAGCAAATAATAAATATCTGAAAAATTTTGATTCAACTAAAGAAAGTAAATATATCTTATACCTTGATGCAAACAATCTCTACGGGTGGGCTATGAGTCAACCCTTACCCTATGGAAGTTTTGAGTGGGTTGAGCCTAATAATAATGTCATAGAAAAGATTTTGACTTTATCAGAAGACAGTTTGGATGGATACATCTTGGAAGTAGACCTCGAATATCCCAAAGAACTTCATAATGCTCATAACGATTATCCCTTAGCTCCAGAAAAAATGAAAATAATAGCTAATCATCTTTCACCTTATGCAGTCAGTGTACTGAAAAATAATAAATTTATCTCGAATACTAAATTAGTTCCTAATTTAAATCCTAAATTTAATTATGTCATCTATCATAAAAATTTACAGTTATATCTCTCTTTAGGTATGAAATTAATGCATGTTCACAAAATTATAAAATTTAAACAAAAAGCTTGGTTACAACCTTATATACAGTTTAATACAGATCAACGTAAAAATGCACAGACAGGATATGAGAAAGATTTTTTGAAACTAATGAACAATAGTGTGTACGGTAAAACTATGGAAAACGTGAGGAAACATGTTGATGTCCAATTAGTCAATACAGAAAAAAGAGCGAAAAAATTGGTAGCTGCACCAACCTTTCATAATTTCAGAATTTTTGATAACGATTTGGTTGGAGTACAAAGGTTGAAAAACTGTGTTAGTTTAAACAGGCCCATATATGTAGGATTTGTCATACTAGAACTTAGTAAATATCATATGTACAATTTTCATTATAATCATATCAAAAAACAATATGGAGAAAGAGCCAAGCTACTTTTTACTGACACAGACTCTCTCACGTACGAAATTTTAACAGAAGATGTATATCGAGATATGAGTTTTCATACGCATCTGTACGATATGTCAGATTATCCGAAGACTCATGCTTTATACAATATCAATAATAAAAAGAAAATTGGATGCTTCAAAGATGAAATGAATTCCGAACCAATACTGGAGTTTATAGGACTGAGGGCGAAAATGTACTCTCTACTGTTGGATGAAAGTGAGAAGAAAACCGCGAAAGGAGTTAAACAAAGTGTTATTAAAAGGAAACTTAAACATAAAAATTATAGAGATTGTTTAGAGAAATCTATCTTCACCAGAGAATTACAATATAATATTCAGAGTAAGAACCATCATCTTTTTACCATGGCTATAAATAAAATCGCACTTTCAGCTTTTGATGATAAAAGATATATTTTAAAGGATGGAGTGCACTCCTTAGCCTATGGGCATATCAATATAAATAATGTTTAATGGAAAACAAAATGGATTATTTTTAATGTGGTCAATGACTTCACAGTGGAGTTATGGGAAGGGGGCTGGCACCTGGGTATTCAAAAAAACCCCATGACTGTGAAACTGTGAAGAGAGACCCTCAGGTGTCAGAAAGCTGAGGCTTTCGATAAAAGCCCATGTGTGTGTGTGTGTGTGTGTGCGAAATTTTAATGAGTATTATGTTATTCTTTCCAATATTTTTAACAGTTATTTCTTTCCAGAAAAGGAGATATTTTGTTTCACGGTTCGATCCTATATTTTGAATCATAGAACATTTTTTTAATAAAAGAAACTTCTAAAATAGATTATTTTCTTTTTTCGTCCCTAGAGGACGCCATAAGCAATTCCTAAATACATTATTTTCTTTTTTCGTCCCTAGAGGACGCCATGACTCCGTTGCCAAATTAAAAAAAACTAACTTTAAATGAAAAGCAGGAGGTCTACAACTCAACCAGCAGTCTACGAACACCTCAACTCCACTCGAAACCACGCCTCCTAGTGTGATGACGTTGCCTTTGGCCCCGCCCTCTGTGATGTCATTGACCACGCCCTCAGCTCCTCCTGTCGCAGAACTGTCATTTTCATGCTACTCTCGTGCGCTGGAGATAAAAATGTTTTATTCCCTACAGTGTTGCCACTGATCGCTTTGAAATTGTTCGTTTTTTTTAAAAAATTCTTTAAGTTTTACAAAATACGGAAAAGATAATAAAATTCTTCGAAATTTCCAAATTCGGGTTTCTAAGTGCCCGTGCACAACAAGTGGAAGACAATGTTATTCAAAATTTGATGACTGATAGGTACCGTTGTTTTCTCGCACTGCAAGAAACACACATACATTCATGTAGATTCTTCATTATTTTGTTTCTTTAAATGTAATACAGGGCAATAGTATTTGGTGGGCAACAATTTGAAAAGTGATACAGCCATTTATAGTGATTTCACGCAAAATGCCGTTTCGAGAATAATAGCCTTTCTGGGCTAACGTCCATTTGGGCTAATAATAATGTCACACACGAAATAAACAACTTTTAATTAGCCAAAAATTAGCATTTAGAATCTTTTTAAATGAAGTTTTGCTCATATTTTTAGATTCCAAATGTAAAGATTATAAATATTTCATAATGCGAACAGCTGATCGTATAATAATTGATTGTGAAACTGTGGTCAAGGAGGTGGCCATATTTATTCTACAATATTCAGGGATTAGGTCAATTTAAATTTATTGTCTGCTGAACGGTTAAAAAAAAAAAAAAAAAAAAAAAAATTAAAAAATTCTAATTACATCCCATCAGAAAGTTTTGCATTCTTTGATAAATGTTGCTTTTTGTCAACCAAGACATCGGATAAATCTCTGCATATCCGAATTCTATCATAAATATTTAACAATTTTTCTGATTAGAAATATACATCATTTCCTTAACATACTTTGAATAAAAAAATCTGATGATTTCCTTGTACATCACATGATTTCCTTGTACAGTATATTAAATTATACATAATTTTTTCTGCATTTCATTTAAACCTATTTCTTCGAATTATTCTAACTTGATTAATCGATTCCTTAAGGAAAGTTGAAAATGACTTTGAAATTAAATATCCCTGTTATTTTTGTCGTACGGGAGTAACTTTTTATAATTTTATTTTTTCATAACGAGTATAAAACTTCCCAAAATATAAACCAGAAACCGGGAGACCGCGGATGGCATTAAACGCTAGATTTCGTCATTTGTCCAGAATTAAAATTCACTTAGAAAAAAAAATTGACACTGGACACGAATATGTTCGTGATTTAAAACACTTCTGTAAGTGGAAGTACTTAAATAACTACGACTAACAATTGCGAAAATAAAGGCTGAGTAAGGACTTTTAAGGCGGGTAAGCGGGTGGGCATGTACAGGGTGATTCTAAATTGTTTTTACAAATTAAGACGGGTGATAGTACTCATCCAGATGAGGAATAATTACTATAGAACACGTGGTAGCATTCCACTCTGGAGAGGCAGAAAAGAGGAATTTTAGAATTCCAACCTGAAATTAACAACAGTGTTCGGAGAGTGAATGAACGAGGCCAAAAGGTGCACAATCAGTTTAGTGAAAAACTCACAAAGTTTGCACAAAACGGATAAAACCGAAAACTTGGCGTTCAAGTGTTAATTCAAGCTCAGACTTTTATGGCAAACATTCAAATGCACATCTTTGGTGGCAAGGGCTCAACCTCGCAAACGATTGCAATAGGTTAATTATCTAATCAAGGGCTGAATATTATCAACTAACTCCAACTTTCGCTGTATGCCGAGATTAGCATGAAAAGTTCACGCTGTATTCCGGCTATGAAAACTTCGTGTTCCATAGAAGAGCCCTTCAAGTAAAGAGCGCACAGTAAGTACTGGAGGACAGGATGGAAGATGGCGAAGGGGGAAAAAACTGCCGCCTTGATACTTGATTATCAAGATAGCAGTATAAAATATTTTGGTAAATCAGAAATAGCATAAAAAAAAGGTTTGGTACTTTTCCGTTTTGAGGTGCAAACGATAAAGTCGCCAATAATGGTACAACTGATGCCAAAAGGAATATCTTCACTGGTAACTTTCACTGGAAATGGCTGCGACTTGTTTTAAAGCCATTTCTTATCACATTGATTGTTTCTTTCAATGCTGACATACAATTACATAGAATTTTTGAAAAGATAGTTAAATTTTATATCCTAAGACCATTTGCGGTAATTAAGTCAATTAGGATGCAATCACACCGCTCACCCGAAGGCGAAAGTATAGGAAAGGCAAAATTAAGGGTTAAATTCATCAATTCTAATGAGAATGCACTAGCGAAGTAAAAAGCAGTGTTGTTTTACATAATTTCTGAGTAAGCTATTCGTCCGAATTGAAATAATTCTTGCATTTAAACTTGTATTCCAAATTACGATTTAACTTGAAATTAATGTAGATAATTTCAGAGAATTATAATTTTGTAGCGTATGTTACGTGAGATGAGATCACTTTGGGTCACGTGATACGAACCGGCGAATCAGGATGTTGAATCATGAAAGCATAGTAAATTCTTAAATTAATATCTTTTTACAAATTTATTGTCTTTATTCATTGGCTTTTTACAGAATTTTAAATCATATTAATATGTTTATGCTTTCAAAATAAAAAATTCTCAGAACTAAAACTTTTTATGTGTATACTGTATGCTGTCGCCAACAAAGTCTGCTTGGCGAGATCTGCGCCGGCGAAACGGAAAAGTACCAAAGGTTTTTCTTGTGAATCACTATGTTTATTTATTTCCAGGAAACGTTTCTTTTTGTAAAGTAATTCTGAATACAGTTCATTCATTACATGAAAACAAAAAGACATTAAAAATAAATAAATAAATAAAAATCTGAAAGGTTTCATATTTGAAATTATATCCAAAGGGACAATTTGCCCTGAAGGATTTTTAATTTCGTTTTGGCATTTTGCGTTGAAAACTTTAAAATGCTGTATAACTTTTCAAATCTTTGCCACCATATATTATCACCCTGTCTTAAAGAAATTAAATAATGAAGAAACTCCATAAATGTATGTATGTTTCTAGTATTGTGATAAAACAACAGTACCTAGAGTCATCCAAGTTTTAATAACGTAATCTTCCATAGAATACGGGGATGTGGAAGCCCTAATTTGAATATTAAATTTGTTTTATTATCGATTTCGTATTTTGTAACACTTCAATGAAGTTTTGATTGAAAAACTAAACGATTTCAAAGCGAGCAATGGCAGCGCTGTACGGGAGAAAAAAAAAAAAAAAAAAAAAAAAAAAAAAAAAAAAAAAAAAAACTACTCCAGTTTTGGAGACTTGGTATTGGAAGTTCTAAAGATATGCTCATTTTAAAATTAATTTGCGATATTGCTGTTGAACTGAATTTTATAACTTGAGTACGTAGAACATGATATTTAATAAATAAAGGTAACACACAAAACGTTAAAAAAAAACGCCGCTTTAGACGTAATTAATAGTCTGAAACCTTTCACATTTTTTGTCTTGTTTTAACATTTTGTGTGTTACCTTTATTTATTAAATATCATATTCTTAGCACTTAAACCTTAAATTTAGTGCAATGCCGCAAAATAATTTTAAAATGAGCATATCTTTAGAATTTCGGATACACAGTCTCGCTCGCTGGAGATAAAAACGTTTTTTTCTGTACGACGTTGCCATGGCAGCTCGCTTTGAAATCCTTGAGTTTGTTAATCCAAAATTCGTTAAAGTTTTATAAAATATGAAATTGATAATAAAACAAATTCCAAATTTCAAATTTGGGCTTCCAGATGCCCATATTCGCAGGAGGATTACACTATTGAAAACTGGATGGCTCTAGGTACCATTGTTTTATTACAATGCGAGAAATATACATATATTTATTCATATTCTTCTTTATTTAATTTCTTTAAATATAGTGCAGGGCGATAATATTGGGTGGCAACAATTTGAAAAGTGGAAGAACGCTTGTAGTGAATTAACGCGAAATGCTAAAGCGAAACGAATAGTCCTTCTGGGCAAACTGCGCCTTTGGACTAATAAAACTAGTTCTTCAGTTACTTATAAAGTTTCAGCTTCAGACACAAGTAGCTTTTCTTGCTAATACAGCTCGATTCGGCGTTTTGTTGTTAACGTAATATTATACAGATTAAAGATGTTTAAAATCACATTATGCATAACGAATAGGGTAAAAAAGTATCGAACTATAAATCATATTAAGCTTAGTTTCGGAAAAGTAATTAAATTGGCGATATCCTAGATTCAAAATGGTATTTTTATTTCACTCTCGAGAAATTCCACTGTGTTTTATCTCACTATAATTACGTCTTACGTGGAAATGTTTCCCAACTAGATGGAGTTTTCCTTAATTTCTCCTCTACTTAAAGCCCAGTCACCTAAAGTAAATGGTTACAGTATCTACTAATTTAATTTAAACCAGTGAATATGTCTGCACTTTAAAGACGATAACGAAGAGACTTAGCTTTTAACTAAATGTAAGACAGAAAATGGTGTTTCATCGCAACTGCTGGAAAGGTGTGTGAAAAATGAAGTAAGAATAGAAAAGGAATTTTCCAATAAACAAAACCTGAGTTCAATTACTTTGTTCGGGCAAGTTAAATGTGCTCTATTTAAAGGTCATCTTTTTATCTTGCATGTAACTGTGATAATGACCTTTAAAAATATGTACATGTCGGGAAAAAAAAAAAAAAAAAAAAAAAGACTTCTATATCTTCCGTTCTACTGGGCCGATTGATGAAATTCAACTTACGTTTTTCATGTCTCGAAAGCGAAAAGATATGTATTAGTATAACATTGTTCTAATATAGGTATTTCGTCAAAAAACCTGATATTTTCTGAAATGACTTGCCCATCTAAACTAGCAAGTTTTGTAGAAATCGCACGAGTAGTTTTTAAAAAAATTAACTCTCAAAATTTTAGCTCCTTAATGTTAATTGAATTTGATATATATTTATTAATATATCTATTTTTATTACATTGCTTGATTCCTTCTTCCAGAATTCGAAACTTAGGTTCATTCCAAATCAAATTCGCCCATTTTTTATGATTTATTCTTAATTTGTATTTAAAAATAATTTTTGTAAATTTTTCGAAAAATTTTTTTAAATTATAACCTACAAAATTTGTACCACGATAAAGTAGTTATCGTGGTACAAATTTTGTTTTGTTAGAACTTTGTTTTGTTAGAACAAAGCTATATATAAATCTGGGTACTTTGCCAATTCGCCAGCGCAAATCTCGCCAAGCAGACTTTATTGGCGACAACATACAGTATACACATAAAAAATATTAAAAAAAATTTAGTACTAAGAATTCTTGTTTTGAAGGCATAAACATTTTAATATCGCTTAAAACTTTATAAAAAGGCAATAAATAAAGACAATAAATTTGTAAAAAGACATTATTTTAAGAATTTACTATGCTTTCATGGTTCAACATCCTAATTCGCCGGTTCGTATCACGTGACCCCAAGCGATCTCATATCACGTAAACTACTCTACAAAAATCTAATGCTCTCAGTAATTATCTACATTAATTTCAAGTTAAATCTGAATTTGGAACACAAGTTTAAATGCAAGAAATGGTACTTTTCCGTTTCGCCGGCGCAAATCTCGCCAAGTAGACTTTATTGGCGACAACATACAGTATACACATAAAAAATATTAAAAAAATTTTATTACTAAGAATTCTTTTTTTGAAGGCATAAACATTTTAATGTCGTTTAAAATTTTGTAAAAAAGCCAATAAACAAAGACAGTAAATTTGTAAAAAGACATTAATTTACGAATTTACTATACTTTCATCGTACAAAATCCTGATTTGCCGGTTCATATCACGTGATCCCAAGTGATCTCATCTCACGTAAACTACGCTACAAAAATCTAATTCTCTCAGTAATTATCTACATTAATTTCAAGTTAAATCTTAATTTGGAATACAAGTTTAAATGCAAGAATTATTTCAATTCGTACGAATAGCTTATTCAGAAATTGATACCGCAGTGCTTTACTTCGCTAGTGCATTCTCTCCTCTTGTTCTTCCTTTTAAGAAGTAAAGGAAGAATCGTAATCGCGTAAAATTTCGGGTATCATACTTCAACGGAAATATCTATTGTGACCGTTCTCGAATTCATTTCGACGAATTTTTGAGTGACATTGTTACGTACGAAGAGAATAAAGGACTTTTTTTTTTTTCCAAAACAGATTGTAAAATGCATTTAAAATGGTTTCAAGATGGATTTTTTGTGACGTCTGTACGTACGTTCATATATATGTATTTTGCTTAACTTTAAAACGATTAGTCGTAGAACTTCGAAACTTTACATAAGGGGACTGCTATAACATCTAGTTGTGCATACCGCATTAAGCTCACGTAAAGTCTACACTTTTTTTTACTAAAATTATGTCACTAAAATGCAGGTGCGGACATTACACGAGTCGTTCAAATGTCGTGCTTTTCTCATGAGTAACTTTGGGTGTAAATTTCATTTCAAACAGCCAAGTTAAGTTTTAAGTGGAAGAAAATGACATGAGTAATAAAGGTATCACCTTTATAGTTGTCTAATATGGTTAGCTAAAATTAAAAAACTCACTTTCTCCCATCCACATATATAATATAAATTACCCCGTTTACGTTATCACCATTTGGCGCGTATTAGTTCGCACAGGAGCATAATATAGAGGCACAAATTAACCAACACTTTAATCTTAATATTTACTTTTATACAAATTAAATAAACGTTGGTTCTTTTAATATCTTGCACACGTTATTATATAAAAAAAACTGTTCTGATGTGTAGTACTGTATGAAAATTTTGGTTGTTATGTCTGCGTGTGCGAATGTAAATTTTTCTCCTGCAAACAGTAGCTTAAAAATACACAAGAAGGCAAAACAAATGCATATTCTTTCTTTAAAGATGTTTATTGATTAATGTTATTGACTGAAGGGGAAAAAGGCGATGTTAAGAAAAATATATTTTAAAGTAAATTCTTTAGTTTTGGGGTGCGGACATTATGCGGGTCACGTTTTTTTTTACATAAATTTTATCTGTAAAGTTGGGGTGCGGACATTACACGAGCGTATACGGTATATATTTATCCACCCTCCTTACCGGCCTGTTTTTCGCAGTCGCTGGTCGTAGTCATATACCCAATGACAGAAGTGTTTTAAATGACGAAAATATTCAGGTTTTGGCAATGTCAAATTAAAATATTAAAGTATTTTGGTCAAATAACGATATCTAAGTTTTTAACTTTTAATGCTATCTCTCGGTTCCTATACTTACATTTGGACAAATGGAACTACTCTTATATGCAGCCTCAGGTCGCAAAAACTTCACGCTGCCATATTACTATCTAAATTTTTTGTCTACATTTCGAACTTTAAGCCTAAAATGTCTCCATAAACGCGGTTTCCGCACGTGCAAAAACCACGTTTTATATCATGTATGCATATTACACAATTTAAGCTAAAAATCCGAAACAAAAACAAAAATTTAGATAGCAAAAACGTAAAGTTTCTAACCAAAAATATTTGACAAGAATTCATGTACACAGCGATATGTTTTAACTTAAAAAAAAAAAAAAAATCTACGAATTGCACAATCTAGGCAACGAACGAATCTACGAACTACGCACACCTCGCTTTAATAAATTAACATAACAACAATAAATTTCAAAGAATACCATATAGACAGCATCCTGTTTAAACTTAAAAAAATCTATGAATTGCACAGTCTAGGCACTATGCACTAATCAACAAAATAAACTAAAATAAATTTCAAACAATTAAAAAAACAATAACGACAGAAATTCATACTAAAAAAACAATGAACATAACATTCTACAAAATAAGAACTAGAATAAAATAAAAGGTCATGAATGAATGCTTTTTCGAACAGCAGAAATACCAATTTCATACCGCCTTTAACACGCCGCCACGTAATCACTATCCTATTTATATGACAGCCAGACACACTTTCCAGAAAATTCATACTATGATTCACAAATAAATATTCAAAACCTTCTTTTCCTAAATCCTTGTAAGATTTCCCTCCATCCGAAAAAATAGTTGTACCAGGCTCAATCCACTCTTTAATACATTGCATCAGCGTTTCCCTACATCTATCATGCACAGCCACTAAAAATAATCTCGCAGACCCTCTTTCTACACCCCCAAATACCCACTGACCCTCAACAGGATGGCCACGACGATATTTCCTTTTGCCGAACTTCGATTCATCAACTTCCACCACTTTATCTTTCCCCGCTATCTTCTCAGACACAAAGCATTATACAGAACAGACTCGTTTACAACTACAACATCGTAGCTTTTACTACTAAATTTCCTTTGCACACAATCTAAAATACGCGACTAAAATCTTGCCACCATGTCTCATATTGTAACATAGGCCATTTCAAAACACGCACGAGACGAATCAACGAGCAATTAAACTACTCCAGCAAAAGATTTTTCAACGTCAACAGGATTGCCACACAACACGCAATCGCGCCAAAAACCAGCGCAGAACACATATCGCCACATTTGGTGATATTAGAGCGCATTTAAGAGTAGAGCCGGACAAATTTTACAGTCGTTATGAAAAATAAAATTATAAGTTTGACTTCTGCACGACAAAAATTAACAGAGATATTTAATTCCAAAATTTGCAATTTTTGATGTCATTTTCAGCTTGCCTGAGAAATCCGTTATTTAAATTAGAATATAATTCGAAGAAAAAAATTAATGAAGTGCAGCAAAAAATGTGTGTGATTTAATAGGCTGTAGAAGGACGTCATGCGGTGTCCACGTCAGATTTTTTTTTATACTTATGACGTGAACTAGGCGTGTAAAGGTGATTTTAAATTGATTTCAAATTAAAAACCATAGCTTGGTTTGCGATTACAATTAATAAGAAGTGGAGAATAAAATTTGGATTTTATGGAAAACGTTCACATGTTGATATAAAGACTTCGTTTGCAATTTAAACTTCAATGCATATAACAAATAAAAGAAAAGCAGTTTCGAGCCGAATACATATTAAGCTTAGAATGCATATTTTGGCGCAAGGCATTTATTAAATGATATAATTATTAGTTTCTGTAATTCTTTTATGAATTTTTATGAGCAGATTTGCATTGAAAATTGCGGGTTTCTTCCTTTAAACTATTAATTTTTATATGAAGTTGAAAATTTTATATTATTTTTTAATTTACTTCTAAAGAAATGTATTTTATACCTAAAAAGACAATAATGATTTTTTTATGATATTAAAAGGAAACAAAAATTGATGTTTACCATTAAAAGTTATTTACCGGATGTCTAGTTAAATGTCGGACAGAAGTAGCTGCTCTTTTGCTGTTTGAGTTGTTGAATGGTAATTTAATTTATTTTATTTTAGATCTGCGTTGATTATCTCTGATGTTTAAAAGGGATTTTTGATTTGCATTTTTATTGATCTAATCCAACAAGTTATTAATATTAAATTTTTGATTCTTCATTTTTCAATGTTTATTGAGAAAAATAGATCTCATATTCAACCCTGTAACTTAATATTCACGATTGCTTTCCAAAGTCGTAATTGTGCATACAAAGTATTTAAAAGACTGTAATATACATATTTGGGTGGAAGAAGAAAAAAAAAATAATTTAGACTCAAATTTCATGCTATGTTAAAATTTTCACTACAGCAATAATTACAAGAAGAATTTCAAATTAAGTAGCAGTTATTTATTACATTTCTCGAAAAGCATTTAAAAGCTTTTAACACGAATTATATCGACCGTGTGATGTTTTGCATAATTTACAACATACGACCGGATAGCTCAAAGTTTAAAATTTGGCATCTTTTAAATGCCTAAGTTCATGCAATATCGAGAAATAAATAATACAGCCAGCGCGCTTAGTCCGAAAGCTAAATTTAGCCAGTACCCTCTTCTAATTCATTTCTCCGTTAAGCTTTAGCGTTGTATTTAGATACCACGTTGCATTATTTATATACATGTCGTCGTCGCCACTTCGCGTCATTGATGCTGGATAGGCGAGAGCGGAAACATTTAAGGAAATGCAATATGCTGCTTCAGAAGTAATTATGTTTAATCTAGAGTATATTTTGATCTTAGACTCCCGACAAAATTTAAGGAAAATTTTATGTATATACTTTGTTTTTTAGGATATATATATAATGTTAATTACGTTAAATTAATTATTTGCATTTTGGAAATACGTCAAACAGAATATATATTAAAAATATTCGTTTAAAAATGCATTCTTAAATCTTAATTACTTATCTTCAGTACAAAGCGATAAGAATAGTGTCATAGGTTACCGGTAAAGCTTTGTGTTGCGATTCTGCAAAACATAAGATAGTTATATTTCAAATATAACAAAAAAAAAAAAAAAAAAAAACTCCTTGATATAAAAGAAGTGTGTTGCCACGCGTGAGATATTTGTGGCGACGATGTAACTGAATAATAATTATTTATTTATTAAAATAGAAATAAAAAAAAGTTTAGCTCTCTGCTATATTATTTTTTAATTTACTACTGAAGGAATAAATTAAGAAGCAGACTTATTCATATTTATCTCATATGGACGGCATGTTAAAACACTACTTTTAATTTTTCTTTATATACAAAAATGCGAAAGTGAATATGAAAGTTTTATTCCTAAATGCACCTCAAGTTTGATGTACCTTATTCGTTTCAGGTATTTGCACAGACGATAAAAAGGAGAAAATTAAAAATCATACGAGCATAAAAATATTACTTTTTCAATGTTTATAAATCTGCTTTAATTAAAGGAATCTTTCATTCTTCCAAAATGACACTAAAGATGAAAATATATATACACTATATTAAAATTTTATCAAGCTTGAGGGATTCCTGTCGGTAAAGAGTATTTCACAGCAGTCGTTCTTTCATCACAGTCAGAAAAATAAATGAAATCAGGTATAACATACAGTGTCTCACAAAAGTGATGGGACACTTGTGCTTTACAAAAGGAAACTGCAATAAAATAAATTTAAAAAACATGTAAAATTTTTTGTGGGTGTATTTCATACTTAAATTTAGTAACAATTATTACATAACATACATTTTCTCAAAATATTAAAATATTAATTTAATAAAAATACAATTGTTTAGAACCGAGCAGAAAATGGCTCACTTAAGTGATGGGACACTACGTACTATGCAACAAAAATCATCTGAAGTAAGCAATAAAAATATCAATATCTTTTGGGGTATTTATTTTTACTCTAAAGCAATTGCCAATAATTTATAAAATCGTCTGCAATATTTCTCTCCAGTTTGTTTTGGAATTTTTGTGTTTTTTTAGCTCTGTGCAGCCATGAATGCTAAACGAAAAGAAACTTTGCCTGGAATTCGAAAATTAGTTATTAATTTGCATATTGAAAGTGGAAAATCTATTAGAGAAACTACTGAAATCGTTAACTTCAGTCATTCAACAGTTTTCAATATCATTAAACGATATAAAAAGAATCATATGATTCAGGATAAAAGAAGACCTGGCCGACCATCAAAGCTATCCAATGGAATAAAGCGAATTATCGTTCGAAATATTTAAAAAAAATCCAAGAATGAGTGCTCCTAAAGTTGCTGCTGGTTTAAAAGCATTATATGGAGTAATTGTTAATTTTGAGACTATTAAAAAAGTAATTCGATCTGCTGGATATCACGGTAGAGCAGCCAGGAAAAAATTCTTCGTAAGTGAAAAGAATAGAAAACTCAGACTGGCTTTCGCAAAATCCAACATAAATAAGAATTCTGATTACTGGAATGAAGTTATATTTGCTAATGAGAGTAAATTTAATACATTTGGTTCTGACGGTAGAATCTTGGTGTGGAGAAAACCCAGGGAAGAATTTCGCAAACAGAACTTGGTGCCAATAGTAAAACATGGTGAAGGAGGAGTTATGGTATGGGGGTGTATGTCGTCCGCTGGAGTTGGTAATCTTGTTTTTATTGACAGTATAACGGATCAGCACAAGTATATTGACATTTTAAATCAAAATTTGAAATCTTCAGCACGAAAATTGAACCTTCAGAACGATTTTAAATTCTACCAGGACAATGACCCCAAGCACAGTGCTTTGAACGTTAGACTCTGGCTGCTGTATAACTGTCCTGAAGTAATAAAAACACCCCCACAATCTCCACAATTAAATCCTATACAGAATCTTTGGCAAGTATTGGAATCAAGAATTCGCAAACACACCATTTCTTCAAAACAACAATTAAAATCGGTGCTTCAAGAAGAATGGGGTAAAATCACTCCAGAAATCACAAAAAAATTAGTCGAATCCATTCCAAGAAGATTAAATCATGTTTTAAAAGTAAAAGGAAATCCAACAAAATATTAAAACCTTTTAAAAAGTAAAATTTTTGGATAAATATTTGATGGAAAAGTAAGTGTCCCATCACTTAAGTGAGCCATTTTCTGCTCCGTTCTAAACAATTGTATTTTTATTAAATTAATATTTTAATATTTTGAGAAAATGTATGTTATGTAATAATTGTTACTAAATTTAAGTATGAAACACACCCACAAAAAATTTTACATGTTTTTTAAATTTATTTTATTGCAGTTTCCTTTTGTAAAGCACAAGTGTCCCATTACTTTTGCGAGACACTGTAACTAATTTTTCTTCAGTATTTCTTCTTTTTTGGAAGGTTTTCCTGAGAAATGAAAGTAATTTATTATCTTACTTTTTTAATGTCTTATATTATGACTACTTTACAGTAACAAATGCTTTTTGCTTTGCAACATACTTTCTGCTTCTATTCACGAGAATTAAAAAGAAGGGAAGAGATTTTTGACACGTTAAAAGCTGTTAAACTCGACTTGCTTACCAGTTCTATATATATATATATTTCATGTTTTTGCAATACCATCGTTTTAGCATTGGATGCTTCAAAAATTCCTCTTAGAATTTTAGTTAGTTTTTAATAAAGTTTCTTTTTTTGCTTTTCATTTCATTTATTACATTTACGCATACAAAGAATATAGATGCACACGTATGTATATACATTGTTCTCTAGGTTGGGGGTTGGGTTAAGAGTTGAAAGCTCTGTCTCTTTAAAACTTCAATTATCTTCAAGGAACAAAACACCAGGCAACATGGCGGCAACATTACACAATGGTCATTACGACATTACACGAGATCTCGACGACACATTACACCAGCTCAAAATTACAACATCACATTAGGTATCAACGGCAACGTTACAACATTATAATTTTGTCTTCCGGTCATTCTGATAAATAGTCGTTGCTGCTGCGACTGCACTTGTTGCTATATGTTCAGAGCTATCTTGGTTGATATTACTAAGGCTGCTCGCACATTTTGAGACGATTTTAATTGTATTGACAAAAATATTTTACCCAAAAGTTTTGTGCTTATAATGTTCCATTTGATAACCCTGATTCTTCACTTTCTTTGTACACCGTAATTTCAAAGAGAGAGACAGTAAAGGTTTTTTTTTAGTAGTGGAGGCGCTAGTTTATCCCATTCCTTTTGAAAGAAAGATAGAAAAAAGTCTAAGGAGGGTTGTAGGTCAACATCTGGATCTTTTTAAAAGAATCAACATCTTTTTAAAAGACAAGTGTAAAAAGTGTGTGTAAAATATGTTCTTGATAATATGTGGAGTTACACTTAACAATTTTCTGCACTCTTTTTAATTTTTATTTGTCGTTACCTCAAAAAGCAGTAACGATCATAAATCCCCTTGAAAAACTTTCTTTAGATTCTTTGAACTATGTTCTAAGATTTTTTTCCCTTAACTTTGATGAAAATAAATGGATCTCTCTTTATTGCGATCATTTCAATATACCCAAGATTCATTTACTGTGACAACATTTTTCCCATTTTTGTCCCAATAATTGTTTCTCATGGAGAATTCTGCAGCGCGTTCTGCTTTCGGCCGTATGTCGTGGAGAGAGACGATGCATATTATGTTTTTTCGCCTTTTTAAGATTCACATCAGCATTAATCATTTTGTTTATAATTGACACTGAGCATTGTAAAGATTATGCAACTTGTAGAGACATTAGGTTATTTGGAAGCATGAGAGATGAAAAATGAGCAGTGCCCTCGACGGGAATCAAAACCACGGACCTCTCGAATTCGTGTCGAGCGTGCTGACCACTACACCACGAAGGCATGCTAAGAAGCAGGGAGAAATACCTTATATACTTCCCATTTTAAGTGGCGATTAGCGTTTTAGGGACCCCATCGCCAAAGTAGTGAAGTGGTAGTGAAGAATCATCATTCACCACCTTTTAGTTCGGGCGCCATTGTAGAGACATTAGGTTATTTGGAAGCAGGAGAGAAGAAAAATGAGCAATACTCCCGCCGGGAATCGAACTACGGACCTCTCGAACTGGCGTCGAGCGTGCTGACCACTACACCACGAAAGCACGCTAAGAAGGTGGAAGAAATACCTTATAAACTGTCCTTTGACTTCGAAGATTTATTTTTAACATTAAAGTTCTTACTTTTGCAACACTCGGAACATTCCGTTTTTTCCTTGGATATGTATTTTGAACAATTTTTCTCATTGAAGCCAGACTGACGCTTTTTTTTCGTTTTTACGGAAAATATTATCCATCGTTGCTTTAGTTACAGAAAAATCATGGCTTTTATAGCATTTTTCAATAACTAAATATGAATAATAACGAAATACGAACAGTTCCGAGTTTGTCAGTTTAGAAAAAATGTGTGTGTGTAGGAAAAACTGAGGATTTCAGGGAATTTTTCCCTTTAGCATAAAAGGGTAGATTTAGAAAAAGAAGGAAAATTTCTGAAACCACTGCTTCATTACCTTACTCTTGCTTCCTAAGAGTTGATAAGTTATAATAAGAATACTCTTTTTCTCTTACTCTACATATTAAAAATATCTTACTCGGTTTTTATAATAATGCATTGCAAATTTTTACATAGCCGATCAACCGGGATACGAGTGGTTAGCGACGCTGCTGCCGTAACGAAGGGCCCGAGTTCAAATCCCGGAGTAGAATGGATGTTTGTAAATGTACAGTGTCTATGCGGCAAGGAGGTACTCTAAATACGGGCAAACCGAAAGTCCTCTCGAGAGGTTAGCGGTAGGGTAAGGACGGTGGGAGACCCTTTGACCCTTCCCCCCTCGCGATGCTCTCCATCAAAATTGGGGGCGGAACTTTTACCTGAATGGTGCTCAAGGCTCGTGCCAACGACACGCGTAATCTTGCACTCCTTGCCACGGTGAATTTTGTGGGCTTGTTCTGATGTTACTTCCAGACAAGTGAGATAAATCCCAACAACAGATTTTACATTTCATCGAAAAATGTGCAAAGTTTTACTGTTCCGAATGAATGGGATTTTTTTAGTGAGTATGTAAGTATTAGGTATTTACATGTATTTTCCACTATATACCATTCCACAATTGTAAATTTGACAGAATTAGCTCATCCTGTGACTTCCATGGCCGTCGATAAAAATCCCTTTATTTATTTGAGTATCGTATTTCTAACCCATTTGGGAAATGATAGGTATAATATAAAATATCAACATTATTATATAAATTATTAACACTTTTAATTCATTTTTATTTAACAGACCCTTGATTCTCAATGAATGTAAATGGGTACTTTAGTGCGCTACTAATCTTTGTTCCTGTGTCGCTAGCAAAACAAAAGTGTAGTGTGTAAAAATAATAGAAAATGAGAGTATAAAATAGTTAGTTCTCAGAGAATAAAATGCGGATTGAGCGTATATAAAGTGATTCAAAAATATTTGACAGATAGATAAATGCAGATAGGGATGTCTGAAATGAGTAGATTTTGTAATATGAGCGGATATGGCGCGTTGATGTTCAGCGAAAGATAAAAGCAATCTTTCCATGTAAATCACGTTTGCGAATTTTGAGCCTTTATGTCGTTACACGAATACCGAAATCCCAGTATGCATTTTATCTATAAATGTGCTTACTGGAACGAAGGAGCAGCTCAAAGGAGATACTCAGGAAATTTTCTGTGCCTCGTTTGAGTTACTGTTCAGATTCAGCCCGCAGTCCCATAGATAAAATTCACATCGCCGAGCTTCGCGTTTATCAAGCAATGCGCAACGCTTGAATTTCGCGTCAGGAATGACGATTTATGCCAAATTTTATCTAACTTTCTACGTTTTTGTCACTTTAACGCGCCATTTTCGCACACATATTTCATTACAAACATTATTCATTTCGGCCTTCTCTTTTTACATTTTTGCCAAATTTTGAAATATTTTGTGCAGGTTACTGGCAGAAAATGGTTTAACTTCGCTGTAAATCGCTGATTAAAAAAATCGATGAAAAAAAATGATCCGCGAATTTTTTTTAAACAGAAATCTTAAAGAATAAAATTTATTTAATAAAATTAAAAATATATTTATTGAAATCAATTTTTAATTTTAATTTCTGGTATTTTGTTAACATACTAAAAATGTGTAGAATGTCGCTCTGCTTCTTGAAAGTTCAATAAAATTTAAAAAAAATTACATTTGTATTTTTTTTCTGACACTTTTATAATATCAAATAAAGAAAAATGTTAAAAAAATAGAAAAAAATTCGATTCAGTTAAGAAATAGAGAAAATGTCTTCAGAAATGCTTTTGTCTGCGCAATAGAATAAAGAACACATAAAATTTATCAAGCAAAACATAACTCAGAGTGATATTTAAATATTACCGTGCAATAAAATGGAATCTAAAGGTATAATGAAACCTCTTTTGCATTATAACAGCAATTTTAATGGAATAATTATATTCAAAGGGAAAGCCATAAATGTCAATAGAGAGAAGAACTGAAGACGCATTTTAAAGCATGTCATCTATAATTCAGAGGTGATCTGCGATCTTTGCATTGCGCATGCACGATATTCAGAATAAAAGAAAAATAGATTTATGGATGGTAGAGGTAAAAACATGAGAAATGAAAGATGATAATGCGATCGCGATAAAAATCAGTATAGCCTTTGTTTATATATGAAATTGTTACGTGCTTCTTCAATTTAACTGCTGCAAAAAATTATCAGCTTGTTTAAGTTTTGACTGAAAAATACTTCGCTTAAAGAAAAGCACTTCACTTGTATTATGTTATTGCAATAAATATAAAAGCAATCGCTAATACCGAACATAAAAGTGGCCTGAAAATATGATAAAGTTATAATACCTTATTTTTAGTTTTTGACTATCAGTTAAAGTTTTAGTTAAGCTCTTTTATCGAATCTGATAAGCGCAAAGCTCGAGCAGAAAATAAAGCTCATCATAGTTGCTGATAACATAACGTGTATTCGCTCGTTAAAGTGCACCCTCTACTGGGGCAACTTATTATAAAAAAAGTTTCCCTTTCAACTATTTTTTTTCGTATTGAAAATCGATTGTAGCATAGTTTTTATGCAGTAAAATAAGTAAAAGATTACGTTCAGCAACAGTTGAACAAAACACGACGAAATAGATTAGAAAAGCACATTGCAGGTAAAGTCATATGAGTTTTTATTATGAATGAAAACAGTCGAAATAATAAACCGGGGCCAACATGTGTTAATTAATGTACTAATATGGTTTGCCTATTTTCATTGGAGGTTTTGTTAAGAACTAAAAATAGATCGATGAAAGTTGAAAGGCAGCAAGTGTGTGAAAGAGAAATTTATAAATGTAAACGCAGAAATTGCTATTTTGATAGATAAAGGCATATTTTAATCATTAAACCTATTATTTGAATGAAATATGACTCAGTAACGTTGCTCTGGTCATCTGAATGGTGACTCATAATACATTTGCTTTCGTTTCTTAATCTTAATTAATTCTGTTTGTCATGAACTTTTGAAGTCCTTGTTTTACTACATGTCGTTAATATTTATGTGTATGAGTTATAACATTGGTGACTCAAACATTAACACATTTTAATTATATTTCAACATCATACTATGAACTATACAGACTAAATGGTAATTAATTTAGTTAACTTCATTAATTTTGAAGTTATAGCAGACAAATTTTCAGACAGTGCAACAAAACGTACGCTACCTATTAGAAAGAATTAAGTTTCATTTGGGAGTTTAGCAATTGAAAAAGTTACTATTAAGAACCCGAATTTGCGAAAGCTTAGCACGAAACACTTCACTGTTTCTACTGAATTTGCCTTCTAGCATATTTTCTTGTAATTAGTGAGAAAGCAGCATAAGGAAAAAACTTATGTTTATTGAAAATTTTCCTTAAAAAATGAAATGTCTCCTAATTCAAAACTCTTTTAAAAAAGTATTCTGTGAATTAGTATTCTTTCAACTTTCTATTCTATCACACACTTTAAATGGTCACTTATCATTGTCCCGAAGATTTTCAGCTGACATCTCTTACAAAGAAGTTATAAAGAATGTCCTGTCAATCGCTTTACTATCGTTTCCATTTTTAGCAAAGATTTCTCTTACACTTTCAGCATACTGATAAACTGTTAAAAGAGTGAGCTGAACCAGGGCGTTGTCTGGGTGAAAAGAATAATCATCGAGGGCACGACTCTGATTGATGATGCTTAATAAAAGAACAATGACAATGTACGAGACATTTATCATGACAGATTACTCTTTCTATACTATCCCTTTTTTTAGCTTATCTAAGTTTTTTTTAAATAAAAAATCATTTTTTTAAATGTATGTGAATTTCAAATAAAATGTTTAGAATGAAAAGAACACGGTTTTATTCAATGGGATTCTAAATTATATAATAATCTTTCTTTAACGGACGAAGCAAAAAACTACCGCTTAAAAATGATCATTTATTAAATAAAATAGCGAAAAATATTTTTCATATTTTAGCTTGTCGCTAAGAGGAAAAACTATTTAAATTTTACTTAATTTTGCTTTGCCGTTAGAAACGTTTAGACCGTAGTGTAACTTAATTATTGCTATACGTTATTTTAGTACGTTTACCACAGAACTGATTATTTAACGCCGCTCCATCAGCTGATAGTTGTTAGAAAAGATCCTATTTCTTAAGGCGGAAAATAATTGATTTATTTCTTGAACTCTAGCGATGCTTTTTTCATTAGTACACCAAACTGAGCAATTTGAGGTAGTCTACGATACTTCTTAATAAACAGCCTCAACGAGAGTTAGCTGGAATGGGCTATTAGTCTCGAAACGGCTGTTTGCGTCGTCCACCAAAAACGACGAATCACTTTTCAAATTGTTGCCATCAAATATTTTCGCCCTGTATTATATTTAAAGAAATTAAATAATGAAGAATCTGCCCGAATGTATGTATTTTCCTCGCATCATTGTTGAAAAACGACTTTACCTACAGACATGCTATTTTGAATAACATAGTCCTCCACCCGAACATGGGCACCTGGAAGCCCGAATTTTGAATTCTGAATTTTAATTTCATATTTTTTGAAACTTTAATGAATTTTTTATCAACAAACTCAACGATCTGAAAGCGAGTGGTGGCAACACTGTACGGAATAAAACATTTTTTTTTATCTGCAGCGTACGAGACTGTCTATCGGAAATTCTAAAGAAATGCTGTTTTTATGTAAAAGGAGTAATAAAAACTATTAAGATGTCCTCGTCAATAAATTTTAGTTACTTTTTTCCCTCTGAAAAACAAATATACTGTCCAAAACTAAAATATCAACGATTAATTAAGTTTTAAATGAGTGATTATTCAAAGTCTTTCAGTGCATCCTGAATCAATATTTGCCATTCTGAGAACGGCAAAAGAAATTTTCAATTACTAAATATCAGAGTTTCAAAAACATTTAAACAGATTAAGGAACCCATTTAATTTTACTTCAGCTTATTTATAACTTAGATAGTAAGAAATAACTCAAAACGTGCTCTAAAGACCACAGAAATTAATCTAATGCTTTAAGCAAGCTATTTTCTGTGGTACTGCTTAGCTATTAACACAAAATATTACACGAATGTAAAAGATAAAACTGAATTTTATTTGCTTCTACGGGTGGATATTACAAAACTTCGATAACAAACTAAAACGAATTCTTCTAATACAAAACTCACAAAAACTAGTTATTTGCCTTGACGTTAAGATTACGATACTTACAACAATATCTTAAACTCAAGCCTATAAACACCCGCGTTTTGGAATGGATATCTAATTTCCTAGACAACTTACTGAGTACCCAATACTCGCCAGAAGCTCGTTCACTGGTTATGCAAGCGACTATCACATTAGGGTCGGCAGCAAAAGGTTTAGTTTATTAGATTATGGAAAAGCACTCGAGGGCTATCTGCCTTAAGGGAGGGATGCCTTCGTGGAGGACTTTTTAAGGGAAACTGGCTCGTATACACGTTACACATGGTGAAAACCACGAAAACACCCATGCAGCCAGCCCGTTCGCGGGATTCGAACCTCGGACCGAACTACCAGTGCTCAGTGACGTTACCGCGCAGCCGCTGGTGGGCCTCGGCAGCAATAGGATGCAGGCTCCACTAGACTCACGGTTAAGATTAACATCCCACTTTAATATTTGAAATATATTAAAAAATGATGCGTGCAGCGTACCATGTCTGTATTTTACATAATTATGTATTTCATGAAATTAACTGTGGGTTATCCTTCAAAATGTTATCCGAAATGCTACATTTCAATTACTTAGGCTAAACAGTGACGTAAATAGTAAACATTTTTACAATTTTAAAAACATTTAAAAAGCAGATACAAAAATTATATACATTTATACTTGCAAAATTCAAATTTAGGTCAATATAGTTTTCGTAGATGAATGATTGAAAAATTCTCTGACCTCAACTGACACTCGCACTTGCGTCTTTTTTCAAATAACTAAAATACTCTGTGTGATTAAAGACTCAAACACTTCTAAATTAATTGCAGGTAGTTAGAAAGACAAATTCCCTTAAAACTAGTTATAAAAATTATGTATTCAAATTAATTATAATAGATAAGAATAAATAGATTAGATTAATAGATAAGAAGAAATTTCGAACTTTTTACAGAAATATACTGTAGAAATCTGAGCAAATTTCAAAAAACTTCACAGTAAGCAAAACAGAAAAGCGACAGATTAGTAGTAACATCATTTTTTCCGTAAAAATATAAACCGGAATTCAGAATTTTATTTTATAAATTATACAGGGAAAATCTGCAAAATTCCTTCTGTGGGGAGAAAAAACTTCGGAGCCCGAATAAATTGAAACACATTTCCAGATAATAATTTAATTACTTTAAGGGAAAAAATCTTATTAATTTAAATATTTTAACGAAAAAAAAGCGTTCTAACAAATTACAACAATATGCAATGCGTTAATTAAATTCGAATGTCTATAGAATGCATGAAAAGGAAATAAAACTTTAGAAAGGGGACGAATATTAAAGAAATGTACATTAAATGCTTAAATAATTAATGAAAATCTTATAAGAATAAACCGAATTCAATATATTTCGCTTCAAAAATGTCATGGCCATACTCCTTTCAAGAGATTTATTGTGATTTTCACCTTATTTAATATACGATTGTAATATTTTAACGGAGTTATTATAAACTATACTTACTATCACAATAAGAGAGAAGAAAGAATGGTTAACGCATAGAATATTATTAATACTATTATTAATACGTCAAATAAAAAAAATTAACTATTACATGGAAATTCTATGCATTGAACATTCTTTTCATTCTTAAAATATGTTTAATGATTAAATTTTAAAGCTTTGGATGCAGTCTTATTCGCTCGGATTTAATTACATTTGGTAATTTTCATTATTCCTATTCAATTTAAATTCTCAAGTACTACTGAATTTCGTTAGCAACAGAAGTATTTAATTATTCAAACTTCAAACGCAAGTCATATTTTATATTAATTTTCATTTACAAATGGAAAGAAACAACGTCAAATTATAATATTTTCTATGAAATATGATACTCTAATATTCAGATTGTTTCCTTTAATTTATAACTGCTTAGCTTTTCATATTTTTAGTCACTAAATTTTCGTGAATCAAAAATGGATAATTTAAAAGTGTACGTTTGCCTAGCTTTGTTTATTATCGTGATAATAGGTTGGTTACAAGACGTGGTTATTAACGTCATTTTTACCATTTTAGATGTACTTGTGGTAAGGAAAACTTGACACAAACAGTAATTATTATCTATCGGAATATCGCCAATTAAAATTATCAAAATATACTCTTTTATTAACATTACTACTCAAAATGAGAAATAAGTATATGAAAGTTCTAAGAAAAAAAGGTATTAAAAATTGTAGAGACATTAGGTTATTTTGAAGCAGGAGAGATGAAACATGAGCGACGGCTTCGCTGGGAATCGAACCACGGACCTCTGGATACGCGCTCAGTGTGCAGACCACTACACCACGAAGGCAAGCTGAGAAAGCGGGAGAAATACTTTATATACTCCCCCTTTTAAAGGGCGACTGCGGTAGGGGACCCAATTGCCAAATCCTGGGGTTGGAGAATCATCCTCCACCACCCTTTTAGTTCGGGCGCCACTGTAGAGACATTAGGTTATTTCGAATCAGGAGATGGGCGTGAATCGAAACCTCGGACCTCTGGATACGCGCCCAGCGTGCAGACCACTACACCACGAAGGCACTCTAAAAAGGCGGGAGAAATACCTTATAAAATCAGATTAAAATTGATAAATAATAAAGTATTATTTTGTCACTAACGTAGCGGATTTGTCAAACACATGCCTAAACGGTTTTTTAACGCAGCCATTAAGTTTGTTTTAAATAATTTTGTTAAAATAACAGAACAGCTTTCATCCTTAAGCTTTCCGAAAAGATGAGAGGAGATGATAGTATGACCATAAATAAAGCTCATCTCCACCAATGGGAAGTTTTACGCTGTCGTAAGTAAAATGTAATAAATATTCAAATGAAATGCGATTATTTCTAAAACAATGCTCAGTCGAAGGGTATAGGTAGCAATCAGAAATTTACTATGCATCCATTTGCTTTGAGCATTCTTTTAGAAATTTCGGAAATAAATAGCTTGAGTTTTCCTACAGTTCTCAAATTTAGTCTAGTACTTACTCCATTGTAATCACTTCGAAGCTATAAAAGTGGTACTTCTATGTTATTGGACTTATGATAAATCCTATACCCTGATAACTCTAAACATTGAACAGCAGGTGATGAGACAATGGAATCCTTGATATAAGAGAAAAAATCATATAATGGGAAACGCACAGTCAACACGTCATAGATAAAATTTGAATAACGGAATAGAGATGCCCCCAAGCATTTTCATTTAACAGTTCGTTGTGCATACATGCTGTATTCGACAGCCAAAAGCAAAAACAAATTTGAAAGATATGAGATTCTGTGGCTTTATTAGAAATTCCGAAAATTCTCGAATCTCAAGGCACATAAAAGAACTCGTAAAATGGGCCCGGCTCATGCTCTGACGCAGAATGCCAGTTGCTATGTACATGTTTTCTTCAGATATAGCTGACTATTCGAATAAATCAGTATGCAAATGAAATTCTGTGGTAAAACTTATTTATTTAATGCACTGTGTCTACTTTGCAGAATCGAAGAACAAAAGGACACCGCTGCAATAGGCAGCCTTCAAGATAATTTAAAAAACACTTTTTTAATTATCACATCTATAAATAGAGGAAAGAAGGTTTTTAATTTTTCACCGTGTATAAAAGAATACAAGAAACATTTCTATTCATTATTTGGCAACATCTTTGAAAAGAATCTTTGTTGAATAAGTGCATAAAGCATATATATATATATATAATTTATTTACCAAATAAAATTGATTATATTATCTCCTAAGATTAATTATAGTAAAATGATTTGAAAAGAGTGAATCCATACTTAATAAGTGCCTATTTCGAAAGTGTTTTTAAGTAACTTGAATGTAAATTAATAATAATTTATTTACTAAATAAAATTGATATAATCAATTTTATTTAGTAAATAAATTATTATTAACTTACTTTGCAGCAATTGCGCAAGTAGTACACTAACTTAATATCGCACTAAACATATATATATATGTTTTATGATTTATATGTTATTGGTATTTATATGTTTTATGATTTGCTGATTTATATGTTTTTTGCCTTAAATAAGATAAAAAACATATAAATCAGCTTTATAATTCAGTTTAGCAATAGGCTTTTAATTCCTCATTTTTAATTTGAGTATTTCCTCTCTTTATTCTAATAAAAAATATAACATTTCTGGACTGCATCATTTTTAAATAAAATTTATAGCGCATCGCTTACGTAACGTTGATGACATAGTTAATTCGGAGCCTAAACTTTGAGAACTGAAATCTTTCTGACCTAAACTAAAACCATTATCTTGATAGATTGGTATATTGGATAAACGCGCACTTCAGCTTCTCTCTCTCTGGGCTGCTTGGACGCTATTTCGGTATGCTATCTTCTTATCGCAACAATATCAAAGATGTAAATATCCTGGAAATAGGCACAAATAGAATGCCAAGTGAATTATGTCCACAAACGTCAGTTTAAATAATAATAAAAAAAAGGGAATTGAATCCGCCGGATTGCAAGTTTCTTAGTCATTACGAAGTCAACATTTTAATAGTCTACTCAATAAGAATTCTTCCCTTAAAATCTAGGTGTCAGTGTTTTTACATTAGTTCTTCTCTAAATTTGTTTTATTACATACAGATTTATTATTTTTGTACCATTTTGCATTTCAATTTAGTATGATTATGGATTTACTTTTATTATCTGTTTCTAACTAGTAAGGTACCAAACACGCGTCGGGGTAGTTCTTGTCATTATGAGCTTATTAGAAATATATTTTAGCATTTTTGGACAATTTATTAGCAGCGGTTTAAGTGGCATAATGGCAGGAAGAACGAAACGTGTGTTCGGCACTCACCAATCATCCGGGTTTGATGCTTTAAATACTAGCCCCTTGAAAAATTCTGAATCATTAAACAGGAGTGATTATCAGTTATTAGTTATTTCACCCATTACTATATTTTTCAAACTTTAATTTCCCTTTCAGAAACAAATTTCTACAGCTTTAACATTTCACTATGAATTAACACCCTGAACAAAGTTTCCTTAGTAAGAAATAAACATTAAAAAAATCCTTATTATAATAATTTCTCTCCATCTCTCTCTATATATATACACACAGCAAAATTACGCCAAATACGTTAAGTATTATAAATAAGATCACGCCAAAGAAAGCATCAATAATTGATAAAATTCAGCTCTGGCTTGATGATGACTTAATTAATAGTTCAACTGTAAATAATAAATGCGGGATAGCATTCACGAGTCTATGTCAAACGGAATATCTTCGCGTAGTGTCGTAAGAGACAGCTATGCATCACGTTAACGGTTCTGGATCTAGGTAGGTTCAATAAACAGAATGAATGCTATCTAGTTTTAATTACTTCTTCACGCCTATTTCCTGATGATCAAGTTGCAATCAAATAGTTTTTATGGGCTTTTATGGACTTTAATTATACCAGCTTCCAGATGGAAAACACCGGTTTGGGATCCAGTTTAATTACAGTAATGAAACGACTTCATTTATCTGAAATTTTTTTCTCAGCTTTCTTCCGTGCAATATAAAAGCAAAATAGCTCATATGTAATATAAAGTTTAAAATGCCAAAAGTTTAAAAACGACATTTAAACTTTATGTTACTTAAACTTTATATTTGCCTGCCATCAAACTTGATTTCGCCGTAATGAATTATAAACTTATCTACCTTCCAAGAAAAAATCGTTTTTCAACTATGCTATACGTTCTTGTGATATCTGAAGTTTGAATTTTAAGATGAAATATAAAGGAAAAAAAAAAAAAACATTGACTTATCCAGTGTTTGCAATAGCATTTTTGTGAAGACAAAATTATCATTTGGAATTATGATGCGAATACAGGAAAAAAGACAAGAATGGACGACGATTTTTTCGGTGGATTGGGGGAAATCTGTGGATTCAGACAGAGGAAGTATATCTCAAGAAATCCAAGACAGAGGAAGTATATCCCCAAGCTGTCATTCGGGAAACTTTTAACGTAACGAGTATCTCAGATACAACAGATGATATTGAAAACTGTTTTTTTCAATGTAAATTTGCCAGTAAGCAAATAAGGCTCTTCCCAACGTGGCATTTTTTACTTACAGAACTGGAAATTTTTCGTTAAGCATTCGTCAGTAATAACTGCATTCAACGGTCATTTAGCAATCTGAGAACGTCGCTCAAGATGAACTTGAGAGGCTGACCGATATTACATCCCCGAAGCGGAGAAAATGAAGACTACATAATTACAGCCAAATTTTGGTTTGGGAGTCGAACATACACTCTTGGTTTCGGACAAGCAATCAGCCTCCGATAACCATCATATTATTCAACGCGACATTGAATGTTAATACAAATAAGGCTCTTCCCAACGTTGCATTTTTTACTTACAGAACTGGAAAGACAAAAATGGTAGTGAAGTAGCTGCTTTTGAACAGACAAGACTAGTGACGTCACGGAAAAGCAGTTTTTCTGTGAGAAGGAAACGTCGATGATTTCGATAGCTAAAAAAGCAATGAAATTAGCAGTCACTTTTCAAAAAATGAAAGACTAGGGAAACAAAAAATATCTACTGCTATACTATACATAAGAAAAGAACAATGGTCATGCATATTTTTGTGATGAAATAAACATTAAAATCTGATTCCGGTAACGTGTTTAAAAATAAGAGTTAAAAATGTTTTTTGCTTGTTTTTCTTACCTAAGTAAACTACTAAAGTTGAGTAGGTAGGTATGTAGGAATTTTGAATATGGTGTATATTATTGTATTAAGAATTTAATTGCTGATAATTCCATTTGGATCCCATTCCATTCATTAAGGATTATCTAGATTTTATCGAAGTAGAATAACTGAAAATTACTGAACGTGAGAGTTTAATTATCTCAATTTGCATCTGGAAATTTACAATGAAAGTTTTGGATACTAATGCAGACACTAATGTATCCGATATATAGCCTAAACAGTAACTTACTATTAGAGCTGCATTTCGTTTGCTTATGATTTTAAAAGGATCAAATTTCGACAATATATACATCAGAATATTTATATATTTTATCCAGATGTTATTTCCTACGGTTGAAATAGTCGCATCAGATAGACAATCAAAATCAAATGACAATTAAATACAACAACATTTTAAATTTTAATTATGCATATTATACTCAAGAACATTAAACCGCATTGCAATCCTTTCAAAATAAGAATCCTCAGAATCTGAAAGAAACTTCAGCGAACGTTATTTGTTAATTCTGAAGGCAATATGGTAAACGCTGAAAAGATTTTACGTCTTTTGAAATGGAATAAAAATTTATAATTCCTAAACTAAGCATCTCTGATTAAGACAGCTTCAAGGCCTTATAAACGGTAACAACTATTCCACAAATGTCAAATCTAATGCTCTACTGGTATTTATTTATAAAGTTTACATACACGGATATTAAAAGGCTTAACAACTCGCATGACATTTAGCAATTCGTAAGCAAAAGAATATAAACTCTTTACATTTGCTTTAATTTTATTTCAGATTTTATTAGCTTTTTGATTTTTATAAAGCCATTTCCCCTGACATGTTTCTAAACTACATGACAGAATTCTTCTCCTTTCCCCCAAGGAATAAAATTTGGAAGAAAAGTATTAACTTTTATCTTTAACAGAATAATTACAAACGTAATATCAGCGCTACAAAATTATTTTTTTTCTCCATTCGAGAATCTTGTAAGAAAAGAAAAATCAATATCTAGAAAACTGCATGCACTGAGAAAATAATGAGTTTTTGAAAATTATTTAAAGAACTTGGAAAAAGGTAACAAATAAATAATGTAATGTGAACGGTGTTACAGATTTCTCGAAGCATTAAGATACTTATTTCTCAAATATTTTCTGAAATGTTTTGATATAATTCACAGAATATTTGTAAAGGAAAGGTGTTAAAATATTAAGTGATATGTACAGTTTGACAAACAGAATATTGAACTCTCTTCATAAGGAAGTCGAATATAAGAAATTTTCAAAGAAAAAAGAAAAATTTAAATTTTAGTTCGTAAAAATGTTAAAATAGAGGATGATTTCACATTTATAACAAATTAATAAAAATGAAATTAGGAAAATTGTTCATGCCGTAAGTGTGTCTTATTTTTTATATCCATGAAATTCGAGGTCTATTAAAATGTGATAAAAAGCTTTTCTGCTTTTTAATAGGTCTCGATTCTTACTAGGAGACTTTTGATTACACCAGGTATGTCCAACTCAGTATGTAAAATCGGTCACACTGTCACCATTATTAAATAACATTTATAAAAATGTTAAAATTTATAAAATTTAAACACACGCACATTTATAAAATCCCTGTATATGTGTCTTGATATCAAGTCGAATTCCAATTTTTATTAATATATAATAATCATATAATTTTTGTTATTTTTTCTCCAACCAGATAGAATTCTACAAAAACACTAAATTTTTTCACTTTTGTAGCTTCTTATCTGAATTAATGATTCTGTGGCTTTGCAGTCCATTGGTTTACGTTTTTTTTTCTTCATGCAAATAAGAAGTAGCAATTTTCGGTACGCTGTGTAAACATTTCACGATGTTTCTTGTTTCATTTCTATTTCTTCATAAACAAAAATAGTTTATCAACTCAAACGGTTGATAAAGTGACTTTACCTAATGAGTTCAGATGAAAAAAAACTTATTTGTTTCTTATAAATTGAAAGGCTGAAAATGTTTGTCAAATACATACGAAAAGCGTCTAAGTCAAAAATAATTTGCGGCCCTCAAATATTTGAAGAGGAAGGAACATTTTATTTTATCTTTTTAAGAATTACAAGACATAAAATATTTTTAAGGATAGGCCAAGATGGATCTTTACCTTTCACCGAATCGCTTGCAATTTCATTCACTGAAGAAGTTTCTCTAATTTCTGAAAGAATGCTGTCATTCAAAGCTCTGAGAATCTAATGTTTTTATTGAAAGCGAATGAATGATTATCATGTGCACAGATGTGGAAAGTACTGAAATTTAAACGATGTGTAACAGCATTCTGATCAAAAGAAAAAGATGTAGCCATACACCATCTACCGAGAATGAAGAAAGCACAATTAGTCAACAAGTCAAATTTAGATATTGATCTTTCTTTCTGCAGAAATTAATAATCATTCTGGAGTTATATAAATTCGGTTTTCGCAAAAATTTCTTTTTGTTCAAATAACATCACCTGATCAAATATCAAAATTTATATATTATAATATATACTTTTCACCTAAGAAAAAAAAACGAGATTAGTTGATTTATCATTTTATTTTATGGAAAACAAAATGAAATGCTTTAGTAAGGCCATAAGAAAGAAAGGATCTAGAAAAGCTATTCGAATGAAGTTTTTCTAGGTTCCAGAAAGCAAAGAAAATGACACGGTTAATTGAAAAGCATAGCAATAAAAAGTATCTAAACAAAAAAGAACAAATTCTATAAGACAGAAAAATAGAAACTTCTGATTGATGACGTAAAGATTGAAGCAAGATAAAAAAAAAAGGAAGAATAAAGCGGCAATATAAAATAATCACCCAACACCTGTTTACACAATTAATTATGAAGAGGATAAACAAATATAGAGAATACTACAAATCAAGAAAAAGAAAGATGTGTAATTGTTTATGAGTAAATTACTCGTATTATTGTGCATTCAAGGTACAAATTATATCGCGTTAGAAAGAACTTTATTAATCATATTAATGTTCATAAAAACAGTCTCTTAATGACACTATATAACAAGCTAAAGAAGTTTATAAACAATTATTACTAATATTTATGTGTGTTAATAAGATGTATTTTGCTTTTAAACACCTCATTTTTTATTTGATAAGCAATGCACTGCGATTAATTGAATGATGAAAAAATAAAGATTATTCGGAAGTGCGTATATTGTTTTTAACACAGTGTTACTATTTTACTGATAGATAATGCAGGTACTGTAATTTGGAAGATAATACTTCTCAGAGCCAAATTTTTAGGAGAATTATTGCTATGGTAATGTAAAATTGACGTAAAAATAAATATTGAAACTTCTCATCTTAAAACTCGTAGGTACCTAAATTTAAAAATGAAAAATCGTAAATTATGTTCAGTATGTTAAGAACTTGAGAAAAAAAATGTCATAAACTAAAACGATATTTAAAGTCCTAATAATATTTATATAGCATATCGTGTTCACTTTTTGTACGTATATAGTATATATGTTATACATACATGTATATGTTACTGTGAAAGACCGAATTTGGAGAATGTCGACTTTCACCGGAGAATGTCAACATTCACCAAATACGTCGGTGAAAGATCGAATATTGCATTACATTCTTGTACATTCGGACCGTCACCGGTGCATGTCGACAATGACAGATATGCTCTGGTGTAGGTCGGAAAGAGAGGAGTACATGTACACGCTGTCATTGCAAAAGGAAGCGTTCCACAAATAAATGCAGTTGTAAAAGCAAGGGCCTCTAGTGCAATTCAAAGTGTCATAATAGTTCAAGTTGTCATAATAATATAAATAAGATTTGAATCACATATTTTAGCAAGCTTTTAACTTCTATTATTTTCCTTTCTCATTTTGAATGTACTGTGTGTTTTTAAGTTCGTATGTTCTTATTTTAAGTGCGTTTTTTCGCGACTGAATTACAGAGAAGAAAATATAATATTCTTATATGTTCAACATTCACCATTAGTACATGGAGATTGCCAACATATACCAGTGTAAGTCAGAAATAAGAGGATTTGGAAAATATTTCGGACATACACCAAGCGACTATGTGAATGTTGATATTCACCGGTGAAAGTCGACATTCTCCAGATTTCGGTGTTTCACCGTAACATACACATACTATGTAACCACTGAAATTCTATAAGGCTGTCAAAAATATTTTTAGTAGAAGGTCAAAGTTTAGAATCCATAACTGGTTCTGAGTGCCCAGAAGCATTTCGCGAAGTTAAAGAGAATTTTCTCTTCGCTGCATCAAAAGGAATGCATTAAGCTCTCGCCTTCTGTAGGATGGAATAAGCCGTCTCGGAAACTCCCAGGATTTGCATCTCTTTGCTTACGGAAATATGTCGTAAAATATTTGAATCAAAGTTATTTAAGTACCAGTTAAGTCAGAGGATATAAAGTTATAGAGATTTTGAATTCGTTGCCTTTCGCAGAACTCTTATGCATTTAACAAAATTACTATCGCGATAGAAGAATCAAATTTCTTTGCATTTAAAGGATAGACATAGCTGGCATTGAGTAACAGGAAATAATTTTTACGTTGCTCAAATTTTGTTTATATGCTCTGTTTTTTAAACCATATCAGTCTTGTATGTGCAGCGTAACTTTAAAATTATATATAAATATATTTCTTAAATATAGCGTTAAAAGAAAATATATTTAATTAATTTCACCTAGAAGCAGTTAATTTAAATTTAAATTGTTTAACAAGCTTTACGGAAAAACATCAGCTATGTGTTAAGTTTTAATATGAAAATGATTGTTAAGACACTCAGATGAAAGATTCCTTTTCCCTGCTTGTAAAACACGTTCATGAAACACCTTCTGGTTCTACTGGCTATTTTTTTAGGATTTGCGTTATGCTTTATAAGTATATCCGCGTTAACATTAGTTGTTAAAATCCTTACTTTTATTCCTTTTTAATTCCTTGTACGAAGTAAAGGAAGTATTGCAATCGCGAAAAATTTCGGGTATCATATCTCAACGAAAACATCCATTTTGACCGCTATCGAATACAATTTAAGGATGTTTTTGCGTGACATCTGTACGTAAGGACAGAATAAAACAAACCGAAAACGGATTGGAAAATGGATTTCTTCGTGACGTCTGTACGTACGTACGTATGTATGTATCTCGCATAACTCAAAAAAAGAGTAGCCTCAGAACTTTGAAATTTTGCATATAGGAGTGCTATAACATGTAGTTGTGCACCCCCGATTTTGGTTGAATCAGCCGCACCAAAAGTATATAATTATATCTGTTACATGACTCGGTTAGCTCAGTGTTTTATTCCTATATATGGGTAAATTGTCCATTTTTTGCTTTAAAAATGTTTGAATTGTATTGTTATGTTCCGGTTAAGGTTCTTATACCTCTAATTAATCTGGATGCAATAGTTATAGAATTATCTTTAATTTAAAATTTGTTTAACTGCCGCTAAGCCTAACTTAGCAGCCATACTTGTTTACATTTGAAACTTAGCGGAATAGTGAATTCAGTTTCTGTATCTTCAGTGTCTTTTTGCCAAGTGAGACCGAAACTAAATTTTCAGTTTTGTGCACCGAAAAATCTAACTTCTCGCACGCTGGCCGAGTTGCTTGTTTTTGCATAGAAACTCCGATTTTAATTGTAAAAATTGGTTTTTAATTGTTTTAACTGTATTTGGTGTTATATATTTTTCTATATTTTTAAATTTCTAATGAAGATATTTTGAGGTTTTATGCCTTTTTCTCTTGCCGCGAAGTGAGAACTGAATTAATTGCATGAGAAATACATCTCTAATGAAATTCGAGGAAATAAGTTGAAATGAAATGCAGTAAAAAATGCGTAAAATTTAATAGGTCGTACAAGGATGTCGTGTGGAGTCTGCATCAGATTTCTTTTATTATGTTTTACTTTCAAAACACCCATTAGTACCAGAAGTTTCTAAATTGTTGTTGCTATTACAGTACTCTATGTTCATACAAATCACGTGAAAAAATGGTTGCCTTTAATCATAGATCTTCGGTACAACTGATAACTAAGTGGCATTATACGCAATACCATTTCCACTTTCAAACCGAAGAATTTTACGTTCTTTCATTCAGTTACAAATGTCTATATCATACCTAAGATTTGAATAACCGACCCACTGCAATGATATCCGTCTTTCCTAAGTATGATAACTAATTAGGAGGACAGTGTAAAAATAGTAAAGAAGGAACATGAACGTGCTTAACTATACTTGTGTTTTGTCTTAGAAATTAAATGTAGTATTTCCTTTCTCGTCAGCATTTTAGTCTGATGAAATTATTCTGCCACAGTAATATGCAAAATAAGCGACGATAAGCGACATTTATGCTTGATTAAATTAAGGTAGAAAAAGTTCTAACGGAAGCTTCATAGACAGACTTTTCTCTGAAAATGTTAAGTGTACACTTGTGTTTCAATTAGTTAATTTATCTTTCAAGAGCAGTCTTTATACTTTTTGATAAATACTTGTAATTTCAGTTCAATTAATATGACTCTCAAAGATGGTAAACACTAAACGCAAAGAAGATTAGACAGAAAAGAATAAAGCTGAATTTCAAGTAAGTAATTTCGTAATGTATTTGTGGCGCAGTAAATGTGATTAAAGGAAACGAGATTAGAATGCACTGAAAAATATTGCCGTAATATTTTCCCTGGAACAGCACCAGCGAAATCCTTCCTTTTAACAAGTTCTTTGTTAATCAATGTTCCCGCTTAAAACGTAATTTTAACGTAATCCTTTTGATGATATTATGAAAGTGCTTAACTTACTGCAACTTTTCAAATTGTCCTGATTATTATGTTGCTCAGCTTGGCTTTTTCTCACGAGTTATGAGTAATAATGTTATCAAATTAAGCATCCAATATATAATATGCACAAAATGTAGGAAAATAAAACATTATTCATACATTTAATGTATGTTATATGCCGCACCAAAAGATATGATTATCAAGAGCCGGGTAGTTATTAAATCATTGAGTCAGCATCAAATTCAGAGAAGGCATGGAAGTTTCTGACGGTATAAATAATGCCATGGGCACCTAAGATCTGTTCAGCAGAAAATTCTTTTGAAATGTTGATGGTAGGAGAAAAGGAATTTAAATCTCTTGGATTCCATTCCTCAGCCTGTTGTAGATTAAAACTGCGGCGACGCTGGTGTAAATTCATTCTTTTATCACCAGTGTCTAAAAATTATTCGACCCCCATCTACGATTATAGATATTAAACAGTTGTATATGACGGATATGAGATAAGATACAGCAGCAACAAAATGTATGTTACATGAAATGTTTGCTAATCATTAAATTATGTCTTTGCGGGCACTCTTTACTTTTCATCACTGCTAATGTTTGGCCTTTAAGAGATCCAACTGACGCTCAGATTATTTTATGGATGACTCGTCCACATTAGACTGATCTGGTGGATGATTTTATGAAAAGCGAGGCTATTAAGCGGATTGATTAGCCAGGCAGATTTGGTTTGGTTTATTGAGATTACGGCAAAGCACACTAGGGCTATCTGCCTAAGGGGAGGGATGCCTTCGTGGAGGACTTTCTAAGGGAAACTGACTCGTATACACGTTACACATGGGGAAATCCACGAAAACGCCCATACAGCCAGCCCGTTCGCGGGATTCGAACCTCGGACCGAACTACGAGTGTTCAGAGACTTTACCGCTCGGCCGCTGGTGGGCGATTTGCCAGGCAGATCTCCGGACCTAAATCCTGCCGAACCTGTCTAGAAGGCTCTTGAGAAGGCAACTGCAATTCGCCTTCTCTTTCCAAGAACACTTCGGGTCTTGAAAACACCGTTGTTGCAGTGGGAACGATTGCCATTGTTATTTATAAACTGACTTTTTTCCAGTTTGAAGTCACTTATGAGAGCTGCATAACTGTTACAGAGGATCATACCCGCCCCTGTTAGCTTCCTGTGTTATTCGATCTTGCAACCTCTGCTTTAGATCTTCGAACTCCAACCAGCGCGCATCGTAACTATTATATGGTATTTGTTTTTTGCATTTTTGTTTTCAATATCAACTTATATCCATACAAAATTTCATTAAAAATCTGTCCTTTATTCCCGGAAATAAATCAATCAAATGTGAAAGTTCTCTTAATTTGAACGTCAGTGTACTGAAAAAGTGTATTGTATTGTTAAGGAAAACAGAGACATGAATCTGTATATTGCGCAATATAAGAATCATTTTACGTTACAGAAAAGGTGAGATCTATACAGGTAGCCAATAGTACGTTAGAATGCTGGGTTTGGTTAACAAGCTTTATTTATGATTGCTACCTGAAAATTAAGGACCACCAGCGGCCGAGCGGTAAAGTCCCTGAACTCTGGTAGTTTCGAGTCCCACGAACGGGCTGGCTGCTCTTATTGGTTTTTCCCTTGAGTAACGTATTAATAGAGCCAGTTTCCCTTAGAAAGGTGTCCTTGAAGGCATCCCTCTCTTTTGTGTAGTTCCTTAGGGCGGAACACGTAAATAATAATCATAATAATAGTACCTGAAAATTAAACTGGTAGTAAAATAAATTAAAATAATTGTATAATTTTCTGCAACAGCATTATTTAATTATGAGAAGATGTAAAAGGTCTATTTGTCTAAATGCAGAAATATTTTATTAGGAATAATTGCATCTATGATGCTTTTGCATATTGGCTATGTAAATGGTTAGTGCATCCAGGTAGCGACTGGAAGATACGCGGCTCGAATCTCGGCAAGCGTACATGTGATTTTATTTCGCTACCGAAAAACCCCTTCCGGAAATCCTAGTTGTAGCTGCTGAGCAGTCTCACGAACTGAAGTGAACTTAGAACTAAAATAAAACCAGAGAGTCTTAGAACGAGAACGACGAGGAAGCAGTCATGAATGCTGCTTACGTGTTTTGAAACGAAGGGGAAGCAGTCATAAATGCTACTTACGTGTTTGTAATTAATATGCTTCTATTATTTTAAGTTCTTTTTGTAACAACTAATAAAGTATGTTGTGTTGTTAAATGCAGCTCCCATTCTTAGACTGGATTAGTTCATTTTAGACTGGATTACTTCCCATTTTTAGACTGGATTTTTTAGAGTTCTGTCACGTCGCCCACCACGACGAAGTAAAAAGGGTAAGTTTACTTTTTGACATATTATATTGATCTAAATGTTTTTTTATATTTAATGTGCAAAAAGTATTTTTACAAAGTTTTAATAAGTTTCGTGGTCCAGGAATGAATTAATCTATTTTACATTAATTCCTGCGGCGGAAATTATCTCGGTTTACAAACACTTTGATAGGTGACTAGCCAATTCAGGAACGAATTAAGTTCAGAAACCAGGGTTTCGATGTATTAAAAGTGAGTATAATCAAAGAAATACGCTATCTGTTATCACAATTTCTTCAGAAATTAATTCGAAAACTGAAATGGACTAAAAGTCTCTCTAAAAGTTATCTATGGAAATGAGACAGCAGATCTTTTAGCCAAAGAAGCTGCCATCAAACAAATCTTCATTATTTCAATGCCAATTTCCTATTCCACTTTCTCACCTTAAAAATATTTTAGAAGAAAATCTTTTTAAAATATGGTAGCAGCAATGAACTATTGATACAACTAGACGAAGAAAATACATGTTTTTTCCAGCTCCATCTAGAATACTAATTTCAAATAACAGATCGACTACTTACCTATTATATTTCCTCGACTACGTCCACAGATTCGGAATCCCCTATTCAAATCTTTGTATTTGCTGACAAATGGGCACAATAGACCATTACTTATTTAACTGTCGAATTACGTAAGAATTTCATACAAGACCGTATATCAACCTGTCAACTCACCTTTGGATAAAACTACTTAAAAGCAATATCTTACTATATAAACTGCAATCACTTACAAACTATCTTTCAACCAATTGTGAAAATCTTATTTCCTCTTAATTATGCCTTCATGATTTCTCTTTCATAAATTCTAAAGGAAAGCCTTGCTCCCAAGGGAAATTTATTCTAAAGAATGGTCAACCTTCACAAAAGGAGATACTGCAAGCTATCAGGTAAATTCTAATAAATTTGAAAACGTTACTGTCATTTAAACACATCTTCGTTATTCTCAATCAATCCTTATGGAATGCCTTCTTATGCTAATATGTTCTATTTCCTACAACCTTTTATACTTGTACCTTTCTCTACGATCGAATATCTCCTACATGATCATCATCTCCATGGAACAACATTCATCAAGGACTATGAAAATATCCTTAAAGGATCTTGAAAATTTCTGATCCTTTACATTTAAAATTTTTATGATTTCTACATATTTTGGCCACTAGGATTTACAAACTTTTAATCCTATTCTTAAGGACATAACGAACTATTCATGCTATTTCGTATAGACTTACCTTCAAATTCACATTTATACGTCGAATTTCGCTCGTATGAACTTAATATGAAATTATAACCTCTTGGACTTCCTTTTAAAGAACTAAAGACACTTTGTTTCATTATTATATATATTTAGACTTTTTCTAATTCTCTATGAATGTATAAAAACTTTGCTGACTATTTATAATTAATTCTAGGCAATATTTGTTAAAATTCTAAATTTCATCCTGATTTCATTGGTTTATTTAGTTTTATATATTAAATTTTTTATATCTATATTCTTACATTTTTAACTACATTTATCTATATAATTTTTCAACAGCATCTGTACACATCTCAAAATTATATTACTGTTATAATTGTATATATGCTTTCTTTGAACACATCCTATAATGTAAAATTGTAAATCATTATTCATGTAAAAACTTATGTAAAAAATTCTCAATAAATGCCTGCTGACCTTGGCTTGGTGTAACAGATAGTAGATGATATCCACTGACTACTATCTATTGCCGACAGGTGTAATGATGGTGCCGCTGCTCCATTGATGACTTTCTGTCTTCTGTATTAAAAGTGAAGTGAAAGTATAATTAAGGCAGTTTCCATGTATAGGTTAATATTGTTTTTTATTGTTGTAACGTTGTAGACATAATTAGACATTTCATTTCAGGAAACATGAAAAGCTACGGATCTTTCAACTGTCAGTTTCCCATGCTATCCGCTTACATCTCGAACACATGCACGAGGTAATGTGATAATTGCGTGCTTACCGTAGTATATGCATTTAATTTTAATTTATTCCTTTTACACATTTCTTCATATAAGATTTCAAGTTTGACTGCAGCAATAACACATTTCTTTTTCCCACCCTGAAGTGTAATTAACATATATTTATTACATGTTTATGAAGTATATTACATATTTCAAACGGAGTCGTTGATAAATGATAAGCTAAGCTCATAATAAAAGCTTATCGTTCATTTCTGCCTTTGGACAAAATACAAGAAATTTTGTTTTTATTTACTTAATTAAAAACAACACAATTTTTATATGATTACTTCGAATAGTTAGACAATTCTGGGCAGATCCCGGAAACCTATCTATTAAGAGAAATTACATTTAGTACACAGGAAGGAACTAGTTAACATTAAAATTTCAATGAATCGGAAGCAAGCTTTCTGTATTTTTCTCCTAGGAAGAAAACTGCAGAAAGCCCATAAAGTGTATGTGAGCTTTTTGTCATTTATTTAATGGTTGGTCCAGTGTTTTAGATCATCTAAAAATAAAAGGAAATCGAGTAAAAGCATTTTGTTTTAAAATATCAGAGACTACGTACATGTCTTGTAAATCTTTTATTTCTTTTGTGTTACAACAGATACCAAGTGATTTGTAAGCTTTTATGCATATTTTATTCTATACTGGCCCTCAAAGTTCTGAGAAAGAAAAGTGGCACAGCTTGAAGTATTTTGTTGTATGAAATAATATATTATATTTCATCTCATTATTAATATTGCTTTTTGTAAGCCACAATGCGTTATTTTAGGAGAAATGATAATGCAAAGAGTGAGATTTAAAAATGACAATAAACTGTTTTCAAAATTTACTGATGTTCAAAACCTATTATTGCTTTTATTTCCAGTCCTGTAATGTAAGGTAGCACCAGGTTACTTAATTAGTCAAAGTTCAAATTATATGAGTCTTATGGTTAAATGTGAATTATTTGATGCTAAAGAGTTGACGTCATTAGTCAATGAAATATTATCATTAGTCATTAGTATCGATAGTCTGTCATTAATCAATGAAATTTACTACGTGATGACGAGCAATTCATTTAGCACTTCTTGTTAACGGAATAACTGGACGAAAAATTCCTGCATTTCCCTATCAGGCATACAGTTCAGATCCCTCATAGTGCACAATATATGGTCTTTTTCAAAAATTAAAATCTGCAATGAAAAGACATCGCTTTGATGATCAAAAGGAATACGACGATAGTTTCTCACAGTATAAATTATCAACGATTTTCCCATTTGCTTTTAGATTGGAAGAAACTCTGCCGCAAGTGCGTTGAATTGTGAGGGGACTTGCGAATGAGAAATTACTTCAATAAAGCAGTTTCCTAAGAAAATTCTCGTTATTTAATTCCCGTGAGAAATTTTCGTTAAAATTAGGATGGTGTACCATTTAATAGGCATTAAAACATCATTTGACGTAATATATACACACATCCGAAGTTTAAAGTAATTAAAAATAATAACATGTAACAAAATTTGTAACAAAATTTGTCAGCTGCGTATTAAATTTCATGTTAGAAAATTAATTCTTTGAGTGCTAAATAATTTTCTTGTATATATGCCAAAAGTGCGGAATAAACAAGTAGTTTTTTTTTTTTTTTTTCCGAAAATAAAAGAAACGGTTGCAATTAACTCTAATTATTATATAAAAGGTAATTTTTACCAACAAAATCGCAAACTACTTATTTAGATCGATTTAGTTTTGACAAACCAGCAGTTGATATGAATATAACCGTTCTCAATCAATCCGGAAACAATAGTAACAAACAGATGCGCAATCGCGCTTCTACGCATTTTTGGTGCAACAAAAAAGTGCGATAGCGTTTTGCTGCATTTTTGGTGCAACACGAGAGAACGCGCTTAGGATTAAAAAAATATATTTAGGTTATTTTCAGATAAAATTTTAAATGACTACATGAGTAAAAATTGAAGAAAACGTGCAGGAAAAATTTGAAATAAAAAAGCTAGTGCATAAGATATTTTCTCCCTGCTTTCTGCATGCTTTCGCGGTGTAATGATTAGCATATTCGAGAGGTCCAGGTTCGAGTCCCGGCGAAAACACTGCACATTTTTCACCTTTCCTGATTTCAAAAATCCTGATGTCTCTACAGTGGCGCCCGAATTAAAAGGTGATGAAATAATCATTCTTCACGACCAGGATTTGGGCGATTGGGTTCATAATCTCCAGTAGCCCTTTCGAAAGGGGTTTCTCCCTTCATTCTGCATGCCTTCGTGGTGTAATGGTTAGCACAGTCGGCACGTTTTCGAGAGGTCCAGGTTCGAGTCTTGGCGACGGCATTGCTCATTTTTCACGTCTCCAGCTTCAAAAAAACCTAATCGCTCTACAAGTGTTTTTATATTTGAAGTAACCATATTTGTTCGATTTTAGGAGGCAGTCAGTTGCAGTCGCCGTCAATAATTTTAGTAAATCCAAATTAAAAAAAATATTCTAAAACATGTAATAAATAAAAGAAAACGTTGAATAGATTTCGTTACAATAAAATTTTATTTTTTAGCAACAATAGTTCTTATTTGTTCTGAGCTGCCTTTGCTGCGTCTGAATATCATAGAATATTTTCACAGAAAGAATTTGATTCTTGTGGACAATTTTTATCACCATTTTCCAATAATATGTTCTCTAGGCTATTAAAATCTTTACGATGCAATATTTCAAAGACTACTGAAAATTTTTTTCTGGGATTAGATTTCAAACAATTCCTAATACAAATAATTACCTGTTTACCAATTTTTAATTATTTTTCCGGAAGGTTTAAGTTGAAAGATGTCAGTCACCGCAGCCTGATTCATTTACCTTTCAAAGGCAAATTTTAGAATTTTTTCGATTGGAAATATAGAGTGACTGCACCTGTTAATTTAATTATTCAATTAACAGTTAAATTAATTTGGCATGATTGCCATTATATGATGAGTCAGTTGCAGTCATTCAATATTTTTAAGTCAAAAATATTCTTAATTTGCGATTCTAGAACGAAACCAGATTTTAGATGCATTTATCGCAAATTAATAGGTTTCAGTCACCTCCCCCCCCACACAAAAATACGATCTTTTTCAGTTTATTAGTTTGTAGAGTTATTATTATTTTAATTAACCAGTTATTACGATTTAGACTTTTACCATAACTTCCCTTTTTCGTTGCCTCACCAGAAATGCAAATCAGTTAAAGAGTACTGAAGCCGAGGATTTCGGATTATAATGCAGAACGTGTTTCTGCCTCTCGAAGCCACATTATTAGGTTTCGCCACATCTGGTAAGATTGTAAATGTTTCGTTTATCAAATATAAATTATCAAATCTAGTTGAATGGTTTTACTTTATATTCAATAACAAAATATTTTTGTCTTACAAATTACTTTTCGCTTTGTCTTTTGTTCCTTCCGTTCTCCAAAACTTTCTCTTCGACTTGCAAAGATACGCAATATTTGAAGACCCAGACAAAAGAGAAACACGCCTGAAGTAAATCATAAAAGTGAAGCAACAACCTGCGTTAGGCGTAGATTCTTAGCATAGAAAGTGTATCAGTTTCGAGGGCCAATAAAGTCCCTCTTCATCAGGAGCAAAGAAATTTGCCAAAACCAATATGCAGATTTCTTTGATCCTGATGAAGAGAGACTTTGTTCGCTCTCGAAATCGACAGAGTTTCTACGCTAAAAATATCCGCCCGACACAGGTTGTTGCTTCACTTTTATGATTTGAAGACCCGATGGGCAAAGTGATTTCTACGAGCGAAAAGAATAAGCTATGCTCAGATTTGGGGCAAACTGTTTCTCAAAATATGCTGTCTGGCCTTATTCTGATAAAACACGATTTTTAATTGGTATTAGTCTTTTTGTTCGGGTTGAGAAAACTTTCTGGCTAATTAAGAAAATTATCAAATGATTAAATATCTTACTAACATAATATTACGTGTTTATTATTCATTGTAATAACCATTTTCAGGATCATCAAAAGTAGCAAAGAACTGATTAGTTATTTGCTATTGAAGCCGTTCACCTGCTAGTCATAGCATGGTTCAAAGAATGTAACAAAATCTTTGTAATAGTCTCCTGTTTTTTTAGCTAAACAGAAACTTTATTATTAATTAAAATCTTATTTCGTTTAAAATCAGAAAAATTAAAAAAAATATGAAAAGTTTCAGATTTTAGATTATGTCAAAAGAGGTGTTTTTGTGACGTTTTGAGTGTTACCTTTATTTATTTACTATGATGCTCTTTGCACTTAAAACATATATATATTTTTTTTAACTCTCGTAGAGTTTTGCCATTGCTCGCTTTTAAATCTTTGAGTTTGTCAATCAAAAGTTCGTTTAAGTTTTACAAAATATGAAACCGATAATAAAACAAATTTCAAATTGGGCTTCCAGATGCTCATATTCGCAGAGGATTACGTCATTCAAAATTCGATGGCTGTAGGTACCGTTGTTTTATCACAATGCAAGATGCAAGAAACATACATACATTAATGCAGATTCTTCATTAATTAATTTCTTCAAATATAATAGAGGGCGATAGTATTTGGTGGCAACAGTTTGAAAAGTGAAACGGACATTTAGAGTGATTCAACGTAAAATCACAAAACGAAAACAATAGTCCTTCAGGGACAAATCCCATTTGGACTTAAAAAAAAAAAAAAAAAAAAAATTCCCAATTGAGAGAAATAACAAGATATTCTGAACAATTAAATATCATAAGATTTAAAAAGTATTAAAAACACAGAGACAGTTTAAAGACAGCCAAATAAAAGACAGACTCATATAACAGAAGACGACCCCACATAACAGAATTAACGGGGTCTCTATTCGCATTAAACACACAAACTAACTATGGTTTCAGTAACAGTAATTCAGCGACGTTCGAGAAGTCGACGAGTTCTTAGGTTCGATTGCTAGGCGAAGCTCAGAATTTGCAGACTTTTTTCCCTGTAAGCATTGGTTTTAAAATACATTAGAAGCTGACTTCCTTTTATTCTTCATAGAATGGACTAATGCATGCCGGAACTATGCGTATCTTTGCACATCTAAGAATAAAATCTTTTACGAAATTACTTTTAATACTATGACGCATTTATTATATGATAAAATTGCAACTGCCTCTAAAAACATGGGAAAACTTTTATACATAACCAGTAAGAATGATCTTACTCAGATATAAAATACATAAATTATAAAAAGCTATCAAAATGGATTAATCGAAAAATAAAAAATACTTTGGAGTTTTCTAAAATAAAACTAGAACATTGAGAAGTAGTATAAGAAACGAATAGAAGAAAAGTGTTTTTAAACTGCAAACAAATGAACAAGACGAAATTCGTCTTCTTTCAATCTATTCAAAAACAGGAAAAAATTAGAGGGAAAACGTTCTTCGCTTGAGATTAGAAAGAAATTCGAAAGGAAGTTAAGAAATTCCGTAAACGTGACAGACAGAAATATTTTTGCTTAGGTTTTCAAGAAGTGTAGAAGAACAGATATCGATAAAATTATAGATGACGTTACATCCCGTAAATACTAAAGCTGAGATATGTTGAGCACTACTTAGACAGAAGAAAAAAATGAACGAATGATTGATCCTAACAGCTTGGAATGAACGAAACTATCTTGAATGCAAGAAAAATGTGAAGATAAGTTTCTCAAACAATTTTATATCTTTGTAAAGGGTATAGAAAGGTTTTGAGTCCCCGCCCGATTTAGATGTATTTGCCATTGTTCAAGTTTGAGTTTCAGCTGTTTGAAGGAAAAAAATCCGGAGAGCATGGGTTTTAAAATAAATATTCTTTTTAATACTGTATTTGTAGACATGGATTCACGAAAGCTTATCTTAACGTCAGACATTTAAAGCGACGTTAGACATACATTTCTAAAACATGAAATAAATATTAATAAAATAAAGAAATAATTAGATAAAATTCTGCCAGTAATAAGCTAAAGACTTCTTCTATATTAAGGTAACTGAAAAATAATATTTGTTGCATTTTTTTTATGACCACAAAAGTTGGGTAATGCGCTCTGAAATGGTTTCACTGAATTTAACAGGTAACATAGATGCTTTACGTTATTTCTATACGTCCTTCATCAAGAACAAATCATGTACCTTGAACTGCGCCTCAAAACAGATGGGACGAATTAATACTCATGATTACTAAATTAAATTTAAGGAAAAATAGACTAGAGTCTGAATCTCTGCGGTCTAATAAGTTCATATGATCCGCCCCCCCTTTCGGAAAAATGCAGTGCGATATTCCACAGATTTGTTCTGCAATGCGGAAGGTTCTGCAACTGCAAAGTTTTAAGCATTACAAAATATGGTGAGGCTCCATTCCTATTAAAATAAGAGATATATGATTCGCGAAAGGTACTTGATAATGACGTATACAAGCTTTCTGGAAAACAACAAATCAGTCCACATTGTACCATTATTCTGCACTGTGAATGATCTACGGAAGCAAAATTTGTTAAGCGCTCTCCGTGCTTAAAAAGCCACCATTAGTTTTCGAAAGTCTGCATTTTGAACAAATTAGAATAAAAATATAAATTCCCCCCCCCCAAAAAAAAGAATTTTTTTTTTTTTTTTTTTTTTTTTTTTTTTTTTACAAGAAAAAAAATCTAGTTACAATCGTGAAGCTACATCCAAGATTTTTGTCAATTTCAATCGATAAAACATGAGTGGAAAAGATTTGCGATAAATATATGATAATGACGTATTGATTGAAAAATGAAACCTACAGCGGCAACGCATTTTAAATGACATTATAATACGCGAGCTCATGATATATTCTAGCCATTACTGATTTAACAACTTTAATAGTGGTGTCACTGGGCCATTAATGTATTTTTATTCTTTTTTGCGCACAGGAAATGTTCATTGATGGAAAATGTTCTTCTAGGAAGATATTAAACTGCGATTCTTTTTCGAAGTAATGACCTGTTAAATACAAAGTAAGTTCATTAAGCTGAAGATTATTCCTGTATTCACTTTCCTCAAAATTAACATATTTTTAAAAGATTTAACATCATATATGAGTTTATGTTTCTTTAAAGTACCATCCACTAATGGAAAGAATTTTAAATATGTATAATTTCTTGTTGATTTAAACGGAATCTATATCTATAGTGGGAGTTCAAAGACAACAACAAGACGTAATAAAATTTTGTTTGCAATGGCCGTTAATAATACTAATTTTTGATAACTGATGATCAAGAATTGCTACTTTTTTCTCATGCGCCACAGGAAAAACGACAAACATTTGATCATAAAACGTTGAGAATATTAGTGTAATGCGCTAGCGTCTTTACCGACGAAAGCAAGAAACATTCACCTTTGATTGAAACGTTGAGAAGCTCAAAGAAATAAATATTGAAAACGTCATAGAAACTTGAAAGCTGTAAAGTGGTTTAATCTTCTTACGCACATTTTACAAATCATTCCGTCAAAATGTATGAAATTTACTGAAAAAAATTAGCAGCGGATAGGAAATATGAGACAGAATGTTGTTTTTTAAAAATATTCTTTTTAATTATGATCTAAAAATTTTTTTAATCGAAACAGTATAAATATTTGCTGCCAGAAATTCCATTGAACGTGCTCCGCGTTTATAATGTATTTCCAAAATTGTTAACTTATTCGTTCAGGAAAGTAGTGTTTATCTGCTTATCTGAAAATTTTAATTAAACATGCGATTTTGGGGAAGGCTTCGATGCTCATTTTCCTCAAAATATTCAGTGATTTATTTGTTTTCCTTAATGACCTCTAAGTTTTTGATAGCAGAGGAATTTCCTTTCTTTTATGTTGACCTTTTTCATAAAAGAATAATAATTATATATTTTTAAACTTTATAAATGTTATTAGTCTTCTGACTGCTTAGTGATGGATGTACTTTTCTTTTACTTGATACTTGTTCAAGAGGAAATGTTTCCTTTTCCCTAGGAAATATTAATATAAAGAAAATATTTTAGGAACAAACATTTCCTGAAAGGCGAAATATCGTTAAGATGTTCGGTTTTGAAGTTTGACAGACATACTAGGAAAAAAAAACATTTTTTACCAAGCCTCGAATCTTTTCTGAAAGCTCTCAGATTTATAAATCGCATGTGTTTAGCTTTTGTAAATCGAAGCTAAAATTTAATTTTGGATGGTATTTAACTGTGGTTTTCTACCAGTTATTAATATTTAATGGAGTGTATTTAGTCTTATTCTTCTAATATTCAGTTATCAGGTTCTATGTTCCGCCTTACTTTCTTTGGGAACATGCAAGGACCTGACTCGGAACAGGGAGCTTACTAAAGCTATGTTCAATAAATGTGGGAAGTAGACAGGATACACAGGAAGGGTATACAAAACCACTTTTTCACTCTTTACAATAATTTCCGTACTTCGAAATACAGAGACCAACTACTTGTGGTCTGAACGTAAGAATATAAAAATATAACTAAACTCTAACTTAAATTTGGAATAATAAACGTGGAAGATTGGCCTTATATTAACAGGAAGCCGTATGTAGTACAGAGAACTGTTAACACTACAATACGTTTAAAATTATCACGAGGATTAAACCTCTGGCCTGGAAGGCAACTACCAACTGAGTAAAACTTCTAAGGTAAGCGGCCTGCTTCGACTAACTCCTTCCTCTCTCTCGCTTGGCAAAAAGCCACAACTTAAGTACTTGGCGTTCGCCAGACAAATTTTGCATAAATAAGTTAACGCTTTTAATTCTGGCCGGAAGTAGAAAATAAGAAATGATAGTAAAGATTTAAAATAAAATAAACGTTAGTAAAACTTAAGATCCTTGCACAGTTAGAAGTCTTCGAATTCTAAATTTAGCTTTCCAAAACTTTAAATTTTATTCAGCCACATATTTGCGAAGTGTTAAAATGTAACATTTCTGTATGCTTTCGAAATCAAAAATAGTATCATATATTTGTTTCTGCCACATGTTACTGTAAGAAGTGTTGATGACAACAAAAACAATATATATATATATACACTGGTCTGCAAAAATTAAGGACGAAGTCGAAAAATTAGCATATCAGCTGAACGAAGAGGCAGAACGGACAGAAAGACCAATCAGGAGATTAAGTAAGGTGATGTACGGTAGCACATGCGCAGATATGCAGGTAGACGTAATGGGGGAGTGTCTGAGTAGTATAAAGCATGTTGTCGGTGTAAGATCAGTATTTCTGGCAAAGAGATTGCACGCCGTATAGCAGTTAAAATCACACCGGGCTGCTGCCTCAGCGAGAAATGGCGAATAATCAATCTGTTAGACGACATCTTGGTGCTTTTACCCGAGGTCGAATCATTGGGAAGTTGGAGGAAGGCCGCAGTGTGACAAGTGTGGCTGCAGAGTTCGGAATTGCTCACAGCATCGTTTCACGACTTTGGAGACAATTTCAAACTACAGGAACCGGGGGTTTAGTAGTGGTCGTCCACGAGGAACCACGCCCGCAGATGACCGGTATATTGCCTTACAGGCCAGAAGAAACAGGCGGCAGACAGCGGAAGAAATCGCTAGACACACGACACAGGCGACTGGACGACCGATATCGAGTTTTACCGTGGCCAGAAGACTGCACGGTGGTGGTCTGTTTGCACGACGCCTTGTACGGTGTGTACCTCTAACGTCTGCCCATCGGAGAAGGCGTTCTCTGTGGTGCCGGGAACACCGGAATTGGAGAGACAATGAATGGGGACGAGTCTCTTTACAGATGAGAGCAGATTCAGTCTGAGTAGCGATTCTCATCGCATACTCATCTGGAGAGAGCGGGGAAGCCGCAATCATCCCTCGAACATCATTGAAAGGGACAGGTATGGAGGTGGCGGTGTTCTCGTTTGGGGAGGCATCATGCTTGGTAGTCGTACAGACCTTCACATCTTCGACGCAGGTTCAGTCAACGGGACCCGTTACTGTAATGAGATTCTTCTTCCATATGTGCGTCTTTTTAGAGGCGCTATGGGTCCGCAGTTCCTTTTCATGGACGACAATGCACCATGTCATCGCACAGTAGCTGCCGAACAGCTCTTAGAAGGTGAGGATATTGAACGTATGGATTGGCCGGCACGATCTCCAGATCTCAATCCCATCGAGCATGTATGGGATTTTGTAGGCAGACGCTTGGGAGCTCGTACCTTACCACCAGTAACGATTCCGGAGCTTCGATTGGCGCTGCAAGACGAATGGGCAGCAATGCCTCAACAACTCATTGACACCCTCATTCTCAGCATGGGCAGACGCTGTGAAACCTGCCTAGCAGTCAGGGGAGATCATATCCCCTATTAAAGACCGGATGTTTCTTGCTGGACACCCATCACAGGGATGTTTCGGCCTTCAGTCGCATTGCGCTCCATGCTACTTTTTCAATAAAGCTTCTTTTTATCCCTCTGATTTCTCTTTTAGTAAGTGTTGCTTACATTACTCATGTCCTTACGTATTGGGGATCTTGCGGTATTAAATGTGTTGATTTGGAAAGCTTTTGTACAAAGTTATATTGAAAAAACCGTCTCGTCCTTAATTTTTGGACACCAGTGTATATATGTGATATTTTGGCAGTTGGGCACATGAATGAAGCTTGGCATCAAAATCCGAATATGGCTGAGTGGCTTACAGGAAAACCACGAAGCAGAAGAAAGTAGCTGTTTTGATTCCACATCTTTATTCAATGCAAATGGCAGACCACTATTCTTTTAGATTCTCCAGAATTACATATCCAATAATGATTTAAATTAAAATACGGTTAAATTTAAGCTTTCGACGTGATAACTATTCTAACAAAGGAAAGAAGAAGGAACAGAGCAGCGCAAGAACAGAACATAGCAGAGCAGTCTGACGAAAAGTGGCGCGAACTCTACATTTATAGTAGCGGTTGCATAACATATGCTAGAATGTTCTCGAAAGTACTGGTCTAGGGGGAAGATCCTGAAATTGCGGAAAGTTAGTTAGAAGTTGCCTGTTCGCGTACAGCAAAGCCATCGTATTTTTTGTAAGATAAAAAATATCTGAATCAAAATTATAATTCAAACTAGCGGTAGAACTTTAATTCTCCCTCTCTGTTCTAAAAATCGTAATAACTTCTCTGAATTGCGTCATTTCTAGATCATTCCTTTTTGCATGGCCTGCGCAGCGCTGATGACATAACAATTGGAAACTGAAACTTTTAAAACTCAAACCAAAACTTTTCTCTTCGTGTGCTTACATATTGGACAACTACGCACTTCAGCTTCGCTCTCTGTCCTGCTAGGATGTAATTTCGCTGTCTTGCTTGCTGTTGCAATAATATCAAAAATGTAAATGTTCTGTAAAAAGGTACGACTAGCGAGTGCCAAGTGGCCTTGACTGCCAAGTTTTAGATATTACCAAGCCAACATATTAGCATACGACGCAATCAGAACTCTTCCTCTTCAATATGGATCTAATAGCTATTACGCATCAATACTGCTCGGTCTTTCCTTGCATTTATGACATACATACATACATACATACATACATATATATGTATATAATAAAAAATCATATACATACATCATATATATGTATATAATAAAAGTCTAAACAGTAATTTCCAGGCTTCTATTTACACTAAAGAAATCTCACTATTAGCCATAAAACTAAGGAAACTAATATTTGGTTTTCTTGCCCAAATCCAGCACAGCGAACAGCGTATTTAAAAATCCGCATACCACTAATTAACTTAAATGGGCAACGAAAAGAAATAAAATAACTAAATTTGAGAAGCTTCAGCATTTAATGAATTTGTTTATTCATCTACCATTTAGTCGTTTATGTAAACATAAACGACTAATATGTTTGCGATAGAAAAGTATAAAAATTAAAATCTTATCTTTTAGGAAAAAAATTTTTTTTTTCTTATTGGAATGCAGTCAGTGAGTGCTATGAATAAGCCAGCAGAATGCACTCAGAGCAGTATAATAATGTTCTAAACGTAATACGTATTGATAACTGAAAGCAAGAAGTCACAGCAAAATTAATATTTTTCTAGTCTATCAACCCCGTAAAGTTTTATAGCGGAGGTGCAAAATACAGTTTTAATAGAACATACTGACAGCATAAATGTCAATAAACAATGCTAAAAACTTAAAATATATATTTTTTTAAGGATTACATTCATTCCATTTAACTCCGTCAGTCTCTTGCTTTGTTAAAGAGCATATTGCCATAATTTCAGAATGAATAAATAAATAATTAAAAAAACTTATGTAATATAGATTGATGACATCTCTATCAAAAGGATTCATGTCACCTGGAGTGGTAATATGCCAAACCGCACGAGAGCTATCTACCTAAGAAGAGTTATGCCTTCGTAGAAGATTTACTTGGGAACTACCCGCCAGAAAGCGAGCGGTAAAATGCGTAACACTGAGAGTTCGACCTGGGTTCGGTTGAAAACAAGAGCTAGCAGCATGGGCGTTTTCTTGATTTTCTCCATGTGTAACGTGTATACAAGTCAGTTCCCTTAGAAAGTCTTCCACGAAGGCATCCCGCCCCTTAAGCAAATAGCCCTCGAGAGATTTAGCATAACTAAATAAATCAAATTAAACGAAACTTTTGTTGTGAAACTGTGTCCGCTTACACCCTAGGAAAACCACGAAAACCAACAATGCAATGAGCCCCCTCGCCTGGGTCCGAACTCAGAACGAATTAAAGTCTTAATTTTAATATAATTATTCAGCCACTGGTAAAGTCAAGAGAAGGAGAGATCGAATACCACTTTCTGACAATTCTGAAGAGTATTCTGAAGTTTAATTACGGGAAAATCAAATTGCGTTTTTGCATTATTTATAATATTCAAATGAGGCTTTCTGATGCAATGGCTACCATTTCCAAGAAAAAATTCAGAGTTTCAAACATTTTTCCCCCGCATTAAATGTTGAAAACAGCCTGAAATAAGAGAACATCGAAAATATTTTAAATATATATAAAAAGGTACATGACTTAATGCTGCCATTTATCATCAGATAAATTAAAAGTCCCTAGAAAACACTTCACCTGAGAAAGTGCTAATATCATTTCTTTCTTTCCAGCTGGCCATTTACATGTGTCCTTTTAAACATTCATATTTCAGAGTAAATTAGTATGAGCAAAATAAAAAAAGAAATCCATATCATTCGTAATGATCTTCCATCGAAATCTTTATAACTGTTAGTTATGTTCCTTTCTCCACCCAATCGCCATAAAAGATTTGCATTAATGCTTGCAAACAGCAGCTGTTACCGCAAAATGACGTCGTCTGTAAAAGGTCATGGGGTGGAAACGGCTTGTGACGGAGTTAAACTAAGAAAGTTTTTCAGCCGATGCAAGTTTTCAAGCAATAATTACTTCCTAGTATCATGAGTAGATATCGACTTTTACGAGGCTCTTTGTTTAAGCCGGATACTTTTCTGTGCATAAAAGTTTAACGAATGGTTGTGTTGTCAAACAGAAAAAAGAAATTTAACGCTAGAATAAAAGAACGAATGAAAAGATATTGAAAATTCTCTGTAGAAATCTAAGTTCGTATATCAGAATGCAGAAAGATTAAATGCGATAAATCGGTGCTAATTCGAACTACGCAATTTATTCAATTTTTGAAACTTAGTTTGGACAAGAAATAAAACAGACCTTATATTACAAAAGGAGAAAAAAAAAAAAAAAAAGTTTCTGGCGTGATGAAAGTCCTCAAGAAAGGTTGCCAAAATTAGTCTCATTTGCACTCATTGCATCATTAGTGAGGATTTTTAGTTCAAGAGGTAAATGTGTAGGTAGAAGTTATAGGAGGCACCAGTGGGTGTCCAATTTGCCCACTAGGTAACGTTTCTGTTCACGAATCATCTTGAGTACTCAATGGCTGTTGTGAGCATCATGAATACTAGACCAGACGCTTGATACAATATTATTTGCCTTACCACAATGTTATTTGGCCTATTGATCAAGTTAAATCGTTCTTACTTTTGCAGTAATACATAAAGCTTAGTCCTAAAACAATAAAATCTTTAATGCAGCCCTAATTATAGTCCCCAATACAAATATTTTTGAATAAGTAATACGATCATAACGTAATTAATAATAAATAAAACAAGTAATAAATGCAAGCGCTAAAACCATAATATAGTAATAAATGCAAGCGCTAAAACCATAATATAGCAATAAATGCAAGCGCTAAAACCATATTTCAGTTAAGAACTATTGTCGCAGGTCAGCGATGCTTTTAGTAGTAGAAGTATCATGTACTTTTATATTAGGCATAAGTCCTAGCCTTTACTTGCTAGTTTATTCATTGATATTGTTGATATTGTTGATTAAGGCTGGAGTTTTAGTGACAATTCTTTCAATTATCCAATCAGTATTTTGAGGATGTTTCACATGAAATTTCTTTGTCATTGGGCACTGGAAGACATAGTGGTCTGTGTCTACCCATCCCCACATGTGTAAATGTTAGAGGAAGAAATACATGGGTTCGAGTCTGAAATTAAATCCAATAAAATGAAAACTCTTTTCTGTTAAGTATTTTCATTCTTTCTCTTCGCTACCGACTGAACAGCTTAGGGTTAGTTGCGACAGGGTTAGTTGCTCATCAGCCTGTTAGTTTCCGTTGATAGAAAAAAAATAGAGCTTAGTGGAATGCCCTAAGGGACTTGATTATGTAAAATAATGAAAATCAAAAGCAGGACTGGAACAAGGAGGGAAAGTACAAGGTGAAGACACTGCTATTACATTATCATAGTATGAGTTGGGCATACAAATATAACAAGACCAGAGTGTAAATACAAGTACAGGTGTATAGATGAAATCAGTATAAATATTTAAACTTTACACGAATTTACATAAATATATACAATGGTAGATACAGCTTAAAATGATGCCTTCTTAGTTACAAAATATTATATTATGGCTGGCGATACTAACTATTCTACTTTTAATAGTGATTGCATGGGAAGTACAAGTCGCACGTCTGTTTTACAGGTGTTAGCTGCCCATGCATGATAACTCTCACCTGTTTGCTTTCTGAGGTAGTAGCTGGAAGTAAAATGGACAATCAAATACATAGCAGTCGTCCTCGCCAAACTCACCACATAATGCAAAGATCACTTTCCATAAAACCAAAGTGATTAAGGTAACTCATAAATGGTTCATGACCAGTGAAGAATTGTGTGGGTTCTGGAATGCCACTTTTGAGAACTGTACCAACTTTTCGAATGAAATCTAACACTCTTTTGTCCTTCATTCTTCTGTCCTGCAACTTCATTGTTCCAATCTCGTTGCCGTTTATTATAAAGAAATTGACACGTGGAAGATTTTAAACGAGGAGCTAGGAGTTTTATACTGAGGGTGGTAATATTAATGTCTGTTGCCGCTAATTTAGCTATCTGGTCATCTATCTCACTACAAAGATTCAATTATGGGTCGGAACACAATGCAAGTTATTTGTGGTTGAGATTTCTGGTCTAGGTGATTACTATCTTTGTGCCACTGAGGACTTCCTGTTCCTGTCTCACCAGCTGAGTAGATGGTCTTTAATGTGACTGTATTGCGTGCTAATTGCGTATTGCTGTTATAATGTCAAATTCTGCCTGGTGGCATTCTGTTAAGCACTATTTGATTTATTATTAATTATGACCAGTTTATTATATTATTCATTATTATATGCTAAATAATTTTTCACAAACTTTTAGTGTAAATAACATTAGTGTCAAATATTATAATTATAGTAAATCTACTGGATATGTATCCAAAGTTATTTAAATGTGACTGTGAACATTTCTTGTAATCTCTTAATTCTTAATTGTATATTATGTAACTCATATGTCATAAATTTTAATAAATAATGGATGCGCACTTGAACTATACCTATTTATTTATAGGAGACATTGGGTGTCCCTTTGCACTTCTGCATGTTCAGCTGAAGATAATAAGGATCGCTGAAGAAAGATAAGCAATTAGTAGTTGGTAGAGGCATTTTTCGTAAGAAAATCGTGGCGATACATCACAGCATGACAGCCATGTAAGTTCAGCGCCCAAAATGGCCAGGTACAAGATGGAGGACAAGATGATGTAAAGAGTTGTTCTTCCGAAATCTTTTGAATGAGTAATACAACCTTTGTGACACCTAATACGTAGGCCACCGTTGCTTCCAATGAGGGGACGGACAAATTAGATCCCTGCCTCCTCTGGGATTCAAACTTGGCCTCTTCGGTATGACAATCAGAGCAAAGAATCTCCAAGGAGAAGAATGAAAGCTTCCATAGACGCAATGTAAACCTGTTTCGCCTCTGCGCCGCTATACCGAAGAGCCACGGCTATGCAGTGAAACACCAGCGCAGGGTGGAATCTAAATAGCGCCATCCGAGGAGATAGTAAATTTTTTACTTCAAAATAACTCAAAATGTTTTATTTTCATACATATCTGAGTTTTATGAGTAAAATTCTGTTAGTTGGAATTTTGGGCGAATTATAGGAATCCTATCCAATTTTCACTTTCAATTTAAACAGCGAGCCATACGAAGACAAAATTTAAATGAAATAAATTTCTTAATACTTAACAGGATTCAGAAACTTGTTTTAGATAAATTGTGAAGTTGACCTTTTATGTTCTTATCTTTAATTGTTTCGCATGGAACATCCTAAAGTTCAACTGCAAGATGAATTTAAAAAAAAGTGAATAAATTTTATATTTTTATATGCTTTATTCCCCCCCCCTTAACCTTCCTTTCTGTAAATCCACATAACGGTTTTTCATTTGATATAATATCCAGTATTAATTTATAACTAACATCAGAATTAATAGAAAACAAAAGTAACTACGGCTGTGGTGTTAAATTTCTAACAAATCTGCAATTAATTACATAAATAACGGTATTTTGTATTTTTTTTTATCAAGCATATTTAAATATTAAAATAAAGAATGACACATTTTAAGTAAAACGATGATATTTATTGACATTTCTCAAGTTTCAGAATATAGGTATGCAAAATAATTTTAAGCATCTTCACAAATACCAAGGAAATTTTTAGACAATTATTTGGAATGACCATTATGAAAACCATGAGCAATGTTTGCAACCAAGAGCCAAAAGCATATCACTTAAAATATCAAATACAAAATTACACTTCAAAGGTCTTTTAAAGAATTTCACATAAATAATTAAAATAGCTGATTTCATTCTTTTTTCGAAAATTATTCAATACTTCTTACATTTATTCATATAAGATTAAATAGTTAACTTGAAAATCAAACCTATAGGCTCGTATTATTAAAACCTGGGAAGAAATTTTGTTAATAAATTACTGAATCAAATAAATATTATTATATGAAACAAATATTGTAGCCATTGGGACAAAAATTATTTCAAATTATAAAATTAGGAAAATTAAAAAAAAAATTAAATAAAAATTACAAAAATGATTTTCTTTGATGATACAATTTTCTACCTTCGCTATAAAACTAATAATTGTAAAATTGCTGTATGCTTGGAATTTTCATTTTAATTTTGCAAAACATCTATTTAATCCAAAATTATTCAACAAATGAGTGAGTGAGTGAGTGAGAGATTATGGTGCAAAACCAAAGATGATTATAGTGCGCCAAACACGTGATGGGGTGAGTACAATTGATGAAATTAAAATAAAATAAATAAAAACAAGTAGACAAATGTATCAAATCCAGAGGATGAAGTCATATAAGAACAAGTTAAAACCACACATTTAAAATTCAAGATACAATCTTTAAAACAAATTACATTAGGTGATAAAAGCCAGTTTCTTTCAAAAAATAAAATAAATTACAATTGACCTCTCTTCCGATTAAACGGTCGAGAGGTAAGTCACAGCTATTAAAATACTTCTGACGAAGCTTATTAAAATATGGACACTCAATTAAAATATGACGAACAGATAAACAAACATTACAATTAAAACACACAGGCTCATTTTCAGCTTTGAGAAGATAGTTATGTGTGACTCTAGTGTGACCAATTCTGAGGCGAGTCAAAAGAACTTCCTCCTTACGATTTTTGGTTGATTCCCAATGCTCAATTCTAAGTTTTACATGTCTTAACTTGTTTTGAAGCTCAACATCCCAAATTTGCTGCCATCTTTTCCGGACTTTTCCCTCGATGACACAGCAGATATCTCTAAAAGGGATAAGGCGACTAGTCAGTTCATCAGCAGATTTGGCTGCAATATCTGCAAGCTCATTTCCCTTTATTCCAGCATGTCCAGGAACACAGCAGTACAGGACTTCATATCCGCGAATCGTTAAATTTATATGAATTTTCAGGACATCCACTACCACAGGATTCTGAGTGTTGGGAAAAGCTTCCAAAGATTTAAGAGCACAATACGAGTCTGTATAAACTATGAACTTCTTGTGGCAGAGCTTCGAGATGTACAAAAGAGCATAATATATTGCAGTTAGTTCAGATGTTAGGACTGAGCAAGCATGGTGTAGGCATCTGCCCTCAATGTAATCTTCAAATACAAAAGCCATCCCGACATGATCATTTGACTTTGATCCGTCTGTGTATACCGGATAATAACTGCTATATCTGTGCCTGTGCTCAGCGAAGAGTTGTCTGTAAACGATCTCGTTAGTGCTCGCCTTCACGTGATGTTTGAAAACATCAAGGAGCTGAATCCGTGAAGTTTCCCAAGGTGGAATTTCAAAATCCTGTACTGCTTGGGGGTGCATATCAGAGAGGGAAAGTTTCTCAATGACAGGGCGAACTCTTAAAGGAAAAGTAGGAACAGAGGATGGACGTGTTTCAAATAGTGAGTTACACTCATTATCAAGTAAGCACAGCTTATTGGGATGTTCAGATTGGGATAAAATATTAAAATATTGTAAAAGGGACAATTGCTCACGCCTCAGATAAAGTGATGGTTCGTTAGAGTCAACATATAGGCTCTGTACAGGAGAAGTCCTGAAAGCTCCTGAACAAATCCGCAAACCTTGATGGTGAACAGGATCCAGTTTTAACAAAACAGATGAGCGAGCGGATCCATAAACAACTGAGCCATAGTCCAGTCTAGAGCGGATAAGCGCTCTGTAAATGCGAAGCATGGAGCAACGCTCTGTACCCCAGGAGGTGTTCGCCAACACTTTTAAAATATTTAGTGTTTTTAGACACTTCTTTCTCAGGTTTAAAACATGAGAAAGGAAAGTCAATTTCTGGTCGAACGTCACTCCTAAAAATTTTACTTCGGGCGCAACTGAAATAATTGTACCATTTAGATATAACTCAGGTTCAGGATGGAGACCTCGCTTCCTACAAAAGTGCACGCACACAGTTTTCTGTTTCGAAAAAGTAAATCCCTGTTTGTTTGACCATTCTTGGATCTTATTCAGAGCCATCTGCAATTGCCTCTCTATGTATCTCATGTCTGCTCCTCGACAGCTAATCTGTAAATCATCTACATATAGTGATCCCAAGATGGTAGGAGGAAGTTCTTTTAAAACAGAATTTATTTTTAAACTGAACAGCGTTACACTAAGCACACAGCCTTGGGGCACACCCTCTTCCTGTTGAAAAACATCCGAAAAAACAGAGCCAATCCTTACTTGAAAAGTTCTACTCTTCAAGAAATTCTGAATGAAAATTGGTAGGTTGCCGCGCAAGCCACTCTCGTGAAGATCCCGAAGTATACCGTATCTCCATGCCTTATTATAAGCTTTCTCAATGTCGAAGAATACCGAGATAAGGTGGCTTCTTCTTACAAATGCTTTCCGAATGGAAGTCTCTAGGAGGAGCATGTTATCCACGATGTTCTCCCCTTTCGAAAACCACTTTGATAAGGCGATATAATATTATTCTTTTCCAAGAAGTAGACTAGGCGGCTGTTTACCATCTTTTCAAACAGTTTGCAAACACAGCTGGTAAGGGCAATTAGCCGATAGTTCGAGGGATTCCTCGGGTCTTTCCCTGGCTTCGCAATAGGAATGACAACAGCTCTCCTCCATGCACTGGGAAATGTACGCTCCTTCCACACTCTATTGTAAAGTGTGAGAAGGGCACTCAGTGACTTACAGGACAGATGCTTTAGCATTTCATAATACACGCCATCCAGACCCGGACAAGACCTATATGTCTGCAACAAAGCTCTCTTTAATTCAACCATAGTAAAGTCTCTATTGTACGGCTCAAAGTTGGAAGAGTTGAAAGCGATGGGATTTTTCTCAGAGCGTTGCTTGATAGAAAGAAATGCAGGTGAGTAATTTCGACTGGAAGAAACGGCAGCAAATGTCTCACCAATTGTATTTGCAATTTCTTCTATGGAGCTAATCACTCGGCCATCTTTTTCCAGAAAGGAAAGTGAGTGGTCTTTATACATTCCGCATGCTTTTCGAACTCTTTCCCAAACCCGCTTACTAGGCATAGAGGATGTTATTGAGGACACATATGAAATCCAGGAATCCCTCTGGCTCTGCCTTCTTACTTTCCGTGCATTTGCTTTGGCTCTTTTAAAAGCTATGAGGTTTCGCAGAGTAGGATATCTATGAAAAATACCCCATGCTTTTTTCTGTTTCTTCAGTGCTTCATGACAGTCGCGATTCCACCACGGTTTCGAATATTTTATTGTTTTTCCTGATGTTCTAGGAATCGAAAGCATAGCTGGCTGAATAATAGTATTAGTAACAGCTTCAACAGCGTCATCGATATGCACACCTTCTACCATTTCCTCCGTCAGCTCTGCAACGGAAGAGAAGAGTTCCCAGTGTGCCCTGTCCAGGATAAAACGAGGGACTCTCGACACGGGGTTTGCTCCTCTTCGTGCAAGAGACACAAAAATAGGATAATGATCGCTGTTGTACAGGTCATTTCCGACACTAAAAGTGCAAAATGGCAACAGAGATGGTGAACAGATGGCAAGATCGAGAGCGTGGAATGTCCTTGAAGGCTCATGGAAGTACGTATCTTGCCCATTATTTAGGAGACAAAGTCTATGATCTTCGATCATCTGCTCAATTTGTCTTCCTCGGCAATTTGTATCTTTACTACCCCAGACTGGACTATGGCCGTTAAAATCTCCTATTATGATAAAAGGCTCAGGCAGCTGCTCTATTAGATTATTTAAATCTTGCTGATAAATGTGATCATTTGGAGGCAAATACAAAGAAACAAATGAAACAACAATATCAAAATTTATTTGAGTAACGACAACTTGGAGGGATGTCGTCAAAGGAAGTACATTTGAGGGATAGTCCAGTGAGGTGAGGAGACCTACACCTCCGCTGGCACGCTCACCTGTAAGGTTATCCTTCCTGACGAGAGAAAACCTCCGAAGTTTTGCATGTTGATCTGGTTTCAGATTTGTCTCTTGTATTGCGAAGCACACAGGATGATAAGCATTTACTACAGCTTTGATGTCAAGCAAGTTTCGGTGGAAACCGCGACAGTTCCATGAGACGTGTGTATTTAATTATGGCAAAGCACACTAGGGCTATCTGCCTAAGGGGAGGGATGCCTATCGTGGAGGACTTTCTAAGGGAAACTGGCTCGTATACACGTTACACATGGGGAAAACCACGAAAACGCCCATGCAGCCAGCCCGTTCGCGGGATTCGAACCTCGGGCCGAACTACCAGTGTTCAGCGACTTTACCGCTCCGCCGCTGGTGGGCCTTCCATGAGACGAGGGTGGCCATTATGATTGGTGTTTGTTTTTCCTGTGTTCCTTTTTACTTTTGCGCGGAAGTAGATGCTCGGGAACTTCCATTCCCTCCTCCACTTCCATACCGTCTGAATCTAGAGATTCAGAATTCATGTCATCTACAGATCGGCTTCTATTTTTGGATACTATTTTTGGAGGCACAGTTTTTGGTTTGCTCAAGATTGTTGTTTCTTTATTTTGTATTGTATGTGTTGGATTTTCTTTTTTCTTGCTTTCAGGCTGCTGGGTTTTATTTGGTGGGTTCTGTGTAGTTATGGAAGTTTGGGTGGCTATAGTGCAGGTTGATTTCACGGCATTTGCATATGATTTATTTGATTGAGGCTGTGTGCTTTGAACTTGTCTCCTGGCTTCGGCATATGAAATATTCCTAGAAACTTTTATGGTCTGAACTTCCTTTTCAGATTTCCATTTTGGACAAGAGCGAGAAAATGCTGGGTGATCACCCTTGCAGTTAACACACAATGGCGCAGCGGTGCACTTATCACTATCGTGGCCAACCAACGAGCATCTGGCGCACGTAAGAGTGCCACGTCAGGATGTCTTAGAGTGACCAAATCGCTGGCATTGGAAGCATCGCATTGGGTTGGGAATATATGGTCTTACGGGACAGTTAAGATACCCAACCTTTATATTCTTCGGCAGATCAGGCGATTTGAAGGTCAGGATCACGTGTTTCGTGTCAATCAACTGACCTTCCTTTCGCATCTTGATCCGCCTAGCACCACAGACATTTTGGTCAGCTAACTCGGAGACGAACTCTTCTTCTGAAACACACAGAAGGTCGATCTCCGAGATCACGCCTCTACAGGTATTAAGTGTTTTGTGTGCTGACACTGTTATAGCTACTTGTCCAAGTTTGGTTTGACATAAAAGTGAAGCAGACTGGGTGGCCGAAAGGGTATCAATGAGCAAGTCTCCAGAACGGAGACGCTTAATGTTCCTTGGCTCACCTACACAGGAATGAATGTATTTGCTGACCAGGAAAGGAGACATCTTTTGCAATTCTCCAGAGGCACTGGAAACAACAACAAAGCGCGGACAATCAGCAGATTCTTTGGCATTTGCAACGGTACGGATCTTTTTTGTAATGGATTTGTCAATAACTTCAATATCTTTGGTATTTTCATCGGTCCGGATCTTTTTGTTAATGGATTTCTCAACGATTTCTATATTTTGGTTGGTATCATTTGAGTCAGGTTTTTTAAGAATGAAAAGTGAAGCCATGTTTGTAAGAGAAAAGATTCGGGTCCGACGGCCCCGCCCACCACGGAGCCCAACAAGGGAACACAGATTCCTGTGTTAGGGCTAGCTGGATCTATACGCAAACTGAAGCCCCACAGTCGGCTTTCCCGAAAGCAGGTACTCCCGAGAGCTTGACCCCAAGCCACTTACACAAGGACTAGTGACCAGCCGATTGACACCCGTGAGGACGACTAAGGTGCCTCCCGTTTAGCTGAAGCAGAGGCCAAAGCAGTGTGTTGGGGACAGTACCTCGCCCCTCAACTACCAGGACCCTCCTTTCCAGCGACACGGGTCTCCACGCACGGCAAACACGTGGGCAGTTTTCTTGCCACTCGAGAACTAGAGACAAGGTCTGTTCCAGTCTCTCGTGACGAGCCCCAAACTCCGTAGAGAGAAACCACAAGGGAGAAGGGAAGGGAAAAAGTTCCAGCCAAGAGGACAGGAGACGGAAAAGAGGATAGATCACTGGGGCTCCAGGATCGTGACACCCGTCTCACCAAGAAGATGATCGCCTGAAGGGCTAGGGTACCTCGGGATTGCCACACCCGTACTCACAAAAGTGAGCTCCCTGAGGGCTATTCAACAAATGAGTACATTTAATTCTGTAAACATAAAAAGGGGGAAACACATGCCATACAATACGTAATAAATTTTTATGAATCCATAGTTAAAATTTTACAGTGAAATTTTAAAAGCAAAATTTGCATATAATTAACTTAAACAGGAAAAATAATTAAAGACAATCAAAAGCACCCCAAAATAAATTGAAAACATCAAATAATTATCCGACAATAACTTAAAAAAAATTACCATGAAAACGTTTAGACAATTATTTGGAATGACCATTATGAAAACCAAGAGCAAAGTTTGCACCCAATAGCCAAAACCATTTCACTTACAGCATTACATTTAAAAAGTCTTCTAAAGAATTTCACATAACTAGAACCAAGTACCTCTGACTACAACAACAAAGAACCTTTTCGAACAACGCGGTAAAAGATTGCTAATATGGCCGACGGCATGCTGGATGTTATTTCGCACATGCGCAGTGAGGTACGGAGGGTGGATGGATTGCCCCTTTAAAATAAGCTTCAGGAATATACATAATGTGTCTCTTCGGTCTGCCGGAGCCACATTTGGCCCGGGGAACCTTTACTTCTTCTCCTTAGATATTCTTTGATCAGAGTCACTAACCACTATACTTAGGGAGACTGGTTTGTGATTCTGACTAAAAATTTCCCTAACACCAGTTTAAGGAAATTGCGTAGTAATTGAATAAAATGCGTATTAAAATATATCTCTTGAATATTTGGTCTTAGATCTTTGATTTCAGTTTAAGAAATAATTCAAACGAAGTAGGTCCACAAATGAAATAATTTTAGCTACGCGATACTCTTTGATAAAAATATATAAAATTAAAATTTCTTCCTGAAGAAAAGTGGCAATAAGTAAAATATTTTGCATAGTAAAATTAGTTCAAGGGAATATAAATTCTTATCTTGCCATTAAAATTATGCAACGTATCAACAATTTAAGATGTGAATTCTTGTAGACCCTAAAAACATATTGTTATGACTACACATATTCGTATACAAAGTTTAAGGTAAAGATTTATGCAAATTAAATTTGACATGAATTTCTAAAAATATCATTTATATTAGTGAAACATTATTTTGCTTCAAATTATAATCCACAAAGAAGCTAAAACTTTAAATTTTACGTTTAAAGAAGTTTAATTAATATATGACCCATAAACCGACGACTTTCGTTTTTCTTTTGATTGTCTGAAAATAGCACAGATCATAGAAAATTGAAAATTTCTTAGTTCAAATTCTGTATGGTATGATTATAAGATCTTCAACATAGTAATCTTCTCTAAAGATCTGCAACATAATAAGAAGCAACTTTACTTATAGGAACTTTCTTCGTAGAGCCAAATTCTACTTAAGGACTCTTCAGCCTGCACTCTCTGTAACTCCGGCTAGTCCATGGATAAGGAGCATATTGACGAATGGACTACATTATTGTTTTTTAATTTCGTTGTTCTTAAGTATTGGGAAGCAAGGACAAAAGTAATGGCTTAGTGGCCAAATGTCTGGCATTCGTATAAATAAATTGTTCGTAGTGGCTAGAATGAAACTTTAACGATTATTTATAATGTAATGTGTCATGCATTCGAAACTATTACAATGTCAATGCTTTTCTTATTTGATTGTTTTCTTGAACTGAGCTTAAGGGAAGTATTCAAGAAATTTTTAATTGCGCAGTCATTCTGAGATGTCTCATACAATTATATAAGTAATGCAATGCATTTCCGATTTTATATCAGGATAACAAGTATATGAGCACTTCAAGAGAAAATGATATAAGTAATACAATAATTTTAGAGACTGAAGCGTGATTACTCTAACAATTTAAGTTTTTCAAAGATTTAATAAGTAAGCTGATCGAAAAGTCATATTTTGATAACCGAAGGGAAATTTTCTTAAAAGCATAACCTCCATAGAAAAAACAACGTACTGATTAATTGTTAGGTTAATCGATTTAGGCAAAGCAACTCGAGAGTCACCTGCCTATAAAGAGAGATGTCTTCTGGTTGGACTTTTTAAGAGAAAAGGGATCGTATTCATATTACTACATGGGGAAAAACGTGGAAACCAAGCACGCAGGCAGTCCGTTCTTCAGGATTCGATCCCAGGTCGAAGTATCAATGTTCAGCGATTTTACAGCTCTGCCGTTGGTGTACCACAATGATTGAATTTTACTATTTTTAAGAATATATCGGTTTGATTTATTTGTTTATTGTAAAGCATTCAAGGGTTATCTGCCTAAGAGGAGGGATGCCTTCGTTGGGGACTTTCTAAGAAAAACTGGCTCGTATACAAGTTACAAACCACGAAAACGGCCATGCAACCAGCCCGTTCGCCGGGATTTAAACCCCGGTTCAGGGATTTTACTAATGGGCCAAAAATATTGTTACGAATTTTGCATTTAGATAGCTAGTTTTAAGTAGAATTATAATTAAAATTGTTTTATTTCCCCGTGCAATGCAGAGTGTGATAAATTTTCAGAGAAATCTTCGTCGAAAAAGTAAAAATATAGGAGCACGTGCATATAAAATTGAATAAAAGTTTATCTCGGTAATTTATATTTAATCTGAATAAATGTAATTGACTACTATGTTAGCTGTAACCGTAATTCTACTCCTTTGGTTTCCAGAAATCTCGAGAAGAAAAGGAAATTACTAGAACTCTCTCGCCACCGATTGAAAGCTTTAAAAGTTTATCTCGGTAATTTATATTTCATTTCAATAAATGTAATTGACTACTATGTTAGCTGTAACCTTAATACTACTCTTTTTGTTTCCAGAAATCTCGAGAAGAAAAGGAAATTACTAGAACTCTCTCGCCACCGATTGAAAGCTTTAAAAGTTTATCTCGGTAATTTATATTTCATTTCAATAAATATAATTGACTACTATGTTAGCTGTAACCGTAATACTACTCTTTTTGTTTCCAGAAATCTCGAGAAGAAAAGGAAATTACTAGAACTCTCTCGCCACCGATTGAAAGCTTTAAAAGTTTATCTCGGTAATTTATATTTCATTTCAATAAATGTAATTGATTACTATGTTAGCTGTAACCGTAATTCTACTCTTTTGGTTTCCAGAAATCTCGAGAAGAAAAGGAAATTACTAGAACTCTCTTGCCACCGATTGAAAATTTATTTATTTATTGCGAATTTGCGGTGAAATCCGATTAGCTTTCTCTATGCATTGCGTCGTATTTTAACGTTTTGAGCAGTTTAAAGTACAGCTATTAATGATATTGCGTGATATTGTACAAATACCTCTGAGGAAAATTCCAGCGTTTTGTTATATTTCTTGCGATAAGAATAAATTTTATTAACCTTTTATCGGTGTTGTGCATTCAATCTGTTATGAACCCGTAACGCACGCAACACTTTTTTGGTGTCAGAAGTGAGATTCGAACCCAAGCCCGGAGATTAAGAGTGGTGTGCTCTATCGACTGAGCTAGCCGTGGAAGCGTAGTGGTGCCAGAGGTCCGTGGATCGAAACCACGCTCTGCTATCGAAAACGTGTTGCATGCGTATGGTTAAACTAAAGCTAAAATACTTTTAATTTTGCCGTAAAATATAAGTACAGAAAATAGCCCTTCACATGTAACCAGTGTCTGTCCTTTATCTTCTTCGATTTCCTGAATTCTGTTTTCGCTATTCTCAGGAAAAACTTTATAATTATGTTAACGTAACAGTTCAGAATTTCCTTGGGAAAATCTATTTTAGAGACACATCTGCAATTAGAATTTATGTCAACAGACGCAGGCCAACATTTCAAGCTTAATTTTTAAAGTAAACTTTGAAGAAAAGACCATTATGTACTCAACGTAATGAATTTAAGAACAATGCAGAGATGTTAAACTTAGCACTTCCTCTTAATTCCCAAATTACAATGAGGAACGTATTCTCATACGGTAACATGGTCATTCTTGATTAATAAGTACAGAGACGATGGATTTAGAGTAAGGGAACAGAATTTAGATTCATTTGGTGCATCTTAACTAGATTAAGAGCCGCCTTTCTTGTAGTTTCTTGTTCTTGTAGTTTATAAAGCAAGATATTTGTTCATATTATGAGTAAAAGTGTATAAGTTTTACGTTTATATAATACTAGGAAATATTTAAACTAGGGGAAGAAAGTAGTTTTCAAAACATGCCGTACTTATCACCTGCATCAGGTGCCACCTGTCGATAATCTTTTAGCAACAGAATGATCATTAATTAAATTACATTAAATTACAAATTATATCTGAGAGTATATCTATCATTTACAGTTGATAAAAGTTGTTATCAGCATAAATTACCCAGTCTTAGATTTATTATGCTACTTTAAAATCTTGCGTTAAGTATTTTGATTAATTTCCTTTCTTTTAAAATACCAACACTTTCGAAATAGTTTACTATTTTTAATATTGGAATATTTTGCAGTTTAAATTTTCATGGTAAAAATATGTATTATTAATGAAAGCACGAAAACCTGTACAGAACAAATACGACCAATTTGTCAAAACAAACATTGTTGATTAAAATAAAACAAGCGTCTTTTTTCTCAACAAATGACTTTAAGAGTCATTTGTGTTACACTTATAAGGTATTTCTCCCACCTTCTTAGCGAGCCTTCGTGGTGTAGTGGTCTGCACGCTCAGCGTGCCCACGGTTCAACTCCCGACGAAGGCGTTGCATATTTTTCATCTCTCCTGCTTCCAAAAAATACCTAATGTCTCTACACACTCATGCGCAGAATTAAGGAAATTTGCAAATTATATCTATTTTTACGAAGAGTATTGAGCTAAATGTACTAAATATGCCGTCAAAGAATTATGCAAATATTCAGAGGCAAATTCGTAAGCCCACATGTGCGTGTCTGTGGAGCTGCGATTTTGAAGGGGATATAATCTCGCAAAGCCTTTTCGTATATTTCTGTACTCTTACTCCTTCACGACATTCGCCGTATTTCTCGTATTTCTCACAAGAATTGGATAAATGTTATATGGCATCAGGTAAATTGAGCAGCCACGAACGTACGGATGAAGGAACGAGATTCAGAATAGTCGTAGACTGGAGGCAGGAGAAGCACTAACGCAGGTGACTATAAAGCTCAGTGCAACGGCCAGTGTCTTCTGCAGCTGGTGGCAAGAATTTCAGGATATCGAGAAAACCTGGACAAGGTCGAACAAGCTTACGAATGAGGATTGTTATTTGGCTATCTCAGCGTGACGACAGTTTCATTGCTATCACAGAGCTGTGTGCTGCCACTAGAGCCTGAGTTTTACCGTCTACAGTGGCTCGAAGGCCTTATCCTCCCACTATCTCATGCACCAGAATGCCGAAAAACCCACTGTTTGCGTCCAGCTCACTCCAGCATCACATGAATGAGTTTAACACGGTACAGACAACGTGCGCCCTTGACCACATTTTAGTGGAGCATTATGCTTTTTATTGACGATCGAAATTTATCCTGGAAACTGATTGTTGGGGTACATGTATCTGGAGAGAGAATTATTTAAATTCAATTAATCTTGCAGATCCGAATTTCAGTACGCCCAAACAAATAGACATGATAATTGGAGCCGACTATTTCTTTCCTCTGCTTTAGCCAGGGCAGATTGTTGGCTATAGAAATGTAATAGCGCAAAATACTATTTTTGGTTGGGTTGTATCGGGCAGAATTAAAACAGAAGGTAATAAATACTCCGCATTAGTGTTAATCGCATTAGTTTACATATTGGGGATAACGTCGATGCAACACTTAAGCGTTTTTGGGAGTTAAAAGAATTAACTTTTAAAATCAGAACCCAACGGCTGAAGAAGAGTTTTGTGAGAAGCATTTTAAAGAAAACTATCGAGTAAACGAAAACGGCAGATTTGTTGTCCGACTGTGCATTTTAAATAAAGCCGAAGAGTTAGGCGACTTCCAACCTTTGGCTATTTCTCGTCTTCTATCCATGGAAAGAAAATTTGATTTAGATAAAGAACTTGGTAGGCAATACAAGGGTTCATGCAAGAACACGAAACGTAATCATATGGCTCCAGTTGTTCAAACTGAAGAAAATAATCAAGTATATCATCCACCGCATCATGCTGTTGTTAATCCCAGTAGATCTACCACTAAACTTCGTGTAGTATTTGACGGATCATGTAAGCCTAAAAATTCACTTTCTTTGAACTCTGTTTTAGGGGTAGGTGCAACACTACAACGAGATATATTTTCAATATTGCTCAACTTGCGTATACATAAAATAGCTTTTTTTGCTGACATAGAAAAAATGTACCGCCAGATTTTAGTAGATAATGAGGATCAACATTTACAAAGAATTATTTGGACAGAATATGTTAATTCAAAAATGCAGACTATAAATTATGTACAGTTACTTATGGCACTGCATCTGCCCATTTTTAGCGACTCGCTGTTTGTGGCAAATTGCTTTGGATGAAGAACAGGATCATCCTCATGTAGCTTCCATTCTTAAAAATGATTTATATGTAGATGATTGTTTATCTGGATCAAACAGTGTAGAGGAAGCAGTTGACCTATGCTCTAAGCTTTCACAGTTATTAGAGAAACGTGGATTCAACTTAAGGAAATGGAGATCAAACTGCCCTAAGCTTCTCAAAATTTATCTATTGATAACCAGGAAGAAAGTGACCTGGAAGTTCACTCAGATGATTGTGCTAAAACTTTAGGGCTGTTTTGGAACTCTACAGAAGATGTATTTTTATTTAACATTTCTATGGATTTCGGGACTGAAATTACTAAAAGGAGGTTCATTTCTCAATCTTCTAAACTCTTTGATCCTCTTGGCTTGCTATCTCCATGTACAGTCAAGTTGAAAATGTTTTATCAGCAACTGTGGCTTTTAAATTGGGACGCTCCACTGCCTAAAGAATGGGAAGAGAAGTTGCAGCGACTTAGGGATCTTAAGGTTCTCGGAAATGTTAAAATTTCGAGTTGGTTTCACATACGTCTAACCACATCTATCTGCATGGTTTTTAATCTGCTAACGCTGCTGTCATCTACTGTGTTGAACCAACATCTCACGATAGAAATGAAGTCAATTTGGTGGTTGCTAAAATCAAAGTTGCACCCATTAAACAAGTGTCCATACCTAGACTGGAACTCTTAGGTGCATTGCTCCTTGCCAGTCTAATCAAAGCTGTTCGTAAGGTCTTCTCCAGCGCTGAAATTTCCTTTCACACTTAGACTGACTCTAAGGTGGTTCTCTGTTGGTCAGCAGCTCACCCTCGAAAATGGAAGCTTTTTGTGGCAAACACGACTTCAGAAATATTAGTTGCTATTCCCTATCAACAGTGGAGCTATATTTCGTCGAAACAGAACCCTGCTAGAGGAATCGATCCTAAACTTCTACTGAATGTATCCCTATGGTGGCATGGGCCATCATTCTTAGCGTTCGACAGTTCAAAGTGGCCTCTACAATGTTCTGTCAGTAATGAGACCAATAGTGATGCAACTGTCTTAGCTGAACAAAGGACAAAATAAATTTTTTTGACTAATGACACTCTGGATAATTTATTTCAGAACTATTCTTATTTATCTAAAATAGTAGTTAATGTAATTTCGTTTTGCTTAAGATTTATTTCTAGGTGTAAAGAGCGGGTCTTTGGTTCTGAAGACAATAGCTTAAAAAATCATGCATTAGTACCTTCATCTAATGAAGGCAAGAAGCTATGAAGTTGATCATTAAATGGATCCAGTTTGTGCACTTCCATAAATATATAAAAGATCTGAAAAATAATTCATTTTTAAATCCTAAAAGTGTAAGCTGACTTTTTCCTTTTCTAGATGATGATGGTGTTTTACGGGTGGGAGGACGGCTGCAAAATTCTGACTTAGCATTCAATGCTAAGCATCCCATAATTAACCCAGGTCAACATAGGATTGCCTTGTTACTTGTTAAACAATATCATGTAACTTATATGCATGCAGGCCCCAGTTTACTAGCGAACATTTTAAAGCAAAACTATTGAATTGTAAATGGTAAGAAACTTATTCAGTCTTTTATCCATAAATGTATTGTTTGTCACCGATATAAATTGTCATCTAGAAATCAATTAATGGGAAACTTGCCAAAACAAAGAGTAACACTTGAGAGACCATTCTTTAGCACAGGTATTGATTATGCCGGTCCTGTAATTTTAAAATGTTACAAAGGTCGTTGCTTTAAAACCACTACAGGTTATATAGGTTTGTTTGTATGTCTAGCTACCAAAGTTTATCATATTGAAGTAGTTATCGACTCAAATGCAGATTCTTTCATTGCTGCTATTAGGCGATTTGTATCAAGGCGTGGTACACCACGACACTTATTTTCGAATAATGGTACGAACTTTGTTGTGGCAAAAAGAAAATTCTCCGAATTGCGCACTCTGCTACTTTCACTGAACAGCAATGAATTGATTTTAAATTATTTGGTTCCCCACTTTGGTGCTTTGTGGGAGTCAAGGATCAAGTCCATAAAATTTCATTTGAAAAGAATGATAGGAGCGACAAGGTTAACATTTGAGGAATTAACTACGTTACTAACTCAAATTGCAGCTCATAACTAAATTCACGCCCACTATCAAAACTAATCACAATGTTGTAGCTAATTTAGATGCCTTGACTCCATCATATTTTTTAACTAGGGATATTATTACTAGCATCCCAGAACAGGATTTTTCTAATATTCCCATATCACTTTGTTAAAACGATGGGAATTATTACAGCAAATGAAACAAGGCTTTTGGAAGAGATATTATAAGGAGTATTTAAATTCCTTACAACAAAGATACAAATGGAAGGAACAACTACCAAATTTGTCTGTAGGTGATATTGTATTAATTAAGGAGGACAACATCCCTCCTGGTGTTTGGCCATCAGGTCACATTGTTGAAATACATCCTGAAAAGGATGGCAATGTTAGAGTTGTTACAGTAAAAACTGTTAATAGTCATTTTAAAAGAACTATAATAAAACTTTTACCATTGCATCGGGAATGATCTATTGTTAATGCAATGGCAAGGGAGGGAGTAAATGTTGGATGTATATTTAATATTCGCATTTCTTTTTCCTTTGCCTTATTTATTTTCTCACTGTTTAATTTTATGTTGTGATTTTTACAATAGTCTTGTTACTTTATTTTACTATTGATTTTGTGTGAATGGCAACATTTGTTCATGTTTATGTTTCGGTAAAATAGCGTTCTTAGCCGCACGGTACTGCAGGCAATTTTTCTCTTAAATATTTCCTGTTTTAAAATATCAATAAAGTTTTTATACAAAGCTGATGCTTTTTAGTTCGAAGCAACTAAGTTGTCAATTATTTGATTAATAATTTACAGTAGTATAAAAGGATGCTGATGTGAACCCACATAAAATTTTACGAAGGTATAAAATTTGGAGACAATTAATTACATTAATATATTTTTATTTAATTAGGAAATTTGATGTGTTTAAAAATATATTATTGAACACAGCATTGTGTCAAAGCTAAAAAAACATATACTGTACAGGCATCATTAAAAACGCATATTTTTTGCTCGATTTAAGGAGCGATTGTTCGATTTAAAACTGGATCTCATTTGGATCTCTTTGCGAACGTCCATACAAATGTTACAGAAAAATAATATTAAATATGCTTATGAAATATATTGATTGTGAGAGTATTATTTACTTAAACTCTGAGGAAGTTTCGTGCAATTTATTCCCATATACGACAAGAAGTTTAGAAAAATTGCATTAAGTCAGCAAAACTAATTTTCTAAAACAAGATTATACACTCAATAGCATTGCTCTGAATGACTCTTCTCTTCTTTAAATACCATTTTTGTGTGAGTGAGTGAGTGAGTGATTATGGCGCAAAAACCAGAGATGATTATGACGCGCCAAACAAAAGATGAGATGATTACAATTGATGACATTAAAATTCAATAAATAAAAACAAGTAGATAAATGTACCAAATCCAGAGGATGAAGTCATATAAAAACAAGTTAAAAGCACATATTAACATTCAAGACACAGTCTTCAAAACAAATTACATTTGGTAATAAAAGCCAATCTCTTTTAAATAATAAAATAAATTAGAATTGACCTCTCTTCCGATTAAACGGTCGAGAGGTAAGTCACAGCTATTAAAATATTTCTGGCGAAGACTATTAAAACATTGACACTCAATTAAAATATGACGAACAGATAAACAAACATTACAATTAAAACAAACAGGCTCATTTTCAGCTTTAAGAAGATAGCTATGTGTGACTCTGGTATGACCAATTCTGAGTCGAGTCAAAAGAACGTCCTCTTTACGATTTCCAGCAAAATCCCAATGCTCAATTCTAGGTTTGATGTTTCTCAACTTGTTGTGATGCTGAACATCCCAAATTTGCTGCCATTTTTTTCGTATCTTTCCCTTGATGACACAGCAGATGTCTCTAAAAGGGATAAGGCGACTGGACAGTTCGACAGCAGATTTTGCCGCGATGTCTGCAAGCTCGTTTCCCTTTATTCCCGTATGCCCGGGAACCCAGCAGTACAGGATTTCATATCCTCGTATCATTAAATTTCTATGAATTTTGAGAACATCCACTACCACAGGATTCTGAGCGTTGGGAAAAGCTTCCAAGGATTTAAGAGTCTGTGTAAACTATGAACTTTTTGTGGCAGAGCTTTGAGATGTACAAAAGAGCATAATATATTGCAGTTAGTTCAGATGTTAGGACAGAGAAAGCATGGTGCAGGCATCTGCCCTCTATGTAATTTTCAAATACAAAAGCCATCCCGACATGATCATTTGACTTTGATCCATCTGTGTATATCGGATAATAACTGCTATATTTGTGCCTGTGCTCAGCGAAAATTTGTCTGTAAACGATCTCGTTAGTGCTCGCCTTTACGTGATGTTTAAAAACATCAAGAAGCTGGATCCGTGAATTTTCCCAAGGTGGAATTTCAAAATTCTGTACTGCTTGGGGGTGCATATCAGAGAGGGAGAGTTCCTCAATGACAGGGCGAACTCTTAAAGGGAAAGTAGGAACACAGGATGGACGTGTTTCAAATAATGTGTTACACTCATTATCACCATTTTTGTGTAATTTTCTAAATTTAGACGAAAGGTTTCATGGTCCTACTTTGGTAGACGGTTGCACAGATTTTTGGCGATTTTTTTTGGCGACCTATGCTAAAACCATTGCTAGACAAGTTATTTATGGTAACCGATACTTGTTGCCATTAGATTTTATTATTATTATCAGAAATGCTGTGTAGGACAAATTTTGAATATATTAGGTTCAAAATAATAAAGCACAATTTCGAATTCTTTTCAAATGCACAAATTAACATTGGACATTAATATGATTTTTTAACTTTCTCTGTTTGAAATACATCACCCTCCCCCCAGATTTGATCGTGATTGAAACCAAGTTATGAATTCTGCAAGCTGTGATAGACAGATGGCCAAGATAAGCCTATAAGACTAAAGTGACCACACGTCCCGATTATGGCGGGACAGTCCCACTTCTTGAAGGACTGTCCCGCATCCGATTTCTAAAAATGTCGCGCTTTTTAGAAAATGTCTGCATTTCTTACTTTAGATGTACCACCTATTATTTATTAATTGTAGTGAATATAAAGAAATAAAAAATACATAAACGAAAAACACATAAAATGCATGCAGAGTAAACTAAATTAGGCGGGAAGCAGTTGCGCGTGCGCGAAATAGCTCTCGAAGCAAATTCAACCTTAATACCATTTTGTGCATGTGCGGAATAGTTGTCGAAGGGCGAAAGTCGCAGTCGTATCCCTCGATATTCAAGGAGCTTTCGACACGCTGCGGTGGCTCGATATCATGAACAGTTTGGATGCCCTCAAATGCTTTGTTTCCATAACACACCTGATTCGCAGCTATCTTGACAAAAGTTTTAATGACGTTAGACATCCTATCTTGGACCGTTCTTTGGAACATAGTTGCTAATTCAGTTTTTTTCAGTCTTTGAAAACAAAGAAGGAGTAAGGCTTTTAGCATACGCAGACGACTTTTTACTCGTTGTAGCAGGCCGAAGCGACCTTGAAACGCGAACTCAGGATAGCCTTAATTTATTTGCTGACTGGGTGAGAGAGCATAAACTGAAACTATCGGTGCCTAAAACACAAGCACTCATAATTAGTCAAGGCTCTCCATTACGTAGAAACCCCTGTCTTAAACTCTTAGGGTCCTTTATAAAATGTGTTAAACAACTTAAGTTCCTAGGAGTAGTAATAGATAATAGACTTTCCTGGCAACCACACATCTCTTCTTTAAAGTTAAGAATCAATAGACTGACTACTTCCATGCGATCAACAACCTCGTTAAGATATCCCATGTTATTTGCTTAGAATATGGTACAAGACAGTGGTGGAAAGAATTATTCTGTATGTCGCTGCTATTTGGGGAACTCACATCTCTTCCCAAATGAGACATTCACTATTCTCTATACAGCGACACCAGCTTCTTCTCATTTGCAAGGCTTATCGTACCACGTCCACGGCAGCCTTAGAAAACGCCTCTGGACTTGTTAATTAAACGAGAGGCTGCAGTGGTTAACGTAAGCAGGCTACGACACACAATGAGTCTCTGGGGAAATATTTATAACCATACTGATTATGAGCATCACATACCGCAAGTTCCCTGCTAACCTGCTAAAATAACCTTGTGGACACTATCTACTTTAATAGAACACAAAACTCGAGATTTGCAAATGGTGTTTTCACTGATGGCTCTAAAACTCCAGGGGGGCACGGGAAGCGGATTCTGTATACTTTCTGGAGGAACTTTAACGTATGAGTGGAAAAGAAAGCTCGCTTGTGAAAATTCTGTCTTTCAGGCGGAGCTCATAGCAATCAGAGCAGCTCTTCTCCACCTGAAGAATAATCCCACAGTGCCCAATATCATCTACACAGATTCAGCCCCAAGCCTCGCTGCGATAGCTGGAATTCGTTCTCGCAGTCCTAGCGTCAGCAGCATTAGAGACATTCTAACCCACATGCCTGCTTCACCCTCACTCATCTGGGTGCCCGCTCATACGAGAATAGAAGGAAATGAGAGAGCAGATGTTGTCGCAAAGGAAGCAGCGGATTCATCCACTTTGCGAGAAGTCCCGACCCTTAGGCCAGTCTCGGACCTAAAGATTTGGACATTCCATCAGCTCCTAAGCATATGGCAAGAACGTTGGGATCAAGCCTACACAGAGAGACGTATTTACAATCTCATTCCGAAGGTCAAAACTACAATCCAAACTAATACCAATTACATGACGTATTTCCTCACTGGTCATGGGCCCTTTCCTTCATACCTCTGTCGCTTTAGCTTGAGAGAAACTGTGAATGTGGGAAGGAGGGTCATCCAGATCATTTTGTGTTTTCAGGCTCACACACACACAGCATTTAACAGCCTCAAGCAACCAGGAGCCAGATTCTGGCCAAATTGGATCCAGAATTTACAAAGTAACAGAGTTGCCCAGCGGAAACTGAAAACAATAATTGACTACTGTACTAGCAATTACTCTTCTGACACTGGAAGATAGTTGTCATAAAAGTCTATATAATATGTCAGCGACAGAGTATGTGATATGTATGTTCAATATGTAATTTTGTATTGCTGTGCCAGGTTCTCATAAATAAAGTTCGTACTGTATCTGAATGCTGTAATGTATCTGTACATAATTATATCTTTTATTTATGGTACCTAATTTATACTAAGGATCACGCGTATCTCAATGGCATGCTTCTTGTAAACTTTAACTATCATGATAATGTATATGTATGGGTGTATATATGAATATGAGTGAGAGTATGTATACTTTTATTGTTTCGGAATATCTATGTATGTAAGTGTGTATATATCTGTATATGAGTTTTTATTTATATGTGTTGAAACTCTCACCAACAACCCCGTGATTTGCGCATGCGCGCAGCAAAAACTAAAACAGAACTTTTTAAACTGAACTTTGAGAACTCGTGATGGACGTTTGAGTGAAACATGCAATCCTTCTCTTCTGTGTTATATATATATTTTAGTTTAGTGATGTGATTGTAAATTAAATATCTTATTATCTTAGAAGCCTCTCTTTTTCCGTGAGTAGTGCCTTTTTGATGAATGTAATTAATAAAACATTCCCGGATACGCCTTTGGAACGAGAAAGAAGATCGACTGAAAGGTAAGCCTTTTTACCTTTTATTTTCTAAGAATGATCATGCTATTAACAATGAACATATTATACATTTTTTGGCATCCCGTGCCGCGAATGAAAGCGAATTGTTGATACTTGTTGAATTATTGAATATTAAATAATGACTGAATGCATCGATACATTGAAAAGGAAACGCGGCCACATAAGGGCCGCCGTTACAAAATTAATTGGCCGAATCGAAACTAAATTACCAAAAACAGAAGTGAATGCAGAGGAACTAGAAATTTCCTTAGAACTCTTAAATGAAAAATCGAACGAGTTAAAACAAATAGATGCCGATATAGAAAAATTAATAGACATAAAGGATCTAGACCAGGACGAATATCGTGAAAGAATAACTACATTTAAATACAAAGCTAACAAAAAATTGAAAGAAATTAATATAGAGCAACAAAAATTTAGCGTGTTAAGAAGCACTGAACAGTTAAGTGAAAGTATTATAGAAAACGTTAAAATCGAAAGTCATAATGTGAAGCTTCCTAAACTTACGATTCCGAAGTTTTATGGCGAGAGCTGCGAATGGCTGACATTTTGGAACACTTTTTCATCAACCATACACCAAAATAAAACACTTGACGCTATAAGCAAATTTAATTATTTGAAATCCTTTTTGGGAGGTAATGCTTATAACACCATTGACGGTTTCGATTTAACCGAAGACAATTACGAAATTTCAGTTAAACTCCTCACACAAAGATGTACTGATAAACGCCCATATAGATAAATTACTGAAAATAAGACCTCTAAAGGATTCTAATGACATTCAAAATTTCCGTAAGTTATTATTCAATTACATACAAAAACATATTCGATGTCTTGAATCATTAAATATGACCTCAGTAACATATGGAGCTTTATTAACACCTATTTTGCTTAACCCATCAACGAGCCCGCCTCTCGGAACGAAATGCTTCGAAAACGGTCGCGTTGTCAGACAACAAACCCCTCCAAAAAAAATCGCTTTCGTTTTCTGAAATCTCTCTAAGATGGCCCAGCCTAAGGCAGTATGTTTGCTTCCCCTTAGTGTGATGGATAAGCCATAAAATTGCCTCCCCGCTATTGAATGCCAAGAAGAAGTTGTTCCGTTTAGTTTCGTCTCCCTCCTCTTTCTTTGTACTAGTAGCCTGTAGACTTGTTTCTTTTAACATGTGACTGCCGAGTTTTCCGAAATCTTTTTAGAATTTTAGCTTCCAAGCTTGTGAACATTCAATTATTCGACATGTTTTATTGGGCAGTATTTTAAGAAAGGTCATTATTTATTTTGTTACACAATTTTTTTACTATTTACTTATCTATTTTATTTAGTTTTAGTAAACCAATTTATTTTGGGAAATTAAATTTTAATCCATTCTTTTACCGACTCAGTTTTCATCACATTATAAGTCCATACATATTTACGATGAGAGTACAATATTTATCAGAAATTTTTGGAAAATTTGGCATATGCATTTATATTTTAGAGTTGAATTTTTTCCACAAGTTGTTCGTTTACTGTCGAGCTCATCTTCGTCTTTTCAGCGTGGAATTGGCAAGCAATAATCTTCCTAATATTTTTCGGGATTTTATAGCAATTTCTAGAATTTTGGCGGTTTTCTACAAATATTTTGGTAAGTTTAGCTATTATACAATTGCTACTAATGTAGAATTTAAAGCCAAAAATGTATTCCTTCGTTGATTTGAGAGATCGCATTTCGAATTTAAACGGAAGTTTAAATGAATTTGATAAAATCTTACCACAGACTAGAAAGAATTATTTCTTTGTGTTGGATGGATTTTTCTCACTTTTCTGCATTTGATACATTAAATGCATAAAGCAGACACTCACAAATATAATTTAAATAAATTTATTTAAATAAATTTCTATTTTCATTTAAAATTTGTCATTATTAGCACCTCCCGCAGTTTTATGCAATCATAGGATTTTCCGAATTCTATTAGGTCGTTAACATAATTTCAAGGCCTAATAGAAAAGTGATAATATGGAAAGACTATGTCTTGAGTACCAATAGCCAAATTTTTGTAATTAAATAAAATAATATTGAATACCAGCCGCTTTTTTTATTTATTTTTAGTCATATAACAAAAGATAAACAAGAATACTATTACATCTAAGAATTATTTAGTAAATTATTTTGCTAATGTTTTATGAATGAGGAAACACGGTAAAAATGTTTTAATGATTGAATTCACCGTTAAAAATCAAACAAATCCCAAAATTCCTTTTCCCCATAACTTCGTAAAATGTTTTGATTAAATATGATTTGAATGAGTTTTCCAATTCTGTTTTGAGTGATATAAATATTATTAAATTAGGATATAAATATTAGGATATAAATTATTATTAGTAATAATTTTTGTATTATAACTTAGCAGAATATCGTTTATCGTTAAAAATTATATCTAAAAGAATTAAATTTTGAAAAAGAATAAAAAATATAATTAACTGTTCCATTTTCTCCTCTATGCATCTATTTATATAAAAAAGGAATCTGGCTAGGGAATTTACGACTTGTATATGAACTAAAAATTGGTATCTTGACAAAACTTGTCAGAGCATAAAAAAGCTTATATTCTGTGATATTAGTGTATTAATCATACTTCTGTATCCGTAAATGCAGTTTATAATTACCAGCATAAGTATCATAATGGATTTTATTAAAACGACGAAAACTGAATGCATGATCCTAGCATTATCAAAGTACGGCTCTTTATCCCATTAAGAATTGCTTGGTTCGTAACCAACACCAGTTTTATATTTGAAATATTATTCCAAATAAAACAGGAAGCGTTAAACTATATGCATTTTAAACAGTTTTACTTTTTTTTGGAAGGGAACCTGATCTCCGCAGGCTAACTGACACTAAGGTCTCCAAAGACTATTTCTAGTCAATAGAGTTTTTTCATTCTAGAAATACTCATTATCTAGAGCTATCTTTTTTTCTAGCCATTGTAAACTACAGATATAGTGGGAAAAAATTCTCATTTTACATAATTTTCGGATAATTATATTTTACTTTAAATAATTTTAGATTTTGATTAACGCAATCGATGAATATGGCAGAATAATAGTTTGTTGTAAACATTGTAAATTTCAACGTTTTTTAAGTAAAGTTTTCAAGTAAACCAAACCAAAGATTATTAAATTAGTCTTATAATGTTTACTGTTTGGTTTTCAGTGTTCTGAATTTGCATTTTAAAAAACATAATTTAAATAATCTTTCTTTACGCTAGTCGCTTTTAAAATGTTTACCTATGTAAACATTAGTATAATGTTTAATGTAGCAAATTTGTATGTACTTAGCGAAAGACTTAGAGGAATTTATAAAGAAAACTAGTTCACATGGAAAAAATCACGAAATCTTCCGTACAGCCAACGTATTGACCAGAAACCAAAACCAGGTCAAAATACTTATGATCATCTCTTTTATCCACATAGCCATTGGTAAACTTTTCAAACTTATACTTGTTCTTATTGCAGTTATAAACAGAAATGTGAAAACTCAGATACTGCCGCTTGTTAAAGTTAGTACAGTCTGCGGCTGATTCTATATCTGCCGAGGTGTTTTCGAAAAAAACTTGAAAGATAATAAATTATGTTACCTGCTGAGTCATCGAAATATTATATATTTGTTTATTGAAACTGAAAATGTTATAAATTTCTATAAAACTGCAATGGAATTATTGCATTGAGTAATCTTCAGTGTGATGTAATTAGTGTCCTAAATATAAAAGTATGCAAAAATCAAATTGGAAATTACAGCAATTCAGTCCCTAGAAATATGCTATGCCTGTATTAATCTAGTAGCAATCAATTATTCATGAACATTATAGTATGCATGCCATATAACAATTTGTCAGCAGTACAGGAAACAATTTCGATATGCGTACCTTTTCTTTTAACATAGTTTTTCTCTCGTTACTTTTACGATAAACATATAACTTGAAATAGTTTTTCTTCCTCCAGCTTTCACTTATTTATTTCTTAAAATATCTCCACTAAAATCAGAGTGATATTATTAACGATTTTTCTTTATTATATAAATATAAAATTTATCCTTTATTATATAAATAATTGAAATGCTTAAATTTGACATTCTAATAAATATTTTATAATAACTCTCTGAAAAATTTAACTTCTTTTAAAATGTATGAAAATGAATTAAATCGTGCATTTTTTCCAGTCTTAATGATAATAGAATTTTAGAATCATCAGTTATATATCTGTATTGATTATGAGAAATTATCTCATTCTTCTTTGAGCTGGAAATTGCTCAATGGAGCTTCTTCCAGCTAGAATTTGAACTCGGGGTGTAAGTGATAGTAGATAGGACTATCAGTCGGAATGCCTGTGGTTCGTATTCCGCTGATAGAATAACGGATTTTCGTGTTTTTTTTTTCCTCATAAAAATGCTATGTTTCTTCAATGGCACCCCAACGAAAACATGTCAGACGATAATTCGTTAACACATGAATTATTCCGACAGTGCCTCGTGTTTCTTCTCTCTCGCCCTTTAAATGAAAACAAATAATAAGGAATTATGCCATTCTCACTATCTTGTTATAAATGGAAGTCCTTCCAGCTAGAATTTGGAAGACCTCCTTATTAGAAGCACAAAGAGGGCACTGCTGAATTTTCGCATTTCTTGCTTCGAAAAAAATCCAATGTATCTGCATGGTATCTTTGTATTTGTGCAGCATTCGAAATTATTCCGCTTTCGCAAATTTTTCAAATTTACTTTTTCTTGTATCGTTATTCCATTTGTCGTATATTGATAGGTGAAACAATGCAGATTTCTGTCTATTTTCTTAAGTTTTCGTATCGGCAGGAAAATATACTGTCACACTTAAAATTGGTTTTAATGCTGAAAATGATTTGATTGTTTGGTTCTATTTTTTCTTTTTCTTCCTTTAAAGATTTATTTTTCTTCCATATACTTATTTATTTATTACATTTTAATCTAATAGTCTCCCAATAACTAAAGCGATAAAAAAGTTCTTTGATTCCAAGATAAAAGAAACTTTCATTATGCTTTGAATTTCTTCAGCAATCTTTCACCAGTAGGATTTATTTTCTTCTTTCACCTACTGATACTATGTGATTCTATATATGTAATATATCTGATTATGTATGTGTGTGAGTGTATCTAAAGGTTTAATTGATATATATATATGTCATCAATGATATATATATATATATATATATATATATATATATATATAATCAATGATATATATATATGCATTCATATTTTAGCATATGTATATATTATAATGCATATATATATATTGCATTTTATAATTTCATTACACAAAAATTTTATACCTTAGGGAGTATATCTTTTATAGTAGATTTTGGGAATGCTTGAATTTTGAGTGAAAAGGAAAGTCAAGATTTCTACTACTTTACCCCGTTCAGTGCTCTCTCTTTTACTGAGGAATTAACATCATAGGAGGGCTGTTTTTGCCCAAAGGTTCGGCCTTTGTGTGAACGGTTAGGGGAAACCGGAAAAGCAAGAAATAATTTTTCATTCATGAATTGACATCTTCAAGAAGCATTGACTCTCAGTGAGTAAAAGACAAACATCTGGAAAGATGTATTTAAGCATAAAATGGTTTTCGATTCCAAATAACATTAATTTAGAGAAAGTTTTGTGGATGCAATATATAATATTGAGATAAAAGTATAAAAGTAAGTAAAAGAGGGCGATGTAGGGTGATTTCATTGTTCGACTGTTCGATAAACTATTCGACTATGTTAGAGAAAGGCCTCAAACATAATACTGTCGGCCCTGTGTTTAGATTTGCTAAATTTACTAAAGCACACCATATCTATCTACCAAGATAAAGGTATTCTACTTCCGACGAGCTTTCTAAGAAACACTTACACGCATTTAGTTTACATGTTGAGAAAAATCATAAAAATTCCATGCAGTTGATCTATTTCTATCTGAAAATAGAAGCCAAGAAGAATCGATAGTGTTCTCTGGCTTCAGGCACCTAGATTTCTCACTTTGAATTTGGAACTAGAAATATAATTACAAATGTCTCTACTAGGGAAGATCAAAATTCATTATTTTTTCACACATGTAAAATCTGGATAAATACGTTTTCTCGTTTATAAATTACAGAAGATTTTTCAATAATTCCTGATATTTTAAAGGAAACTTTTGATGTATTTGTTTCCTGTAACAGGTCTAAATAATCATTCATTAAAGCCACACTAATTTTAACGATCTGAAAATTAACAAATGAGTTGAACTCTTTCATAATTATAATAAAAAACTTAATTTGGGTTTAAGATTACCTCAGAAGTGATTTTTTTTTATTTCTTAATTTAGATGCCTTACAATCCAACAGTTATTTCCCCTATTCAACTACGGCCATATTAGTGGCCGGTAAATACTGGTAGTTCGATTTACACCCTGACGAACGAATACGATGGCTGAATGGTATTTTTCCATGTTTTTCCCTATATATAACATGAATATGAGACTTTTCTCGTTAAAAAGTCCTCTACGAAGGCATCTCTTTCCTTAAAAGCATAGTCCTCGTGTGTTTTGCTGTATTCAAGTAATCCTTACCTTCAAACTACGGCACCTGTCACACTAAATCAAGATTAAAGATTTCAAAAGGAGATTTTTAATCGGCCTGCTGTGGCCAAGCGCTAAAACCGCTGAGTACTGGTAATCCTACATAAGTTCAAATCCTGGTGAACACGCTTGTTCGGTGAAAGTTTTCTACGTTCAATGTGAAGGAAATCTAGTTTTCCTTAGAAAGTCCTCCCTGATAGTTTCCGTCCTCTTGCGCAGATGCCAATTCCATTAAATTTTCTGCATTAAACACAATTGTAATTCTTTCTTTTTAAAGAAATCTCAGGGGAAATAATTGTAAACATCAGATTCAGTGCGATTATGAATTATTATTTTAAAGTAGTTAAAATTTTGAGTGGGAAAAGCATTTTTAATACGCTCATAAACAACCCCTCCTCTAAACTGGCATCAAACTGTGTCGATTTCTAAAACATTCTATATAAATACGTTTCCAAAAAATTCTGCTAAAATATTAAAAGTTGTATTTGTAGAGCATTTATTAGTTAGATTTGTGACTACCTACTGAACTTTTGGTTTTCGTAACCTATAAGGCATTTTCTCCCGCCTTCTTAGCATACCTTCGTGGTGTAATGGTCAGCACGCACGGCGTGTATTCGAGAGGTTGGTGGTTCGAGTGCCGGCGAAGGCGTTGCTCCTATTTCACATGTCCTGCTTCGAAATAACTTTATGTTTCTATAGTGGCACCCAAACCAAAAAAAAAGGTGGTGGATGATGATTCTCCGCCGCAAGGATTTGGCGATTCGGTCCCCTAATCCTCAGTCGCCCTTTAAAAGTGGGAGTATATATGGTATTTTCTCCCGCCCTTTTAGCATGCATTCGTGGTCTCAGTACGTTCGGCGCGCATTCGAGAAGTCCGTGGTTCGCGTCCCGGGTAAGGCATTGCTCATTTTTCATGTCTCTTGCTGTTAAAAAAAAATGTAATGTCTCTAAAAACCTTCCATTCATCAGAATAGTAATAAACTCATGAAGCATAGGGGTTAGGGGGGAAAAGAAATTTTAAAGAAAAGATTACTTTTACAAAATGACTCAAAATTTCTTGAGACAGTATAAGTAGTTATATAACTCAAATAATTAAATATTTGACCTCTTAATTTTACCAGTATTTCTGTATAGAAATAAAACATTATTAAATATCTTTAATGAGTCTCATAGATAGTGGAGCACATCGAGTGAGCTTCACAATATTTTCAAAAGCAGCCACTTTGACAAATGAACAGAACTGTCGGGAATCGCTTATGAATGTCACTTACACGTTTCATAATGCCAAGAATGTTATAAAAATAACGGTTATGCTATATCAACAACTTACCGATCTTTCCAAAGTGCTTAAAAATAGAGCTGTTCCAAAAATTGTATTCAGTTCATTCACGGTGTTTAATCAAAAGCTCGTCGTCGATTTTTGAACTGCTTATCGATAAGCTATTGAATTCAGATTTTGTACAATTACGTTTACGGATGATAATAATTCGATTTAGAGTTTTTAAAATTTAATGTCGAAGAAATTTTTTGCGCATATTTCCATTTATGAATAAACTAAAAATCTTAAATTTTTAAGTTTGCATCATTTTACAGAGCGTAAAATAGCTTTTGAAATAAAATTTGCATGAAATTTGTAACCTAATTTCTGATTTGGGGGCGAATTTTGTTTTAAATTTATATATTTTTTCGATTATTTGAGGTAAAAGGATACTTGGAAGTAAAAGACTGAACCAAAAGTAATAATAATAATAATAATAATTTATCGCATAGATTAATGGTAATAAGAGATTACTTAATAGCTTCTTTGCTAAATTCCTGTACAGTTTTATAAGAAGAATCATAGGTTCTTAAATTACGAAATCAAATAATTGAATCGCATTGTCAGATGTATAATATTTATAAATTTATCAAGACAGCCTCACGTTTTTATTATTCGTGATATAAATTTGTAGAAGAATTTTTTAAAGAGAATTATTTAACCTCGTATTCCCATTAAATTACACGATACATTATTTTTAAAACAAAGGGCGTTAGCCGAGAAGGTCTATTAACTTCATTTTTTCATTTTCCGTTGAAAACTATGTCAGTTCACTTTTCAAACCGTTGCTACCACATATTACAGGCCTGTATTATATTTAAAGAAATTAAATAATGGTTTTGGTTTATTAGATTACGGCAGAGCACTCGAGGGCTATCTGCCTTGAAATTAAATAATGAATAATCTGCATAAATATATGTATGTTTCTCGCATTGTGATAAAACAACGGCACCTAGACCCATCCAATTTTGAATAACGTACATTTCCACCCGAATATGGGCATCTCGAAGCCGAGATTTGGATTTTGTTTTATTATATGTTTCCTATTTCGTAAAACTTCAATGAATTTTTTATTAAGAAACTCAACGATTTTAAAGCGAGCAAAGACAACACTGTATGAAAATAATAACATAAAAAATTATCTTCAACGCGCGAGACTGTGTATCGGAAATTCTAAAGATATGCTCATTTAAAATTTATTTTGCGGTATTGATGTTTAACTGAAGTTTTATGGTTTAAGTGCGAAGAACATGATATTTAAAAATAAAGGTAACCCACAAACCGTTAAAAAACGCCCTTTGGGCGTAATGTAAAATCTGAAAGATTTGCATTCTCAGATTTTTATGTTTGCATTTATTGCTTTTATTTTTCTCGTTTTAATTCATTAATGCTCTTATAGGTAAACGTTCATTTTGTAAAAAATTCTATTTTTTATTCAATAACTGCTCTAAAACGGAAATTCTTAAAAATCCCTTTATATATGCATCCACTTTGTAACTGGTAATAAATTTGTTTCTTTAGAGTCAGTGTAAGGCCTTCATCCCAAAACATCAAGGAGATTTCTCCTCACGCTAATGACAGCCATTACCCATTGTCGTCAGGATTGCATGGACCCTTGTCGCCTTAGGCATTGGGGGTTGGAAGACATACAAAAATACGGGCTAGTCCTTTTTGGCGTGTTTTTTCGATAATACAAAAACACGGGACTGTCCGTTTTCGAGAGTACATTTAAACTAACAATAATCCGTAACGAACCGTTAAGAAACCTGCATAAAAGAACGAGAAAATCCGGGTGAAACCGTTAATGGGTTAAAACATTGCCCGCAGATTTGGTTTTGGAATATAATAAAACAGTTCGAAAATCAAATTACGATTTGAATCACCTAGTGGAATTTCTTTCTCAGCAATTAATTGCACGGGAAAAAACAGCTTTGCAATCGAAAGAAGCGGCGTCAATTTCTCCTCCCCCCCCCGACAAACAAAACACGAAAGCAAGCTGTCAACTTGGCATGATAAACGGGTACCAGATGTATCGTCTGCCTCGCAGTTGCTGTTTACAAATGAGAATCAAAATTAGAAACATTCGAACTGCATATTTTGCGATTCAGATCATGAAAGTTCTGAATGTCGGAATGCGATTCGTTTAACCTTAGATGAAAAAAAGCAAAAATTGCTGAAGCACGGATTCTGTTTTAAATGTTTGAAACGGAACCATATTTACCGCTTATGCAAAACCAAAGTTAAATGTTCCATATGCGGTAAAGCTCATTTTTCAATAATGTGTAATACTGTTAAGGATGATTCTCACGGAAATAATTCTACAGACATTATTGGGGATGAAAATAATAAAAAAGACTGTGTTCTGACAAATAAGTCTTGCATGCAGTTAGTAAATTTGCAAACTTTAGTAGAAAAATTCGTGGGGATGGGATTGGAAAATATGTGAGAATTTTAATAGATAATGGTTCCCAGCGATCCTACATTTCGAAGTATGCAGTTAGTATAATGAATTATAAAACAAGTGGTAAAGAAGAATTAGTCCATGGTTTGTTCGGAGGAATTGAAAAGAAAGAAACTCATAGTAAATATTTAATTAGATTGAGTAGTCTTAAAGGTGATTATCACTGTAATTTTCAGGTTTTGAATCAGGATAAAATATGTACTGACATTCCTCAAATTCGTAGAGATACATATCGTACTGAACTGCGAAAACATGGAATTTATTTAACTGACATGCAGAATAAATCTGTGGATTTGATGTATGAAAAATCACCTTTAGAAATTCATGTTCTCTTAGGTGCAGATGTGGCAGGAAAGCTTCTAAGAGGGAAGGTTAGACAACTAAAATGTGGGTTATCATGCGTATACACTAGATTAGGATGGACAATGATGGGGAAAACTGAAAAGCGTGAGTTCTCTAACAGTACGAAAAACTGTATTGTCACTTCATGTTAATGATGCTAAAATTTCGGATTTATGGTGTCTTGACTCGTTAGGAATAACGGATCCTGCTACAACCCACACAAGAAAGGAAATTGATGAAATCACTAAAACATATTTTCGTCAGTCATTAAAGAGAGATAGTGAGGGTAGATATCAAGTCTCTCTTCCTTGGTTAGAAGGGCATGAGGTTTTACCTGACAACAGATTATTAGCAGAGAAAAGGTTAAAATCCTGCGTCAAAAATCTTCAGTCGAAAAACTGTCTGAAAGAGTATGAAAATATTTTTAACGAATGGGCTGAAGAAGGTATTATAGAATCTGTTGAAGATAAGAAAACCGAAAATTGTCATTACCTACCACATAGGGCTGTAATTAAGGAAAGTTCAACCACAAAGATTAGACCTGTGTTCGATGCCTCAGCGAAGGAGGAAAGGAACGGTGTGTCCTTAAATGACTGTTTAGAAAAGGGCCCAAATTATTTGGAATTAATACCGAGCATTTTAAACAGATTTCGCATAGGTAAATACGGGGTTATCTCAGATATACATAAGGCCTTTTTGAAAATAGGTGTCTGTCCTCGAGATAGAGACTTTCTTAGATTTCTCTGGTGGGAAGAATGAGATTCCGAAAAATTGAAAATATATCGACATAAGCGCGTTGTGTTTGGCGTTAATGTCAGTCCTTTTTTTCTCGCTGCTACACTGAATTATCATCTCGAGAATGTTCCTGAACATCAACAAGAGGTAGCTAAGAAATTAAGTGAATTAATGTACGTCGACAATTGTGTGGCCAGCGTTGATACTATTGAAGGACTAAACACTTTCATTAATGTGTCGAAGGAAATTATGTCCTGCTAAACTTGATTTAAGGGGATGGTGTTACAATGAACCTAGCGGTGAAACTTTAAAAGGAAATCCTTGCAATGAAGACTCCGATAAAACCGTATCAGTTCTGGGGTTGAAATGGAATTTATCAAATGACACTTTGTCCTGTGACTTTAAAGATAGTTCTGTGAAACAGCCTGTCAGCAAAAGGAATATATTGTCAATAGTACACAGGGTTTTCGACTCGATTGGGTTTACAGCTCCTGTTACTCTGATTCCTAAGCTAATGCTTCAAGAATGCTGGAAACAGAAGATTTCATAGGATAACAATTTACTTAAAAGCATTTCTGACAAATTCGAAAGTTGGAAAAATAAACTGCACAATTTGGAAAAAAAAGCTATAGCCAGAAGAAGTTTTGCTGACTTCGAAAGAATTTCCGATTTATCTTTACACGTGTTTTGTGACGCGAGTAAATCTGCTTATGCCACATGCATTTTTATGCAAAGCTGTAATGAAAATTCCGTTACATGTCAGCTCATCTCAGCTCGATCCAGAGTGGCACCTATCAAGCCGATTTCCATACCACGACTAGAGCTCTTAGCTTGTACGATTGGTGCTAGATTGGCACAACGTGTTGAGGAAGATTTGAAACTAAAAAGCTTGCCTATTTATTATTGGAGTGATTCTATGGATGCGTTATTTTGGATAAAAAAGAATGAAAATTGGGCCGTTTTCGTTCACAATAGAGTGAAAGAAATCCGTACTCTAAGTAATCCAAACGACTGGAATTATATTCCTGGAACGCTAAATCCAGCGGACCTCCCTTCCCGAGGATGCAGTCCGGAAACCTTAGTCAAATCGAAATTGTGGGAGGGTACCGATTGGTTGAGAAATGATCCAGAAAAATGGCCTACCTCTGAAATTGTATCGAATTTTGACATTATAAATGCTGAAAGAAAGAAGACAATAATTTCTGCAGTTAATTCGAATGCTATGACTGAAGTTAATTTTGATAAGATTTCTTCGTACAATACCATTCTAAAGATAATATCTTGGAGCTTCCGTTTTGTTAAAAATGTCAGACTAAGTCCTAATGAAAGAACTTTTGGAACAATTACAGCGGAAGAAATTAAAGGAGCCTCAATTCAACTCTTTTGAGATTAGTGCAGAGTGAATCATTTTCTGGATTAGATGACAAAAGATTACGTGTACTTCAACCAATGATTGATTCTAACGGAATCCTTAGGGTTAAAACCATAATTCTGAGAAGAGATGATACAGAAAATTTTCGATTTCCTATTATTCTTCCTTCAGATCATCCTATTGTAGTAAAATTAATTAGAGCTAAACATGAAATGAACAATCATGCAGGAGTACAATTTTTAATATCCGCTTTACGAGAACAATATTGGATTTTGAAAACACGAAAGACTGTCAAGAAAGCTATAAGAAGCTGTGTTGTATGTCAGAGGTTCGATGCTAGTTCTTCGAAAACACCTATTGCTCCTCTCCCTGAAGACCGAGTAAGAGAAGCAGCAGTCTTTGAGATTGTAGGTGTTGACTTGACTGGACCGTTGATATTGAAGGGAAATCAAAAATCATGGATAGTGATTATGAAGTTCCTTCCCCTGATGAAAGATGAAGAACGGAAGTGACCTACCCCGGAAAAACCGGTCGAGGCAGGCTGGTGGTGGTGGGGGGGGGAAGGAAGACTGGACTGGTTGGCACTGGAAGTTGGACCGGCAAGCATGCCGTGTGAGAGTATAGAGAACTGAAACATGTTTTAATTTCTTTTGCGCGCCTTATATATATATATATATATTGTATATAGTTTATTTTACAGTGTATTCGTTGTATGGCGTATCAATAGTGCAGTATGTGTAATAAATTAGTGAAGAAAATGTCAAAGCGGACAAGTGTTATTTTACCATTATGGTAAGTTCACACAGAAGAACCCACCTTGTGTTTGAACGAGCGCGAGGCATGACAGTGATTTTTACCTGTGCTGTTTTTCGCGCAGTACATTTGGAATTGATTTTCTCACTATCAACCGAAAGTTTTCTGCAAGCGCTGAGACGTTTCATTGCTACACGTTGAAGACGCAGTTGAACATTAAAATTTGTTGCATTTTCAATGTGGAGCAGTGTATATATACACCCACTCTGCTACTCGGCTCAGTGAGCTCATTTTTTAAAATTCTTACATGTTGGCAAATTGAGCATTTTTTGCTTTAAAAATGATTGAATAATGTAATGCTTATCTTCCAGTTAAGGTTTCTATGCCTTTAGTTAATCTGCATGCAGTAGTTGTAGAATTATCGACATTTTAAAAGTTGTTTAAGTGCGGCTAAGCCTAATTTTTCTTACCATAGCAGCCATATTTGTTTACATTCAAAACTTAGCAGAATAGGGATTTAAGTCTTTCTGCACTTTCAATGTCTTTTTGCTGAGTAGGATCAAAAGGAAATTTTTAGTTTTGTGAATCTGCCTTCTTGCCCGCTGGTCGAATTGTTTGTTTTTGCGTAGAAATTCAAATTTTAATTATAAAAATTGCTTTTTAATTGTTTTAACTGTATTTGTTGTTTTATATTTTTCTACATCTTTCAATTTTTAATAAAGATGTTTTGAGATTCGTGTATTCTTGCCTTGCGGCGAAGTGAGAACTGAATTAATTGAATGAGAAATATATCTCTTTATGAAATTCGAGGAAATAAGTTTAAATAAAATGCAGGAAACAATGCGTATAATTTAATATTCCGTACAAGGATGTCATGTGATGTACACATCAGATTCGTTTTATATATTTTCGCTGTATTTTATTTAATTTTATACGAAAATAATACTTCTCTCTTTTATATAGTTTTCATGAATCAGAAAATATTCTAAATGATAACAATAATAACGAAGATATAAGAATAGATTTCATCTGAAAACACAAACACACACACACACTAGCAAATACAATTCGCTTGTTATGTATTTGAAATAATACACCTAATTCTGTTTTTACACGACAGATACGTTTCTGAAGAAAACGAAGTAAAAATATTCGTTTAAAAATGACACGAGGGAAAAAAAGAGTTGTTCAGCAAAAATAATTTTAAAAAATCCAAAATATTCGTTTAAAGCATATTAATTTATAACAGATTATGTAACGAAAATGTATTTATGTAAGTTTTCATTTGAAATGAAAAAAAAAAAAATCATGAAAAAGACTCTTTTATGCATAACAATATTTTACTCATTTTTCATTTTATGACAATAAACGGCGCAAACGCTTGCCTACACCTGGAATATCTTTGATATCAGTGAAAATTTTGTGAAATCACTAGAAATCATTGTGGAATCACATTTTATGGAAACTATGTTAGAAATTTTTCGTCTTTATCCTCTGTTAATGAAATTATTTCCGTGATTTCTTAAGCAAAATCAGTACGAATCTCCTCCTTTGCTAATTTTTCGCAGTTTTATAAGTTATATTAGTTATTAATCATCGATTTAGTGTTTTGGCTAGCCGTTATATGGTACTTTGTAAGAGGCTGTTAACAACTTCAATTCACATTCAACACGCCCAACAACGGCTGAGCGGTAAAATCGCTGAACACTGGTAGTTACGACCTGGTTTCGATTTCAGGCGAACGAACTGGCTGCTTCGGCGTTTCAGTTCTGAGTGCTTTTGTAATGATGATTTTGTAATCCAACTTGATTGATACAATCCATGATTTGAGAATTTAATTAAAGCAATTCTTAGATAATGCTTTGGTCCGCCCGTGTTAAATAAAAATGGTTAGGCTATTCGAATATGGGAAAATCGCAAAGACTATCTGCCTAAGAGGAAGGATGCTTTTGTAGAGAACTTTCTGGGGGAAACTGGCTCCCGTTAGACATGGGGAAATTAAAAAAAAAGCAACCCTGCGGCCAACCCATTGGCCTGAATTCAGAATTAAGACAGGTCGGGCTATCAGTTAAGCACTCGGCCACTGGTGGGGCTAAATCAAAATAACACAAGATGATCAAAAAGAAAATGAAATATTTATTTTAAATTCGTGTTAAATCAAATCAGTGTAAAAAAGGTTCGTACAAAAACCGAATTTTAGACCAAAAGGGACGTTAGTTCTGAATCACTATAAATGGCGTATCACCTTTCAAACTGCCACCAAATATTATCGCCCTTTATTATATTTCAAGAAACTAAATAATGACGAATCTGCATGAATATGTGCCTGTTCATTGCAATGTGAAAAAACAACGGTGCCTAAAGCCATCAAATTTTGAATAACGTAGCCCTCCCCTCGAACATGGGCCTCTGGAAGCCCGAATCTTAAATTTGTTTTATTATCTATTTCATATTTTGAAAAACGTTAACGAATTTATGATTAACAAACTCAACGATTTCAAAGCAAGCAGTGGCAGCACTGTACGAAAAAAGCATTTTTATCCCTAGCCCGCAATATTGTCTGCCGGAAGTTGTATTTATATGCTGTTTATGTCGCTTTTAAATAATGCTGTTTGCTGTTTTAAAGGTATGCTGTTTTTAAATATTTTGTGATTTTGCTGCTGAATCGAATTTTATGCGGCGTAAGCGCTGAGAAAGTGATTTTTAATAAATAAAGTAAACATACAAAACGTTAATAATAATAATAATAAAAGAGTTTTGCTAAGCCATCTTTAGTGAGAAAACTGGACATTGACACAATGAATTAAGAAAAGACTGGAAAAAAATTGAAAACACTCAGTACCACCACTACATTTTGTAATGATTATTTTTAAATTTCTGGATAGAAATATTAAAATATTAATAATAAATCTGATAATAAAAAAATCTAAAATAAACTTTCTATTCAATATTTCTATTTAGGGGCCAGGGGCGGCTGTTCCGTATGCCCCTGCCTCAGTCAGGCTCTGAGGCTTTGCCGTTTTAATGGCGTAGAATGTTGATCCGTACTGAAAAGCAATCGGGCCCAATTGTGCCTATTCAAGAACATTTACATTTTTGAAATTATTACGATGGGAAGAATAGCATGTTAAGGGCATGTTAAAAGCATGTTTACCGACAAGTTAACGGCAAGAGAATTAGAAGCAAAAGCGCGCAGTTATCCAACATGCAAGCTCACGAAAAGAAAGGTTTTAGTTCATAGCATATGACTTGCGTAACGATGATGATGTAGCTGATTCCGTACTTGAACTCAAAATTTAGAGTTCAAGTTCGGAATCAGCTACATCAACATCGTTACGAAAGTCATATGCTATGAACTGATCTAGAAATGATGTGGTCGAGAAAAAAGGTATTACTATTTTTAGAATAGAGAAGAAGAATTAAGGAGTTATCGCTAGGTTAAATTATAATTTTGATTTACATATTTTTATCTCACATATGTATGCTTAAATATATGTTTATATATATATATACTACGCTAAAGTAGCAATCATTAAAAACGTAAATTAATAGTTAATTCCAGTACTCTCCAATAAAACTATAATAATGTAAATAATAAATTATATAAAGATGACATAGAATAATAATAATCACAAAGCAATAAATTTGAAACATTTTGGGAGTGGAAATTAAAATTTAAGAATTACATTTAGAATTTTTACATTCATTGCAAAATAAAAACTGGGAAACACAATGATTGGAAATAAAACAAAACTTTTAAACATAATTAAATACCGAGATAAATATAGCTATGATTTTTATTTATTAAATGAAGGAGGACTCGTCTAGATTAGGCTATTCCCTTAGCAAAGAACTAAATTATCAGCTTTTATTTATTTAACTATGCTTAAAATTATCCTGTTTTATTTCCATTCATCACTTTTCGCAATTTTAATTTATCATGAATGTCAAAAATTATAAATATTTATTTAATTTTCAGCTCCAAAATCTTTCTAATTGATCGCTTTGTAGTTATTACTATTATATGTCCTCTTTGCATGATTCATCCTTTCTGAGTGAGTTTTTTGGCGCAAAAACCAATGATGATTATGATGCGCCAAACAAAAGGTGGGATGACCTAATTTAATGAAATGAAATACTTATTAATAAAAAATTTTAAAAAGCTACATGTACCAAATCCAGCCATCCTTTGTGTTATAGTAGATTATTAATGGAGAGTATAAAAAATAATTATTAATTCATATATATATATAATACTTATTTTTGGCTGGCTCTGTATATAGATATTATACAAATAGCATTTTATACATAAAAAAAGATGCACTTCACGTATATGCTGGTTCTTAAAAATGTTTTGTCATGGCAAATAATAAAAAAAAGTATCATGGTTATATTTTCAGATTGTAAGTACGTCGTAGAAACTTTTGTTTTCCATTTTATGAAAAAATACTGCGAATAAAAAAAGAAAGAACGAATCTTGAAAATTTAAGCAGTAGAAAATCGCAGGGAACATAAGAGTAAACCTACAGAGACTAAAAGTACAATTTCACAGTAGAGAAAAGGTGACATTTTAGCATGCCTTCTCATGAGCGTTGCCATGACAACGAAAGAGGAAACGACGAAACTGTGATTTCTGGGGAGATTATTATTCACTGAAGAGGAAAGACGTAAAACTCGACAGTTAAGAAACCAAGTCACGCATCTGATATTGCATGGATTTTTCCTACTAAAGTATTTATAGCGAAGCAACCATAGGCTTCTCTAATATAAAACCACGCAACAGTATAGTTTTCTTGTTTGCAAAACAAAAATATTTCCATACTCCAAAAATACTTCAGCTCATTCATGCTTGCTTTCTTCCACAAATAGTATTAATCATGTGTTATTTTTGAAATAATATAATATAACATTTCAGAGCTTGCCGTTACTCATCGCTTTTATCTTCTAAAATAGTTTTATCTTCGGTCACCACTATTTTAATCATATTTAGCTCTCTTAAGCAAGAAAATATGGTGCAGTGAATTCCCCTTCAATTTTTAAACTTTATATATAATATTCGTTTGGTTTATGTGATTAAGGCAAAGCCTCGAGGGCTATCTGCCTAAGGGAAGGCATGCTTTCGTGGAGGACTTTCTAAGTAAGAAACTGACTCGTATAAACGCTAGAAATGGGGGAAAAATACGAAAACGCCCACGCGGCCAGCACGTTTGTGGGGTTTATATATAATATTAGGAACTTGCGAAAATTTGCCAGAATGCAAACAAGTGCAAGTTACAACTATTTGAAAGTTTACATTTTTTTAATACAGCTTTGTAGATTTAAGGAGGTACATATTCACAATCTTAAAATGTATATTAAAGCAATGCAGCTAGATTTAAGTAGAAAATGATTAAGTCCATCGAAGCCGTTGTGTACACTTTGCTTAAAAATGCCATTTGCGAACTTTAAATTAGGCCGCGCTAATCTAGGATTTGCACGTCACCGAGTGACCCATTAATAATTTCAAGAGACCCACTTGAGTTCCGAAAATAAAGCATAATTTGTTAAAATAAATTATAAAACATAAATATGAAGATAGCACTTAAAGAATACATAAAAAAATTAACAGAAAATAAATAATAACAACGACAATTGCGTGATTACAAAGTTGCAGAACGAACATGCATTTTTATTTTTTAAAATTAAAATTGTAGCATAATTTCAAGGATAAATCGATATCTGGCGGCACCGATTCATAATAAAAAAAAATGGCTTTGTCATTTTGTTTGCGTTCGGTTCGACTTGTCAATGCGCGCAAATATTTTAACACATGAAATTTATTTTAAGTAAGAACAGGAAAAGCTTAACTACCGAAAATTTAGACACTTGTACTCGTTATAAAGACGACTAACTATAAGCCAGACTTGACTAAACTAACGTCACAAGCTCACCATGAAGGGAGCCACTGATATCAAACAGAAAAATAGAATTCATTTAGTTATGTTTGTTTTCATAATAATTATAATTTTAATTTGTATGTTTAAAGCGTGTTGTAATTATTTTCTGAACAAAATTTATCTTAATATTCATCAACAGAGACTGTTTTAAAATGAAAATGTTACTGATGCGAAAAATACACTGGTGTGCAAAAATTAAGGACGAAGTCGAAAAATTAGCATAGCAGCTGAACGAAGAGGCAGAGCGGACAGAAAGACCAATCAGGAGATTAAGTAAGGTGATGTACGATAGCACATGCGCAGATATGCAGGTAGACGTAATGGGGGAGTGTCTGAGTAGTATAAAGCATGTTGTCGGTGTAAGATCAGTATTTCTGGCAAAGAGATTGCACGCCGTATAGCAGTTAAAATCACACCGAGTTGCTGCCTCAGCGAGAAATGGCGAATAATCAATCTGTTAGACGACATCTTGGTGCTTTTACCCGAGGTCGAATCATTGGGAAGTTGGAGGAAGGCCGCAGTGTGACAAGCGTGGCTGCAGAGTTCGGAATTGCTCACAGCATCGTTTCACGACTTTGGAGACAATTTCAAACTACAGGAACCGGGGGTTTAGTAGTGGTCGTCACGAGGAACCACGCCCGCAGATGACCGGTATATTGCCTTACAGGCCAGAAGAAACAGGCGGCAGACAGCGGAAGAAATCGCTAGACACACGACACAGGCGACTGGACGACCGATATCGAGTTTTACCGTGGCCAGAAGACTGCACGGTGGTGGTCTGTTTGCACGACGCCCTGTACGGTGTGTACCTCTAACACCTGCCCATCGGAGAAGGCGTTCTCTGTGGTGCCGGGAACACCGGAATTGGAGAGACAATGAATGGGGACGAGTACTCTTTACAGAAGGGAGCAGATTCAGTCTGAGTAGCGATTCTCATCGCATACTTATCTGGAGAGAGCGGGGAAGCCGCAATCATCCCTCGAACATCATTGAAAGGGACTGGTATGGAGGTGGCGGTGTTCTCGGGAGGCATCATGCTCGGTAGTCGTACAGACCTTCACATCTTCGACGCAGGTTCAGTCAATGGGACCCGTTATTGTAACGAGATTCTTCTTCCATATGTGCGTCTTTTTAGAGGCGCTATGGGTCCGCAGTTCCTTTTCATGGACGACAATGCACCATGTCATCGCACAGTAGCTGCCGAACAGCTCTTAGAGAGTGAGGATATTGAACGTATGGATTGGCCGGCACGATCTCCGGATCTCAATCCCATCGAGCATGTATGGGATTTTCTAGGCAGACGCTTGGCAGCTCGTACCTTACCACCAGTAACGAATCCGGAGCTTCGATTGTCGCAGCAAGACGAATGTGCAGCAATGCCTCAACAACTCATTGACACCCTCATTCTCAGCATGGGCAGACGCTGTGAAACCTGCCTAGCAGTCAGGAGAGATCATATCCCCTATTAAAGACCGGATGTTTCTTGCTGGACACCCATCACAGGGATGTTTCGGCCTTCAGTCGCATTGCGCTCCATGCTACTTTTTCAATAAAGCTTCTTTTTATCCCTCTGATTTCTCTTTTAGTAAGTGTTGCTTACTCATGTCCTTACGTATTGGGGATCTTACGGTATTAAATGTGTTGATTTGGAAAGCTTTTGTAAAAAGTTATATTGAAAAAACCGTCTCGTCCTGAATTTTTGCACACCAGTGTATTCTTAATACACACATTTTGGATTTTGGCTGATTTTGACCCGCAGACAAAAAAAGGTTGTCAACGCCAGGTCTAATAGCTGAAAAAGTTTATTAGTAAATGTTTCAATCGTTTAAAAATAAAAAAATCTTAAAATTGAAAAGAAATTACAATCTGATTTTTGTTATCAAGATTATATTTTAACATCTTAAGCTACGTAATTACTAGAGGCTGAGGGAAAAAAAAAGAAAAAAAAAAAAGAAAAAAAAAAAAGCAGCTACGCTTTGGAAAAGAATGGTATGTCAGCTCTGATGTGTTGTTTATATCTTGACGATTACGCGGACAGGATGGATTAAGTGTTCGACCTGCTATCCCAAGCGCAATGTGAATACGAGTCAAATTGTCTAAGAATGTTTCCACGAAAACATTCTTCGTAAAGCAGATAGTCTTAAATATTTGCTATACCAACGACCTAAGCTAGCACAATCTTTCAGTACTATTTATTCACATAGCTAAGCAAATTGCCAATTCATGTGGCACACAATCAATCATGTATCTTCCAAATTATAACAAATATTTTATACACAGCATGACATAGCTAGCTATTTGAAAACAAGATATACTTTTTAATTATACTTACATAATTATCCAGATCAAAGCGTTTTATAAACATACATAAAATTTGTATAATTTACAAGAAATGAAAGGCACCATGTACTTATTAGAGGATAAATTTCTGAATGATTCCGCATATTTTTTGTTATATTGAATTATTTTAATCGTATAAGAAGCTTATATCCTCCCGCCAAAAACGACACAATATTTGCCGATTTGTCATGCCCTCTTACACGCAGATAAATGCATTGGTCAACTAATCATCTTCTTGCCGTAAAGACGTAGAACGATATTGTTCCCTCAAAGATGTGGGAAGGCAACAGAAACAGCATGTTGAATTCAAATCCGGAGAAGGACATCTGCTGTTAAACGCGATAACGAATGGTTCTGTGAATTGTATTTACATTTGATTTATTGTTAGATAGAAGTTGGTAGTTCACAAAGCCGTAAAACCTTTTACAAGTTCATAACAAATAAACTACGTAAACCAAGTCAAATTTCATTACAAATTATTTTTCACAGTTTTCAAAAATGATCATTAAGTACACCTTTGCTGAAAGGGTGTGAGCGTCATGCGATAAATCGTTTTGCATACACCAGTATAATACGGCTGACTGACCACAGCAAAACATCTGTGACATGGTTGCAAAGATCCTGGAGATCAGCAACGAGAAACACAACAAATATCCTTAAACAACATTTGTAAGAAAATGTCACATGAGATCAAATTCGAAGGCTAATGCGCAACTGCATTACGCATCATCTCCTTCTACTGTGCGGCCTATTCATCTTACTAGTTAATGGCGATTGAAATATCCAATAAATCAAGTAAAATACGTGTTATGGCGACCGTGTGGCTATCGTGATTTATGGCTCGCAGTTGTTCATTGCTTTCGGTATTAAGCGGAGGCTTTCTCATGGCGACATTTACGGGTCGAATCAGAAGTGCGATGCGAGAAGACGTTGGCTTCGGGATAGAACTTGAGTCCGTTTAATGTGAGTGGAATCCTTTATCGCTAGGGCAAAAGAGCTCTTATGAGCCAGATTCAAGAATTTTGACAATTTGAGAGCGTTGAGTGGCTCCGCGGACGCCGTAGTGTTTTGTGTTTTAAAGCTATGTCAAGGACATTTGAATATAGTGAATAGGCTGTAAAGGATTTGCTTTGAAAACAAATTTCTTGACATGTAGACAAATTCTAGAATTTATAAACTATTGTAGCCATATAATACACAATACAAAATTTCGACAGGTAAGTGATATATTGCTTTAATTTTCTTGCTGCAATATGAACTACAGATGACAGTTTTTAATTTCGTTAGCCATCATTTTGATTAAGTTTTGAATGAATTAAAATTAATTTCATTCATTAAATAATTGTTAAAACAACAAAGGATAAAGAAATAAGCATATTATGATTTTTTTTTCTTGAAGATGAGTGATTCCTGCCATGCTCTTTTGAAGTTTCCTATTAAACCAACATCTGTTTTTTGATTTACTTTTAACTAAGTTCAAACTGAAATTATCATTAAACTCTAGTCCCTGGAATACAATTTAAATTACAACTTAGATTTTGTTACTATTATACAAGCTGTAGATTTCAATAAGTACATAACTTGTTTTCACTTGCATTTACACTTCCTGTATAACAATTGCAGTGGGTCATAGCAGCCAGCTCATCAAAGCCACGAAACGTTGGTTGACGTCGAGATCCGTTTCCGGAGGTGGAAGTGTCTGGCTGCTTGTATCATTCATTCTCATGTGCAAAATAAATAAAAGCAAATTTCTTCCAAAATGTGCTTCGCTAAGGGATTCCTCTTCTTTATGCAAATATCCTTAGACTGCTTTGATACGAGTAAAATAGTAATTCAAATTAATCCTAAATTATTTCATTTCTGTTCGGGCCGTTGTGAAAGAGAGCTAATTCAAATAGTTGGGAATCTAGTGAGTTAAGATCAGTAAAGATTAGGACTTAAAAACTCACAACATGATTTTGTATATTTTAGCCTGAGACATTGAAAAATTGGGGAAAGGACACAATTCTGTTAAATTCAGTGCAAAAATGTTCTATCATTCCCTCTAGATACCTTAGCAATCAAGAAAATTGTATAGCAAACATATTTTTCAATCAGTAGAGCACAGCTGTAAGAGAAAAGGAAGACAAAGTGATGAAGGGATGGGAATTTTGTGAATATTATCGATAGGCCACGACGTGAAGCTGTAGCCATGTTTCGGCTACTGACGGATTATGATTGCGTTACACTGTATCTCCATCTTACTGATATTTACGATCATCCGTACTATCTTTTTTCTAATACAGTGGAGTTTACGAATTATTTCATTTCTGTTCGGGCCATTGTGAAAGAGAACTGAATTCAAACAGTTGGGAATCTAGTCAATTAAGATCAGTTAAGATTAGGACTTAAAATGAACTTAGGACTTAAAACACTTACGAACAGAGCTCAATCGCATTGTCCTGGGGCATTTCGTGGCTATTCCGAGAATCCTTGTTCTAGTTAACTTGTAGAGTTCCTTTATGTTAATTAACCAGTAATTTTATGATTCAGACCTTTGCTGTAACTCTTTTCTTATTCATGCCAGAATACAAATTAGCTCTCGTGTTTTTAAGATGAACTTTTTAGATTGTAAGACAGAATGTGTTCTGCTTCTCAAGGCCACGTTACTAGGTTGCTAGCTCAGATAAGATTTGTAATCTTCGGCCTTACATTACAATTGTTAATACTAAATCTCCATAACGGTTAGGTCGTTAACGTTAAATTGATTTAAGTAGCTTTCGGCTATTAGATTACTTGAATTTGAACTTTTACATTTGACTGTTACTTTAAGTTAAACCGCCATAAGTGGTTGACTGAACTTTAATTACCAAATGTGCCTTCTGTTCTTCTTAGTTTTAAATAAAAGTGTCTTTTACACCGATCTCAATTTCAGTTGTTATTTTAGACTTAGCGATAATTCGCTTAACGTCTACCAACAGTCTGGGCTTTATTTGCTGATTAAAAAACATATCAAACTTTATTAACTGACGAACTTCCGAGGCTAATTGCCTTATATTATTGATTTCTTGATATTTCTAATTTTATAATTTGCGCTGCCATTCAGATTGAAAAAAAGTAACGAATAGGACTTCGATAATTAAATTACATGAATAAATAACACAGAATGGGACAAAAATTGTGTCATTTATTATTGACACAGAATGGGATTTCGATAATTAAATTACATGAATAAATGACACAGAATGGGACATTGAAATGGGACAAAATAAATAAAGTTCCTTTATTAACAAAGAATGGATAAAAAAAGAGAAGGCTCAAAGCTAATCTTTCAAAACATTCAACTAAACAGCATGTTTAATATCCTAAATTTTGAATGGAAAAAAGGATCATCATTATTTTTCACTCATTTTACTGAACACATAAAGACATATGTAAATGATACTTATATTTCTAAAAATGCTTAATTCTGCATGCAGTCTGATTTTTAATCGTGGGTTCAGAGCAAATATCCCAGAATTGCATCATCTTGTGCACGCAAACAATATCAATGCACATTTACCGATACTGAACATTTCCCTAACATCAAAACCCTTATCAATAGAACTTGCATCTGCTAAATGCGTGATGATATACAAAATATGGAAGCGACCACAAGATATTAAGGCTTATAATGGATAGGTATTAAGAGGAAATGATGAGAGAGTGCTCGAAATGAAATGCGTTTCCATATTTCAGAAGCTTAATAGAATTTCCAATTCATCGGTCACGTGCTGTATCAGGGATGACATGTAATATTCGCGTATCCGTTTAAAGTAAAGGTACATTTAATTCACACTTAAGCACGCATATATAATTTTTACGCCTTTCACTTTAAATTCCTTCCTGCATTCTTAACTAAAGAATAATTTGGAGAAAAAGACAGCAAGAAAATTCCATTTAATTTATACATAAATATTTTTACCAAGTAAAAAAGATATGAATAAGTGAAAAAAAAAGTAAATGAACCGTTCTGAGAGCAATTTATTTACGAAATTTAGCTTGAAAATTACAATGCAGCTTTGCGTTTTGGGTAATAAACAAAGAAATGGAATCCAGGATGAAGATCCATAACAACAGCGAAATCTAATTTCACAGCAGATTCTTCAGTTACGATATAAAAGCAATCCTAATCTACCTTGTAATATTCAGCGTATGATATCATGATAATGTACCTCATGATTTTGTTGTAACTATATTGATTAAAAGCTCCCTTTTATTACTAAAATGTTTCAGGACTTTTAAAAATCATTTTTAATTGACTTTTAGTTCTTGAAATACAACAAAATACTAATAATTATTGGAACAAAACGTGGATTTAGTAAATGATGATAGTGCAGTCAAGTGAGTCGAATCATTTAAAAATAAAACTGCTTTGAATAATGACATAAATCACAAGGAAACACTTCTGAAAAATTTATAGTAATATGATTGAAAGAAGTAAGGAATTTTTGCTATTGTTTTTGTAAGGCTATGTTATCCAGAAAAGTCACGGTTTGGTTTGGTTTATTTGATTATGGCCAAGCATGTTAGGGCTTTTTGCTTAAGAGAAGGGCTGCCTTCCTGGAGGACTTTCTAAGGGAAACTGGCTCGTATCCACGTTAGAAATGGGGAAAACCTTGAAGCCCGTTTGCGCGAAATTGAATCAGGTCGAACTACCGGTATTCAGTGAATTTACCGCTTGGCCACTGCATGAAGTCATGAATGTTTTTCACTGCAATTAAATATGAGCTGTATTTTTAATTGAATAACATGATACATTATATTTCAGTTTTCCTCTTCAAATTAAACATTTTAATTTTCACAACGGTGATACTTTTATACATAATCACAATATCTCTGTTGCATTACAAATTTGTATTCAGCCAGAAACGCTTAGAAAAGAATTCATAAATATGAAGCTGTTGACATTGCTGTTTGCTGAGGATAAATAAGCAGATGGGCTTAATATGCATACCGAACACCTGTAATGCATCAAAAGAAAGGTAGGTAAAAGGAGACAGCATGGTCTTTTTTACTACCACTTTATAAAACAAATTATTTGCACTATTGGGTATGTATTGCGTATTGGTAATCTTGATACATAACCTTTAAAATTCACATCAGATTTATTGTGAGTGATAAGGATAGTCGTTTGGGTGAGTGAGTGAGTGAGTGAGTGATTATGGCGCAAAACCAGAGATGATTATGACGCGCCAAACACAAGGTGGGATGATTACAATTGATGTCATTAAAATTCAATAAATAAAAACAAGTAGATAAATTTACCAAATCCAGAGGATGAAGTCATATAAACACAAGTTAAAAGCACATATTAAAATTCAAGACAGAGTTTTCAAAACAAATTACATTTGGTAATAAAAGCCAGTTTCTTTTAAATAATAAAATAAATTACAATTGACCTCTCTTCCGATTAAACGGTCGAGAGGTAAGTCACAGTTATTAAAATATTTCTGGCGAAGATTATTAAAACATGGACATTCAATTAAAATATGACGAACAGATAAACAAACATTACAATTAAAACAAACAGGATCATTTTCAGCTTTGAGAAGATAGTTATGTGTGACTCTAGTGTGACCTATTCTGAGGCGAGTCAAAAGAACGTCCTCCTTACGATTTCCAGCAAAATCCCAATGTTCAATTCTTGGCTTGACGTTTCTCAACTTGTTGTGATGCTGACCATCCCAAATTTGCTGCCATTTTTTTCCGTATCTTCCCCTTGATTACACAGCAGATGTCTCTAAAAGGAATAAGGCGAGTGGACGGTTCAACAGCATATTTGGCTGCGATGTCTGCAAGCTCATTTCCCTTTATTATTGCATTTATAATTTAGTTAAATTTCTATGAATTTTGAGAACATCCACTACCACAGGATTCTGCGTGTTGGGGAAAGCTTCCAAGGATTTAAGAGCACTATACGAGTCAGTATAAACTATGAACTTTTTGTGGCAGAGCTTTGAGATGTACAAAAGACCGTAATATATTGCAGTTAGTTCAGATGTTAGGACTGAGAAAGCATGGTGCAGGCATCGGCCCTCAATGTAATCTTGAAATACAAAAGCCATCCCGACATGATCATTTGACTTTGATCCATCTGTGTATATCGGATGATAACTGCTATATTTGTGCCTGTGCTCAGCGAAGAGTTGTCTGTAAACGATCTCGTTAGTGCTCGCCTTTACGTGATGTTTGAAAATATCGAGAAGCTGGATACGTGCATTTTCCCAAGGTGGAATTTCAAAATTCTGTACTGCTTGAGGGCACATATCGGAGAGGGAAAGTTCCTCTATGACAGGGCGAAATCTTAAAGGAAAAGTAGGAACACAGGATGGACGTGTTTCATATAATGTGTTACACTCATTATCGAGTAACACAGCTTATTGGGATGTTCAGGTTGGGATAAGATATTAAAATATTGTAAAAGGGACAATTGCTCACGCCTCAGATAAAGCGATGGTTCGTTAGAGTCAACATAAAGGCTCTGTACAGGAGAAGTCCTGAAAGCTCCTGAACAAATCCGCAGACCTTGATGGTGAACAGGATCCAGTTTTAACAAAACAGATGACCGAGCAGATCCATAAACAACTGAGCCATAATCCAGTCTAGAGCGGATAAGCGCTCTGTAAATGCGAAGCATAGAGCATCGCTCTGCACCCCAGGAGGTGTTCGCCAACACTTTTAAAATATTTAGTGTTTTTAGACACTTCTTTCTCAGGTTTAAAACATGAGAAAGGAAGGTCAATTTTCGGTCGAACGTCACTCCTAAAAATTTTACTTCGGCCGCAACTGGAATAATTGTACCATTCAGATATAACTCAGGTTCAGGATGGAGACCTCGCTTCCTACAAAAGTGTACGCAGACAGTTTTCTGCTTCGAAAAAGTAAATCCCTGTTTGTCTGACCATTCTTGGATCTTATTCAGAGCCATCTGCAATTGCCTCTCTATGTATCTCATGTCTGCTCCTCGACAGCTAATCTGTAAATCATCTACATATAGTGATCCCAAGATGGTGGGAGGAAGTTCTTTTAGTACGGAATTTATTTTTAAAGTAAACAGGGTTACACTGAGCACACAGCCTTGAGGCACACCCTCTTCCTGTTGAAAAACATCCGAAAAAACAGAGCCAATCCTTACTTGAAAAGTTCTAGCGTTCAAGAAATTCTGTATGAAAATTGGTAGGTTGCCGCGCAAGTCACTCTCGTGAAGATCCCGGAGTATACCGTATCTCCATGCCTTATCATAAGCTTTCTCAATGTCGAAGAATATTGAGACAAGGTGACTTCTTCTGACAAAGGCTTTTCGAATAGATGTCTCTAATAGAAGCATATTGTCTACGGTCGTTCTCCCCTTTCGAAAACCGCTCTGATAAGGCGATATAATATTATTCTTTTCCAAGAAGTAGACTAGGCGGCTGTTTACCATCTTTTCAAACAGTTTGCAAACACAGCTGGTAAGGGCAATTGGCCGATAGTTCGAGGGATTCCTCGGGTCTTTCCCTGGCTTCGCAATAGGAATGACAACAGCTCTCCTCCATGCACTGGGAAATGTACGCTCCTTCCACACTCTATTGTAAAGTGTGAGAAGGGCACTCAGTGACTTATAGGACAGATGCTTTAGCATTTCATAATACACGCCATCCAGACCCGGACAAGACCTATGTGTCTGCAACAAAGCTCTCTTTAATTCAACCATAGTAAAGTCTCTATTGTACGGCTCAAAGTTGGAAGAGTTGAAAGCGATGGGATTTATTTCAGAGCGTTGCTTGATAGAGAGAAATGCAGGTGAATAGTTTCGGCTGGAAGAAACGGCAGCAAATGTCTCACCAATTGTATTTGCAATTTCTTCTATGGAGCTAATCACTCGGCCATCTTTTTCCAGAAAGGAAAGTGAGTGGTCTTTATACATTCCGCATGCTTTTCGAACTCTTTCCCAAACCCGCTTACTAGGCGTAGAGGATGTTATTGAGGACACATATGAAATCCAGGAATCCCTCTGGCTCTGCCTTCTTACTTTCCGTGCATTTGCGTTGGCTCTTTTAAAAGCTATGAGGTTTCGCAGAGTAGGATATCTACGAAAAATACCCCATGCTTTTTTCTGTTTTTTCAGTGCTTCATGACAGTCGCGATTCCACCACGGTTTCGAATATTTTAGTGTTTTTCCTGATGTTCTAGGAATCGAAAGCATAGCTGCCTGAATAATAGTATTAGTAACAGCTTCAACAGCGTCATCGATATGCACACCTTCTACCATTTCCTCTGTCAGCTCTGCAACGGAAGAGAAGAGTTCCCAGTCTGCCCTGTCCAGGATAAAACGAGGGACTCTCGACACGGGGTTTGCTCCTCTTCGTGCAAGAGACACAAAAATAGGATAATGATCGCTGTTGTACAGGTCATTTCCGACACTAAAAGTGCAAAATGGCAACAGAGATGGTGAACAGATGGCAAGATCGAGAGCGTGGAATGTCCTTGAAGGCTCATGGAAGTACGTATCTTGCCCATTATTTAGGAGACAAAGGCTGTGATCTTCGATCATCTGCTCAATTTGTCTTCCTCGGCAATTTGTATCTTTGCTACCCCAGAGTGGACTATGGCCGTTAAAATCTCCTATTATGATAAAAGGCTCAGGCAGCTGCTCTATTAGATTATTTAAATCTTGTTGATAAATGTGCTCATTTGGAGGCAAATACAAAGAAACAAATGAAACAACAATATCAAAATTTATTTGAGTAGCGACAACTTGGAGGGATGTCGTCAAAGGAAGTACATTTGAGGGATAATCCAGTGAGGAGAGGAGACCTACTCCTCCACTGGCACGCTCACCTGCAAGGTTATCCTTCCTGACGAAAGAAAACCTCCGAAGTTTTGCATGGTGTTCTGGTTTCAGATTTGTTTCCTGTATTGCTAAGCACACAGGATGGTACACATTTATTATAGATTTGATGTCAAGCAAATTTCGGTGGAAACCGCGACAGTTCCATGACACGAGGGTGGCCATTATGAATGGTTTTTGTTTTTCCTGTGCTGTTCTTTTGTTTTTCGTGGAAGTAGATGCCTGGGAAATTCCAGACCCTCTTCCACTTCCATAAAGTCTGAATCCGCAGATTCAGAAATCATGTCATCAAGAGAGCTATTGCTGCGACTTCTATTTTTATTTGATATTTTTTGTGTGGCAGTTTTCGGCTTACTTTGAATAATTGTTTCTTTCTTTTGTACTATATGAGTTGCATTTTCTTTTTTCTTATTGGATGTAGACGGTTGGGTTTTATTTGGTAGGGTCTGTGTGCCTATTGATGTTTGGGTGGCAACTGTACGAAATAATTTAACAGCACTGGCGTATGATGAATTTGGTCGAAGCTGTGTGCTCTGGACTAGTCTTCTGGCTTCGGCGTAAGAGATGTTCCTAGTAACTTTTGTAGTCTGGATTTCTTTTTCCGATTTCCATTTTGGGCACAAGCGAGAAAATGCTGGGTGGTCACCCTTGCAATTTATACACAAAGGCGCAGCGGTACAATTATCAGAATCGTGGCCAATCTGTGAGCATCGGGCGCATGTGAGGCTGCCACGACAAGACGTCTTAGAATGGCCGAAACGCTGGCATTGGAAACATCGCATAGGGTTTGGAATATAAGGTCTTACAGGAATATTTAGATATCCGGCCTTAATATTCTTAGGCAGATCAGGCGTGTTGAAGGTAAGGATGACGTGTTTCGTGTCTATCAACTTACCTTCTTTACGCATCTTGATCCGCCTTACACCGCAGACATTTTGTTCGGATAACTCAGAAGCGATCTCTTCTTCAGAAACATACAGAAGGTCGAATTCTGAGATTACACCACGACAATAGTTCAGTGACTTATGGGGTGTTACAGTGACATTCGCTTGCCCAAGTTTAGTAATCTGAAGTAAAGAAGCAGACTGGGTGGCTGAGTTTGTATCAATAAGCAAGTCTCCGGAGCGGAGACGCTTTATGTTTCTCGGCTCACCAATACAAGACTGGATGTATTTATTTATTACGAAAGGAGACATCTTATGCATTTCGCCAGAAGGACTAGAGATGACTAGGAAACGGGGACTATTGTGATAATTTTTTTTATTTGCATCTGTCCGTAATTTTTTTGCAGAATTTTCAGAACTAGGTTGAGTGACTGGTTTAGTAGTAGACGTTTCAGAACTAGGTTGAATGATTGGTTTATTAGTAGATGTTTCAGAACTAGGTTGAGTGACTGGTTTAGCAGTAGAAGTTTCAGAACTAGGTTGAGTGACTGGTTTAGCAGTAGAAGTTTCAGAACTAGGTTGAGTAACAGGAGTGACTTCAGTAACTGGAGTGACCTCGAAATCTTTAATTAAATATATATGTGATGAAGCCATATTGAAGAGAAGAAAGATTCGGGTGCGACGGCCCCGCCCACCACGGAGCCCAACAAGGGAACACAGATTCCTGTGTTAGGGCTAGCCGGACCTATACGCAAACTGAAGCCCCACAGTCGGCTTTCCCGAAAGCAGGTACTCCCATGCTTGACCCCAAGCCACTGACACAAGGACTAGTGACCAGCCGATTGACACCCGTGAGGACGACTAAGGTGCCTCCCGTTTAGCTGAAGCAGAGGCCGAAGCAGTGTGTTGGGGACAGTACCTCGCCCCTCAACTACCAGGACCCTCCTTTCCAGCGACACGGGTCTCCACGCACAGCAAACACGTGGGCAGTTTTCTCGCCACTCGAAACTAGAAACAAGGTCTGTTCCAGCCTCTCGTGACGAGCCCCAAACTCCGTAGAGAGAAACCACAAGGGAGAAGGGAAGGGAAAAAGTTCGAGCCAAGACGAGAGGAGACGGAAAAGAGGATAGATCACTGGGGCTCCAGGATCGTGACACCCGTCTCATCAAGAAGATGATCCCCTGAAGGGCTAGGGTACCTCGGGATTGCCACACCCGTACTCACAAAAGTGAGCCCCTTGAGGGCGATAGTCGTTTGGAATTACATTAGTTATCATACAGCTTAGCGAAGCACATACCTATGATATTCACTTAAACACGCACATTCACACTGAATCCTTTGGTGGATTACATAGGTCAATGCATTGAACAATATCGATGCATGGCAACGGAATTCACATAAAACTCATGGATATATTTAACATACGAATATGCTGAAGATAATAAATTATTCCTAATAAATATTACCTGTATTATGATTAAGTATCAGTTCTATTAAAATGTATTGTTTTAAGGCTTCTGATCCCTGCACGAATGAAGGGTAAGAGTAATTACGCTTCTGAAGTATCTGAAGTATTAATATCTTGGCGATCGATTTAAGCCCTATTAAATGAAATGCAAGCTTAATTTGATGACTTGGCACATTTCAACTCTTGTGATATTTTGGTACTTTAGTGAGTTCAGCACAAAAGATTATTTCTGGCTCAAAATAGCACAATAAATTAGGCGTTAAACCAGCAAGTATAAACTTAAATGATAGATCGTCAAAAGTCCTGTCTTGAATATAAATTAATATCTGAATTTACTGAGAGAATAGCATTCTTTTCATCGTAATTTTTAGATGTTGTTCATTTTATCAGCAGTATTAAGTACATTAATTAAAAGAAAACCGCACACTTAAAAAACTAATTCCATGGAAAATGTGATTAAATTTGTTGAAAACATGAAATCACCTTGCCAGTTTCAGAATGGCATATAAATATTACAGTCGAGAATACATTTCTTCCTAAAACAGGGAGTAGAAAATTTCCAAAAATAAAAAGTTGGAATGTAATGCATAACTTATACTGTTTTAATATTTTAAAATTAAAATAATTTTAAAAATTAAATTTGGTGACCCATTACTGGAACTTAGACTGACAGTAAAGTTGCTTCCTTTTTTTTGTTGTTGTTTCGATCAGTTAACTGAGCAGAGATTAATTTAAAGCAGTTACAAACTCCCGTTTAACATTGGATGATACGCTAAGGATAGTAACATACAGCCTATCATGCATGTTCAATAGATTTGCATATCAAAATTTAATTAGCTATTACATGCTTATACAGGGCGTCTATAATTAAAGAATCTATTTGAAAGCTGCCTACAAACTAAACCAGTGACCAGAAAATTGTGAATTTTGTGGCGAACTTAATGAATGGATGAGAATGTCTCTCAGGGAAAAAATAGTTACAAATAGCGTCACCAGAGGGCGTTTATTTTGAAAAACCTGTATTTAAAAATGTAAATCCTTGCCGATGTCATGCAGCAGCTGTTATAAAAGCTAGAAACATTCGTGGAGACTTTCTTTTCAATCTGCTCGTCGCTCATAATAACGATATGTTTACGAGATATCACTTTGTTAGTAAAATTGTTTCACCAAAACAGCCGGCACTTTCGTAATGTGTGACCTTCCCGATTCCCAGATTTCAATCCATGCGATTTTTGGCTTTGAGGACATTTGAAACATCTTGTAAGTCGTGGAAATCCAAGAACTTTATGTGACCTTAAAGCCAGCATCACGTGCTGAACATTTTTCAGCACATAGTTCGGTCAACTATGGAACATGCCAGATTGCGATTTCAGGAGATTGCTGAAAATGATGGCCATCAAGTGAAAAACATGATTTTTTCTAACAGAACTTGTAGAGTTGTAAAACTATTGTAAAGGTGTGGCTAAATGTGTAATTTATTAATATAATGCCCTCTGGTGATGATGTTTGTAACTAATGTTTTTCACTGAAAGACATTCACATCCTTTCATTAGGTACGCTAGAAAATTTCATTATTTTCTGATCATTGGTTTCGCTTGTAGACAACTTTAAAATAGGGTTCTTTTAATTATAGATACTCTGTATAATAATATCCTTTTGACTACTGCGCATTATATTAATCAAATTCCTTCGCAGAAGATTGATCGCTTTTCAACACGGATAGTTTGCCCACTGCAACTAGGTCAGCCCAACTTTTGGTTTACTGGTGCTACGTACAGCAACTACATATTCCGATGCTACATTTACCACCCATCGCAGTTATTTATTATTAAGAGTCTAGCATGTCGTTTCTGTTACTTTTTAACACAAAGATTTCTCACAGATATTAAAGATTCTGCATGCACGAAAAGAATTACAACCCATAAACAAAGAACCTAATCCGTACTATCTGTTCGATGAATGGCTTTGGAATCACAACGAATATCTGATTCTCCCTGTAATGCAAGAATACTGGAATAGCTATTCAAAGTAAATTCTAGATTTGTTTGCGAAGAGAATGCCGTCGTTATCTCAGTCTTATATACAAGAGCTATCAATTCATTTTCTGTGTTTCGTGATGGGTAAGAGTGACATTTATTCATACAGAAAGTCTTATTGAAAAAAAAAAAAAAATCTAGAAATACTAGAATCTAATACAATACTTCAATAGTTGTATCAAGAGAGAAATCTAGTTGATTCAGAATGGGTTTGCCCATGAATCGCAGATTGCATTTCTGTTATCTGATCTTATCACCGGCCATTCTTTGGCTGAATCTTCGGTATTCTCATTCTGTATTTAGATCACACGATACAAATGAGATGAAAATATGTCACCATATTTTAAAAATTAAAAGAAATATTCTGCCTGTAATTTAAATAGCGAGTTTAAATTGCCTTGAGAAAAATACAAGCGAAGTTTTAAACATATAATTCGAAAGCTACCAAATGAAAAGGAATTGAATTTTAGTAGTATTTTAAAAGTGAATGTTACACACAGATTATTATGATTATGTACTGATGATTACACAGATTATGTACTGATGTATTTTTACATCAGTTTTTTAAATCCTCACTTTATTTAATTTAATTTTTATTTTTACCCCAGTTTTTTTTTTAATATCTTGAGATTCATATCCGAATGTAGGAGTTTTAGGATACAGACATTGACTGAACATCATTTAAATATTGTAGTGTTTTTAAATGTTTAAGACAAGAAGAATTCGAGTTGAATTTGCTTCCCCTTTTTAAAGGAAGCACTTGAAACTTACTTACAGATTACTTACAGAGTACAGTGAATCAAAAACATATTTAAGCAAAACAACCTTTTAAACATTTTTTGAGAGAATATTAAACACGTATCTTATTTGTCATAACGTAAGACAAAACAAAATTGAAGAATCTTAAATTATTTTAAATTGCTAAATAAATATTAAATTATGCACTTCTTGTGTACAAATAAAAAAGTCATGGTAAAAAAATAATGTGGCACACAGATATACTTAAAAAAAAAAATGTCTTAAAAATCTTTCAGTAATGTATTGGGTCTTCTTTACTTTGTATGACTTCCCTGAATCTTCTAGGAATGGATTTCACAAGGTTTTGACGAAGCATTTATTTTATTTATTCCCGTTCTCTGGCGAGCAGTTCTCTAAGTTCTGTTTGAAATTTAAAATTTATTAATTCTGTCTTGCAAATTATCGTTTAAAAGTTTCTCCATGGAAAAGTTATTAAAGTTTCTCCATTGAATAGAACTCTGGCCTCTAAGCAGCCATTTTAGTTACCTGTGGATGCTTAGTATGTACGAAGTCCACAGTTCGCAAGTATGAGCATTATTCTTGGGAGCTTTGTCCTAATAAAATCTGCAATGCAAGAATATGTTTTTCTTAGCTCTTATCTTCATCTCTTTTAAAATATATAAATGTATAACTTTATCCCTTTTGTCATAAATAAACGTAGGAATCTGACGGCGCAAGCACTCATACAGTTACGAACTATCTGGTTGTTTTAACCACGTTTAACTGATGGAGTAAGCTTCCTTATTTGGAGCTTTCGTTACACCCTTTACTTTCAATCACTCGAAAATATATTGAAGTTACATTCATCAACTAATATAATCAAATTCCGAAAATCTTAGGCCTTTTTGAAATAGGTCTTAGCGTATTGTAATCTTGCCCTTCGATTTGCTTTACAAAGAAATTGCTTTCTTCTAACTTATTCCGCCATGAGAGTTATATATTCTTAAAATATTCCTCAGAGTTTCTACACTAGCAGACTTGATAAATATTTGTTTGGCTTCTACAGGCAGTCTGACTGTATCGGTTTTAGAATTCCAAATAATATTCCTAATGATCCTTGTTAAGTCATTAAGACTATTTAACTGTAAGATTACGTCATTTTTTCTCTTCTTGGCGCCTTGCATGGCGCAGATGTTCATTACAGCAACCCTATAAACGCTTACTCAGTTTTTTTTATTGCTGTTGTTGTTAGTAGTAAGTCATCGCTTGAAAGATGGCACGCATTTGATTAAAGTTGTCGAATAAAATATTTAGTATAGTCCACTTCTAGTTAATTTGAAATTGTTGTATAACAACGCACGCATCGCATGAACACTTTATGGCCCGCCGAGCCACAGGTAAAAGACATCGTTGCTAAAATTAACCTTTTAGAACATTTGGAATACTTTCGTTTGGTTGTATTACGCATAACTTCATATAGAGTGTTTGGAATGCTTTCGTTTTCGTGTGGATTACGCAATTAAGATTGGATACTGTGTCATCGTCATTTCCGGTGTTGCTGTCGAGAAATCTGCAATCACGGTAAGTGATAAATTATTTATTTGTTCATGATGAGTGAATTGAAAGCGATTAAAGCTAACAAAAAAAGTTTAAAATGCAATATCAGAAAGTTTGAAAATAAGGTAAATTCTACAGTGGATGAAGCAGATATTTCCTTATTGGAGTTATACGAATCAAAAATATTAGAATTTAAAAAAGGAATTAAGTAACATTTTCGATTCTTTATTTGCACATTGTGAAGAAAAGGACACTGACGAATTCATTAAGGAAAAGGAAAATGTAGTAGATAATCTCGATGAAATTCATTTGAAAATTAAAAGAAAAATTTCTGAGATCAGTTCTCAAAGGAATAGCTGTTCAAATAAAAACGGTTCGAGTAAAGACATAATTGTTTCGGATATAAAATTACCTAAATTGTCTCTTCCAATATTTAGTGGGAAAATCGAAGAATGGATTGAATTTGAGGATTTATTTTCCGCAGCTGTGCATAAAAATAGCAAATTAACTAATGCGCAAAAATTGCAATATTTAAAGAGTTCGTGTAAGGCAGACGCTTTAAATATTATTCAGTCCATTCCAATTTCAGATTCGAATTATGACATAGCATGGAATCTGTTGGTTGAGCGCTATTGCAACAAAAAAGATTTGATCAATTCTATCATAAAGAAATTAATTTCTATACCTCAAATGAGTGATTCTATTTCGTCGCTTTTAAAATTTATCGATAAGGTGCATGAATGTTTACGATCCTTGGAAGCATTGGAGCAAAAGGTGGAAGAATTTTCAGACACGTTAATTGTTTATTTATTAGTTGAAAAGTTAGATAGAAATACTCGGTGTTGGTGGGAAAGGTCACTTAAAAAAGACGAAATAGGAACGGTTAAACAACTGACATGCTTTTTGAAGGACCACGCTCTCACCCTATCACATTACACACCTCCGCATGGGGAATCGAAACGTTCATTTAATACCAAAGCTCTTACATCACTTTCGGAAAATTCAAAAAATTGTCCTTAGGGAAATCAAAAATCATGGATAGTGATTGTGAAGTTCCTTCCTCTGATGAAAGATGAAGAACGGAAGTGACCTACCCCGGAAAAACCGGTCGAGGCAGGCTGGTGGGGGGGGGGGGAAGGAAGACTGGACTGGTTGGCACTGGAAGTTGGACCGGCAAGCATGCCGTGTGAGAGTATAGAGAACTGAAACATGTTTTAATTTCTTTTGCGCGCCTTATATATATATATATTGTATATAGTTTATTTTACAGTGTATTCGTTGTATGGTGTATCAATAGTGCAGTATGTGTAATAAATTAGTGAAGAAAATGTCAAAGCGGACAAGTGTTATTTTACCATTATGGTAAGTTCACACAGAAGAACCCACCTTGTGTTTGAACGAGCGCGAGGCATGACAGTGATTTTTACCTGTGCTGTTTTTCGCGCAGTACATTTGGAATTGATTTTCTCACTATCAACCGAAAGTTTTCTGAGCGCTGAGACGTTTCATTGCTAGACGTTGAAGACGCAGTTGAACATTAAAATTTGTTGCATTTTCAATGTGGAGCAGTGTATATATACACCCACTCTGCTACTCGGCTCAGTGAGCTCATTTTTTAAAATCCTTACATGTTGGTAAATTGAGCATTTTTTGCTTTAAAAAAATGATTGAATAATGTAATGCTTATCTTCCAGTTAAGGTTTCTATGCCTTTAGTTAATCTGCATGCAGTAGTTGTAGAATTATCGACATTTTAAAAGTTGTTTAAGTGCGGCTAAGTCTAATTTTTCTTACCATAGCAGCCATATTTGTTTACATTCAAAACTTAGCAGAATAGGGATTTAAGTCTTTCTGCACTTTCAATGTCTTTTTCTGAGTCGGATCAAAAGGAAATTTTTAGTTTTGTGAATCTGCCTTCTTGCCCGCTGGTCGAATTGCTTGTTTTTGCGTAAAAATTCAAATTTTAATTATAAAAATTGTTTTTTTAATTGTTTTAACTGTATTTGTTGTTTCATATTTTTCTACATCTTTCAATTTTTAATAAAGATGTTTTGAGATTCGTGTATTCTTGCCTTGCGGCGAAGTGAGAACTGAATTAATTGAATGAGAAATATATCTCTATATGAAATTCGAGGAAATAAGTTTAAATGAAATGCAGGAAACAAATATTCCGTACAAGGATGTCATGTGATGTACACATCAGATTCGTTTTATATATTTTCGATGTATTTTATTTAATTTTATACGAAAATAATACTTCTTTCTTTTATATAGTTTTCATGAATCAGAAAATATTCTAAATGATAACAATAATAACGAAGATATAAGAATAGATTTCATCTGAAAACACACACACACTAGCAAATACAATTCGTTTGTTATGTATTTGAAATAATACACCTAATTCTGTTTTTACACGACAGATACGTTTCTGAAGAAAACGAAGTAAAAATATTCGTTTAAAAATGACACGAGGGAAAAAAAGAGTTGTTCAGCAAAAATAATTTTAAAAAATCCAAAATATTCGTTTAAAGCATATTATTTTATAACAGATTATGTAACGAAAATGTATTTATGTAAGTTTTCATTTGAAATGAAAAAAAATTCACGAAAAAGACTCTTTTATGCATAACAATATTTTACTCATTTTTCATTTTATGACAATAAACAGCGCAAACGCTTGCCTACACCTGGAATATCTTTGATATCAGTGAAAATTTTGTGAAATCAATAGAAATCATTGTGGAATCACATTTTATGGAAACTATGTGGCTATCATTAGAAATTCTTCGTCTTTATCCTCTATTAATGATATTATTTCCGTGATTTCTTAAGCAAAATCAGTACGAATCTCCTCCTTTGCTAATTTTTCGCAGTTTTATAAGTTAAATTAGTTATTAATCATCGATTTAGTGTTTTGGCTAGCCGTTATATGGTACTTTGTAAGAGGCTGTTAACAACTTCAATTCACATTCAACACGCCCACCAACGGCTGAGCGGTAAAATCGCTGAACACTGGTAGTTCCGACCTGGTTTCGATTCCAGGCGAACGAACTGGCTGCTTCGGCGTTTCAGTTTTGAGTGCTTTTGTAATAATGGGGTGAGTGAGTGATTATGGCGCAAAACCAGAGATGATTATGACGCGCCAAACAAAAGATGAGATGATTACAATTGATGACATTAAAATTCAATAAATAAAAACAAGTAGATAAATGTACCAAATCCAGAGGATGAAGTCATATAAACACAGGTTAAAAGCACATATTAAAATTCAAGAGACAGTCTTCAAAACAAATTACATTTGGTAATAAAAGCCAATATCTTTTAAATAATAAAATAAATTAGAATTGACCTCTCTTCCGATTAAACGGTCGAGAGGTAAGTCACAGCTATTAAAATATTTCTGGCGAAGACTATTAAAACATGGACACTCAATTAAAATATGACGAACAGATAAACAAACATTACAGTTAAAACAAACAGGCTCATTTTCAGCTTTTAAAAGGAAGTTATGTGTCACTCTAGTGTGACCAATTCTGAGGCGAGTCAAAAGAACTTCCTCCTTAGGATTTTTGGTTAATTCCCAGTGCTCAATTCTAGGTTTTACATGTCTTAATTTATTTTGAAGCTGAACATCCCAAAGTTGTTGCCATTTTTTTCGGATCTTTTGTTTCACAACACAACAAATGTCTGCAAAAGGGATGAGACGACTGGACAGTTCAACAGCACATTTTGCTGTGATATCTGCCAGCTCATTCCCTTTTATTCCCACATGCCCGGGAACCCAGCAGTACAGGATATCATACCCACGATTCATTAAGTTTATATGTATTTTGAGAATATCCACTATTACTGGATTTTGAGTATTAGGAAAAGCTTCTATTGATTTAAGAGCACTATACGAATCTGTATAAATTATAAACTTTTTGTAGCAGAGCCTTGAGATGTATAAAAGACTATAATATATCGCAGTTAATTCGGATGTTAAGACAGAGAAAGCATTGTGCAAGCGTCTGCCCTCCATGTGGTCTTTAATTACATATGCCATCCCCACATGATCTTTTGACTTGGACCCATCTGTATAAACTGGAAGATAACTGCTATATTTGTTCCTGTGCTCAGCGAAGAGTTGTCTGTAAATAATCTCGTTAGTGCTTGCCTTCACATGATACTTAAAAACATCAAGAAGCTGAATCCGTACATTTTCCCAAGGTGGGATTTCAAAATTCTGTACTGCTTGGGGGTGCATATCAGAGAGGGAAAGTTCCTCAATGACAGGGCGAACTCTTAAAAGAAATGTAGGAACACAAGATGGACGTGTTTCAAATAACGCGTTACTCACATCATCAAGTAAGCACAGCTTATTGGGATGTTCAGGTTGGGATAGTATATTAAAATATTGCAAAAGGGACAATTGTTCACGCCACAGATAAAGTGATGGTTCATTACAGTCAACATACAGGCTCTCGACAGGAGAAGTCCTGAAGGCTCCTGAACATATCCTCAAACCTTGATGGTGAACAGGATCCAGTTTTAACAAAACAGATGACCGAGCGGATCCATAAACAACTGAGCCATAGTCCAGTCTAGAGCGGATAAGCGCTCTGTAAATGCGAAGCATGGAGCAACGCTCTGCACCCCAGGAGGTGTTCGCCAACACTTTTAACATATTTAGTGTTTTGAGACACTTCTTTCTCAGGTTTAAAACATGAGAAAGGAAAGTCAATTTCTGGTCGAACGTTACTCCTAAAAATTTTACTTCGGGCGCAACTGGAATAAGTGTACCATTTAGATGTAACTCAGGTTCAGGATGGAGACCTCGCTTCCTACAAAAGTGCACGCACACAGTTTTCTGTTTCGAAAAAGTAAATCCCTGTTTGTCTGACCATTCTTGGATCTTATTCAGAGCCATCTGCAATTGCCTCTCTATGTATCTCATGTCTGCTCCTCGACAGCTAATCTGTAAATCATCTACATATAGTGATCCTAAGATGGTGTGAGGAAGTTCTTTTAATACAGAATTTATTTTTAAACTGAACAGCGTTACACTAAGCACACAGCCTTGAGGCACACCCTCTTCCTGTTGAAAAACATCCGAAAAAACAGAGCCAATCCTTACTTGAAAAGTTCTAGCGTTCAAGAAATTCTGTATGAAAATTGGTAGGTTGCCGCGCAAGCCACTCTCGTGAAGATCCCGGAGTATACCGTATCTCCATGCCTTATCATAAGCTTTCTCAATGTCGAAGAATATTGAGACAAGGTGACTTCTTCTGACAAAGGCTTTCCGAATAGATGTCTCTAATAGAAGCATATTGTCTACGGTCGTTCTCCCTTGTCGAAAACCGCTCTGATAAGGCGATATAATATTATTCTTTTCCAAGAAGTAGACTAGGCGGCTGTTTACCATCTTTTCAAACAGTTTGCAAACACAACTGGTAAGGGCAATTGGCCGATAGTTCGAGGGATTCCTCGGGTCTTTCCCTGGCTTCGCAATAGGAATGACAACAGCTCTCCTCCATGCACTGGGAAATGTACGCTCCTTCCACACTCTATTGTAAAGTGTGAGAAGGGCACTCAGTGACTTATAGGACAGATGCTTTAGCATTTCATAATACACGCCATCCAGACCCGGACAAGACCTATGTGTCTGCAACAAAGCTCTCTTTAATTCAACCATAGTAAAGTCTCTATTGTACGGCTCAAAGTTGGAAGAGTTGAAAGCGATGGGATTTTTCTCAGAGCGTTGCTTGATAGAAAGAAATGCAGGTGAGTAATTTCGGCTGGAAGAAACGGCAGCAAATGTCTCACCAATTGTATTTGCAATTTCTTCTATGGAGCTAATCACTCGGCCATCTTTTTCCAGAAAGGAAAGTGAGTGGTCTTTATACATTCCGCATGCTTTTCGAACTCTTTCCCAAACCCGCTTACTAGGCGTAGAGGATGTTATTGAGGACACATATGAAATCCAGGAATCCCTCTGGCTCTGCCTTCTTACTTTCCGTGCATTTGCTTTGGATCTTTTAAAAGCTATGAGGTTTCGCAGAGTAGGATATCTACGAAAAATACCCCATGCTTTTTTCTGTTTTTTCAGTGCTTCATGACAGTCGCGATTCCACCATGGTTTTGAATATTTTAGTAGTTTTCCTGATGTTCTAGGAATGGAGAGCATAGCTGCCTGAATAATAGTATTAGTAACAGCTTCAACAGCGTCATCGATATGCGCATCTTCTACCATTTCATCTGTGAGCTCTGCAGTGGAAGAGAAGAGTTCCCAGTCTGCCCTGTCCAGTATGAATCGAGGGGATCTCGACATGGGGTTTGCTCCTCTTCGTGCAAGAGACACAAAAATAGGATAATGATCGCTGTTGTACAGGTCATTTCCGACACTAAAAGTGCAAAATGGCAACAGAGATGGTGAACAGATGGCAAGATCGAGAGCGTGGAATGTCCTTGAAGGCTCATGGAAATATGTATCTTGCACATTATTTAGGAGACAAAGGCTGTGATCTTCGATCATCTGCTCAATTTGTCTTCCTCGGCAATTTGTATCTTTGCTACCCCAGAGTGGACTATGGCCGTTAAAATCTCCTATTATAATAAAATGCTCAGGCAGCTGCTCTATTAGATTATTTAAATCTTGCTGATAAATGTGCTCATTTGGAGGCAAATACAAAGAAACAAATGAAACAACAATATCAAAATTTATTTGAGTAGCGACAACTTGGAGGGATGTCGTCAAAGGAAGTACATTTGAGGGATAATCCAGTGAGGAGAGGAGACCTACTCCTCCACTGGCACGCTCACCTGCAAGGTTATCCTTCCTGACGAAAGAAAACCTCCGAAGTTTTGCATGGTGTTCTGGTTTCAGATTTGTTTCCTGTATTGCGAAGCACACAGGATGGTACACATTTATTATAGATTTGATGTCAAGCAAATTTCGGTGGAAACCGCGACAGTTCCATGACACGAGGGTGGCCATTATGAATGGTTTTTGTTTTTCCTGTGCTGTTCTTTTGTTTTTCGTGGAAGTAGATGCCTGGGAAATTCCAGACCCTCTTCCACTTCCATAAAGTCTGAATCCGCAGATTCAGAAATCATGTCATCAAGAGAGCTATTGCTGCGACTTCTATTTTTATTTGATATTTTTTGTGTGGCAGTTTTCGGCTTACTTTGAATAATTGTTTCTTTCTTTTGTACTATATGAGTTGCATTTTCTTTTTTCTTGTTGGATGTAGACGGTTGGGTTTTATTTGGTAGGGTCTGTGTGCCTATTGATGTTTGGGTGGCGACTGTACGATATGAGTTAACAGCACTGGCGTATGATGAATTTGGTCGAAGCTGTGTGCTCTGGACTAGTCTTCTGGCTTCGGCGTAAGAGATGTTCCTAGTAACTTTTGCAGTCTGGATTTCTTTTTCCGATTTCCATTTTGGGCACAAGCGAGAAAATGCTGGGTGGTCACCCTTGCAATTTATACATAAAGGCGCAGCGGTACAATTATCAGAATCGTAGCCAATCTGTGAGCATCGGGCGCATGTGAGGCTGCCACGACAAGACGTCTTAGAATGGCCGAAACGCTGGCATTGGAAACATCGCATAGGGTTTGGAATATAAGGTCTTACAGGAATATTTAGATATCCGGCCTTAATATTCTTAGGCAGATCAGGCGTGTTGAAGGTAAGGATCACGTGTTTCGTGTCTATCAACTTACCTTCTTTACGCATCTTGATCCGACTTACACCGCAGACATTTTGTTCGGATAACTCAGAAGCGATCTCTTCTTCAGAAACATACAGAAGGTCGAATTCTGAGATTACACCACGACAATAGTTCAGTGACTTATGGGGTGTTACAGTGACATTCGCTTGCCCAAGTTTAGTAATCTGAAGTAAAGAAGCAGACTGGGTGGCTGAGTGTGTATCAATAAGCAAGTCTCCGGAGCGGAGACGCTTTATGTTTCTCGGCTCACCAATAGAAGACTGGATGTATTTATTTATTACGAAAGGAGACATCTTATGCATTTCGCCAGAAGGACTAGAGATGACTAGGAAACGGGGACTATTGTGATGATTTTTTTTATTTGCATCTGTCCGTAATTTTTTTGCAGAATTTTCAGAACTAGGTTGAGTGACAGGTTGAGTGACTGGTTTAGTAGTAGACGTTTCAGAGCTAGGTTGAATGATTGGTTTATTAGTAGATGGTTCAGAGCTAGGTTGAGTGACTGGTTTAGCAGTATACGTTTCAGAACTAGGTTGAGTGACTGGTTTAGCTGTAGACGTTTCAGAACTAGTTTGAATGACAGGAGTTACCTCGAAATCTTTAATTAAGTAGATATGTGAAGAAGCCATAGTGAAAGAATAAAGATTCGGGTCCGACGGCCCCGCCCACCACGGAGCCCAACAAGGGAACACAGATTCCTGTGTTAGGGCTAGCCGGACCTATACGCAAACTGAAGCCCCACAGTCGGCTTTCCCGAAAGCAGGTACTCCCGAGAGCTTGACCCCAAGCCACTGACACAAGGACTAGTGACCAGCCGATTGACACCCGTGAGGACGACTAAGGTGCCTCCCGTTTAGCTGAAGCAGAGGCCAAAGTAGTGTGTTGGGGACAGTACCTCGCCCCTCAACTACCAGGACCCTCCTTTCCAGCGACACGGGTCTCCACGCACGGCAAACACGTGGGCAGTTTTCTCGCCACTCGAAGACTAGAGACAAGGGCTGTTCCAGTCTCTCGTGACGAGCCCCAAACTCCGTAGAGAGAAACCACGAGGGAGAAGAGAAGGGAAAAAGTTCCAGCAAAGAGGAGAGGAGACGGAAAAGAGGACAGATCACTGGGGCTCCAGGATCGTGACACCCGTCTCACCAAGAAGATGATCCCCTGAAGGGCTAGGGTACCTCGGGATTGCCACACCCGTACTCACAAAAGTGAGCCCCCTGAGGGAGCTTTTGTAATGATGATTTTGTAAATCCAACTTGATTGATACAATCCATGATTTGAGAATTTAATTAAAACAATTCTTAGATAATGCTTTGGTCCGCCCGTGTTAAATAAAAATGGTTAGGCTATTCGAATATGGGAAATTCGCGAAGACTATCTGCCTAGGAGGAAGGATGCTTTTGTAGAGAACTTTCTGAGGGAAACTGGCTCCCGTTAGACATGGGGAAATTAAAAAAAAAAGCAACCCTGCGGCCAACCCATTGGCCTGAATTCAGAATTAAGACAGGTCGGGCTATCAGTTAAGCACTCGGCCACTGGTGGGGCTAAATCAAAATAACACAAGATGATCAAAAAGAAAATGAAATATTTATTTTAAATTCGTGTTAAATCAAATCAGTGTAAAAAAGGTTCGTACAAAAACTGAATTAGGTGCATTTTTAGACCAAAAGGTACGTTAGTTCTGAATCACTATAAACGGCGTATCAATTTTCAAACTGCCACCAAATATTATCGCCCTTTATTATATTTAAAGAAACTAAATAATGACGAATCTGCATGAATATGTGCTGTCCCTTGCAATGTGAAAAAACAACGGCCATCAAATTTTGAATAACGTAGCCCTCCCCTCGAACATGGGCCTCTGGAAGCCCGAATCTTAAATTTGTTTTATTATCTATTTCATATTTTGAAAAACGTTAACGAATTTATGATTAACAAACTCAACGATTTCAAAGCAAGCAGTGGCAGCATTGTACGAAAAAAGCATTTTTATCCCTAGCCCGCAATATTGTCTGTCGGAAGTTGTGTTTATATGCTGATTATGTTGCTTTTAAATAATGCTGTTTGCTGTTTTAAAGGTATGCTGTTTTTAAATATTTTGTGATTTTGCTACTGAATCGAATTTTATGCGGCGTTAGCGCTGAGAACGTGATTTTTAATAAATAAAGTAAACATACAAAACGTTAATAATAATAATAATAAAAGAAGAGGTTTGCTAAGCCATCTTTAGTGAGAAAACTGGACATTGACACAATGAAGTAAGAAAAGACTGGAAAAAAAAATTGAAAACACTTAGTACCACCACTACATTTTGTAATGATTATTTTTAAATTTCTGGATAGAAATATTAAAATATTAATAATAAATCTTATAATAAAAATCTAAAATAAACTTTCTATTCAATATTTCTATTTGGGGGCCCGGGGCGACTGTCCCGTATGCCCCTGCCTCAGTCAGGCTCTGAGGCTTTGCCGTATTAATGGCGTAGAATATTGATCCGTAATGAAAAGCAATCGGGCAGCCGAGGCAGTATTCATCTTTATTTCAACTAACATTTGCGGCCGCAATTTCACTTGGCCCTCCAATTTTGCATATTCAAGAACATTTACGTTTTTGAAATTATTACGATGGGAAGAAAAGCATGTTAACGGCATGTTAAAAGCATGTTTACCGACATGTTAACGGCAAGAGAATTAGAAGCAAAAGCGTGCAGTTATCCAACATGAAAGCTCACCAAGAGAAAGGTTTCAGTTCTTTAAATTTTGAGTTCAAGTTCGGAATCAGCTACATCATCATCGTTGCGCAAGTCATATGCTATGAACTGATCTAGAAATGATGTGGTCCAGAAAAAGGTATTACTATTTTTAGAACAGAGAAGAAGAATTAAGGCGTTATCGCTAGGTTAAATTAAAATTTTGATTTACATATTTTTATCTCACATATGTATGTTTAAATATATGTTTATATATACACAGGTGTGCAAAAATTAAGGACGAAGTCGAAAAATTAGCATATCAGCTGAACGAAGAGGCAGAGCGGACAGAAAGACCAATCAGGAGATTAAGTAAGGTGATGTACGGTAGCACATGCGCAGATATGCAGGTAGACGTCATGGGGGAGTGTCTGAGTAGTATAAAGCATGTTGTCGGTGTAAGATCAGTATTTCTGGCAAAGAGATTGCACGCCGTATAGCAGTTAAAATCACACCGAGTTGCTGCCTCAGCGAGAAATGGCAAATAATCAATCTGTTAGACGACATCTTGGTGCTTTTACCCGAGGTCGAATCATTGGGAAGTTGGAGGAAGGCCGCAGTGTGACAAGCGTGGCTGCAGAGTTCGGAATTGCTCACAGCATCGTTTCACGACTTTGGAGACAATTTCAAACTACAGGAACCGGGGGTTTAGTAGTGGTCGTCACGAGGAACCACGCCCGCAGATGACCGGTATATTGCCTTACAGGCCAGAAGAAACAGGCGGCAGACAGCGGAAGAAATCGCTAGACACACGACACAGGCGACTGGACGACCGATATCGAGTTTTACCGTGGCCAGAAGACTGCACGGTGGTGGTCTGTTTGCACGACGCCCTGTACGGTGTGTACCTCTAACGCCTGCCCATCGGAGAAGGCGTTCTCTGTGCTGCCGGGAACACAGGAATTGGAGAGACAATGAATGGGGACGAGTACTCTTTACAGAAGGGAGCAGATTCAGTCTGAGTAGCGATTCTCATCGCATACTCATCTGGAGAGAGCGGGGAAGCCGCAATCATCCCTCGAACATCATTGAAATGGACAGGTATGGAGGTGGCGGTGTTCTCGTTTGGGAAGGCATCATGCTTGGTAGTCGTACAGGCCTTCACATCTTCGACGCAGGTTCAGTCAACGGGACCCGTTATTGTAACGAGATTCTTCTTCCATATGTGCGTCTTTTTAGAGGCTCTATGGGTCCGCAGTTCCTTTTCATGGACGACAATCCACCATGTCATCGCACAGTAGCTGCCGAACAGCTCTTAGTGAGGATATTGAAGTGACGAGTACGAAGAGAGTGAACGTATGGATTCGCCGGCACGATCTCCGGATCTCAATCCAATCGAGCATGTATGGGATTTTTTAGGCAGACGCTTGGGAGCTCGTACCTTACCACCAGTAACGATTCCGGAGCTTCGATTGGCGCTGCAAGACGAATGGGCAGCAATGCCTCAACAACTCAATGACACCCTCATTCTCAGCATGGGCAGACGCTGTGAAACCTGCCTAGCAGTCAGGGACGATCATATCCCCTATTAAAGACCGGATGTTTCTTGCTGGACACCCATCACAGGGATGTTTCGGCCTTCAGTCGCATTGCGCTCCATGCTACTTTTTCAATAAAGCTTCTTTATATCCCTCTGATTTCTCTTTTAGTAAGTGTTGCTTACATTACTCATGTCCTTACGTATTGGGGATGTTACGGTATTAAATATGTTGATTTGGAAAGCTTTTGTACAAAGTTATATTGAAAAAACCGTCTCGTCCTTAATTTTTGCACACCAGTGTATATACTACAATAAAGTAGCAATCATTAAAAACTTAAATTAATAGTTAATTTTAGTACTCTCCAATAAAACTATAATAATGTAAATAATAAATTATATAAAGATGACATAGAATAATAATAATCACAAAGCAATAAATGTGAAACATTTTGGGAGTGGAAATTAAAATTTAAGAATTACATTTAGAATTTTTACATTCATTGCAAAATAAAAACTGGAAAAAACGATGATTGGAAATAAAACAAAACTTTTAAACATAATTAAAGACCGAGATAAATATAGCCATGATTTTTATTTATTAAATGATGGAGGACTCGTCTAGATTAGCCTATTCCCTTAGCAAAGAACTAAATTATCAGCTTTTATTTATTTAACTATGCTTAAAATTATCCTGTTTTATTTCCATTCATCACTTTTCGCAATTTTAATTTATCATGAATGTCAAAAATTATAAATATTTATTTAATTTTCAGCTCCAAAATCTTTCTAATTGATCGCTTTGTAGTTATTACTATTATATGTCCTCTTTGCATGATTCATCCTTTGTGAGTGAGTTTTTTGGCGCAAAAACCAATGATGATTATGATGCGCCAAACAAAAGGTGGGATGACCTAATTTAATGAAATGAAATACTTATTAATAAAAAATTTTAAAAAGCTACATGTACCAAATCCAGCCATCCTTTGTGTTATAGTAGATTATTAATGGAGAGTATAAAAAATAATTATTAATTCATATATATATATATAATACTTATTTTTGGCTGGCTCTGTATATAGATATTATACAAATAGCATTTTAGACATAAAAAAAGACGCACTTCACGTATATGCTGGTTCTTAAAAATGTTTTATCATGGCAAATAATAAAAAAAAGTATCATGGTTATATTTTCAGATTGTAAGTACGTCGTAGAAACTTTTGTTTTCCATTTTATGAAAAAATACTGCGAATAAAAAAAGAAAGAACGAATCTTGAAAATTTAAGCAGTAGAAAATCGCAGGGAACATAAGAGTAAACCTACAGAGACTAAAAGTACAATTTCACAGTAGAGAAAAGGTCACATTTTAGCATCCCTTCTCATGAGCGTTGCCATGACAACGAAAGAGGAAACGACGAAACTGTGATTTCTGGGGAGATTATTATTCACTGAAGAGGAAAGACGTAAAACTCGACAGTTAAGAAACCAAGTCACGCATCTGATATTGCATGGATTTTTCCTACTAAAGTATTTATAGCGAAGCAACCATAGGCTTCTCTAATATAAAACCACGCAACAGTATAGTTTTCTTGTTTGCAAAACAAAAATATTTCCATATTCCAAAAATACTTCAGCTCATTCATGCTTGCTTTCTTCCACAAATAGTAATAATCATGTGTTATTTTTGAAATAATATAATATAACATTTCAGAGCTTGCCGTTACTCATCGCTTTTATCTTCTAAAATAGTTTTATCTTCGGTCACCACTATTTTAATCATATTTAGCTCTCTTAAGCAAGAAAATATGGTGCAGTGAATTCCCCTTCAATTTTTAAACTTTATATATAATATTCGTTTGGTTTATGTGATTACGGCAAAGCCTCGAGGGCTATCTGCCTAAGGGAAGGCATGCTTTCGTGGAGGACTTTCTAAGGGAAACTGACTCGTATAAACGCTAGAAATGGGGGAAAAATACGAAAACGCCCACGCGGCCAGCCCGTTTGTGGGGTTTATATATAATATTAGGAACTTGCGAAAATTTGCCAGAATGCAAACAAGTGCAAGTTACAACTATTTGAAAGTTTACATTTTTTTAATACAGCTTTGAAGATTTAAGGAGGTACATATTCACAATCTTAAAACGTATATTAAAGCAATGCAGCTAGATTTAAGTAGAAAATGATTAAGTCCATCGAAGCCGTTGTGTACACTTTGCTTACAAATGCCATTTGCGAACTTTAAATTAGGCCGCGCTAATCTAGGATTTGCAGGTCACCGAGTGACCCATTAATAATTTCAAGAGACCCACTTGAGTTCCGAAAATAAAGCATAATTTGTTAAAATAAATTATAAAACATAAATATGAAGATAGCACTTAAAGAATACATAAAAAAATTAACGGAAAATAAGTAATAACAACGACAATTGCGTGATTACAAAGTTGCAGAACGAACATGCATTTTTATTTTTTAAAATTAAAATTGTAGCATAATTTCAAGGATAAATCGATATGTGGCGGCACCGATCCATAATAATAAAAAAAAAATGACTTTGTCATTTTGTTTGCGTTCGGTTCGACTTGTCAATGCGCGCAAATATTTTAACACATGAAATTTATTTTAAGTAAGAACAGGAAAAGCTCAACTACCGAAAATTTAGACACTTGTACTCGTTATAAAGGCGACTAACTATAAGCCAGACTTGACTAAACTGACGTCACAAGCTCACCATGAAGGGAGCCACTGATATCAAACAGAAAAATAGAATTCATTTTAGTTATGTTTGTTTTCATAATAATTATAATTTTAATTTGTATGTTTAAAGCGTGTTGTAACTATTTTCTGAACAAAATTTATCTTAATATTCATCAACAGAGACTGTTTTAAAATGAAAATATTACTGATGCGAAAAATACACTGGTGTGCAAAAATTAAGGACGAAGTCGAAAAATTAGCATAGCAGCTGAACGAAGAGGCAGAGCGGACAGAAAGACCAATCAGGAGATTAAGTAAGGTGATGTACGATAGCACATGCGCAGATATGCAGGTAGACGTAATGGGAGAGTGTCTGAGTAGAATAAAGCATGTTGTCGGCGTAAGATCAGTATTTCTGGCAAAGAGATTGCACGCCGTATAGCAGTTAAAATCACACCGAGTTGCTGCCTCAGCGAGAAATGGCAAATAATCAATCTGTTAGACGACATCTGGATGCTTTTACCCGAGGTCGAATCATTGGGAAGTTGGAGGAAGGCCGCAGTGTGACAAGTGTGGCTTCAGAGTTCGGAATTGCTCACAGCATCGTTTCACGACTTTAGAGACAATTTCAAACTACAGGAACAGCTATCCGGGGGGTTAGTAGTGGTCGTCCACGAGGAACCACACCCGCAGATGACCGGTTTATTGCCTTATAGGCCAGAAGAAACAGGCGGCAGACAGCGGGAGAAATCGCTAGACCCACGACACAGGCGACTGGACGACCGATATCGAGTTTTACCGTGGCCAGAAGACTGCACGGTGGTGGTCTGTTTGCACGACGCCCTGTACGGTGTGTACCTCTAACGCCTGCCCATCGGAGAAGGCGTTCTCTGTGCTGCCGGGAACACAGGAATTGGAGAGACAATGAATGGGGACGAGTACTCTTTACAGAAGGGAGCAGATTCAGTCTGAGTAGCGATTCTCATCGCATACTCATCTGGAGAGAGCGGGGAAGCCGCAATCATCCCTCGAACATCATTGAAAGGGACAGGTATGGAGGTGGCGGTGTTCTCGTTTGGGGAGGCATCATGCTTGGTAGTCGTACAGACCTTCACATCTTCGACGCAGGTTCAGTCAACGGGACCCGTTATTGTAACGAGATTCTTCTTCCATATGTGCGTCTTTTTAGAGGCTCTATGGGTCCGCAGTTCCTTTTCATGGACGACAATCCACCATGTCATCGCACAGTAGCTGCCGAACAGCTCTTAGAGTGTGAGGATATTGAACGTATGGATTGGTCGGCACGATCTCCGGATTTCAATCCAATCGAGCATGTATGGGATTTTCTAGGCAGACGCTTGGCAGCTCGTACCTTACCACCAGTAACGATTCCGGAGCTTCGATTGTCGCTGCAAGACGAATGTGCAGCAATGCCTCAACAACTCATTGACACCCTCATTCTCAGCATGGGCAGACGCTGTGAAACCTGCCTAGCAGTCAGGGGAGATCATATCCCCTATTAATGACCGGATGTTTCTTGCTGGACACCCATCACAGGGATGTTTCGGCCTTCAGTCGCATTGCGCTCCATTCTACTTTTTCAATAAAGCTTCTTTTTATACCTCTGATTTCTCTTTTAGTAAGTGTTGCTTACTCATGTCCTTACGTATTGGGGATCTTACGGTATTAAATGTGTTGATTTGGAAAGCTTTTGTACAAAGTTATATTGAAAAAACCGTCTCGTCCTTAATTTTTGCACACCAGTGTATTCTTAATACACACATTTTGGATTTTGGCTGATTTTTACCCGCAGACAAAAAAAGGTTGTCAACGCCAGGTCTAATAGCTGAAAGAGTTTATTAGTAAATGTTTCAATCGTTTAAAAATAAAAAAATCTTAAAATTAAAAAGAAATTACAATCTGATTTTTGTTATCAAGATTATATTGTAACATCTTAAGCTACGTAATTACTAGAGGCTGAGGGAAAAAAAAAAAAAAAAAAAAAAAAAAAAAAAAAAAAGCAGCTACGCTTTGGAAAAGAATGGTATGTCAGCTCTGATGTGTTGTTTATATCTTGACGATTACGCGGACAGGATGCATTAAGTGTTCGACCTGCTATCCCAAGCGCAATGTGAATACGAGTCAAATTGTCTAAGAATGTTTCCACGAAAACATTCTTCGTAAAGCAGATAGTCTTAAATATTTGCTATACCAACGACCTAAGCTAGCACAATCTTTCAGTACTATTTATTCACATAGCTAAGCAAATTGCCAATTCATGTGGCACACAATCAATCATGTATCTTCCAAATTATAACAAATATTTTATACACAGCATGACATAGGTAGCTATTTGAAAACAAGAGATACTTTTTAATAATACTTAGATAATTATCCAGATCAAAAAGTTTTATAAACATACATAAAATTTGTATACTTTACAAGAAACGAAAGGCACCATGTACTTATTAGAGAATAAATTTCTGAATGATTCCGCATATTTTTGTTATATTGAATTATTTTAATCGTATAAGAGGTTAATAATTTTGTATAAGCAGCTTATATCCTCCCGCCAGAAACGACACAATATTTGCTGATTTATCATGCCCTCTTACACGTGGATAAGTGCGTTGGTCAACTAATCATCTTCTTGCCGTAAAGAGGTAGAACGCTATTGTTCCCTCAAAGATGTGGGAAGGCAACAGAAACAGCATGTTGCATTCAAATCCGGAGAAGGCCATCTGCTGTTAACCGCGATAACGAATGGTTCTGTGAATTGTATTTACATTTGATTTATTGTTAGATAGAGGTTGGTAGTTCATGAAGCGTAAAACCTTTTACAAGTTCATAACAAATAAACTACGTAAACCAAGTCAAATTTCATTACAAATTATTTTTCACAGTTTTCAAAAATGATCATTAAGTACACCTTTGCTGAAAGGGTGTGTGCGTCATGCGATAAATCGTTTTGCATACACCAGTATAATATGGCTGACTGACCACAGCAAAACATCTGTGACATGGTTGCAAAGATCCTGGAGATCAGCAACGAGAAACACAACAAATATCCTTAAACAACATTTGTAAGAAAATGTCACATGAGATCAAATTCGAAGGCTAATGCGCAACTGCATTACGCATCATCTCCTTCTACTGTGCGGCCTATTCATCTTACTAGTTAATGGTGATTGAAATATCCAATAAATCAAGTAAAATACGTGTTATGGCGACCGTGTGGCTATCGTGATTTATGGCTCGCAGTTGTTCATTGCTTTCGGTATTAAGCGGAGGCTTTCTCATGGCGACATTTACGGGTCGAATCAGAAGTGCGATGCGAGAAGTCGTTGGCTTCGGGATAGAACTTGAGTCCGTTTAATGTGAGTGGAATCCTTTATCGCTAGGGCAAAAGAGCTCTTATGAGCCAGATTCAAGAATTTTGACAATTTGAGAGCGTTGAGTGGCTCCGCGGACGCCGTAGTGTTTTGTGTTTTAAAGCTATTTCACGGACGTTTGAATATAGTGAATAGGCTGTAAAGGATTTGCTTTGAAAAAAAATTTCTTGATATGTAGACAAATTCTAGAATTTATAAACTATTGTAGCCATATAATACACAGTACAAAATCTCGACAGATACGTGATATATTGCTTTAATTTTCTTGCTGCAATATGAACTACAGATGACAGTTTTTAATTTCGTTAGCCATCATTTTGACTAAGTTTTGAATGAATTAAAATTAATTTCCTTCGTTAAATAATTGTTAAAACAACAAAGGATAAAAGAAATAAGCATATTATGATTTTTTTTCATGAAGATGAGCGATTCCTGCCATGCTCTTTTGAAGTTTCCTATTAAACCAACATCTGTTTTTTGATTTACTTTTAACTAAGTTCAAACTGAAATTATCATTAAACTCTAGTCCCTGGAATACAATTTAAATTACAACTTAGATTTTGTTACTATTATACAAGCTGTAGATTTCAATAAGTACATAACTTGTTTTCACTTGCATTTACACTTCCTGTATAACAATTGCAGTGGGTCATAGCAGCCAGCTCATCAAAGCCACGAAACGTTGGTTGACGTCGAGATCCGTTTCCGGAGGTGGAAGTGTCTGGCTGCTTGTATCATTCATTCTCATGTGCAAAATAAATAAAAGCAAATTTCTTCCAAAATGTGCTTCGCTAAGGGATTCCTCTTCTTTATGCAAATATCCTTAGACTGCTTTGATACGAGTAAAATAGTAATTCAAATTAATCCTAAATTATTTCATTTCTGTTCGGGCCGTTGTGAAAGAGAGCTAATTCAAATAGTTGGGAATCTAGTGAGTTAAGATCAGTAAAGATTAGGACTTAAAAACTCACAACATGATTTTGTATATTTTAGCCTGAGACATTGAAAAATTGGGGAAAGGGCACAATTCTGTTAAATTCAGTGCAAAAATGTTCTATCATTCCCTCTAGATACCTTAGCAATCAAGAAAATTGTATAGCAAACATATTTTTCAATCAGTAGAGCACAGCTGTAAGACAAAAGGAAGACAAAGTGATGAAGGGATGGGGATTTTGTGAATATTATCGATAGGCCACGACGTGAAGCTGTAGCCATATTTCGGCTACTGACGGATTATGATTGCGTTACACTGTATCTCCATCTTACTGATATTTACGATCATCCGTACTATCTTTTTTCTAATACAGTGGAGTTTACGAATTATTTCATTTCTGTTCGGGCCATTGTGAAAGAGAACTGAATTCAAACAGTTGGGAATCTAGTCAATTAAAATCAGTTAAGATTAGGACTTAAAATGAACTTAGGACTTAAAACACTTACGAACAGAGCTCAATCGCATTGTCCTGGGGCATTTCGTGGCTATTCCGAGAATGCTTGTTCTAGTTAACTTGTAGAGTTCCTTTATGTTAATTAACCAGTAATTTTATGATTCAGACCTTTGCTGTCACTCTCTTCTTATTCATGCCAGAATACAAATTAGCTCTCGTGTTTTTAAGATGAAGTTTTTAGATTGTAAGACAGAATGTGTTCTGCTTCTCAAGTACTAGGTTGCTAGCTCAGATAAGATTTGCAATCTTCGGTCTTACATTACAATTGTTAATACTAAATCTCCATAACGGTTAGGTCGTTAGCGTTAAATTGATTTAAGTAGCTTTCGGCTATTAGATTACTTGAATTTGAACTTTTACATTTGACTGTTACTTTAAGTTAAACCGCCATAAGTGGTTGACTGAACTTTAAGTACCAAATGTGCCTTCTGTTCTTCTTAGTTTTAAATAAAAGTGTCTTTTACACCAATCTCAATTTCAGTTGTTATTTTAGACTTAGCGATAATTCGCTTAACGTCTACCAACAGTCTGGGCTTTATTTGCTGATTAAAAAACATATCAAACTTTATTAACTGACGAACTTCCGAGGCTAATTGCCTTATATTATTGATTTCTTGATATTTCTAATTTTATAATTTGCGCTGCCATTCAGATTGAAAAAAAAAGTAACGAATAGGACTTCGATAATTAAATTACATGAATAAATAGCACAGAATGGGACAAAAATTGTGTCATTTATTATTGACACAGAATGGGATTTCGATAATTAAATTACATGAATAAATGACACAGAATGGGGCATTGAAATGGGACAAAATAAATAAAGTTCCTTTATTAACAAAGAATGGATAAAAAAAGAGAAGGCTCAAAGCTAATCTTTCAAAACATTCAACTAAACAGCATGTTTAATATTCTAAATTTTGAATGGAAAAAAGGATCATCATTATTTTTCACTCATTTTACTGAACATATAAAGACATATGTAAATGATACTTATATTTCTAAAAATGCTTAATTCTGCATGCAGTCTGATTTTTAATCGTGGGTTCAGAGCAAATATCCCAGAATTGCATCATCTTGTGCACGCAAACAATATCAATGCACATTTACCGATACTGAACATTTCCCTAACATCAAAACCCTTATCAATAGAACTTGCATCTGCTAAATGCGTGATGATATACAAAATATGGAAGCGACCACAAGATATTAAGGCTTATAATGGATAGGTATTAAGAGGAAATGATGAGAGAGTGCTCGAAATGAAATGCGTTTCCATATTTCAGAAGCTTAATAGAATTTCCAATTCATCGGTCACGTGCTGTATCAGGGATGACATGTAATATTCGCGTATCCGTTTAAAGTAAAGGTACATTTAATTCACACTTAAGCACGCATATATAATTTTTACACCTTTCACTTTAAATTCCTTCCTGCATTCTTAACTAAAGAATAATTTGGAGAAAAAGACAGCAAGAAAATTCCATTTAATTTATACATAAATATTTTTACCAAGTAAAAAAGATATGAATAAGTGAAAAAAAAGTAAATGAACCGTTCTGAGAGCAAGTTAACTGTAAAGAAAGGCTTATTTACGAAATTTAGCTTGAAAATTACAATGCAGCTTTGCGTTTTGGGTAATAAACAAAGAAATGGAATCTAGGATGAAGATCCGTAACAACAGCGAAATCTAATTTCACAGCAGATTCTTCAGTTACGATATAAAAGCAATCCTAATCTACCTTGTAATATTCAGCGTATGATATCATGATAATGTACCTCATGATTTTGTTGTAACTATATTCATTAAAAGCTCCCTTTTATTACTAAAATGTTTCAGGACTTTTAAAAATCATTTTTAATTGACTTTTAGTTCTTGAAATACAACAAAATACTAATAATTATTGGAACAAAACGTGGATTTAGTAAATGATGATAGTGCAGTCAAGTGAGTCGAATCATTTAAAAATAAAACTGCTTTGAATAATGACATAAATCACAAGGAAACACTTCTGAAAAATTTATAGTAATATGATTGAAAGAAGTAAGGAATTTTTGCTATTGTTTTTGTAAGGCTATGTTATCCAGAAAAGTCACGGTTTGGTTTGGTTTATTTGATTATGGCCAAGCATGTTAGGGCTTTTTGCTTAAGAGAAGGGCTGCCTTCCTGGAGGACTTTCTAAGGGAAACTGGCTCGTATCCACGTTAGAAATGGGGAAAACCTTGAAGCCTGTTTGCGCGAAATTGAACCAGGTCGAACTACCGGTATTCAGTGAATTTACCGCTTGGCCACTGCATGAAGTCATGAATGTTTTTCACTGCAATTAAATATGACCTGTGTTTTTAATTGAATAACATGAAAAGATACATTATATTTCAGTTTTCCTCTTCAAATTAAACATTTTAATTTTCACAACGGTGATACTTTTATACATAATCACAATATCTCTGTTGCATTACAAATTTGTATTTAGCCAGAAACGCTTAGAAAAGAATTCATAAATATGAAGCTGTTGACATTGTTGTTTGCTGAGGATAGATAAGCAGATGGGCTTAATATGCATACCGAACACCTGTAATGCATCAAAAGAAAGGTAGGTAAAAGGAGACAGCATGGTCTTTTTTACTACCACTTTATAAAACAAATTATTTGCACTATTGGGTATGCATTGCGTATTGGTAATCTTGATGCATAACCTTTAAAATTCACATCAGATTTATTGTGAGTGATAAGGATAGTCGTTTGGAATTACATTAGTTATACAGTTTAGCGAAGCACATACCTATGATATTCACTTAAACACGCACATTCACACTGAATCCTTTGGTGGATTACATAGGTCAATGTATTGAACAATATCGATGCATGGCAACGGAATTCACATAAAACTCATGGACATATTTAACATACGAATATGCTGAAGATAATAAATTATTCCTAATAAATATTACCTGTATTATGATTAAGTATCAGTTCTATTAAAATGTATTGTTTTAAGGCTTCTGATCCCTGCACGAATGAAGGGTAAGAGTAATTGCGCTTCTGAAGTATCTGAAGTATTAATATCTTGGCGATCGATTTAAGCCCTATTAAATGAAATGCAAGCTTAATTTGATGACTTGGCACATTTCAACTCTTGTGATATTTTGGTACTTTAGTGAGTTCAGCACAAAAGATTATTTCTGGCTCAAAATAGCACAATAAATTAGGCGTTAAAACAGCAAGTATAAACTTAAATGATAGATTGTCGAAAGTCCTGTCTTGAATATAAATTAATATCTGAATTTACTGAGAAAATAGCATTCTTTTCATCATAATTTTTAGATGTTGTTCATTTTATCAGCAGTATTAAGTACATTAATTAAAAGAAAACCTCACACTTAAAAAACTAATTCCATGAAAAATGTGATTAAATTTGTTGAAAACATGAAATCTCCTTGCCAGTTTCAGAATGGCATATAAATATTACAGTCGAGAATACATTTCTTCCTAAAACAGGGAGTAGAAAATTTCCAAAAATAAAAAGTTGGAATGTAATGCATAACTTATACTGTTTTAATATTTTAAAATTAAAATAATTTTTTAAATTAAATTTGGTGACCCATTACTGGAACTTAGACTGACAGTAAAGTTGCTTTCTTTCTTTTCTTTTCTTTTCTTTCTTTTTTTTTTTTTTTTTTTTTGTTGTTGTTTCGATCAGTTAATTGAGCAGAGATTAATTTAAAGCAGTTACAAACTCCCGTTTAACATCGGATGATACGCTAAGGATAGTAACATACAGCCTATCATGCATGTTCAATAGATTTGCATATCAAAATTTAATTAGCTATTACATGCATATACAGGGCGTCTATAATTAAAGAATCTATTTGAAAGCTGCCTACAAACTAAACAAGTGATTAGAAAATTGTGAATTTTGTGGCGAACTTAATGAATGGATGAGAATGTCTCTCAGGGTAAAAATAGTTACAAATAGCGTCACCAGAGGGCGTTTATTTTGAAAAACCTGTATTTAAAAATGTAAATCCTTGCCGATGTCATGCAGCAGCTGTTATAAAAGCTAGAAACATTCGTGGAGACTTTGTTTTCAATCTGCTCGTCGCTCATAATAACGATATGTGTACGAGATATCACTTTGTTAGTAAAATTGTTTCACCAAAACAGCCGGCACTTTCGTAATGTGTGACCTTCCCGATTCCCAGATTTCAATCCATGCGATTTTTGGCTTTGAGGACATTTGAAACATCTTGTAAGTCATGGAAATCCAAGAACTTTATGTGACCTTAAAGCCAGCATCTCACGCCACGTGCTGAACATTTTTCAGCACATAGTTCGGTCAACAATGGAACATGCCAGATTGCGATTTCAGGTGGTTGCTGAAAATGATGGGCATCATGTGAAAAACATGATTTTTTCTAACAGAACTTGTAAAGTTGTAAAAGTAAAGGCTAAATGTGTAATTTATTAATATAATGCCCTCTGGTGATGATGTTTGTAACTAATGTTTTTCACTGAAAGACATTCACATCCTTTCATTAGGTACGCTAGAAAATTTCATTATTTTCTGATCATTGGTTTCGCTTGTAGACAACTTTAAAATAGGGTTCTTTTAATTATAGATACTCTGTATAATAATATCCTTTTGACTACTGCGCATTATATTAATCAAATTCCTTCGCAGAAGATTGATCGCTTTTCAACACGGATAGTTTGCCCACTGCAACTAGGTCAGCCCAACTTTTGGTTTACTGGTGCTACGTACAGCAACTACATATTCCGGTGCTACATTTACCACCCATCGCAGTTATTTATTATTAAGAGTCTAGCATGTCGTTTCTGTTACTTTTTAACACAAAGATTTCTCACAGATATTAAAGATTCTGCATGCACGAAAAGAATTACAACCCATAAACAAAGAACCTAATCCGTACTATCTGTTCGATGAATGGCTTTGGAATCACAACGAATATCTGATTCTCCCTGTAATGCAAGAATACTGGAATAGCTATTCAAAGTAAATTCTAGATTTGTTTGCGAAGAGAATGCCGTCGTTATCTCAGTCTTATATACAAGAGCTATCAATTCATTTTCTGTGTTTCGTGATGGGTAAGAGTGACATTTATTCATACAGAAAGTCTTATTGAAAAAAAAAAAAAATCTAGAAATACTAGAATCTAATACAATACTTCAACAGTTGTATCAAGAGAGAAATCTAGTTGATTCAGAATGGGTTTGCCCATGAATCGCAGATTGCATTTCTGTTATCTGATCTTATCACCGGCCATTCTTTGGCTGAATCTTCGGTATTCTCATTCTGTATTTAGATCACACGATACAAATGAGATGAAAATATGTCACCATATTTTAAAAATTAAAAGAAATATTCTGCCTGTAATTTAAATAGCGAGTTTAAATTGCCTTGAGAAAAATACAAGCGAAGTTTTAAACATATAATTCGAAAGCTACCAAATGAAAAGGAATTGAATTTTAGTAGTATTTTAAAAGTGAATGTTACACACAGATTATTATGATTATGTACTGATGATTACACAGATGATGTACTGATGTATTTTTACATCAGTTTTTTAAATCCTCACTTTATTTAATTTAATTTTTATTTTTACCCCAGTTTTTTTTTAATATCTTGAGATTCATATCCGAATGTAGGAGTTTTAGGATACAGACATTGACTGAACATCATTTAAATATTGTAGTGTTTTTAAATGTTTAAGACAAGAAGAATTCGAGTTGAATTTGCTTCCCCTTTTTAAAGGAAGCACTTGAAACTTACTTACAGATTACTTACAGAGTACAGTGAATCAAAAACATATTTAAGCAAAACAACCTTTTAAACATTTTTGAGAGAATATTAAACACGTATCTTATTTGTCATAACGTAAGACAAAACAAAATTGAAGAATCTTAAATTATTTTAAATTGCTAAATAAATATTAAATTATGCACTTCTTGTGTACAAATAAAAAAGTCATGGTAAAAAAATAATGTGGCACACAGATATACTTAAAAAAAAATGTCTTAAAAATCTTTCAGTAATGTATTGCGTCTTCTTTACTTTGTATGACTTCCCTAAATCTTCTAGGAATGGATTTCACAAGGTTTTGACGAAGCATTTATTTTATTTATTCCCGTTCTCTGGCGAGCAGTTCTCTAAGTTATGTTTGAAATTTAAAATTTATTAATTCTGTCTCGCAAATTATCGTTTAAAAGTTTCTCCATTGAATAGAACTCTGGCCTCTAAGCAGCCATTTTAGTTACCTGTGGATGCTTAGTATGTACGAAGTCCACAGTTCGCAAGTATGAGCATTATTCTTGGGAGCTTTGTCCTAATAAAATCTGCAATGCAAGAATATGTTTTTCTTAGCTCTTATCTTCATCTCTTTTAAAATATATAAATGTATAACTTTATCCCTTTTGTCATAAATAAACGTAGGAATCTGACGGCGCAAGCACTCATACAGTTACGAACTATCTGGTTGTTTTAACCACGTTTAACTGATGGAGTAAGCTTCCTTATTTGGAGCTTAGTACTGAGCTTTCGTTACACCATTTACTTTCAATCACTCGAAAATATATTGAAGTTACATTCATCAACTAATATAATCAAATTCCGAAAATCTTGGGCCTTTTTGAAATAGGTCTTAGCATATTGTAATCTTGCCCTTCGATTTGCTTTACAAAGAAATTGCTTTCTTCTAAGTTATTCCGCTATGAGAGTTATATATTCTTAAAATATTCCTCAGAGTTTCTACACTAGCAGACTTGATAAATATTTGTTTGGCTTCTACAGGCAGTCTGACTATATCGGTTTTAGAATTCCAAATAATATTCCTAATGATCCTCTTATTTCGCGTTCAGTGAAATCGTTTAACCGCTGTGTTCAGCGTTTGTTATATGAATCAAACTTGTTTTATGACATTTCAAAATTATGTTCTATGTAGACATCAGATCTGCTTACGTTCAACAGTTTTTGTTTAGATTTTCCACAATTTAAACGAAAAATTATAAGTTTTCTCACGTCAGAGAAAATTCCAAAATGTTTTGATCCATGATAGCAATAACAAAGTAGCTCCTCAAACTTTATCTCTGTTAGGTTTACAACCCTTCTTCTAGACGTTTTACAATAAAAATCAGCTAGAATTACTCTTTATCTTATTAATAACCGCAATGCTTCACGACTTTTTTTTATATCAGTTTCGTATTTAAAGTCAATATATTTTAAATAATTCATTTATTTATTAGTTTTATTAAATTTTATTAACTATAATATATTTAGCATGGTATTTAAATATAAAAAACGATACAATGGTATTATTTGTGGAATATTAGCTCATATTTTTAGCACTGAATATTTGACATTTTTCTTTGTCCAAATAATACATCGAATATGTGACGTTTTATATCAGCAAACGAAAAAATTCAGGTTATTTTAGTCTGCGAAATATAAATATCTTCTATCTTTGCGAATTTATTTATCTCGTTGTTAGTATTTCAGTTTAAACATGATCAAAATATGCTAGTAATCAAATTTACTTATATTTTTATGAAATGTTTTTTGCTATATAATTAAATAGTTTACTCAGAATTATATTTCATTTTGTTCCCCCTTTTCTGCGATTAACTGATGATTTCCATGACATATTCAGGCAGTTTACAAACGTGAGAAATCACTACAGCAACGATTTTGAAAAATCGAACTAGTTTTAAACCGTTATAAAACTTAAATATGGATTATGAATGCATACCCTGTATCCATTTATTCCAAAGATACTAATTCGTCAAGTTTTTAAATGAAATCAACGTGGGTATTATCTGTTTTCCAAGAAACGTATAAAGCTAATAAAAATCAAGGTTTGCTTGTTCTACGATATCAGTGTTAATTTTACGAATTGTTTCTGCAATATTCTTCTTTAAGCTTGTAATGTCTGCAACAAGTCTGGCAAGAACCATCCTTTATGAATTTCATTTAAGTATAATTAAAGAAGCTCTGTAATGTTTGCAAATCTTACCATTTTGGGATCATACTTTTATAAACTATTGAATCATTTGTGCTTTAGAGAAATTTGTGCTTTAGTCCTCAGTTGGTTACATCTTTTAGAAAATTCTTCAACATACTCCTAAATACTGGTAGAAAATAGAAAGAAGATGCTGTTTGGGATCGAATATTATGATGATATGAAACTCTAAAACTACTTAGTGTTAAGGAATATTCTTTGATATCGCCAAGAGATGGCGTTAGGAGTCCATCTATTGGCTTACTTGACCTTTCCCCTTCTGAACACGTGACTTGAAAACATATTCATCTTCTTGAAGGTAGAATTTCGATGCACTACGCAATAGAATTCGATTTAGATATTAGCTGGAACTATTCAGTTATTGCCTTTTGAGCCTTAAATATTCGATTCAGGCATTTTAGACATTGTATATATGTAAATATTAAGCTTAATTAAAATTTATGGAAAACCCTCCAGGCCATGCATCTCGTCTTTTGGATTATGAGTGAATCGACTTTGATCTAGAACTTTCGCAACATAATGGTGCATCGGCTCCAGAAAAGAATCTGATTAATTTGAAAATTTGTGTTTTTTGCCTTTTGGATTAGCTTTGTAAGCGAAGACTTCTCACGGTAAGTCTCCTTTGATAATTTATTAAAATGGAACAGAAGACACTAATTAAGAATCGAGCACATATACGTGCTTCTGTAACTCAAATTATTAAAAATGTAGATGTGTATTTAAAAGAAGAAAATCAAGAAGAGTTAGAAAATTGTTTGGAATTGTTAAATAGTAAAGAAACGGAACTACATGATTTAAATGAAAAAATACAAAATTTGATTGAAGATGAATCAAAATTAGATTCAGATATTAACACTTCTATGGAATATAACGATAAAATAATAATAGCGAAGTCTAAAATCAACCGTTATTTAAGGAAATACAATACTCAAAATATCAACACGAATTTAAATAATTCATCTACAGAAGTTGAAACCAAAAGACAAATTGAAGGCAATGTGAAATTGCCCAAACTGTTAATTCACAAATTTTCCGGAGATTATAACGATTGGATGAATTTTTCGAATTCATTCAAGGTCACTATTCATGACAATGTTACACTTTCGAAGATAGAAAAATTTAATTACTTGAGAACTTATTTATGTGGAAACGCAGCATCATCCATAGAAGGTCTCTCAATCTCAGAGGCTAATTATGACTCTACTATAGACATTCTTAAAAATAGATTCGGTCAAAGTGACCTTATTATCAATACACACATTTCTAATCTCTTAAATTTAAATCCCGTTCAAAGTTCAAGTGAAGTGGCAAAATTGCGAAAACTTTATGATACAATTAACGTTCAAGTCAGAAGCCTTTTAGCATTCGGTGTGAAACCAGAAACATATTCCAACATGTTTATTCCAATTTTGATGAAAATTGTCCCGATCGATATAACTTTAGAATTTCATCGTACAAATACTGAAAATCCTTCAACCTATGATTTAAACAAATTTCTAGACTTTCTCCGATTAGAAATAGAATCGCGAGAAAAGATTAATTCGTTATCCTTTCCACGCAAGTCAAACCCGGAAATGAAAGGTATTAACAGATATCCACCGACGCTGAAACATAAACAAACTGTCACCACACATGAATTTATGGCAGCTGCGTCATCAAATCGAAACTGCATTTTTTGTTTTCAAAACCATGACTCAGAGTCCTGTTTATGCCTTACAGTTAATGAGAAGAGAGATATTTTGAAAAACCAAGCGCGCTGTTTGCTTTGTTTGGCCCCTAAACACAAAATCTCACAGTGCCGACAACGCCAAACTAAAGTTTGTAAAATTTGCAAAGGTAAACATTCAGAAGCCATATGTTTTAAATCCAGTTCGATAGTTAAAAATACACCAAGTGATAAAAAGGATAGTATATTAATTTCGAAAAATGATACACAAACTAAGGAACAGAAAGAAGAAATTGTTTCGGCCGTTTCACATAATGCAAATAATACAATTCTTTTACAGACTTGCACGATAAAAGTTAAAACAGCTAAGGAAAAGGTGTTTGCCAGACTTCTCTTGGATAGTGGAAGTATGAAAAGTTTTTGTGCTCGCAAGTTAGCGGACAGATTAAACCTCGAAGTCATAAGAAAAGAAAAATTGACTGTCTACACTTTTGGGAATACTTCTCCCATCCAAAAAAATTATGACGTAGTTAAATTAACTTTAGAACATAGAAGTTCTCCCGATTCTAGAATAGAAGTTGAATTATTAGTAACTGATCATATATCAGGTACAGATATTCCACCTCCTAAATCAGAAGAAATTAAGCAAAACAGACAATTAAAAAATTTGATGCTCGCAGATTTTCCCGATTGTAAAAAACCCATTGCCATTCTAATTGGTGCAGATTATTATTACAACATAGTAATGGGACACGTTAAATACTTAAGCAAAAATCTTGTTTCAGTGGAAACTATTTTCGGCTGGTGCCTACATGGACGAAAAGGTGATGATGATGTCTCTTTAGCTTTCAATGTAGTTGTAGGGGAAGATTTGATTTCCAAACAAATAACAAAATTTTGGGACTTGGAAAACTCAGGACTTATTGATAAGAGGGAAAACTTCAATTCAACTGAAAATGAAGTCGTCGAATATTTCGAATCAAATATAACATATGAAAATTCTCGCTATAAAGTTAGATTGCCTTGGAAACATGACACATCAAATCTAAATAATAATAGGGAAATCGCAGAACAAAGATTTCATCGACTTAGAAAAGGATTTAAAAAAGATCCTAATCTATTTTCCGAATATAGGAACGTATTAAGAGATCAGTTAAAACAAAATATTATCGAACCAGTTTCAGAAATTTCAAATGAAGAGGATGTCGTGTTTTATTTGCCATATAGGGAAGTTATACGCGAGGATCGAGCTACAAGTAAATTACGTATTGTTTATGATGCATCATCGCATGCCCCAGGATCCATTTCTTTAAATGACTGTCTACAGGTTGGGCCAAATTTATACCCTGAAATATTCGAAATATTGTTAAGATTTCGGTATAATCTAATAGCCTTCACCGCAGATATAAAACAAGCCTTTTTTACAGATTCTCATACATGAAAAAGATCGAGACGCAACCAGGTTTCTGTTTTCCGATTTCCCTAATGATGAAACCATTTCTCCTGACATATATAGGTTCACTAGAGTTTTATTCGGAATAAATAGTAGTCCATTTCTATTAGCCGCTACCATTAAACATCATCTGAAAAAATATAATAAACTTTATCCTACAACGGTTAACTTTTTGAATGAGAACGTATATGTAGATGATGTGATTGGAAGCCAACCAACGATCAATGAAGCATTAACTACGAGTCTAGAATCGGTCCAAATAATTAAGGAAGCAAGCATGCAGCTTCACAAATGGCATAGTAACTCGAGACAATTACATGAATTGTGGGTAAAAAAGGGTATCGTTCCAGATGAAAATTCTGAAGATTTTAATAGAGAAAATTTCCCATTTAAAGTCTTAGGTATGGCATGGGATAATTCAAAGGACTTACTGTATTTTGATGTTCGGAATTTATTGTCTTTCACATCTAAACCAATAGAAACAAAACGATTTCTTCTACAAGTGTTGGGTCGGATATTCGATCCAATTGGAATTTTAGGACCTTTCACTGTTAGAATAAAGTGCTTAATGCAGATTTGGTTGTCACAAATAGATTGGGATGAACCGTTACCTGAAGATTTGTCCTCTGAATGGAGAAAGTGGTGTGAAGAGCTACCTCAAATGGCTGAATTCTCCATCTCTCGTTATCTTTTCATGCACTCGAACATTAATGTCGAAAATCTCGAACTACATTGCTTTTCAGATGCAAGTGTCAAAGCCTATGGTACAGTCGCATATTTACGTTTCACGACAGAAAATAAAGAAATCAAAACGACCTTTGTCTCTTCTAAAAATAGGGTAGCCCCACTAAAATCCCTTACTTTACCGAGGTTAGAATTAATGGGGGCATTGTTATCAGTTAAGTTAGTCAGCAATATTCTGAAAGCACTGAAATTGAGAATTCCGTGCTATTTTTGGACAGACTCAACAATTACTTATTTTTGGATCCAGAAACAACCTGGAGCCTTCAAACCCTTTGTCAGGAATCGTGTCGAAGAAATACAAAAATTGAGTTCACCTCAAGATTGGCATTATTGCCCAGGTGTCGACAACCCTGCAGATCTCGTATCTCGGGGAACGAAGATTTCCAAGTTAATAAATGAGACCATTTGGACGCAAGGTCCCCAATGGCTTCAACTCCCTCACGAACTTTGGCCAAGATTAGATATTAAAGAAACAATAGATGAAAACAAATTAGAATACCGAAAGGGATCCGGTGATATACATCAACTTGAATGTACAATCGAAAAAACTTTTGATCTTTTCGACATATCAAAATATAGCAAATTAGAGAAGGTGTTGAGAGTCACTGCTTGGACAACACGTTTCATTAGAAAATTAAGAAAAACTAGCGACATTCAAGGAACTCTCACAGCTGAAGAGTTACGAGAAGCAGAAAATTTCTGGATAAAATCAGAGCAAAAGAAGTTTTTTGCCGAAGAATATAAATCCCTCAAAGAAGGTAATTCAGTTGGAAAAAATTCTCCTTTGTATAATTTTCTTCCTTACATTGATGAAAAGGAAATTATGAGGTTGAGAGGAAGACTGGAATTTTCTGACTTCTCACTAGATAACAAACATCCAATAATCTTACCTGAAAATTCTCGACTAACGATTCTGATTGTATGCAAAGAACATGAGAAGATAATGCATGGAGGAATTGCTGCAACTTTAGCTAAAGTCAGATCACGCTTCTGGATTCCTAAAGGACGACAGTTAGTCAAAAAAGCATTAAAAGGTTGTATAATTTGCCAAAAATATTTAGCTAAACCAGCAGACCAGATGACAGCACCCTTACCAAAGGATAGAATCCAAGAATCGCCTCCATTTGCAGTCTGTGGAATTGATTTCGCCGGACCAGTTTACGTAAAGAATTCTAAAGACATTCGAAAATCCTATATTGTTTTGTTCGTTTGTGCAGTAACCAGAGCTGTACACTTAGAACTTGTATCAGATATGTCAACAGAATCCTTTTTACTTGCATTTCGCAGATTTTTGAGCAGAAGAGGAAACTGCGTAATCATCTACTCTGACAACGCCAAGACCTTTAAGAGGACAAAGAAAGAACTTGAGAATTTTTCAAAAGTTTTAAAAGATGACAAATTCAAGAATTTCATTGCCAAAGAAAGAACCCATTGGAAATTTATAATCGAACGAGCCCCATGGTGGGGAGGGTTTTATGAGAGACTCGTTAGATCTGTTAAAGAATGTTTAAGAAAAATCGTAGGAAAAGCATTGTTGACTTTCGAAGAAATGTCTACACTACTTGTCGAAGTGGAGTCAGTTCTTAATTCACGACCTCTAAGTTACGTTTACAACGACAATGACGAGCCACAACCGTTGACTCCAATGCACTTCTTAAACATTGGACAAACTGATTTGAAGTATCCTTTGACTTTTGCTAGAATCATCGGTAGCGAAACGACAAGAGAAACGCTGTTAAAAAGAAAGCGTTATCAAGAATTGCTGTTAAAACAGTTGTGGTGGAAATGGAAGCAACAATATTTATTAGATCTTAGAACTGCCCATTTCTTGAAGAATCCGCAACTTCAACCAGAACTAAAAGTAGGAGATGTTGTTTTAGTCGAAGGAGATAATAAAAACAAACTGTTATGGAAACTTGGTAGAATCATAAAAATTATTCCTGGACGTGATGGTAAAGTCCGATCATTCGAATTAAAAACGGGTAATGGGACTTTAAAACGTACTGTTCAACATCTATATCCTCTTGAACTTTAGATATTTTGAACTTTAACAATTTAGTTATGTTTTTTTTTTCTCTTTTTGTCTATTAATGATTAAATTGAATATCGTTAGTTAAGTTTGTTCAGCTAAGTGGAAAATATTTTAAAATTTAGTTCATTTATTAGTTATAACATTTATTATCTGATACCTGTATTGGAATTGAAGTGTTTGACTAATTAGTATTTTTTAATATTTTTATAGAATAGTGATTTATGTACTTGATTGTGTGTATAACTGAGTTAGATGAACTCTTGTCAGAGTTCAGGTGGGGAGTGTGTTAAGGAATATTCTTTGATATCGCCAAGAGATGGCGTTAGGAGTCCATCTATTGGCTTACTTGACCTTTCCCCTTCTGAACACGTGACTTGAAAACATATTCTTCTTCTTGAAGGTAGAATTTCGATGCACTACGCAATAGAATTCGATTTAGATATTAGCTGGAACTATTCAGTTATTGCCTTTTGAGCCTTAAATATTCGATTCAAGCATTTTAGACAACATTGTATATATGTAAATATTAAGCTTAATTAAAATTTATGGAAAACCCTCCAGGCCATGCATCTCGTCTTTTGGATTATGAGTGATTCGACTTTGATCTAGAACTTTCGTTACAGTAGTTTAGCACTCATTATATGATGAATGTAAATAAAAACTGGATTTTACTTTTATGAAAAATTTCCTTTTAATTACACCAATAAGTTTGATACTCTGCATGAAAATCTTATTTAGCATGGTTTCTCACCGCGGGGTATACGTAAATCTCTTTTCTTAGTCTTCAGATAACCAACGCAGGTTAAAATTATTCTAACTTTAAATGTATAATAAAACTCTATTTCTATTCATTCCCTAGGAAAGGAGACAATCTCATAATGGGCTGTAAGAAGTATTATTCAAGGAAAGAAATCAAAATATTTCCCTTTCTAGTATAAAGACATACCAAACATCATGTAGTTTCAAGGATAAATTTTTAAATTGCATATTCTCTTATAAATTTAACTCTAGTGTCGATTGTCTGGAACATTTTCTGTGGAACGCCATACCATAACTCCAATTCTGTAATGTAAGCAAACCTGCTTGTTGCTGATTGGAATACCTGCACATCAAACAAAGGAATAATGTCTGAGGAAAAATAATTGAAATTCTACGAAAGATATCTTCTTACCCCTGTATTGACAGAAGCGCATTTAAATTCCGAAACGAAATTAAAGCTTAGCATTCATAGCTGATGCAAATGAATTGCCGGGCATTTGCAGGATATTCTGTGAGTTCTTTTGAATACGGAATGAAAGCAATGTATATTATGGGATGTTTGAAAGTTTAAAATGATGAGACTAAGCAGATTCTTTTGTGCATTGTGGAATAAATATACAGGCTGTATCTCACTGAAGTGTTTCAATTTTCAGATACTATTTTATAGTTTTACTACCTCTTGAAATCACTTCTCTGGTTATTTGAAATGCTTCAACCCGAAAAGTAAATATAATGTCTAGATGCTATAACCATTTTTTACATAAAATAAACGTTTGTTTTTAAATACGCATTGATGTAACACATAAATACAAATAATAGATATCATAATAAATACATATAATACGCTTTGCATTTACTTATTATTACGCATTGATGTGTATGTGAATATGTAATATTGCGTATTGTATAAATTTGTGCATGAATACGCATTTATGCATTTATTTTGCAGCAATAAATTTCTTCCATTTGATACCTTCATTTTTTTTTAATTGCATTGTTAAAGAAGATAACCGAAATAAAAATCTTCCTTCTGAAAAATATTGAAGGGAGATATATTTTTTAAATTTAGTTTCAACATAAGCGCTACATATATTTACGGCACATATATGTTTATATAGGTGCCGTCCAACTGGTATAGTGGTTAGCGTCGCTGACTGCCGTGCCGAACGGCACAGGGTTCGAATCCCGGAGAAGGAATGGATATTTGTAAATGTATAGTGCAAGTACGGAATGGCGGCATTCTAAATATGCGGCAAGCCGAATGTCTTCTCGAGAGGTTGGCGGTAGGGGAAGAGAGGTGGGAAACCCTCAGACCTGTACCTTCGGGATGCTCTCCATCAAAATTGGAGGCGGAAATGAGCTAAATCACATTGTCACCTATAAGGTGCCCAAGGCTGCTGCCAACGGCAGGCATTAACTTGACACAAGAACAACAATATTTATAGGTAAACTCTACGCTAGATAAGTAGACATAAGAGATGCCAGAAATAGTTAACGAAAACGTTTTGATTTTAATAAATTTATTGGACCTTAAACTTCATGGAAAAAATTGTTTCTGTAGGATTTTCTGCTGCAGAAGAACATTGATACTCTGAAATTTACTGATTTTCTGTTATACTGAAGTTAATAAAAATTAAATACTGATCACCTTAATTATGATATTCCGCAATACAGTGATGCCCTCATATTATAAGTAATAAATTGTTACTGATGAATTTAGAAATACTGGAGTTGGACTTAGACAGGCAGGATATTATTAACACCACAATTTATTGCAGTTACAAAAATACAAAGCTTAATTTTATAATGAATAAGTTACGCGGTATTAATTTTGAATCTTTGTTATATGGAAATTTTCTGTAAGAAATGAAAGCTACTTTAAACCGCAATACTATAAGTAACTTTTCTGCTTCCTTTCAAAATTTTGGAACAGTCACAATGTCCAAATGTAGTGACAGAAGCATTGTGTGTCATTTTTTGTAAAAATAAACTTCTATTTTAAAATTAATTATATTATTCGTATATGAGACATCAATGCTTAGGAATGATCTTGTAATGATAATTAAAAATTGGGCTGGGAAAAAAAAAAAAAAAACAACTTCAGTAATCAAATCGTAATCAAGATGAATAATTCTTCTTTCTTCTTTAACTACAATTTTCTCTTTTAACGATGGACTTGCTAATTTGATTACATAATAACCCACAATCAAGAAGGAAAAAATATACTTTATAACGTTATTATCATATCGTACGATCATGCTTAGTGTCGAAAATAATATAATCCATTAGTTCAGTACTCCATTAATGAGAAATTATTATTATAATGCGAATAATGGATTATAAGAGCTATAATTATAACCTGGGCACAGTTAAACCTATTTTCCTATAAACTTTATTAGAGGATTCACTGACACCTGAAATATTTTGCAGGATTCTGTTGAAAAAATTATTCAGGGCTTCTATTAAGAAAGTCTGGATATAGAAGCATAACTACAGTACAGAGTCCGAGATTCGGAATACTCGGGACTTCTGCGGTTCCGATTAAAAACATTTCCGCATCTGAGTTCAGCTCTTTAAAGCTAGCAAGATTATAAGCAGACATGGCGATATTGGAACTTCAATTATTGTTTTGGTCAAAGAGAAATATGCCAGTCTTCTTCCTTACAGGACTAGAGAAGGTACAATTAATGCCTCCACAACCGCGTATCAGAACTTGAGGTAGCAAAAATTTTTTTAATTTAAAAGAGCTCCAGCAGCAAAAATCAGCGCTGGCTGAATGCTTAGAATTTAGGAGTTGAAGATAGCGACATTTTTAAAATCTAATGAGCAGCAAAATGCGTAGCGCCGGCTCGGATCTCCTCACAATTACTCAAGAATTCTGGACACGGTCAGTACAATGTCAATCAATGCATTATTATTGGCTACGGTGCGACTTCCTAGCCAGCATGTATATAAAAATGATATGCATAAACCTCATTTAGTCCAGAGAAAAGTCGCATTTACGGCACACCTGTCTCCTTTGTTATTATGTTCTCCGTTTCCAGAATTTATAAGGGAAGAATTCTTTATTATTGTATTTATTTATATATTTTTTTGGACTGATGGTCCGAATATTAGATTTTTTCCGGATTTCCAACTTTGTACTATTTCTGGAGGAAAATAACTTTATGGAGTTTAACAGTGAGCAAACGAAGAGCTCAACGTATTAATTAGCTTAATCAATCAAAAGAGCTTTGTTTCATTCAGAACTTCGAATTTCTGCTGCAGAGCAGTCTTACCAATCCGTTCCTGTCAAAGGGCGCGGAGAAAACTTGTTCCAAATCTCCCCCTCCCCTCTTCTTTGGACGAAAAGCTAAAGCAGCCACATCCAGCGCTACAAGTTGCAACACGCCCAGCGTCCAGTTGCGTTAAAGAGCAATGCATCAATAAAATTGGACTGAGCTCCAACAAAACTGTAATACATTAATCTTAAATATATTTTGTTGACATTTGTATCTAATTTCAAACAGTCACCTTATTTCGAAGAATAATAATGTAAAGATTTCCAACTGACCATTCGAGAACCAGCTCCATCCCTGTGGAAGAATCGTCTAAATGCTTGCGCCAGGATTGATGGATAAGGAATGGGTGTTCCTTCTGATATGGCACTACACAGAGCTTGACAGCAGATAACTCCCGAATGAGCAGAAAAGAATCTTCCGAGTATTCTTAGATGTCTACATAGCCAAAGATTCAAAACGTCACTGCCCCAACTGTGAGGTACAGCTGCCGGAGCTGAATATCGTCGATTCTGACTTCTGTGGAACGAGTGACGATATCTGTAGCTCCTTGGAGAATCCAGCTGGAATTCTCAGTAAGAAATCTGAAAGAGAAGGAATAATTTTAGCATATCATAGTGCAGTATAATAATATAAGCATCTTTTTATATACTATCGGCAAACATTTTGCTATGTCCTGGAAATTTTATTAGGAAACGTTAAATATTGAAAATTATGCAGTGTTTGATTGTACTTAAAAGTGTAACTAATTTTAAGTTATCATGAAAACTTTTTAAACTTTTATCATGAAAACTTTGAAAACTAATTAATGCACTAATCGTCCTCTTTCAGCTTGTAATGTCTGTTGCTTGGAGTGATATAAACCTTTTGATAATATTTCCATTAAAATTTCTCGTGCATTTACGTTTAGGTGAATGTCTGAAATCTATCTGTGTTTTTTAGATGCATAAAGCCTTCCATAGCAGCGCCCTAACAACAAAAGTTCTTAGCTACACTACTAGATTACTATGCATAGTTAGAAATATAAGAATGGGAAAATAAATTGAAATGTGATACCAGTTTTTTTTTTTTTCAAAAGTCGTGATGATTTAAAATTGTTACAACGTTTCGAAAAAATTTTATTTTAAATAAAATTGATTATAAATGCCAAATATGATATTCATCAATCTTAATCTTAGTTTATTATACGTTGTGTTAAGTATTTGCAGTAGTAATTGAAAATTTCAAATTTAATAAAATATTACGTTAAAATACATGTTTTAAAAAAAGGGAAATAAATTCAACTTTAATACAACTTGTGGCGTCCTTAGGTTTAATGATGCAGGAAACGTGAAAACCTCCCGAATGCCAGCAGGACATGATATTCAGTTACATCACGAAGGCATGAGGAAAGGAGGGAGAAAATATGTAATATACTCCCCTCGTTTAAAGGGTGATTGAAGATAAAAGGACCCAATCGTCAATCATGTTGACGATGAATTATGGTCCACCACCTTTTAGTCCAGGCATTACTTGTAGGATCATTAAATGCATCGATGCAAGAGACGTAAAAATTGTGCAGTGCCTCTACCGGGATTCAAACCCTGGATCTCCCTATTGTCAGCCGCACGTGCTGTCCAATTACGCCACGAAAGTTTGTGGGGAGGTGAAAGAAATTATAAACTTCCAAAAGTATTATGCATTAAAATTTCCAAAAAATCGGTGAAAATTTTGATCTGCTATGTCCAAATATAGATAACAATAAGAAGTATCTTCATAGCATTTCTAAAGTTGTATATAATAAATAACCTATATTGCTATTATATTTATTTATAAATAAGATAGAGTATCTGAAACGTGTATGTTCATTTTCAGTGGTACAGTTCAACCAAGTCTATTTAATCATTAAATGTATTCTCCTTCTAACGATAAAAATGCATTTTCTAATTCGATGACTTCGAGAAGATGTCATTTGGTAGATGCATGTTATAAAGCCTAGATATTCAGATTATAAATACTTATTTAGCGTGAAACTATTAAATCTGATATACAGAGTTTATTCAATTTACAGTTAGGTTGCTTTTATTCTGATGAAAAATAAATCTTAAATAAATAAAGAAGCCACAATTCTTAGGGGAATTCTTATAAATGAATATTATAATCATGCATTAATTGCTATCTTCTTCAGAATCTAATTGTTGAAACACTCCCTTACATTAATTATAAAACAAAAACAAATTATGATTATTTCGCAACCAAAATCAGATAATCATGCTAAATGCATATAATTTCTTGCCAGATGAGCGAAAACTCTAATCTTTTCAAACTGAAACGATCATGTGATTTTGGTGACGAACCATCTGTTATTAATTAAATCTGCGTAATTTCTCCTTGGCATTAAATAAATAGATTTTGAAATGTATAATTAATTCATATACTTAACAATATTTGCTCAAGGAAAACATTTTAAAGGAGATGGTTCAGAAAGACTCTTCTGGTATTTTATCATCTTCACAAAGGTGCAAAAAGCATATATACACAGTGTCAAAAACCTTCCTACGTGCTCATAATTCAAGATTTTTTTATTTCTCCTCAACTAATACAAAGCTCCGTAAATAGAATAACTCTTCTAATTATTTCTGAACTCGATAATTATGAATAATCAGTTGAAACTACTAATTAATATTTTAATTGGAAATCAATCAATTGAAAATATCTACTATGGAAAACGTCATAATGACATGACTGAAAAATATTGAAATATCAAAGATTTGTGTCCGCTTGAATGATAACAACATTTTCAATTAGCACTTTTTCATAAGACTAATAAAGAATCTTTTTTGTAGCAATATCACAAACAAAACTATTTTTATCGTACTAGAACTGCTCAAAATTTATAACGAACTGTTTAAATTTTTTTATCAGATGCCCGAATTAAAATTTTATTTATACATAGAGATATGAGAGCAAAGAAGCCTGTTAATTATTCTTCATCTTAAAAAATAATCTTATTACCTTCAATATAACGAGGGGAAAAATACATACAATAAAGAAAGAAGCCTTTAGAAAATTAAAAGCAATTAAAAAAAAATTCGTATTTCGTGATTCGGATGGCTGCTTAGATGCCATAAGTTTACGAATAGAGTAAAATTAATAATTAATTAAGGTTTTTATTTGTTTACATAGAAACCCGGGAAACAGTCACATTATTATTGTAGTACAGTACTTGAACAGGTGCTTGAAAAACCGCGTAACTAATCGATGTGCTCGAGTTTAGTAATTAATTTTCCACCAAAAACTCTGAAAAAGAACGTTACGTAATATTTATTTTACTTGTATACTTGATATAGCATCAAATAATCAGTGTGTAAAGAAGTATACCAGATAATTAAATATTCGATTGCTTGCCAACATCAGCCATATATTTTAAAAAACTCACTGCGATATTACAGTATACAAAAAGTATATGATCAGAAAAATTTTCCTTTTTCAATAAAATAAACAAAATGCAAATTTACAATCCTCTATCTTAAAGATCTGTGCTAAGCGCAACGTAAGAGTGTTATCACATACAATATTTGTTGCCGGAACAAAATGTTTGAAGGAACAGTTCTGAGAATCGCTTTTCTGCGAAATCGGATTACCATCTTCACTTGGTAAACAGGCTGAAAGCCAACCAAGAATCAGTTATTGCTCAGATTGGCGAAAGTGACCGTGTTGTTTTGTATCGCTCACACTCTTTTCGTTTTAAACTTTATTGTTAGTTATGGAAGATAATAGAAAGGTGATTGCTATCAAGTTAATCACTTTGATCTCCACTCTGGCACTTCAAGTAACGGATAAACACACTTCTGGTTATAGCAATCAATTACATCAGTAGTAGCCAAATTCTGTATACACTAAGACTAGTTTAAAACATGTGCTGGATAAGTCTGTTTATCAGACATTACTTATGTGTATTTTCTGATGTTTGCATTCTAATGAAAATTTGATGGCTCACTGGAAAATTTATGACCTGGTGTAAGCATTTTCTTGACTAACTTTATGGCTCATAATTACTGTTCTGTATATAATTATAAACAAACAAACAGAAAAAAAAAAAAAAAAAAAAAAGAGCAAGACAATCTATGACAAAAATCTATATGGCTGATATTTACATCCTCACAGCCAGCAGACGCTATTCAGCAAAATGAAGATCAAATAAAGCATATGACTACATGAGCAATCAAACATGTGCGAGTTGTTTACTGTCCCATAGAAAATTCGGTAATATACCTAAAACACATGAATTATACCAACTCTTAAAATTAGGAGGTGCACATCATGAGTTTAATTTATGTTATTACGCAAAGCTTCGAAGGATATCTGCCTAACAAGAGGGACCCCTTTGTAGAAGATTTTTTAAAACTGGCTCGTATATTAGTTACAAATGGGGAAACCAAGAGAACGCCCATGTGGCCAGCCTGTTCGCGGCATTCTAACCTCAGACAGAACTACCAGTGTTCAACGACTCTTCGGCCACTAGTAGGCCTGTGCACATAATTGGAAAGTACAATTCATTATGTAAACACACATGAAGGTGATAATCAGTTGTGCACTGTTTAAGTAATCAAATGTTATAAATGCATAGTTGTTACATTTCTTATTATTTATTAGTCATGTTTATATTACGTAGATTATACATATGATATAATTTGCAAAGAACTGATGACTACAGTTGCTGCCAATTACATAATGGTTATATGAGTTAGAAGTAACTTCAAACAAACTTTTTGGCAATGTTCATTTTTGTATTCATACATACATATGTTCTAATATTCTATAATATTCCACACATCTAATAAGTCATATATTTACATACAGATAGAGAGATGCGATCGTTTAGAAGTTGTTGATATATATTTATTAGTATTAATGTAATGAATAAGATTTATATTAATGAATGTATGTACAAATGAGTTTCATCATGCATAATAATAAATCCATAAATTTCCAATGTTTTAATATGTAGCATTTACAATAAAAGTATAGTTTCTAATGTCCAAAAAGTATTTCATTAATAACATGAAAATAATAGACAAATTTAATGAGTATTCTCATTATTACATAAACTATAGTTTTCTTTTTTTATGCATCTTTTATGCTGTTTAAAATGTGTCACTGATTATGCAATTAACAATTTCAAACATAAGTAACTAAGAGGAAAGCCACGCATATACAAACGGACTTAAAAAATTATTCAACTTGAATTTAAGAAATAAAATTCTATTACCTAACAGTGATAATACACGATCGGCACGAAATACGACAAATTTGGCGAACTTTTGGCGAAGAACAATTTGTAAACAAATCTGAACTGCAAGAACGTCGTAAAACGCTATCAACTCTGAAATTTCCACGATTATATATTTAATGAATATATAAACATTTTAAAAATGATTCAGGCAGTTATATTACAACAAAACATCAATGATTAAATCGGCCTCTATTTCCACCGTCCATGACTTCACAGTGAGATCCATTGCCATATTGAAAGTTACCGTGATCCTTGAGAAGCAGAACTCTCGTCTGATTGGTTGAACGTGCGAGAAACACATTCCCAGACGGAACATTTTTGGGAAAGCTTCAAAATGCTGCTCATAGCCGGGACATGTTTCTCTTAGCTAGACGAAACATTTCTCGGAAGCCTCCCGTTTAAAGCAGTGCTACTAGAATCTCGTTTCACGGAATTGTTCCGAGTAGCCGCGCGCGTTCCTAGAAGTGATAGCCTCTTAAAACAAAACTGATATTGAGCGCACACAACTGTCAAAACATCTTGGATACCTCAAGGTCTGCTCCCTAAAAAGTTCACACATGCATTTGTTTCATACGAACAACTGTTTCGGACAATCTTTCTGCCTGGTTTACTATTGAAAGAAAGACGCGCGATTTTTTCCTTCCTTTCGGAAAAAAAAAAAAAAAAAAAAAAAAAAAAAAAAAAAAATTGAAAGTTGTTCGTTTTCCACTAAAACCAGTTTCCTCTTTATATGTTAACCCCAAAGTGATCTGTGGTGATTGGCTGTTGTGACAGAGCAGAAAAATTGTTTCAAACAGTTGTTCTTCCGAAACAAACGGATGTATGATAGCGGCCTAAAAGTGTCCCAACATCGAACAGGTATATCGAGACGCTGTTAAATTTAACCCTGCATCTAATCTGTCACTGTTAAATCCTAAAGACATGATACTACTATATAAACCCGAGCTGTTCTATTTTTGGTTGAGTTAATAAAAATTAAAATTTGAGATAGCTAATAATTTTGCATACATGCTAAAAAAAATAACAGTGCATTTCCCAGTTTAAGAATTCTCAGAAAATAATCAGCGCAACCGATACCAAATTATATCACATGGATATAGGACTAAACTCATTAAGATTATTTTAACACATTTCGCAAATGCTCAGAATGTTTTCTTTCGGTGGTGTGACAAAAGAAAACACTCCGATCATTTGCTGGTATGGTACTCAAGTATGAGTCATTGGAAGGATATATTGAACATCATGATACTTTGTTGCTGCTGTATTTATTCTAGCATTTTGCAGCTTTGATGTGCTTTTCAGCAGTCTCAGACAATCCTTAAGAGGATCTAACATATATTTGATATCTTGTTGATATCACATCTTAGTGAAAACAATAGTGATTGATTCTACCAGTGAGACATTTTTTTTTGGCTCATTACCATAAAAAGGCCATAAGCAAGAACGCATCAAAATTTGTAGTCGAGACAGAGACCATTTGCAGGAATATCAATATATTTGCTACTAAAATGAATAGGATACACAAGACGAGGGGTGAGTGAGTGAGTGAGTGAGTGATTATGGCGCAAAAACCAGAGATGATTATGACGCGCCAAACAAAAGATGAGATGATTACAATTGATGACATTAAAATTCAATAAATAAAACAAGTAGATAAATGTACCAAATCCAGAGGATGAAGTCATATAAAAACAAGTTAAAAGCACATATTAACATTCAAGACACAGTCTTCAAAACAAATTACATTTGGTAATAAAAGCCAATCTCTTTTAAATAATAAAATAAATTAGAATTGACCTCTCTTCCGATTAAACGGTCGAGAGGTAAGTCATAGCTATTAAAATATTTCTGGCGAAGACTATTAAAACATGGACACTCAATTAAAATATGACGAACATATAAACAAACATTACAATTAAAACAAACAGGCTCATTTTCAGCTTTGAGAAGATAGCTATGTGTGACTCTGGTGTGACCAATTCTGAGTCGAGTCAAAAGAACGTCCTCTTTACGATTTCCAGCAAAATCCCAATGCTCAATTCTAGGTTTGATGTTTCTCAACTTGTTGTGATGCTGAACATCCCAAATTTGCTGCCATTTTTTTCGTATCTTTCCCTTGATGACACAGCAGATGTCTCTAAAAGGGATAAGGCGACTGGACAGTTCGACAGCAGATTTTGCCGCGATGTCTGCAAGCTCGTTTCCCTTTATTCCCGTATGCCCGGGAACCCAGCAGTACAGGATTTCATATCCTCGTATCATTAAATTTCTATGAATTTTGAGAACATCCACTACCACAGGATTCTGAGCGTTGGGAAAAGCTTCCAAGGATTTAAGAGCACTATACGAGTCTGTATAAACTATGAACTTTTTGTGGCAGAGCTTTGAGATGTAAAAAAGACCATAATATATAGCAGATAGTTCAGATGTTAGGACTGAGAAAGCATGGTGCAGGCATCTGCTCTCAATGTAATCTTCAAATACAAAAGCCATACCGACATGATCATTTGACTTTGATCCATCTGTGTATATCGGATGATAACTGCTATATTTGTGCCTGTGCTCAGCGAAAATTTGTCTGTAAACGATCTCGTTAGTGCTCGCCTTTACGTGATGTTTAAAAACATCAAGAAGCTGGATCCGTGAATTTTCCCAAGGTGGAATTTCAAAATTCTGTACTGCTTGGGGGTGCATATCACAGAGGGAGAGTTCCTCAATGACAGGGCGAACTCTTAAAGGAAAGTAGGAACACAGGATGGACGTGTTTCAAATAATGTGTTACACTCATTATCAAGTAAGCACAGCTTATTGGGATGTTCAGGTTGAGATAGAATATTAAAATATTGCAAAAGGGACAATTGCTCACGCCTCAGATAAAGTGATGGTTCGTTACAGTCAACATATAGGCTCTGCACAGGAGAAGTCCTGAAAGCTCCTGAACAAATCCGCAGACCTTGATGGTGAACAGGATCCAGTTTTAACAAAACAGATGACCGAGCGGATCCATAAACAACTGAGCCATAGTCCAGTTTAGAGCGGACGAGCGCTCTGTAAATGCGAAGCATGGAGCAACGCTCTGCACTCCAGGAGGTGTTCGCCAACACTTTTAAAATATTTAGTGTTTTTAGACACTTCTTTCTCAGGTTTAAAACATGAGAAAGGAAAGTCAATTTTCGGTCGAACGTCACTCCTAAAAATTTTACTTCGGGCGTAACTGGAATAATTGTACCATTCAAATATAACTCAGGTTCAGGATGGAGACCTCGCTTCCTACAAAAGTGCACGCACACAGTTTTCTGTTTCGAAAATGTAAATCCCTGTTTGTCTGACCATTCTTGGATCTTATTCAGAGCCATCTGCAGTTGCCTCTCTACATATCTCATGTCTGCTCCTCGACAGCTAATCTGCAGATCATCAACATATAGAGATCCCAAGATGGTGGGAGTAAGTTCTTTTAGTACAGAATTTATTTTTAAACTAAACAGGGTTACACTGAGCACACAGCCTTGAGGCACACCCTCTTCCTGTTCAAAAACATCCGAAAAAACAGAGCCAATTCTTACTTGAAAAGTTCTAGTGTTCAAGAAATTTTGAATGAAAATTGGTAGGTTGCCGCGCAAACCACTCTCGTGAAGATCCCGGAGTATACCGTATCTCCATGCCTTATCATAAGCTTTTTCAATGTCGAAGAATATCGAGACAAGGTGGCTTCTTCTTACAAATGCTTTTCGAATAGATGTCTCTAAGAGGAGCATGTTATCTACAGTTGTTCTTCCCTTTCGAAAACCACTCTGATAAGGCGATATAATATCATTCTTTTCCAAGAAGTAGACTAGGCGGCTGTTTACCATCTTTTCAAACAGTTTGCAGAGGCAACTCGTAAGGGCAATTGGCCGATAGTTGGAGGGATTCCTTGGATCTTTCCCTGGCTTAGGAATAGGAATGACAACAGCTCTCCTCCATGCACTGGGAAAGGCATGCTCCTTCCACACCCTATTGTAAAGAGTGAGAAGGGCATTCAGTGACTTACAGGACAGATGCTTTAGCATTTCATAATTCACTCCATCAAGACCCGGACAAGACCTATGTGTCTGCAATAAAGCACTCCTTAATTCAAGCATAGTAAAGTCTCTATTGTAAGGCTCAGATTTGGAAGAGTTGAATGCGATGGGATTTATTTCAGAGTGCTGCTTCATAGAAAGAAATGCAGGTGTATAGTTTCTGCTGGAAGAAACGGAAGCAAATGTCTCACCAATAGTATTCGCAATTTCTTCTATGGAGCTAATCACTCGGCCATCTTTTCCCAAAAAGGAAAGTGAGTGGTCTTTATATATGCCGCATGCTTTTCGAACTCTTTCCCAAACCCGCTTGCTAGGCGTGGAGGATGTTATTGACGACACATATGAAATCCAGGAATCCCTCTGGCTCTGCCTTCTTACTTTTCGTGCATTTGCTTTGGCTCTTTTAAAGGCTATGAGGTTTCGCAGAGTAGGATGTCTACGAAAAATACCCCATGCTTTTTTCTGTTTTTTCAGTGCTTCATGACAGTCGCGATTCCACCACGGTTTTGAATATTTTAGTATTTTTCCTGATGTTCTAGGAATGGAGAGCATAGCTGCCTGAATAATAGTATTAGTAACAGGTTCAACAGCGTCATCGATATGCGCATCTTCTACCATTTCATCTGTGAGCTCTGCAATGGAAGAGAAGAGTTCCCAGTCTGCCCTGTCCAGTATGAATCGAGGGGATCTCGACATGGGGTTTGCTCCTCTTCGTGCAAGAGACACAAGAATGGGATAATGATCACTGTTGTAAAGATCTTTACCCACATTAAAAGTGCAAAAAGGCAACAGAGATGGTGAACAGATGGCAAGGTCGAGAGCATGGAATGTTTTTGAAGGCTCATGGAAGTAAGTATCTTGCCCATTATTGAGGAGACAAAGGCTATGATCTTCGATCATCTGCTCAATTTGTCTTCCTCGGCAATTAGTATCCTTACTACCCCAGAGCGGACTATGGCCGTTAAAATCTCCTATTATGATGAAAGGCTCAGGCAGCTGCTCTAAAAGACCATTTAAATCTTGCTGATCAATATGCTCATTTGGAGGCAAATACAGAGAAACGACTGTAACAACAAAATCAAAATTTGTTTGAGTAGCGACAACTTAAAGGGATGTCGTCAAAGAAAGCACATTTGAGGGATAATCCAGTGAGGTGAGGAGACCTACACCTCCACTGGCACGCTCACCTGCAAGGTTATCTTTCCTGACGAAGGAAAACCTCCGAAGTTTTCCCTGTTGTTCTGGTTTTAGATTTGTTTCCTGTACTGCGAAGCATACAGGATGATAAGCATTAATTATGGCTTTGATGTCGAGCAAATTTCGGTGGAAACCGCGACAGTTCCATGAGACGAGGGTGGCCATTATGTCTGGTTTTTATTCTTTCTGTGCTCTTGTTTGGTTTTTCGTGGAAGTAGATGCCTGGGAAATTCTAGACCCTCCTCTACTTCCATAGTGTCTGAATCCGCAGATTCAGAAATCATTTCGTCAAAAGAGCTATTGCTGGGACTTCTATTTTTATTAATTATTTTGTGACTTTCAGTTTTAGGTTTACTTTGAATGACTGTTTCTTTTTTTTTTGTATTAAATGAGTTGCATTTTCCGTTTTCTTGGTGGATGTGGTTGGTTGGGTTTTATTTGGTTTAGTCTGCGTGCCTATTGATGTTTGGGTGGCAATGCTACGTGTTGTTTTAACTGCACTGGCATAAGATTTGTTTGATTGGAGCTGTGTGCTTTGAACTAGTTTTCTGGCTTCAGCATACGAGATGTTCCTGGTAACTTTAAGAGTCTGTACTTCTTTTTCGGATTTCCATTTTGGGCAGAGGCGTGAAAATGCTGGGTGCTGACCCTTGCAATTTATACACGATGCGCAGCGGTACAATTTTCCGAATCGTGGCCAATCTGTGAGCATCAGGCGCATGTGAGGCTGCCACGACAAGACGTCTTAGAATGGCCGAAACGGAAGCATCGCATAGGGTTGGGAATATAAGGTCTTACAGGACAATTTAAATATCCGGCCTTAATATTCTTAGGCAGATCAGGCGTGTTGAAGGTAAGGATCACGTGTTTCGTATCGATCAACTTACCTTCCTTACGCATCTTGATCCGCCTAGCACCGCAGACATTTTGGTCGGATAGCTCGGAAGCGATCTCTTCTTCAGGAACGTACAGAAGGTCGAATTCCGATATTACGCCACGACAATAATTCAGTGTCTTATGGCATAAGAGACACAAGTGGCATAAGACACACAAGACGAGGAAATGGTGCGTTATTGCTGTGGCTGCATCTGTTCTTAGATTTAACCCAATGTTATATTTTGTCTACAGTTGTCTCGTTGTTATTGTTCTCTGCTCCCTACTATTTCTAGAATTATTGATCTTATCAATCTTATCACCGATTTTATGATAATATCACTCAGGACGGTCACCATATATGGAGTGCGTGTGAGAGGAAACAATTTATTAAAAAATTTTCATTGAATCAGCAAACAGAAACACGGAGAGCATTTGTGGACTATGCAAAACGAACGTGCAGTTTAATATTATTTCAGTAATAATAAGATTTGGTGTTGATTACACGATTTACTTTTTTGTGAATTTTAAAAATATTTCGAAGAACTATGAATAACCTTGTATAGACATTTTAATATAAATATGTCTATTATAGTACCATTCGGAAAATGGATTTTCCTGAGCAAAATTAGCTACATTTCCATTTTTACAAACTGAAAATGTTTCAAACTAAATGCAATATTAAAATCCTTTCAAACTGCTCTCTTCCATCATCTTATATCCTCTCAAATTCAAATATACACTCTAAAGCAGAAAAGACGACGACATTATAGCACCTGGACACCTAATGTCGAAATGCTGCAGTCATTTTCCACTGAAAGCTAAAAAAAAAAAAGATATATCATCCAGGTGATGATCCACATCGAATCGATTCCGCTAAATCGATTTGTTAAAGCGATATGCAGCTTCTGGTAGCGGTGAGCTACAGATTTTTAAAAACTTGTAAAGGAATACGATTCAAACGCCAGAAAGGAATATGATTTGCATCCATTCAAAAAGAAATGCGATATTTTGAATAATACAAATGTTAAAATTCACCTGTACATTCGGTATAAATGAAAAAGAGAATTAAACTCTAGGAAAATCACAAATAAAAATGTCAGTGCTTTTAATTATTGAATACTAAAAATAGTTTCACACAATTCCGCTTTTAAAACGAACACTCTCCTTTTGGGATATTTCAAAAGGCTATTAGTATTTTTAACTAATCTTATTAGCATTATTTTACAAAGTGCCTAGATAATTAGGTAGAATACAGGAAAAGGATATATTTTTAAATAAAGATAAAGGGAAAAAACTTTAGTGTTTTAAGTTTGTCAATGTTCTCAATTAGAAATTAAAGAAAAAATATGATGTGAACACTACATGACTTCCTTTTACGCCTATTAAATTATACACATTTTTTTCTGCACTTCATTTAAACTTATTTCCTCGAATCATTCTAGCTTAATTAACCGATCCCTCAAGGCAAGTTGAAAATGAAATTAAAAATTAAAAATTTTTGAATTTTTGTAGTATGGGAGTCAAACGTCTTGTATTTTCATTTTTTTATGACGAGCATGAAACTTTCCCAAATAAATCCGGGAGACCGGATTAAAAGTTAGATTTCGTTATTTGTCGAAAATTATTATTAATTATTTCAAATTTGACATTGCTAAAACATGAATATTTTCGTGATTTAAAACACTTAACTATACAAAATTTCAACATTATACGGCTAAAAAGTCCCTTATTCTTTCCGTACTTACAGACGTTACGCAAAACAAACATCCAAATGGAGATATTTCGGTTGAAATATAATATCCAAAATATTTCGCGATTACAATACTCTCTTTACTTCGTACGAGGAAGTAAAAAGTCATTTAGTGTTATGAATATCTGTAATATAAACTGATAATTTGATAATTAAAGGAATGAAAACTTCTGGTAGTAAATGACTGAAATGTGCCAGAATATGGCGTTAGGCAAACCAGCCTTATGTCAGTATCCAAAATAAACAAGCATAATAAACAGCATATAATTCTTATATATGTGGAAATCCACGACCAATGCTGAATTAGAATTGCTAGTAATGACGTCATCGCAGCATAGCGCAGTGCGAAGCATTCCAGACAGCGTGAGATAGCGTCCAGACATGGATGTGAGTGGAGATGTGAGCAGACGGCTCGCTTTTCTTCAAGAGTTGAAGAAGACCTTCTTCAACTCTTGAAGAAAACCGAGCCAAGAGTTTTGATTCTTCTTTTGATGTTTCGCCTTTAGCTGTTATGCCTTTAGCTGATTATATTATTCAAAGCTACCCATGAATGTTTGTGTGAAAGGACTGAAATGTTCATCATTACATGAATTCTGCAACTTTAATCTTTACTTAATTTATCATTATTACATTTTATTTCTTATTAGTAAAATAAAAGCATGTACAATGCCATGCTCGTGCTCTCTATCTCAGTATTTAAAGAAAACCCTACAATTTATGGCGACCACCCGTGCGGCCTCGAACTCGAAAGTGTGCGAGTAGTAGAACTGTGCATCGAACTGTGAACTGAGTAAACTATTCTTACAAGCTATTGGATTTATTGGATTACTCGTATAAAGTGGGGATTACCCTTACCGAAGACAATCATCTGTCGGATGAGTACAAAACTTTCCTTCCAATATGAAGTTAGTAGAAATTCCAGAATTCGAAGCAGCCTTAAAGAATAGTAAAAGTTCTGAAATGAAATAAGTTTGCATAAGCTTATTTTTAATACTGATGGAGATCGAAATAACCGGAAAAGATCACGTGAGGCTTTATATTTAAACCAAATTCTGAAGAATTTAATAAGAAAATAGATACAGTGCAGAATAGTTTTACTTTGAATGAGTTAATTAAAGTTTGCAACGTATTGTGCATAAATTCAGAGGGTTCAAAATCGGAAGTAGTAACCCGAATTGTCTCTTTCCTGTGTGATTTATCTGTATTATTTGAAAATATTTTGCATGAAGAAAATAGTGATATTGAAGATGAAACTGTTAATAAAATTTCTGAAGTAGTGCTTGATGATAATCAAAGAGACAATCATGGTTTTAACGAGTCTCAAGTAAATAACAGTATGCAGCTTCCAATTCAAGATCATTTTAAACCTCATCTTAGTTTTTCGGATATTAAAAGTATTGTAAATCCTTTTTCTGGTAATGCATATGAAAATGTTGATAAATGGATTGATGAATTTGAAGATGTTATAAATTCTTTGAAATTAAGTGATTTGCATAAATTAGTTTTTGCTAAAAGATCATTAAAAGGTAAAGCGAAACTATTTATTCAGAGTGAACCTTAAGTTAATGACTGGTGTAAGTTAAAAAAGCTTTTGAAATCTGAATATGGTAAAGCTTTTAATTCAGGTGAATTGCATGAAATGTTATGTAAGCATAAATTAATGCCTAATGAATCTTTAGATGAGTATTTTTTGAAAATGAAAGAAATGTGTTCGCGAGGTAACATTGAAGATGCTTCATTAATTAAATATGTTATTGATGGTATTCCCGATTCGGTGGTGAGGATATGGTTGCGAAACAATAACTGAATTTAAACAAAGGCTTAAAATTTATGATAAAATGAGATCGGACAATGATAAATTTAAAAATCCGAAACCGAAAGTAGACACCCAAGTTAAAGATAGAAGTAAGCTTGCGTCATCAAACCGAAATCAATCTAACGTTAATAAGATCAAATGTTTTAATTGCGAGGAATATGGCCATAAGTAATGGCACTGTGTAAACAAATCGAAGGGAATAAAATATTTTAAATGTGAAAATTTCGGGCATAAATCAACTGACTGTCCAGATCAGACCCCCGAGAAACAAGCTTTAATACAGCGAATTTCTGATAAGCATAGAATTATGAAGACTGTAGAAATAAATAACCATTTAGTTGATAGTCTAGTTGACACTAGTTCAGATGTGACGATATGCAGCGTGGAGTTACACAAGCAGATTGGTTCTCCTAATTTAAATTGTAGCGACATCACATTAAACGGAATTGAATCAAAGCAAACGTACCCCATCGGCTTTTTCATTTCTGATATTTCAATTGATAGTTTTTCACTGCGTACGAAAATTTATGTTGTTAAGTCTTTATGTAATCAAATTGTATTAGGTTTGGATATATTGAATCAGTTTAACTTCTCTTTTACCGAGAATGGCCTTCAAATAATTTCTCATCGGAATAAAAGTAATGTAAACTTGATAACTGCTCAGTCATCTCGAAATTCTAACGTTCGTTGCGTTATGGGAAATTTGAATATTGCTGTGTCATTGAAGAATGTTTATGATCTTTCTCAATCGTCTGGCGTCTCCGTTAATCTAAACAAAAACCCCGAAAGCGGAAGTGGCTTGAAAATTAATTACCTTTCACATCTGGTGAATGCTATTTCTGTCAACGAGATTGATTTATCGCATATTTCGAGTGCGGAACATAAAGAAAGACTGATTAATTTAATTAATTCGTACCAGCCTCGGAAAAATAGACAATCTGACTTTAAGATGCAAATAAATTTATGTGACGAAATTCCTGTCTGTCAAAATAGAAGATACATGTCTTTCGCGGAACAAAAAATTGTTGACGATCAAATTAAGGAATGGCTGAAAGAAAAAATAATAAAGCCTAGCAACTCTAACTATGCGGCACCTATTGTTTTGTGTAACAAGCGTGATAATTCGAAACGTTTATGCGTGGACTATCGGAAATTGAATAAGAAGATTATTAAAGACAAATTTCCACTGCCTTTAATTCTGGAAGTACTCGATCGTTTAGAACAGTCAAAAGTCTTCACGACACTAGATTTGAAAAATGGCTTTTTCCATGTAGACATAGATGAAAATTGCACCAAATATACCGCATTTGTAACACATAATGGTATTTACAAATTTCTTAAAGCTCCTTTTGGTTTATGTATTAGTCCAAATGTTTTTCAAAGGTATATTTATTCAGTATTTCGTGACTTGTTAAATGAAGGTGTACTAATTATTTATATGGATGATATAGTCATACCGGCTAATGATGAAGTTGAATGTTTAGACAAATTAGAAAGAGTACTCAAAACTGCTTCAGAGTATGGGTTACAAATAAATTTCAAAAAGTGCCAATTCTTAAAACTTTACGTTTTAAAAATTGAATTTTTGGGACATGTAATCGAAAATGGAACTATTTGACCATCACCTTCCAAAACTGTTGCTGTTCGAAACTTTCCACAACCGCGTAACTGTAAACAACTACAAAGCTTTTTAGGACTAACGGGATATTTTCGTAAATTCATTCCTCAGTATGCTAAAATAGCTAAACCTCTTAGTGACTTACTTAGAAAAGCTATTGGTTTTAAGTTCGATTCCGAACAACAGGAAGCTTTTTGCAGATTAAAAGAAATTCTATCTCAGGTACCTGTTCTACACATATTTAGGCAAGGATATCCATTAGAACTTCATACTGATGCTAGTAGTCAAGGCTTTGGTGCGGTATTACTCCAATTGTCTGATGATGGTAATTATCACCCAATCCAGTATATGAGTAAGAAGACTTCACCGCAGCAAGAGAAACTCTGAAGAAGTTTAGAAACTATTTGTTAGGGACTAAATTCAAAATTGTAACTGATTGTAGTGCTTTTCAGAAAACTTTAGATAAGAAAGATTTAACTCCTAAGATTGCAAGTTGGGCAATGTTTATTGAAGAATTCGATTACGAAATTGTACATCGTTCAGGAAGCCAAATGAAACATGATGATGCTCTAAGTAGAAATGCTTTAATTTTAACATCATACACATCCGATGTAACTGAGAAGATTCGGTTAGCACAACAACAGAATGAAGATGAACATGTGAAATTGATAAAGAATTTAGTTGAGAAGGGAGAAGAAAATTGATTCTTTGTGAGAAATGATATTTTGTACAAATTTGAAAATGGTAAAGATCTGCTAGTAGTGCCAGAATCCTTACAGAACGAAATCATACAGAAGGTACATAAAAAAGGTCACTTTCCTGTAGATAAAACTGTGAATGCCGTAGAGCAAGAATTCTATATTCCCAGACTGAAATGCAAAGTTGAAAAAGGTGATTGCAAACTGTATAGAATGTATACTGTACAACAGGAAGCAAGGAAAAGCAGAAGGATTTCTTCATCCTGTACCGAAAAAAAACGTTCCCTTGAGTACGCACCATATCGACTTTATTGGACCTCTTCCATCGACGAACAAGAGATACCAACACATTCTAACTGTGGTCGATGCTTTTACGAAATTTACTTGGTTCTATCCAGTGAAATCACCAACTACGCAAGAAGTCATTTCAAAATTGAAGCAACAACAGACTGTATTTGGAAATCCAGCCAGAATCATTTCAGATCGAGGTAGTGCCTTTACATCGAAAGAATTCTCAGCTTATTGTACTGAAGAAGGTATAGAACATGTCAAAATTACTACCGGTATTCCAAGAGGTAACGGACAGATTGAGCGAATCCATAGAATTTTCATTCCTGTTTTGTCGAAATTATCACATGAAGATTCAACGAAATGGTTTAAGTATGTTCCAGATGTCCAGAGAATAATCAACAGCACAACTACGAGAAGTACGAAATATTCACCGTTTGAGCTTCTCATAGGCACGAAAATGAAGAACAAAGAAGATCTGAGAATTATTGAGATATTGAATGAAGAGTATTTAAAGCAATTGATACAAGAATAGTGATGAAATGAGAGAAGATGCGAAAAACAACATTTTGAAGATACAAGAAGAGAATCGAAAACAATTTAACAAAAGACGTAAGAAACCGAAACTGTACAAGATTGGCGACTTGGGGGTGAGTGAGTGAGAGATTATGGCGCAAAACCAAAGTTGATTATAGTGCGCCAAACGCGAGATGGGGTGAGTACAATTGATGAAATTAAAATACAATAAATAAAAACAAGTAGACAAATGTGTCAAATCCAGAGGATGAAGTCATATAAAAACAAGTTAAAACCACACATTTAAAATTCAAGACACAATTTTCAAAACAAATTACATTAGGTGATAAAAGCCAGTCTCTTTTAAATAATAAAATAAATTACAATTCACCTCTCTTCCGATTAAACGGTCGAGAGGTAAGTTACAGCTATTAAAATACTTCTGACGAAGATTATTAAAATATGGACACTCAATTAAAATATGACGGACAGATAGACAAACATTACAATTTGAACAAACAGGCTCATTCTCTGCTTTTAAAAGGTAGCCATGTGTCACTCTTGTGTGACCAATTCTGAGGCGAATCAAAAGAACTTCTTCTGTACGATTTCCAGCGAAGTCCCAATGCTCAATTCTAGGCTTTACTTATCTTAACTTGTTTTGACGCTGAACATACCAAAATTGCTGCCATTTTTTTCGTATCTTCTTTTTCACTACACAACAGATGTCTCCAAAAGGGATGAGGCGATTGGACAGTTCAACAGCAGATTTGGCTGTGATATCTGCCAGCTCATTCCCTTTAATTCCCACATGACCGGGAACCCAGCAGTACAGAATTTCATATCCACGACTCGTTAGGTTTATATGTATCTTGAGAACATCCACTATGACTGGGTTTTGAGTGTTAGAAAAACCTTCTAAAGATTTCAGTGCACTATAGGAGTCTGTATAAACTATAAACTTTTTGTGGCAGAGCCTAGAGATGTACAAAAGACAATAATATATTGCAGTTAATTCAGATGTTAAGACAGAGGAGGCATGGTGCAAGCGTCTGCCCTCCATGTGGTCTTCAATTACGAATGCCATCCCGACATGATCTGTTGACTTGGATCCATCTGTATAAACTGGAAGATAACTGCTATATTTGTGCCTGTGCTCAGCAAAGAGTTGTCTATAAATGATGTCATTGGTGCTTGCCTTGACGTGATGCTTGAAAACATCAAGAAGCTGAATCCGTGCATTTTCCCAAGGTGGGAATTCAAAATTCTGTACTACTTGGGGACGCATATCAGAGAGGGAATATTCCTCAATGATAGGGCGAAGTCTTAAAGGAAAGGTAGGAATACAGGATGGAGGTGTTTCAAATAATGTATTACACTCATTATCAAGTAAGCATAGCTTATTGGGATGTTCAGGTTGTGATAGAATATTAAAATATTGCAAAAGGGACAATTGCTCACGCTTCAGATAAAGTGATGGTTCGTTAGAGTCAACATACAGGCTCTGGACAGGAGAAGTCCTGAAAGCTCCTGAACAAATCCGCAAACCCTGATGGTGAACAGGATCCAGTTTTAACAAAACAGAAGAGCGAGCGGATCCATAAACAGCTGAGCCATAGTCCAGTCTAGAGCGGATAAGCGCTCTGTAAATGCGAAGCATGGAGCAACGCTCTGTACCCCAGGAGGTGTTCGCCAACACTTTTAAAATATTTAGTGTTTTGAGACACTTCTTTCTCAGGTTTAAAACATGAGAAAGGAAAGTCAATTTCTGGTCGAACGTCACTCCTAAAAATTTTACTTCGGGCGCTACTTGAATAATTGTACCATTTAGATATAACTCAGGTTCAGGATGGAGACCTCGCTTCCTACAAAAGTGCACGCACACAGTTTTCTGTTTCGAAAAAGTAAATCCCTGTTTGTCTGACCATTCTTGGATCTTATTCAGAGCCATCTGCAATTGCTTCTCTATGTGTCTCATGTCTGCTCCTAGACAGCTAATCTGTAAATCATCTACATATAGTGATCCCAAGATGGTAGGAGGAAGTTCTTTTAATACAGAATTTATTTTTAAACTGAACAGCGTTACACTCAGCACACAGCCTTGAGGCACACCCTCTTCCTGTTGAAAAATATCCGAAAAACAGAGCCAATTCTTACTTGAAAAGTTCTAGTGTTCAAGAAATTCTGTATGAAAATTGGTAGGTTGCCGCGCAAGCCACTCTCGTGAAGATCCCGGAGTATACCGTATCTCCATGCCTTATCATAAGCTTTCTCAATGTCGAAGAATATTGAGACAAGGTGACTTCTTCTGACAAAGGCTTTTCGAATAGATGTCTCTAATAGAAGCATATTGTCTACGGTCGTTCTTTCCTTTCGAAAACAGCTCTGATAAGGCGATATAATATTATTCTTTTCCAAGAAGTAGACTAGGCGGCTGTTTACCGTCTTTTCAAACAGTTTGCAAACACAACTGGTAAAGGGCAATTGCCGATAGTTCGAGGGATTCCTCGGGTCTTTCCCTGGCTTCGCAATAGGAATCACAACAGCTCTCCTCCATGCACTGGGAAAAGTACGCTCCTTCCACACTCTATTGTAAAGTGTGAGAAGGGCATTCCAGTGACTTATAGGACAGATGCTTAGCATTTCGTAATTTATGCCATCAAAACCCGGAGAAGACCTATGTGTCTGCAATAAAGCTCTCTTTAATTCCAGCATAGTAAATGCTCTATTCTAGGGCTCAGATTTGGAAGAGTTGAATGCGATGGGATTTATTTCAGAGTGTTGCTTGATAGAGAGAAATGCAGGTGAATTGTTTCTGCTGGAAGAAACGGCAGCAAATGTCTCACCGATAGTATTTGCAATTTCTTCTATGGAGCTAATCACTTGACCATCTTTTCCAAAAAGGAAAGTGAGTGGTCTTTATAGATTCCGCATGCTTTTCGAACTCTTTCCCAAACCCGCTTACTAGGCGTAGAGGATGTAATTGATGACACATAGGAAATCCAAGAATTCCTTGGCTCTGCCTCCTTACTTTTCGTGTATTGCTTTGGCTCTTTTAAAGGCTATGAGGTTTCGCAGTGTCGGATATCTACGAAAAATACCCCATGCTTTTTTCTGTTTTTTCAGTGCTTCATGACAGTCGCGATTCCACCACGGTTTCGAATATTTTAGTATTTTTCCTGATGTTCTAGAATCGAAAGCATAGCTGCCTGAATAATAGTATCAGTAACAGCTTCCACAGCGTCATCGATATGCACATCTTCTACCATTTCCTCTGTGAGCTCTGCGGAGGAAGAGAAGAGTTCCCAGTCTGCCCTGTCCAGTATAAACCGAGGGAGCCTCGACATGGGGTTTGCTCCTCTTTCGTGCAAGAGATACAAAAATGGGATAATGATCGCTGTTGTACAGGTCATTTCCGACACTAAAAGTGCAAAATGGCAACAGAGATGGTGAACAGATGGCAAGGTCGAGAGCGTGGAATGTCCGTGAAGGCTCGTGGAAGTAAGTATTCTGCCCATTATTCAGGAGAAAAAGGCTATGATCTTCGATCATCTGCTCAATTTGTCTTCCACGGCAATTTGTATCTTTACTACCCCAGAGCGGACTATGGCCGTCTAAAATCTCCTACTATTATGAAAGGCTCAGGCAGCTGCTCTAAAATATCATTAAATCTTTCTGATCAATGTGCTCATTTGGAGGCAAATACAAAGAAACAATGAAACAACAATATCAAAATTTATTTGAGTAGCGACAACTTGGAGGGATGTCGTCAAAGAAAGAACATTTGAGGGATAATCCAGTGAGGAGAGGAGACCTACACCTCCACTGGCGCGCTCACCTGCAATGTTATCCTTACTGACGAAAGAAAACCTCCGAAGTTTTGCCTGTTGTTCTGGTTTTAGATTTGTTTCCTGTATTGCGAAGCACACAGGATGATACACATTAATTATAGATTTGATGTCTAGCAAATTTCGGTGGAAACCGCGACAGTTCCATGACACGAGGGTGGATATTATGAATGGTTTTTGTTTTTCCAGTGCTGTTCTTTTGTTTTTCGTGGAAGTAGATGCCTGGGAACTTCCAGACCCTCTTCCACTTCCATAAAGTCTGAATCCGCAGATTCAGAAATCATCTCATCAAGAGAACTATTGCTGCGACTTCTATTTTTATTTCATGTTTTTTGTGTGGCAATTTTGGGCTTACTTTGAATAACTGTTTCTTTTTTTTGTACTATATGGGTTGCATTTTCTTTTTTCTTGTTGGATGTAGACGGTTGGGTTTTATTTAGTAGGGTCTGTGTGCCTATTGAAGTTTGGGTGGCAACTGTACGAGATGATTTAACAGCACTGGCGTATGATGTATTTGGTCGAAACTGTGTGCTCTGGACTAGTCTTCTGGCTTCGGCGTAAGAGATGTTCTTTGTAACTTTTGTAGTCTGGATTTCTTTTTCTGATTTCTACTTTGGGCACGAGCGAGAAAATGCTGGGTGGTCACCCTTGCAAATTATACACAAAGGCGCAGCGGTACAATTATCAGAATCGTGGCCAATCTGTGAGCATCGGGCGCATGTGAGGCTGCCACGACAAGACGTCTTAGAATGGCCGAAACGCTGGCATTGGAAACATCGCATAGGGTTTGGAATATAAGGTCTTACAGGAATATTTAGATATCCGGCCTTAATATTCTTAGGCAGATCAGGCGTGTTGAAGGTAAGGATCACGTGTTTCGTGTCTATCAACTTACCTTCTTTACGCATCTTGATCCGCCTTACACCGCAGACATTTTGTTCGGATAGCTCAGAAGCGATCTCTTCTTCAGAAACATACAGAAGGTCGAATTCTGAGATTACACCACGACAATAGTTCAGTGACTTATGTGGTGTTACAGTGACATTCGCTTGCCCAAGTTTAGTTATCTGAAGTAAAGAAGCAGACTGGGTGGCTGAGTTTATATCAATAAGCAAGTCTCCGGAGCGGAGACGCTTTATATTTCTCGGCTCACCAATACAAGACTGGATATATTTCTTTATTACGAAAGGAGACATCTTATGCATTTCGCCAGAAGGACTAGAGATTACTAGGAAACGGGGACTATTGTTATGATTTTTTTTATTTGTATCTGTCCGTAATTTTTTTGCAGAATTTTCAGAACTAGGTTGAGCGACAGGTTGAGTGACTGGTTTAGTAGGAGACGTTTCAGAACTAGGTTGAATAATTGGTTTATTAGTAGATGTTTCAGAACTAGGTTGAGTGACTGGTTTAGTAGGAGATGTTTCAGAACTAGGTTGAATGATTGGTTTAGTAGTAAACGCTTCAGAACTAGGTTGAGAGACTGGAGTGACTTCAAAATCTTTTAATAAAAAAATATGTGAATTTGCCATATTGAAAATAGAAAAGATTCGGGTCCGACGGCCCCGCCCACCACGGAGCCCAACAAGGGAACACAGATTCCTGTGTTAGGGCTAGCCGGACCTATACGCAAACTGAAGCCCCACAGTCGGCTTTCCCGAAAGCAGGTACTCCCGAGAGCTTGACCCCAAGCCACTGACACAAGGACTAGTGACCAGCCGATTGACACCCGTGAGGACGACTAAGGTGCCTCCCGTTTAGCTGAAGCAGAGGCCAAAGCAGTGTGTTGGGGACAGTACCTCGCCCCTCAACTACCAGGACCCTCCTTTCCAGCGACACGGGTCTCCACGCACGGCAAACACGTGGGCAGTTTTCTCGCCATTTGAAAATTGGACGCAAGGGTGTTTCCAGTTTCTCGTGACGAGCCCCAAACTCCGGAGAGAGAAACCACAAGGGAGAAGGGAAGGGAAAAAGTTCCAGTTAAGAGGAGAGGAGACAGAAAAGAGGACAGATCACTGGGGCTCCAGGATCGTGACACCCGTCTCACCAAGAAGATGATCCCCTGAAGGGCTAGGGTACCTCGGGATTGCCACACCCGTACTCACAAAAGTGAGCCCCCTGAGGGTTTGGCGGCTTGGTAGCCATACAGAGAACTAAATATGGGACTGGTTTGAAACTGCGACCTAAGTTTCATGGACCGTATAAAATCATAGCTGTTAGATCAAATGACAGATATGAAGTCGAAAAAGTAGGATGCCATGAAGGACCGAATTTGACATCTACTGCGGCTGACCATATGAAGCCATGGTCAAATTGATTTGATGTTTGTATCAGCTCAAAACCTAAGGACCTGATACTCTTTTTTTCTTTTTCTTTTTGTTTTCTTTATTATCTTTGCAGGTACATGATGGTGATGTCCACTCAACATACATCGAGGACGATGCCTCTTCAGGCTGGCCGAAGCTGTGGAAATCCACGACCAATGCTGAATTAGAATTGCCAGTAATGACGTCATCGCAGCATAGCGCAGTGCGAAGCAGTCCAGACAGCGTCAGATAGCGTCCAGAGTGGATGTGAGTGGAGATGTGAGCAGACGGCTCGCTTTTCTTCAAAAGTTGAAGAAGACAGTCGGTCTTCTTGGTCTTCCTTGGAGTTTTGATTCTTCTTTTGATGTTTCGCCTTTAGCTGATTATATTATTCAAAGCTACCCATGAATGTTTGTGTGAAAGGACTGAAATGTTCATCATTACATGAATCCTGCAACTTTAATCTTTACTTAATTTATCTTTATTACTTTTTACTTCTTATTAGTAAAATAAAAGCATGTACAATGCCATGCTCGTGCTCTCTATCTCAGTATTTAAAGAAAACCCTACAATTTATGGCGACCACCCGTGCGGCCTCGAACTCGAAAGTGTGCGAGTAGTAGAACTGTGCATCGAACTGTGAACTGAGTAAACTATTCTTACAAGCTATTGGATTTATTGGATTACTCGTATAAAGTGGGGATTACCCTTACCGAAGACAATCATCTGTCGGATGAGTACAAAACTTTCCTTCCAATATGAAGTTAGTAGAAATTCCAGAATTCGAAGCAGCCTTAAAGAATAGTAAAAGTTCTGAAATGAAATAAGTTTGCATAAGCTTATTTTTAATACTGATGGAGATCGAAATAACCGGAAAAGATCACGTGAGGCTTTATATTTAAACCAAATTCTGAAGAATTTAATAAGAAAATAGATACAGTGCAGAATAGTTTTACTTTGAATGAGTTAATTAAAGTTTGCAACGTATTGTGCATAAATTCAGAGGGTTCAAAATCGGAAGTAGTAACCCGAATTGTCTCTTTCCTGTGTGATTTATCTGTATTATTTGAAAATATTTTGCATGAAGAAAATAGTGATATTGAAGATGAAACTGTTAATAAAATTTCTGAAGTAGTGCTTGATGATAATCAAAGAGACAATCATGGTTTTAACGAGTCTCAAGTAAATAACAGTATGCAGCTTCCAATTCAAGATCATTTTAAACCTCATCTTAGTTTTTCGGATATTAAAAGTATTGTAAATCCTTTTTCTGGTAATGCATATGAAAATGTTGATAAATGGATTGATGAATTTGAAGATGTTATAAATTCTTTGAAATTAAGTGATTTGCATAAATTAGTTTTTGCTAAAAGATCATTAAAAGGTAAAGCGAAACTATTTATTCAGAGTGAACCTTAAGTTAATGACTGGTGTAAGTTAAAAAAGCTTTTGAAATCTGAATATGGTAAAGCTTTTAATTCAGGTGAATTGCATGAAATGTTATGTAAGCATAAATTAATGCCTAATGAATCTTTAGATGAGTATTTTTTGAAAATGAAAGAAATGTGTTCGCGAGGTAACATTGAAGATGCTTCATTAATTAAATATGTTATTGATGGTATTCCCGATTCGGTGGTGAGGATATGGTTGCGAAACAATAACTGAATTTAAACAAAGGCTTAAAATTTATGATAAAATGAGATCGGACAATGATAAATTTAAAAATCCGAAACCGAAAGTAGACACCCAAGTTAAAGATAGAAGTAAGCTTGCGTCATCAAACCGAAATCAATCTAACGTTAATAAGATCAAATGTTTTAATTGCGAGGAATATGGCCATAAGTAATGGCACTGTGTAAACAAATCGAAGGGAATAAAATATTTTAAATGTGAAAATTTCGGGCATAAATCAACTGACTGTCCAGATCAGACCCCCGAGAAACAAGCTTTAATACAGCGAATTTCTGATAAGCATAGAATTATGAAGACTGTAGAAATAAATAACCATTTAGTTGATAGTCTAGTTGACACTAGTTCAGATGTGACGATATGCAGCGTGGAGTTACACAAGCAGATTGGTTCTCCTAATTTAAATTGTAGCGACATCACATTAAACGGAATTGAATCAAAGCAAACGTACCCCATCGGCTTTTTCATTTCTGATATTTCAATTGATAGTTTTTCACTGCGTACGAAAATTTATGTTGTTAAGTCTTTATGTAATCAAATTGTATTAGGTTTGGATATATTGAATCAGTTTAACTTCTCTTTTACCGAGAATGGCCTTCAAATAATTTCTCATCGGAATAAAAGTAATGTAAACTTGATAACTGCTCAGTCATCTCGAAATTCTAACGTTCGTTGCGTTATGGGAAATTTGAATATTGCTGTGTCATTGAAGAATGTTTATGATCTTTCTCAATCGTCTGGCGTCTCCGTTAATCTAAACAAAAACCCCGAAAGCGGAAGTGGCTTGAAAATTAATTACCTTTCACATCTGGTGAATGCTATTTCTGTCAACGAGATTGATTTATCGCATATTTCGAGTGCGGAACATAAAGAAAGACTGATTAATTTAATTAATTCGTACCAGCCTCGGAAAAATAGACAATCTGACTTTAAGATGCAAATAAATTTATGTGACGAAATTCCTGTCTGTCAAAATAGAAGATACATGTCTTTCGCGGAACAAAAAATTGTTGACGATCAAATTAAGGAATGGCTGAAAGAAAAAATAATAAAGCCTAGCAACTCTAACTATGCGGCACCTATTGTTTTGTGTAACAAGCGTGATAATTCGAAACGTTTATGCGTGGACTATCGGAAATTGAATAAGAAGATTATTAAAGACAAATTTCCACTGCCTTTAATTCTGGAAGTACTCGATCGTTTAGAACAGTCAAAAGTCTTCACGACACTAGATTTGAAAAATGGCTTTTTCCATGTAGACATAGATGAAAATTGCACCAAATATACCGCATTTGTAACACATAATGGTATTTACAAATTTCTTAAAGCTCCTTTTGGTTTATGTATTAGTCCAAATGTTTTTCAAAGGTATATTTATTCAGTATTTCGTGACTTGTTAAATGAAGGTGTACTAATTATTTATATGGATGATATAGTCATACCGGCTAATGATGAAGTTGAATGTTTAGACAAATTAGAAAGAGTACTCAAAACTGCTTCAGAGTATGGGTTACAAATAAATTTCAAAAAGTGCCAATTCTTAAAACTTTACGTTTTAAAAATTGAATTTTTGGGACATGTAATCGAAAATGGAACTATTTGACCATCACCTTCCAAAACTGTTGCTGTTCGAAACTTTCCACAACCGCGTAACTGTAAACAACTACAAAGCTTTTTAGGACTAACGGGATATTTTCGTAAATTCATTCCTCAGTATGCTAAAATAGCTAAACCTCTTAGTGACTTACTTAGAAAAGCTATTGGTTTTAAGTTCGATTCCGAACAACAGGAAGCTTTTTGCAGATTAAAAGAAATTCTATCTCAGGTACCTGTTCTACACATATTTAGGCAAGGATATCCATTAGAACTTCATACTGATGCTAGTAGTCAAGGCTTTGGTGCGGTATTACTCCAATTGTCTGATGATGGTAATTATCACCCAATCCAGTATATGAGTAAGAAGACTTCACCGCAGCAAGAGAAACTCTGAAGAAGTTTAGAAACTATTTGTTAGGGACTAAATTCAAAATTGTAACTGATTGTAGTGCTTTTCAGAAAACTTTAGATAAGAAAGATTTAACTCCTAAGATTGCAAGTTGGGCAATGTTTATTGAAGAATTCGATTACGAAATTGTACATCGTTCAGGAAGCCAAATGAAACATGATGATGCTCTAAGTAGAAATGCTTTAATTTTAACATCATACACATCCGATGTAACTGAGAAGATTCGGTTAGCACAACAACAGAATGAAGATGAACATGTGAAATTGATAAAGAATTTAGTTGAGAAGGGAGAAGAAAATTGATTCTTTGTGAGAAATGATATTTTGTACAAATTTGAAAATGGTAAAGATCTGCTAGTAGTGCCAGAATCCTTACAGAACGAAATCATACAGAAGGTACATAAAAAAGGTCACTTTCCTGTAGATAAAACTGTGAATGCCGTAGAGCAAGAATTCTATATTCCCAGACTGAAATGCAAAGTTGAAAAAGGTGATTGCAAACTGTATAGAATGTATACTGTACAACAGGAAGCAAGGAAAAGCAGAAGGATTTCTTCATCCTGTACCGAAAAAAAACGTTCCCTTGAGTACGCACCATATCGACTTTATTGGACCTCTTCCATCGACGAACAAGAGATACCAACACATTCTAACTGTGGTCGATGCTTTTACGAAATTTACTTGGTTCTATCCAGTGAAATCACCAACTACGCAAGAAGTCATTTCAAAATTGAAGCAACAACAGACTGTATTTGGAAATCCAGCCAGAATCATTTCAGATCGAGGTAGTGCCTTTACATCGAAAGAATTCTCAGCTTATTGTACTGAAGAAGGTATAGAACATGTCAAAATTACTACCGGTATTCCAAGAGGTAACGGACAGATTGAGCGAATCCATAGAATTTTCATTCCTGTTTTGTCGAAATTATCACATGAAGATTCAACGAAATGGTTTAAGTATGTTCCAGATGTCCAGAGAATAATCAACAGCACAACTACGAGAAGTACGAAATATTCACCGTTTGAGCTTCTCATAGGCACGAAAATGAAGAACAAAGAAGATCTGAGAATTATTGAGATATTGAATGAAGAGTATTTAAAGCAATTGATACAAGAATAGTGATGAAATGAGAGAAGATGCGAAAAACAACATTTTGAAGATACAAGAAGAGAATCGAAAACAATTTAACAAAAGACGTAAGAAACCGAAACTGTACAAGATTGGCGACTTGGGGGTGAGTGAGTGAGAGATTATGGCGCAAAACCAAAGTTGATTATAGTGCGCCAAACGCGAGATGGGGTGAGTACAATTGATGAAATTAAAATACAATAAATAAAAACAAGTAGACAAATGTGTCAAATCCAGAGGATGAAGTCATATAAAAACAAGTTAAAACCACACATTTAAAATTCAAGACACAATTTTCAAAACAAATTACATTAGGTGATAAAAGCCAGTCTCTTTTAAATAATAAAATAAATTACAATTCACCTCTCTTCCGATTAAACGGTCGAGAGGTAAGTTACAGCTATTAAAATACTTCTGACGAAGATTATTAAAATATGGACACTCAATTAAAATATGACGGACAGATAGACAAACATTACAATTTGAACAAACAGGCTCATTCTCTGCTTTTAAAAGGTAGCCATGTGTCACTCTTGTGTGACCAATTCTGAGGCGAATCAAAAGAACTTCTTCTGTACGATTTCCAGCGAAGTCCCAATGCTCAATTCTAGGCTTTACTTATCTTAACTTGTTTTGACGCTGAACATACCAAAATTGCTGCCATTTTTTTCGTATCTTCTTTTTCACTACACAACAGATGTCTCCAAAAGGGATGAGGCGATTGGACAGTTCAACAGCAGATTTGGCTGTGATATCTGCCAGCTCATTCCCTTTAATTCCCACATGACCGGGAACCCAGCAGTACAGAATTTCATATCCACGACTCGTTAGGTTTATATGTATCTTGAGAACATCCACTATGACTGGGTTTTGAGTGTTAGAAAAACCTTCTAAAGATTTCAGTGCACTATAGGAGTCTGTATAAACTATAAACTTTTTGTGGCAGAGCCTAGAGATGTACAAAAGACAATAATATATTGCAGTTAATTCAGATGTTAAGACAGAGGAGGCATGGTGCAAGCGTCTGCCCTCCATGTGGTCTTCAATTACGAATGCCATCCCGACATGATCTGTTGACTTGGATCCATCTGTATAAACTGGAAGATAACTGCTATATTTGTGCCTGTGCTCAGCAAAGAGTTGTCTATAAATGATGTCATTGGTGCTTGCCTTGACGTGATGCTTGAAAACATCAAGAAGCTGAATCCGTGCATTTTCCCAAGGTGGGAATTCAAAATTCTGTACTACTTGGGGACGCATATCAGAGAGGGAATATTCCTCAATGATAGGGCGAAGTCTTAAAGGAAAGGTAGGAATACAGGATGGAGGTGTTTCAAATAATGTATTACACTCATTATCAAGTAAGCATAGCTTATTGGGATGTTCAGGTTGTGATAGAATATTAAAATATTGCAAAAGGGACAATTGCTCACGCTTCAGATAAAGTGATGGTTCGTTAGAGTCAACATACAGGCTCTGGACAGGAGAAGTCCTGAAAGCTCCTGAACAAATCCGCAAACCCTGATGGTGAACAGGATCCAGTTTTAACAAAACAGAAGAGCGAGCGGATCCATAAACAGCTGAGCCATAGTCCAGTCTAGAGCGGATAAGCGCTCTGTAAATGCGAAGCATGGAGCAACGCTCTGTACCCCAGGAGGTGTTCGCCAACACTTTTAAAATATTTAGTGTTTTGAGACACTTCTTTCTCAGGTTTAAAACATGAGAAAGGAAAGTCAATTTCTGGTCGAACGTCACTCCTAAAAATTTTACTTCGGGCGCTACTTGAATAATTGTACCATTTAGATATAACTCAGGTTCAGGATGGAGACCTCGCTTCCTACAAAAGTGCACGCACACAGTTTTCTGTTTCGAAAAAGTAAATCCCTGTTTGTCTGACCATTCTTGGATCTTATTCAGAGCCATCTGCAATTGCTTCTCTATGTGTCTCATGTCTGCTCCTAGACAGCTAATCTGTAAATCATCTACATATAGTGATCCCAAGATGGTAGGAGGAAGTTCTTTTAATACAGAATTTATTTTTAAACTGAACAGCGTTACACTCAGCACACAGCCTTGAGGCACACCCTCTTCCTGTTGAAAAATATCCGAAAAAACAGAGCCAATTCTTACTTGAAAAGTTCTAGTGTTCAAGAAATTCTGTATGAAAATTGGTAGGTTGCCGCGCAAGCCACTCTCGTGAAGATCCCGGAGTATACCGTATCTCCATGCCTTATCATAAGCTTTCTCAATGTCGAAGAATATTGAGACAAGGTGACTTCTTCTGACAAAGGCTTTTCGAATAGATGTCTCTAATAGAAGCATATTGTCTACGGTCGTTCTTTCCTTTCGAAAACAGCTCTGATAAGGCGATATAATATTATTCTTTTCCAAGAAGTAGACTAGGCGGCTGTTTACCGTCTTTTCAAACAGTTTGCAAACACAACTGGTAAGGGCAATTGGCCGATAGTTCGAGGGATTCCTCGGGTCTTTCCCTGGCTTCGCAATAGGAATCACAACAGCTCTCCTCCATGCACTGGGAAAAGTACGCTCCTTCCACACTCTATTGTAAAGTGTGAGAAGGGCATTCAGTGACTTATAGGACAGATGCTTTAGCATTTCGTAATTTATGCCATCAAAACCCGGAGAAGACCTATGTGTCTGCAATAAAGCTCTCTTTAATTCCAGCATAGTAAATGCTCTATTCTAGGGCTCAGATTTGGAAGAGTTGAATGCGATGGGATTTATTTCAGAGTGTTGCTTGATAGAGAGAAATGCAGGTGAATAGTTTCTGCTGGAAGAAACGGCAGCAAATGTCTCACCGATAGTATTTGCAATTTCTTCTATGGAGCTAATCACTTGACCATCTTTTTCCAAAAAGGAAAGTGAGTGGTCTTTATAGATTCCGCATGCTTTTCGAACTCTTTCCCAAACCCGCTTACTAGGCGTAGAGGATGTAATTGATGACACATAGGAAATCCAAGAATTCCTTTGGCTCTGCCTCCTTACTTTTCGTGTATTTGCTTTGGCTCTTTTAAAGGCTATGAGGTTTCGCAGTGTCGGATATCTACGAAAAATACCCCATGCTTTTTTCTGTTTTTTCAGTGCTTCATGACAGTCGCGATTCCACCACGGTTTCGAATATTTTAGTATTTTTCCTGATGTTCTAGGAATCGAAAGCATAGCTGCCTGAATAATAGTATCAGTAACAGCTTCCACAGCGTCATCGATATGCACATCTTCTACCATTTCCTCTGTGAGCTCTGCGGAGGAAGAGAAGAGTTCCCAGTCTGCCCTGTCCAGTATAAACCGAGGGAGCCTCGACATGGGGTTTGCTCCTCTTCGTGCAAGAGATACAAAAATGGGATAATGATCGCTGTTGTACAGGTCATTTCCGACACTAAAAGTGCAAAATGGCAACAGAGATGGTGAACAGATGGCAAGGTCGAGAGCGTGGAATGTCCGTGAAGGCTCGTGGAAGTAAGTATTCTGCCCATTATTCAGGAGAAAAAGGCTATGATCTTCGATCATCTGCTCAATTTGTCTTCCACGGCAATTTGTATCTTTACTACCCCAGAGCGGACTATGGCCGTTAAAATCTCCTACTATTATGAAAGGCTCAGGCAGCTGCTCTAAAATATCATTTAAATCTTTCTGATCAATGTGCTCATTTGGAGGCAAATACAAAGAAACAAATGAAACAACAATATCAAAATTTATTTGAGTAGCGACAACTTGGAGGGATGTCGTCAAAGAAAGAACATTTGAGGGATAATCCAGTGAGGAGAGGAGACCTACACCTCCACTGGCGCGCTCACCTGCAATGTTATCCTTACTGACGAAAGAAAACCTCCGAAGTTTTGCCTGTTGTTCTGGTTTTAGATTTGTTTCCTGTATTGCGAAGCACACAGGATGATACACATTAATTATAGATTTGATGTCTAGCAAATTTCGGTGGAAACCGCGACAGTTCCATGACACGAGGGTGGATATTATGAATGGTTTTTGTTTTTCCAGTGCTGTTCTTTTGTTTTTCGTGGAAGTAGATGCCTGGGAACTTCCAGACCCTCTTCCACTTCCATAAAGTCTGAATCCGCAGATTCAGAAATCATCTCATCAAGAGAACTATTGCTGCGACTTCTATTTTTATTTCATGTTTTTTGTGTGGCAATTTTGGGCTTACTTTGAATAACTGTTTCTTTTTTTTGTACTATATGGGTTGCATTTTCTTTTTTCTTGTTGGATGTAGACGGTTGGGTTTTATTTAGTAGGGTCTGTGTGCCTATTGAAGTTTGGGTGGCAACTGTACGAGATGATTTAACAGCACTGGCGTATGATGTATTTGGTCGAAACTGTGTGCTCTGGACTAGTCTTCTGGCTTCGGCGTAAGAGATGTTCTTTGTAACTTTTGTAGTCTGGATTTCTTTTTCTGATTTCTACTTTGGGCACGAGCGAGAAAATGCTGGGTGGTCACCCTTGCAAATTATACACAAAGGCGCAGCGGTACAATTATCAGAATCGTGGCCAATCTGTGAGCATCGGGCGCATGTGAGGCTGCCACGACAAGACGTCTTAGAATGGCCGAAACGCTGGCATTGGAAACATCGCATAGGGTTTGGAATATAAGGTCTTACAGGAATATTTAGATATCCGGCCTTAATATTCTTAGGCAGATCAGGCGTGTTGAAGGTAAGGATCACGTGTTTCGTGTCTATCAACTTACCTTCTTTACGCATCTTGATCCGCCTTACACCGCAGACATTTTGTTCGGATAGCTCAGAAGCGATCTCTTCTTCAGAAACATACAGAAGGTCGAATTCTGAGATTACACCACGACAATAGTTCAGTGACTTATGTGGTGTTACAGTGACATTCGCTTGCCCAAGTTTAGTTATCTGAAGTAAAGAAGCAGACTGGGTGGCTGAGTTTATATCAATAAGCAAGTCTCCGGAGCGGAGACGCTTTATATTTCTCGGCTCACCAATACAAGACTGGATATATTTCTTTATTACGAAAGGAGACATCTTATGCATTTCGCCAGAAGGACTAGAGATTACTAGGAAACGGGGACTATTGTTATGATTTTTTTTATTTGTATCTGTCCGTAATTTTTTTGCAGAATTTTCAGAACTAGGTTGAGCGACAGGTTGAGTGACTGGTTTAGTAGGAGACGTTTCAGAACTAGGTTGAATAATTGGTTTATTAGTAGATGTTTCAGAACTAGGTTGAGTGACTGGTTTAGTAGGAGATGTTTCAGAACTAGGTTGAATGATTGGTTTAGTAGTAAACGCTTCAGAACTAGGTTGAGAGACTGGAGTGACTTCAAAATCTTTTAATAAAAAAATATGTGAATTTGCCATATTGAAAATAGAAAAGATTCGGGTCCGACGGCCCCGCCCACCACGGAGCCCAACAAGGGAACACAGATTCCTGTGTTAGGGCTAGCCGGACCTATACGCAAACTGAAGCCCCACAGTCGGCTTTCCCGAAAGCAGGTACTCCCGAGAGCTTGACCCCAAGCCACTGACACAAGGACTAGTGACCAGCCGATTGACACCCGTGAGGACGACTAAGGTGCCTCCCGTTTAGCTGAAGCAGAGGCCAAAGCAGTGTGTTGGGGACAGTACCTCGCCCCTCAACTACCAGGACCCTCCTTTCCAGCGACACGGGTCTCCACGCACGGCAAACACGTGGGCAGTTTTCTCGCCATTTGAAAATTGGACGCAAGGGTGTTTCCAGTTTCTCGTGACGAGCCCCAAACTCCGGAGAGAGAAACCACAAGGGAGAAGGGAAGGGAAAAAGTTCCAGTTAAGAGGAGAGGAGACAGAAAAGAGGACAGATCACTGGGGCTCCAGGATCGTGACACCCGTCTCACCAAGAAGATGATCCCCTGAAGGGCTAGGGTACCTCGGGATTGCCACACCCGTACTCACAAAAGTGAGCCCCCTGAGGGTTTGGCGGCTTGGTAGCCATACAGAGAACTAAATATGGGACTGGTTTGAAACTGCGACCTAAGTTTCATGGACCGTATAAAATCATAGCTGTTAGATCAAATGACAGATATGAAGTCGAAAAAGTAGGATGCCATGAAGGACCGAATTTGACATCTACTGCGGCTGACCATATGAAGCCATGGTCAAATTGATTTGATGTTTGTATCAGCTCAAAACCTAAGGACCTGATACTCTTTTTTTCTTTTTCTTTTTGTTTTCTTTATTATCTTTGCAGGTACATGATGGTGATGTCCACTCAACATACATCGAGGACGATGCCTCTTCAGGCTGGCCGAAGCTGTGGAAATCCACGACCAATGCTGAATTAGAATTGCCAGTAATGACGTCATCGCAGCATAGCGCAGTGCGAAGCAGTCCAGACAGCGTCAGATAGCGTCCAGAGTGGATGTGAGTGGAGATGTGAGCAGACGGCTCGCTTTTCTTCAAAAGTTGAAGAAGACAGTCGGTCTTCTTGGTCTTCCTTGGAGTTTTGATTCTTCTTTTGATGTTTCGCCTTTAGCTGATTATATTATTCAAAGCTACCCATGAATGTTTGTGTGAAAGGACTGAAATGTTCATCATTACATGAATCCTGCAACTTTAATCTTTACTTAATTTATCTTTATTACTTTTTACTTCTTATTAGTAAAATAAAAGCATGTACAATGCCATGCTCGTGCTCTCTATCTCAGTATTTAAAGAAAACCCTACATATATCAGACTCTTCATAAACTATAGAATCTAAGTAATTGTTTTTCCGGAGGTTAGGAATCCATTTAACTGCTATGAGAATTAAAAGCATTAGACGTAGTTGTTGATTGCTTACGTCTGTAATCTATTCAAACAGCAAGCAAAATGTCACTACTGCTTACTTCTCTATCATTAGTCAAGACACTTGCGCAATCGCCGTTTTCGAAACTATACAGTTAAGAACCTTTACCTGAAGTATCAAGCAGAAGGTAATAACAGTTTAAACTAAAACACAAAATACTAATAGAAAAGAAACAAAACGTATAGGATCAATGTAATGTGATAGTGCAAAATTCCGCAAATGCCATGTTATAAGAATTATTATTTTTAAATTAAAAATTTCAAGGAAACCAATAAGCTTTTCAAAACGAGAAATATCAAGAAATCAACTGTGCATTGCCGGGGTTGAAATGATAAATTTTCCATTTGTTAGCTGCATACGCTAGCCATTTACACCATGAGAGCAATAATGGGGAGAATGTAGTAAATCTTTATATTTTTGCCCTAATTTATATCTTACAACAATCCTTAAATTCTTCAAGGGTTTCTGGGGAAAGATATGGGAGCCCGTCGACAAAATCCAGAAGGTGACTAGTTATTGCGCACCACATTTCAATTCTGCCGTCAACTATATATATATAGCTATTATAGATATATATATAAATAAAACAAAGATAGCAGCTTGGCACTCAACTTTACTTACATTAGCGCCATCTATATAATTTGCAGAACCCACTTACATCACTTAGGAAATACTTTTGCAGACCCCGACGCTAATATGGTAGGTAAGTTAGAATTAAAACTTACTATTTACTTGCTTTTAATTATTTTTATGTAGTATTTAAGTATTTTCTAGATAATTAATTATATTTTTAAGTATATATATATATATATATATTTTATAAATTATGAATTAGTTTAGTATCTTATTGGTTTATATAAATTATGCCTAGTTCCTTTTTAGTTTCTTTTTGATTGATATGCATATTCGTGTCGGGGAGTTTATGTAGACAAGAGTTTCTAAAATGCATTGGTTTCTAAATTAATTTTTCTGAAAATTTAATTTTTTTTAAAAATTTAATTTATTACTAAACTTTACATTGCTTATTTCTCAAAATACTTCATTATTGGTATTTTCCTTTCAGACCTTTAATTTTTAATTGCTAATTTCTCAGGGTACCATTTTATTAGTATTTCTTTTTGGACATTCTACACTATGTATTTACTTTTGGGTTTGACTTTTACCCTTGCCTGCATGAATGACGAAACACGAATTGAATGATTGAAGAGTTAGGTTTGGAGGCAACTTCCCCTTGATAAGTCTGTCTCCTGCCTGCTCAACAGTCATTCACTTATGCATTAAAAAAAAATTTAGATTAATTTTAATTTGCTAAATTGGTGAATTTATTTTCATTGTTTGATTTTGCACTTGATTTACTTATGCTATCTGAATTTAAATGATATTGTAGATTAGTTCAAAAATTAAATCTTTTATATGTTCGCACATTTTTTAATTATTTTAACTTTAAATTTGCTTTTTTACGTATTTACATGCTTGTTAAAATATATATATAGTATAGTCATCCTTGACTTAGACTTGAGTTACTCTTACTTGTACTGCATTTTTGATTTTTCCGCCCTGCAAGTTGCAAAAGGATGTTCGAATGGTATATTTTAGTTTCTGTAACTCTTCAAGTACTTGAAGTACGTAAGCTTTTGTTTGTTGACTTTTTATTTTGGTTCATAGAACTGGCGATGTAGTGGATAAAAATTAGACAAATTAATATATATATATATATATATATATATATACAGGATAATTTTTTTTTTTTTTAAAATTTTTATTTTTTTTTTATAGAATAAGCTAAAAATCTAGGAAATACTAATATTTTGCATAAGAGAATAAAACTAATGTTGTGAAGTTCAAGAAGCTTTTAGTAGAACTTTCGAAGAAGCATCATGTTTTCTTTCTTTCTTTTTTTTTTTTTTTTTTTTTCGATTAATTCACTCTTTGTATGTTTGATAGAATTAAAATTCGCGGAATGTATAGGAGCTGTGGTAATTTGAGGATATGTGTATAATAGCCACAAGCGAAAATTTAGAGCTGCATATTTAAGGACCGTTAGTTTAATAGCATTTGAATGTATTTTACATTCCAAGTCATCTAGCCTTCCATTAAGAGTATTTATACATTTCTACTTATTCATATTATTTTCGATAAACACTAAATTTCTTGTTCCAACGCCAGTGAAACATCTCCAAACCTTTATGCTTTTACGCATAGGATTCTAGAATTCAATTTTTAATTAGGCTTTTGCCATAGATTAGTTCATCTTATCTGAACCAAATAATATTATATTTTGTCTTTTCTGCAAATGTATCATTATTTCAATATGATAAAATTTTTATTTGTTATAGATTTTGCGAATTCCAAGCGTATTTTCTCAATTTTCTTGTTGACAAAGAATTTTCTTTTTTGCTAATCGCCCACATGCCCTAAATGATTCTTCGAAAACCTTCAGAGTTAACTTTTATTGCAAATATTTCTTCTAAATCTGATGAACGTTTTAAAGTACTAATTTGTGGCTCTTGTTTGATTTTTTTTTTTTTTTTTTTTTTTTTGTAGGATAAATCTGCGTTTTCTTGGTGTTAGCTTAGAATGTGGTCCAGACTTCAGTGCATGTTTTCATCGGTTTCATGCAATATCCATCATTTTATTACATCAAAGGTAGTTAAATGCTTTATATGAAGAATTGTATGGATATTTCGAATAATTATGCCATTTTTAAATTTCTAACTGAATAGGTCTTTAATTTGTAGCGTACTGCTATGCTCAATTCAAACCGGAAATCTCTATTATATAATAAAAGAAAGAGTTTGTCTGTGTGTGTGTGTGTCTTTCGTTCGCGCTGCGCGTAAGCTAATAGACCCACGACTACGAAATTTGGTACATATGTGCTTCTAGACAAGAGCCAGTGCACCTCGAAGCGATTTTTTCGAAATTCGAATTAGAATATTTTTTATTTTATGTTTTGTGACGAAATCGCGTCATTTTGAGACATAATGGGCTATAGGAAAGCGAGATTTTACTCTACACACTCCTTTTTTACATCATCTTGAAACGTAGGCACTTAGCTATTTTATAAACTTAAAATAAATTTCGTGTTCCAATAAATCGATTAAATACGAATTTATTTAACAAAGGGAGCTTAACACCTTTTCAACGAGATTTTTTCTAAAAAAGCTTATTTTTAAAAATGTACAGTTTATTTTCCTTTGATTTTTGGACACGTTAAACTTTCATCCTTGCGACTGCTTTCACAAAAAGAATTTTGGAAAAATAATAATAGTTTGTATTTTTAAGGAATTTTTTAAATGAAGCTTCCGAGTATACTTCTCACATCTCACATCTTTAAAAATGTGATTTTGGCAACAGTCTTATTGTTGTTGATAGATTTTTGATGAAATCGCATCATTTTAAATAGTTTCATTCTTTTAGAAATATAGGTTTGGCAACAATTTTTCATCGTATTTCTTATGTCACTCTTTTTAAGAGATTGGCATATTTCATTGTCATATATATATATATATATATATAAAATCAATAAAAACGCATTATATATATATATATATATATATATATATATATATATAATGCGTTTTTATTGATTTTTTTTTGATAAAGTTGTTCTGCAGAGTGAAATAGCTGCGCGGCATTTTATGTTTTTTGAGTTGCTATCATGTTATTTTTTGCTTATTTTACTGTTTGTAAGATATTGGAAAGTTTTGCATGATTTTTTTCCTTCAACGGAAAGTTTGTTATTTTTTTTTATTAGGATAACTAATATTTGCATTAAGGGATATAGCTTATTTCATTGTAATTTTTTTCTCTTGAAAATATAACATAAAATATCATTAATTATACTTTGCTTTTCAGAATTTTTTGTTTTTTGTATTCTTTTATGTTATTTATTGCTCATTTCACTGTTTTTAAGATATTGAAAAGTTTTAAGTGATTTTTTAAGAAAACAAAGTTCTTAACAACCTTTATACGACTTGAGTTCTTAAGATTTTGCAAAGGGAAGTTGGTTAATTTATTTATTAGGATAATTAATATTTGTATTAAGAGATATAGCTTATTTCATTGTAATTTTTTTCTCTTGAAAATATAAGATAAAATATCATTAATTATACTTTGCTTTTCAGAATTTTTTGTTTTTTGTATTCTTTTATGTTATTTATTGCTCATTTCACTGTTTTTAAGATATTGAAAAGTTTTAAGTGATTTTTTAAGAAAACAAAGTTCTTAACAACCTTTATACGACTTGAGTTCTTAAGATTTTGCAAAGGGAAGTTGGTTAATTTATTTATTAGGATAATTAATATTTGTATTAAGGGATATTGCTTATTTCATTGTAATTTTGTTATACGTAATAGCTTTTTTTTATGAAGTTGTTCTGCAGAGTAAAATTCTACGCAGTTTTTAAATTTAACGTTTGGTGTTTCCTTCAGCCATTTTTCCGGTACATTTAAAAGCCAGACGAAGGCTGGCAGCGAAGCTGCTAGTATTAATATATTTTGGTAAACAAGAAATAATCTCCAAATGCAGACGATAATTCTTGCGATGTATTTTCATTTAAAATACAAAATTATAACAAGGAACATTGTCTGCGAAAACATCTCAACAAAAATTCCGAGAGTCTGAATTATGTGTATTAGTGAATACCACGTTTTGAACAAATTATTTAATTGCAAGAAATACTTTGAGTATATTTATTTTACAGCAAGCAAAACTTAAAATCAAGAATAAAAAAATAATACGTTAGAAAAATATTTCATGTTTGCATTTTAATATTTAGTAAAATATCTATGCAAATGAATTTCAAAAATACAATGTCCGAAAACAAATGTGAACCAATATTCATTTATTTTTACTCCCTTGTACGAAGTAAAGGAAGTATTGTAATCACGAAAAAAAAAAAAAAAAAAAACGGGTATCATATTTCAACGAAAATCACAATTTTGACCGCTATCAAATGCAATTTAACGATGTTTTTGCCTGACATCTGTACATAAGGACAGATTAAACCACACGAATTATAAAACTGATTAAATCTTTTTCACCACACGAATTATAAAACTGATTTAAAATGGTTTCAGAAGAGATTTTTTCGTGGCGTCTGTACGCACGTATATATCTCGCATAAACTCAAAAACGAGTAGCCTCAGAACGGTGAAATTTTGTATATAGGACTGCTATAATATGCAGTTGTGCACCTCCCTTTTTGGTTGCAATCGGCCGCATCTAACGTATATATACATATATACCCACTCTGTTACTCGGCTTCGTCAGCTGAGAATTTTATTCTTATATGCTGGTAAATTGTGCACTTTTTGCTTTAAAAAATGATTGAATTATGTTGCTGTTATCTTTCGATTAAGGTTTTTATGCCTTTAATTAATCTGCATGCAGTAGTAGTGGAATTATCAACAATTTAAAAGTTGTTTAAGTGCGGCCAAGCCTAACTTTTCTTACCATAGAGCCATATTTGTTTACATTTGAAACTTAGCGGAATAGTGAATTAAGTCTTTCTGCATCTTCAGTGTCGTTTTGCCGAGTGGGATCAAAAGGAAACTTTTAGTTTTGTGTACCGAAAAATTTGCCGTCTTGCCTGCTAGTCGAATTGCTTGTTTTTGCGTAGAAACTGTAATTTTAATTGCAAAAACTGTTTTTTTAAAATTGTTTTAACTGTATTTGGTGTTTTTCTATATCTTTCAATTTTCAATGAAGATATTTTGAGTATTTATTATTTTTGCCTTGCCGCGAAGTAAAAATTGAATTAACTGAATGAGAAATATAGCTCTAATGAAATTCGAAGAAATAAGCATTTCGTATTAGCAGCAAATATTGTCGCCAGTTTGTCTCGGACAGAGAAGAATGTTTCATCCAGCAATGATTAAATATTCTTCAAATAATATAATTTTTGTGCATTCTGTTATAAAATGAATGAGATGTAACGTAGCTGTTAAGTGAACATTGCGCCAGAGTGTCGCTACGGTAAAAAAATATATTGAATTTTAAAGACTGCATTTATTCTATTGTGATTTATGCGCTATGGACGAAGTAGATTTAATTCATATCAATAAGTTCAAATGAAATGCAGGAAAAGTGCGCATAATTTAATATCCCGTACAAAGAAGTCATGTGGTTTACATCAGATTTTTTTCTGAAAAAAAAATTGAATATTTTTAGCAATTTTTCCTGAAAGGTTAAGCAGATTTTAGGCAATTTTCTGCAAGAGAATTGAAGATTAAAAAGCAGTTTAAGAAAAAATAATTAATTTCGTGTAAAAAAGCTATTAATTTCTAATTAGTTATGAAATCGTCTTCATTAAATTATTCAGAAAAGAGCTTCACACATAATTAATCTGATTATTCTTTAACGACGGAAAACGTTTTTCTCTTTTTCCCTCGTTTTCTCTTTTTTTTCTGTTTTTAATAATAATAGTAGTCAAAAAATAATTTTAACGCAATTCATATTTGTGCAAATTTTATTCGAATTTGCATGGAAAATAGTAAGCATGGTTTTACACGAATGAATGTAGTATAGTTCAAGATTGTAGAAAACAATTATGAAAACGTTTCAGAATTTTTTCTTGGAGTTCAACTATTTTAAGTTATTCTTTATTTAGTTCACAATATGGCATTTTAATTTAGTCATTGCTAAGATGTAATTAACGCAAAAACATAAAATAAACAGATTTAAATTTAGGTTAAAATAACACGCCGAATAGTGATTATTGGAGCAGTCAAACAACAAGAATCAGCGTAATATTTAAAAATTTTGCAGGCCTAGTTTGAATATTTTAACTACACAGCCTGCTTCCTCAGCTGCCTAAGTGCAAATGAACGAGATAAGATAATGACTGGACAGAAATTAAGCTACTGGAGCCCTCTATTGATGAAACAAGAAAACTAAAACATAATTTCCTTTTAAGCTGAAGGTAAAGATGGATTGGAATTAGAGTCGTTAACTAGAACAGAAAGATTTTTTTGAATGTGAAACGTCTTTGGAAAATCAAGTTCATCAACGCAAGATGTTTTTTGAATAAGTTTGGCTGAACAAAAAATGAAAAATGTGAAAAACCAACAGTGCCGGGCAACAGAGGATTTCTGTGTTTCCTTTTTCCCAACATTTGTCTCATGTTTTTTAAAGCGAAATTTTAAGGCACTCTTAGTTTGACGAACGTAAATTAAACCACACTGTCAAGGAATCTTGTAAATATCCTCGAAATTCATATCCCATTCATTCACATCCATCAAAATTGCGCGCTAAAGAACATAAGGTATATGTTAGGAAAAAGGAAACACAGAAATCTTCTGTTGCCCAGCACTGCTGATTAGAAAATCGCACTTTCCATTTTTCTGCAGCCCAAATTATTCAAAAAATATCTTCCATTGGTGAATTAGATTTTCGAGAGGCGTTTCACATTTAAAAAATCATTCTGTTGTAGTTAACAACCCTAATTCCAATCCATCTTTACCTTCAGCCTACAAGGAAATTATGTTTTAGTTTTCTTGCTTCATATCAAGAGATGGCGCCAGTAGCTTAACTTCTACCCAGCTATTCTTATTTTATCTTATCACCATATCTTATTTCGTTGATTTGCACTTAGGCAGATGAAGAAGTTGGTTCTGTAGTTAAACCATTGAAACTAGGCCTGCAAAATTTAGAAATATTACACTGATTCTTGTTTGACTTCTCCAATAGAGTTAAATTTATTAAATCTCGCTTACACGACTGCAAAATAACCAAACGTGCATTCTAAGCATAACATTACACCACATTAGGTGGAATTACAACAATTTCTTTATTTTTTTACAGAAAATTAAATTTTTCCGTCTAGTAAGTAAATAATATAAACACTTAACAAAATCTCACCTTTATCTCAGTTCCGTTTTCAGGTAACATTTGTTTGTCAAAATTAGTTACGCCATTGATCTCTCTTCCAAAATGGACTCGGAATCTTACACATAGCGTGGCAGTTTAAGGCGCATTTCAGCATAGTATATACACTATCGTAAGTGGCATACTAAGAGACAAAGCAGAAACTATGAGGCAAACAGGGTTAAAACAAAATTTGGACACAGTTGAGAATCGTTTAATGTATGCAAATACAAATACGTTAGGATTATCCAAATTAAAAAATTTTGATTTTGATGCGCACTAATATTTTGAAAGGTGGAATCATTTGATATGCAGTTCATAATGTTTGCATTATTTAATAATTTGTAATTAGATAATACAAAAACTAATAGGATGCATGCACTTATTATTGTATTATATGATATTAACAGGTAACTATTATTTTAAATTAGAAGAATGAAAAAATTTACAAGCGTCAAAAATAACTAATACAGTTAAGAATCGTCTAATGCATGCAAATACAAATATCGAATAAAAGTATGCAATTATGTTACAACTATCCAAATTTTATTTTTGATGCGCACTAATATTTTGCGAGATGGAAAATCATTTAATGTGCGTTTCATTATGTTGTGCTATCTAATAACATTTATAAGGCAATAAGCAAACACTTATTATTGTTTCATACTGCGATATTAACAGATAACTATTTCTTAAAATTAGAAGGAAATAAAAAGTAGATAAGATTCAAGAATAAATAACACAGTTAAGAATCGTATAAATTTAACCATAAAAGCACTCTCTTCTCTTTTAAAAACAAATGGGAAAGCACTCAAGAAATTTTAATCAGCAATTTTTAAAAAAATTCTTCCGTTTAGAAATGAAAATTTCCTTGCATATTATTAAATTTGATGCCAATCAATATTTCGTTAAGGATGTTGCAAAACAGCTCAGACAGTTGTATAGGTGTAATATTGAACCAGTACTCATCAAAATCCTCTCTAATAATGCCAAAAAATGTCTTTTGAATGGGCATCCAAACACTGAAATGTTAATTATCGTTCTGAATTGCAATACGGAAAAAAAATAGTCCCAGTGTTTTATTTTGAATAGTATTATTTATACCAGAAGTGCCTTTTGAGACCAAAAACTAATGAAGTGTCTTGGAAAAATATATCTTCACCTATACATACTGATGGCTGTTATAATAAAGATGCGGTACTGGTCTAAAGATTAATTTTGATTTGAAAAAAACTATCTTGCTGAGAGGTATCACTCATAAACATTTCCATTTCTTTATTACACAATTTTGTCTTCATTAAAATTCATCCACATCGTCCATTACTACGTTTTTTTTTTTCTCAAAAGTTTTGAGAACTAATGAATTGACTTTTAACAACCTTCTCCTTCTTGCTAGTGAAAGAATGTATTAAATTTTAAACCCAGCTTTCTAATTTTTATTCCCAACTCTATTTTCTTTTCATATTTAAAACGGATTACTTTTGAGATCGCCCTTCTCATAAATATTTTCCTATTTTTGAAACACTTTAAGATAACATGAGTTGCAGTGGCACCTTCACTAAATTTAAACCAAAATTAATAAATGTATTCTTTTGCATTGGCGTGTCTGCAGATGCAACAATAATATGTGTTATTTTGAAGAGGAAGATACCGAATGTCTTTCGATTAGGAAAACCTGATTTGTGGTTTTCTGACAAGTTGCAGCTTTTATATGTTTCAAGCAGAATAATGATATTAAGGCCTACCAGAAGTTATCTTTTATTCTTCTTAGAGAAAACAATCGTAAAGCAGTCTGATAAACATAGTATGAATGATAGTCTGTTATCAGTCTTCAGAATGAGAATGTTTTCTGATATGCTGGTAAGGACAAATTTGCAAATCATCATATGACAACAGATTTCTTTATCAGTAGCTCGTAATAATAAATAGCTAAGAGGCTAACAAGGAAATCATTGAGGCTCAAAGCGGGAGAAAATGGAAGTGAAAAGTGTGTTTGTTACGGGGGCCAATAGGGGCATTGGTCTGGAATTCGTGAGGCAACTGGTGGCTCTTCCAAATCCTCCGCGTTATGTTTTTGCTACCTACAGGAATCCAGACACAATTCAGGTATGTTTGTCCATCGCATGTAGAATAAAGCTTACATGCTTAGTTCGCGAATATTTTCTGTTGCTCATTTCTTAATGCATATTGTGGTTATGCAGCTTTTGCTAAAAAATTATAGTTTATTTGTTAGAATATGCCTTGAGGAATTTTTGAAATGGAATATGTTAAGCCCGTTTTACAGTACCTTTAAAAATTCAAATTGGCATATATTAACTGTATAAATAGTTAATTCTCGTTTGCATTTCAAAATATATTTTTTCTAATTTAAATAAACGAATGAGCTCACTAATAAATAAAAAATAGCATCTCACCGAGACTCAACATTAGGTGTTCCCAACGGGGTTTGTATTCACCTTTTGGGGGTGGAGCAAGGAATTTTGAAGGAGGTCAGTGATGATCGACTGTCGAATATGCACAGGTAGTTGATTAAGAAACTTTTATAAATAAAACTAAGAACTATTTATTTATATATAAAGTGGTATCACGAAATAAGGAAGAAATGTTACAAAATAAATATACGGAACAGCAACTGCGACAAATTTAATCTTGTTAAAATGGTCCAAAGAGAGATGATTGCACTGAAGGAGTATGTTTAAGCACAAATCTCATTAAAAACACATGGATTAGCAATAGCAGTGAAATTTAAAAGTCATCTGTAAGAAATATATTAAAATAAAAATTGTTACTGAACCAACATTATTGACGTTCCCTTCTTCGAACAAGCTTTAGTCAAGTCAATAATATTCAACATGAATAATTTTGAACGAGGTGATTTAAGAAATAAATTAAGCAATTTTATGCCAAATATTAAAAACTTTCATCAATACACGAAAAAGAGTAGCTATCACAGCAATAAAAATCGAAAGTTTGTGCAATTAGAACCTGATTTTTTTTTTTTTTTTTTCTGAAAACTTGTTTATATTTGTAAGCTAAAAAGTAACAATAAAACGGGAAAAAAAACTGAAATATTTCAGTTTCTATATTACGCCCAAAAGGACTTTTTTTTAACGTTTTGTGTGTTACCTTTATTTATTAAATATCATGTTCTTCGCACTTAAACCATAAAATTCAATTCAACAGCAGTATCACAAAATAATTTAAAAAGAGCATATCTTTAGAATTTCCGATACACAATCTCGCATACTGGATATAAATATTATTTTTTCCTCCTCTACATTGTTCCCATTGCTTGCTTTGAAATCGATGAGTTTGTTAATAAAAAATTCGCTGAGGTTTTACAAAATACGAAATAGATAATTAAACAAATTCCAAAATTGGGTTTCCAGATGCCCATATTCGAGTAGATGTCTACGTTATTCGGAATTCGATGTCTCTAGGTTCCGCTGTTTTTTCACAACAAGTGCAAGAAACATACATACATTCATGCAGATTGTTCATTATTTTATTTTTTTAAATATAATGCAGGGCTCTAATATTTGCTGGCAACAATCTGAAAAGTGAAACACCGTTTATAGTGAACCAACGCAAAATGCCAAAATGAAATTAATAGCCCTCCTGGGTAAATTGCCCTTTTCAGCTAATAATAAAACAAAAATCTAATAAACCATATTTTTTAAACTTTTGCTCATATTCTTAGTCTAATTGTTATCTTTAAGTTATTTATGTGCAGTTATTTGTATGATAAGCATGTTGTATGCTATATATTATACAGAAAAATGTAAGGATGTCGATAACGAAGGCCATTTTTTTTAAAAGGGGTCACTGGAAGAAAAAGGTTGGGAATCTCTGATTTAAGCACTTCTGCCTATACATGCATTTTCCTTCTTGTAATATTGTGTTTTCCATGATGTATATGACTGCAATTTGAAACTTGCAAATAAAAAATTACTATACAGGATTTATTTTCAGTACATTAAAGGCTCGAGAATAATTCATAAATAAAAGTTTTGAACACTGAAAGTTTCATCTAGATGCGAATGCAGTTTAATGTTTAAAAAAAATGCATGGAAAATTTATTTAGCTGTGAAGCTATTTTCTCCCGTTATTAGTTGAAAACTTTAATGAAATAATTGAAATAAATATTCTGTAAAATTATGTAAGGAAATGTAAACCATACGAATAAATGCATCTGTAATTGCAAAATACTGTTTTCAGAATGGGAGAAACATATGCGGTATTCTGCATCCTCAATGAACTTTCACGTGAAAAATCCTTACTTCAGGGACTTATAAACTATTTACATTTCAAATAGATACACACTAAAGAACGCATCAGCAACCTATAACCAGCGGGTCACCGATGATCCATTTCATAATTTCAAATGACCTAATCGAGTTCCGAAAATAAAGTAAAATAAATAAAAATGAATTATGAAACATAAATATGGAACGAGTATAAGAAGAATTATTAAAAAAACGAAATTAAGCAATAACTCCGACACTTTTTTACTTGATTTATTAAAAATAAAAACTGTAACATAATTTCAAAACAAAAGTTTGGCAACGCCGATCCATAACGCATGATTCCAAAAAAAATCTGGCTTTGCCCTTTTGCAGCATTTGATTCAACTTATAAATACGTGCAAAATTTTCACATATGATGGAATTTATTTTAAGTAAGAACAGAAGCAGCTTAACGACCGAAAATTCAGATGTTTGTATTTGTTTAAAAAAGATCAGCTACAAGCCAGATTTGACTAAAACTGACGTCACAAGTTCAGCATCAAAGCAGCCACTGGTATCGAATAGAAAAATTCATTCAGTTAATGATGCTTGTTTTATATTTTTTGTTTAAAGCGTATTGCAGTTATTTTCTCAACAAAATTTATCTTATTATTCACAAAGTAAGCCCGCTCTAAAAAGAAAATATTACTAATGCTAAACGTCTTCTTAATACACACATTTTGATTGATTTTGACCCGCATTCAGAAAAGGTTGCCGACACCTACACTAAAATAATTTCTGCTAGATAAATACTTTAAACTAAATAGCGAAATGCAAATAAATATTTCAAATAAGAACAAACATAATTTATTAAACTTATGTTACTGGTAACTGAAGCAAACTAAGAGCAGTATTAATTATTTCTTCAATGATAAAGAAGATGCCGCTTCATAAATGATAAATTGAAGTGGCCGTATAATTATGAGTATAACGCAATGACAAACACTGCATTCGTACTCTTCGAATAGCTTTCTGTAATTTTAATATAACTATTTCAAATGTAGCAGAACCAACAGCATAAGAGTGATACAAAGAAATGTTTTAAAACTGTAACGGAATTTTGTAATTTGTTGTGTTATGTTTAGCGAAATCTAATCACAAACTTTCCTTCAAAAGATACCAAAATTATGAAAACAGAGACTACATTTAAGCTAAAGCTGAGACCTTATTTGTTTTCTCCTAGCCTCTCCTCTTAATTTTCTCCTTAATATAGCCTCTCCTTATTTATACTTTTAAACTCTACACACTAATTACACTATATTTACCTCTATGCATAATTTATATACTTTAGCGTTGGACGAAAGGAAACAAAGAATCTTTGTAACATTCAGTACTAGATTTGAAAATACGTTTTCTTGAAAATTATTCCCAAATTGATGAGAAATACTCAAAATTATTCCCAAATTAGTAAGAAATCACACATTTCATCAACATGGTGGACAACAGTCTGTTAGCAAGAGCCAGTATATTCAAACAGTCTGTCTCTTCAATTCTGTTTTACAGATTTCCAACTTTCTCTTACACAAAATTTCAAGTACTGCCAACTACAGAGTAGTAAATTATTCTTAATAAATTAAAAATTTGTAAGAAATATACATTAAACGAACACAAAACGATAATAGATAAAACAAACAAAAAATAATGAATAAATACAAATAATTACATAATAATACGAAACAGATAAAATCCAATGGATCGCAAACCGAAGATATCACACAGCAGCAAATATGCATGAAATTTACTCTAATACATTTCGCTGAATGAAATGTACGAATCTGCAGAAGTAAGCAAGTGCATTTCTACACACATTTTCTTTTAAAACGATTAATGGTCCCGACTTGGGTAAAACGTCGGTAAGACAGCTTTTAAAATTTTAGCATCCTTTCTAAAACTATTTACTGAGATGTCTTAAAGCAGTTTTATAATTGAAGTCCGAAATTTTGTTATTTTAATTAATTAAAGCATAATGAATATTTTGCTGATTGAAAGTTTTTGTTAGGCACTTTTTTTTTTTTTTTTTTTTTTTTTTTTAAAGTTGGGTTTTATTTCTTTAAAGCCGTTTTACACATAAAACTGAAACTCTGTGCATGGAACAATTCTCATAAAACTTTATTTCAAAAAGCTTTTTAAATGAAAGTATATGCCTTCAATCAATACTGAAGGGGAAAAAAGAAGCTTATAATCCCTTTTCTCGGAAACTTGCTTAAAATATTTTGTAATAATTAAATAAGAAGGATAAGATAATTGCTCTTAAAATTTACAGGCAAAATTTGACACTTAGAGCTCTCAGAAAAATGCTAAAGAATGAGAAAAGTAAGCGTATTTGTACATAAAATTGAAAACTACTGTACTTTGCGTAAACCCTTTCACAATGAATGTTTTTTTACAGGCTCTGAAAGACATTAAAAGCTCTTCGAAGAATACGGAAGTAGTTTTAATCCAAATGGGTGAGTTAATAGGTGCATTAAAACATTTTTTGTATGTAGTATTTATTTCAGGCAGTTGAGATTATAAAAGACAATGCATGCATTTTAAATTTATTAAAGCATGCATTTTAAATTCACATATATACATATATATATGTACGTATTCATATATTAATCAGTCAATTAATATATTTTTACATATTAATTGACTGTTGTAGGTTCACAGTAAAATCAGGTGTTTAAAACTAGGTTTCAAATTAGGTTTTGTTTGCATTTTTCCATTTAGTAATTTTAATTTTTATTATGTACTGTAAAAATTTTGTTTTGGTTGTTGAGAGTTATTTTCATGTCGGGGTAATTGCTTGATATTTTGGGACTGCGTGTAAATAATGTACAAACTAGTTTTTATTCCTTTATTCTTTTTCTTTTAGTAATTTTACGCAAAAGATCAAGCGGAACGAAATATAAATTCAGTGGACCTGAATTCATATTTCGTTCATTAAATTTAAATTATTACCCCCTGGGAAGTCGATGTGAAGCACTAAATATGAGATCTGAAGGGTTAATATATGAACAATTATAATATGAATAATATTTGAATTTTCAGTTATAAAATATTTTCGTTCTTTCAACTAATCAAACTTTTTCAAAAATATTAAAAAAATCTTTTTAGCAATTTGCATCTTACTTTATCATAAAACTTAAGAGTAATTTTAATTTTAAATTTTCCCCGTATAGTATAATATATTATCTTCAAACACTGATAATAATGTAATCAGTATATGAAGATATTATATAAATTTATTGCATGGCGGTAATAATTAGCCTAGGCAGACAAGATTAGGTAGACGAAAATAAAGCTAAAGCGAAATCTTTACAATTTAACAAAACAAACGAGTACCGAAAAGGACTTTCATGTTTGAAAAAAGTTAAAAAAATCATGGATTTAAAAAATTATGTAGTTTTTAACAATTATGGATTATTATGATTTAAATTGTTTAATTTGTTAACATTTGCGAAATCCTTCTTCGATACTCGGGGAAAATAAAAGATGTCCCCAAAGGAACGCAACTTTTGAAATGCCCGCCATTTCTGTTCTAGTAAGTTGAAAGCACTGAACGTTACACGATTTTAATCTATTGTCTAAGTAATTAGAAGTGGAGTGGACAACAATTTCATGAAGAAAATAATGTTTAGTGAAGAGGCGCACTTTCTGTTGAACGGCTTCGTGAACAAACACCACAAATGCAGCATTTGGGGATCGTAAAACCCTAGTGTAATTATGGAGAAGTCTTTACATCCACAACGAATCACTGTGTGCTGTGGCATTTGGGATCAGGATGTAATTGGGCTGCACTTCTTCGAAGATGGCATCGCAAATCCTGCAATCCTCTTTACTCACAAAGCCGTTTAACAGAAAGTGCCCACGCTACTGAACATTATCTTCTTGATGAAATTGTTTTTCACCCCACAACTAACCACAAAGACAATAGGTGAAAATCGTATAACTTTCACAACTTCCAACCTATTAGAATAGAAATGGCAAGCATTTCAAAAGTTGCGTTCTTAGTGGAATTCCTCCCCCCTTACGTAACTTTGTTCATATGGATCTGCCTTACGCTTACGAGTCCTTTACAATAAAAATGAAATAATGGAAAGGTAATTCGTGTAAGCCTTATCACATAATTTTTCAGATGTCACGAAACTGGAAATGGGAGCTGCTCGAAAAATTGTGGAAGACCATGTAGGAGAAGATGGACTTAATCTTCTCATTAACAATGCCGGAGTAGCAGAAGTGCAGCCTTTTCCTAACGTAACAACAGATAACTTACTGAAACACTTCAACGTCAATACAGTGGGGCCTATAATGATTTTTCAAGTAATGCTATGAAAATTTTATTCTCTTTAATTTCTTGGAAATGGATAAAAGTGTCTGGTCTAATTTATATTATGTTTCATGCATCAGAAAATTTAAGTTGTATATTAGAATTGAAAATAGAGTTCTACCAGTATTTAATAATATATTGTGTGTTTGAACAGTAGCCGGTTTAGACTGCATCTAATTTTGGTCCGCATAAAATTTTGAATTGCTTATTTATACTCGACCATATTCGGTTTATAAATATTTATAAGTATTTTATATTGATAGCTACTCTAAGACTTATGCGTACGGTTATGAGAAAATCACAGCAATACCTTAATTAATGCGTTAAAGATATCTGCTATGGTTAAGTTCTGATGCGGATATAATAGTACCGCGTTCTATCTGTACAAGTTGGAAGTACTGAATTTACTCTGAAAAGCGCCGAAACGTAGATCTGAGGATTTATAATCCCCTACAAATGCAGCTAGACCAAAAACATTTCGAGACAGTGCTTAAGTATAGGACAGCTATAGTTACTTGACGCAGAATTATACATTTTCAAAATATTTTAAGACTAAACATAGAAAATAACGCTTTTACATTTATAAAAAACTATTTTTTTTTTAAATTAAGAAACAATCAAATGCTAAGGTGGAAAATTCTTAGGTTTTTAGGAAGTTCTCTCAAAGCGCTTTAAACATTTTTGTCATTTACATGAAGTATGTGTAAGCAAAAATTTTCTTATTTATGAATTCAGTTAAATTTAAAAAAATTACCTGTAGAAAATAAGCGCAAAAAATGGTCTGTCATCATTTTTAAGGAAAAATGATTTGAAACTTAAAAATTATTAAATGAAAATTTTACGTTACACTTATGGTTACAAGTTTAAGATTTTCAAAGACCTTAATAGTATTTTACAGTATATTACTACTTGCTTTGCTACGTATTTCTGTACTGAGTATCCATAGTGTTAAAATTTTTAATTAAACACATTAGAAAAACTAAAATAATACTTTCCCTAATACTACTGTATTTTGATGAACGAAACATATTTGTCAAGTTGCTTCTAAATTATGATTTTGAAGGTTTAAAATGCAACGAAAATGCTAGTTATGAACACACTGTAGCGTTAAAAATATAATAAAGGAGATATGAGATTATTATTCACTGATTACTGCAGAGAGAAAACTGGCAGGAAAGAGAATCTGCTACAATAGAAAATTTTTTGTAATGTTAAATATTATGTTTCAGAAATGTTCTATTACTTATTCTTAATCTAAATTGACCTTTGATATTTAATACTTGCATGCTGATATATATATGTAGTATTTTAGGACGCGTGGGAGCGAAGACATCATGGCTCGATGGTTATTAATGTTGCTGGCATAGAGATAGAAAGCGTAGCAGAAGAATGAAGTCAAACATAGCTGTAGATTCAACACATAATTTTATATTTTGATGAATAATTTTGGGGGGAATGTGTAGGATACGATATGGAAGAAAATGATTAATTTTAATTTTTCAATAGTCTTTTTTATTCCCCATCTTAATTTGAATATCTCTCCTTTGTGTTTTAAATTATATATAATAAATTTTTATGCACTGCGTCTTTCAAAATTAATCCTACATGCTTAAGTAGTTCTGTAATGTAGTAGATAGTATCCTATATAATCACATTAAAGAAAGTTTTGTCTTTAAATATCACTGCTACTAACACGCGCGGCTCCTTTTCCTGCTTCGCTCACTGCTTTCTAAGACACGCAACAGCTGCTGCTTCACCTCGTTCTTTGTCTATAAACATGCAAGCTATATAAAATTGTAGAGGTGCATAGCCCACCCATAAAGATTATGTGCGAACCTATTTATGCGTATCAAGGCTTGCTAGGAAATAAAACTATGTTGAATCAACGCCACGTCTGCTACTCATTTTAATTTGTCTACAACTCCTTCTGGAATCTAAAGTGTGTCATCTGGAAACCTAATTCGCATTAGGTCATCTTATTAACCCTGCAATGCGGTAAGCTCTTGTCCGGTCGTTGTCCAGAATTTAAACAAAAAAGCCAGCTCTATAAATACTTTTTGCTGAAACGCCCACTCTCTCTTGCCTGCCTTCCTCTCGCTGTGCTAACGTGCGTTGCTTAGTTGTTCGTTTCATCCATTATCTCGAAATATGATAAATTGTGGGGTGATTGTCGCATTCATTGTGATATGTAAACCAACGCAGTATATGTCCAAAAATATTATTCGTCAGAAATAAAATTTATGTAGTGAATTTACAGCTACGTTTTTCTCCAGGTTCCATTCTTCTACTACGCATCTTATCTATATTCTGGCAACATCTATAACCATCCCGGTCATTACTAAAATATAACTGGTGTCTTCTTTCCCACGCATCCTAAATTTATTACATATATATAATTTTTTCAGTGGCATTTAAAACATTTTTTATTGTAAAAAAGGACTGAGTTGCACGTAATTCCAGTGTATTATTATCAAATGATTTCTAAAGTTTCATCTATTACTTTTGAAGATATATTATCAGAACCGCCGCCTTCTCTTTCTAAAATCTTAACACTTTATGAAAGCAAATTTGTATTTCCTACGTTATGTATTTATGTATTTCCTTTATTCGCAGGACTTGTATCCTACTCTTCTAAAAGCTGCGGAACATAGAGATAGTAGTTCTGGAATGAGTGTAAACAGAGCAATGGTCCTTAACATAACTTCCATGGCTGGCAGCATCACTAGAGCCGGAAAGGAATTTGTTCAAGACCTGGCAGTACCAGGATACAAAATCAGCAAGGTCAGTTGTATTATAAATTACTTCTTAATGTAATTATAATTTAGAAGAAAGATAAATTTTTGTTCGTTTCAAAGCATTTTTAGGCTTCCAAAGTGTCGAAGATAGAACAGAAAATAGCCAGAAGTTGCTGAATAGTTTAAATCTGGAATTTGGTTTCATGTGAGCAATGGAATCGAATTGTTCTGGGATTCATTGCATAAAATTTAAGGTTTAAGAGTTATTACAATTATTTAAATCCATCTTCAAAATAAGAATTTTTCACTTCAGTTCACGTCTCTCAGCGTTTGTTAATACCTTCGACGGGATTGCAGATCCTATCATTTGAGAACATTAACTTTAAGCGAAGTTGTGTTTTTCAGTGTTTTCACTTTGGTAAGCTGATTACTGAAGTCGAAAAATAGGCAGAAATATGTTGGTAAAGGATTTGGTAATTACAGTGAACGCGGAGAGATAAAACTTATACTTGGAAAGATATTAATATTTCATTCGAACTTCGAACAATGATATTTGGATATAAGTCTAGTTGTGTAATAATGCCCAAGACCTATCGATTTAAAAGTTGAAATTTAATACCACTAATAACCTTGATATGATACAAATACGAGTAACGTACAATAGCTTGTTTTTATCGCTATTGTTGTTTTCTGAATTTTTAAATGTATGGAGAATGTGATATCCTTTTGCTCGCCATCTGTTCTAAAATTATGGAAAACGTCAATGACATTCGAAGATTTTCAAACGAGGTACAAGATTATCGCCAAAAATCTATTCATCATTTAATTTCTTAATAATTACGATATTTCACACATCACCAATTACAAAACACCCGATTCAGTGTACTGGGATGTATTAAACAGATAACATTGCATAACAGGACGAATCTATGTCTCAAGCATTGGCCGATTAATCTATTAATTAATTGAAGAACAGCTTTGAATTTTTACGTATGTACGCTTTCCTATACAAGCAACCTCCATCTATTTATATGCATACAACATGTTAATGATTAATATTCATATATTATAATATTGTTGCGTGCGTACGGGTTCGTTATGAAATGAATGCACAAGTCCGATGAAAAATGAACAAAAATTTATTATTATCACAATAAAAATGCTTAAATTTTCTCAAATTATCAAGCAGTATTAAAATATCTCACAGTAGTTATCTTTTAACTAATCAAATGTCCAATAGAACGTAATTCAAAAACAGCTAAAGAAAGTTAATTCGCGAATTCGCTACAATCAACAAGAGCAGTTTTCTAAACAACAACAAACTAAGCAACTCCACGAAGAGATGTTTTCCTCCTTTTATAAGATTTTAAAAATCACGCGCTAGAATTTTCTAGTACTTTCTCGAAATCAAAAAGAGATATTTATTTATTTAATGCACGCGCTCTTGTATTTTCAATTTTCCGGCTTAGCTTTCTTTTAATATTCGTCACGCGCTACACTGCGAGAGAAATAAAACCATTTAATTTATAATTGAACTAACATTAGCTTTTTAAATACAAAATTCGTAACAATATCACGCGCTGCACTGCGAGAGAAATAAAACCATTTAATTTATAATTGAACTAACATTAGCTTTTTAAATACAAAATTCGTAACAATATAATACATGCATATGTTATAATATTCATATATTTTATATAACTATGTACTAAAAATTAGGAAATTCTTCTATTATTTTAAATTTGCATAATTTTTTGAAAAAGTATTTTTCTTTTACTAAATATTATTTAAAGATTTAATGAAATACGCAACTGTGATTGCCTCTATGAAATAAATATTTTTATTAAATGTTTAACTCTGTAAAATATTTACATTAATTTTTTTGTGTAATTTCTATAGGCTGGTTTGAACATGGCCATGCGCTGTTTCGCAGCCAATGTAAAAGATAAAGGCATTCTAGTTGTCATGATGTGCCCTGGATGGGTAAAAACTGACATGGGCTCTGAAAGAGGTGAAATTACAGTGGAAGAAAGTATTTCTACTATGTTCCAAACTCTTCCAAAACTAAACGACACGCATCAAGGATTGTATATGGACCGATTTGGAAACGGATATCCGTTCTGAGAATTTACAAGTCAGCGATAAACACTACCAGCATTAAAGACTTCCTTGAGTCCACCATACATTTCTATGCATTAACATACTAAAATTATAACTTTTTAACCCCTAATATATAAGCAACATTTTGAATTAGATAACTATTTTTATTAAGCAGCTTAGAAATAAGCGTAACAAAAATTTCGATTGAGTTTTCAGATTCTCATTTGTCAAAATCTAGTTCTCGAATAGTCTTTTACTTTATGAATCACGTTGTACTGTCTATGCAAAACTCTAATCATTACAATATCATGAATAATTATCTAGCAATTATTTAAAATTTAGGTGTTTTAAATTTCTATGCTTTTTAAAGAAATTTTAAATGCACCCAAATGTTTCTGTGTAATAATTAATAATATACTTTTCTTTCAATTATTTTGTGCAATAAAAAATGATTTGAAAAATCAATTCCATGCAAGAAATAATTGAAATAAATGAATCGTTCGGTATATTGTGAAAATAATTTAAGCAATTTTTTAGAAGTGTTTCCTATGTGAGACCCTTAACTGGTAGATAATTCATGATGAACCTGAAGTTTTCTTCTCACGTTTTTTTGTTCGTTATTTCAACTCAATCCAAAATACTGAAGAACGTCTGATCTAAATTATTTTCTTTCTTGTTGTATTCTAACAAAAATGTTTGAAATGAAGAGCGTATTGACACTGATCAGCAAGAATGCGTTTGATGGAATGACTATCAGGCATACGATAATATGGGAATGGCTGCCGAGGATTTTGAAATATCATTATATTTGCTACCTGTTTGTGTAGTGAATGACGAAGGCTGTTGATTTAAGCGACTTTATTATAAGGCCAGATTGTGCTGACCCTGAAGCTTGGGTCGTTTGTCTCCGAAACAGTTCGTCGGATGTTCGCGAGGTGCCGTCTTGAGTACTTAGGAAATGTAACAGAAGATATGTGACGTTGATAGTAGATGCCGAAATGTTGGAAGTCGACGCTTGATCACTGAATGAGGACATTGGGAAACTGTCCCGTTTGGTAAAGGCAGATAGCTAGCAGACCGTGACATTGCTCACAATTGAATAAAATGCAGGTCCAAGTATATATTATCGTACCTGAACCCACAAATTTTCGTACTTTTTTAGATACGGGACCTCTCAGAGCAGAATCCCGATCATGTACTTCTGAGACACTTATGAATGCAATGGACCCGTAAATATTGTAATTGGATTATACAGTAATGAAAAGGAGTTGCCCAGTCAAATAAATAACGACTTCTTCAATATCATGGCATAATTGCAATATGGATGCTGTCATCCAAGCGAGTTAATTGACAGATGTACTGCAAGACAAACTGGTCGATGACGGAGTTATTATACTTAGGACGAGGTTCTGATAGGCGTTACTGCTTCTCTAGAATCCTGTCGTTCTTGCAGAACACACCAGTTGTCGTTCTTGCAGAACAAAAACTGCGGAATATGTGACCAGTTACACTCTTGTATAATTTCTGTCTTTTCCACCACAGATGAAGTTTTCCAATACAATGAAGTTTCTTATCGTAAAGCCGGAATTTAATACAGTGAACTGAGGAACAAGAAACAATGCTCATGAACTTCTGAGTGTCTTCGTGATGTAAATGGTAGTTGGCAGTCGAAAGATTAGGAATTTCAATTCCAGGTAAAGCACAGTTAATTTTCTCCTGTTTCATGACCCCAAAAATATATAATATACTCTAGGAAGTGGCATCGACTAAAAATAAAGTGGTTAATAATAGGTCACCAAGTGAATAAGGTGAGTGCATCTCCTTCCTCCTTAGTCGCCTTTGAAATGGGGTAGAATATAAATAATTTCCGCCTTCGTGATGTAAGTGGTAGCATGGCTGCCTATCAGTTCTGAAGTATGAATCTGTGAACGCATCCTGAATTTTTGTGCTTTATATTTTGAAAAGCCTAATTCACTCTATAACCAATTCTTAGATAAATGTTTAAAGGCATAGAATTCGTTTACATCAAAAATCTGAAATATAATCAAAATATAGGAAATGAACAAGTTTAATATTTGTGGGGTGTCCGAATCATATCTATTCCGCCTAAAAAGAAGAAACAAATTATTTATCTTGCACTTTCATTAAATGTAAAAATTCACATGGTCGTTGAGATCACATTAAGTTCTTATAATTTGATTTTAAAGGGCTACATCAAATATTGTTGGACTTTACTAGTAGGGGAAAAAAAAAAAGGGGTCTTTTCAAAGCAGTTTTACTGTGTATACTAGGTTTCTTTAAAAATTCTGTAAGAAATACGCCTAGAGATATTTATTCACGTATTAGTTTCGAAAAAATGGGAACATGAATTACTCTTTGGAACAGCTAAGTTTTGTAGCATAAAAGCAGTCGTAGCTACATTATGTAAAGAAAGCCTAAATGTTTATTTAGACATACACAAATTGAATTACGTTGGACGAACTAAATAAATAATGTGAATACTCTAAAAAATAACACTGCGAATGAAAGAAAGCATATATTTTTTCTTATGTTTACCATCACTACATTCCCAAATCATAATGGAGAAAGTTGCAGATGTTTTGAAATAACATCAATAAAACTTAAAGTTAAAAATAACACGTCGAATAATGATTATTTGAGAAGTCAAACAACAAGAATTACGTAATACTTGTAAATTTTGCAGGACTAGTTTCTATGATTTAACTACAGAACCACCTTCTTCAACTGCCTAAGCGCAAATGAAAGAGATAAGATAAGACTGGCTGGAAAATAGTTAAGCGGAATTTTCTGTTAAGTATGGTTTTCTGACCAACAGTGCTGGGCAACAGAGGATTTCTGTGTTTACTTCTCCCTAACATATGCCTCATCTTCTTTAACACGAAATTTTATTTAAAGGCTTTCTTAATTTAACGAATGTAAATTAAACCAAATTCGCAAGGAATCCTGTAAATACCCCAGGAATTCATATTCGGAATGGGGTCCTTAAGTATGGAACTGGAATTTTATTGGCAGGAGATTTATCTCATTCATTTGCACTAAAGCAGCTGATGGTTTTGTTGTTAAACCATCGAAACTAGTCCTGCAAAAATTTACAAATATCACCTTGATTCGCGTTGTTTGACTTCTCCAATAATCAATAAAACTGCCAATCTCGAATTTTTGAAACTAGTACATCATCACATTATAGTTTCACAGCTGCCTAATTTAACTTCCACATCAAAATTTTCCAAATAAATAAAGAAATAATGAAAACTATAATATAACATTTTAATAAAGAAAAATATAAATGTAAATTGAAACTGAGCGAAATTTCTAAGATTAGACCTGCTTTTGAGCACTTAACTCAAAATAAAGCATACTTCCTTTGAATGCCTGGTTTCAGAAAAAAAAAAAAAAAAAAAAAATATTACCTTAGAACTGATTACGAAAATATCTGGTAAATAAAAACAATAAATTACTGATTGCTGTTTGTATTGAGAAAACATCGTACATTTAGATTTAAAAATAAAAAATTACGTTCCAATAAAAAAAAATTACATCCATTGCAAACTAGCATTTTGTTCCTCATTATTCTATTTTCGCTTTCCAACACAAGCAAATTTCCCAATGATAATACTTCAGCTTAAATTCGTGGTATAATATTCAAATTGCGCAATTATTAGTTGAAAGGGGCTTTGTCCCTGAAGGACTATTGTTTTCGTTTTGCGATTTTGCGTTGAATCACTATAAATTTCCTTTTCACTTTTCAAACTGTTGCCACCAAATGTTAGAGTCCTGCATTATATTTGAAGAAATTAAATAATGAAAAATCTGCATAAATGTATGTCTATTTCTCGCATTGTGATAAAACAACGGTAAACAGAGCCATCGAATTTTGAATGACGTAATCCTCCTACGAATATGGGCACGTAGAAGACCAAATCTGAAATTTGTAATGTGTTTTATTATCGATTTCATATTTCGTAAAACTTTAACGAATTTTTGAGTAACAAACTCAACGAAAGCGAGCAATAGCAACAATCTACCGGAGGAAAAAAAAAAAAAAAAAAAAAAAAAAAAAAATCTCCAGCGCAACGAAATTGTGTGTCGAAATTCTAAAGATAGGCTCATTTTAAAACTACACTCATGTCCATAAATTAAGGATAACTCGAAACTCTAAAATAAATATATCACCTGAAAATCACTACACACATCTTCAAGAATCATGTGCACATTTCAGGAAGTAACCAGATGACACCGATGATACGTCACAATGACGAGAGTGTGAGAGTGATATAGTATAAGGAATACAGGCAAAGAAGTAAAATTGTTCGCAGGCGCTTTATAAGCATTTCAGTGCAATAACGGAATAGTTATGATACAAAGGACGCATTTGGATGATTTTTTACGTGGTAGAATTATCGGCCGTCTGGAATGTGGGCGTACCCAACTGGAAGTATCAGACGAACATGGAATTGCCCAGAGTGTCATCTCCAGGCTTTGGCAACGATTCCAAGATGATGGTAACGTGAGTAGACGTTACAGCACAGGTCGCCCCAGAGTTACAACGCCGAATGAGGACCGGTATTTGGCAGTTGCTGCCAAAAGAAACAGACGGAGCACAGCCTCAGACCTGTTTCGTCAGCTCTCTTCAGCCACTGGTACGACAATTTCAAGGCAGACCGTGTACAGACGCTTAGGGCAGATTGGTCTATATGCTCGTAGACCTGTCAGATGCCGTGATGTTTTCCGACGAGTCCAGGTTTAGCTTGCAGTCTGATTCTCGCCGGACTTTCATACCTGAAGAGCTCCAGGTACACGTTACCACCAAGAAAACATCATTGAACGACACTGTTACGGTGGTGCAGGAGTGCTCGTTTGGGGTGGAATTATTCTGGGTTCCTGAACTGACCTGCATGTTCAAATTGGAACCATGACAAGCCAAATCTATCGGGACGTCATTCTAGAACAACATGTACGTTTGTTTCGGAGCGCCATGCAAACATCGTATGCGAATGCCTTCAATCGGAGGATATCACCCGTATGGACTGGCCAGCATTCTCACCGGACTTGAATCCAGCAGAGCACGTGTGGGATATGCTTGGCCGACGAGTTGCAGCCCGTCAACCTCCTCTTACATGTCTACCGGAACTTCGGAGAGCATTGCTTTTTGAGTGGTGTAACATCCCCCAAGATCAGATCGATAATTTGATACTCAGCATGCCTAGGCGTTGTACGGACTGTATTGCATCGTCTGGGAGACATACAATGTATTAACAATTATGCCAACCATGTAATATTGGTTTTTTGTAAATAGGTTTTTTTTTTTTTTTTTTTTTTCTTCTCTAGGGAGAATATCAAACATATAGCATCTTTTTTTGCTCTTTACCTTTGTTTAATAAATAAGCTTTACAAATAAGTCAAATTTATTTTCCTTCTAACTCTTCCTTTGCCTGATTTTGCATTATGCTTAATTTATGGACATGAGTGTACTTTGCGACATTAGTATTGAACTGAAATCTCTGGTTTAAGTGCGAAGAACATGATATTTAATAAAGGTAACACACAAAACGTTTAAAAAACGACCCTTTGGACGTAATTTAAAATCTGAATTTATATCTGAATCTTTCAGATTTTAATTTTTTTTTTTAATCGGATATGCATTGTGTCACTAGTTTCCTTATTATCCTTAACGCCAGACGGGTTTGGTAACTGCCTGTTTCAGGAAAAAAAAAAAAAAAAAAAAAAAAAGATAACAAGTAGTAAAGAATTGATCTAGAATAAAATATGTTACTGATATAGCATTGTCGGGATTGATACGTAATATTGCCCGAAATACTTCACGTTGCTTTAAAATTCCGCTGAAGAATTTTGCACATATTAGATGACCATTTTTGTCTTAAATTTAATAAGTTTTTGATCCACTCACATCAGTTTTTGATCAAACTCTAGGTCGCTGATTACCAAAAATTCTTTTAGAAGCATTTAAAGAAATTAAAATTATCTCGAGATGAATTCTTGCACATTAATGTCAAGATTTATTATCTAAAAGTTTTAAATAAGGCATATATGTTAAAAACCTAATATGATTCCTTCGGGGAAATAACTGCGAACTTCCAAGTTTGCACTGATGCCTGGAGTATTTCTTATGCTGCATGTGTTTTCATGAGATCAAAATTGTTTTTGTGCGAAAATTAACACTGAAGGAACGAAATGATAGGCGACTGCATTTTACCTAGGATGGAGCTTGCAGAATGCTGTAAAGGACGAATTCGTATATGATGCATCCGTTCCCCATTTAAAGTCCGGTTAAGTTGCAACTTCATGAGTACTTTTTGGTAGATGAGAAAACTTTGCGAACTGACAGTTTTCGTTTTATACAGAGAAAAAGATCAACCATTTAACATTCCAGTAGTGTAGATGTATACCACCAGAAAAGTAAATCAGGCCTATAACAATAATTGATTCACATTAGTGATATGGACGATCTTGATTAACTGAATCGTCAAGTTGAAATGGCCTTCAGATGAACTGGTTTTCCAAAGCGTGGTAAAACATTTGGAAAGAAGCGAGATTCGGATTTTTAATCACAGCATTAAGATAATAAATTTACGTGACAAACAATTAAATTTAAATTTTTAATTTGATTTCATTACAAGTTTGTGTATTTAGTGTGTTTAATACAGATCTCTCAACTTCTACTATAGGTCGGGGATTAAAAATGATTTAAAAATTGATAATCGCAACTTGTAACTATTGTATTATTCCAGTCTGACAATTACGAATGTACTTATGCTCAATAACATATTAAAAACCGTATGGATGTTAAGTAAATGAAATAAAAATATGATAATTTTATTTAATATGTATAAAGATATGTAGAAGATTAAATTAAATTTCGCAATAACAAAAATTTTCATATCTAACACAAATATTTACTACTATTGTCTACAAGCGTGCATTTGAAACAATAATAAATATTATTGTATGCATCACTTTCGAAATGCAGAATCACTTTGAAGTTGATCAGGCTTCTTTATCAAAAATACAAAGAGACGCATCTCTTTTCTAGATGTCGGAGTGGATATGGCTGTTCCGTTGTTGTGCAGAGAAGTGTCAAATTCTGCTAAGCCAATGTGTATAATTTATCGTGCTATTGTTCTGAAACTCGGTATTTTCATCAAATGAGGCCTTTTCGCCTTGTTGTACCGGTTTACAGCTAATTTGATGGAGACGCGATATTATTTATTTGGATAATGGAATAAATTTTCAGAGTCACTAGTTCATTTAAGAAACTCTTATTAAATCATATCACATCGAAAGAAAAGTCAGTCCTCTTATCCGTCAACGGGAAAAGACTACTCTGCGTCATTGTGTAGCTTTCAAGATGGACTTTTATAGAAGTCCCTTTATTGTTTCTCCACTAAGAACTCTGGTACTTGGTGCCATTAAATAGATCCTAAGCTGGACTCATAGTGAAGGCCATTTTGGGATTTTGCGCTCAATTCAGAAGTTCAGTAATTTATGGCTATTATTGTAGAATTGAACGTAATTTTTCAGAATTTAGTTTCTCTCAGATCCTGTTGCTTGTAGAAGAGATATGTGTACGGCATTCCTCATGCTAATCATCTTGAACAGCACAGCTTTGAAAAGGAATAGGATTTCACGATAAATTTAAGAGAAACATGAGATATAGCTTTGATAGAATTAGGTTTCAAGAAAATGGAATTTTCGAAATACGTTAATGTTATATTCAGAGAAAAATTTAACTTTGATAGGATTAATTTCACATAAAACGGCAAGGTTCATGGCCTAAAATTAGAAACTTTCCATCGTATTATTATGAAAGCAACAAAAAGTTATTTTTCCTTTCCCAAGCACAATTTTCCTACATTCTGAAAGCTCAAAGCAAAGAATTCTGTCCTACATCGCTATATGATAAATCACTGAGAGAGAAAATAATTATAACAATACATCGCATTATCAGAATTTGATGTTTTTAATAAAAAAAGTTTAAATTTTTAAATTTTGTGATGGTAGGAAGGTGTTTGAAATTAAACCACATAATTGAAATGAATTGAAATAAATACTAACATTTCTCTCTAGTACCGTCATCATGCTTTGCACATTTTTGATTTTACATCGTTGTTAGAACAGCTGCAAGTTTCATTGTTTGCGTCTGTGAGCTTTCATTACCTAAGTTTTAATGCTTTACAAGGCATTTTCTCCGCCTTTCCAGCATGTCTTCGTGGTGCAACGATAGCACACTTAGCGTGTATTCGAGAAGTCCACGTTTGAGTTCCGGCGAGGACACAGCGCATTTTTCACATCTTCTGCTTCAAAATAACCTAATAACTCTATAACTTATAATGACATAATATATCTTGATTTGAAGTTTTTGTTATATTTTAACTTCAAATATTTTTATCCTGGTTAGGTGGAAGGAAGAAAGAGAAGGTTTCGTTTTCCAAGGAAGTATTATTTCTTTGATGTGTCTAAACAAGTAGCTGTACTCAGTCGTATATTACCTTTCTCGATTAGATATTATTAGAACCAATTATTCCGCAAGAGCTGATAAAAATTTTCAATACACTAATAAATTTATTAAAGATCAGATAACTGCATTACCAATTACTACCAACTAGTACTAATAATTATTTCAAAATTGCTGGTACAGCAATTTTCAACTTACGGCTTTTGACCATCGATTTAAATGTATTCAACTTAACATAAATTTGTGCTGATTGTTGGAAAAGGGGGGAAAAAAGATACATTTCGCAACAGAAGAACAGGAAGAATGACCTTGTTTGCATTAACTATACATAAGTTACGCTATCTCGGAAGTCACCGAAATGTATCTCATTAATAAAAAATATGATTAGGATAATAAATCTATGTTAATGGTTTATTTCTCTGACAAGAACTTTAACTACATTTTTTAATCATTGTAACAGATTAAAAATAATTTTTAACAGCACATGATGTAATACTAATTTTCTCTTATAAGAAAAAGTGATTGTATGCACTATTAAGCAAAAATTAATAATGACACAACGAAAAGTAATTTGACAATGCTTAATGGTCGTCAAAACGAGTATTAATTAAAAAAAGTGTAATGTTATTACAAGAGTTATTAAGTACATTTGAAGATATTTAATTTTTGTACAAATCTTGAAAATGTTTATTTCATGAACATATATGTATAAGTAATAATTCTCTAGATGACCTGAAAATCAGAAAAGCAGCTATGTAGATATTTAAGATGACATAATGGAGAAGAAAAACTTTAGCAGAGGTAGCGTTGATCCAACACTGCGCTAAACACCCCGCAATTTTATACAGCTTACACCTCTTTAAACAATGGCCATAAACAACATAGGCCAGAGATGCATGTTGGCAAGATGCAAGCGAAGTAGGAAAAAAAAAAAAAAAAAAAAAGGACTGCGCAACTGTTAGCAGCGGTATTTATAAATTTGGTTCCTTTGCTTAAATGTTGAATTGCAATTGGATAAAAATATCCTCAGTGCTACTCTACATTATGATTAATTTTTAGATGACGCACTTGGTAGTTTTAAGACAAGGGGACGCAGCCAAATTAAAATGAAGAATTAAAAGGAAAAAGACTATTCTTTTAAAGTTAATAATTTGCTTTCATATTTAAAATCTTACACATATCAAAGAATCAAAGTTGACATTTCTTAAGCCATGATACTGGTTTCATTTCGTGAGTTGAAACGTATTGTAAAAATAATTATCTCATGCCAAACCTACATGACGTTTATCGACCTCGCTTAAAACAAACAGTTACATAAAAAGCAAGCGTTATCTGCAAGATATAAAGGAAAGCTGAAAAAGAAAATAATATAGGAAACTGATATTACCTCTCATATCAACAGTTCCTGCTTCATTTTTAATTTTCATATACAGAATTGGTTTTAATCTATTAAGTACAGTTATTATTCAGAACATATTGAATAATTAAATAGGGTGGCATCACACATTTGAGATGCTATTTCTGATACTGAACTATAAAATAAATAACCAAAATATGCTTAAACAGTTTTGCTCCCACAACGTACTTCCGACGCAAACTGTACACGACTATATGTAATGAGAATAAATGAAAGCGTCAAAAGCAGTTCTATGAGGCTAACGAGTGTCAACATCAGTTGCACGAACAGCCTTCAAAAAAACATAATTAATGTAACAAATGCCGTCTTCCCTGTTTTGTTTGAAAACTCGGACTGAAGTAAAATTTTGGCATAGATTTTACTCCCTAATTAAAATACTCAAATTATAGAACGGCAACTTACATTACATATTATTACTACGGTTTTTTTTTTATTTAGATAAATTTACTGTGAATACTCAGAAACTGCTTTAAAATTCAAATAATTATTTAATGATAACAAAGTTTTGTTAATTACCGAAACCATTACAGAATGCTTACTCTTATTTGCAATAACGGTTTTCTAAAAGCGTATAGTTCTATCAATGATCGTTTAGAATAATTATTTTTCATTTGAATCCGTATAGAGTAGACACCCATGGATTTTTGCGATAAGCAATTTACTATATGCAATTTCCTCTTTGATGACATTAAAGATTAGAATATGTTATTCCCAGGAATTCTGTTTACCAAGCAAATAGGCTCAGAATTAATCAAAATGAGAAACGTTATTTTAAGAGAATGGGCTCTTTAATTACGTAAGAAAACAATGCTTTTTCAAGACCGTCACTGTCTCCTGAGTGTGAATCAGCATTCTCCAGGAGTCGAAAGTTATTTCCAAATTTTAGCTGTTCCGTTTTGCTGTATGTTCTGCTTTGATGTGTATTTTCTCTGTAACTGTTCCTGTGCTCTGTTAATAAATACTTTTAGAGATATATAAGAAACGGTTTATGGAAGAACGGTTGCAGTGATATTAAACAGCAGGACAGACAGCTGCTCCACACAGAAGGAGGACTTCTAGTTTAGCGTCTGCTAGAAAAAATATAGATTTCAATGCAAACTTTTGACTCACATTCTGCGTTGATCATGTTGAGATTAAAGATTTAAAAAGGCATTGGAATGCAGAAGATGAAGGTATAACTGTACATGATGAAAAAAAAATTCTTAAAGGTACACAGTACCATTATAATCATTCACCTTCATGCATAGTGAGAGGGCTTAATTAACGAGATTCTTGTCTAGTTTTTTTTTTCTTCATATCAAAATCCGCGCCAGTAGAAGAAGCTTCTAATGAAAACTTAGCAATAGCGGTGACATCAATGCTTATAACTGAAGCTGAGCGAGTGAGTGAGTGAGAGATTATGGCGCAAAACCAAAGATGATTATAACGCGCCAAACACGAGATGGGGTGATTACTATTGATGAAGTTAAAATACAATAAATAAAAACAAGTAGACAAATGTGCCAAATCCAGAATTATGAAGTCATATAAAAACAAGTTAAAAGCACACATTTAAACTAAGATTTTTTACAAAAAGGATATTGAAGATTTTCTGAAACCTGTCGTACTTTCTTCAAAACACGAAGTTGTGAAACGACTTAATTTCTCTGTTGTTCATGTGAAGAATTGTCACGCAAGTGGTCTGATACTTTTGAATCTGCTTAAAGAAAAATATTATATTCTTAACGGAAGAAAGACTGTCAAAAGTATTGTGGCTAATTGCACGATCTGTAAAAAATATAGGTCAAGGAACATGGGAGCGATACGTGCGCCCCTTCCTGAAAATCGTGTAAAAGATGTTACGGTATTTTAAATTACAGGGGTTGACGTGGCTGGTCCTCTGTTTTTAAAAGAAAATAGAAAGAGTTGGGTGTTAATATTCGCTTAAGTGTACAGAAGAGTACATTTTGAACTAATTACTGCCGCTTGCACAGACGCCTTTTTAATGGCATTTTGAAGATTTATAGCTCGCAGAGGAAGATATACTTTTGTATACTGTGACAATAGTCGGCTCTAATTTTGTCGGAGCAGCAAATTCATTAAAACAACTTGATTGGAACCGTATACAGAAACAAACAGCCTTCAAAAAAAGTCGTAAATGCGATTGATTGGAAGTTTAACCCACCGACTGCCGCATGGTGGGACGGAAGCCACTAATAAGAATATTGAAAGATCTCCCTTAAAAAGATTGTTAGCTTCTGTAAGGAAAGGCTCATCTAAATTATGAAGAAATGGCAACTGCTCTGGCAGACTGTGAAAGCGTAATCAACTCAAGACCTCTGACTTATATCTCTGAAGGAGATGACATAAAGCGCATTTCTCCATCGATGTTTTTTCGAAACATTTATGCATGCAGTGTTCCAAAAGTTGATGATGTGGAACAAAATTCTTTATCCAAGGGACTCAAATACAGACAAATCATACTTAAAGAATTGAGGAACCAATTTCGGTCGGAATACTTAGGGGCTCTCATTCAGCGAGGGAACAATAAAAAACTATGGCACCCAGTGGCTGTGGGTGATATTGCTCTAGTGGGAGCTGATAACAAAAAGAGAATTAACCATCCTTTAGATCATATTACTGAGCTTGTCCTAGGTAAAGACGGTAATGTGCGGATCGTAAAACTGCAGACTTTACACCAAGAACTTCTTCGTCCTATTCAGAGAATATATCCTCTTGAGATAACATCTCCTACTGACTGTCCTAAGCATGTGGAATCCAATAGTTTGACCAAGTTCTCGGATCAGCCTGTGAAACAGGATAACGGTGTGTTTGACAACAAGCTAAAATTTAGTAGGACTGGTAGAAAAATTAAATTACGATTCCAGAAAAAACTGGACTTATAATTTAAATATGTGCTTTGGTGAAATACGTCTTCATTGGTTATTATTATTATTTTTTACACTAGAGAGTATTTCTTTGGTTTATTTGATTAGTATATGATATACATATATTTTTTATTACTAACTTAAAATGACTTAAAGTGGTAATTTTATGTTTTGATCATAATTTGTAATCAAAAGGTGGAAGGATCTTAATAATACATTACTTATTTTAATGTTTAAGTGGTAATTTTATGTTTTCATCATAATTTGTAATCAAAAGGTGGAAGGATCTTAATAATACATTACTTATTTTAATGTTTAAGTGGTAATTTTATGTTTTGATCAAAATTTGTAATCAAAAGGTGGAAGGATCTTAATAATACAATACTTATTTTAATGTTTATTATTTTGTATTTTATATTTCCTGGCTCATAAGCAAGCCTCACTCAGATTTTGTTAGTATAGTTTAGTAATGTGTGTATGGCTAGGTATTATTCAAGGTATTATTCAAGTTCGAGAACGAGGTTCAAATAATTAAAAGGATAGTAGGTATTACTCAAGTTCGAAAACGAGGTAACAGCGGCAGCACCTTTATTGTTTCTTTAGTGATACTAAAGATTGTTTTCGTTGAAACTGATTTTATTCTGTGAATAATCACCGCAGTCATAGTGTTTTAATGATAGATACTATTTTTAAAACTATGATCCGAGTGATTATTCACAGAATAGAATCAGTTTCAACGAAAACAGACTTTATTATCACGAAAGAAACAATAATGGTGCTACCGCTGTTACCTCGTTCTCGAACTTGAATATCTAGTACTGCTGCCATACACACATTACTAAACTATACTAACAAAATCTGGGTGAAGCTTGCTCATGAGCCAGCAAATATAAAATACACAATGATAAACATTAAATTAAGTAATGTATTATTAACAGATATATGAGTAATCGAAAACGGTTACGTCGTATGGCAACATTAATTCTTTCATCGGGCTCGTGGATAATACAAATAATTAAAAGATTGGTAATGATTCATTCATACTCCTGTAGCTGAAATGGAAGTACTAAGTGTATTTATCACCGAAGCCAATAAAGGCATCGGTTTGGAGTTTGTCAGGCAATTGGTAGAACTTCCACGTCCTCCACGTTATGTATTTGCTGCCTATAAGAATACAGACACAATTCAGGTATGTCTTCTAAAACTATATGCAAAATATTATACGACGGTTATTCATTAAGTGTTTTGTGTGGAAAAGTCGTATTGTATCTTTGTGATAAAATCAAAACTAAGAAAGTGTAACTACCCAATAATTTGTTAAAACATCTGTATATGGAGTTCGGCAGCTTTTGTTCATCGTTCATTCATCTATTGTTAAATTTTATATTATGGCATACCGTTGAAGCAGTTTTCCATAGCTTCCATTGAAGACATCGCAAAATTTAAATGTAAAATAAAATACCGATGCCACTCTGTGTAAGGGAAGAAATATTTAATTGCTTTCTTAATTATTTAAAATAAATATTGTGATAAGTTTTGTAAAATTTTATGACAACAAGAGAATATGAAGCCTTTTCCAGAAATGAAAGAATAATTCTAAAATGATTTTCAGTTATCAAAGGTACAAAACAACTAAATATACTAAAAACTGCATAACACACATATCTTTGAAATCATTAAATTTATATTAAATTTCGTTACATTTCTGTCATTGAAAAGGAAATACGTTAATGCTTTATGGAAACATGTGGAATTACCATGTGAATGTTAGTCTCCGCAGCATTTTAAATTACTAAATAATCACAAAGAGTTCAGTAAAAAATTCTTATAATTATATTTCAGATTATTCAGCAGTATCAATAAAATTAAAATGCATAGAATTTTTCATGTGGTTTTTAGAATTTTTTTAAAAAGGGAATAACGACAACATAGACTGGAACAGCCCTCGCTGTGAAAGCACAAAAGATACTTTTTTGGAGGTTTATGAGAAATTCACAAACTTATTCGTTTTTAATTAAAGGAGGATGTACTTCTTTAATCGTTTATGCAAAAAATATTTGTCTCTTTTTCAGTCAATTCTGCGACATTTAGAGATCTTGTATAAGTCATGAGCATCAGCATCTCAACTATCATACAGCAAGCAATGAATGGTTTTCTTTTATCTCTTCTTGAGAACATTTTTTCAAGAAGCAAAAAATCAAATTATTTTCCTTATAAGACATTCACAAAATATATATCTAGTGTATTAATCAATAATTTTAAAACGTAGTAAATAACGCTTGCAATTGAACAACCAATACGAAACAAGTTTAAAAAAGTTTAAAATACGAGTTTCAAGAACAAAATTGTTGAGTAAGGCTGATGCTACTCAACAAATGAGCCGTATTATGCGTAATATAACTTTAAGCAATTTTTTTTATTCAATGACTAAGACAATAAGTTAAAAGATGACAGTTAACAAAATAAATAAATAAATAAATAAATAAATAAACAAAACATTTATTTTTATTACTTAAATTTATCATCAAACTGTTGAGTTTAAAAAATGGTACACCGCCATCTAGGAATATTACTATTAATGATTTAAAAAAGGTAAAGGTACTTTATGTATTATTCAGTGGACCGCTGACAGAAATTTCGTCAACGGTTGTCATTCGCCAATCGTTACTGCAGAATTCTTAAGGATACGCTCATCCATAATTGGGGCTAAATCGCGCTAATTGTCCGATCAACGGTATAACACGTGAGTATAAAATATAATATATATATATATATATATAATAAAATTCCATAGTCAAAAATACACTTAATATTCTAACTGTGTGTTCTTTTCATTTTTTAATGCCGACGGTCTCTTATTTGAAAGTACGTGGAATTAAATCCACAGCCCCGTAATCAAGTTCTTTTTCCCGCCTTTTCTACACGTACAGTTATAGAATGTTCTGGAGATATTTAAAGCGAATTGGAATGGCTGACGTCATTTCTTGGAAGCTCCGCCTTTCCAGAGGCTATGAAAGGACTCGCAAAGGAATATCGGGGTCTTTTCTTTAATGTAACGATGCAGTAAACTTCATACAAAAAGTTATTAGTAATTCTTTTTTATTTACTCCGGAGATCAGATTTTTGTAATTGCTATTTCTTCTGAATAATAATAAATGGATTCTGTTTTTTAAACTTATCGTCTGATACTTTTGAGCTACAATTTCATCTATGATTCTTCACCAATCTATTTATTCCGGACAAAAGCTGGTATATCACACATATATATATAACTTCGCAGTAAACTCAGTACTTGATAGCTCAGTTTTAGACAATAAAAAGTTGTTTATCTCATTTCATTCCCACTCACTTCGCGTTTTTCCAGCTTTCTCAATGACAGTACTTTGCGGCAGGTTAGCCGCATGCATTTGAGCATTAGTGTTTGGAGTTACTAATAAGTGTTTCACTTTTTAATAATGGTTTTACAAATTTTATGGAAACCTAAGTTGAATACATATTCTGAATACTACGTAGAGGCTCAACCAGATAAGTAAATAACTACATAAATAAAAATTAAGTTCGAAAATATGAGTTTCGAAGGTATTTAAAAAAATTAGGAATTAATCAAGCAAAAGTGATAATAGTGAATACAAGAAAGGGTTGATTTTCAAATTAAATTAAATAGCATAAATAACAGCGTTTAAATAGTTTTAATCATATCTTTTTCATATGTGTTATACAGTCTTATGCATGCATTATTCTAGAAGGTTATAGAAATACTCACTGTAATCTGAATTATGCCGCCCAACACGTACAGCGGTTAGCGTCGCTGACTGCCATGCTGAAGCGCCTGGGTTCGAATCCCGGAGAAGGCTTGGATGTTTGTAAATGTATAGAGTCGGTGCGGCATGGCGGCACTCTAAATATGCGGCGAGCCGAAAGTCCTCTCTTGTTGTTTGGTGGAAGGGCAGAGGGGAGGGAGATCCTTTGTACTCGTGTCCCGGGGTGCTCTTCATCAAAACTCTGGGCGGAACTGAGCCAAATCGCACTGTCAACTGTTAGGTGTCAATGACAGGCGTAATCTTGCGCTCCTTGCCACGAGGAATCTCGTGGGCTTGGACTGACTACGTCAGACAAGTGAGCATAAGCAACCAACAATCTGAATTATAGTCATTTTACTGCAACTAATTTCTCTGACAGAAGAAAGTTACACGCACAGTATATTTTGAAGTAACTGTAGAATGAATTAATATTCTAACTTTTTGTACAAAGGAAAAGCATACGTTTAATTAAAAAATTAATGCATATTTATCAAATACATTGTTTAGTACGCTCAGCAATACATTTACGGTTTGAGTAAAATTTTACCAAATTAGTCCCCCCTTTTTCATATTTTTTAATTAAATTATTTACATATTTATTATATATTAAATTATTTATATATATTTTCCTTTCATTTTTACTTCTTGACTAAATTTAACTTAACAGTAAAGCAATTATTATTACAGTTCTTTTTAGAGATACCCGAATGAAGTCAGATATCTTAAGCCATGTATTCCTAATTTACAATATTTTAATAGAAAGCTAGCTAAGAATTCCCTTTAATAATTTTATAAATAATGGCACCGCTGGTGGCCCCTTCAAGAGATCACCATGTTGGTGAGACAGCGGTCGCGATCTTAGAGCGCTAGTGATCTTTCCTCCTCTCCTTTTTTGTTCCTCTTCCATTTTACCACGCTTGTGGTTTTCCCTATGTTCACTTACGGGCGTGAGCTATTGTCTCTTTACTATTGATTCTATGTTTTGTCACTTCCTGACTATCGAAATAAGGTTTCTTTGCTTGATGAAAGGTACAATTTCTTGTTTGAAGCCTGACCATCTTTTGTGCCTTATTTCTCTCTCACTACCTAGCAGAGAAGTACCAGATCACAGATATGAATCCCAGTCTGTAAGGCATTTCGGAATCTTAATTGGGAGGATGCTCAGATTCAGCTTCTTGACGTTTTCCAACATGATGGCAAAAAGGATAATAACCTAATTGTACCTAAACTGTACGTAACTGTTTCCTGACCACAGGCATAAACACACTAATTGCATTCCTGTATATACAGATGGGTCGAAAGCAGTACGGCACGTTGATACATCATTTGGTTACTGGAGGGTAGAAAGCTACATAACGGCCGTTCAGCCCTCACCTTAAAATTAAATGCTATATGATATGCCTTTTCATTTATTTCTAAGCTATGCAGAAAGAGGTTTATCATATATACTGACTCGTTTAGTCCATTCAAATCTTTAGAAATATATTGGAATACACTGACTCCCGTCATTGTTGATATCTTGACTTTGAATCTAAAATTAAAGAGCTGTTACTGTGACAGCCTTTACTGCTGGGTTTCAAGACATGTCGTTATAAAAGGGAACTAGCTGGCAGATATTGGAGCAAAGTCTGCAGTTCACTTGTCCAAACGAATAATTCCTTTCATTGACATCAGCAGAGTCAAAAGGTTTTGATCAAATGACAGCAACCCTGAGATATTTAGTTAGGTAATACGTTAAGAAGAGTTAAATCGAAAGTCGAATGCTGAGAGGCTTCTAGGAGCCGCAAGGAGGAAGTGTGTTGTTAACGCGCCTTGGAAAAGTTCAGTCACGAATTACTCTCAATTACGTACTGAAAAGCAGAGAGTGAACCGATTTACTCCAACTGTAATGCTGTTACGATGCATTATTTTTTAAAAGATTTCGACTGAAACGCTTAAACGAATATGATTTGCCTCTTGACCGTCCAATCGGGAAAAAGGTGAATGCCAATTTATCTCAGTATCTGCAAGACATGGGTCTTTACTATTTAATTTGATTTTGTTTTGAAGTTGCTTCTTATTGTTTTAATACCGTAATTTAATGTATCGCATATTTGGTGATTTAAGTCTTGCTTTCCATCTGAAACCATTATCTGAGATTTATGTGTTTGATTTCAGTATTCATCACTTAATCGCAAAAAATTTCGGGTATCATATCTCAATGAAAATATAAATTTTGACGATCTTTTTACGTGACAACTGCACGTACGGACAGAATAAAGGACTCTTTTTTTTTTTTTTTTTTTTTTTTTCAAAACGGGTTGTAAAATGGATTCAGAAGAGATTTCATTTTTTGTGATGTCTATCTGTATGCATGTATGTATCCCGCATAGTTGAAAGATGAGTAGTGTGAGAACGGTAAAATCTTGCATATGCGACTGCTATAAGATGTAGTTGCTGTACTCTTTTTGGCTGCAATTGACCGCGCCAAGCATATGTAAATAATACACACTCTGTTACCCGGCTCAGTGAATTCAGTTTTTTATTCTTAAATGTTGGTAAATTTTGCTTTTTTTTTTTCTTTAAAAGTGATTTAATTATGCTGTTCTTATGTTCGTTTACGTTTTTATGCCTTTAATTAATCTGCATGCAATAGTTCTAGAATTATAAACAATTAAAATTATTTAAGTGATTTACATTTGAAATTCTTAGTAGAATAGTGAATTAAATCAACTTGTGCACCAACTTCAGTGTTTTTTTTGCCGAATGGTAGCAAAAGTAAACTTTCAATTGTGTGCACCGAAAAATACGTCTTCCAGCATACTGGTCGAATTACTTGCTTATTTTTGGGTAGAAACTCTAATTTTAATCTGAATTTTTTAAATTTAATTTGTTTTTAACTTATTTGGTGTTTTATGTTTTCCAGTATTTTACTATTTTTAGTGAAGATGTTTTGAGCTTTTATGCATTTTTGCCTTGCCACGAAGTGAGAACTGTATTAATGGAATAGAAATATATCTCTGACAAAATTTGAGTAAATAAGTTTAAATGAAATTCAGCAAAAATATGTAAAATTTAATAGGCCGTAGAAGATAGTTTGTTTTTCCTGTTGAGGTAAATTTGTGCTTGTCTGTAACTGGCCATTTTACATAATTTGTGTTTGGAAGTGCCTAACTTTTGTTCGGCACTTACCTAAACGATTTTACTCCAGAAAACTCACTACTACCACCACCATTATCGTTGGTGGCACCGAAAACATACAGGGGATAGTTGGTTCCACTTTAATTGTAGAAACGTGTTTTGGTAATCTAGTCCCAAGTTTGGCACGTAAATCAACTAAAAAAAAAAAAAAAAAAAAAAAAAAAAGAGGTCCACGAAATATAAAGAAATAGACCGTGGTACGTTTCAGTCACCAAAAATTTCATTTAAAGAAATTATCATGTGGAGATATATCATGAGTCTGCACTGATTTGTTGTTATTTATGAAACAAATATATTTATCACATTTTCGTCTAATATGAACAATTATATTTTCCAAATTGAGGCAACTAAACTGATAATATTTATGCAATGCACCAATTATTAGCCTTCGTTTTTGCTTGAAAAGCCTAAAAATAATCCACGTATATATTTGGAGGTTATATTTTATATAGAATTCATAACAGAGGTTACATATATAGGAAATACAATAGTAGATGTTATTATTTCAACTACTAGTTTCATGAATACAACTTTCATGTCCTGATTGCTAGCTTGATGCTTTTAGCACACTTACCTCTGTTTTGATTGAACTCTAAGGAAAGGAAGATGGGTTTCTGTAATAAGGATTAACCTTTTAAAGATATTTTTTTTTCTATCGTAGGAATAGAAATAGCAGCATTAATAATATAAAGATGTACTCCACTAGAGAAAGATATTCTTTGGTGTATCCTATATCTGAGCTTATAATATAAACACAGTGAAAGAGAAATATGGCAGCAGTCCTACAAAAATAATAAAATCACCTAGCTTTTTCTATCATACCTTGCGATTATTTCGATCTTGTCTCGTATCCTTCTCTTTTTACCCAATGTTTATGACAGATATATCTGTAGCTTGCGATATCATTACTAAAATAACATTCTGTGAATATTGTGGCATAGCTGTTACATATATAAGTTATATCCTAATCACAGTTGCATTTTGAAATCACTAATGCACTTAAGCATACCGAGGATATAATAGCGACCATCTCTATTGTGATGGATCAGCAAAAAATTTAAAATGCATGCTAATGATATTTAGCAACCCATTAATGAAATTAAAAACCCCAGTCAAAATCCTGTCAAATCGAGTCACAAACCATCTAATTATTCCAGTTAACAAAAGTCCAATATAAATTCTATTAAAAGTACTCCTAAAAAACAAAAAGCTGATAAAGTTCCGTCTAAAAGTGTGCCCAGTGAAAAACAGCGCAAAAAGAAAATTTCCACTGATGAAGAAGGGTTTAAAACCCGGCTAAAACACATAAACGCACGATCTCACAAACAGAACCGACATCTCCGGTTCATAAGAATACACTGGTATGCAAAAATTAAGGACGAGACGGTTTTTTTCAATATAACTTTGTACAAAAGCTTTCCAAATCAACACATTTAATACCGTAAGATCCCCAATACGTAAGGACATGAGTAATGTAAACAACACTTACTAAAAGAGAAATCAGAGGGATAAAAAGAAGCTTTATTGAAAAAGTAGCATGGAGTGCAATGCGACTGAAGGCCAAAACATCCCTGTGATGGGTGTCCAACAAGAAACATCCGGTCTTTAATAGCGGATATGATCCCTGACTGCTAGGCAGGTTTCACAGCGTCTGCCCATGCTGAGAATGAGGGTGTTAACTGAGTTGTTGAGGCATTGCTGCCCATTCGTCTTGCAGCACCAATCGAAGCTCCGGAATAGTTACTGGTGGTAAGGTACGAGCTGCCAAGCGTCTGCCTAGAAAATCCCATACATGCTCGATGGGATTGAGATCCGGAGATCGTGCGGGCCAATCCATACGTTCAATATACTCACTCTCTAAGAGCTGTTCGGCAGTTACTGTGCGATGACATGTTGCATTGTCGTCCATGAAAAGGAACTGCGGACCCATAGCGCCTCTAAAAAGACGCACATATGGAAGAAGAATCTCGTTACAATAACGGGTCCCGTTGAGTGAACCTGCGTCGAAGATGTGAAGGCCTGTACGACTACCAAGCATGATGCCTCCCCAAACGAGAACACCGCCACCTCCATACCTGTCCCTTTCAATAATGTTCGAGGGATGATTGCGGCTTCCCCGCTCTCTCCAGATGAGTATGCGATGAGAATCGCTACTCAGACTGAATCTGCTCTCATCTGTAAAGAGTACTCGTCCCTATTCATTGTCTCTCCAATTCCGGTGTTCCCGGCACCACAGAGAACGCCTTCTCCGATGGGCAGGCGTTAGAGGTACACACCGTACAGGGCATCGTGCAAACAGACCACCACCGTGCAGTCTTCTGGCCACGGTAAAACACAATATCGGTCGTCCAGTCGCCTGTGTCGTGTGACTAGCGATTTCTTCTCGCTGTCTGCTGCCTGTTTCTTCTGGCCTGTAAGGCAATATACCGGTCATCTGCGGGTGTGTTTCCTCGTGGACGACCACTACTAAACCCCCGGATAGCTGTTCCTGTAGTTTGAAATTGTCTCCAAAGTCGTGAAACGACGCTGTGAGCAATTCCGAACTCTGCAGTCCCACTTGTCACACTGCGGTCTTCCTCCAACTTCCCAATGATTCGACCTCGGGTAAAAGCATCCAGATGTCGTCTAACTGATTGATTATTCGCCATTTCTCGCTGAGGCAGCAACTCGGTGTGATTTTAACTGCTATACGGCGTGCAATCTCTTTGCCAGAAATACTGATCTTACACCGAAAACATGCTTAATACTACTCAGACACTCCCCCATTACGTCTACCTGCATATCCGTGCATGTGCTACCGTACATCACCTTACTTAATCTCCTGATTGTTCTTTCTGTCCGCTCTGCTTCTTCGTTCAGCTGATATGCTAATTTTTCGACTTCGTCCTTGATTTTTGCACACCAGTGTAAATTTGAAGATCTCCCGAGTGAGGGTAAAATGGATCAAGACAATAGTGAAGAAGGCGAATTTATTTTCCCGAAGAAAACTGCATCCCATATTCCTCCAACTGTTCTTGAAGACTTTTCGTTGGATTGGGACAAGTTGAAGGAAGAAATTGAAAATATGGGAATAAAAGTCAAAGGTAAACTTACGGGTGATACCCTTAAGATAAAATTATTTGATCCTGATAATTATCGCGCAATTACGAAGTTACTTTCTGACCGTGCAGTCCCATTTCATACTTTCAAGTGAAATTCGGAAAAGCCAGTTAAGCGCTCATCACAAAGCTTTCCCGAACATCAAATATTGAATTAATCCAGAAGAAATTATTAGATTTAAAGATTTCTGTAACTAGGGTAAAACAAATGACTCGCTTTGAAGATGGGGTAGTAAAGAAACTGCCGCTATTTTTAGTTGAAACGAAAAGAGGACACGTCAACTGTACAGAAGATTTTCGACATCAAAACCCTTAGGGGCCTGGATGTATTAGTATGTAATTACAGATCCAGACCTGGACCTGTACAATGTCATCGCTGCCAGCGATATGGCCCTATCCGTGAATTATGCAAACACAAACCAAGGTGTTTAAAATGTGCTGGCCCCCATGAAGGCTACCAATGTGACTTAGAGAAAGGCGAAAAACCTCCTGTCTGTGCCCTTTGCGGGGAAAATCACGTCTCTTCATATCGTGGATTTGTTTTTTCCCAAAGAATATCCCCACTAATAATCAAAAAGCTGATAAACCCACAGAATCTCAAGTTATTGGCTCTCAACCTAAATTTGAACTAAATCCCAAAGATTTTTCTGCAATTCCCGCCTCCAAGACTAACGACCCGCCAAAAGATTCCCCTTCAATAGAAAGCAAGCCTAAAGAGTGAGTGAGTGAGTGATTATGGCGCAAAAACCAGAGATGATTATGACGCGCCAAACACAAGATGGGATGATTACAAGTGAAGTCATTAAAATTCAATAAATAAAAACAAGTAGATAAATGTACCAAATCCAGAGGATGAAGTCATATAAACACACGTTAAAAGCACATATTAAAATTCAAGACACAGTCTTCAAAACAAATTACATTAGGTAATAAAAGCCAATCTCTTTTAAATAGTAAAATAAATTACAATTGACCTCTCTTCCGATTAAACGGTCGAGAGGTAAGTCACAGCTATTAAAATATTTCTGGCGAAGACTATTAAAACATTGACACTCAATTAAAATATGATGAACAGATAAACAAACATTACAATTAAAACAAACAGGCTCATTTTCAGCTTTGAGAAGATAGTTATGTGTGACTCTAGTGTGACCAATTCTGAGGCGAGTCAAAAGAATGTCCTCCTTACGATTTCCAGAAAAATCCCAATGCTCAATTCTAGGCTTGACGTTTTTCAACTTGTTGTGATGCTGAACATCCCAAATTTGCTGCCATTTTTTTTTGGACCTTTCCTTTCATGACACTGCAGATATCTCTAAAAGGGATAAGGCGACTGGACAGTTCAACAGCAGATTTGGCTGCGATATCTGCAAGCTCATTTCCCTTTATTCCAGCATGTCCAGGAACCCAGCAGTACAGGACTTCAAAACCTCGAATCGTTAAATTTATATGAATTTTGAGAACATCCACTACCACAGGATTCTGAGTGTTGGGAAAAGCTTCCAAGGATTTAAGAGCACTATACGAGTCTGTATAAACTATGAACTTTCTATGGCAGAGCTTTGATATGTACAAAAGACCATAATATATTGCAGTTAGTTCAGATGTTATGACTGAGCAAGCATGGTGCAGGCATTTGCCCTCAATGTAATCTTCAAATAGAAAAGCCATCCCGACATGATCATTTGACTTCGATCCATCTGTGTATATCGGATAATAACTGCTATATTTCTGCATGTGCTCAGCAAAGAGTTGTCTGTAAACGATCTCGTTAGTGCTTGCCTTCACGTGATGTTTGAAAACATCAAGCAGCTGAATACGTGAATTTTCCCAAGGTGGGATTTCAAAGTTCTGTACTGCTTGGGGGCGCATATCAGAGAGGGAATGTTCCTCAATGATAGGGCGAAGTCTTAAAGGAAAGGTAGGAATACAGGATGGACGTGTTTCAAATAATGTATTACACTCATTATCAAGTAAGCATAGCTTATTGGGATGTTCAGTTTGTGATAGAATATTAAAATATTGCAAAAGGGACAATTGCTCACGCCTCAGATAAAGTGATGGTTCGTTAGAGTCAACATACAGGCTCTGGACAGGAGAAGTCCTGAAAGCTCCTGAACAAATCCGCAGAGCTTGATGGTGAACAGGATCGAGTTTTAACAAAACTGATGACCGAGCGGATCCATAAACAACTGAGCCATAGTCCAGTCTAGAGCGAACAAGGGCTCTGTAAATGCGAAGCATAGTGGAACGTTGTGCACCCCAGGAGGTGTTCGCCAACACTTTTAAAATATTTAGTGTTTTTAGACACTTCTTTCTCAGGTTTAAAACATGAGAAAGGAAAGTCAATTTTCGGTCGAACGTCACTCCTAAAAATTTTACTTCGGGCGTAACTGGAATAATTGTACCATTCAGATATAACTCAGGCTCAGGATGGAGACCATGCTTCCTACAAAAGTGAACACACACAGTTTTCTGTTTCGAAAATGTAAATCCCTGTTTGTCTGACCATTCTTGGATCTTATTCAGAGCCATCTGCAGTTGCCTCTCTACATATCTCATGTCTGCTCCTCGGCAGCTAATCTGCAGATCATCAACATATAGAGATCCCAAGATGGTGGGAGGAAGTTCTTTTAGTACAGAATTTATTTTTAAACTAAACAGGGTTACACTGAGCACACAGCCTTGAGGCACACCCTCTTCCTGTTGAAAAACATCCGAAAAAACAGAGCCAATTCTTACTTGAAAAGTTCTAGTGTTCAAGAAGTTTTGAATGAAAATTGGTAGGTTGCCGCGCAAGCCACTCTCGTGAAGATCCCGGAGTATACCGTATCTCCATGCCTTAGCATAAGCTTTTTCAATGTCGAAGAATATCGAGACAAGGTGGCTTCTTCTTACAAATGCTTTCCGAATGGAAGTCTCTAGGAGGAGCATGTTATCCACGGTTGTTCTCCCCTTTCGAAAACAGCTCTGATAAGGCGATATAATATTATTCTTTTCCAAGAAGTAGACTAGGCGGCTGTTTACCATCTTTTCAAACAGTTTGCAAACACAACTGGTAAGGGCAATTGGCCGATAGTTCGAGGGATTCCTCGGGTCTTTCCCTGGCTTCGCAATAGGAATGACAACAGCTCTCCTCCATGCACTGGGAAAAGTACGCTCCTTCCACACTCTATTGTAAAGCGTGAGAAGGGCACTCAGTGACTTATAGGACAGATGCTTTAGCATTTCGTAATTTATGCCATCAAAACCCGGAGAAGACCTATGTGTCTGCAATAAAGCTCTCTTTAATTCCAGCATAGTAAATGCTCTATTCTAGGGCTCAGATTTGGAAGAGTTGAATGCGATGGGATATATTTCAGAGTGTTGCTTGATAGAGAGAAATGCAGGTGAATAGTTTCTGCTGGAAGAAACGGCAGCAAATGTCTCACCGATAGTATTTGCAATTTCTTCTATGGAGCTAATCACTTGACCATCTTTTTCCAAAAAGGAAAGTGAGTGGTCTTTATAGATTCCGCATGCTTTTCGAACTCTTTCCCAAACCCGCTTACTAGGCGTAGAGGATGTAATTGATGACACATAGGAAATCCAAGAATTCCTTTGGCTCTGCCTCCTTACTTTTCGTGCATTTGCTTTGGCTCTTTTAAAGGCTATGAGGTTTCGCAGTGTCGGATATCTACGAAAAATACCCCATGCTTTTTTCTGTTTTTTCAGTGCTTCATGACAGTCGCGATTCCACCACGGTTTCGAATATTTTAGTATTTTTCCTGATGTTCTAGGAATGGAAAGCATAGCTCCCTCAATAATAGTATTTGTAACAGCTTCAACAGCATCATCGATATGCGCATCTTCTACCATTTCATCTGTGAGCTCTGCAATGGAATAGAAGAGTTCCCACTCTGCCTTATCGAGTATGAATCGAGGGGATCTCGACATGGGGTTTGCTCCTCTTCGTGCAAGAGATATAAAAATGGGATAGTGATCGCTGTTGTAAAGATCATTTCCCACATTAAAAGTGCAAAGTGGCAGCAGAGATGGTGAACAGATGGCAAGGTCGAGAGCGTGGAATGTCCTTGAAGGCTCATGGAAGTAAGTATTCTGTCCATTATTCAGGAGACAAAGGCTATAATCTTCGATGATCTGCTCAATTTGTCTTCCACGGCAATTTGTATCTTTACTACCCCAGAGCGGACTATGGCCGTTAAAATCTCCTATTATGATGAAAGGCTCAGGCAGCTGCTCTAAAAGATCATTTAAATCTTTCTGATCAATGTGCTCATTTGCAGGCAAATACAAAGAAACAAATGAAACTACAATATCAAAATTTATTTGAGTAGCGACAACTTGGAGGGATGTCGTCAAACAAAGAACATTTGACGGATAATCCAGTGAGGAGAGGAGACCTACACCTCCACTGGCGCGTTCACCTCAAAGTTATCCTTCCTGACGAAAGAAAACCTCCTAAGTTTTGCCTGTTGTTCTGGTTTTAGATTTGTTTCCTGCATTGCGAAGCATACAGGATGATACACATTAATTATAGATTTGATGTCTAGCAAATTTCGGTGGAAACCGCGACAGTTCCATGACACGAGGGTGGCCATTATGAATGGTTTTTGTTTTTCCTGTGCTGTTCTTTTGTTTTTCGTGGAAGTAGATGCCTGGGAACTTCTAGACCCTCTTCTACTTCCATAAAGTCTGAATCCGCAGATTCAGAAATCATCTCATCGAAAGAGCTATTGCTGTGACTTCTATTTTTATTGGATATTTTATGTGTACTAGTTTTCGGCTTACTTTGAATAACTGTTTCTTTCTTTTGTACTATATGGGTTGCATTTTCTTTTTTCTTCTTGGATGAAGACGGTTGGGTTTTATTTGGTAGGGTCTGTGTGCCTATTGATGTTTGGGTGGCAACTGTACGAGATGATTTAACAGCACTGGCATATGATGTATTTGGTCGAAGCTGTGTGCTCTGGACTAGCCTTCTGGCTTCGGCATATGAGATGTTCCTCGTAACCTTTGCAGTCTGCACTTCTTTTTCCAATTTCCATTTTGGGCAGAGGCGTGAAAATGCTGGGTGCTCACCCTTGCAGTTTATACAAAGAGGCGCAGCGGTACAATTTTCAGAATCGTGGCCAATCTGTGAGCATCGGGCGCATGTGAGGTTGCCACGACAAGACGTCTTAGAATGGCCGAAACGCTGGCACTGGAAACATCGCATAGGGTTTGGAATATAAGGTCTTACAGGAATATTTAGATATCCGGCCTTAATATTCTTAGGCAGATCAGGTGTGTTGAAGGTAAGGATCACGTGTTTCGTGTCTATCAACTTACCTTCTTTACGCATCTTGATCCGCCGTACACCGCAGACATTTTGTTCGGAGAGCTCAGAAGCGATCTCTTCTTCAGAAACATACAGAAGGTCGAATTCTGAGATTACACCCCGACAATAGTTGAGTGACTTATGTGGAGTTACAGTCACATTCGCTTGCCCAAGTTTAGTTATCTGAAGTAAAGAAGCAGACTGGGTGGCTGAGGTTGTATCAATAAGCAAGTCTCCGGAGCGGAGACGCTTTATATTTCTCGGCTTACCAATACAGGACTGGATGTATTTGTTTATTACGAAAGGAGACATGTTATGCATTTCGCCAGAAGGACCAGAGATGACTAGGAAACGGGGACTATTGTTATGATTTTTTTCATTTGTATCTGTACGTAATATTTTTGCAGTAGACTTTTCAGAACTAGGTTGAGTGAGTGGTTTAGCAGTAGACGTATCAGAAATAGGTTGAATGACTGGTTTAGCAGTAGATGTTTCAGGACTAGGTTGAGTGACTGGTTGAGGAGTAGAAGTTTCAGAACTAGGTTGAGTGACAGGAGTGATTTGAGTGACTTGAGTGATTGGAGTTACCTCGAAATCTTTAATTAAGTAGATATGAGAAGAAGCCATAGTGAAAGAATAAAGATTCGGGTCCGACGGCCCCGCCCACCTCGGAGCCCAACAAGAGAACACAGATTCCTGTGTTAGGGCTAGCCGGACCTATACGCAAACTGAAGCCCCACAGTCGGCTTTCCCGAAAGCAGGTACTCCCGAGAGCTTGACCCCAAGCCACTGACACAAGGACACCCGTGAGGACGACTAAGGTGCCTCCCGTTTAGCTGAAGCAGAGGCCAAAGTAGTGTGTTGGGGACAGTACCTCGCCCCTCAACTACCAGGACCCTCCTTTCCAGGGACACGGGTCTCCACGCACGGCAAACACGTGGGCAGTTTTCTCGCCACTCGAAGGCTAGAGACAAGGGCTGTTCCAGTCTCTCGTGACGAGCCCCAAACTCCGTAGAGAGAAACCACGAGGGAGAAGAGAAGGGAAAAAGTTCCAGCAAAGAGGAGAGGAGACAGAGGAGAGGAGACGGAAAAGAGGATAGATCACTGGGGCTCCAGGATCGTGACACCCGTCTCACCAAGAAGATGATTCCCTGAAGGGCTAGGGTACCTCGGGATTGCCACACCCGTACTCACATAAGTGAGCCCCCTGAGGGTAACAAGCCTAAAGAAGCCATCGGGTTCTTCGATTGGTTGAAAATACAGTTAGCGAAAGTCAAAGAATTCTTTGATAACTTCAAGAAAGCCATAAATCTTCTTGCTTTTTTTGTCAAGGGGACCATGTTAGCAGCTTCCGTAGTTGCGCGGAGTATAAGAGGAAGTTTGACAAAGGAAACAAATGTAGAAGTCAGCGAAAACCACCCCCCAGATGCTTCACATGAAAATTTCCCAGAGTTATCCAAGTCCAATCCTCGGCAGACCAGAACCCCAGGAAGTGCTAGCTACAGTGAGAAAGTGAGATGCAAGCACCTCAGCTTCACCAGATATTCTAGAAGGTGTTCTATCCCGGTTTTTACGCCCAGATATCCAAGAGTTGCTAAACGTTTTCCCTGAAATTCTCGGTTTCCTTCGGAGTACCAACTCATCGGATAAATTGAGAGGAATACTTCAGACCGTGCAGCAAGTTATGCAGATGACCAGCAGTGAGTAAACTTTTGTTTACTTCTCACTTCTTAAGGACTTTTTGAATATCCCAGCTGTCTACATATATCTTGTTCACTTGTTCGACGACCTTCTGGCCTTCAGTTACTAAGTTTTTGCATCGTTAAATATCTGTTATCCTTAAATTTAAATTTTTTAACTTAACTATTCATCTTTAATTACCATCAGCTTTATTGAATTAATTTCTTCATTTTAACGTTCGAGGAAAATATTTTGGCTACTGTTTAACGCGAATAGAAACGTCTCAAATTGTTCTACAGGGGGTAGGGCCTTTGGCCCAGGTATCACAAAGCACCGCTGTACTGGAGGTGAAATCTTGCTAAGTTTGAAGTCGGCATGAGTGCCTTGGAATATTTCTCAAATCTGGATTATGAATTTTAAGCCTTATACCGATTATCACAGTGTTATCTCAGCTAGTAAGAGCTTTCTTAGAATTTCCTACTTCAACGCGAACAGCGTACGCAACCATATTCATGAAATTTCTCACTACTTGAATAAACATCAAATTGACATCATGCTTATTAATAAGACCACCTAAAACACCGTGATCGCTTTAAAATCCACGGTTACAATATTCTTAGAACTGATCGGGCTCACAATAGAGGCGGTGGTACTGCCATTCTTATTAAATCACACATTATTTTATAAATATAATATGCAAACGAACAGTAATGTAGAAATTACTTCGGCTATTATTTATAGCGGATTGAACGAAGAATTCCTCTTCGTTTCACTCTATAATCCTCCCTCGAACCTTATTACAGACAGAGACTTAGATATTATTACATCAGCGCATTTTCCCACAATTATTGCGGGCGATTTTAATGCCAAGCACCCAGTGAAGTACTTGATATTGTGCTTCTTAAAAATATTCCGAACTTGCTTTTACTCGAAGTGCATGAAGAACTCTCATCAGATCACTTCCCTGTGAATTTTGATTTTTATGGTTTTTATCCTCCCCTCCCAAAATATGTTACAAGGATTGACTGGAATACTTATACTAATTCCCTTACTGAACTTACAGTTAGAACTGAATTTAATCACTGCGCGGATATTGAAGAAGTTTATTCCCTTACGAGTAAAATGCAAAATGCTATCAGAAATGCCTCCTTCAGATGTAAATTCAAGAACTTCCTCACTCTCCCGGAGTATATTCTTAGCATCATTAAGGCTCGAAATCGAACTAGAAAACTATGGAAACTCGCCAAAAATCCTAGAATGAAAAGCAATCTGAATTATCTAAATATAAAAATTAAAAGTGAAATCTCAGACTATGGATCTCAGAAATGGGGATATTTATTAGAAAACATGGAATTAGAACCTAACTCTGTATGGAAAACTGCTAAATCTTTAAGAATTATTAAACAGACCAACCAAATTCATCCCATTGATCACATGGGTCGTGTGTATCAATTCGAAGCCGAAATTGCCAACCTCTTAGCTGATGAACTTGAAAATAATTTCAAAAAGCATGATACTCTCAACGATGAACACGGAAGAAGCATTCAATTCTCTATTGATAGTATTAACAGCAATAGCTCTACAAATTTTATTGAATTAACTACTATTAGTGAAGTAAGAAACCAGATCAAACTATTTAAAGTTAAAATAAGCAAAAGGATTTGATCAAATTAATAATGAAGCCCTTAAAGCACTGCCTAGAAACTGCAGTATCATCTTTGTAAACATCTTTAATTGCATGTATTAAACTCTTTTACTTCCCACAGCAGTGGAAACACTCTGTTATTATCAGTATTCTCAAGCCGGAAAAAAATCCGAAGCTAGCATCCAGTTATCGCCCCATCAGCCTGCTCCCTGCCATGGGAAAACTGTTCGAAAAAGTCCTATGCAATAGACTAACAGATCATTTTTTGGAACTTTGCGGTTATCCTGGCTTTCAGCAGGAAATTAAAGTCCTTAACAGATCATTTAGAAAGTGTTCAGATATTTGTAATCGCATTCTTACTGGTTAAAAGGAAGTGTAGCTTTCTGTCACGTCCGATATATTCATTAGCTTTCAGCCAGGTCCGAGTTATTCTGAAACTTATATCTCATTCTGTATGTTTCTTTTGATTGGTTCTTTATTGTGTCTTGTTTATGATTTGTTAAACCATGATCTGTTATAAACTTATATATATGTAACCGCTTATGGCTGGGGCTGCTGTTGGGAGATGAGAGACGATTGTGGTGGTGTTGGTGTGTGAGTTTTTCCTCGCTCTTGATTGCCGTTACTCTGCTAACTGCTCGCATATTTCTGCATTTGTTGGCACATACAGAAGGTTTGTTCCCGTTGAACCTTGTGTTCTGGGGACTGTAAAAGGTCCTTGCGTGCCCTATTTCTTGCCTAGCTCTAATTTTCTTGACTTGGACTTGATCTGGAAAATGTCAATTATTCAGCAAATTGTGGATCGTTTTCATGCACTGACTTCCAGGAATGATAGCCTGACCCCCTATGAGCAAGTTGAATTGGCATTCCTGAACAGATTTATGGATATAATAAATAACACGGAAAGAGATTTGGCCTCTCAATCTGAGTCTAACCATTCTAACGATGTGGATTCAAGCATGGAATGGATTACCCCCAGCCACAGTGTTAAACGGCCGCTCAGCCCTGAAAAGTCAGCCAAATTGGATTTGAAAAACAAATACCATGTGCTAACTCAGCTTCCTCCCGAAAAAGCTCATACCCATGGTACTGAACGGAGTACTCACTCAACTACCCAAGGCGATGTTGCAGTAAAACGCAGGATGAAACAGAGGGCTGCAAAAGCTGATGATTCATCCAAAAAGCCGAATGAAATCTCCTCCACAAACCCATCTAAAGTAGCGACCAGTAGCCACGCTAAAGTGGCGCCATCTAGTGAATCCTCCGAGAAGCCGGCTGCAAGTACGTCCCTGACGGAAAGCATGTTGCGGCCTATTGGAAATACAGATGAGGTCACGTGCCCGGCTGGGAAAATAAGTGATGCTCATGTATCTGAAGAATTTAAGTTTCCGAAAAGAAGTTCGAAGCTTCCGCCGATTGTCATTAAGGATTCAAACTGGAAATGGAAGGATATTACTGATCTATTGGATAACTCCGGCTACAGTGAATTTAATGCAAAGATGAAAGCCGTAGATGAATTTGAAATCAAAGTCAATTCCAGTGAGACTTATCGTAACATCACGGACCTCCTTGACGACAAAAAGATTAAATTTCATTCATATCAGCTTGCTGAAGACAAAAACATCAAAGTCGTCATTCGTAGCCTTCCGATTGACACCCCATATACGGATATCCAAGATGCTCTCATTGCAGAAGGATACGCTGTTAAAAAGGTTGTACAAATGTCTCGCCAAAAAGGTCCTGAAATCGCCCCCATGCCTCTATTTCTGATCTTGCTAGAAAGGAATGAGAAAACCAAGGACATTTTTAATAATCTAAAGTATCTTATGAGGCTAAAGATAACAGTTGAAAGATACAGAGGTAGACGCGGTATCACGCAGTGCTTCCGATGCCAAGACTTTTACCACGCTCAAAGTCAATGCCGTCATGCACCACGGTGTGTCAAATGTGGTCAGGGGCATGAGTCTCGTGACTGCACCAAGCCCAAGCATGTGCCACCAAAGTGCTGTCATTGCGGACTTCCTCATACTGCCACTTTTAAAGGTTGTTCGTTCTACCCCAAGCCTCGCTCATCCTTTGTGCAAAAAGGCATATCATATGCAGATAGAGTAGTCAACAATAGTAATGCTACTCCCCCACACATGGCGCCACAAGCAATCTTCCCACAACTCAGTGAGCTTCAAGCAAAGCTCGACGAAGCTAATGCGGTAATTCAAAAGCTCACAACAGCCATCTCTATGTTTGCTGATGTAGCGAAGGCACTTCCTACCGCCTCTATGATAGACGACACAGTCAGGCCAGCTTCTCCCAACCATGGATAATCCCACCTCCCGGCAAAGTTCTCCTGTTAAGATCCTGCTCTGGAACGCGCAGAACGTTACCTCCAAGATACCGGAACTTCATGAATTTATCCAGCAAAATGACGTAGACATCTGCTTAATTACAGAAACCCATGCTAACCCTTCGCACTCCTTAAGGATAGCCAATTATTTCAGCTACCGTAGTGACAGACTCCACCACCGTGGTGGCGGAGTGCTCATTTATGTTAAAAGGACATTTGATTCATATCTGAAAAGTGCAGAAAATTGTGATGGAATGGAAAGTGTTAAAGTGATGGTGAATCTACCCAACATTGGGGATGTCACTTTCTGTGCGATGTATAACGGCCCTGGGAACAAGCTCAGTGCTGAAATTCTGGATAGACTTATTAACTCAGACTTCCCCACCTTTCTAGGTGGCGATTTAAACGCCAAGCATCTCGACTGGGGATGCCGCAACTCGAATTATAATGGACACATAGTGCATGATTTTGTGTGTAATTACCCTGTCTTTCTGCATGTGCCGGATGAGCCTACCTATAGGCCAAATATACTCAACCATCGGCCTGACATTCTGGATATTTTTATTACGACGTTCAATATTCCTATGGCTATTACGGTAACATGTGACATGTCTTCTGATCATGTACCTGTGCTTGCTTACCTTGGAGTGGAAAATGCTAAGAACCTACCGCCAATTAAGCATACTGATTGGAATCTTTATCATAATACTTTGATGACCACTGATTTTAATTGTGACTCGTTACAAAGCACTACGGATATTGAACGTGCTATAACAGACTTTACTTCGTACCTGCATTCTGCTAAGTCCCTAACTACGACTGAGGTTGACCGTGTCAGACATGAGCACACGCTTCCTGCCAATATTCGTGAAATAATCTGCTTTCGAAATCATCTCCGAAAGGAATTTAATCTCACCTGGTATCCTGCTATCAAAACTCAAATTAACAGGCTTAATAGGAAGATCAAGCAAAAGATTCAGGACCATCGTTCTAGCTTATGGCAGGATAAGATGGAAAAGATCAACGACGAACCTGGCGCCATCTGGCGTCATACAAGGACACTAAAACGCCCCTGCTCTGCCAGAAAACCGCTTAAATGCGATAACGGATTTGCTTACTCCGATCAAGACAAAGCGGAACTTTTCGCGGAACACCTTTCTAAACAGTTCATTCCAAATTCCTTCCCCTCAGATCATAGTTCGGACATTCAAGTTCATTACCTTAACGATCAATGGCTGCACTCGCCTTCTACGGAACCTTCTATCAAACTAACCACGCCGCACGAAGTGCAGAACATTATTAAGGGACTTAAATTAAAGAAAGCTCCAGGAAAGGACAAGATCACGAACCAGATGCTGAAAAACATGCCTTTTAAGACCGTATGCAAATTAACAGGCATTCTCAATGCATGTTTGTATCAAAATTATTTCCCGCTTTTCTGGAAGCAAGCAAGCATCCTGATGATTCCTAAGCCAGGGAAAACACAGGATTACCCGGCAAACTTTAGACCCATCAGCCTGCTGTCCTCCATAAGCAAGATCCTGGAACGTATTATTTATCTCAGAATGCAAGGAAACTTGGACTTTCTCGTTGATCACCAGCACGGTTTCCGGAAAGGACTTTCGACCACAACGCAGTTAGTCAGGCTCACGGAGTTCATCGGCGCGGCTATGCACAACAGAATGAGTGTTGCTATCCTGATGCTAGACGTGGCAAAGGCTTTTGACCGCGTCTGGCATCCAGGGCTAATCTATAAGCTAATTCATCTCGGTTTCCTCAGAAATCTGATACTCATTATCAAGTCCTTCCTTGAAAATAGAACTTACACCGTTGGAGTTGGAAATGCAACCTCATGTGTCAAAAATATTTACGCAGGTATTCCTCAGGGTCAATTTTAGGCCCGCTTTTTTACATCATCTATACCAACGATTTCCCTTGCTTTTCCGAGGATACAAATGTTCTCGCAGCCAGCTACGCTGATGATACAGCGATAGCCACCAAGTCTCTAAACCCAGAGTATGCCTTATCAAGGATTCAGGCCAAAATCCCTGCTATTGAGGGGTGGTGCAGTCGCTGGAAACGTGCATTCAGCCAGAAAAGTCCAAGATTCTACTCATTCGAAATCGCAGACAGAGGAAAAGGGTCAGAACTGAGGTTAAACTTTTTGGCAAAATCATCCCTACAGTTGATAAAGCTAATTACCTGGGAGTTTCCCTTAACAAGAACTACAATTGGAAGGATCATATGCTTAGAGTAAGCGGAAAAGCACACGGGATCATTTTCAGGCTTTTTCCTCTCCTAAAGAATGAAAACCTCACCCTCAGACTGAAAAAGAGGATTTATGAAGCTGTAATCCGACCCATTCTCACGTATGCTTCCCCAGCCTGGGCAAACTACAAAGCAAACTCCAAGTGCTTCAAAATAAGGTGCTAAGAATCATCACAAAAGCTCCTTACTATGTTCGGAATAGGACTCTCCATTCCGACTTGAAAATAAATACTATTCAGGACTACCTCAGCAGAATAAACAACAACTTTTTTAATAATATTATCAATGTGAATCCCGCTAATTTCACGGACATTCTTATCTACGAAATCCTGGCTGAAGACAGAAACCTCCGCCCATTTGCCGCCCACCTCTTGAGTTCAGAATTCTAAGTTCCAGTTTTCTGGTTTTCAAGCAGCATCAATCGGGGTCAGTTCTGGGAGGGTGACCTCCCACGTGACTGGCTCCGACGAATGAACAGTTAGTATTCGGGCTATCTTACACAGGTCATCCGAAGTTTTTCTCCGGCCCCTGCTAGGCGGATTCCATCCAAGATGTAGCAGTACAAAAGCAAAGTGCTTCTTTTTCTCTTTTTCTCTCTCCAGCACACTTCTACCTCCACGAGAAAAAATTTCTTTCAGGATTCTACTCTGTCAGGCCCCACATGGGATCACATCAGGAACTGGCAACAGAAGGACTTTAATTTCCTGCTGAAAGCCAGTATAACCGCAAAGTTCCAAAGTGGGGCTGCTTGGCTGGCTGCTGCTGATCTTAGTGGCTGCTGGCTTTTGTGTGTGTTCACTACGGTTTTGTGCTGTGTGAATTTTTCTGCTAATTTTTTCTCGCTCTATTGGAATTCATCTCTGTGTTTTAACCAACGCACTCATGGAGGGAAATGAGTTTCCCCCGCTAAACTCTGATATGGATACCACCCCGAATGATAAACAACCGATACTGAATCTGGCTATGGAAGTTATTGAATACGGAAATAATATACTCGATGATCGCTGGCAAGAGCTTCTAGTGAAAGATATTTGGGATGTCTTTGATTTTATACGAGCTTTACATTTCATCGAAATCATAAATGCTGATATCAAAACGCGAGGAATTGTGCTTCAAGGACAGTTTCGAACTTTCCAGGACGTTACAATCCGCGCTGCTATGGAAAAGGACTTTCAAATACATCGTGCATTTGGTGAAGGTGTAATCAAAGAATTCCAAGGTAAGTGTGAATTTTTTGGTGCCAATAATCCTGAACATGCTAATTTAAATGTACATGAATTTTATGTTAATCGATTGCAAGATGAAATTGTTACACGAAATAGTACTTGTAATAATGTAAATAATGTTGAAATAATTACTGTAAAAAATTCTGAAATTCAAACTCAGCCCAAGAGGCCATCAAAAAAGAAAAGCAAAAGATCTATTAATGATGACAGAGATGAAGACGGTTTCATTCTGCCTAAGAATACCGTCAGACCAAAAAAATTAATCAAATGCAATGTTGACCTGCCTTTAACTAAAAAAGTTTTTTTTTTTTTAGTTAAAGTTTGAAATTAAGTTTGAAAAATTAAGTACCAAAGAAAATGATGATTGTAATGATAATGATGTGCAGATAATTAATGATAATGCAAATAATGTTATTGATGTGAAAATTCACAAACCAAGACCAATTATTGTCAAACCTGACATTAAATTTAACGATTTCATGAAGAAATTAAAAGATGATGTACAATATGAATTTGCTGGTAAGGTCAATGGGGACTTCTTAAAAATATTTCCAGAAAATGAGGATGCCCACCGGGCCATCACAAGTTACTTAGACTCAAAACAAATTGACCACTATGTAATTCTGGCCAAAATGGACAAACCTTTAAAGGTTGTTATTCGCGGATTACCAATAGACTGCCCTGTCGAAGATATACATAAAGAACTAACTCACCAGGGCTACAAAGTGCGTCGTGTGGCGCAGATGCACAAAATAAAAACTAGGGTCCCCATGCCCTTATACCAGGTTCAAATTGAAAAAGCCCCAGGGGCTGAAAAAATATATGACTTGACTAAATTTCTTGGTTTTTATGTTTCTGTTAAAGTGTATCAAGTGAACGGAAGTGTTGCACAGTGTCATAACTGTCAACACTTCCATCACTCCTCTGACACATGTAAACTTAAACCTAGGTGTGTGAAGTGTGCAGGGGCGCACAAAACTGAGGATTGTACAGAAAAATTCCTAGCCAAACCACGCTGTTGCAATTGTCTACAAGAAGGGCACCCGGCTAACTACCGTGGTTGTCCTAAATTTCCTACCAACCAGCCCATTAAAGGAGCTGGCAATGTAAATAAGCACGGCCCTACTTCAAAACCAGCCCCAGCTGGGGATAAAAAAATTAAGGACTCTAGTATTAAAGCAGGCATTTCATATGCCAGTGTTGTCAACAAAAGTCATAACACACAGCCTGTCATTTCGGATATGAATGTCAGCAAACATAATGACAATACACGTAACGCTGTTCAGCCCAATGGCTCTAACGACAGCAATAATGATCACGGCCTTGCAGGCCTGCTCGATGTTGCAAAATTAATTAAAGAAGTTGTCAATATTTTTAAAGGTTGTTCTATTGTAAATATCTTAAAGAAAATATCTGCTAAACTACCTGAAATCCATAAAACTGAAAATGCTATTGATAAATTGTTTATTTTATTTGAACTTTTTGAAGATGTATTTGGTTCTAATTGTAATAATAATGTATAATGTTTTTACTCATCTGCACATCATTACATGGAACTGTAATGGACTGTCCCAAAAAATCTTAGAATTAAGGGACTTTATAAATGAGCATGACCCAGATATTATGTTCCTCCAAGAACACAAGCTTGGCCCTGCCACCCCAATCTTCGTTCAAAACTATGCTGTGCATAGATCTAACAGGCCACCAACCACTCTCCACCCCAGGGGGGGTGGAACTGCACTACTGATTAAACGCTGTATTCCCCACTCACCAATTCCAATACCACAGCTTTCGGTCGTTGAGGCCTCAGCTATCTCTCTCACTACAAACACCTCAACAACATACACTTTTGTCTCCACCTACATACCACCAGGACGTAATGCTGAATCAGTCCTGGCTGACTTACAAATTTTACTCACTCTTGGCAAACATATCATCATAGGTGGAGATCTAAATGCACGACACAGAGCATGGAACTGCTATAACTCAAATGACAATGGACGTGTAATCTTTAATTTGGCTACCTCTGCCCAGTTACACATAGCAGCTCCTAAAACCCCAACACGGTACACTACTAAGTCTACTGGAATCTCAGACTTCTTCCTGCTCGGAAATACCAGTATCCCACTGGATATTTCCGTGCTGGATGAATTATCATCTGACCACAATCCGGTTCGTATGATTCTGGACATTAGTAGTTATACCACAACAGACACCAGAGCCTTCAGAACTCTCTGGCGTGATTACGCCAAAGCTCTAAACAACATCCCATACACACTGGGGACCACATTGATAGTTTAATTCAGGAATTTACCACCAAAATAAATGATAATTCTCTGTGGAAAGCTATTAGAAGGTACACCAAATGCCACAATAACATTCCGCCCCTTAAAGGCCCACAAAGGATCTTCTACACTGAAACTGAGAAAGAAGAATTACTTGCACAGCTCCTGGAATCTCAGTTTTGCACTAACAACATTCAAGACCCCCAAACAGATATACTTGTCAACTACTTTCACTCCATGCTCCCAACAAATCCATACGCTAACAACATCCCTCCTGTCATGCCTTCGGAGGTGACTAGCTATGTCAATAAAATCAAGAAGAGAAGTCCTGGCCTAGATGGAATCACGAATGAAATGATTAAGAAACTACCTACCAAGATCATCTTTTTCCTCTGCAAAACCTTCAATAAAATGCTTCTGTTACAACACTACCCTGCCTTCTGGAAAACTGCCAAGATAATTCCCATACTAAAACCTGGTAAACCTTCATCCAGTCCTGAATCCTATAGACCCATTAGTCTACTCTCTTCGCTAAGCAAGGTCTTTGAAGCTGTACTCCTCAATAGAATTAACAACTATCTGGAAAGCAACATCATCATTCCCTACCAGTTTGGATTCCGAAAAGACCTTGGCACCACCAACCAGCTATACAGAATCGTGGAACTCATCTCAGAGGGATTTCAGAACCGAAGAGTCACTGGAGGAGTCTTTATTGACATAGCAAAAGCCTTCGACAGAGTTTGGCTTGAGGCACTCACCTACAAATTACACAGCCTGGGTTTCCCTGGCTACATCATAAACATCACTAAGTCCTACCTAGCAGGTAGAAACTTTGTCGTTCACGTATCTGGTACAAACTCTACACCTCACCCCATCAGGGCTGGGGTCCCACAAGGGTCCCTTTTAGGACCCACATACTTCAATATCTACGTGAACGACATCCCAACATCACACGACATAACATTAGCCATGTATGCTGATGATACTGCTATCCTATCACAAAGTGCATTTGCTGGTTCAGTTATACAACGATTACAAAAATACATACATTCACTAGAGGCTTGGCTGATCAGATGGAAAATTCAAATCAATATCAACAAAACTCAAGCAATAATGTTCACCAGAAAACAAAAATTCAAGTCTAACCTGAAATTCTATGGAAACTCCATCCCCTGGGCCAAGCAGGTCCCTTATCTAGGGGTGATCCTCAGTAAGACACTCTCGTGGAACCCACACATTACAGCTAGTATACAAAAGTTTCGAGCTCGTAAAGCTAGACTCTACCCCTTAATTTCTCGAAACAGTGTTTTATCTGTCGATAACAAACTGCTCATTTATAAAACCATTATGCGTCCATTACTCTGTTATGCTTGCCCTGTCTGGGCTTATGCTTGCAATCGATATCGTGGAAAACTACAAATTGCTCAAAATATCATGCTTCGGCAGATTGTTAATGCTCCCTGGTACATCAGGAACAACCGTATTCATGAGGAACTTGGTGTATGTATGCCAAGGTCCTTTTATTATAAAATAGCAAAAAAATTCCACATGAAACAAAGTACCCTAACCAACTTTGCCATTAAGATTGCAACATATGATTTTAATGATCTGAATAACAAAGACAGGCCGCTGGCCTTACTAAATATTTGGATTATGTAACTGTGTACTAGTTTATATCTCTCTTATTTATATTATACTGTTTTCTTTATATGGTGTACAGTAGCTTCAATGTTATCTTACTGCTTATCTATTCTTCGGCACCAAAATCTTCACACTTCTCTGTCCATGTATTAACACATTCCTTTCCAGGACAATTCACCAGCTCGACTGCTTTCTGGCCTTGTTTATTCTAAAAGAAAAAATGAGTTCAGGCTCAATTTAAAAAAGGAAAAAAAAATTAAAAATGAATTAAAAAAATATTAGATAAAATAAATAAATAAAACAAAATTTAAAAAAAAAAATTACAAAAGTAATATAAAAAAGAAAAAAAAAACTGTTTGATATTCTTTATTTTGGCTAACTGTATTGTGAATCGAAACGTCTAATATGATCTACAAGGTGTAGTGTCTCAGGCACAGGCACCCTGGTGTCTCAAACACCGCTCCACTGGGAAGGCTTATGGCTGGGCTCACGTAATTTTGGTTTGGATTTGCTTCGAGCTGGTTGTCTTTCACGCATCCGGATTCTTGGTAAGCATTTTCAAGCTTTGTTCTTAGCGATTGTTTTCTTTTGATGAAAAATGTCTTGCTTCGAGTTACGTTAAGGATCTCGTAAAGTTTAGGTTTTGTTATGGATTTAGATTTTCTTAGGAATAGGGATTTAATTCATGATATTATTGATAATGGCACTCCGGAGGATAAGTATAAGTTATGGATTAACTTAAATACGCATCGTAATCAAATTCTAAATGGAAAGGTTACTGTTGCTCCTGATATTCTTGATGAAATTTGTAAACTCACTGAAGTCCTTAACTTAGGCATGAAAATGTTCAAAAACGTTGATGAACTTAATGAAAATTTTCCCATTGATAATGAATCTTCTGTTAGTAAGCCTAGTACTAGTAAACCAACTGATTCTCAAAATATGCAAAGCATAATAATACCTCCCGATAATATTCAGAAGGCTACTGCTGATAAACAGAAAGAGTAATGGATCTATCCCAAAAAGACCCACAAACGCAATCTTAGCGAAGATAGCAATCATTCAACCACATCTGTTAAAAATAAATATTCCGCTCTCCCTAACGAAGACGATATGGATGTTCAAGTCATCAGTTCTCAGAATTCTCAAGATAGTGAAGGATTCGTTAAACCCAGAAAAACCGCTAATAGAATACCTCCTATAATCATTTCGGACGTAAACGATTGGAAAAAACTCCGCGATGAAATTAAGAAACTAATTCCCAAATGGAATGCAACTTTAAAGGCACTGATATACACATCAAAGTTAAAAGTTCAGATGATTACAGATTAATCACTAAATTCTTAGATGATAAAACTATCTCGTATCACACATTTCCTCTGCCAACTGAAAAACCATACGCGCTGTGATTAAAAAACTCCCAGCACACACTAAAACAGAAGACATCTTTGAAGAGTTAACTGAAAAAGGAATCCCAGTTAAAGCTGTTAAGCAGTTCACCAAGAAAATTAATGGCGAAATTGTCAAAATGCCCACCTTCTTAGTGGAAGTAAAAAGAAGCATCGAAGGGAAAAATATTTATAAAATTACACATATCCTAGATTTAGGAATTAAAGTTGTTAGCTTCAAAACTACGCCAGGTCCGACACAGTGTCACAACTGTCAAAGGTATGGTCATAGTAAAATGCACTGCAAGCATAAAACGCGCTGCCTAAAATGTGGCCAAAATCATGCTACGTATACTTGTACTAAAGATAAAAATCTACCTGGTACCTGTGCCCTTTGCGGAGGTCCGCATATAAGTTCTTATCGTGGGTGTGAAATGCACCCTGATAATATAAAAGAGAAGATAGCCCAGCAGAAATCAAGAGAAGAAAATCGTAATACCAGAAGAAATAACCCACCCCCACCTCCAAGGGACTTAGAAAATTTTCCGCCGCTTCCTACTCAAAATCAAACCCAAAATGTTGAAAATAATAACAACGAAAATAATACAAATCAAACCAATCGGAACACAGAAAGTTCAGGAGAAGCACAAAACTCCGCCCCCGGATTCATATTATGGCTAAAAAACTTATTCAACCAAGGCAAATTACTTTTCCAAAAATTTATGACAGCAAAATCACTAATTGACAAAATCCAAATCGGATTTGAAGCATTTGAACTCTTAAGCAATATGAACTATGAATTCTAATCCTTATATTAATGTTACTAGTTATCATATCACTGCCTCGAGTAGTTTAAATGTCGCATATTTTAACGCAAATGGTATAAAAAATAAAAATACCGAGATACTTAATTACATTAATCGTCATGATATTGATATTTTTCTCGCTAACGAAACCCATCTCAGAGCATGTGACAAATTTAAAATACAAGGATTTAGAACTTATCGTTCTGACCGCTCTCATAATAGAGGAGGCGGGACTTTGATTCTTGTTAAAAATTATCTTCGCTCCACTCCATTTAGTGGTTTTTATCTCTGCCTACAATCCACCAAGGAACACCATCAGTGGTCACGATCTCATCAGCTTTAGCAACATCGCTTTTCCGGTTGTCATAGCCGGCGACCTTAATGCCAAACATAATTCATGGAACTCAAGAATCAGGAACACTAATGGTAACATACTCTATAATTTCGCACTAAATAACGATCTCAGAATTTATGGCCCTACTGACCCTACCCGTTACCACCATACAGGTACAGCTGATGTTCTTGACATTGTCATTACGAAAAATATTCTTCAAATTCCATATCTTAAAGTGAATAATGAAATGAGTTCAGATCACCTTCCAGTCAATTTCACATTTTATGGATAAGAAAGGTCACTCCCTCTCAAAAGCATCGCTAACTGGACTAAATTTAAGGAAATCCTTGAAACACTACCTGTACATCCGGTTTTAGCTGATATTTCACACATCGAAGAACAAATCACTAAAATCAACAGAAGAATTAACACTGCTATTATCAATTCTACTACTTTTAAAGAATATCAGAAGCCCAAATTACCTGACTACTTAATTGATAAAATTAAAGACAAAAATAGGACTGCCAAGTAATGGAGAAGGACAGCTGATCCTACTATTAAAAACGAATTAAATAGAAAAATCCGTGAAATTCAAGAAGCTATCTCTGAATATAGGTCAAATTCTTGGGATGATCTTGATTCCATGGACTTTAACCCAGGAACTGTCTGGAAAATTGCAAAAACACTCCGTAAAAATCAAGACTATAATATTGGTCCAATTAACACTAATTATGGCATCGCCTACTCTGAAAAAGATATTGCAGAATCTCTTGCCGCCCATCTGGAAAATACTTTTACTAACAACAATTATTACAATGAGGAAATAGAAGAGGATGTTTATAATTTTAATATTCACCTCTCGGACCGTATTGGTAATGAGCATATTAATCCCACCTCACCTAATGAAATTTATGACATAATCAAAAATCTAAAAATCAGAAAAGCTCCGGGTTTCGACGGGATTTCAAATAAAATTCTAAAAATTCTGCCTAAAAGCTACATTGTCCTAACAACTAATATCATAAATGCGTGTCTCAGGTTAAACTATTTTCCACAGCAGTGGAAACATGCAAATATTGTTACTTTCCTTAAACCGGGGAAAAATCCAAGAGAGCTTAACTCATACCGTCCAATTAGTCTGCTTCCTGGGCTGGGCAAAGTTTTCGAAAGGGTCATACAAAGAAGACTTACAAAGCACCTTCAAGATAAAAATATCATAAATAGTGAACAATTAGGCTTCAGAACTGGACACAGTACTGTTCATCAACTGCTTAATGTAACAGAGTATATCGCTGATTCATTCGTTAAAAAGAATACAATTGCAAGTTGTTTTTTGGACTTAGAAAAAGCATTTGACAAGGTGTGGCATGATGGTTTAATTTACAAGCTACACCTTGCTCATCTGCCAATTAACTTCATTAAACTTCTAAAAAGTTATCTGAGAAACCGTACCTTTCAAGTAAAAATTAACAACACTTATTCTACGAAGAAATATATCAAAAGCGGAATTCCACAAGGAAGTGTTCTTGGACCCAGTCTTTTTTGCATTTATACAAATGACATGCCCGTCCCACTTAATTCAAAAATAGTTAAGTTTGCTGATGATACAGCGATATTGACCAGATCAGTGAAACCACAACTTGCTGTTGATAAGCTTGAAATTGCAGTGAATCACGTTGTGCATTACCTTAAATCATGGAGACTCAGCATTAATCCCTCTAAAAGCAACATTCTACTTTTTCGCCGACATCGAAGATTCACCCCAGTTGAAGTGAACATTAAAATTAATAATCAAGAAGTTCCTGTGGTTAACAGCACTAAATATTTAGGTATCTATTTTGATTCACAATTGCTCTTTAAAGAGCATTCCGAATATGCACTCAGAAAAGCGACTGTCGCAAAAATTGCTCTTCAACCCTTGATTGGCAGAAAATCCAAGTTAAATGTGAGAATTAAAAAGAAAATATATATTACACTTATTCGTCCGATACTTCTGTACGCTATCCCTGTTTGGGCCACCGTTTATAAAACCTACAGAAGACTACAAATTTTTCAAAATAAAATTCTACGCGATATCATCAATGCGCCGTGGTTTGTCAGAAACTTACAGATTCATAAAGAATTGAAGATCCGGCCCGTTCCTGATGAGATACTCACTACAAGCCACAATTTCTTTCAAAAAATAGCTAACTCAAGATATGACCATATAAGGGAGCTAATTAATTATGATCCTACCCTGGAATGTGCTGCAAAAAGGCCCAGAAGCATCTTCTAATGTGAAGTGGTGAATTGTAAATAGTGTATATAAACAATTTTATTATATGAGACTGTACAATATCCCACAGCATCGGACTTTGGATTAAAGCTCACTTATTCTTCGTATTTTCAACTACCTCAGATGAACATTGCGACATCCTAATGGATAATGGCATTGCTCTTTGGTAGCTTTTTATATTTTTTATGTTCAATTTGTTTTCTACTACTTATGATTGACTTTGCGACACCCAAATGGGTAATGGCTTAGCTCATAGGTATCTGCTTTTGTGTACATATTGTGTATATAGAGAAATTCACCACTTCGCGTTTTGAGAATAACAGCTACAGAGTACAAGATTAAAACCACTGTCTGTTGGTTGATCAAGTGTTCTCTTGCTGTTTCATTGTGTATACATTTAATTTACTATGCTTTACAAGTATTGTGTGTCTTCAAGTGTGAATTCTTCATTTTCACTTTATTATTTGACTGTGCTTACCTGCAAGTACTGATTTCTTTTTCCACCGGAGTGTGAACTTTCAAGAAACATTGGCCGAGGTCAGTTTACGGGAGGGTGACTCCTGTCGTAACTGCCGCCGACCTACGACGTTTCAAGCCACACCCACTGGGTAGAACTCATTGCAGTTCAGCCTGGCAAGTGCCATTTGATTTAAATTATGAAATTCAAAGTATTAGTGATTTAATTATGATTGTTCATCACTAGTTTACTACATAACTTAATATATTTTCATATTTTATTGCCAGCTCTAACAGTTTCCCAGATGCACTTCTAAATTCTAAATTTCATTGTGTACTCATGTACTATTCTAGCTCCGCCTATAGAGGCGCGGCGGTTACCGCCTTATTCTCATTTTTCCAAGCCTTAGGGCAATACCATGACAGGCAGTTAAAGCAGTGGGCTGCTAAATGCTGTCTAAATCAGATAACTGAACTGAACTGCTTATGGCTGCTAGTGCTTGTACTTACTTATTTCTACTTGCATGTAACTCTGTGTGTATCTCTGCATATCTTAGTAATAAATATTTGCTTTGCAAACCACGGCATTTTCTATGTTTAACAGCAGAGCGTGGTTCCTTCAAAAGTTAGAATTCGCTGATATTTTCCCTAATTGAACCTTCAGTGTAATAATTTATCCTTCGCGTGATTTTGATTTGGTGTATCGTGAATGATGGCTTTTTCTGGAGTTGAAAGGGAAGCTTTTGGTGTAGCGCCATTTGATTGTGTTAATAACTTTACTGTTTGGTGTCGAAGAGTTCGAGCAGTATTTACGGCAAGGGAATTGGAAACAGAATCAGTTGCGGACAAAGTTGCAGATGTTTTGAAATCAAAAAATGCTTATGCCTTAATACTTGCGCTTCTAAGTGATAATGTTATTGCTTCTCTTCAACGTGAAGACACTGCATGTAAAATATGGAAGAAACTACAAGCTACGTATAGCGCTAAAGGTGCAGTGAGTCAAATTTTAACGCGTAAACGTTTAGCTACCATAAGGAAATCCAAGGATGTGTCAATGAGACAGCATATCGACAGCATAATGAACCTGGTGAGTAGTCTACGCGTCTCTGGCTCTGAAATAAGTGACTTTGATATTATTATTTACATTTTAATGTCTTTGCCAAAGGAATATGAAAATATTAAGGCATCTCTCGAAAATCAGCCAAGCAATAATTTTAGATTTTGTTACAAGTAGACTTATTGATTGTGAATCTCTTATGTTTAATTATAAAAATGAAAATAAGTATTCTAAACCAAATACAGATAACTCTGTTTTTATTAGTGCTCGTAAAGAATTGTTTTGTACTTATTGTAAAAGAAAAGGACATTCTGTTAAATTTTGTAGGAAAAAGAATTGCGTCTGTCATAATTGTGGGAAAACTGGTCATTTTAAAAGTGAATGTTTTGATAATTCTAAAAAGCAGGCAAATTCAAATAGTAATAAGTATGCATCCCCTGCAATATCTTTTATGGCTGGAAATCTTGTGAATGATCAATTTATTATTGATTCTGGTTCAACTTCTCATATGTCTTCTCACAAGGAATGGTTTACCTCAATTAAGCCTAAGACTGGAACTGTTAAGTGCGCGTCTAAGTCGGCGGTTTTAGAAGTGGAAGGAATTGGTGATATTTGCGGTAAAACTAAGAATGGTGTTGAAATAATGTTAAAAGATGTTCTTTACGTTCCCAAATTAAACGGACAATTAATTTCTGTAAAAAATATTGAAGCATCAGGTTTGAGCGCAATTTTTAAAAATGAAATAGTTTACATTGAACACAGAAACAAGCGTTTTGGATTTGGATATTTGGACAAATGCGGACAATATTTTAGTGATTTTTCACCAAATTTATTTACAGCTTTAGCAGTAAAGAATGATGATTTATGGCACAGAAGGTTAGGACACTGCTGTGATCAAAAATTAAAACTAATGAATCTTCCTGTAAAAGAATCCTTTTGTGAAGTATGTGTTCGTGCCAAACAAAGTGCTTTGCCTATAGGAAAGGGTCCTCGCATAAAAGAATCCAAACCGCTTATAACTATACACACTGATATATGTGGTCCAATAGAACCTCAAACACTCCATGAGGAAAGGTATTTCATGACTATAATTGATGAGTATTCGAGATTTATGGAAATCAGACTGCTCTAAAGAAAAAGTGACATTGCTGATGAAACTCAAGCTATTCTTTAAATTGAATCCAATAGTTACAAAACTGCGCTGTGACAATGCGAAAGAATATGTCAGTGGAGAATTGCATGAAGTTGCTAAAAGAGCAGGTGTAAAAATAGATCCTGCACCTCCCTATACACCTTTTTTAAATGGTGTTGCTGAACGAGCAAATAGAACTGTACTGGAAAAAGCTAGAGCAATGATATTTGAGGCAAAATTGCCAAAATTTCTTTGGGGGTGAGGCAGTACTTACGGCTGCTTACATAAATAATCGACTCCCAAATAGTTCAATTGAAAATTGTGTTCCTTATTTTTTGAAGTATGGTGAAGATCCTGATTTAACAAACATTCGTGTATTTGGCTGTGATGCTTATACTCTAGTGCCACCATCGCAAAGAAAGAAACTAGATGAAAAATCTGTCAGAATGATATTTGTAGGTTATTCCACAATGGGATATCGTTTAATGATTCCAGAAACAAGACGCATCATTGTTTCCAGAAATGTTAAATTTAATGAAGAAAAGAAGAAAGTAGAAAATCAAAAATATATTCCCAATAGTTCTGATTTGAGTGAAAATGATAACGATAGCATTAAAAATGAAGACCAATCAATTTCAGACACTGATAACGGCGAATTAAATCCTGCAAATAAGAAGGAGGAACAAAGAAAATCTTCAAGAGAAAAGAAGCAGCCATTTGGGTATCCTGATCCTGAGATTTACCAAGTAATGTTTGCACAAGACACTCTGACATTTGAAGATATTGTAAATCTACCACAAGTAGAACAAGAACCATGGAAAAGAGCTATGGACGAGGAAATGAAATCTATGGAAGATAACGACGTCTGGGATCTACAAAGTTTACCCCCTGATAAAAGAGCTATTTCCTGCAAATAGGTTCTACCTAAAAAAACGAGATGGAACTTACAAAGCGAGGCTTGTTGCTCGTGGCTTTATGCAAAAGGAAGGCGTAGATTATACAGAAACGTTTTCTCCAGTGATTAGTATGTGCTCTTTACGTTTAATCCTGGCAATTATCAATAATGAAGGTCTGCAAACGTTTACTTTAGATGTCAAGACAGCTTTCTTGAACGGTAAGTTAGATGAAACCATCTACATGGACCAGCCAAAAGGATATGATGATATGAGTGGTAAGAAATGTAAACTTAAAAAGAGTTTATATGGTCTTAAACAGTCTCCTCGACAATGGTATCAGAAATTTCTTAATTTTGTTATTAAATTAGATTTAAAGCAATTGGACTCTGAATCATGTATTTTCATCAGAAATTTAAATTGTAAGAAAGTAATTATGGCTCTTTATGTAGATGACTTATTAATTGCAGGTTCAGATATAAAAGAAACAAATATTATAATATTATTATCAAATGAATTTAAAATGTCAAAATCTGAAAGTGTCTCAGAATTTTTGGGTATTAGACTGAAATTTGAGTCTGATTGTTTATATATAGATCAGAAACCATATATTGAAAAATTATTTGATAAATTTAAAATGTCTGATTGTAAAACAGCCCAAACTCCCATTGAACCAAAATCTACAGCAGCTGATTTTCAGAAAGGAAATGCATTTCATGGCCCATACAAAGAATAAATTGGATCTTTGCTTTACTTAGCATATATCACAAGGCCAGATATTATTTTTGCAGTAAATTGCTTAAGCCAACTGCAGGAGCATCCTACTGATGTTGCCTGGTGTGCTCTAAAAAGAATTCTTAGGTACTTGAAAAACACCTTAAATTTAAAATTAATATACAAAAGGGGTGATTTGGAAAGGGCAAACTTGTGTTTGTATGTAGATGCAGATTGGGGGGGGGAGATACTCAAGATAGGAAATCAATTACTGGTTACTTTATAATGTTTTCAAACTTTCCTATTATGTGGTGCTGTAACAAACAAAAGTGTATTGCACTTTCATCAACAGAAGCTGAAATAATTGCTTTATGTAAAGGTATTCAAGATGTTTTATGGATAAAAAATGTAGTAAATGAAATTTCCAGTGTTAAAAATGTTTATATTTTTGAGGATAACCAGTCATGTAGCAAAAGTATTGTTAATGAAAACTTTTCAGGTAAGTTGAAACATATAGATATAAAATTAAAGTTCACTCGTAAGACTGTTAAAGAAAATAATATTCGAATTGAATATGTACAATCAGGTTTACAAATTGCAGATATGTTAACTAAGGCTTTGTCCAAAACAAAATTCTATGAACTGTTATCATTGAGCTGTTTAGGAACTTTGGAACTTTGCAGTTATACTGGCATTCAGCAGGAAATTAAAATCCTGCTCTTGCCAGTTCCTGATGTGATCCCATGTGGGGCCTGACAGAGTAGAAACCTGAAAGAAATTTTTTCTCGTGGAGGTAGAAGTGTGCTGGAGAGAGAGAAAGAGAAAAAGAAGCACTTTGCTCCTGTACTGCTACATCTTGAATGGAATCCGCCTAGCAGGGGCCGGAGAAAGAAACTTCGGATGACCTGTGTAAGATAGCCCGAATACTAACTGTTCATTCGTCGGAGCCAGTCATGTGGGAGGTCACCCTCCCAGAAACTGACCCCGATTGATGCTGCTTGAAAACCAGAAAACTGGAACTTAGAATTCTGAACTCAAGAGATGGGCGGAGGTTTTTGTCTTCAGCCAGGATTTCGTAGAAAAGAATGTCCGTGAAATTAGCGGGATTCACATTGATAATATTATTAAAAAAGTTGTTGTTTATTCTGCTGAGGTAGTCCTGAATAGTATCTATTTTCAAGTCGGAGTGGAGGATCTTATTCCGAACATAGTAAGGAGGTTTCGTGATGATTCTTAGCACCTTATTTTGAAGCACTTGGAGTTTGCTAATTTCGTTTGCTTTGTAGTTTGCCCAGGCTGGGGAAGCATACGTGAGAATGGGTCGGATTACAGTTTCATAAATCCTCTTTTTCAGTCTGAGGGTGAGGTTTTCATTCTTTAGGAGAGGAAAAAGCCTGAAAATGATCCCGTGTGCTTTTCCGCTTACTCTAAGCATATGATCCTTCCAATTGTAGTTCTTGTTAAGGGAAACTCCCAGGTAATTAGCTTTATCAACTGTAGGGATGATTTTCCCAAAACGTTTAACCTCAGTTCTGACCCGTTTCCTCTGTCTGCGATTTCGAATGAGTAGAATCTTGGACTTTTCTGGCTGAATGGACGTTTTCCAGTGACTGCACCACCCCTCAATACCAGGGATTTTGGCCTGAATTCTTGACAAGGCATACTCTGGGTTTAGAGACTTGGTGGCTATCGCTGTATCATCAGCGTAGCTGGCTGCGAGAACATTTGAGCTGTTTAAAAATTGTGTAATTCTTTTATGTTTTGTATAACAGGCGATTAAGGGGGAGTGTCACATTCTTGCCACTAGGTGGCGGGCATCTCTTCCTTTACTTTTGCTGTAATTAAGTTCCGAGAAGCAGTAGAGATTGGAACCGCTCAGAGGAGCGTAAAGACTCAGAACTAAAAATGTACTGTCTTAAAATAGTTATCACCTACCTTGTAAATAGTGTATATTAGCTTTTTATTTCAATAAATAATTAAAAGACAAGATGGCTTGCTAATTGTAATAGAAACTCTTACTGGAAAACGTGATTATTAGAAGCCTGGCGTCGAGAACACTGAAGATGCAGCAGGTAAGGAATTTTACATTAATTTTATTGTAAATAGAAGAACCTGATGCAACATTTTTATGGCGCCCGAACAGGGACGCCAGGTTTTTTGAAAAGTTCTAATAAGGTGAATTCAAAAGCTGAATATTAAAATTGAAGATTTTAATACTTGTTCTTGAAGTATTCAGCAAAAGAATAATTTTGTTTTCTAAGTAAGAGTTAAATATTTGTTTTTCATGAGACGTATATTTTTTGTGTAAGTGTTTGAATCTAAGAAAGATAATGGCTGAAGTAGAAAAATTAAAAAAGAAAAGAAGTATCTTAAGAACTGCCGTTACAAAACTATTTAAGAAAATCGAAAGTGAATTAAATAAATCTGAAGGTAGTATTAATGAGCTCGAAGAATTGTTAGAACAGCTTAATGCTAAAACCGAAACGGGATCTAATGCCGATGTAGAAGTTGAACCAATTCTGAGTGTAGATGAATTCGAAATTACAGAACAATATCGTGAGAAGATAACGTTATGGAAATTTAGGCTTAAGAAACGGATTAAGGAACTTATTCATGACTTAAATGCACCGAACACACAGCAAAATATAAAAGATACACCTAATGTTAAATTACCCAAACTTTCGATTCCCGTATTTTATGGGAACAGTAGTCAATGGCTTACTTTTTGGAATAGTTTTGAGTCCTCAATACATAATAACGAATCATTGAACAAAGTAGACAAATTTAATTACCTGAAAGCATATTTAGGAGGAACAGCTTCTAGCTGCGTTCAAGGACTTCCGTTATCGCCAAAACATTATGATTCAGCAATTCAAATCTTACACGACCGGTTTGGAAGGAGAGACATTCTTATTAATGCGCACATGAATAATTTGCTGAATATTGAATCATTAAAAAATGCGAATGACATAAAAACATTTCGTAACTTGTATGATAAAGTACAAACGCAGATTAAATGTCTCGAAGCGTTAGATGTTGTATCGGAATCTTACAGCGCTTTGCTGTGTCCGATGATTTTGAAGTTATTGCCTTCAGAATTAACGCTTGAATTTCATAGAACACAAAATGTTGGCACCGATTATAACATAAAAGATTTAATGTCATTTTTACACGCAGAACTTTCATCCCGCGAACGCACAAGGTCAACGGTTTCGCAACAGCAAAAAGTATAAGATCGGCGACAGTCTTCTTCCCCCCCTGCAACGAAAAGCGCATATGGTCTCTCAAATAGACATAATAAACCAAAGATTCCGACCGCTACAGATTTGTTTACAAAATCCGAATGCAGAGAGGAAAATATGAACTGCGTCTTCTGTAATCAATTTCACAAGACTTATGACTGTAGTTTCGTTTCCGGCTTATCATTACAAGAAAAAAGGGACATTTTAAAAAGAAAATGTGCTTGCTATAAATGCCTAAAATTACACCATTTGGCTCAAAACTGCAGAACAAAAATAACTTGTTCTATTTGTAAAAAACAACATGCAACTATTATGTGTAATAAACAAAATCCTTCTGTCGAGGTTTCGGAAATTAAAAAAGACGAACAGATAGAAAATAAAGTACTTTCAAATCAAGCAGGATGTTCAGAAGTATATTTGCAAACTTTAATTGTTCGCATATATGAAAGAGGGAATAACCAATTTGTTCGAGCGATAATTGACACCGGAAGTCAAAACTCATACATAAGCAGGTATGCAGCAGAAAGGTTACAATTAAGAAGCTTAGGTGAACAAAGTGTAACCCACGGACTTTTCGGTGGCATAGAAGTTTCGGAAAAACATAAACGTTATAGAATAAAATTGGGTAGCGTAGATAAACGGTATAATTGCGAAATCAATGTATTGGATAAAAGAAAAATATGTTCTTCGGTCCCTAAAATCAAAAATATACACTGGATTAGGGAACTTAGAAGAAGAGGAATTTACGTCAGTGATGTTTTTGAAAATTGCAGATTATTTCAGGAGAACCCCCAAGAGATTCATTTGTTGTTAGGGGCAGATGTTGCTGCAAATTTATTTACAGGTAAAATCGAAGTTCTTCCTTGGGGAAGATTAGTTTCTGTAAGTACAAGACTTGGGTGGACAGTCATGGGAAAAGCGAACACTGACAATTATGAAATAGAAAATTCCTTTTCCACGCTTTCGTTATCTTTACATATTTCTGATGCCACTCTGTCAGAACTGTGGAGGCTTGATGTTATCGGAATAAAAGATCCAGTTACAAAGAAGGCTAGAGAGGAAAGGGATTTGCAATCAAAATTGCAGTTCGAAAATTCTGTATCTCTAAACGAAGAGGGGCGTTATGAAGTCGCACTTCCGTGGGCGGAGAATCATGTACCACTCTCCACCCACAAGGATTTAGCGTTGAAACGTCTACAATCTACCACCCAGAAACTTTTATCTCAAAATTTATTTTCTTCATACAATGCAGTTTTTAATGACTGGTGTAACTTAGGAGTGATCGAAGAAGTTAAAGAAAATATTGCGGTTGACTATGGACATTATTTACCGCATAGACCGGTGATCAAAGAAAATAGCTCAACACCAATTCGACCGGTGTTTGATGCGTCTGCGAGGAAACAATCGTCTCCTTCTCTAAATCAGTGTTTGGAGTGTGGACCAAATTTGATAGAACTAATTCCATCTCTTTTGTTGAGATTTCGGGAAGGCAAGTTTGCTGCTATAGCAGACATTGAAAAGGCTTTCTTACAGATCAGTGTAAGGCCTCAAGATAGAGACTGGCTTCGGTTTTTCTGGTGGAATGATGTGGAAGAAAGGAAAACGAAAATATTTCGTCATACTAGGGTAGTATTTGGGGTTAAGAGTAGTCCTTTCCTTTTGGCAGCTGTTATAGAATTCCATCTACAAAAGTACATGAAAAATTCTTCATATGATACGGAGATAATAGCTAAACTCTTGCGTAGCTTCTACGTAGATAACGTTGTTGCCAGTTTTGACAAAGAATCCGAGATGATTCAGTTCATCGAAAAATCTCGAGAAATAATGAATGAAGGAAAGTTTAATCTTCGAGGTTGGTTACATAATGGAGATAACCTGAAACAGGAAACTATTTCACCCGTATTGGGTCTGTTATGGAACTGTCAGAAAGATAATTTAACTTTGAATCTGAATTGGCTAGAAGATTTTGAAATGGGTATAATAACGAAGAGAACAATTCTCGCTGTAACACACAAAATATTTGATCCTATTGGTATTGTGAGTCCTGTTCTCTTGTATCCTAAAATATTGTTGCAGAACCTATGGAAAACAGGAATTTCTTGGGATACTGAAGTTGACGAGAGTACAAAACAAAATTTTGTGAATTGGTATAAAAGCCTTTTTCTCTTAAAAGAAATATCCCTCCTACGTTGGATACATTCCAGCAAGGACAATAGGAAGTTCTGCAGCATTCACACATTCTGTGATGCCAGTAGTAATGCGTATGCTGCTGCAGTTTTCTTGAGAACTGTGACGAATTCTGGAGTTGAAGTTCATCTGTTGGCATCGAAGTCTAGAGTAGCTCCCGTAAAATCTATTACGATCCCTCGTCTGGAATTGATAGCTGCCACGATAGGTGCCAGACTATGCTCTTCTGTTTTAAATGGTTTGCAATGGCAAAATATGGAAACGCATTTTTGGACGGATTCTACAACAGTTTTGACATGGATTCAAAGGGAAGAGATTGTCTGGGCTGTCTTTGTGGGAAACAGAGTCGGAGATTAGGAAACTGATGGATCCAAAAACGTGGAAACATATTGCTGGAACAAAAAATCCAGCTGACCTTCCATCAAGAAGTTGCACCGCCAAACAACTTTTAGCAGTTAGATGGTGGGAGGGCCCCGACTGGCTGAAGAAAAATCAGGAAGAATGGCCTATACAAAGGGAAATACCGGACATGGAAATAGTAAATTCAGAAAAAAGGAAATCAGTCATTTCTGCACTAAATACGCAAAGGGTAGAACATTTTTTTGAGAAATATTCATCTTACCATAAAATGTTAAGAATAACTGCTTGGATATGCAGATTTATCAACAACTGCAGAAGACCAGATTCTAAACAATCAGGAGAACTCACGGTCCCGGAAATAGAAACTGTAGAAAAGAAAATATGCAAGATAATACAAATAGAAGCATTTGGCAAAGAACTTAAAGTTAGCAACCTTTGTACCTTTTTTGACTCAGATGGCCTTATTCGGTTAAAGACCAAGATTACTAGAAGAGAGGAAGAAGAAAATTTTCTCTGTCCAATTGTATTGCCCTCAAATCATGACTTAGTTCATAGGTTAATTTTAGATTACCATTTGCGACTATCCCACGCTGGTGTGCAGTTCGTACTAGCCAATATTCGACAGAAATTCTGGGTCCTGAGAGGAGGAAAAACAGTACGTAAAGTTCTTATGAAGTGTGTTCGCTGTAGAAGATATAGCGCAAAGAATATAGAGACTGTTCCAGCACCTCTTCCTGAAGATCGAGTTCGAGATGCTCTGGTGTTTGAAGTGACCGGAGTCGATGTAGCCGGTCCTCTTTATTTACGAAAAGGAAAAAAGGCATGGATCTTGCTCTTTACTTGCGCGGTCTATCGCGCGATACATCTTGAACTGATAGAAAGTTTATCAACAAATGCGTTCATCTTGGGTTTAAGGAGATTTATTGCCAGAAGAGGTCGTCCAAGTATTATTTACAGCGACAATGGCACTAATTTCGTTGGAACTGAAAATCTTTTAAGATCGATAGATTGGAAAGAAATAGAATGTAATTCAACTAGTATGAGAATACAGTGGAAGTTTAATCCCCCAACTGCTTCATGGTGGGGCGGTTGGTGGGAGAGGTTGGTACAAACAGTGAAGAAGATGTTGAGAAATGTTCTCGGAAAGTCCTGTGTCTCTTATGAGGAAATGTTGACTATACTTTGTGATATCGAATCAGTAATCAACTCAAGACCCCTTACGTACCTTTCAGAAGATCCAAATGATCTTACGGCACTAACTCCTTCAATGTTTCTACAAGATGTGCACGACGTCGGAGTGCCTGACTTAGACTACCTGGATACCATTAATCTGACAAAAAGATACAAGTTCTTGCAGAACTTAAGAGAACATTTCCGCAAAAGATTTCGTGATGAATATTTAGCTATCCTAGTGCAAAAACCATCTAAACGATCTACTCGGACTATCAACAAAAATGACTTGGTGTTTGTCGGCAGCGACAACAAGAAGAGAGTGAGTGAGTGAGTGAGTGAGTGATTATGGCGCAAAAACCAGAGATGGTTATGACGCGCCAAACACAAGATGATTACAATTGATGACATTAAAATTCAATAAATAAAAACAAGTAGATAAATGTACCAAATCCAGAGGATGAAGTCATATAAACACAAGTTAAAAGCACATATTAAAATTCAAGAGACAGTCTTCAAAACAAATTACATTTGGTAATAAAAGCCAATATCTTTTAAATAATAAAATAAATTAGAATTGACCTCTCTTCCGATTAAACGGTCGAGAGGTAAGTCACAGCTATTAAAATATTTCTGGCGAAGACTATTAAAACATGGACACTCAATTAAAATATGACGAACAGATAAACAAACATTACAGTTAAAACAAACAGGTTCATTTTCAGCTTTTAACAGGTAGCTATGTGTCACTCTAGTGTGACCAATTCTGAGTCGAGTCAAAAGAACGTCCTCTTTACGATTTCCAGCAAAATCCCAATGCTCAATTCTAGGTTTCATGTTTCTCAACTTGTTGTGATGCTGAACATCCCAAATTTGCTGCCATTTTTTTCGTATCTTTCCCTTGATGACACAGCAGATGTCTCTAAAAGGGATAAGGCGACTGGACAGTTCGACAGCAGATTTTGCCGCGATGTCTGCAAGCTCGTTTCCCTTTATTCCCGTATGCCCGGGAACCCAGCAGTACAGGATTTCATATCCTCGTATCATTAAATTTCTATGAATTTTGAGAACATCCACTACCACAGGATTCTGAGCGTTGGGAAAAGCTTCCAAGGATTTAAGAGCACTATACGAGTCTGTGTAAACTATGAACTTTTTGTGGCAGAGCTTTGGGATGTACAAAAGAGCATAATATATTGCAGTTAGTTCAGATGTTAGGACAGAGAAAGCATGGTGCAGGCATCTGCCCTCTATGTAATTTTCAAATACAAAAGCCATCCCGACATGATCATTTGACTTTGATCCATCTGTGTATATCGGATAATAACTGCTATATTTGTGCCTGTGCTCAGCGAAAAGTTGTCTGTAAACGATCTCGTTAGTGCTCGCCTTTACGTGATGTTTAAAAACATCAAGAAGCTGGATCCGTGAATTTTCCCAAGGTGGAATTTCAAAATTCTGTACTGCTTGGGGGTGCATATCAGAGAGGGAGAGTTCCTCAATGACAGGGCGAACTCTTAAAGGGAAAGTAGGAACACAGGATGGACGTGTTTCAAATAATGTGTTACACTCATTATCAAGTAAGCACAGCTTATTGGGATGTTCAGGTTGAGATAGAGTATTAAAATATTGCAAAAGGGACAATTGCTCACGCCTCAGATGAAGTGATGGTTCGTTACAGTCAACATATAGGCTCTGCACAGGAGAAGTCCTGAAAGCTCCTGAACAAATCCGCAGACCTTGATGGTGAACAGGATCCAGTTTTAACAAAACAGATGAGCGAGCGGATCCATAAACAACTGAGCCATAGTCCAGTTTAGAGCGGATAAGCGCTCTGTAAATGCGAAGCATGGAGCAACGCTCTGCACCCCAGGAGGTGTTCGCCAACACTTTTAAAATATTTAGTGTTTTTAGACACTTCTTTCTCAGGTTTAAAACATGAGAAAGGAAAGTCAATTTTCGGTCGAACGTCACTCCTAAAAATTTTACTTCAGGCGCAACTGGAATAATTGTACCATTCAAGTATAACTCAGGTTCAGGATGGAGACCTCGCTTCCTACAAAAATGCACGCAGACAGTTTTCTGTTTCGAAAATGTAAATCCCTGTTTGTCTGACCATTCTTGGATCTTAATCAGAGCCATCTGCAGTTGCCTCTCTACATATCTCATGTCTGCTCCTCGACAGCTAATCTGCAGATCATCAACATATAGAGATCCCAAGATGGTGGGAGGAAGTTCTTTTAGTACAGAATTTATTTTTAAACTAAACAGGGTTACACTGAGCACACAGCCTTGAGGCACACCCTCTTCCTGTTCAAAAACATCCGAAAAAACAGAGCCAATTCTTACTTGAAAAGTTCTAGTGTTCAAGAAATTTTGAATGAAAATTGGTAGGTTGCCGCGCAAGCCACTCTCGTGAAGATCCCGGAGTATACCGTATCTCCATGCCTTATCATAAGCTTTTTCAATGTCGAAGAATATCGAGACAAGGTGGCTTCTTCTTACAAATGCTTTTCGAATAGATGTCTCTAAGAGGAGCATGTTATCTACAGTTGTTCTTCCCTTTCGAAAACCACTCTGATAAGGCGATATAATATCATTCTTTTCCAAGAAGTAGACTAGGCGGCTGTTTACCATCTTTTCAAACAGTTTGCAAACACAGCTGGTAAGGGCAATTGGCCGATAGTTCGAGGGATTCATCGGGTCTTTCCCTGGCTTCGCAATAGGAATGACAATAGCTCTCCTCCATGCACTGGGAAATGTACGCTCCTTCCACACTCTATTGTAAAGTGTGAGAAGGGCACTCAGTGACTTACAGGACAGATGCTTTAGCATTTCATAATACACGCCATCCAGACCCGGACAAGACCTATGTGTCTGCAACAAAGCTCTCTTTAGTTCAACCATAGTAAAGTCTCTATTGTACGGCTCAAAGTTGGAAGAGTTGAAAGCGATGGGATTTTTCTCAGAGGGTTGCTTGATAGAAAGAAATGCAGGTGAGTAATTTCGGCTGGAAGAAACGGCAGCAAATGTCTCACCAATTGTATTTGCAATTTCTTCTATGGAGCTAATCACTCGGCCATCTTTTTCCAGAAAGGAAAGTGAGTGGTCATTGTACATTCCGCATGCTTTTCGAACTCTTTCCCAAACCCGCTTACTAGGCGTAGAGGATGTTATTGAGGACACATATGAAATCCAGGAATCCCTCTGGCTCTGCCTTCTTACTTTCCGTGCATTTGCTTTGGCTCTTTTAAAAGCTATGAGGTTTTGCAGAGTAGGATATCTAGGAAAAATACCCCATGCTTTTTTCTGTTTTTTCAGTGCTTCATGACAGTCGCGATTCCACCATGGTTTCGAATATTTTAGTGTTTTTCCTGATGTTCTAGGAATCGAAAGCATAGCTGCCTGAATAATAGTATTAGTAACAGCTTCAACAGCGTCATCGATATGCACACCTTCTACCATTTCCTCTGTCAGCTCTGCAACGGAAGAGAAGAGTTCCCAGTCTGCCCTGTCCAGGATAAAACGAGGGACTCTCGACACGGGGTTTGCTCCTCTTCGTGCAAGAGACACAAAAATAGGATAATGATCGCTGTTGTACAGGTCATTTCCGACACTAAAAGTGCAAAATGGCAACAGAGATGGTGAACAGATGGCAAGATCGAGAGCGTGGAATGTCCTTGAAGGCTCATGGAAGTACGTATCTTGCCCATTATTTAGGAGACAAAGGCTATGATCTTCGATCATCTGCTCTATTTGTCTTCCTCGGCAATTTGTATCTTTACTTCCCCAGAGTGGACTATGGCCGTTAAAATCTCCTATTATGATAAAAGGCTCAGGCAGCTGCTCTATTAGATTATTTAAATCTTGCTGATAAATGTGCTCATTTGGAGGCAAATACAAAGAAACAAATGAAACAATAATATCAAAATTTATTTGAGTAGCGACAACTTGGAGGGATGTCGTCAAAGGAAGTACATTTGAGGGATAATCCAGTGAGGAGAGGAGACCTACACCTCCACTGGCACGCTCACCTGCAATGTTATCCTTCCTGACGAAAGAAAACCTCCGAAGTTTTGCATGGTGTTCTGGTTTCAGATTTGTTTCCTGTATTGCTAAGCACACAGGATGATACACATTTATTATAGATTTGATGTCAAGGAAATTTCGGTGGAAACCGCGACAGTTCCATGACATGAGGGTGGCCATTATGAATGGTTTTTGTTTTTTCTGTGCTGTTCTTTTGTTTTTCGTGGAAGTAGATGCCTGGGAAGTTCTAGACCCTCTTCTACTTCCATAAAGTCTGAATCCGCAGATTCAGAAATCATCTCATCAAAAGAGCTATTGCTGTGACTTCTATTTTTATTGGATATTTTATGTGTAGAAGTTTTGGGCTTACTTTGAATAACTGTTTCTTTCTTTTGTACTATATGGGTTGCATTTTCTTTTTGCTTGTTGGATGTAGACGGATGGGTTTTATTTGCTAGGGTCTGTGTGCCTATTGATGTTTGGGTGGCGACTGTACGAGATGATTTTACAGCACTGGCGTATGATGTATTTGGTCGAAGCTGTGTGCTCTGGACTAATCTTCTGGCTTCGGCATATGAGATGTTCCTCGTAAACTTTGCAGTCTGCACTTCTTTTTCCAATTTCCATTTTGGGCAGAGGCGTGAAAATGCTGGGTGCTCACCCTTGCAATTTATACAAAGAGGCGCAGCCGTACAATTTTCAGAATCGTGGCCAATCTGTGAGCATCGGGCGCATGTAAGGCTGCCACGACAAGACGTCTTAGAATGGCCGAAACGCTGGCATTGGAAACATCGCATAGGGTTTGGAATATAAGGTCTTACAGGAATATTTAGATATCCGGCCTTAATATTCTTAGGCAGATCAGGCGTGTTGAAGGTAAGGATCACGTGTTTCGTGCCTATCAACTTACCTTCTTTACGCATCTTGATCCGCCTTACACCGCAGACATTTTGTTCGGAGAGCTCAGAAGCGATCTCTTCTTCAGAAACATACAGAAGGTCGAATTCTGAGATTACACCCCGACAATAGTTGAGTGACTTATGTGGTGTTACAGTCACATTCGCTTGCCCAAGTTTAGTTATCTGAAGTAAAGAAGCAGACTGGGTGGCTGAGGTTGTATCAATAAGCAGGTCTCCGGAGCGGAGACGCTTTATATTTCTCGGCTCACCAATACAGGACTGGATGTATTTGTTTATTACGAAAGGAGACATCTTATGCATTTCGCCAGAAGGACTAGAGATGACTAGGAAACGGGGAATATTGTTATGATTTTTTTCATTTGTATCTGTACGTAATTTTTTTGCAGTAGACTTTTCAGAAGTAGGTTGAGTGAGAGGTTGAGTGAGTGGTTGAGTGAGTGGTTTAGCAGTAGACGTTTCAGAAATAGGTTGAATGACTGGTTTAACAGTAGATGTTTCAGAACTAGGTTGAGTGACTGGTTTAGGAGTAGAAGTTTCAGAACTAGGTTGAGTGACAGGAGTGATTTGAGTGACTTGAGTGACAGGATTGATTTGAGTGACTGGAGTTACCTCGAAATCTTTTATTAAGTAAATATGAGAAGCCATAGTGAAAGAATAAAGATTCGGGTCCGACGGCCCCGCCCACCACGGAGCCCAACAAGGGAACACAGATTCCTGTGTTAGGGCTAGCCGGACCTATACGCAAACTGAAGCCCCACAGTCGGCTTTCCCGAAAGCAGGTACTCCCGAGAGCTTGACCCCAAGCCACTGACACAAGGACTAGTGACCAGCCGATTGACACCCGTGAGGACGACTAAGGTGCCTCCCGTTTAGCTGAAGCAGAGGCCAAAGCAGTGTGTTGGGGACAGTACCTCGCCCCTCAACTACCAGGACCCTCCTTTCCAGCGACACGGGTCTCCACGCACGGCAAACACGTGGGCAGTTTTCTCCCCACTTGAAAACTAGAAACAAGGTCTGTTCCAGCCTCTCGTGACGAGCCCCAAACTCCGTAGAGAGAAACCACAAGGGAGAAGGGAAGGGAAAAAGATCCAGCCAAGAGGAGAGGAGACGGAAAAGAGGATAGATCACTGGGGCTCCAGGATCGTGACACCCGTCTCACCAAGAAGATGATCCCCTGAAGGGCTAGGGTACCTCGGGATTGCCACACCCGTACTCACAAAAGTGAGCCCCCTGAGGGAACAACAAGAAGAGAATAGATTGGCCAATAGGTCGTGTTGTAGAACTATATCCTGGGAAAGACAACGAAGTACGTGTTGTCAAAGTGAAAACTGACTTAGGGTGAACTCCTAAGACCTGTGAAACGTATTTATCCTCTCGAACTTGGTAGACCTAACTTGTTTAGTGACTTCACCATGAACATAAAAAACTCTGCGGATAAGTGTTACAGTGATATGAACTATCAAACTAGATATGGACGTAAAACTGTAAAACCTCTTACATATTTTTAAATTGCTATACTAATTTTTGTTTCTTTTCAGTATTTTAGAAATTTAATTGTCCTAACAGTTGTCAATTGGAACATGTTATCTGGATATGGTATGAATGTAATGCAGAAAATGTTTAGATGTGTAATCCTTCTTTGTAAGTATTAATTTTAGAGCATTAGTTACTTTTCATATTTGTGAAAGTTGTACTTGAATTTTTGTTTGATTATTGATAAATTTTGTTTTGATTTTCCCATCTTATCGAGGTAAAATCAAAAGGTGGGAGGAGAGTGTTGAGATATTTGTAATCGCATTCTTACTGGTTAAAAAGAAGTGTATAGCTTTCTGTCACGTCCGATACATTCATTAGCTTTCAGCCAGGTCCGAGTTATTCTGAAACTTATATCTCATTCTGTATGTTACTTTTGATTGGTTATTTATTGTGTCTTGTTTATGATTTGTTAAACCATGATCTGTTATAAATTTATATATATGACCTCTGTAACCGCTTATGGCTGCTAGTGCTGGTACTTACTTATTTCTGCTTGCATGTAACTCTGTGTGTATCTCTGTTATCTCAGTAATAAATATTTGCTTTGCGAACCACGGCATTTTCTATGTTTAACAGAAAAACTGAATTTACTCGATGAGTTACAATGTGATGATGTTACAATGATGAGACACGGTCACAGCACTACTCATCAAGTTCTGAATCTTGTAGAAAATATTGCTCTGGCTTTCAATAAAAAGAATAGTGTTGCTGCATGCTTCCTCGACTTTGAAAAAGCTTTTGATAGAGTGTGGCATGCAGGCCTCATACACAAATTAACAAATTTCCTTCTACCTGACAGTTTCATTAAACTCTCAATGTCTTATCTTAAATGTTGCACATTTCAAATCAGATGTGGAGACACACTGTCCTCCAGGAAAGTTATTTACAGTGGAGTGCCCCAGGGCAGTGTTCCTAGAGTCAAAGTACTTTAATATTTATATTAATAATCTCCCTCATCCGTTAAATGCAAAAGTTCTCAAATATGCGGATGATACGGTTATCCTCGCTGAATATAGAAACCCTCAAGTGGCTCTCAACAAGCTCTATCGCCGATATAAAACTCGCATGCGGGTCAACACCGATCTCAAGATTAATAACATTATTATTCCAGTTGCTGACTCCTACAAATATTTTGGAGTATTTGTAGATAAAAACTTCAATTTCAAAGATCACATTTCTTACATACTAAATAAAGCCAATGCCGCTTTCTGTGCCATTTATGCTTTAATTGGAAGAAAATCTAAGTTAAATATTAAAGTTAAAAAGATGTTATACATCTCTTTAATTAGACCAATAATACTCTATGCAGTACCGGCCTGGACAGCTGCAAATAAAACTGAAAGACTTAAAATTAATGTGCTACAGAATAAAATCCTACGTATACTATATAGTCAATGCTCCGTGGTATGTTCGGAATACTCAAATTCATAGCGATCTGGACATTGAACCCATTCAAAGCCAGATACTCATCACGGCACAAAGGTTTTCGAAAATACGAAGAATTCACCTTATCTACGATCCCACAGTTGATAACGTGGTGAAGCGCTCAAGAACTATCCATCATAATGCTAGATGGTAATATTTTCGTAAATATTGTATATATTTTATCTTTTCCCTGCATTTGAAGCAGGTTGGACTCTGAACTTCTCTATTAAAAGGGTAGAGACTCTTCTTTGCTGATTACAGTTAACCAAGATTGTTACTTAATTTAATTCTCATTTATTTACTCAAGATTATCTTATTTTATTATTCTTATTACTCAAGTTAAATAATTTATTTGTATTTCAATGTTATTTCAATTCTGTACACCATGTGACGGCTGTGGACTTTACCTGATTGGACCTTTGATCTCACGTGACTAGCTCTCCTAATGCTACGGACACTTCACAAGTACATTACAGTCAGTCACAGTCGGAACCTTTGAGCTCATTGAGACGGTTCTATTTCTCATGCTTTCCAGATTTTAAGTATGGTTTTACTTATGCAAAGAGCCAGCTGATATGTCGATCGATAATAAAGGCAATTGCCTTAACAAGCCGAAGGCTTCTTCCAAAGATATGGACGACGTCGAAAGTGTTATTAAAAAGATCACTGAAATAAGAGATGCCATCACACAAGTGCAACAGCAGCCTATTACACGCGAAAGCGTACACATGAGACGTTCCCTGCAAACCGAATTAAAGATTCAAGAATCACGATTAATTTCTACTTTGCCTAAGCGCGAACTGGATAAACTTATAGCAAATTACCCACCTCCCTCTACCAGCAGTAACAACTCACAGGATTGGGCTTGGATTCCGAGTATGGACGCGGACGAGGACGGTCGCTCGCTTTGCGAGCTCCCGACGATATAGCCTTCATCCATGGAATTTTGTGATTCCTCGCAAACAAATGCTTTACCTTTGGATACTCCAAACGTGCAATCGTGTAATTCATCTGCAATCCATCTGATGATAATACCCAAGACGACCGATCTAATCTTATTACTGAATTTTACGGACTCAAAACTTAGTTTGAAGCCATTCAATAGCAGAAAATGTTTCTAAAACGGACTGGAGCCCCCCTGGATACCAACAACTAGACCCAGCGGGTAAGACACTGTTTAGTAAGATCAACGACATTGCAAACCGACTTAATGTACAGATATTTCCAACTCCCTACCACCTTACAAGAATTTCAGCAATTATTAGAAAACGAGAAAATTGCCAAAATGGCTGCCGAAAAAGAAGCTCTTCTCCGTAAGGAGAAACTCAAAGATAACTTGAAATCTGTTTCTGGCACGCATAGCGTAAAGAAGCAAGCGTATAGACCAGTTTTGACTCCTTCGGCTCAAGATACCATTACTGCCTCCAGCAGAAAAAGAAAGACTGCGATCGTAGACTCGGAGGGCTTTATTACCCCCGCATCACACAAACAGGGAAAAACTCTTGAAATCATTACAATAGATGACAGTAACCCTACTGATGTAATTACAAACGCAAAAAATATTGCCTCTAAAAACAAATATGAGAGAATTAAAGAAAGCCTCTTGGACAGCGGTCCCAGTCCCGCCAAAAGAAGCTCTACGATCAGCCCCCTGCTAACGGGGGAACTTCAGGAGGAGAAACTAGTACGGTGCAGTCACAGAGCGCTCCCCACTCCCTCCCCAGCAATCCTCCATTCCGGCTATTCACGTTAAGAGCAGCAAACAGTGGAGAACGCAGATGACTTTCCTGCAATAAATTGCCCCTAATATCAAGTGCATTCTCACTGGACCTTTTTTAAAATTATTTATTCAAACAGAACTAGACTTTAGGGAGGTTACACGATGGATGCGGCAGGCCGGCATCCAACTCAAGACTTTTGATCTAAAGCAGGACAGGCCTATCAAAATCGTTATCAGAGGCATCCCTAAAGAAACTGAAATCGAAGACGTCAAAAATGGAATCATGGGGTTTCCAAGTGCATAGGTGCACCCGGTTGACTAAACCGCGCACTAGACACCCTATGCCACTTGTTTACATACAAGTCCTACCTCATCACTTCATAGACGAACTGTACAGTGTCACCGATATGTGGGGCGCTGAAGTCAAATTTAAGGCTTACAGAGGCCATAAAAAGGCCCTACTCAATGCCTTAGGTGCCAAGGATTTTTTCATTCCTCTGAAACTTGAACCCTTAACATCCACTGTGTGAGATGCGCTGGCCGACACTGGGCAAAAGATTGCACATTAAGTGACGATGATGTAATTTGCTTCTGCAGCTGTGGAGGTAGTCACCCAGTGTTCTTTAAATCTTGTCCTCGTTACCCAGGTAATAACAAAAAGAGCTCAAAAAAGAATGCTCCTAGGGCAGCTGCTCCCACAGCCCCCCCCCTCGGGGAACTACAAACACCCCAGCAAAAGCTGCACAACCAGCCACTGTGACTGCACCTAAGAGCACAAGCTCGCTGTCTTATGCAAGGTAGTCCTAGTTTTTAAAGGACCTACAGATCCCCGACCCAAAAATCAGGGTTCAAATCCGGTGGCTATGGCGAATGTGTTTCAAATAGCTCCCCCGGTTACTCGAGTAGAAAGTGGACACTCCGAGGATGTTTTCTCCTCTACTTTAAAATGCCTAATTGAAATCTCCCGCGATCCTGCGGTAGATAGGCATATTCTACTACAAGCCTTCCAAAGGGCCTTGCCAAGGCTTAGGCAGGCAGACGCTCTTACGAGGGCCTTCCTAATTTACTCAAGCTGTATTATGCTTTCAAATTAGGATTTCTCGGCTATTTTAGACCCGTGTCTTAAGTTTTTCAGAGCTGTAACCTTTTACAATGGCCTTAAATTCAACTGTTTAAGACAAAGTTCAATTCCCAACAGAGAACTTACCACGTGCACATGGAATGCAAACGGCCTCATCAATAAGATCGATGAGGTCAAAGATTTTATTGTAGTGCACGATCTTGACGTGTTATTAGTCCAAGAGACTCGTCTTACCCCAGGGAGAACTCCCAAAATTGGGAATTATGACATGTACTCGACTGACAGGGTGTCATTAGCCAGGCGTGCAAGTGATGGCACAAGTATCTACGTGAAGCGTTCAATTAAGCATCACATGATACCACCTCCTGATTTAAGTATTTTGGAAGCGATAATTACCAAAATTTTCCTCCAAAATTCTCCCCCACTAACAGTCATCTTGGCGTACCTGCCTCCAATATCAACTAGAAGAGGTACTTTTCCTGTCAGTGATTTTGATAAACTTTTATCATTATCAAATCACCTAATTATTGCTCGTGACCTAAATTCACGTCATACGCATGGTTTTGCCTTAACAGGAACAAGTATGGCATTAGTCTAAATTCATGGTGTCAGAGAAACCATATACAGATCATAGCTCCTACCCTCTCGACTTACTACCCTGTTAGAGAGTCCCCTGCAGTTCTCGATCTGGCTGCCTTTTATAATTTCAACTTTAGGCACGAAATAAAAGTGATTCAAGACCTTGACTCTGATCACTATCCAGTTTTGATCAGCATAGATATCCAAAATCGTTACTCAAAATTTCAGGAGCAAATCTCTACAAATTGGGACGACTTTATATTTATCTTGGAACGTACTGCTACCCCCTATCAAAATTACCAGCAATTCGGATTTTAACAGGTGTTTACTAAATTTGGAGTCCATTCTGACTCCCACCTGAGACTAAATCCAAAATTAAGCAGCGGAACTTTTTGCGAAAACTTTGGCAGAGGTCGCGTGATCCCAGTATCCGCGCCTAATTTCGCAAAATACAGAACGAGATAAGGACTGAAACCCGTCTCTTCAAACAGACGGAGTGGAAACACTACATTGAGTCCTTAACGACTGAAGACAATTCGATTTGGCGGGCTGCCGGTCGAATACGCAAACAATCCAGACACATTCCGCCCCTTCAAACGGCCGATGACGCACGGATGGCTTACACAGACACTGAAAAGGCACAAGTTTTAGCCGATAGCCTTGCTACTCAATTCGCTCCTAATAACGACGCCTACTGTAACCGCCCGGTTACTCAAGGGCGCATACATTCACGTGTTGAAGAGTTTTTAACACAACCTTTTACGCCTGAACATAGGCCCACTGATCCCAAAGAGGTGATGGAATACATCAATAGACTGAAACCCAACAAGGCTCCAGGCATAGATTCTATCTCTAATCACATGATTAAAAATTTCCTTGTAATGTTTATTGTTTGGATTACGGTCCTTATTAATTTTATGCTAAGGAGAAGCTACTTCCCCGACCGCTAGAAAATTGCAACGGTCGTCCCCATTCCAAAACCGGGGCAAAATCTAAACTTATCCGTCAACTACAGACAAATTAGTCTGCTTTCCTCACTCTCAAAAGTATATGAATATGTCTTACTTAATCGCCTGAATGAATTCTGTCGAGATCAAAACTTAACCATCCCGGAATAATTCGGCTTCCGTCCTAAACACTCCACGGTACACCAGTTACTACGTATAGTGGAATTCATTCATGAAGGCTTTCGTAAGCGAGAGAATACTGGAATTGTCTATCTTGACATAGCTAAAGCCTTTGACAGGGTTTGGCATGACGGACTTATTTACAAGCGACTTGGGTTTCCGGCTCACATCATTAAAATTATTAGCTCGTACTAAGCCGGACGAAGCTTCCGCGTACGATTTAACCACGATCCATTTTGGATGTCCTCAGGGCAGTCTTGTCTCACCTCTGCTCTTCAATACCTATCTTAACGACGTGCCTAAGGCACCAAGTATCGATTTAGCTTTATATGCAGACGATACGGCATCCTAACTCAACATACCAACATCACCACGGTAATCTCTACATTACAGAGTTACCTTTCAGCCTTAGAACTCTGGCTTGGACTGTATAAAATCAAAATTAATGTCGCTAAATGTGCTGCCACTTTATTCACCAGAAGAAACATCCCTCGTTTAGATAATCTAATTTTCTTTGGTGAGCCTATTCCCCGAGTTACTGCTTACAAATACCTTGGTGTTTTACTAGACTCAAAATAAACTTGGCAACTTCACATTAAAAAAATTATTGCGAATGCGGAAGCTGTCAAAGCCAACCAGCGCCCCTTTTTTCGCTAAAAATAGCGACCTGTCACTTGACAACAAGATCTTGCTTTATAAATCTATCATAAGGCCTATTCTCACTTACGCGAGTCCCATCTGGGGCTCAGCTGCTCTGACTAACCGTAAACACGTACAAATTTTTCAATCAAAATTTTTACGGCAGATATTAAACGCATGGTTCATAAGGAACGATGACATTCATAACGACCTCAAAATTATGCCCATTACTCGCTTTATACAGCGACTTTCGGAAAGATTTTTCAAAAACATCCATCTTGTTGGAAATCCAGTATTACATACCCTGCCGGTATATGATTGTGCGGTTGCCTCTTCTAAAAAGCGACCTAGAGCAATCTTACAACCTGCCAATGCCAATGATTTGCAAGTTTCGGAGTGCCTATGGTTCAAAACCATGTAATTCCACATCAGAATTACTAGTAGTGAGCAGAAATAGGAAAAGTTTTGCATAAGTGAATTACTTGATGCTCAATAAAGGGAGCCACAGGCTCGAGAAAGTTCAGGGATAGGAATTAGAAAATAAAAACTTAAAAATCATAATTTTTTTATAAGTTTTTAGATTTTTATAATTTTTTTTGTACTTTTATATTTTATACTTTTTTTGGTTTTTATAATTTTTAATACACGATACAAACACTAAAGCAAAAAGCGGATAGGAAAGAGTTTACGATTAATAGGCTCATTGGCATGTGTGGGATAGTGCAAATAATAAAAGGGGAACGCGGTGAAAATATTCTTAGGCAGATTTAGAATCTGCGGGAGATGTGATTCTTAAGCGAACAGATTGATAACTTTGCTGAACAGATTGATCTTACAACCTGATTATGCTCAACTACCTTTTAAACGGCGGCGGTATTGGAAAACAAACGCCCAAGTGGATGCTTACCTCTCTTTCCTAAACCCCAACCGCCCCCGCGTTAACAAGGCGTAAGGGCATTGACCGGAGGAACCCTGTTCTTTAACTCTTTAAGAAGAGTCTTCTAATGTTTCTTTAACAAGGAACAACTTATCTCCGCAGCCGCACGCGACTGCATTTAATTTCTCAATAGCTTCTTAAAGGCTTCTTTTCCACCCGCTAAACGGGTTGCTTTCAACCCCCTAAGGGGGCCTTTAAACGTCGCATTAAATAACGACCAAAATTTTCTTCTCCTCCATCAGCTGTATCACACTGAACTGCTACTAGAACCCGCCCAACGGGTTTTCCCCCAGCCCCTTTCGCCCAACTCTCCGGATTGCTTGTCCTAAGGATTTTATTTTACTGTTGATATCAAGAATCAAGGAAATGTATTGCACCTTTTTATTCTTTTCAAAATTTTTTGATTGTTGACTCATCTCTCAAAATTTATTCCTGGCCCTTTTTAAACACGAAATTTAATTTAAAGACTTTCTATGAGTTTAACCATTTTCTCATGCGGAAGCCATTATCTGAAAAGCTTTTATTTTTATAATTAGGCTTCAAAATTTTCCCTTATTAGATGAACCCCTCTTTTGATGTAATTATTTTATCTCTGATGATGTGGAGTTAAAGGCCTACCTTAGCGCACTCCGTAAATTAACTTCCTTGATCCTTGATCACAGGATTGGACACCCGTTAAACGTGCTAAGAAATCGAGAAGAGGTAGCGGATCATATTATGACTCACAGCCTATCAGTACTTGCTCACGCTACGAAACGCTAAATAACAATGAAATGTTAGATGGAAACGAAGAAGACGTTACTATGAAACAAAATGATGAAACACCTAAGAAACCACAAAATAACCCTGTCAACTCGTGCGAAACTAAAATTCCTCCAATAGTCATAACAGAAATAAATCAAATCAATTGGCACGAAATACGAAAACACATAAAAGAAATCTCAAAATTACTAAACTAGAAACTAAAGTAGAAAGCGACACCATAAGAATCCAGATTTTCACCGAAGATGATTTCCAAGCAGTACAGGAATATTTGGAGAAAGCTCCGATACCCTTCCACACACTTTTACTCACAATAGAGAAGAATCTTAAATCCTTTATTAAAGGTTTAACTGTCCACACGCCAATAGAGGAGATCAAAGAAGAACTAAAACTCCAAAACATCACAGTGCTTAAGTTACATCAACTTCAACGTATGAGAAACGGTGCTCCTACCATGTTACCAGTATTTTACCTAGAAACACCACGAAATGCGAAAGAGAAAGAAGTTTCTAATATTACACACATCGCCGATATGAGAGTACGTATTGTCAGGGATAAATAGAAGGGCTAGGTCATTCCTTTGTTCGACCCCTCGCCGACGCGAGCCTCATGGAGGGGGTTAACTGGAAGTAATCTGACGTGTCTGTGTTGCACCTGCTCTGATTTCGCGCGTTTAAAAGTGTAGTTTCATTCAGTTGCGAGACGTTTTTCTGAAGGTCGAATTTTAATCATACATATTTGTTTTCTAATAATGCAAATATTTAAAACAATTTGTGTGTATATATATAGCTTTAATCAGTTTTCCTTTTAAATTCTGTATTTAAAGTATCCTTTATGTAATATGGCTTGCTGTGCTGTAGCAACGTGCCGTAACAATTATAAAAATACGACAGGAAGAGATATTGTATTTCATGCTTTCCCAAAGGACAACCGAATAAGCGTTTACTAAAATGTTTTAATTCAACAGCAATGCTGTTGCGTTCTACGGGTTCATGGATTTCGAGTGATTGACGACAGTACTTAAAGAAGTTACTGAACTGTTACTGATTTTTAGCTGTTGGTTGAAGATTTTTAATGCTCTCGCAAAGAAAATTCTAACTGCGGAAATACCTCAGCGATTTTACTGAATTTGACATCCTTCGAATGCCCGTCATGAGAGGAGGATTTTGATGTAACTCTCAAACGGATGCAACAACTATTTTGGAATTTATCGACTTTTTCATGCATATTCTGTCAATGATGTGCTAATCAACTGCACTATAGAAAAGATTCATTAAACATCTTCAATTTGACCAAAAAATTCCAACTAACTTTTATTTGGACAGTTATCTGACTGCAGTTTACTACTCTGGATTGTTTCTAAGTGCTCCCACCTGTTTTTGGACATCTTAGAGCGAATTAACATTTACAGACTTTGGCAAGATAAACGATAAGTTGTTTATGTTTTGTATTTACATCCTGTATTTCTTAATTTATTTCATAATTCGTATTTAAATAGTTAATAGTGATTAATTTGTAATGTTTCTGGATTATTATCTTTCATTTATATATATTTAATATCGTTTTATTTCATTTGATAGTTTTATAAACGACGGTTAGTTAACATTGTACCATTATTCCCCTGAATTTCATTAAATTCATATTTTCCTATTTCTTTAAATTTTAAATTATTGTTGCCATAGGTTACAGCTATTTACTTTCCAGTGCAATAATTTAATAATTTATTTTTAACTTATTAGACTTCATGCGCTTTTATTTCTTTTGCCTCACATGCTAATGTTTATAATTTGTGTATTTTCTTTAGTGAACTTTCTTTAACTGATTAGCTGTTGCACAGCCATTTCTCCTTTAATTTTATTTAAGTCTTGAGCTCAAAGTAGCATAACGATTGCTTAAATTTATACCATTATTCCCCATAAATAACTGATTTCTTATTACTTTATACTTTAAATCATTGTTACCAATAGATAAATCTATTTAAAGGCTATCAAGTGTAATATTTCAATATAAAGTTTATTATTTTACACTTTTAATTACTTCATGTGATTTATTTTATCATTATTCTGCATATTGTATTCTGCATATTTCTACATATTGTATTTTCATTACTGTGTTTACGTGACTGATTAACTGTTACATTATAACTTTTATTTACCTCCGAAGCTTATTGCTGCTTTCAGACTGCACTCTATTACTTTCTATTCCTGCATTTCTTTCCCTAACTAATGGCTAAGACAAATTTTTAACTTCATGTTATTATAATTTTCTTCTTTCTAATTATATACACATTCTTCCTTTGTCAACATTTTTTGTATTTGCTAAGAATTGTTAATGCACTATCCATAACTACTTGTTCATCGCCTCGTCACATACTACATCATCAATTGCTGCCTCTGACACAATAATCGGAACCCCATCTTCTTCACGCATACCTTCTGCGTCCGGATTATCAATTGACACTGAAAACTTGACTACGGACTATATTTTATCCAGATTAGCCTTAGCCCAGCAATTCGCATGTTCTGAGCGCGCGAAGAGTTGAACAAAGTAGATACTAAATTCCTCACAGATTTATTTACGCTCTTACAGAGAGCACTTATTGATAGAGGCAATCGCCTTCTTGAAGCGAAGGCACAAAAAGATACTGCACTAGCCTTGAACGATTCTCTATTAAAATCTAGGTGCTACTTTGGTAGACGGTTGCACGGATTTTGGCGATTTTCTTTTGGCGAGTAATACAACTTATGGTAAACCCATTGCTGGATTGTTATTTATGGTAACCGATACTTTCTTGTCAATTTATTTAAAAAATAATGTGTTTTATTGTGCATAAATTCCGTGTTCTAAATATTATTTATGGCTTCTAAATATTAAAAATCAATTTAATTTTGCATTTTTATTTGAAATAAAAATTTTATTGTTTATCGTATTTTATGAAATTTTATGTTGTGGATGATGTAATCAATCACGCCACCTCACTTTAAAAGTAATTGGTTTTAATATGTATAAATTTAATCTAATGTTTTAAACATTATTTATGTCTGTTAAATATTAAAATACAATTTAATTTTGCATTTTTTTAAAAATGTTTTTATTATTTATGAATTTTTAAATAATTTTAATTCTAGGCGTGATGTAATAAGCTCTCTGATTGGTTATAGAATATTTGTGCATTAACGAGCTGTAATCAGCTCCCTGATTGGTTACTGACAATTTGTGCATTTCTGCGCGGTTTTAAAATTTAATTCATATCTTCGAATTCCTTCAAAAATGTTATCTAAATTATGATTCCGATTTTTTTATGGTACTTATCAATAAACAGCATGTTAAATGACTAAAAAAAATGTAAGTACATATTTTTCTTTTATTTTATAATTGTATACTTCAACTTTTGTTAAAAAAATTAATACACTATTTTCAAAAATTACTGAGAATATTGTCCATATGTTTTAAAGTTAATTAAATTTATTACTGAGAATATTGTCCATATGTTTTAATGTTAATTAGGGAATCACTAATTGTGTTCGGTGTTCCAGCAGACTTTACTGCCGAAGATGTAGTTCAAGCTTTTGGAAATTTGCATTCTTTTGACGGAGCCACTCCTGTCCACCCTAGAACACCATTGCATAGAGCCGATTCACGTAACAATTGGGTTATTCAGGTTGATATCCCATATTTTAATCAAATAGGTGATCACGACCGTTTATATTTTAGATTTTCTTTTTGCCCTTTTCGACGTTATTATAGATTACGTTATTATAGTTAATTTATAGATTACAGCGCTGCTTCAATTGTCAAGGTTTGGGGCATAATAGTCGCAACTGTCAGGAACGGCCTTCTTGTGTCCACTGTGCTCAGTCTCACGAACAGTCAGGAAGCACCGGCTTGTATCAACTGTTTGCATTCTAACGACGTCTTAAAAACATCCTACGATATTCATCATCCAGCCAGCTCTTCGCAATGTCCCACATGCAAGCTGGAACTTCAGAAATTAATGAGGAAATCCCCTCACACTCAGTCCAACGACCTTCCAGCAGTTTGTCAGTGATTCCCTTCAACAAAGTCAAATTTCTACAATGTAATCTGCAAAGATCAATAGTAGCTACTAGTCACATGATTCAAGTTCTTGAATTGGGAATCCACATTGCTTTCTTCCAGGAACCATATCTTAAACCTGATGGAACTCTTGAAGGTTTAACTGCCTTATTAAGACAATTTTCTTCTTCTAATGGACTTGCTGCAATAGTCTTCAATAGTGCACTATCTCCAACTCACTGGAAATCCACTGAACATTCGGTTTCTGCACTAATTGAATTTTTACATCTAAAAATTGTACTTGTCTCTACTTACTTCCCTCCCAGTCGGGATATTGATGAACTCCTTTTTGAATTGGATTATATACCACAGACAGAATTTCCTAATGTACTTATCTGTGGAGACTTTAATGCGTCAAGCTCGCTCTGGGGGTCCTCAAAAGAAGACTCTTGCTCCGCATCACTTATTGATTTCAATGAGATGCATTCTTATGTTATATTAAATTCTACGTCTTCCCCCCCCCACCACCTTTGCAACTGTTAAGGCTCAAGGTTGAATCGACATCACATTATCTTCTCCATCATTAGCTCCTCTGATACAGTTTTGGAAGGTTAATGACATGATTACACTTAGCGATCATCGATCAATTACCTTTACTCTACAAAGCTTGAATAATATTCTTGTCAAATGTCGCTACAAGACATCTTTCAGACAACTTGCTAAATTGAGATCCTCTTTGTCTCCCTACTGGGATGGGATAATCGCCAGTTTTAATGCCTGCGATTCACCCTCAGCATTGGATCGGGCATATGAACATTTCATCGATTGTTGTACACGAGCTTGCCAACACACTTTTAGGTTTAAAAAGTACTTTTCTCATACCTCTTCCGCTTGGTGGACGACAGACTTAGCAAAGGAGCGCAGTACAGTGCGTAAACAACGTCGTCGAGCTCAGGCGGAGACTGATCCTCAGACTCGTCGCCAACTCTTTATACTATATAAGAAATCTTACACTGAGTATAAACGTCACATAGCAAATGCCAAGTTGCAGTCCTGGAGAAATTTATGTACGAGAACAATGGATACCTATGGCACAGTTTTTTCGACGGCCACTGGTAGAGTCTTTCGTCCCATGACTTTGTCTGTCTATTTGTCCCACTGCTACCTCAACAGCTGATGTCATAAGGAAAGTCCTGACAGATTTATTCAAGTTTGATTCCCCCGAAGATGATACTGCTTGCCAAGCTAAATTACGCCACTCTTTTGACACCATCTTTAAGTCACCATTTTGTTTTTTATATTTATTTTTTAATTATTTTATTATATCATTTTATAGTATATTTTGTATGTCGATATTGTGTTATATATATTTGTATATTTGAATTTGTATGTTTCATATGTCTCATTGCTGAGATACATGATTTATATGACTCAGGTTAACAATGTCTGAGATATATTTAAATGACTCTGTATTATAATACACGTCTCGTAGCACTTTGATACATATATATTTTTGAATTGTTGAATTACTTGTACTTCAAAATTTAATGTTTGTACTGCATCATATTTATCATCATATAAATCTGATTTTTACTGATTTAATATTTGCACATACTGTACTATTCTCTTTGATAACTAGTCTGTACATAATTTGTTATTCTATATAGTATTTTTACTGTATTATAAACTTTCTGCATGTATTTTGCCTTATGGCGAAGATGTCTGTAATACTACTATACTGTCAATGTCTCTGTACCTTTTGAAATATGCTCAATAAATGCCCGACTGACCTGTCTCCACGGACTGAACAATTCTGATAGGAATTCATAGGTCAGAAGTTCAGCCCGTGGCGCTCAGTACTCAGTACTTGATGAAGTGTAATTTACTTGCCAGTATTACTCAGAACAGGTCCAAAAACACGTTTACAATTGTCGAAAAACAATGTCAAGCACGCTGAATTAATCAGGAACACAGCCTTCAGGCTACAACGTTGAAGACAGCTTCACGGCAAAAAAATAAAGCTTCCGATTCGGTCGATCGCTCTCGGAGCTCAATGCATTCAAGATACTCTTCACGACAAGACTAACGATATACTGACGATACACTGCTACCCCGCGTACAGGCAGAGTTTATATAGCTTCTGGCCTTCTTTCGAGAACATTTTGGGCCAAACCTCTAAGAATTCGTTCTAGAATGTTCTCCATCCGTCTATGGCATATTACAAATTTTGTCTCCAAATGGGCGATTTCGCGCCAAATATAAGAGACTGAAAGCATGAATTACATTCACATATAAGTGATACACTTCTAAAATTTAAAAATCTTATGTATATATATTGTGAATAATTGTTTAAAAGAAATGAATTCTTTCATAGGAACTGGTGAATGTAAAAGAATCTTCTGAAAATACGGAAGTTATTTTAGTGAAAATGGGTAAGTGAAAATAAACGTTAATTTTCTTGCGTTGGCATTTTACTAAGTAGAAGATGCCAAATTAATATTTGTATTAAACATGTGAAAAGTAGATAACTGAATATACTCTAGTTTATACGTTATCATATATAGAAAATAACATAAACTGAACTAAATAACTAGAGCAGAAGTAAAAATTGAAAGTTCTCTCTGTTTATAAAAATTTAAAGAACTTGAATAGCGTGTAAAGCTTGATAAACTTTTATTATTCTTTATTTCCTCCCTGCATACGAATCTTAGCATTTTCAGATGTGTTTCAATAATGTCACTCTAATTTTTAGTAGTAAATAACATGCGCCACTGTTAACTAAAGTAGTCCATCAGGATATCAAGTGGATAGGAATTCATTAGCAAGAGAAGGAAAGTTACAGTGTGTGTTCTTTAATTTTGTACAACAATGTTAATAACTTTATAACAATATAATAATTAATTAATAAAAACAATATAATAATTAATTTAAAAGTCAAACAACAAAAATCAGCGTTATATTTTCAAATTTTCACAAGAATAGTTTCGATGGTTTTACCGAACCATCATCCTCAGCTTCAAAAGCGCAAATGAACGAGATAAGATAACAAAGCCTGGACAGGAGATCAGCCACTGGCGCCATCAGTTGATGAAACCAGAACTAAAACATATTTTCTTTAAAGGCTGTAGGCAAAGATGGATTGGAATTAGGGTTGTTAACTAGAACAGAAAGATATTTTTGAATGTGAGATGCCTCTAGAAAATCCAGTTCTCCAATGGAAGATATTTTTTGAATAGTTTTGGCAGCAGAAAAATTGAAAGTGTGATTTTCGGATCAACATTGTTGGGCAACAGAAGACTTCTGTGTTTCCTGTTTTCTAACATATGCCTCATGTTCCTTAACGCGAAATTTTAAGGCTCTCTGAGTTTGGCCAATGTAAATTAAGCCACACTGGCAAGGAATCCTGTAAATACCCCAGGAATTCATATTCGGAATGCGGTCCTTTCGGAATTTTATTGATTACAAACAAAAGTTAGCTTCATTTTATTCCTATGTTTTCCGTGCTCTTCAAGTTTGCTCCTCCAAACTATCTGATGAAGAACTAAATTATTTAAAAGCAATATCTATTGACAGGGGCTTTTCACCCAACATTATTAATAAAGCAGTTAAAAAATTCTAATTTCAACACACCAAAAGACACACTCTTGTTTTAGGAAATTATAAAAATTCTGTTGTCATTCCCTTCTTTTCATCAATTAGCTATAAAGTTGCATATATTTTGCAGAAATTTAACTTTTGGGTGGTTTATTCTTCCATCAATAAAATTTCGAGTTCCATACTCAAGGACCCCATTCCGGATATGAATTCCTGGGGTATTTATAGGATTCCTTGTCAGTGTGGCTTAATTTACATTGGGCAAACTAAGACAGCCTTAACAGTTTGCGTTAAGGAACATGAGGCATATGTTAGAAAAAAGGAAACACAGAAGTCTTCTGTTGCCCAACAATGTTGGTCCGAAAATCACACTTTCAATTTTTCTGCTGCCAAAACTATTCAAAAAACATCTTCCATTGGTGAACTGGATATTCTAGAGGCATTTTACACTCAAAAAAACCTTTCTGTTCTAGTTAACGACTCTAATTCCAATCCATCTTTGCCTTCAGCCTTTAAAGAAATGTTTTAGTTCTTGTTTCATCAACTGATGGCGCCAGTGGCTTATCTCCTGTCCAGGCTTTGTTATTTTATCTAATCATTATATCTTACCTCGTTCATTTGCGCTTTTGCAGGTGAGGATGATGGTTCGGTAAAACCATCGAAACTAGTCCTGTGAAAATTTGTAAATATAACGCTGATTTTTGTTGTTTGACTTCTAAATTAATAATTGTTCTGCGTGCTATTGTATCTTAACATAATAATGTTTTAAAAGTAATGCACTACATAATTTTACAGATGCCACGAAACCCGATGAAGTGAAGGATGCTCGGGAAATAGTAAAAGAAACCGTAGAGGACGATGGCCTTACGCTTCTTATCAATAATATGGAAGTGAGACAAATGCAGCCCTTTCCTTACATATCAAGAGAAAATTTACTCTATCACTTCACAGTCAACACAGTGGGGCCTATAATGGTTTTTCAGGTAATGAGATGCAAAATTTATTCTTTTCACTGGCTGATGCGCGAATGATTTGTCGGTGATTCAATAATCTGGTCAATGGCTGTGTGAACAACTCTTTGAATAAAGAATATTTTAATGTGTTCAAAATTATTGAACAGAACTGCACAGATGAAAATGCATTTATTGAGAGTAATAGTCACTTACGATTATTTGAATACACGAAATTATATTTTTCCCTTCAAGTTAAATGTTTTTATTTACTACTTATGTGTCTCAACTGGAATCGATAACATTTTGATTTTACTTTAATACTCTAGTTTTCATTCATATTGAAAATTACTGCTTTGATAGTGATATAGCATCCAGCCAGTGTCCACAGAGCATGCGCTGCAAGGCAGTAACTGCTGGATACAGTAAGAGACAATAGAAGCAACAGCCTCCACTCCTCTATCGTTGTTATGGACATTAAAAACACATTTGACGCTCTTTTGTAGACAGAAGTTTTATGTTGTTCCGTATGTTCTGTCTTATGTAATTCATTTGGTAGGAGGAAATATCACAATGAAAACGTCGTGGAGAAAGTAACGCAAGGCGAAAACACTGTCGTCGGATAAAAGAAAGCAAGGAGAAAGGAGGCATATTTTTACTTTTGTATTTCATATTTTTGAATTAACTAAAAAATTCTTACTGGAAAAGTAAGAAGGAAAATTAAGCATTAAAAAATTTAAAATAAATAAATAAATAATACTTATAGCTGTTAAGAGAATTTTAAACTTGCATGGTTAAATAATAAAAATCATTAATTAGTTAATTTCCTTTTATAAAGTCTTATTGGCAATTTTTCATGAAAAATATATACTAAAAAAGATTAGAAAATGGAAGACGCGTAACTGCATGTGGTTACCTCTTTAAAATTGTTTAATTAATTATCAAAAATATAAACTTCTGTTAAATCCTAGAACTAGCATTAATTTCCTATCCATTTTCATCTTCTGAATGTTAAAGTTTCTTTCCTATGTTTTCAGCAAAATGTTATTAGTTATAAAATACAAAATTAGAAAAATTCCTCATACCTCCTTGCGCTCACAAATCATTATGCGAATACGCACAAAGCCTGAAAACGATGTTACCATCATTCGATAATTTGAAGGTGCTTTACTTTTTCCGCAATATTTTTGACTACGATGTTTTTAAACTGCGAAAACCGCTTTATTTTCAATGACGGTGGTGTAATGTTTTTGTACGACAAAGGTTTCTCCTGGCATTATTTTCTCCGCGACGCTTTCGTCTGTAAGCAAAACATTATTACTATTTTTTTTTGGGGGGGGGGCATTTGAATCCATAATAGCAGATGTTCACAGAATCAAAGCAAACGATTAACTGCATGGAAAATTATATCCCACTTCAGGCTTCTTTGAAAATCATGCCATTTCAACTTCTTTCGATGGGGTAGGTAAGAAGGGTTCTCATTTCAGCCTTTTCATTCAAGATCAAAATAAAATCCAAAAGTGTAACAGAAGGTCATATGACAGTGAAGTATGTATGAAGTGATGTGATTATAATGCTCCGGTATTTAAATTTCGAGTTCAAGTATTGGTTGTATAAAGCTTTCATATTATTGGTGACTATAGAGAGCAAGAAAATGTTTTTTATTTTATTAATTTGAATATTACTATTTTCTTGAAATATAACCATGACGATTTCTAAAGAATAATTGCTGCTAAAACTGCATTGAGGATTCTATGTCTTAAACGAAAGCGAAGAATGAAAGTTTTTGAGGTTCTGGCTAGCATTAAATCTGTATCACAAATATATTGCTCCAATAAATCATAACGTCGTGAGTGATACTGCTATCATAGTTTTCAATAAAGAATCGCAGACCTTTAAAAATGTAACCTTCATCTTAGAGGAGAATGTTTAGATTTTTTATAATCACCTGAAAAATAGGTTTTATAGGTGACTATTACCTGCAAAACGATTTGATAGGTGGTCTGTGAAACATCTCACCTGTATTTTACGATTACCTGTCGAACTATATAGTATTTATAACAAAGGATACGATCATTTATTTTTGTTAACTGACATGAATGCGAAACTGTTAGTTTTCCATTAAATTTATTTATTTTACGACTGCTATGATAGTATTAAAATTAAAAAAAAAAAAAAAAAAAAAAAAAAAAAAATCCAAACTTCTGTTTCTCAATAACGACCATTCACAAACGTGCGTATTAGTGTGTGCATATTTACCCAGATAATGAGACGGAAGATAAGTAATTATATGACGTTACATTTATTAAAATTGTTCAGTTAGTTATCAAATCGTAAGTTTTTCTTTTATAATTGTTAATCTGATATTATTTTAATAAATATTAAATCTTGTTTTGTTTCGCTTTATTCGTCACCTTAAAGTGGGATTAACATTTTCGGGTGGTGACGGTGAAAGTGGATTACGTAGCGCAAAACCTTAAAGGTTATTAGCGCCGATAACATTTTCAGGTACAGAGTGAAGTTAAATTTATTCGTTAATTCAAAAACATGAAATATAAAAGCAAAAATCATTCAGATTGCTTCTTGAGTTCACAAATCATTATGCAAATATGCATTTACCGCTTTTAAAATCTGGAAAACCATGTTAATATCACGCGATGATTTATAGATGCTATATTTTTTTTACCACGATATTTTCGAATAAGATGTTTTTGAAATGCTTTATTTTTTTACTACAAATTAGTCAACTATGATGCTGCGACGTTTCCGTTCGCAATGCTTTCGGCGGACATGGTTCGTTTGTCTCACAAAGATTATTAGTCTTTTCAGAAGCTACCTTCAGAATAGATATGTACAAATCATCACCGATAAGGGCACAATCACCGAAATATTGGAAAGAGGGTGTCTACAGGATTCTTGCCTAGGCTGAACCCTGTGAACTATATAGAAAACAAAGGTTTTAAACATTTTGAAAACTGGAACAGACAAAGATTGTAACTTTCGGAGATGATTTTGTAAAGGTGACAGCAGGCAGAACATATTTAGAAGACCAACGTGGTCTAGACTATTCGTAAAATAGGCTTGCTTTCACTAGCTTCCAATCTCTTTTAGTAAGAAAAGCTGCTTACGGTAAGCAAGAATTAGGCATTGAAACGCAGTTTCTCGTTGGGTCTTGATAGCACGCGCGGAGTGTCAAGGAACTACGGTATTTTCGAAGTAACAGTTACACAGGGACCTAGCCATAATGTCATCAAATTTGGTGATTCTTCCCCTAATTTGGCTACATAACTGTCCTCAGAACCGTCGCCCTCTTGGCGATATCTCGACAATTTAGCGAGATAGCCATTCATTCATTCATTCAATGTTAAATAGATTTGCCCGAGTAAACTTATTTTTTAAGCCCGGCACAACATTATCTCTTTCAAGCATTTCATGTCACACTGTACAAAAAAATACTCAAATTTCATCTATAGTAATTTCACTAAAGTTATTCACATGTTTACAAAATTCATAACATTGTTGTGACAGCCCCCAGCGTCAGTGTGTTCAGTAATAGTATAGGTAAAAGGGATGACGGCGTCACTAACGTTTATTACCTTCTATAGGAATTTATACTTGACACTTAATATTTATAAAAAGATCCTATTTCATTTTGTTCTATATTCAACTTTCCTTCAAAGGAACTGTACTCTAGTCTCCTGAAAGCTGCCGGACGTAAAGATGTTAATTCTGTAATGAGTGTTAACAGAGCAATGGTCCTTAATATAACTTCAATATCTGGCAGTATTACTAGAACGGGAAAGGACTCTGTTCATGACCTGGAGGTACCAGGATACAAAATTAGCAAGGTTAGTTTTATTTCATAAGTTTTTGCTAATTATATTTGTTACGCAAAAGCCAGTATGCAAAAATAAACTGTAAAAATGACCGGTAAGGACAGTTTTTTAATCTATGAGTTATTAAATGATACAGAAGACCGTGGATGGTGGAACTGAAAGTATTTTATTTCAAGTGCTTTATATGAAATTACATATACACACCTATATACGTATAGTTACATATATCATAATTACAAAACAATTTTTTAAAAACAAAATATAAACATACCTAGTATTTTTGCGTATTAAGCTGCTGAAAAATTATCAGTAAAGACATAAAGTAAGAAATTTAGTACTAATTTTTCACAAAGACCAAAAATTGAAATTCATAATTAATAAATTTCAAAAATCCTATAAATGCCACAAAGAATTTAAAAAATATTAAAACCAAAACTTTCCAAACAAGCAGTACCCCAATTAAAAAAATTAATGAAATTTAAAAAATGGACAAAACAGAAGGTTCAATCAACTTCAATGCCACTTCGTCAGGGCGGGGGAGGAACATTGAAATCAATTGAAAACTCTCTTCTACAAAAATCCTTGCTTTTCTGTATCCAGAAATAGACGACAAATCCTTTCAATGTATTTTAGTTTTATTTAGTTCACCTGAAAATTCGGGCCTTTCCCAAAGAAAGGAAAAAACAAAGTAAATTCAAATTAGAATATTGTACCTTAAAGAGAATTCTATTTTATTGAAAGAACTGAAAACGTAAGTGAAATAATATTACATTTCAGTAAAAAATTTAAATCAAAATTTTTACCTTTAAACATATAGCATATAATCCAAAGAATTTGAAACGTTATCAACTTACGTGAAAAGAATTAAAACTCACAAGAAGTAATTAAAATCTTCGAGTACGTTTAATAGCCCACAATCAAAACTAAGAATATCGTTATTGTAGTGACGTAAAGGTTTGCCATTTTGGCTTCATTGACGAAACTAAAAAACCTTGACGAGAACGTAATCGCTCAAAAGGCTAAAATTTGGAACAAAAGATGGAATTTTGAAATCGAAAGAAAAACTTCTAAAAACTTCAATGAAAATTTACAATTTTGACAAAGAAACAGATTACTTTATTGATTGAATGAAAATGAAGTAAATTCTGACTCTTTTAAAACAAAACTGGGAATAAAAAATATCATTTAGTGTAAAACTTTAATTAAGTTTTAAAATCAATTATTCTTAAAAAAGTATCCTCAAAAAAGGTGCCCAATAAGTGGTCAAAAAGTTTTTAATAATGTTTTGTAGATATGAGTAGAAAAATCCATAAAGTTGAATTTTAGATTTTTTAAAATTGTTACTTAAAGTTACAGAAAAGAGTTGAAAAAGGAATTAAAGGAACTATTCTTAGAAAAGTAAAATGTCTTCACGGCATTGGCTTATCATGACGACTTTGAATACATAAGGCTTAAGTAACCGAATAGTAATTAAGAGAAAAAAATAAAATCCTATAAACCCTTTAAAACATCCTTTTTTGTCCTTCTCTTTTGGAGCTTTCAGATAAAATATTCATACTTTTAAAAAGTATTATATTGTGTAGACTACTCCAGATTTCTTTAAAAGACTACTAATGAATTTTAAACGAATTTCATTATTTTTAAAAATTTTGGTAATTAGGTTAATAATAGTATTAGAAATAACTTTTTTAGATATGTTGGAGTTCCAATTTATAATTTATATATAGAAAAATTAAAATCTTTTATCAAAAAGTTTAATTTCTGTTGGATTATGAATACTTAGATCAATTTAAAATATTTCTGTTCGGTTTTTGTTGGTCTTATTCAGTTTTAGACAATTTGGGTAGACATTGCTGTTTTCAATGAGATTAAAATCATTGAAAGTAATAATGTCATCAATATATCTTTCAAATTTACTGAAATCGCTATCAGAAAGGCTCTTTAGGAATTTGAATTCTTTAGAAAATAGAAATAAGTTAAAATATGAGTGGAATATGATTTTCCTATTGAAATTCCTTGTGTTTGCAGGTAAAGAAAGTGTAAATGTTTAATATAGTATTGTATAGCGAAAAATGTAGAAATTCTTTCTCTCTTTGTAAATACAGAATATTAAGTATTTCAGGGAAAAAATTCTATCATTTCTAGAAGACATTCATATATTTCTTTAAGTGGCAGAGACGTGTAGAAGTTTCTAAAATCATAGCAGTTAATATTGTAAATTTTAACATATCTAACTTCTTCTTCAATGATTTTCAAGTTATCGTAAAGAATCCAGCAGAAGTTTTTCTCTTATTTAACTTGTTCAAAAACTATATTACAAGTAGTTTTAAGTAGATTGATAAAATATTTTCGAAATTCTTCTTGAAAATTCTGGTACTATTGGATATAAATGTAAAGTTTACTGGATTTTTATGAAATTATGGTAAAGCATAAAGATTAGCAGATGTGTTATTTGTAGTGAAGAGAGAAATTCTCCATTTTTTGTTAAAAGCAGAAATTTTGTTAATAACAGTACTTTCTTTATTTCCGCAGATATTATTGGTAGAAGAAGTTTCCAGTTCATTTTCAATTTATACCATTGTAGAATGTTTTTTCATAAAATACTGAAATTATTGTTTGCTTTATCAATTTTAGTTATGGTAAATTATTTTTTTTATTACGAAAACTTCAGAAGTAATTTTTTTCAATTTTTAATTCCTTTAAATCCTTTAATTTTCTCAGTTTTCCTTTTGCTTTGAGTAATAATCTCATTCTTCCATTCCTTAAAGAGATGTGAAGTTAAACTAAGTTCAGATCTAACTTCAAGGTGAAATTTTATTATTTATTATTATTTCATTTCTCCTAATTGCTATTCTGTTACTAAACAAGAGCCTTATATTCAAAGTCATGATGATAAGCCGATGACATGAAGACTTTTTACTTTTCTAAGAATAGTTCTTTTACTTACTTTTTCAACCTTTTTCTGTAATTTTAAATAACAATTTAAAAAAAATCTAAAATTTAGCTTTATGGATTTTTCTACTCATATCTACAAAACATTATTAAAAACCTTTTGAACACTTATTGGGCACCTTTTTTAGTCTACTCCTTTTAAGCAAAATTGATTTTAAAATTTAATTAAAGTTTTACACATATTCTTTATTCCCATTTTTGTTTTAAAAGAGATAGAATTTACTTAAATTCACTCAATTAATAAAGTAATCTTTTTCTATTGAACGTGCTCGAAGATTTTAATTACTTCTTGTGAGATGAAATTAAGTCTTTTCACCTAAGTTTTATAACGTTTTAAATTCTTTGGATTATATGCTATATGTTTAAAGGTAAAAATTTTGATTTAAAATTTTCACTGAAATATATTATTATTTCACTTACGTTTTTATTTCTTTCAATAAAATAGAATTCTCTTTATTTAAGGTACAAGATTCTAATTTGAATTTACTTTGGTTTTCTTTACAGAATTTTCGGGTGAACTATCACAATTAAAATACATTGAAATGATTTATCGGCTATTTCTGGATACAGAAAAGCAAGGACTTTTGTAGAAGAGAGATTTGAATTGATTTCAATGTTTCTCCCCCCTGATGCAGTGCCATTGAAGTTGATTGAATTTCTCTTCTGTTTTGTTCATTTTTCTTTAAATTTCATTATTTTTTTTAATTGGGGTACTGCTTGTTTGAAAAGTTTTGGTTTTAATATTTTTTAAATTCTTTGGAGCATTTATAGGATTTTTTGAAATTTATTAATTATGAATTTCAATTTTTGGTCTTTGTGAAAAATTAGTTCTAAATTTCTTACTTTATGCCTTCATATATATTTTTATTAAAATTAAACTATGTTAATAGACTTACAATATACTGTGTAATTGCTGCTAAGATAACAAAAAATAATTATTTTCTTAATTTAAATTTAAATGAAACAAGCAAAGAATGATCTCGAAAGCGGAAATAAACTCAAATTTTAAATCTAATAATTTAATTAAAGTTAGAAGAATCTATTAAATTAACTTGGACGAAGTTGGAAATTTAATTTGTAAAAATAAAAATATGAAGTAACAAATACAGTAACGAAAAAGCTGTATTTTCATAGTCAGATTTAAAAAACTTTGTCAAGAGGAGGAAGAGTACATTAACGATATTATATCTTTTTCTTATAAACCTAAAGACTATAAGTCTTTTTGGTACTCTTCCGTTATGGACCTGCTACGCATTTTGGAGAGTTTACTAATTGTTACATACCCACACAACCGCGGCTAGACAAGTAGTACCATTTGTCTACAATTTTGGAAAAAAGTGTTCCCTCCGCAGTAATTACTTTTCAAATGCTGATGCTTGTAATCTTTTTTTTTTTTTTTTTTTGGATTCTCCTACGTACTTTTATTCTTACAATCATCTTCGTTGCAAATATTTTATAAAATTAATTAATTTTAAATACTTTTCATAGGCTGCATTAAATATGGCCATGAGGAATTTTGCCGAAAATGTCAAGGGAGAGAGTATCCTAGTGATTATGATGTGCCCTGGATGTGAAATCAAAGACGCGGGCACAGATCAAGAAGAAGTCGGAGTCGAAGAAAGCGTTTCTAACATACTTCAGACATTACCTAAACTTAACGAGAAACATCAAGGTACGTATATTGACAGAAATGGAAATGAATATCTATTTTGAGAAGTGCATTTGCATGGACCCATTGTATTTAAAATTTCTTTTCAATTCAAGCATAAAGTAATAGCACTGTGGAATAAATTTATTTAGCTAAGTTTTTTTTTTGGTTTCCTTTCTATACTCGCTGAAGAACGCTAACAAAATGATGTAATTTCTGTCTAAATCCCAATAAAAATGAATGGTTCATATTTCAACTTTGCTTCATCGCTGTTCTGGTTATTTACTGGTAAATATGTCGACCTTCTGTCACATGACTGTTGTCGGATATTGTTACTCAAATCTTCAGCTTCTGTTTTGAATATTTAACATCACTGGATCTTTTCCACCATAGAGGACATACTACATACCAAATAATTTTCTGTTTAAAAGCTTTTTATTGACATTACGAATCAAATACAAGAAATCTGTTATACGTAATAAGAACAAAGCATTTAATTTAAGGATGACCAATAGGCAAAGTTAGTGCATACATTTTTCTGTAGGAAATTGTTTACACATGTTGTTTCATAGTGGAAAAGAATCGCAACATTTTATCAATTATTTTAACTTACAGTTGTCACAGTCAGCAACTTAATGAGCGCAGTATTCGTTAGGATTGCTGTGAAACAAACCTGATGTATTTTGAATAAACTGGCAAATATGCACTCTATAACAACAACAACAACAACCAAAAAAAAAAAAAAAAAAAAAAAAAAATCGACGCACCAAAAAAGAAGTTGTCCAATGGGAACAAAAATTGGTGTATTGGGAATTTATGTATAGAAAAGAAAATGATTAAAATTTCAGAACAATTGAATGATTTATTTCACAGTTACACAGTAAGCTGTTGACCCACCTCTAGCCTGGATGCAAGCTGCCACACGACGTGGCATAGACTGATAAAGATCACGGATGGTCTGCGGTATTTCTTGCCAAATTTGCTTCACTTGTCGGGCTAGTTCATCAATATTCCCCAGTAGATGCAGTTGCCTTCCCATCATATCTCAGACATGCTCGATGGGAGAGAGATCTGGCCGGCCAAGGAAGTGTTTGACAAGCTATAAGATAGTTCATAGCAACACGTGCCGTATGTGGGCTGGAAATATCTTGTTGAAAACTAAGGCCAGGGTACCGCAAAAGGAACAGGTATCAGAATGTCGTCGACGTGCCGCAGGGCTGTGAGTGTGCCTCTAATGACGACCAAAAGGTGGTGGTGGTGGTGGTAGTTGAGTTAATGGCACATAACCAGAAAGGTTATATGCGCCAAACACACGGTAGTTTATAAAACGGTAGATAAACTTTGTAAAACAACAATTAGCAGAGTCATAAGATCTACATGAAATAATAAAATGGTGAAACTAAAATGATGAATACATATTAAAACTCAGTAAATGATATGCAACAAGCAATGAAACATTAAAATTACATTACAATAAAAGCTAAATCAAATTAAATAATATAAACCTGTTTCTTTCAAGTATAGAAATCAATTATTATTGGCCTCTTTCGCGATTAAACGGTCAAGAGGCGAGTCACACTCGTTAAAATGCTTTGGTCGCAGTCTATTAAAATTCGGACACTCTATTAAAAATTACGAACAGATAAAATGCTATCACAGTAGGGAAAAATTGGCTCACTCTCTTCTTTGAGAAGATACTTGTGCGTGATTCTCGAGTGGCCGATTCGAATACTAGTCAAGAGTACTTCTTCCCTTCGGTTTCGAGTACTTTCCCAAAATTGCCCTCTAGGCATCACGCTTCTTAGCTTATTATTTAATAGTGCGTCCCACATTTCTTGCCATTTATCTAAAATTTTCCGCTTCAGGGTCTTGCTGATATCTCTGAGAAGAGTGAGTTGACTAGATTCCTCAACAGCAGCTTTGGCTGTGATATCTGCCAACACATTACCTTTTATTCCTACGTGTCCGGGAATCCAGCAATAAATAATTTCGAATACACGACTACTCAGGTTTCTATTCAACTTTAAAATTTCAACTAAAAGCGGATTCTGTGTGTCAGAGAATGTTTCTAAAACCTTCACTGAATGAGTCGGAATAGATAATAAACTTTCTTCGAGAATGTCTAGATATAGATAAAAGAGCATAATAAATTGCAGTAAGTTCAGATGTCAGGACTGAACAATTATCATTTAGTCGTCTTCCCAACATATGATTTTCAATTACGAAAAGCATTCCAACATCGATTTCTCTCGATCCATCTGTACACAGAGGAATATAATTAATGTACCTTTGTCTGTGTTCTGAGAAAAGGTGTTTGTTTTAATTTGTTTGTCCCATAAGTGTAAATTTTGTAGCTTTAATCCCCCCTTTCGGGAAAAAAAAAAAAAAAAAAAAACATTTTTTCCAGCTTTTATATTTTACTACCAATTAACAATAGTCTAAATTAATACCTCATACAATTTTTCTAAGGATAAAATAACCTTTATAATACAAAATTCTTATTATAATAATCTATTTCCAATACATTCTGCTCTGCAGTTTAAGCACTAGCACTGTATGTATTATTTAATCATATTTCTATTTTTTACCCTATGTATGTATACAAACTAACACAAATTATTCACCAGTAGGCACTATTACACAGGACAGTTCCAAAGACACATTTACACTCGTCGAAAAACTACGACAAAACACGTTAAAATAATCAGCAACAGAGCCTTCCGGCTGTAACGGTGAAGACACCTTCACGTCAAAGCACTAAAGTGAGTGAGTGAGTGAGCGAGATTTTTTTGGCGCAAAACCAAAAATGATTATAATGCGCCAAACACGAGGTAGATGAAATCATGAATGAATGATGCTTTGAAATTGCTTGCCAAATCCAGAGGATGAAGTCATATAAAAACAAGGTAAAAGCACACATTAAAATACAATACACAATCTTCAAAACAGATTACATTAGATAATAAAAGCCAGTCTCTTTTAAATAATAAAATTAATTAAAATTGATTTCTCATCCGATTAACGGTCGAGAGGTAATTAATTCACAGCCATTAAAATATTTCTGACGAAGATTATTAAAACTTGACACTCAATTAAAATATGTCGGACAGATAAACAAAACTTACAATTTGAACAAACAGGCTCATTCTCAGCTTTCAGAAGATAGTTATGTGTCACTCCAGTGTGACCAATTCTGAGGCGAGCCAAACGAACATCCTCCTTTCGATTTCTATTAAAATCCCAACACTCAAAAGCCCACCAGTGGCCGAGCGGTAAAGTCCTAAACAACGGGCACCAAGCTGAACACTGACACCAATCCTCTACAGTATGCAAGAGCTCTACCAACTACCAATGGACACAGTCCATATCGTTAGTGACACCAATCATCAATCTATGCTATTAAAAATCCCTGCACAAATTCACCAATAGCCCGTCAAATACAAACAATTATCAATTCCAGCCAAAAGAACTTCGTTCTTACATGGACGAAAGGTCATAGCAATTGCGCCGGGAATGAAAGAGCGGACTTCCTGGCAAAGCAGGCAGCCCTCGAACAGTCAGGCACTACCATCCACATCCCATGGCCACGCTCCACACTGAAGTTTACTCTAAAAGTGAAGGCCAAAGAAAAGTGGCAGAGACAATGGGATCAAGGACCGTAAGGCAGAAGGGCGCATTCACTTCTCCCATGTGTCGATACTGAGCGCACTATTTATAATTATTATCTCTCTCAATATATCTCTGGTCATGGACCGTACCCAAAGTACTTCTATGAATGAAACCTTTCAGTGACTGAAATATGCGTTTGTGGTAATCCGGGTGATCCAGACCATTATTTATTTCAATGCCCAATAACAGAAGACTATCATATCCGCCATCCCACAGCACCAGGAACAGACTTCAAACGCTTCTTGATAAAGCACTGAAAAATCCACATTAGTATCAAAAACATAATTGACACACTCCACCGACATAGCTTGGAACTGTGTGCTCCATAACTGTTTTAAGTGCTTCTTCTTCTCTGGTACGAACGCCAGTTTTCCAATGGGGGTGCCTTTATAGTCATTGCAGTAGTTTATCTTAGTGTATCAATGTCAGTACAGTTTTAGCCCCTAGACAATACGACCACAGTTATGCACATTAAAAATGGCATAACTGGAACTTGTGAACTCTACTGTATGTATGAACTCTGACCCAATTGATGAACTGCTACACTGTCCCAATAACATCACATTAATAACACAATAACCAAGATAATACTGTTTAATGTTTTTCCATTCATTTCTTTTTGTTTATTTGTGTTTACTTGTGTACATATATTTATATTTATAATTTCACCATCAACTGTAATGTATGGTAATGTATTTGTAATGTCATTGTCATCAGCAACTGTATCTCCCGTACCACAAGTTCCCTATGCTCCAATGATTAACGTTTCAATTAACACCGATGCCTGGCGTAAGTACGCCCTGTGGATGTGTTCATCTCAAGACGGTTAGTGTGAAGGAGCGACACCAGTTCTGCCAATGGCGATGTGTTCGTGCTTCCCACGCTTATTCTTGTCCTGTCCTGGTAGTTCGGTCTGAAGTTCAAATCCCGCGAACGGGCTGGCTGCATGGGCGTTTTCGTGGTTTTCCCAATGTGTATCGTGCATAAGAGCCAGTTTCCCTTAGAAAGTCCTCCACAAAGGCATCCCTCCCCTTAGACAGATAGCCCTAGTGTGCTTTGCCATAATTAAATAAACCGAAACAAACCCAACACTCAATTCTAGGCTTTACACTTCTCAGCTTGTTGTCAACTTGAACATCCCAAAACTGCTGCCAATCGTTTCTTTGATGACATAACAGATATCTCTGAAAGGGATGAGGCGACTGGACGGTTCAATAGCAGATTTCGCTGTGACATCCACCAGCTCATTTCCCTTTATTCCTGCATGTCCGGGAACCCAGCAGTACAGGATTTCATATCCACGACTCGTTAAGTTTATAAGTATCTTCAGAATATCCACTATAACAGCACTTTGAGTGTCGGAAAAAGTTTCTAACGCTTTTAGCGCACTATAAGAGTCTGCATACAATATGAATTTCTTGTGGCACAGCTTTGAGATGTACAAAAGATGATAATAGATTGCAGTTAATTCAGATGTTAACACTGAGAAACCATTGTGCAAACGTCTGCCCTCTATGTGATCTTCAATTACAAATGCCATCCCAACATGAACATTTGATTTGGATCCAGCTGTATATACTGGAAGATAACTGCTATATTTATGCCTGTGCTCAGCAAAGAATTGCCTGTAAACGATGTCGTTAGTGCTTGCCTTCACGTGATATCTGAAAACATCAAGAAGCTGAATCCGTGCTTTTTCCCAAGGTGGGACAAAGCACTAAAGTACAGCTCCCGATTTGGTCAATGGCTTTCAAGCTTATCTTTGAGCTCAAGATACTTCTCTCTCCCAAGAGGCGCAGGATGTATATAGCTTTAACCTACCTTCGAGAATATTCTCGAGAAAACCGCTAAAAATGTGTTTTAGAATATTCTCACTCCTTCCACCAAATATCGCCAAATGCGCGATTTTAAGACAAATATGACAACCCCACTGTTGGATGTGTATTTAATATTTGCATTTATTTTGCCTTATTTATTTTCTCACTGTTTAATTTTTTTGTTATGATTTACCATAATCTTGTTACTGGCAACATGCTTTATTTTACTATTGAGTTTGTGTGAATGGCAACATTTGTTCACGTTTATGTTTCAGTAGAATAACGTTCGTAGACGCAATGCGCTGCAGGCAATTTATCTCTTAAATATTTCATGTTTTAAAATATCAATAAAGTTTATTATACAAAGCTGATGCTTTTTAATTCAAGGCAACTAATTGGTTCCCCAGGTGAGGCACTTAATGCTATTTAATGTGTTGTAATCATATGCTTTAGAACTTTACCCTCTCAGCATTACTTGTTTGTAACGCTGAGAGGGTTAAACAACACTCTCAGAACAGATTTTTCCGTATTGAAAGATGGCTTTCCAAAGCGTCAAGCACGGATTATTTTGCCAGCTTTTGATGAATCCGAAAGCGTTTCAAACGATTTTTCCTGCCTTACATTTTCCGTCTCGAAATCGTTGAGGACGGAATATTGTGTACTGTCGTTCCCTTCGACCTCCTGTCGCGCTTAATTGGCAGTGGGGAAACAGCGATTGCTAGAGAAAGATGTCACAGTGGGAGGGTCATAAATAAAAACATCAAATCCAGCCGTACCATCTGCCGACCTGAGGGCGATTTTCGTCCCGAAACTGGAAAATACTGAAAAGCCTTCAACGCAAATATTTTTATGTATGTGAAAAATTTGCGAAGCAAAATTTCTTCTGCAAAAGTAAATGTAATTTGCACGGAACCCATGAATAACTTTTAAAGAATTCAGTATCACCTAATTTACAAATAATTTCTTTTAGCATAGACTAAATACTTAAACAGGTATCTAACAATGACTGTAAAAACCGAGAAATTTGATATAATTTTTGTTTGAGTTGTGCGCATTGATTAAAAATATTGTATTTTTTAAAACTATTATAACAGTTCACAAATAAAGTTACTTCAATATATATTTTGAATAATTGTTCTGAAATAAAAATGAGATTTTTGAAAGAGTTCAAATCTTATAATTCCGTTTCAAACTAATGTGTCATTTATATGTTTGTATCGAAATTCATTTAGTTCTGTGAATGCGAAGTATAGACATTTTATTATTGAAATATGTGGACAAGGTGCGTTTTCTTAAAGAAAAATTCGTTTGACTCTTCTGATTTTTCGTTTAAAACGAACTACTGAGAAACTTCCTTGGCATGATATGAAAATCATTCGCAAATAATATCGTATTTGATTAGATCGCTTTTTGGCGTTGATAAAATAAAGTAGTGAAAGTACATGAAATTGTATGATGCATTTTTTACCCTAAGCAAATTACTTCCGTTTTACTGAAAGTGTTGTCGAATGAAAGGGTCCGGACGATATTTGACTATGATACTGTTATGAAGATGTGTTTATTTCCAAATTTCGAAATGGTTGGGACATAAAATTCTCAACAGGTAAGATTAAATAATTATGAAAAATAGTTGTTAGTGGAAAAGACATGCAAATAGCTTTTTATAAAATCGTCGCAAGCATTATACGAAGGTGGAAAAAATATGATGGTGATCTGGGTGATGCAAAAAATTTCGAAAAAGGAAATAAGAATTTCCGATTATTTGTCTATATCAAGATTTGAAATGACACAATTAGATGCTCAGGTAAAGATAGACAACTTTAACTGTCATGGAAGACTTTGGGGGATGGGAAAAGAATTTGTTATTTACGACTACGGTTAATTAAAACAAAGGAGGGCTGTGTCTGTATGGTAAACGATGCCTTCTTGGAATACTTGTTAAAGAAAACTGGCTCGTATTCACGTTACAAGTGGGAAAACTCAATTCCAGATCAAACTACTAGTGTTCGGTGACGTTACTGCTCGGCCGCTAGTGGACGTTATTTATGACTAAGGACTGATGAGCTATGTTAAATTAGGTACTGATTACCCCTTATTTTTAAATTCATTAGTTAATACTTATGATTCTTTTATTAAAAAGGCCAATTATATGCATGTATTTCTTGAAATCAGTTTTCACATCTTATTAACATTTTATGTGCAGTTTTTATGGCATCCTTCCTTCACGTGCACTCAAATAATTTCACAGCCTAAGAACAAAATAGAATTATTTAAAATTTAATATCTATGCTTCGTTTGAAATATTTCTCTTTGGTTTGGTTTACTTGAAAAGCGCTCGAAGGCTATCTGCCAAAGGAGGGAGGCCTTCATGGAGAACTGTCTAAGAAAAAATGGCTTCTATACATGTTACACAAAGGAAAATCACGTCCATGCAGCCAGCCCGTTCCCTGGGATTCGAACCGAACTACCAGTGTTCAGCAATTTTACTGCTTGGCCGTTGGTGGGCGTATCACTTTTTGAGATAATTATCACAATATTATATGTTTTAATAGGCATCAATAACAATCAATGCTTACTATTGTGATTTACATTTCCAGTGATGTTAATCTCGTAATTAATACTCTTGGCTCTGTGCCTAAGAGCAGTAAAGCTTCAACTGAGGACTTTTTAAGCAGAACTGGCTCATATTTCTGTAATTAATACAAATGTGGTAATATTATTCTTGTCACTGTCAATGATACCAATCGTACGATTTGGTATTCACTTTCGGAGCAAAAATACATTGAGAAAGAAATCAATTTGGGGACAAATAAAAAAGAATTGATGAAATAAGTATTATAAAAAAGCAAAATTATTTTATATCTGGGTCATTTGTTAACATTTACTTTGTGTTTTAATATCTTTTCATATTTTATTTCAGTATTGCTTTATTAATTCTTAAATATTTTGTAAATTGCAAAAAATTTGTGAAATTCATATTTTCTTTCAATTCTAAATATAATTTTCTTTTCCAGTTCTAACAAAAAGATACAGTATTCACTAAATCAATGTGCAATTATCGTTAATTAAAGTGCATTTTGGTAGTAGATTCCTGAGAGTTGTAATGTACACATGCTTTAAAGTGCATTTTGGTAGTAGATTCCTGAGAGTTGTAAAGTACAAATGCTTCAAAAAGATTGCACGACTAAACAATTTTTCCACCGTTCTGAGCCATGGTTCTAATTTCAAATAAATAAATAAAAATAAAATAGGCTTCAGCAAAACGACAGTTTTTTGACTCATTTTATTACAAATATATGAAGCAAATTTCTTTTGCTATGAAATAAATTCAAGAAGATGAATAAATATTTTAAAATTCATTCAATTCTATAAGAAAGTAAATAACGGCAGCACAACATTATAATGCATCATCATAATATCAGCTGAGAGCTGTAAAAAAGTTTCATTCCTACTAAATGGTTTATATAACACTCCTTTTATACAAGCTCGAAAAAGAGAATATATATATATTATGTGCATTTGGTAAATTGACGTATTAAAGGCATTGTTGTATATGATATAAATATTTCCTTCTTATTTTATGAAATAACAAGAAAGCCCCCAAACAAGCAAGTCTGGAGCCCATTCAAATACCCTGCAGAATTTTAACAAATTATTTTATAGGATACAAATATGCACATGCTTTTTATGAAATATGCAAACCTCACGCAAATAGAATTCTGTTTTATTAAAATTAACGATTATGAAATTAATTTTAATATAAATATATTACTCTACATAAAGAAATCTGCAGGCATCCTTATTCCCATTATTTTTCTATTATTATCATCGAAAAAAAAATAATAACAGTCTTTTTCTTATAATAAGCTAATTAGATTAGTTTAAAAATACGACCTGCGAAACTTTTTATCCTCCTTGCTTCAGTTTTTCTTATGACAGTTACGCACATTCTTTAACTTGTTGATATAAGATCCATTTATTTTAAATACTTTTCTAAAACGTTTTATTAAAAATAAGAAAATAATGCTAGCGTAAAATATTTCGTTGAAAAGTTATGTAAAACTGGATTCAGTACCCAAAACAATAAATAAAAATGAAAACAGATTTTATATTAGGTCCAAACGGGCATTTTTTTTTTCATTTACAGACACATCCATGTTTCGAGAGCATTTGGGCTAAAAATATTTAGAAACAGCATATCATTAGAATTTCCGATACACAGGCTGGCAGGCTGTAGACAAAAATGTTTTATTCCTTACAGTGTTGCCATTGCTCGCTATGAAACTGTTGAGATTTTTAATCAAAAATCCGGTAAAGTTTTACAGGATATGAAATAGACAATAAAAGCATATTCCAAATTCTAAATTCGGCATTCTAAGAGTCCTTGTTCGGGTGGAGGACTATGTAATTCAAAATGTGATGACTCTAGGTAACGTTGTTTTTCCGCAGTACGAAAAACATACATACGTTCATGTAGATTCTCATTATTTAGTTTCTTTAAATAAATACATGGCGATAATATTTGGTGGCAACAGTTTGAAAAGTGATTCGACGCAAAATGCCGTTTCGAAACTAATAGCCCTTCTGTACTAACACTCATTTGGATTTTAAAAAGGAATTATAAAATTAAAAACATTAAAATAAAATCCAGAAGCTTTCAGATTTTATATGCTACTAGCGTGAAGGGTCTTTTTTCACGCTTTGTGTGTTACCTTTATTTATTAAATACCAAGTTCTTTGCAATTAAAGCACATAAATTCCAATTCAACAGCAATATCATAAAATATTTAAAAACGGCATATCTTTAGAATTTCCGATAAACAGTCTCGCACGCTGGAGATAAAAAGATTTTATTCATTAGTGTTACCACTGCTCGCTTTGAAACTGTTGATTTCCTAATAAAAAATTCGCCAAAGTTTTAGAAAATATGAAAGAGATAATAAAACAAATTCGAACTTAAAAATTCCAGTTTCCAGTGTGCATATTCGAGTGAAGGATTACTTTATTCTTAATTTGATGGCTCTAGGTACTGTATTTTTAATAATGCAAGATATATATTCATGAAGATTCTTAATGATTTAATTTCTTTAAATATACATTCTTTAAATATAATATTTGGTGGCAACAATTTAAAAGTTGATTCGCCGTTTATAGTGAAACTCTATAAAATGCCGTTTTGAGACTAGTAGCCCATCTGTCCTAGCGCCCCTTTGGGGAAAAAAAACACTACGATTTTGAAAAACGAATTTGTAAATATATATATGATTATAAAAATTCTTAAATTTTGCATATATTATGCACATATTCATTATAAAATTGAAGCATTTTGCAGAAGATGTTCCTACAAAATTGTACTCACAGAAATACGTTTTTAAATTCGGTTGAAAGTCTTTCTCTTACGATACTGAGAAAAGTTTAGCTCTATTTCTAAAAAAAGATAAAGTATTTTCAAAAATGTTGCATGTTGAAAAGAAGCGGTAATGTAAAACGACTAGAAGAAAGGACAAGATATGCCCTGAAAATTAGATGAGGGACGATAAGAATAGTCATCCACGTATTATATATGGTACCTTTGATGAAAAAGACTTCTTTCCCGCTATCCACGAGTCAGTACCCCCTGGACCTATATAACCATTATCTGTTTCTGTTCGCATAACTGGGCTCCCACTGTAAAATTTAGAATGATGCGAAAGAAAATTCGAAAGTGCAATTTACTTTAAAAGTTTTCTAATATCGATATTACCTGCTAATTGCATTAAAATTAGCTAACTACAGAGCACAAGGAATATAGTAAGACTGGTATTCTCTTATTGCGAGTATCGAGTTTAGTACTGTATGCGAATACAAGTTTTGAGTTGGTTTCGTCTAGTTGAACCTTGCTAATAGCCGAATGATAAAACACTTACCGATAGTTTGATTTAGGTTGGAACATAGGTGAATGGGACGACTGCATCATAAGTGTTTCGTGCAAAGTCAGTTTCCCTTAGAAAGCCCTTCACGATGGCAGCCCTGGTATGTTTGCAATAAATAGCTGTCCTATGTTCTGATATATCCAAATAGTATAAACTATTTTTTATTGAAAATGAATAAATTACGCGTTTTTGTTTGTTAAAAAAAAAGTATCTTGTTGAATTTTATTTTCTTAGAGGAAAGAAGGAATAAAAGATTACATATTTATTTCTAACTGAGCCAGTCAGCCATGTGAACATAACTTAATTTTGCTTTAGTTGAAGTAGAAATATATTGTGCATTTTGGTGAATAAAAAGGGTTTTACACTTCAGTTTTGCCTTAAAATGTCTGTTTTGTATTTTGTTTTACGGAAATTAAAATCTTTAATTTTTTTTGTTGCAAACTCTAGAGGGGAAAAACATTCTCTGTATACAAAAATAACAGTCACACATGTACGTAATAATAATAAATATGAGCCTATAGGAAGCAAATATGTTGCCAAGACTTTCTTAAATATTCAGATAGATTGTGATCATATTATCCCGGGTATTCGTTGAAATTAGTTGAATTTCTGTTGCTTACTTCTACTTCAGTGCATGTTTTATATAATTTCTAATATTCGCACTTTGATCATGTGTATTTTTGAACACATGAATATTCTTGAGAATAACCTAACTGAAAGAAGATGAATCTAATCATGATCAGATCTACACAATTTTATTTTAAAATTCGTAATCATTTGCATTTTTTTGAGCGCAAACATAATTTTTTTCTTTTCAATTTCAAAACTTTCACCATTTACACCCTTTAAAAATAACTGCATATTATTATACTGAAAAATGAAATTTAAGAATGTATTGAATTCTGGAAAATCTTAATTCATTATATCGAAAACCAAATTATAAATATAAATATTTATAAAACTTTATGTTTCTGTATTAGGTAACTACAGTGAAAGTAACACTGATAGAAAATGTTTAGAAACACTGTGCATTAGCTTTTTAACTATAATATTTTGAAAAAATATTTTCAATTTTCCGACTGCACATACTAAACTCATGTTTCATAAAATGCATAAAGAGCATTGATCCATCAGCGGACGAGCAATGAAGTCTCTGAACGCTGGTAATTCGGATTAGGAAATGGCAGCACAACCTTATAATACATTAATCATAATTCAGCTGCAAGTGACAAAAGAGGAAAAATGTTTTATTCTTATTAAATGGAGTATATTTTACAAAAGCTCGAAAAACAGAATATTTATATCATTTGCATTTATCGTTGCATGCTGTATATAATATAAATGTTTGCTTCTTACTTTATAAAACTTGAGTATTTGAAACCCACTCAAATATCCTGTAGAACTTTAAAAAATTATTTTGTAGAACATAAATATGCACATTCACTTTTTGAAGTATGCGAAACTCACACATTAAGAATTATGAAATTTATTTTCATATAATTATATAATTGGACTTTAAACAGTTTATAAACATCTTTATTTCTCTTATTTTTCTAATACTGTCGTAAAAGAGAGAAATAATAGCTCTTGTTTATAAAACGCTAATTAGATTATTTAAAAAACATAAATGGCGAAACCTTTTTTTTCCCCCTCCTTAATTTAGTTTCTCTTATAACACTTAAGCATTTTAACCTTATATACTCCAATTATTTTAAATTCTTTCTTAAACATTTTATAAAAAATAACACATTGATGTAAGTGTAAACCATTTGGTCGCAAAGTTATGCAAAACTTGGGTTTAGTGTTAAAAAAAAAAGACTGCGACTTCGATAAAAGCTATGGTATTCTCAGATGCATGAATTTAAAATAAAAAATTCATACTTAGATTACATTTAAAATTATGCTTATATATGTATCATAAAATTGAGTTCATTTTGTTGAAAAGGATTTTATCCATAGAATTTAACTTACAGATGTGCGTTCTTACATTCTACTGATCGTCTTCTGACAGTACTGAGAAATGTTCTGCCTCTATTTCTAAAAACCGATCAAGTATTTTCAAAGGTGGCATGGCAAATGCGGTCAAGAGCAGGAGACTGACGTTAATTACGGAAGGGGAAAGTAAACGGCTGTGTCAGGGATCATAAGGGGTGATATATTTAAAACAAAAATTGTTTTTAGGTCTCATTCACTATCAGTATATCAGAAATAAATGATGCACATGGTATCAGAATGGAGACAAATTACATAAGATACGAAAAGTTATATTTATTTGTTTATTAACATTTCATTATTACATTGTTTTCGTTCAGGAATTTCCTTCCACCCCCCTCTGAGCAATACATACAGGTACATGTAAGTCGGCTGAAAAGCACTGCTATAAACAAATAATTCTCCCAATTCCAGTTGAACAGCGCTTATTAATACTAATTGTTTACGGAAAGCATCCTAGTTTTTAAAAAGCTTCGTATCATCTAACATAAAATTAATTAATTAATTATCTTAAGAATGATTTTGTGTTGAATATGGCAAAACATATGAGGGTTGGCTAGGCATGATTTCATGGAGAATTTTCTAAAGAAAATGGGCTCATATTTACATACCTTAAGAAAATCCACAAAAAATGCTTACACAAAGTGGTACGTTGCAGTAGGGTTCCTTCAATCCATCTGTTAAATTTGTATCTAATTGTCAAGTGCTCCCATCTGTTAAATTTGCATCTAATTGTCAAGTGCTCAATTTTTTTGGCTAGTTTATACATTCAAAGGAAAATACAAGTTACTCACTGAACTTCGCACGTTAGTCTGAATAACCTTTAAACCAGATGAACAGTATATTTCTGTGACAAGGCGAGCTTTCTGACTGTACAATCTGTTTTACATTTAGCGAGCTTGTGCCGAATAAGTTTATTCGCTATTTTATGTAATTTTTGCAATATTTTGTAATTATTTTATATTTTTCATTTAAATTTTATTTTTTTAAAGATAGCTTCTTTTTATTCACAAATATTTATATTTTCTATTTTTCTAGTAAGTGAAACATTTAATTAGATTCTGATATTTTGTTTTCATAAGATAAAGTACGAAACCTTTGTTAAAAATTTCATTGCTCACTGTAGTTCAGTGACCGTATTTTAATGTGCTATTTTATTCGCGAGTCCGTTCATCCGATTTGAAACTTGGAAATGAATTAACAAATCGATCTTTCCATTCAATTGGTCCTATCGACTTGGATACAGTGAGCCTGAGTAAACGGGAAATATCTTTCGTAAATATAAAAACCATTATAAGCGCATTTCTAAATAATAATTTTAAAATATAATTTTGACAGCTGTTTGACGCTGCTTTCAAAAGATTTCTTAATTATAAATATAAATATATATACTGAAAATTACGAAAACACATACGTATCTGTTATTACGAGAATAAGTATTTCTAATGTATGCAATAGGGTTTGAAAAATTTGGATACATAAATGTTTTTTCTTCAACTAAATTTAAGAATTTATTGACTGTCGGGATCTATTCTCACCAGCAAATGATAACATCCTGGGTTCAAATCACATGCAGAATCTTTTAATATGATTAATGAAATTTTGTTTAACAAATTTCAAATTTTCTTGTTATCTATTAAACAATTTTAAGTATTTGAAAACATCAGAATTGTAGTATAAGATCCTCACTGTGAAATTCACTTAAGTTCACCATTTTCTACATTCATGTCCTGTGTGGGTGTTGGACAACTGTCATTATTCTGTGTACTAAGTGAAAATGGTCAGCTAGCTAACGTGGAAATATGCGGGTTCTGAGAACTGTCCTTTTCGACCTCCAGTCTCTCCTAACGGAAACTTACGTGATTGTGACTTAATAGTCCAAGTCTTTGTGACGTCAAAGATGTTACGGACAGAGTCCGAGTAACGATTGGTTTCCAAGGAGGGTTTATTGCATTCTGTCTTCATCCCCTGTCTTACACTCGCCCCTACATTTCTGGAGTTGTTCTTGAACGTTGCGTGGATTCGTAGTGTCTTGGAAAATAGATGGAAATTATTCAAACTTCAAAAGGCAAAGAATGCCTACTATATGAAGGACATCAGTATCGAAGATACAGGACAAATAAAAGTAATTCGATTACTTGGACTTGCCTGAATGAAAAGAAATTGAAATGCAGAGGAAGGATTATAACAAAAGATGCAGAAATAATAAGACTCTCACGCCATGAATGCAGTCCAAACATTGCAAAATGTGAAGCAATGAAAGGTACTTTCAACGCTAAGAAACATGCTGAAAATGAAACAATATCCATTAAAAAAATTTATGAGGAAGAATTTAGTCCACTTTATCAAAAGGGCAATAAGTTTATAAGAGCTGTGCCAATGTTTTCTTCAATAAAGAACACTCTTTATCGATCTAGACATACTGCCCAGGGCCAGATTGCTGAGCCGAAAAATGCAAAAGAAATTATTCTTCATGAAGAATTATTAAAAATGGCAGATGGAGAAAGCTTTCTTTTAGCCGACAATTTAAGTGATACCAGAATCCTTGTGTTTGCAAGTAAGAACGGAAGAAGAATCATGGAGAGATTCAATACATTTTTCATGGATGGCACTTTTAAAAGCTGCCCAAAGCAATTTCATCAGCTATTTGCTATCCATGCCGATCTTGGGAGCACCCGTGAAGAAACAAATATTTTTCCCGTTGCATTTGCTCTCCTTCCAAATAAAAGGAAGGAGACTTATGAAAGACTCTTCTATATGATATGTGAAGCAATTCCACATTGGAATCCTTCATTAATAATGACTGATTTTGAAGAAGCAGTCATTTTAGCTCTCAGAACTGTATTTCCTTCCGCTAAAAATGCAGGATGTAACTATCACTTTAATCAGTGTTTATGAAGGAAAATACAAGATTTAGGTTTAGTGAAGAAATACAAAGAAAACGATGAAATTAAAATGTATCTGCGGATGTGCGCAGCGCTTGCGTTTTTAAAACTGGAAGATGTTGACGATGGATGGCTTCTGATACAGGAATATTCGCCAGAAGACCTCAAACTTCAAGAGTTTTATGATTATTTCGTAAATCAGTGGATGGACAATGCATTAGTCACAATAGAAATGTGGAACTGTAATAACAGACGGCATAGAACAAATAATGCCGTTGAGGGCTGGAATAACAAATTAAACCATGCTTTAATGAAGCATCATCCTACAGTACGCACGCTAGTGGCAACTCTGAAAACGGAGGCGGAATATAGTGATTTTTTGATTTGCAGGAAAGAACTCAAACTTGTAGGAAAAAGGAGAAGGAAAAATTATATTAGGATTGATGAAAGAATTGAAAAATGCTTCATCGCATACGAATTAACTAAAGATTTAAGAAAATTCTTAAGGACAGTAGCTGTTTTGCAGAAATTTGAATGAATTTACGATTAATGCTCTTATGTTTTCTTTCACCTTTGTCTTTATTTTTTTTTTTTTTATTCTACCCGTAGATTGCTTTGTAAATCTTTTATATTTCCTCGATTTTATACATGTTTATTGTAATAATGTGTACAAAGTTATTTTTTAATAATGTAATTTTGTAAATAAAGTAAAAAGATAAAAAAATGCTTTTAAACTAGCCAGAGCGATTTATGTTCTGCCAGTCCTAAGCCTGGATAAAGTGTGAAGGAAAGCTTTTAAAATTCTGTGAAACTGAGAAATATCTTTTAAGTAATTTCTTACTGTCATAAATTTTATTCGATTGTGAAAATCAATTTTGACTTTTAGAGATGTGCAAAACACTTGCTGTTTCGTTTCACATTATACTGTGTTAAAGTACTATATCATGAAGTATTCATCTATATCGCAAATTACGAGTTGCGTTCTTTGAATATAAGCTGTTTAATTTATCTTTCAAACTATACAACGCATTGTTTTTCATTTCGTTTAAAAACAAATACAGATACTTCTTATATATATTACCTGGTGAAATTTTCCCAAATATCAGGAAACAATTGTTTTTATTTCTTTTGTTCCTTCATATTATAATAGTTTATTGCTTATCAGTACAAAAACTGAGGTAATTAATAAATACGCTTTTTTAATAAAATAGTACATAAACGTATCAGTGTAATAGATTGCTAAATATCCATATCATTACCGTAATTAATGAAAGCCATTTTAAACCAAAATAGGATTTGCATTAGTAAATTATAGTTAAGAATAATGGCCCCCATTGTTCTGATTATTACTGGAATAATTTAAAGATGAAATCCGATAGTATCTTAAGATGTTTTTGCAGTTGGAAAAACAAGAATATAACTCATTTTGATTCACTTTCCTTTTCTTTATGAATGACGAATATCTGTTTGCCATACACGTGATCAAATAGTGAATAAGTTTAATCCGTAAGATTATAAGTATTGATTAACATTTCATATAACTACTTCTAATTGAGGCTTTCTAAGAGCAACCCCCTTAATTTTGACTCGTAGCTTTTAATTTTAGACTAAAATATGAGCATAGAATCTACCTTTAAATAATGGGATTTTTTTTAAACACTGTGGCATGAGATAATAGTAATAATAGTTTTAGCGTCGCTAAGAATGATTTTCTGGATTCTCATAATGATTTTTTTCCAAAAGATATTAAAAGCTGCAATTGACAAGTATGAGTAATGCATAATACATACATAAATAACGTAAGCATACCATAAAGAAAAATGAACCCCTAACAAAAGCTGATCGACTGCTATTGAACTCTAAAGAGGGGTTTATCAGAGGGAAAATGGCAATTAAAATCAATTAAAATTCCATTTAATTGATTTTAATTATTTATTTACTGTATCGATTTATTACTTATTGTAATGGATTGGAATATTTGAATATGAATTAGCTGAATATTTAAGAATAATATTATGACTGCGAGAATAGGAAAAAAAAAAACATTTTTTGAATATTTACTTTCTTATAGAATGCAGATGAATTCATTTTTACTCAACGAAAATCAAAATTTAGTAGCTAATTAATCTGTCCTGTATCGAGCACTTTAGTTCAGTGATCCGTATTAATGTGCGCTTTTTTTTTAAAAAAATTAAATGCTTCAAGAATAATTAGAAAAGGACATAATTCTCTTCTTACCCTTAAATTCTTCAATAAAAAAACTGCATTTTCAGCTATAACCAAGTGAAATAATTTTCTAAATATAATTCAAAGCATGAAAAATAAGGTACATAAACAGCTTGGAAATGGAACTAGCATTGAGATTCTCTTTTAAGAAATATGGTGAAGCTTAAAAAAAGTCTACGAAGTGAAGTAATTCCGTAGAATATTTTCTAACTCTTTATGATTAAATTGCACTCAATTATACTTTATAAACGACATGTAAATACTATTTAATGTATATGTGTGGATGTGTGTGTGTGTGTGTGTGGGGGGGGTTCACTAGCGGCTGAGCTGTAAAGTCGTTGAACTCTGGCAGGTCGATCCGGGGTTCGAATCCGGATCGACGGGGATGGCTGTATTGGCGTTTTCGAGGTTTTCCCCACGTGTAACGTGCATAAGAGTCAGTTTTGCTTAGAAAGTTCTCTACGAGGCACCCTTACCCTTAGGCAAATAACCGTCGAATGCTTTGCTATAATCAAACAAACCAGACCAAACAATAGATATATAAATAAGTAGCTTAAAAAATGCTATATTTTATGTATACTTATCAAGTAGTATTTCAATATATATAATGATTAAAAGAAAGGAAAAGTCCGATCCTAACTGATTGTATATAATGTAATCCCTATGAAGGGGCCCTAACAATTCTTTCTCACTTAAAGTCGTAACCCAAAAAGAGAACAAATCAAACTTCAGATACGTATACAATACTGAATCTAATACAAAAAATACAAATATAAAAATAAATTATACATGTACGAAACCTAACTAACTATTTATATTGATATTACGTAAATTTGCGTATGGTAATAAACATTGTATAATAAAGATATTTTATACCTTGTTCTATATTTGATTCCATTTATATATACCTATACATAGATAGATATAATTTAAGGATTCCATTTAAGGATTATAGTAGTAGTTAATACTACTACATATAAAACACAAAAGTGCATCAATAATGTATTTTTTAGTATTATTTAACTTCAATCTTAAGAATTTTCTGCAGTCTAGTTTGCGTTATTTTATTCATTTATTAAGTCTCAAATAAAAACAGTTATTCTTTATATGTCATTAGAAAATTAACCAAAAAGCAGCGACCACAATGTAATTGAGAAACAGTCCTTAGCCGTGAAAAGGTTGAAAGCCATTCGGTTATGACTATTATCTCACATACTCAGCTACTTCGCATACATGGAACATAGCATTCGAAATGAAAAACTCAATATTTACTACAAATTCATTCGTGTAACAAATATCTGTCTTTCTACACCTATGGCTTTAAAAAAAGATGTTATTTATCTTACAGTTTATCGTTAAGTAATACATTTTCATTGTACAAAATTGCATTCATTCGAAGAATTCAATTTGTATTTTCCTCTGTATAAAACTGAATGTAGAGAAGTTAGATGTTTAAACGACCCCCACATTTTGTCAAGAGCAGGCGCAAGATTATCCCCTACTTTTCAGCCCCCCCGGGAAAAAAGGGGTTCTAAATTTACGACCTGACCGCATATGGGTGTATTTCTTTTCAAATAGGGTGCACGTTGAAAAGAAGCGGTAATATAAAGGGAAATGAAGAAAGAACAGGAATTGCTTCTGAAATTAGAAGATGAAGGATAACAATGGAAGGCAATGCGCATGGTCATTCCAGATATTATATGGTACCTTTGATGAAAATGACTTCTTTTCTGCTGTCCACGGATTCCGAGCCCATGGCCACCATTTGATTTTATTTGTATACTACGGTCATTCCAATCTGAAACTGCGTTGAAAAGGTCGAAATTGTACTGAGCAGCAGCTTATTTCTTAAATGGAAAGTGATTCAGAAACTGAAAGTTTTTTTGGAAGTTCAGATGATGAATCAATTTCATCTGAAAGTGAAATAGACGATTCTATTGCAGATGCAAGAGACTGGTGTGCTGTTAATACTGCTACACCGAGCCCTGCACCCCCAAATTTTCCCTTCACCGGCCATCCAGGATTCAGCTCCCAGGTGGATGATTCATGTGATCCTCTGAGATATTTTTATTTATACTTTGATGAGGCTATAATCTCTTCCATAGTAGATGAAACAAACAGATATGCCTCTCAATTTTTTGAGGAAGCTGAGCTGACACCTTCATCACGGGCTCTTAAATGGAATGAAACAAATAGAAATGAAATGAAAAACTTTTTTGCACTTTTATTACTACAAGGAATAATTCAAGAACCAACAGAAAAGTGGTTTTGGTCACAGAGACCAGTTATAAGCACCCCCTCTGTGGGAAAAGTGATGACTGAACAAAGATTTAGCTTATTAATGAAATTTTTGCATTTTGCAAACAATGAAGAATTTAACAGCAGCAGTCATCCGAAACCCAAACTGAAAAAAGTTTATGAAATTCATAAAAAATTGACTGAAAAATTTAAGAGTGTTTATGTTCCCGAAAGGAACATTGCAGTGGACGAATCAATTATTGCGTATAAGGGATTGCTTGAATGGAAACAGTACATTCCTTCAAAACGAAATCGTTTTGGAATTAAACTTTTTCAACTCTGTGAAGCAGCAAGCGGTTATATATGGAATTCGATAATATATACGGGGAAAAATACGGTATTTAGAGAAGAGTATGAACAGTATGGGCTAGCTACAAAAAGTGTTTTGTCAATTCCAACAGACAATTTCTATACCTCTCCCGAATTAGCAGAAATTCTTATTCAGAAGAAAACCGATTTATGTGGGACTATGAAAAGCAGCGGGAAAGGCTTACCGTCATCTTTTAAAAATGAAAAAATTAAGAAAGGGGAACTAAAAGCATTCCAAAAAGGAAAAATTTGTGTGCTAAAATGGAAGGACAAAAAAGAGATCTGTATGCTGAGTACATGGCACATTGTGGAATTTGTAACAAAAAGAACAAACATAGCGAAAAAACCCCAAGCTGTCGTAGACTATAATATAAATATGGGAGGTGTCGATAAATCTGATCAGTGTTTATCGTATTATAATATTTCGAGGAACCAGCAAAGGAAATACTACAAAAAAATTTTTCGTCACTTACTAAATCAGACTGTGTGGAAAGCATTTGTGATTTATAAAAAATCAGGAGGATCTTTAACGCATGTTGAATTTAGATTAAAACTGATCGAGCGTTTGATCGAAGATAGTGGGATTTCTATGGACAATACAAATCATACGAGAACAAAATCGTCTGAGAATGTAATACGCCTTACAGGTAGACATTTTCCTTCGTATGTTTCAGATTGTGTTATGAACAAAAACACTCGTCGTTCCAGGAATTGTGCTGTTTGTACCCAAAAAGCAAATCATAATGGTAAAAGGATTCGTCGCGAAACGCGATTCCCAGTGTGAGGAATGTGACGTTGGACTCTGTGCAGCACCTTGCTTTAAAATATACCATACAGTTCCGGTAATTTAGAAAATAGCTCTTAAAGCTATTTCTTTTAATAACTCATGTAATATAGAAAAAGCATTTTTTAATTTTAAACATTTTTCAGTTTAAAACTGTAAGAACTGGATAGGAGTTAAGTGGCACTAAATAAGTGTTCGGGGACTTGAGATCTTCAGAAATATTCGCTTTACACATTCCGTACATTTTTTCTATAAGAGAAATTGCACATAATTTTATACTCAGTCTTTGTTATATTATAAAAAATTACACTTTCATCATCCTTTCTAATGAAGCGAACCATGTTTCTAAACTTTTGCTGAAATAATTGAAGTAGCACATTGTTATTATTTGGCAATATGGATACATTCCGTCAAAAATTGACTATATTTTGCATTTATATTTTATTTTTTCCCATAGATTTTGAAAATGTCAAATTTCTGGAATTTATCTTCTTGTTCTTTACCTTACTTTCAGTAATTGCATGTTTTGTTTATTTCTAAGTTTTATTTATAAATATAATACTAAAATTATTATTATGTATTGAAAAATACTGACATCTCTAGTTTTGTCTTGAATATGTATTTCGGAAATCAACTTGCTTTTATTCTTATTTGGAATACAATTAGTGTACGTTCTAAATTTGTGTTTATTTCATGTCTAAATATATGTCTAAATATATGGACATTAAATTTTATATATGTATGTATGTGTGTATTATTTTAGTAAACATTAATTTCTTTTGTCTCGTACCTTACTTTTAAAAGTCTGTTCGGTTTTATGCTAAATTTTAATTAGGTACATGAAAGCTAGATTTAACATTTTCTATAAAAACTGTGTCTTTATATTTATTTATTTGAAGATGAACTGATAATTATTATTAATAAGAATAACACTGCTTTTAATAATTTATGCTGATTTTATTTTCGGAGCATTATATATTGCAATTAATTTCAGTATAATAACCTTTTTATTTTGAATAGCAATTTTTTTGTGGTATTTGGTAATGATTTAAATTTTGATTATTTTCTTAAAAGAATTATCTTTAAATTATTTGAATGAAACTATATTTTATGTGTAAATGTAAGAATAGTTATTTCTTTTACTTAAATGAGCTGGTCATTTTTATTTGCTGGATTAAACCTTTGGAAAAAAAAAGAGAAATTTCAAATTTTTACTAACAAAGGTGCCAGAAATTAAAAATTAAATGCTTATTCAACTTGCAGTTATTTATCATTTTTTTTTTTTTTTTTTTTTTTTTTTACTTTATGGGTTCCAAGTTTGATTTATGTGTGAACTTCACATAAATATTTTTTTTCACAGCTCATTTATGTTTGCTTCCTGTTGCGTATAAATTTCATATTTATAAACTTAATAATACTGTGCTCCAAAGAAAAATATTCGAATGGTTGACTTTATTACAGTTCTGTCTCCTAAATTTTTAAATTATGTGCATTAACTATCTTCGTTGCTGAGTGTCATAAAGTAAAGTTGCAATTTACATTATCTTCTGCAGTGATCCTATTTAATTATCAATTAGAATCTGCTTTCAAGTGTAATTTTTATGTTTGTTTCACAGATTAATTATTGATTGTTAAAATTATTTTAAACATTTTCGTATTCGAGCAGGCATAGTTCTGCATATTCACTAAAGGGGTTTTCAATACATATTTAACAAAATTAAGTTAAATTAAAATAAACCAATGCGAAAATTTTCGGATGTATAGAAACGGAAGCCCATTTTGTAGTTTTCCATTTGTTTATTAAACTATTCCTTCCTAAGTTTGTTTCATGTATGTCTTTTTGTTTAATAATAGTAAGAAAAAAAGGTTTTTCTTTCCTTCCCTCTAAGTAAATGATGTTATTCATTTTTCTTTGTTGAATATAAGCAGAAGAAAATTTAACAAACGAAAAATCTTTATTGGGAAAACCTATTTCTTACAGTCTAACTAAAAAGAGATAAAGTAACAGATGCAATAATTATTTTGTATGATTTAGAAGACTGTCTAAGACCTTTCCTAATTCTGATAGGAATACGCTTTCATAATAGTTACGAGTTCACATATATATATGTGTAAGAAATGCTTTGTATTTCTTACAGTGTAAAATAATTTTATACTAAGTTCTTTTGAGATTGATGTAACTAACGCTGAAGACTGCGAATAATAATTAAACGGGGAAAAAAAAAAGGTTATATTTAAAAAAAAAAAAAAAAAAAAAGAGCTACATATCTAAGTATACTACCAAGTAAGTATGTTAACAAAATTGAAGAAAACAAAGGGTTAATTATGCTTCATAAACCGTGGTCATACAATTAATTTCAATTCTAGAGTGTACCTTAGAATCTATAATAAGTATCCATATCTATGAAATTCTCAATATTTTTCGAAAGTGGATTTTCGTAAGAAAAAATATGCTAAGTTAAATATGCAAAGATTTGTATAGAAGGAAGCACTTTGTTTCTTTTAGAGAAAAAACTTAGTTTTTCTAAATTATTATTACAATGTATAAAAAGTAGTTCATGTTTATGAGACAGAACGTCTGAATTCCCCATTTTTTCCTCCGTTGCATACTTTTCTTTTCATAAACTTTTATTTAGCTCACTCTTGGTATCTGTTGCGATGGTTAAAACTTTGTCAACGATATTTCCTGATAAGCTATCCGAATTCATACCTTGTTTGCATCCTGTTTATACATGACAATACATTACGATGAAGTGGTTTTTTAAAAATTTGACTCAGATGTTTTTAATTTAATTTGTAAATGATTTTTTGCACATACCTTCGTTTAACAAAAAAATTAAAACTCATAATTTTACTGTTGGTACAATCGGATAGAGCCGACAAATTTTTTAATTGAAATTTATATAAGATTTTAAGGTATTTTCTAATTTTTTGATAAAATCGCTGAATTCTTTTTACCATCTGAAGCAACAGAATTTTTCGAAACAAAAAAATAATTATTAATTTTCAAAAAATGGTTTTCCAGTTGAATAATTAAATTGAAAACTTGTCATTGAGAATAAAAGGATAAAAATTTAAAAAGAGAGAGAGAGCTCTTAAAAAATTATCTTTGATTTGAAACTCATAAAATAATTAATGAACTAAAAGGAAAATATATTTTATTATATGGTTAACGGGAAAGACAGATTAACTAATTTTCCTTACAAAATTCATCTGCGATGTTATATCGCGAACAACAAAAGCATGGGTACCTACACAATGAAATCGAATTGCATAATCAGAACTATCAGAACTTTATAAATTTACCAAGGGCGTCCCATGCTTTTATTATTCATGAGTTATAATTGTAGATGAATTTTGTATAGAGAATTCTAAAATCGCTTGTTCTTGAACTTTTCGAAGCGAGGAGCTTAAAGGAATTCTAAATACCCTCGTGCGGATTCGAACTCCTGCCCTCCCGCATACGTGTCGAGCGTGCTCCCAATTACACTACGAAGGCATGGCGAAGGGACGGAGAAAATACCTTATGAACTATTTAATAAACTACTTTTCTCCTTTTAGTGAGTTAATATTTTTATGAATTTTTTACAAAAGCGCCTTTATAAAATCCCTTTTTGATTTCTCCATACTAAAGTCATACTGGAAAAATAAAAATGAATTATTTGTTTTGGCATAAGACTGGCAAATTAATACAAGATATTCAAACTGAAAAATTAATATGGCATTGGTTATGCAAATTTGCATCCTAATCACTGAATGAACATTGAATAAAACTCGATAATCTTATAATAACGGGTTGATAGAATTAAGGCCAGTCCTATTTATTATATATGATATTCTAAAAGCAAAATTAACTAAAGAGTGAGTGAGTGAGTGAGAGATTATGGCGCAAAACCAAAGATGATTATAGTGCGCCAAACACGTGATGGGGTGAGTACAATTGATGAAATTAAAATACAATAAATAAAAACAAGTAGACAAATGTATCAAATCCAGAGGATGAAGTCATATAAGAACAAGTTAAAACCACACATTTAAAATTCAAGATACAATCTTTAAAACAAATTAGATTAGGTGATAAAAGCCAGTTTCTTTCAAATAATAAAATAAATTACAATTGACCTCTCTTCCGATTAAACGGTCGAGAGGTAAGTCACAGCTATTAAAATACTTCTGACGAAGCTTATTAAAATATGGACACTCAATTAAAATATGACGAACAGATAAACAAACATTACAATTAAAACACACAGGCTCATTTTCAGCTTTGAGAAGATAGTTATGTGTGACTCTAGTGTGACCAATTCTGAGGCGAGTCAAAAGAACTTCCTCCTTACGATTTTTGGTTGATTCCCAATGCTCAATTCTAAGTTTTACATGTCTTAACTTGTTTTGAAGCTCAACATCCCAAATTTGCTGCCATTTTTTCCGGACCTTTCCTTTGATGACATTGCAGATATCTATCTCTAAAAGGGATAAGGCGACTGGACTGTTCAACAGCAGATTTGGCTGCGATATCTGCAAGCTCATTTCCCTTTATTCCAGCATGTCCAGGAACCCAGCAGTACAGGACTTCATAACCTCGAATCGTTAAACTTATATGAATTTTCAGAACGTCCACTACCACAGGATTCTGAGTGTTGGGAAAAGCTTCCAAGGATTTAAGAGCACCATACGATTCTGTGTACACTATGAACTTTTTGTGGCAGAGCTTTGAGATGTACAAAAGACCATAATATATTGCAGTCAGTTCAGATGTTAGGACTGAGAAAGCATGGTGCAGGCATCTGCACTCTATGTAATTTTCAAATACAAAAGCCATCCCGACATGATCATTTGACTTTGAACCGTCTGTGTATATCGGATAATAACTGCTATATTTGTGCCTGTGCTCAGCGAAGAGTTGTCTGTAAACGATCTCGTTAGTGCTCGCCTTTACGTGATGTTTGAAAATATCGAGAAGCTGGATACGTGCATTTTCCCAAGGTGGAATTTCAAAATTCTGTACTGCTTGAGGGCACATATCGGAGAGGGAAAGTTCCTCTATGACAGGGCGAACTCTTAAAGGAAAAGTAGGAACACAGGATGGACGTGTTTCATATAATGTGTTACACTCATTATCGAGTAAGCACAGCTTATTGGGATGTTCAGGTTGGGATAAGATATTAAAATATTGTAAAAGGGACAATTGCTCACGCCTCAGATAAAGTGATGGTTCGTTAGAGTCAACGTATAGGCTCTGTACAGGAGAAGTCCTGAAAGCTCCTGAACAAATCCGCAAACCTTGATGGTGAACAGGATCCAGTTTTAACAAAACAGATGAGCGAGCAGATCCATAAACAACTGAGCCATAGTCCAGTCTAGAGCGGATAAGCGCTCTGTAAATGCGAAGCATGGAGCAACGCTCTGCACCCCAGGAGGTGTTCGCCAACACTTTTAAAATATTTAGTGTTTTGAGACACTTCTTTCTCAGGTTTAAAACATGAGAAAGGAAAGTCAATTTCTGGTCGAACGTCACTCCTAAAAATTTCACTTCGGGCGCAACTGGAATAATTGTACCATTTAGATATAACTCAGGTTCAGAATGGAGACCTCGCTTCCTACAAAAGTGCACGCACACAGTTTTCTGTTTCGAAAAAGTAAATCCCTGTTTGTCTGACCATTCTTGGATCTTATTCAGAGGCATCTGCAATTGCCTCTCTATGTATCTCATGTCTGCTCCTCGACAGCTAATCTGTAAGTCATCTACATATAGTGATCCCAAGATGGTGGAAGGAAGTTCTTTTAGTACTCAGTTTATTTTTAAACTAAACAGGGTTACACTAAGCACACAGCCTTGAGGCACACCCTCTTCCTGTTGAAAAACATCCGAAAAAACAGAGCCAATTCTTACTTGAAAAGTTCTAGTGTTCAAGAAATTTTGAATGAAAATTGGTAGGTTGCCGCGCAAGCCACTCTCGTGAAGATCCCGGAGTATACCGTATCTCCATGCCTTATCATAAGCTTTTTCAATGTCGAAGAATATCGAGACAAGGTGGCTTCTTCTTACAAATGCTTTTCGAATAGTCTCTAAGAGGAGCATGTTATCTACGGTTGTTCTCCCTTTTCGAAAACCACTTTGATAACGCGATATAATATTATTCTTTTCCAAGAAGTAGACTAGGCGGCTGTTTACCATCTTTTCAAACAGTTTGCATAAGCAACTGTTAAGTGCAATTGGCCGATAGTTGGCGGGATTTCTCGGGTCTTTCCCTGGCTTAGTAATAGGAATGACAACAGCTCTCCTCCATGCACTGGGAAAAATGAACTCCTTCCACACTCTATTATAAAGAGCGAGAAGGGCAGTCAGTGACTTATTGGACAAATGCTTTAGCATTTCGTAATTTATGCCATCAAAACCCGGAGAAGACTTATGTGTCTGCAATAAAGCTCTCTTTAATTCCAGCATTGTAAATTCTCTATTGTAAGACTCAGATTTGGTAGAGTTGAATGCGATGGGATTTATTTCAGAGTGCGGCTTGATAGAGAGAAATGCAGGTGAATAGTTTCTGCTGGAAGAGACGGCAGCAAATGTCTCACCAATAGTATTTGCAATTTCTTCTATGGAGCTAATCACTCGGGCATCTTTTTCCAAAAAGGAAAGTGAGTGGTCTTTATATATGCCGCATGCTTTTCGAACTCTTTCCCAAACCCGCTTACTAGGCGTGGAGGATGTTATTGACGAGACATATGAAATCAGGAATCCCTCTGGCTCTGCCTTCTTACTTTTCGTGCATTTGCTTTGGCTCTTTTAAAGGCTATGAGGTTTCGCAGAGTCGGATATCTACGAAAAATACCCCATGCTTTTTTCTGTTTTTTCAGTGCTTCATGACAGTCGCGATTCCACCACGGTTTCGAATATTTTAGTATTTTTCCTGATGTTCTAGGAATCGAAAGCATAGCTGCCTGAATAATAGTATTAGTAACAGCTTCCACAGCGTCATCGATATGCACATCTTCTACCATTTCCTCTGTGAGCTCTGCGGAGGAAGAGAAGAGTTCCCAGTCTGCCCTGTCCAGTATAAACCGAAGGAGTCTCGACATGGGGTTTGCTCCTCTTCGTGCAAGAGATACAAAAATGGGATAATGATCGCTGTTGTACAGGTCATTTCCGACACTAAAAGTGCAAAAAGGCAACAGAGACGGTGAACAGATGGCAAGGTCGAAAGCGTGGAATGTCCTTGAAGGCTCATGGAAGTAAGTATCCTGCCCATTATTCAGGAGACAAAGGCTATGATCTTCGATCATCTGCTCAATTTGTCTTCCTCGGCAATTTGTATCTTTACTACCCCGGAGCGAAGTATGGCCGTTAAAATCTCCTATTATGATGAAAGGCTCAGGCAGCTGCTCTAGAACACCATTTAAATCTTGCTGATCAATATGCTCATTTGGAGACAAATACAGAGAAACGACTGTAACAACAATATCAAAATTTGTTTGAGTAGCGACAACTTGGAGGGATGTCGTCAAAGAAAGCACATTTGAGGGATAATCCAGTGAGGTGAGGAGACCTACACCTCCACTGGCACACTCACCTGCAAGGTTATCTTTCCTGACGAAGGAAAACCTCCGAAGTTTTGCCTGTTCTGGTTTTAGATTTGTTTCCTGTACTGCGAAGCATACAGGATGATAAGCATTAATTATGGCTTTGATGTCGAGCAAATTTCGGTGGAAACCGCGACAGTTCCATGAGACGAGGGTGGCCATTATGTCTGGTTTTTGTTCTTTCTGTGCTCTTGTTTGGTTTTTCGTGGAAGTAGATGCCTGGGAAATTCTAAACCCTCCTCTACTTCCATAGTGTCTGAATCCGCAGATTCAGAAATCATTTCGTGAAAAGAGCTATTGCTGGAACTTCTATTTTTATTTGATACTTTTTTAGTGGCAGTTTTGGGTTTACTTTGAATGACTGTTTCTTTATTTTGTATTAAATGAGTTGACTTTTTTGTTTTCTTGGTGGATGTTGTCGGTTGGGTTTTATTTGGTTTAGTCTGCGTGCCTATTGATGTTTGGGTGGCAATGCTACGTGTTGTTTTAACTGCACTGGCATAAGATTTGTTTGATTGGAGCTGTGTGCTTTGAACTAGTTTCCTGGCTTCAGCATACGAGATGTTCCTGGTAACTTTAAGAGTCTGTACTTCTTTTCCGGATTTCCATTTTGGGCACAGGCGTGAAAATGCTGGGTGCTGACCCTTGCAATTTATACACGAAGGCGCAGCGGTACAATTTTCGGAATCGTGGCCAATCTGTGAGCATCGGGCGCATGTGAGGCTGCCACGACAAGACGTCTTAGAATGGCCGAAACGCTGGCATTGGAAACATCGCATAGGGTTTGGAATATAAGGTCTTACAGGAATATTTAGATATCCGGCCTTAATATTCTTAGGCAGATCAGGCGTGTTGAAGGTCAGGATCACGTGTTTCGTGTCTATCAACTTACCTTCTTTACGCATCTTGATCCGCCTTACACCGCAGACATTTTGTTCGGATAACTCAGAAGCGATCTCTTCTTCAGAAACATACAGAAGGTCGAATTCTGAGATTACACCCCGACAATAGTTCAGTGACATATGTGGTGTTACATTGACATTCGCTTGCCCAAGTTTAGTTATCTGAAGTAATGAAGCAGACTGGGTGGCTGAGTTTGTATCAATAAGCAAGTCTCCGGAGCGGAGACGCTTTATATTTCTCGGCTCACCAATACAAGACTGGATGTATTTGTTAATCATGAAAGGAGACATCTTATGCATTTCGCCAGAAGGACTAGAGATTACTAGGAAACGGGGACTATTGTTATGATTTTTTTTATTTGCATCTGTCCGTAATTTTTTTGCAGAATTTTCAGAACTAGGATGAGCGACAGGTTGAGTGACTGGTTTAGTAGGAGACGTTTCAGAACTACGTTGAATGATTGGTTTATTAGTAGACGTTTCAGAACTAGGTTGATTCACTGGTTTAGTAGGAGATGTTTCAGAACTAGGTTGAATGATTGGTTTAGTAGTAGACGTTTCAGAATTAGGTTGAGAGACTGGAGTGACTTCAAAATCTTTTAATAAAAAAATATGTGAATTTGCCATATTGAAAATAGAAAAGATTCGGGTCCGACGGCCCCGCCCACCACGGAGCCCAACAAGGGAACACAGATTCCTGTGTTAGGGCTAGCCGGACCTATACGCAAACTGAAGCCCCACAGTCGGCTTTCCCGAAAGCAGGTACTCCCGAGGGCTTGACCCCAAGCCACTGACACAAGGACTAGTAACCAGCCGATTGACACCCGTGAGGACGACTAAGGTGCCTCCCGTTTAGCTGAAGCAGAGGCCAAAGCAGTGTGTTGGGGACAGTACCTCGCCCCTCAACTACCAGGACCCTCCTTTCCAGCGACACGGGTCTCCACGCACGGCAAACACGTGGGCAGTTTTCTCGCCACTCGAAGACTAGAGACAAGAGCTGCTCCAGTCTCTCGTGACGAGCCCCAAACTCCGTAGAGAGAAACCACGAGGGAGAAGGGAAAGGATAAAGTTCCAGCTAAGAGAAGAGGAGACGGAAAAGAGGAAAGATCACTGGGGCTCCAGGATCGTGACACCCGTCTCATCAAGAAGATGATCCCCTGAAGGTCTAGGGTACCTCGGGATTGCCACACCCGTACTCACAAAAGTGAGCCCCCTGAGGGTCAAAATTAACTAAAGAAATGTAATAATAATTATGAGCGCAGAAAATGAATTTTTTTAAATTTATGAAGTAGGCATCAAAATTAAATTCCTTCTTAACCTGATTCCTTCTTAATTCTTCCCTGCTGATGTTGCTCTTAAGCAACATTATTAAATAAATAAATTAAATCTCCCTAACCACACGAACATGTGCGCCTCGAAATCCGACTTTTGAATTTCGAACTTGTTTTTTTTTTTATTTATTTATTTTTTAATTTATTCATAATTTATGGGAATTTAAGGAGCTTTTGAATAGGAACTCAGTGATTTAAATTTGATGTTTTAAATTTGCTCAGAAAGCGGAACTTTGTTCAGATAATTCAAGTCGGTTGCCAATTTGGAAAATCGCAATATAGTATTTATCTTTCAGATTGAACCGCATTGTGGGAACACAGCGGCACCTAGAATCATCAGATTTTATTAGACACACACAGTGCTGTGCTCGAACATCCTCGGTTCGAAGCCCGAATTTTGAATTTCGATTTTATTTTTATTTATTTATTATTTTGTGTGAATTTAAGGATTTTAATTAAAAATTAAGCAGTTAAAATCTTTGTTTTGTCAGTGAGCAAAACGTAAGATTTTTTAAACGCATATATTTCAAATTTCAGAAAAGTCAGCGATAAAAAAGGAGCGTGATGCCACTCGGCAAAATTCCAAAATTTCGAATGTAATCAACAAACTCAACGATCTAAAATAAATGTATTGCCACTGTCCGAATTAAAATATTTTTATCTTCCACACGGCAGTGTATTGCCATTCAGCAAATCGTAAGATAGTTTTTAATTTTTTTTTTCAAAATTTGTTCTTTTTTTTAATTAGCAGACTAAGCAACTGAAAAGCAATAAAGCATATTCGTTTTAATTATTATTAATCATTAGCTGGAGCCAAGAAATTGCATTAGCTAGATTTATTAAAATCGTATATACTTTTTTCTTTTTTTACAATTACCATTTCAGGAGTCTGGTCGCGCAAGCGACTAGTTCTGTAATACATTCATCGATACCGATACATTTGCTCGGAAATTCATTTGGCATCTCGATCTTAAATGCTCACGTGCATATAGTTTTACCTTTTAGAGTGCCTCAGTTTTAATAGCAGAGATTAAACCGCTTTAGTTGTAACAAAACTGATTGTTTCGTATTTTGAACTTTTACTTTTCCAATGTTTTCATTACTTGTGTATTGTTAACAATGCATTATTAACAGAAGTGTTCTAATGAGCCAAGTAGACGTCATTCAGATCATTTTAATGTGAATATAATAAAGAAATAAAATGATGGGAAAGAAAAATGCAATGATTATAATTTACATTTCAAGTATCGAAATGATCTGCGTTTCGCACTGCAATTAACAAACTGGAGAGAGAGCAAGAAATATAATAATTATCTTACTGCCAATATTGAAAACTACAGTTATCCGAAATGTTTGATCTTCTTTCTAGCCTAATACCGAAAATTAAACTTATTAACTCATTCATATGTTTGTAATTTTTTCTTTGATATAAATAATATAAGGAATAAAATACATAATATACAATTTTAGCAAACTTTGTATTTTGTTCTTAAAATGAGTACTATATATCAATAGAATTATTGCCTCTGTTTAACGAATAATTGAACCCCGCAAGTAACCGAACGATAAAGACTACTCAATACTGATAGGTTGATTAAGGTTCGAACCCAAGTGAACGGGATGGCTGTATCACAGGTGTTTTGACAGCTTTCTTCCATGTGCAACGGGGATATGAGCCAATTTTCCTTCGAACGCTCTTCACGAAGGCATCCCTCGTGTGCTATGCTTATTCAAATAGTCTGTTTTTAGTTTAACAGACATAAATTATGCTTTTTGTTATGTGCAAAGAAAGGAGCCTGTTTAAGTTTAGCTCTTGGGAGTGGGAGGGAGATTATTTCTTTATTCCTAACTCAGCCAGCCATACGAACAAAAATTAATTTTCCCTCTTTTAGTTGAAGTAAACACAGGTTGCGAGTTTTGATGAATAAAAGTGGTTTGACATTTCAGTTTTTCCACAGAATGCCTGTTTTCTATTTTATTTTATGGAAATTAAAATATTTCATTTTCTTAGGTGTAAAACCGTAATTGAGAAAAACATTCTAGAAACAAAAAGATTAGGAAGCAAACCTGTTGCCCAAGATGTTCAGATAGATTATGTTCACATTATTTCGGGTATTCGAAGTTCTGTTGAAAAGCTTATTTCTAGTTGAAAGCATGTTTTATATAATTTCTAATATTCACATTTATATTGACACATAAATAAAAATAACACATAACGGAATGAAGGTGAATCTAATCATAAACTGTTATGCCCAATTTTGTTAAAACATTCGTTATCATTTGCAAAATTTTAGTGCAAACATAATTTTTTTCTTTTCATATTTTAAAACTTTCACCATTCGTACCCTTCAAGATAATTCCATATTATTGTACTGAAAAATTAAATTTAAGAAAGTAATGAATTCTGGAAAATAATCTTACTTTAATGAAGTATAAAACTAATAAATGCATATGGAAATATGTGGAAATAAATTCTATTTTTCTAATTAAAAAATATTGCATTTTATTGAATATTAAAAGCCAAGTTATCTGTATAAATATTTAAAAGATTTTATGTTTCTGCATTAGGTAACTACGTTGAAAGTAAAACTGAAAGACAATATTCAGTAAAAATATATATCACCTCTACTTATATTTTGAATAATTTGAAAAATAATTTCAACTTTCCGATTCAAAATACAAAACTCACATTCCATAAAGAGGCCCATCAGCGGCCGAGCGGTAAAGTCTCTGAACATTGGTAATTCGTCTAGAGGTTCGAATCCCATGAACGGGGCTGGCTGCACGAGCGTTTTCGTCGTTTTCCCCATGTGTAACGGTGTAAAGAAGCCAGTTTCCCTTAGAAATTTCTCCACGAAGGCATCCCTTCCCTTAGGCAGATAATTCTCGAGGCTTTGCCATAACCACATAAGCCAAATGTTCCATAAAGCTGGCACACCAGCGGTTCAGTGACTGAGCACTGGTAGTTCGATAGGGTTCGAAACGCGGTGAAAGGGCTGGCTGCATGGGCGATTTCGCGGTTTTCTCATATATCATTTGTGTCTGATCCAGTTTTGCTTAGAAAGTCCTCCTTGAAGGCATCTGTTCACTTCAGACAGCCCTCGAGTGATTTGAACGAAATTAAATAAAATTATAAAAAATAAGCATTAAAAGCTTCTGTATTTTCTAATTTAGAAATATTAATTTTGTAGAGGGAAGAAATTTGGAAATTAAATTTGTGTGCTCTCTGAGAATCGAATCAGAGACTCTCTAGTTGCTACTTACAGGTGGAGAACGTTACACCGAAAGGACGTATGAGAGAAATTTGGTAATTTTTTAAAATTGTTATTATTTCAGTTATTGAATTTAAAGAACCGGGACTGCGAGTCTAGGCCATAAAAAATATATGAATCAATCCATCAAAATTCGATTTTTTTTTCATTAACGCTCTTATAATTTTTCAACACCAAGATTTCTAAGAGCAACTGTTTATATTTGCTCTTAGCCCCCTCCCACGCCGAAAATAATAAGTAATAAAATTGTAAAACATACTCATATTTTATTAAATTTGAAAGAGAACAATATCGTTATGGCATACTTAATAAACCTGCTGCTTTCCTTACTTACCGCTATACACAAAAGCGGAAAACGGAGTGACCAAAACCATAGACGTATGTGATTATGATTAGGAAATAAACAAGTTTTTTTACTTCATATTCAGTTAATTAGTTCGGTCATGATATCAAGTAAATTGAGAAATATTATTTACATTCGCAATTTCAGATAAACTCTGAAAAAACACCCAAAGTTGCAAATAAAATAAGAAATTTTCGAAGTGTCCAAGATAATTTACTTTAAAAAAAGGGAAAACATAACATAGCGAAAATAATTTTTTTTCAGTAAGAAAATATTCCTTCTGTCTAGGGAATCAAACGTATATAAGAGGTAAATTAATAAATAACTAAAAGTGAAGGGTATTAGAAATGCAAAAATATCTTGATATTACGGGCGTATGCACATAAATTGTCCATAAAAATTTAAATATATATATATAAACACGCACGCACATCTACATACATAGTACATAAAAATGCAGGTTTATAAACAGGAAAAGAAAATTAAACAGTTACAATTCTTTTCATTTAATGTCTTGATTTCAGGTTTCCGCAAATATTTCATTTGGTAACACAGTCCGTAACTAAAGCGAACAATTACTGCTACAAGTCGGATCGCTTTCCAAACACTTGAAAACTCCTGAAGGGCAACGTTCTGACAGTGATTGGTACTTTTTACAGCGGAAACTAATCAGTCTATCTGATCATTCATTCTCTGCAGGTGTGTGTTTGTGTGTGTGTGTGGGGGGGGGGGTTGAGAAAACTGCTTAACGCTTTTGGTGAGTTCTGTGAAAGTGGTGTGGTGGTGTATTGAGAATACGGCAAAGCACACTAGGGTTATCTGCCTAAGGGAGGGATGCATTTCGTGGAGGACTTTCTAAGGGAAATTGGCTCTAGAGTTCTGTGAAAGAGAGGTCTAACAATTTTCAAAAGCTTTGGTGACAAAGCTGCTAACGCTTTAGGAAACAACACGTCTAGAGAGTCAGAACCTTCGGAGGGTTAAAGAACTTTTAGGTACTAGTACTGCAAATCGTCTGTATGACGCCAGGGCAGACTCTTGGCTATAAAAATGTAATTGCGCAAAATACTATTTTTGGTTGGGTTGTATCGGGCAGAATTAAAACAGAAGGCAATACTCCGCATCCCATTGGTGTTAATCGCATTAGTTTACATACTGAGGATAACTTTGATGCAACACTTAAGCGTTTTTGGGAGTTGGAAGAATTAACGTTCCAAAATCAGAGTTTTGTGAGAATCATTTTAAAGAAAACTATCGCGTAAACGAAAACGGCAGATTTGGCGTCCGACTGCCCATTTTCAGTGAAGCTGAAGAGTTAGGCGACTCCAAACCTTTGGCTATTTTCCGTCTTCTATCCATGGAAAGTAAATTTGATTTAGATAAAGAACTTGGTACGCAATACAAGGAGTTCATGCAAAAATACGAAATTTTAAATCATATGGTTCCAGTTGTTCAGACTGAAGAAATAATCAAGTATATTATCTACCGCACCATGCTGTTCATAAATCCAGTAGCTCTACCACTAAACTTCATGTATTTGACGAATCACGTAAACCTAAAAATTCAGTTTCTTTTAACTCTGTTTTAGGGGTCGGTGCAACACTACAACGAGATACATTTTCAATATTGCTCAAGTAGATAATGAGGATGAATATTTACAAAGAATTATTTGGAGAGAATCTGTTAGTTCAAAAATGCAGACATATAAATTCTGTACAGTTGCTTATGGCACTGCATCTGCAACATTTTTAGCAACACTCTGTTTGTGGCAAATTGCTTTGGATGCAGAACAGGATCACCCTCATGTATCTTCCGTTCTTAAAAATGATTTAATAATAGATGATTGTTTATTTGGATTAAACAGTTTACAGGAAGCAGTTGACCTATGTTCTAAGCTTTCACAGCTATTAGAGAAATGTAGATTCAGTTTAAGGAAATGGAGATCAAACTGTTCTAAGCTTCTCGAAAATTTATCCATTGATAATCATGAAGAAGGTGACCTGGAAGTTCCCTAAGATGAATGTGCAAAAACTTTACGGCTGTTTTGGAACTCTACAGAAGATGTATTTTTATTTAACATTTCTATGGATTTCAGGACTGAAATTACTAAAAGAAGGTTCATTTCTCAATCTTCTAAAATATTTGATTCTCTTGGCTTGCTATCACCATGTACAGTCAAGTTGAAAATGTTTTGTCAGCAGTTGTGGTTTATAAAACTTGACTGGGATGCCTCACTGCCTAAAGAATAGGAAGGGAAGTTGCAGCGACTTCAAGAAAATCTTAAGGTTCTCAGAAATGTTAAAATTTCGAGGTGGCTTCAAACTACGTCTAACCACATCTATCTTCATGGTTTTTGTGACGCGTCAGAATCTGCTTACGCTGCTGTCATGTATTGTGTTTAACCAACATCTCACGATTTGGTGGTTGCTAAAACCAAAGTTGCTCCTATTAAACAAGTGTCCATACCTAGACTGCATTGCTCCTTGCCAGATTAATCACTTTTGATTAATCTCGCAAAGCGTTCTCCAGCACTGAAATTTCCTTTCACGCTTGGACTGTCTCTAAGGTTGTTCTCTGTTGGTTAGTAGCTCATCCTCGAAAATGGAAGCCTTTTGTAGCAAACACGACTTCAGAAATATTAGATACTATTTTCTATCAACAGTGGAGCTATATTTCGTCGAAACAGAATCCTGCCGATCTTCTTTCTAGAGGAATCGATCATAAACGTCTATCGAACATATCCCTATGGTGGCATGGACCATCATTCTTAGCGTTCGAGAGTTCAAAGTGGCCTCTACAATGTTCTGTCAGTGATAAGACCAATAGTGATGTAACTGTCTTAGCTGAACAAAGGAAAAAATCAATCTTTTTGTACAACAGCTTATTTGACTAATGACACTCTGGATAATTTATTTCAGAATCTTTCTTCTTCATCTAAAATAGTTAATGTAATTTCTTTTGCTTAAGATTTATTTCTAGGTGCAAAGAACGGGTCTTTGGTTCTGAAGATAATAGGTTAAAAAATCCTGCAGTAGCACCTTCATCTAATGAAAGGCAAGCAGCTATGAAGTTGATCATTAAATGGATCCAGTTTGTGCACTTCCATAAAGATATAAAGGATCTCAAAAATAATTTATCTTCTAAAAGTGTTCATCAAGTTCTAAAAGAGTTTTAAGCTCACTTTTTCCTTTTCTAGATGATGATGGTGTTTTACGGGTGGGAGGTCGGCTGCAAAATTCTGACTTAGCATTCAATGCTAAACATCCCATAATTATCCCAGGTCAACACAGGATTGCCTTGTTAAACAATATGATGTAACTTATATGCATGCAGGTCCCAGTTTACTAGCTAACATTTTAAAGCAAAACTATTGGATTGTAAACGGTAAGAAACTTATTCAGTCTTTTATCCATAAATGTATTGTTTGTCACAGATATAAATTGTCATCTAATAATCAATTAATTGGAAACTTATGAAAACAAAGAGTAACACTTGAGAGACCATTTTTTTAGCACAGGTATTGATTATGCCAATCCTGTAATTTTGAAACGTTACAAAGGTCGTTGCTTAAAGACCACTAGAGGTTATATAGCTTTGTTTGTATGTCTAGCTACCAAAGCTTACCATATTGAGGTAGTTAGCGACTTAACTGCAGATTTGCTGCTTCTAGACGATTTGTATCAAGGCGTGGTACACCTCGATACATATTTTGCAGTCTGGATTTCTTTTTCCGATTTCCATTTTGGGCACAACCGAGGAAATGCTGGGTGGTCACCCTTACAATTTATACACAAAGGAGCACCGGTACAATTATCAGAATCGTGGCCAATCTGTGAGCATCGGGCGCATGTGAGGCTGCCACGACAAGACGTCTTAGAATGGCCGAAACGCTGGAATTGGAAACATTGCATATTGTTTGGAGATTTAGATATCCGGCCTTAATATTCTTAGGCAGATCAGGCGTGTTGAAGGTAAGGATCACGTGTTTCGTGTTTATCAACTTCCCAGGCAGCATGCATTCGTAAATTGCACGAGAAAAATACGTGCAATTTACGAATGGCCTTTCGTATAAAAAAACGTTCAAGTTGAACGTAAAAATATCATAAAAAGTGTCCAGTGGCAATTACTATTTATTTACGTATATTTTTACGTTATACTATACATAAATTTTACGTAAAATTTAGGTATATTTAAGTGAGAGAGTGCTGTTCATTCGCAACTTTTAAATGTAATATACGTAAATTTCAGGGATTTACGTATATTTTTAGTAAAAATTTACATATATTTATCGCATATACGTAAATCTCAACTTTTTGCTTCACGTATGCATATATATTTAGTAAAAATTTACGTAAATTTCCCCGATTTTTCCCCGATAAACGTACGTATTAGGTAAAAATTAAGGTAGATATTCCCCGTATTTTATGGTAAAAACGTATATATTTGATAGAAATTAACGTATATATTTACCGTATTTTACGGTAAAAAAACGTATATATTTGATAGAAATTAACGTATATATTTCCCGTATTTTACGGTACAAAAACGTATATATTTGATAGTTATTGACCTAAATCTTCCCTATGCTTTCTTTGCATATGCGAATGACTGGTAAAAATTTAATCCGATGTGTTCTCCACTTTACTGTGTATAAATGCACATTTTTTGGTAAAAAATTTGCATAAATCTCCAATTACCTTTTCACTGCTTTTTTCGTAAAATGTACTTATTTTAATCTCATATTTTTTATATAAATGTATGCAAAAACTTTCTGTATGCTATGATTAAAAGGTAAAATGTCATTTTTATATCAAATTCTTACATATCTGCCTTTTAGTTATGTACAGCAATATGGAATATATATAACTGGAAAATTTAAATGCACTAGTAAATGGGAAAAAAAAAAAAAAAAAAAAAAAAATTCTATTCAAAAATTACATAACACTTAAAGGCTGAAAATCGCTTTTAATATTTCATTTTAAAGCGACTACAAAATATGCAATAAATTTCATAAACATCCAATTCTATGTTTTAAATCAATTAATGCTATCATTCATTTACATTTTTGTTTACTAAATTCATTTCATAAATTAAAATTTAGTAAACAACTGTAGCAAACAGTTGTTTACTAAATAACACTTTAAATAAATTATTTGCTTTTCTGAAGCACATCCGAAGGACAAATTAGTGATGTAATACACTCAGTGATAGTAGTACTGCGTGATTGTCACATACTGTAGTGATTTGTGTGAAAGTGTGTATTGTGCCATAGCAAGTGTGTTTTAGCAAACACATTGTCATATTGGTGGTAGTAGTTTTATGGCGCAAAGCTCAATAGGCCATATGCGCCAAACACAGGATTCTTTTTTTAACATACAAACTAAAGGAACAAAAAATAAAAAGACAACAGCACACTTTAAAAATCGAGGCAAGTAAAAAGATATTTAAATGATGGGATGAAAATGCTGATTATAACTTTGATAATGAGAGATGCAGTATAGATATAAAATCCTAAAACATCTGATTAATTAAAATTCCAACATAAAATCTCAGGACAAAAATCAAATTAAATAATAGAAACCTGTTTCCTTGAGGTAGTGAAACAAATTATTATTGACCTCTCTTCCGATTAAACGGTCGAGAGGCAGGTCGCAGCTTTTAAAATACATCTCACGAAGATTATTAAAATATGAACATTCAATTAAAATGTGATAAACTGAAAGACAAACATTACAAGTTGCACAAATAGGCTCGTTCTCAGCTTTCAGAAGGTAGTTATGTGTCACTCTACTGTGACCAATTCTAAGGCGAGTCAAAAGAACTTCCTCCCTGCGATTGCTAGTAGTATCCCAATGCTCTATTTTAGGCTTCACGCTTCTCAACTTGTTATGAAGTTGAAGGTCCCAAAGTTGCTGTCATTTCTTTCGGATCTTCTCTTTTATGACACAACGGATATCTTTAAAAGGGATGAGGCGACCGGACATTTCAACAGCAGATTTCGCTGCGATGTCCGCCAGCTCATTGCCCTTTATTCCTGTATGTCCGGGGACCCAGCAGTACAGAAGTTCAAATCCACGACATGTCAATTTAATATTCAACTTGAGAACATCCACTATCACAGGATTCTCAGTGCTAGAAAAGGATTCTAAAGCTTTCAATGCACTGTAGGAGTCCGTATATACAATGAATTTTCGATGGTGCAGCGTTGAGATGTACAAAAGCGCATAATATATGGCAGTCAGTTCGGAGGTTAAGACAGAGGAAGTGCCTTCCATGTCGTCACCAATTATAAATGACATGCCAACATGGCAAGCTGACTTAGAGCCATCCGTATATATGGGAACATAACTCCTGTAACTCTGCCTGTGATCAGCAAAAATTTGTCTGTAGATGCTCTCATCAGTAGTTGTTTTTCCGTAATTGTGGAAAATGTCAAGAAGGTGGATTAGTGCATTTTCCCAAGGTGCAATTTCAAAATGCTGTACTGCCTGTGGGGAAATATCAAACAGGGAGAATTCTTCAATGAGGGGACGAACTCTAACAGGAAAAGAAGGCACACAGGATGGACGTGCCTCAAATAAAAGGTCACAGCTATTTTCACATATACACAAGTTATAAGGATGGTCAGCTTGAGATAAAATATTAAAATAGCGTAAAAGAGACAACTCCTCACGCCTCAAACGGAGTGATGGCTCGTGACAGTCAACATAAAGGCTCTGCACAGGAGATGTCCTGAAGGCTCCAGAACAAATCCGCAGAGCCTGATGATGAACAGGATCTAGTTTTAACAACACTGAAGACCGGGTAGATCCGTAAACAACTGAGCCGTAGTCCAGTTTAGAGCGAATTAGAGCTCTGTAAATGCGAAGCATGGAGCAACGCTCTGCACCCCAGGAGGTGTTCGCCAGGACTTTTAAGATATTTAGAACTTTGCTACACTTTTTTCTCAAGTTTAAGACATGAGGAAGGAAAGTCAATTTTCGGTCGAACATCACCCCTAAAAATTTTACTTCAGGTGCAACTGGAATTACAGACCCATTGAGGTAAAATTCCGGCTCAGGATGGAAACCTCGCTTTTTACAAAAATGCACGCACACAGTCTTCTGTTTCGAAAACGTAAATCCTTGTCTTTTTGCCCATTCCTGGATCCTGTTCAAAGCGATCTGGAGCTGTCTCTCTACATGTCTCATATCCACACCTCTACAGCTAATTTGTAGATCGTCAACATATAAAGAACCTGAAATGGTGGGAGGAAGTTGTTTTAATACAGAATTTATTTTTAGGCTGAAAAGAGTTACACTGAGCACACAGCCTTGAGGCACACCCTCTTCTTGTTCAAAAACATCAGACAAAACAGAGCCTATCCTTACTTGAAAAGTTCTAGCGTTCAGGAAATTCTGAATGAAAATTGGTAGGTTGCCGCGCAAGCCACTCTCGTGAAGATCGCGAAGTATACCGTATCTCCATGCCTTATCATAGGCTTTCTCTATATCGAAGAAAATTGAGACAAGGTGATTTCTTCTTACAAAAGCTTTTCGAATGGATGTCTCTAAGAGGAGCATATTATCTACGGTTGTTCTCCCCTTTCGAAAACCACTTTGATAAGGCGATATAATATTATTCTTTTCCAAGAAGTAGACTAGGCGGCTGTTTACCATCTTTTCAAACAGTTTGCAAACACAGCTGGTAAGGGCAATTGGCCGATAGTTCGAGGGATTTCTCGGGTCTTTCCCTGGCTTCGCAATAGGAATGACAATAGTTCTCCTCCATGCACTGGGAAATGTACGCTCCTTCCACACTCTATTGTAAAGTGTGAGAAGGGCACTCAGTGACTTATAGGACAGATGCTTTAGCATTTCATAATACACGCCATCCAGACCCGGACAAGACCTATGTGTCTGCAACAAAGCTCTCTTTAGTTTAACCATAGTAAAGTCTCTATTGTACGGCTCAAAGTTGGAAGAGTTGAAAGCGATGGGATTTTTCTCAGAGCGTTGCTTGATAGAAAGAAATGCAGCTGAGTAATTTCGGCTGGAAGAAACGGCAGCAAATGTCTCACCAATTGTATTTGCAATTTCTTCTATGGAGCTAATCACTCGGCCATCTTTTTCCAAAAAGGAAAGTGAGTGGTCTTTATATATGCCGCATGCTTTTCGAACTCCTTCCCAAACCCGCTTACTAGGCGTGGAGGATGTTATTGACGACACATATGAAATCCAGGAATTCCTCTGGCTCTGCCTTCTTACTTTTCGTGCATTTGCTTTGGCTCTTTTAAAGGCTATGAGGTTTCGCAGAGTCGGATATCTACGAAAAATACCCCATGCTTTTTTCTGTTTTTTCAGTGCTTCATGACAGTCGCGATTCCACCACGGTTTCGAATATTTTAGTATTTTTCCTGATGTTCTAGGAATCGAAAGCATAACTGCCTGAATAATAGTATTAGTAACAGCTTCCACAGCGTCATCGATATGCACATCTTCTACCATTTCCTCTGTGAGCTCTGCGGAGGAAGAGAAGAGTTCCCAGTCTGCCCTGTCCAGTATAAACCGAGGGAGTCTCGACATGGGGTTTGCTCCTCTTCGTGCAAGAGATACAAAAATGGGATAATGATCGCTGTTGTACAGGTCATTTCCGACACTAAAAGTACAAAATGGCAACAGAGATAGTGAACAGATGGCAAGGTCGAGAACGTGGAATGCCCTTGAAGGCTCATGGAAGTAAGTATCCTGCCCATTATTCAGGAGACAAAGGCTGTGATCTTCGATCATCCGCTCAATTTGTCTTCCTGGGCAATTTGTATCTTTACTACCCCAGAGCGAGTTGTGGCCGTTAAAATCTCCTATTATTTTGAAAGGCTCAGGCAGCTGCTCTAAAAGATCATTTAAATCTTGCTGATCAATGTGCTCATTAGGAGGCAAATAAAGAGAAACAACTGAAACTACAATATCAAAATTTACTTGTACTGCGACAACTTGGAGAGAAGTCGTCAAAGGAAAGGAACTTGAGGGATAATCCAGTGAGGTGAGGAGACCTACACCTCCACTGGCACGCTCACCTGCAAGGTTATCCTTCCTGACGAGAGAAAACCTCCGAAGTTTTGCATGTTGAGCTGGTTTCAGATTTGTCTCTTGTATTGCCAAGCAAACAGGATGATAAGCATTGATCATAGAGCTTTAATGTCAAGCAAATTTCGGTGGAAACCGCGACAGTTCCATGAGACGAGGGTGGCCATTATGACTGGTGTTGTTTGTTCTTTCTGTGTTCCTTTTTAGTTTTGCGCGGAAGTAGATGCTCGGGAACTTCCATTCCCTCCTCCACTTCCATACCGTCTGAATCTAGAGATTCAGAATTCATGGCATCTACAGATCGGCTTCTATTTTTGGAGGCACAGTTTTTGGTTTGCTCGAGATTGTTACTTCTTTATTTTGTATGACATGGGTTGGATTTTCCTTTTTCTTGTTTGCAGGCTGCTGGGTTTTATTTGGTGGAGTCTGTGAACTTATGGAAGTTTGAGTGGCTATTGTGCGTGTTGATTTAACGGCTCCGGCATATGATTTGTTTGACTGAGGCTGTGTGCTTTGAACTTGTCTTCTAGCTTCGCCATATGAAATGTTTCTAGAGACTTTTATGGTCTGAACTTCCTTTTCTAATTTCCATTTTGGACAGGAACGGGAAAATGCTGGATGGTTGCCCTTGCAATTAATACACAGTGCTGCAACGGTGCAATGATCGCTATCGTGGCCAACCGACGAGCATCGAGCGCACGTCAGGGTCCCACGACAGGACATCTTGGAATGGCCAAAACGCTGGCACTGGAAGCATCGCATGGGGTTTGGAATATAAGGTCTTACGGCGCAATTTAAATATCCAGCCTTAATATTCTTCGGCAGATCAGGCGAATTGAAGGTCAGGATCACGTGTTTCGTGTCAATCAACTGACCTTCCTTACGCATCTTGATCCGCTTGGCAGCACAAACCTTTTGATCAGCTAACTCGGAGACGAACTCTTCTTCTAAAACACACAGAAGGTCGATTTCCGAGATCACGCCTCTACAGAAATTAAGCGTTTTGTGCGCTGAAGCAGTTATAGATACCTGTCCAAGTTTGGTTTGTCGTAAAAGTGAAGCAGACTGGGTGGCCGAAAAGGTATCAATAAGCAGATCTCCCGAACGGAGACGCTTTATGTTCCTTGGCTCACCTATGCAAGAATGAATGTATTTGTTTATCAGGAAAGGAGACATCTTTTTAAATTCTTCAGAGGCACTGGAAACAACAACAAAGCGAGGAGATTCAGTAGTTACTTTGGCATTTGCATCGGTACGAATTTTCTTGCTCACAGATTTGTCAATGATTTCAATATCTTTATTCGTGTCGTTTGTTTCAGGTTTTTTTAAAATAAATAAGGAAGCCATAATTGAAAAATATAAGATTCGGGTCCGACGGCCCCGCCCACCACGGAGCCCAACAAGGGAACAGATTCCTGTGTTAGGGCTAGCCGGACCTATACGCAAACTGAAGCCCCACAGTCGGCTTTCCCGAAAGCAGGTACTCCCGAGAGCTTGACCCCAAGCCACTGACACAAGGACTAGTGACCAGCCGATTGACACCCGTGAGGACGACTAAGGTGCCTCCCGTTTAGCTGAAGCAGAGGCCAAAGTAGTGTGTTGGGGACAGTACCTCGCCCCTCAACTACCAGGACCCTCCTTTCCAGCGACACGGGTCTCCACGCACGGCAAACACGTGGGCAGTTTTCTCGCCACTCGAAGACTAGAGACAAGGGCTGTTCCAGTCTCTCGTGACGAGTCCCAAACTCCGTAGAGAGAAACCACGAGAAAGAAGAGAAGGGAAAAAGTTCCAACAAAGAGGAGAGGAGACGGAAAAGAGGATAGATCACTGGGGCTCCAGGATCGTGACACCCGTCTCACCAAGAAGATGATCCCCTGAAGGGCTAGGGTACCTCGGGATTGCCACACCCGTACTCACAAAAGTGAGCCCCCTGAGGGTCATTGTCATATTGAAAACCAAAGTGTGTTTTAGTGGCAGCAAAGTATGTTTCAGCGAACAAAGTGATTAATTTGGTGAATACAACTACACATCGACCATTTATTGCAAAGTGTGTCAAGAGTGAATAGTGTGTTACAGAAAGTTCTTAATGTTACAGAAAAGTGTGCTGTAGTGTTAAATATTCAGTGTTTGGCAATTAAGAGTTACAGTGAAAGCAGTGAAGTCATACCTCTGTAAGTGTGTAATACAAGTGTTCTGGTGCGACACAGTGATAAGTGATATACATAACGTGTGATCTTGCGTAACAGTGTGTAGTGAATAGTCACAGCGTTGACAAACATCGCATAATTACAACGGTGACGAATAGTGGTGCCTTGTGATAAAGCTAAAGTTTCATAACTAATTTCTGTGATATGCTACAGTGTAAGGCTTAAGTGCAATAAGCGTCATACGAATCACAGGGTCTTAGTGTTCAGTGAAATTTTAGTGATTAGTTAATACAATAAAATCGCTACTCTCCCTAATGCAAAATGTCTAAAACAGACACATCAGTTAAAGGTAAAAGATTGGATATAACGGCGCTCCTCACTGAAGAATCTACCTGCCTCAACGAGAAAGTAGAAAATATTTACAAACACCTTTTCCTCATAAGTGAACGCCATAGAGGAGGACGCCACTTGCTCCCGAAAGCTGTACGTGTTACCTTACAGGCCGGGCTCGTAGCTCTCCTGACATTGGCTCTGGAAGGGGAAAACTTCAAGATTCCAAGAGTTACGGAAGAGGCCGCCACAAATACGGAGGAAGTCATCATATCGCCTTCAGCATCCATCCCAGCAAATCTGCCTGCCACCACGGAATCTAGTGTACGGCTTTCCTTTGCTGATGTTATAAGAGCTCCGAAGAAACCCAGCCTTATAATTAGACCAAAAGGCGACGCCACTACAGCAGAATTAAAGGAACAACTAAATACCAAGGTTTCCTTATCGAAGTTGCAGGTTGGAGTGAACAGAATAGTTACAACACCAAAAGGAGGCATCGACGTATTTTGCAAAACAGCAGAAGATGTCTGCCACTTGGAACAACACCTCCACAAAGCAGAGGTCCAAGCAGAATGCACAAGACCAGTTCATCGCAAACCAAGGTGTGTCGTTCACAACGCCAACGAAGGAGCATCGTCCGACGAGATCGTCAGCGAGATTAGTGCCACCAGCGGCAAGCCTCAGACAATGTACAAAGCACTCTTCAGGCTCAATGAACGAAGAGGAGGATCAGTTAAATGGGTCATTGAGTGAGTGAGTGAGTGAGTTTTTTTGGCGCAAAAACCAATGATGATTATGATGCGCCAAACAAATGGTGGGATGACCTAATTTAGAAATGAAATACTTATGAATAAAAATTATTAAAAAAGCTACATGTACCAAATCCAGAGGATCGAGTCATATAAATAACCTGGTAAAAGCACACATTAAAATACAAAACAAAATCTGATGAACAGATTACATTAAATAATAAAAGGCAGTCTCTTTTAAATAATAAAATAAAATACAATTGACCTCTCTTCCGATTAAACGGTCGAGAGGTAAGTCGCAGATATTAAAATATTTCTGACGAAGACTGTTAAAACAGGGACACTCAATTAAAATATGACGAACAGATAGACAAACATTACAATTTGAACAAACAGGCTCATTCTCAGCTTTTAAAAGGTAGTTATGTGTCACTCTGGTGTGACCAATTCTGAGGCGAGTCAAAAGAACTTCCTCCTTACGATTTCTAGTTAATTCCCGATGCTCAATTCTAGCCTTTACATGTCTTAACTTGTTTTGAAGCTGAACATCCCAAAGTTGCTGCCATTTCTTCCGCTATCATATCCACGACTCGTTAAGTTTATATGTGACTTTAGAATATCCACTATGCCTGGATTTTGAGTATGGGAAAAAGCTTCTAATGATTTAAGCGCACTACAGGAGTCTGTAAAAACTATAAACTTTTTGTGGCAGAGCCTTGAGATGTATAAAAGACTAATATATCGCAGTTAGTTCGGATGTTAAGACAGAGAAACCATGGTTCAAGCGTCTGCCCTCCATGTGATCTTCAATTACAAATGCCATTCCGACATGATCTTTTGACTTTGAACCATCTGTATAGACTGGAAGATAACTGCTATATCTGTGCCTGTGCTCAGCGAAGAGTTGTCTGCAAATGATCTCGTTAGTGCTTGCCTTCGTATGATGCTTAAAAACATTAAGAAGCTGAATCCGTACATTTCCCCAAGGTGGGTTTTCAAAATTCTTTATTGCTTGGGGGTGAATATCGGAGAGGGAAAGTTCCTCAATGACAGGGCGAACTCTTAAAAGAAAGGTAGGAACACAGGATGGACGTGTTTCAAATAATGTGTTACACACATTATCAAGTAAGCACAGCTTATTGGGATGTTCAGGTTGGGATAGAATATTAAAATATTGCAAAAGGGACAATTGATCACGCCTCAGATAAAGTGATGGTTCGTTTGAGTCAACACATAAGGCTCTGGACAGGAGAAGTCCTGAAAGCTATTGAAAAAATCCGGAGAGCTTGATGGTGAACAGGATCTAGTTTTATCAAAACTGATGACCGAGCGGATCCATAAACAACTGAGCCATAGTCCAGTCTAGAGCGAACAAGCGCTCTGTAAATGCGAAGCATAGGGCAACGCTCTGCACCCCAGAAGGTGTTCGCCAACACTTTTAAAATATTTAGTGTTTTTAAACACTTCTTTCTCAGGTTTAAAACATGAGAAAGGAAAGTCAATTTCTGGTCGAACGTCACTCCTAAAAATTTTACTTCGAGCGCAACTGGAATCACAGACCCATTGAGGTATAATTCAGGCTCAGGATGGAGACCTCGCTTTCTACAAAATTTCACGCACAAAGTTTTTTGTTTGGAAAAAGTAAATCCCTCTTTGTCTGACCATTCCTGGATTTTATTCAGAGACATCTGCATTTGCCTCTCTATGTATCTCATGTCTGCAACTCGACAGCTAATTTGTAAATCATCTACATATAGTGATCCCAATATGGTGGGAGGAAGTTCTTTTAATACAGAATTTATTTTTAAAATGAACAGGGTTACACTTAGCACACAGCCTTGAGGCACACCCTCTTCCTGTTCAAAAACATCTGACAAAACAGAGCCAATTCCTACTTGAAAAGTCCTAGTATTCAAGAAATTCTGAATGAAAATTGGTAGGTTGCCGCGCAAGCCACTCTCGTGAAGATCCCGAAGTATACCGTATCTCCATGCCTTATCATAAGCTTTCTCAATGTTGTAGAATATTGAGACAAGGTGACTTCTTCTGACAAAGGCTTTTCGAATAGATGTCTCTAAAACAAGCATATTATCTACAGTCGTTCTTCCCTTTCGAAAACCGCTTTGATAAGGCGATATAATATTATTCTTTTCCAAGAAGTAGACTAGGCGGCTGTTTACCATCTTTGCAAACACAACTGGTAAGGGCAATTGGCCGGGAGTTTAAGGGATTCCTCGGGTCTTTCCCTGGCTTCACAATAGGAATGACAACAGCTCTCATCCATGTACTGGGAAAGGAACGCCTCTTCCACACCCTATCGTAAAGAGTGATAAGGGCATTCAGTGACATATAGGAGAGATGCTTCAGCATTTCCTAATACACGCCATCTAGACGCGGATAAGACCTATGAGTCTGTAGCAAAGCTCTCTTTAGCTCTAGCACAGTAAAGTCTCTATTATAAGGCTCAAGGTTGGAAGTGTTAAAAGCGATGGGATTTCTCTCAGAGCGCTGCTTGATAGAAAGAAATGCAGGTGAGTAATTTCTGCTTTAAGAAACGGCAGCAAATGTCTCACCAATAGTATTCGCAATTTCTTCTATGGAGCTAATCACTCGGCCATCTTTTTCCAGAAAGGAAAGTGAGTGGTTCTTATTAATCCCACATGCTTTTTTAACTCTTTCCCAAACCCGCTTACTAGGCGTAGAGGATGTATTGAGGACACATATTAAATCCAGGAATACCTCTGGCTCTGCCTTCTTACTTTTCGTGCATTTGCTTTGGCTCTTTTAAATGCTATGAGGTTTCGCAGAGTCGGATATCTACGAAAAATTCCCCATGCTTTTTTTTTTTCTTTCTTCAGTGCTTCATCACAGTCGCGATTCCACCATGGTTTCGTATATTTTCATATTTTTCTGATGTTCTACGAATGGAAAGCATAGCTGCCGCAATAATAGTATTAGTAACAGCTTCAACAGCATCATCGATGTGCGCATCTTCACCCATGTTCTCTGTGAGCTCTGCCAGTCTGCCTTATCGAGTATGAATCGAGGGGATCTTGACATGGGCTTTGCTCCTCATCGTGCAAGAGACACAAAAATGGGATAATGATCGCTGTTGTAGAGATCACTTCCGACACTAAAAGTGCAAAATGGCAACAGAGATGGTGAAGAGATGGCAAGGTCGAGAGCGTGGAATGTCCTTGAAGGCTCATGGAAGTACGTATCCTGCCCATTATTCAGGAGACAAAGGCTATGATCTTCGATCATCTGCTCAATTTGTCTTTCTCGGCAATTTGTATCTTTACTACCTCAGAGCGCATTATGGCCGTTAAAGTCTCCTATTATGATAAAGGGGAGGGGCAGCTGCTCTATGAGATCATTTAAATCTTGCTGATCAATGTGCTCATTTGAAGGTAAATACAGAGAAACCAATGAGACAACAGTATGAAATTTGGCTTGAGTTGTGACAACTTGGAGGGATGTCGTCAAAAGAAGTGCATTTGATGGATAATCCAGTGAGATGAGGAGGCCTACACCGCCACTGGCACGCTCACCTGCAAGGTTTTCCTTCCTGACAATAGAAAACCTCCGAAGTTTTGCTTGTTGTTCCTGTTTGAGATTTGTTTCTTGTATTGCTAAGCATACAGGATTATAGGTATTGATTATAGCTTTGATGTCAAGCAAATTTCGGTGGAAACCGCGACAATTCCAAGAGATAAGGGTGGCCATTATGTCTCCTGTTTATTTTTTGGGTGCTCCTTTTTTGTCTTTCGAGGGAGCAGGTGTTTTGGGATTTCCATTCCTTCTTCTATTTCCATATTATCCGATTCCGGGGTGTCAGATATTAAATCGTCAATTGAACTACTGCTCAGGTTTCGATTTTTGTTAGCTATTTTTTGTAGGCTTGTTTTTGGATTTTTCTGAATTACTATTTCTTTCTGCTGGGTTGTGTGAAGTGGGTCTTTCTTGTTTTTGCTATTATTTTGAGGCTCTTGGCTTTTTGTTGAAATGAAAGATGTTTGGATGGCAACAGATCTTGTGGACTTAACCGCATTGGCAAAAGATAAATTTGGGCGCACTTGTGAGCTTTGTACTATTTTCCGGGCTTCAGCATAAGACACATTTCGAGTTACTTTTGTCGCCTGCACTTCCTTTTCAGATTTCCATTTTGGACAAGTGCGAGAAAATGCTGGGTGATCAACCTTGCAGTTAACACACAATGGCGCAGCGGTGCAATTCTCACTATCGTGGCCAACCAACGAGCATCTGGCGCACGTAAGGGTGCCACGACAGGATGTCTTAGAGTGACCAAACCGCTGGCACTGGAAGCATCGCATTGGGTTGGGAATATATGGTCTTACGGTACAGTTAAGATACCCAGCCTTTATATTCTTCGGCAGATCAGGCTATTTGAAGGTCAGGATCACGTGTTTCGTGTCAATCAACTGACCTTTCTTTCGCATCTTGATCCGCCTAGCACCACAGACATTTTGTTCAGCTAACTCGGAGACGAACTCTTCTTCTGAAACACACAGAAGGTCGATCTCCGAGATCACACCTCTACAGGTATTAAGTGTTTTGTGTGCTGACACAGTTATAGCTACTTGACCAAGTTTGGTTTGACGTAAAAGTGAAGCAGACTGGGTGGCCGAAAGGGTATCAGTAAGCAAGTCTCCCAAACGGAGACGCTTTATGTTCCTTGGCTCACCTACGCAGGAATGAATGTATTTGCTGACCAGGAAAGGAGACATCTTTTGCAATTCTCCAGAGGCACTGGAAACAACAACAAAGTGCGGACAATCAGTAGATTTTTTGGCATTTGCATCGGTGCGGATCTTCTTGGTAATGGATTTGTCAATAGTTTCAGTATGTTTGGCATTTTCATCTGTCCGGATCTTCTTGTTAATTGATTTGTCAACGATTTCTATATTTTGGTTGTTGTCATTTGAATCGGGTTTTTTAAGAATGAAAAGGGAAGCCATAATTGAAAGAGAAAAAATTCGGGTCCGACGGCCCCGCCCACCACGGAGCCCAACAAGGGAACACAGATTTCTGTGTTAGGGCTGGCCGGACCTATACGCAAACTGAAGCCCCACAGTCGGCTTTCCCGGAAGCAGGTACTTCCGAGAGCTTGACCCCAAGCCACTGACACAAGGACTAGTGACCAGCCGATTGACACCCGTGAGGACGACTAAGGTGCCTCCCGTTTAGCTGAAGCAGAGGCCAAAGTAGTGTGTTGGGGACAGTACCTCGTTCCTCAACTACCAGGACCCTCCTTTCCAGCGACACGGGTCTCCACGCACGGCAAACACGTGGGCAGTTTTCTCGCCACTCGAAAACTAGAGACAAAGGCTGCTCCAGTCTCTCGTGACGAGCCCCAAACTCCGTAGAGAAAAACCACGAGGGAGAAGGAAAGGGGAAAAATTTCAGCCAAGAGGAGAGGAGACGGAAAAGAGGATAGATTACTGGGGCTCCAGGATCGTGACACCCGTCTTATCAAGAAGATGTTGCCCTGAAGGGCTTGGGGTACCTCGGGATTGCCACACCCGTACTCACAAGAGTGAGCTCCCTGAGGGAAAATGGGTCATTGAATGTGAGCCGGCAGGGTTCACGGCATTTATGCAATAAGAAGATCTTTATCGGATGGCATGCACATAGACTTTCAGAGTAACCTGGGAATCAAGCGTTGTTACCGCTGTCAGCAATACGGTCACACGCAAGACATCTGCAGAAGCAAGCGACCGTACTGTTCCTACTGCGCGGGCGATCATAACTTCCGTGAATGCACAGCAAACGCCGCCGAGTGTATCAACTGTGGAGAGGCGAATTACAGATATGGAGCCCGCAGAAGCTACAAACACCCAGCGTATCATCCCGATTGCCCAGAATATCAGAGGCAGGTCCACCTCATTGGACAGAAAACGGAATATTAGTCAAAATCCGGTTGGTACCGGGATCCTAGGCATAGAGAGAGCAGAGCCACTCACAAACCAGAGAGCAGTCAGCAATACAGAAGACATGAATGTAGCACTTGTACAACGCGACTCCCCAATAAAATGTCTTCAAATCAACCTTCAGCGGGCACGTGCAGCCACAACCCATGCAACTGCATATGCGGCGGAAGAGCAGATTGACATGATTTTCGGCCAAGAGCCTTATTGCAGGAATGGCAAATCAATAGGATTACTATAGGATGTAAGTGTGTACTAATGCTATTAGATCGAAACGCAATAATTAATGTAATGTTTAACTGAAGCAGTGTATTAGATTTAAAGTACATAAGCAGACGTAAATGTCTGCAGTGCTATAATAGCGTTCTGAACATAAAGCAAGTGCTTTTTTTTTATTAAGGATAGTGTTTTTAAATGTTGTAATGTGTTATGTAATGTATATAAGCAGTTAGAAATGTAAGTGTGTACTTATGCAAACAGATTGAAACGCAATACTTCATGTAGTAATTAACTGAAGCAGTGTATTAGACATAATGTACATAAGCAGACATATTTGTGTGTATTGCAATAATAGTGTCTTAAACGTAAAAGTGTTCTTATTGTAAAGCAAGCAAGTAGATGGAAAAGCAAGAGTGTTTCTAAAAGTTAATGATAGTGTTTTTAAAAGTTGTAATGTGTTTTTTAATGTAATGTGTATATGCAGTAGTAAATGTAAGTGTGTACTCATGCAATTAGATTGAAACGTAATAATTAAATTAATGCACTGATTAACGGAAGCAGTGTATTAAACATAATGTACATAAACAGACATAAAAGTAAATGTGTATTGCAATAATAGTACGTGAAAGTGTTATAAATGTAAAGCAAACAAGTAGATGTAAAAGCAAGAGCGTATTAGAAATTAATGATAGTGCTTTTAAAAGGTTGTAATGTGTAACGTAATGTATGTAAGCAGTTGTAAAATGTATGTATGTATTGCAATAACAGTGTTCTAAACGTAATAATGTTTTAAATGTTAAGCATGTCTTGTCAAGTGTAGTAATACTTTAAGCAAATAATGTCAATACAGTTGTAATATGAGTCACACAATGTATCTCAATGCTCTTGTTTGGCCCTGTAAAACCATTATGTGTTGTTTCATAACTACTGGACCCGGGCAGTTGGGTGAGAGTGAATTCCCGGAGGGCGCTTTGGTCCGTGGGACTGCCCTCCGGATGAATCCGGCGCTTGGTTGGGCCCTCGGTGCGAGGCGTTTGTGTACCCCACGCTCTGGCCAAACTCTAGATATAAGTGGACGTGACGCTATACCAATTAACCTCAATGGTAGAGGCATGGTACCCACGTCCTCCGTCGCATATCACATACCAAGCCCAGTCCGACCATTGAACAAGCACAAAACATTAATAATCATAAAGCATTTCCTACACTGCCGGCTACACCCACACCCAGTGAAAATTATATTCGCTCTGGAGTTTCATTCTCCTCTGTCCTTACGGGTATCCAACAGGCTGCACCCCATTATATTCCAAATTACTCAGTCCCTCAAGGAGCAAATTTGTCCCTAAATTGTACTGAAATTCTTATGGCTGTAATCCAAATTTCTAATCAACCTGGAATTGACAAAAATATATTAACGTTAGCGTTTAAAAACGCTCTACCTCAGCTCAGAGTGGCTCCATCTGGTGCTGATGCTGCTTACTACATCTTTGAGAGTTATGTTACTCTCCAATTTTCTGAAAATTTCCAACATTAAAATTCAATACTTTGAAAGGGTTGAAACAACTACAATTATGCACCTGGAATGCAAATGGCATCTCAAATAAATTCCATGAGTTTAGAGATTATGTTGAAGAGAATGGTTTTGACATAATTTTTGTCCAAGAGACCAAACTCTAGCCAAGTAGTGCTCCTAAACTTGCAAACTATGCTTTATATAAAAATGACAGACAAGCTTCTGATACTCGTGATAGATTTCATGGTGGCACATGTGTCTATATCAAAAATAATATACCACATACAAGAATAGACACCCCGAGCTTGAGCAAACTCGAGGCAACGATTATTGAAATTTTTATTCAGAATTCGCCTTCCCTTGTATTGGTCTCTGCCTATCTTCCCCCAGGAGGTAAATTACCTGTGGAAGATTTTAAGAAACTGCTCACTTTCTCAAATAATTTAATTATTGCTGGTGATCTAAATTGTCACCATCAGCATTGGCGTTGTCGTAAATCAAACCCTGCTGGTCGTGGCCTCCTAAAATGGGCTCAGTGCGCTCAAACTAAAATTATTTCGCCGGAATCCCTCACTAGATATGATACACGGGGAGCCCCCCTTTATTTATTGATTTGGCACTATTTCGAAACATTACTTTTGCATATAGCGTGACTGTGGAAAACTTTATCCTCAGATCACAACCCCGTGATCATCGACCTTAGCTGTAATCTTATTAATCCAAATTCTCCGGCATTCGTCTCTACAAATTGGGACAATTTCAGATTTAAACTTAAAAATAAAATTCTACCCTCCCTCGAAATTAAATCGAGCCATGTCAAAGAAACTGCAGTTGATCAATTAACGTCCACTTTAACTGGTGCTTATTAAGAAGTATCAAAACCCTTAGACCCAATTTTCGTAAACTTCCTCCTGAAATTAAATCCAAAATTGAAGAAAAGAATAAAGCACGAAGTCTTTAGCAATGATATAGGAATCCTAATTTAAAATTACAACTTTGTACTCTCCAAAACGAGATTAAGGCATCATGTGACCAGTTCAACCAACCACGGTACTCTAAGCCTGTGTCTTCTCACCCATACAAAACGAATGCAGCTGGACGTAATGTAATAAAAGAAATTGTTAAGGAATGAAAAGATAATGGGATAGTTTCTGAAACTAGATCGCCTTACGCTTGTCCAGTGTTACTAGTAATGAAAAAACAGGGAATATAGACTGGTAATTGATTACCGCAGATTTAATAGTCAGACGATAAAGGATAAGTTCCCTTTGCCTCGAATAGATGATCTTTTAGAATGTTTAGGAGGATGTAAAATTTTCACTACTCTGGATTTAGCCCATGGCTATTTGCAAACACAGTTAAGTGAAGAAGCTAAATTGAAGACGGCGTTCATTACTCCAGATGAAACAGGACAGTTCGAAAGGATGACATTTGGGTTAGTAAATGCTCCTGCTGAGTTTCAACGCCTAATGTCATATGTCTTAAGCCCCTTGTTGAATACTAAGGTGTTGTGTTATATGGATGATATACTTATTCCTGGAAAATCTTGGGAAGAGATGATTTTCAAATTAAAGGAGGTATTAGAATGCCTAAGAAAAGCAAATATAACCTTGAAATTATCTAAATGTGAATTTTGAAAAAGAGAAGTAGATTTTTTGGGTTTTATTATAAACGAAGATGGTATTATACCGGGATCTAGAAAAATAAAAGCCATAACAGAATTTCCATAACCAAAGAATGTGCACGAAGTGCAAAGATTTTTGGGCCTGACTGGATATTTCAGACGATTTGTGCCGAAGTATGCGTTAAAAAGCGTACCATTGACCAGACTGACAAAGAAGAATCGAGACTTCGAGTGGAAGCAAGAACAAAAGAAGTCGTTCGAACTATTGAAGAAACAACTGACTTATAAGCCCATATTAGCTAACTATCAACCGCACGCAGATACTGAAGTCCATTGAGTGAGTGAGTGAGTGATTATGGCGCAAAAACCAGAGATGATTATGACGCGCCAAACAAAAGATGAGATGATTACAATTGATGACATTAAAATTCAATAAATAAAAACAAGTAGATAAATGTACCAAATCCAGAGGATGAAGTCATATAAAAACAAGTTAAAAGCACATATTAACATTCAAGACACAGTCTTCAAAACAAATTACATTTGGTAATAAAAGCCAATCTCTTTTAAATAATAAAATAAATTAGAATTGACCTCTCTTCCGATTAAACGGTCGAGAGGTAAGTCACAGCTATTAAAATATTTCTGGCGAAGACTATTAAAACATTGACACTCAATTAAAATATGACGAACAGATAAACAAACATTACAATTAAAACAAACAGGCTCATTTACAGCTTTAAGAAGATAGCTATGTGTGACTATGGTATGACCAATTCTGAGTCGAGTCAAAAGAACGTCCTCTTTACGATTTCCAGCAAAATCCCAATGCTCAATTCTAGGTTTGATGTTTCTCAACTTGTTGTGATGCTGAACATCCCAAATTTGCTGCCATTTTTTTCGTATCTTTCCCTTGATGACACAGCAGATGTCTCTAAAAGGGATAAGGCGACTGGACAGTTCGACAGCAGATTTTGCCGCGATGTCTGCAAGCTCGTTTCCCTTTATTCCCGTATGCCCGGGAACCCAGCAGTACAGGATTTCATATCCTCCTATCATTAAATTTCTATGAATTTTGAGAACATCCACTACCACAGGATTCTGAGCGTTGGGAAAAGCTTCCAAGGATTTAAGAGCACTATACGAGTCTGTGTAAACTATGAACTTTTTGTGGCAGAGCTTTGAGATGTACAAAAGAGCATAATATATTGCAGTTAGTTCAGATGTTAGGACAGAGAAAGCATGGTGCAGGCATCTGCCCTCTATGTAATTTTCAAATACAAAAGCCATCCCGACATGATCATTTGACTTTGATCCATCTGTGTATATCGGATAATAACTGCTATATTTGTGCCTGTGCTCAGCGAAAATTTGTCTGTAAACGATCTCGTTAGTGCTCGCCTTTACGTGATGTTTAAAAACATCAAGAAGCTGGATCCGTGAATTTTCCCAAGGTGGAATTTCAAAATTCTGTACTGCTTGGGGGTGCATATCAGAGAGGGAGAGTTCCTCAATGACAGGGCGAACTCTTAAAGGGAAAGTAGGAACACAGGATGGACGTGTTTCAAATAATGTGTTACACTCATTATCAAGTAAGCACAGCTTATTGGGATGTTCAGGTTGTGATAGAGTATTAAAATATTGCAAAAGGGACAATTGCTCACGCCTCAGATAAAGTGATGGTTCGTTACAGTCAACATATAGGCTCTGCACAGGAGAAGTCCTGAAAGCTCCTGAACAAATCCGCAGACCTTGATGGTGAACAGGATCCAGTTTTAACAAAACAGATGACCGAGCGGATCCATAAACAACTGAGCCATAGTCCAGTTTAGAGCGGATAAGCGTTCTGTAAATGCGAAGCATGGAGCAACGCTCTGCACCCCAGGAGGTGTTCGCCAACACTTTTAAAATATTTAGTGTTTTTAGACACTTCTTTCTCAGGTTTAAAACATGAGAAAGGAAAGTCAATTTTCGGTCGAACGTCACTCCTAAAAATTTTACTTCAGGCGCAACTGGAATAATTGTACCATTCAAGTATAACTCAGGTTCAGGATGGAGACCTCGCTTCCTACAAAAGTGCACGCAGACAGTTTTCTGTTTCGAAAATGTAAATCCCTGTTTGTCTGACCATTCTTGGATCTTAATCAGAGCCATCTGCAGTTGCCTCTCTACATATCTCATGTCTGCTCCTCGACAGCTAATCTGCAGATCATCAACATATAGAGATCCCAAGATGGTGGGAGGAAGTTCTTTTAGTACTCAGTTTATTTTTAAACTAAACAGGGTTACACTGAGCACACAGCCTTGAGGCACACCCTCTTCCTGTTCAAAAACATCCGAAAAAACAGAGCCAATTCTTACTTGAAAAGTTCTAGTGTTCAAGAAATTTTGAATGAAAATTGGTAGGTTGCCGCGCAAGCCACTCTCGTGAAGATCCCGGAGTATACCGTATCTCCATGCCTTATCATAAGCTTTTTCAATGTCGAAGAATATCGAGACAAGGTGGCTTCTTCTTACAAATGCTTTTCGAATAGATGTCTCTAAGAGGAGCATGTTATCTACAGTTGTTCTTCCCTTTCGAAAACCACTCTGATAAGGCGATATAATATCATTCTTTTCCAAGAAGTAGACTAGGCGGCTGTTTACCATCTTTTCAAACAGTTTGCAGAGGCAACTCGTAAGGGCAATTGGCCGATAGTTGGAGGGATTCCTTGGATCTTTCCCTGGCTTAGGAATAGGAATGACAACAGCTCTCCTCCATGCACTGGGAAAGGCATGCTCCTTCCACACCCTATTGTAAAGAGTGAGAAGGGCATTCAGTGACTTACAGGACAGATGCTTTAGCATTTCATAATTCACTCCATCAAGACCCGGAGAAGACCTATGTGTCTGCAATAAAGCACTCCTTAATTCAAGCATAGTAAAGTCTCTATTGTAAGGCTCAGATTTGGAAGAGTTGAATGCGATGGGATTTATTTCAGAGTGCTGCTTCATAGAAAGAAATGCAGGTGTTTAGTTTCTGCTGGAAGAAACGGAAGCAAATGTCTCACCAATAGTATTCGCAATTTCTTCTATGGAGCTAATCACTCGGCCATCTTTTTCCAAAAAGGAAAGTGAGTGGTCTTTATATATGCCGCATGCTTTTTGAACTCTTTCCCAAACCCGCTTGCTAGGCGTGGAGGATGTTATTGACGACACATATGAAATCCAGGAATCCCTCTGGCTCTGCCTTCTTACTTTTCGTGCATTTGCTTCGGCTCTTTTAAAGGCTATGAGGTTTTGCAGAGTAGGATATCTACGAAAAATACCCCATGCTTTTTTCTGTTTTTTCAGTGCTTCATGACAGTCGCGATTCCACCATGGTTTCGTATATTTAAGCATTTTTCCTGATGTTCTAGGAATCGAAAGCATGAATAATAGTATTAGTAACAGCTTCCACAGCGTCATCGATATGCCGATCTTCTACCATTTGATCTCTGAGCTCTGCAATGGAAGAGAAGAGTTCCCAGTCTGCCCTGTCCAGTATGAATCGAGGGGATCTCGACATGGGGTTTGCTCCTCTTGGTGCAAGAGACACAAGAATGGGATAATGATCACTGTTGTAAAGATCTTTACCCACATTAAAAGTGCAAAAAGGCAACAGAGATGGTGAACAGACGGCAAGGTCGAGAGCATGGAATGTTTTTGAAGGCTCATGGAAGTAAGTATCTTGCCCATTATTGAGGAGACAAAGGCTATGATCTTCGATCATCTGCTCAATTTGTCTTCCTCGGCAATTAGTATCCTTACTACCCCAGAGCGGACTATGGCCGTTAAAATCTCCTATTATGATGAAAGGCTCAGGCAGCTGCTCTAAAAGACCATTTAAATCTTGCTGATCAATATGCTCATTTGGAGGCAAATACAGAGAAACGACTGTAAGAACAAAATCAAAATTTGTTTGAGTAGCGACAACTTGGAGGGATGTCGTCAAAGAAAGCACATTTGAGGGATAATCCAGTGAGGTGAGGGGACCTACACCTCCACTGGCACGCTCACCTGCAAGGTTATCTTTCCTGACGAAGGAAAACCTCCGAAGTTTTGCTTGTTGTTCTGGTTTTAGATTTGTTTCCTGTACTGCGAAGCATACAGGATGATAAGCATTAATTATGGCTTTGATGTCGAGCAAATTTCGGTGGAAACCGCGACAGTTCCATGAGACGAGGGTGGCCATTATGTCTGGTTTTTGTTCTTTCTGTGCTCTTGTTTGGCTTTTCGTGGAAGTAGATGCCTGGGAAATTCTAGACCCTCCTCTACTTCCATAGTGTCTGAATCCGCAGATTCAGAAATCATTTCGTCAAAAGAGCTATTGCTGGGACTTCTATTTTTATTAATTATTTTGTGACTTTCAATTTTAGGTTTACTTTGAATGACTGTTTCTTTTTTTTGTATTAAATGAGTTGCATTTTCCGTTTTCTTGGTGGATGTGGTTGGTTGGGTTTTATTTGGTTTAGTCTGCGTGCCTATTGATGTTTGGGTGGCAATGCTACGTGTTGTTTTAACTGCACTGGCATAAGATTTGTTTGATTGGAGCTGTGTGCTTTGAAGTAGTTTTCTGGCTTCAGCATACGAGATGTTCCTGGTAACTTTAAGAGTCTGTACTTCTTTTTCGGATTTCCATTTTGGGCAGAGGCGTGAAAATGCTGGGTGCTGACCCTTGCAATTTATACACGAAGGCGCAGCGGTACAATTTTCCGAATCGTGGCCAATCTGTGAGCATCGGGCGCATGTGAGGCTGCCACGACAAGACGTCTTAGAATGGCCGAAACGCTGGCATTGGAAGCATCGCATAGGGTTGGGAATATAAGGTCTTACAGGACAATTTAAATATCCGGCCTTAATATTCTTAGGCAGATCAGGCGTGTTGAAGGTAAGGATCACGTGTTTCGTATCGATCAACTTACCTTCCTTACGCATCTTGATCCGCCTAGCACCGCAGACATTTTGGTCGGATAGCTCGGAAGCGATCTCTTCTTCAGGAACGTACAGAAGGTCGAATTCCGATATTACGCCACGACAATAATTCAGTGTCTTATGTGCTGTTACAGTGACATTCGCTTGCCCAAGTTTAGTAATCTGAAGTAAAGAAGCAGACTGGGTGGCTGAGTTTGTATCAATAAGCAAGTCTCCGGAGCGGAGACGCTTTATGTTTCTCGGCTCACCAATACAAGACTGGATGTATTTATTTATTACGAAAGGAGACATCTTATGCATTTCGCCAGAAGGACTAGAGATGACTAGGAAGCGGGGACTATTGTGATGATTTTTTTTATTTGCATCTGTCCGTAATTTTTTTGCAGAATTTTCAGAACTAGGTTGAGTGACTGGTTTAGTAGTAGACGTTTCAGAGCTAGGTTGAATGATTGGTTTATTAGTAGATGGTTCAGAGCTAGGTTGAGTGACTGGTTTAGCAGTATACGTTTCAGAACTAGGTTGAGTGACTGGTTTAGCTGTAGACGTTTCAGAACTAGTTTGAATGACTGGAGTTACCTCGAAATCTTTAATTAAGTAGATATGAGAAGAAGCCATAGTGAAAAAATAAAGATTCGGGTCCGACGGCCCCGCCCACCACGGAGCCCAACAAGGGAACACAGATTCCTGTGTTAGGGCTAGCCGGACCTATACGCAAACTGAAGCCCCACAGTCGGCTTTCCCGAAAGCAGGTACTCCCGAGAGCTTGACCCCAAGCCACTGACACAAGGACTAGTGACCAGCCGATTGACACCCGTGAGGACGACTAAGGTGCCTCCCGTTTAGCTGAAGCAGAGGCCAAAGTAGTGTGTTGGGGACAGTACCTCGCCCCTCAACTACCAGGACCCTCCTTTCCAGCGACACGGGTCTCCACGCACGGCAAACACGTGGGCAGTTTTCTCGCCACTCGAAGACTAGAGACAAGGGCTGTTCCAGTCTCTCGTGACGAGCCCCAAACTCCGTAGAGAGAAACCACGAGGGAGAAGAGAAGGGAAAAAGTTCCAGCAAAGAGGAGAGGAGACGGAAAAGAGGATAGATCACTGGGGCTCCAGGATCGTGACACCCGTCTCATCAAGAAGATGATCCCCTGAAGGGCTACGGTACCTCGGGATTGCCACACCCGTACTCACAGAAGTGAGCCCCCTGAGGGGCTGAAGTCCATTGTGATGCAAGTGCAGAAGGTTTGAGTGGAATGCTAATGCAACGTGATGAAGATGGAAAAGGGCATCTTGTTTATTGCGTCAGCAAGAAAACAACAGAAGCAGAGAGAAAGTATCATTCCAGCAAATTGGAGTTAATGGCCATCGCATGGACGTTGGACAGGTTAAGACAGTTCTTAATGGGCATAAGATTTATAGTTAATACTGACTGTCAAGCTCTTATATATATGAATGCGAAGAAGACTACAAATCCTCAAATAGCCGGTTGATGTAGTCTGATTCAAGAATACGATTTTGAGATAAAGCATAGGTCAGGAAAAAGACTGTCCCATATTGATGCTTTGAGCGGAGGTCCTGTATCAGAAGCTGATGACAAGAATACATGAAAATTTTGAAGTTTGCCAGACCCTAACCGAAGAAGAGCAAATACTAATGATACAACATGCTGACCAAGGTCAGACCCTAACCGAAGAAGAGCAAATACTAATGATACAACATGCTGACCAAGACCTGAAAAGAAATATCGAAATTTTCAAGAAGAAAATATTACCTAGCGATATCTACAGAATAACTCAACTAGAAGCGAAGAATCAAAGTCGCTACTTCACTACCACTGCTCATGTGAGCCAGCTGAAGCCATGGAGGTGCGATCCCAGCTCTGACGATGATGACGCCGGCGACGATTAAGATACTGACCAGTTATCAAGCTTGATTCCTCGACGGAATCCAATCAGATCTGTTCGTAAGGACTGTGGGCTCACCATCGGCCCAGCGGTAAAATCGCTGAACACTGGTAGTTCGGTCCGTGGTTCGAATCCCGCGAACGGGCTGGCTGCATGGGCGTTTTCGTGGTTTTCTCCATGTGTAACGTGTATACGAGTCAGTTCCTTAGAAAGTCCTCCACGAAGGCATCCCTCCCTTTAGGCAGATAGCCCTAGTGTGCTTTGCCGTATTCGCAATACACCAATACACACCGTAAGGACTGATGGAAGTGCCTGTGATTAAGGTGAGATCTTCCCCCCTTTTTTTGTATGTGTAAGTTTACGTATGTTTGCTAACAGAAAACTTTAGAAACTCTTGAATTAATTGACTTTGAACTTTTGAGCATTAGCTGAAAGACTTTAATGCATTTGTTTTGAAAATTTTAGGACTGATAACAAATGAGTTATTTCATATATATATCACGTATTAAGTAATGATTTACAGAAATTTTCGATTATTATGCTAATGTATCAAAATTATGTGAATTTATGTAAGTGAAAATATTTTAGTAAGTTTATTATGATATCAAATTTTAATATAATGTATATTCTTCTTAGTGTATTAGTAACATGTATGTTAAGTAATGTGTATACGAGTTGAAGGAGAAAGATATATTAATTATAAAATTGATTTGTACTCCGAACAATCGGGATTATTGTCAGGTCAGAATGACTGAATGTTATCAGCCGATAGATGGCATTGCAGAAATACCGCCGATAGGGAGCACACGATATTAATTGAGAATCGGAAAGCGAGGTAATGTGATTAAAGAATGTTCTGTAATGATATATATATATATAAATTTCTATCCACAATAGTCCTATCTCTTAAGCGGCTATCACTTCTAGGGACGCGCGCGGCTAGGCGGGACAATTCCGAGAGTGAGTGAGTGAGTGAGAGATTATGGCTCAAAACCAAAGATGATTATAGTGCGCCAAACACGTGATGGGGTGAGTACAATTGATGAAATTAAAATACAATAAATAAAAACATGTAGACAAATGTATCAAATCCAGAGGATGAAGTCATATAAGAGCAAGTTAAAACCACACATTTAAAATTCAAGATACAATCTTTAAAACAAATTACATTAGGTGATAAAAGCCAGTTTCTTTCAAATAATAAAATAAATTACAATTGACCTCTCTTCCGATTAAACGGTCGAGAGGTAAGTCACAGCTATTAAAATACTTCTGGCGAAGACTATTAAAACATGGACACTCAATTAAAATATGACGAACAGATAAACAAACATTACAATTAAAACAAACAGGCTCATTTTCAGCTTTGAGAAGATAGTTATGTGTGACTCTAGTGTGACCAATTCTGAGGCGAGTCAAAAGAACTTCCTCCTTACGATTTTTGGTTGATTCCCAATGCTCAATTCTAGGTTTTACATGTCTTAACTTGTTTTGAAGCTGAACATCCCAAATTTCCTGCCATTTTTTCCGGACTTTTCCCTTGATGACACAGCAGATATCTCTAAAAGGGATAAGGCGACTAGTCAGTTCATCAGCAGATTTGGCTGCAATATCTGCAAGCTCATTTCCCTTTATTCCAGCATGTCCAGGAACCCAGCAGTACAGGACTTCATATCCGCGAATCGTTAAATTTATATGAATTTTCAGGACATCTACTACCACAGGATTCTGAGTGTTGGGAAAAGCTTCCAAAGATTTAAGAGCGCTATACGAGTCTGTATAAACTATGAACTTCTTGTGGCAAAGCTTCGAGATGTACAAAAGAGCATAATATATTGCAGTTAGTTCAGATGTTAGGACTGAGCAAGCATGGTGTAGGCATCTGCCCTCAATGTAATCTTCAAATACAAAAGCCCTCCCGACATGATCATTTGACTTTGATCCGTCTGTGTATATCGGATAATAACTGCTATATCTGTGCCTGTGCTCAGCGAAGAGTTCTCTGTAAACGATCTCGTTAGTGCTCGCCTTCACGTGATGTTTGAAAATATCAAGGAGCTGAATCCGTGAATTTTCTCAAGGTGGAATTTCAAAATCCTGTACTGCTTGGGGGTGCATATCAGAGAGGGAAAATTTCTCAATGACAGGGCGAACTCTTAAAGGAAAAGTAGGAACAGAGGATGGACGTGTTTCAAATAGTGTGTTACATTCACTATCAAGTAAGCACAGCTTATTGGGATGTTCAGGTTGGGATAAAATATTAAAATATTGTAAAAGGGACAATTGCTCACGCCTCAGATAAAGTGATGGTTCGTTAGAGTCAACATATAGGCTGTGTACAGGAGAAGTCCTGAAAGCTCCTGAACAAATCCGCAAACCCTGATGGTGAACAGGATCCAGTTTTAACAAAACAGATGAGCGAGCGGATCCATAAACCACTGAGCCATAGTCCAGTCTAGAGCGGATAAGCGCTCTGTAAATGCGAAGCATGGAGCAACGCTCTGCACCCCAGGAGGTGTTCGCCAACACTTTTAAAATATTTAGTGTTTTGAGACACTTCTTTCTCAGGTTTAAAACATGAGAAAGGAAAGTCAATTTCTGGTCGAACGTCACTCCTAAAAATTTTACTTCGGGCACAACTGGAATAATTGTACCAGACAATTCCGAGAAACGAGATTCTAAGGTAGCACTGGTTTAAATGGGAGGTTTCCGAGAAATGTTTCGTCTAGCTAGGCGCAATATGTCCCGGGTAAGAGCACCATTTTGAAACCTTCCCGAAAATGTTCCGTCTGAAGCCGTGTCCCACGTAGAAATCAGTTCTGCTTCTGAAGTATCACGAGTAATTTTCAATATGGCAAAGGCTGTCGTTGTGAAATCATGGACGGTGGAAATAGAAGCCATTTAATTGAAGAAGTACGAAAAAAGTCGTATATTATATATATATATATATGCTGTTTTGCTGTAGTATAACTCTCTAAGTCATTTTTAAATCTTTATATATTCATTAAATTTATAATCGTGGACATTTCCTATATTTTATGACGTGCTCGGTGATGCCGTGCTCAGAGTTCGTACACATTTCTGCACACGGAAATTAAGTACTTTTAAGGACCATTAATGAAAAACATTAAGGACCTATGAGCATATGGGAACTGATTAAATTCAATTAAAAATATTATTCTATGCCTGAATTTCACTTTTCTAATACCATTCTAAAAATAAAATAGATCCATAAGTAGTATGTATTATTATCAAAAATAAATTAACATAATTATTAATAAGTTTGGAATAAAATACACTTCATACAGTTTATCAAGTAGCATTAAATATTTTACCCTTATAATAGGTTGGACATATTTGACAGAAAATAAGTGACATTTAAGTTTTACTAACAGTTAGCCTTATGTTGATTTTTTTACGTCTCATTTTGTCAAATACTTGGTCAGTGTAGAGCAGAGGTTCTCAACCGGTGGTACGCAAGAAAAAATAGGTGGTACACAAAGAAGCAAAGTATTTTTAACTATTTGTTTCAAAAATTAAAACCTGATTGAGTTTTTCCTCTAGCACTCGTAAATTTATGCAATCTGAGCTTTGTTCAAGAGTGGAGGTGGTAGTAGTACTTTGGTGGTACTAAAGGTTTTCAATTTTTATTCAGATGGTACACATTAGTCAAAAGAAGCGCGCAGCTTTCCGAACATCAGTAACGAAATCGCTCAAAGATTTGGAATCGCAGCTTTCGGAAATTGATCCGAAAATTCATGATTTCGAAGAAAATTTAGAAATATTAAAGAATAATTTCGAATCGCTTAAAATTGTCGATACAGAATTAAAGCCTCTTTTTAAAGTCGAAGAATTTGATATGCTGAATTCCAAAAATCTGAAGAATATCGTCAAAAGGTTGTTAAATGCAGTTTCCGTACCTCCAAAAGAATCGACGAATTAAAACGGAAATCTACTGAAACGGTAGTAAATAACCAGTTCAGTACTGACAGTCGAAACGAAACAAAACATAACGAGTCTGTTCGAATTAAATTACCTAAGTTAACTTTAACGAAATTCTACGGAGATATAAACAACTGGCTAACCTTTTGGAACAGTTTCGAGTCTGCCATTCATAAAAATGATTCATTAGATAAAATAGACAAATGTAATTATTTAGGTGGTTCTGCTTTAAATACAGTTGTTATGTGTTACGTAAGCGTTACGTTCGAACAATGGCTAGCTCAGAAAAGATTCGTAAGTCATATACCCGATGAATTAACAGCTATCTTGTCATAAATGGAGCACTTCATTTAAACTTAAAAAGATTTATTTACACATAAAGACAAGTTAAGAGAATAAAAAGTATTTATCTAGCTACAATATCTAACCACATCATACAAACATCGTCCTTAGCTAACTAAACCGCAACTATTCAGTTTCTCCTCTGGCGTCCCATGACGTCAGTCTCTATCTGGCTTTTTATTCGGCGTAGTGATGCCATTTCCAACAACAGTCGAAGGATTACCGATTACTGATGCTAATTACGATTCCGCAATTGATCTTCTAAAAGAAAAGTTTGCGAAAACAGATGTGCTCATTTACGCTCACATAAATAACATTTTGAACATAAATAACATTTCTGAATGTCTCGAATGATGTTCGCGCCTTTAGAAAATTTTATGATAATATTTCTGTCGAATTAAGATGTTTAAAAAATTTGGGTCAGTCTCTCGAGAATTTATCGAGTGTGTTATGTCCAATAATTCTGAAATCACTTCCCCAAGATATTTTGCTTGAGATTAACAGAATGAGTAATGGAAGTGCGTATTGTAATATTAAAAGCCTGTGCTTGATTATAGCTCAATATTTAGATTCACGCGAAAGGGCGGAAGTCATAAATATGAATTCAGAGCATTCTACAGCGAATAGTGGGCGCCGTCAGTCTGCGTATGCAGTCCAGAAAATAAACGCTTGTCATTTCAGCGATGGAAAGAGCAACAAATTAGAAACGAAAGTTTCTTCTGATTTAGTGTCCACGGGTATTAAAGCAAAATTGTTTAAGGCATGCGTTTTTTGCGGAGATTTTTCTCATTCAAGCCACAAATGTCCTATTGCCCAGAAACTAACGAATGACGAAAAGGTTGAAATACTACGCAAAAATGGCACTTGTTTTAGGTGTTTACAAAATAAGGGTCACATCAGAAAATTTTGTGATTCTAACATTTTTTGCTCCCATTGTCACTCTAAGCATTCTACGATTATGTGTAACAGAGTTAATTCCGAGAGTAAAAAGGGAACGATCAAAACTGTCGAGGAAATTGAAAATAAAATACTTTCAAATCAAAGCAACCGTTATGAAGTTTATTTACAAACTTTGGTCGTAGGGGTGGCTGGGAAAACCTTAAAGGGTTATTTAAGACTGCTAATAGATACCGGAAGTCAGAAGACGTACATAAGTCAATATGCTGCTAAAACGTTGAGATTAGAAAAGATAGGAACTGAAAAAATTAAACATGGGTTAATTGGAGGTGTAGGAGTTTCAGATCATAATCGTTATCAAATAGATTTAACTAGTTTAGATGGAAAGTACAGGTGTAAAATCGAAGCACTAGACCAGAGGAAAATTTGTTCGTCACTACCTAAGATCAAAGACGAAAAGTTGATTAAAGTAATTGAAAAATGGGGAATCCTTATCAGCGACAATCATGAGAATGGAAATCTCTGTCTGTTTGAAGAAATTCCGGAAGAGATTCATATGCTATTAGAAGCGGACACAGCAGCACAATTGTTCACGGAAAAAATTGAACATTTTGCTGGGGATTACCTAGCTTTTGAGACCAAGTTAGGCTGGACTTTAATGGGCAAGATTAAAGAGAATGCGAATACGTCGAGTTCCCTGCCCGTTCTTTCTTTATCCTTACATGTTTCCGATACAAATTTGTCCAATCTTTGGCGTTTAGACACCTTGGGGATTTCCAGTGAGGAAAACAAAACGAAAAGTGTCTTGGAAAAAGAAACCCGAAAACATTTCTTAAAAAGTGTAAAACGAGATAGCTCAGGGAGATATGAAGTAACCTTACCCTTTGTTTTAGATAAATCCATCTTATCCAGTAACCGTACTATGGCAGAAAGACACCTCTTCAAAACCGAAATTAAACTAATTAACACACGCAGAAGAAAAGATACGAAGAAATATTTGATGAGTGGGAAGCGAAGGACATTATTGAGGTAGTAACTGAGGAAAAAGAGGAAGGAGTGCACTACTTGTCACACAGACCCTGTAGTAAAGGAGTCTAGTCAAACTACAAAGATACGGCCTGTTTTCAATGCATTTGCACGTTCTAAGAATTCACCTTCTCTCAATGATTGTTTGAGTAAAGGACCAAATTTAATAGAAATTATTCCACGTATATTGAATCGTTTTCGAAAATATCGCATAGGAGTGTCATCTGACATCGAAAAGGACTTTTGTCAAATCAAAATAGCAGAAAAGGATAGAGATTTTTTAAGGTTTCTACGGTTAGATAATCAACACAAGTTTAAAATTTACAGACATAACCGAGTTGTTTTTGGACTCACATCAAGTCCGCTTCTGCTAGCCGCTACACTTAGTCACCTTTTGACTACAGTCCCAGAAAAGTTTGTAGAAACTTCTAATATTTTGAAAGATTCATTTTACCTCGATAATTCGTTAATTAGCTTAAATCACGTAGATGAAGCCGAAAATTTTGTTCATTGATTTGGCTTCATGGCATTTCAATTTAAGATGTTGGCGATCAAATTTTCGCATTGACATGATCGATGAGATAGAGAACAAGACGAAAGTTGTCTCAGTATTAGGATTAGCATGGGATTTAGGAAAAGATAGTTTGAGTTGCAAGATCGGAGAAACATTTAACTTGAGGGAACCTTTTATCAAAAGAAACGTTTTATCAATTACTCAGAAAATTTTTTATCCCCTTAGCTTTACTGCACCGATAACTGTAATTCCTAAACTAATTTTGCAAGAAACCTGGAACCAGAAGATGATTACAATGAAGATCTTCCTCTTCCCCTAAGTAAGCAGTTTGGGACTTGTTTGAACCAATTGCCTCTGCTATCTCAGATTGAAATTCCTCGTTGGTTAAATATTGATTACGAAAACAAAGATACCGTAGTGCTCCACGTTTCTTCGGACGCTAGTAAAAGAGCCTATGCCACATGTGCATTTTTAGAAGCTGAAACCATCGAAGGTGTAAATTTTCAATTAGTAAGCGCGAGAAGTCGAACAGGCCCAATTATAGAGCTTACGATTCCACGTCTTGAACTTCTCTCCTGTCTGATAGGTGCCAGGCTTGCCAAAACAATTCTATCAGATTTGAAACTTAAGAATTGTAGAACAGTGTTCTGGAGTGATTCTTCTACAGCTTTGGGGTGGATAAGAACGGATCAAGCATGGGGTACGTTTGTTCACAATTGAGTACAAGAAATAAGATCGCTTACCAGAATATCAGACTGGAGACATGTACCTGGAAGTTTAAATCCAGCGGATCTCCCATCGAGAGGATGTAATATTGAGCAATTACAGAAATCGGCATGGTGGGAGGGTCCATCGTGGCTTTACCTACCAGAAGACGAGTGGCTTCATGTAGAAGAAAAGCATGAAGAACTTATAAACAGAGAAAAAAGGAAAACGATTCGGACTCTTCTAGATTATGAAGACAATTTGGACTGGTACTACAAATACTTCTCTTCATATAGAAAAACCGTGAGAATTATAGCTTGCATTTTCAGGTTTTATCACAATTTAAAGAACGAAGATTAAAACCCTAACTCATGATGTCTCATTTGATGAATTCGAGAATGCTGAAAAGGCACTTTGTAGATTGGTAGAGATTAAATTAACCCATTCCCTGCCATGGGCCCCATTTGGGGATCACGAAAATTTGTATCTTGTTCATCCCTAAATTTTAGGTTTTAATTTATTTTTAAAGTCATGTGTCTACATAACAGTCTACTCTTAATGTAGATAGCTAATTTATTAGTTTTATTTGCAAAATAAAATACATATATGACATTTTTTCGAAAAATTTCTTGTAAACAACGCTTTTTCACATATGTCTATTTTCTAAGTGAATATCTGTTAATTTATATTAAAATGAATTATTTTTTCTGACAGAGGTTGTTTGCACATGAGTTCTGAGTAATATAAAATAAAAATTGAGCACATTGTTTACTTCATGCCGTCAGCACCTGTAAAATACAATGATCCCCATTTGGGGCTCACGGTTATTGCAATGTAAAATGATTTATTTATGCTACAATTGAAATTTTCATTTGTTCAGTTATCTGGCGCAATGTTTCCGGAATTTCCAAAAAGGCTGTTACCAACAAAAGTGTGGAATGCTTCCACTGACAAATATAGACTTGATACGGGGGGAAAGAAAAGCGGAGAGTTCCAGAAAGAATGTTTCTAACGAAAATGTTGAATTTGCCCACTAATCATAATAATAGAAACAAGATGTGGGGGTGGAAATAGCAGGTGTTGAGAGCAGGTGATTCTGAAACGCACCTGCTTCTAATTGGGGTGGGACGTCGCCAGTCCTTTTCGTCTATTGGGCAAGATATTTAAAACTTTAGAGCAGATGGACATGAACATTGTGCTGAGAAGTTGTGTCATTTAGTTTTATCCGCAAGATCAACATGGTTGGATTTTGATAAATGTCAGTATTATTATAATTTGTGTTTTTTAAATATTTTTTTATTTCATTTGGATAATCATGAGTAGAAGAAAATTTTCAACGCTAAGAGAGCTTGAAGAATATTGGGACAATGATCTTGATTTGACAGATGATGATGACCCAGGAGGTACTATTGGCATAGTTGAATTACCACCAGATAGAGCGGATGATGTGTCTGATTTAGAAGATATAGATGACAACATTCTGGAAGATACAGTTCCAAACGATGTTCCAGGTTCATTAGAAATTCATGGCGGTAGGTGTAATTAAGAAGTTACTGTTCAAAGAAAAAAGAAACCTAAAAAAGAAAAACCCATATCAAGGTGGAAAAGAGAAAGAGCATCATTCAACATTTCTAGTCAGGGAAAAGAAGAGTGCGAGCAACGTAGAATGACCATGATAGAAAGAGTAAAAGATAAAAGACCAGTAGAAATTTTTGAAATGTTCTTCACAGATGATCTAGTAAATCACATCGTACAGCAAAGTGTATCTTATGCAACTCAAAATAATCGTCACCAATTTACGCTCTCTTCAGACTGCTTCAAAAAATTTTTGGGATTTTTACTGTTAACTGGATATTACTCTTTGCCTCAAGAGCAGATGTATTGGTCAGAAGAAGAAGATATAGATATTGGAATTGTAAGGAAATGTATGTCGAAAAATCGTTATATTGAAATAAAAAGAAATCTACATTTCAGTGACAATACAAATATACCACTAATAAATGGAAACAAAGACAGATTATTTAAAATACGACCAATCTTGGATGAGCTGAATAAAGCATTTATGCAGTTCGGCGTATTTTCGTATAACATATGTATTGATGAACAAATGGTACGTTATTATGGTCATCATTTTCTAAAGCAGTTTATTAGAGGAAAGCCCATTCGCTTTGGGTTCAAGCAATGGGCAATGTGTTGTGGTGTGACCGGATATTGCTATAATGCTGACATCTATGAAGGTAAGCCAAGTAGAATTTCAGAAGAAGATAATTTAGAAGGAGATACTTATGGATTAGGTGTATCAGTAATATTGAATAAGATAGCAACCATAGACAAACCAGAGGAACACTGCTTTTATTTCGATAATTTTTTCACAAGTTTTGATTTGCTGAAAAATCTAAAAGAGAGAAATATACCTGCGACAGGAACGGTGAGATGTAATAGGATGAATAAGTGCCCTATAAAAACAGATAAGGAAATGAAGAAAGAATTTAGAGGGGCTTTTGATTATAGATATGATGAAATAAATGGAATATTTGGTCTTGTTTCGAAAGATAACAGCATTGTTAAAATGTTATCAAATCATTTGGAAGTTTTACCTTTGGGACGTGTGCCGAGATGGTCTAGGGCTGAGAAAAAAAAATATTGATTCCACAACCCAATGCCATTATAAATTACAATAAGAACATGGGAGGTGTTGACAAGCTTGACTGGAATGTACAAAAGTATAGGATAAAAGTTAGAGGCAAAAAATGGTACTTTCCTATTTTCACTAATGCAGTGGATGTGGCTCTAGTTAATGCTCATACAATATATTGTATTGCTAATGGAAAAATGCCGCTATTAAATTTCAGACGAGAGGTTGCACGGTTCTATTTGAATTTACATTCCGTGTCTGACCCGAAAAATTGTGGACGACCATCGTACAGTGTGAGTTCACAGAAGCGCGTACCAGAAGACGTAAGAAAAAATCCTCAAGGACATTATTTAGAAAGAACATTGGACGGAAAACAAAGAAAATGTGCGGTTTGTAAAAAAAATGTTCGGAAACAGTGCGTGAAGTGTGATGTAGGATTACACGTAGAATGTGTTATTCCATGGCACTCTTAAAAAAATTTACAGTTATTTACATGCAATGTACCGTGATCCGCAAATGGGGATTGATTTTTAAATCCATAAAAAACAAATTTTTTTTTCCTGTATTGTAAAATTTAATGTACTACATTGGTTTACATGTAAATACGTAACTATATATTAAAAATATTAAAAAAAAATCTGGCAGTTAATGGGTTAAAATTCCAACATAAAATCTCAGGACAAAAATCAAATTAAATAACAGAAACCTGTTTCCTTGAGGTAGTGAAACAAATTGGTATTGACCTCTCTTCCGATTAAACGGTCGAGAGGCAGGTAGCAGCTATTAAAATACTTCTCACGAAGACTATTAAAATATGAACATTCAATTAAAATGTGATAGACTGAAAAACAAACATTACAAGTTGCACAAATAGGCTCCTTCTCAGCTTTCAGAAGGTAGCTATGTGTCACTCTACTGTGACCAATTCTAAGGCGAGTCAAAAGAACTTCCTCCCTGCAATTGCTAGTAGTATCCCAATGCTCTATTTTAGGGTTCACCCTTCTCAACTTGTTATGAAGTTGAATGTCCCAAAGTTGCTGCCATTTCTTTCGGATCTTCTTTTTTATGACACAACGGATATCTTTAAAAGGGATGAGGCGGCCGGACATTTCAACAGCAGAATTCGCTGTGCTGTCCGCCAGCTCATTGCCCTTTATTCCTGTATGTCCGGGGACCCAGCAGTACAGAAGTTCAAACCCACCACATGTCAATTAATTATTTAACTTGAGAACATCCACTATTACAGGATTCTCAGTGCTAGAAAAGGATTCTAAAGCTTTCAATGCACTGTAGGAGTCCGTATATACAATGAACTTTCGATGGTGTAGCGTTGAGATGTACAAAAGCACATAATATATGGCAGTCAGTTCGGAGGTTAAGACAGAGGAAGTGCCTTCCATGTCGTCACCAATTATAAATGACATGCCAACATGGCAAGGTGACTTAGATCCATCCGTATATATGGGAACATAACTCCTGTAACTATGCCTGTGCTCAGCAAAAATTTGTCTGTAGATGCTCTCATTTGTAGTTGTGGCCCAAACGGAGTGATGGTTCGTAACAGTCAACATAAAGGCTCTGGACAGGAGACGTCCTGAAGGCTCCAGAACAAATCCGTAGAGCCTGATGATGAACAGGGTCCAGTTTTAACAACACTGAAGAACGAGCGGATCCATAAACAGCTGAGCCGTAGTCTAGTCTAGAGCGAACAAGAGCTCTGTAAATGCGAAGCATGGAGCAACGTTCTGCACCCCAGGAGGTGTTCGCAAGGACTTTTAAAATATTTAAAATTTTTGTACACTTTTTTTCTCAAGTTTAGGACATGAGCAAGAAAAGTCAATTTTCGGTCGAACGTCACTCCTAAAAATTTTACTTAAGATGCTACTGGAATCACAGACCCATTAAGGTATAATTCAGGCTCAGGATGGAGACCTCACTTTCTAAAAAATGCACACAGACAGTCTTCTGTTTCGAAAACGTAAATCTTGCCTTTTTGCTCATTCCTGGATCCTGTTCAAAGCGATCTGGAGCTGTCTCTCTACATGTCTCATATCCACACCTCTACAGCTAATTTGTAGATCATCAACATATAAAAAACGTGAAATGGTGGGAGGAAGTTCTTTTAATACAGAATTTATTTTTAGGCTGAACAGAACTACACTAAGCACACAGCCTTGAGGCACAGCCTCTTGCTGTTCAAAAATATCTGAAAAAACAGAGCCAATCCTTACTTGAAAAGTCCTAGTATTCAAGAAATTCTGAATGAAAATTGGCAGGTTGCCGCGCAAGCCACTCTCGTGAAGATCCCGAAGTATACCGTATCTCCATGCCTTATCATAAGCTTTCTCAATATCAAAGAATACCGAGACAAGGTGACTTCTTCTTACAAAAGCTTTTCGAATGGATGTCTCTAAAAGGAGCATATTATCTACGGTAGTTCTCCCCTTTCGAAAACCGCTTTGATAAGGCGATATAATATTATTCTTTCCCACGAAGTAGACTAGGCGGCTCTGTACCATCTTTTCATACAGTTTGCATAGGCAACTCAAAAGGGCAATTGGCCGATAGTTTGAGGGATTTCTCGGATCTTTCCTTGGCTTCGCAATAGGAATGACAACAGCTCTCCTGCATGCACTGGGAAAAGTACGCTCCTTCCACACTCTATTGTAAAGTGTGAGAAGGGCATTCAGTGACTTATAGGACAGATGCTTTAGCATTTCATAATACACGCAATCTAGACCAGGACAAGACCTATGTGTCCGCAACAAAGCTCTCCTTAATTCAACCATAGTAAAGTCTCTATTGTACGGCTTAGATTTGGAAGAGTTGAATGCGATGGGATTTATTTCAGAGTGTTGCTTGATAGAGAGAAATGCAGGTGAATAGTTTCTGCTTGAAGAAACGGCAGCAAATGTCTCACCAATAGTATTTGCAATTTCTTCTATGGAGCTAATCACTCGGCCATCTTTTTTCAGAAAGGAAAGTGAGTGGTCTTTATACATTCCGCATGCTTTTCGAACTCTTTCCCAAACCCGCTTACTAGGCGTAGAGGATGTTATTGAGGACACATATGAAATCCAGGAATCCCTCTGGCTCTGCCTTCTTACTTTTCGTGCATTTGCTTTGGCTCTTTTAAAGGCTATGAGGTTTCGCAGAGTAGGATATCTACGAAAAATACCCCATGCTTTTTTCTGTTTTTTCAGTGCTTCATGACAGTCGCGATTCCACCATGGTTTCGTATATTTAAGCATTTTTCCTGATGTTCTAGGAATCGAAAGCATAGCTGCCTGAATAATAGTATTAGTAACAGCTTCCACAGCGTCATCGATATGCCGATCTTCTACCATTTGATCTCTGAGCTCTGCAATGCAAGAGAAGAGTTCCCAGTCTGCCCTGTCCAGTATAAACCGAGGGAGTATCGACATAGGGTTTGCTCCTCTTCGTGCAAGAGATACAAAAATGGGATAATGATCGCTGTTGTACAAGTCATTTCCGACACTAAAAGTGCAAAATGGCAACAGAGATGGTGAACAGATGGCAAGATCGAGAGCGTGGAAAGTCCTTGAAGGCTCATGGAAGTACGTATCTTGCCCATTATTTAGGAGACAAAGGCTGTGATCTTCGATCATCTGCTCAATTTGTCTTCCTGGCAATTTGTATCTTTGCTACCGCAGAGTGGACTATGGCCGTTAAAATCTCCTATTATGATAAAAGGCTCAGGCAGCTGCTCTATTAGATTATTTAAATCTTGCTGATAAATGTGCTCATTTGGAGGCAAATACAAAGAAACAAATGAAACAACAATATCAAAATTTATTTGAGTAGCGACAACTTGGAGGGATGTCGTCAAAGGAAGTACATTTGAGGGATAATCCAGTGAGGAGAGGAGACCTACTCCTCCACTGGCACGCTCACCTGCAAGGTTATCCTTCCTGACGAAAGAAAACCTCCGAAGTTTTGCATGGTGTTCTGGTTTCAGATTTTTTTCCTGTATAGCTAGGCACACAGGATGATACGCATTTATAATAGATTTGATATCAAGCAAATTTCGGTGGAAACCGCGACAGTTCCATGACATGAGGGTGGCCATTATGAATGGTTTTTGTTTTTTCTGTGCTGTTCTTTTGTTTTTCGTGGAAGTAGATGCCTGGGAACTTCTAGACCCTCTTCTACTTCCATAAAGTCTGAATCCGCAGATTCAGAAATCATCTCATCAAGAGAGCTATTGCTGCGAGTTCTACTTTTATTGGATATTTTATGTGTAGTAATTTTTGGCTTACTTTGAATAACTGTTTCTTTCTTTTGTACTATATGGGTCGCATTTTCTTTTTTCTTGTTGGATATAGACGGTTGGGGTTTATTTGGTAGGGTCTGTGTGCCTATTAATGTTTGGGTGGCGACTGTACGAGATGATTTTACAGCACTGGCGTATCATGTATTTGGTAGAAGCTGTGTGCTCTGGACTAATCTTCTGGCTTCGGCATATGAGATGTTCCTCGTAACCTTTTCAGTCTGCACTTCTTTTTCCAATTTCCATTTTGGGCAGAGGCGTCAAAATGCTGGGTGCTCACCCTTGCAATTTATACAAAGAGGCGCAGCGGTACAATTTTCAGAATCATGGCCAATCTGTGAGCATCGGGCGCATGTGAGGTTGCCACGACAAGACGTCTTAGAATGGCCGAAACGCTGGCATTGGAAACATCGCATAGGGTTTGGAATATAAGGTCTTACAGGAATATTTAGATATCCGGCCTTAATATTCTTAGGCAGATCAGGCGTGTTGAAGGTAAGGATCACGTGTTTCGTGTCTATCAACTTACCTTCCTTACGCATCTTGATCCGCCTTAAACCGCAGACATTTTGGTCGGATAGCTCAGAAGCGATCTCTTCTTCAGAAACATACAGAAGGTCGAATTCTGAGATTACACCCCGACAACAGTTATGTGGTGTTACAGTGACATTCGCTTGCCCAAGTTTAGTTATCTGAAGTAAAGAAGCAGACTGGGTGGCTGAGTTTGTATCAATAAGCAAGTCTCCGGAGTGGAGACGCTTTATATTTCTCGGCTCACCAATACAAGATAGGATATATTTGTTTATTACGAAAGGAGACATCTTATGTATATCGCCAGAAGGACTAGAGATGACTAGGAAACGGGGACTATTGTTATGATTTTTTTATTTGAATCTGTACGTAATTTTTTTGCAGTAGACTTTTCAGAACTAGGTTGAGTGACTGGTTTAGCAGTAGACGTTTCAGAACTAGGTTGAGTGACTGGTTTAGCAGTAGATGTTTCAGAACTAGGTTGAGTGACTGGTTTAGCAGTAGAAGTTTCAGAACTAGGTTGAGTGACTGGTTTAGCAGTAGAAGTTCCAGAACTAGGTTGAGTTACAGGAGTGACAGGAGTTACCTCGAAATCTTTTATTAAGTAGATATGAGAAGCCATAGTGAAAGAATAAAGATTCGGGTCCGACGGCCCCGCCCACCACGGGAACACAGATTCCTGTGTTAGGGCTAGCCGGACCTATACGGAAACTGAAGCCCCACAGTCGGCTTTCCCGAAAGCAGGTACTCCCGAGAGCTTGACCCCAAGCCACTGACACAAGGACTAGTGACCAACCGATTGACACCCGTGAGGAGGACTAAGGTGCCTCCCGTTTAGCTGAAGCAGAGGCCAAAGTAGTGTGTTGGGGACAGTATCTCGCCCCTCAACTACCAGGACCCTCCTTTCCAGCGACACGGGTCTCCACGCACGGCAAATACGTGGGCAGTTTTCTCGCCACTCGAGAACTAGAGACAAGGTCTGTTCCAGTCTCTCGTGACCAGCCCCAAACTCCGTAGAGAGAAACCACGAGGGAGAAGGGAAGGGAAAAAGTACCAGCCAAGAGGAGAGGAGACGGAAAAGAGAATAGATCACTGGGGCTCCAGGATCGTGACACCCGTCTCACCAAGAAAATGATCCCCTGAAGGGCTAGGGTACCTCGGGATTGCCACACCCGTACTCACAAAAGTGAGCCCCCTGAGGGAGGTTTATTAGTAGATGTTTCAGAACTAGGTTGAGTGACTGGTTTAGTAGTAGACGTTTCAGAACTAGGTTGAGAGACTGGAATGACTTCAAAATCTTTTCTTAAATAAATATGTGAATTTACCATATTGAAAATAGAAAAGATTCGGGTCCGACGGCCCCGCCCACCAAGGGAACACAGATTCCTGTGTTAGGGCTAGCCGGACCTATACGCAAACTGAAGCCCCAAAGTCGGCTTTCCCGAAAGCAGGTACTCCCGAGAGCTTGACCCCAAGCCACTGACACAAGGACTAGTGATCAGCCGATTGCCACCCGTGAGGACAACTAAGGTGCCTCCCGTTTAGCTGAAGGAGAGGCCAAAGCAGTGTGTTGGGGACAGTACCTCGCCCCTCAACTTCCAAGACCCTCCTTTCGAGCGACACGGGTCTCCACGCACGGCAAGCACGTGGACAGTTTTCTCGCCATTCGAAAACTAGAGACAAGGGCTGCTCGAGTCTCTCGTGACGAGCCCCAAACTCCGTAGAGAGAACCCACGAGGGAGAAGGGAAGGGAAAAAGTTCCAGCCAAGAGGAGAGAGACGGAAAAGAGGATAGATCACTGGGGCCCCAGGATCGTGACACCCGTCTCACCAAGAAGATGATCCCCTGAAGGGCTAGGGTACCTCGGGATTGCCACACCCGTACTCACAAAAGTAAGCCCCCTGAGGGCAAATTAGATAAAAGACTTTAGATATTAAAGAAATCGAAGGCTTTTTTCTAAGTAGTAAAGGAACTGTTACTCTATTCTTATCTTTGAGGTTGGATTCATGATTGTAAAAATAGTTGATGTTAATAAAAACTATAATTTTAGCAACTGTCTAACTGCCTACTTTATTAAAGAACTGGAGGATCATATCTCACTTTCAAATGAAATAAGTTTAAATGAAATGTAGCAAAAATGTGTAGAATGTAATAGGCCATACAAGGAAGGCATGTGGTGTCCACATCATATTTTTTGAATTAAGACGGTTTAAAATATCGGCAAATACACAGTATATATATATACATACATATAGATTTAAGATGTTTAGGTATAGTTTAATATATTTTAACACCTTAATGTGTAATTTTGTGCGGACGCGTCGGGAAATTGGAACAGAGAATTGAGACTATTAAAATTTCCAGACACTTTGTCTAAATTTAAAATATTTTTGTAGCGAAAAAGTTTCAATTGTCTGTTTCGGCGAAACGCGTAATGGGGTAGCTTGATTCGACGTTCAAATAAATTAAATTTCCCTTGAAAAGCCAGTTTGGAAGTCGAGTTGAGCTAATTTACCATTTTCCGCTTACTTTTTTATCTGATTCTGTTTTTTTAATGTTTTACATGTTTAATGGTTTGATTTTCATATGTATTAATTTTTTTAAAACCTTTTGAACTTTTTGGAGCAGCAGCTCTTGGTAACTTTTAGGCGAGCTTACTACATTTTTTTTATATTTTACTTATTTTGCAGCATATTGCGCAAGATGTTTTCTAGACCAAAATTAGTTTTTCAAAATTGTAATTACTACCTTGCTTATATATATACATATATGTGGGAAATGATAACGTCCAATGCTGAATGAGAATTGCCCGTTATGACGTCATCAGTATACCATCACAGCCCAGCGCAGTAAGAATCATCCCAGACAGCGCTGAGACCTGGTCGAGAGTGGAGGGTAGACGTGAGCAGACGGCTCACACGTCTTCAAGAGTTTATGAACTTTAATTGTGCTTTCGATGTTATGCCTTTACATCATTATGTTAATCCTGCATACCGTTAACTTCATCTTTATATACTTTTATTTCTTTCTATTAAATAAACCATTTAAATATTACTTCGTGCTCTCATACTGTGAATCAAGTCCAATTCTACAAAAAAATATGGCGCCCAACGTGGGGCCTCGAATTCCAAAATGTTCGAGTAGTAGAACTGTGCTTTGAACTGTGAACTGAGCGAACTGTTGTCACAAGTTATTCGATTTATTGGATTACTCGTATAAAGTGTGGATTACCCAATTGACGACGATCATCTGTCGGGTGAGTACAAAACTTTCTTTCCAATATGAAGTTAGTAGAAATTCCAGAATTGGAAGCAGCTTTAAAGAACAGTAAAAGTTCTGAAATCAAAAGTTTGCATAAGCTTATTTTTAATACTGATGGAGATCGAAATAACCGGAAAAGATTACGTGAATTTTCTGGCTTTATATTTAAACCAGATTCTGAAGAATTTAATAAGAAAATAGATGCAGTGCAGAATAGTTTTACTTTGAATGAGTTAATTAAAATTTGCAATGTACTGTGCATAAATTCAGAAGGTTTAAAAACGGAAGTAGTAACCCGAATTGTCTCTTTCCTATGTGATTTATCTGTATTATTTGAAAATATTTTGCATGAAGAAAATAGTGATATTGAAGATGAAACTATTAATAAAATTTCTGAAGTAATGCTTGATGAGAGAGACAATCCTGGTTTTAACGAATCTCAAGTAAACAACACTATGCAGCTTCCAATTCAAGATCATTTTAAACCTCATCTTAGTTTTTCTGATATTGAAAGTATTGTTAATCCTTTTTCTGGTAATGCATATGAAAATGTTGACAAATGGATTGATGAATTTGAAGATGTTATAAATTTTTTGAAATTAAGTGATATGCATAAATTAGTTTTTGCTAAAAGATCATTAAAAGGTAAAGCGAAACTATTTATTCAGAGTGAACCTAAAGTTAATGACTGGTGTAAGTTAAAAAAGCTTTTGAAATCTGAATATGGTAAAGCTTTTAATTCTGCTGAGTTGCATGAAATGTTATGTAAACGTAAATTAATGCCTAATGAATCTTTAGATGAGTATTTTTTGAAAATGAAAGAAATGTGTTCGCGAGGTAACATTGAAGATGCTTCATTAATTAAATATGTTATTGATGGTATTCCCGATTCTGTGGTTAGGAAAACTATACTGTATGGTTGCGAAACAATATCTGAATTTAAACAAAGGCTTAAAATTTATGATAAGATGAGATCGGACAATGATAAGTTTAAAAATCCGAAACCGAAAGTAGACACTCAAGTTAAAGATAGAAGTAAGCTTTCGTCATCAAACCGAAATCAATCTAACGTTAATAAGGTCAAATGTTTTAATTGCCAGGAATTAGGGCATTATTCTAAGCATTGTGTAAACAAATCAAAGGGTGTAAAATGTATAAAATGTAAGAAGTTCGGGCATTATTCAACTGACTGCCCAGATCAGACCCCCGAGAAACAAGCAGCTTTATTACAACGAATTTCCGACAAAAATAGAATTATGAAGACTGTAGAAATAAATAATCATTTAGTTGATAGTTTGGTTGACACTGGTTCAGATGTAACGATATGCAGCGTAGAGTTACACAAGCAGATTGGTTCTCCTAATTTAAATTGTAGCGATATCACATTAAACGGAATTGAATCAAAGCAAACGTACCCCATCGGCTTTTTCATTTCTGATATTTCAATTGATAGTTTTTCACTGCGTACGAAAATTTATGTTGTTAAGTCTTTATGTAATCAAATTGTATTAGGTTTGGATATATTGAATCAGTTTAACTTCTCTTTTACCGAGAATGGCCTTCAAATAATTTCTCATCGGAATAAAAGTAATGTAAACTTGATAACTGCTCAGTCATCTCGAAATTCTAACGTTCGTTGCGTTATGGGAAATTTGAATATTGCTGTGTCATTGAAGAATGTTTATGATCTTTCTCAATCGTCTGGCGTCTCCGTTAATCTAAACAAAAACCCCGAAAGCGGAAGTGGCTTGAAAATTAATTACCTTTCACATCTGGTGAATGCTATTTCTGTCAACGAGATTGATTTATCGCATATTTCAAATGCAGAACATAAAGAAAGACTGTGTAATTTAATTAATTCGTACCAACCACGGAAAAATAGACAATCTGACTTCAAGATGCAAATAAATTTATGCGATGATACTCCTGTCTGTCAAAATAGAAGATACATGTCTTTCACGGAACAAAAAATTGTTGACGACCAAATTAAGGAATGGTTGAAAGAGGGCATAATAAAGCCTAGCAATTCTGATTATTCGGCGCCTATTGTTTTGTGTAACAAGCGTAATAACTCGAAACGTTTATGCGTGGACTATCGGAAATTAAATAAGAAGATTATTAAAGACAAATTTCCACTGCCTTTAATTCCGGAAGTACTTGATCGCTTAGAACAGTCAAAAGTTTTCACGACACTAGATTTGAAAAATGGCTTTTTCCATGTAGACATAGACGAAAATTGCACCAAATATACCGCATTTGTAACACATAATGGTATCTACGAATTTCTTAAAGCTCCTTTTGGTTTATGTATTAGTCCAAATGTTTTTCAAAGGTATATTTATTCAATATTTCGTGACTTGCTAAATGAAGGTGTACTAATTATTTATATGGATGATATAGTCATACCGGCTAATGATGAAGTTGAATGTTTAGACAAATTAGAAAGAGTATTCAAAACTGTTTCGGAATATGGGTTACAAATAAATTTCAAAAAGTGCCAATTCTTAAAACGTAAAATTGAATTTTTGGGACATGTAATTGAAAACGGAACTATTCGACCATCACCTTCCAAAACTGTTGCTGTTCGAAAATTTCCACAACCGCGTAACTGTAAACAACTACAAAGCTTTTTAGGACTAACGGGATATTTTCGTAAATTCATTCCTCAGTATGCTAAAATAGCTAAACCTCTTAGTGACTTGCTTAGAAAAGGTATTGGTTTTAAGTTCGATTCCGAACAAGAGGAAGCTTTTTGCAGATTAAAATAAATTCTCTCTCAGGCACCTGTTCTACACATATTTAGGCAAGGATATCCATTAGAACTTCATACTGATGCTAGTAGTCAAGGCTTTGGTGCGGTATTACTCCAATTGTCTGATGATGGTAATTATCACCCAATCCAGTATATGAGTAAGAAGACTTCACCGCAGCAAGAGAAACTCTGTACTTACGAATTAGAAGCCCTTGCAGTAATAGAAGCTCTGAAGAAATTTCGAAACTATTTGTTAGGGACTAAATTCAAAATTGTAACTGATTGTAGCGCTTTTCAGAAAACTTTAGATAAGAAAGATTTAACTCCTAAAATTGCGAGATGGGCAATGTTTATTGAAGAATTCGATTACGAAATTGTACATCGTTCAGGAAGCCAAATGAAACATGCTGATGCTTTAAGTAGAAATGCTTTAATTTTAACATCATACACATCCGATGTAACTGAGAAGATTCGGTTAGCTCAACAACAGAATGAAGATGAACATGTGAAACTGATCAAGAATTTAGTTGAGAAGGGAGAAGAAAATGGATTCTTCGTGAGAAATGATATTTTGTACAAATTTGAAAATGGTAAAGATCTTCTAGTAATGCCAGAATCCTTACAGAATGAAATCATACAGAAGGTACATAAAAAAGGTCACTTTGCTGTAGATAAAACTGTGAATGCTGTAGAGCAAGAATTCTATATTCCCAGACTGAAATGTAAAGTTGAAAAAGTAATTGCTAACTGTATAGAATGTATACTGTACAACAAGAAGCAAGGAAAAGCAGAAGGATTTCTTCATCCTGTACCAAAAGAAAACGTTCCTTTGAGTACGTATCATATCGACTTTATTGGACCTTTTCCATCGACGAACAAGAGATACCAACACATTCTAACTGTTGTCGACGCTTTTACGAAATTTACTTGGTTCTATCCAGTGAAATCACCAACTACACAAGAAGTTATTTCAAAATTGAAGCAACAACAGACTGTATTTGGAAATCCAGCCAGAATCATTTCAGATCGAGGTAGTGCCTTTACATCGAAAGAATTTTCAGCGTATTGTACTGAAGAAGGAATAGAACATGTCAAAATTACTACCGGTATTCCAAGAGGTAACGGACAAATTGAGCGAATTCATAGAATTTTGATTCCTGTTTTGTCAAAATTATCACATGAAGATTCAACGAAATGGTTTAAATACGTTCCAGATGTTCAGAGAATAATTAACAGTACGACTACGAGAAGTACGAAATATTCACCGTTTGAGCTTCTCATAGGCACGAAAATGAAGAATAAAGAAGATTTGAGAATTAGTGAAACATTGAATGAAGAATATCTAAAACAATTGATGCAAGAACGTGACGAAATGAGAGAAGATGCGAAAAACAACATTTTCAGGATTCAAGAAGAGAATCGAAAACAATTCAACAAGAAACGTAAGAAACCGAAACTATACAAGATTGGCGACTTGGTAGCCATTCAGAGAACTCAATATGGGACTGGTTTGAAACTACGACCTAAATTTCATGGACCGTATAAAATCATAGCTGTAAGATCAAATGACAGATATGAAGTCGAGAAAGTAGGATGCCATGAAGGACCAAATTTGACATCTACTGCGGCTGACCATATGAAGCCATGGTCAAATTGATTTAATGCTTGTATCAGCTCAAAGCCTAAGGACCTGATACTCTTTTTTCTTTCTTTCTTTTTTTTTTTTTTTTATTATCTTTGGAGGTACATGATAGTGATGTCCATTCAACAGACATCGAGGACGATGCCTCTTCAGGCTGGCCGAAGCTGTGGGAAATCATAACGTGCAATGCTGAATGAGAATTGCCCGTTATGACGTCATCAGTATACCATCACAGCCCAGCGCAGTAAGAATCATCCCAGACAGCGCTGAGACCTGGTCGAGAGTGGAGGGCAGACGTGAGCAGACGGCTCACACGTCTTCAAGAGTTTATGAACTTTAATTGTGCTTTCGATGTTATGCCTTTACATCATTATGTTAATCCTGCATACCGTTAACTTCATCTTTATATACTTTTCTTTATATACTTTTATTTCTTTCTATTAAATAAACCATTTAAATATTACTTCGTGCTCTCATGCTGTGAATCAAGTCAAATTCTACACACATATATATATATATATATATATATATTGGAAGAAGAGCTGTTTAAAAACCCGTCAAATGGGAGAATTAAGACTTAGATGCCAGTGTATCCGATATTACGAATATTATCTTCTGCTACGAGGTTGGAATCTAGCATAATGTACATGAATCGAATATGGGACAGACCGCGAGTGTAGAATATTTTCTTATACAATATATATAGAGTATTTTTACACGGTTTTCTGAGGAACCAATCTACCGTGTAAAAAGAGGATTTTGAAATAAAATTGAAACTATGAAATATTTTCAATATTTGTTTCAGTTTTATCAATATGTGTTGTTTTGGAAACATTAAATAATAAGACACCTACTCTCCTTACCATTTTATGTCCGACATTTTATTGACGCTGATTTAAACTGACAGCAGCTGAAGGCGTTTCATTATTTGATGTTTTTGCAATAAGGTACCTAAATTCATTAAATCGGAGAAAATAGGACAATTCCTTGGTTGCATTTTTTTTCTGGACTATTCTATATTTGTTCCTTCAAATATATGTTATCCCAAGTAGTACACGACGTTGCAAATTGATCCGAGAGGTTGCAAAGTGGTTGTAGTAACTTTTACGACGCTGCGAAAACGCAAAATATTTGCCGTTGCATCTTTGCATTTTGTCGACGTCGCTGAAACGTCTTGATAGGACCGCTTTTAAACGTGGTCGTTTTAGCATTTTTTTTAAGTACATCAGCATTATTTTTAGAATAAAAAGAGACTAAATCTGTCCTTTCAAGAATCTGAAGTCCGAATAAGATTTACTTTGCAATGTTTCATTGCAATCAATGCATCAATAAAATCATCAATAAATAAATCGTTTGCAATCAATAAAAAATATTTAGTGTTCTGATTGCAGTGTTATTTTGGTATCTATTCTTCCAAACATCGTGTAATTCGCGTTTTTTTAAATATTGCCGTTATGCGTGTTTATTAGATTATCTCAATAAATGAATGTTGGAAATTAGGTTTTATTTTTTATTAAATTTAAGTGTATTCTATTTTCTTCGCTTACTTTTTATGTGCTTGTGATAACAAAGAAATTCATAATAAATAGAAACAAAAGGTTTCATCGTGTGCTATTTAACGAAGAGCTTACTTTAACGTACTTAGCTTACTCTCGTATACTATATTATTTCAATTACATCTGTACAATAACAAAAAGGGCGGAGGAATATGTTACGTTATCAACTTTAGTTGTTGAAAACAATAAAAGTCATATAGGCGTAAACTTGGAGAATGATGTAGATGAATCACGACAGTTAGTCTTTAATCTAGGATTAAACAGTTTGCATGCAGATCAAACTTTTGTTTGACGTTAAGTGAACTGATGATCTGATACATCTTCTGGAAAAAGGATCAATGGAAAGTCAAGTGAAAACACAATCATGTTGCAGTTAAAATCCTTTTATTTTTTATGTACTCTTTTATATATGTTCTATTCAACAACTGCAAACGTCGATAATTATTTACACATTGTTAAAATTGTTACTTTCGCCATAACAGCAGATTCCATTATAAATCTTGCTTGCTGTTGCACTATATATCTTGCGCTTAAGATTTGCGTTTTAGTTTAAATCTATCAAAACATTTGTGGTGGTTTATAACTCTAAGACTTGTTAACTCTGAAACAGCTGAATAATTGTAAGTTTTAAATTATTTTGAGCTTAAACCATTTACCGATGTTAATATACTGCACATGATATGAAGGAAGCCAACATCGATTGACGTTGCAAAGCAAGTAGTAAGAATCTTGCTCACGAACAACTCCACGTAAAAATGAGAAATTTTTTCATATATTTAATTCATTATAAAACATTAACTTTCTGTACTTCAGGAAAAGTTCTAGGGTGGATTAAGAGATGATGTTTTCAGTGAACTTCAGTGTTCAGCGATTGGCGGAAAAAAAAAAAAAAAAAAAAAAAAGGATTAAACTTTGAAATGGCAGCCACTGTAACTGATTTATTTGAATAACGATAATATAGTTTACCAAAACCTCCTTAGTAGCTATTTCAGAAGGAAACAAACGAGGGAATAAATTCCATGAGTGAGATAGCATATCGTTATTATTAACCATCCAAATTCACAATTTTACATTTATATTTCCAAACGATAAAGATTGCGTTGCCTAACAACGCTGATTTTATATCAGCTGATGGAAAATGATAAGAATTACTAAAAATATAGCAGGGAATAATTCAAATTTACAGTGGCTTAGAAATGGAAGTACGAAGTGTGTTCGTTACCGGAGCTAACAGAGGTATTGGCTTAGAATTTGTTAGGCAGTTGGTGGCTCTTCCCAAAGCACCCCGCTATGTATTTGCTACGTACAGGAACAAAGATTCACTTCAGGTACAATTTTTAAAATCACCAGATGAGTATGAAATTTTCTAAAAATCTTGCTTATTATTTAGGATCACTGCATAAGCGGTATGTTCTTTAACGTTACACAGTATTCTAGGAATGAAATTTGTGTTTCTTAAATTACCTCTAAATTTGTTCAATTCTAGGAAAGAGCAAACATAGTAAATTAAAGTATTATTTGTAAAATGAGCTAATGTTGAAGAGTTTTCAATAAATGAACACTTACCATTTTATTAATGCATTACAATAGTTATATAATTTTAAAAACTTGTTCTCAAATGTGAAAATAATGTTTTCCCTTACTTTTATTTTGTCACCTATTTAGCATATTTATCACGAAAGATAATTTGATTTTGAATTTTTTTCACTAAAAGAACGCACCATATTATGACAGCTGTTAAATTTGACTGAACCCTCTCTAGACAACTGTCCACGGTTCTAGAAGATTTTGGTATTCTGTCAGGTTGATATTTGAAACCGGTACTGAAGTACGGTAATTAGAAAAATATCACTCTTAATTTATTTCTTCTTAGAAATACTAGTCATATCCACAGGTGGTCATCATGAGAGGATTCATTGTATATTTACCGCGCTTTATACATTCGCTACTTCTTACGTATCTACACTTTATCTGTTTACGTATCTGCTTATTACGTCTTACTCATCGGCTTACTGCCGTTGAGTAATCGATGAGAACGGTTGATTCTTACAAAGGTTCAGCGGATAACGGATGGCCTATTGCTGCTAATCTCAACAGTTTCTTCTAGATTTGGTTATATTTATTAGGCATTCTCTTCGATGCGATGAGAGAAAAGTGAACTTTTAGTTCAGTGCACCTTGTTATCGATCATGCCACGCTTATAATATTCAGTCGGAAGCAATATAAATAGATACATAGACGTCAAAGTGTCGTGAAATTTTAAAAACTGGATTCGGAAGGGGGATATATTCGGTTATGTTAATATTTTATTAACTGCGAACGATTTCAGATCATTCTGAATTAGAAGAGTGCCTTTTAAAAGAAAAGGACTCGTATTCACGTTACACATAGAGAAAAACCATAAAAAGGTTTTGCAACTGGTTTATTCTATCATCAGGTTTAAAAATTTGGATAAACTATTACTGTTATTTATTTTACATTTTAGAAAACCGGTGGGGTTAGTAAAAAGTAAAAGCTTAGTACTAGATCCTACGCATTAAAAAGTGAAAGAAAGACATGCTAGCTAAATGTTTAATATTAGATAGGAACTCCAGTTCTCGAAATTTGGATTTTAGTTTCCGAGTTAGCTACGTCATAAGCGTTACGCAAGCTTTGTGACATAGAATGATCTAGAAATGACTCAGTCCAGAAAAGTTATTACAATTTTTTAGAATAGGGGGGGGTGGAATTAAGGAATATTGCTAGTTTAAATTATAATTTTGAAATTTACATATGTTTTATTAAGATTTAAAAGATATTTTTATCTTAGGAGATTTACAATTTTTTTTATGTCCTTAAAAAAGCCCAATACTTGCGTTAAAGCTGCTAAGTAATAAAATAATTTATTTATTAGAAATGTTATTGTATATTATCCCCTAGAAAAAGAAAGGATATTAGGAAACTTACTCTAAAAAAAAAATATTGATTGACGAAATTCAACTTGCGTTTTTCATGTCTCGAAAGTGCGACTTAGGATATGTATTAGATTTATATATAGCGTTCTTCTAATATAGGTATTTTGACACAAAATCGGACTTTTTCTGAAATGAGATGCCAATTTTTCCATTTTTCGATTTTACGACTCAAATTATGCCAAACTGCCATGTTTTGTAAAAATCACACGAATAGTTTTTGAAACATTAGCTCCTCAATGTTAAATTAATTTGGTATATATTTATTAATCTGTATTTTTTTTATTCAACTTATTTGATTCTTCCTTTCACATTTCGAAATTTAGCTTCATTCCAAATAAGATTCGCCAATTTTTATGATTTACTTTCAAAATTTGTATTTTTAAATAATTTTTTCGAAATAATTTTGAATTACAGTCTATAAAAGTTTTACCATCATCTTACAGAAGATGTGTTTTTAAGCATACCTTCAAAAAAATTAAGAGCTTTTTTTACTCAAATTTTTTGAAGATATGCATGAATTTATATATTGGCGCGTTTTGAAATTTGGCATATTTGTTGAAAGTGATTATAACATTAAATGCGGTTTAGGCGCTTTATTAAAATTATTTGAAAGTAGTAACGATGTGACTTTTTTCCCCCTCACGCACAATGTAAAAAGGAAAATAGGTTGCCATATATTAAGAAGTTCGTCAAGTGAGTTTTTCTTGGTGCAAACTGAAAATATGCGCCAAGATAAATTTTTGAATTTCTCCGTAAATTTCGCACCAAATTTTACAAAATGTAATATTTAAACATAATTTGTGTTGTAGAATCGAAATATGGAAAAAAAAATGGCAAGTCCTTTCAGAAAAGTCCGATTTCGTGCCAAAATATCTATATTAGAGCAGTGCTATATATAAATATAATACACAGGGTGTTTCTAAATGAATATCGGGATTTTAGCGCTTTGTAGTATTTATTACGTAAAACTTAAAATTATAATTAATACGTAAAATGAAAGAGCAACTTAAACAGTTATACCTACAAGCTTACAAGTATTAAATGAGAGCACCTTTTGTCAGATGACGCACATCCCGTCGATAGCCCAATTCTTTCCAAACACTGATTTAGTATTTGTGGTGTATCGTTGATTAGTGTTTGAGGCGTCTCTATCAATTGGTGAAATAGCCATAGTTGTAGAGCATCAAGACAGAAAGTACCAGTTACAGCGGCTTCTCCAAAGAGTGAGTGAGTGAGTGAGTGATTATGGCGCAAAACCAGAGATGATTATGACGCGCCAAACAAAAGATGAGATGATTACAATTGATGACATTAAAATTCAATAAATAAAAACAAGTAGATAAATGTACCAAATCCAGAGGATGAAGTCATATAAACACAGGTTAAAAGCACATATTAAAATTCAAGAGACAGTCTTCAAAACAAATTACATTTGGTAATAAAAGCCAATATCTTTTAAATAATAAAATAAATTAGAATTGACCTCTCTTCCAATTAAACGGTCGAGAGGTAAGTCACAGCTATTAAAATATTTCTGGCGAAGACTATTAAAACATGGACACTCAATTAAAATATGACGAACAGATAAACAAACATTACAGTTAAAAGAAACAGGCTCATTTTCAGCTTTTAAAAGGTAGTTATGTGTCACTCTAGTGTGACCAATTCTGAGGCGAGTCAAAAGAACTTCCTCCTTACGATTTTTGGTTAATTCCCAGTGCTCAATTCTAGGTTTTACATGTCTTAATTTATTTTGAAGCTGAACATCCCAAAGTTGTTGCCATTTTTTTCGGATCTTTTGTTTCACAACACAACAAATGTCTGCAAAAGGGATGAGACGACTGGACAGTTCAACAGCACATTTTGCTGTGATATCTGCCAGCTCATTCCCTTTTATTCCCACATGCCCGGGAACCCAGCAGTACAGGATATCATACCCACGATTCGTTAAGTTTATATGTATTTTGAGAATATCCACTATTACTGGATTTTGAGTATTAGGAAAAGCTTCTATTGATTTAAGAGCACTATACGAATCTGTATAAATTATAAACTTTTTGTAGCAGAGCCTTGAGATGTATAAAAGACTATAATATATCGCAGTTAATTCGGATGTTAAGACAGAGAAAGCATTGTGCAAGCGTCTGCCCTCCATGTGGTCTTTAATTACATATGCCATCCCCACATGATCTTTTGACTTGGACCCATCTGTATAAACTGGAAGATAACTGCTATATTTGTTCCTGTGCTCAGCGAAGAGTTGTCTGTAAATAATCTTGTTAGTGCTTGCCTTCACATGATACTTAAAAACATCAAGAAGCTGAATCCGTGCATTTTCCCAAGGTGGGATTTCAAAATTCTGTACTGCTTGGGGGTGCATATCAGAGAGGGAAAGTTCCTCAATGACAGGGCGAACTCTTAAAAGAAATGTAGGAACACAAGATGGACGTGTTTCAAATAACGCGTTACTCACATCATCAAGTAAGCACAGCTTATTGGGATGTTCAGGTTGGGATAGTATATTAAAATATTGTAAAAGGGACAATTGCTCACGCCTCAGATAAAGTGATGGTTCATTACAGTCAACATACAGGCTCTGGACAGGAGAAGTCCTGAAGGCTCCTGAACATATCCTCAAACCTTGATGGTGAACAGGATCCAGTTTTAACAAAACAGATGACCGAGCGGATCCATAAACAACTGAGCCATAGTCCAGTCTAGAGCGGATAAGCGCTCTGTAAATGCGAAGCATGGAGCAACGCTCTGCACCCCAGGAGGTGTTCGCCAACACTTTTAACATATTTAGTGTTTTGAGACACTTCTTTCTCAGGTTTAAAACATGAGAAAGGAAAGTCAATTTCTGGTCGAACGTTACTCCTAAAAATTTTACTTCGGGCGCAACTGGAATAATTGTACCATTTAGATATAACTCAGGTTCAGGATGGAGACCTCGCTTCCTACAAAAGTGCACGCACACAGTTTTCTGTTTCGAAAAAGTAAATCCCTGTTTGTCTGACCATTCTTGGATCTTATTCAGAGCCATCTGCAATTGCCTCTCTATGTATCTCATGTCTGCTCCTCGACAGCTAATCTGTAAATCATCTACATATAGTGATCCTAAGATGGTGTGAAGTTCTTTTAATACAGAATTTATTTTTAAACTGAACAGCGTTACACTAAGCACACAGCCTTGAGGCACACCCTCTTCCTGTTGAAAAACATCCGAAAAAACAGAGCCAATCCTTACTTGAAAAGTTCTAGCGTTCAAGAAATTCTGTATGAAAATTGGTAGGTTGCCGCGCAAGCCACTCTCGTGAAGATCCCGGAGTATACCGTATCTCCATGCCATATCATAAGCTTTCTCAATGTCGAAGAATATTGAGACAAGGTGACTTCTTCTGACAAAGGCTTTTCGAATAGATGTCTCTAATAGAAGCATATTGTCTACGGTCGTTCTCCCCTGTCGAAAACCGCTCTGATAAGGCGATATAATATTATTCTTTTCCAAGAAGTAGACTAGGCGGCTGTTTACCATCTTTTCAAACAGTTTGCAAACACAACTGGTAAGGGCAATTGGCCGATAGTTCGAGGGATTCCTCGGGTCTTTCCCTGGCTTCGCAATAGGAATGACAACAGCTCTCCTCCATGCACTGGGAAATGTACGCTCCTTCCACACTCTATTGTAAAGTGTGAGAAGGGCACTCAGTGACTTATAGGACAGATGCTTTAGCATTTCATAATACACGCCATCCAGACCCGGACAAGACCTATGTGTCTGCAACAAAGCTCTCTTTAATTCAACCATAGTAAAGTCTCTATTGTACGGCTCAAAGTTGGAAGAGTTGAAAGCGATGGGATTTTTCTCAGAGCGTTGCTTGATAGAAAGAAATGCAGGTGAGTAATTTCGGCTGGAAGAAACGGCAGCAAATGTCTCACCAATTGTATTTGCAATTTCTTCTATGGAGCTAATCACTCGGCCATCTTTTTCCAGAAAGGAAAGTGAGTGGTCTTTATACATTCCGCATGCTTTTCGAACTCTTTCCCAAACCCGCTTACTAGGCGTAGAGGATGTTATTGAGGACACATATGCAGGAATCCAGGAATCCCTCTGGCTCTGCCTTCTTACTTTCCGTGTATTTGCTTTGGATATTTTAAAAGCTATGAGGTTTCGCAGAGTAGGATATCTACGAAAAATACCCCATGCTTTTTTTCTGTTTTTTCAGTGCTTCATGACAGTCGCGATTCCACCATGGTTTTGAATATTTTAGTAGTTTTCCTGATGTTCTAGGAATGGAGAGCATAGCTGCCTGAATAATAGTATTAGTAACAGCTTCAACAGCGTCATCGATATGCGCATCTTCTACCATTTCATCTGTGAGCTCTGCAATGGAAGAGAAGAGTTCCCAGTCTGCCCTGTCCAGTATGAATCGAGGGGATCTCGACATGGGGTTTGCTCCTCTTCGTGCAAGAGACACAAAAATAGGATAATGATCGCTGTTGTACAGGTCATTTCCGACACTAAAAGTGCAAAATGGCAACAGAGATGGTGAACAGATGGCAAGATCGAGAGCGTGGAATGTCCTTGAAGGCTCATGGAAGTATGTATCTTGCCCATTATTTAGGAGACAAAGGCTGTGATCTTCGATCATCTGCTCAATTTGTCTTCCTCGGCAATTTGTATCTTTGCTACCCCAGAGTGGACTATGGCCGTTAAAATCTCCTATTATAATAAAATGCTCAGGCAGCTGCTCTATTAGATTATTTAAATCTTGCTGATAAATGTGCTCATTTGGAGGCAAATACAAAGAAACAAATGAAACAACAATATCAAAATTTGAGTAGCGACAACTTGGAGGGATGTCGTCAAAGGAAGTACATTTGAGGGATAATCCAGTGAGGAGAGGAGACCTACTCCTCCACTGGCACGCTCACCTGCAAGGTTATCCTTCCTGACGAAAGAAAACCTCCGAAGTTTTGCATGGTGTTCTGGTTTCAGATTTGTTTCCTGTATTGCGAAGCACACAGGATGGTACACATTTATTATAGATTTGATGTCAAGCAAATTTCGGTGGAAACCGCGACAGTTCCATGACACGAGGGTGGCCATTATGAATGGTTTTTGTTTTTCCTGTGCTGTTCTTTTGTTTTTCGTGGAAGTAGATGCCTGGGAAATTCCAGACCCTCTTCCACTTCCATAAAGTCTGAATCCGCAGATTCAGAAATCATGTCATCAAGAGAGCTATTGCTGCGACTTCTATTTTTATTTGATATTTTTTGTGTGGCAGTTTTCGGCTTACTTTGAATAATTGTTTCTTTCTTTTGTACTATATGAGTTGCATTTTCTTTTTTCTTGTTGGATGTAGACGGTTGGGTTTTATTTGGTAGGGTCTGTGTGCCTATTGATGTTTGGGTGGCGACTGTACGATATGATTTAAAAGCACTGGCGTATGATGAATTTGGTCGAAGCTGTGTGCTCTGGACTAGTCTTCTGGCTTCGGCGTAAGAGATGTTCCTAGTAACTTTTGCAGTCTGGATTTCTTTTTCCGATTTCCATTTTGGGCACAAGCGAGAAAATGCTGGGTGGTCACCCTTGCAATTTATACATAAAGGCGCAGCGGTACAATTATCAGAATCGTGGCCAATCTGTGAGCATCGGGCGCATGTGAGGCTGCCACGACAAGACGTCTTAGAATGGCCGAAACGCTGGCATTGGAAACATCGCATAGGGTTTGGAATATAAGGTCTTACAGGAATATTTAGATATCCGGCCTTAATATTCTTAGGCAGATCAGGCGTGTTGAAGGTAAGGATCACGTGTTTCGTGTCTATCAACTTACCTTCTTTACGCATCTTGATCCGCCTTACACCGCAGACATTTTGTTCGGATAACTCAGAAGCGATCTCTTCTTCAGAAACATACAGAAGGTCGAATTCTAAGATTACACCACGACAATAGTTCAGTGACTTATGGGGTGTTACAGTGACATTCGCTTGCCCAAGTTTAGTAATCTGAAGTAAAGAAGCAGACTGGGTGGCTGAGTTTGTATCAATAAGCAAGTCTCCGGAGCGGAGACGCTTTATGTTTCTCGGCTCACTAATACAAGACTGGATGTATTTATTTATTACGAAAGGAGACATCTTATGCATTTCGCCAGAAGGACTAGAGATGACTAGGAAACGGGGACTATTGTGATGATTTTTTTTATTTGCATCTGTCCGTAATTTTTTTGCAGAATTTTCAGAACTAGGTTGAGTGACAGGTTGAGTGAGTGGTTTAGTAGTAGACGTTTCAGAGCTAGGTTGAATGATTGGTTTATTAGTAGATGGTTCAGAGCTAGGTTGAGTGACTGGTTTAGCAGTATACGTTTCAGAACTAGGTTGAGTGACTGGTTTAGCTGTAGACGTTTCAGAACTAGTTTGAATGACAGGAGTTACCTCGAAATCTTTAATTAAGTAGATATGAGAAGAAGCCATAGTGAAAGAATAAAGATTCGGGTCCGACGGCCCCGCCCACCACGGAGCCCAACAAGGGAACACAGATTCCTGTGTTAGGGCTAGCCGGACCTATACGCAAACTGAAGCCCCACAGTCGGCTTTCCCGAAAGCAGGTACTCCCGAGAGCTTGACCCCAAGCCACTGACACAAGGACTAGTGACCAGCCGATTGACACCCGTGAGGACGACTAAGGTGCCTCCCGTTTAGCTGAAGCAGAGGCCAAAGTAGTGTGTTGGGGACAGTACCTCGCCCCTCAACTACCAGGACCCTCCTTTCCAGCGACACGGGTCTCCACGCACGGCAAACACGTGGGCAGTTTTCTCGCCACTCGAAGACTAGAGACAAGGGCTGTTCCAGTCTCTCGTGACGAGCCCCAAACTCCGTAGAGAGAAACCACGAGGGAGAAGAGAAGGGAAAAAGTTCCAGCAAAGAGGAGAGGAGACGGAAAAGAGGACAGATCACTGGGGCTCCAGGATCGTGACACCCGTCTCACCAAGAAGATGATCCCCTGAAGGGCTAGGGTACCTCGGTATTGCCACACCCGTACTCACAAAAGTGAGCCCCCTGAGGGAGGCTTCTCCAAAGAAAAAAAAAAGGACCATAAACTTTCCGCCGAGATATGGCACAAAAAACATTCAATTTAGGGAAGTCTCGTTGCAATTGTATCATCTCGTGAGAATTTTCTGAGCCCCAGATGTGCACATTATCAGTGTTCACATATCTACTGAGGTGAAATGTCGATTCATCACCGAAAACAACATGATTCAGAAAATCGTCGTGCAACATCATCTCATGTGCAAAGTTGGCATGTAAACTATGGTCTATGGGCTTTAGAGCCTGTACTGTACCAACAAACAGAACTGTTTGAGTTGCCCTGTTATTTCATATATTATAAGGTATTTCTCCCACCTTCTTAGCGAGCCTTCGTGGTGTACTGGTCTGCACGCTCAGCGCGTGATTGAGAGGTCCGCGGTTCAATTCCCGGCGAAGGCTGTGCTAATTTTTCATCTTGCATGCTTCCAAAAATGCCTAATGTCCCTACAATGGCGCCCGGAACTAAACGGGTGTTGGATGATGATTCTCCTCAACCAGGATTTGGCGATTGGGTCCCCTAAAACCCCAGTCGCCCTTTAAAAGGGGGAGTATATAAAGTATTTCTCCCGCCTTCCTTAGCCAGCCTTTGTGGTGTACTGGTCTACACAATGGGTGCGTATTCCAGAGGTCCGCGGTTCGATTCCCTGCGAGGGCGTTGCTCATTTTTCAAGTCTCCTGCTTCCATAAAATATCTAATGTCTCTATAGTATTAATTATATATGACTTTAAATTTACGTAATAAATACTACAAAGAGTTAAAACCCGGATATTCGCTTAGAAATATCCTGTATAGCCTAATTCGCACTTTCGAAAGATGAAAAACACATTTTAAATTTCGTCAATCGGCACAGTATAACGGGAGATATAAAAATGTCCCTTTTTCTTTCGCAGCGTATTTTAATTATGCTAACCTCATGCATTCTTACTATTTTATTTTAGTCCATTAAGAATGTATTATTTATTAGCTTTCTGTTTATTTTATTTTGTTTTTGCATTATTTTACTAGTATAATAAAGACCATGATATCTTTTCGCTTCTATTAATTATTGTTAATTGATCGGAAATTGGTTTACTCCCCTTACAATAAATTAACTTCCGTATAATGCATGCAGAAATCACTGCGTACTGTATTGGCATTTTCATTAAAACTCTTCTAATAAATATATTCTTTATGTATATATACAGGTCATTCACTACCAAACCGACAAACTTGTAGGGTGTGCAGGGGGCACAGAGATGACTCGGACTCACACAGGAAAGGAGGGTCGCAAATGCCGTAGTTGCGAGCTATGGTGCAAATAAGCCGAGAAACAGAAAAGAAACAGTAGCACATTCATGCGACAGGAAAACAATTTATTGAAAGGTTGTCATATAACACGTGTTCAAAATTACGATCAGAAGTCGTCTGCCAGGCCTGACAGTGGCACTGTATGAAATTCCTTACCTTCCTGAAGACTCCTGGCATGTCACGAATCCTCCCGGCAGCTACACATATTCGAGCGACAAGGTCCTCAATTGAAGGGCGTCTCGTACACTAAATTCTTCACATGACCCCCAGAAGATGTCCATGCAGGATAGGTCAAGAGATGTGGCAGGCCAATGAACGGGGTTACCACGACCTATCCACTGCTGTCCAAAGGTTACGTCAAGGTGTCAGCGGACATCAATCGTGTAATGTGGAACAGCCCCATAATGCTGGTGCTACATGTATCGGCGCGACGACGGAGGAACATGTGTTGCGTCAAGAAGTTCGGACTTGTTGCAAGATCAGGTATGACCTACCGTCCAAAGGACTGGGCATAAGGTACGATCGAATGAGGTAGCTTCCAAGGATGCGGGCCCAAACATTGACAGAGAAGCGCTCTTGAGCTGCACGTGGCTGCGTACGATGAGGGTTCTCCTAAGCCCACACATGGGCGTTATGCTGATTGAAGGTTTCCTCACGTGTCAAGTATGCTGTATCCGTGAACAATACGGACGCAGCAGATGTGCTGTCTGTAGAGTGGATAATCCTCAGGCTCTAATAACTGGATGCGATGAAAATGTTATGCGCTCATTTGGTTTGCTACTAGTATCCTCCGGACAATGGATTGAAATAAACCTACTTGTTAAGCTTTCGCTCGCTTGGGCTGTCTTCTTCTAGACATAAGATCGCCTCCTCATTGTAGGTGTCCTCATAGTTCGCTGTCGATTCACTGTAGCTTATGTTAACCAACCAATCTCACGTAACCTGATCACATTTGCGAAGGTCGTGAAATGTGGAGCACACCTGTTCGGGTAACGTTCCGAGTAATCTTCCAGAACGTAAGGAATTCTAGACAACTGGACGTTTGGTCGTAATTTCGAACACCTGCTATACTACAAACTTTCGATAAAATATTTTCTATCCCATTAATGTGTTGCTGTTTCTGTTCTTCTCTGCCTCATTGCACCATAGCTCTCAACTACGGAATTTGCGAATGTGCATTCCTATGTGATTCTGAGACGTCTCTGTCCCCCCTACATGTTCGTCGGTCTGGTAGCGGATAACTCTGTATATATATATATATATATATTATGGGGATGACTAATGTTTCAACTGTTGGCTGGCTATTTTTATTGCTCTCAATAAGATTTTCTTATCTGCGGAAATATTCAAGTAATTTAGAATATATTCTTCAACTTGTGATGCTGAACATCCCAAATTTGTGCCATTTTTTTCGGACCTTTCCCTTTATGACACAGCAGATGTCTCTAAAAGGGATAAGACGACTGGACGGTTCAATAGGAGATTTGGCTGCGATGTCTGCAAGCTCATTTCCCTTTATTCCAGCATGTCCAGGAACCCAGCAATACAGGAATTCATATCCTCGAAACGTTAAATTTATATGAATTTTGAGAATTATATGAACATCCACTACCACAGGATTCTGAGTGTTGGGAAAAGCTTCCAAGGATTTAAGAGCACTATACGAGTCTGTATAAACAATGAACTTTTTGTGGCAGAGCTTTGAGATGTACAAAAGACTATAATAGACGGCAGTTAGTTCAGATGTTATGACTGAGCAAGCATGGTGCAGGCATCTGCCCTCAATGTAATCTTCAAATACAAAAGCCATCCCGACATGATCATTTGACTTTGATCCGTCTGTGTATACCGGATAATAACTGCTATATCTGTGCCTGTGCTCAGCGAAGAGTTGTCTGTAAACGATCTCGTTAGTGCTCGCCTTCACGTGATGTTTGAAAACATCAAGGAGCTGAATCCGTGAAGTTTCCCAAGGTGGAATTTCAAAATCCTGTACTGCTTGGGGGTGCATATCAGAGAGGGAAAGTTTCTCAATGACAGGGCGAACTCTTAAAGGAAAAGTAGGAACAGAGGATGGACGTGTTTCAAATAGTGAGTTACACTCATTATCAAGTAAGCACAGCTTATTGGGATGTTCAGATTGGGATAAAATATTAAAATATTGTAAAAGGGACAATTGCTCACGCCTCAGATAAAGTGATGGTTCGTTAGAGTCAACATATAGGCTCTGTACAGGAGAAGTCCTGAAAGCTCCTGAACAAATCCGCAAACCTTGATGGTGAACAGGATCCAGTTTTAACAAAACAGATGAGCGAGCGGATCCATAAACAACTGAGCCATAGTCCAGTCTAGAGCGGATAAGCGATGTGTAAATGCGAAGCATGGAGCAACGCTCTGCACCCCAGGAGGTGTTCGCCAACACTTTTAAAATATTTAGTGTTTTTAGACACTTCTTTCTCAGGTTTAAAACATGAGAAAGGAAGGTCAATTTTCGGTCGAACGTCACTCCTAAAAATTTTACTTCAGGCGCAACTGGAATAATAGTACCATTCAGATATAACTCAGGTTCAGGATGGAGACCACGCTTCCTATAAAAGTGCACGCACACAGTTTTCTGTTTCGAAAATGTAAATCCCTGTTTGTCTGACCATTCTTCGATCTTATTCAGAGCCATCTGCAGTTGCCTCTCTACGTATCTCATGTCTGCCCCTCGACAGCTAATCTGCAGATCATCAACATAGAGAGATCCCAAAATGGTGGGAGGCAGCTCTTTTAATAGAGAGTTTATTTTTAAACTAAACAATGTTACACTAAGCACACAGCCTTGAGGCACACCCTCTTCCTGTTCAAAAACATATGATAAAACAGAGCCAATTCTTACTTGAAAAGTTCTAGTGTTCAAGAAATTTTGAAAGAAAATTGGTAGGTTGCCGCGCAAGCCACTCTCATGAAGATCCCGAAGTATACCGTATCTCCATGCCTTATCATAAGCTTTCTCAATGTCGAAGAATACCGAGACTAGGTGGCTTCTTCTTACCGTATCTCCATGCCTTATCATAAGCTTTCTCAATGTCGAAGAATACCGAGACTAGGTGGCTTCTTCTTACAAATGCTTTTCGAATGGAGGTCTCTAAGAGGAGCATGTTATCTACTGTTGTTCTCCCCTTTCGAAAACCGCTTTGATAAGGCGATATAATATTATTCTTTTCCAAGAAGTAGACTAGGCGGCTGTTTACCATTTTTTCAAACAGCTTGCATACGCAACTCGTAAGGGCAATTGGCCGATAGTTGGAAGGATTTCTTGGATCTTTCCCTGGCTTAGCAATAGGAATTACAACAGCTCTCGTCCAAGCACTGGGAAAAGTATGCTCCTTCCAAACTCTATTTTAAAGAGTTAGAAGGGCATTCAGTGACTTATAGGACAGATTTTTCAGCATTTCATAATTTGTGCCATCAAAACCCGGAGAAGACCTATGTGTCTGCAATAAAGCTCTCCTTAATTCAAGCATAGAAAATTCTCTATTGTAAGGCTCAGATTTGGAAGAGTTGAATGTGATGGGATTTATTTCAGAGTGCTGCTTGATAGAGAGAAATTCAGGTGAGTAATTTCTGCTGGAAGAAACGGCAGCAAATGCCTCACCAATAGTATTCGCAATTTCTTCTATGGAGCTAATCACACAGCCATCTTTTTCCAAAATGGAAAGTGAGTGGTCTTTACATATTCCGCATGCTTTTCGAACTCTTTCCCAAACCCGCTTACTAGGCGTAGAGGATGTTATTGACGACACATATGAAATCCAAGAATTCCTTTGGCTCTACCTTCTTACTTTTCGTGCATTTGCTTTGGCTCTTTTATAGGCTATGAGGTTTTGTAGAGTAGGATATCTACGAAAAATACCCCATGCTTTTTTCTGTTTTTTCAGTGCTTCATGACAATCGCGATTCCACCACGGTTTCGAATATTTCAGTATTTTTTCTGACTTTCTAGGAATGGAAAGCATAGCTGCCTCAATAATGGTATTAGTAACAGCTCAAGGTGTGACATTAATTTAATAATCTCATAGCTAATTTACTTTATAAAGTTACAGAAATTGAAACTGCAATTAGATACCTTTAATTTGATCTTTTGCAAGTCCTTGATTATTTTATAAAATCAGAATATTACAAAGACAAATTCGAATATACTTACTAAGCTTATTATGATCAGTTGCTATATTCCCAACATACTTGAACGAGGAGTATGCTGTTAGTATGAATTATAGTAAAATTTTATTGATTCCAGAATTACTCATTGTTATAGGATTCTTGGATAGCTCTTTTGACTCATGAACGTACGTTAGGTAAAAATATTTTAGCTTTAAAGAACGTTAAATTTTGAAAATGCAAATCTTAATTATCCCATAGAAATAAAGTATATACTTCTCATAAAGAAATGAAGATGTGGCTTATCTGAACCTTGTATTTCGCAATTCTGAATGGTAACACAAACAGTGTGGACGTTTATGTTTGCTCTTATTTCCTTAAATTAGCCAGACGTATAACGGGGATTTAGCATAAGGATGATAACATTATTCTCTAATGTAAAACCACTGCTTAGAAGGACGATTGTTGTTTTGAAGGTGCATATTTTTGTTTCTTCCTCTGAACAAAATAGCATACTAGACATTCGCAGACATGGCGAATTGAAACCTTTAAAGGCTTAGGGCTGTTTGTATTGCAAATATGTGGAAAGCCAAAAACAAAGATATATTTTACATAAAATCTAGACGAAGGGAAAACGCATAGGGGTATGGACCATGCCCAGATGGTCCTATGAAAAGAATCTGCTGGAGCTTGAAAATAAGGAACCTATAAATTAAGTTTCACTGTTCATAGAAAATCCGTAATTTAAAAAAAGAATTAAATTTCCAGTGGCGGACACTAACCGTTAGAGGCGTTGGTCATTACTAAGCCGGAAGGGGTGGTAGCTTTATTTTAAAGGCACCAAATAGGTTGCCACCGTTACTTATTATGAGGGGATAGACAATTTACATCCATGCCTTCTCCGCAATTCGATTCCGGGTCCGTGGGTCAACACCACCGAGAGTTAAGCCTGCTACCTCTCGGTCGTGTCGCTTCGCTTTCCCGTGTCGTCAGAGCCACTAACCGCTTTCTGGGCGGCATAGTTTTAAAACTAGAGTTAGAATAAAGAAAATTTCACTTCGATATTTAATACCAGGGTATTTGCATTGTTTAATTAATTTTGCTACAGAAATTAAATTAACTACATGATATTTAATGAAAATTTCAGCTAAGTAAAATTCTGGCATTTGCGAATAGATTAATACAATAATTAATAAAGTAGTAATCTATAGGGAATTATAAATACGATTAGGCTATACGAATATTTTTAAAAAATTGCATTTGTAATACTGGAATCAAAAAAGTATCTCATTTAAGGAGTTTCAAACCAATAATATAGTAATTATTAAATTCATTACCTACAGTGACAAGCTCATAATACATGATTATATGCAACAAACTGTTATATTCTTATTAACGTTCTTATTAAAAATATGATAAAATATTTCAGGCATTGATTGATATAAAAGACTCTTCGAAGTATTCTGAAGTGATTTTCATCAGAATGGGTAAGTAAAATTTATTATAATTATTTCCTTTGTCTGGCGTGAGCAGATACTTTCTTTGACAATTTCAAAGTAAAATCTACTTTTCAGTGAGTATTTGTGTTGCGATATAGCTCAAAATACTCAGTTATGAGTATTTTTAAAGTTATAAAAAACAGAAAACTACATCGAGTGCTTTTTCTACTCATTCTGTGGCCCCAGACGTTAATTTCATTTTATAAATTCTACTAGTTTTTTTAAATTTTAAATAAATAACTGGCTGCACTACGGGAAAACCATAATTGTATTTGATATAACTATGCCATGTTCAGCTAGAACTGTCAAAAAATAAAGCTCGAAAGCTTACTCATTCCGTTTTGTATAACATGGATGGATACTGCACTAATATTAGTAGTGATGTTAATAAGCGTGACATAAAACTGAATCCAGAATTCTCAATTGTGAACTTGAAATTATTGTAAATGAAATATACAAGGTCTAAAGGAACTAGTGTTTAACGCGACTCGTAAGAACCTACAAAACTAATATTTATCATGATTCTTTTTTGTTCACTATTATTTCTTTAACAGTTGCAGCATTTCTTCGGTGTGTTCGTTTTCTTACACTGTATTGCTATTAATCAGGGCCGGGATGAGGGTAAGGTACTTGCCTCAGGTGAACAAACAGAAGAGGCGCCAAATTAGCTATTCGATCAAAAATTCAGAAATTTTTTTTAAACTTATGCTTTTTAACTTTAAATTTCGGAATACATCAGTGAATATTAAAAGAATTTTGTGTTATAAACAATCCGGGTAACAAAAGAAAAACTAATAGCATTAATTTATTCTTAAAAGACATAAGCTTTCTCAGTAGTTTCACAGTATATAATATTTTCTAACATTAAAATTTGTTACTGAAAGTATCTTTAAGGAACTAAATTACACTTTGTTGTGTAACGAATTGTATAAAGTATCATAGAAAATATTATACTGCTGACATTAGTCGTTCTGAGCTCTTTACTTGGTCATAACAAACTTGCCAAAGTCCGCTAACTGAACATAGACGGCGACAAAACTGCTGAGTTTTAGAATTTCGTGAACGCCTTCTGGAACAGCATCCGAAGAATAAACAAAAGTTTTCTTCAAACATAAATTTTGAGCAGATGCTTTAACATTATTTACTATTTTTTCAAAAAGCATATTTTTAATGTTTTCCATTTTAAAATTGTTAATCATCATATATGTTTCTGGAATATACAAAATTATAATTAAATATTACTGTAAGAGTTTTTGTATTTTCATTTGAAATAGTTACTTTTTATGAGCATAAAATATATATAAATATAGTTAATCTGTTCTATATGTATGATTATATGTATATACATGCAATAATGCATATATACAAATCTTGCAGCTATAGCGCAGGTCGGGTTTAAAAAAAAATTGTATTCTAATTTTTTCTTTCGAATTTTTAGCCTATTTATATATATATATTGCACGTGTTTGCGTAATGTTATGTTTTCTAACATCATTTAGTATTATTTATTTATTCTTCTCCCCCCTACAAATAGGTAAATAAATAATCTTGCATTGTATACAGAGGCACACATTTACCGCTTTGCTTCAGGTGAAAAAATATGCTTGTACGGCTCTGCTATTAATGATCGAATACCCACAAGAATATTTTCATTTAAAGCTTAATGCAATGACTTACTATGCAAGTTCGCATTTGCCGCTACCACAGTTTCACACCCTTTCGTGGAAGTTTTCTAATACTAAATATTAAAATGCGTCTTTCTCGGCAAAATGAGACTGATGAGCATAGAGAAACAAGGCTTGCCTCAGATGCAAGACGAAAAAGCCTGTCTCGACAAAATGAGTCCTTTGAAAAAAAGCAGGAGAGAAATGGGAAAAAAAGAAAAACGACAGAGTAATGCTGACCGAAACGCAAAAAGGAGTAAAATAGTTTCAAACGGAGAAACTTTAAATTTTTGAGAATTCCTGTGGTGACATGATGACATGAATATTAAATGTGAACATTGTCAGTCCTTAAACTTCAAGTTAGAAACATTGTATACAGGGGCGCCCATTTACCGCTTATATGCAGGTACGGCTCTGCTATTAATGATCGAATAGCCACAAGAATATTTTCATTTAAAGTTTAATGCAATGACTTACTATGTAAGTCCGCTTTTGCGGCTACAGTTTCACTCCTTCGTGGAAGTTTTCTAATACTAAGTATTAATAATTCACGTAAGTAAATACCTAGACTTACCAAATACTAAAATTTACTGAAGTAAATGTCTCGATGTATTTTGAATCATCCTTTCTGCAGGAGGGCGAACAGCAATTTCCTTAAAACACAGTGTGATTTCTCATTTCACAAGATGTTCTAGCAGTCTAGTAACGTTTGCCGATACGTTTTACACAACCGTAATGGATGGGCAGGTTTCATTCAGGTATCATTCCTTACGTGTTGCAAAATCGTCGGTAGAATCCAAGAGCAGGCACATCGCTATGCATGATACAAGAGTTAGGATAATATTGCAGTACCAATTAAAAGTCATTTTCATAAACCATATCATTCACTTTACGGTACAAACTTCATGAATGGAATGATAGAATTGTAGATGATGTCGATTACATCGCGTGAAGCTTCACACAGCTCATGTCGTGCATTCATTTTCAGAGTATTAGCTAACGTAGATTTACAATGAGTACTTTATTGTATTTACTCGTAATGTATCATGATGCATATCGATGATTAACAGTCGCTATTGTGAATGTCCAGTTATTAATGGCAATACAGTGTAGATCATCAGCTAGTATTTTGTCTCTGAATGTTCTTAATTCATACTGAATAGCAAGATAAACTTGTGTAACCAATATTCGATATTTTAGAGAAATGCTAATAAATATTTAAAAAAAATTATTTCTGTTAGGCTTGCAGTAAATGTACTACATCGCATAACAATTTTTAAAACTCTCTCATATTACGAAGTAATTTCACAGATGTTTCAAAACCTGAGGAAGTAAAAGTTGCTCGGGCAATATTGGAAGATACAGTCGGAAATGATGGCCTTAACCTTCTGATCAACAGTGCTGGGATATGCCAAGTACAAGCTTTTCCTAATGTTTCAATAGAAAACTTACTTCAACACTTCAACACCAACACAGTAGGACCTGTAATGGTAAAACAGGAAAAACAAAAACCATTCATAATGGCCACCCTCGTGTCATGGAACTGTCGCGGTTTCCACCGAAATTTGCTTGACATCAAATCTATAATAAATGCGTACCATCCTGTGTGCTTAGCAATACAGGAAACAAATCTGAAACCAGAACACCATGCAAAACTTCGGAGGTTTTCTTTCGTCAGGAAGGATAACCTTGCAGGTGAGCGTGCCAGTGGAGGAGTAGGTCTCCTCTCCTCACTGGATTATCCCTCAAATATACTTCCTTTGACGAAATCCCTCCAAGTTGTCGCTACTCAATAAATTTTGATATTGTTGTTTCATTTGTTTCTTTGTATTTGCCTCCAAATGAGCACATTTATCAGCAAGATTTAAATAATCTAATAGAGCAGCTGCCTGAGCCTTTTATTATAATAGGAGATTTTAACGGCCATAGTCCACTCTGGGGTAGCAAAGATACAAATTGCCGAGGAAGACAAATTGAGCAGATGATCGAAGATCACAGCCTTTGTCTCCTAAATAATGGGCAAGATAAGTACTTCCATGAGCCTTCAAGGACATTCTACGCTCTCGATCTTGCCATCTGTTCACCATCTCTGTTGCCATTTTGCACTTTTAGTGTCGGAAATGACCTGTACAACAGCGATCATTATCCTATTTTTGTGTCTCTTGCACGAAGAGGAGCAAACCCCGTGTCGAGAGTCCTTCGTTTTATCCTGGACAGGGCTGATTTCGAGGTAACTCCTGTCACTCAAGTCACTCCTGTAACTCAACCTAGTTCTGAAACTTCTACAGCTAAACCAGTCACTCAACCTAGTTCTGAAACTTCTACTGCTAAACCAGTCACTCAACCTAGTTCTGAAACTTCTACTGCTAAACCAGTCACTCAACCTAGTTCTGAAACGTCTACTGCTAAACCAGTCACTCAACCTAGTTCTGAAAAGTCTACTGCAAAAAAATTACGTACAGATTCAAATAAAAAAAATCATAACAATAGTCCCCGTTTCCTAGTCATCTCTAGTCCTTCTGGCGATATACATAAGATGTCTCCTTTCGTAATAAACAAATATATCCTAGAGTTTATTGCAGAATAAAATGCCTTAATTGCATGGTAAACAGTAGATCTTTTGAAGTTTTTCTATGTTGCGTAAAATGCAGATTTAAATTTTTGATATTGATTGTCATATAAATGGCAATTACTGTTTTATTTTGCTTTGAAATGAATGGTTAGTAATAAAATTCTGGATGAGACAACCTTTAACATGCGCTAGAATTTACAAAGTTTAATTTGGTGCTGATTTCAATGGGTAAATTTCATTTTACTGAATTTTGCGTAAAATAATACCAATGAACCATTGCAAAATATATTCAGAACTTTTTTTTTTAATCTAAAAGGGCTATTAGTTTTGAAATGTGACTTCATATCGTCAGTCGTAAACTTGTTTCGCTTTTCATTCAAGTCTTGCCATTTGGCAAAATTTAACATATTTACCTTTAAAATCTAATATATTATTGACTAACAAGCCAAGCTATTTAAAAGCATTATACACAGTTCTTAACAATGCCTTTTTAAATTTTTAATCTGATTGATTTAAAATGCATTTAATTCATGATATATTTAATTGAAAATATTTTAATATTTCTACATAATTATATGATATATTTCTTCATTTTTCAAATATATAGAAGATATATAACTTTCTGGTGTCAGTATCTTATAAAATGTTTTGCTATTTCCACTGCCCCATCTGTATTGATAATCTATGCATTCATAAACTTTTAGCCTCTTTGAGTGACTGCTAAAATCTGAGGCCTTTCAGATTTTTTTTTTAATTGTGTGAGCAGAAAGATAGAATTTTAGAAGAGCTTCTTGAGTTAGCTTTTGAATGATATAAAGAATTGTTAACATAATGTCAAATTTTTACAACTAAATATTAAATATATAAAAAAGCCTGCAGCATTCTCATGTTACGAAAACATATTTATTTATTCTGAGGCTAGGAATTGATTTAGTTTTAAAAATACAATTTATTCCTTTTAACAATTTCCCAACAATGTCATCAAAACACTATAAATTCCTTACATGTTTTAAAGAAAGATGATTCATTTATATAAAGATTATTAAATGGCTAATTTTATTATTCAATTTTTAATACAAATTAACTGAAATTAGAAACTGATTTTGTAAAATAATTTAATTATGAATAATTCAATTTGGGGGCTATTGGATGTTTAAAAATGATCAAAAGATTTTTAATATCTTAAAAATAAAAGCAAAATTTTCAGTTTTAATATTTTGTATTAATAATTCACTTTAATTTTAATATAGGGTCAGTTTTAATATATTCACAAATTCAGATTTAAAAACAAAATAAGTTGTATAAATATTTTCAACATTTCTGATTTTTCCATAGTAACCATAAGAGAAGGATTTGAGACTATCTTTGTAAAAAAAGTAGGTTTTAGGTCATTACACCTTCACATACTTTCACTGGAAGTTTCCTCTGTATATATACTGGGATGTGACACTAAGTAGTTGAGAGTATGTATTTAAGAGGTTAAAGGGATATTGTAACTAGTGTTTCAAATCCTGATAACACATCCCATACGCTGTCGGTGGGACGTAGATAGGATGTCCTAAGGATATACTGGGATGTGACATTAAGCGCTCAGGAGGATGAGTTTAGGAGGAAATTGGGATATTACGGGATGTCCTGAGGATGTAGTAAGTAGGACTTTAAATCCTAATAACAACCCATACGCTTTCGATGGGACATAGATAGGATGTTTTTAGGATATAATGGGATGTGCTTAGGAGGTTTGTGGGATATCCCGGGATGTCCTGAGGATGTAGTAAGTAGGAGTTCATATCCTAATAACATCTCGCACGCTCTCTCTCGATGGGACTTGGTTAGGATGTCCTGAGGATATCCCGGGATGTGACCATTAAGCACTCGGGAGGAGGTGTTTAGGAGGTTCGCGGGATATTCCGGGATGTCCTGAGGATGTGCGCATATCCCGCGAGCAACATCCTTGGGATATCCCAAGGATGTTTCTGTGCTATGTGGGTACATTTACTCTTTTCCTTTTTGAACTTAGATCACCCCTCTTTCTTTTACTAATAATATTAACTATATAACACTTCAAAACCCAGACACTATTAAACATTATTTCTCTATTCATAATATTAACTATACATAAACTACTTTTCTCAAAAACAGTAACATTATCTCTCTCCTATCATATATTAATATATCAGTATCACTTATCATTTTTATTATTCTCTATTGAATATGCTTAATTTCATTGAAGTATTATTTTGCCTACTTCCCGATATCAATACAATTCATCTTTTAAGATTGTGATATGTTAATTTAATCATGTGTATTATTTCCTATTAATAGTCAATATTATAAAGATTTAATTCTGTATTTTACATGTAGTTATACTTTTATATTGGCATATTAATTTATATTCTAAACTAATTAAGTCTAAAAACATGTTTAATGTCTGTATTTATTACGTAATTTTGATGTTCTTGAAAATTTTATGTTCAATCTTGTAAATACACATTTTCAAGAAATGTAATAAATATCTTTATACTATGTAACGTCTATTATTGTAAAAATCGCCATCATCGTACACAGTCATGTACATATTCGGTAAGGAGAAGCTACCGACGCTACTTCAAAACATGTTTAATGTCTGTATTTATTACGTAATTCTGATATTCTTGAAAATTTTATGTTCAATTTTGTAAATACACATTTTCAACAAATGTAATAATTATCTTTATACTATGTATTATTGTAAAAATCGCCATCATTGTACACAGTCATGTACATATTCGGTAAGGCGAAGCTACCGACGCAGCCCTGTCGGAAGAACGGTTAAGCTAACGACCTTTATCTGAAAGTAAAGAGGGTAATCTCACAACGGGCAAAAAGAAGTGTGGTTTATGCGAGGACGGGAGCACGCTCGTGTGAAAGAACTTTGGCTTATATTTTTGTGTTCCTTTGGTTTTTTTTTAATAACTGGGAGGTTAAAATGTATTTGTTGTGCGGTTGATGTAATTTTAAACAAAATACTAATAATAAGATTAAATAGATAAAGAGATAATTTCTATTTCAAGAATGAAAATATAGCTTATTTTGTTATTGTTAAACATGCGTGTGCCATTTTATTTTTTCGTGAGTGGAATTGACAAATAACATTCATAAGTGGATGAAAATGAAGAGTCGAATTGGTCAAGACTTAGAAATGATTGAAAGGTCTAGCATCATGACAGTGGTGGCAGGGAAGGGATCCTTTGAGGAAGCCAGAGAATGAAAACAACTATAAGCTGTGTAAGTTGAAAAGGGTTCCTATTAGTGTGAATGGAACAATAGCGAAGGCCCTGGTTGATTCAGGAACATAAATTACAGTGGTTACGAAAGAATCAACCAAAAGTCTCCAACTGGAGAAAGGATGAGTATATATTTAAAGGGTATTTTTGGTCCAGCTGTTGAATGCCCTTTGGTAAACATTCCACTGAGTATCACAGTAGGAGAAAGTGCCAGTGTCACACATAAAGAGATTTTATGTGCAGTTGCAGAATCACTGGCAGAGGATGTGCTGCTTCCTCCAGAAGTGTTCACCATCTTTGGAGGTCGGTTACATGACACAGGTGAAGTGGTAGAAAACTTACATGAAGAAACCACAAACATCCCAGAGGTAAGGAGGAAGGAAAAGTCTGTAAAGGTAAACGCAGGAAAACTAGAAGGAAACACTACTGTGGCAAGGAATCTCGATGAGAAAGGAAAGGTGGAATCAAATAAAAGCCAAGAACCCCAGTCGGGAAGAATATGTACGGCGGATGTATATAGAAGAGAGCAGGTGACTTGCGAATCTCTGGTAGGAACATGGGAGAATGTTCAGAAAGGAAAGGAGAATTATTATATTAAAACATGGACACTCAATTAAAATATGACGAACAGATAAACATTACAATTAAAACAAACAGGCTCATTTTCAGCTTTGAGAAGATAGTTATGTGTCACTCTAGTGTGACCAATTCTGAGGCAAGTCAAAAGAACTTCCTCCTTACGATTTCCACCAAAATCCCAATGCCCAATTCTAGACTTGACATTTCTCAACTTGTTCTGATGCTGAGCGTCCCAAATTTACTGCCATTTTTCTCGGACCTTTTCCTTGATGACACTGCAGATACCTCTAAAAGCTATAAGGCGACTGGACAGTTGAACAGCAAATTTTGCTGCGATATCTGCAAGCTCATTTCCCTTTATTCGAACATGTCCAGGAACCCAGCAGTACAGGACTTCATATCCTCGAATCGTTAAGTTTGATGTACGTGTGAGCAACACGTGCATACGAAAATATCCCTAACATTAACTAGGAAAGCCGAAATCTTAGTTAAGATAGACATGTTACAATTAATAATCAAATGTAATAAGGAAAAGTAACAGTTGCCGGGTACATTATAATGGCTTAAGAAATTCCGAGCACAGTACAGATGCGAGTACACAAGATCACATATTTCGGCGAAGCAGAGACGCACACATTTGTTGAAGTAGTTCCACTTGACTGCCGGGGAAAAATCTTCTCTCTCCGTCAGCCTGTAGGTTTGCCAAACGGGTTTACTGTTTCGCCAATTGGCGCTTTTCTGTACAGTTTTTAAGTCCGTATCGCCTATTTGGCGCTGCCGCTGCATACTCCCTCCGCAGTGTCAACGAAATGTGACATACCGATGCGGGGGTCGGATTAATCGTCCAGAACGGGTGATACAATTGTCCGAAGTTTTTTTCACACTCTTGGAAGCAACTTGAGAAGAGTCCATGGTTACAAAAGCGGGTTTCAGTCTGTCTATAGAGATCGTTTGCTTAGTCCCTTTTATTTCGAGATCAAACGTTTTATCTCGTCTTTCTAGCACCTTAAATGGTCCATCATAAGGAGTTTGAAGTGGTTTTCTAACTCCGTCGTGTCGAACAAACACATATGTGGACTTGTGAAGGCGTGGATGAATGAAACATGTTCGCTGGCCGTGGCTAGAAGTAGTGGTCGGGCGGACACTGGCAAAGTGAGATTTTAAATCCTCCACAAACTGTTTGGGGGACGCATCCGGAGGTGTCGAATTGAAAAATTCTCCTGGGAGACGGATAGTCTTTCCATACACCAGTTCAGAAGTGGTTGCTCCTATGTCCTCTTTGAGAGCGGCGCGGAAACCCATCAGCAGCGTTGGAAGGACAGCCACCCAGTCACTGGTATCGTGCGCTTTTAAGGCAGCTTTCAAAGGACGGTGGAATTCCTCGATCAGTCCATTCGCCTGTGGGTGGTACGGAGACGTCCTGATCCTCTTCATTCCCAATAATTGGGAAAGGGCTCGAAATAAGCCGCTTTCAAACTGTCGCCCTTGGTCGGTAGTAATAACAGTCGGACAACCAAATCGAGTAATCCAGTGGTCATAGAAAGCCTGTGCTACTGTGCGTGCTGTTATGTCTGGTAAGGGTACTGCTTCGGGCCATCTAGTAAATCTATCTATCATAGTTAGACAGTAATAATTATTTTGAGAAGGAGGTAGGGGACCACCAAGGTCAAGGTGGACGTGATCAAACCTCTGTGATTGGTCTGGAAACTTCATTAACGGGGTTCTAGTATGCCTGCTTACTTTTGCTTTCTGGCACGGAATGCACTGCCGTGCCCATTTCGCGCAATCTTTGCAGATGGAAGACCAAACAAACCGTGAACATACTAACTTTGTTGATGCGCGAATGCCGGGGTGAGACAAATTGTGCAAGGTGGCAAAAACTTTCTCACGGGGTGGGGGGGGGTGAGTGAGTGATTATGGCGCAAAACCAGAGATGATTATGACGCGCCAAACAAAAGATGAGATGATTACAATTGATGACATTAAAATTCAATAAATAAAAACAAGTAGATAAATGTACCAAATCCAGAGGATGAAGTCATATAAACACAAGTTAAAAGCACATATTAAAATTCAAGAGACAGTCTTCAAAACAAATTACATTTGGTAATAAAAGCCAATATCTTTTAAATAATAAAATAAATTAGAATTGACCTCTCTTCCGATTAAACGGTCGAGAGGTAAGTCACAGCTATTAAAATATTTCTGGCGAAGACTATTAACACATGGACACTCAATTAAAATATGACGAACAGATAAACAAACATTACAGTTAAAACAAACAGGTTCATTTTCAGCTTTTAACAGGTAGCTATGTGTCACTCTAGTGTGACCAATTCTGAGGCGAGTCAAAAGAACTTCCTCCTTACGATTTTTGGTTAATTCCCAGTGCTCAATTCTAGGTTTTACATGTCTTAATTTATTTTGAAGCTGAACATCCCAAAGTTGTTGCCATTTTTTTCGGATCTTTTGTTTCACAACACAACAAATGTCTGCAAAAGTGATGAGACGACTGGACAGTTCAACAGCACATTTTGCTGTGATATCTGCCAGCTCATTCCCTTTTATTCCCACATGCCCGGGAACCCAGCAGTACAGGATATCATACCCACGATTCATTAAGTTTATATGTATTTTGAGAATATCCACTATTACTGGATTTTGAGTATTAGGAAAAGCTTCTATTGATTTAAGAGCACTATACGAATCTGTATAAATTATAAACTTTTTGTAGCAGAGCCTTGAGATGTATAAAAGACTATAATATATCGCAGTTAATTCGGATGTTAAGACAGAGAAAGCATTGTGCAAGCGTCTGCCCTACATGTGGTCTTTAATTACATATGCCATCCCCACATGATCTTTTGACTTGGACCCATCTGTATAAACTGGAAGATAACTGCTATATTTGTTCCTGTGCTCAGCGAAGAGTTGTCTGTAAATAATCTCGTTAGTGCTTGCCTTCACATGATACTTAAAAACATCAAGAAGCTGAATCCGTGCATTTTCCCAAGGTGGGATTTCAAAATTCTGTACTGCTTGGGGGTGCATATCAGAGAGGGAAAGTTCCTCAATGACAGGGCGAACTCTTAAAAGAAATGTAGGAACACAAGATGGACGTGTTTCAAATAACGCGTTACTCACATCATCAAGTAAGCACAGCTTATTGGGATGTTCAGGTTGGGATAGTATATTAAAATATTGCAAAAGGGACAATTGTTCATGCCTCAGATAAAGTGATGGTTCATTACAGTCAACATACAGGCTCTGGACAGGAGAAGTCCTGAAGGCTCCTGAACATAACCTCAAACCTTGATGGTGAACAGGATCCAGTTTTAACAAAACAGATGACCGAGCGGATCCATAAACAACTGAGCCATAGTCCAGTCTAGAGCGGATAAGCGCTCTGTAAATGCCAAGCATGGAGCAACGCTCTGCACCCCAGGAGGTGTTCGCCAACACTTTTAACATATTTAGTGTTTTGAGACACTTCTTTCTCAGGTTTAAAACATGAGAAAGGAAAGTCAATTTCTGGTCGAACGTTACTCCTAAAAATTTTACTTCGGGCGCAACTGGAATAATTGTACCATTTAGATATAACTCAGGTTCAGGATGGAGACCTCGCTTCCTACAAAAGTGCACGCACACAGTTTTCTGTTTCGAAAATGTAAATCCCTGTTTGTCTGACCATTCTTGGATCTTATTCAGAGCCATCTGCAGTTGCCTCTCTACATATCTCATGTCTGCTCCTCGACAGCTAATCTGCAGATCATCAACATATAGAGATCCCAAGATGGTGGGAGGAAGTTCTTTTAGTACAGAATTTATTTTTAAACTAAACAGCGTTACACTGAGCACACAGCCTTGAGGCACACCCTCTTCCTGTTCAAAAACATCCGAAAAAACAGAGCCAATTCTTACTTGAAAAGTTCTAGTGTTCAAGAAATTTTGAATGAAAATTGGTAGGTTGCCGCGCAAGCCACTCTCGTGAAGATCCCGGAGTATACCGTATCTCCATGCCTTATCATAAGCTTTTTCAATGTCGAAGAATATCGAGACAAGGTGGCTTCTTCTTACAAATGCTTTTCGAATAGATGTCTCTAAGAGGAGCATGTTATCTACAGTTGTTCTTCCCTTTCGAAAACCACTCTGATAAGGCGATATAATATCATTCTTTTCGAAGAAGTAGACTAGGCGGCTGTTTACCATCTTTTCAAACAGTTTGCAAACACAACTGGTAAGGGCAATTGGCCGATAGTTCGTTCCTCGGGTCTTTCCCTGGCTTCGCAATAGGAATGACAACAGCTCTCCTCCATGCACTGGGAAATGTACGCTCCTTCCACACTCTATTGTAAAGTGTGAGAAGGGCACTCAGTGACTTATAGCACAGATGCTTTAGCATTTCATAATACACGCCATCCAGACCCGGACAAGACCTATGTGTCTGCAACAAAGCTCTCTTTAATTCAACCATAGTAAAGTCTCTATTGTACGGCTCAAAGTTGGAAGAGTTGAAAGCGATGGGATTTTTCTCAGAGCGTTGCTTGATAGAAAGAAATGCAGGTGAGTAATTTCGGCTGGAAGAAACGGCAGCAAATGTCTCACCAATTGTATTGGCAATTTCTTCTATGGAGCTAATCACTCGGCCATCTTTTTCCAGAAAGGAAAGTGAGTGGTCTTTATACATTCCGCATGCTTTTCGAACTCTTTCCCAAACCCGCTTACTAGGCGTAGAGGATGTTATTGAGGACACATATGAAATCCAGGAATCCCTCTGGCTCTGCCTTCTTACTTTCCGTGCATTTCCTTTGGATCTTTTAAAAGCTATGAGGTTTCGCAGAGTAGGATATCTACGAAAAATACCCCATGCTTTTTTCTGTTTTTTCAGTGCTTTATGACAGTCGCGATTCCACCACGGTTTTGAATATTTTAGTAGTTTTCCTGATGTTCTAGGAATGGAGAGCATAGCTGCCTGAATAATAGTATTAGTAACAGCTTCAACAGCGTCATCGATATGCGCATCTTCTACCATTTCATCTGTGAGCTCTGCAATGGAAGAGAAGAGTTCCCAGTCTGCCCTGTCCAGGATAAAACGAGGGAGTCTCGTCATGGGGTTTGCTCCTCTTCGTGCAAGAGACACAAAAATAGGATAATGATCGCTGTTGTACAGGTCATTTCCGACACTAAAAGTGCAAAATGGCAACAGAGATGGTGAACAGATGGCAAGATCGAGAGCGTGGAATGTCCTTGAAGGCTCATGGAAGTATGTATCTTGCCCATTATTTAGGAGACAAAGGCTGTGATCTTCGATCATCTGCTCAATTTGTCTTCCTCGGCAATTTGTATCTTTGCTACCCCAGAGTGGACTATGGCCGTTAAAATCTCCTATTATAATAAAATGCTCAGGCAGCTGCTCTATTAGATTATTTAAATCTTGCTGATAAATGTGCTCATTTGGAGGCAAATACAAAGAAACAAATGAAACAACAATATCAAAATTTATTTGAGTAGCGACAACTTGGAGGGATGTCGTCAAAGGAAGTACATTTGAGGGATAATCCAGTGAGGAGAGGAGACCTACTCCTCCACTGGCACGCTCACCTGCAAGGTTATCCTTCCTGACGAAAGAAAACCTCCGAAGTTTTGCATGGTGTTCTGGTTTCAGATTTGTTTCCTGTATTGCTAAGCACACAGGATGGTACACATTTATTATAGATTTGATGTCAAGCAAATTTCGGTGGAAACCGCGACAGTTCCATGACACGAGGGTGGCCATTATGAATGGTTTTTGTTTTTCCTGTGCTGTTCTTTTGTTTTTCGTGGAAGTAGATGCCTGGGAAATTCCAGACCCTCTTCCACTTCCATAAAGTCTGAATCCGCAGATTCAGAAATCATGTCATCAAGAGAGCTATTGCTGCGACTTCTATTTTTATTTGATATTTTTTGTGTGGCAGTTTTCGGCTTACTTTGAATAATTGTTTCTTTCTTTTGTACTATATGAGTTGCATTTTCTTTTTTCTTGTTGGATGCAGACGGTTGGGTTTTATTTGGTAGGGTCTGTGTGCCTACTGATGTTTGGGTGGCAACTGTACGATATGATTTAACAGCACTGGCGTATGATGAATTTGGTCGAAGCTGTGTGCTCTGGACTAGTCTTCTGGCTTCGGCGTAAGAGATGTTCCTAGTAACTTTTGTAGTCTGGATTTCTTTTTCCGATTTCCATTTTGGGCACAAGCGAGAAAATGCTGGGTGGTCACCCTTGCAATTTATACACAAAGGCGCAGCGGTACAATTATCAGAATCGTGGCCAATCTGCGAGCATCGAGCGCATGTGAGGCTGCCACGACAAGACGTCTTAGAATGGCCGAAACGCTGGCATTGGAAACATCGCATAGGGTTTGGAATATAAGGTCTTACAGGAATATTTAGATATCCGGCCTTAATATTCTTAGGCAGATCAGGCCTGTTGAAGGTAAGGATCACGTGTTTCGTATCGATCAACTTACCTTCCTTACGCATCTTGATCCGCCTAGCACCGCAGACATTTTGTTCGGATAACTCAGAAGCGATCTCTTCTTCAGAAACATACAGAAGGTCGAATTCTAAGATTACACCACGACAATAGTTCAGTGACTTATGGGGTGTTACAGTGACATTCGCTTGCCCAAGTTTAGTAATCTGAAGTAAAGAAGCAGACTGGGTGGCTGAGTTTGTATCAATAAGCAAGTCTCCGGAGCGGAGACGCTTTATGTTTCTCGGCTCACTAATACAAGACTGGATGTATTTATTTATTACGAAAGGAGACATCTTATGCGTTTCGCCAGAAGGACTAGAGATGACTAGGAAACGGGGACTATTGTGATTTTTATATGCATCTGTCCGTAATTTTTTTGCAGAATTTTCAGAACTAGGTTGAGTGACAGGTTGAGTGACTGGTTTAGTAGTAGACGTTTCAGAGCTAGGTTGAATGATTGGTTTATTAGTAGATGGTTCAGAGCTAGGTTGAGTGACTGGTTTAGCAGTATACGTTTCAGAACTAGGTTGAGTGACTGGTTTAGCTGTAGACGTTTCAGAACTAGTTTGAATGACTGGAGTTACCTCGAAATCTTTAATTAAGTAGATATGAGAAGAAGCCATAGTGAAAGAATAAAGATTCGGGTCCGACTGCCCTGCCCACCACGGAGCCCAACAAGGGAACACAGATTCCTGTGTTAGGGCTAGCCGGACCTATACGCAAACTGAAGCCCCACAGTCGGCTTTCCCGAAAGCAGGTACTCCCGAGAGCTTGACCCCAAGCCACTGACACAAGGACTAGTGACCAGCCGATTGACACCCGTGAGGACGACTAAGGTGCCTCCCGTTTAGCTGAAGCAGAGGCCAAAGTAGTGTGTTGGGGACAGTACCTCGCCCCTCAACTACCAGGACCCTCCTTTCCAGGGACACGGGTCTCCACGCACGGCAAACACGTGGGCAGTTTTCTCGCCACTCGAAGGCTAGAGACAAGGGCTGTTCCAGTCTCTCGTGACGAGCCCCAAACTCCGTAGAGAGAAACCACGAGGGAGAAGAGAAGGGAAAAAGTTCCAGCAAAGAGGAGAGGAGACAGAGGAGAGGAGACGGAAAAGAGGATAGATCACTGGGGCTCCAGGATCGTGACACCCGTCTCATCAAGAAGATGATCCCCTGAAGGGCTAGGGTACCTCGGGATTGCCACACCCGTACTCACAGAAGTGAGCCCCCTGAGGGGCTTTCTCACGGAATGCCGGAGGAATGTAAGGGCGGGCGTTACCTGTTGACACATCACAATATATCGGTAAGCTACAATTCGGTAAGGTAAGTTTTTTGAGATGTAGAACTTTTGACTCTTTAAGCAATGTTTGTAATTCTGGGTCGATTTCTTGCATTTTAGCGATTTCCTCATAGTCGATAGGGTTAGGCATGCTTATTGCTTCTATACGCGAAAGTACGTCGGCAGCGATATTCTCCGAACCTTTTATATGGCGAATTTCAGTGTTGAATTGTAAGATAAAGTCTAACTGCCAAGCCTGACGAGGTGAACACTTATCCAAACGCTGTCGGAATGCATACGTGAGCGGTTTGTGATCGGTGATTAAAGAAAAGTTCCGTGCTTCCAACATATGCTTAAAATGCCTAATAGCAGCATAAGCTGCCAATAGCTCTCGATCATATGCACTATAGTTCCTTTCCGCCTGCGAAAGCTTTCGTGAGAAAAATGCGAGAGGCTGTAAATTTCTATCAACTATTTGTGATAGCGTTCCACCGATCGCGAAGTCTGACGCATCATCCTGTAAAACCAACTGGGCATCTTTCTTCGGGTGCGCCAAAAGAACAGCATTAGCGATTAGCTGTTTGCACTTTTGAAATTCACTCCGTGCTTCCTCCGACAAATTCAGGATTGTCTTATCATTTTTCTTAGCCCCTTTTAAATACGAAGTTAAATGTACTTGATTCTGGGCTACGTTGGGTAAAAATCGACGGTAAAAATTTAAAAATCCTAAAAATCTCTGCAAATCTTTTACCGTTTTAGGAAGTGGGTAGTTAAGTATCGGTTCCACTTTGTTCGTCAGAGGCTTGGTACCATCTTTATTGATTATATGGCCTAAAAAAGATATTTCCGGAACGCCGAAAACACATTTCGAAGCGTTAATTGTCAATCCATATGAAGTTAATCTTTCAAAAACAGTACGTAGGTGAGATTTATGCTCATCTTCCGTATCACTAAATATCAAAATATCATCTAAGTAGACGTAGGCGAATTTTAGATCTCCAAGAATTTCGTTCATAAACCTTTGAAAGGTTTGAGCTGCTCCGCACAGTCCGAAATTTAAAAACGGAAATTCGAAAAGACCAAATGGGGTGCAAACTGCGGTTTTCGGTATATGATCTGGATGGACTGGTATATGATGATATGCCCGAACGATATCAATTTTTGAAAAAATTGTCTTTCCGCTAAACGTATTATTAAAGTCTTGTAAATGCGGGATAGGGTATCTGTCGGGTTCGGTGCACGCGTTTAGTTTTCGGTAGTCTCCTACTGGCCGTATGTCGCCCGAACGTTTAGAAATTACATGAAGAGGTGATGACCATGCTGATTTTGATGGTATACAAATACCTTGATCTATCATAAATTGAAATTCTTTTTTTACTGCTTCGTATAACTTAGGGCTTAACCTACGCGGTTTACTGTGCACAGGAGGACCGTTTGTTTCGATGAAATGAACCGTACTATGCTTTACTCTACCCGAATCGGATTTTAACTTCAGTACTTCCGGAAAGTCTTTCAAGATTCTGTGATATGGTGAATCACCAGATATTAACTTTACCGAAAAATAATTTTTAGAATCGGAAAGAGAACCAATACGAGTTAATTTCGTAGTATTATCGATAAGCCTACCTCGTTTTAAATCGATTAAAAGATCAAAATGCCTTAAAAAGTCGGCTCCTATTATAGGCACTGGTACATCGGCGATTAAAAACTTCCACGAAAAGTTTCGTCTAAGTCCTAAATTCACAGTTAACAATTTTGTTCCATACGTAGAAATTCTGGAATTATTCGCGGCAAATAATTGAAGCGAATCAGGATGCATTTTCTTAAACTTAGAAGTCGGTGTCACACATGAAACATCCGAGCCCGAATCAATCAAAAAGTTTAAATTTAATCTGTTATCGTAAACATGTAAACGACATGAATGCGCGACTGCCGATGTATTTCGATCGACAGCCGCTACTACTAGTTTTCCTGGGCCGTAGTGTTCTGAGAAAAGGAACAAGGTGCTCGACATTTTCGTGCATTATTACCGAATCGCGAATGAAAATAACAACAATTGTTCAAACGCTCTCGGGAATGCCCACGCGAAAAACTACGTGCTTTGTTATGTTGATCCCGGGGGAAATTATTCCTCGTTTTTCCGCGGGAGAGACGCTCGACTTGTTTACTTAGGGCAGAGATTTCACTCCTTAAGGCCTTAAGCTCCTCGAGGGGGGCACCAGAATCGTTAGGGTTTCTGGGGGAACTCGCCGAAGCTGCCTGGACCGCGAACACGCTGTTGTTCGTTGGCGTGCGCACTTCAGCTATCTTATCAGCCATTTTTGCTAAATTGTCTAAGGATTCCGAACTTATTGATAAAATGGCATGCACCTCGGAAGGTAACCTTTGCAGCCATAATGATTTTAAAAATTCGTCAGTTATACAGTTTCCACCTAATTCTCTCATTTTTCTCAATAAGTGAGATGGTTTGTCGTCCCCTAAATGCAATTCAGAAATAAGTCTGCGTATTTGCTCGCTTTCCGAATCTGAGAATTCTACTATTAACCTAGCTTTAAGGGCATCATATTTAGCCGTCGCTGGGGGATTAAATAAAATATCTGATACTGCGGAAAGAGTTTCAGGGTCTATCGAAGAAACCACGTGGTTGTATTTTGTACTATCGCTACTAATCTTCGCTAAAGCAAAGTTACTTTCAACTTCAATAAACCAAAGTTTAACATTATTTTTCCATAAAGGGGGAATTTTAACTGCCACGTGTGAGATTTGTGGCTCCTGAACCGCCATATTCGATTCCTCGTTGGTTTGGCCTTCCGATCCTGGCATGGTTGCCAATTATAAATATATCGTAAATCGTAAACTTAATGTTTTGCACTATACCTTATCAAAACAGTAGAATAAAATAATGAAGTATTTAGAATAAAATAATGAAGACATTCAATATCTCAATAAAAGTGTGAGCACGAATATTACCCAAAGATCAATTTTAAACAATCAATAATTAAATTAAAACTATAATTTTAGAGCAAAACATATCACAAAAACATAATTAAGACCAATCACAGATAATTAAAAAAATTTGACCACGTACCTGTAAATCCTCCTTAAGTGTGATAAACCACGTGTAATCCGTACGATAAAATGAGGAGGAAATAAATAGAGTTGAGCCTTTATCAGTCATAAGGAAGAGCACTGGCATCAAAATAAGGCATATTTTTAGTTTTTAAACAAAGATTGAGACAGATAGTCATTAGGGATCGAAACAGAAGGAGCGAGGGACAGGGTCACCAATGATGTACGTGGGAGCAACACGTGCATACGAAAATATCCCTAACATTAACTAGGAAAGCCGAAATCTTAGTTAAGATAGACATGTTACAATTAATAATCAAATTTAATAAGGAAAAGTAACAGTTGCCGGGTACATTATAACGGCTTAAGAAATTCAGAGCACAGTACAGATGCGAGTACACAAGATCACATATTTCGGCGAAAAACAGAGACGCACACATTTGTTGAAGTAGTTCCACTTGACTGCCGGGGAAAAAAATCTTCTCTCTCCGTCAGCCTGTAGGTTTGCCAAACGGGTTTACTGTTTCGCCAATTGGCGCTTTTCTGTACAGTTTTTAAGTCCGTATCGCCTGTTTGGCGCTGCCGCTGCAAGTTTATATGAATTTTGAGAACATCCACTACCACAGGATTCTGAGTGTTGGGAAAAGCTTCCAAAGATTTAAGAGCACTATACGAGTCTGCATAAACTATGAACGTTTTGTGGCAGAGCTTGAGATGTACAAAAGTCCATAATAATAATATATTTAGTTCAGATGTAGGACTGAGAAAGCATGGTGCAGACATCTGCCCTCTATGTAATTTTCAAATACAAAAAGCCAACCGAACATGATCACGTGACTTTGATCCATCTGTGTATATCTAATAATAAATGCTATTTTTGTTCCTGTGCTCAGCGAAGAGTTGTCTGTAAATAATCTCGTTAGTGCTTGCCTTCACATGATACTTAAAAACATCAAGAAGCTGAATCCGTGCATTTTCCCAAGGTGGGATTTCAAAATTCTGTACTGCTTGGGGGTGCATATCAGAGAGGGAAAGTTCCTCAATGACAGGGCGAACTCTTAAAAGAAATGTAGGAACACAAGATGGACGTGTTTCAAATAACGCGTTACTCACATCATCAAGTAAGCACAGCTTATTGGGATGTTCAGGTTGGGATAGTATATTAAAATATTGCAAAAGGGACAATTGTTCATGCCTCAGATAAAGTGATGGTTCATTACAGTCAACATACAGGCTCTGGACAGGAGAAGTCCTGAAGGCTCCTGAACATAACCTCAAACCTTGATGGTGAACAGGATCCAGTTTTAACAAAACAGATGACCGAGCGGATCCATAAACAACTGAGCCATAGTCCAGTCTAGAGCGGATAAGCGCTCTGTAAATGCCAAGCATGGAGCAACGCTCTGCACCCCAGGAGGTGTTCGCCAACACTTTTAACATATTTAGTGTTTTGAGACACTTCTTTCTCAGGTTTAAAACATGAGAAAGGAAAGTCAATTTCTGGTCGAACGTTACTCCTAAAAATTTTACTTCGGGCGCAACTGGAATAATTGTACCATTTAGATATAACTCAGGTTCAGGATGGAGACCTCGCTTCCTACAAAAGTGCACGCACACAGTTTTCTGTTTCGAAAATGTAAATCCCTGTTTGTCTGACCATTCTTGGATCTTATTCAGAGCCATCTGCAGTTGCCTCTCTACATATCTCATGTCTGCTCCTCGACAGCTAATCTGCAGATCATCAACATATAGAGATCCCAAGATGGTGGGAGGAAGTTCTTTTAGTACAGAATTTATTTTTAAACTAAACAGCGTTACACTGAGCACACAGCCTTGAGGCACACCCTCTTCCTGTTCAAAAACATCCGAAAAAACAGAGCCAATTCTTACTTGAAAAGTTCTAGTGTTCAAGAAATTTTGAATGAAAATTGGTAGGTTGCCGCGCAAGCCACTCTCGTGAAGATCCCGGAGTATACCGTATCTCCATGCCTTATCATAAGCTTTTTCAATGTCGAAGAATATCGAGACAAGGTGGCTTCTTCTTACAAATGCTTTTCGAATAGATGTCTCTAAGAGGAGCATGTTATCTACAGTTGTTCTTCCCTTTCGAAAACCACTCTGATAAGGCGATATAATATCATTCTTTTCGAAGAAGTAGACTAGGCGGCTGTTTACCATCTTTTCAAACAGTTTGCAAACACAACTGGTAAGGGCAATTGGCCGATAGTTCGTTCCTCGGGTCTTTCCCTGGCTTCGCAATAGGAATGACAACAGCTCTCCTCCATGCACTGGGAAATGTACGCTCCTTCCACACTCTATTGTAAAGTGTGAGAAGGGCACTCAGTGACTTATAGCACAGATGCTTTAGCATTTCATAATACACGCCATCCAGACCCGGACAAGACCTATGTGTCTGCAACAAAGCTCTCTTTAATTCAACCATAGTAAAGTCTCTATTGTACGGCTCAAAGTTGGAAGAGTTGAAAGCGATGGGATTTTTCTCAGAGCGTTGCTTGATAGAAAGAAATGCAGGTGAGTAATTTCGGCTGGAAGAAACGGCAGCAAATGTCTCACCAATTGTATTGGCAATTTCTTCTATGGAGCTAATCACTCGGCCATCTTTTTCCAGAAAGGAAAGTGAGTGGTCTTTATACATTCCGCATGCTTTTCGAACTCTTTCCCAAACCCGCTTACTAGGCGTAGAGGATGTTATTGAGGACACATATGAAATCCAGGAATCCCTCTGGCTCTGCCTTCTTACTTTCCGTGCATTTCCTTTGGATCTTTTAAAAGCTATGAGGTTTCGCAGAGTAGGATATCTACGAAAAATACCCCATGCTTTTTTCTGTTTTTTCAGTGCTTTATGACAGTCGCGATTCCACCACGGTTTTGAATATTTTAGTAGTTTTCCTGATGTTCTAGGAATGGAGAGCATAGCTGCCTGAATAATAGTATTAGTAACAGCTTCAACAGCGTCATCGATATGCGCATCTTCTACCATTTCATCTGTGAGCTCTGCAATGGAAGAGAAGAGTTCCCAGTCTGCCCTGTCCAGGATAAAACGAGGGAGTCTCGTCATGGGGTTTGCTCCTCTTCGTGCAAGAGACACAAAAATAGGATAATGATCGCTGTTGTACAGGTCATTTCCGACACTAAAAGTGCAAAATGGCAACAGAGATGGTGAACAGATGGCAAGATCGAGAGCGTGGAATGTCCTTGAAGGCTCATGGAAGTATGTATCTTGCCCATTATTTAGGAGACAAAGGCTGTGATCTTCGATCATCTGCTCAATTTGTCTTCCTCGGCAATTTGTATCTTTGCTACCCCAGAGTGGACTATGGCCGTTAAAATCTCCTATTATAATAAAATGCTCAGGCAGCTGCTCTATTAGATTATTTAAATCTTGCTGATAAATGTGCTCATTTGGAGGCAAATACAAAGAAACAAATGAAACAACAATATCAAAATTTATTTGAGTAGCGACAACTTGGAGGGATGTCGTCAAAGGAAGTACATTTGAGGGATAATCCAGTGAGGAGAGGAGACCTACTCCTCCACTGGCACGCTCACCTGCAAGGTTATCCTTCCTGACGAAAGAAAACCTCCGAAGTTTTGCATGGTGTTCTGGTTTCAGATTTGTTTCCTGTATTGCTAAGCACACAGGATGGTACACATTTATTATAGATTTGATGTCAAGCAAATTTCGGTGGAAACCGCGACAGTTCCATGACACGAGGGTGGCCATTATGAATGGTTTTTGTTTTTCCTGTGCTGTTCTTTTGTTTTTCGTGGAAGTAGATGCCTGGGAAATTCCAGACCCTCTTCCACTTCCATAAAGTCTGAATCCGCAGATTCAGAAATCATGTCATCAAGAGAGCTATTGCTGCGACTTCTATTTTTATTTGATATTTTTTGTGTGGCAGTTTTCGGCTTACTTTGAATAATTGTTTCTTTCTTTTGTACTATATGAGTTGCATTTTCTTTTTTCTTGTTGGATGCAGACGGTTGGGTTTTATTTGGTAGGGTCTGTGTGCCTACTGATGTTTGGGTGGCAACTGTACGATATGATTTAACAGCACTGGCGTATGATGAATTTGGTCGAAGCTGTGTGCTCTGGACTAGTCTTCTGGCTTCGGCGTAAGAGATGTTCCTAGTAACTTTTGTAGTCTGGATTTCTTTTTCCGATTTCCATTTTGGGCACAAGCGAGAAAATGCTGGGTGGTCACCCTTGCAATTTATACACAAAGGCGCAGCGGTACAATTATCAGAATCGTGGCCAATCTGCGAGCATCGAGCGCATGTGAGGCTGCCACGACAAGACGTCTTAGAATGGCCGAAACGCTGGCATTGGAAACATCGCATAGGGTTTGGAATATAAGGTCTTACAGGAATATTTAGATATCCGGCCTTAATATTCTTAGGCAGATCAGGCCTGTTGAAGGTAAGGATCACGTGTTTCGTATCGATCAACTTACCTTCCTTACGCATCTTGATCCGCCTAGCACCGCAGACATTTTGTTCGGATAACTCAGAAGCGATCTCTTCTTCAGAAACATACAGAAGGTCGAATTCTAAGATTACACCACGACAATAGTTCAGTGACTTATGGGGTGTTACAGTGACATTCGCTTGCCCAAGTTTAGTAATCTGAAGTAAAGAAGCAGACTGGGTGGCTGAGTTTGTATCAATAAGCAAGTCTCCGGAGCGGAGACGCTTTATGTTTCTCGGCTCACTAATACAAGACTGGATGTATTTATTTATTACGAAAGGAGACATCTTATGCGTTTCGCCAGAAGGACTAGAGATGACTAGGAAACGGGGACTATTGTGATTTTTATATGCATCTGTCCGTAATTTTTTTGCAGAATTTTCAGAACTAGGTTGAGTGACAGGTTGAGTGACTGGTTTAGTAGTAGACGTTTCAGAGCTAGGTTGAATGATTGGTTTATTAGTAGATGGTTCAGAGCTAGGTTGAGTGACTGGTTTAGCAGTATACGTTTCAGAACTAGGTTGAGTGACTGGTTTAGCTGTAGACGTTTCAGAACTAGTTTGAATGACTGGAGTTACCTCGAAATCTTTAATTAAGTAGATATGAGAAGAAGCCATAGTGAAAGAATAAAGATTCGGGTCCGACTGCCCTGCCCACCACGGAGCCCAACAAGGGAACACAGATTCCTGTGTTAGGGCTAGCCGGACCTATACGCAAACTGAAGCCCCACAGTCGGCTTTCCCGAAAGCAGGTACTCCCGAGAGCTTGACCCCAAGCCACTGACACAAGGACTAGTGACCAGCCGATTGACACCCGTGAGGACGACTAAGGTGCCTCCCGTTTAGCTGAAGCAGAGGCCAAAGTAGTGTGTTGGGGACAGTACCTCGCCCCTCAACTACCAGGACCCTCCTTTCCAGGGACACGGGTCTCCACGCACGGCAAACACGTGGGCAGTTTTCTCGCCACTCGAAGGCTAGAGACAAGGGCTGTTCCAGTCTCTCGTGACGAGCCCCAAACTCCGTAGAGAGAAACCACGAGGGAGAAGAGAAGGGAAAAAGTTCCAGCAAAGAGGAGAGGAGACAGAGGAGAGGAGACGGAAAAGAGGATAGATCACTGGGGCTCCAGGATCGTGACACCCGTCTCATCAAGAAGATGATCCCCTGAAGGGCTAGGGTACCTCGGGATTGCCACACCCGTACTCACAGAAGTGAGCCCCCTGAGGGGCTTTCTCACGGAATGCCGGAGGAATGTAAGGGCGGGCGTTACCTGTTGACACATCACAATATATCGGTAAGCTACAATTCGGTAAGGTAAGTTTTTTGAGATGTAGAACTTTTGACTCTTTAAGCAATGTTTGTAATTCTGGGTCGATTTCTTGCATTTTAGCGATTTCCTCATAGTCGATAGGGTTAGGCATGCTTATTGCTTCTATACGCGAAAGTACGTCGGCAGCGATATTCTCCGAACCTTTTATATGGCGAATTTCAGTGTTGAATTGTAAGATAAAGTCTAACTGCCAAGCCTGACGAGGTGAACACTTATCCAAACGCTGTCGGAATGCATACGTGAGCGGTTTGTGATCGGTGATTAAAGAAAAGTTCCGTGCTTCCAACATATGCTTAAAATGCCTAATAGCAGCATAAGCTGCCAATAGCTCTCGATCATATGCACTATAGTTCCTTTCCGCCTGCGAAAGCTTTCGTGAGAAAAATGCGAGAGGCTGTAAATTTCTATCAACTATTTGTGATAGCGTTCCACCGATCGCGAAGTCTGACGCATCATCCTGTAAAACCAACTGGGCATCTTTCTTCGGGTGCGCCAAAAGAACAGCATTAGCGATTAGCTGTTTGCACTTTTGAAATTCACTCCGTGCTTCCTCCGACAAATTCAGGATTGTCTTATCATTTTTCTTAGCCCCTTTTAAATACGAAGTTAAATGTACTTGATTCTGGGCTACGTTGGGTAAAAATCGACGGTAAAAATTTAAAAATCCTAAAAATCTCTGCAAATCTTTTACCGTTTTAGGAAGTGGGTAGTTAAGTATCGGTTCCACTTTGTTCGTCAGAGGCTTGGTACCATCTTTATTGATTATATGGCCTAAAAAAGATATTTCCGGAACGCCGAAAACACATTTCGAAGCGTTAATTGTCAATCCATATGAAGTTAATCTTTCAAAAACAGTACGTAGGTGAGATTTATGCTCATCTTCCGTATCACTAAATATCAAAATATCATCTAAGTAGACGTAGGCGAATTTTAGATCTCCAAGAATTTCGTTCATAAACCTTTGAAAGGTTTGAGCTGCTCCGCACAGTCCGAAATTTAAAAACGGAAATTCGAAAAGACCAAATGGGGTGCAAACTGCGGTTTTCGGTATATGATCTGGATGGACTGGTATATGATGATATGCCCGAACGATATCAATTTTTGAAAAAATTGTCTTTCCGCTAAACGTATTATTAAAGTCTTGTAAATGCGGGATAGGGTATCTGTCGGGTTCGGTGCACGCGTTTAGTTTTCGGTAGTCTCCTACTGGCCGTATGTCGCCCGAACGTTTAGAAATTACATGAAGAGGTGATGACCATGCTGATTTTGATGGTATACAAATACCTTGATCTATCATAAATTGAAATTCTTTTTTTACTGCTTCGTATAACTTAGGGCTTAACCTACGCGGTTTACTGTGCACAGGAGGACCGTTTGTTTCGATGAAATGAACCGTACTATGCTTTACTCTACCCGAATCGGATTTTAACTTCAGTACTTCCGGAAAGTCTTTCAAGATTCTGTGATATGGTGAATCACCAGATATTAACTTTACCGAAAAATAATTTTTAGAATCGGAAAGAGAACCAATACGAGTTAATTTCGTAGTATTATCGATAAGCCTACCTCGTTTTAAATCGATTAAAAGATCAAAATGCCTTAAAAAGTCGGCTCCTATTATAGGCACTGGTACATCGGCGATTAAAAACTTCCACGAAAAGTTTCGTCTAAGTCCTAAATTCACAGTTAACAATTTTGTTCCATACGTAGAAATTCTGGAATTATTCGCGGCAAATAATTGAAGCGAATCAGGATGCATTTTCTTAAACTTAGAAGTCGGTGTCACACATGAAACATCCGAGCCCGAATCAATCAAAAAGTTTAAATTTAATCTGTTATCGTAAACATGTAAACGACATGAATGCGCGACTGCCGATGTATTTCGATCGACAGCCGCTACTACTAGTTTTCCTGGGCCGTAGTGTTCTGAGAAAAGGAACAAGGTGCTCGACATTTTCGTGCATTATTACCGAATCGCGAATGAAAATAACAACAATTGTTCAAACGCTCTCGGGAATGCCCACGCGAAAAACTACGTGCTTTGTTATGTTGATCCCGGGGGAAATTATTCCTCGTTTTTCCGCGGGAGAGACGCTCGACTTGTTTACTTAGGGCAGAGATTTCACTCCTTAAGGCCTTAAGCTCCTCGAGGGGGGCACCAGAATCGTTAGGGTTTCTGGGGGAACTCGCCGAAGCTGCCTGGACCGCGAACACGCTGTTGTTCGTTGGCGTGCGCACTTCAGCTATCTTATCAGCCATTTTTGCTAAATTGTCTAAGGATTCCGAACTTATTGATAAAATGGCATGCACCTCGGAAGGTAACCTTTGCAGCCATAATGATTTTAAAAATTCGTCAGTTATACAGTTTCCACCTAATTCTCTCATTTTTCTCAATAAGTGAGATGGTTTGTCGTCCCCTAAATGCAATTCAGAAATAAGTCTGCGTATTTGCTCGCTTTCCGAATCTGAGAATTCTACTATTAACCTAGCTTTAAGGGCATCATATTTAGCCGTCGCTGGGGGATTAAATAAAATATCTGATACTGCGGAAAGAGTTTCAGGGTCTATCGAAGAAACCACGTGGTTGTATTTTGTACTATCGCTACTAATCTTCGCTAAAGCAAAGTTACTTTCAACTTCAATAAACCAAAGTTTAACATTATTTTTCCATAAAGGGGGAATTTTAACTGCCACGTGTGAGATTTGTGGCTCCTGAACCGCCATATTCGATTCCTCGTTGGTTTGGCCTTCCGATCCTGGCATGGTTGCCAATTATAAATATATCGTAAATCGTAAACTTAATGTTTTGCACTATACCTTATCAAAACAGTAGAATAAAATAATGAAGTATTTAGAATAAAATAATGAAGACATTCAATATCTCAATAAAAGTGTGAGCACGAATATTACCCAAAGATCAATTTTAAACAATCAATAATTAAATTAAAACTATAATTTTAGAGCAAAACATATCACAAAAACATAATTAAGACCAATCACAGATAATTAAAAAAATTTGACCACGTACCTGTAAATCCTCCTTAAGTGTGATAAACCACGTGTAATCCGTACGATAAAATGAGGAGGAAATAAATAGAGTTGAGCCTTTATCAGTCATAAGGAAGAGCACTGGCATCAAAATAAGGCATATTTTTAGTTTTTAAACAAAGATTGAGACAGATAGTCATTAGGGATCGAAACAGAAGGAGCGAGGGACAGGGTCACCAATGATGTACGTGGGAGCAACACGTGCATACGAAAATATCCCTAACATTAACTAGGAAAGCCGAAATCTTAGTTAAGATAGACATGTTACAATTAATAATCAAATTTAATAAGGAAAAGTAACAGTTGCCGGGTACATTATAACGGCTTAAGAAATTCAGAGCACAGTACAGATGCGAGTACACAAGATCACATATTTCGGCGAAAAACAGAGACGCACACATTTGTTGAAGTAGTTCCACTTGACTGCCGGGGAAAAAAATCTTCTCTCTCCGTCAGCCTGTAGGTTTGCCAAACGGGTTTACTGTTTCGCCAATTGGCGCTTTTCTGTACAGTTTTTAAGTCCGTATCGCCTGTTTGGCGCTGCCGCTGCAAGTTTATATGAATTTTGAGAACATCCACTACCACAGGATTCTGAGTGTTGGGAAAAGCTTCCAAAGATTTAAGAGCACTATACGAGTCTGCATAAACTATGAACGTTTTGTGGCAGAGCTTGAGATGTACAAAAGTCCATAATAATAATATATTTAGTTCAGATGTAGGACTGAGAAAGCATGGTGCAGACATCTGCCCTCTATGTAATTTTCAAATACAAAAAGCCAACCGAACATGATCACGTGACTTTGATCCATCTGTGTATATCTAATAATAAATGCTATTTTTGTGCCTGTGCTCAGCGAAGAGTTGTCTGTAAAAGATCTCGTTAGTGCTTGCTTTACGTGATGTTTGAAAACATCAAGAAGCTGAATCCGTGAATTTTCCCAAGGTGGAATTTCAAAATTGTGTACTGCTTGGGGACACATATCAGAGAAAGTTCCTCAATGACAGAGTGAACTCTTAAAGGAAAAGTAGGAACACAGGATGGATGTGTTTCAAATAAAGTGTTACACACATTATCAAGTTAGCACAACTTATTCGGATGTTCAGGTTGGGATGGAATATTAAAATATTGCAAAAGAGACAATTGCACACGCCTCAGATAAAGTGATGGTTCGTAAGAGTCAACATATAGGCTCCAGACAGGAGAAGTCCTCAAAGCTCCTGAACAAATCTTCAGAGCTTGATGGTGAACAGGATCCAGTTTCAAAAAAACTGATGACCGGGCGGATCCATAAACAACTGAGCCATAGTCCAGTTTAGAGCGGACAACCGCTCTGTAAATGCGAAGCATAGAGCAACGCTCTGCACCCCAGGATATGTTCGCCAACACTTTTAAAATAGTGGTGGTGGTGGTAGATTTATGGCGCAAAGCTCTATAGGCCATATGCGCCAAACGCAGGATTGTCTTTTAAAATATTTAGTGTTTTTAGACACTTCTTTCTCAGGTTTAAAACATGAGAAAGGAAAGTCAATTTCTGGTCGAACGTCACTCCTAAAAATTTTACTTCGGCCGCAACTGGAATAATTGTACCATTCAGATATAACTCAGGTTCAGGATGGAGACCTCGCTTCCTACAAAAGTGCACGCACACAGTTTTCTGTTTCGAAAAGGTAAATCCTTGTTTGTCTGACCATTCTTGGATCTTATTCAGAGCCATCTGCAATTGCCTCTCTATGTATCTCATGTCTGCTTCTCGACAGCTAATCTGTAAATCATCTACATATAGTGATCCCAAGATGGTGGCAGGAAGTTCTTTTAATACAGAATTTATTTTTAAACTGAAAAGCGTTACACTAAGCACACAGCCTTGAGGCACACCCTCTTCCTGTTGAAAAACATCCGAAAAATAGAGCCAATCCTTACTTGAAAAGTTCTAGCGTTCAGGAAATTCTGAATCAAAATTGGTAGGTTGCCGCGCAAGCCACTCTCGTGAAGATCGCGAAGTATACCGTATCTCCATACCTTATCATAAGCTTTCTCTATATCGAAGAAAATTGAGACAAGGTGATTTCCTCTTCCAAAAGCTTTTCTAATGGATGTCTCTAAGAGGAGCATGTTATCTACGGTTGTTCTCCCTTTTCGAAAACCACTTTGATAAGGCGATATAATATTATTCTTTTCCAAGAAGTAGACTAGGCGGCTGTTTACCATCTTTTCAAACAGTTTGCAAACACAACTGGTAAGAGCAATTGGCCGATAGTTCAAAGGATTCCTTGGGTCTTTCCCTGGCTTAGCAATAGGAATGACAACAGCTCTCCTCCATGCACTGGGATAATTACGCTCCTTCCACACTCTATTGTAAAGAGTGAGAAGGGCAGTCAGTGACTTATAGGACAGATGCTTCAGCATTTCGTAATTTATGCCATCAAAACCTGGGGAAGACTTATGTGTCTGCAATAAAGCTCTCTTTAATTCCAGCATTGTAAATGCTCTATTGTAAGACTCAGATTTGGTAGAGTTGAATGCGATGGATGTCTCACCAATAGTATTCGCAATTTCTTCTATGGAGCTAATCACTCTTTTTCCAAAAAGGAAAGTGAGTGGTCTTTATATACTCCGCATGCTTTTCGAACTCTTTCCCAAACCCGCTTGCTAGGCGTAGAGGATGTTATTGACGACACATATGAAATCCAGGAATCCCTCTGGCTCTGCCTTCTTACTTTTCGTGCATTTGCTTTGGCTCTTTTAAAGGCTATGAGGTTTCGCAGAGTAGGATGTCTACGAAAAATACCCCATGCTTTTTTCTGTTTTTTCAGTGCTTCATGACAGTCGCGATTCCACCATGGTTTTGAATATTTTAGTAGTTTTCCTGATGTTCTAGGAATGGAGAGCATAGCTGCCTGAATAATAGTATTAGTAACAGCTTCAACAGCGTCATCGATATGCGCATCTTCTACCATTTCATCTGTGAGCTCTGCAATGGAAGAGAAGAGTTCCCAGTCTGCCCTGTCCAGTATGAATCGAGGGGATCTCGACATGGGGTTTGCTCCTCTTCGTGCAAGAGACACAAGAATGGGATAATGATCACTGTTGTAAAGATCTTTACCCACATTAAAAGTGCAAAAGGCAACAGAGATGGTGAACAGATGGCAAGGTCGAGAGCATGGAATGTTTTTGAAGGCTCATGGAAGTAAGTATCTTGCCCATTATTGAGGAGACAAAGGCTATGATCTTCGATCATCTGCTCAATTTGTCTTCCTCGGCAATTAGTATCCTTACTACCCCAGAGCGGACTATGGCCGTTAAAATCTCCTATTATGATGAAAGGCTCAGGCAGCTGCTCTAAAAGACCATTTAAATCTTGCTGATCAATATGCTCATTTGGAGGCAAATACAGAGAAACGACTGTAGCAACAAAATCAAAATTTGTTTGAGTAGCGACAACTTGGAGGGATGTCGTCAAAGAAAGCACATTTGAGGGATAATCCAGTGAGGTGAGGAGACCTACACCTCCACTGGCACGCTCACCTGCAATGTTGTCTTTCCTGACGAAAGAAAACCTCTGAAGTTTTGCTTGTTGTTCCGGTTTTAGATTTGTTTCCTGTATTGCGAAGCATAAAGGTTGATGAACATTGATTATAGCTTTGATGTCGAGCAGATTTCGGTGGAAACCACGACAGTTCCATGATACGAAGGTGGCCATTATGAATAGTTTTTGTTCTTTCTGTGCTCTTGTTTGGTTTTTCGTGGAAGTAGATGCTTGGGAACTTCCAGACCCTCTTCTACTTCCATACCGTCTGAATCCGCAGATTCAGAAACCATTCCATCAAGAGAGCTATTGCTGGAACTTCTATTTTTATTTGTTTCTTTTCGTGTGGTAGTTTTGGGTTTGCTTTGAATTACTATTTCCTTATTTTGTACTGTATGGGTTGGGTTTTCTTTCTTCTTGTTGTTTGTAGTCTGTTGAGTTTTGTTTGGTGGCGTCTGCATACTAACTGATGTTTGGGTAGCAACTGAGCGAGATTTTTAAGAGCATTGGCGTAAGATGTATTTGGTCGTAGCTGTGTGCTTTGGACTAATCTTCTGGCTTCGGCATATGAGATGTTCCTCGTAACCTTTGCAGTCTGCACTTCTTTTTCCAATTTCCATTTTGGACAGAGGCGTGAAAATGCTGGGTGCTCACCCTTGCAATTTATACAAAGAGGCGCAGCGGTACAATTTTCAGAATCGTGGCCAATCTGTGAGCATCGGGCGCATGTGAGGCTGCCACGACAAGACGTCTTAGAATGGCCGAAACGCTGGCATTGGAAGCATCGCATAGGGTTGGGAATATAAGGTCTTACGGGAAAATTTAAATATCCGGCCTTAATATTCTTAGACAGATCAGGCGTGTCGAAGGTAAGGATCACGTGTTTCCTATCGATCAACTTACCTTCCTTACGCATCTTGATCCGCCTAGCACCGCAGACATTTTGGTCGGATAGCTCGGAAGCGATCTCTTCTTCAGGAACATACAGAAGGTCGAATTCCGATATAACGCCACGACAATAATTCAGTGTCTTATGTGCTGTTACATTGACATTCGCTTGCCCAAGTTTAGTTATTTGAAGTAAAGAAGCAGACTGGGTGGCTGAGATTGTATCAATAAGGAAGTCTCCGGAGCGGAGACGCTTTATATTTCTCGGCTCACCAATACAAGACTGGATGTATTTGTTAATCACGAAAGGAGACATCTTATGCATTTCGCCAGAAGGACTAGAGATGACTAGGAAACGGGGACGATTGTTATGATTTTTTTTATTTGCATCTGTCCGTAATTTTTTGCAGAATTTTCAGAACTAGATTGAGTGACTGGTTTAGTAGTAGACGTTTCAGAACTAGGTTGAATGATTGGTTTATTAGTAGGTGGTTCAGAGCTTGGTTGAGTGAATGGTTTAGTAGTGGACGTTTCAGAACTAGGTTGAGAGACTGGAGTGACTTCGAAGTCTTTGATCAGAAAAATTTGAGAATTAGCCATATTGAAATAAGAAAAGATTCGGGTCCGACGGCCCCGCCCACCACGGAGCCCAACAAGGGAACACAGATTCCTGTGTTAGGGCTAGCCGGACCTATACGCAAACTGAAGCCCCACAGTCGGCTTTCCCGAAAGCAGGTACTCCCGAGAGCTTGACCCCAAGCCACTGAAACAAGGACTAGTGACCAGCCGATTGACACCCGTGAGGACGACTAAGGTGCCTCCCGTTTAGCTGAAGCAGAGGCCAAAGCAGTGTGTTGGGGACAGTACCTCGCCCCTCAACTACCAAGACCCTCCTTTCCAGCGACACGGGTCTCCACGCACGGCAAACACATGGGCAGTTTTCTCGCCACTCGAAAACTAGAGACAAGGTCTGTTCCAGCCTCTCGTGACAAGCCCCAAACTCCGTAGAGAGAAACCACAAGGGAGAAGGGAAGGGAAAAAGTACCAGCCAAGAGGAGAGGAGACGGAAAAGAGGATAGATCACTGGGTCTCCAGGATCGTGACACCCGTCTCACCAAGAAGATGATCCCCTGAAGGGCTAGGGTACCTCGGGATTGCCACACCCGTACTCACAAAAGTAAGCCCCTGAGGGCGGATGTCGTCAAAGAAAGCACATTTGAGGGATAATCCAGTGAGGTGAGGAGACCTTCACATCCACGGGCACGCTCACCTGCAAGGTTATCTTTCCTGACCATGGAAAAACTCCGAAATTTTGCTTGTTGTTCTGGTTTTAGATTTGTTTCCTGTATTCCGAAGCATACAGGATGATAAGCATTAATTATGGCTTTGATGTCGAGCAAATTTCGGTGGAAACCGCGACAGTTCCATGAGACGAGGGTGGCCATTATGACTGGTTTTTGTTCTTTCTGTGCTCTTGTTTGGTTTTTCGTGGAAGTAGATGCCTGGGAAATTCTAGACCCTCCTCTACTTCTATAGTTTCTGAATCCGCAGATTCAGAAATCATTTCATCAAAAGAGCTATTGCTGGAACTTCTATTTTTATTTGATACTTTATTAGTGTCAGTTTTGGGTTTACTTTGAATGACTGTTTCTTTATTTTGTATTAAATGAGTTGACTTTTCCGTTTTGTTGTTGGATGTGTTCGGTTGGGCTTTATTTGGTACAGTCTGCATGCCTATTGATGTTTGGGTGGCAATGCTACGTGTTGTTTTAGCGGCACTGGCATATGATTTGTTTTGTTGGAACTGTGTGCTTTGAACTAGTTTTCTGGCTTCAGCATACGAGATGTTCCTGGTAACTTTCGCAGTCTGCACCTCTTTTTCGGATTTCCATTTTGGGCACAGGCGTGAAAATGCTGGGTGCTGACCCTTGCAATTTATACACGAAGGCGCAGCGGTACAATTTTCAGAATCGTGGCCAATCTGTGAGCATCGGGCGCATGTGAGGCTGCCACGACAAGACATCTTAGAATGGCCGAAAGGCTGGCATTGGAAACATCGCATAGGGTTAGGAATATAGGGTCTTACAGGACAATTTAAGTATCCGGCCTTAATATTCTTAGGCAGAACAGGCGTGGTGAAGGTAAGGATCACGTGTTTCGTGTCAATCAACTTACCTTCCTTTCGCATCTTGATCCGCCTAGCACCACACACATTTTGGTCAGCTAACTCGGAGACGAATTCTTCTTCTGAAACACACAGAAAGTCGGTCTCCGAGATCACACCTCTACAAGAATTAAGTGCTTTGTGTGCTAACACAGTTATAGATATTTCTCCAAGTTTGGTTTGTCGAGAAAGAGAAGCAGACTGGGTGGCCGATTTGGTGTCAATAAGCAGGTCTCCACAACAGAGACGCTTTATGTTCTTTGGCTCACCTATGCATGATTGAATGTATTTGCTTACGAGAAAAGGAGACATCTTTTGCAGTTCACTAGAAGGGCTAGAGACAACAAGGAAGCGAGGATTTTCAGTAGTTTCGTTGGCATTTGCATTGGTACGGATCTTCTTGCTAATCGTTTTGTCTACAATTTCAATATCTTTGTCATTTGCTTCAGTTCGGATCTTCTTGTTACGAGATTTGTCGAGAATTTCTATACCTTGGTTGGTTTCATTCGATTCCGGTTTTTTAAGAATAAATAAAGAAGCCATAGTGAAAGAAAGTATGATTCGGTTCCGACGGCCCCGCCCACCACGGAGCCCAACAAGGGAACACAGATTCCTGTGTTAGGGCTAGCCGGACCTATACGCAAACTGAAGCCCCACAGTCGGCTTTCCCGAAAGCAGGTACTCCCGAGAGCTTGACCCCAAGCCACTGACACAAGGACTAGTGACCAGCCGATTGACACCCGTGAGGACGACTAAGGTGCCTCCCGTTTAGCTGAAGCAGAGCCCAAAGTAGTGTGTTGGGGACAGTACCTCGCCCCTAAACTACCAGGACCCTCCTTTCCAGCGACACGGGTCTCCACGCACGGCAAACACGTGGGCAGTTTTCTCGCCACTCGAAAACTAGAAAAAAGATCTGTTCCAGCCTCTCGTGACGAGCCCCAAACTCCGTAGAGAGAAACCACGAGGGAGAAGGAAAGGGAAAAAGTTCCAGCCAAGAGGAGAGGAGACGGAAAAGAGGATAGATCACTGGGGCTCCAGGATCGGGACACCCGTCTCATCAAGATGATCCCCTGAAGGGCTAGGGTACCTCGGGATTGCCACACCCGTACTCACAAAAGTGAGCCCCCTGAGGGCGACACCTAATCTGTAGATCATCAAAATATAGAGATCCAAAGATGGTGGGAGGAAGTTCTTTTAGTACAGAGGTTATTTTTAAAACGAACAGGGTTGCACTAAGCACACAGCCTTGAGGCACACCCTCTTCCTGTCCAAAAACATCCGACAAAACAGAGCCAATCCTTACTTGAAAAGTTCTAGTGTTCAAGAAATTCTGAATGAAAATTGGTAGGTTGCCGCACAAGCCAATCTCATGAAGGTCGTGAAGTATACCGTATCTCCATGACTTATCGTAAGCTTTCTCAATGTCGAAGAATACCGAGACAAGGTGATTTCTTCTAACAAAAGCTTTTCGAATGGATGTCTCTAAGAGGAGCATGTTATCTACGGTTGTTCTCCCCTTTCGAAAACCGCTTTGGTGGTGGTGGTAGTAGATTTATGGCGCAGAGCTCTACAGGCCATATGCGCCAAACACAGGATTCGTTTTTTAACATATAGCTATGTTGACGGAACGTACCGTCATGTGAATACTAGAAACCATAGCGGTCGTTTAGAGAACATATTTTTATCACTAATCTTGCAGAGAATTCCGCCTCGTTTTCCAATAGAATATTGGAGTATATATGAAGCAACTATAAATAAAGAATCGGAAACAAACAATTTTTGTGAAGGGTGGAACCTAAAATTTAAAAATTTAGCTTCCGGATGCAATCACGTAAATGTGTATAGATTGATCTCCTCATTAAAGTCGGATAAAACATCAGTTTATTGTAGCATCATAAGAAGCATGTAGCACTAGTATTGTAGCACTGGAGAATGCCCGCCAATGAGGAAAAATAAAAAAAAAAAAAAAGAGTTTTCAAAAATCGTTTAAGAAATCTTTTAAAGGATTTCATCAGGGCTGTGGAGTCAGAATCGGGCAGATTTTGGGGTAAAAGAAGTCGCTATTAACAGGTCGACTCCCGACTCCAGTTTTTGTTGGACAGTTTGAAGTTGAAATGAAATAAAAATGAATTTAAAAAATTAGTCACAAGCTGAGTTATTAGTATTTTCATTCACGGACTATATATATTAATAAATAGTTATTTTCAATTTTATTGACATATTAATAAATAAATATAAGGGAGGAGGATGGATGTGCTATTTGCTATTAGAGATTAAACTGATTCATTTAGTTATAGATATCACTGGTATATTTAGGTAAGCAGTAATAGCAGCAAGAACTTCCAAAATTGATACCATTCTTAGGAAGCGAGCAGGAAAAGGAGCAACTATTGATCAAGCAATGCGATAAGGTGGTAGTAGATTTATGGCGCAGAGCTCTACAGGCCATATGCGCCAAACACAGGGGTGAGTGAGTGAGTGAGTGAGTGATTATGGCGCAAAACCAGAGATGATTATGACGCGCCAAACAAAAGATGAGATGATTACAATTGATGTCATTAAAATTCAATAAATAAAAACAAGTAGATAAATTTACCAAATCCAGAGGATGAAGTCATATAAACACAAGTTAAAAGCACGAATTAAAATTCAAGAGACAGTCTTCAAAACAAATTACATTTGGTAATAAAAGCCAATATCTTTTAAATAATAAAATAAATTAGAATTGACCTCTCTTCCGATTAAACGGTCGAGAGGTAAGTCACAGCTATTAAAATATTTCTGGCGAAGACTATTAAAACATGGACACTCAATTAAAATATGACGAACAGATAAACAAACATTACAGTTAAAACAAACAGGTTCATTTTCAGCTTTTAACAGGTAGCTATGTGTCACTCTAGTGTGACCAATTCTGAGGCGAGTCAAAAGAACTTCCTCCTTACGATTTTTTGTTAATTCCCAGTGCTCACTTCTAGGCTTTACATGTCTTAATTTATTTTGAAGCTGAACATCCCAAAGTTGTTGGCATTTTTTTCGGATCTTTTGTTTCACAACACAACAAATGTCTGCAAAAGGGATGAGACGACTGGGCAGTTCAACAGCACATTTTGCTGTGATATCTGCCAGCTCATTCACTTTTATTCCCACATGCCCGGGAACCCAGCAGTACAGGATTTCATATCCACGATTCATTAAGTTTATATGTATTTTGAGAATATCCACTATTACTGGATTTTGAGTATTAGGAAAAGCTTCTAATAATTTAAGAGCACTATACGAATCTGTATAAATTATAAACTTTTTGTAGCAGAGCCTTGAGATGTATAAAAGACTATAAGATATCGCAGTTAGTTCAGATGTTAAGACAGAGAAATCATTGTGCAAGCGTCTGCCCTCCATGTGGTCTTTAATTACAAATGCCATCCCGACATGATCTTTTAACTTGGACCCATCTGTATAATCTGGAAGATAACTGCTATATTTGTTCCTCTGCTCAGCGAAGAGTTGTCTGTAAATAATCTCGTTAGTGCTTGCCTTCACATGATACTTAAAAACATCAAGAAGCTGAATCCGTGCATTTTCCCAAGGTGCGATTTCAAAATTCTGTACTGCTTGGGGGTGCATATCAGAGACAGAAAGTTGCTCAATGACAGGGCGAACTTAAAAGAAATGTAGGAACACAAGATGGACGTGTTTCAAATAACGCGTTACACACATCATCAAGTAAGCACAGCTTATTGGGATGTTCAGGTTGGGATAGTATATTAAAATATTGCAAAAGGGACAATTGTTCACGCCTCAGATAAAGTGATGGTTCCTCAAACCTTGATGGTGAACAGGATCCAGTTTTAACAAAACAGATGACCGAGCGGATCCATAAACAACTGAGCCATAGTCCAGTCTAGAGGGGATAAGCGCTCTGTAAATGCGAAGCATGGGGCAACGCTTTAAAATATTTAGTGTTTTGAGACACTTCTTTCTCAGGTTTAAAACGTGAGAAAGGAAAGTCAATTTCTGGTCGAACGCTACTCCTAAAAATTTTACTTGGGGCGCAACTGGAATAATTGTACCATTTAGATATAACTCAGGTTCAGGATGGAGACCTCGCTTCCTACAAAAGTGCACGCACACAGTTTTCTGTTTCGAAAAAGTAAATCCCTGTTTGTCTGACCATTCTTGGATCTTATTCAGAGCCATCTGCAATTGCCTCTCTATGTATCTCATGTCTGCTCCTCGACAGCTAATCTGTAAATCATCTACATATAGTGATCCCAAGATGGTATGAGGAAGTTCTTTTAATACAGAATTTATTTTTAAACTGAACAGCGTTACACTAAGCACAAAGCCTTGAGGCACACCCTCTTCCTGTTTAAAAACATCCGAAAAAACAGAGCCAATCCTTACTTGAAAAGTTCTAGCGTTCAAGAAATTCTGTATGAAAATTGGTAGGTTGCCGCGCAAGCCACTCTCGTGAAGATCCCGGAGTGTACCGTATCTCCATGCCTTATCATAAGCTTTCTCAATGTCGAAGAATATGGAGACAAGGTGACTTCTTCTGACAAAGGCTTTTCGAATAGATGTCTCTAATAGAAGCATATTGTCTACGGTCGTTCTCCCCTTTCGAAAACCGCTCTGATAAGGCGATATAATATTATTCTTTTCCAAGAAGTAGACTAGGCGGCTGTTTACCATCTTTTCAAACAGTTTGCAAACACAACTGGTAAGGGCAATTGGCCGATAGTTCGAGGGATTCCTCGGGTCTTTCCCTGGCTTCGCAATAGGAATGACAACAGCTCTCCTCCATGCACTGGGAAATGTACGCTCCTTCCACACTCTAGTGTAAAGTGTGAGAAGGGCACTCAGTGACTTATAGGACAGATGCTTTAGCATTTCATAATACACGCCATCCAGACCCGGACAAGACCTATGTGTCTGCAACAAAGCTCTCTTTAATTCAACCATAGTAAATTCTCTATTGTACGGCTCAAAGTTGGAAGAGTTGAAAGCGATGGGATTTTTCTCAGAGCGTTGCTTGATAGAAAGAAATGCAGGTGAGTAATTTCGGCTGGAAGAAACGGCAGCAAATGTCTCACCAATTGTATTTGCAATTTCTTCTATGGAGCTAATCACTCGGCCATCTTTTTCCAGAAAGGAAAGTGAGTGGTCTTTATACATTCCGCATGCTTTTCGAACTCTTTCCCAAACCCGCTTACTAGGCGTAGAGGATGTTATTGAGGACACATATGAAATCCAGGAATCCCTCTGGCTCTGCCTTCTTACTTTCCGTGCATTTGCTTTGGCTCTTTTAAAAGCTATGAGGTTTCGCAGAGTAGGATATCTACGAAAAATACCCCATGCTTTTTTTTGTTTTTTCAGTGCTTCATGACAGTCGCGATTCCACCACGTTTTCGAATATTTTAGTGTTTTTCCTGATGTTCTAGGAATCGAAAGAATAGCTGCCTGAATAATAGCATTAGTAACAGCTTCAACAGCGTCATCGATATGCACACCTTCTACCATTTCCTCTGTCAGCTCTGCAACGCAAGAGAAGAGTTCCCAGTCTGCCCTGTCCAGGATAAAACGAAGGACTCTCGACACGGGGTTTGCTCCTCTTCGTGCAAGAGACACAAAAATAGGATAATGATCGCTGTTGTACAGGTCATTTCCGACACTAAAAGTGCAAAATATCAACAGAGATGGTGAACAGATGGCAAGATCGAGAGCGTAGAATGTCCTTGAAGGCTCATGGAAGTACTTATCTTGCCCATTATTTAGGAGACAGAGGCTGTGATCTTCGATCATCTGCTCAATTTCTCTTCCTCGGCAATTTGTATCTTTGCTACCCCAGAGTGGACTATGGCCGTTAAAATCTCCTATTATAATAAAAGGCTCAGGCAGCTGCTCTATTAGATTATTTAAATCTTGCTGATAAATGTGCTCATTTGGAGGCAAATACAAAGAAACAAATGAAACAACAATATCAAAATTTATTTGAGTAGCGACAACTTGGAGGGATGTCGTCAAAGGAAGTACATTTGAGGGATAATCCAGTGAGGAGAGGAGACCTACTCCTCCACTGGCACGCTGACCTGCAAGGTTATCCTTCCTGACGAAAGAAAACCTCCGAAGTTTTGCATGGTGTTCTGGTTTCAGATTTGTTTCCTGTATTGCTAAGCACACAGGATGGTACGCATTTATTATAGATTTGATGTCAAGCAAATTTCGGTGGAAACCGCGACAGTTCCATGACACGAGGGTGGCCATTATGAATGGTTTTTGTTTTTCTTGTGCTGTTCTTTTGTTTTTCGTGGAAGTAGATGCCTGGGAAATTCCAGACCCTCTTCCACTTCCATAAAGTCTGAATCCGCAGATTCAGAAATCATGTCATCAAGAGAGGTATTGCTGCGACTTCTATTTTTATTTGATATTTTTTGTGTGGCAGTTTTCGGCTTACATTGAATAACTGTTTCTTTCTTTTCTACTATATGGGTTGCATTTTCTTTTTTCTTGTTGGATGTAGACGGTTGGGTTTTATTTGGTAGGGTCTGTGTGCCTATTGATGTTTGGGTGGCAACTGTACGATATGATTTAACAGCACTGGCGTATGATGTATTTGGTCGAAGCTGTGTGCTCTGAACTAGTCTTCTGGCTTCGGCGTAAGAGATGTTCCTAGTAACTTTTGTAGTCTGGATTTCTTTTTCCGATTTCCATTTTGGGCACAAGCGAGAAAATGCTGGGTGGTCACCCTTGCAATTTATACAAAGAGGCGCAGCGGTACAATTATCAGAATCGTGGCCAATCTGTGAACATCGGGCGCATGTGAGGCTGCCACGACAAGACGTCTTAGAATGGCCGAAACGCTCGCATTGGAAACATCGCATAGGGTTTGGAATATAAGGTCTTACAGGAATATTTAGATATCCGGCCTTAATATTCTTAGGCAGATCAGGCGTGTTGAAGGTAAGGATCACGTGTTTCGTGTCTATCAACTTACCTTCTTTACGCATCTTCATCCGCCTTACACCGCAGACATTTTGTTCGGATAACTCAGAAGCGATCTCTTCTTCAGAAACATACAGAAGGTCGAATTCTGAGATTACACCACGACAATAGTTCAGTGATTTATGGGGTGTTACAGTGACATTCGCTTGCCCAAGTTTAGTAATCTGAAGTAAAGAAGCAGACTGGGTGGCTGAGTTTGTATCAATAAGCAAGTCTCCGGAGCGGAGACGCTTTATGTTTCTCGGCTCACCAATACAAGACTGCATGTATTTATTTATTACGAAAGGAGACATCTTATGCATTTCGCCAGAAGGACTAGAGATGACTATTAAACGGGGACTATTGTGATGATTTTTTTTATTTGCATCTGTCCGTAATTTTTTTGCAGAATTTTCAGAACTAGGTTGAGTGACAGGTTGAGTGACTGGTTTAGTAGTAGATGTTTCAGAACTAGGTTGAATGATTGGTTTATTAGTAGATGTTTCAGAACTAGGTTGAGAGACTGGAGTGACTTGAGTAACTGGAGTGATCTCGAAATCTTTAATTAAATATATGTGTGAAGAAGCCATATTGAAGAGAAGAAAGATTCGGAGAAAGATTCCCACCACGGAGCCCTACAAGGGAACACAGATTCCTGTGTTAGGGCTAGCCGAACCTATACGCAAACTGAAGCCCCACAGTCGGCTTTCCCGAAAGCAGGTACTCCCGAGAGCTTGACCCCAAGCCACTGACACAAGGACTAGTGACCAGCCGATTGACACCCGTGAGGACGACTAAGGTGCCTCCCGTTTAGCTGAAGCAGAGCCCAAAGTAGTGTGTTGGGGACAGTACCTCGCCCCTAAACTACCAGGACCCTCCTTTCCAGCGACACGGGTCTCCACGCACGGCAAACACGTGGGCAGTTTTCTCGCCACTCGAAAACTAGAAAAAAGATCTGTTCCAGCCTCTCGTGACGAGCCCCAAACTCCGTAGAGAGAAACCACGAGGGAGAAGGAAAGGGAAAAAGTTCCAGCCAAGAGGAGAGGAGACGGAAAAGAGGATAGATCACTGGGGCTCCAGGATCGTGACACCCGTCTCACCAAGAAGATGATCCCCTGAAGGGCTAGGGTACCTCGGGATTGGCACACCCGAACTCACAAATGTGAGCCCCCTGAGGGTGCGCCAAACACAGGATTTGTTTTTAAACATATAAACTAAAGTATACATTTTACATAAATAAAAAAGTCAAAAGACAACAGCACACAAAAGACAAACATAGGATTCGTTTTTCAACATATAGCTTTTAGATAAAAAAAAGGGCCTAAAGACAGCATCACACTTTTAAAAACGAGGCAAGTAAAAAGAGATTGAAATGGTGGGATAAAAATGCTAATTATGATTCAGATAATGTGATATGCAGTATAGATATAAAATCCATGTGACTCATTAAAACATAAAATAACGTAACTAAAATAAAATCTCAGGACAGAATTCAAATTAAATAATAAAAATCTGTTTCTTTTAGGTAGTGAAACAAATTGTTATTGACCTCTCTTCCGATTAAACGGTCGAGAGATAAGTCACAGCTATTAAAATACTTCTGGCGAAGACTATTAAAACATGGACACTCAATTAAAATATGACGAACAGATAAACAAACATTACAATTAAAACACACAGGCTCATTTTCAGCTTTGAGAAGATAGTTATGCGTCACTCTAGTGTGACCAATTCTGAGGCGAGTCAAAAGAACTTCCTCCTTACGATTTCCAGCAAAATCCCAATGCTCAATTCTAGGCTTGACGTTTCTTAACTTGTCGTAATGCTGAACATCCCAAATTTGTTCCATTTTTTGCGGACCTTTCCGGACCTTCTAAAAGGGATAAGGCGACTGGACGGTTGAACAGCAGATTTGGCTGCGATATCTGCAAGCTCATTTTCCTTTATTCCAGCATGTTCAGGAACCCAGCAGTACAGGACTTCATATCCTCGAATCGTTAAATTTATATGAATTTTGAGAACATCCACTACCACAGGATTCTGAGTGTTGGGAAAAGCTTCCAAGGATTTAAGAGCACTATACGAGTCTGTATTAAACTATGAACTTTTTGTGGCAGAGCCTTGAGATGTGCAAAAGACTATAATATATTGCAGTTAGTTCAAATGTTAGAACTGAGCAAGCATGGTGCAGGCATCTGCCCTCAATGTAATCTCCAAATACCAAATCCATCCCGACATGATCTTTTGAGTTGGATCCATCTGTGTATACTGGAAGATAACTGCTATATTTGTGACCGTGCTCAGCAAAGAGTCGCCTGTAAATGATCTTGTTAGTGTTTGCCTTCACATGATGCTTGAAAACACGAAGATGGACAAGAAAGACTTAAAAAAATATTGAACTGCTAAATATAATATAGAAACTGTTATTAGTACATGGTTCTCCTCCGTGATTGGAAACCATCATAGCGGTTCACTCCCTCATTCACTTACTCGTCTCTCACAAATTAAACACCGCTTGTGACGATATAACTAAAAAAAAGTCAAATTCAAATTAAAATGCAGGATAGTAAAAGATTACACAAGCAAATTTCAATGAAAGTTGGATCAAAACTCTAATCTGTGTTCCAATTTAAATGTCGGCAGCAAATAACGAATAATTACAAACTTATTGGGAATGGCAGAACTAAAGTACCTTGGCCTCGAAAGGCAAAAACACGATCTGCCTTTCAATCCCAAAACCTCAGCTTAAATACTAACTCATTTACATTTCTGGCGAGGAAACGGAAAATAAAATCATGGTAAATGCTCAAATAATAAATAACTAGTTAATGCAAAGTAATCGTAACCTTGCTGCTTTACTACAGAAATAAGATGTTTTGCTATGCATATCTTCGTTTGAAAAAAATAATGGGTAAGAAACGAAATATTCAAGTATGCGCGATATTGCTCGAGGAAGAAAAAAGCCTTAGGTACGCAAATATTAATTTAACCAGTCCCAAGAAATACAGCCAGATACCCCTAGTATGCTTTATCATAATAAACGAAACCAAACAACCCCAACATATATCCTTTAGTGCAGGAAAATTTCACCCGTCTGAAACTGGAGACCAGCCTCATCTCCAGAATATATGAATGTTTTCCGCGTTTTGGAACTATTCACATTGTTAAAATTCTCAAAATTTACACATAATTAGCAGCCAAAAAAATACTTGGTACATTCTCGTAGACTGCGAACAAAGTTACTTATATAGAAAAACCTCTGGTTACTAGAAAACCGTATATCAGGCCTCGGGCAACCTATGACCTACAGATTACTGAGTGACCTATTTAATAATTGCACCAGACCCACTTGCTCTACGAAAATAAAGCATAATATATAAAAAAAAAATAATAAAAAAACATACATTCAGAACGAGTACCTGAAGAAAACAGAAATAAACGGAAAATAAATAATAACAATTTGACATATTTGTTTGTTAACAAATTTCAAGCAATGAACATACTTTTTGAAAACTAAACATAATTTCAAAAAGGAATCTATATATTTGGGTACGCCGATCCGTAATCCGTAATTCCTAAAACTAGCATTCCTATTTTGTCCGCATATAGTTCTACTTATAAAATGCGCGCAAATATTTTCCCCATGAAATTTTAAGTAACTACCGAAAATGCAGATGCTTGTATTTGTCTTAAGACGACCAATTATAAGCCAGACGTGACTAAATTGACGACACAAGTTCAACATCAGTGAACCCACTGACATCGAAGAGGAAAATACAGTTTACTTAATTATGTTTGTTTTTGTAATAATTAAAATTTTAATTTTTATGTTTGAAGCGTATTGCAATCATTTTCTCAACAAAATTTATTATTTATCAAGAAAGACTGTTTTAAAATGAAAATACCCCTGGCCCGAAACATCTTAATATACATATTTTGGCCCGCAGCCAAAAAGAAAGTTGCGGACGTCTGCCATATATTGTTTAAGAAAAATAGAAAAAGAAAGAACGTTGATAAAAAGTACACAATTTTAATTAGAATTGTTAATCAAGGAGACATTATAGTGAAACATCTATCAACAAAGATGATACGAAATTTTAGAAACTGGTTTAACGTATTTGATTATGGCAAAGCACTCGATGGCTACCTGGCAAAGGGGAGGATACCTTCGTGGAGGATTTTCTAAAGGAAACTAGCTAGCATACACGTCACACACGGGGGAAAACATCAAAGCGCCTATGCAGCCAGCACATTCGCCTGGTTTCGAGCTCCGGACGCCTATTTCCTAAGTGCACATCTGGATCCCCACCAAGGGAGTAGCTTTTAGAATGGACTAATGAACTTCCAGTAATATTACTATCATTTCACATGGCCCTGGCCGCGCGTTAACGTAAGGTTTGAAAACGATTTGCCACGCAATTTCCTGTACAAAATAATTAAAGCATCGTGTATTTCTTGTGAAAATTTTCAGTGCGAAGTTAAATCAAGTATAAGCATTATTATATAAGTCTTCTACTATAAGTCTTAACATTTTTATTGCAGCCGATATGAAAAAGCTATTCCATAATAATAGCCAATGCACAGTTTTATTCAAATTCAATTTTTCTAATTTGCATTTCTACACAATGACTGTGTTAAATTTCGCATTAATAACTGTTCACTCTTAAACGTATTGCCAAGAAATACTCCTCAAACAGAATAAATTTATCTTATTCACAACGAATATTTAATCATATATAACATTTAACGTTAACAATAGGTATAATCAGATCATTCACAATTTATATTTTGAATCTTACACTTTCAAAATCAAAGGCATGCAAACCTTGAGTTGAAAGGAAAATCAAAGGGATGAGTGAGTGAGTGAGAGATTATGGCGCAAAACCAAAGTTGATTATAGTGCGCCAGACGCGAGATGGGGTGAGTACAATTGATGAAATTAAAATACAATAAATAAAAACAAGTAGACAAATGTATCAAATCCAGAGGATGAAGTCATATAAAAACAAGTTAAAACCACACATTTAAAATTCAAGACACAATTTTCAAAACAAATTACATTAGGTGATAAAAGCCAGTCTCTTTTAAATAATACAATAAATTACAATTCACCTCCCTTCCGATTAAACGGTCGAGAGGTAAGTCACAGCTATTAAAATACTTCTGACGAAGATTATTAAAGTATGGACACTCAATTAAAATATGACGGACAGATAGACAAACATTACAATTTGAACAAACAGGCTCATTCTCTACTTTTCAAAGGTAGCCATGTGTCACTCTTGTGTGACCAATTCTGAGGCGAGTCAAAAGAACTTCTTCTTTACGATTTCCAGCAAAATCCCAATGCTCAATTCTAGGCTTTACGTGTCTTAACTTGTTTTGACGCTGAACATCCCAAAATTGCTGCCATTTTTTTCGTATCTTCTCTTTCACAACACAACAGATGTCTCCAAAAGGGATGAGGCGACTGGACAGTTCAACAGCACATTTCGCTGTGATATCTGCCAGCTCATTCCCTTTAATTCCCACATGACCGGGAACCCAGCAGTACAGGATTTCATATCCACGACTCGTTATAGGTTTATATGTATCTTGAGAACGTCCACTATGACTGGGTTTTGAGTAAATCAAAGGGATGAGATAAGAAAATACTGCATTCATTGCAACCCTTCCAGTTATTCTCAGCTGAATAAAATAAAACATTATACATTTGAATTCGTTACTTGATAAATAACACATCTTAATCCACAGGAGTTAATTAATGTATACTATTCGAGCCTAATTGTAGCTTGAGTCATTTTCTTGATATTAAAAGCAATAACATGCCACAAACATTGATCCGAATATCAGTGCTTTATAAGTTTCACGAAAGTGAAATGTTGAAGATTAAAGAAATATATAAAATGAAAGCACTACGAGATTTTATGCTAAAATATGATAGCAGCATTTACACGCCACACATTTATAACTGTGAAAATGACGCAAAATAAAAAGGTAAACAACAGCAAACGCTCATATGTAAAGTTTCAACGATTCAGCATCACAAGAGCATTAAAAGCTCATTGGTGAACATTTTAAGTCCTCACTCAATGGCTATACTGAAACGTGTGAATTATGTGCCCCCGACTGAACTACCAGTGTTTAACAACTTTTCCGTTAAACCGCCGGTGAGCATACAAATTATAAAGAAACGATTTGGAAAAAGCCAAGAAACTGAAAAACAGTTTCCATTAAAATATTACACATTCTACAGAGGATGTTCCGCACATTTTTTAGACGATTTTGGTAAGCGGTAATAAAAAATCGTTTGCTGCAAACGAAGTAATTGCAATTGTACTATGTTTTTAAAAGTCAAAATTATCGTCTGTGGCTTGAAAGTTTTGTTTTTATTCAAAATGGCGAATTTAACAAAGCAGTGGTTCGAAGGCTGCATTTACGCTCTTTCCGAAGAGAAATATGCATACTCCGTTATCCAAACACGATGTGAGAGTCATGGTTTTGTGATATCTAAAGCGTCGATAGGTAATATCATCAACAAGAAAGGGAAAAAAAAAAAAAAAAAAAAAAAACGTCAAATTGGAGCCTCAAGTGGGGCAAAGATTCCAAACAAGTATCCAAGGAAAAAACGGACATCTTCGACTATTGCAAAGGTACGTTGTTTAATGTTAAAAGAAAATCCCCCTAGTCAAAGGACAGTTGCAAAATCATTAAAATGCTCGGTGTCCACTGCATTGATTTAAATCTTAAAAAAGCGAAAAAACGCAATGTGCATCGTCTTCTTCCAAAGCATATCGCTCAACGCAGGACACGCTGCAGAATTCTATATGAGAAACACTTATCCAAAGAAAAATGGAAAACAATTGCCACAATAGATGAAGCATGGGTGTATCTAAATGATTGTGAATGATGATAAAGAGAGTGCAAAAAAATGTCAAGATTAACTCCAAAAACTATCAGGAACATATTTTATCGCCAATTTTTCTGAATGAAATACCATCGCTTTACCCACAGTGCCATCAATCTGTGATACTCCATCAGGACAAAGTTAGCAGTCACACATCACTGTAAATTTCCTAAAAGAAATGGAACAAAAAAAACTGATATCAGGGCCATACCCTTCACTGATATCCCTACTAAATCTCCCGATGTGTCACCTATGGATTTTTGTGCTTTCGGACTTTTAAAAACTGCATTATCCAAACGCTCTCCCAATACCCTAACAGGACTCTGGAAAGCTGTTCGGAAGCAACGGGATAGAATACCTCTTCTGCCACTTCAAAAGGCACTATTATCCTGGAAATTGCGGTGTCGAAAGATAGTTCAGAATAAGGGATGTCAAATCGAACATTTAAAACACAAGAATTTTATGTAATTTTCTTTTGTGAATACAATATACATCGTCTAAAAAATATGTGAACAGCCTCTGTAGTATTTTATTCTAACAATATTGCTCATAAATTCAGTTAGTTCTTTTAAAGAATATTTATCTTCGTAGTGCTCTTTTTATTTACCTCATAATTGAAAATGTTAATCTAAAACAACTCAATATTTAAAATATTTAATAAGTATTTTGGGGTAGATTGGCTGTATACAATCGTTTTACATTCACATTTTTTTTTGGGGGGGGCTCTTTCTTCTTTGCATATTTCAGTATACTGTCTTTTGAGAAGTCAGTTTTATTGGCAACTTATTAATTTCACAGGCGATATCGATAAAGACTGGCTGAAAAAGTGTTTAAGTAGCTGAAGAGTGACAATAAGCATGAAATCAAAAATTGAATTTTTAAAAGAAACAAAGATTTTATTGCTTTCTTTAACTTAGAAAGCGGTGCTTTAGTAACAACAAACAAAAGAGGCATTTTGCAAAAGTGCTATATATTTGTTTATCTATGCACTAATATAGCTCGAACAATTTTGTTGACTACTATGTAACTTCAAACCAACACCGTGAATGACATTACATAAAAATCAAGATTAACGACCGTTAAGATGGAAAATAAACGTTTTATATGGGTGAAACAGTCAAAATCTACAACAGCTAATATATTAGAACATATTTATGTTAGTAGAAATTTCAACGATTCATCGCCAAATGCACTCTACTAGGAGTAAAACTTCTAGAAATGCCTGTTTATATTATCAGAAACTATGATGTGGTTATTTTTAAGACAGCATTTATTCAAAATATTATCATTTTAACATTTCTTTGTATCTTTTTTACATTTTGGCCATTTATCTAATTATATAAAAAATTATTATTAAAGATATCTTCTTTCAGCAGTTTTAAAACTAATAAGTCGGCTAACTAAATTTTAAGGGAATGCTAATTTGTTCATTCTATTAAGATAATTCCAAAGATTATCATTGTATGAAAGAGGCCTGAACTTCGCTGAAACAATTATTTTAAAGGATATATTAAACAACTGGCAGATGTATATATTTTATGACCTTTTATGACCTTAATACAAGTTATCAGTTTAAAATTCAGCATAAAATAAATGCTTATACATACACGTATAGTTTAAACCTTTGCACTTCGAAAACACTGTTGAGCACAACATATTACATAAACTCCCTCCAATGATGTCGCATCGATGACATGGACATTATGCACCAAAACTAAACTAACTGCGACATGGCATCGAGCGAAACCTTCGTCACAAATCTACTGGCGCTGCAATACCTCAAAATCTGTGACAGCAGTCTGTAAATAAAACATGTATCTACAAAAATGATGATGGCAACATAAGAGTACCAATCCCCCCCCCCCAAAAAAAAATAGAGAGAGACACACAGGATAATAAGCAGTTTTGAAAAAGATGATCATGAATAGTATGACCCAACCCCGAAAACAAAGTATTTCGAAAAGAATGAACTTTACAAAGCGCTTATAAGGGGACAGTGGACGATGATTTTAGCAAAAATCGACCAAAAATTGGGAAATGAAAATTTCATATAATAATATTCTTCGGTTTTAACTCTATCGTCTACAAAAAAACAGCTTTTATGTAAAATTATTTTTAAAGAAGTTATAAGTGTTTGAATACGATTGTTTACCTTTTTTGTGACATTTAAATGTCAATAAAAAGGTAAACATTTGGGAAACATTATTTTAATTTTCGAGGCACTATTTTTACGATTAGTAAGATATAAATGTGTAAGATTATGAAGACTTCTATTTATGAAAGTTCGTTTCACGGATGAGTTACCCAGACATTATAAATACCCAACAGATGTCATATAATTTTTTTTTTTTTTGAAAGTGTAGCATTGCTAAAAATATGAAATCTAAATCTCATTCAATGATGAAAAACAAATCAACAGTAAATGTTTTATCCAAAATATTGCCAGTGTATCGAGTTTAGCCAGTAATCAGCTTTTAGCATGATCCATATCTGAAAAAATACAAAACACTAATCAGACTTCACATAGCGATATTTCGATGAACTGCCCGAAAGAAACATTTGTACTGAAAACAGACTCGAAATAACTGTTATCACAGCAATTAGTGACTTCAATTTTGAGTGTTTAAATACTTTAGGTATGGAACATAAAGATATAAATTCATGTTCAATTCTATTGGACAGAGGCAAGATAAACGTCGTATACATCAAAGCAAAAAGAAGGGTTCGACTGAATACAAGAAAAGAAGAATTACCAAAAAAACTATGTAAGGTAGGTAAACATAATGCAAATGTAAATGAGGAAGGGGAAACATGTGGTGCAGGATGTTTTTAAAGTGATTCTTAGGTTAAAAAAAAGTATTTGGATGAATTTACTGAAAGTGTTCGAGAAAATTTCTAAAATAATATTTAGTATTTCTTACCATTCTACGACTGTTATTAGTAAAAATATTATTTATGCATACGTAAAATAATGTTAAAATATTTTATATTAAATAGAATCATACATTAGGACATGTTAAGAAGTAACTATTATAGGTAAGAGTAAAAATATTCTTAAAATGTATTTCTCTCACAATGAAATTTTCGCGATTATTACATCTTCAAAATGCTCCATGCGCTTTATTTTATGTTCAAACTAACTGTAATTTAGATTCCCATTTATACATGTAACAAAATTTAGTATGCATTTTTGAATGTGACTTCATTAAAGGGATAAAAGTTTAATTAAAGTGTATTAAAGTGGGAAATTTTGTCCAAAATTCAGGTATATGTGAAAGAAATATTAATTAAAAATTAACATTTTATGCAATTCACTAATTGATACGAAGTTGTGTTTGCAATGCATTTTTAATAAAAATAAAGCAAAAATAACAAGAAACAGAAAAAAATTAAGCCGCATGGAGCATTTTGAAAAAAGTTTAAAAATTCAAAAGAAATTTGAAAAAAAAAAAAAAAATTGCAATGATACAGAATTTTTTTTCAAAGACATTTGATATAATTAGAGTAAAATATACATGCATGCAAAATTTCATAATTCTATGACAATAATTTAAAAAAAAAAAAAAAAAGTATTTGAACGTCCACTTAATGTGAAAACGCAAAATCCCTAAAAATTATTTTCAGATAGATTACTTATGATATTATATAAGGAAATATGTTACGCAGTTTTATAATAGGTTGTGTTTCACGTCGATAGTATGGTAATAAGCGTGTGAGGTGAAGCTCAGGAGAGGCGACATGACATTTTCGAATTTAAGTACCCGTTTTTCAGTCATCATAATTATAAGAATCGAAAATTTTCACGATTCTATTTGTGAAATCTGTGTACAGAAACAGAATATTGTATGTGGGATGATTTGTGATTTCGCCTATTACCATTATCTGGAAGAAGCAGTGAGAAGCAGTCTTCAAGCTAATCTGAAAGATTATTCCTAAAATAATAATTAGAAATCAAGTGGAAATATTGAATGATCAGTAGAATTGAATAAAATGGTTTCGCTTATTTGATTATCTAAAGCTATCGGCCTAAGGGCGAAGGATGAATTTCTAAGAAAAGCTAGCTCGTATTCATATTACACATGGAGAAAAACACGAAAATATTTATGAAGCCAGCTCGAGGAATCAGTGGTTTGGTTTATTTAATTACGCCAAAGTAAAAGATGGCTATCTGCATAAAGGGAGGGATTTTTCCGTGGAGGGCTTTCTAAGCGAAACTGGTTCGCAAAATACGCTACACATAGGGTTAACCATGAAAGTGTCCATGTAGCCAGCCCGTTCGCCGGGATTCGATCCCCGGACAGAACTACCAGTGTTCAGCAATTTTACCGCTCTGCCGTTGGTGGGCCGTTCAGTAAAAAATGAAGTGCCAGTAAGGTACAACTGGAAATCACTGGTATAATTACAATCGTCTTCGATTAAAACATTATTTATCAAACACGACGCGTTACTTCTAGAAACTGCATTACAGTATTTTTGATTTACATATACTACTAAGATCTCGGACTGAAAACTGATGATTAAATTTTTGATTCATTACGCACAACTTCATTTAAATTAAAAAAAGTACTTATAAACACAAAAAATTTAGTGTAATGTTTATTTAGGCTTCGTGCTTCTCATACGCCAGGAATTCATCACATCTGTTTCTAATAATAGGCATATATAACGATATCTAATTGACTTACCGAAACAGTTTCAATACTGGATGGATGCTGTTTAGTAAACATAAAAATCTAACTTTTCATGTGGCCCAGTAAATCATATCTGAAGTCCTACCGAGTCTAAACTACTCACCACTAATCTAATCCACTCATCACTAATAAACTCATCATTCCTTAATAATTTAAATAACTCTTTAAAACTCATCATTCGTTAATAATTTAAATAACTTTTTAAAAACTCATCATTCGTTAATAATTTAAATAACTCTTTAAAAATTCATCATACTTTAATAACAGAAATAAATATTTCACACATTCTTGTGCACAGTTTCCAAAGATGTGAGCAATTAATCTTTTTACATGGTCAGCAGATATATTCAATAATGAACTCAGACATCAGAACAATTTTATTCAAGCATCACCAAACAAAGCAACTTTCTTTTGAGTCGCTGTGTATATTTACCTAAATGTCTTGAATAGCGGTCGGTAAAAGGTTCGCAATGTACTCTAAATCTCCAAAATAGTTCTAGAATACAGCTTCGAATTTTGCGCTTAAAGCAGAGAACTTTCTAGCAATTAACACTGAATTTGTCAAAGCAAATTAAATAACGTTATTTAGAATGTTTACCATACAGACAGATTTGTCTGTGCAAACCTAGGCACCATTCGTGAAAACTTTTCGTATGTGCAAACCTATGTATCATTCGTGAAAACTTTTCGTACAATTCTCATAAATGTTTCGAGAATTATTTTAAATAGAACTGCATACAAAGGATCAATAAGCCACCTTTTGAGAACAGCCTCTTCAATTTTCAGTTTAACCAATCACTTATTAGAGCGACGAATATTTTTTAATAAAATTCGTAATACAAAAAGAATTTAAACTTCTGCACCGAAGAAATTCATTTATATCCACATAAAATGAAATGGATAACTTCCTTAGTGACGTGGGCTTTCAGATTTAATGGGCTTACAAGATAATCCGTAATGGATGTTCTTAACAGATCACGCAAGAGGCTCCAAGATTTATCAGTAAAATTCTCCTCATCCGCCTTCTTTGCCCATACGATTTATTAAAGACCCTTAACGCACAGAATTACGTCACTACCAACGCACAGAAGATTATCACTCGTGTCTTACGAAAGAAAAGAAAACTATAGAAGATTTTTAAATAAAAAAATAAACACTGTTCAGAAAATTAAGTACATATTAATCATAGCAAAAAATATCAACATATTTTCAAAAAATAAAGACGAAGAAAATTTTGCGATTATAGAATTGGAAGTGTTGTTTTCTAAGTAATGATAAGAAATTTTCCTTCTACGTTTTTCTATATTTTAAAAAAAAATTAGAAAGAAAATAATAATAAAAAAAACTTCTTTACACGATCCAAATTTATTCTTGAAATTAAGTTAAAAAGAACAATAAAAATGTCAAACGCTCCTAACTAACTAGATAATTCGGGAATTTAAAGATGTTTCGCTAACTTAAAAAGAATTTCGCTCTTATTTTTAATATTCTTTTTCTAAAGTACAATTTATTACGAATATATAAAAAAAAGTTTCTAATACCACATTTGTCACCTTAATTGCAAAACTAAAACTTTGATGTCCTAATTCTATAAGAAGATTAGCATTCACAGATTTTTGTCAACATTTTATCCGGAAAATGAAATGATTAGACAAAAAAAGAAAATTAACACACACACACACACACACACACACACACACACACACACAAAAAAAAAAAAAAAAAAAAAAAAAAAAAAAAAAAAAAAAAAAAAAAACTTAAGGACCTTATGTAATTAGAATAAAATAAAGTAAAGCAATTTAAAAAGTTTTCTCAGCGACTGAATGTAATTCGGAAAATTCCACGAACGCTTTATACTTAAATATAAGCCGAAATAGTTATAATCATTTTTGATTTGCCAATATTAACAACAGATTGTTTAAAATCTCAAATTTGATTAAATTTTAGAACAGAAACACGCCAATGTGACAATCAAAATCGCAATAACAACCTTGTATCGAGGTTCAGACTTGGTGCGTGAAGGTGCAGTTGCCTCTCGCTCCCTATTTTTTGACTTCGCTGATTTCTTTGCGTTTTTAGTCTATGTGTCAATTGTTTGATCAGATAGCCTGGCTCAGTAAAAGTAGACCGCCAGTGTAACTCTGATTCAAAAATCCGTAAACGACCAAGTGTTTCTGCGACTCCTTTGCCGATGCTTTATTTTTCTTCTTTTTTCCCCTTTCTAGTAATTTCGTTCCCTTGATGAGGAGGGACCTTTAGCTACCCTTGAAATCGATTGAGTGTTTTAACATATGTACGCTAAATAGAAGGTTGTTATTGTGATTTTGATTGTCACATTGGCGTGTTTCTCTTCTCTTCTAGTTTGTGCTATCAATCCTCATTTTCAAGGAAATTCTACTTTATATCGTTTTACCACGTGCACCATTTTGACTTTCGTTGCATCTTTCCACGTGGCTATTGGTTTTTCAGAATTAGTTTCTCTCCTTTTGAATGTTTTGTCATATGTTGCTGCAAATTGTCTTCATTAATTATTGGTGTTTTTCCATGTTATAATTATTTGCTTTTTTGAACTTTCGCGATTATATTTCTTTGGTTCACTTGTTTTTTGCTTGTACACTTTTCACAATATGTCCACTGACAAGAACCGATTTTGTAAGTTACGCCTTAAGCGTATGAAATTCTTGAATCATCTGCAATTGCTACTTAAATGCAAACACCATAATATCATTCCCAAATATCATTATACAAATTCCATAATATCATTATACATGTGAAATGCAGCCTAAAATCTTCCGTTCACGTTTCGAAAATTTTGCATAAATTCAAATTGTCACATCTTCGTCGTATTATAAGGGGCACAATTTATCTAAAATTGAATTTGAATAATATTACCTCCATTTAAAAATTGCTAATTCAACTGTAAATTTTTCTTCATTTGATCATACATCTCGGTCTAGAACCGATACCGTTTGTCAACGACATAAAAATGTACTTATTTCTAAATTCCTCAAGCTCACACACCAGTCGGCTAGTCCCACCCATTTAGTTAATCTTCCCACTGTAAACGCTAACCCCCACCGTTAATATCTCTAACAAGAATCTTTCGGGGGATCAGTTAAAAGTATTAAAATATAATTTCAACTTTTCTCAAAGACATCTAAACTTTCAGTTCGTGAAATCATCGCACCCATGTTGAGAAAGCTTTTAAATTCCGCAAAATTTCAGAAACGCAAACGGATACAATCCGCCACCTAATTACTCATAACGTTAATTTTAACAACAAATCTTTGGGTTCGAATCTTAGCCAAAAGGTGGTGTGTATTTAATTATGGCAAAGCACACTAGGGCTATCTGCCTAAGGGAAGAGATGCCTTCGTGGAGGACTTTATAAGGGAAACTGGCTCGTATACACGTTACACATGGGGAAAACCACGAAGGCGCCCATGCAGCCAGCCCGTTCGCAGGATTCGAACCTCGGACCGAAATACCAGTGTTTAGCGACTTTACCGCTCGGCCCCTGCTAAGCTCTCTTAGGAAAAAGGAAAAGGAGACCTTACGTGAAATTCATTCTAATACTAATATCATTACTTCTAAAGCCGATAAGGGCGGACAGATCGTTGTTATGGACAAACACACATATATTGCTGGAGTCTCTAAACTGATAAATGAAGGCCCATACTGCTCGATCCCTAAAGATCCTTTAACTTCGGTTCTCATCAACGTTAAAACAGCTATTAAATCTTCTCATATACTGCTAACGCAGTTGAAGAAATCCCTTATTCCAACTAATACTAACTGCGCTAGGCTTTATGCTCTCCCAAAAGTCCAAAACTGGTATTCCTTTTCGACCAATTCTTTCCAACATAGGTACAGCATCATATCCTTTGGCCAAATATTTAATTTCTAGATTTTCTCCTTTACTTGCTAACAATATTCACACTGTAAAAAATTCTTTTGAAGTCAGCGATAACCTTAAAGATATTTCTCCACTGTGTTCCATTATCGTTTCATTTGATGTCAAATCACAGTTTACTAATGTTCCGGTTAACGGAGCACTAAATGTGTTGAAACTAAGCTTCGGGAATTCCATTTCACACATACTGAAATTGATGAGTTGGTTTCGCTTACTAAAGTCTCTCAAAGTCAAACCCACTTTGTTTTCCAAAATGAATATTTTCGTCAAATTGAAGGATTACCTGCTGACATTTATATGCAGTATTTTGAGGTGAAATCATTTGATAAACTATCTTTACGTCTTTGGATTCGGTATGTAGACGACACTTTCGCGCTTTTTGATGGTAATAAACAAGATTATCCAAGATTTAATTTATTATAAATTCAATTGATCCAGCCATCCAATTTACTCTTGAAACTGAATCCAACAATTACCTCCCCTTCCTCGATATTCTAATAATCCGCAATGAAACTGATTTTAGCACTACAGTGTACCGTAAACCCTTTGCAGTTTGTTTACCGCCCCAGGCAAAGTCATGCCACCCTGTTAAGCAAAAAATGGCTTCTTTTTACTATTATGTATTTCGTGCGCTCAAAGTTTGTTCCTCAGAATCTTTGCTTACCAATGAACTTAATTATTTGAAAGCACTTGCTATTGACCGAGGATTTTCTCCCGTGATCATTGATAAAGCCGTTAAAAATTTTCAGATTCCCATCAAAGAAGATTTTACACTGTTACAAATAATATTAATGACCTTGTCGTGCTTCCATTTTATCCTTCTGTTAGTTATAAAGTTACACGGATTCTCCAGAAATTCAATTTTCAAGTCAGTTTCTGCCCTATCAATAAAATTCACGGTTCCATTCTAAAAGATTGCGTTTCCGACTTTAATTATTGGTAATTTATAGTATATCGTGTCAGTGTAGCTTGAGATATATTGGCCAAACAAAAAGGGCGTTAAAGTTTCGTATCAAGGAACACGAACCTTATGTCCGCAAAGGCGAAATTAACAAGTCTTCAATAGCGTATCATAGTTGGGAATTTAACTCTGCACTGCTTGCGCGGCGTCCCACAGACGCCAGGGATGTTTCTTTTTTAATTCTTTTATAAGCTGATGCGTGAGCTTATGCTGCCATCTACCTTTCTGTCCACTATACACAAATAAGTAGAAATCATCGAAACAACGCTATTTTCATTTTAATGCTGAGAGGAAGAGGTTATATGCCGATGTGCACTGCTGGAGTCTAGGAAACGCCACACGACCGTTTTTGATTCTAAAGGTAAGTATTTTAAAATTTATATATTCTAGTATTTTTAATTTATATTATCAACAGCTGTCCCTATGTTTTTTTTTCCATTTTAGTGATAGGTAAAAGAAATTGTTTTTGAATATATTTAATTTTAAATGTAAAAAGAATGTATTTCTTTTGGTATTTATAATTTTTATGGGTAACATTTGTTTCTATTATTTATTTTCTTACCTTTAGATTCAAAATGACTTCTCAGAAAAAATTCAATATGGCATATGAACGTGACAGGGATATAGTACTACGTATGCTGATGGAAGAATATGAATCAGGAGATGAGTTTGATGATTATAGAGATGCAGAAGAAGATAGAGTGGAAACAAGAGACGAAAACAGACACCGAGCAAGAAAAACTCCGATGATAGCGATAGTACTAATTATATTGCCGATAATTATTTCCTAGGCCGGAAAAAATGATCAAAAGTTTGCCCACCTAAAAATAAAAAATATACGCACTCGGCGACATAATATTATCACTCATTCTCCAGGGGTGAAAGGTGTCGCAAAAAATGCTCGAAAGCCGGAGCAATGTTGGGCATAATTTTTCGACAATAGCATGCTATCTAATATAATTAAATTCACAAATGAAAAGATGCCCACAGTACAGGAAAATTATTCTTGGGAAAGGGATACGCATTTGACCGACATAATTGAAATAAAAGCGCTTCTAGGCGTATTACACATTTGTGCTTCTAAAAAGGACAGTCATGCAAATACCAAGGAGATATGGCTCTCTGATGAAATGGGTGTTGAGTTATGCCATCTAATAATGTCTGAAAAACGATTTAGGTTCCTTTCATATTGTTTGAGGTTCGACAACAGCGATTTTTTGCTTCAAAATAATCTTACTTTGGTTGGGACTATTTTGTCTGGAGAAAGAATAAGAGCGACATTCCTCCAGAGTTTACACATACAAAAGAATCGGGAAGTAGGAACATCATTGTTTAGGTTTCAGAATGACTCTAATGTCTTATGTAACTAAGGGAAAACAAGGTGGTTCTGATTCTCTCCACTATGCATCATGATGATGTAATTGATGAATCATGTGAAAAAACAAGCTCAAATGATAACATTTTATAACGCAACTAAATCAAAAGTTGATAGTGTTGACCAGTTGTGTAGCACTTACAATGTCGCCAGAAAACGAACAGATGTCCTATGGTCATGTTTAATAGTATGATGAATGTAGCAGCTGCAAATGCTCAAGAGTGAGTGAGTGAGTGATTATGGCGCAAAAACCAGAGATGATTATGACGCGCCAAACAAAAGATGAGATGATTACAATTGATGACATTAAAATTCAATAAATAAAGTGAGTGAGTGAGTGAGTGAGTGATTATGGCGCAAAAACCAGAGATGATTATGACGCGCCAAACAAAAGATGAGATGATTACAATTGATGACATTAAAATTCAATAAATAAAAACAAGTAGATAAATGTACCAAATCCAGAGGATGAAGTCATATAAAAACAAGTTAAAAGCACATATTAACATTCAAGACACAGTCTTCAAAACAAATTACATTTGGTAATAAAAGCCAATCTCTTTTAAATAATAAAATAAATTAGAATTGACCTCTCTTCCGATTAAACGGTCGAGAGGTAAGTCACAGCTATTAAAATATTTCTGGCGAAGACTATTAAAACATTGACACTCAATTAAAATATGACGAACAGATAAACAAACATTACAATTAAAACAAACAGGCTCATTTTCAGCTTTAAGAAGATAGCTATGTGTGACTCTGGTATGACCAATTCTGAGTCGAGTCAAAAGAACGTCCTCTTTACGATTTCCAGCAAAATCCCAATGCTCAATTCTAGGTTTGATGTTTCTCAACTTGTTGTGATGCTGAACATCCCAAATTTGCTCCCATTTTTTTCGTATCTTTCCCTTGATGACACAGCAGATGTCTCTAAAAGGGATAAGGCGACTGGACAGTTCGACAGCAGATTTTGCCGCGATGTCTGCAAGCTCGTTTCCCTTTATTCCCGTATGCCCGGGAAACCAGCAGTACAGGATTTCATATCCTCGTATCATTAAATTTCTATGAATTTTGAGAACATCCACTACCACAGGATTCTGAGCGTTGGGAAAAGCTTCCAAGGATTTAAGAGCACTATACGAGTCTGTGTAAACTATGAACTTTTTGTGGCAGAGCTTTGAGATGTACAAAAGAGCATAATATATTGCAGTTAGTTCAGATGTTAGGACAGAGAAAGCATGGTGCAGGCATCTGCCCTCTATGCAATTTTCAAATACAAAAGCCATCCCGACATGATCATTTGACTTTGATCCATCTGTGTATATCGGATATTAACTGCTATATTTGTGCCTGTGCTCAGCGAAAATTTGTCTGTAAACGATCTCGTTAGTGCTCGCCTTTACGTGATGTTTAAAAACATCAAGAAGCTGGATCCGTGAATTTTCCCAAGGTGGAATTTCAAAATTCTGTACTGCTTGGGGGTGCACATCAGAGAGGGAGAGTTCCTCAATGACAGGGCGAACTCTTAAAGAGAAAGTAGGAACACAGGATGGACGTGTTTCAAATAATGTGTTACACTCATTATCAAGTAAGCACAGCTTATTGGGATGTTCAGGTTGTGATAGAGTATTAAAATATTGCAAAAGGGACAATTGCTCACGCCTCAGATAAAGTGATGGTTCGTTACAGTCAACATATAGGCTCTGCACAGGAGAAGTCCTGAAAGCTCCTGAACAAATCCGCAGACCTTGATGGTGAACAGGATCCAGTTTTAACAAAACAGATGACCGAGCGGATCCATAAACAACTGAGCCATAGTCCAGTTTAGAGCGGATAAGCGCTCTGTAAATGCGAAGCATGGAGCAACGCTCTGCACCCCAGGAGGTGTTCGCCAACACTTTTAAAATATTTAGTGTTTTTAGACACTTCTTTCTCAGGTTTAAAAAATGAGAAAGGAAAGTCAATTTTCGGTCGAACGTCACTCCTAAAAATTTTACTTCAGGCGCAACTGGAATAATTGTACCATTCAAGTATAACTCAGGTTCAGGATGGAGACCTCGCTTCCTACAAAAGTGTACGCAGACAGTTTTCTGTTTCGAAAATGTAAATCCCTGTTTGTCTGACCATTCTTGGATCTTAATCAGAGCCATCTGCAGTTGCCTCTCTACATATCTCATGTCTGCTCCTCGAAAGCTAATCTGCAGATCATCAACATATAGAGATCCCAAGATGGTGGGAAGAAGTTATTTTAGTACAGAATTTATTTTTAAACTAAACAGGGTTACACTGAGCACACAGCCTTGAGGCACACCCTCTTCCTGTTCAAAAACATCCGAAAAAACAGAGCCAATTCTTACTTGAAAAGTTCTAGTGTTCAAGAAATTTTGAATGAAAATTGGTAGGTTGCCGCGCAAGCCACTCTCGTGAAGATCCCGGAGTATACCGTATCTCCATGCCTTATCATAAGCTTTTTCAATGTCGAAGAATATCGAGACAAGGTGGCTTCTTCTTACAAATGCTTTTCGAATAGATGTCTCTAAGAGGAGCATGTTATCTACAGTTGTTCTTCCCTTTCGAAAACCACTCTGATAAGGCGATATAATATTCTTTTCCAAGAAGTAGACTAGGCGGCTGTTTACCATCTTTTCAAACAGTTTGCAGAGGCAACTCGTAAGGGCAATTGGCCGATAGTTGGAGGGATTCCTTGGATCTTTCCCTGGCTTAGGAATAGGAATGACAACAGCTGTCCTCCATGCATGGGAAAGGCATGCTCCTTCCACACCCTATTGTAAAGAGTGAGAAGGGCATTCACTGACTTACAGGACAGATGCTTTAGCATTTCATAATTCACTCCATCAAGACCCGGAGAAGACCTATGTGTCTGCAATAAAGCACTCCTTAATTCAAGCATAGTAAAGTCTCTATTGTAAGGCTCACATTTGGAAGAGTTGAATGCGATGGGATTTATTTCAGAGTGCTGCTTCATAGAAAGAAATGCAGGTGTATAGTTTCTGCTGGAAGAAACGGAAGCAAATGTCTCACCAATAGTATTCGCAATTTCTTCTATGGAGCTAATCACTCGGCCATCTTTTTCCAAAAAGGAAAGTGAGTGGTCTTTATATATGCCGCATGCTTTTTGAACTCTTTCCCAAACCCGCTTGCTAGGCGTGGAGGATGTTATTGACGACACATATGAAATCCAGGAATCCCTCTGGCTCTGCCTTCTTACTTTTCGTGCATTTGCTTTGGCTCTTTTAAAGGCTATGAGGTTTCGCAGAGTAGGATATCTACGAAAAATACCCCATGCTTTTTTCTGTTTTTTCAGTGCTTCATGACAGTCGCGATTCCACCATGGTTTTGAATATTTTAGTAGTTTTCCTGATGTTCTAGGAAACGAAAGCATAGCTGCCTGAATAATAGTATTAGTAACAGCTTCAACAGCGTCATCGGTATGCGCATCTTCTACCATTTCATCTGTGAGCTCTGCAATGGAAGAGAAGAGTTCCCAGTCTGCCCTGTCCAGTATGAATCGAGGGGATCTCGACATGGGGTTTGCTCCTCTTCGTGCAAGAGACACAAGAATGGGATAATGATCACTGTTGTAAAGATCTTTACCCACATTAAAAGTGCAAAAAGGCAACAGAGATGGTGAACAGATGGCAAGGTCGAGAGCATGGAATGTTTTTGAAGGCTCATGGAAGTAAGTATCTTGCCCATTATTGAGGAGACAAAGGCTATGATTTTCGATCATCTGCTCAATTTGTCTTCCTCGGCAATTAGTATCCTTACTACCCCAGAGCGGACTATGGCGGTTAAAATCTCCTATTATGATGAAAGGCTCAGGCAGCTGCTCTAAAAGACCATTTAAATCTTGCTGATCAATATGCTCATTTGGAGGCAAATACAGAGAAACGACTGTAACAACAAAATCAAAATTTGTTTGAGTAGCGACAACTTGGAGGGATGTCGTCAAAGAAAGCACATTTGAGGGATAATCCAGTGAGGTGAGGAGACCTACACCTCCACTGGCACGCTCACCTGCAAGGTTATCTTTCCTGACGAAGGAAAACCTCCGAAGTTTTGCCTGTTGTTCCGGTTTTAGATTTGTTTCCTGTACTGCGAAGCATACAGGATGATAAGCATTAATTATGGCTTTGATGTCGAGCAAATTTCGGTGGAAACCGTGACAGTTCCATGAGACGAGGGTGGCCATTATGTCTGGTTTTTGTTCTTTCTGTGCTCTTGTTTGGTTTTTCGTGGAAGTAGATGCCTGGGAAATTCTAGACCCTCCTCTACTTCCATAGTGTCTGAATCCGCAGATTCAGAAATCATTTCGTCAAAAGAGCTATTGCTGGAACTTCTATTTTTATTTGATACTTTTTTAGTGGCAGTTTTGGGTTTACTTTGAATGACTGTTTCTTTATTTTGTATTAAATGAGTTGACTTTTCTGTTTTCTTGGTGGATGTAGTCGGTTGGGTTTTATTTGGTTTAGTCTGCGTGCCTATTGATGTTTGGGTGGCAATGCTACGTGTTGTTTTAACTGCACTGGCATAAGTTTTGTTTGATTGGAGCTGTGTGCTTTGAACTAGTTTTCTGGCTTCAGCATACGAGATGTACCTGGTAACTTTAAGAGTCTGTACTTCTTTTTCGGATTTCCATTTTGGGCACAGGCGTGAATATGCTGGGTGCTGACCCTTGCAATTTATACACGAAGGCGCAGCGGTACAATTTTCGGAATCGTGGCCAATCTCTGAGCATCGGGCGCATGTGAGGCTGCCACGACAAGACGTCTTAGAATGGCCGAAACGCTGGCATTGGAAGCATCGCATAGGGTTGGGAATATAAGGTCTTACAGGACAATTTAAATATCCGGCCTTAATATTCTTAGGCAGATCAGGCGTGTTGAAGGTAAGGATCACGTGTTTCGTATCGATCAACTTACCTTCCTTACGCATCTTGATCCGCCTAGCATCGCAGACATTTTGGTCGGATAGCTCGGAAGCGATCTCTTCTTCAGGAACGTACAGAAGGTCGAATTCCGATATTACGCCACGACAATAATTCAGTGTCTTATGTGCTGTTACAGTGACATTCGCTTGCCCAAGTTTAGTAATCTGTAGTAAAGAAGCAGACTGGGTGGCTGAGTTTGTATCAATAAGCAAGTCTCCGGAGCGGAGACGCTTTATGTTTCTCGGCTCACCAATACAAGACTGGATGTATTTATTTATTACGAAAGGAGACATCTTATGCATTTCGCCAGAAGGACTAGAGATGACTAGGAAACGGGGACTATTGTGATGATTTTTTTTATTTGCATCTGTCCGTAATTTTTTTGCAGAATTTTCAGAACTAGGTTGAGTGACAGGTTGAGTGACTGGTTTAGTAGTAGACGTTTCAGAGCTAGGTTGAATGTTTGGTTTATTAGTAGATGGTTCAGAGCTAGGTTGAGTGACTGGTTTAGCAGTATACGTTTCAGAACTAGGTTGAGTGACTGGTTTAGCTGTAGACGTTTCAGAACTAGTTTGAATGACTGGAGTTACCTCGAAATCTTTAATTAAGTAGATATGAGAAGAAGCCATAGTGAAAGAATAAAGATTCGGGTCCGACAGCCCCGCCCACCACGGAGCCCAACAAGGGAACACAGATTCCTGTGTTAGGGCTAGCCGGACCTATACGCAAACTGAAGCCCCACAGTCGGCTTTCCCGAAAGCAGGTACTCCCGAGAGCTTGACCCCAAGCCACTGACACAAGGACTAGTGACCAGCCGATTGACACCCGTGAGGACGACTAAGGTGCCTCCCGTTTAGCTGAAGCAGAGGCCAAAGCAGTGTGTTGGGGACAGTACCTCGCCCCTCAACTACCAGGACCCTCCTTTCCAGCGACACGGGTCTCCACGCACGGCAAACACGTGGGCAGTTTTCTCGCCACTCGAAGACTAGAGACAAGGGCTGTTCCAGTCTCTCGTGACGAGCCCCAAACTCCGTAGAGAGAAACCACGAGGGAGAAGAGAAGGTAAAAAGTTCCAGCAAAGAGGAGAGGAGACGGAAAAGAGGATAGATCACTGGGGCTCCAGGATCGTGACACCCGTCTCATCAAGAAGATGATCCCCTGAAGGGCTAGGGTACCTCGGGATTGCCACACCCGTACTCACAGAAGTGAGCCCCCTGAGGGGTTCAATAAATAAAAAACAAGTAGATAAATGTACCAAATCCAGAGGATGAAGTCATATAAACACAAGTTAAAAGCACATATTAAAATTCAAGACACAGTCTTCAAAACAAATTACATTTGGTAACAAAAGCCAATCTCTTTTAAATAATAAAATAAATTAGAATTGACCTCTCTTCCGATTGTAAGTCACAGCTATTAAAATATTTCTGGCGAAGACTATTAAAACATGGACACTCAAATAAAATATGACGAACAGATAAACAAACATTACAATTAAAACAAACAGGCTCATTTTCAGCATTAAGAAGATAGTTATGTGTGACTCTAGTGTGACCAATTCTGAGGCGAGACAAAAGAACGTCCTCCTTACGATTTCCAACAAAATTCCAATGTTCAATTCTAGGCTTGACGTTTCTCAACTTGTTGTGATGCTGAACATCCCAAAATTGCTGCCATTTTTTTCGGACCTTTCCCTTGATGACACTGCAGATATCTCTAAAAGGGATAAGGCGACTGGACAGTTCAACAGCAGATTTGGCTGCGATATCTGCAAGCTCATTTCCCTTTATTCCAGCATGTCCAGGAACCCAGCAGTACAGGACTTCATAACCTCGAATCGTTAAATTTATATGAATTTTGAGAACATCCACTACCACAGGATTCCGAATGTTGGGAAAAGCTTCCAAGGATTTAAGAGCACTATACGAGTCTGTGTAAACTATGAACTTTTTGTGGTAGAGCTTTGAGATGTACAAAAGACCATCATATATTGCAGTTAGTTCAGATGTTAGGACTGAGAAAGCATGGTGCAGGCATATGCCCTCTATGTAATTTTCAAATACAAAAGCCATCCCGACATGATCATTTGACTTTGATCCATCTGTGTATATTGGATAATAACTGCTATATTTGTGCCTGTGGTCAGCAAAGAGTTGTCTGTAAACAATCTCATTAGTGCTTGCTTCCACGTGATGTTTGAAAACATCAAGAAGCTGAATCCGTGAATTTTCCCAAGGTGGGATTTCAAAGTTCTGTACTGCTTGGGGGCGCATATCAGAGAGGGAATGTTCCTCAATGATAGGGCGAAGTCTTAAAGGAAAGGTAGCAACACAGGATGGACGTGTTTCAAATAAAGTATTACACTCAATATCAAGTAAGCACAGCTTATTGGAGGTGAGTGATTATGGCGCAAAACCAGAGATGATTATGACGCGCCAAACAAAAGATGAGATGATTACAATTGATGACATTAAAATTCAATAAATAAAAACAAGTAGATAAATGTACCAAATCCAGAGGATGAAGTCATATAAACACAAGTTAAAAGCACATATTAAAATTCAAGAGACAGTCTTCAAAACAAATTACATTTGGTAAAAAAAGCCAATATCTTTTAAATAATAAAATAAATTAGAATTGACCTCTCTTCCGATTAAACGGTCGAGAGGTAAGTCACAGCTATTAAAATATTTCTGGCGAAGACTATTAAAACATGGACACTCAATTAAAATATGACGAACAGATAAACAAACATTACAGTTAAAACAAACAGGCTCATTTTCAGCTTTTAAAAGGTAGTTATGTGTCACTCTAGTGTGACCAATTCTGAGGCGAGTCAAAAGAACTTCCTCCTTACGATTTTTGGTTAATTCCCAGTGCTCAATTCTACGTTTTACATGTCTTAATTTATTTTGAAGCTGAACATCCCAAAGTTGTTGCCATTTTTTTCGGATCTTTTGTTTCACAACACAACAAATGTCTGCAAAAGGGATGAGACGACTGGACAGTTCAACAGCACATTTTGCTGTGATATCTGCCAGCTCATTCCCTTTTATTCCCACATGCCCGGGAACCCAGCAGTACAGGATATCATACCCACGATTCATTAAGTTTATATGTATTTTGCGAATATCCACTATTACTGGATTTTGAGTATTAGGAAAAGCTTCTATTGATTTAAGAGCACTATACGAATCTGTATAAATTATAAACTTTTTGTAGCAGAGCCTTGAGATGTATAAAAGACTATAATATATCGCAGTTAATTCGGATGTTTAGACAGAGAAAGCATTGTGCAAGCGTCTGCCCTCCATGTGGTCTTTAATTACATATGCCATCCCCACATGATCTTTTGACTTGGACCCATCTGTATAAACTGGAAGATAACTGCTATATTTGTTCCTGTGCTCAGCGACGAGTTGTCTGTAAATAATCTCGTTAGTGCTTGCCTTCACATGATACTTAAAATCATCAAGAAGCTGAATCCGTGTATTTTCCCAAGGTGGGATTTCAAAATTCTGTACTGCTTGGGGGCGCATATCAGAGAGGGAAAGTTCCTCAATGACAGGGCGAACTCTTAAAAGAAATGTAGGAACACAAGATGGACGTGTTTCAAATAACGCGTTACTCACATCATCAAGTAAGCACAGCTTATTGGGATGTTCAGGTTGGGATAGTATATTAAAATATTGCAAAAGGGACAATTGTTCACGCCTCAGATAAAGTGATGGTTCATTACAGTCAACATACAGGCTCTGGACAGGAGAAGTCCTGAAGGCTCCTGAACATATCCTCAAACCTTGATGGTGAACAGGATCCAGTTTTAACAAAACAGATGACCGAGCGGATCCATAAACAACTGAGCCATAGTCCAGTCTAGAGCGGATAAGCGCTCTGTAAATGCGAAGCATGGAGCAACGCTCTGCACCCCAGGAGGTGTTCGCCAACACTTTTAACATATTTAGTGTTTTGAGACACTTCTTTCTCAGGTTTAAAACATGAGAAAGGAAAGTCAATTTCTGGTCGAACGTTACTCCTAAAAATTTTACTTCGGGCGCAACTGGAATAATTGTACCATTTAGATATAACTCAGGTTCAGGATGGAGACCTCGCTTCCTACAAAAGTGCACGCACACAGTTTTCTGTTTCGAAAAAGTAAATCCCTGTTTGTCTGACCATTCTTGGATCTTATTCAGAGCCATCTGCAATTGCCTCTCTATGTATCTCATGTCTGCTCCTCGACAGCTAATCTGTAAATCATCTACATATAGTGATCCTAAGATGGTGTGAGGAAGTTCTTTTAATACAGAATTTATTTTTAAACTGAACAGCTTTACACTAAGCACACAGCCTTGAGGCACACCCTCTTCCTGTTGAAAAACATCCGAAAAAACAGAGCCAATCCTTACTTGAAAAGTTCTAGCGTTCAAGAAATTCTGTATGAAAATTGGTAGGTTGCCGCGCAAGCCACTCTCGTGAAGATCCCGGAGTATACCGTATCTCCATGCCTTATCATAAGCTTTCTCAATGTCGAAGAATATTGAGACAAGGTGACTTCTTCTGACAAAGGCTTTTCGAATAGATGTCTCTAATAGAAGCATATTGTCTACGGTCGTTCTCCCCTTTCGAAAACCGCTTTGATAAGGTGATATAATATTATTTTTTTCCAAGAAGTAGACTAGGCGGCTGTTTACCATCTTTTCAAACAGTTTGCAGAGGCAACTCGTAAGGGCAATTGGCCGATAGTTGGAGGGGGGGTGAGTGAGTGAGTGAGTGAGTGATTATGGCGCAAAAACCAGAGATGATTATGACGCGCCAAACAAAAGATGAGATGATTACAATTGATGACATTAAAATTCAATAAATAAAAACAAGTAGATAAATGTACCAAATCCAGAGGATGAAGTCATATAAAAACAAGTTAAAAGCACATATTAACATTCAAAACACAGTCTTCAAAACAAATTACATTTGGTAATAAAAGCCAATCTCTTTTAAATAATAAAATAAATTAGAATTGACCTCTCTTCCGATTAAACGGTCGAGAGGTAAGTCACAGCTATTAAAATATTTCTGGCGAAGACTATTAAAACATTGACACTCAATTAAAATATGACGAACAGATAAACAAACATTACAATTAAAACAAACAGGCTCATTTTCAGCTTTAAGAAGATAGCTATGTGTGACTCTGGTATGACCAATTCTGAGTCGAGTCAAAAGAACGTCCTCTTTACGATTTGCAGCAAAATCCCAATGCTCAATTCTAGGTTTGATGTTTCTCAACTTGTTGTGATGCTGAACATCCCAAATTTGCTGCCATTTTTTTCGTATCTTTCCCTTGATGACACAGCAGATGTCTCTAAAAGGGATAAGGCGACTGGACAGTTCGACAGCAGATTTTGCCGCGATGTCTGCAAGCTCGTTTCCCTTTATTCCCGTATGCCCGGGAACCCAGCAGTACAGGATTTCATATCCTCGTATCATTAAATTTCTATGAATTTTGAGAACATCCACTACCACAGGATTCTGAGCGTTGGGAAAAGCTTCCAAGGATTTAAGAGCACTATACGAGTCTGTGTATACTATGAACTTTTTGTGGCAGAGCTTTGGGATGTACAAAAGAGCATAATATATTGCAGTTAGTTCAGATGTTAGGACAGAGAAAGCATGGTGCAGGCATCTGCCCTCTATGTAATTTTCAAATACAAAAGCCATCCCGACATGATCATTTGACTTTGATCCATCTGTGTATATCGGATAATAACTGCTATATTTGTGCCTGTGCTCAGCGAAAAGTTGTCTGTAAACGATCTCGTTAGTGCTCGCCTTTACGTGATGTTTAAAAACATCAAGAAGCTGGATCCGTGAATTTTCCCAAGGTGGAATTTCAAAATTCTGTACTGCTTGGGGGTGCATATCAGAGAGGGAGAGTTCCTCAATGACAGGGCGAACTCTTAAAGGGAAAGTAGGAACACAGGATGGACGTGTTTCAAATAATGTGTTACACTCATTATCAAGTAAGCACAGCTTATTGGGATGTTCAGGTTGAGATAGAGTATTAAATTATTGCAAAAGGGACAATTGCTCACGCCTCAGATAAAGTGATGGTTCATTACAGTCAACATACAGGCTCTGGACAGGAGAAGTCCTGAAGGCTCCTGAACATATCCTCAAACCTTGATGGTGAACAGGATCCAGTTTTAACAAAACAGATGACCGAGCGGATCCATAAACAACTGAGCCATAGTCCAGTCTAGAGCGGATAAGCGCTCTGTAAATGCGAAGCATGGAGCAACGCTCTGCACCCCAGGAGGTGTTCGCCAACACTTTTAACATATTTAGTGTTTTGAGACACTTCTTTCTCAGGTTTAAAACATGAGAAAGGAAAGTCAATTTCTGGTCGAACGTTACTCCTAAAAATTTTACTTCGGGCGCAACTGGAATAATTGTACCATTTAGATATAACTCAGGTTCAGGATGGAGACCTCGCTTCCTACAAAAGTGCACGCACACAGTTTTCTGTTTCGAAAAAGTAAATCCCTGTTTGTCTGACCATTCTTGGATCTTATTCAGAGCCATCTGCAATTGCCTCTCTATGTATCTCATGTCTGCTCCTCGACAGCTAATCTGTAAATCATCTACATATAGTGATCCTAAGATGGTGTGAGGAAGTTCTTTTAATACAGAATTTATTTTTAAATTGAACAGCTTTACACTAAGCACACAGCCTTGAGGCACACCCTCTTCCTGTTGAAAAACATCCGAAAAAACAGAGCCAATCCTTACTTGAAAAGTTCTAGCGTTCAAGAAATTCTGTATGAAAATTGGTAGGTTGCCGCGCAAGCCACTCTCGTGAAGATCCCGGAGTATACCGTATCTCCATGCCTTATCATAAGCTTTCTCAATGTCGAAGAATATTGAGACAAGGTGACTTCTTCTGACAAAGCCTTTTCGAATAGATGTCTCTAATAGAAGCATATTGTCTACGGTCGTTCTCCCCTTTCGAAAACCGCTTTGATAAGGTGATATAATATTATTTTTTTTCCAAGAAGTAGACTAGGCGGCTGTTTACCATCTTTTCAAACAGTTTGCAGAGGCAACTCGTAAGGGCAATTGGCCGATAGTTGGAGGGATTCCTTGGGTCTTTCCCTGCCTTAGTAATAGGAATGACAACAGCTCTCCTCCATGCACTGGGAAAAGTACGCTCCTTCCACACTCTATTGTAAAGAGTGAGAATGGCATTCAGTGACTTATAGGACAGATGCTTTAGCATTTCGTAATTCACGCCATCAAGACCCGGAGAAGACCTATGTGTCTGCATTAAAGCACTCCTTAATTCAAGCATAGTAAAGTCTTTATTGTAAGGCTCAGATTTGGAAGAGTTGAATGCGATAGGATTTATTTCACAGTGCTGCTTCATACAGAGAAATGCAGGTGTATAGTTTCTGCTGGAAGAAACGGCAGCAAATGTCTCACCAATCGTATTCGCAATTTCTTCTATGGAGCTAATCACTCGGCCATCTTTTTCCAAAAAGGAAAGTGAGTGGTCTTTATATATGCCGCATGCTTTTCGAACTCTTTCCCAAACCCGCTTGCTAGGCGTGGAGGATGTTATTGACGACACATATGAAATCCAGGAATCCCTCTGGCTCTGCCTTCTTACTTTTCGTGCATTTGCTTTGGCTCTTTTAAAGGCTATGAGGTTTCGCAGAGTAGGATATCTACGAAAAATACCCCATGCTTTTTTCTGTTTTTTCAGTGCTTCATGACAGTCGCGATTCCACCATGGTTTTGAATATTTTAGTAGTTTTCCTGATGTTCTAGGAATGGAGAGCATAGCTGCCTGAATAATAGTATTAGTAACAGCTTCAACAGCGTCATCGATATGCGCATCTTCTACCATTTCATCTGTGAGCTCTGCAATGGAAGAGAAGAGTTCCCAGTCTGCCCTGTCCAGTATGAATCGAGGGGATCTCGACATGGGGTTTGCTCCTCTTCGTGCAAGAGACACAAGAATGGGATAAAGATCTTTACCCAGATTAAAAGTTGTTGTAAAGATCTTTACCCAGATTAAAAGTGCAAAAAGGCAACAGAGATGGTGAACAGATGGCAAGGTCGAGAGCATGGAATGTTTTTGAAGGCTCATGGAAGTAAGTATCTTGCCCATTATTGAGGAGACAAAGGCTATGATCTTCGATCATCTGCTCAATTTGTCTTCCTCGGCAATTTGTATCTTTACTACCCCAGAGCGGACTATGGCCGTTAAAATCTCCTATTATGATGAAAGACTCAGGCAGCTGCTCTAAAAGACCATTTAAATCTTGCTGATCGATATGCTCATTTGGAGGCAAATACAGAGAAACGACTCTAACAACTAAATCAAAATTTGTTTGAGTAGCGACAACTTGGAGGGATGTCGTCAAAGAAAGCACATTTGAGGGATAATCCAGTGAGGTGAGGAGACCTACACCTCCACTGGCACGCTCACCTGCAAGGTTATCTTTCCTGACGAAGGAAAACCTCCGAAGTTTTGCCTGTTGTTCTGGTTTTAGATTTGTTTCCTGTACTGCGAAGCATACAGGATGATAAGCATTAATTATGGCTTTTATGTCGAGCAAATTTCGGTGGAAACCGCGACAGTTCCATGAGACGAGGGTGGCCATTATGTCTGGTTTTTGTTCTTTCTGTGCTCTTGTTTGGTTTTTCGTGGAAGTAGATGCCTGGGAAATTCTAGACCCTCCTCTACTTCCATAGTGTCTGAATCCGCAGATTCAGAAATCATTTCGTCAAAAGAGCTATTGCTGGAACTTCTATTTTTATTTGATACTTTTTTAGTGGCAGTTTTGGGTTTACTTTGAATGACTGTTTCTTTATTTTGTATTAAATGAGTTGACTTTTCTGTTTTCTTGGTGGATGTAGTCGGTTGGGTTTTATTTGGTTTAGTCTGCGTGCCTATTGATGTTTGGGTGGCAATGCTACGTGTTGTTTTAACTGCACTGGCATAAGTTTTGTTTGATTGGAGCTGTGTGCTTTGAACTAGTTTTCTGGCTTCAGCATACGAGATGTTCCTGGTAACTTTAAGAGTCTGTACTTCTTTTTCGGATTTCCATTTTGGGCACAGGCGTGAAAATGCTGGGTGCTGACCCTTGCAATTTATACACGAAGGCGCAGCGGTACAATTTTCGGAATCGTGGCCAATCTCTGAGCATCGGGCGCATGTGAGGCTGCCACGACAAGACGTCTTAGAATGGCCGAAACGATGGCATTGGAAACATCGCATAGGGTTTGGAATATAAGGTCTTACAGGAATATTTAGATATCCGGCCTTAATATTCTTAGGCAGATCAGGCGTGTTGAAGGTAATGATCACGTGTTTCGCTGCAAATGCTCAAATAATATATCATGCAAATAACTTATCAATCAGCACCAGACGCAGTGAGTTTTTAAAACTTTTGGGTAGCTTATGATTCCTTGCGTAGACGTTCTCCCTGTTCATCATTACCTAGAAACCTCAAGCTGGATATTCAGAGCATTTTCCCAGATGAGAGTACAGTTCAACTTAGAATAGAGGCTTGAACTACTAAAAGGCAGAGATGTCATGAATGTGGCCCTTCCAAGAACAGGTACACCAAGCACAAATACTGCAGTTGTAAACATTTTTGTTTAGAAAACGCTCAGCAAATATGCGTTGATTGCTAGTTTGTGCAACTAACTAAATGAAACAATTTTACTTGTATTTTTCACTTGTATTCAGTTAAGTTGAATAAAATTAAGTCTCACTGTAAATTGAAGTTTCGTTATTTGTGTTTATAATATAATACCACAAATATATGTATGTTGTTTCAATAATCCCTTTGCATTCATAAATTTGAGTTGAATAACCTAAATATATATTAGTACAGCAAAAATATACCTGGCGTCTGTTAGACGCCGCGCGACCTTTAACATAACAATATGCCACGCGAGCACTGCAGGGTTAATCATAATTTTGACTTCGGATCTGTAAAAATTATCCAAAAAGCTTCTTCCGTTGGTGAATTGGATTTTCTTGAGGCTTTTCATAATCACAAAGATTTTACGTTCAATCCAGTCCTTCCTAACGCTTTTTCAATTCTATTAACATAATTCTTGGTTATTATTTTTGCCGATAGATGGTGCTGCCTCCTCGCGCATGGTACTACCGGAGACTAGACCGTCAATCTCGTCTGTCAGACTGCAAGTGTTGTTGGGGAAACTAATTGACAAGTTTGAACGCCTGGACAGTACTTGCCCTGACTCAAAGCAGTGTTTTAGAACAAACTAAGCAAGATGATTTTGAAAATGAATTTAATACGGCTGAAGGATACAGAGATTACTTTATAGCTTTAAAAGTGACACTTCAGAATAAAATTGGACAGGTGAATTCGATGAATGTTACTACAGATATTGCTTCAGTTTCAATTTCGGATGCCAAAGAAAATAAAAACAGGAAATTCAAACTTCCTAAACTTGAACTGAAAAAATTCTCTGGAGATGCAAGAGAATTTTTAGGCTTTTGGATTTAATTTTCCAAAATTCATGAAGATGCGGATATTGTTCCGGAAAATAAATTTTTGTACTTAGTGCAAAGTGCAGTACTTGGCTCAAAGGCAGCTCAACTTTTGAACAGTTTTCCTGTTACCGCCGCGAATTATCCCACAGCTATCGAGCAGATGAAAGAAAGATTTGGTAGAGAAGACCTTCTGGTGCAGAACTATGTAAGAGATTTGCTTGGGCTTGTTACGAAGAATGCTATAACAGGCAGAACGGCGTCGGACTTAGGAGTACTTTTCGATAGTATAGAAATTAAATTACAAGCGCTGGAAAGCTTAGGACGCACCAAAGAAAAATTTGCAGATTTTTTGGAAACATTAGTAGAGTCATGCCTACCTGAGAATATTCTACGTGCCTGGGAGCGGAGTCGAACTCCTGAACAAGGACAAGAAAAGAGTTCTGAAATACTTTTCGTATTTTTATTTATTTTTAGAATAAGTTTGCATAATCATTCAAATAAACGCGATATGCCTGATATAATATATATTATAGTAGATTTTTTTTAGAAAGAAACAGAATTCATTTTCCCTGCTAAAACATACTACAGAATTGGGTGAGTGAGTGAGTGAGAGATTATGGCGCAAAACCAAAGATGATCATAGCGCGCCAAACACGAGATGGGATGATTACAAATGATGAAATTAAAATACAATAATTAAAAACAAGTATACAAATGTACCAAATCCAGAGGATGAAGTCATATAAAAACAAGTTAAAAAGCACACATTAAAATTCAAGACACAGTCTTCAAAACAAATTACATTAGATAATAAAAGCCAGTCTCTTTTAAATAATAAAATAAATTAATATTGACCTCCCTTCCGATTAAACGGTCGAGAGGTAAGTCACAGCTATTAAAATATTTCTGTGGTAGTGGTAGTGGTAGATTTATGGCGCAAAGCTCTATAGGCCATATGCGCCAAACGCAGGATTCGTATTTCGCATATAAGTATAAAAGTATAAAAGATATAAGTATAAAAGAAAAAATCCAAAGCAACAGAACACTTTTAAAATCGAGGCAAGTGAAAAGATAGTGAAATGGTGGGATGAAAATGTTGATTATGATTCAGATAATGAAATATGCAATATAGATATAAAATCTTAAAATATCCGATTCATTAAAATTCTAACATAAAATCTCAAAGAAAAAAATCAGATTAAATAATAGAAACCTGTTTCTTTCAGGTAGTCAAACAAATTGGTATTGACCTCTCTTCCGATCAAACGGTCGAGAGGCAGGTCGCAGCTATTAAAATACTTCTCACGAAGACTATTAAAATATGGACATTCAATTAAAATGTGATATACTGAGAGACAAACATCACAGTTTGCACAAACAGGCTTGTTTTCAGCTTTCAAAAGGTAGTTATGTGTTACTCTAGTGTGACCAAATCTAAAGCGAGTCAAAAGAAATTGTTCCTTACGATTGCAAGTAGTGTGCCAATGCTCTATTTTAGCCTTCACCCTTCTCAACTTGTTTTGTATCTGAATATCCCAAAGTTGTTGCCATTTATATCTGATCCTCTCTTTGATGACACAACAGATATCTCTAAAAGGGATGAGAGGGCCAGACGTTTCAACAGCAGATTTTGCTGTGATGTCTGCCAGCTCGTTGCCTTTTATTCCTGTATGTCCAGGGACCCAGCAGTACAGAATTTCATATCCACGACTTTTTAATTTAATATTTAGCTTCAGTACATCCACAATCAGAGGATTGTCGGAGCTTGAAAAGGATTCTAAAGCTTTTAGTGCACTGTAGGAGTCTGTATATATAATGAAATTTTTATAGCAAAGCGTTGAGATGTACAAAAGCGCATAATAGATAGCAGTTAGTTCAGTGGTTAAGACCGAGGAGGCGTCGTGTAAACGTCTGCCCTCCAAGTTGTCACCAATTATACAGGACATCCCAGCGTGACAAGTTGACTTTGATCCATCCGTATATACGGGAAGATAACTGCTGTAATTATGCCTGTGCTCAGCAAAAATTTGTCTGTATATGATGTCATTTGTGGTTGTTTTTCCGTACCTGTGGAAAATGTCAAGAAGCTGGATTTGAGCATTTTCCCAAGGTGGGATCTCAAAATGCTGTACTGCTTGTGGGGACATCAGATAAGGAGAATTCTTCAATTAGAGGACGAATCCTGGTAGGAAAATAAGGCACACAGCATTGACGTGCTTCAAATAAATGGTCACAGCTATCATCAAATAAACACAGTTTGTAAGGATGGTCAGGTTGAGACAATATATTAAAATACTGTAAAAGAGACAACTCCTCACGCCTCAAACGGAGTGATGGCTCGTGACAGTCAACATTAAGGCTCTGCACAGGAGATGTCCTGAAGGCTCCAGAACAAATCCGCAGAGCCTGATGATGAACAGGATCTAGTTTTAACAACACTGAAGACCGGGCAGATCCGTAAACAACTGAGCCGTAGTCCAGTTTAGAGCGAATTGAGTGAGTGAGTGAGTAATTATGGCGCAAAAACCAAAGATGATTATAGCGCGCCAAACACGAGATGGGATGATTACAATTCATGACTTAAAATTCAATAAATAAAAACAAGTAGACAAATTTATCAAATCCAGAGGATGAAGTCATATGAGAACAAGTTAAAACCAAACATTCAAAATTCAAGATACAATCTTTAAAACAAATTACATAAGGTGATAAAAGCCAGTCTCTTTTAAATAAAATAAATTACAATTGATCTCTCTTCCGATTAAACGGTCGAGAGGTAAGTCACAGCTATTAAAATATTTCTGGCGAAGCCTATTAAAACATGGACACTCAATTAAAATATGACGAACAGATAAACAAACATTACAGTTAAAACAAACAGGCTCATTTTCAGCTTTTAAAATGTAGCTATGTGTCACTCTAGTGTGACCAATTCTGAGCCGAGTCAAAAGAACTTCCTCCTTACGATTTTTGGTTAATTCCCAGTGCTCAATTCTAGGTTTTACATGTCTTAATTTATTTTGAAGCTGAACATCCCAAAGTTGCTGCCATTTTTTTTCCGGATCTTTTGTTTCACAACACAACCGATGTCTGCAAAAGGGATGAGACGACTGGACAGTTCAACAGCACATTTTGCTGTGATATCTGCCAGCTCATTCCCTTTTATTCCCACATGCCCGGGAACCCAGCAGTACAGGATTTCATATCCACGATTTATTAAGTTTATATGTATTTTGAGAATATCCACTATTACTGGATTTTGAGTATTACGAAAAGCTTCTATTGATTTAAGAGCACTATACGAATCTGTATAAATTATAAACTTTTTGTAGCAGAGCCTTGAAATGTATAAAAGACTATAATATATCGCAGTTAGTTCGGATGTTAAGACAGAGAAATCATTGTGCAAGCGTCTGCCCTCCATGTGGTCTTTAATTACAAATGCCATCCCGACATGATCTTTTGACTTGGACCCATCCGTATAAACTGGAAGATAACTGCTATATTTCTCCCTGTGCTCAGCGACGAGTTGTCTGTAAATAATCTCGTTAGTGCTTGCCTTCACATGATACTTAAAAACATCAAGAAGCTGAATCCGTTCATTTTCCCAGGGTGGGATTTCAAAATTCTGTACTGCTTGAGGGTGCATATCAGAGACAGAAAGTTGCTCAATGACAGGGCGAACTCTTAAAAGAAATGTAGGAACACAAGATGGACGTGTTTCAAATAACGCGTTACACACATCAAGTAAGCACAGCTTATTGGGGATAGTATATTAAAATATTGCAAAAGGGACAATTGTTCACGCCTCAGATAAAGTGATGGTTCACTACAGTCAACATACAGGCGCTGGACAGGAGAAGTCCTGTCTCATGTCTGCCCCTCGACAGCTAATCTGCAGATAATCAAAATATAGAGATCCTAAGATGGTGGGAGGAAGTTCTTTTAATACAGAGTTTATTTTTAAACTAAACAGGGTTACACTAAGCACACAGCCTTGCGGAACACCCTCTTCCTGTTCAAAAACATCTGACAAAACAGAGCCAAATCTTACTTAAAAAGTTCTAGGGTTCAAGAAATTCTGAATGAAAATTGGTAGGTTGCCGCGCAAGCCACTTTCGTGAAGATCGCGAAGTATACCGTATCTCCATGCCTTATCATAAGCTTTCTCAATGTCAAAAAATATTGAGACAAGGTGACTTCTTCTTACAAAAGCTTTTCGAATAGATGTCTCTAAGGCATAGCATATTATCTACGGTATAGGAGCATATTATCTACGGTAGTCCTCCCCTTTCGAAAACCTCTTTGATAAGGTGATATAATATTATTTTTTTTTCCAAGAAGTAGACTAGGCGGCTGTTTACCATCTTTTCAAACAGTTTGCAGAGGCAACTCGTAAGGGCAATTGGCCGATAGTTGGAGGGATTCCTTGGGTCTTTCCCTGCCTTAGTAATAGGAATGACAACAGCTCTCCTCCATGCACTGGGAAAAGTACGCTCCTTCCACACTCTATTGTAAAGAGTGAGAATGGCATTCAGTGACTTATAGGACAGATGCTTTAGCATTTCGTAATTCACGCCATCAAGACCCGCAGAAGACCTATGTGTCTGCATTAAAGCACTCCTTAATTCAAGCATAGTAAAGTCTTTATTGTAAGGCTCAGATTTGGAAGAGTTGAATGCGATAGGATTTATTTCACAGTGCTGCTTCATACAGAGAAATGCAGGTGTATAGTTTCTGCTGGAAGAAACGGCAGCAAATGTCTCACCAATCGTATTCGCAATTTCTTCTATGGAGCTAATCACTCGGCCATCTTTTTCCAAAAAGGAAAGTGAGTGGTCTTTATATATGCCGCATGCTTTTCGAACTCTTTCCCAAACCCGCTTGCTAGGCGTGGAGGATGTTATTGACGACACATATGAAATCCAGGAATCCCTCTGGCTCTGCCTTCTTACTTTTCGTGCATTTGCTTTGGCTCTTTTAAAGGCTATGAGGTTTCGCAGAGTAGGATATCTACGAAAAATACCCCATGCTTTTTTCTGTTTTTTCAGTGCTTCATGACAGTCGCGATTCCACCATGGTTTTGAATATTTTAGTAGTTTTCCTGATGTTCTAGGAATGGAGAGCATAGCTGCCTGAATAATAGTATTAGTAACAGCTTCAACAGCGTCATCGATATGCGCATCTTCTACCATTTCATCTGTGAGCTCTGCAATGGAAGAGAAGAGTTCCCAGTCTGCCCTGTCCAGTATGAATCGAGGGGATCTCGACATGGGGTTTGCTCCTCTTCGTGCAAGAGACACAAGAATGGGATAAAGATCTTTACCCAGATTAAAAGTTGTTGTAAAGATCTTTACCCAGATTAAAAGTGCAAAAAGGCAACAGAGATGGTGAACAGATGGCAAGGTCGAGAGCATGGAATGTTTTTGAAGGCTCATGGAAGTAAGTATCTTGCCCATTATTGAGGAGACAAAGGCTATGATCTTCGATCATCTGTTCAATTTGTCTTCCTCGGCAATTAGTATCCTTACTACCCCAGAGCGGACTATGGCCGTTAAAATCTCCTATTATGATGAAAGACTCAGGCAGCTGCTCTAAAAGACCATTTAAATCTTGCTGATCGATATGCTCATTTGGAGGCAAATACAGAGAAACGACTCTAACAACTAAATCAAAATTTGTTTGAGTAGCGACAACTTGGAGGGATGTCGTCAAAGAAAGCACATTTGAGGGATAATCCAGTGAGGTGAGGAGACCTACACCTCCACTGGCACGCTCACCTGCAAGGTTATCTTTCCTGACGAAGGAAAACCTCCGAAGTTTTGCCTGTTGTTCTGGTTTTAGATTTGTTTCCTGTACTGCGAAGCATACAGGATGATAAGCATTAATTATGGCTTTTATGTCGAGCAAATTTCGGTGGAAACCGCGACAGTTCCATGAGACGAGGGTGGCCATTATGTCTGGTTTTTGTTCTTTCTGTGCTCTTGTTTGGTTTTTCGTGGAAGTAGATGCCTGGGAAATTCTAGACCCTCCTCTACTTCCATAGTGTCTGAATCCGCAGATTCAGAAATCATTTCGTCAAAAGAGCTATTGCTGGAACTTCTATTTTTATTTGATACTTTTTTAGTGGCAGTTTTGGGTTTACTTTGAATGACTGTTTCTTTATTTTGTATTAAATGAGTTGACTTTTCTGTTTTCTTGGTGGATGTAGTCGGTTGGGTTTTATTTGGTTTAGTCTGCGTGCCTATTGATGTTTGGGTGGCAATGCTACGTGTTGTTTTAACTGCACTGGCATAAGTTTTGTTTGATTGGAGCTGTGTGCTTTGAACTAGTTTTCTGGCTTCAGCATACGAGATGTTCCTGGTAACTTTAAGAGTCTGTACTTCTTTTTCGGATTTCCATTTTGGGCACAGGCGTGAAAATGCTGGGTGCTGACCCTTGCAATTTATACACGAAGGCGCAGCGGTACAATTTTCGGAATCGTGGCCAATCTCTGAGCATCGGGCGCATGTGAGGCTGCCACGACAAGACGTCTTAGAATGGCCGAAACGATGGCATTGGAAACATCGCATAGGGTTTGGAATATAAGGTCTTACAGGAATATTTAGATATCCGGCCTTAATATTCTTAGGCAGATCAGGCGTGTTGAAGGTAATGATCACGTGTTTCGCTGCAAATGCTCAAATAATATATCATGCAAATAACTTATCAATCAGCACCAGACGCAGTGAGTTTTTAAAACTTTTGGGTAGCTTATGATTCCTTGCGTAGACGTTCTCCCTGTTCATCATTACCTAGAAACCTCAAGCTGGATATTCAGAGCATTTTCCCAGATGAGAGTACAGTTCAACTTAGAATAGAGGCTTGAACTACTAAAAGGCAGAGATGTCATGAATGTGGCCCTTCCAAGAACAGGTACACCAAGCACAAATACTGCAGTTGTAAACATTTTTGTTTAGAAAACGCTCAGCAAATATGCGTTGATTGCTAGTTTGTGCAACTAACTAAATGAAACAATTTTACTTGTATTTTTCACTTGTATTCAGTTAAGTTGAATAAAATTAAGTCTCACTGTAAATTGAAGTTTCGTTATTTGTGTTTATAATATAATACCACAAATATATGTATGTTGTTTCAATAATCCCTTTGCATTCATAAATTTGAGTTGAATAACCTAAATATATATTAGTACAGCAAAAATATACCTGGCGTCTGTTAGACGCCGCGCGACCTTTAACATAACAATATGCCACGCGAGCACTGCAGGGTTAATCATAATTTTGACTTCGGATCTGTAAAAATTATCCAAAAAGCTTCTTCCGTTGGTGAATTGGATTTTCTTGAGGCTTTTCATAATCACAAAGATTTTACGTTCAATCCAGTCCTTCCTAACGCTTTTTCAATTCTATTAACATAATTCTTGGTTATTATTTTTGCCGATAGATGGTGCTGCCTCCTCGCGCATGGTACTACCGGAGACTAGACCGTCAATCTCGTCTGTCAGACTGCAAGTGTTGTTGGGGAAACTAATTGACAAGTTTGAACGCCTGGACAGTACTTGCCCTGACTCAAAGCAGTGTTTTAGAACAAACTAAGCAAGATGATTTTGAAAATGAATTTAATACGGCTGAAGGATACAGAGATTACTTTATAGCTTTAAAAGTGACACTTCAGAATAAAATTGGACAGGTGAATTCGATGAATGTTACTACAGATATTGCTTCAGTTTCAATTTCGGATGCCAAAGAAAATAAAAACAGGAAATTCAAACTTCCTAAACTTGAACTGAAAAAATTCTCTGGAGATGCAAGAGAATTTTTAGGCTTTTGGATTTAATTTTCCAAAATTCATGAAGATGCGGATATTGTTCCGGAAAATAAATTTTTGTACTTAGTGCAAAGTGCAGTACTTGGCTCAAAGGCAGCTCAACTTTTGAACAGTTTTCCTGTTACCGCCGCGAATTATCCCACAGCTATCGAGCAGATGAAAGAAAGATTTGGTAGAGAAGACCTTCTGGTGCAGAACTATGTAAGAGATTTGCTTGGGCTTGTTACGAAGAATGCTATAACAGGCAGAACGGCGTCGGACTTAGGAGTACTTTTCGATAGTATAGAAATTAAATTACAAGCGCTGGAAAGCTTAGGACGCACCAAAGAAAAATTTGCAGATTTTTTGGAAACATTAGTAGAGTCATGCCTACCTGAGAATATTCTACGTGCCTGGGAGCGGAGTCGAACTCCTGAACAAGGACAAGAAAAGAGTTCTGAAATACTTTTCGTATTTTTATTTATTTTTAGAATAAGTTTGCATAATCATTCAAATAAACGCGATATGCCTGATATAATATATATTATAGTAGATTTTTTTTAGAAAGAAACAGAATTCATTTTCCCTGCTAAAACATACTACAGAATTGGGTGAGTGAGTGAGTGAGAGATTATGGCGCAAAACCAAAGATGATCATAGCGCGCCAAACACGAGATGGGATGATTACAAATGATGAAATTAAAATACAATAATTAAAAACAAGTATACAAATGTACCAAATCCAGAGGATGAAGTCATATAAAAACAAGTTAAAAAGCACACATTAAAATTCAAGACACAGTCTTCAAAACAAATTACATTAGATAATAAAAGCCAGTCTCTTTTAAATAATAAAATAAATTAATATTGACCTCCCTTCCGATTAAACGGTCGAGAGGTAAGTCACAGCTATTAAAATATTTCTGTGGTAGTGGTAGTGGTAGATTTATGGCGCAAAGCTCTATAGGCCATATGCGCCAAACGCAGGATTCGTATTTCGCATATAAGTATAAAAGTATAAAAGATATAAGTATAAAAGAAAAAATCCAAAGCAACAGAACACTTTTAAAATCGAGGCAAGTGAAAAGATAGTGAAATGGTGGGATGAAAATGTTGATTATGATTCAGATAATGAAATATGCAATATAGATATAAAATCTTAAAATATCCGATTCATTAAAATTCTAACATAAAATCTCAAAGAAAAAAATCAGATTAAATAATAGAAACCTGTTTCTTTCAGGTAGTCAAACAAATTGGTATTGACCTCTCTTCCGATCAAACGGTCGAGAGGCAGGTCGCAGCTATTAAAATACTTCTCACGAAGACTATTAAAATATGGACATTCAATTAAAATGTGATATACTGAGAGACAAACATCACAGTTTGCACAAACAGGCTTGTTTTCAGCTTTCAAAAGGTAGTTATGTGTTACTCTAGTGTGACCAAATCTAAAGCGAGTCAAAAGAAATTGTTCCTTACGATTGCAAGTAGTGTGCCAATGCTCTATTTTAGCCTTCACCCTTCTCAACTTGTTTTGTATCTGAATATCCCAAAGTTGTTGCCATTTATATCTGATCCTCTCTTTGATGACACAACAGATATCTCTAAAAGGGATGAGAGGGCCAGACGTTTCAACAGCAGATTTTGCTGTGATGTCTGCCAGCTCGTTGCCTTTTATTCCTGTATGTCCAGGGACCCAGCAGTACAGAATTTCATATCCACGACTTTTTAATTTAATATTTAGCTTCAGTACATCCACAATCAGAGGATTGTCGGAGCTTGAAAAGGATTCTAAAGCTTTTAGTGCACTGTAGGAGTCTGTATATATAATGAAATTTTTATAGCAAAGCGTTGAGATGTACAAAAGCGCATAATAGATAGCAGTTAGTTCAGTGGTTAAGACCGAGGAGGCGTCGTGTAAACGTCTGCCCTCCAAGTTGTCACCAATTATACAGGACATCCCAGCGTGACAAGTTGACTTTGATCCATCCGTATATACGGGAAGATAACTGCTGTAATTATGCCTGTGCTCAGCAAAAATTTGTCTGTATATGATGTCATTTGTGGTTGTTTTTCCGTACCTGTGGAAAATGTCAAGAAGCTGGATTTGAGCATTTTCCCAAGGTGGGATCTCAAAATGCTGTACTGCTTGTGGGGACATCAGATAAGGAGAATTCTTCAATTAGAGGACGAATCCTGGTAGGAAAATAAGGCACACAGCATTGACGTGCTTCAAATAAATGGTCACAGCTATCATCAAATAAACACAGTTTGTAAGGATGGTCAGGTTGAGACAATATATTAAAATACTGTAAAAGAGACAACTCCTCACGCCTCAAACGGAGTGATGGCTCGTGACAGTCAACATTAAGGCTCTGCACAGGAGATGTCCTGAAGGCTCCAGAACAAATCCGCAGAGCCTGATGATGAACAGGATCTAGTTTTAACAACACTGAAGACCGGGCAGATCCGTAAACAACTGAGCCGTAGTCCAGTTTAGAGCGAATTGAGTGAGTGAGTGAGTAATTATGGCGCAAAAACCAAAGATGATTATAGCGCGCCAAACACGAGATGGGATGATTACAATTCATGACTTAAAATTCAATAAATAAAAACAAGTAGACAAATTTATCAAATCCAGAGGATGAAGTCATATGAGAACAAGTTAAAACCAAACATTCAAAATTCAAGATACAATCTTTAAAACAAATTACATTAGGTGATAAAAGCCAGTCTCTTTTAAATAAAATAAATTACAATTGACCTCTCTTCCGATTAAACGGTCGAGAGGTAAGTCACAGCTATTAAAATATTTCTGGCGAAGCCTATTAAAACATGGACACTCAATTAAAATATGACGAACAGATAAACAAACATTACAGTTAAAACAAACAGGCTCATTTTCAGCTTTTAAAATGTAGCTATGTGTCACTCTAGTGTGACCAATTCTGAGCCGAGTCAAAAGAACTTCCTCCTTACGATTTTTGGTTAATTCCCAGTGCTCAATTCTAGGTTTTACATGTCTTAATTTATTTTGAAGCTGAACATCCCAAAGTTGCTGCCATTTTTTTTCCGGATCTTTTGTTTCACAACACAACCGATGTCTGCAAAAGGGATGAGACGACTGGACAGTTCAACAGCACATTTTGCTGTGATATCTGCCAGCTCATTCCCTTTTATTCCCACATGCCCGGGAACCCAGCAGTACAGGATTTCATATCCACGATTTATTAAGTTTATATGTATTTTGAGAATATCCACTATTACTGGATTTTGAGTATTACGAAAAGCTTCTATTGATTTAAGAGCACTATACGAATCTGTATAAATTATAAACTTTTTGTAGCAGAGCCTTGAAATGTATAAAAGACTATAATATATCGCAGTTAGTTCGGATGTTAAGACAGAGAAATCATTGTGCAAGCGTCTGCCCTCCATGTGGTCTTTAATTACAAATGCCATCCCGACATGATCTTTTGACTTGGACCCATCCGTATAAACTGGAAGATAACTGCTATATTTCTCCCTGTGCTCAGCGACGAGTTGTCTGTAAATAATCTCGTTAGTGCTTGCCTTCACATGATACTTAAAAACATCAAGAAGCTGAATCCGTTCATTTTCCCAGGGTGGGATTTCAAAATTCTGTACTGCTTGGGGGTGCATATCAGAGACACAAAGTTGCTCAATGACAGGGCGAACTCTTAAAAGAAATGTAGGAACACAAGATGGACGTGTTTCAAATAACGCGTTACACACATCAAGTAAGCACAGCTTATTGGGGATAGTATATTAAAATATTGCAAAAGGGACAATTGTTCACGCCTCAGATAAAGTGATGGTTCACTACAGTCAACATACAGGCGCTGGACAGGAGAAGTCCTGTCTCATGTCTGCCCCTCGACAGCTAATCTGCAGATCATCAAAATATAGAGATCCCAAGATGGTGGGAGGAAGTTCTTTTAATACAGAGTTTATTTTTAAACTAAACAGGGTTACACTAAGCACACAGCCTTGCGGAACACCCTCTTCCTGTTCAAAAACATCTGACAAAACAGAGCCAATTCTTACTTGAAAAGTTCTAGGGTTCAAGAAATTCTGAATGAAAATTGGTAGGTTGCCGCGCAAGCCACTCTCGTGAAGATCGCGAAGTATACCGTATCTCCATGCCTTATCATAAGCTTTCTCAATGTCAAAAAATATTGAGACAAGGTGACTTCTTCTTACAAAAGCTTTTCGAATAGATGTCTCTAAGGCATAGCATATTATCTACGGTAGTCCTCCCCTTTCGAAAACCGCTTTGATAAGGTGATATAATATTATTTTTTTCCAAGAAGTAGACTAGGCGGCTGTTTACCATCTTTTCAAACAGTTTGCAGAGGCAACTCGTAAGGGCAATTGGCCGATAGTTGGAGGGATTCCTTGGGTCTTTCCCTGGCTTAGTAATAGGAATGACAACAGCTCTCCTCCATGCACTGGGAAAAGTACGCTCCTTCCACACTCTATTGTAAAGAGTGAGAATGGCATTCAGTGACTTATAGGCCAGATGCTTTAGCATTTCGTAATTCACGCCATTAAGACCCGGAGAAGACCTATGTGTCTGCATTAAAGCACTCCTTAATTCAAGCATAGTAAAGTCTTTATTGTAAGGCTCAGATTTGGAAGAGTTGAATGCGATAGGATTTATTTCACAGTGCTGCTTCATACAGAGAAATCCAGGTGTATAGTTTCTGCTGGAAGAAACGGCAGCAAATGTCTCACCAATCGTATTCGCAATTTCTTCTATGGCGCTAATCACTCGGCCATCTTTTTCCAAAAAGGAAAGTGAGTGGTCTTTATATATGCCGCATGCTTTTCGAACTCTTTCCCAAACCCGCTTGCTAGGCGTGGAGGATGTTATTGACGACACATATGAAATCCAGGAATCCCTCTGGCTCTGCCTTCTTACTTTTCGTGCATTTGCTTTGGCTCTTTTAAAGGCTATGAGGTTTCGCAGAGTAGGATATCTACGAAAAATACCCCATGCTTTTTTCTGTTTTTTCAGTGCTTCGTGACAGTCGCGATTCCACCATGGTTTTGAATATTTTAGTAGTTTTCCTGATGTTCTAGGAATCGAAAGCATAGCTGCCTGAATAATAGTATTAGTAACAGCTTCAACAGCGTCATCGATATGCGCATCTTCTACCATTTCATCTGTGAGCTCTGCAATGGAAGAGAAGAGTTCCCAGTCTGCCCTGTCTAGTATGAATGGAGGGGATCTCGACATGGGGTTTGCTCCTCTTCGTGCAAGAGACACAAGAATGGGATAATGATCACTGTTGTAAAGATCTTTACCCACATTAAAAGTGCAAAAAGGCAACAGAGATGGTGAACAGATGGCAAGGTCGAGAGCATGGAATGTTTTTGAAGGCTCATGGAAGTAAGTATCTTGCCCATTATTGAGGAGACAAAGGCTATGATCTTCGATCATCTGCTCAATTTGTCTTCCTCGGCAATTAGTATCCTTACTACCCCAGAGCGGACTATGGCCGTTAAAATCTCCTATTATGATGAAAGGCTCAGGCAGCTGCTCTAAAAGACCATTTAAATCTTGCTGATCAATATGCTCATTTGGAGGCAAATACAGAGAAACGACTGTAACAACAAAATCAAAATTTGTTTGAGTAGCGACAACTTGGAGGGATGTCGTCAAAGAAAGCACATTTGAGGGATAATCCAGTGAGGTGAGGAGACCTACACCTCCACTGGCACGCTCACCTGCAAGGTTATCTTTCCTGACGAAGGAAAACCTCCGAAGTTTTGCCTTTTGTTCTGGTTTTAGATTTGTTTCCTGTACTGCGAAGCATACCGGATGATAAGCATTAATTATGGCTTTGATGTCGAGCAAATTTCGGTGGAAACCGCGACAGTTCCACGAGACGAGGGTGGCCATTATGACTGGTTTTTGTTCTTTTTGTGCTCTTGTTTGGTTTTTCGTGGAAGTAGATGCCTGGGAAATTCTAGGCCCTCCTCTACTTCCATAGTGTCTGAATCCGCAGATTCAGAAATCATTTCGTCAAAAGAGCTATTGCTGGAACTTCTATTTTTATTTGATACTTTTTTAGTGGCAGTTTTGGGTTTACTTTGAATGACTGTTTCTTTATTTTGTATTAAATGAGTTGACTTTTCTGTTTTCTTGGTGGATGTAGTCGGTTGGGTTTTACTTGGTTTAGTCTGCGTGCCTATTGTTGTTTGGGTGGCAATGCTACGTGTTGTTTTAACTGCACTGGTATAAGATTTGCTTGATTGGAGCAGTGTACTTTGAACTAGTTTTCTGGCTTCAGCATACGAGATGTTCCTGGTAACTTTAAGAGTCTGTACTTCTTTTTCGGATTTGCATTTTTGGCACAGGCGTGAAAATGCTGGGTGCTGACCCTTGCAATTTATACACGAAGGCCCAGCGGTACAATTTTCGGAATAGTGGCCAATCTGTGAGCATCGGGCGCATGTGAGGCTGCCACGACAAGTCATCTTAGAATGGCCGAAACGCTGGCACTGAAAACATCGCATAGGGTTAGGAATATAAGGTCTTACAGGAAGATTTAGATATCCGGCCTTAATATTCTTAGGCAGATCAGGCGTGTTGAAGGTAAGGATCACATGTTTTGTATCGATCAACTTACCTTCCTTTCTCATCTTGATCCGCCTAGCACCACAGACATTTTGGTCAGCTAACTCGGAGACGAACTCTTCCTCTGAAACACACAGAAGGTCGATCTCCGAGATCAAACCTCAACAAAAATTAAGTGTTTTGTGCGCTGACACAGTTATAGATATTTCTCCAAATTTGGTTTGTCGGGAAAGAGAAGCAGACTGGGTGGCCGACATGGTATCAATAAGCAGGTCTCCTGACTGGAGACGCTTTATGTTCCTTGGGTCACCTATACATGAATGTATGTATTTGTTTACGAGAAAAGGAGACATCTTTTGCAGTTTACCAGAAGGACTAGAGACAACAAGGAAGCGTGGACAATCAGTAGATTCTTTGGCATTTGCATTGGTTCGGATCTTCTTTGTATTGGATTTATCAATAATTTCAGTATCTTTGTCATTTGCATCTGTACGGATCTTCTTGTTGATGGATTTGTCTACTATTTCGATATCTTTATTGGTTTCATTCGACTCGGGTTTTTTAAGCATAAAGAGAGAAGCCATATTGAAGAGAAGAAAGATTCGGGTCCGACGGCCCCGCCCACCACGGAGCCCAACAAGGAAACACAGATTCCTGTGTTAGGGCCAGCCGGACCTATACGCAAACTGAAGTCCCACAGTCGGCTTTCCCAAAAGCAGGAACTCCCGAGAGCTTGACCCCAAGCCTTTGACACAAGGACTAGTGACCAGCCGATTGACACCCGTGAGGACAACTAAGGTGCCTCCCGTTTAGCTGAAGCAGAGGCCAAAGCAGTGTGTTGGGGACAGTACCTCGCCCCTCAACTACCAGGACCCTCCTTTCCAGCGACACGGGTCTCCACGCACGGCAAACACGTGGGCAGTTTTCTCGCCACTCGAGAACTAGATGCAAGGACTGCTCCAGTCTCTCGTGACGAGCCCCAAACTCCGTAGAGAGAAACCACGAGGGAGAAGGGAAGTGAAAAAGTTCCAGCCAAGAGGAGGGGAGGCGGAAAAGAGGATAGATCACTGGGGCTCCAGGATCGTGACACCCGTCTCACCAAGAGTGAGTGAGTGAGAGATTATGGCGCAAAACCAAAGTTGATTATAGTGCGCCAAACGCGAGATGGGGTGAGTACAATTGATGAAATTAAAATACAATAAATAAAAACAAGTAGACAAATGTGTCAAATCCAGAGGATGAAGTCATATAAAAACAAGTTAAAACCACACATTTAAAATTCAAGACACAATTTTCAAAACAAATTACATTAGGTGATAAAAGCCAGTCTCTTTTAAATAATAAAATAAATTACAATTCACCTCTCTTCCGATTAAACGGTCGAGAGGTAAGTCACAGCTATTAAAATACTTCTGACGAAGATTATTAAAATATGGACACTCAATTAAAATATGACGGACAGATAGACAAGCATTACAATTTGAACAAACAGGCTCATTCTCTACTTTTCAAAGGTAGCCATGTGTCACTCTTGTGTGACCAATTCTGAGGCGAGTCAAAAGAACTTCTTTACGATTTCCAGCAAAATCCCAATGCTCAATTCTAGGCTTTACTTGTCTTAACTTGTTTTGACGCTCAACATCCCAAAATTGCTGCCATTTTTTTCGTATCTTCTTTTTCACAACACAACAGATGTCTCCAAAAGGGATGAGGCGATTGGACAGTTCAACAGCAGATTTGGCTGTGATATCTGCCAGCTCATTCCCTTTATTTCCCACATGACCGGGAACACAGCAGTACAGAATTTCATATCCACGACTCGTTAGGTTTATATGTATCTTGAGAACATCCACTATGACTGGGTTTTGAGTGTTAGAAAAAGCTTCTAAAGATTTCAGTGCACTATAGGAGTCTGTATAAACTATAAACTTTTTGTGACAGAGCCTAGAGATGTACAAAAGACAATAATATATTGCAGTTAATTCAGATGTTAAGACAGAGGAGGCATGGTGCAAGCGTCTGCCCTCCATGTGGTCTTCAATTACGAATGCCATCCCGACATGAACTGTTGACTTGGATCCATCTGTATAAACTGGAAGATAACTGCTATATTTGTGCCTGTGCTCAGCAAAGAGTTGTCTATAAATGATGTCATTGGTGCTTGCCTTGACGTGATGCTTGAAAACATCAAGAAGCTGAATCCGTGCATTTTCCCAAGGTGGGAATTCAAAATTCTGTACTGCTTGGGGACGCATGTCAGAGAGGGAATATTCCTCAATGATAGGGCGAAGTCTTAAAGGAAAGGTAGGAATACAGGATGGACGTGTTTCAAATAATGTATTACACTCATTATCAAGTAAGCATAGCTTATTGGGATGTTCAGGTTGTGATAGAATATTAAAATATTGCAAAAGGGACAATTGCTGACGCCTCAGATAAAGTGATGGTTCGTTAGTGAGTGAGTGAGTGAGTGATTATGGCGCAAAAACCAGAGATGATTATGACGCGCCAAACACAAGGTGGGATGATTACAATTGATGTCATTAAAATTCAATAAATAAAAACAAGTAGATAAATGTATCAAATCCAGAGGATGAAGTCATATAAACACAAGTTAAAAGCACATATTAAAATTCAAGACACAGTCTTTAAAACAAATTACATTAGGTAATAAAAGCCAATCTCTTTTAAATAATAAAATAAATTAATATTGACCTCTCTTCCGATTAAACGGTCGAGAGGTAAGTCACAGCTATTAAAATATTTCTGACGAAGACTATTAAAACTTGGACACTCAATTAAAATATGACGAACAGATAAACAAACATTACAGTTAAAACAAACAGGCTCATTTTCAGCTTTAAGAAGATAGCTATGTGTGACTCTGGTATGACCAATTCTGAGTCGAGTCAAAAGAACGTCCTCTTTACGATTTCCAGCAAAATCCCAATGCTCAATTCTAGGTTTGATGTTTCTCAACTTGTGATGCTCAACATCCCAAATTTGCTGCCATTTTTTTCGTATCTTTCCCTTGATGACACAGCAGATGTCTCTAAAACGGATAAGGCGACTGGACAGTTCGACAGCAGATTTTGCCGCGATGTCTGCAAGCTCGTTTCCCTTTATTCCCGTATGCCCGGGAACCCAGCAGTACAAGATTTCATATCCTCGTATCATTAAATTTCTATGAATTTTGAGAACATCCACTACCACAGGATTCTGAGCGTTGGGAAAAGCTTCCAAGGATTTAAGAGCACTATACGAGTCTGTGTAAACTATGAACTTTTTGTGGCAGAGCTTTGAGATGTACAAAAGAGCATAATATATTGCAGTTAGTTCAGATGTTAGGACAGAGAAAGCATGGTGGAGGCATCTGCCCTCTATGTAATTTTCAAATACAAAAGCCATCCCGACATGATCATTTGACTTTGATCCATCTGTGTATATCGGATAATAACTGCTATATTTGTGCCTGTGCTCAGCGAAAATTTGTCTGTAAACGATCTCGTTAGTGCTCGCCTTTACGTGATGTATAAAAACATCAAGAAGCTGGATCCGTGAATTTTTCCAAGGTGGAATTTCAAAATTCTGTACTGCTTGGGGGTGCTCAATGACAGGGCGAACTCTTAAAGGGAAAGTAGGAACACAGGATGGACGTGTTTCAAATAATGTGTTACACTCATTATCAAGTAAGCACAGCTTATTGGGATGTTCAGGTTGAGATAGAGTATTAAAATATTGCAAAAGGGACAATTGCTCACGCCTCAGATAAAGTGATGGTTCGTTACAGTCAACATATAGGCTCTGCACAGGAGAAGTCCTGAAAGCTCCTGAACAAATCCGCAGACCTTGATGGTGAACAGGATCCAGTTTTAACAAAACAGATGACCGAGCGGATCCATAAACAACTGAGCCATAGTCCAGTTTAGAGCGGATAAGCGCTCTGTAAATGCGAAGCATGGAGCAACGCTCTGCACCCCAGGAGGTGTTCGCCAACACTTTTAAAATATTTAGTGTTTTTAGACACTTCTTTCTCAGGTTTAAAACATGAGAAAGGAAAGTCAATTTTCGGTCGAACGTCACTCCTAAAAATTTTACTCCAGGCGCAAATGGAATAATTGTACCATTCAAGTATAACTCAGGTTCAGGATGGAGACCTCGCTTCCTACAAAAGTGCACGCAGACAGTTTTCTGTTTCGAAAATGTAAATCCCTGTTTGTCTGACCATTCTTGGATCTTAATCAGAGCCATCTGCAGTTGCCTCTCTACATATCTCATGTCTGCTCCTCGACAGCTAATCTGCAGATCATCAACATATAGAGATCCCAAGATGGTGGTAGGAAGTTCTTTTAGTACAGAATTTATTTTTAAACTAAACAGGGTTACACTGAGCACAGAGCCTTGAGGCACACCCTCTTCCTGTTCAAAAACATCCGAAAAAACAGAGCCAATTCTTACTTGAAAAGTTCTAGTGTTCAAGAAATTTTGAATGAAAATTGGTAGGTTTCCGCGCAAGCCACTCTCGTGAAGATCCCGGAGTATACCGTATCTCCATGCCTTATCATAAGCTTTTTCAATGTCGAAGAATATCGAGACAAGGTGGCTTCTTCTTACAAATGCTTTTCGAATAGATGTCTCTAAGAGGAGCATGTTATCTACAGTTGTTCTTCCCTTTCGAAAACCACTCTGATAAGGCGATATAATATCATTCTTTTCCAAGAAGTAGACTAGGCGGCTGTTTACCATCTTTTCAAACAGTTTGCAGAGGCAACTCGTAAGGGCAATTGGCCGATAGTTGGAGGGATTCCTTGGATCTTTCCCTGGCTTAGGAATAGGAATGACAACAGCTCTCCTCCATGCACTGGGAAAGGCATGCTCCTTCCACACCCTATTGTAAAGAGTGAGAAGGGCATTCACTGACTTACAGGACAGATGCTTTAGCATTTCATAATTCACTCCATCAAGACCCGGAGAAAACCTATGTGTCTGCAATAAAGCACTCCTTAATTCAAGCATAGTAAAGTCTCTATTGTATGGCTCAGATTTGGAAGAGTTGAATGCGATGGGATTTATTTCAGAGTGCTGCTTCATAGAAAGAAATGCAGGTGTATAGTTTCTGCTGGAAGAAACGGAAGCAAATGTCTCACCAATAGTATTCGCAATTTCTTCTATGGAGCTAATCACTCGGCCATCTTTTTCCAAAAAGGAAAGTGAGTGGTCTTTATATATGCCGCATGCTTTTTGAACTCTTTCCCAAACCCGCTTGCTAGGCGTGGAGGATGTTATTGACGACACATATGAAATCCAGGAATCCCTCTGGCTCTGCCTTCTTACTTTTCGTGCATTTGCTTTGGCTCTTTTAAAGGCTATGAGGTTTCGCAGAGTAGGATATCTACGAAAAATACCCCATGCTTTTTTCTGTTTTTTCAGTGCTTCATGACAGTCGCGATTCCACCATGGTTTTGAATATTTTAGTAGTTTTCCTGATGTTCTAGGAATCGAAAGCATAGCTGCCTGAATAATAGTATTAGTAACAGCTTCAACAGCGTCATCGATATGGGCATCTTCTACCATTTCATCTGTGAGCTCTGCAATGGAAGAGAAGAGTTCCCAGTCTGCCCTGTCTAGTATGAATGGAGGGGATCTCGACATGGGGTTTGCTCCTCTTCGTGCAAGAGACACAAGAATGGGATAATGATCACTGTTGTAAAGATCTTTACCCACATTAAAAGTGCAAAAAGGCAACAGAGATGGTGAACAGATGGCAAGGTCGAGAGCATGGAATGTTTTTGAAGGCTCATGGAAGTAAGTATCTTGCCCATTATTGAGGAGACAAAGGCTATGATCTTCGATCATCTGCTCAATTTGTCTTCCTCGGCAATTAGTATCCTTACTACCCCAGAGCGGACTATGGCCGTTAAAATCTCCTATTATGATGAAAGGCTCAGGCAGCTGCTCTAAAAGACCATTTAAATCTTGCTGATCAATATGCTCATTTGGAGGCAAATACAGAGAAACGACTGTAACAACAAAATCAAAATTTGTTTGAGTAGCGACAACTTGGAGAGATGTCGTCAAAGAAAGCACATTTAAGGGATAATCCAGTGAGGTGAGGAGACCTACACCTCCACTGGCACGCTCACCTGCAAGGTTTCTTTCCTGACGAAGGAAAACCTCCGAAGTTTTGCCTGTTGTTCTGGTTTTAGATTTGTTTCCTGTACTGCGAAGCATACAGGATGATAAGCATTAATTATGGCTTTGATGTCGAGCAAATTTCGGTGGAAACCGCGACAGTTCCATGAGACGAGGGTGGCCATTGTCTGGTTTTTGTTCTTTCTGTGCTCTTGTTTGGTTTTTCGTGGAAGTAGATGCCTGGGAAATTCTAGACCCTCCTCTACTTCCATAGTGTCTGAATCCGCAGATTCAGAAATCATTTCGTCAAAAGAGCTATTGCTGGGACTTCTATTTTTATTAATTATTTTGTGACTTTCAATTTTAGGTTTACTTTGAATGACTGTTTCTTTTTTTTGTATTAAATGAGTTGCATTTTCCGTTTTCTTGGTGGATGTGGTTGGTTGGATTTTATTTGGTTTAGTCTGCGTGCCTATTGATGTTTGGGTGGCAATGCTACGTGTTGTTTTAACTGCACTGGCATAAGATTTGTTTGATTGGAGCTGTGTGCTTTGAACTAGTTTTCTGGCTTCAGCATACGAGAGGTTCCTGGTAACTTTAAGAGTCTGTACTTCTTTTTCGGATTTCCATTTTGGGCAGAGGCGTGAAAATGCTGGGTGCTGACCTTTGCAATTTATACACGAAGGCGCAGCGGTACAATTTTCCGAATCGTGGCCAATCTGTGAGCATCGGGCGCATGTGAGGCTGCCACGACAACACGTCTTAGAATGGCCGAAACGCTGGCATTGGAAGCATCGCATAGGGTTGGGAATATAAGGTCTTACAGGACAATTTAAATATCCGGCCTTAATATTCTTAGGCAGATCAGGCGTGTTGAAGGTAAGGATCACGTGTTTCGTATCGATCAACTTACCTTCCTTACGCATCTTGATCCGCCTAGCACCGCAGACATTTTGGTCGGATAGCTCGGAAGCGATCTCTTCTTCAGGAACGTACAGAAGGTCGAATTCCGATATTACGCCACGACAATAATTCAGTGTCTTATGTGCTGTTACAGTGACATTCGCTTGCCCAAGTTTAGTAATCTGAAGTAAAGAAGCAGACTGGGTGGCTGAGTTTGTATCAATAAGCAAGTCTCCGGAGCGGAGACGCTTTATGTTTCTCGGCTCACCAATACAAGACTGGATGTATTTATTTATTACGAAAGGAGACATCTTATGCATTTCGCCAGAAGGACTAGAGATGACTAGGAAACGGGGACTATTGTGATGATTTTTTTTATTTGCATCTGTCCGTAATTTTTTTGCAGAATTTTCAGAACTAGGTTGAGTGACTGGTTTAGTAGTAGACTTTTCAGAACTAGGTTGAATGATTGGTTTATTAGTAGGTGGTTCAGAGCTAGGTTGAGTGACTGGTTTAGTAGTAGACGTTTCAGAACTAGGTTGAGAGACTGGAGTGACTTCGAAGTCTTTGATCAGAAAAATTTGGGAATTAGCCATATTGAAATAAGAAAAGATTCGGGTCTTAGATTATTCTTTTCCAAGACGTAGACTAGGCGGCTGTTTACCATTTTTTCAAACAGCTTGCATAGGCAACTCTTAAGGGCAATTGACCGATAGTTGGAGGGATTCCTTGGATCTTTCCCTGGCTTAGCAATAGGAATGACAACAGCTCTCCTCCATGCACTGGGACAAAATACGCTCCTTCCACACTCTATTGTAAAGCGTGAGAAGGGCACTCAGTGACTTATAGGACAGATGCTTTAGCATTTCGCAATTCACACCATCAAGACCCGGAGAAGACCTATGCGTCTGTAACAAAGCTCTCTTTAACTCTAGCTCAGTAAAATCTCTATTATAAGGCTGAAAGTATGAAGAGTTGAAAGCGATGGGATTTTTCTCAGAGCGTTGCTTGATAGAAAGAAATGCAGGTGAGTAATTTCGGCTGGAAGAAACGGCAGCAAATGTCTCACCAATTGTATTTGCAATTTCTTCTATGGAGCTAATCACTCGGCCATCCTTTTCCAGAAAGGAAAGTGAGTGGTCTTTGTACATTCCGCATGCTTTTCGAACTCTTTCCCAAACCCGCTTACTAGGCGTAGAGGATGTTATTGACGACACATATGAAATCCAGGAATCCCTCTGGCTCTGCCTTCTTACTTTTCGTGCATTTGCTTTGGCTCTTTTAAAGGCTATGAGGTTTCGCAGAGTAGGATATCTACGAAAAATACCCCATGCTTTTTTCTGTTTTTTCAGTGCTTCATGACAGTCGCGATTCCACCATGGTTTTGAATATTTTAGTAGTTTTCCTGATGTTCTAGGAATCGAAAGCATAGCTGCCTGAATAATAGTATTAGTAACAGCTTCAACAGCGTCATCGATATGCGCATCTTCTACCATTTCATCTGTGAGCTCTGCAATGGAAGAGAAGAGTTCCCAGTCTGCCCTGTCTAGTATGAATGGAGGGGATCTCGACATGGGGTTTGCTCCTCTTCGTGCAAGAGACACAAGAATGGGATAATGATCACTGTTGTAAAGATCTTTACCCACATTAAAAGTGCAAAAAGGCAACAGAGATGGTGAACAGATGGCAAGGTCGAGAGCATGGAATGTTTTTGAAGGCTCATGGAAGTAAGTATCTTGCCCATTATTGAGGAGACAAAGGCTATGATCTTCGATCATCTGCTCAATTTGTCTTCCTCGGCAATTAGTATCCTTACTACCCCAGAGCGGACTATGGCCGTTAAAATCTCCTATTATGATGAAAGGCTCAGGCAGCTGCTCTAAAAGACCATTTAAATCTTGCTGATCAATATGCTCATTTGGAGGCAAATACAGAGAAACGACTGTAACAACAAAATCAAAATTTGTTTGAGTAGCGACAACTTGGAGAGATGTCGTCAAAGAAAGCACATTTAAGGGATAATCCAGTGAGGTGAGGAGACCTACACCTCCACTGGCACGCTCACCTGCAAGGTTTCTTTCCTGACGAAGGAAAACCTCCGAAGTTTTGCCTGTTGTTCTGGTTTTAGATTTGTTTCCTGTACTGCGAAGCATACAGGATGATAAGCATTAATTATGGCTTTGATGTCGAGCAAATTTCGGTGGAAACCGCGACAGTTCCATGAGACGAGGGTGGCCATTGTCTGGTTTTTGTTCTTTCTGTGCTCTTGTTTGGTTTTTCGTGGAAGTAGATGCCTGGGAAATTCTAGACCCTCCTCTACTTCCATAGTGTCTGAATCCGCAGATTCAGAAATCATTTCGTCAAAAGAGCTATTGCTGGGACTTCTATTTTTATTAATTATTTTGTGACTTTCAATTTTAGGTTTACTTTGAATGACTGTTTCTTTTTTTTGTATTAAATGAGTTGCATTTTCCGTTTTCTTGGTGGATGTGGTTGGTTGGATTTTATTTGGTTTAGTCTGCGTGCCTATTGATGTTTAGGTGGCAATGCTACGTGTTGTTTTAACTGCACTGGCATAAGATTTGTTTGATTGGAGCTGTGTGCTTTGAACTAGTTTTCTGGCTTCAGCATACGAGAGGTTCCTGGTAACTTTAAGAGTCTGTACTTCTTTTTCGGATTTCCATTTTGGGCAGAGGCGTGAAAATGCTGGGTGCTGACCTTTGCAATTTATACACGAAGGCGCAGCGGTACAATTTTCCGAATCGTGGCCAATCTGTGAGCATCGGGCGCATGTGAGGCTGCCACGACAACACGTCTTAGAATGGCCGAAACGCTGGCATTGGAAGCATCGCATAGGGTTGGGAATATAAGGTCTTACAGGACAATTTAAATATCCGGCCTTAATATTCTTAGGCAGATCAGGCGTGTTGAAGGTAAGGATCACGTGTTTCGTATCGATCAACTTACCTTCCTTACGCATCTTGATCCGCCTAGCACCGCAGACATTTTGGTCGGATAGCTCGGAAGCGATCTCTTCTTCAGGAACGTACAGAAGGTCGAATTCCGATATTACGCCACGACAATAATTCAGTGTCTTATGTGCTGTTACAGTGACATTCGCTTGCCCAAGTTTAGTAATCTGAAGTAAAGAAGCAGACTGGGTGGCTGAGTTTGTATCAATAAGCAAGTCTCCGGAGCGGAGACGCTTTATGTTTCTCGGCTCACCAATACAAGACTGGATGTATTTATTTATTACGAAAGGAGACATCTTATGCATTTCGCCAGAAGGACTAGAGATGACTAGGAAACGGGGACTATTGTGATGATTTTTTTTATTTGCATCTGTCCGTAATTTTTTTGCAGAATTTTCAGAACTAGGTTGAGTGACTGGTTTAGTAGTAGACTTTTCAGAACTAGGTTGAATGATTGGTTTATTAGTAGGTGGTTCAGAGCTAGGTTGAGTGACTGGTTTAGTAGTAGACGTTTCAGAACTAGGTTGAGAGACTGGAGTGACTTCGAAGTCTTTGATCAGAAAAATTTGGGAATTAGCCATATTGAAATAAGAAAAGATTCGGGTCTTAGATTATTCTTTTCCAAGACGTAGACTAGGCGGCTGTTTACCATTTTTTCAAACAGCTTGCATAGGCAACTCGTAAGGGCAATTGACCGATAGTTGGAGGGATTCCTTGGATCTTTCCCTGGCTTAGCAATAGGAATGACAACAGCTCTCCTCCATGCACTGGGACAAAATACGCTCCTTCCACACTCTATTGTAAAGCGTGAGAAGGGCACTCAGTGACTTATAGGACAGATGCTTTAGCATTTCGCAATTCACACCATCAAGACCCGGAGAAGACCTATGCGTCTGTAACAAAGCTCTCTTTAACTCTAGCTCAGTAAAATCTCTATTATAAGGCTGAAAGTATGAAGAGTTGAAAGCGATGGGATTTTTCTCAGAGCGTTGCTTGATAGAAAGAAATGCAGGTGAGTAATTTCGGCTGGAAGAAACGGCAGCAAATGTCTCACCAATTCACCTATTCTATTCAGCTAATCACTCGGCCATCTTTTTCCAAAAAGGAAAGTGAGTGGTCTATATATATGCCGCATGCTTTTCGAACTCTTTCCCAAACCCGCTTACTAGGCGTGGAGGATGTTATTGACGACACATATAAAATCCAGGAATCCCTCTGGCTCTGCCTTCTTACTTTTCGTGCATTTGCTTTGGCTCTTTTAAAGGCTATGAGGTTTCGCAGAGTAGGATATCTACGAACAATACCCCATGCTTTTTTCTGTTTTTTCAGTGCTTCATGACAGTCGCGATTCCACCACGGTTTCGAATATTTTAGTATGTTTCCTGATGTTCTAGGAATCGAAAGCATAGCTGCCTGAATAATAGTATTAGTAACAGCTTCCACAGCGACATCGATATGCACATCTTCTACCATTTCCTCTGTGAGCTCTGCGGAGGAAGAGAAGAGTTCGCAGTCTGCCCTGTCCAGTATGAACCGAGGGAGTCTCGACATGGGGTTTGCTCCTTTTCGTGCAAGAGATACAAAAATGGGATAATGATCGCTGTTGTACAGGTCATTTCTGACACTAAAAGTGCAAAATGGCAACAGAGATGGTGAACAGATGGCAAGGTCGAGAGCGTGGAATGTCCTTGAAGGCTCATGGAAGTACGTATCCTGCCCATTATTTAGGAGACAAAGGCTATGACATTCGATCATCTGCTCAATTTGTCTTCCTCGGCAATTTGTATCTTTACTACCCCAGAGCGGACTATGGCCGTTAAAATCTCCTATTATGATGAAAGGCTCAGGCAGCTGCTCTAAAAGACCACTTAAATCTTGCTGATCAATATGCTCATTTGGAGGCAAATACAGAGAAACGACTGTAACAACAATATCAAAATTTGTTTGAATAGCGACAACTTGGAGGGATGTCGTCAAAGAAAGCACATTTGAGGGATAATCCAGTGAGGTGAGGAGACCTACACCTCCACTGGCACGCTCACCTGCAAGGTTATCTTTCCTGACGAAGGAAAACCTCCGAAGTTTTGCCTGTTGTTCCGGTTTTAGATTTGTTTCCTGTATTGCGAAGCATACAGGATGATAAACATCGATTATAGCTTTGATGTCCAGCAAATTTCGGTGGAAACCGCGACAGTTCCATGAGACGAGTGTGGCCATTATGAATGATTTTTGTTCTTTCTGTGCTGTTCTTTTGTCTTTCGTGGAAGTAGATGCCTGGGAACTTCTAGACCCTCTTCTACTTCCATACTGTCTGAATCCGCAGATCAGATATCATGTCATCAAAAGAGCTACTGCTGGTGCTTCTAGTTTTATTTGATACTTTTTGTTTGGTAGTTTTGGGTTTGCTTTGAATTAGTGTTTATTTATTATGTACTGTATGGGTTGGGTTTTCTTTCTTCCTGTTGTTTGTAGTTTGTTGACTTTTGTTTGGTGCAGTCTGCATACCAACTGACGTTTGGGTGGCAACTGTACGAGATCTTTTTAGAGCATTGGCGTAAGATGTATTTTGTCGTAGCTGTGTGCTTTGGACTAACTTTCTCGCTTCGGCGTATGAAATGTTCCTCTTAACCTTTGCAGTCTGCACTTCTTTCTCCAATTTCCATTTTGGGCACAGGCGTGAAAATGCTGGGTGGTCACCCTTGCAATTTATACACAAAGGCGCAGCGGTACAATTATCAGAATCATGGCCAATCTGTGAGCATCGGTCGCATGTGAGGCTGCCACGACAAGACGTCTTAGAATGGCCGAAGCGCTGGCACTGGAAGCATCGCATAGGGTTTGGAATATAAGGTCTTACAGGAAAATTTAAGTATCCGGCCTTAATATACTTGGGCAGAACAGGCGTGTTGAAGGTAAGGATCACGTGTTTCGTATTGATCATCTTACCTTCTTTACGCATCTGGATCCGCTTTGCACCAGACATTTTGGTTAGATAGCTCGGATGCGATCTCTTCTTCGGGAACACACAGAAGGTCGATTTCCGAGATTACACCGCGACAATAATTCAGTGTCTTATGTGCTGTTACTGTGACATCCGTTTGTCCAAGTTTGGTTATTTTAAGTAAAGAAGCAGACTGGGTGGCTGAGGTTGTATCAATAAGCAAGTCTCCAGAGCGGAGACGCTTTATATTTTTCCGCTCACCAATACAGGAATGAATATACTTGGTTATTACAAAAGGTGAAATCTTTTGCAGCTCGCCAGAAGGACTAGACATAACAAGAAAACAGGGACTACTATTAGGATTATTTACATTTTCATCTGTCCGTATTTTTTTTTGCAGTTGATTTTTCGCAATTAGAACTTTGAGCGACTTAAGTGACTTCGAAGTCTTTGATTAGAAAAATTTGTGAGTTAGCCATATTGAAGTAAGGAAAGATTTGGGTCCGACGGCCCTGCCCACCACGGAGCCCAACAATGGAACACAGATTCCTGTTTTAGTGCTGGCCTGACCTATACGCAAACTGAAGCCCCACAGCCGGCTTTCCGGAAAGCAGGTACTCCCGAGAGCTTGACCCCAAGCTACTGACACAAGGACTAGTGACCAGCCGATTGACACCCGTGAGGACGACAAAGGTGCCTCCCGTTTAGCTGAAGCAGAGGCCAAAGCAGTGTGTTGGGGCCAGTACCTCGCCCTTGAACTAACAGGACCCTCCTTTCCAGCGACACGGGTCTCCACGCACGGCAAACACGTGGGCAGTTTTCTCGCCATTTGAAAATTGGACGCAAGGGTTGTTCCAGTTTCTCGTGACGAGCCCCAAACTCCGTAGAGAGAAACCACAAGGGAGAAGGGAAGGGAAAAAGGACCAGCCAAGAGGAGAGGAGACAGAAAAGAGGATAGATCACTGGGGCTCCAGGATCGTGACACCCGTCTCACCAAGAAGATGATCCCCTGAAGGGCTAGGGTACCTCAGGATTGCCACAACCGTACTGACGAAAGTGAGCCCCCTGTGGGCTTAGAGCGAATTAGAGCTCTGTAAATGCGAAGCATGGAGCAAAGCTCTGTACACCAGGAAGTGTTCGCCAGGACTTTTAAAATATTTAAAACTTTGGTACACTTTTTTCTCAAGTTTACGACATGAGGAAGGAAAGTCAATTTTCGGTCGAACATCACCCCTAAAAATTTTACTTCAGGTGCAACTGGAATTACAGACCCATTGAGGTATAATTCAGGCTCAGGATGGAGACCTCGCTTTTTACAAAAAATGCACGCACACAGTCTTCTGTTTTGAAAACGTAAATCCTTGTCTTTTTGCCCATTCGTGGATCATGTTCAAAGCGATCTGGAGTTGCCTCTCTACATGTCTCATATCCGCACCTCGACAGCTAATTTATAGATCATCAACAAGATCCTGAAATGGTGGGAGGAAGTTCTTTTAACACAAAATTTATTTTTAGGCTGAAAAGAGTTACACTAAGCACACAGCTTTAAGGCACACCCTCTTGCTGTTCAAAAATATCTGAAAAAACAGAGCCAATCCTTACTTGAAAAGTCCTAGTATTCAAGAAATTCTGAATGAAAATTGGGAGGTTGCCGCGCAAGCCACTCTCGTGAAGATCCCGAAGTATACCGTATCTCCATGCCTTATCATAAGCTTTCTCAATATCAAAGAATAACGACACAAGGTGACTTCTTACAAAAGCTTTTCGAATGGATGTCTCTAAGAGCAGCATATTATCTACGGTAGTCCTCCCCTTTCGAAAACCCCTTTGATAAGGCGATATGATATTATTCTTTTCCAAGACGTAGACTAGGCGGCTGTTTACCATTTTTTCAAACAGCTTGCATAGGCAACTCGCAAGGGCAATTGACCGATAGTTGGAGGGATTCCTTGGATCTTTCCCTGGCTTAGCAATAGGAATGACAACAGCTCTCCTCCATGCACTGGGACAAAATACGCTCCTTCCACACTCTATTGTAAAGCGTGAGAAGGGCACTCAGTGACTTATAGGACAGATGCTTTAGCATTTCGCAATTCACACCATCAAGACCCGGAGAAGACCTATGCGTCTGTAACAAAGCTCTCTTTAACTCTAGCTCAGTAAAATCTCTATTATAAGGCTGAAAGTATGAAGAGTTGAAAGCGATGGGATTTTTCTCAGAGCGTTGCTTGATAGAAAGAAATGCAGGTGAGTAATTTCGGCTGGAAGAAACGGCAGCAAATGTCTCACCAATTCACCTATTCTATTCAGCTAATCACTCGGCCATCTTTTTCCAAAAAGGAAAGTGAGTGGTCTATATATATGCCGCATGCTTTTCGAACTCTTTCCCAAACCCGCTTACTAGGCGTGGAGGATGTTATTGACGACACATATAAAATCCAGGAATCCCTCTGGCTCTGCCTTCTTACTTTTCGTGCATTTGCTTTGGCTCTTTTAAAGGCTATGAGGTTTCGCAGAGTAGGATATCTACGAACAATACCCCATGCTTTTTTCTGTTTTTTCAGTGCTTCATGACAGTCGCGATTCCACCACGGTTTCGAATATTTTAGTATTTTTCCTGATGTTCTAGGAATCGAAAGCATAGCTGCCTGAATAATAGTATTAGTAACAGCTTCCACAGCGACATCGATATGCACATCTTCTACCATTTCCTCTGTGAGCTCTGCGGAGGAAGAGAAGAGTTCGCAGTCTGCCCTGTCCAGTATGAACCGAGGGAGTCTCGACATGGGGTTTGCTCCTTTTCGTGCAAGAGATACAAAAATGGGATAATGATCGCTGTTGTACAGGTCATTTCTGACACTAAAAGTGCAAAATGGCAACAGAGATGGTGAACAGATGGCAAGGTCGAGAGCGTGGAATGTCCTTGAAGGCTCATGGAAGTACGTATCCTGCCCATTATTTAGGAGACAAAGGCTATGACATTCGATCATCTGCTCAATTTTTCTTCCTCGGCAATTTGTATCTTTACTACCCCAGAGCGGACTATGGCCGTTAAAATCTCCTATTATGATGAAAGGCTCAGGCAGCTGCTCTAAAAGACCACTTAAATCTTGCTGATCAATATGCTCATTTGGAGGCAAATACAGAGAAACGACTGTAACAATATCAAAATTTGTTTGAATAGCGACAACTTGGAGGGATGTCGTCAAAGAAAGCACATTTGAGGGATAATCCAGTGAGGTGAGGAGACCTACACCTCCACTGGCACGCTCACCTGCAAGGTTATCTTTCCTGACGAAGGAAAACCTCCGAAGTTTTGCCTGTTGTTCCGGTTTTAGATTTGTTTAGTGTATTGCGAAGCATACAGGATGATAAACATCGATTATAGCTTTGATGTCCAGCAAATTTCGGTGGAAACCGCGACAGTTCCATGAGACGAGTGTGGCCATTATGAATGATTTTTGTTCTTTCTGTGCTGTTCTTTTGTCTTTCGTGGAAGTAGATGCCTGGGAACTTCTAGACCCTCTTCTACTTCCATACTGTCTGAATCCGCAGATCAGATATCATGTCATCAAAAGAGCTACTGCTGGTGCTTCTAGTTTTATTTGATACTTTTTGTTTGGTAGTTTTGGGTTTGCTTTGAATTAGTGTTTATTTATTATGTACTGTATGGGTTGGGTTTTCTTTCTTCCTGTTGTTTGTAGTTTGTTGACTTTTGTTTGGTGCAGTCTGCATACCAACTGACGTTTGGGTGGCAACTGCACGAGATCTTTTTAGAGCATTGGCGTAAGATGTATTTTGTCGTAGCTGTGTGCTTTGGACTAACTTACTGGCTTCGGCGTATGAAATGTTCCTCTTAACCTTTGCAGTCTGCACTTCTTTCTCCAATTTCCATTTTGGGCACAGGCGTGAAAATGCTGGGTGGTCACCCTTGCAATTTATACACAAAGGCGCAGCGGTACAATTATCAGAATCATGGCCAATCTGTGAGCATCGGTCGCATGTGAGGCTGCCACGACAAGACGTCTTAGAATGGCCGAAGCGCTGGCACTGGAAGCATCGCATAGGGTTTGGAATATAAGGTCTTACAGGAAAATTTAAGTATCCGGCCTTAATATTCTTGGGCAGAACAGGCGTGTTGAAGGTAAGGATCACGTGTTTCGTATTGATCATCTTACCTTCTTTACGCATCTGGATCCGCTTTGCACCAGACATTTTGGTTAGATAGCTCGGATGCGATCTCTTCTTCGGGAACACACAGAAGGTCGATTTCCGAGATTACACCGCGACAATAATTCAGTGTCTTATGTGCTGTTACTGTGACATCCGTTTGTCCAAGTTTGGTTATTTTAAGTAAAGAAGCAGACTGGGTGGCTGAGGTTGTATCAATAAGCAAGTCTCCAGAGCGGAGACGCTTTATATTTTTCCGCTCACCAATACAGGAATGAATACACTTGGTTATTACAAAAGGTGAAATCTTTTGCAGCTCGCCAGAAGGACTAGACATAACAAGAAAACAGGGACTACTATTAGGATTATTTACATTTTCATCTGTCCGTATTTTTTTTTGCAGTTGATTTTTCGCAATTAGAACTTTGAGCGACTTAAGTGACTTCGAAGTCTTTGATTAGAAAAATTTGTGAGTTAGCCATATTGAAGTAAGGAAAGATTTGGGTCCGACGGCCCTGCCCACCACGGAGCCCAACAATGGAACACAGATTCCTGTTTTAGTGCTGGCCTGACCTATACGCAAACTGAAGCCCCACAGCCGGCTTTCCGGAAAGCAGGTACTCCCGAGAGCTTGACCCCAAGCTACTGACACAAGGACTAGTGACCAGCCGATTGACACCCGTGAGGACGACAAAGGTGCCTCCCGTTTAGCTGAAGCAGAGGCCAAAGCAGTGTGTTGGGGCCAGTACCTCGCCCTTGAACTAACAGGACCCTCCTTTCCAGCGACACGGGTCTCCACGCACGGCAAACACGTGGGCAGTTTTCTCGCCATTTGAAAATTGGACGCAAGGGTTGTTCCAGTTTCTCGTGACGAGCCCCAAACTCCGTAGAGAGAAACCACAAGGGAGAAGGGAAGGAGAAAAGTTCTAGTAAAGAGGAGAGGAGATGGAAAAGAGGATAGATCACTGGGGCTCTAGGATCGTGACACCCGTCTCATCAAGATGATCCCCTGAAGGGCTAGGGTACCTCGGGATTGCCACACCCGTACTCACAAAAGTGAGCCCCCTGAGGGAGTCGAGAAGACAGTGATGGTGATGGTGATGGGTTTCTTGGCACAAAACCTCAATGGTTATCTGCGCCGGAACACATGTCAAAGAAACTTTTCAACACCAACAGACATATAAACAAACAGGTAACATAAAAATCACAAGAATAGGTTAAAATACAATGATGGGATTATCTACAATGATAAAATGTTTGAAATAAAATACTACACACATCACATAATTATTTCAATTACAAAAAACAAGACTAAAATCATCAAACATGAGATATATTAAAAAACTTGTTATTAAAAACAATAAGGTAATACAACAAAATCAAATTATATTTTATAAAAAATACCTATTTCTTTCAGGTACTGAAACAAATTTGGATTGACCTCTTTTCCTATGATATGGTCAAGAGGCAAGTCACATTTCTTAAAAAGTTTCAAACGAAGATTTTTAAAATTTGGACATTCTAATAAGAAATGACGAACTGACATTACAGCAAAACAGTTTGGACACGCCGGTTCACTCTCACCTTTTAACAGATAACTATGAGTAATATATGAGTGACCAATTCTGACGGGTCAGCAAAACTTCCTCCTTCCGGCTCCTATTTGACTCCCAGCATTCAATTTTTGGTTTGATACTTTTCAGCTTATTTGCTGGCTGAGTATCCCAGACTTCCTGCCATTTAAACAACAACTTGTCCTTGATGACTTTACGGATGTCATTAAACGGGACGAGGCGATGCGCAAAATGAACTGCAGATTTGGCTGTGATGTCTGCTAGCTCGTTCCCTTTAATACCCACGGCTTCTTAATTTGAGGTTAAGGCTCAAAATATCAACAACATTGGGATTCTGAGCCTTATGACTTGAATTTAAGGATTTCAAGGCACCAAACGAGTCTGTATATATAATAAATTGTCTTCGATATTGCTTAGAAATGAACAAAAGAGCATAATATCTAGCATTTAATTCTGAGGTGAAGACCGAGCAGGCGTCATGCAGTCTTTTACAATCAATGTGGTCTTCAATGATAAAGGATGCACCAACGTGTCCTGCTGCTTTTCATCCATCTGTGTATACAGGGACGTAGCTATTGTATTTGCGCCTGTGGTCAGAAAAAAGTTGTCTGTACACAAACTCGTTAGTATCTTGCTTGGCAAAATGCTGGAAAAGGTCTAATAGTGAAATCCGAGCATCTTCCCAAGGTGAGATTTCGAAATGCTTTACTGCCTGGGTAGAGAGATCTGTCATGTGGTATTTCTCAATTAGAGAGTTAACCCTAAGTGAGAAATAAGGCATATAGGATGGTCTAGCCTCAAACAAGAGTTTGTAACTGTCATCGAAGGAAGAAATATGGTTTGGATGGTCAGGAAGTGACTTAACATTGAAATAGTAGCAGAGAGACAACTGCTCACGTTTTAACCAAAGCGATGGTTCGTGGCAGTCAACATAGAGACTCTGGACAGGAGATGTTCTAAACGCACCAGAAGATATATGTAGTGCCTGATGATGAACGGGATCTAGTTTTAGTAATATGGAATGCCTTGCAGAACCATAAACAATTGACCCGTAATCAAGTTTAGAGCGTAGAAGTGCTCTATAAACCCGGAGTAACGAGCAACAGTCCGCGCCCCAGGAGGTGTTCGCCAGGACTTTCAAAAGATTCAGTCTCTTCAAACACTTCTTCCTTAGGTATAAGATGTGTGGGAGGAAGGTCAATTTTCGATCAAACATCACTCCTAAAAATTTTACTTTAGACTCCACTGGAATCATTGATTCTCCAATATATAGTTCAGGGTCAGGGTGAAGATTACGCTTTCTGCAAAAATGGACACATACAGTCTTCTGTTTTGAAAAAATAAATCCTTCTTTTTTTGACCAATGATCGATTCTATTAAGAGCGATTTGCAGCTGCCTCTCTACATATCTCATGTCTGCACCTTGACAGCATATTTGGAGGTCATTAACATATAAAGAACCTGAAACCGTAGGAGGAAGTTCTTTCAGAACAGAATTAATTTTTAAGCTAAACAAAGTAACACTTAGCACACAGCCTTGAGGCACACCCTCTTCTTGAGAGAATACATCTGAGACTACAGAGCCAATTCTCACCTGAAAAGTCCTACCCTTCAAGAAGTTTTGCAGATATATTGGCAAGTTGCCGCGTAAACCAATGGTGTAAAGATCAAGCAAAATCCCATGCCTCCATGTCTTGTCATATGCCTTTTCTATGTCAAAAAACACAGATACAAGATGGTTATTTTTGACAAAGGCTTTACGAATGGAGGTTTCCAAAAGGAGCATATTGTCAATAGTCGTTCTGCCTTTACGGAAACCACTTTGATATGGGGAAATTACATTGTTCTTTTCTAAATAATAGACCAAGCGGCAGTTCACCATTTTCTCAAAAAGCTTGCAAACGCAGCTTGTAAGGGCGATGGGTCTGTAGTTATTAGGATTCTTCGGATCTTTCCCTGGCTTAGGTGTTGGAATGACAACAGCTTTCTTCCATACCTTGGGAAAATTATGCTCCTTCCACACCTGATTATACAGAGCGAGAAGGGCATTCAATGATTTACAGGAAAGATGCTTTAGCATTTCATAACTAACGCCGTCTGGACCAGGGCATGACCGATGTGTCTGTAACAAAGCTCTTCTTAATTCCAGGAGGGAAAATTCAGTTATAAGGTTCCGAGTTGTCAGAGTTGAACTTGATGTGGATATTTTCAGCGCGCTGCTTAGCGGACAGAAATGATTGGGAATAATTGCTGCCATTAGAAATTGCAGCAAATGTTTCACCAAGTGTGTTGGCAATTTCTTGCGCAGTGCTGATCGCTTGGCCATCTTTTTCCAGGATGGAAAGTGAGTGGTCATTATATATTCCACATGCTTTTCTTACTCTTTCCCATACTCGTTTACTGGGTGTTGAAGGCGTTATCCCAGACACATACGATATCCAGGAATCCCTCTTACTCTGCCGTCGCACTCTTCGGGCGTTTGCTTTAGCTTTTTTGAAAGCAATAAGATTTGATAGAGTAGGGCATCTTCGAAAATGTCTCCAGGCTTTCCTCTGTGTTCTCAGAATTTCCTGGCATTCCTGGTTCCACCATGGTTTTGGGTATTTTGGGGGTTTTGAAAAGCTCAATGGTATAGAGGCTGTGCCCGCTTGGATGATAATGTTAGTAACAGCTTTCGCTGCGTTCTCGACCGGCACATCATTCACTACTTCTTCTGTAATGTGGGCAAGAGAGGAGAAAAGCTCCCAGTCCGCCCTTTCAAATATAAAACGTGAGGGTCTTATGACGGGATTCATTCCTTCTCTTGTAAATGTAACAAATATAGGGAAATGATCACTATTGTGAGGATCATCTCCAACACTAAATGTACAGAAGGGCAAGAGAGATAGCGAACAGATGGCAAGGTCAAGGGCGTGAAAGGTCCTTGTCGGCTCATGGAAGTATGTATCCTGACCATTATTGAGGAGACAAAGGCAATGATCGTCGATCAACTGCTCAATTTGTCTACCTCGAGGATTTGTATCACTACTTCCCCAAAGCTAATTATGTCCATTAAAGTCTCCAATAATAATAAACGGCTCTGGCAGCTGGTCTACCAACTCGTCCAGCTCTTTCTGATCAATGGCTTCATTTGGAGGCAGATAGATGGAAACTAATCCTTTGATATTAACCTGTATAGCAGCCACTTGAAGGGATGTTGCTAACGGAAGGACAGTTGACGGATAGTCATGTGGAGGTGAGAAGACCTACACCACCACAGACGCGTTCACTAACAACATTGTCCCTTCTCGTAAAGGAATACCTCCTAAGCCTGACTTGGTTATCAGGTTTTAGAAATGTTTCCTGCAAAGCGAAGCCGACTGGTTGATAAATATTGATCATGTTCTTGATGTACAGGAGACCCTGGTGGAAACCACGACAATTCCATGAAATAAGGGTGGCCATTATGAATGTCTGTCTTACCTATGCTGCTGCTTAGTCTGTCGCGGAAGGAGATTTTTTGGAAGTTCCAATCCCGCCTCAACTTCCATATCATCAAAATCCGAGCTCATACTTTCGAGGGAGCTGTAACTTTTGATTCCCAAGTTTAATGTTTTGAATATCTTCCTGTTTTTTCTTTGTAATAGTAAGGTTTTCCGTGGCTGTATTTTTTTCATTTAATATGTTTTTATCTGAGATATTGCTTCCTGATACATTTTTAGTTGCATTAGTCTGTATAAGTTTGTTCTTATTTGAGTTTACTGGTTCACTATTTTCTTTTTTACCTCTAAGGGTTAGATTGGTTTGTATTGCAACGGATTTAACACATTTTGCAGCAGTATTAGCATAAGACATTCGAACGTGGCTGTGTACTAGCAATAATATTTCTAGCCTCTGCATAAGTGATGTTTATAGTAACTTTCAATGCCTGTACTTCTTTCTCGGCTTTCCATTTTGGGCATGAACGTGAATATGCTGTGTGCTCCCCCTTACAGTTGATACAGAGTAACGCAGCGTTATAGTTATCACTGTCGTGGCCCTTCACGAAGCAGCGTGCACACGTCGGCTTACCTCGACAGGATATTTTGGAGTGACCAAAGCGCTGGCACTGGAAACATCGCATGGGGTTCGGGATGTACGGTCTTACTGGACAATGAACATACCCGGCCTTGACACTTTTGGGCAGATCAGCCGAACTGAAGGTCAGGATAACGTGTTTGGTATCTATCAACTGACCGTCTTTACGCATTTTAATTCTCTTAGCAACACAGACATTCTGACTGGAGAGTTCTGTGACGAATTCTTCCTCTGAAACAGAGAGAAGATCCAGTTCCGAGATAACTCCACGACAGTGATTTAGAGTTTTGTGCGCTGAAGCACTAACATCTAGATTTCCAAGTCTTGTTATGCCAAGAAGTGTTACAGCCTGAATAGGAGATATAGTTTCTATTAAAAGGTCACCGGATCGTAGCCGCTTCATTAACTTTGGTTCTCCAGCAATTCCTTGAATATATTTATTACAAATGGTGACATTTTTTTTCAGTTCGCCTGTTGGATCGTTAATAACAACAAAACGTGGTTGAATCTTGGATTGAATAGCATTGGCATTTTCATTTGTTTTTACTCTTTTTGACGCATAACGTTCTGATGAAGTTTGAAAATTTGAGAGAGCCATATTGAAGATGAGAAAAGATTCGGACCCGGCAGCCCCACCCACCACGGAGCCCAACAAGGGGACGCAGAAAGCTGCGCCAGGGTTAACCGGGTCTATACGCAATCTGAAGCCCCCACAGTCAGCTTTCCCGAAAGCTTATCCCCAAGCCACTGACCCTAAGGACGAGTGACCAGCCGATTGACACTAGTGGGGCAACTAAGTGCCTCCCGTTTCAATCTGAAGCAGAGGCCAAAGCAGTGTGTTGGGGACAGTACCTCGCCCCTCAACTACCAGGACCGTCCTTTCCAGCCTTACGGGTCACAACGCACGGCAAACGCGTAGGTAGGTTTCTCTCCGTGAGAAGCTATAAACAAAGGGATGTGACAGGATCTCACTTTGAGCCCGAACCTCCGTAAAGGAAAACCACAAGGGCGGGAAAAAATGAATATAGTAGAGAGAAGGCGAGATGAAAAGGAAGGGAGGAAAGATCACTAAGGGCCCCAGGATCGTGACCCCCGTCTCACCAAGAAAGTGATCCCTTGAAGGGCTAGGGTACCTCGGGATTGCCACACCCGTACTCACAAAAGTGAGCCCCTGAGGGGTTTGAGAAGACAGAAATTTAAAAATGACATTAAATATAAAAAGCTTTCCAGTGCTGTAAAATGAACTTTTACTAAATCACAGGAAAAATTACTAACTCATTAAAAAAAAAGTAAGATGTGATGCCGAAACATTGTCAATTGCATTCACATTACGCTATTTAAATAGAAAGGCATATCTTTATCTTAGAAAACTTCTAAATTATCTTCTTCCACATTTAGCTACTCTTAGACGTTGGGCATCATTATTTCAACTGCGGCAAGGAATTTTAGACGATGCTTTAAAAATGATGAAAATAGTTAGAGAAGGTAAGAAAGATTTTCAATGTTTTGTAGTTTATCGTTTGATGAAATGAAAATTAAAATTAAATATGAATATGATACGACACACGACAAAATTATTGGCCCATATTCGCAAATGCAAATGCTATTAGCGCGAGGGCTTTTCGATAACTGGAAGCAAACACTCTTCGTAGACTTCGATAGAAGGATGACAGATGCCATTTTTTGACGTGATTTTAAAATTACATCAAATTGGGTATAAAGTTGTGGCTGTAATGAGTGGATCTAACTGCGCACTGTGGAAAACATTACAAATAAACGAAAAAAAATCATGGTGTATGCATCCGATTACCAATGAAAATATTAACTTTTTGGCAGATGCACCGCATCTTCTGAAGCTTATTCGCAATTGGCTTTTAGATACTGGTTTCGTCTTAAGCGATAAATCCATCATGAGTAAAACTCCACTTTTGGAATTACTTAAAATTAATGCTGGTGAGTATAAAGATTGCTGTAAACTGACAAAAACTCACATATGTGAAAAATCTCAGCGAAAAAAATGTACGTTTAGCATCACAGTTGTTTTCAGAATTAACTGGAGTTGCGTTAGAGAGATACAAGCCTGGGTCCGATCCTAAATGAAGTTGTGATTTAGCACATTTTATAAAAGAAGTAAATAACTGGTTTCATATTTTCAATAGTTATATTCCAGAAATATTTGGATTTCCTTGTAAAAGTGCTTACGGAAGGTATATAACAACTCAGGATGCAGCAAGAGATAATTTTTGCAAAACTGTGAAAAAGATGAGCTGCACTGGAAAAAAGTCATTGCAGGTATTTGAAAAAGGTTTTTTATTTTCTAGCACATTGTTAAAAAGTCTCTTGCATTATGTCAAAGAAAAATATAACCGCTCATACATGTGACACTTTTCATTGCTTATTTTTTCCTCTCTAGTAGTCTACCGTCCGCCCAGGTTTTATAGCATTCACTGAATATTTGCCGGAAAGTCTAAACTCGGTCTAATAAATTATTTCAATATACTATTACATTACTATACTAAATAATGTTTTGATCACCAAATGACAAAAGGTGAACAACAAAATGCCACTGATGGAAAAGAAATATGAAATTCTAATCCAGCTCCTCACAATAATGGTGATTTATTAATATTAATAATTAGCAGCATTTATGCGATGGCTCTGTTAAGTAAATATAGTTGTAGAAAACATTTTCAGAATAACTTGAAATTTGTTTGTTGCTTCTCAGAAATTATGAGCAGAAGAGATTTCTGAAAAATCATTGTATAATAATTCATCGTATAATCAGTAATTTTGATTCATGAGTTCTCACTTAGTTGTAAATTGCACCTTTAAGCAAATATTTACATAATGCAACACTTTCGTATTTGTATTCAAATACAAAAGCGGGCAATGCTACGAAATCTGTTTATTAGGATTTATTTCATCCATAATTAATAACTGTCACGAATGCTTTATAATTGAAAATATTCCGCCATAAATGGCTAAAATTTTAAACCATAAAAATATGACTATGATACTTTCAGCTAAGTTTCGCATCATGAATCTTGACTTACCAGTGGACGTTATTAATGATGCAACTTTACAAATATATGTTACCTTTAAAGCATATCATTCAATTGCTTCATAGAAAAACTTCACTTTAATGAAATAACTAGCCAATCAGTTAAAGTGTGTAACAGATAAATTGCGCCTACGGGAAGCGCTTGACTTTCTTCTGTATTTTAGTGAAACATATGTTGATGGAACGTACCGTCATGTGAATACTAGAAACCATAGCGGTCGTTCCGAGAACACATTTTTATCACTAATCTTGCAGAGAATTCCGCCTCGTTTCCCAGTACAATATTGGAGTATATATGAAGCAACTATAAATAAAGAATCGGAAACAAACAATTTTTGTGAAGCGTAGAACCTAAAATTTAAAAATTTAGCTTTCGGATGCACTGACGTAAATTTTTATAGATTGATCTCCGCATTAAAGTCGGATAAAACATCAGTTTATTGTAGCATCATAAGAAGCATGTAGCACTGGAGAATGCCCGCCAATGAGGAAAAATAAAAAAAGAGGTTTTGAAAAATCGTTTAAGAAATCTTTTAAAGGATTTCATCAGGCCTGTGGAGTCAGAATCGGGCAGATTTTAGGGTAAAAGGAGTCCCTATTAACAGGTCGACTCCGACTCCACTTTTTGTTGGACAGTTTGAACTTGAAATAAAAATGAATTTAAAAAATTACTCACACGCTGAGTTATTAGTATTTTTATTCACGAACTATATATATTAATAAATAGTTATTTTCTATTTTATTGACATATTAATAAATAAATATAAGGGAGGAGGATGGATGTGCTATTTGCCATTAGAGATTAAACTGATTCATTTAGTTATAGATATCACTGGTTTATTTAGGTAAGCCGGGTCTATACGCAATCTGAAGCCCCCACAGTCAGCTTTCCCGAAAGCTTATCCCCAAGCCACTGACCCTAAGGACGAGTGACCAGCCGATTGACACTAGTGGGGCAACTAAGTGCCTCCCGTTTCAATCTGAAGCAGAGGCCAAAGCAGTGTGTTGGGGACAGTACCTCGCCCCTCAACTACCAGGACCGTCCTTTCCAGCCTTACGGGTCACAACGCACGGCAAACGCGTAGGTAGGTTTCTCTCCGTGAGAAGCTATAAACAAAGGGATGTGACAGGATCTCACTTTGAGCCCGAACCTCCGTAAAGGAAAACCACAAGGGCGGGAAAAAATGAATATAGTAGAGAGAAGGCGAGATGAAAAGGAAGGGAGGAAAGATCACTAAGGGCCCCAGGATCGTGACCCCCGTCTCACCAAGAAAGTGATCCCTTGAAGGGCTAGGGTACCTCGGGATTGCCACACCCGTACTCACAAAAGTGAGCCCCTGAGGGGTTTGAGAAGACAGAAATTTAAAAATGACATTAAATATAAAAAGCTTTCCAGTGCTGTAAAATGAACTTTTACTAAATCACAGGAAAAATTACTAACTCATTAAAAAAAAAGTAAGATGTGATGCCGAAACATTGTCAATTGCATTCACATTACGCTATTTAAATAGAAAGGCATATCTTTATCTTAGAAAACTTCTAAATTATCTTCTTCCACATTTAGCTACTCTTAGACGTTGGGCATCATTATTTCAACTGCGGCAAGGAATTTTAGACGATGCTTTAAAAATGATGAAAATAGTTAGAGAAGGTAAGAAAGATTTTCAATGTTTTGTAGTTTATCGTTTGATGAAATGAAAATTAAAATTAAATATGAATATGATACGACACACGACAAAATTATTGGCCCATATTCGCAAATGCAAATGCTATTAGCGCGAGGGCTTTTCGATAACTGGAAGCAAACACTCTTCGTAGACTTCGATAGAAGGATGACAGATGCCATTTTTTGACGTGATTTTAAAATTACATCAAATTGGGTATAAAGTTGTGGCTGTAATGAGTGGATCTAACTGCGCACTGTGGAAAACATTACAAATAAACGAAAAAAAATCATGGTGTATGCATCCGATTACCAATGAAAATATTAACTTTTTGGCAGATGCACCGCATCTTCTGAAGCTTATTCGCAATTGGCTTTTAGATACTGGTTTCGTCTTAAGCGATAAATCCATCATGAGTAAAACTCCACTTTTGGAATTACTTAAAATTAATGCTGGTGAGTATAAAGATTGCTGTAAACTGACAAAAACTCACATATGTGAAAAATCTCAGCGAAAAAAATGTACGTTTAGCATCACAGTTGTTTTCAGAATTAACTGGAGTTGCGTTAGAGAGATACAAGCCTGGGTCCGATCCTAAATGAAGTTGTGATTTAGCACATTTTATAAAAGAAGTAAATAACTGGTTTCATATTTTCAATAGTTATATTCCAGAAATATTTGGATTTCCTTGTAAAAGTGCTTACGGAAGGTATATAACAACTCAGGATGCAGCAAGAGATAATTTTTGCAAAACTGTGAAAAAGATGAGCTGCACTGGAAAAAAGTCATTGCAGGTATTTGAAAAAGGTTTTTTATTTTCTAGCACATTGTTAAAAAGTCTCTTGCATTATGTCAAAGAAAAATATAACCGCTCATACATGTGACACTTTTCATTGCTTATTTTTTCCTCTCTAGTAGTCTACCGTCCGCCCAGGTTTTATAGCATTCACTGAATATTTGCCGGAAAGTCTAAACTCGGTCTAATAAATTATTTCAATATACTATTACATTACTATACTAAATAATGTTTTGATCACCAAATGACAAAAGGTGAACAACAAAATGCCACTGATGGAAAAGAAATATGAAATTCTAATCCAGCTCCTCACAATAATGGTGATTTATTAATATTAATAATTAGCAGCATTTATGCGATGGCTCTGTTAAGTAAATATAGTTGTAGAAAACATTTTCAGAATAACTTGAAATTTGTTTGTTGCTTCTCAGAAATTATGAGCAGAAGAGATTTCTGAAAAATCATTGTATAATAATTCATCGTATAATCAGTAATTTTGATTCATGAGTTCTCACTTAGTTGTAAATTGCACCTTTAAGCAAATATTTACATAATGCAACACTTTCGTATTTGTATTCAAATACAAAAGCGGGCAATGCTACGAAATCTGTTTATTAGGATTTATTTCATCCATAATTAATAACTGTCACGAATGCTTTATAATTGAAAATATTCCGCCATAAATGGCTAAAATTTTAAACCATAAAAATATGACTATGATACTTTCAGCTAAGTTTCGCATCATGAATCTTGACTTACCAGTGGACGTTATTAATGATGCAACTTTACAAATATATGTTACCTTTAAAGCATATCATTCAATTGCTTCATAGAAAAACTTCACTTTAATGAAATAACTAGCCAATCAGTTAAAGTGTGTAACAGATAAATTGCGCCTACGGGAAGCGCTTGACTTTCTTCTGTATTTTAGTGAAACATATGTTGATGGAACGTACCGTCATGTGAATACTAGAAACCATAGCGGTCGTTCCGAGAGCACATTTTTATCACTAATCTTGCAGAGAATTCCGCCTCGTTTCCCAGTACAATATTGGAGTATATATGAAGCAACTATAAATAAAGAATCGGAAACAAACAATTTTTGTGAAGCGTAGAACCTAAAATTTAAAAATTTAGCTTTCGGATGCACTGACGTAAATTTTTATAGATTGATCTCCGCATTAAAGTCGGATAAAACATCAGTTTATTGTAGCATCATAAGAAGCATGTAGCACTGGAGAATGCCCGCCAATGAGGAAAAATAAAAAAAGAGGTTTTGAAAAATCGTTTAAGAAATCTTTTAAAGGATTTCATCAGGCCTGTGGAGTCAGAATCGGGCAGATTTTAGGGTAAAAGGAGTCCCTATTAACAGGTCGACTCCGACTCCACTTTTTGTTGGACAGTTTGAACTTGAAATAAAAATGAATTTAAAAAATTACTCACACGCTGAGTTATTAGTATTTTTATTCACGAACTATATATATTAATAAATAGTTATTTTCTATTTTATTGACATATTAATAAATAAATATAAGGGAGGAGGATGGATGTGCTATTTGACATTAGAGATTAAACTGATTCATTTAGTTATAGATATCACTGGTATATTTAGGTAAGCAGTAACAGCAGCAAGAACTTCCAAAATTGATACCATTCTTAGGAAGCGAGCAGGAACAGGAGCAATTATTGATCAACCAACGCGATAAGGTGGTAGTAGCGGTAGTAGTAGATTTATGGCGCAGAGCTCTACAGTCCATATGCGCCAAACACAGGATTCGTTTTTCAACATATAGCTTTTAGATAAAAAAAAAAAAAAAAAGGTCTAAAGACAGCATCACACTTTTAAAAACGAGGCAAATAAAAAGAGGTTGAAATGGTGGGATGAAAATGCTGATTATGATTCAGATAATGTCATATGCAGTATAGATATAAAATCCATGTGACTCATTAAAACATAAAATAACGTAACTAACATAAAATCTCAGGACAGAATTCAAATTAAATAATAAAAATCTGTTTCTTTTAGGTAGTGAAACAAATTGTTATTGACCTGTCTTCCGATTAAACGGTCGAGAGGCAGGTCGCAGCTATTAAAATACTTCTCACGAAGACTATTAAAATATGGACATTCAATTAAAATGTGATAGACTGAAAGATAAACATTACAAGTTGCACAAACAAGCTCGTTCTCAGCTTTCAGAAGGTAGTTATGTGTCACTCTACTGTGACCAATTCTAAGGCGAGTCAAAAAAACTTGCTCCTTACGATTGCAAGTAGTATGCCAATGCTCTATTTTAGCCTTCACCCTTCTCAACTTGTTGTGAATCTGAAATTCCCACCGTTGCTGCCATTAATTTCTGATCTTTCCTTTGATGACACAACATATATCTCTAAGAGGCGATATCAGATCAACAGATATCTCTATGAGGCGGCCAGACATTGCAACAGCAGATTTCACTGTGATGTCTGCCAGCTCGTTGCCTTCTATTCCTGTATGTCCAGGGACCCAACAGCACAGAATTTTATATCCACGACTTGTCAATTTAAATATTTAGCTTCAGTACATCCAATATGACAGGATTGTCGGTGCTTGAAAAGGATTCTAAAGCTTTTAGTGCACTGTAGGAGTCTGTATATATAATGAAATTTTTATAGTAAAGCATTGAGATGTACAAAAGCGCATAATAGATAGCAGTCAGTTCAGTGGTTAAGATCGAGGAGGCGTCGTGTAAACGTCTGCCCTCCATGTGGTCACCAATTATAAATGACATCCCAGCGTGACAGGTTGACTTAGTGTGCTAGCAAGCCGGCATCTACCTTCAGACGATATCGTTTCTAGAATCGTCATCGTATCGTCCAAAGCCCTTGGTGGCAGTTGTTGGACCGGTTTTTTTCCTCTTCTGCTGCTGGCGTTCGGGGGTGTAGGACGGGCTTCGGTCTGTCCTCTCCCTGGCCAATATGATGTGCCATTTTTTCCTGCTTCTCTTTGCTGTTCCTTCGATGCTGTCTGCCATAGATGAAAATCCTTTTAGTGAGATTTTTACATGAAGATTCAAGAAAATAATTACTCTTGTTTCCTGTACATCATTGCAGAAAATAATTTTTTTTGAGCTTCTTCCTCCTTTCCAGAACTCTTCGCGCGCACGTGTTTGTGAGATCTGAAACTTCCTGATTTAAAGAAGAAAATGCAGAAATACCAGGATTGATCAAGTATGCTTAATGACTGCCATCAAATTTTGATTGTTCCTTTTACACCAAGACTTTGTTTCGAGCGGATCGAGAAAGATTGACTTTATTCTCAGTGCAATGTTAACTCTAGCGATGCGCATCACTCGTGCTTGATGTTCAAATTTATTCGTCTGTCTGGTTGATAAAATTATTTATATTAATGCTTATTTTCAGTATCAAAGATGAAGAATAAAATATAATTGATTTGGTAACATACAGTTGTCATACTTTGGGGTAAGTACTTTATTTTGCTATCCTCTGTGGGTCACATATTTTATCCCTATCATTCGGGTTATTGCGGAAACAACGTGATGTACTCTTAATCATTGTTATAATTTCATCGCTGATAATTACATAAGAAATTAAAATATATAAATATTTTTACTACATATACTACTATATTTTTACTACACTTAGATCCATCTGTATATATAAAATGATAAATGCTGTAACTATGCCTGTGCTGAGCAAAAATTTGTCTGCACATGATGTCATTAGTGGTTGTTTTTCCGTAATTGTCGAAGATATCAAGACGCTGGATTTGTGCATTTTCCCAAGGTGGGATTTCAAAATGCCGTACTGCTTGTGGGGACATATCAGACAAGGAAAATTCCTCAATGAATGGACGAACCCTGATAGGAAAAAAAGGCACACAAGATGGACGTGCTTCAAACAAAAGTCACAGCTATCATCAAGTAAACACAGTTTATAAGGATAGTCCGGTTGAGACAATATATTAAAATACTGTAAAAGAGACAACTCCTCACGCCTCAAACGGATTGATGGCTCGTGACAGTCAACATAAAGGCTCTGCACAGGAGATGTCCTGAAGGCTTCAGAACAAATCAGCAGACACTGATGATGAACAGGATCTAGTTTAACAGCACTGAAGACCGAGCGGATCCGAAACAGATGAGCCGTAGACTAATCTAGAGCGAACAAGAGCTCTGTAAATGCGAAGCAGGGAGCAACGCTCTGCATCCCAGGAGGTGTTCCCCAATACTTTTAAATATTTAGTGTTTTTAAACACTCCTTTCTCAGGTTTGAAACATGAGAAAGGAAACTCAATTTCTGGTCGAACGTCACTCCTAAAATTTTTACTTCGGGCGCAACTGGAATCACAGACCCATTGAAGTATTATTCAAGCTCAGGATGGAGACGTCGCTTTCTACAAAAGTGCACGCACAACGTTTTTTATTTGAAAAAAGTAAATCCCTGTTTGTCTGACTATTCCTGGATTTTATTCAGCCATTTGCATTTGCTCTCTATGTATCTCATGTCTGTCCCTCGACAGCTAATTTGTAAATCATCTACATATAGTGATCCCAAGATGGTGGGAGGAAGTTCTTTTAATACAGAATTTATTTTTAAAATGAACAGGGTTACACTTAGCACACAGCCTTGAGGCACACTCTCTTCCCGTTAAAAAACATCTGACAAAACAGAGCCAATCCTTACTTGAAAAGTCCTAGTATTCAAGAAATTCTGAATGAAAATTCGTAGGTTGCCGCGCAAGCCACTCTCGTGAAGATCCCGAAGTATACCGTACCTCCATGCCTTATCATATGCTTCTCAATATCAAAGAATACCGAGGCAAGGTGACTTCTTACAAAAGCTTTTCGAATGGATGTCTCTAAGACCAGCATATTATCTACAGTAGTTCTGCCCTTTCGAAAACCACTTTGATTAGGCGATATAATATTATTCTTCTCCAAGAAGTAGACTAAGCGTCTGTTTACCATTTTTTCAAACAGCTTGCATAGGCAACTCGTATGGGCAACTGGCCGATAGTTGGAGGGATTCCTTGGATCTTTCTCTGGCTTAGCAATAGGAATTACAATAGGTCTCCTCCATTCAATGGGAAAAATACGCTTCTTCCGCACTCTATTATAATGCGTCAGAAGGGCATTCAGTGACTTTCAGGATTTATAGGACAGATGTTTTAGCATTTCATAATACACACCATCCAGACCCGGACAAGAACTATGTGTCTGCAACAAAGCTCTCATTAATTCCAGCATTGCAGTCTCTATTGTAAGGCTCAGACTTGGAAGAGTTGGATGCGATGGGATTTATTTCAGAGTGGTGCTTGATAGTGAGAAATGCAGGTGGCTAGTTTCTGCTGGAAGAAACGGCAGCAAATGTCTCACCAATAGTATTTGCAATTTCTTCTATGGAGCTAATCACTCGGCCATCTTTTTCCAAAAAGAAAAGTGAGTGGTTTTTATATATTCCGCATGCTTTTCGAAATCTTTCCCAACCCCGCTTCCTAGGCGTAGAGGTGGTGGTGGTGGTGGTAGTAGTTTTATGGCGCAAAGCTCAATAGGCCATATGCGCCAAACACAGGATTCTTTTTTTAACATACAAACTAAAGGAACAAAAAATATAAAGACAACAGCACACTTTTAAAATCGAGGCAAGTAAAAAGATATTTAAATGATGGGATGAAAATGCTGATTATAACTTCGATAATGAGAGATGCAGTATAGATATAAAATCCTAAAACATCTGATTAATCAAAATTCCAACATAAAATCTCAGGACAAAAATCAAATTAAATAATAGAAACCTGTTTCCTTGAGGTAGTGAAACAAATTATTATTGACCTCTCTTCCGATTAAACGGTCGAGAGGCAGGTCGCAGCTATTAAAATACTTCTCACGAAGATTATTAAAATATGAACATTCAATTAAAATGTGATAAACTGAAAGACAAACATTACAAGTTGCGCAGATAGGCTCGTTCTCAGCTTTCAGAAGGTAGTTATGTGTCACTCTACTGTGACCAATTCTAAGGCGAGTCAAAAGAACTTCCTCCCTGCGATTGCTAGTAGTATCCCAATGCTCTATTTTAGGCTTCACCCTTCTCAACTTGTTATGAAGTTGAAGGTCCCAAAGTTGCTGCCATTTCTTTCGGATCTTCTCTTTTATGACACAACAGATATCTTTAAAAGTGATGAGGCGGTCGGACATTTCAACAGCAGATTTCGCTGCGATGTCCGCCAGCTCATTGCCCTTTATTCCTGTATGTCCGGGGACCCAGCAGTACAGAAGTTCAAATCCACATGTCAATTTAATATTCAACTTGAGAACATCCACTATCACAGGATTCTCAGTGCTAGAAAAGGATTCTAAAGCTTTCAATGCACTGTAGAAGTCCCTATATACAATGAATTTTCGATGGTGCAGCGTTGAGATGTACAAAAGCGCATAATATATGGCAGTCAGTTCGGAGGTTGACAGAGGAAGCGTCGTGTAAACGTCTGCGTTCCATGTGGTCACCAATTATATATTACATGCCAACATGGCAAGCTGACTTAGAGCCATCCGTATATATGGGAACATAACTCCTGTAACACTGCCTGTGATCAGCAAAAATTTGTCTGTAGATGCTCTCATCAGTAGTTGTTTTTCCGTAATTGTGGAAAATGTCAAGAAGGTGGATTTGTGCATTTTCCCAAGATGCAATTTCAAAATGCTGTACTGCCTGTGGGGAAATATCAAACAGGGAGAATTCTTCAATGAGGGGACGGACTCTAACAGGAAAAGAAGGCACACAGGATGGACGTGCCTCAAATAAAAGGTCACAGCTATTTTCACATATACACAAGTTATAAGGATGGTCAGGTTGAGATAAAATATTAAAATAGCGTAAAAGAGACAACTCCTCACGCCTCAAACGGAGTGGTGGCTCGTGACGGTCAACATAAAGGCTCTGCCCAGGAGATATCCTGAAGGCTCCAGAACAAATCCGCAGAGCCTGATGATGAACAGGATCTAGTTTTAACAACACTGAAGACCGGGCAGATCCGTAAACAACTGAGCCGTACAACATTCCAGCATGTCCAGGAACCCAGCAGTACAGGATTTCATATCCTCGTATCATTAAATTTCTATGAATTTTGAGAACATCCACTACCACAGGATTCTGAGCGTTGGGAAAAGCTTCCAAGGATTTAAGAGCACTATACGAGTCTGTGTAAACTATGAACTTTTTGTGGCAGAGCTTTGAGATGTACAAAAGAGCATAATATATTGCAGTTAGTTCAGATGTTAGGACAGAGAAAGCATGGTGCAGGCATCTGCCCTCTATGTAATTTTCAAATACAAAAGCCATCCCGACATGATCATTTGTCTTTGATCCATCTGTGTATATCGGATAATAACTGCTATATTTGTGCCTGTGCTCAGCGAAAATTTGTCTGTAAACGATCTCGTTAGTGCTCGCCTTTACGTGATGTTTAAAAACATCAAGAAGCTGGATCCGTGAATTTTCCCAAGGTGGAATTTCAAAATTCTGTACTGCTTGGGGGTGCATATCAGAATGGGAGAGTTCCTCAATGACAGGGCGAACTCTTAAAGGGAAAGTAGGAACACAGGATGGACGTGTTTCAAATAATGTGTTACACTCATTATCAAGTAAGCACAGCTTATTGGGATGTTCAGGTTGTGATAGAGTATTAAAATATTGCAAAAGGGACAATTGCTCACGCCTCAGATAAAGTGATGGTTCGTTACAGTCAACATATAGGCTCTGCACAGGAGAAGTCCTGAAAGCTCCTGAACAAATCCGCAGACCTTGATGGTGAACAGGATCCAGTTTTAACAAAACAGATGACCGAGCGGATCCATAAACAACTGAGCCATAGTCCAGTTTAGAGCGGATAAGCGCTCTGTAAATACGAAGCATGGAGCAACACTCTGCACCCCAGGAGGTGTTCGCCAACACTTTTAAAATATTTAGTGTTTTTAGACACTTCTTTCTCAGGTTTAAAACATGAGAAAGGAAAGTCAATTTTCGGTCGAACGTCACTCCTAAAAATTTTACTTCAGGCGCAACTGGAATAATTGTACCATTCAAGTATAACTCAGGTTCAGGATGGAGACCTCGATTCCTACAAAAGTGCACGCAGACAGTTTTCTGTTTCGAAAATGTAAATCCCTGTTTGTCTGACCATTCTTGGATCTTATTCAGAGCCATCTGCAGTTGCCTCTCTACATATCTCATGTCTGCTCCTCGACAGCTAATCTGCAGATCATCAACATATAGAGATCCCAAGATGGTGGGAGGAAGTTCTTTTAGTACAGAATTTATTTTTAAACTAAACAGGGTTACACTGAGCACACAGCCTTGAGGCACACCCTCTTCCTGTTCAAAAACATCCGAAAAAACAGAGCCAATTCTTACTTGAAAAGTTCTAGTGTTCAAGAAATTTTGAATGAAAATTGGTAGGTTGCCGCGCAAGCCACTCTCGTGGAGATCCCGGAGTATACCGTATCTCCATGCCTTATCATAAGCTTTTTCAATGTCGAAGAATATCGAGACAAGGTGGCTTCTTCTTACAAATGCTTTTCGAATAGATGTCTCTAAGAGGAGCATGTTATCTACAGTTGTTCTTCCCTTTCGAAAACCACTCTGATAAGGCGATATAATATCATTCTTTTCCAAGAAGTAGACTAGGCGGCTGTTTACCATCTTTTCAAACTGTTTGCAGAGGCAACTCGTAAGGGCAATTGGCCGATAGTTGGAGGGATTCCTTGGATCTTTCCCTGGCTTAGGAATAGGAATGACAACAGCTCTCCTCCATGCACTGGGAAAGGCAGGCTCCTTCCACACCCTATTGTAAAGAGTGAGAAGGGCATTCAGTGACTTACAGGACAGATGCTTTAGCATTTCATAATTCACTCCATCAAGACCCGGAGAAGACCTATGTGTCTGCAATAAAGCACTCCTTAATTCAAGCATAGTAAAGTCTCTATTGTAAGGCTCAGATTTGGAAGAGTTGAATGCGATGGGATTTATTTCAGAGTGCTGCTTCATAGAAAGAAATGCAGGTGTATAGCTTCTGCTGGAAGAAACGGAAGCAAATGTCTCACCAATAGTATTCGCAATTTCTTCTATGGAGCTAATCACTCGGCCATCTTTTTCCAAAAAGGAAAGTGAGTGGTCTTTATATATGCCGCATGCTTTTTGAACTCTTTCCCAAACCCGCTTCCTAGGCGTGGAGGATGTTATTGACGACACATATGAAATCCAGGAATCCCTCTGGCTCTGCCTTCTTACTTTTCGTGCATTTGCTTTGGCTCTTTTAAAGGCTATGAGGTTTCGCAGAGTAGGATATCTACGAAAAATACCCCATGCTTTTTTCTGTTTTTTCAGTGCTTCATGACAGTCGCGATTCCACCATGGTTTTGAATATTTTAGTAGTTTTCCTGATGTTCTAGGAATCGAAAGCATAGCTGCCTGAATAATAGTATTAGTAACAGCTTCAACAGCGTCATCGATATGCCCATCTTCTACCATTTCATCTGTGAGCTCTGCAATGGAAGAGAAGAGTTCCCAGTCTGCCCTGTCCAGTATGAATCGAGGGGATCTCGACATGGGGTTTGCTCCTCTTCGTGCAAGAGACACAAGAATGGGATAATGATCACTGTTGTAAAGATCTTTACCCACATTAAAAGTGCAAAAAGGCAACAGAGATGGTGAACAGATGGCAAGGTCGAGAGCATGGAATGTTTTTGAAGGCTCATGGAAGTAAGTATCTTGCCCATTATTGAGGAGACAAAGGCTATGATCTTCGATCATCTGCTCAATTTGTCTTCCTCGGCAATTAGTATCCTTACTACCCCAGAGCGGACTATGGCCGTTAAAATCTCCTATTATGATGAAAGGCTCAGGCAGCTGCTCTAAAAGACCATTTAAATCTTGCTGATCAATATGCTCATTTGGAGGCAAATACAGAGAAACGACTGTAACAACAAAATCAAAATTTGTTTGAGTAGCGACAACTTGGAGGGATGTCGTCAAAGAAAGCACATTTGAGGGATAATCCAGTGAGGTGAGGAGACCTACACCTCCACTGGCACGCTCACCTGCAAGGTTATCTTTCCTGACGAAGGAAAACCTCCGAAGTTTTGCCTGTTGTTCTGGTTTTAGATTTGTTTCCTGTACTGCGAAGCATACAGGATGATAAGCATTAATTATGGCTTTGATGTCGAGCAAATTTCGGTGGAAACCGCGACAGTTCCATGAGACGAGGGTGGCCATTATGTCTGGTTTTTGTTCTTTCTGTGCTCTTGTTTGGTTTTTCGTGGAAGTAGATGCCTGGGAAATTCTAGACCCTCCTCTACTTCCATAGTGTCTGAATCCGCAGATTCAGAAATCATTTCGTCAAAAGAGCTATTGCTGGGACTTCTATTTTTATTAATTATTTTGTGACTTTCAATTTTAGGTTTACTTTGAATGACTGTTTCTTTTTTTTGTATTAAATGAGTTGCATTTTCCGTTTTCTTGGTGGATGTGGTTGGTTGGATTTTATTTGGTTTAGTCTGCGTGCCTATTGATGTTTGGGTGGCAATGCTACGTGTTGTTTTAACTGCACTGGCATAAGATTTGTTTGATTGGAGCTGTGTGCTTTGAACTAGTTTTCTGGCTTCAGCATACGAGATGTTCCTGGTAACTTTAAGAGTCTGTACTTCTTTTTCGGATTTCCATTTTGGGCAGAGGCGTGAAAATGCTGGGTGCTGACCCTTGCAATTTATACACGAAGGCGCAGCGGTACAATTTTCCGAATCGTGGCCAATCTGTGAGCATCGGGCGCATGTGAGGCTGCCACGACAAGACGTCTTAGAATGGCCGAAACGCTGGCATTGGAAGCATCGCATAGGGTTGGGAATATAAGGTCTTACAGGACAATTTAAATATCCGGCCTTAATATTCTTAGGCAGATCAGGCGTGTTGAAGGTAAGGATCACGTGTTTCGTATCGATCAACTTACCTTCCTTACGCATCTTGATCCGCCTAGCACCGCAGACATTTTGGTCGGATAGCTCGGAAGCGATCTCTTCTTCAGGAACGTACAGAAGGTCGAATTCCGATATTACGCCACGACAATAATTCAGTGTCTTATGTGCTGTTACAGTGACATTCGCTTGCCCAAGTTTAGTAATCTGAAGTAAAGAAGCAGACTGGGTGGCTGAGTTTGTATCAATAAGCAAGTCTCCGGAGCGGAGACGCTTTATGTTTCTCGGCTCACCAATACAAGACTGGATGTATTTATTTATTACGAAAGGAGACATCTTATGCATTTCGCCAGAAGGACTAGAGATGACTAGGAAACGGGGACTATTGTGATGATTTTTTTTATTTGCATCTGTCCGTAATTTTTTTGCAGAATTTTCAGAACTAGGTTGAGTGACTGGTTTAGTAGTAGACTTTTCAGAACTAGGTTGAATGATTGGTTTATTAGTAGGTGGTTCAGAGCTAGGTTGAGTGACTGGTTTAGTAGTAGACGTTTCAGAACTAGGTTGAGAGACTGGAGTGACTTCGAAGTCTTTGATCAGAAAAATTTGGGAATTAGCCATATTGAAATAAGAAAAGATTCGGGTCCGACGGCCCCGCCCACCACGGAGCCCAACAAGGGAACACAGATTCCTGTGTTAGGGCTAGCCGGACCTATACGCAAACTGAAGCCCCACAGTCGGCTTTCCCGAAAGCAGGAACTCCCGAGAGCTTGACCCCAAGCCACTGACACAAGGACTAGTGACCAGCCGATTGACACCCGTGAGGACAACTAAGGTGCCTCCCGTTTAGCTGAAGCAGAGGCCAAAGCAGTGTGTTGGGGACAGTACCTCGCCCCTCAACTACCAGGACCCTCCTTTCCAGCGACACGGGTCTCCACGCACGGCAAACACGTGGGCAGTTTTCTCGCCATTTGAAAATTGGACGCAAGGGTTGTTCCAGTTTCTCGTGACGAGCCCCAAACTCCGTAGAGAGAAACCACAAGGGAGAAGGGAAGGGGAAAAGTTCCAGCAAAGAGGAGAGGAGACGGAAAAGAGGATAGATCACTGGGGCTCCAGGATCGTGACACCCGTCTCACCAAGAAGATGATCCCCTGAAGGGCTAGGGTACCTCGGGATTGCCACACCCGTACTCACAAAAGTGAGCCCCTGAGGGCAGAGATCACTAGGAAACGGGGACTATTGTGATGACTTTTTTTATTTGCATCTGTCCGTAATTTTTTTGCAGAATTTTCAGAACTAGGTTGAGTGACAGGTTGAGTGACTGGTTTAGTAGTAGACGTTTCAGAGCTAGGTTGAATGATTGGTTTATTAGTAGATGGTTCAGAGCTAGGTTGAGTGAGTGAGTGAGTGAGTGAGTGATTATGGCGCAAAAACCAGAGATGATTATGACGCGCCAAACACAAGATGGGATGATTACAATTGAAGTCATTAAAATTAAATGAATAAAAACAAGTAGATAAATGTACCAAATCCACAGGATGAAGTCATATAAAAACAAGTTAAAAGCACATATTAAAATTCAAGACACAGTCTTCAAAACAAATTACATTAGGTAATAAAAGCCAATCTCTTTTAAATAGTAAAATAAATTACAATTGACCTCTCTTCCGATTAAACGGTCGAGAGGTAAGTCACAGCTATTAAAATATTTCTGGCGAAGATTATTAAAACATGGACACTCAATTAAAATATGATGAACAGATAAACAAACATTACAATTAAAACAAACAGGCTCATTTTCAGCTTTGAGAAGATAGTTATGTGTGACTCTAGTGTGACCAATTCTGAGGCGAGTCAAAAGAACGTCCTCCTTACGATTTCCAGAAAAATCCCAATGCTCAATTCTAGGCTTGACGTTTTTCAACTTGTTGTGATGCTGAACATCCCAAATTTGCTGCCATTTTTTTCGGACCTTTCCTCTGATGACACTGCAGATATCTCTAAAAGGGATAAGGCGACTGGACAGTTCAACAGCAGATTTGGCTGCGATATCTGCAAGCTCATTTCCCTTTATTCCAGCATGTCCAGGAACCCAGCAGTACAGGACTTCATAACCTCGAATCGTTAAATTTATATGAATTTTTAGAACATCCACAACCACAGGATTCTGATTGTTGGGAAAAGCTTCCAAGGATTTAAGAGCACTATACGAGTCTGTATAAACTATGAACTTTCTATGGCAGAGCTTTGATATGTACAAAAGACCATAATATATTGCAGTTAGTTCAGATGTTATGACTGAGCAAGCATGATGCAGGCATTTGCCCTCAATGTAATCTTCAAATACAAAAGCCGTCCCGACATGATCATTTGACTTCGATCCATCTGTGTATATCGGATAATAACTGCTATATTTCTGCCTGTGCTCAGCAAAGAATTGTCTGTAAACGATCTCGTTAGTGCTTGCCTTCACGTGATGTTTGAAAACATCGAGCAGCTGAATACGTGAATTTTCCCAAGGTGGGATTTCAAAGTTCTGTACTGCTTGGGGGGGGCATATCAGAGAGGGAATGTTCCTCAATGATAGGGCGAAGTCTTAAAGGAAAGATAGGAATACAGGATGGACGTGTTTCAAATAATATATTACACTCATTATCAAGTAAGCATAGCTTATTGGGATGTTCAGGTTGTGATAGAATATTAAAATATTGCAAAAGGGACAATTGCTCACGCCTCAGATAAAGTGATGGTTCGTTAGAGTCAACATACAGGCTCTGGACAGGAGAAGTCCTGAAAGCTCCTGAACAAATCCGCAGAGCTTGATTGTGAACAGGATCGAGTTTTAACAAAACTGATGACCGAGCGGATCCATAAACAACTGAGACATAGTCCAGTCTAGAGCGAACAAGGGCTCTGTAAATGCGAAGCATGGAGCAACGCTCTGCACCCCAGGAGGTGTTCGCCAACACTTTTAAAATATTTAGTGTTTTTAGACACTTCTTTCTCAGGTTTAAAACATGAGAAAGGAAAGTCAATTTTCGGTCGAACGTCACTCCTAAAAATTTTACTTCGGGCGTAACTGGAATAATTGTACCATTCAAATATAACTCAGGTTCAGGATGGAGACCACGCTTCCTACAAAAGTGAACACACACAGTTTTCTGTTTCGAAAATGTAAATCCCTGTTTGTCTGACCATTCTTGGATCTTATTCAGAGCCATCTGCAGTTGCCGCTCTACATATCTCATGTCTGCTCCTCGACAGCTAATCTGCAGATCATCAACATATAGAGATCCCAAGATGGTGGGAGGAAGTTCTTTTAATACAGAGTTTATTTTTAAACTAAACAGGGTTACACTAAGCACACAGCCTTGAGGCACACCCTCTTCCTGTTGAAAAACATCCGAAAAAACAAAGCCAATCCTTACTTGAAAAGTTCTAGCGTTCAAGAAATTCTGTATGAAAATTGGTAGGTTGCCGCGCAAGCCACTCTCGTGAAGATCCCGGAGTATACCGTATCTCCATGCCTTATCATAAGCTTTCTCAATGTCGAAGAATATTGAGACAAGGTGACTTCTTCTGACAAAGGCTTTTCGAATAGATGTCTCTAATAGAAGCATATTGTCTACGGTCGTTCTCCCCTTTCGAAAACCGCTCTGATAAGGCGATATAATATTATTCTTTTCCAAGAAGTAGACTAGGCGGCTGTTTACCATCTTTTCAAACAGCTTGCAAACACAACTGGTAAGGGCAATTGGCCGATAGTTCGAGGGATTCCTCGGGTCTTTCCCTGGCTTCGCAATAGGAATGACAATAGCTCTCCTCCATGCACTGGGAAATGTACGCTCCTTCCACACTCTATTGTAAAGTGTGAGAAGGGCACTCAGTGACTTATAGGACAGATGCTTTAGCATTTCATAATACACGCCATCCAGACCCGGACAAGACCTATGTGTCTGCAACAAAGCTCTCTTTAGTTCAACCATAGTAAAGTCTCTATTGTACGGCTCAAAGTTGGAAGAGTTGAAAGCGATGGGATTTTTTTCAGAGCGTTGCTTGATAGAAAGAAATGCAGGTGAGTAATTTCGGCTGGAAGAAACGGCAGCAAATGTCTCACCAATTGTATTTGCAATTTCTTCTATGGAGCTAATCACTCGGCCATCTTTTTCCAGAAAGGAAAGTGAGTGGTCTTTATACATTCCGCATGCTTTTCGAACTCTTTCCCAAACCCGCTTACTAGGCGTAGAGGATGTTATTGAGAACACATATGAAATCCAGGAATCCCTCTGGCTCTGCCTTCTTACTTTCCGTGCATTTGCTCTGGCTCTTTTAAAAGCTATGAGGTTTCGCAGAGTAGGATATCTACGAAAAATACCCCATGCTTTTTTCTGTTTTTTCAGTGCTTCATGACAGTCGCGATTCCACCACGGTTTCGAATATTTTAGTAGTTTTCCTGATGTTCTAGGAATGGAGAGCATAGCTGCCTGAATAATAGTATTAGTAACAGCTTCAACAGCGTCATCGATATGCACACCTTCTACCATTTGATGTGTGAGCTCTGCAATGGAAGAGAAGAGTTCCCAGTCTGCCCTGTCCAGGATAAAACGAGGGAGTCTCGTCATGGGATTTGCTTCTCTTCGTGCAAGAGACACAAAAATAGGATAATGATCGCTGTTGTACAGGTCATTTCCGACACTAAAAGTGCAAAATGGCAACAGAGATGGTGAACAGATGGCAAGGTCGAGAGCATGGAATGTCTTTGTAGGCTCATGGAAGTAAGTATCCTGCCCATTATTCAGGAGACAAAGGCTATGATCTTCGATCATCTGCTCAATTTGTCTCCCTCGGCAATTTGTATCTTTACTACCCCAGAGCAGACTATGGCCGTTAAAATCTCCTATTATGATGAAAGGCTCAGGCAGCTGCTCTAAAAGACCATTTAAATCTTGCTGATCAATATGCTCATTTGGAGGCAAATACAGAGAAACGACTGTAACAACAATATCAAAATTTGTTTGAGTAGCGACAACTTGGAGGGGTGTCGTCAAAGAAAGCACATTTGAGGGATAATCCAGTGAGGTGAGGAGACCTACACCTCCACTGGCACGTTCACCTGCAATGTTATCTTTCCTGACGAAAGAAAACCTCCGAAGTTTTGCCTGTTGTTCTGGTTTTAGATTTGTTTCCTGTATTGCGAAGCATACAGGATGATAAGCATTGATTATGGCTTTGATGTCGAGCAAATTTCGGTGGAAACCGCGACAGTTCCATGAGACGAGGGTGGCCATTATGATTGATGTTTGTTGTTCCTGTGTTCCTTTTTAGTTTTGCGCGGAAGCAGATGATCGGGAACTTCTAGACCGTCTTCCACTTCCATACTGTCTGAATCTGCAGATTCAGAAATAATTTTATTTGCAGAACTATTGCTGGGACTTCTATTTTTGGTTTCTATTATTGGAGGCACAGTTTTGGGTTTGCTCGGGATTGCTATTTCTTTATTTTGTATGGTATGTGTTGGATTTTCTTTGTTCTTGCTTGCAGGCTGCTGGTTTTTATTTGGTGGAGTCTGTGTACTTATGGAAGTTTGGGTGGCTATTGTGCGGGTTGATTTCACGGCATTGGCATATGATTTGTTCGATATAGGCTGTGTGCTTTGAACTTGGCTTCTGGCTTCGGAATACGAAATGTTCCTGGTAACTTTTATGGTCTGCACATCCTTTTCTAATTTCCATTTCGGACAGGAACGAGAAAATGCTGGATGGTTGCCCTTGCAATTTATACACAGTGCTGCAGCGGTGCATTTTTCGCTATCGTGGCCAACCGACGAGCATCGAGCGCACGTCAGAATCCCACGACAGGACATCTTGGAATGGCCAAAACGCTGGCACTGGAAACATCGCATAGGGTTTGGAATGTATGGACGTACAGGACAATTGAGGTATCCAGCCTTAATATTCTTAGGCAGATCAGGCGATTTGAAGGTCAGGATCACGTGTTTGGTGTCAATCAACTGACCTTCCTTACGCATCTTGATCCGCCTAGCGCCACAGACATTTTGGTCAGCTAACTCGGAAACGAACTCTTCTTCTGAAACATACAGAAGGTCGATTTCCGAGATAACACCTCTACAAAAATTCAGAGTTTTATGCGCTGACACAGTTATAGCTACATTTCCAAGTTTGGTTTGTGACAAAAGGGAAGCAGATTGTGTTGGCGAAACAGTATCTATAAGCAGGTCTCCAGAACGGAGACGCTTAATATTCTTTGGCTGACCTATGCATGAGTTAATGTATTTGCTTACTAGAAAAGGAGACATCTTTTGCAGTTCACCAGAAGGACAAGAGACAACTAGGAAGCGCGGATTTTCAGTAGTTTCCTTTGCATTTACATCAGTACGGGTTTTCTTACTAATAGGTTTCTCAATTATTTCTATATCTTGTTTAATTTCGTTTGGGTCAGGTTTTTTTAGTATGAAAATTGAAGCCATGTTTAAAAGAGAAAAAATTCGGGTCCGACGGCCCCGCCCACCACCGAGCCCTACAAGGGAACACAGATTCCTGTGTTAGGGCTAGCCGGACCTATACGCAAACTGAAGCCCCACAGTCGGCTTTCCCGAAAGCAGGTACTCCCGACAGCTTGACCCCAAGCCACTGACACAAGGACTAGTGACCAGCCGATTGACACCCGTGAGGACGACTAAGGTGCCTCCCGTTTAGCTGAAGCAGAGGCCAAAGTAGTGTGTTGGGGACAGTACCTCGCCCCTCAACTACCAGGACCCTCCTTTCCAGCGACACGGGTCTCCACGCACGGCAAACACGTGGGCAGTTTTCTCGCCACTCGAAGACTAGAGACAAGGGCTGTTCCAGTCTCTCGTGACGAGCCCCAAACTCCGTAGAGAGAAACCACGAGGGAGAAGAGAAGGGAAAAAGTTCCAGCAAAGAGGAGAGGAGACGGAAAAGAGGATAGATCACTGGGGCTCCAGGATCGTGACACCCGTCTCATCAAGAAGATGATCCCCTGAAGGGCTAGGGTACCTCGGGATTGCCACACCCGTACTCACAGAAGTGAGCCCCCTGAGGGGTCAGAAATAGGTTGAATGACTGGTTTAACAGTAGATGTTTCAGAACTAGGTTGAGTGGCTGGTTTAGGAGTAGAAGTTTCAGAACTAGGTTGAGTGACAGGAGTGATTTGAGTGACTGGAGTTACCTCGAAATCTTTTATTAAGTAGATATGAGAAGCCATAGTGAAAGAATAAAGATTCGGGTCCGACGGCCCCGCCCACCACGGAGCCCTACAAGGGAACACAGATTCCTGTGTTAGGGCTAGCCGGACCTATACGGAAAGTCACCCCACAGTCGGCTTTCCCGAAAGCAGGTACTCCCGAGAGCTTGACCCCAAGCCACTGACACAAGGACTAGTGACCAGCCGATTGACACCCGTGAGGACGACTAAGGTGCCTCCCGTTTAGCTGAAGCAGAGGCCAAAGCAGTGTGTTGGGGACAGTACTGCGCCCCTCAACTACCAGGACCCTCCTTTCCAGCGACACGGGTCTCCACGCACGGCAAACACGTGGGCAGTTTTCTCGCCACTCGAAAACTAGAAACAAGGTCTGTTCCAGCCTCTCGTGAGGAGCCCCAAACTCCGTAGAGAGAAACCACAAGGGAGAAGGGAAGGGAAAAAGTTCCAGACAAGAGGAGAGGAGACGGAAAAGAGGATAGATCACTGGGGCTCCAGGATCGTGACACCCGTCTCATCAAGAAGATGATCACCTGAAGGGCTAGGGTACCTCGCGATTGCCACACCCGTACTCACAAAAGTGAGCCCCTGAGGGCCCTAGGCGTAGAGGATGTTATTGACGACACATATGAAATCCAAGAATTCCTTTGGCTCTGCCTCCTTATTCTTCGTGCATTTGCTTTGGCTCTTTTAAATGCGATGAGGTTTCGCAGAGTTGGATATCTACGAAAAATACCCCATGCTTTTTTCTGTTTTTTCAGTGATTCATGACAGTCGCGATTCCACCATGGTTTCGAATATTTTAGTATTTTTCCTGATCTTCTAGGAATCGAAAGCATAGCTGCCTAAATAATAGTATTAGTAACAGCTTCAACAGCGTCATCGATATGCACATCTTCTACCATTTCCTGTGTGAGCTCTGCGGAGGAGGAGAAAAGTTCCCAATCTGCCCTGTCCAGTATAAACCGAGGGAGTCTCGACATGGGGTTTGCTCCTCTTCGTGCAAGAGATACTAAAATGGGATAATGATCGATGTTGTACAGGTCATTTCTGACACTAAAAGTGCAAAATGGCAACAGAGATGGTGACCAGATGGCAAGGTCGAGAGCGTGGAATGTCCTTGAAGGCTCATGGAAGTACGTATCCTGCCCTAAATAATTTAGGAGACAAAGGCTATGATCTTCGATCATCTGCTCAATTTGTCTTCCTCGGCAATTTGTATCCTTACTACCCCAGAGTGGAATATGGCCGTTAAAATCTCCTATTATTAGAAAAGGTCCAAGCAGCTGCTCTATTAGATTATTTAAATCTTGCTGATAAATGTGCTCATTTAAAGGCAAATACAAAGAAACAAATGAAACAACAATATTAAGATTTATTTTAGTAGCGACAACTTGGAGGGATGTCGTCAAAGAAAGTACATTTGAGAGATAATCCAGTGAGGCGAGGAGACCTACACCTCCACTGGCACGCTCACCTGCAAGGTTATCCTTTCTGACGATAGAAAACCTCCGAAGTTTTGCATGTTGTACTGGTTTCAGATTTGTTTCGTGTGTTATGTATTAATCGTTATATTTTTTTTAAGCTTAAGTTGTTTTGCTTATTTCAGTTTTGATTTGTAATTGAAGTTCAAATTTTTTTGTTGTTTAAAGTGGGTTGTAAGTTTAAATTGTAACTTTTGTAAACTTTAAGTTTTTGGTTAGGTTGCTTTTAAAAGTTCTGAGTTGCAGTTGTTTAATTTTAATTTGAGTTTAGGGACTTAAGATTTTTGTTTTGTTCTAGTTGTTTTGACCCTTAAGGTTGTTTAACTTTTAACGTTATTTTTTTTTTATTTTAAAAGTTTGCTGTTGCACCTTTGTGTGTTAATTTTTTTTTCTTAACTCTGAGTAATTTAATTGGTATCCCTCTTTCTCTTAACGTTAAACAAATACATAGATTCTGACTGGCGGTAGAAGAAAAATAATTTGATTCTATTTGTATTTCTTTTGGATAAATTGTGTTTAGTCTCAATTGGTGGCTGAGGAAACAACTATTACAGTGCTGACATTTTTATTATGTATTAGAATGTTGTGTAATAAGAAACTTCATTTTTTTATATTTACCAAAGTCATTTTGTATTTTAGTTCAGAGATTTTTACCCCTTGCACTCTTTCCTTCAGCGGAAATTTTTATCAGGAATTGTACTGCACCCCAAAATTCCTTTCGGTTAAGCGTTCCACCATGTGTGGGGGGCGAAAGTGTTTGATAGTTTTACCATGTGGTTTTCACGAAAAGAGGACCCTGTTTTGCTGGACAAGGCTAGCAGGGTGATGTTCTACAGCAAACTTATGGTGGGGGAAAATATACGTTGAGAAGATCTGCATTATCGACTGGGACCCTGGAGCGAGGCTAGTTTCTTTCCCCCTGTTTCCGCCTGCAATTGTGATGACACATTGGTGTGGCCTTGGAAGTTGAACGATGGAATGGATGGAATGGCGAGAAACGGCTCCTTTTGGTAGTCGGGAAACCCTTTCCCGTGAAGATCCAGAGTTTGGGTTGCCTTTTTTTGGCTTCCTGCTAGTCACCATCTACGCCAAGTTTTCAAAAAACGCGCCAGCTACTAAAACGGCTGCGCAGTGTTTTTCGGGAGGCTTCAGGAGACCAGCAGAGACGGAGACGACAGAAGAGAGACGGAGAGGAGGAATAGATCGACGCTGACATTTTTTCCTGAGGCTTGAGGCAGCTGCAGCGATTAGAGTGAGTGAGTGAGTGAGTGATTATGGCGCAAAACCAGAGATGATTATGACGCGCCAAACAAAAGATGAGATGATTACAATTGATGACATTAAAATTCAATAAATAAAAACAAGTAGATAAATGTACCAAATCCAGAGGATGAAGTCATATAAACACAAGTTAAAAGCACACATTAAAATTCAAGAGACAGTCTTCAAAACAAATTACATTTGGTAATAAAAGCCAATATCTTTTAAATAATAAAATAAATTAGAATTGACCTCTCTTCCGATTAAACGGTCGAGAGGTAAGTCACAGCTATTAAAATATTTCTGGCGAAGACTATTAAAACATGGACACTCAATTAAAATATGACGAACAGATAAACAAACATTACAGTTAAAACAAACAGGCTCATTTTCAGCTTTTAAAAGGTAGTTATGTGTCACTCTAGTGTGACCAATTCTGAGGCGAGTCAAAAGAACTTCCTCCTTACGATTTTTGGTTAATTCCCAGTGCTCAATTCTAGGTTTTACATGTCTTAATTTATTTTGAAGCTGAACATCCCAAAGTTGTTGCCATTTTTTTCGGATCTTTTGTTTGACAACACAACAAATGTCTGCAAAAGGGATGAGACGACTGGACAGTTCAACAGCACATTTTGCTGTGATATCTGCCAGCTCATTCCCTTTTATTCCCACATGCCCGGGAACCCAGCAGTACAGGATATCATACCCACGATTCATTAAGTTTATATGTATTTTGAGAATATCCACTATTACTGGATTTTGAGTATTAGGAAAAGCTTCTATTGATTTAAGAGCACTATACGAATCTGTATAAATTATAAACTTTTTGTAGCAGAGCCTTGAGATGTATAAAAGACTATAATATATCGCAGTTAATTCGGATGTTAAGACAGAGAAAGCATTGTGCAAGCGTCTGCCCTCCATGTGGTCTTTAATTACATATGCCATCCCCACATGATCTTTTGACTTGGACCCATCTGTATAAACTGGAAGATAACTGCTATATTTCTTCCTGTGCTCAGCGAAGAGTTGTCTGTAAATAATCTCGTTAGTGCTTGCCTTCACATGATACTTAAAAACATCAAGAAGGTGAATCCGTGCATTTTCCCAAGGTGGGATTTCAAAATTCTGTACTGCTTGGGGGTGCATATCAGAGAGGGAAAGTTCCTCAATGACAGGGCGAACTCTTAAAAGAAATGTAGGAACACAAGATGGACGTGTTTCAAATAACGCGTTACTCACATCATCAAGTAAGCACAGCTTATTGGGATGTTCAGGTTGGGATAGTATATTAAAATATTGCAAAAGGGACAATTGTTCACGCCTCAGATAAAGTGATGGTTCATTACAGTCAACATACAGGCTCTGGACAGGAGAAGTCCTGAAGGCTCCTGAACATATCCTCAAACCTTGATGGTGAACAGGATCCAGTTTTAACAAAACAGATGACCGAGCGGATCCATAAAAAACTGAGCCATAGTCCAGTCTAGAGCGGATAAGCGCTCTGTAAATGCGAAGCATGGAGCAACGCTCTGCACCCCAGGAGGTGTTCGCCAACACTTTTAACATATTTAGTGTTTTGAGACACTTCTTTCTCAGGTTTAAAACATGAGAAAGGAAAGTCAATTTCTGCTCGAACGTTACTCCTAAAAATTTTACTTCGGACACAACTGGAATAATTGTACCATTTAGATACAACTCAGGTTCAGGATGGAGACCTCGCTTCCTACAAAAGTGCACGCACACAGTTTTCTGTTTCGAAAAAGTAAATCCCTGTTTGTCTGACCATTCTTGGATCTTATTCAGAGCCATCTGCAATTGCCTCTCTATGTATCTCATGTCTGCTCCTCGACAGCTAATCTGTAAATCATCTACATATAGTGATCCTAAGATGGTGTGAGGAAGTTCTTTTAATACAGAATTTATTTTTAAACTGAACAGCGTTACACTAAGCACACAGCCTTGAGGCACACCCTCTTCCTGTTGAAAAACATCCGAAAACACAGAGCCAATCCTTACTTGAGAAGTTCTAGCGTTCAAGAAATTCTGTATGAAAATTGGTAGGTTGCCGCGCAAGCCACTCTCGTGAAGATCCCGGAGTATACCGTATCTCCATGCCTTATCATAAGCTTTCTCAATGTCGAAGAATATTGAGACAAGGTGACTTCTTCTGACAAAGGCTTTTTGAATAGATGTCTCTAATAGAAGCATATTGTCTACGGTCGTTCTCCCCTTTCGAAAACCGCTTTGATAAGGTGATATAATATTATTTTTTTCCAAGAAGTAGACTAGGCGGCTGTTTACCATCTTTTCAAACAGTTTGCAAACACAACTGGTAAGGGCAATTGGCCGATAGTTCGAGGGATTCCTCGGGTCTTTCCCTGGCTTCGCAATAGGAATGACAACAGCTCTCCTCCATGCACTGGGAAATGTACGCTCCTTCCACACTCTGTGACTTATAGGACAGATGCTTTAGCATTTCATAATACACGCCATCCAGACCCGGACAAGACCTATGTGTCTGCAACAAAGCTCTCTTTAATTCAACCATAGTAAAGTCTCTATTGTACGGCTCAAAGTTGGAAGAGTTGAAAGCGATGGGATTTTTCTCAGAGCGTTGCTTGATAGAAAGAAATGCAGGTGAGTAATTTCGGCTGGAAGAAACGGCAGCAAATGTCTCACCAATTGTATTTGCAATTTCTTCTATGGAGCTAATCACTCGGCCATCTTTTTCCAGAAAGGAAAGTGAGTGGTCTTTATACATTCCGCATGCTTTTCGAACTCTTTCCCAAACCCGCTTACTAGGCGTAGAGGATGTTATTGAGGACACATATGAAATCCAGGAATCCCTCTGGCTCTGCCTTCTTACTTTCCGTGCATTTGCTTTGGATCTTTTAAAAGCTATGAGGTTTCGCAGAGTAGGATATCTACGAAAAATACCCCATGCTTTTTTCTGTTTTTTCAGTGCTTCATGACAGTCGCGATTCCACCATGGTTTTGAATATTTTAGTAGTTTTCCTGATGTTCTAGGAATGGAGAGCATAGCTGCCTGAATAATAGTATTAGTAACAGCTTCAACAGCGTCATCGATATGCGCATCTTCTACCATTTCATCTGTGAGCTCTGCAATGGAAGAGAAGAGTTCCCAGTCTGCCCTGTCCAGTATGAATCGAGGGGATCTCGACATGGGGTTTGCTCCTCTTCGTGCAAGAGACACAAAAATAGGATAATGATCGCTGTTGTACAGGTCATTTCCGACACTAAAAGTGCAAAATGGCAACAGAGATGGTGAACAGATGGCAAGATCGAGAGCGTGGAATGTCCTTGAAGGCTCATGGAAGTATGTATCTTGCCCATTATTTAGGAGACAAAGGCTGTGATCTTCGATCATCTGCTCAATTTGTTTTCCTCGGCAATTTGTATCTTTGCTACCCCAGAGTGGACTATGGCCGTTAAAATCTCCTATTATAATATAATGCTCAGGCAGCTGCTCTATTAGATTATTTAAATCTTGCTGATAAATGTGCTCATTTGGAGGCAAATACAAAGAAACAAATGAAACAACAATATCAAAATTTATTTGAGTAGCGACAACTTGGAGGGATGTCGTCAAAGGAAGTACATTTGAGGGATAATCCAGTGAGGAGAGGAGACCTACTCCTCCACTGGCACGCTCACCTGCAAGGTTATCCTTCCTGACGAAAGAAAACCTCCGAAGTTTTGCATGGTGTTCTGGTTTCAGATTTGTTTCCTGTATTGCGAAGCACACAGGATGGTACACATTTATTATAGATTTGATGTCAAGCAAATTTCGGTGGAAACCGCGACAGTTCCATGACACGAGGGTGGCCATTATGAATGGTTTTTGTTTTTCCTGTGCTGTTCTTTTGTTTTTCGTGGAAGTAGATGCCTGGGAAATTCCAGACCCTCTTCCACTTCCATAAAGTCTGAATCCGCAGATTCAGAAATCATGTCATCAAGAGAGCTATTGCTGCGACTTCTATTTTTATTTGATATTTTTTGTGTGGCAGTTTTCGGCTTACTTTGAATAATTGTTTCTTTCTTTTGTACTATATGAGTTGCATTTTCTTTTTTCTTGTTGGATGTAGACGGTTGGGTTTTATTTGGTAGGGTCTGTGTGCCTATTGATGTTTGGGTGGCGACTGTACGATATGATTTAACAGCACTGGCGTATGATGAATTTGGTCGAAGCTGTGTGCTCTGGACTAGTCTTCTGGCTTCGGCGTAACAGATGTTCCTAGTAACTTTTGCAGTCTGGATTTCTTTTTCCGATTTCCATTTTGGGCACAAGCGAGAAAATGCTAGGTGGTCACCCTTGCAATTTATACATAAAGGCGCAGCGGTACAATTATCAGAATCGTGGCCAATCTGTGAGCATCGGGCGCATGTGAGGCTGCCACGACAAGACGTCTTAGAATGGCCGAAACGCTGGCATTGGAAACATCGCATAGGGTTTGGAATATAAGGTCTTACAGGAATATTTAGATATCCGGCCTTAATATTCTTAGGCAGATCAGGCGTGTTGAAGGTAAGGATCACGTGTTTCGTGTCTATCAACTTACCTTCTTTACGCATCTTGATCCGCCTTACACCGCAGACATTTTGTTCGGATAACTCAGAAGCGATCTCTTCTTCAGAAACATACAGAAGGTCGAATTCTGAGATTACACCACGACAATAGTTCAGTGACTTATGGGGTGTTACAGTGACATTCGCTTGCCCAAGTTTAGTAATCTGAAGTAAAGAAGCAGACTGGGTGGCTGAGTGTGTATCAATAAGCAAGTCTCCGGAGCGGAGACGCTTTATGTTTCTCGGCTCACCAATACAAGACTGGATGTATTTGTTTATTACGAAAGGAGACATCTTATGCATTTCGCCAGAAGGACTAGAGATTACTAGGAAACGGGGACTATTGTTATGATTTTTTTTATTTGCATCTGTCCGTAATTTTTTTGCAGAATTTTCAGAACTAGGTTGAGCGACAGGTTGAGTGACTGGTTTAGTAGGAGACGTTTCAGAACTAGGTTGAATGATTGGTTTATTAGTAGATGTTTCAGAACTAGGTTGAGTGACTGGTTTAGTAGATGTTTCAGAACTAGGTTGAATGATTGGTTTAGTAGTAGATGTTTCAGAACTAGGTTGAGAGACTGGAGTGACTTCAAAGTTTTTTAATAAAAAAATATGTGTATTTGCCATATTGAAAATAGAAAAGATTCGGGTCCGACGGCCCCGCCCACCACGGAGCCCAACAAGGGAACACAGATTCCTGTGTTAGGGCTAGCCGGACCTATACGCAAACTGAAGCCCCACAGTCGGCTTTCCCGAAAGCAGGTACTCCCGAGAGCTTGACCCCAAGCCACTGACACAAGGACTAGTGACCAGCCGATTGACACCCGTGAGGACGACTAAGGTGCCTCCCGTTTAGCTGAAGCAGAGGCCAAAGCAGTGTGTTGGGGACAGTACCTCGCCCCTCAACTACCAGGACCCTCCTTTCCAGCGACACGGGTCTCCACGCACGGCAAACACGTGGGCAGTTTTCTCGCCACTTGAAAACTAGAAACAAGGTCTGTTCTAGCCTCTCGTGACGAGCCCCAAACTCCGTAGAGAGAAACCACAAGGGAGAAGGGAAGGGAAAAAGATCCAGCCAAGAGGAGAGGAGACGGAAAAGAGGATAGATCACTGGGGCTCCAGGATCGTGACACCCGTCACACCAAGAAGATGATCCCCTGAAGGGCTAGGGTACCTCGGGATTGCCACACCTGTACTCACAAAAGTGAATCGAGGGGATCTCGACATGGGGTTTGCTCCTCTTCGTGCAAGAGATACAAAAATGGGATAATGATCGCTGTTGTACAGGTCATTTCAAACACTAAAAGTGCAAAATGGCAACAGAGATGGTGAACAGATGGCAAGGTCGAGATCGTGGAATGACCTTGAATGATCATGGAAATACATATCCTGCCAATTATTCAGGAGACAAAGGCTATGATTTACGATTATTTGCTCAATTTGTCTTCCTCAGCAATTTGTATCTTTACTACCCCAGAGCGAACTATGGCCGTTAAAATCTCCTATTATGATGAAAGGCTAAGGCAGCTGCTTAATAAGACCGTGTAAATCTTGCTGATTAATGTACTCATTAGAAGGCAAATAAAGAGAAACGACTGAAACTACAATATGAAAATTTACCTGTACAGCGACAACTTGGAGAAAAGTCTTCAAAGGAAAGGAACTTGACGGATAATCCAGTGAGGTGATGAGACATACATCTCCACTGGCACGCTCACCTGCAAGGTTATGCTTCCTGACGACAGAAAACCTCCGAAGTTGTGCATGGTGATCAGGTTTCATATTCGTCTCTTGTATTGCCAAGCACACAGGATGATAAGCATTGATCATAGCTTTGATGTCAAACAAATTTCCGTGGAAACCGCGACAGTTCCATGAGACGAGGGTGGCCATTATGATTGATGTTTGTTCTTTCTGTGTTCCTTTTTAGTTTTGTGCGGAAGTAGATGCTCGGGAACTTCCATTCCCTCCTCCACTTCCATACTGTCCGAATCAGGAGATTCAGAATTCATGTCATATACAGAACTATTGCTTCGGCTTCTATTTTTTGAGGCACAGTTTTTGGTTTGCTCAAGATTGTTATTTCTTTATTTTGTATGACATTGTTTGGATTTTCCTTTTTCTTGCTTGCAGGCTGCTGGGTTTTATTTGGTGGAGTCTGTGTACTTATGGAAATTTGAGTGGCTATAGTGCGTGTTGATTTAACGGCGCCGGCATATGATTTGCTTGATTGAGGCTGTGCGCTTTCAACTTGTGTCTTGGCTTCGGCATATGAAATGTTCCTAGAAACTTTTATGGTCTGAACTTCCTTTTCTAATTTCCATTTTGGACAGGAACGGGAAAATGCTGGATGGTTGCCCTTGCAATTAATAAACAGTGCTGCAGCTGCGCAATTATCACTAGCGTGGCCAACCGACGAACACCTAGCTCACGTCAGGGTCCCAGGACAGGACATCTTGGAAAGGCCAAAACGCTGGCACTGGAAGCATCGCATGGGGTTTGGAATATAAGGTCTTATGGGCAATCTAAATATACAGCCTTAATATTCTTCGGCAGATCAGGCGAATTGAAGGTATGGATCACGTGTTTGGTGTCAATCAACTGACCTTCCTTACGCATCTTGATCCGCTTGGCAGCACAAAACTTTTGATCAGCTAACTCTGAGACGAACTCTTTAAAAACACACAGAAGGTTGATTTCCGAGATCACGCCTCTACAGAAATTAAATGTTTTGTGCACTGACGCAGTTATAGATACCTGTCCATGTTTGGTTTGTCGTAAAATTGAAGCAGACTGGGTGGGTGAAACGGTATTCAATGAGCAGGTCTCTAGAACGGAGGCGCTTTATGTTCCTTGGCTCACCTATGCATGAATGAATGCATTTGTTTATCACAAAAGGAGACATCTTCAATTCTTCAGAGGCACTGGAAACAACAACAAAGCGAGGACATTCAGTAGTTTTTTGGCATTTGCATCGGATGAATTTTCTTGCTCACAGATTTGTCGATGATTTCAATGTCTTGATTGGTGTCATTTGACTCAGGTTTTTTTTAAATGAAATAGGGAGCCATGATTGAAAAATATAAAATTTGGGTCCGACGGCTCCACCCATCCCGGAGCCCAACACGGGAGCACAGTTTCCTGTTTTAGTGCTAGCCTGACCTATACGCAAACTGATGCCCCAAAGTGGGCTTTCCCGAAAGCAGGTACTCCCGAGAGCTTATCTCCAAGCCACTGACAGAAGGACTAGTGACCAGCCGATTGACACCCGTGAGGACGACTAAGGTGCCTCCCGTTTAGCTGAAGCACATTCCAAAGCAGTGTGTTGGGGACATTACCTCGCCCCTCAACTACCAGGACCCTCATTTCCAGCGACACGGGTCTCCACGCATGGCAAACATGTGGGCAGTTTTCTCGCCACTCGAAAACTAGAGACAAGGGCAGTTCCAGTTTCTCGTGACGAGCCCCAACCTCCGAAGAGGGAAACCACAAAGGAGAATGGAAGGAAAAAAAAGTAGCAGGTCAGTGGAGAGGAGACAGAAAAGAGGATAGATCACTTGGGCTCCAGGATCATGACACCCGTCTCACCAAGATTATACCCTGAATGGCTAGGGTACCTCGGGATTGCCACACCCGTACTCACAAGAGAGCGCCTGAGGGGCAAGATGAGTTGTGACTCATCATTTTGAATGGACGACACAAGCAGAAAGGATTAACTTTACCCATTATTTTTCTACAATATTACAGGTGCTCCCGCACCTTGGGATACAGGAAAAGAACCACTTGTGGTCTGAACGTAAAAATATAAAACTACTAACTAAAATTTTAAATAAGAGCTGACTTTGCATAGTTTACACAAATGCCTAACACTAAGATTGGCCTTTAAAAATATTACGTATGTAGTATGCAAACTGCCAAAAACTGCAATACGTTTTAAATATCAAGAGGACTAAACCTCTGGCCTTAAAGGCGGACAGCAGTTGATTGAAAACTCGCGTTTAATGCAGTGGCAAAGCGGCTCACTTTCTCTCTATGTAACACTTGGCAAAAATCCACAACTTAAATACTTAGGCGTTGGCAAGTACAATTTGCATAAACAAGTTAACGCGTTTAATTCTGGCCGCAAGTGGAAAATAAGAGGGGATAGTATAGTTTTAAAACAAAATAAACGTTAGTACAACTTAAGATCCTTGCAAAGTCTATACGTTTTTGCTTAAATAGGCTTTAGTCTGGAATATAAGTTATTAAAATGAAAATGCAACGTGATAGAGCACTAATTTAGTACAATTCAATGTGCCCCCGAGTGTCTAGGCACAATTGCCACAGTTCCACTACACTCTGGAACACCTTATGTAAAGTTATTGGTGTAATTTCAGTTGCTGCAGCCATAATTCGTTGTTTTACTTTTTCAATGCTGCCAGTATTCACTCGGTACACTTTGGACTCGACAGAGCCACACAGGAAAAAGTCTAGGGAGGTTAAGTCTGATGATCGTGGAACTCCAAGCCATTGAAAGCACAGCCAATCCACCTATCAGGAAAAGTTTCATTGAGATAATTATGTACAATAATAACAAAATGGGGAGGTACTTCAACCTTTTAGTAGACAACAGTGTCAATAATGTCATCTGACATTAGCCGTGGCTCAAGATATTGTTGCAACATTATCGAGATAAATTTCTCCGGTGATGGTTCTTTCTGCAAACATGAAAGATCCAAAGAGCTTAGTTATTCCAATCTATATATTAACTTTAAGTGTGTCTCCTTTAAATTCGTATAACACGCTTGGTTGTTCATCAGCCCTCATTCGGCAATTTTTCCTATTAACATGGCCGCTGAGATGGAATGTGGCTTAGTCGCTAGAGAGAAAATTCTCCATTAAGTTCTTTTTCTCCCCAGCTTCCAACAAATCATAACACATGGCTTGCCAAGCTGTACAATCTAGGCTTCAAGCTTATGAACAGTTTGAATATGGTAGGCATGCTTGTTTAAATGACAGCGTAGAGTTTTCCAAACAGTAGTATGGGAAATACCGAGCGGCTGAGCCTTCGTGTAGATGCCTAGGGGCTAAGCGTAATTGCTTCTTGTACGCTTTGCTCAACTTGTGGCATTGTAGAAGATATCCCAAGATGGTCTTCATCTTTAACACTACCAATTCACTTTGTTTACCAAGGTTTTAATAGCTGCTCTGGTAGGGACTTGCTTCCTGAACTAGCGGGCGAAGTCCTTATGCACCTGTTGATACGTTAATTGAGGTGTACGGGAACAAACAATAGTTACTCTCTCCTCTGTTGACAGCATTCTTTCAGATCGCCTCCAAAGAAATTGGAATTTGAATGTATTTCTCAATGCACAGAGACTTTATAAACACCCTGTATAGTACAACATGAATTTAGTGACTATAAAAGAGACACTGAAGTTGCCTTGAAATATCAAAAAGTACGAAATATTAAGTTACTTCATCAATTTATAGTATTTAATCCCGAAGGCGACCGTCAGAACCGAAATTGAGTCAGGGATTTTAGTGGTTTTACTTTTAAACTATATGATGACGACTGTTTGAAACAAATAGAGTATGCTGCAGAAAATTTTTATTTGAATGATGTACTTAAAGTTGCAAATGTATTACGTATACCTTGTGATGGTTCATAATCAGAAGTAATTAAAGTTATTTATGCGCTTTTAAATATTTTACAAAATAACATAATGCCGAATGAGTTAGAGGATGATATTATATCTGATACACATGAAAATTATGCAGCTGAAGATAAAACTAATTCCTATGACATTCAGAATAATACCTTTACGACTGATAAGTCATCAGTTCAATTTCAGTGTTCAGAGTTTTCAAATACGTATATAAATTTTAATTGCATTAAAACTTTGATTTCAAAATTTGATGGTAATTCTGTTGACAGACTCTTTGAAAACTTTGAGTAAGTATCTAATTTGTTAAACCTAAATGAATTACAGAAACTGATATTCGCAAAAAGATCTTTAACTGGGAAAGCAAAATTATTCATTGAAAGCGATAGGAAAATTAATTCATGGAATGCACGTAAGGCTTTATTACTAAATGAATATGGTGTTCAGTATAACTCTGCTCAGTTAGCAGATTTGTTATCAAAACGGAAAATGAAGGGAAAAGAATATCTATTTGAATATTTTTTGATAATTAAAAATCTATGTTCCAAAGGTAGTATTGAAACCGCGTCTTTATATGAATATATTATTAATGGTATAAAACAATTCTACACTTAATAAAGCTAATCTTTATGTTGTAAACCTTTCCTGAACATAAATATACCAAAAATTTAAATTAGGTAATAATAAAAGTAAACCCGTTAAGACTAATTCTAAAACCAGAGGCGACGACCATTTTGAAAGTAAAATAACATAAAATATTTGTTACTATCACTGCAACAATCTTGGTCACGTGGAGAATTTCTGTAAGAATAAGAGTAAGGACAGTAAAAAAATTATTAAAACATCAAATTACGATTACTTTGAGAGAAACGGGCTTTTATACAAATTTATTGAAGGCATAGCAGTTCCAGTTATACCGTCTTGCATGTCGAGGTCCAATTGAAAGTATTAGAAATAGAAATTTGCATTTCTCCCGTTCGCGATCGCGCTGAGCAGAAAAGGCGAATTATATAGTTGTGGGCATGGTTCCTCCAGACGGAGGGTATCTCTCAAGAGTGGTGTGGAAACATGAGGCAAGGAGTCCTAATGAGGAACAAAGCAGTGAAGATAAGAATCTACTCAAGTATTCTGGATTATCTATTTCATCGCCAAATACCTGTCTATATGAAAAGGACTGTTAAGCAAAATCAATCTAGTGCATCCGTACGTTATCCATCGTATAAGTTCATTAATGTGTAACAGTCTGACACGTATGTTCATCTATGCTGTTAAATCTTAAGGATCGAAAGTTCAATGAGTGAGTGAGTGAGTGAGAGATTATGGCGCAAAACCAAAGATGATTATAGTGCGCCAAACACGAGATGGGTGGGTGAGTGAGTGAGTTTTTTGGCGCAAAAACCAATGATGATTATGACGCGCCAAACAAATGGTGGGATGACCTAATTTAATGAAATGAAATACTTATAAATAAAAATTTTAAAAAGCTACATGTACCAAATCCAGAGGATGAAGTCACATAAAAACCTGGTACAAGCACACACTAAAATATAATACAAAATCTGCTGAACAGATTACATTAAGTAATAACAGACAGTCTCTCTTAAATAATAAAATAAATTATAATTGACCTCTCTTCCGATTAAACGGTCGAGAGGTAAGTCAAAGCTATTAAAATATTTCTGACGAAGACTGTTAAAAAAGGGACACTCAATTAAAATGTGACGGACAGATAGACAAACATTACAATTTGAACAAAAAAGCTGACTCTCAACTTTTAAAAGGTCGTTATGTGTCACTCTAGTGTGACCAATTCTGAGGCGAATCAAAAGAACTTCCTCCTTAAGATTTTTGGTTGATTCCCAATGCTCAATTCTAGGTTTTACATGTCTTAACTGGTTTTGAAGATGAAAATCCAAAATTTGCTGCCATTTTTTTCGGACCTTTCCCTTGATGGCACAGCAGATATCTCTTAAAAGGGATAAGGCGACTGGACAGTTCAACAGCAGATTTGGCTGCGATATCTGCAAGCTCATTTCTCTTTATTCCAGCGTGTCCAGGAACCCAGCAGTACAGGACTTCATATCCTCGAATCGTTAAGTTTATATGAATTTTCAGAACATCCACTACCACAGGGGGGTGAGTGAGTGAGTGAGTGATTATGGCGCAAAAACCAGAGATGATTATGACGCGCCAAACAAAAGATGAGATGATTACAATTGATGACATTAAAATTCAATAAATAAAAACAAGTAGATAAATGTACCAAATCCAGAGGATGAAGTCATATAAAAACAAGTTAAAAGCACATATTAACATTCAAAACACAGTCTTCAAAACAAATTACATTTGGTAATAAAAGCCAATCTCTTTTAAATAATAAAATAAATTAGAATTGACCTCTCTTCCGATTAAACGGTCGAGAGGTAAGTCACAGCTATTAAAATATTTCTGGCGAAGACTATTAAAACATTGACACTCAATTAAAATATGACGAACAGATAAACAAACATTACAATTAAAACAAACAGGCTCATTTTCAGCTTTAAGAAGATAGCTATGTGTGACTCTGGTATGACCAATTCTGAGTCGAGTCAAAAGAACGTCCTCTTTACGATTTCCAGCAAAATCCCAATGCTCAATTCTAGGTTTGATGTTTCTCAACTTGTTGTGATGCTGAACATCCCAAATTTGCTGCCATTTTTTTCGTATCTTTCCCTTGATGACACAGCAGATGTCTCTAAAAGGGATAAGGCGACTGGACAGTTCGACAGCAGATTTTGCCGCGATGTCTGCAAGCTCGTTTCCCTTTATTCCCGTATGCCCGGGAACCCAGCAGTACAGGATTTCATATCCTCGTATCATTAAATTTCTATGAATTTTGAGAACATCCACTACCACACGATTCTGAGCGTTGGGAAAAGCTTCCAAGGATTTAAGAGCACTATACGAGTCTGTGTATACTATGAACTTTTTGTGGCAGAGCTTTGGGATGTACAAAAGAGCATAATATATTGCAGTTAGTTCAGATGTTAGGACAGAGAAAGCATGGTGCAGGCATCTGCCCTCTATGTAATTTTCAAATACAAAAGCCATCCCGACATGATCATTTGACTTTGATCCATCTGTGTATATCGGATAATAACTGCTATATTTGTGCCTGTGCTCAGCGAAAAGTTGTCTGTAAACGATCTCGTTAGTGCTCGCCTTTACGTGATTTTTAAAAACATCAAGAAGCTGGATCCGTGAATTTTCCCAAGGTGGAATTTCAAAATTCTGTACTGCTTGGGGGTGCATATCAGAGAGGGAGAGTTCCTCAATGACAGGGCGAACTCTTAAAGGGAAAGTAGGAACACAGGATGGACGTGTTTCAAATAATGTGTTACACTCATTATCAAGTAAGCACAGCTTATTGGGATGTTCAGGTTGAGATAGAGTATTAAAATATTGCAAAAGGGACAATTGCTCACGCCTCAGATGAAGTGATGGTTCGTTACAGTCAACATATAGGCTCTGCACAGGAGAAGTCCTGAAAGCTCCTGAACAAATCCGCAGACCTTGATGGTGAACAGGATCCAGTTTTAACAAAACAGATGACCGAGCGGATCCATAAACAACTGAGCCATAGTCCAGTTTAGAGCGGATAAGCGCTCTGTAAATGCGAAGCATGGAGCAACGCTCTGCACCCCAGGAGGTGTTCGCCAACACTTTTAAAATATTTAGTGTTTTTAGACACTTCTTTCTCAGGTTTAAAACATGAGAAAGGAAAGTCAATTTTCGGTCGAACGTCACTCCTAAAAATTTTACTTCAGGCGCAACTGGAATAATTGTACCATTCAAGTATAACTCAGGTTCAGGATGGAGACCTCGCTTCCTACAAAAGTGCACGCAGACAGTTTTCTGTTTCGAAAATGTAAATCCCTGTTTGTCTGACCATTCTTGGATCTTAATCAGAGCCATCTGCAGTTGCCTCTCTACATATCTCATGTCTGCTCCTCGACAGCTAATCTGCAGATCATCAACATATAGAGATCCCAAGATGGTGGGAGGAAGTTCTTTTAGTACAGAATTTATTTTTAAACTAAACAGGGTTACACTGAGCACACAGCCTTGAGGCACACCCTCTTCCTGTTCAAAAACATCCGAAAAAACAGAGCCAATTCTTACTTGAAAACTTCTAGTGTTCAAGAAATTTTGAATGAAAATTGGTAGGTTGCCGCGCAAGCCACTCTCGTGAAGATCCCGGAGTATACCGTATCTCCATGCCTTATCATAAGCTTTTTCAATGTCGAAGAATATCGAGACAAGGTGGCTTCTTCTTACAAATGCTTTTCGAATAGATGTCTCTAAGAGGAGCATGTTATCTACAGTTGTTCTTCCCTTTCGAAAACCACTCTGATAAGGCGATATAATATTCTTTTCCAAGAAGTAGACTAGGCGGCTGTTTACCATCTTTTCAAACAGTTTGCAAACACAGCTGGTAAGGGCAATTGGCCGATAGTTCGAGGGATTCCTCGGGTCTTTCCCTGGCTTCGCAATAGGAATGACAATAGCTCTCCTCCATGCACTGGGAAATGTACGCTCCTTCCACACTCTATTGTAAAGTGTGAGAAGGGCACTCAGTGACTTACAGGACAGATGCTTTAGCATTTCATAATACACGCCATCCAGACCCGGACAAGACCTATGTGTCTGCAACAAAGCTCTCTTTAGTTCAACCATAGTAAAGTCTCTATTGTACGGCTCAAAGTTGGAAGAGTTGAAAGCGATGGAATTTTTCTCAGAGCGTTGCTTGATAGAAAGAAATGCAGGTGAGTAATTTCGGCTGGAAGAAACGGCAGCAAATGTCTCACCAATTGTATTTGCAATTTCTTCTATGGCGCTAATCACTCGGCCATCTTTTTCCAGAAAGGAAAGTGAGTGGTCATTGTACATTCCGCATGCTTTTCGAACTCTTTCCCAAACCCGCTTACTAGGCGTAGAGGATGTTATTGAGGACACATATGAAATCCAGGAATCCCTCTGGCTCTGCCTTCTTACTTTCCGTGCATTTGCTTTGGCTCTTTTAAAAGCTATGAGGTTTCGCAGAGTAGGATATCTACGAAAAATACCCCATGCTTTTTTCTGTTTTTTCAGTGCTTCATGACAGTCGCGATTCCACCATGGTTTCGAATATTTTAGTGTTTTTCCTGATGTTCTAGGAATCGAAAGCATAGCTGCCTGAGTAATAGTATTAGTAACAGCTTCAACAGCGTCATCGATATGCACACCTTCTACCATTTCCTCTGTCAGCTCTGCAACGGAAGAGAAGAGTTCCCAGTCTGCCCTGTCCAGGATAAAACGAGGGACTCTCGACACGGGGTTTGCTCCTGTTCGTGCAAGAGACACAAAAATAGGATAATGATCGCTGTTGTACAGGTCATTTCCGACACTAAAAGTGCAAAATGGCAACAGAGATGGTGAACAGATGGCAAGATCGAGAGCGTGGAATGTCCTTGAAGGCTCATGGAAGTACGTATCTTGCCCATTATTTAGGAGACAAAGGCTATGATCTTCGATCATCTGCTCTATTTGTCTTCCTCGGCAATTTGTATCTTTACTTCCCCAGAGTGGACTATGGCCGTTAAAATCTCCTATTATGATGAAAGGCTCAGGCAGCTGCTCTATTAGATTATTTAAATCTTGCTGATAAATGTGCTCATTTGGAGGCAAATACAAAGAAACAAATGAAACAATAATATCAAAATTTATTTGAGTAGCGACAACTTGGAGGGATGTCGTCAAAGGAAGTACATTTGAGGGATAATCCAGTGAGGAGAGGAGACCTACACCTCCACTGGCACGCTCACCTGCAATGTTATCCTTCCTGACGAAAGAAAACCTCCGAAGTTTTGCATGGTGTTCAGGTTTCAAATTTGTTTCCTGTATTGCTAAGCACACAGGATGATACACATTTATTATAGATTTGATGTCAAGGAAATTTCGGTGGAAACCGCGACAGTTCCATGACATGAGGGTGGCCATTATGAATGGTTTTTGTTTTTTCTGTGCTGTTCTTTTGTTTTTCGTGGAAGTAGATGCCTGGGAACTTCTAGACCCTCTTCTACTTCCATAAAGTCTGAATCCGCAGATTCAGAAATCATCTCATCAAAAGAGCTATTGCTGTGACTTCTATTTTTATTGGATATTTTATGTGTAGAAGTTTTGGGCTTACTTTGAATAACTGTTTCTTTCTTTTGTACTATATGGGTTGCATTTTCTTTTTGCTTGTTGGATGTAGACGGATGGGTTTTATTTGCTAGGGTCTGTGTGCCTATTGATGTTTGGGTGGCGACTGTACGAGATGATTTTACAGCACTGGCGTATGATGTATTTGGTCGAAGCTGTGTGCTCTGGACTAATCTTCTGGCTTCGGCATATGAGATGTTCCTCGTAAACTTTGCAGTCTGCACTTCTTTTTCCAATTTCCATTTTGGGCAGAGGCGTGAAAATGCTGGGTGCTCACCCTTGCAATTTATACAAAGAGGCGCAGCCGTACAATTTTCAGAATCGTGGCCAATCTGTGAGCATCGGGCGCATGTAAGGCTGCCACGACAAGACGTCTTAGAATGGCCGAAACGCTGGCATTGGAAACATCGCATAGGGTTTGGAATATAAGGTCTTACAGGAATATTTAGATATCCGGCCTTAATATTCTTAGGCAGATCAGGCGTGTTGAAGGTAAGGATCACGTGTTTCGTGTCTATCAACTTACCTTCTTTACGCATCTTGATCCGCCTTACACCGCAGACATTTTGTTCGGAGAGCTCAGAAGCGATCTCTTCTTCAGAAACATACAGAAGGTCGAATTCTGAGATTACACCCCGACAATAGTTGAGTGACTTATGTGGTGTTACAGTGACATTCGCTTCCCCAAGTTTAGTTATCTGAAGTAAAGAAGCAGACTGGGTGGCTGAGGTTGTATCAATAAGCAGGTCTCCGGAGCGGAGACGCTTTATATTTCTCGGCTCACCAATACAGGACTGGATGTATTTGTTTATTACGAAAGGAGACATCTTATGCATTTCGCCAGAAGGACTAGAGATGACTAGGAAACGGGGAATATTGTTATGATTTTTTTCATTTGTATCTGTACGTAATTTTTTTGCAGTAGACTTTTCAGAAGTAGGTTGAGTGAGAGGTTGAGTGAGTGGTTTAGCAGTAGACGTTTCAGAAATAGGTTGAATGACTGGGTTAACAGTAGATGTTTCAGAACTAGGTTGAGTGACTGGTTTAGGAGTAGAAGTTTCAGAACTAGGTTGAGTGACAGGAGTGATTTGAGTGACTTGAGTGACAGGATTGACTTGAGTGACTGGAGTTACCTCGAAATCTTTTATTAAGTAAATATGAGAAGCCATAGTGAAAGAATAAAGATTCGGGTCCGACGGCCCCGCCCACCACGGAGCCCAACAAGGGAACACAGATTCCTGTGTTAGGGCTAGCCGGACCTATACGCAAACTGAAGCCCCACAGTCGGCTTTCCCGAAAGCAGGTACTCCCGAGAGCTTGACCCCAAGCCACTGACACAAGGACTAGTGACCAGCCGATTGACACCCGTGAGGACGACTAAGGTGCCTCCCGTTTAGCTGAAGCAGAGGCCAAAGCAGTGTGTTGGGGACAGTACCTCGCCCCTCAACTACCAGGACCCTCCTTTCCAGCGACACGGGTCTCCACGCACGGCAAACACGTGGGCAGTTTTCTCCCCACTTGAAAACTAGAAACAAGGTCTGTTCCAGCCTCTCGTGACGAGCCCCAAACTCCGTAGAGAGAAACCACAAGGGAGAAGGGAAGGGAAAAAGATCCAGCCAAGAGGAGAGGAGACGGAAAAGAGGATAGATCACTGGGGCTCCAGGATCGTGACACCCGTCTCACCAAGAAGATGATCCCCTGAAGGGCTAGGGTACCTCGGGATTGCCACCACTACCACAGGATTCTGAGTGTTGGGAAAAGCTTTCAAAGATTTAAGAGCACTATACGAGTCTGTATAAACTATGAACTTTTTGTGGCAGAGCTTTGAGATGTACAAAAGACCATAATATATTGCTGTTAGTTCAGAACTGAGATTGTTAGGACTGAGAAAGAATGGTGCAGGCATCTGCCCTCTATGTAATTTTCAAATACAAAAAGCCATCCCAACTTGATCACGTGACTTTGATCCATCTGTGTATACACTCTATCTACAGGCAATCCGACCCATAATTCTATATGCCGCACCGGCGTGGGCAGCTACTGCACGTTCAAACCGAGCAAGGCTTCAAAGTTTTCAGAGTAAAACTCTCAGACTCCTCTCGAACTCTCCGTGGTTCGTTAGGAACACTGTCATCCATAATTCTTTAAAGATTTTACCATTAGATGCCGAATTACTAAAGATTACATTCAAATTCTACGAAAAATGTGATTCCTCCACTCACGAAGTTATTAAACACGTAGGGGAGTACGACAATCTAATCCAACAGCCGCACAAACGGCCCAGAACTATACATCATAATGTTAGATGGTAGTTCTTGTATATATTTCATTATTTTCAACTATTTAATCTAGATTTTGTTTCATCTTTATCATCCTTTTCATCTTACTATAGTACTGTGACAAATCTACGATAATGTGTAAAAGATATGCCAAAATTTAGTTGCTACTATAGCTTATCCAACGAAAATTTCATCTGTGGACGATATATGGCGCCACCCCTGATCAACTTCTTCACTACTGAAGACTTTGCACTTTTATTACAAGTGCACATGACTTTTCCAGTTTATGGAATTTAACGAACTTTTAGAGGTTCTTAGAGGATTGATAAACATGTAGTGGTAAAGGCCCTCGGGTCGAGCACCACTTAACGAATGAAGATCTCCGATCTCCGATATCGGATAATAACTGCTATTTTTGTACCTGTGCTCAGCCAAGAGTTGTCTGTAAAGGATCTCGTTAGTGCTTACCTTCACGTGAATGTTTGAAAACATTCAGAAGCTGAATCCGTGAATTTTCCCAAGGTGGAATTTCAAAATTGTGTACTGCTTGGGGACATATATCAGAGAGAGAAAGTTCCTCAATGACATCGCGAACTTTTAAAGAAAAAGTAGGAACACAGGATGGATGTGTTTCAAATAAAGTGTTACACACATTATCAAGTAAGCACAGCTTATTGAGATGTTCAGGTTGGGATAGAATATTAAAATATTGCGAAAAGGACAACTGCTCACGCCTCAGATAAAGTGATGGTTTGTTACAGTCAACATAGAGGCTTTGGACAGAAGACGTCCTGAAAGTTCCTGAACAAATCCGCAGAGCTTGATGGTAACCAGGATCCAGTTTCAACAATACTGATGACCGGTTGGATCCGTAGACAACTGAGCCATCGTCCAGTTTAGAGCGGACAAGCGCTCTGTAAATGCGAAGCATAGAGCAACGCTCTGCACCCCAGGATGTGTTCGCCAACACTTTTAAAATATTTAGTGTTTTTAAACACTTCTTTCTCAGGTTTAAAACATGAGAAAGGAAAGTTGATTTCGATCGAACGTCACTCCTCAAAATTTTATTTCGGGCACACCTGGAATAATTGTACTACTCAGATATAACTCAGGCTCAGGATGGAGTCCCTGCTTCCTACAAAAGTGCACGCACAATGTTTTCTGTTTCGAAAATGTAACTCTGAAAGGTATTGCCAAACTCTCCAAAAACTCAGAAGAGCAATTCAAAACAAGCGCAGAAGAATGTTGAGCTCTAAGATCTTGTTGATTCACGACAACGCCCGGCCCCACACGGCAAATGTCACTCGTAAAGTTCTTGAATCTTTTAAGTGGGAGTTGTTTCCTCATCCGCCGTACAGTCCCGACCTGGCACCGAGCGACTTCCACCTATTCCCAGCAATGAAGAAGTGGCTGGCTATGCAGCGTTTTGATGACGACGCACAGCTGCAAGAAGAGGTAACGAAGTGGTTGAAGGCGCAGGCGGCCGAATTTTTCGACGAAGGAATTTCCAAGCTCGTACATCGCTACGATAAATGCCTTAATTTGTATGGTGACTATGTAGAAAAGTAGTATTTGAGTGTGGCTTTCATCTGTATATAATAAAATTTGTTTCCTATACTTTGTTTATTTTTTATTCCAAAACGTAATCTACTTTCTGGATAGCCCTCGTAAATCCCTCTTTCTCTGACCATTCTTGGATCTTATTCAGAGCCATCTGCAATTGCCTCTCTACGTATCTCATGTCTGCCCCTCGACAGCTAATCTGCAGATCATCTACATATAGTGATCCTAAGATGGTGTGAGGAAGTTCTTTTAATACAGAATTTATTTTTAAACTGAACAGCTTTACACTAAGCACACAGCCTTGAGGCACACCCTCTTCCTGTTGAAAAACATCCGAAAAAACAGAGCCAATCCTTACTTGAAAAGTTCTAAATTTCAAGAAATTCTGAATGAAAATTGGTAGGTTGCCGCGCAATTCACTCACGTGAAGATCGCGAAGTATACCGTATCCCCATGACTTATCATAAGCTTTCTCAATGTCGAAGAATACCGAGATAATGTGGCTTCTTCTTACAAATGCTTTTCGAATGGATGTCTCCAAGAGGAGCAAGTTATCTACGGTTGTTCTCCGCTTTCGAAAACCGCTTTGATAAGGCGATATAACATTATTCTTTTCCAAGAAGTAGACTAGGCGGCTGTTTACCATTTTTCCAAACAGCTTGCATACGCAACTCGTAAGGGCAATTGGCCGATAGTTGGAGGGATTCCTTGGCTCTTTCCCTGGCTTAGCAATAGGAATTACAACTGCTCTCCTCCATGCACTGGGAAAAGTATGCTCCTTCTACACTCTATTGCAGTGTGAGAAGGGCAGTCAGTGACTTATAGGACATATGCTTTAGCATTTCATAATACTCGCCATCCAGACCCGGACAAGACCTATGTGTCTGCAACAAAGCTCTCCTAATTCAATCATAGTAAAGTGTCTATTGTATGGCTCAGGTTTGGAAGAGTTGAATGCGACGAGATATTTTTCAGAGTGCTGCTTGATATAGAGAAATGCAGGTGAAAGAAACGGCAGCAAATGTCTCACCAAAACTATTTGCAATTTCTTCTATGGAGCTAATCACTCGGCCATTATATATTCCGCATGCTTTTCGAACTCTTTCCCAACCCAGCTTACTAGGCGTAGAGGATGTTATTGACGACACATATGAAATCCAAGAATTCCTTTGGCTCTGCCTTCTTACTTCTCGTGCATTTGCTTTGACTATTTTAAATGCTATGAGGTTTCGCAGAGTAGAATATCTACGAAAAATTCCCCATGCTTTTTTTCTGTTTTTTCACTGCTTCATGACAGTCGCGATTCCACCACGGTCTCCATTATTTGATTATTTTTCCTGATGTTCTAGGAACGGAAAGCATAGCTGCCTGAGTAATAGCAGTTGTAACTGCTTCCACTGAATCATCGATAAGCATATCTTTTACCATTTTCTGTGCGAGCTCTGCAGAGAAAGAGAAAAGTTCCCAGTCTGATCTATCCAGTATAAACCGAGGGAGTCTCGACAAAGGTTCGCTCCTCTTTCTGGAAGAGATAAAAGAATGGGATAATGATCGCTGTTGCAGAGATCATTTCCAACACTAAAATCGCAAAATGGCAATAGAGATGGTGAACCGGCGGCTAAATCAAGAGCGTGGAATGTTCTTGTAGGTTCATGGAAGTATGTGCCCTGCCAATTATTCAGGAGACAAAGGCAATTGTCTTCAATTAGCTGCTTAATTTGTCTTCCTCGTTAATTGGTGTCTTCGCTTCCCACAACGGACTATGCCCGTTAAAATCACCCATTATGATAAAAAACAAAGGCAGCTGAGCTACAAGGTCATTTAAATCCCGCTGATCAATGCGCTCATTAGGCGGCAAATAAAGACAACGACTAAAACTACAATATGACAGTTTACTTGTACATCGACAACATGGAGAGAAGTCGTCAAAGGAAAGGAACTTGAGGGATAGTCCAGTGAGGTGAGAAGACCTACACCACCACTGGCACGCTCACCTGCAAGGTTATCCTTCCTGACGAGAGAAAACCTCCGAAGTTTTGCCTGTTGTTCTCAGGCTCAGGCAGCTGCTCAATAAGATCATTTAAATCTTGCTGATTAATGTACTCATTAGGAGGCAAATAAAGAGAAACGACTGAAACTACAATATGAAAATTTACCTGTACAGCGACAACTTGGAGAAAAGTCGTCAAAGGAAAGGAACTTGACGGATAATCCAGTGAGGTGATGAGACATACACCTCCACTGGCACGCTCACCTGCAAGGTTATGCTTCCTGACGACAGAAAACCTCTGAAGTTGTGCATGGTGATCTGGTTTCAGATTTGTCTGTTGTATTGCCAAGCACACAGGATGATAAGCGTTGATCATAGTTTTGATGTCAAGGAAATTTCGTGGAAGCCGCGACAGTTCCATGAGACGAGGGTGGCCATTATGATTGATGTCTGTTCTTTCTCTGTTGCTTTTTAGTTTTCCGCGGAAGCAGATGTTCAGGAACTCCCAGTCCCTCCTCTACTACCATATTATCTGAATCTAGAGATTCAGACGTAATACCATCTACAGAACTATTGCTGGAACTTCTATTTTTGGTGACTATTTTTGGAGGCACAGTTTTGGGTTTGCTCAGGATTGCTATTTTTTATTTTGTATGACATGTGTTGGATTTTCCTTTTTCTTACTTGCAGGTTGCTGGGTTTTATTTGATGGAGTCTGTGTACTTATAGAAGTTTGGGTGGCTATACTGCGTGTTGATTTAACGGCATTGGCATATGATTTGTTTGATTGAGGCTGTGTGCTTTGAACTTGTCTTCTGCCTTAGGCATATGAAATGTTCCTAGAAACTTATATGTTCTGCACTTCCATTTCTAATTTCCATTTCGGACAGGAACGAGAAAATGCTGGATAATCACCCTTGCAATTTATACACAATGCGGCAGCAGTGCAATTATCGCTATCGAGACCAACCGACGAGCATCGAGCGCACGTCAGGTTTGCCACGACAGGATATCTTGGAATGGCCGTAACGCTGGTATTGGAAGCATCGCATAGGGTTTGTAATGTATGGTCTTACAGGACAATTGAGGTACCCAGCCTTAATATTCTTAGGCAGATCAAGCGATTTGAAGGTCAGGATCACGTGTTTCGTGTCAATCAAGTGACCTTCCTTACGCATCTTCATCCGCCTAGCCGCACTGAAATTTTGATCGGCTAGCTCGGAAACGAAATCTTCATCAGAAACAGACAGAAGGTCGACTTTCGAGATTGCGCCTCTACAAATGTTAAGTGTTTTATGTGGAGATACCGTAATATCAATTTGTCCTAGTTTGGTTAATCGTAGGAGGGAGGCAGACTGTACAGCCGAAATTGTATCAATAAACAAATCTCCAGTTCGGAGACGCTTAATATTTCTTGGCTGACCAATAGAGGAATGAACATATTTCAGAATTACAAATGGAGATAACTTTTGAATTTCGCCAGAAGGACTTGAGACTACAACGAAACTAGGGCAATTGTTATATTCGGGAATAATTATATTCGTGAAGGATTTGGAGGATAATCGAAATATTAACATTGGAGGGCCCAGAATGATTGTCGAAATTGATGAAAACCTTTTTACGCATCGAAAGAATAAATGAAGGTCAAAATCCCCGCCCCCCGCTTTTGCAGCTGAGGATGGTGGTTCGGTAAAACCATCGAAACTAGTCCTGTGAAAATTTGAAAAAATAACGCTGATGAAATCTCAGTATTTATGAAATGAAGTCTCAGTATTTAAGTGTATTAATTCTGTTCCTGTAGACAATAATGACAATTTCATTAGATGACTTTTCTGATGAACTAAAGAAAACCAATGATTCTAATACCTATCTAATTGAACCTATTGCCTTTACTGCTTTAAAATGATGGTTCTATTGTTGATGATATCCTTTCCTTGAGTAATAATTATTTAACTATCGTTCATGTTATGTGCTATGTATTTAGATTTATCAATAATGTTAGACCTAATGAAAAGCTTACACCTCACCTTACACTTAGCGAGTTGAAAAGAGCGAAACTCTATTTATATAGGTCAATCCAACAATGTGACTTTGTAGATGAAACAAAACATCTTGAGATACGTGCCTCACTGCCCAGCAAAAGCAAGGTAAAATCTTTAAACTGTTGTTTAGATAAAGAAAATTTTCTACCACTTGACAGACTGAAGCATTCTGACCTCAGTAAACATGAGAAAAATCCAATTGCTCTGCCCGATAAGCATCCATTCATTTAATTCACAATAATTGTGAAATATTAATATTTAGTGTATTTGCATGCCGGGTCACATGCATTATTGCATCTATTCGACGTAAATTTTGGCTCTTAAATGGCAGAAATGTTTGTCGTAAAGTTGTTTATCAATGTATAACTTGTTTCAAAAACCAACCTGTTTTTGAAGGTCAGATAATGGGTGATTTGCCCAAAGAACGATTTACGCCTTCTTATCCATTTAGTAATGTTGGAACTGAATTTTGCGGACCATTCCACATTAAGTTTAAAAATCAGGGTAAGAGAAAACTGAACAAAGTGTATGTGTGCATATTTGTATGTTTAAAACATAAAAACTATCCACTTAGATTGTGTCTCTGATCTCACTTCACACCTTTATGGCTTGTTTGAAACGATTTTTTAGTTGCAGAAGTATATGTGCAGAATTATTCAATGACAATGCAAACAATTATCTGAGTGCAAGTACTGAACTAAAAAAAATGCATATATATTGGTTATAAACACCCAGATAATACACTAACTAAATACCTGCTAAGTGAAAACATTAAGTGGAGGTTTATTTCCTCCTAAATCACCAAATTTCGACGGCCTTTGTGAAGCCGGGATGTAATCTTTTAAGTTTCATGGCACTGTTTATATGGTTCTCAGCATCGTTAATTCAAAGCGTACTGAATTATAGACTTGATCATCAAAGTCCGATTTTGTTATAAAATACCTATATTAGAACAATGCTATATATAAATCGTCATCGATATGCACAAGTTTTACCATGTTCGTCTGTGAGCTCAGCAGTGGAAGAGAAGAGTTCCCAGTCTGCCCTATCAAGTATGAGTGAGTGAGTGAGTGAGTTTTTTGGCGCAAAAACCAATGATGATTATAATGCGCCAAACAAATGGTGGGATGACCTAATTTAATGAAATGAAATACTTATTAATAAAAAATTTTAAAAAGCTACATGTACCAAATCCAGAGGATGCCTATCAAGTATGAACTGAGGGGATCTCGATATAGGATTTACTCCTCTTCGTGCAAGAAAAAACAAAAATGGGATAATGATCGTTATTGTAAATATCGTTTCCCACACTAAAAGTGCAAAATGGCAAGAGATGGGGGACAGATGCCAAGGTCGAGAGCGTGGAATGCCCTTTAAGGCTCATGGAAGTACCCTGCCCATTATTCAGGAGACAAAGGCTATGATCTTCAATCATTAAATGAAAATTTTAAATCAATAAAATGAAAATTTTAAATATGAAAATTTTTTGAAAAAAACTAATTTTTTTTGAAATTTTAAGCCAAAATTAAAATTTTTTTGTAAACTTTTAAGCGGAAAATTTAAAAACAATTTTTATGTGGTTTTTCTTGAAGATGTTTCAAAATATTGAAAAAAAAAACTTTTTTAAATGATTTTTCAAAAAAGGTGTTCCGAACGTAGTCGGATACCTTAATTGCTCCGTAATTAGTGCTATCCTTGAAGAACCGCACAAGGTGGAAAAGTATACATACATACTTTCTGATTTCTAAAATTCAGCTATTCTGCTGAAGAATTGCTGTCGTTCCAAATTCTGTTCCAGTTAAGAACAGTTCACAAACAAGCGTTACATTGAGAGAGGGCGAAAAGTAAGTTTTAAAATTTTCCCTTTATTCTACAAAAATGATCAGAACTAAAAAAAATTATCTCATATATCTAAAAGACGGATTTATAGGAGAATAAATCAACGTATTATCGTCAGAAGATGAAGTAGCATTTAATTATGTAAAAAAGCCTTTGCCGAATTTTCGTGTTAGAAAGATTTCTTTAAGTTCGATTTCAAACTGTGATTCGGAATATGAAACTCATATACCTTGCAACCTCGACTTATAACGCTTGTTTTGAAGCTGGTAAGACAGGTAATGAACCTATTTCATTCGAACAGAAAAGGGAAATGAAAGATACTTTATACAACGTTTCAAATCACCCTACTTGTAAGAACTCTTTTCTGGAACTAATGGAATGGAGCTTAAAATTCCAAATCAAACACAGTGCTTTGAGTGCATTATTAAAAATTCTGAAGAATCATAAATGCTTTAACAATTTACCAAGTGATGCGCGTACACTCGTCGGCACTCATAGGAATTCCTTTATAGGAAGAATGATTAATGGAGACTATGTATTCGCTTAGAAAACCAAATTAAAAAATTGCGTAGCCTTTAAATTTTGTCTCAGTCATCCTCTATAGAGAAATAGCAATAAATATTGATGGTTTATTCATATTTCAAATCATATAATAATTTACTCTGCCCGATTTTGGTGAATATTATTTCTACTAGAAACACATTTATCGTGCTTGCATATTATAGCAGTTCAAAACCAAAAGATCATGAATTTTTAAAAGAATTTACGGATGAAATTGTGAAATTACCTAATTAAGTTATTAAACTTCGGAAATGAAAATAAAATTTTCTATGAAATATATGTGACGCGCCAGCAAAATCATATATGTGTACTAAAGGTCATATTGGATATTGAAGTTGTTCGAGGTGCAATATTCTTAAGTTGTAGAGACTTTGGGCATTTTTTGGAAGCAGGAAAGATTAATTAACAAAGCCTTCGCTGGGAATCGAACCGCGAACTTCTGGAATACTGGCCCAGTGTGCAGACTACCACACCACAAAGGCAAGCCAAGAACGTTGGGGAAAATACCTTATATACTCCCCCCTTTTAAAGGGCGACTGGGGATTTTAGGGTACCCAATCGCCAAATCCTGGATGGGAAAAAATCATTATCCACCACCCCTTTAGTTCGGGCGCCACTATGGAGACACTAGGATTTATTTTGGAAGCAGGCAAGATGAAAATTTAGCAACCGCCTTCGACCGCAATCTAACCGCGGACCTCTGGAATACCGGCACAGTGTGCAGACCACCATACCACGAAGGCACGCCAAGAAGGTGGGAGAAATACCTTATAAAGTATGTCAACAACAGGATACGCTTTCCAGAATTCGTTGGTGTACAACGTCAAAATACCGATTTTTATGTCTCAAGAACTGACTGATGACGATTATCCCATTTTAAGGAATATTCCAAATATAGAACTAATAAATATTCCGTTAGACTTTATGCGCTTTGTGTGCTTAGGAGTAGTGCAAGTAGTAGTAGTAGTAGTGGTGGTAGATTTATGGCGCAAAGCTCTATAGGCCATATGCGCCAAACGCAAGATTCGTATTTCGCATATAAAGTATAAAAGAAAAAATCTAAAGCAACAGCACACTTTAAAAATCGAGGCAAGTAAAAAGAAAGTGAAATGGTGGGATGATAATGTTGATTATGATTCAGATAATGAAATATGCAATATAGATATAAAATCTTAAAATATCTGATTCATTAAAATTCTAACATAAAATCTCAAGACAAAAATCAAATTAAATAATAGAAACATGTATCTTTCAGGTAGTCAAACAAATTGGTATTGATCTCTCTTCCGATTAAACGGTCGAGAGGCAGGTCGCAGCTATTAAAATACTTTTCACGAAGATTATTAAAATATGGACATAGGAGTAGTGCGAAAAATGATTACTATTTGGATAGGCGGAGGCAGCTTACAAACACGATTACCACATAAAAATGTTGAACTAATATTTAAAAAATTGATCAGTTTAAAGTTTTATGTACCAATTGAATTTGCGAAAAAACCAAGGACTCTAAAAGAATTGAAATACTGGAAAGCTACAGAATACCGTCAATTTTTACTGTACACTAGCCAACATTTTTTTTATTATTATTTTAAACAAAAAACTATATATTACCATTTTTTACTACCTTATATTTCGATTAGACTCTTATGCGAAACACAGAATCAGACGCCAATTCATTAATGCGCAGAGTCTCTATTAAATCTCTTCGTAGTAAATATTGTGATTTATTACGTATATTTCTCATAATGTTCACGACCTACTGCATATTTGCGAATATATAAAATGGTTTGGGCCGTTGGATAATTACAATGATTATTACATTTACAAATAATATACATTTAAATGATATTTTGATAATATCATTTATTAAAATATCATTTATCAAAATATCATTTAAATATTCATAAAATGATATTTGATATACATTTAAATGATATTTTGATAATTACATTTAAATTTGAAAGCTATACGTCTTCTATAATGGAAATGGCACAAGGAAATGGACGGTCAAAACAATCCTTCATTTCTTTGATCTCAGTGTTCTCAATACATGGATTTTAATGAGAGAGGATCAAAAATCTAATGTGGGTGGTAAGTGCATGCAATTTATAGACTTTAAAACCATAATTTCAGAACAACTGATGAGACCATCTCAATTGACTGATTCTAGTTGTGAAGAAACAGACATTCGTAAATGTAAAAGACACAACTTGAACACGGAGTCCACTTCTGATAATAAAAGACAAAAAAATCAAACATCTTCCAAAAATGATGGACATTAATAATTCTGTAAGGTGCAAGAATAAAAGATGAAAAAAAAAAAAAACTAAAGTGATGTGTATGAAATATCATATGCATTTTTTAACAAATAATTGCAAAATAATTGCTCTGCGGAAGTACATACATAGATTTTGTGAATAAATATTTGTTAAATGATCCAAATTCATTTAATTTTATTATGTGCGTATAATAAATATTCTTCATAAACTATAAAATAAATTTCAGTTTTTAACACTTAAATAAAGCTACTTCTTGTATTTATGTTGAAATAAGTATTTATGTCGTCTCTTGTTCATTAGTAAAAATGTATTTTTAGAAGACCAATGTCCATTATAATGGACATTGTTATTATTATAACATATATATGTAACATAAAAAATATCAAAGCAAACTTCCAAATTGAATTCACTATAACCTATTTTATTTATTATTTCATTTGGGAACTTCACCCATCTGTCCTTAAAATAGCGCTGTTAAGTCTAAACTGCGTCATTAAGATTAATCCTGCGATCTAACCCTTAATGCAGACGCCTCTTTACCAATCACCAAATTGTACACCAAAACTAAAAACTAAAACTTTTGACTCCCTCCTTTCTTTCCATGAACTGATGCGTCACTTTTGCTTGTGCTTTCCTCTTGTCCCAACGTTTTTTCTGCAGTCATGTACTATGTGCTGTTATATTTGCTTCTATGGCAATAATATCAAAATCGTAAATTTTCTTTAATAGGCACGAGAGGATTGCCAAGTGAATTGCGACCACAATATGAGAATCTAAATAATAAAAAAAGGAATTTACCGTATTTATGCGAATCTAATGCGCATCCCCATTTTAAAACTTTAAATAATAAAAAAAAAATTGTTTGTCGGCGAATGTAATGCGCATCAATGATATGAGGAATTTATTGAATCTTATTTTATACAACAATGGATTTGTATATAAACTATCAATTAATGGTATGATAATTTTATTTAAATTTAGATACTATATTTTATACAACAATGGATTTATACATAAAGTAGTAGAACATAGAATTAACCTATTAGTGGGCAACTGTTATGTGAAACAATCATTGTTAATTACCACTACCGTATATACGGTATCTATCGTAAAATATGAACACGAAATAAATCGTAACATTTCTATCTAGCTAACAGTTTCTACAATTAGTGATTAATAGTAAACGTTCACTTTATTCACTGTTTTCATGACTGGAATCCTCGCAGCTCTTTTCGTCAGCCGCAGATTCATTTCTTCTTTCCTCATCATCATCATCGTCATGCAACATTTCTTGAAAGATTTCACAATCTTTGGTGCTTCGATGCTTTTCCAGGCAGCAGAAACTCAGTGCAACAATGTGCGGTGCAGCACGCTTAATTTTTCCTGTCGGGGTTAATTCACGGTCATCGGCGAACTTTGCACTCGAATCTAATGCGCCATCGAATCTAATGCACACCCCAATTTTGAATACTACATTTGGCCAAAAACGATGCGCATTAGATTCGCGTAAATACGGTAATTCGGCTCGCCTGCTTATTCTTCAAAATGGATGGAGGCTTTAAGCATCAAGTAGCAACGCAATTAGTATTTCTACGCCTCAGTGTTCTTATTTTTGTGCCTCCAAAATTGTTCTGTCATTACATTCTTCGGCCAGTTCTAATTATGAAAAAATTTACACGAGTTTGTTAAGCTATGTTCACAATGAATCATGGGAAATGTCTGTTTCACCGAAAATTTTAATGCAAGTTGGTACCGCATTCACGATCAAATCATTCATGTCGTGTAATCGAACCACAGTTTCATCATATTTATATATATGTTTCTTCTTAAAAACTGGCTACATATATATATGTGTCTGTGCGAGAATAAACCCTTCTACACCATTTACTTCTACTTCTACTTCAACTTAGCAGAACCATGACGTAGTATAGTGTAGCTTGCAGAGCGACAGACGACCTTTGGAAGTGCTGGAGACGAGACGCGTTCCAGACGAGCGGATATCTGAGATGGAATAGAAGCGGAAGACGGTCCGCAGGTCCATCGAGAGTGAGTGAATGAGTTTTTCGGCGCAAAAACCAAAGATGATTATGATGCGCCAAACAAAAGGCCTAATTTAATGAAATCAAATACTTATTAATAAAAAATTTTAAAAAGATACGTGTTACTTGTGTTGTCAGGGCTATGAAAAATAATCATTCAGCAACAAATGAGCTATTTGATGCTACTTTATGCGGTTCGCGTTATAAAGCTGGAATGAGGAAGTAAGATTCCGATTTTTGCTGAATTGTCTACGTTTTTACTCTAAAGAAACTAGAGATGAAAGAAAAGAAAAAGGATAAATTTGCACCAATCTGAGATTTGGGATGAATTCATTAAAAATTGTATGGATTCTTACAAACCAGGATCCTATGTTACTACTGATGAACAGCTTTTCGAGGAAGGTGTCTCTTTAGAATGTACATACCGAATAAGCCTGCATAATATGGCATCAAAATAGTAATGATGTGCGATGTAGGAACGAAGTACATGATAAATGCAATACCATATTTGGGTTCAAATACTCAAACTGGAGGTATTCCTCTAGCATCTTACTTCGTAGAAGAACTAACAAAAAACATTCAAGGGACAAATAGAAATGTCACGATGGATAACTGGTTTACATCGATACCTTTAGCTGAAAAACTTCTGATGAGTCCAATGAATTTAACAGTTGTTGGAACTGTCAGAAAAAATAAAAGAGAAATTCCTTCTGAACTCTACAGTTGCGCTCTCGTAATATTGGAACTTCGATGTATTGTTTCAACCAAGCAAAAACTCTTTTGTCATACAAAACAAAACCAAACAAGTGCGTTATTCTTCTATCTACTTTCCACGAATAACCAAATGTTAATCAAAAAAGTAGAAAACCGGAAATGATAGAAGTTTATAATGCCACAAAAGGGGCCGTAGATACTTTGGATCATACTATGTGCAACAATATGTCAATGCAGTAGGAAAACACGCCGATGGCCTCTGTATTTTTTATGGCGTGATAAATATCTGTTTAGTGAATGCACATGTCATATATGTGCATAATATGGCACGCAAATCAGAAAAAGCATTATCCAGAAAAATGTTTGCGATAAAGCTCAGTGAAGATCTTCTTGCTCCATGGATGAAGAAGCGTCTCAACGTATCAACTTTGTCCCGATCAACAAGGACAGTTATAAGTGAAATTTTGAAATTGGATGTAAACATTAAACGAACAATCTGGAACTAAAAAAAGGAAAATTTGTGCATTTTGTCCGTATAATTTGCGCAGAATGACGTGCAACTTTTGTCTAACATGTTCCAGAGCGATGTGTGGAGAAAATCAATATCTGTAAAGATTGCTTTGAAAATAAATAAATCATACTTTCTTGCTTATTTGAAGATCCACAGTCATGAAATCAGCTTCAAGTAGTATATTTTAATTTTTATTAGCTTTTAAAACAGGTTTTAATCACACCTACGCAAACTTCGTCTGAGAGACGAATGGTTATCATTCCCGTAAGTTTTTCGAAGGTAGCATTCTAGGGTTAAAATAAAGTCATTAATAACAAATGTTGGTAAACCGTATGTATTCTTTATACGTGAATGCCATAAGTCATTTGCACAAGTTTTAATTTAAATAAGCATTTAGCAGATGAACATAATTTATATAACTTAAAAGATTATTCATTTGAAACGATGAATTATTTTTAAAATTGGCTAGAACTGGAAGGAACCTCAACATTTAAATCATTCAGAAAATTTTCTATAACGAAAAATTATAAAACTTATCATTATTATTGTCAGTTTACCACGCAAGGTTATTCTGATGGGAGGAAAAGATCCGAAAGCTTTCAGATTTTATATTGCACCCAAAGGTGCGTTTTTTTAACGTTTGTGTGTTACCTTATTAAATACCATGTTCTTCGCACTTAAACCATAAAATTCAACTCAACAGCAATATCACAAAATATTTAAAAGAGCATATCTTTAGAATTTTCGATACGCAATCGGGACCGCTGGAGAAAAAAAGAAACTTTTTCGTAGTGTTGCTATTGCTCGCTTTGATATCGTTGAGTTTCTTAAACAAAAACTTATGAATGCTTTACGAAATATGAAATAAATAATAACATATATTCCAAATTCGAGCTTCCAGATAGATGCCCATATTCTGTGGAGATGTACGTTATTCAAAATTTGATGGCTTTAGGTTCCGTTGTTTCATCACATTGCGAGACACATATACACATTTATGCAGATTCTACATTATTTAATTTGTTTAAGTATAATACAGGGCTCTAATATTTGGTGGCAACAATTGAAAAAGTGATTCACCGTTTATAGTCAATCACCGCAAAATGCCAAAACGAAATTAATAGTCCTTCTGGGCAAATTGCCCCTCTGGACAAAAAAAACTAGTCGTAAAAGTTGAAAAGTTACATCTCAAAAGATGTATGCTGCCCAGTCAGAATATGGGCTTCTGCAGAAATGAATAAAATTTCTGTTTTTTAATTTCCTAAATATAAACACGAGGAAAAGTTTGAAAATTGTAAACATCAGCCATTGAAACAAAGTACGCTATGTCTGATAAAAGCATATTTACGTTTGTCTGTGCCTCCACAAAAAATGTGGGATATTCTTACTTTAAAATGCGAATTTTCAAATCCTGTGTTATTATATAAGCCTCAGAGTAATTCAACTTTATATGGTCCAGCTGATTTAGATAATCTTCCAAATCATAAAGTATCATTTGCTCTTGGTTTCAGACGCGAACAGAAAGAAATGATGATAAACGTTTTTATACAGAGATTTTCTGTATCAATTCTACGTTACAAGACTAAACCATCATGATCTTTACCTTAATAGTACCTGACGAATTTGGTTGTGGGTATCCAGTTGCTCCTTTTATTACTAATTTTCTACATGCTCACACTCTTTACTGTATAATAGTTTAAAATGCCGTGTGCCAAATTTTTATGTAAACTGTGTGATGACAGATGATGACTAAGTTACACATCGTGCACTTTCAAGGGTTTGGGGCGGCCACAGAATTAAGCATTCTTTATGCTCGTGGCATGTACGCCAAAGCTGGTTCCGGCAACTTAAAGTGGATGGCCTGTGTATCATTATGTAGTCACTTGTATCACTGCAACTGCTTGATAAATTGTTGTGTAAACATGTACGAAAAGTGAATTAATTCCTTAATAGACAAAATAATTGTATATTTAATCTCTCCATTAATCTTGAATCGAATCTGAAAAGCAATGAAAATATGAAATCCGTAAATGTGTATCCTGTTAACCATTACAATCCACAAAGTACTGAATAAAGAGTAAATGCACGTGAGAAATTTGTAGAATTACTGGAATTATTAAGACGTCCAAAATGTCATGTTAAAGCCTATTTACACATCAAGTTCATTAGTTTCAGAATGTAAAGAAATTTTAAATCCAGATGAAAATTCAAGAGCAGTCTTAAGTTATCATATCCGGTTGCACCAGACCGTAAAACTTAACCCACAATTGTTTAAAACTTCTAAAAAGCGAAAATTACAGAAGCGTCAGCATTGCAAGATTTTAATGATAGTGTAGAAGACCCAGAGACAAATGAATCTTTGGATACAAATTAAATTATAAACACTAGCATTTGATTTAAAGAAGGGAAGTGATAAGCATCTGCGTAATGAGTCGATCAAAATGAATCATTTTCCTTCTCACTAAATTCTTCGGAAGATATTTCTGAAAGATTTTTACAAATTGGTTGCTATAAATTGTATCGATCGTATTATTTTTAAATCTTTAGACTATTATATCAGTACAAGTTAAGAATTTTTTATAAAATCGGTGAGTGAAGATTTTCTTAGGGGGTGGTTATTTGATGTAATCATTAATGCATTTTTTTTACAAAATTTTAAATAAAAGTGTTAATGAGTATACTTTTGTTGATTCCTCGATTACCTACCTTATCTGATGCATTATCACTTGCAAATGTTTCTATGAATTCTTTCACGTATTTATTGATTCCTTCTTGCATTGATTCTCACTGGATTCTGATCATACCAGATTTAACACTAGAACCGCGGATGGGGTCATTTTGACCCCAAAGCAATTTTGTAACCGATATCACCATCAAAACGTCGAAAAATACGTTAAAAAGAAGAAAACGACAAAATGGACAGATCTCACTATTGGCGAATTCAAGAAATTTTTAGGATTATTAATTCTAATGTGCTAAACTCCAAAAAGTACTATCGATGAATATTGGACAACAGATCCATTCTTAGAAACACCAGTATTTCCAAAGATCGTGATAGATTTAAAAAGATATGGAGATGGTGGCGCTTTGTGAACAACGATGAAATGGATGAATCGAGCGACCGTCTATTTAAAATTCGACCAGTTTATGACAGTTTGGTTGAAAATTTCAATACTGTATATGTACACCAAGAAGAGAGATTTCACTGGACGAAACCTCATACACTGGACGAAACCTCATTCACTGGACGAAAAGCGTCATACCATGGCGTGGAAGATTGGGATTTAAAGTTTACAATGCCTCGAAAATTATTAAATATGGAATCTTGGTGAGAGTTGTGGCTGAATCGAAAAGTGGCTTCATTTGTAATATGAAAATGTATTGTGGAGAAGGAAGGAAACTGGCGGAAACAATATTAGATATTCTTACTCCTTATAAAGACAAATATTATCATGTGTTTTTGGATAATTATTATAGCAGTGTATATATAAACGAAACTCTTAAAATATAAAATACGAAGTTGTGTAACAATACGTGTAAACCGAGGAATTCCACATGAATTGAAAAATAATAAGTTGCAACGCGGACAGTCAATTTTCCGGAGAAAAGGAAACGTGTTATTACAAATCTGGCAGTCAAAGAGAGAAGTGAGAATGATTACAAATATTCATTCGAGTGAACTATTAGAACTATTCATTCGAGTGAACTATTAGAACTATTCATTCGAGTGAACTACAGATTGGCACACAAATACAAAAATAATGAAACCAAAATGCGTAATAGAATAGGGCAGACCAGTACCTTTCGTATTACTCAATATTGCAAAAAACAAGAAAGTGGACCAAACGGGATGTAATGTATTTGTTAAATTGCGCACTTTTCAATTCCTATTTAGTATATAACATGTATTTTCTCTCTTGTTCTGGTTAGAAGGACTTTTCATGAAGGCATCTCTTTTCATCTTAGCACTTTTCGAAATAATATCATCCAAACTAATTATTGAAAAATTAAAACTACAGTATAGAGGTCGAAAATAAGATTTAATTTTCTAACATTTTCCTACACAAAACTGAAACGTTGTTACATTATATTTTATGCAAAAAATAAAGACTAATCATAAGGTATTTTCACCCGACTTTCTGTATGCCTTTATCGTATAAATGGAAAGCACGTCCAGCTAGGAGTGGGCAGGTCCGGTGTTCGATTTTGCCCGAGGATATTGCACATTTTTCATGTTTACTAAATCGATATAACCTAACAATTCTTGATAGTATTTGAGCTGTGCCGGTTTTTACTCCAAGCAGCGATGTCCTCTTTTTAATCTCAGGAAAGCAAGTACACAAGGAAACAAATACTGTCTGCTATTAAAATAACCTTCACAGGCATTCGTTTTCATAAGTAAATCTATCTTAGATTATTTTATAAATTATACTGTACTTACACTATATCAGAGCTACTTCGTAAGATATTCTAATAGTAAAATTTTAGCGAATATTTTACATAATCTAGCAATAACTCATACTTTCTGCATTCAAAATAATATTCAGAAACTTTTTCTGAAAAGTTATTTGAAGAAGTTATTTTCTTCAAAACAACAATCAAAATCATTGCTTCAAGAAGAATGGGGTAAAATCACTCCAGAAATCAAAAAAAAAAAAAAAAAAAAAAAAAATTTTGTCGAATCCATCCCAAGAAGATTAAATCACGTTTCAAAAGTAAAAGGAAATCCAACAAAATATTAAAACATTTTAAGAAGTAAAATTTTTGGATAACTATTTGATGGAAAAGTAAGCGTCCCATCACTTATGTGAGCCATTTTTTGCTCCGTTCTAAACAATTGTATTTTTATTAAATTACTATTTTAATATTTTGAGAAAATGTATGTTATGTAATGATTGTTACTAAATTTAAGTATGAAACACACCCACAAAAAATGTTTACATGTTTTTTAATTTACTTTACTACAGTTGCCTTTCGTAAAGCACAAGTGTCCCATCACTTTTGTGAGACACTGTAAATATATTTATAAATATATCCACTCTGTTACCCGGCTTAGTGATCTCAGTTTCTTTACTCTTATATGTTTGTAAATTGTACATTTTTTTCTTTAAAAATGATTGAATTATGTTGTTCTTATCTTCCGGTTAAGGTTTTATGCCTTTAGTAAATCTGTATGCAATATTTTTAGAATTATCAACAATTTTAAAGTTGTTTAAGTGCCGCTAAGCCTAATAATTTTTTTTTTTTGATGACGGCCATTGCTTGTTTACATTTGAAACAGCAGAATAGCGGATTTGTTGCCAATCTAGAGAAACTTAGCTTCGCAACAAAAGATAACGCCTTCATTTATTATTGCGAATTAAATCATGCTTAATCCTTTCTGGAATTTTTTCGAGGAAATAAGAGTTTAAGATTTACTTAATTTTTAATAATTAGTGATTTAATTTTTAATTATTCGTAATTTAATTTTTAATAATTAGTATTTTTTAATACAGATATTTTGAGTTTTTATGTATTTTTGCCTTGTCGCGAAGTGAGAACTGAATTAATTGAATGAGAAATACAATCGTCTGTGAAAAACTGTTTCTTTTTTGTTTTGTTTGCTTAATTTTTTTTTATACATCGTTCTAGCTTTATTATGGTATTTGAATAGAACATGTGGCAACGATTAGATAATTCTTTAAATGATATAAATTTTGTGCATTCTGAGTTATAATATGAACGAAATACGTATAATACTGTTAAGTGAACCTAGCGCCAGAGTGTCGCTCTGGTAAAGAAATAGAGTGAATTTTAAAGAATGCATTTATTCTATTGTGGTTTATGCGCTGTCTGCGAAGTAGATTTAATTCAATCCAATAAGTTTAAACGAAATGCAAGAAAAACTGCGTATAATTTAATATTTCGTACAAGGTAGTCATGCGGTGTACACATCAGATTTTTTAAATTATTTTCTTCAGAGATGAAAGAAGCAAGTCAAGCAATAGATAATATAGTTGAACAGTTACGGATATTTTAATAAGTATTATACAACAACTCACAGTTATAAAAAAGAAAATAGTTATGTTTTCGTAAATGTTAAGAATCTAATCCAAAAAATTTTTAACTGTTCTTAGCTTTGTAAAACACGACTTCGCAGAACACGGTACTTTTCAAACCTAATAACTATTACACGATTTTATATATGCATATGGCGTAACTTTTGGATAAATGTTTTTAACATTACACAGTTTTATTTTATATAACATTAGAATCATGTATATACGTTAATTAATTCACTAATGAAGTACATTATCCGAATTTCCAACTTATTTTGGCTCCTCTTTCAGTGAAGTAAAAAATAGCTGAATAACTAATCTGATCTGAATTCGTGATTTTTGTATTTGGGTTATTTTTGATATTCTACCCGCTTTCGAAAATTATAGATATTATTCATTTCAGAACAAGAAATTTATAGAATACGGTTAAAAAACAAATTAAATATGATATCCTAAATCGAAAAGCGTAGTTTGACAGCTTAAGTTGATTCTTTATTATCTGTATAATTTCCGGCTATGTATTCATTACCACTCATTCTAAGAGTGAAAACCTTCGCTAAAGAAAATGAAAATTTGCTACTCCATTACATTACCAAAAACAAATTATATTGCTTTTTACCGCATATTTGGAAGACAATTTTAATGGGGGGGGGGGAAACCTATTAGGTGAATGAATAACAGACTTCCAATAACTACAATCCGTTTCAAAAATAAATAATTACTGGTTCTCTAACAATTGCTTATTGCTTAATCGATTATTTGCGCAAAAACAAAGCACAATTAACACTTGAAAGTTACTCATGCTTTAAGGTGGAACATCTGTCCAATCTGCATTTAAAACTTTCTAAAAATATGTATCCTCACATAACTATTTAACACAGAAATATTTATTTAACCCAAAACAGTTATAAATTTATATACCCCCCGAAAATGTTTAGTAAAGTTATCTATTACACCCTAAGCGAAATACGCTGTGTCATTAAATAATCTTTATTATACAGTTCTATGGATACGTAATATTCTGTACTTTAGTAATTAATAAAATTTCCCAAGAACGTATAAGAACCAGGAAGTTATATAACAGCGAAAGGGAACTTGAAGGACTGAAACGGGATAATGCAATTTTAAGTACTGTTTATTAATTAATTTAATTAATAGTGTTAGTAGGTAAATGTGATTCAAGTAAGAATCTAAGATTTTAAAGCAATATATTTAACAGATTTTATGAATGAAATGTGTTTAATTTTATTAACATAATATAAAGATTTCAGCAACACACTGCACAAGAAGCTGATTTGTAATTTCTCCAGAACAGACTGAAGAATAATTAAAATCATACAATTTTACATTTAATTATGTATACAAATGTATTTAATTACTTAAAAATTATTTATAATCCTTAAACATCAACTGCTATTTATGATTTATTGATCATACGAGTAGAACACACGAAATAAAAGATGCCTAACACATAAGAAAATAAAATATGCGAGAAACTCACCGAAGAAGATGAGTTCCCGCTCTCGTGATCTGCTCAAAACCACGTCTTAACAGCGGGCTCTTCGTATCACTCCTCGAAGTTCACAAGAAAAAAAGATGCCTATCCTTCTGATGGTACCGGCAACTGTAAACAGAGACTGAAGATCTCTATTCTCAGACGACGTGGGTTACTACAGCTCTTAGTTGGCGATATTCAATTATCGCCAATTCGGCGATTCGTTACTCGTTTCAGGCGAAAGCTTACTATAGTTTAAGCAGAGGAAATTTCTAGCTATATTTCAACACATATATTTGTGATAAAAGTTTTTTCTAGTTATATCCTTTCATTTATGTATACATTCTATATTTAAAATAAGAAAATTCATCGCCATGATAGCAGATTTCTCTGCAAAGGAAGAGGGTAAAAAAATCAAAATCTGAAGCCCTTTAGATCCCAGCTCATCGAAGACAGGGTTGGCAGCTAAGAGATTTTTAAAAATGAAATGTGTATACAGATATTTAAAAAAAAATCTTACTAATTGCGTATCATACGACATTAAAATCATATTTAATTACAATAAAGTTGAACACTAAAAATTGTCAGTTGGATATATTATTAATTAAATGTATATCAATTTCAAAAAAAAAAAAAGTTTAAAATCATTAAAAACTGCATTTATTGCTTTTAAATTACTCAGTTTTTTTTTTTTTTTTAAATAATAACAGAACGAATAAATCTGGAAGATATGCTTCGAATGGTGGCATCCTGAAAATTCCTTATGCGCGAGGGCAAGATGAAAATAAATTAATGTTCTTATATTTAGTGCAGTGGCAGCACTTACTAAAGGTACTTCTAGATTCTTTTCATTCTTCTTATCCGTCGGTTTTTCCAAGCCAGAAATTTATACATTAGGTGAAAATATAGCACACTTCTGTGGGGGTGGCTCTATATTTCGAGGAGTTATTGCTAACTATGTGACATCTTAGATATTAGTATTTCAATTGTAATTATGTATTTAAGTCTTATATAACAACAAAAATGTTTTCATGCCTCTCATTAGTAATTAGATTGTTGATAGAAAACTGTGGCTTGAAGGGAAATTTAATTACTTATAAATAATTGATTATCATTTATAAATAAGCACATTATCAGTTTAAATTCACAAATTTCAATAATATTAACTTTCTTATTTAAAAAGGGATCACCAGCGAATAAGTAATACGACCGTTGAATACTGACAGTTTGATTCAGGTTCAAATCCTGGCGGACGGTCTTGCCGCATGAGAATTTTCATGACTTTCCCCAGGTTTAAATTAAGTGGCAGTTTCCTTTAAAAAGCCCTCCGCAAACGGAAGCCTCCTGTCAAGCAAATAACCCTCGTATAATTTGCAACAATGTAAATAATCCAAACTTTATTAACTTCAAAGGTTGAAAATAGAATTTTGCTCAGTATTCTCTCATTTAATACTCTTTTCCAGTTATTTTTTAAGTAATTTCTATTTCTACAACATAAATGTTCAGCTTTTCTGCAGGCAAAATTGAAGATTTTTATTGTAAGATTAAATATCAGTTTACTAGTTACAGATAAATGAAACTTACATTGTAAACAAACAAGATTAATTTATCTTTAGTAAATAACATTGTTGTTATGTACTACTTAATACTCTTCACCAAATGTTAAGCAAGGTAATTGGTAAAAAACCTCTTAGTCTGTTAAATAAGCCTGAAATTTAAAGAAGTCGTCAATCAGACAAACACGGTAATCTAATGATTCAATAATTTTCTCCACAAGGAACAAATGTAAATTAGAATTTGAATGTAATGTTCTGCCCGAATTTTCGTGATTCGAAAAAGCTACTTCTGCTACGAATAAAACTGATTAAGGAATGTTGGATTAAATTTAAGATTCATCCAGCCTAAGAAAGTTGAACACACATAAGAAACCTTTCAAAAATTGAAAAGCAGGTAAAACGAAAGAGCAGTTACCCCCATCCAGGATTAAACGCTTATTAAACATCAATTAATATGTAACACTTAAAATAACAGTATGCATGAGAACGATATTACGAATGCACAGCTTGGAAGAACAAGCATATAATATGTGCACAGTAGTAAAATTTTCAGACATGAAAACAGCTACTCCGTTTGGAAGACCTAGATTTGACGATAGCGATGATCAGGTCATTAAGTTAAGCAGTTTGGAGATTAGGCGGTGAGAGATTGTAACGGGAGTTGTACCAACTATCCTCCCCCTACTACTAGCGTGTAAGCGAGAGATGATCATTCATTGCATCATATCTAAAGAATTCATCCCCTGTTTTCCGAAATGATTTTGTCATCTCGTTTGGCGTAAGTGTGAAATAAATCAACCAGTATATTTTATAAGTTTGATATATATCAGCCAGTATATTTCACAGATCAGACTGTCATACCTTTCTTAAGGATATGAAATTCAAATCTTTGCCCTTTTTCTGAATACTAACCTAATTTTGGAAGTGTCGATTCGTCATATTGCATTCCTTCATCTGTATTCACATAATGTAAATGATTAGCACGTCCTGCAGCAATTGGAGCATACGTGTTTCAAATACCATCCAGGTTAACCTTTAGCTGCTGTGAGCGGTCTCTCAGACCGCGCGACATTTTCCATTTAATGCTTCCACCCCTTATAATAATTAATGGATATTGCCATTCTTAGTACCTTCCTAAATCAGTTGTCCAAGGTCACATACTAAGTTGCATTTGGCTAGCTCTATTTCTTCTTTTATTTCTTAAAATTGGCCCCCCCCATCGGTCTGTGGGACCGATCACAGCAGATACGATTCAAATTTCGGCCGATAAAGTTCACTTTTCGTAGTTGTTATATATTTCGCTTTTTTATAAATATTCTTGAAATGGCTTCAGATGCGTGCAGGAAACGTTCTATATATCTTACCCAAGAGCAAATTGAATAAATAGTTTAAAATTGGTCTAATTTACAGTTCCCTGATGAAAGTTCCCATGATGAAATTATTGAGAGCGATCACGACACAAATTCAGAAATATCTGCCGATGAAAATTAAAATCCATGTTCATGTTCTCCTTCTACAAGAGATTTTTTTATTGGAAAAAATGAATTCAAATGGTCTATTCAAGAGCCCAGCAAGGGTGTTCGAACTAGTAGTCACAATATTCTTCTTCTTTCAATCTATTCAACTGTTCGTCGAACCCGACGTTGGCCTGCGGCACTATTCTTCAGTGGTAGTGGTAGTGGTAGATTTATGGCGCAAAGCTCTATAGGCCATATGCGCCAAACGCAGGATTCCTATTTCAGCATATAAAGTATAAAAAAAAAAATCTAAAGTAACAGCACACATTTAAAATCGACGCAAGTAAAAAGATAGTGAAATGATGGGATGAGTGGGGTTTTTGGCGCAAAACCAAAGATGATTATGACGCGCCAAACACAAGGTTGTAAGGATCTTAAGTTTTACTAACGTTTATTTTATTTTAAATCTTTACTATCACTTCTTATTTTCTACTTCCGGCCAGAATTATAAGCGTGAAGGTTTTTATGCAAAGTTTGTCTGGCGAACGCCAAGTATTTAAGTGTGGCCTTTTTGCCAAGCGAAAGAGAGGAAGCAGTGAGTTCGAAGCAGGCCGCTTACCTTAGAAGTTACGCAGTTGCTATTTGCCTTCCAGGCCAGAGGTTTTAATCCTCTTGATAAATTAAACGTATTGTAGTGTTCACAGTCTCTGTGCTACATACGCTTCCTGTTATTTTAAGGCCAATCTTCCACGTGTATTATTCTAAAGTTAAATTAGAGTTTAGTTTTATTTTTATACTTTTTTACGTTAGACCCCGAGTGGAGGGTCAGTGTATTCCGAAGTACGGAAGTTATTGTATATAGAGAAAAATAAAGGGTTTTGTATACCCTTCGTCTGTATCCTGTCTACTTACTACAATTAGTGAACATAGCTTTAGTAAGCTCTCTATTCCTAGTCAGGTCCTTGTATGTTCCCGAAGAAGGTTAGAAGGAACATTGAACCTGATAGTGGCGCCCAACGAAGAAGAATAACCATGGCCGAGTTTCAAGAAGAACCTGTGCTGCCTGCAGAAACGGCTAAGAATCCAGAAATGCCAGCTGCCGCCCTGGAAGGATTCGGTTACATCGTCCAGACCATGCGCGCTTCGATGAAACCAGAAGCAACGTTTAACGGAAACTCACCGGTAACCAGTTTTTTGGAAAAATTGGATGACCACTTCATGCTCTACCCCGTGCACGAGTTTCAAAAAGTTACCTTAGCTACCAGCGCTTTGAGGGGCCAAGCGCTTAACTGGTTCAAATGTATAGGCAGAAGTCTCTTGGGTCAAGCAGGAAGTCCCACCTATACTTACGAAAATTTCAAGACTGCCCTACTAAAAGCCTTCCCTGTTGTAAGGGATCGTGCGAAATTAGAAACAGAACTTTTCAGTATATATCAACAAAGAATCGAAAACCTCTCGAGCTTTATTTTAAGAAAAATTCACGTTTTCAAGCTCTTGTATGGAAACCGTCCGGATCCTGAAATAATTCAAGTGATTTTGCCGAGGTTACTGCCCCAAGTGCAAGACTTTATTGAATTAAGAAATCCGACTACACTGGAAAAGTTACTTGAGCTAGCAATCCAGTTTGAAAGTAGAAAAACGGCGGACGTCGAAAGAAGACGCCAATATCAACAGCGAAACCAATTTGGTACGCCAAGACTACAGCAAACTCAAGCATACGGCTACGGAGAAAAAGCGAATCAGTGGGCAAGGAAACCCGAGCATTCAAAAACAGCCGGCGAACGTCGACAGTTCAATAGCAACACAGGAAAAAAGTCTCAAGGCCAGGGGAAAAAGAAGGAAAGCACGGAAAGGAAAAATAATTTAAACTAAAACGGATTTCTGCTGACGAGAGGGTGCGGAAATCCGAAGGCCACGAAAACCCCTCTTCCTACAAGTTAAATACAGTAATGGTGAAAAATTTGACTCTTCCGAAGATTGAAGTCTTGGTGAATAATATCCCGGCCACCGCACTCCTGGATACCGGCGCGCAGTGTTCCTGTGTGGCAGAAGTCTTTTTTAGAAAGTATTTTCGCAAATACCGCATATATAATGCGGATAATACGACAGTATTAGCGGCGCAAGGAGAACAATGTAAGTGCGTAGGTAAAGTACCTTTGTATATCCGTATCAAGGACGAACAAGTAAAGGTGATGTTTTTTATAGTAAAGAATTTGCAAGCGCATTTAATCTCAGGAATAGACTTTCTTTCAGACGCACAAGCTACACTGGATTTTAATGAAGCGTCCCTTAAGCTGACAATGAAACCAGTGCGTGTAGAAAAGGTTGAACCGCCAAGGTTAAATCTTGACCACCTGCCTAATGACGAGCAAGATAGAATCCGACAAGTGGTAAGTGAATTTGCTTCGTTATTTAGTGATATTCCAGGATTTACTCAGGTTACTAACCATAGTATTGACACCGGAGATGCATTGCCAGTTCGTCAAAAACCATACCGGTATGATAAGAATAAGGAAAAAATTATAGAATGGCATATTACCGATATGCTACGTAAAAAGATCATAACGCCCATCTCAAGTAGTTATGCTAGCCCGGTGGTTTTATGTAAGAAAAATAATGATTATCCTTTGGAGCATCCAAAAAGGTGGAGATTCGCTATTGATTACCGTAAATTAAATTCCATAACGAAATATCCGGTATATCCGTTGCCGATCATAGAAGAAATTTTAAGGAACATAAAATCAACCAAATTTATGACGACTTTAGACTTAACGACTGGTTATTTTCAAATAGGGGTGAGGCCTGAGGACGTGCCTAAGACTGCTTTTATAATCAAGTCTGGCACTTATGCATTTTTGCGTATGCCGTTTGGCCTTTCAGGCGCCCCGGCAACATTTCAGCGATGCATGGACATTGTGTTAAGACCTGTTCTTGGAAAGTCCACATTTATCTATTTAGACGATATCATTATTACTAGTGATAATCTAGACCAACATGTACAGGATTTAAGACAGGTGTTTTCTTTATTAAATGAGGCCGGTCTAAAAGTTAATGTCGAAAAGTGCAAATTTGCAGCCCCTGAATTAAAATATTTAGGTTACAAAATATCTCAAAAAGGGATCGAGACAGATGAATCAAAAATAATCGCTGTACAAAAGTATCCGACTCCAAACACGGCAAAGAAGCTCTCTTCTTTTCTAGGACTTTGTTCATATTATAGGTCCTTTATAAAAGATTTTGCGGCTATCGCTGAGCCATTATTAAAATTAAAAAGGAAAAAGGCAAGATTCTCGTGGACGGCCGAAGCCAATAGTGCTTTCGAAAAAGTAAAACAAGCATTAACGCAAGCCCCTGTGTTGAAATTTCCTGAGAAGGATGCAAATTTAGAAATTTCAGCGGATGCTTCGGATTATGCGGTAGGAGCGGTACTTTCGCAAAATCAGCAGCCCGTGGCATTTTTTAGCCGAACTTTAAATCAAACACAAAGAAACTATTCCGCGACCGAGAGAGAGGCACTTGCAGTTCTGTTAGCAGTGCAAAAGTTCCGAGTCTATTTTGGAAAGGCGCCGATAACAGTATACTCTGATCATGCGGCGGTAACTAGATTGTACTCAGGGAAAAATTTATCCCCAAGGTTAATAAGATGGGCACTCAAGCTGCAAGAATATAATCTGGTAATCAAGCATACCCCCGGAAAGGAAAATATCGTAGCAGATGCCCTATCACGAATTAAATTAGACGAACAGGGTAATACCGTAAAAGTTGCAATGCTTACAGCGTGTACAATAAATTCCCGAGAAACTGTAATAACAGAACTGGGTAAGGATCCTGAGTTTGGAAGTATTTATGAGTATTTGAAGGATCCTGAAAATTTTAGCCACCAAGATATTGTGGCGATAAGAAATAGGGCGGCCCATTACGAACTAATAGATGGTCTATTATTTTATACAAAAACTACGAATTCCAACAACGAATTTCGACCTGTTATCCCAGCTAGTCTTAGATTAAATATCCTGCAAGAGCTCCATGACAGCCCTTTAGCTTCTCATGCTGGTATTCGAAAAACTATCCAACGCGTACGCGAGGCAGTCTACTTTCCTGAACTGCAAAAGTTAACAAGGGCGTATGTCCAGTCCTGCCCAACGTGTCAAGCCGTTAATTATATTAATTTCCGCCCGGCCGGGTTTCTAAATAGTATTAAATCCGAATTTCCAAATGAAATAATTGGCATCGATTTATTGGGCCCTTTCCCAAAAAGTCAGTTAAATAAAAGTCGCTATCTCCTTGTTATGGTTGATCATTTTAGTAAATGGACCGAAATTGTTCCCTTAAAACGAGCCTCCGCGAAATTGGTTACCGATTCTATTTTAAATAAATATATTTTAAAATACGGGGCGCCCCTAAAAGTTATATCGGATAATGGTCCTCAATTTGTAAGTAATATATTTGAAGACATGTGCCAAAAACTGGGCATACGTCATTTAAAAATGGTCCCGTATCGGCCGCAATCAAATATAGCGGAACGGGTCAACAGAAATATAGTGAAAATTATCCGTAGTTATGTTAAAAATTTTCATAAAAGCTGGGATAACTATGTCAATGAATTTGCTTTCGCCCTTAGGACCGCAAAACATGATACAACGGGCAAAACTCCTGCTGAGTTATTTCTAGGCAGAAAGATTATAACACCGTTAGATAAACTATTTTATGTGCAACAAAGAGCCCCAGAATTTAAAATGGGTGATATAGAAAAACTAATAAAAGAAGCAAAAAAGAATACGGAAGTAGCACAAAGAAAACAGAAATTATATTATGATTTGAAACGACGGGGAGTAACTTATAAAGTAGGGGATGAAGTTTTAAAAATTAAGCATTCACTTTCTTCAGCACCAGAAGATAAAACTGCCAAATTTTTTCCACGATTTGAAGGACCATATGTTATAGAAAAAATAACTCACGCTGTTGTAGTGTTAAAAGCCAGAAATCGTGAAACCTGTTCCGCAAACGTTGATCAAATTAAGCCCTACTTCGATCGTAATAAAATGCAAATCTTTTCAGATCTTTTGCAGGATCCGGCACGGCAGACACCGCAGGTACAAGTTCCAGAGGTGGGAAAACGACAAGTACAAGGGCAAGGCAATGAGAGACAGAAACAAGTGAAAAGAAAATTGCCCCGCGGAAAAATTGAATGTAACAAGAAAAAGAAGCCGTTCCACCGTCCAGAAAACAGAGTTCACGAACACCCCCAGAATTAAGAAGGGAGAAGGACGACGTATGTGAAGAGGACCAGGAGAAATGACGGCAACTATAACCCGGCTTTAAAACGGAAGATCGACTCATCCGACAGAACTCTCCGCAGCAAAAATCGCCGAACTGCGGAAGGGCCATCAGCGGCGGAGGAAAAAGTACAAGGAAAATTTGAACGGCCAACAACGAGGTCCAAGCAGGATCACGACAGAAGTTTCCCGGTTCCGCCAAGACCAGCTGCCATCAAACGGCAAAGACCACAAGCAGAGGAGAAAAGGAAAGTATTCAAGGGTGGCCGTACTGGTGAGAAGAGGAAGCTTCCAGAGGAAAGCACTGAAGGGCGAGCCCGTACAAGAAGGAGGATAAACCAAGCTACTATCTGCTGTACCTTTAAAGACTGGGCCCAGAAAAGGATGTCCGAATATTACAAAGATAAGTCAAATTTTATGTTACTTTGCAAACTTAAGTTAATCTTTCATTCTTACTGCAAGTGGCAGATTTCAAGAAGTTTTACCTCATGCGAGGTCTACCTTTATCGCCAAAAGGGCGAGAAATGAGTTGTGACCGATTTTCGTATTATGTTTTTAAATTACTCGTGCGTAAAACTAAAGTTGATGTATAATAGCGTTGTGTAAAGACTTAAATATTGTAAAATTTATTGTATAAATTTTATTTAAAACATTCTAGCAGGAAAGAAGTTTAGTCTGAAAGACTTTTTGAAATGTATTATTTCAATGTAGAAAGAATTGGCACTTGCTTTGAAAAGAATAGAAGTTAACAATGTACTACTAATGTATGTTTTCAAATGTGTAAAATTAACGGCATGTTGATATGTTCTTATATACAATGTGAACTGTTATTTTAAATGTTAAGAAATACCGTGATGTGGTAAAAGTGAATGTTAAAATTTTTTTTATTCGTGTGACTGTAAAAAGACTAAAGCATGGCGAATATGTGGTAAAGGTTGAATGATGTAGTTAGGCTCTCTGACGCTACACTTTAGAGTTAGCCACTTTTAGAATAGTACCTCAGGGTTTAGAGTTGAAATTAGGGTGTGTTAAGAGGTCTCGTTATGTTGAATTTTAACACGTTAGTGTTTTGATTGTAGGAGGAAGTGTGGCACACGTAGACAGAAACACATTCGTGTTTGGTGTTCTTTTACAACACATGTCAGAGAGCACGGGGAGAGATAATTAAAATAGTCATGAATGAAATAAGAATGTTAAGAGAAGTATATTCTATATGTTATTTGCAATGTCATTGTGTAACATTTCATTAAACTAGTTTTCCTTCAGAATTGAATAAAGCTCCTGTTTAGATGCAGTACAGATGGAAAAAAAAGATTGTTGTATATCCTGGGAGCTGCTATTGTAACAAATTTCTTTCTTTTAAATTTTCTAGTTTCTAGCTAAGTTGTGTTTGTAAAAGGTTGGCCTCGCGTTAGATTCTAGAGCTAAAAGTTTTCAACAAGGTCGTTTTAGACCTCAGTTTCAAACTAATTAACTCTGGCGGGAAGTATGTAAGGATCTTAAGTTTTACTAACGTTTATTTTATTTTAAATCTTTACTATCACTTCTTATTTTCTACTTCCGGCCAGAATTATAAGCGTGAAGGTTTTTATGCAAAGTTTGTCTGGCGAACGCCAAGTATTTAAGTTGTGGCCTTTTGCCAAGCGAGAGAGAGGAAGCAGTGAGCCAAAGCAGGCCGCTTACCTTAGAAGTTACGCAGTTGCTATTTGCCTTCCAGGCCAGAGGTTTTAATCCTCTTGATAAATTAAACGTATTGTAGTGTTCACAGTCTCTGTGCTACATACGCTTCCTGTTATTTTAAGGCCAGTCTTCCACGTGTATTATTCTAAAGTTAAATTAGAGTTTAGTTTTATTTTTATACTTTTTTACGTTAGACCCCGAGTGGAGGGTCAGTGTATTCCGAAGTACAGAAGTTATTGTATATAGAGAAAATAAAGGGTTTTGTATACCCTTCGTCTGTATCCTGTCTACTTACTACAATTAGTGACCATAGCTTTAGTAAGCTCTCTGTTCCTAGTCAGGTCCTTGTATGTTCCCGAAGAAGGTTAGAAGGAACATTGAACCTGATAAGGTGAGATGATCAAAATTTATGAAATTAAAATACAATAAATAAAAACAAGTGGAAAAATGTATCAAATCCAGAGGATGCAGTCATATACAAACAAGGTAAAAGCAGACATTAAAATCCAAGACACAATCCTCAAAACAGATTACATTAAGTAATAAAAACCAGTCTCTTTTAAATAATAAAATAAATTACAATTGACCTCTCTTCCGATTAAACGGTCGAGAGGTAAGTCACAGGTATTAAAATATTTCTGACGAAGCCTATAAAAATATGGACACTCAATTAAAATATGACGGACAGATAAACAAACATTACAATTTAAGCAAACAGGCTCATTCTCAGCTTTTAGAAGGTAGTTATGTGTCACTCTAGTGTGACCAATTCTGAGCCGAGTCAAAAGAACTTCCTCCTTACGATTTCCAGCAAAATCCCAGTGCTCGATTCTGGGCTTTACATTTCGCAACTTGTTGTTCAGCTGAACGTCCCAAATTTGCTGCCACTTTTTTTTTTTTTTTTGGATCTTCGCCTTTATGACACAGCAGATGTCTCTAAAAGGATAAGGCGACTGGACAGTTCAACAGCATATTTTGCCACGATGTCTGCAAGCTCGTTTCCCTTTATTCCCACATGCCCGGGAACCCAGCAGTACAGGATTTCATATCTTCGTATCTTTAAGTTTATATGAATTTTCAGAACATCAACCACAACAGGATTTTGAGTGTTGGGAAAAGCTTCTAAAGTTTTAAGGGCACTATACGAGTCTGTATAAACTATGAAATTTTTGTGGCAGAGCTTTGAAATGTACAGAACACCATAATATATTGCAGTTAGCTCAGATGTTACAACTGAGAAAGCATGGTGCAGGCATCTGCCCTCTATGTAATCTTCAATACAAATACCATCCCGACATGATCATTTGACTTAGATACATCTGTGTATATTGGATGATAACTGCTATATTTGTGCCTGTGCTCAGCGAAGAGTTGTCTGTAAACAATCTCGTTAGTGCTTGCCTTCCCGTGATGTTTGAAAACATCAAGAAGCTGAATCCGTAAATTTTCCCAAGGTGGGATTTCAAAGTTCTGTACTGCTTGGGGGCGCATATCAGGAGGGAATGTTCCTCAATTATAGGGCGAAGTCTTAAAGGAAAGGTAGGAATACACGACGGACGTGTTTCAAATAATGTATTACATACATTATCAAGTAAGCATAGCTTATTGGGATGTTCAGGTTGAAATAGAATATTAAAATATTGCACAAGGGACAGTTGCTCACGCCTCAGATAAAGTGATGGTTCGTTAGAGTCAACATACAGGCTCTGGACAGGAGAAGTTCTGAAAGCTCCTGAACAAATCCGCAGAGCTTGATGGTGAACAGGATCCAGTTTTAACAATGCTGTTGACCGGACGGATCCAAAAACAACTGAGCCATAATCCAGTTTAGAGCAGACAAGCGTTCTGAAAATGCGAAGCATAGAGCAACGCTCTGCACCCCAAGAGGTGTTCTCCAACACTTTTAAAATATTTAGTGTTTTTATACACTTCTTTCTCAGGTTTAATACATGAGAAAGGAAAGTTAATTTTCGATCGAACGTCACTCCTGGCAATTTTACTTCGGCCACAACAGGAATAATTGTACCATTTAGGTTCAGGATGGAGACCGCGCTTCCTACAAAAGTGCACGCACACGGTTTTTTGTTTGGAAAAAGTAAATCCCTGATTCTCTGACCATTCTTGGATCTTATTCAGAGCCATCTGCAGTTGCCTCTCTACGTATCTCAGGTTTGCCCCTCGACAGCTAATCTGCAGATCATCAACGTATTGAGATCCCAAGATGGTGGGAGGAAGTTCTTTTAGTACTGACTTTATTTTTAAACTAAACTGGGTTACATTCAGCACACAGCCTTGAGGCACATCCTCTTCCTGTTGAAAAACATCCGAAAAAACAGAGCCAATTCTTACTTGAAAAGTTCTAGCGTTCAGGAAATTCTGAATGAAAATTGGTAGGTTGCCGCGCAAGCCACTCTCGTGAAGATAAGATCGCGAAGTATACCGTATCTCCATGCCTTACCATAAGCTTTCTCTATATCGAAGAAAATTGCGACAAGGTGATTTCTTCTTACAAAAGCTTTTCGAATGGATGTCTCTAAGAGGAGCATGTTATCTACGGTTGTTCTCCCCTTTCGAAAACCACTTTGATAAGGCGATATAATATTATTCTTTTCCAAGAAGTAGACTAGGCGGCTGTTTACAATCTTTTCAAACAGTTTGCGAACACAACTGGTAAGGGCATTTGGCCGATAGTTCGAGGGATTCCTCGGGTCTTTCCCTGGCTTCGCAATAGGAATCACAACAGCTCTCCTCCATGCACTGGGAAATGTACGCTCCTTCCACACTCTATTGTAAAGTGTGACAAGGGCACTCAGTGACTTATAGGACAGATGCTTTAGCATTTCATAATACACGCCATCCAGACCCGGACAAGTCCTATGTGTCTGCTACAAAGCTCTCCTTAATTCAACCATAGTAAAGTCTCTATTGTGCGGCTCAGATTTGTAAGAGTTGAATGCGATAGGATTTATTTCACAGTGTTTCTTGATAGAGAGCAATGCAGGTGAATAGTTTCTGCTTGAAGAAACGGCAGCTAATGTCTCACCAATAGTATTTGCAATTTCTTCTATGGAGCTAATCACTCGGTCATCTTTTTCCAGAAAGGAAAGTGAGTGGTCTTTATACATACCGCATGCTTTTCGAACTCTTTCCCAAACCCGCTTACTAGGCATAGAGGATGTTATTGAGGACACATAGGAAATCCAGGAATCCCTCTGGCTCTGCCTTCTTACTTTTCGTGCATTTGCTTTGGCTCTTTTAAAAGCTATGAGGTTTCGCAGAGTAGGATATCTACGAAAAATACAGCATGCCTTTTTCTGTTTTTTCAGTGCTTCATGACAGTCGCGATTCCACCAAGGTTTCGTATATTTAAGCATTTTTCCTGATATTCTAGGAATCGAAAGCATAGCTGCCTGAATAATAATATTAGTAACAGCTTCCACAGCGTCATCGATATGCACATCTTCCACTATATACTCCGTGAGCTCTCCGGAGGAAGAGAAGAGTTCCCAGTCTGCCCTGTCCAGTATAAACCGAGGGAGTCTCGACATGGGGTATGCTCCTCTTCGTGCAAGATACAAAAATTGAATAATGATCGCTGTTGTACAGGTCATTTCCGACACTAAAAGTGCAAAACGGCAACAGAGATGATGAACAGATGGCAAGGTCGAGAGCGTGGAATGTCCTTGAAGGCTCATGGAAGTAGGTATCCTGCCCATTACTTAGGAGACAAAGGCTATGATCTTCGATCATCTGCTCAATTTGTCTTCCTCGGCAATTTGTATCTTTACTACCCTAGAGCGGACTATGGCCGTTAAAATCACCTATTATGATGAAAGGCTCAGGCAGCTGCTCTAAAATACCATTTAAATCTTGCTGATCAATATGCTCATTTGGAGGCAAATACAAAGATTCAAATTTCAAAATTTCATAATTGTCTCTTTCAAATCAAATTTATCAAATTCAAAATTCAAGATTTGTTTGAATAGCGACAACTTGGAGGGATGTCGTCAAAGATAGCACATTTGAGGGATAATCCAGTGAGGTGAGGAGACCTACACCTCCACTGGCACGCTCACCTGCAAGATTATCTTTCCTGACGAAGGAAAACCTCCGAAGTTTTGCGTGTTGTTCTGGTTTTAGATTTGTTTCAAAATTTGTTTGAATAGCGACAACTTGGAGGGATGTCGTCAAAGATAGCACATTTGAGGGATAATCCAGTGAGGTGAGGAGACCTACACCTCCACTGGCACGCTCACCTGCAAGGTTATCTTTCCTGACGAAGGAAAACCTCCGAAGTTTTGCGTGTTGTTCTGGTTTTAGATTTGTTTCCTGTATTGCGAAGCATACAGGATGATAAGCATTAATTATGGCTTTGATGTCGAGCAAATTTCGGTGGAAACCGCGACAGTTCCATGAGACGAGGGTGGCCATTATGACTGGTTTTTGTTCTTTTTGTGCTCTTGTTTGGTTTCTCGTGGAAGTAGATGCCTGGGAACTTCTAGACCCTCTTCTACTTCCATACCGTCTGAATCCGCAGATTCAGAAATCATATCGTCAAGAGAGCTATTGCTAGGACTTCTATTTTTATTAATTATTTTGTTACTTTCAGTTTTAGGTTTACTTTCAGTTTTAATTTGAATGACTGTTTCTTTATTTTGTATTAAATGAGTTGCATTTTCTGTTTTCTTGGTGGAAGTAGTCGGTTGGGTTTTATTTGGTTTAGTCTGCGTGCCTATTGATGTTTGGGTGGCAATGCTACGTGTTGTTTTAACTGCACTGGCATAAGATTTGTTTGATTGGAGCTGTGTGCTTTGAACTAGTTTTCTGGCTTCAGCATACGAGATGTTCCTGGTAACTTTAAGAGTCTGTACTTCTTTTTCGGATTTCCATTTTGGGCACAGGCGTGAAAATGCTGGGTGCTGACCCTTGCAATTTATACACGAAGGCGCAGCGGTACAATTTTCGGAATCGTGGCCAATCTGTGAGCATCGGGCGCATGTGAGGCTGCCACGACAAGTCATCTTAGAATGGCCTAAACGCTGGCACTGAAATCATCGCATAGGGTTAGGAATATAAGGTCTTACAGGAAGATTTAGATATCCCGCCTTAATATTCTTACGCAGATCAGGCGTGTTGAAAGTAAGGATCACGTGTTTTGTATCGATCAACTTACCTTCCTTTCGCATCTTGATCCGCCTAGCACCACAGACATTTTGGTCAGCTAACTCGAAGACGAACTCTTCTTCTGAAACACACAGAAGGTCGATCTCCGAGATAACGCCTCTACAAAAATTAAGTGTTTTGTGCGCTGACACAGTTATAGATATTTCTCCAAATTTGATTTGTCCGGAAAGAGAAGCAGACTGGGTGGCCGACATGGTATCAATAAGCACGTCTCCTGACCGGAGACGATTTATGTTCCTTGGCTCACCTATACATGAATGTATATATTTGTTTACGAAAAAAGGAAACATCTTTTGCAGTTCACCAGAAGGACTAGAGATAACAAGGAAGCGGGGACAATCAGTAGATTCTTTGGCATTTGCATTGGTTTGGATCTTCTTGGTACTGGATTTGCAATAATTTCAGTATCTTTGTCATTTGCATCTGTACGGATCTTTTTGTTAATAGATTTCTAAACAATTTCAATTTCTTTGTTCGTTTCATTTGGGTCGGGTTTTTTTAGAATGAATAAAGAAGCCATATTTGAAAGAGAAAAAAATTCGGGTCCGTCGGCCCCGCCCACCACGGAGCCCTACAAGGGAACACAGATTCCTGTGTTAGGGCTAGCCGGACTTATACGCAAACCGAAGCCCCACAGTCGGCTTTCCTGAAAGCAGGTACTCCCGAGAGCTTGACCCCAAGCCACTGACACAAGGACTAGTGACCAGCCGATTGACACCCGTGAGGACGACTAAGGTGCCTCCCGTTTAGCTGAAGCAGAGGCCAAACTAGTGTGTTGGAGACAGTACCTCGCCCCTCAACTACCAGGACCCTCCTTTCCAGCGACACGGGTCTCCACGCACGGCAAACACGTGGGCAGTTTTCTCGCCACTCGAAAACTAGAAACAAGGTCTGTTCCAGCCTCTCGTGACGAGCCTCAAACTCCGTAGAGAGAAACCACAAGGGAGAAGGGAAGGGAAAAAGTTCCAGCCAAGAGGAGAGGAGACGGAAAAGAGGATAGATCACTGGGGCTCCAGGATCGTGACACCCGTCTCACCAAGAAGATGATCCCCTGAAGGGCTAGGGTACCTCGGGATTGCCACACCCGTACTCACAAAAGTGAGCCCCTTGAGGGGTCCAGCCAAGAGGGGAAAAGACGGAAAAGAGGATAGATCATTGGGGCACCAGGATAATGACACCCGTCTCGCCAAGATGATCCCCTGAAGGGCTAGGGTACCTCGGGATTTCCACACCCGTACTCACAAAAGTAAGCCCCCTGAGGGGGAAATGGTGGGATGAAAATGTTGATTATGATTCAGATAATGAAATATGCAATATAGATATAAAATCTTAAAATATCTGATTCATTAAAATTCTAACATAAAACATCAAGACAAAAATCAAATTAAACTATAGAAACCTGTTTCTTTCAGGTAGTCAAACAAATTGGTATTGACCTCTCTTCCGATTAAACAGTCGAGAGGCAGGTCGCAGCTATTAAAATACTTCTCACGAAGATTATTAAAATATGGACATTCAATTAAAATGTGATAGACAGATAGACAAACATTACAATTTGCACAAACAGGCTCGTTTTCAGCTTTCAAAAGGTAGTTATGTGTTACTCTAGTGTGACCAGTTCTAAGGCGAGTTAAAAGAACTTGTTCCTTACGTTTGCAAGTAGTATGCCAATGCTCTATTTTAGACTTTACCCTTCTCAACTTGTTATGTATCTGAATGTCCCAAAGTTGTTGCCATTTATATCTGATCTTCCCTTTGATGACACAACAGATATCTCTAAAACGGATGAGGCGGCCAGACGTTTCAACAGAGGATTTTGCTGTGATGTCTGCCAGCTCGTTGCCTTCTATTCCTGTATGTCCAGGGACCCTGCAGCACAGAATTTTATATCTACGACTTGTCAATTTAAATATTTAGCTTTAGTACATCCACTATGACAGGATTGTCGGTGCTTGAAAAGGATTCTAAAGCTTTCAGTGCACTGTAGGAGTCTGTATATATCATGAAATTTCTATAACATAGCGTTGAGATGTACAAAAGCGCATAATAGATACCAGTCATTTCAGTGGTTAAGACCAAGGAGGCGTCGTGTAAACGTCTGCCCTCCAAGTGGTCACCAATTATACAGGACATCCCAGCGGGACAAGTCGACTTAGATCCATCCGTATATACGGGAAGATAACTGCTGTAATTACACCTGTGCTCAGCAAAAATTTGTCTGTATATGATGTCATTTGTGGTTGTTTTTCTGTAACTGTGGAAAATGTCAAGAAGCTGGATTTGTGCATTTTCCCAAGGTGGGATCTCAAAATGCTGTACTGCTTGTGGGGACATATCAGATAAGCAGAATTCTTCAATGAGCAGACGAACCCTTATAGGAAAATAAGGCACACAGGTTGGACGTGCTTCAAATAAATGGTCACAGCTATCATCAAATAAACACAGTTTGTAAGGATGGTCAGGTTGAGACAATATATTAAAATACTGTAAAAGAGACAACTTCTCACGCCTCGAACGGAGTGATGGCTCGTGACAGTCAACATAAAGGCTCTGCACAGAAGATGTCCTGAAGTAGTAGTAGTAGTAGTAGTAGTTTTATGGCGCAAAGCTCAATAGGCCATATGCGCCAAACACAGGATTCTTTTTTTTAACATACAAACTAAACGAACAAAAAATATAAAGACAACAGCACACTTTTAAAATCGAGGCAAGTAAAAAGATATTTAAATGATGGGATGAAAATGCTGATTATAACTTTGATAATGAGAGATGCAGTATAGATATAAAATCCTAAAACATCTGATTAATTAAAATTCCAACATAAAATCTCAGGACAAAAATCAAATTAAATAATAGAAACCTGTTTCCTTGAGGTAGTGAAACAAATTATTATTGACCTCTCTTCCGATTAAACGGTCGAGAGGCATGTCGCAGCTATTAAAATACTTCTCACGAAGATTATTAAAATATGAACATTCAATTAAAATGTGATAAACTGAAAGACAAACATTACAAGTTGCACAAATAGGCTCGTTCTCAGCTTTCAGAAGGTAGTTATGTGTCAATCTACTGTGACCAATTCTAAGGCGAGTCAAAAGAACTTCCTCCCTGCGATTGCTAGTAGTATCCCAATGCTCTATTTTAGGCTTCACCCTTCTCAACTTGTTATGAAGTTGAAGGTCCCAAAGTTGCTGCCATTTCTTTCGGATCTTCTCTTTTATGACACAACGGATATCTTTAAAAGGGATGAGGCGGCCGGACATTTCAACAGCAGATTTCGCTGCGATATCCGCCAGCTCATTGCCCTTTATTCCTGTATGTCCGGGGACCCAGCAGTACAGAAGTTCAAATCCACGACATTTCAATTTAATATTCAACTTGAGAACATCCACTATCACAGGATTCTCAGTGCTAGAAAAGGATTCTAAAGCTTTCAATGCACTGTAGGAGTCCGTATATACAATGAATTTTCGATGGTGCAGCGTTGAGATGTACAAAAGCGCATAATATATGGCAGTCAGTTCGGAGGTTAAGACAGAGGAAGCGTCGTGTAAACGTCTGCCTTCCATGTGGTCACCAATTATACATGACATGCCAACATGGCAAGCTGACTTAGAGCCATCCGTATATATGGGAACATAACTCCTGTAACTCTGCCTGTGATCAGCAAAAATTTGTCTGTAGATGCTCTCATCAGTAGCTGTTTTTCCGTAATTGTGGAAAATGTCAAGAAGGTGGATTAGTGCATTTTCCCAAGGTGCAATTTCAAAATGCTGTACTGCCTGTGGGGAAATATCAAACAGGGAGAATTCTTCAATGAGGGGACGAACTCTAACAGGAAAAGAAGGCACACAGGATGGACCTGCCTCAAATAAAAGGTCACAGCTATTTTCACATATACACAAGTTATAAGGATGGTCAGGTTGAGATAAAATATTAAAATAGCGTAAAAGAGACAACTCCTCACGCCTCAAACGGAGTGATGGCTCGTGACAGTCAACATAAAGGCTCTGCACAGGAGATGTCCTGAAGGCTCCAGAACAAATCCGCAGAGCCTGATGATGAACAGGATCTAGTTTTAACAACACTGAAGACCGGGCAGATCCGTAAACAACTGAGCCGTAGTCCAGTTTAGAGCGAATTAGAGCTCTGTAAATGCGAAGCATGGAGCAACGCTCTGCACCCCAGGAGGTGTTCGCCAGGACTTTTAAGATATTTAGAACTTTGGTACACTTTTTTCTCAAGTTTAAGACATGAGGAAGGAAAGTCAATTTTCGGTCGAACATCACCCCTAAAAATTTTACTTCAGGTGCAACTGGAATTACAGACCCATTGAGGTATAATTCCGGCTCAGGATGGAGACCTCGCTTTTTACAAAAATGCACGCACACAGTCTTCTGTTTCGAAAACGTAAATCCTTGTCTTTTTGCCCATTCCTGGATCCTGTTCAAAGCGATCTGGAGCTGTCTCTCTACATGTCTCATATCCACACCTCTACAGCTAATTTGTAGATCATCAACATATAAAGAACCTGAAATGGTGGGAGGAAGTTGTTTTAATACAGAATTTATTTTTAGGCTGAAAAGAGTTACACTGAGCACACAGCCTTGAGGCACACCCTCTTCTTGTTCAAAAACATCAGACAAAACAGAGCCTATCCTTACTTGAAAAGTTCTAGCGTTCAGGAAATTCTGAATGAAATTTGGTAGGTTGCCGCGCAAGCCACTCTCGTGAAGATCGCGAATTATACCGTATCTCCATGCCTTATCATAGGCTTTCTCTATATCGAAGAAAATTGAGACAAGGTGATTTCTTCTTACAAAAGCTTTTCGAATGGATGTCTCTAAGAGGAGCATATTATCTACGGTTGTTCTCCCCTTTCGAAAACCACTTTGATAAGGCGATATAATATTATTCTTTTCCAAGAAGTAGACTAGGCGGCTGTTTACCATCTTTTCAAACAGTTTGCAAACACAGCTGGTAAGGGCAATTGGCCGATAGTTCGAGGGATTCCTCGGGTCTTTCCCTGCCTTCGCAATAGGAATGACAATAGCTCTCCTCCATGCACTGGGAAATGTACGCTCCTTCCACACTCTATTGTAAAGTGTGAGAAGGGCACTCAGTGACTTACAGGACAGATGCTTTAGCATTTCATAATACACGCCATCCAGACCCGGACAAGACCTATGTGTCTGCAACAAAGCTCTCTTTAGTTCAACCATAGTAAAGTCTCTATTGTACGGCTCAAAGTTGGAAGAGTTGAAAGCGATGGGATTTTTCTCAGAGCGTTGCTTGATAGAAAGAAATGCAGGTGAGTAATTTCGGCTGGAAGAAACGGCAGCAAATGTCTCACCAATTGTATTTGCAATTTCTTCTATGGCGCTAATCACTCGGCCATCTTTTTCCAGAAAGGAAAGTGAGTGGTCATTGTACATTCCGCATGCTTTTCGAACTCTTTCCCAAACCCGCTTACTAGGCGTAGAGGATGTTATTGAGGACACATATGAAATCCAGGAATCCCTCTGGCTCTGCTTTCTTACTTTCCGTGCATTTGCTTTGGCTCTTTTAAAAGCTATGAGGTTTCGCAGAGTAGGATATCTACGAAAAATACCCCATGCTTTTTTCTGTTTTTTCAGTGCTTCATGACAGTCGCGATTCCACCATGGTTTCGAATATTTTAGTGTTTTTCCTGATGTTCTAGGAATCGAAAGCATAGCTGCCTGAGTAATAGTATTAGTAACAGCTTCAACAGCGTCATCGATATGCACACCTTCTACCATTTCCTCTGTCAGCTCTGCAACGGAAGAGAAGAGTTCCCAGTCTGCCCTGTCCAGGATAAAACGAGGGACTCTCGACACGGGGTTTGCTCCTCTTCGTGCAAGAGACACAAAAATAGGATAATGATCGCTGTTGTACAGGTCATTTCCGACACTAAAAGTGCAAAATGGCAACGGAGATGGTGAACAGATGGCAAGATCGAGAGCGTGGAATGTCCTTGAAGGCTCATGGAAGTACGTATCTTGCCCATTATTTAGGAGACAAAGGCTATGATCTTCGATCATCTGCTCTATTTGTCTTCCTCGGCAATTTGTATCTTTACTTCCCCAGAGTGGACTATGGCCGTTAAAATCTCCTATTATGATGAAAGGCTCAGGCAGCTGCTCTATTAGATTATTTAAATCTTGCTGATAAATGTGCTCATTTGGAGGCAAATACAAAGAAACAAATGAAACAATAATATCAAAATTTATTTGAGTAGCGACAACTTGGAGGGATGTCGTCAAAGGAAGTACATTTGAGGGATAATCCAGTGAGGAGAGGAGACCTACACCTCCACTGGCACGCTCACCTGCAATGTTATCCTTCCTGACGAAAGAAAACCTCCGAAGTTTTGCATGGTGTTCGGGTTTCAAATTTGTTTCCTGTATTGCTAAGCACACAGGATGATACACATTTATTATAGATTTGATGTCAAGGAAATTTCGGTGGAAACCGCGACAGTTCCATGACATGAGGGTGGCCATTATGAATGGTTTTTGTTTTTTCTGTGCTGTTCTTTTGTTTTTCGTGGAAGTAGATGCCTGGGAACTTCTAGACCCTCTTCTACTTCCATAAAGTCTGAATCCGCAGATTCAGAAATCATCTCATCAAAAGAGCTATTGCTGTGACTACTATTTTTATTGGATATTTTATGTGTAGAAGTTTTGGGCTTACTTTGAATAACTGTTTCTTTCTTTTGTAGTATATGGGTTGCATTTTCTTTTTGCTTGTTCGATGTAGACGGATGGGTTTTATTTGCTAGGGTCTGTGTGCCTATTTATGTTTGGGTGGCGACTGTACGAGATGATTTTACAGCACTGGCGTATGATGTATTTGGTCGAAGCTGTGTGCTCTGGACTAATCTTCTGGCTTCGGCATATGAGATGTTCCTCGTAAACTTTGCAGTCTGCGCTTCTTTTTCCAATTTCCATTTTGGGCAGAGGCGTGAAAATGCTGGGTGCTCACCCTTGCAATTTATACAAAGAGGCGCAGCCGTACAATTTTCAGAATCGTGGCCAATCTGTGAGCATCGGGCGCATGTAAGGCTGCCACGACAAGACGTCTTAGAATGGCCGAAACGCTGGCATTGGAAACATCGTATAGGGTTTGGAATATAAGGTCTTACAGGAATATTTAGATATCCGGCCTTAATATTCTTAGGCAGATCAGGCGTGTTGAAGGTAAGGATCACGTGTTTCGTGTCTATCAACTTACCTTCTTTACGCATCTTGATCCGCCTTACACCGCAGACATTTTGTTCGGATAACTCAGAAGCGATCTCTTCTTCAGAAACATACAGAAGGTCGAATTCTGAGATTACACCACGACAATAGTTCAGTGACTTATGGGGTGTTACAGTGACATTCGCTTGCCCAAGTTAAGTAAAGAAGCAGACTGGGTGGCTGAGTTTGTATCAATAAGCAAGTCTCCGGAGCGGAGACGCTTTATATTTCTCGGCTCACCAATACAAGACTGGATGTATTTGTTAATCACGAAAGGAGACATTTTATGCATTTCGCCAGAAGGACTAGAGATGACTAGGAAACGGGGACTATTGTTATGATTTTTTTCATTTGTATCTGTACGTAATTTTTTTGCAGTAGACTTTTCAAAAGTAGGTTGAGTGAGTGGTTGAGTGAGTGGTTTAGCAGTAGACGTTTCAGAAATAGGTTGAATGACTGGTTTAACAGTAGATGTTTCAGAACTAGGTTGAGTGACTGGTTTAGGAGTAGAAGTTTCAGAACTAGGTTGAGTGACAGGAGTGATTTGAGTGACTTGAGTGACAGGATTGACTTGAGTGACTGGAGTTACCTCGAAATCTTTTATTAAGTAAATATGAGAAGCCATAGTGAAAGAATAAAGATTCGGGTCCGACGGCCCCGCCCACCACGGAGCCCAACAAGGGAACACAGATTCCTGTGTTAGGGCTAGCCGGACCTATACGCAAACTGAAGCCCCACAGTCGGCTTTCCCGAAAGCAGGTACTCCCGAGAGCTTGACCCCAAGCCACTGACACAAGGACTAGTGACCAGCCGATTGACACCCGTGAGGACGACTAAGGTGCCTCCCGTTTAGCTGAAGCAGAGGCCAAAGCAGTGTGTTGGGGACAGTACCTCGCCCCTCAACTACCAGGACCCTCCTTTCCAGCGACACGGGTCTCCACGCACGGCAAACACGTGGGCAGTTTTCTCGCCACTTGAAAACTAGAAACAAGGTCTGTTCCAGCCTCTCGTGACGAGCCCCAAACTCCGTAGAGAGAAACCACAAGGGAGAAGGGAAGGGAAAAAGATTCAGCCAAGAGGAGAGGAGACGGAAAAGAGGATAGATCACTGGGGCTCCAGGATCGTGACACCCGTCTCACCAAGAAGATGATCCCCTGAAGGGCTAGGGTACCTCGGGATTGCCACACCCATACTCACAAAAGTGAGCCCCCTGAGGGAAAGATGTCCTGAAGGCTCCAGAACAAATCCGCAGAGCCTGATGATGAACAGCTAGATAGTAGATGGTAGATTTAAGGCGCAAAGCTGATGATGAACAGGATCTAGTTTTAACAACACTGAAGACCGGGCAGATCCGTAAACAACTGAGCCGTACTCCAGTCTAGAGTGAGTTAGAGCTCTGTACATGCGAAGCATGGAGCAACGCTCTGCACCCCAGGTGTTCGCCAGGACTTTTAAAATATTTAAAACTGGTACACTTTTTTCTCAAGTTTACAACATGTGGAAGGGGTGAGTGAGTGAGTGAGTAAGTAAGAGAGTGAGTGAGAGATTATGGCGCAAAACCAAAGTTGATTATAGTGCCCCAAACGCGAGATGGGGTGAGTACAATTGATGAAATTAAAATACAATAAATAAAAACAAGTAGACAAATGTATCAAATCGAGAGGATGAAGTCATATAAAAAAAAGTTAAAACCACATATTTAAAATTCAAGACACAATTTTCAAAACAAATTACATTAGGTGATAAAAGCCAGTCTCTTTTAAATAATAAAATAAATTACAATTGACCTCTCTTCCGATTAAACGGTCGAGAGGTAAGTCACAGCTATTAAAATATTTCTGACGAAGACTGTTAAAACAGGGACACTCAATTAAAATATGACGGACAGATAGACAAACATTACAATTTGAACAAACAGGCTCATTCTCTTCTTTTTAAAAGGTAGCCATGTGTCACTCTAGTGTGACCAATTCTGAGGCGAGTCAAAAGAACTTCTTTACGATTTCCAGCAAAATCCCAATGCTCAATTCTAGTGCTTTACATGTCTTAACTTGTTTTGACGCTGAACATCCCAAAATTGCTGCCATTTTTTTCGTATCTTCTCTTTCGCAACACAACAGATGTCTCCAAAAGGATGAGGCAACTGGACTGTTCAACAGCACATTTCGCTGTGATATCTGCTAGCTCATTCGCTTTAATTTCCAGATGACCGGGAACCCAGCAGTACAGGATTTCCTATCCACGACTCGTTAGGTTTATATGTATCTTGAGAACATCCACTATGACTGGGGTTGAGTGTTAGAAAAAGCTTCTAATGATTTCAGTGCACTATAGGAGTCTGTATAAACTATAAACTTTTTGTGGCAGAGCCTTGAGATGTACAAAAGACAATAATATATTGCAGTTAATTCAGATGTTAAGACAGAGAAGGCATGGTGCAAGCGTCTGCCCTCCATGTGGTCTTCAATTACAAATGCCATTCCGACATGATCTTTTGACTTGGATCCATCTGTATAAACTGGAAGATAACTGCTATATTTGTTCCTGTGCTCAGCGAAGAGTTGTCTATAAATGATGTCGTTGGTGCTTGCCTTGACGTGATGCTTGAAAACATCAAGAAGCTGAATCCGTGCATTTTCCCAAGGTGGGATTTCAAAATTCTGTACTGCTTGGGGGTGCATATCAGAGAGGGAAAGTTCCTCAATGACAGGGCGAACTCATAAAAGAAATGTAGGAACACAGGATGGACGTGTTTAAAATAACGCGTTACACACATCATCAAGTAATCACAGATTATTGGGATGTCCAGGTTGGGATAGAATATTAAAATATTGCAAAAGGGATAATTGTTCACGCCTCAGATAAAGTGATGGTTCATTACAGTCAACATACAGGCTCTGGACAGAAGTCCTGAAAGCTCCTGAACAGATCCGCAGAGCTTGATGGTGAACAGGATCCAGTTTTAACAATACTGTTGACCAGGGGGCGTATTTCCAAACCCTACCCCACTTTTTGAATTTTTGACGTCGTGGGCAAATCGACTAGTTTCGCCTGGATGGTAATTCTTGAGCATGCGCTGAAGGGCGAGAAGTAAACAGAACTTTGGCTTGCGCTTGTAAACAGTATTAAGTATATTGTCTGAAAGTGTATTCGTTTATGTAATTGCATAATTTTTAACATTTATGTAATTGCATCTGTAATAAAAAAACTTCATTCAGATAAAATTTATTTTAATATTATTAATATCTGGTTATAGGATTTTACGAAATGCTCAATACTCTAGGTACTATCGTAATCTTCGCATAACCTTTCACATTGGATTTTGCCTTATCATTTTAAAATATATTGTATTATAAAGATTAAAACAAAGCAAAGTACTTTGTTAGAGATGTGAATGTTCTAACTGAATTTTCTTTTTATCACTTATTATTTATTTCCTCTTTGAAAACACATTCATTTTTGACAAATAATTATCTCCGCTGAAAATTTTTTGATTGTTTAAAAACTATATTTGTCAATAATGTAACTTTAAACTTCCCGGCATGGTTCCGCTACGTAGACGATACTTTTATCCTGTTTGAAGGTAATAAAGATGATTTAAATAAAGTTTTTTCAACAATGAATTCTATTGATCCTGCTATTCAGTTCACTTTTGAACTTGAGACTTGCAATTCTCTTCCGTTTCTCGACATTCTGGTCACACGTAACACATCCAACTTCAGTACTACAGTTTACCGTAAACCTTCATCGGTTTGCCTTCCACCACACTTTAAATCATGTCATCCGACTAAACAAAAGTTAGCTTCATTTTATTCCTATGTTTTCCGTGCTCTTCAAGTTTGCTCCTCCAAACTAGCCCTTGATGAAGAACTAAATTATTTAAAAGCAATAGCTATTGACAGGGGCTTTTCACCCAACATTATTAATCAAGCAGTTAAAAAATTCTCATCTCAACACACTAAAAGCCACACTCTTATTTTAGGAGATTATAAAAATTCTGTTGTCATTCCCTTCTTTCCATCAATTAGCTATAAAGTTGCACATATTTTGCAGAAATTTAACTTTCGGGTTGTTTACTCTCCCATCAATAAAATTCCAACTTCTATACTCAAGGACCCCATTCCGGATATGAATTCCTGGGGTATTTATAGGATTCCTTGCCAGTGCGGTTTAATTTACATTGGCCAACCTAAGAGAGCCTTAAAATTTCGCGTCAAAGAACATGAGGCATATGTTAGAAAAAAGGAAACACAGAAGTCTTCTGTTGCTCAACATTGTTGGTCCGAAAATCACACTTTCAATTTTTCTGCTGCCAAAATTATTCAAAAAACATCTTCCATTGGAGAACTGGATTTTCTAGAGGCATTTCACATTCATAAAAATCTTTCTGTTCTAGTTAACGATCTTAATTCCAATCCAAATTTGCCTTCGGCTTTTAGAGAAATTATGTTTTAGTTCTGGTTTCGCCAACAGATGGCGCCACTTGCTTATTCTTGTCCAGGTTTTCTTATCTTATCTAATCATTATTTCCTATCTTGTTCATTTGCGGTTTTGCAGCTGAAGATGATGGTTCGGTAAAACCATCGAAACTCGTCCTGTGAAAATTTTGTAGGTATAACGCTGATTTTTGTTGTTTGACTTCTGAATTAGTATTTATTCGGCGTGTTATTGTGTCTTAATTAGTAGTACCGTTGTTGGCGACTTTATTGTTTGCGGTGGCATAACGGGAAAAGTACCGTTTTTAAATGCATTTTTAATTTCGCAGGTTTCATGCTTTCCATGTGCCAAGTTTTCACTGCATTTAACACACAATGGATATTCTTTTGCCATTGATAATGCAACATGTAAAATAGTATAAAATAAACTGTTCTTGATATTTAGTCTTTTTTTTTTTTTTTAGAAGTAGAAAAAGAGGCAATGGTTACATTTTTGTTTGCATTTTCATTAATAGTTTTCTCTAAGTTTATTTGATGTTGGTGCATCCGTCCCATTTCTCTTGCAAGAGATTTTGGGCCATTTAACCATCATGAACAAAATTGCAAAAAACAGAATTGTTTTTATTATCCTTTTGTTTTATCCTTTGAGACACTACTAAATTTTCCAATGCTTAGGAAATGTTATGTGCTTACTTGACAACAAATTTGATTAGAAATAAGAAATGATGCATATTACAATTACAAATTGCCTGCAAGACACTACTAAGATAGCCGAAAAAAACTAAATCTTAGCTGCGCGTATGCAGTTGCTTTGAAATTTGATTCGAGCTGTTTGGAAATCATCAAACATAACACATAAATCAAGTGGAAAGCAATAAAATCAGAATTAAAATATGGAAATGTTTAATTTAAAATTCCTGGCAAATGTTAAAAAACATCCAAAATTCTCTTCAAATTACGTATATCTTTTATTGTCAAATAAATTTCTTTGAATTTGGTGACCCCCCACAAATTTGTTCATGACTCCCAGGTTAAAATTTTGTAAAAAAAACAAGTTATCGATTGCATTTTGGAAAAAAAAAAAAGAAATGATTTCAGGCTTGTCTTCAACAGAACAGCTGTGCTATTGCACTGGCTGTAGCCTCAGTTATCCAATGTTCCAACAAAATCAAATATTGTAACGTTATTTTAGACCAGACTTTCTTAAACTGTAGATCGCAACCCCCATCTACAGCAGGGGTCGCAAAAAATTTTAGTTGTTTTGGTATTTCTTAAACTTAACATAATAATTTTACAATTACCCAATATTTTTACACAATGTATCTGAAAATAGATAAAGATAAGACAATACAGACAAAGAGAAAAACAAAAATGTTTCAACGCATTCTGTTTATAATATAAATGTTCATTTTACTTGCTTTGCACGTGACGCTGTCATTTCGTCTGTTAATTAATTAAAATTTTCACATTTTTCTATGTCTTAAAATAAGAAATTAAAGATAATGACCTAAAACTGCAATACTATCTTACAGTACAAGTGAAAAAATTGACAGTTTCACTCGCGCGTGTGTCAGATTTTCGCAATGCTTATGGGGTCCCACAAAATTTTCATAAATATTTTGGGGTTGTGAAAAAAATCTATCATAAAAAAGGGTCACGACTGAAAAAAAAGTTTAAGAAGCCCTGTTTTAGACCAATCGGTTTCCTGACGCCAACCCATTTTTTTGCTTGTTTTGTTTCTCATCCGAATTATGTTTCTGTGAGAATTTTTCTATATTTTTACTGTTTCAGCTGAATGGAAAAACACGCTGAAATGTTTCAAATGACTATTAGGGGAAGAGAATCAAATATCCCACATTATTATTATCTCTATTTATCTCCTGTTTTGATTCTGAGTTATGTTATTTGATAGAATTTTTCCATATTACATATTTCAGTTCAACAAAAAATCAACTTTTAAAATATTGAGGAAAAGCATATACTAAAATGTTTCAAAATGAAAATTTGGGATAAATAAATATATAAATTAGTTTTTTTTTCTAGGAGTGTAGGAGTTCTTATATATAGTATATAAAGAAATTTAGAAACAACTTTTTCACAAAGACTAAAAAATTGAAGTTCAAATTATCTTCATAAAATCCTATAAATGTGGAACAAGAATAATTTAAAATGTAAAATTTAACACGTTGACTGCCGCGTGCATTTTACGTGATTTGCGTATGACGCCAACTTGAAATTTTTATTATGCGATATATATTATGTTGAAATATTATCTACAGAACATAATGTTATATAATTGTGCTTCATGCTGGGGGTCACCAGCGACCTCCAAACATCTAAAGACCATTTTTGTGATTTATAATTTAAATTTTTACGATTTATTATTGTTCAAACCATTATAGTAACAATGGTACTATTTAAAAATTTATCAGTATCAATATTTATTGTAATTATGTATTTTACTATTGGTCGCGTTGCCAGTGGCACCCACGGCGCTGTAGCCAAGTCAAGTGCAGGTCACCGGTGATCCCCACGGCAGTCAACATGTTAAAATAAACCATCACAAGAAAAACCAAAAAAATAGTATAAAAGAACAAGAAAGGTGAGGAATCCAACCAACTTTAACATAATATCATCAAGAGGAGGTATGTCGAATTTAATTACATTTCCCCTTCTAAAACAAAATCCTTGCTTTTCTGTATCCAGAATCAGCTGATGAACCATTTCAATATATTTCTTATCTGAATAGTTCACCAAAAAATTCTACTCCTCCTCAAAGCGAAGGAAACTCATTGAAAATATCTTCCGATTTAAAAATATATTTCTAATCTAAAAAAAAAAAAAAAAAAAAAAAAAAGAAAGAAAACATGCCCTTAAAAATGTAGAAAAAATTAAAATCCTGCAGTGGAAAATCTTTGAAAGTTCAAAATAATTTTAACACATAACTTTACTAGAACCTCTTATCAAACAGCAGTAGTAAAGGAAATGGGGGGAAGTAAAATCATTAAAAATATCTTCCAATTTAAAAAGATTTTACTAGTCTAAACAGGATTTTATCAAGTTAATTTGAATTTCAATTTTTATTCTTTCTGAAAAATTGGTTCTAAATTTCTTTCTTTATATATTTACTGATCAATTTTTAGCAGCATAATGCACAAAAATTTTTGGAAGGATTATAAATTTTCCTTTTAAAAAATTATTTGTATATACATAGTCCAAACACATCTGTATACAGTGGAATACGTTTAATGCGAAATATTGGTTAACACGAAATAATGTAACTGTCCCGACAAACTACTATGTATTTTCATGCATTTTGTTTCTCTTAACACAAAAAGATATCCTTTCTGGAAATGAACAAAATACAGAAAACACTGGTGAGATTTAAACGGGGTGTGAAATGAAAGAGAGGTGGTTTCACATATTTCGTAGAAAAGAGGCTAATTTGGCTTTGAAATACCCTCGGAATAGCCTGTGACACGAGCCAGTTTTGTTTATCTACGGTACTTTCACCTTCCATGTCTACAAACACAACACAAACATCTCATCTCTCATCAGTTAGCTTTGAAATTTAGTGATGAGTACATGGCAGTGTGAGTAAAAATTAGTGAGTTTGACTCATATGTTGCACTGCATAGAATTCAGCGACTCCAAGGTTGAATGAAAATTATTTTCATTACACACCATTCTCAAAAGTATCAGATTCTTCGGCGCCGAAAAAAACGGAGAAGTAGGATATTGAAACTGAGCTGACACTTAATGAAATGTTTGAGAAAGTTTCTGTATTAATGAACTGTCCTATCGGAAGAATTCGTTGCAGTAGTTTATGATGATGTGTGTACAGCCCCAATTATGGCAGACAAAGTTATTTTGGAGTTTGTTCAAAGCTAAAAAAATATCATTGGTGCAGATTCTGATGACGAAAATAAAATGAATGCAGTTCCTGTTCCCACATCATCCGAAATGAGGAATATCAAAAAAAGTATGGACAGTTATTCAGACGCGCGTTCCAATGGTGAAATGAATAACAAAATGTTTGACATTGAACAATTTGATGCTAAAAAAGACAATGCAAAGAAAAATATCAGATTATTTTCCCAAAACTCAATAAATGTTTTGTTTTTCAAAAACTTGAAAATTTTGTATTAAATTCCATTAAGTTCTTGTGGATGTTTTTGTTTCATTAGTTTTTATTAAATACATGCATATATACATATCTATGTAAATAAAATGTACTCTAATAAGCTTAATTTTGTTGAATATATGCTCTTTTTTTTTTTTTTTTTTTTTCAATATTCTTTAACACGAAAAAAATATTTCAGTCTCCTCAGTTTTGTGTTAAATGATTTTCACTGTATATCTGTTGCACATAAATCCCTTTCTTACATAAAATATAAATGTATGTATAGAATAACTAAATAAATTGTAAAGGAAGTTTAATTAGCAACTATGAAATCTTAAAAAAGTACATAGTATGAAATTTATAATGGCAAACATTAAAAATAGATGAAAGTAAATAAACTTTAAATTATAGAATGTATTTTATAAAATTAATAATAAGTGGTTAAAAATATTTTTTTAATTACTTAAAACATGGAAGTTATTTGGCAGAGATTGTTGGATATAAAATTACTACTTCAAATTTTCAGATTACTATTGTTCATATTTAAAGTCTCAACTTGGAGTCTTAATCCACATAACAACCATTGTAAAAATCACCCGTTATCGTATTCCAAAGATCAGCAGCATACATTTTTTTCAAAATCGTGCATAATATTAAATATTGGCTTTTGATAGTCAAGTTGATACAAATAAGATGAACTGTTTTTATGATTTTAGACTAGTAGTTTATTCTTCCATTCACTTATTACAATATTTCATTTTTTATATGCTCGGCTATCCAAAATTTCAAGAGCTTTCCGGATATTTTTTTTGTTGAGTTTTTTGTTGAGTTTATACATACATTTCAGCATTTACATCGTCAAAATTGCACAGACACATACTTGAAGTGAATTTACTTTTACAGCTAAACACAGGAACTGGAAAACAAAAAAGTACTTATTGGGAGATTGTATTTCTTTTTCGTTCATGAAAATCAAAGTTCATTACACAAACATGCAATCACACTGCACAAGCATGTATGGAAATTCTTAATACATTTAGTAATCCTGATAATTGATTGCGCATTTAGTAAATAAATCAGAAAATATTTTAATGTATAACAAATGAATAAAGTAGTTAAGCTTTGATAAAACAGAGCATAATACCACAGTTACGAAGATATTTAATATTATAAAGTTAGGTAATTTAGTAAATTTCAGTTGTTCACCAAAGCAATGAATTATAAAGTTCCTTGTATATCTTTATAAATGAACTTTACTGCTGTTTTAAGCAATTAAACGACTGTTCAAGTTATTTTAATAATTTTGAAATATATACACTAAAAGAAACAATAAAATGTATTAATCTATTTGTCAACCTTGATTTTGGCACGAAAGTCTGCAGAATGCTTCGTAGTTTTTAAGCACATAGAGGCACTGCAATTCTTTCTTATTCCTTGATCTGAAGTTTTCTGCAATTGTTTTTTTTTTTAATTTATTTATTTATTTAAATTGCTGTATTGGCACACATACAATTTTTGTATAGTGGCTTCAGATGTGGATAAGTTTTTCGAACACTTTCGTTTGTTTTACTGGCGTCGCTGAATTTTGCGATGAAATGCAGCACATTTATTGCCGAGTTTCACCTTTCAGATTTTTCATACTGTTAATGATGGTGATGGGTTTCTTGGCACAAAACCTCAATGGTTATCTGCGCCGGAACACATGTCAAAGAAACTTTTTAACACCAACAGACATATAAACAAACAGATAACATAAAAATCACAAGAATAGGTTAAAATACAATGATGGGATTATCTACAATGCTAATGAATACAATGATAAAATGTTTGAAATAAAATACTACACACATCACATAATTATTTCAATTACAAAAAACAAGACTAAAATCATCAAACATGAGATATATTAAAAAACTTCTTATTAAAAACAATAAGGTAACACAACAAAATCAAATTATATTTGATAAAACATACCTATTTCTTTCAGGTACTGAAACAAATTTGGATTGACCTCTTTTCCTATGATATGGTCAAGAGGCAACTCACATTTCTTAAAACGTTTCAAACGAAGATTTTTAAAATTTGGACATTCTAATAAGAAATGACGAACTGACATTACAGCAAAACAGTTTGGACACGCCGGTTCACTCTCACCTTTTAACAGATAACTATGAGTAATATATGAGTGACCAATTCTGACGGGTCAGCAAAACTTCCTCCTTCCGGCTCCTATTTGACTCCCAGCATTCAATTTTTGGTTTGATACTTTTCAGCTTATTTGCTGGCTGAGTATCCCAGACTTCCTGCCATTTAAACAACAACTTGTCCTTGATGACTTTACGGATGTCATTAAACGGGACGAGGCGATGAGCAAAATGAACTGCAGATATGTCTGTGATGTCTGCTAGCTCGTTCCCTTTAATACCCACATGTCCTGGAACCCAACAGTAAAGAATATCATACCCACGGCTTCTTAATTTGAGGTCAAGGCTCAAAATATCACCAACATTGGGATTCTGAGCCTTATGACTTGAATTTAAGGATTTCAAGGCACCAAACGAGTCTGTATATATAATAAATTGTCTTCGATATTGCTTAGAAATGAACAAAAGAGCATAATATATAGCATTTAATTCTGAGATGAAGACCGAGCAGGCGTCATGCAATCTTTTACATCTATTGATGGTAACATCAATGAGGTCTTCAATAATAAAGGATGCACCAACGTGTCCTGCTGCTTTTGATCCGTCTGTGTATACAGGGACGTAACTATTGTATTTGCGCCTGTGGTCAGAAAAAAGTTGTCTGTACACAAACTCGTTAGTATCTTGCTTGGCAAAATGCTGGAAAAGGTCTAATAGTGAAATCCGAGCATCTTCCCAAGGTGAGATTTCGAAATGCTTTACTGCCTGGGTAGAGAGATCTGTCATGTGGTATTTGTCAATTAGAGAGTTAACCCTAAGTGAGAAATAAGGCGTATGGGATGGTCTAGCCTCAAACAAGAGTTTGTAATTGTCATCGAAGAAAGAAATATGGTTTGGATGGTCAGGAAGTGACATAACATTGAAATAGTTGCAGAGAGACAACTGCTCACGTCTTAACCAAAGCGATGGTTCATGGCAGTCAACATAGAGACTCTGGACTGGAGATGTTCTAAACGCACCAGAAGATATACGTAGTGCCTGATGATGAACGGGATCTAGTTTGAGTAATATGGAAGGCCTTGCAGAACCATAAACAATTGACCCGTAATCAAGTTTAGAGCGTATAAGTGCTCTATAAACCCGGAGTAACGAGCAACGGTACGTGCCCCAGGAGGTGTTCGCCAGGAGTTTCAAAAGATTCAGTCTCTTCAAACACTTCTTCCTTAGGTATAAGATGTGTGAGAGGAAGGTCAATTTTCGATCAAACATAACTCCTAAGTGAGTGAGTGAGTGATTATGGCGCAAAAACCAGAGATGATTATGACGCGCCAAACAGAAGATGGGATGATTACAATTTGTGACATTAAAATTAAATAAATAAAAACAAGTAGATAAATGTACCAAATCCAGAGGATGAAGCCATATCAATACAAGTTAAAAGCACACATTAAAATTCAAGACACAGTCTTCAAAACAAATTACATTAGGTAATAAAAGCCAATCTCTTTTAAATAATAAAATAAATTACAATTGGCCTCTCTTCCGATTAAACGGTCGAGAGGTAAGTCACAGGTATTAAAATATTTCTGACGAAGCCTATAAAAATATGGACACTCAATTAAAATATGACGGACAGATAAACAAACATTACAATTTAAGCAAACAGGCTCATTCTCAGCTTTTAGAAGGTAGTTATGTGTCACTCTAGTGTGACCAATTCTGAGCCGAGTCAAAAGAACTTCCTCCTTAGGATTTCCAGCAAAATCCCAATGCTCAATTCTAGGCTTTACGTTTCTCAACTTGTTGTGAAGCTGAACATCCCAAATTTGCTGCCATTTTTCTCGGACCTTTCCCTTGATGACACTGCAGATATCTCTAAAAGGGATAAGGCGACTGGACAGTTCAACAGCAGATTTGGCTGCGATATCTGCAAGCTCATTTCCCTTTATTCCAGCATGTCCAGGAACCCAGCAGTACAGGACTTCATAACCTCGAATCGTTAAATTTATATGAATTTTGAGAACATCCACTACCACAGGATTTTGAGCGTTGGGAAAAGCTTCCAAGGATTTAAGAGCACTATACGAGACTGTGTAAACTATGAACTTTTTGTGGCAGAGCTTTAAGATGTACAAAAGAGCATAATATATTGCAGTTAGTTCAGATGTTAGGACAGAGAAAGCATGGTGCAGGCATCTGCCCTCTATGTAATTTTCAAATACAAAAGCCATCCCGACATGATCATTTGACTTTGATCCATCTGTGTATATCGGATAATAACTGCTATATTTGTGCCTGTGCTCAGCGAAGAGTTGTCTGTAAACGATCTCGTTAGTGCTCGCCTTTACGTGATGTTTGAAAACATCAAGAAGCTGAATCCGTGGATTTTCCCAAGGTGGAATTTCGAAATATCTGTACTGCTTGGGGACGCATATCAGAGAGGGAAAGTTCCTCAATGACAGGGCGAACTCTTAAAGAAAAGGTAAGAATACAGGAGGGACGTGTTTTAATTAATGTAGTACACTCATTATAATGTAAGCATAACTTATTAGGATGTTCAGGTTGAGATAGAATATTAAAATATTGAAAAGGGACAACTGCTCACGCCTCAGATAAAGAGATAGTTCGTTAGAGTCAACATATAGGCTCTGGACAGGAGAAGTTCTGAAAGCTCCTGAACAAATCCGCAGAGCTTGATGGTGAACAGGATCCAGTTTTAACAAAACAGATGAGCGAGCGGATCCATAAACAACTGAGCCATAATCCAGTCTAGAGCGGATAAGCGCTCTGTAAATGCGAAGCATAGAGCAACGCTCTGCACCCCCAGGAGGTATTCGCCAACACTTTTAAAATATTTAGTGTTTTTAGACACTTCTTTCTCAGGTTTAAAACATGAGAAAGCAAGGTCAATTTTCGGTCGAACATCACTCCTAAAAATTTTACTTCGGGCGCAACTGGAATAATTGTACCATTTAGATATAACTCAGGTTCAGGATGGAGACCTCGCTTCCTACAAAAGTGTACGCACACAGTTTTCTGTTTCGAAAAAGTAAATCCCTGTTTGTCTGACCATTCTTGGATCTTATTCAGAGCCATCTGCAATTGCCTCTCTATGTATCTCATGTCTGCTCCTCGACAGCTAATCTGTAAATCATCTACATATAGTGATCCAAAGATGGTAGGAGGAAGTTCTTTTAATACAGAATTTATTTTTAAACTGAACAGCATTACACTAAGCACACAGCCTTGAGGCACACCCTCTTCCTGTTGGAAAACATCCAAAAAAACAGAGCCAATCCTTACTTGAAAAGTTCTACTGTTCAAGAAATTCTGAATGAAAATTGGTAGGTTGCCGCGCAAGCCACTCTCGTGAAGATCCCGGAGTATACCGTATCTCCATGCCTTATCATAAGCTTTTTCAATGTCGAAGAATATCGAGACAAGGTGGCTTCATTTTACAAATGCTTTTCGAATAGATGTCTCTATGAGGAGCATGTTATCTACAGTTGTTCTTCCCTTTCGAAAACCGCTCTGATAAGGCGATATAATATCATTCTTTTCCAAGAAGTAGACTAGGCGGCTGTTTACCATCTTTTCAAACAGTTTGCAGAGGCAACTCGTAAGGGCAATTGGTCGATAGTTGGAGGAATTCCTTGGATCTTTCCCTGGCTTGGCAATGGGAATGACAACAGCTCTCCTCCATGCACTGGGAAAAATACGCTCCTTCCACACTCTATTGTAAAGAGTGAGAAGGGCATTCAGTGACTTATAGGACAGATGCTTTAGCATTTCGTAATTTATGCCATCAAAACCCGGAGAAGACGTATGTGTCTGCAATAAAGCTCTCTTTAATTCCAGCATAGAAAATGCTCTATTGTAAGGCTCAGATTTGGTAGAGTTGAATGCGATGGGACTTAATTCAGAGTGTTGCTTGATAGAGAGAAATCCAGGTGAATAGTTTCTGCTGGAAGAAACGGCAGCAAATGTCTCACCAATAGTATTCGCAATTTCTTCTATGGAGCTAATCACTCGGCCATCTTTTTCCAAAAAGGAAAGTGAGTGGTCTTTATATATGCCGCATGCTTTTCGAACTCTTTCCCAAACCCGCTTACTAGGCGTGGAGGATGATATTGACGACACATATGAAATCCAAGAATTCCTTTGGCTCTGCCTTCTTACTTTCCGTGCATTTGCTTTGGCTCTTTTAAAGGCTATGAGGTTTCGCAGAGTAGGATATCTACGAAAAATACCCCATGCTTTTTTCTGTTTTTTCAGTGCTTCATGACAGTCGCGATTCCACCACGGTTTCGAATATTTTAGTATTTTTCCTGATGTTCTAGGAATCGAAAGCATAGCTGCCTGAATAATAGTATTAGTAACAGCTTCCACAGCGTCATCGATATGCACATCTTCTACCATTTTACTCTGTGAGCTCTGCGGAGGAAGAGAAGAATTCCCAGTCTGCCCTCTCCAGTATAAACCGAGGGATCTCGACATGGGGTTTGCTCCTCTTCGTGCAAGAGATACAAAAATGGGATAATGATCGCTGTTGTACAGGTCAATTCCGACACTAAAAGTGCAAAATTGCAACAGAGACGGTGAACAGATGGAAAGGTCGAGAGCGTGGAATGTCCTTGAAGGCTCGTGGAAGTACCTATCCTGCCCATTGTTGAGACAAAGATCTCCTTAATAATTGACAAATTGAGCAGTATCTTTACTACCCCAGAGCGCAATATGGCCGTTAAAATCTCCTATTATGATGAAAGGCTAGGGCAGCTGCTCTAAAAGACCATTTAAATCTTGCTGATCAATATGCTGATTTGGAGGCAAATACAGAGAAACGACTGTAACAACAATATCTAAATTTGTTTGAGTATCCACAACTTGGAGGGATGTCGTCAAAGAAAGCACATTTGAGGGATAATCCAGTGAGGTGAGGAGACCTACACCTCCACTGGCACGCTCACCTGCAAGGTTATCTTTCCTGACGATGGTGGTAGTAGTAGTAGTAGTAGTAGTTTTATGGCGCAAAGCTCAATAGGCCATATGCGCCAAACACAGGATTCTTTTTTTTAACATACAAACTAAAGGAACAAAAAATATAAAGACAACAGCACACTTTTAAAATCGAGGCAAGTAAAAAGATATTTAAATGATGGGATGAAAATGCTGATTATAACTTTGATAATGAGAGATGCAGTATAGATATAAAATCCTAAAACATCTGATTAATTAAAATTCCAACATAAAATCTCAGGACAAAAATCAAATTAAATAATAGAAACCTGTTTCCTTGAGGTAGTGAAACAAATTATTATTGACCTCTCTTCCGATTAAACGGTCGAGAGGCAGGTCGCAGCTATTAAAATACTTCTCACGAAGATTATTAAAATATGAACATTCAATTAAAATGTGATAAACTGAAAGACAAACATTACAAGTTGCACAAATAGGCTCGTTCTCAGCTTTCAGAAGGTAGTTATGTGTCACTCTACTGTGACCAATTCTAAGGCGAGTCAAAAGAACTTCCTCCCTGCGATTGCTAGTAGTATCCCAATGCTCTATTTTAGGCTTCACCCTTCTCAACTTGTTATGAAGTTGAAGGTCCCAAAGTTGCTGCCATTTCTTTCGGATCTTCTCTTTTATGACACAACGGATATCTTTAAAAGGGATGAGGCGGCCGGACATTTCAACAGCAGATTTCGCTGCGATATCCGCCAGCTCATTGCCCTTTATTCCTGTATGTCCGGGGACCCAGCAGTACAGAAGTTCAAATCCACGACATTTCAATTTAATATTCAACTTGAGAACATCCACTATCATAGGATTCTCAGTGCTAGAAAAGGATTCTAAAGCTTTCAATGCACTGTAGGAGTCCGTATATACAATGAATTTTCGATGGTGCAGCGTTGAGATGTACAGAAGCGCATAATATATGGCAGTCAGGTCGGAGGTTAAGACAGAGGAAGCGTCGTGTAAACGTCTGCCTTCCATGTGGTCACCAATTATACATGACATGCCAACATGGCAAGCTGACTTAGAGCCATCCGTATATATGGGAACATAACTCCTGTAACTCTGCCTGTGATCAGCAAAAATTTGTCTGTAGATGCTCTCATCAGTAGCTGTTTTTCCGTAATTGTGGAAAATGTCAAGAAGGTGGATTAGTGCATTTTCCCAAGGTGCAATTTCAAAATGCTGTACTGCCTGTGGGGAAATATCAAACAGGGAGAATTCTTCAATGAGGGGACGAACTCTAACAGGAAAAGAAGGCACACAGGATGGACGTGCCTCAAATAAAAGGTCACAGCTATTTTCACATATACACAAGTTATAAGGATGGTCAGGTTGAGATAAAATATTAAAATAGCGTAAAAGAGACAACTCCTCACGCCTCAAACGGAGTGATGGCTCGTGACAGTCAACATAAAGGCTCTGCACAGGAGATGTCCTGAAGGCTCCAGAACAAATCCGCAGAGCCTGATGATGAACAGGATCTAGTTTTAACAACACTGAAGACCGGGCAGATCCGTAAACAACTGAGCCGTAGTCCAGTTTAGAGCGAATTAGAGCTCTGTAAATGCGAAGCATGGAGCAACGCTCTGCACCCCAGGAGGTGTTCGCCAGGACTTTTAAGATATTTAGAACTTTGGTACACTTTTTTCTCAAGTTTAAGACATGAGGAAGGAAAGTCAATTTTCGGTCGAACATCACCCCTAAAAATTTTACTTCAGGTGCAACTGGAATTACAGACCCATTGAGGTATAATTCCGGCTCAGGATGGAGACCTCGCTTTTTACAAAAATGCACGCACACAGTCTTCTGTTTCGAAAACGTAAATCCTTGTCTTTTTGCCCATTCCTGGATCCTGCTCAAAGCGATCTGGAGCTGTCTCTCTACATGTCTCATATCCACACCTCTACAGCTAATTTGTAGATCATCAACATATAAAGAACCTGAAATGGTGGGAGGAAGTTGTTTTAATACAGAATTTATTTTTAGGTTGAAAAGAGTTACACTGAGCACACAGCCTTGAGGCACACCCTCTTCTTGTTCAAAAACATCAGACAAAACAGAGCCTATCCTTACTTGAAAAGTTCTAGCGTTCAGGAAATTCTGAATGAAATTTGGTAGGTTGCCGCGCAAGCCACTCTCGTGAAGATCGCGAATTATACCGTATCTCCATGCCTTATCATAGGCTTTCTCTATATCGAAGAAAATTGAGACAAGGTGATTTCTTCTTACAAAAGCTTTTCGAATGGATGTCTCTAAGAGGAGCATATTATCTACGGTTGTTCTCCCCTTTCGAAAACCACTTTGATAAGGCGATATAATATTATTCTTTTCCAAGAAGTAGACTAGGCGGCTGTTTACCATCTTTTCAAACAGTTTGCAAACACAGCTGGTAAGGGCAATTGGCCGATAGTTCGAGGGATCCCTCGGGTCTTTCCCTGGCTTCGCAATAGGAATGACAATAGCTCTCCTCCATGCACTGGGAAATGTACGCTCCTTCCACACTCTATTGTAAAGTGTGAGAAGGGCACTCAGTGACTTACAGGACAGATGCTTTAGCATTTCATATTACACGCCATCCAGACCCGGACAAGACCTATGTGTCTGCAACAAAGCTCTCTTTAGTTCAACCATAGTAAAGTCTCTATTGTACGGCTCAAAGTTGGAAGAGTTGAAAGCGATGGGATTTTTCTCAGAGCGTTGCTTGATAGAAAGAAATGCAGGTGAGTAATTTCGGCTGGAAGAAACGGCAGCAAATGTCTCACCAATTGTATTTGCAATTTCTTCTATGGAGCTAATCACTCGGCCATCTTTTTCCAGAAAGGAAAGTGAGTGGTCTTTGTACATTCCGCATGCTTTTCGAACTCTTTCCCAAACCCGCTTACTAGGCGTAGAGGATGTTATTGAGGACACATATGAAATCCAGGAATCCCTCTGGCTCTGCCTTCTTACTTTCCGTGCATTTGCTTTGGCTCTTTTAAAAGCTATAAGGTTTCGCAGAGTAGGATATCTACGAAAAATACCCCATGCTTTTTTCTGTTTTTTCAGTGCTACATGACAGTCGCGATTCCACCACGGTTTCGAATATTTTAGTGTTTTTCCTGATGTTCTAGGAATCGAAAGCATAGCTGCCTGAATAATAGTATTAGTAACAGCTTCAACAGCGTCATTGATATGCACACCTTCTACCATTTCCTCTGTCAGCTCTGCAACGGAAGAGAAGAGTTCCCAGTCTGCCCTGTCCAGGATAAAACGAGGGACTCTCGACACGGGGTTTGCTCCTCTTCGTGCAAGAGACACAAAAATAGGATAATGATCGCTGTTGTACAGGTCATTTCCGACACTAAAAGTGCAAAATGGCAACAGAGATGGTGAACAGATGACAAGATCGAGAGCGTGGAATGTCCTTGAAGGCTCATGGAAGTACGTATCTTGCCCATTATTTAGGAGACAAAGGCTATGATCTTCGATCATCTGCTCTATTTGTCTTCCTCGGCAATTTGTATCTTTACTTCCCCAGAGTGGACTATGGCCGTTAAAATCTCCTATTATGATAAAAGGCTCAGGCAGCTGCTCTATTAGATTATTTAAATCTTGCTGATAAATGTGCTCATTTGGAGGCAAATACAAAGAAACAAATGAAACAATAATATCAAAATTTATTTGAGTAGCGACAACTTGGAGGGATGTCCTCAAAGGAAGTACATTTGAGGGATAATCCAGTGAGGAGAAGAGACCTACACCTCCACTGGCACGCTCACCTGCAATGTTATCCTTCCTGACGAAAGAAAACCTCCGAAGTTTTGCATGGTGTTCGGGTTTCAAATTTGTTTCCTGTATTGCTAAGCACACAGGATGATACACATTTATTATAGATTTGATGTCAAGGAAATTTCGGTGGAGTGAGTGAGTGAGTGATTATGGCGCAAAAACCAGAGATGATTATGACGCGCCAAACAAAAGATGAGATGATTACAATTGATGACATTAAAATTCAATAAATAAAAACAAGTAGATAAATGTACCAAATCCAGAGGATGAAGTCATATAAAAACAAGTTAAAAGCACATGTTGACATTCAAGACACAGTCTTCAAAACAAATTACATTTGGTAATAAAAGCCAATCTCTTTTAAATAATAAAATAAATTAGAATTGACCTCTCTTCCGATTAAACGGTCGAGAGGTAAGTCACAGCTATTAAAATATTTCTGGCGAAGACTATTAAAACATTGACACTCAATTAAAATATGACGAACAGATAAACAAACATTACAATTAAAACAAACAGGCTCATTTTCAGCTTTAAGAAGATACCTATGTGTGACTCTGGTATGACCAATTCTGAGTCGAGTCAAAAGAACGTCCTCTTTACGATTTCCAGCAAAATCCCAATGCTCAATTCTAGGTTTGATGTTTCTCAACTTGTTGTGATGCTGAACATCCCAAATTTGCTGCCATTTTTTTCGTATCTTTCCCTTGATGACACAGCAGATGTCTCTAAAAGGGATAAGGCGACTGGACAGTTCGACAGCAGATTTTGCCGCGATGTCTGCAAGCTCGTTTCCCTTTATTCCCGTATGCCCGGGAACCCAGCAGTACAGGATTTCATATCCTCGTATCATTAAATTTCTATGAATTTTGAGAACATCCACTACCACAGGATTCTGAGCGTTGGGAAAAGCTTCCAAGGATTTAAGAGCACTATACGAGTCTGTGTAAACTATGAACTTTTTGTGGCAGAGCTTTGAGATGTACAAAAGAGCATAATATATTGCAGTTAGTTCAGATGTTAGGACAGAGAAAGCATGGTGCAGGCATCTGCCCTCTATGTAATTTTCAAATACAAAAGCCATCCCGACATGATCATTTGTCTTTGATCCATCTGTGTATATCGGATAATAACTGCTATATTTGTGCCTGTGCTCAGCGAAAATTTGTCTGTAAACGATCTCGTTAGTGCTCGCCTTTACGTGATGTTTAAAAACATCAAGAAGCTGGATCCGTGAATTTTCCCAAGGTGGAATTTCAAAATTCTGTACTGCTTGGGGGTGCATATCAGAATGGGAGAGTTCCTCAATGACAGGGCGAACTCTTAAAGGGAAAGTAGGAACACAGGATGGACGTGTTTCAAATAATGTCTTACACTCATTATCAAGTAAGCACAGCTTATTGGGATGTTCAGGTTGTGATAGAGTATTAAAATATTGCAAAAGGGACAATTGCTCACGCCTCAGATAAAGTGATGGTTCGTTACAGTCAACATATAGGCTCTGCACAGGAGAAGTCCTGAAAGCTCCTGAACAAATCCGCAGACCTTGATGGTTAACAGGATCCAGTTTTAACAAAACAGATGACCGAGCGGATCCATAAACAACTGAGCCATAGTCCAGTTTAGAGCGGATAAGCGCTCTGTAAATGCGAAGCATGGAGCAACGCTCTGCACCCCAGGAGGTGTTCGCCAACACTTTTAAAATATTTAGTGTTTTTAGACACTTCTTTCTCAGGTTTAAAACATGAGAAAGGAAAGTCAATTTTCGGTCGAAAGTCACTCCTAAAAATTTTACTTCAGGCGCAACTGGAATAATAGAACCATTCAAATATAACTCAGGTTCAGGATGGAGACCTCGCTTCCTACAAAAGTGCACGCACACAGTTTTCTGTTTCGAAAATGTAAATCCCTGTTTGTCTGACCATTCTTGGATCTTATTCAGAGCCATCTGCAGTTGCCTCTCTACATATCTCATGTCTGCTCCTCGACAGCTAATCTGCAGATCATCAACATATAGAGATCCCAAGATGGTGGGAGGAAGTTCTTTTAGTACAGAATTTATTTTTAAACTAAACAGGGTTACACTGAGCACACAGCCTTGAGGCACACCCTCTTCCTGTTTAAAAACATCCGAAAAAACAGAGCCAATTCTTACTTGAAAAGTTCTAGTGTTCAAGAAATTTTGAATGAAAATTGGTAGGTTGCCGCGCAAGCCACTCTCGTGAAGATCCCGGAGTATACCGTATCTCCATGCCTTATCATAAGCTTTTTCAATGTCGAAGAATATCGAGACAAGGTGGCTTCTTCTTACAAATGCTTTTCGAATAGATGTCTCTAAGAGGAGCATGTTATCTACAGTTGTTCTTCCCTTTCGAAAACCACTCTGATAAGGCGATATAATATCATTCTTTTCCAAGAAGTAGACTAGGCGGCTGTTTACCATCTTTTCAAACAGTTTGCAGAGGCAACTCGTAAGGGCAATTGGCCGATAGTTGGAGGGATTCCTTGGATCTTTCCCTGGCTTAGGAATAGGAATGACAATAGCTCTCCTCCATGCACTGGGAAAGGCATGCTCCTTCCACACCCTATTGTAAAGAGTGAGAAGGGCATTCAGTGACTTACAGGACAGATGCTTTAGCATTTCATAATTCACTCTATCAAGACCCGGAGAAGACCTATGTGTCTGCAATAAAGCATTCCTTAATTCAAGCATAGTAAAGTCTCTATTGTAAGGCTCAGATTTGGAAGAGTTGAATGCGATGGGATTTATTTCAGAGTGCTGCTTCATAGAAAGAAATGCAGGTGTATAGTTTCTGCTGGAAGAAACGGAAGCAAATGTCTCACCGATAGTATTCGCAATTTCTTCTATGGAGCTAATCACTCGGCCATCTTTTTCCAAAAAGGAAAGTGAGTGGTCTTTATATATGCCGCATGCTTTTCGAACTCTTTCCCAAACCCGCTTGCTAGGCGTGGAGGATGTTATTGACGACACATATGAAATCCAGGAATCCCTCTGGCTCTGCCTTCTTACTTTTCGTGCATTTGCTTTGGCTCTTTTAAAGGCTATGAGGTTTCGCAGAGTAGGATATCTACGAAAAATACCCCATGCTTTTTTCTGTTTTTTCAGTGCTTCATGACAGTCGCGATTCCACCATGGTTTTGAATATTTTAGTAGTTTTCCTGATGTTCTAGGAATGGAGAGCATAGCTGCCTGAATAATAGTATTAGTAACAGCTTCAACAGCGTCATCGATATGCGCATCTTCTACCATTTCATCTGTGAGCTCTGCAATGGAAGAGAAGAGTTCCCAGTCTGCCCTGTCCAGTATGAATCGAGGGGATCTCGACATGGGGTTTGCTCCTCTTCGTGCAAGAGACACAAGAATGGGATAATGATCACTGTTGTAAAGATCTTTACCCACATTAAAAGTGCAAAAAGGCAACAGAGATGGTGAACAGATGGCAAGGTCGAGAGCATGGAATGTTTTTGAAGGCTCATGGAAGTAAGTATCTTGCCCATTATTGAGGAGACAAAGGCTATGATCTTCGATCATCTGCTCAATTTGTCTTCCTCGGCAATTAGTATCCTTACTACCCCAGAGCGGACTATGGCCGTTAAAATCTCCTATTATGATGAAAGGCTCAGGCAGCTGCTCTAAAAGACCATTTAAATCTTGCTGATCAATATGCTCATTTGGAGGCAAATACAGAGAAACGACTGTAACAACAATATCAAAATTTGTTTGAGTAGCGACAACTTGGAGGGGTGTCGTCAAAGAAAGCACATTTGAGGGATAATCCAGTGAGGTGAGGAGACCTACACCTCCACTGGCAAGTTCACCTGCAATGTTATCTTTCCTGACGAAAGAAAACCTCCGAAGTTTTGCCTGTTGTTCTGGTTTTAGATTTGTTTCCTGTATTGTGAAGCATACAGGATGATAAGCATTGATTATGGCTTTGATGTCGAGCAAATTTCGGTGGAAACCGCGACAGTTCCATGAGACGAGGGTGGCCATTATGATTGATGTTTGTTGTTCCTGTGTTCCTTTTTAGTTTTGCGCGGAAGCAGATGATCGGGAACTTCTAGACCGTCTTCCACTTCCATACTGTCTGAATCTGCAGATTCAGAAATAATTTTATTTGCAGAACTATTGCTGGGACTTCTATTTTTGGTTTCTATTATTGGAGGCACAGTTTTGGGTTTGCTCGGGATTGCTATTTCTTTATTTTGTATGGTATGTGTTGGATTTTCTTTGTTCTTGCTTGCAGGCTGCTGGTTTTTATTTGGTGGAGTCTGTGTACTTATGGAAGTTTGGGTGGCTATTGTGCGGGTTGATTTCACGGCATTGGCATATGATTTGTTCGATATAGGCTGTGTGCTTTGAACTTGTCTTCTGGCTTCGGAATACGAAATGTTCCTGGTAACTTTTATGGTCTGCACATCCTTTTCTAATTTCCATTTCGGACAGGAACGAGAAAATGCTGGATGGTTGCCCTTGCAATTTATACACAGTGCTGCAGCGGTGCAATTTTCGCTATCGTGGCCAACCGACGAGCATCGAGCGCACGTCAGGGTCCCACGACAGGACATCTTGGAATGGCCAAAACGCTGGCACTGGAAACATCGCATAGGGTTTGGAATGTATGGACGTACAGGACAATTGAGGTATCCAGCCTTAATATTCTTAGGCAGATCAGGCGATTTGAAGGTCAGGATCACGTGTTTGGTGTCAATCAACTGACCTTCCTTACGCATCTTGATCCGCCTAGCGCCACAGACATTTTGGTCAGCTAACTCGGAAACGAACTCTTCTTCTGAAACAGAGAGAAGGTCGATTTCCGAGATAACACCTCTACAAAAATTCAGAGTTTTATGCGCTGACACAGTTATAGCTACATTTCCAAGTTTGGTTTGTGACAAAAGGGAAGCAGATTGTGTTGGCGAAACAGTATCTATAAGCAGGTCTCCAGAACGGAGACGCTTAATATTCTTTGGCTGACCTATGCATGAGTTAATGTATTTGCTTACTAGAAAAGGAGACATCTTTTGCAGTTCACCAGAAGGACAAGAGACAACTAGGAAGCGCGGATTTTCAGTAGTTTCCTTTGCATTTACATCAGTACGGGTTTTCTTACTAATAGGTTTCTCAATTATTTCTATATCTTGTTTAATTTCGTTTGGGTCAGGTTTTTTTAGTATGAAAATTGAAGCCATGTTTAAAAGAGAAAAAATTCGGGTCCGACGGCCCCGCCCACCACCGAGCCCTACAAGGGAACACAGATTCCTGTGTTAGGGCTAGCCGGACCTATACGCAAACTGAAGCCCCACAGTCGGCTTTCCCGAAAGCAGGTACTCCCGAGAGCTTGACCCCAAGCCACTGACACAAGGACTAGTGACCAGCCGATTGACACCCGTGAGGACGACTAAGGTGCCTCCCGTTTAGCTGAAGCAGAGGCCAAAGCAGTGTGTTGGGGACAGTACCTCGCCCCTCAACTACCAGGACCCTCCTTTCCAGCGACACGGGTCTCCACGAAGGCAAACACGTGGGCAGTTTTCTCGCCACTCGAAAACTAGAAACAAGGTCTGTTCCAGCCTCTCGTGACGAGCCCCAAACTCCGTAGAGAGAAACCACAAGGGAGAAGGGAAGGGAAAAAGATCCAGCCAAGAGGAGAGGAGACGGAAAAGAGGATAGATCACTGGGGCTCCAGGATCGTGACACCCGTCTCACCAAGATGATGATCCCCTGAAGGGCTAGGGTACCTCGGGATTGCCACACCCGTACTCACAAAAGTGAGCCCCCTGAGGGAAGCGACAACTTGGAGGGATGTCGTCAAAGGAAGTACATTTGAGGGATAATCCAGTGAGGTGAGGAGACCTACACCTCCACTGGCACGCTCACCTGCAAGGTTATCTTTCCTGACGAAGGAAAACCTCCGAAGTTTTGCCTGTTGTTCTGGTTTTAGATTTGTTTCCTGTACTGCGAAGCATACAGGATGATAAGCATTAATTATGGCTTTGATGTCGAGCAAATTTCGGTGGAAACCGCGACAGTTCCATGAGACGAGGGTGGCCATTATGTCTGGTTTTTGTTCTTTGTGTGCTCTTGTTTGGTTTTTCGTGGAAGTAGATGCCTGGGAAATTCTAGACCCTCCTCTACTTCCATAGTGTCTGAATCCGCAGATTCAGAAATCATTTCGTCAAAAGAGCTATTGCTGGAACTTCTATTTTTATTTGATACTTTTTTAGTGGCAGTTTTGGGTTTACTTTGAATGACTGTTTCTTTATTTTGTATTAAATGAGTTGACTTTTCTGTTTTCTTGGTGGATGTAGTCGGTTGGGTTTTATTTGGTTTAGTCTGCGTGCCTATTGATGTTTGGGTGGCAATGCTACGTGTTGTTTTAACTGCACTGGCATAAGTTTTGTTTGATTGGAGCTGTGTGCTTTGAACTTGTTTTCTGGCTTCAGCATACGAGATGTTCCTGGTAACTTTAAGAATCTGTACTTCTTTTTCGGATTTCCATTTTTGGCACAGGCGTGAAAATGCTGGGTGCTGACCCTTGCAATTTATACACGAAGGCGCAGCGGTACAATTTTCGGAATCGTGGCCAATCTCTGAGCATCGGGCGCATGTGAGGCTGCCACGACAAGACGTCTTAGAATGGCCGAAACGCTGGCATTGGAAACATCGCATAGGGTTTGGAATATAAGGTCTTACAGGAATATTTAGATATCCGGCGTTAGTATTCTTAGGCAGATCAGGCGTGTTGAAGGTAAGGATCACGTGTTTCGTGTCTATCAACTTACCTTCTTTACGCATCTTGATCCGCCTTACACCGCAGACATTTTGTTCGGATAACTCAGAAGCGATCTCTCCTTCAGAAACATACAGAAGGTCGAATTCTGAGATTACACCACGACAATAGTTCAGTGACTTATGGGGTGTTACAGTGACATTCGCTTGCCCAAGTTTAGTAATCTGAAGTAAAGAAGCAGACTGGGTGGCTGAGTTTGTATCAATAAGCAAGTCTCCGGAGCGGAGACGCTTTATATTTCTCGGCTCACCAATACAAGACTGGATGTATTTGTTAATCACGAAAGGAGACATTTTATGCATTTCGCCAGAAGGACTAGAGATGACTAGGAAACGGGGACTATTGTTATGATTTTTTTCATTTGTATCTGTACGTAATTTTTTGCAGTAGACTTTTCAAAAGTAGGTTGAGTGAGTGGTTGAGTGAGTGGTTTAGCAGTAGACGTTTCAGAAATAGGTTGAATGACTGGTTTAACAGTAGATGTTTCAGAACTAGGTTGAGTGACTGGTTTAGGAGTAGAAGTTTCAGAACTAGGTTGAGTGACAGGAGTGATTTGAGTGACAGGATTGACTTGAGTGACTGGAGTTACCTCGAAATCTTTTATTAAGTAAATATGAGAAGCCATAGTGAAAGAATAAAGATTCGGGTCCGACGGCCCCGCCCACCACGGAGCCCAACAAGGGAACACAGATTCCTGTGTTAGGGCTAGCCGGACCTATACGCAAACTGATACCCCACAGTCGGCTTTCCCGAAAGCAGGTACTCCCGAGAGCTTGACCCCAAGCCACTGACACAAGGACTAGTGACCAGCCGATTGACACCCGTGAGGACGACTAAGGTGCCTCCCGTTTAGTTGAAGCAGAGGCCAAAGCAGTGTGTTGGGGACAGTACCTCGCCCCTCAACTACCAGGACCCTCCTTTCCAGCGACACGGGTCTCCACGCACGGCAAACACGTGGGCAGTTTTCTCGCCACTTGAAAACTAGAAACAAGGTCTGTTCCAGCCTCTCGTGACGAGCCCCAAACTCCGTAGAGAGAAACCACAAGGGAGAAGGGAAGGGAAAAAGATCCAGCCAAGAGGAGAGGAGACGGAAAAGAGGATAGATCACTGGGGCTCCAGGATCGTGACACCCGTCTCACCAAGAAGATGATCCCCTGAAGGGCTAGGGTACCTCGGGATTGCCACACCCGTACTCACAAAAGTGAGCCCCCTGAGGGATTTCCTGACGATGGAAAACCTCCGAAGTTTTGCCTGTTGTTCTGGTTTTAGATTTGTTTCCTGTATTGCGAAGCATACAGGATGATAAGCATTAATTATGGCTTTGATGTCGAGCACATTTCGTTGGAAACCGCGACAGTTCCATGAGACGAGGGTGGCCATTATGACTGGTTTTTGTTCTTTCTGTGCTTTTGTTTGGTTTTTCGTGGAAGTAGATGCCTGGGAAATTCTAGACCCTCCTCTACTTCCATAGTGTCTGAATCCGCAGATTCAGATATCATTTCATCAAAAGAGCTATTGCTGGAACTTCTATTTTTATTTGATACTTTTTAGTGGCAGTTTTGGGTTTACTTTGAATGACTGTTTCTTTATTTTGTATTAAATGAGTTGACTTTCCGTTTTCTTCTTGGATGTGTTCGGTTCGGCTTTATTTGGTACAGTCTGCATGCCTATTGATGTTTGGGTGGTAATGCTACGTGTTGTTTTAGCGGCACTGGCATATGATTTGTTTTGTTAGAACTGTGTGCTTTGAACTAGTTTTCTGCCTTCAGCATATGAGATGTTCCTGGTAACTTTCGCAGTCTGCACTTCTTTTTCGGATTTCCATTTTGGGCACAGGCGTGAAAATGCTGGGTGCTGACCCTTGCAATTTATACACGAAGGCGCAGCGGTACAATTTTCAGAATCGTGGCCAATCTGTGAGCATCGGGCGCATGTGAGGCTGCCACGACAAGACATCTTAGAATGGCCGAAACGCTGGCATTGGCAACATCGCATAGGGTTAGGAATATAAGGTCTTACAGGACAATTTAAGTATCCGGCCTTAGTATTCTTAGGCAGAACAGGCGTGTTGAAGGTAAGGATCACGTGTTTCGTGTCAATCTACTTACCTTCCTTTCGCATCTTGATCCGCCTAGCACCACAGACAATTTGGTCAGCTAACTCGGAGACGAACTCTTCTTCTGAAACACACAGAAGGTCGACCTCCGAGATCACACCTCTACAAGAATTAAGTGTTTTGTGTGCTGACACAGTTATACATATTTCTCCAAATTTGGTTTGTCGAGAAAGAGAAGCAGACTGGGTGGCCGATTTGGTGTCAATAAGCAGGTCTCCAGAACGGAGACGCTTTATGTTCTTTGGCTCACCTATGCATGATTGAATGTATTTGCTTACGAGAAAAGGAGACATCTTTTGCAGTTCACCAGAACGACTGGAGACAACAAGGAAGCGAGGATTTTCAGTAGTTTCGTTGGGATTTGCATTGGTACGGATCTTCTTGCTAATCGTTTTGTCTACAATTTCAATATCTTTGTCATTTGCTTCAGTTCGGATCTTGTTAACAGATTTGTCTACAATTTCGATATCTTGGTTGGTTTCATTCGATTCCGGTTTTTTAAGAATAAATAAAGAAGCCATAGTGAAAGAAAATATGATTCGGGTCCGACGACCCCGCCCACCACGGAGCCCAACAAGGGAACACAGATTCCTGTGTTAGGGCTAGCCGGACCCATACGCAAACTGAAGCCCCACAGTCGGCTTTCCCGAAAGCAGGTACTCCCGAGAGCTTGACCCCAAGCCACTGACACAAGGACTAGTGACCAGCCGATTGACACCCGTGAGGACGACTAAGGTGCCTCCCATTTAGCTGAAACAGAGGCCAAAGTAATGTGTAGGGGACAGTACCTCGCCCCTCAACTACCAGGACCCTCCTTTCCAGCGACACGGGTCTCCACGCACGGCAAACACGTGGGCAGTTTTCTCGCCACTCGAAAACTAGACAAGAGCTGCTCCAGTCACTCGTGACGAGCCCCAAACTCCGTAGAGAGAAACCACAAGGGAGAAGGGAAGGGAAAAAGTTCCAGCCAAGAGGAGAGGAGACAGAAAAGTGGATAGATCACTGGGGCTCCAGGATCGTGACACCCGTCTCACCAAGATAATTCCCTGAAGGGCTAGGGTACCTCGGGATTGCCACACCTGTACTCACAAAAGTGAGCCCCCTGAGGGGAACATCACTCCTAAAAATTTTACTTTAGAGTCCACTGGAATCATTGATTCTCCGATATATAGTTCAGGGTCAGGGTGAAGATTACGCTTTCTGGAAAAATGGACACATACAGTCTTCTGTTTTGAAAAAATAAATCCTTCTTTTTTTACCAATGATCGATTCTATTAAGAGCGATTTGCAGCTGCCTCTCTACATATCTCATGTCTGCACCTTGACAGCATATTTGGAGGTCATCAACATATAAAGAACCTGAAACCGTAGGAGGAAGTTCTTTCAGAACAGAATTAATTTTTAAGCTAAACAAAGTAACACTTAGCACACAGCCTTGAGGCACACCCTCTTCTTGAGAGAATACATCTGAGACTACAGAGCCAATTCTCACCTGAAAATTCCTACCCTTGAAGAAATTTTGCAGATATATTGGCAAGTTGCCGCGTAAACCAATGGTGTAAAGATCAAGCAAAATCCCGTGCCTCCATGTCTTTTCGTATGCCTTTTCTATGTCAAAAAACACAGATACAAGATGATTTTTGACAAAGGCTTTACGAATGGAGGTTTCCAAAAGGAGCATATTGTCAATAGTCGTTCTGCCTTTACGGAAACCACTTTGATATGGGGAAATTACATTGTTCTTTTCTAAATAATAGACCAAGCGGCAGTTCACCATTTTCTCAAAAAGCTTGCAAACGCAGCTTGTAACGGCAATGGGTCTGTAGTTATTAGGATTCTTCGGATCTTTCCCTGGCTTAGGTATTGGAATGACAACAGCTTTCTTCCATACACTGGGAAAATTATGCTCCTTCCACACCCGATTATACAGAGCGAGAAGGGCATTCAATGATTTACCAGAAAGATGCTTTAGCATTTCATAACTAACGCCGTCTGGACCAGGGCATGACCGATGTGTCTGTAACAAAGCTCTTCTTAATTCCAGGAGGGAAAATTCACAGTTATAAGGTTCCGAGTTGTCAGAGTTGAACTTGATGTGGATATTTTCAGCGCGCTGCTTAGCGGACAGAAATGATTGGGAATAATTGCTGCCATTAGAAATTGCAGCAAATGTTTCACCAAGTGTGTTGGCAATTTCTTCCGCAGTGCTGATCGCTTGGCCATCTTTTTCCAGGATGGAAAGTGAGTGGTCATTATATATTCCACATGCTTTTCTTACTCTTTCCCATACTCGTTGACTGGGTGTTGAAGGCATTATCCCAGACACATACAATATCCAGGAATCCCTCTTACTCTGCCGTCGCACTCTTCGGGCGTTTGCTTTAGCTTTTTTGAAAGCAATAAGATTTGATAGAGTGGGGCATCTTCGAAAATGTCTCCAGGCTTTCCTCTGTGTTCTCAGAGTTTCCTGGCATTCGTGGTTCCATCATGGTTTTGGGTATTTGGGGGGTTTTGAAGAGCTCAAAGGTATAGAGGCTGTGGTCGCTTGGATGATAATGTCAGTAACAGCTTTCACTGCGTTCTCGACCGGCACATCATTCACTACTTCTTCTGTAATGTGGGCAAGAGAGGAGAAAAGCTCCCAGTCCGCCCTTTCAAATATATAACGTGAGGGTCTTATGACGGGATTCATTCCTTCTCTTGTAAATGTAACAAATATAGGGAAATGATCACTATTGTGAGGATCATCTCCAACACTAAACGTACAGAAGGGCAACAGAGATGGCGAACAGATGGCAAGGTCAAGGGCGTGAAAGGTCCTTGTTGGCTCATGGAAGTATGTATCCTGACCATTATTGAGGAGACAAAGGCAATGATCGTCGATCAACTGCTCAATTTGTCTACCTCGAGGATTTGTATCACTACTTCGCCAAAGCTCACTATGTCCATTAAAGTCTCCAAAAAATAATAAACGGCTCTGGCAGCTGGTCTACCAACTCGTCCAGCTCTTTCTGATCAATGGCTTAATTTGGAGGCAGATAGATGGAAACTAATCCTTTGATATTAACCTGTATAGCAGCCACTTGAAGGGATGTTGCTAACGGAACGACAGTTGACGGATAGTCACGTGAGGTGAGAAGACCTACACCACCACAGACGCGTTCACTAACAACATTGTCCTTTCTCGTAAAGGAATACCTCCTAAGCCTGACTTGGTTATCAGGTTTTAGAAATGTTTCCTGCAAAGCGAAGGCGACTGGTTGATAAATATTGATCATGTTCTTGATGTACAGGAGACCCTGGTGGAAACCACGACAATTCCATGAAATAAGGGTGGCCATTATGAATGTCTGTCTTGCCTATGCTGCTGTTTTGTCTGTCGCGGAAGGAGATTTTTTGGAAGTTCCAATCCCGCCTCAACTTCCATATCATCAAAATCCGAGCTCATACTTTCGAGGGAGCTGTAACTGATTCCCAGGTTTAATGTTTTGAATATCTTCCTGTTTTTTCTTTGTAATAGAAAGGTTTTCCGTGGCTGTATTTTTTTCATTTAATATGTTTTTATCTGAGATATTGCTTCCTGATACATTTTTAGTTGCATTAGTCTGTATAAGTTTGTTCTTATTTGATTTTACTGGTTCACTATTTTCTTTTTTACCTCTAAGGGTCAGATTGGTTTGTATTGCAACGGATTTAACGGATTTTGCAGCAGCATTAGCATACGAGACATTCGAACGTGGCTGTGTACTAGCAATAATTTTTCTAGCCTCTGCATAAGTGATGTTTCTAGTAACTTTCAATGCCTGTACTTCTTTCTCGGCTTTCCATTTTGGGCATGAACGTGAATATGCTGTGTGCTCCCCCTTACAGTTGATACAGAGTGGCGCAGCGTTACAGTTGTCACTGTCGTGGCCCTCCACGGAGCAGCGTGCACACGTGGGCTTACCTCGACAGGATATTTTGGAGTGACCAAAGCGCTGGCACTGGAAACATCGCATGGGGTTTGGGATGTACGGTCTTACTGGACAATGAAGATACCCGGCCTTGACACTTTTGGGCAGATCAGCCGAACTGAAGGTCAGGATTATCTATCAACTGACCGTCTTTACGCATTTTAATCCTCTTAGCAGCACAGACATTCTGACTGGAGAGTTCTGTGACGAATTCTTCCTCTGAAACAGAGAGAAGAGTGAGTGAGTGAGTGATTATGGCGCAGAAACCAGAGATGATTATGACGCGCCAAACAAAAGATGAGATGATTACAATTGATGACATTAAAATTCAATAAATAAAAACAAGTAGATAAATGTACCAAATCCAGAGGATGAAGTCATATAAAAACAAGTTAAAAGCACATATTAACATTCAAGACACAGTCTTCAAAACAAATTACATTTGGTAATAAAACCCAATCTCTTTTAAATAATAAAATAAATTAGAATTGACCTCTCTTCCGATTAAACGGTCGAGAGGTAAGTCACAGCTATTAAAATATTTCTGGCGAAGACTATTAAAACATGGACACTCAATTAAAATATGACGAACAGATAAACAAACATTACAATTAAAACAAACAGGCTCATTTTCAGCTTTAAGAAGATAGCTATGTGTAACTCTTGTATGACCAATTCTGAGTCGAGTCAAAAGAACGTCCTCTTTACGATTTCCAGCAAAATCCCAATGCTCAATTCTAGGTTTGATGTTTCTCAACTTGTTGTGATGCTGAACATCCCAAATTTGCTGCCATTTTTTTCGTATCTTTCCCTTGATGACACAGCAGATGTCTCTAAAAGGGATAAGGCGACTGGACAGTTCGACAGCAGATTTTGCCGCGATGTCTGCAAGCTCGTTTCCCTTTATTCCCGTATGCCCGGGAACTCAGCAGTACAGGATTTCATATCCTCGTATCATTAAATTTCTATGAATTTTGAGAACATCCACTACCACAGGATTCTGAGCGTTGGGAAAAGCTTCCAAGGATTTAAGAGCACTATACGAGTCTGTGTAAACTATGAACTTTTTGTGGCAGAGCTTTGAGATGTACAAAAGAGCATAATATATTGCAGTTAGTTCAGATGTTAGGACAGAGAAAGCATGGTGCAGGCATCTGCCCTCTATGTAATTTTCAAATACAAAAGCCATCCCCACATGATCATTTGACTTTGATCCATCTGTGTATATCGGATAATAACTGCTATATTTGTGCCTGTGCTCAGCGAAAATTTGTCTGTAAACGATCTCGTTAGTGCTCGCCTTTACGTGATGTTTAAAAACATCAAGAAGCTGGATCCGTGAATTTTCCCAAGGTGGAATTTCAAAATTCTGTACTGCTTGGGGGTGCATATCAGAGAGGGAGAGTTCCTCAATGACAGGGCGAACTCTTAAAGGGAAAGTAGGAACACAGGATGGACGTGTTTCAAATAATGTGTTACACTCATTATCAAGTAAGCACAGCTTATTGGGATGTTCAGGTTGAGATAGAGTATTAAAATATTGCAAAAGGGACAATTGCTCACGCCTCAGATAAAGTGATGGTTCGTTACAGCCAACATATAGGCTCTGCACAGGAGAAGTCCTGAAAGCTCCTGAACAAATCCGCAGACCTTGATGGTGAACAGGATCCAGTTTTAACAAAACAGATGACCGAGCGGATCCATAAACAACTGAGCCATAGTCCAGTTTAGAGCGGATAAGCGCTCTGTAAATGCGAAGCATGGAGCAACGCTCTGCACCCCAGGAGGTGTTCGCCAACACTTTTAAAATATTTAGTGTTTTTAGACACTTCTTTCTCAGGTTTAAAACATGAGAAAGGAAAGTCAATTTTCGGTCGAACGTCACTCCTAAAAATTTTACTTCAGGCGCAACTGGAATAATTGTACCATTCAAGTATAACTCAGGTTCAGGATGGAGACCTCGCTTCCTACAAAAGTGCACGCAGACAGTTTTCTGTTTCGAAAATGTAAATCCCTGTTTGTCTGACCATTCTTGGATCTTAATCAGAGCCATCTGCAGTTGCCTCTCTACATATCTCATGTCTGCTCCTCGACAGCTAATCTGCAGATCATCAACATATAGAGATCCCAAGATGGTGGGAGGAAGTTCTTTTAGTACAGAATTTATTTTTAAACTAAACAGGGTTACACTGAGCACACAGCCTTGAGGCACACCCTCTTCCTGTTCAAAAACATCCGAAAAAACAGAGCCAATTCTTACTTGAAAAGTTCTAGTGTTCAAGAAATTTTGAATGAAAATTGGTAGGTTGCCGCGCAAGCCACTCTCGTGAAGATCCCGGAGTATACCGTATCTCCATGCCTTATCATAAGCTTTTTCAATGTCGAAGAATATCGAGACAAGGTGGCTTCTTCTTACAAATGCTTTTCGAATGGATGTCTCTAAGAGGAGCATGTTATCTATGGTTGTTTTCCCTTTTCGAAAACCACTTTGATAAGGCGATATAATAGTATTCTTTTCCAAGAAGTAGACTAGGCGGCTGTTTACCATTTTTTCAAACAGCTTGCATAGGCAACTCGTAAGGCCAATTGGCCGATAGTTGGAGGGATTCCTTGGATCTCTCCCTGGCTTGGCAACAGGAATTACAACAGCTCTCTTCCATGCACTGGGAAAAGTATGCTCCTTCCACACTCTATTGTAAAGCCTGAGAAGGGCATGCAGTGACTTATAGGACAGATGCTTTAGCATATTGTAATTCACGCCATCGAGACCCGGAGACGACCTATGTGTCTGTAACAAAGCTCTCTTTAACTCTAGCACAGTAAAATCTCTATTATAAGGCTCAAATTTGGAAGAGTTGAAAGCGATGGGATTTATTTCAGAGTGCTGCTTCATAGAAAGAAATGCAGGTGTATAGTTTCTGCTGGAAGAAACGGAAGCAAATGTCTCACCAATAGTATTCGCAATTTCTTCTATGGAGCTAATCACTCGGCCATCTTTTTCCAAAAAGGAAAGTGAGTGGTCTTTATATATGCCGCATGCTTTTTGAACTCTTTCCCAAACCCGCTTGCTAGGCGTGGAGGATGTTATTGACGACACATATGAAATCCAGGAATCCCTCTGGCTCTGCCTTCTTACTTTTCGTGCATTTGCTTTGGCTCTTTTAAAGGCTATGAGGTTTCGCAGAGTAGGATATCTACGAAAAATACCCCATGCTTTTTTCTGTTTTTTCAGTGCTTCATGACAGTCGCGATTCCACCATGGTTTTGAATATTTTAGTAGTTTTCCTGATGTTCTAGGAATCGAAAGCATAGCTGCCTGAATAATAGTATTAGTAACAGCTTCAACAGCGTCATCGATATGCGCATCTTCTACCATTTCATCTGTGAGCTCTGCAATGGAAGAGAAGAGTTCCCAGTCTGCCCTGTCCAGTATGAATCGAGGGGATCTCGACATGGGGTTTGCTCCTCTTCGTGCAAGAGACACAAGAATGGGATAATGATCACTGTTGTAAAGATCTTTACCCACATTAAAAGTGCAAAAAGGCAACAGAGATGGTGAACAGATGGCAAGGTCGAGAGCATGGAATGTTTTTGAAGGCTCATGGAAGTAAGTATCTTGCCCATTATTGAGGAGACAAAAGCTATGATCTTCGATCATCTGCTCAATTTGTCTTCCTCGGCAATTAGTATCCTTACTACCCCAGAGCGGACTATGGCCGTTAAAATCTCCTATTATGATGAAAGGCTCAGGCAGCTGCTCTAAAAGACCATTTAAATCTTGCTGATCAATATGCTCATTTGGAGGCAAATACAGAGAAACGACTGTAACAACAAAATCAAAATTTGTTTGAGTAGCGACAACTTGGAGGGATGTCGTCAAAGAAAGCACATTTGAGGGATAATCCAGTGAGGTGAGGAGACCTACACCTCCACTGGCACGCTCACCTGCAAGGTTATCTTTCCTGACGAAGGAAAACCTCCGAAGTTTTGCCTGTTGTTCTGGTTTTAGATTTGTTTCCTGTACTGCGAAGCATACAGGATGATAAGCATTAATTATGGCTTTGATGTCGAGCAAATTTCGGTGGAAACCGCGACAGTTCCATGAGACGAGGGTGGCCATTATGTCTGGTTTTTGTTCTTTCTGTGCTCTTGTTTGGTTTTTCGTGGAAGTAGATGCCTGGGAAATTCTAGACCCTCCTCTACTTCCATAGTGTCTGAATCCGCAGATTCAGAAATCATTTCGTCAAAAGAGCTATTGCTGGGACTTCTATTTTTATTAATTATTTTGTGACTTTCAATTTTAGGTTTACTTTGAATGACTGTTTCTTTTTTTTGTATTAAATGAGTTGCATTTTCCGTTTTCTTGGTGGATGTGGTTGGTTGGATTTTATTTGGTTTAGTCTGCGTGCCTATTGATGTTTGGGTGGCAATGCTACGTGTTGTTTTAACTGCACTGGCATAAGATTTGTTTGATTGGAGCTGTGTGCTTTGAACTAGTTTTCTGGCTTCAGCATACGAGATGTTCCTGGTAACTTTAAGAGTCTGTACTTCTTTTTTGGATTTCCATTTTGGGCAGAGGCGTGAAAATGCTGGGTGCTGACCCTTGCAATTTATACACGAAGGCGCAGCGGTACAATTTTCCGAATCGTGGCCAATCTGTGAGCATCGGGCGCATGTGAGGCTGCCACGACAAGACGTCTTAGAATGGCCGAAACGCTGGCATTGGAAGCATCGCATAGGGTTGGGAATATAAGGTCTTACAGGACAATTTAAATATCCGGCCTTAATATTCTTAGGCAGATCAGGCGTGTTGATGGTAAGGATCACGTGTTTCGTATCGATCAACTTACCTTCCTTACGCATCTTGATCCGCCTAGCACCGCAGACATTTTGGTCGGATAGCTCGGAAGCGATCTCTTCTTCAGGAACGTACAGAAGGTCGAATTCCGATATTACGCCACGACAATAATTCAGTGTCTTATGTGCTGTTACAGTGACATTCGCTTGCCCAAGTTTAGTAATCTGAAGTAAAGAAGCAGACTGGGTGGCTGTGTTTGTATCAATAAGCAAGTCTCCGGAGCGGAGACGCTTTATGTTTCTCGGCTCACCAATACAAGACTGGATGTATTTATTTATTACGAAAGGAGACATCTTATGCATTTCGCCAGAAGGACTAGAGATGACTAGGAAACGGGGACTATTGTGATGATTTTTTTTATTTGCATCTGTCCGTAATTTTTTTGCAGAATTTTCAGAACTAGGTTGAGTGACTGGTTTAGTAGTAGACTTTTCAGAACTAGGTTGAATGATTGGTTTATTAGTAGGTGGTTCAGAGCTAGGTTGAGTGACTGGTTTAGTAGTAGACGTTTCAGAACTAGGTTGAGAGACTGGAGTGACTTCGAAGTCTTTGATCAGAAAAATTTGGGAATTAGCCATATTGAAATAAGAAAAGATTCGGGTCCGACGGCCCCGCCCACCACGGAGCCCAACAAGGGAACACAGATTCCTGTGTTAGGGCTAGCCGGACCTATACGCAAACTGAAGCCCCACAGTCGGCTTTCCCGAAAGCAGGAACTCCCGAGAGCTTGACCCCAAGCCACTGACACAAGGACTAGTGACCAGCCGATTGACACCCGTGAGGACAACTAAGGTGCCTCCCGTTTAGCTGAAGCAGAGGCCAAAGCAGTGTGTTGGGGACAGTACCTCGCCCCTCAACTACCAGGACCCTCCTTTCCAGCGACACGGGTCTCCACGCACGGCAAACACGTGGGCAGTTTTCTCGCCATTTGAAAATTGGACGCAAGGGTTGTTCCAGTTTCTCGTGACGAGCCCCAAACTCCGTAGAGAGAAACCACAAGGGAGAAGGGAAGGGGAAAAGTTCCAGCAAAGAGGAGAGGAGACGGAAAAGAGGATAGATCACTGGGGCTCCAGGATCGTGACACCCGTCTCACCAAGAAGATGATCCCCTGAAGGGCTAGGGTACCTCGGGATTGCCACACCCGTACTCACAAAAGTGAGCCCCCTGAGGGACTGAAACAGAGAGAAGATCCAGTTCCGAGATAACTCCACGACAGTGATTTAGTTTTGTGCGCTGAAGCACTAACATCTAGATTTCCAAGTCTTGTTATGCCAAGAAGTGTTACAGCCTGAATAGGAGATATAGTTTCTATTAAAAGGTCACCGGATCGTAGCCGCTTCATTAACTTTGGTTCTCCAGCAATTCCTTGAATATATTTATTTATTACAAATGGTGACATTTTTTTCAGTTCGCCTGTTGGATCATTCATAACAACAAAACGTGGTTGAATCTTGGATTGAATAGCATTGGCATTTTCATTTGTTTTTACTCTTTTTGATGCATATCTATGTTCTGATGAAGTTTGAAAATTTGAGAGAGCCATATTGAAGATGAAAAATGATTCGGACCCGGCAGCCCCACCCACCACGGAGCTCAACAAGGGGACGAAGAAAACTGCGCCAGGGTTAACCGGGTCTATACGCAATCTGAAGCCCCCCACAGTCAGCTTTCCCGAAAGCAAACTCCCGAAAGCTTATCCCCAAGGACCAGTGAGTGAGTGAGTGAGAGATTATGGCGCAAAACCAAAGATGATTATAGTGCGCCAAACACGTGATAGGGTGAGTACAATTGATGAAATTAAAATACAATAAATAAAACCAAGTAGACAATTGTATCAAATCCAGAGGATGAAGTCATATAAACACAAGTTAAAACCACACATTTAAAATTCAAGATACAATCTTTAAAACAAATTACATTAGGTGATAAAAGCCAGTTTCTTTCAAATAATAAAATAAATTACAATTGACCTCTCTTCTGATTAAACGGTCGAGAGGTAAGCCACAGCTATTAAAATACGAGTATTTCTGGCGAAGACTATTAAAACATGGATACTCAATTAAAATATGACGAACAGATAAACAAACATTACAATTAAAACAAACAGGCTCGTTTTCAGCTTTGAGAAGATAGTTATGTGTGACTCTAGTGTGACCAATTCTGAGGCGAGTCAAAAGAACTTCCTCCTTACGATTTTTGGTTGATTCCCTATGCTCAATTCTAGGTTTTACATGTCTTAACTTGTTTTGAAGCTGAACATCCCAAATTTGCTGCCATTTTTTCCGGACTTTTCCCTTGATGACACAGCAGATATCTCTAAAAGGGATAAGGCGACTAGTCAGTTAATCAGCAGATTTGGCTGCAATATCTGCAAGCTCATTTCCCTTTATTCCAGCATGTCCAGGAACCCAGCAGTACAGGACTTCATATCCGCGAATCGTTAAATTTATATGAATTTTCAGGACATCTACTACCACAGGATTCTGAGTGTTCGGAAAAGCTTCCAAAGATTTAAGAGCACTATACGAGTCTGTATAAACTATGAGCTTCTTGTGGCAGAGCTTCGAGATGTACAAAAGAGCATAATATATTGCAGTTAGTTCAGATGTTAGGACTGAAAAAGCATGGTGCAGGCATCGGCTCTCAATGGAATCTTGAACTACAAAAGCCATCCCAACATGATCATTTGACTTTGATCCATCTGTGTATATCGGATGATAACTGCTATATTTGTGCCTGTGCTCAGCGAAGAGTTGTCTGTAAACGATCTCGTTAGTGCTCGCCTTTACGTGATGTTTGAAAACATCAAGAAGCTGAATCCGTGGATTTTCCCAAGGTGGAATTTCGAAATATCTGTACTGCTTGGGGACGCATATCAGAGAGGGAAAGTTCCTCAATGACAGGGCGAACTCTTAAAGAAAAGGTAGGAATACAGGAGGGACGTGTTTTAATTAATGTAGTACACTCATTATAATGTAAGCATAGCTTATTAGGATGTTCAGGTTGAGATAGAATATTAAAATATTGAAAAGGGACAACTGCTCACGCCTCAGATAAAGAGATAGTTCGTTAGAGTCAACATATAGGCTCTGGACAGGAGAAGTTCTGAAAGCTCCTGAACAAATCCGCAGAGCTTGATGGTGAACAGGATCCAGTTTTAACAAAACAGATGAGCGAGCGGATCCATAAACAACTGAGCCATAATCCAGTCTAGAGCGGATAAGCGCTCTGTAAATGCGAAGCATAGAGCAACGCTCTGCACCCCCAGGAGGTATTCGCCAACACTTTTAAAATATTTAGTGTTTTTAGACACTTCTTTCTCAGGTTTAAAACATGAGAAAGCAAGGTCAATTTTCGGTCGAACATCACTCCTAAAAATTTTACTTCGGGCGCAACTGGAATAATTGAACCATTGAGATATAACTAAAGTTCAGGATGGAGACCTCGCTTCCTACAAAAGTGTACGCACACAGTTTTCTGTTTCGAAAAAGTAAATCCCTGTTTGTCTGACCATTCTTGGATCTTATTCAGAGCCATCTGCAATTGCCTCTCTATGTATCTCATGTCTGCTCCTCGACAGCTAATCTGTAAATCATCTACATATAGTGATCCCAAGATGGTGGTAGGAAGTTCTTTTAGCACAGAATTTATTTTTAAAGTAAACAGGGTTACACTGAGCACACAGTCTTGAGGCACACCCTCTTCCTGTTGAAAAACATCTGAAAAAACAGAGCCAATCCTTACTTGAAAAGTTCTAGTGTTCAAGAAGTTTTGAATGAAAATTGGTAGGTTGCCGCGCAAGCCACTCTCGTGAAGATCCCGGAGTATACCGTATCTCCATGCCTTATCATAAGCTTTTAAAATGTCGAAGAAAATTGACACAAGTTGATTTCTTCTTACAAAAGCTTTTCGAATGGATTTCTCTAAGAGGAGCATGTTATCTACGGTTGTTCTTCCCTTGCGAAAACCGCTTTGATAAGGCGATATAATATTATTCTTTTCCAAGAAGTAGACTAAGCGGCTGTTTACCATCTTTTCAAACAGTTTGCATACGCAACTGGTAAGGGCAATTGGCCGATAGTTCGAGGGATTTCTTGGGTCTTTCCCTAAATTAGCAATAGGAATTACAATAGCTCTCCTCCATGCACTCGGGAAAATATGCTCCTTCCACACTCTATTATAAAGAGTGAGAAGAGCATTCAGTGACTTATAGGACAGATGTTTTAGCATTTCGTAATTCACGCCATCAAGGTCCGGAGAAGACCTGTGTGTCAGCAATAAAGCTCTCTTTAATTCCAGCATAGTAAATGCTCTATTGTAAGGCTCAGATTTGGTAGAGTTGAATGCGATGGGATTAATTTCAGAGTGCTGCTTGATAGAGAGAAATGCAGGTGAATAGTTTCTGCTGGAAGAAACGGCAGCAAATGTCTCACCTATAGTATTTGCAATTTCTTCTATAGAGCTAATCACTCGGCCATCTTTTTCCAAAAAGGAAAGTGAGTGTTCTTTATATATACAGCAGGCTTTTCGAACTCTTTCCCAAACCCGCTTACTAGGCGTAGAAGATGTTATTGATGACACATATGAAATCCAGGAATCCCTCTGGCTCTGCCTTCTTACTTTTCGTGCATTTGCTTTGGCGCTTTTAAAGGCTATGAGGTTTCGCAGAGTAGTATATCTACGAAAAATACCCCATGCTTTTTTCTGTTTCTTCAGTGCTTCATGACAGTCGCGATTCCACCACGGTTTCGAATATTTTAGTATTTTTCCTGATGTTCTAGGAATCGAAAGCACAGCTGCCTGAATAATAGTATTTACAATAGCTTCAACAGCGTCATCGATATGCACATCTTCTACCATTTCCTCTGTCAGCTCTGCGACGGAAGAGAAGAGTTCCCAGTCTGCCCTGTCCAGGATAAACCGAGGGACTCTCGACACGGGGTTTGCCGCTCTTCGTGTAAGAGTCACAAAAATGGGATAATGATCGCTGTTGTACAGATAATTTCCGACACTAAAGGTGCAAAATGGCAACAGAGATGGTGTACAGATGGCAAGATCGAGAGCGTGGAATGTCCTTGAAGGCTCATGGAAGTAAGTATTCTGCCCATTATTCAGGAGACAAAGGCTATGATCTTCGATCATCTGCTCAATTTGTCTTCCTCGGCAATTTGTATCTTTACTACCCCAGAGCGGACTATGGCCGTTAAAATCACCTATTATGATGAAAGGCTCAGGCAGCTGCTCTATAAGGTCATTTAAATCTTCCTGATCAATATGCTCATTTGGAGGCAAATACAAAGAAACAAATGAAACAACAATATCAAAATTTATTTGAGTAACGACAACTTGGAGGGATGTCGTCAAAGAAAGAACATTTGAGGGATAATCCAGTGAGGAGAGGAGACCTACACCTCCACTGGCACGCTCACATGCAAGGTTATCCTTCCTGACGAAAGAAAACCTCCGAAGTTTTGCTTGTTGTTCCGGTTTTAGATTTGTGTCTTGTATTGCGAAGCATACAGGTTGATGAACATTGATTATAGCTTTGATGTCGAGCAGATTTCGGTGGAAACCGCGACAGTTCCATGATACGAGGGTGGCCATTATGAATGATTTTTGTTCTTTCTGTGCTCTTGTTTGGGTTTTCGTGGGAGTAGATGCTTGGGAACTTCCAGACCCTCTTCTAGTTCCATACCGTCTGAATCCGCAGATTCAGAAACCATTCCATCAAGAGAACTATTGCTGGAACTTCTATTTTTATTGGTTTCTATTTGTGTGGTAGTTTTGGATCTGCTTTGAATTACTATTTCTTTATTTTGTACTGTATGGGTTGGGTTTTCTTTCTTCCTGTTGTTTGTAGTCTGTTGAGTTTTGTTTGGTGGATTCTGCATACTAAATGTTGTTTGGGTGGCAATTGTGCGAGATCTTTTAAGAGCATTTGCGTAAAATGTATTTGGTCGTAACTGTGTGCTTTGGACTAATCTTCTGGCTTCGGCATATGAGATGTTCCTCGTAACCTTTGCAGTCTGCACTTCTTTTTCCAATTTCCATTTTGGGCAGAGGCATGAAAATGCTGGGTACTCACCCTTGCAATTTATACAGAGGCGCAGCGGTACAATTTTCAGAATCGTGGCCAATCTGTGAGCATCGGGCGCATGTGAGGCTGCCACGACAAGACGTCTTAGAATGGCCGAAACGCTGGCATTGGAAGCATCGCATAGGGTTTGAAATATAAGGTCTTACAGGACAATTTAAATATCCGGCCTTAATATTCTTAGGCAGATCAGGCGTGTTGAAGGTAAGGATCACGTGTTTCGTATCGATCAACTTACCTTCCTTACGCATCTTGATCCGCCTAGCACCGCAGACATTTTGGTCGGATAGCTCGGAAGCGATCTCTTCTTCAGAAGCATACAGAAGATCGAATTCCGATATTACGCCACGACAATAATTCAGTGTCTTATGTGCTGTTACTGTGACATCCGCTTGCCAAGTTTGGTTATTTTAAGTAAGGATGCAGACTGAGTTTCCGAAATGGTATCAATAAGGAGGTCTCCAGAGCGCAAACGCTTTATATTTTTCGGTTCACCAACACAAGACTCGATGTTTTTATTTATTACGAAAGGAGAAATCTTATGCAGTTCGCCAGAAGGACTAGAGATAACCAGAAAACGGGGACTATTGTTAGGATGTTTTTCATTTTTATCTGTTCGTACTTTTTTAGCAGATTTTTCAGAGCTGGTGCTTTGACCGACTTGACTAACTTCGAAATCTTTAATAATAAATATTTGTGAGTTTGCCATATTGAAAAGTATAAGATTTGGGTCCAACGGCCCCGCCCACCACGGAGACCTACAAGGTAACACAGATTCTTGTGTTAGGGCTAGCCGGACCTATACGCAAACTGAAGCCCCACAGTCGGCTTTCCCGAAAGCAGGTACTCCCGAGAGCTTGACCCCAAGCCACTGACACAAGGACTAGTGACCAGCCGATTGACACCCGTGAGGACGACTAAGGTGCCTCCCGTTTAGCTGAAGCAGAGGCCAAAGCAGTGTGTTGGGGACAGTACCTCGCCCCTCAACTACCAGGACCCTCCTTTCCAGCGACACGGGTCTCCACGAAGGCAAACACGTGGGCAGTTTTCTCGCCACTCGAAAACTAGAAACAAGGTCTGTTCCAGCCTCTCGTGACGAGCCCCAAACTCCGTAGAGAGAAGCCAGAAGGGAGAAGGTAAGGGGAAAAGTACCAGCCAAGAGGAGAGGAGACGGAAAAGAGGATAGATCACTGGGGCTCCAGGATCGTGACACCCGTCTCACCAAGAAGATGATCCCCTGAAGGGCTAGGGTACCTCGGGATTGCCACACCCGTACTCACAAAAGTGAGCCCCCGAGGGATATCCCCAAGGACGAGTTTATCCGAAAGCTTATCCCACTTACCCTAAGGACGAGTGACCAGCCGACTGACACTAGTGGGGACAACTAAGTGCCTCCCGTTTCAATCTGAAGCAGAGGCCAAAGCAGTGTGTTACGGACAGTACCTCGCCCCTTAACTACCAGGACCCTCCTTTCCAGCCTTACGGGTCACAACGCACGGCAAACGCGTAGGTGGTTTTCTCTCCGTGAGAAGCTATAAACAAAGGGATGTGACAGGATCTCACTTAGACCCCGAACCTCCGTAAAAGAAAACCACAAGGGCGGGAAAAATGAATATAGTAGAGAGAAGGAGAGATGAAAAGGAAGGGAGGAAAGATATCACTAAGGGCCCCAGGATCGTGACCCCCGTCTCACCAAGAAAGTGATCCCTTGAAGGGCTAGGGTACCTCGGGATTGCCACACCCGTACTCACAAAAGTGAGCCCCTGAGGGGCATACTGTTAATGTATACATCAGCAGTAAATTATTATCCTCCTTCCTCAAATACACTATGGCAATAAACAATAATAACCATTCACTAAAGATTTTTCGTAAATTGCCACTCATAAAAATTTAAATTGGGAAAATCTCACAATTAGCACCTAAACACACTATTCAGCAGCTTTCGAAAGCGCGCCGTAGTATTCAAAAGTGGGATAGGCGTCTTGCCAGGTGAAACTAGTCGATATTTCCGTGACGTCAAAAATTCGAAATGTGGGGTAGGGTTTGGAAATACGGGACCGGGCGAATACGTAAACAACTGAGCCATAGTCCAGTTTAGAAGGAACAAGCGCTCTGTAAATGCGAAGCATAGAGCAACGCTCTGCATCCCAGCAGGTGTTCGCCAACACTATTAAAATAATTAGTGTTTTTAAACACTTTTTTCTCAGGTTTAAAACATCCGAGAAGAAAGTCAATTTTCGGTCGAACGTCACCCCTAAAAATTTTACTTCAGATGCAACTGTAATTACAGGCCCATTAAGGTATATTTCAGGCTCAGGATGGAGACCTCTCTTTTTACAAAAATGCACGCACACAGTCTTCTGTTTTGAAAACGTAAATCCTTGTCTTTTTGCCCATTCCTGGATCCTGTTCAAAGCGATCTGGAGCTGCCTCTCTACATGTCTGATATCCGCACCCCGACAGCTGATTTGTAGATCATCAACATATAAAGATCCTGAAATGGTGAGAGGAAGTTCTTTTAGTACAGAGTTTATTTTTAAACTAAACAGGGTTAGACTAAGCACACAGCCTTGAGGCACACCCTCTTCCTGTTCCACAACATCCGACAAAACAGAGCCAATCCTTACTTGAAAAGTTCTAGTGTTCAAGAAATTCTGAATAAAAATTGGTAGGTTGCCGCGCAAGCCACTCTCGTGAAGATCCCGAAGTATACCGTGTCTCCATGCCTTATCATAAGCTTGCTCAATGTCAAAGAATACCGAGACATGGTGGCTTCTTCTGACAAATGCTTTTCGAATAGAGGTCTCTAAGAGGAGCACGTTATCTACAGTTGTCCTTCCCTTTCGAAAACCGCTCTGATAAGGCGATATAATATCATTCTTTTCCAAGAAGTAGACTAGGCGGCTGTTTACCATCTTATCAAACAGTTTGCATACGCAACTGGTAAGGGCAATTGGCCGATAGTTCGAGGGATTTCTTGGGTCTTTCCCTAAATTAGCAATAGGAATTACAATAGCTCTCCTCCATGCACTGGGGAAAATATGCTCCTTCCACACTCTATTATAAAGAGTGAGAAGAGCATTCAGTGACTTATAGGACAGATGTTTTAGCATTTCGTAATTCACGCCATCAAGACCCGGAGAAGACCTATGTGTCTGCAATAAAGCTCTCTTTAATTCCAGCATAGTAAATGCTCTATTATAAGGCTCAGATTTGGACGAGTTGAATGCAATGGGATTTATTTCAGAGTGATGCTTGATAGAGAGAAATGCAGGTGAATAGTTACTGCTGGAAAAACGGCAGTAAATATCTCATCGATATTATTCGCAATTTCTTCTATGGAGCTAATCACTCGGCCATCTTTTTCCAAAAAGGAAAGTGAGTGGTCTTTAAATATTCCGCATGCTTTTCGAACTCTTTCCCAAACCCGCTTACTAGGCGTAGAGGATGTTATTGACGACACATAGGAAATCCAGGAATTCCTTTGGCTCTGCCTCCTTACTTTTCGTGCATTTGTTTGGCTCTTTCAAATGCAATGAGGTTTCGCAGAGTAGGATATCTACGAAAAATACCCCATGCTTTTATCTGTTTTTTCAGTGCTTCATGACAATCGCGATTTCACCACGCTTTCGAATATTTCAGTATTTTTCATGATGTTCTAGGAATGGAAAGCATAGCTGCCTCAGTAATAGTATTAGTCACAGCTTCAACAGCGTCATCGATATGCACATCTTCTACCATTTGATCTGTGAGCTCTGCAATGGAAGAGAAGAGTTCCCAGTCTGCCCTGTCCAGTATAAACCGAGGGAGTCTCGACATGGGGTTTGCCAATCTTCGTGCAAGAGATACAAAAATGCGATAGTGATCGCTGTTATAAAGATCATTTCCCACACTAAAAGTGCAAAATTGCAGCAGAGATGGTGAACAGATGGCAAGGTCGAGAGCGTGGAATGTCCTCGAAGGCTCATGGAAGTACGTATGCTGCCCATTATTCAGGAGACAAAGGCTATGATCTTCGATCATCTGCTCAATTTGTCTGCCTCGGCAATTTGTATTTTTACTACCCCAGAGCGGACTATGGCCGTTAAAATCTCCCATTAATTTGATAGGTGCAGGCAGCTGCTCTATAAGACCATTTAAATCTTGCTGATCAATGTGCTCATTAGGAGGCAAGTAAAGGGAAACGACTGAAATGACAATATAAAAATTTACTTGTGCAGCGACAACTTGGAGAGATGTCATCAGAGGAAAGGAACTGGAGGGATAGTCCAGTGAGGTGAGGAGACATACACCTCCACTGGCACGCTCACCTGCAAGATTATCCTTCCTGACGAGAGAAAAACCTCCGAAGTTTTGCCCGACTTAGCCGGAAATATACGCAAACTGAAGCCCCACAGTCGGCTTTCCCGAAAGCAGGTACTCCCGAGAGCTTGACCCCAAGCCACTGACACAAGGACTAGTGACCAGCCGATTGACACCCGTGAGGACGACTAAGGTGCCTCCCGTTTAGCTGAAGCAGAGGCCAAAGCAGTGTGTTGGGGACAGTACCTCGCCCCTCAACTACCAGGACCCTCCTTTACAGAGACACGGATCTCCACGCACGGCAAACACGTGGGCAGTTTTCTCGCCACTCGAGAACTAGAGACAAGGGCTGTTCCAGTTTCTTGTGACGAGCCCCAAACTCTGTAGAGAGAAACCACGAGGGAGAAGTGAAGGGAAAAAGTACCAGCCAAGAGGAGAGGAGACGGAAAAGAGGATAGATCACTGGGGCTCCAGGATCGTGACACCAATCTCACCAAGAAGATGATTCCCTGAAGGACTAGGGTACCTCGGTATTGCCACACCCGTACTCACAAAAGTGAGCCCCCTGAGGGACATTTTCTCTTCAACTTAATGTGTTATTTCCATTGAAAGTTGGATTTAACAAGTGAAAGTAAGGTGTAAAAAGTACATTTTTTAACTGGATAAAATATACCTTATCCCATTAGATAGGGTGTATACATTATTGACGACTCAGAAAACATTGTTTTCGGTAGATAGGTGTGCTGCTACCTTAGCAATAACGATAAAAAGCACTTGAAAATAAAATTCAAAAAACCCATGCAGTTACACAAAATTTGAGCCCTCGAAAGTTTCCCGTATCTACCTCTATGTAAAACCACCTGCAACAAACTATTTAGACAAAGTGGACATCTATCTCGGTACCCAAAAATAGAGCAAGAGTGAAAAAAAGGAATAAAAAGCGAAAATTGCAGAGTTGTTTGATAAAGCAGATGCGCAATTCTATCAATAATTGTCAGATGAAGAAACGGGCAGCAACAACATGGCGGAAGAAGGTGGAAAGAAAGCGGAAGAAGGAGTATTTAAACAGCCACTTCCACCACCTCCTGCTAAAAAGCAGAAACCTAAAGCCTGTACTGAAAAATCTTCAACTACTATTTTGCTACCAGAGCATTTCATAACACCCATGAATGGTACTATAAAACTTAATCTAGAGGCACAAACGTGGCCAAAAGATACCATGTCGAATTATACAGACTGTGAAATTCCCCAAACAGAACTTTTGTGTTTAGAAAAAAACCAAGATACCTCACTACAAGCAGAGGTAAATGGTAGTCTTACAACGAGTTTTAGTAATGTTCAGCCTCAAAACATTACATTGGGTTACTTTGTATTAGTTTCAACTAAAACTACTATCGACTGGGACTTTTTTGTGAGTGCTCTAAATGATTATAATACGGACGTTGAATCATACAACTCATCACCACAACTACTACAGACTGTTGTACAAGGATCGTCTTTTCGGCAGATTATGTTTTAAACAAAGCCAAGCTACCTCATTTCAAGCAGGGGTAAGAGATAATTCTACAGCAAGTTTTAATAACGTTCAGTCTGAAAATGTTACATCGGGTGACTCTTCATTAATTTCAACAAAAACTAATAATGACTGGGACTTTTTGATGGGTGTTGGAAAAGATTACAATATGGACATTGAATCTTACAACTCGTCATTTCAACTAGCACAGACCGTTGTAAAAGAAGCTTCTTTTTGCAACCTTCGTGTATTGCAGAAACCCAACATACCTTACTAGATGGAGGGATAAACGACAATCCTACAACATGTTCAATCAATTTCATTCACTGAAGACTGGGATTTTTTATGGGTGCTGTAAACGATTATAAAATTGACGTGAGTGAGAGTGAAATTTTTAATTATTAGATACGTATTTTTTTGTTGATTTTTTATTTTTACTGCAAATTAACCGTTTTGTTACGACTGAAAATCAAAACACGTTTTCTCTTTTAGTTAATGTGTTATTTCCATTGAAAGTTGGATTTATCAAGTGAAAGTAAGGTGTATTCTCAGTTTGAGCAACTGTATGTTTCTAACGAAAAGTTATTTTACTCTTGGACTTACTGAGTGAGTGAGTGAGTGAGTTTTTTGGCACAAAAACCAATGATGATTATGATGTGCCAAACAAATGGTGGGATGACCTAATTTAGAAATGAAATACTTATGAATAAAAATTATTAAAAAAGCTACATGTACCAAATCCAGAGGATCGAGTCATATAAATAACTTGATAAAAGCACACATTAAAATACAAAACAAAATCTGCTGAACAGATTACATTAAATAATAAAAGCCAGTCTCTTTTAAATAATAAAATAAATTACAATTGACCTCTCTTCCGATTAAACAGTCGAGAGGTAATTCGCAGCTATTAAAATATTTCTGATAAAGACTGTTAAAACAGGGACACTCAATTAAAATATGATGAACAGATAGACAAACATTACAATTTGAACAAACAGGCTCATTCTCAGCTTTTAAAAGGTAGTTATGTGTCACTCTAGTGTGACCAATTCTGAGGCGAGTCAAAAGAGTGAGTGAGTGAGTGAGTGATTATGGCGCAAAACCAGAGATGATTATGACGCGCCAAACACAAGGTGGGATGATTACAATTGATGTCATTAAAATTCAATAAATAAAAACAAGTACATAAATTTACCAAATCCAGAGGATGAAGTCATATAAACACAAGTTAAAAGCACATATTAAAATTCAAGACAGAGTTTTCAAAACAAATTACATTTGGTAATGAAAGCCAGTTTCTTTTAAATAATAAAATAAATTACAATTGACCTCTCTTCCGATTAAACGGTCGAGAGGTAAGTCACAGCTATTAAAATATTTCTGGCGAAGATTATTAAAACATGGACATTCAATTAAAATATGACGAACAGATAAACAAACATTACAATTAAAACAAACAGGCTCATTTTCAGCTTTGAGAAGATAGTTATGTGTGACTCTAGTGTGACCTATTCTGAGGCGAGTCAAAAGAACGTCCTCCTTACGATTTCCAGCAAAATCCCAATGTTCAATTCTAGGCTTGACGTTTCTCAACTTGTTGTGATGCTGACCATCCCAAATTTGCTGCCATTTTTTCCGCATCTTCCCCTTAATTACACAGCAGATGTCTCTAAAAGGAATAAGGCGAGTGGACGGTTCAACAGCATATTTGGCTGCGATGTCTGCAAGCTCATTTCCCTTTATTCCTGCATGTCCAGGGACCCAGCAGTACAGAACTTCATATCCTCGAATTGTTAAATTTCTATGAATTTTGAGAACATCCACTACCACAGGATTCTGCGTGTTGGGGAAAGCTTCCAAGGATTTAAGAGCACTATACGAGTCTGTATAAATTATGAACTTTTTGTGGCAGAGCTTTGAGATGTACAAAAGACCGTAATATATTGCAGTTAGTTCAGATGTTAGGACTGAGAAAGCATGGTGCAGGCATTTGCTCTCAATGTAATCTTCCAATACAAAAGCCATCCCGACATGATCATTTGACTTTGATCCATCTGTGTATATCGGATGATAACTGCTATATTTGTGCCTGTGCTCAGCGAAGAGTTGTCTGTAAACGATCTCGTTAGTGCTCGCCTTTACGTGATGTTTGAAAATATCGAGAAGCTGGATACGTGCATTTTCCCAAGGTGGAATTTCAAAATTCTGTACTGCTTGAGGGCACATATCAGAGAGGGAAAGTTCCTCAATGACAGGGCGAACTCTTAAAGGAAAAGTAGGAACATAAGATGGACGTGTTTCATATAATGTGTTACACTCATTATCGAGTAAGCACAGCTTATTGGGATGTTCATGTTGTGATAGAATATTAAAATATTGCAATAGGGACAATTGCTCACGCCTCAGATAAAGTGATGGTTCGTTAGAGTCAACATACAGGCTCTGGACAGGAGAAGTTCTGAAAGCTCCTGAACAAATCCGCAGAGCTTGGTGGTGAACAGGATCGAGTTTTAACAAAACTGATGACCGAGCGGATCCGTAAACAACTGACCCATAGTCCAGTCTAGAGCGAACCAGGGCTCTGTAAATGCGAAGCATGGAGCAACGCTCTGCACCTCAGGAGGTGTTCGCCAACACTTTTAAGATATTTAGTGTTTTTAGACACTTCTTTCTCAGGTTTAAAACATGAGAAAGGAAAGTCAATTTCTGGTCGAACGTCACTCCTAAAAATTTTACTTCGGGCGCAACTGGAATAATTGAACCATTGAGATATAACTAAAGTTCAGGATGGAGACCTCGCTTCCTACAAAAGTGCACACACAAAGTTTTTTGTTTGGAAAAAGTAAATCCCTGTTTGTTTGACCATTCTTGAATCTCATTCAGAGCTATCTGCAACTGCCTCTCTACGTATCTCATGTCTGCCCCTCGGCAGCTAATCTGCAGATCATCAACATATAGAGATCCCAAGATGGTGGAAGGAAGTTCTTTTAGTACTGAGTTTATTTTCAAACTAAACAGGGTTACACTAAGCACACAGCCTTGAGGCACACCCTCTTCCTGTTGAAAAACATCCGAAAAAACAGAGCCAATTCTTACTTGAAGAGTTCTAGTGTTCAAGAAGTTTTGAATGAAAATTGGTAGGTTGCCGCGCAAGCCACTCTCGTGAAGATCCCGGAGTATACCGTATCTCCATGCCTTATCATAAGCTTTTTCAATGTCGAAGAATACCGAGACAAGGTGGCTTCTTCTTACAAATGCTTTCCGAATGGAAGGATCTGTTTGGATGTCAGGCTTTTCGGCACCCACCTGGCACACAATTTCAGCAGGTGCTTACTGACAATCTCATGCAACAAGGATCGCGATATCTGCAGAAAATGGCTGTTCAGCTCTGTAGTTGTGAAGCGACGGTTCACATCATGAGCTGCCGCTCAAGCTCATCATACATGAGGGACAGTCGCCCACAGTGCAATTCATCATGGACGCTTGGACGAACTTCCAAAAACTGCCTACACCAATGACGCACCATCTGCTTACACATGATATTCGGCCCATTCACTTAACAGAGCTGATGATGAATTTCAATTGGCACACTGCTTTGTGCGTTCAAGAACTTTATCACCGACCCAACCTCACAGACGGCAGAGAGAACGAGTAACAGATTCTTCATGCTAAAGGCAATCAAGAAATAATGTTCTGACAAATTTATACTTCTGTCTAATTGAATTTTTTTAATTTGTAATACAATTGCATTTAAAGAAATTGATGAATAGGAACATAATTTTATCAAAATAAGTTACATAATTAAAACATTTTCTGCAGTTTAATACAAGGGTTGGAACTTTAATAATGGCAACACAGCTGAAAAAACGCTACGCAACAAAACCAAAGAATATCGCGTATACCACATGTGATCTACATACCTACCTTACCTCTCAGCAAAAAGAATCGTCCTGCCTACGACATGCGCATGCAGAGTGACGCTAAGAACGGATCTTTGTATTAGCTTGCGGTCTAAAGTAAGTGTTGTCAGGATGTTTTCAAAACAAGAACAACGCTGTTGGATAAAAATTGAATGAGCCAGAGGTCGTACAGCACAACAGTGTCATCAAAGGCTTCAAGAGGCTTGTGGGGAATCTGCATTGTCTTACAGAACCGTAGCAAGATGGGTGAAAGCATTCAATGAAGGACGCCAAAACGTGGCAGAAATGTCGTCCGAGTGTCAGCGATGCAGACGTGCAAGCTGCTGCCGCACTAATGGACAGTGATCGCCGCCAAACGATTCGTCAGCTGGCCGGACAAACAGGATTAGCACATAAGACTGTGCTGCACATTCTGAAGGAACGTCTGTCCATGAGAAAAATTGCTTCACGATGGGTTCCACATCAATTGACGGAAATGCAGAAATGGCTACGATACGATGCTGCCCGAACCAACGCCACCTAGACTACAAAGCCGGAATACTGGTGTGAGAATGAAGCTACGAGTCATCACACTTAGGCTTAGCGCCGAATGAAGCTGCAGGTGTGAATTCGTCGATGTCTGTGGCATAACCGTTGTTGCACTTGCACGTGTTTTAAAATCGTCGTCAATTATTCTTATAGTATTATTATGTTTTAAGGCACTTATATTATTTCACTATGGTGTTTAAATGTTGCATACCCCTATGTAAAGGAAACTATAATGGTGGACCTCGTGCCCAGCTATTTTTCTTCCCAAGAGACCCTGAATTGAAGAAGAAATGGATTTATTCAATAAAACGAGACGATTTCGAGCCAACTAAAAATTCTAAGGTAAGTTAATTTATATTTATTATTACTAATGTTAATATTTTTAATAGTACTTACTTACCTAAAGATAACGCTATTCTTTTGAAAAATTATATGCTGCTGTAATAACTACTTTTGTCACATTATTTGCTTAAATTTCTTATAGTACACGATTTTCTTGCATATTTTTAAAAACGTTAAGGTATTTCTAAAGGGGTATCTATAGAATTTTTACTAATCCAAAACTTGTAACTATCTTGGTGGTTCAGTTTGTACGTAATAAGGGATGAAAGGCTCAGTTTTGAACATAACAACAAAGAATTTATTTACATGATTACTGAAATATAGTATTAATTGTGCCGTTAATTATTAGGGCCGGCAACTCCCTTACAAGCATTCTTACTCATTAGTTAAGCAATTCTACACTGAAGAGCCAGGCGGGGTACAGCGCCCTCTACAGGCGTTTCTCAACACTCCCCACCTAAACTCTAAACATAGAGTTTATAACAATACTTACCAATTTCCATAATTTTGGATTTACATCAATCACATTGCAATAAAGAAATTATCATATTTTTACATGTGATCTTCTAAACAAGTTTTCCATACAAAGCTTTCTTGAATAAACTATTAATACAAAGAATAGAGGAATAAATGTACTGATGATGATGATAGTGGAAATCATGGCACAAAAACCTTAAAGGTTATTAGCGTCGAATTTTTTTTTAAGAGATTAAAAAAACAAGTATGCCACAAGCACAAACTAAAAAACAATTAGAAAATATATGGTGGAAAACACAGTAATTTGTAATAAATGACAGATGAAGCATTCGCACATTATTAAACCACATGGTATCAAACAAGAAACAGGGCTAAAAGTCAAAAGTAAAACATGTTACACAATAAAAGCTTAGTATCAAAATATTAAAACAACATATAATAAAATCAAATCAAATAGTAAAAACCTGTCTCTTTCAGGTACCGAAACAAATTATTATTTACCTCTTTCTCGATAACACGGTCCAGAGGCACGTCACGATCATTAAAATACTTTAGACGAAGCTGGTTAAAATGCAGACATTTAATTAGAAAATGACGCACGGACAGGACACAATTACAATTTTGACAAAGAGGTTCACTCTCGGCCTTTAAAAGATAACTATGTGTGACTCGAGAGTGACCAATCCTCAGCCGTGTTAACAAGACTTCCTCCTTTCGGTTCATATTCCTCTCCCAGTTTTCTATTTTACTTTTTACACTCCTCAATTTATTTAACAAGAGACTATCCCAAAATAATTGCCATTTGTTTAACATTGTCTGTTTGATGACGGTTTTGATATCACTTTAAGGGACTAGCTGGTTCGATAAAACAGTTGCAGACTTTGCTGCTGCATCTGCCAGCTCGTTCCCTTGTAATGCCCACATGGCCAGGAACCCAACAGTAACGGATCTTGTATCCATACCTATTAATTACTATTAATTTTCGATGTAAACTTAAAATGTCCACCAGTACAGGGTTTCAGTTGTCAGTAAAATGAACTAATGATTTTAGAGCACTTAATGAGTTGGAATAAATTATAAATTCTTTCTGAGATTGCTTTGAGACATAAATAAGTGCAGAATACACAGCAGTCAATTCAGCGCTAAATATAGAACAGGCATTATGTAATTGTTTGCCGTGAATATGGTTCTTCGCTACGAATGATGCTCCTACATGGTTAGCTGATTTTGATCCGTCTGTATATATAGCACCAAAAGCTCTGTATTCGTCCCTGTGTTCCAAAAAAAGTTGTCTGTATATTTTCTCATTAGTGTCTCTCTCTTTTCAAGGTGTTCAAATATGTCCAGGAGCTCAATTTGTAGGTGATCCCACGGTGGGATTTCAAAAAGCTTTACTGGGTGGACATTTACAGCTGATAGGCAGTAATTTTCCAACAGTGATTCGCATCTTTCCAAAAATGGGAGAACATTATGAGGCCGTGAAGAAAATAGAAATTTATAAGTGTCATCAAGCTTACTGACCTGGAGAGGATGTTTAGCTTGTGAACTAACAATGAAATACTGATGAAGAGACAATTGTTCACGCCTTAACTCAAAAGCTGGTTCGTAACAATCAACATACAGACTATGGATAGGAGATGTCCTGTAAGCTCCAGAACAAATTCTCAGAGCCTGATGATGAATAGGATTTAGTTTTAATAGAGTTGAAGGTCGTGTGGATCCGTAAACAACTGAGCCATAGTCTAGTTTAGAACGAAGGCGTGCTCTATAAATACGAAGTAAAGAGCAACGTTCTGCTCCCCAGGAGGTATTCGCCAAGACTTTTTATGGATTTAGAGATTTGAAACACTTCTTCCGCAAATATTGGATATGAGGGAGGAAGGTGAGCTTTCGGTCGAATAACACTCCTAGAAACTTTACTTCTGATGCAACTGGAATTTCTGATCCATAAATATGCAACTCGGGCTCAGGATGAAGGGATCGCTTTTTACAAAAGTGCATACAAAGCGTTTTCTCTTTTGAAAACACAAATCCTTCTTTTCAGACCATTTCTGGATTCTGTTAATGGCAATCTGCAACTGTCTCTCAACATACTTCATATCTGAACCACAGCAATTTATCTGGAGATCATCAACGTACAATGATCCTGAAACTGTAGGAGGAAGTTCTTTTAAAACAGAATTTATTTTTAAACTAAACAAAGTCACACTTAAAACGCAGCCTTGAGGGACACCATCTTCTTGTTCAAAGTTATTTGACAAAAAACAGAGCCAATCCTTACTTGGAAAGTTCTTGCTTTCAAGAAGTTCTGTATGAAAATTGGTAAGTTACCGCGCAAGCCACTAGCATGAAGATCCTGCAAAATACCATATCTCCATGCCTTATCGTAAGCCTTTTCGATGTCGAAGAACCTCGCCCCCCAACTACCAAGACCCTCCTTTCCAGCAAGACGGGTCTCCACGCATGGCAAACACGTGACCAGTTTCCTTGCCACTCGAAAACTAGACACAAGGGCTGCTCCAGTCTCTCGTGATGAGCCCCAAACTTCGTAGAGAGACAACACGAGGGAGAAGGAAAGGGGAAAAGTTTGAGCCATGAGGAGAGGAGACGGAAAAGAGGATAGATCACTGGGGCTCCAGGATCGTGACACTCGTCTCACCAAGATGATCCCCTGAAGGGCTGGGGTACCTCGGGATTACCATACCCGTATTCATAAAAGTGAGCCCCCTGAGGGGTAATATGATTAATGAAATTTTGCCTGAATTGTGAAGAATATTTAACTATTCAGATCCTTTTGTTATATATTAAAGAATTTTAAGTATTCGAAAACATCAGAATTATATTATAAGATCCTCACTGTCAAATTCACTTAAAGTTCAGCATTTTCTACATTCACTTCCTGTGTGGTTGGAATACAACTGTCACTATTCTTTGTAGTAAGTGAAAATGATAATATGCGGGTTCTGAGAATTGTCCTCTTCGACGCCCAATCCCTCGTAGTGTAATCCTTGTGACGTCAGAGTTTGAGTAACGGATTGCTTTCCAAAGACAGTTTTATTGCATTTTGTCTTCATTCCGTGTCTTACACTTGCCCCTACATTTCTGGAGTTTTTATTGAATGTTGTGTTAATTCCAGAGTGTCTTGGAAAATAGATAGAAATTACTCAAACTTTCCAAGTAGCACCGCAACATTGTAACGACGTTGCAAACTGGTTCGACAGGTTGCAAAATGGTCGTGGTAACTTTCACGGCGTCTTTACGTTACGAAGAGGCAAAATATTTGCCGTTGCATCTTGGCACTTTGTTGACGTTGCTGAAACGTCATGATATGACCGCTTTTAGACGTGGTCGTTTTAGCATCTTTTTCATAGTTTATCAGCGTTACTTTTAGAATGAAAAGAGACTAAATCTGCCCTTTCAAAAATCTGAAATCCGCATAAGATTCATTTTGCAATGTTTCATTACTTTATTTCGTCTAAATATATTATTCTAAGGTAGTGTCATCTAATGAAATATAAATTTAATACAAATACTTGAAATATTAAATTTAATTATTACTAAATATACGTGCTAAATTATTCTTAAAATTTTGTTAAAATAATTAATATTTAATTTTTTTTATAAATATTATAGCAAGATATTTAAAAATGAAACTAATCTATAAAGTAAGTTATGCATTTTATATACTTTAAAAAATCATATTTCTGAAATCAATGTAAATCACATGTTAGCAATTATTTTACCGCTGAAATATGACTTTATTTATTATTTTTGAAGTAAGGACGAATTTATTTGAATTAATATGGTGACATAATGTGAAACATTTTACCGCATACAGTGCAAAAAGTACAGTTTTCGCGAAGATATGACTGCGTGAAGATGTATTCACGCATAAAAATTGGGCGATTTTAAGAATTCCGAGAAAACGTCCAATGTTAAAAGACGATACACATCCATACCTATTTAACGGCTGCCCAATATATGTGACGGAAACGAACATCTGAACTCGAGGCTTGCGCGCTTTGGCTAGCTGCCAAATTTAAACATGTTAGTTCTCTGCGCGATAAATTTCAGACTCCATCTTATTTTCAGGAATGTTTTTTTAACGGTTTTGCAATTCGCCGTCGGAATTAAATACTGGAGAGCTTCAATACAGAAAGAGAATGACGTACAAAAATATAATGATAGCAGTTTACTTTGAATTGAGGAGAAATCTTTGCGGTAATGGCAAATTTCTGGTTTTTTTTTTTTTTTTTTTTTTTTTTTTTTTTTTTTTTTTATATCTGCTTGCAACGTGCTAACATCGTTTATACAGTAAAATAGTGTTTCATTTTCGAGTTTTATGATTTTCCTGTGATTAAAATTATATTGTGGTTTTCCAAACTTCAATGGCTCCAGCGGTTCAATATTTGGATGCACGGATTATCGTTATATTTGCATAAACGGATTCCGTTATAACGTCCTAAGTGCTATAGCGTATATCATTCATATTAATTGATTATTGTGTTCATGATACAGGTTGGTGTTCAGACTTTACGCATATAATCTTCTCTCTCTTTCACAACACAACAGATGTCTCCAAAAGGGATGAGGCGACTGGACAGTTCAACAGCACATTTCACTGTGATATCTGCCAGCTCATTCCATTTAATTCCCACATGACCGGGAACCCAGCAGTACAGGATTTCATATCCAAGACTCGTTAGGTTTATATGTATCTTGAGAGCATCCACTATGACTAGGTTTTGAGTGTTAGAAAAAGCTTCTAATGATTTCAGTGCACTATAGGAGTCTGCAGAAACTATAAACTTTTTGTGGCAGAGCCTTGAAAGGTACAAGAGACAATAATATATTGCAGTTAATTCAGATGTTAAGACAGAGAAGGCATGATGCAAGCTTCTGCCCTCCATGTGGTCTTCAATTACAAATGCCATCCCGAAATGATCTTTTGACTTGGATCCATCTGTATAAACTGGAAGATAACTGCTATATTTGTGCCTGTGCTAAGCGAAGAGTTGTCTATAAATGATGTCATTGGTGCTTGCCTTGACGTGATGCTTGAAAACATCAAGAAGCTGAATCCGTGCATTTTTCCAAGGTGGGAATTCAAAATTCTGTACTGCTTGGGGGCGCATATCAGAGAGGGAATGTTCCTCAATGATAGGGCGAACTCTTAAAGAAAAGGTAGGAATACAAGAGGGACGTGTTTTAATTAATGTAGTACACTCATTATAATGTAAGCATAGCTTATTAGGATGTTCAGGTTGAGATAGAATATTAAAATATTGCAAAAGGGACAACTGCTCACGCCTCAGATAAAGTGATAGTTCGTTAGAGTCAACATATAGGCTCTGGACAGGAGAAGTTCTGAAAGCTCCTGAACAAATCCGCAGAGCTTGATGGTGAACAGGATCCAGTTTTAACAAAACAGATGAGCGAGCGGATCCATAAACAACTGAGCCATAATCCAGTCTATAGCGGATAAGCGCTCTATAAATGAGAAGCATGGAACAACGCTCTGCGCCCCAGGAGGTGTTCGCCAACACTTTTAAAATATTTAGTGTTTTTAGATACTTCTTTCTCAGGTTTAAAATATCAGAAAGGAAAGTCAATTTCTGGTCGAACGTCATTCCTAAAAATTTTACTTCAGGCGCAACTGGAATAATTGTACCATTTAGATATAACTCAGGTTCAGGACGGAGACCTCGCTTCCTACAAAAGTGCACGCACACAGTTTTCTGTTTCCAAAAAGTAAATCCCTGTTTGTCTGACCATTCTTGGATCTTATTCAGAGCCATCTGCAATTGCCTCTCTATGTATCTCATGTCTGCTCCTCGACAGCTAATCTGTAAATCTTCTACATATAGTGATCCAAAGATGGTGGGAGGAAGTTCTTTTAGTACAGAGTTTATTTTTAAACTGAAAAGCGTTACACTAAGCACACAGCCTTGAGGCACACCCTCTTCCTGTTGAAAAACATCCGAAAAAACAGAGCCAATTCTTACTTGAAAAGTTCTAGCGTTCAGGAAATTCTGAATGAAAATTGGTAGATTGCCGCGCAAGCCACTCTCGTGAAGATCCCGGAGTATACCGTATCTCCATGCCTTATCATAAGCTTTCTCTATATCAAAGAAAATTGACACAAGGTGATTTCTTCTGACAAAAGCTTTTCGAATGGATGTCTCTAAGAGGAGCATGTTATCTACGGTTGTTCTCCCCTTTCAAAAACCGCTTTGATAAGGCGATATAATATTATTCTTTTCCAAGAAGTAGACTAGGCGGCTGTTTACCATCTTTTCAAACAGTTTGCAGAGACAACTCGTAAGGGCAATTGGCCGATAGTTGGAGGGATTCCTGGGATCTTTCCCTGGCTTAGCAATAGGAATGACAACAGCTCTCCTCCATGCACTGGGAAAGGTACGCTCCTTCCACACCCTGTTGTAAAGAGTGAGAAGGGCATTCAGTGACTTATAGGACAGATGCTTTAGCATTTCGTAATTTATGCCGTCAAAACCCGGAGAAGACTTATGTGTCTGCAATGAAGCTCTCTTTAATTCCAGCATAGTAAATGCTCTATTGTAAGGCTCAGATTTGGAAGAGTTGAATGCGATGGGATTTATTTCTGAGTGCTGCTTGATAGTCAGAAATGCAGGTGAATAGTTTCTGCTGGAAGAAACAGCAGCTAATGTCTCACCTATAGTATTTGCAATTTCTTCTATGGAACTAATCACTCGGCCATCTTTTTCCAAAAAGGAAAGTGAGTGGTCCTTATATATTCCGCATGCTTTTCGAACTCTTTCCCAAACCGCCTTACTAGGCGTAGAGGAAGTTATTGACGACACATATGAAATCCAAGAATTCCTTTGGCTCTGCCTTCTTACTTTTCGAGCATTTGCTTTGGCTCTTTCAAAGGCTATGAGGTTTCGCAGAGTAGGATATCTACGAAAAATACCCCATGCTTTTTTCTGTTATTTCAGTGCTTCATGACAGTCGCGATTCCACCACGGTTTCGAATATTTTAGTATTTTTCCTGATGCAAGGAATGGAAAGCATAGCTGCCTGAGTAATAGTATTAGTAACAGCTTCTACAGCGTCATGGATATGCCGATCTTCTACCATTTGATCTCTGAGCTCTGCAATGGAAGAGAAGAGTTCCCAATCTGCCCTGTCCAGTATAAACCGAGGGAGTCTCGACATGGGCTTTGCTCCTCTTCGCGCAAGAGATACAAAAATGGGATAATGATCGGTGTTGTACAGGTCATTTCCGACACTAAAAGTGCAAAATGGCAACAGAGACGGTGAACAGATGGCAAGGTCGAGAGCGTGGAATGTCCTTGAAGGTTCATGGAAGTATGTATCCTGCCCATTATTTAGGAGACAAAGGCTATGATCTTCGATCATCTGCTCAATTTGTCTTCCTCAGCAATTTGTATCTGTACTACCCCAGAGCGGACTATGGCGGTTAAAATCTCCTATTATGATGAAAGGCTCAGGCAGCTGCTCTAAAAGACCATTTAAATCTTGCTGATCAATATTCTGATTTGGAGGCAAATACAGAGAAACGACTGTAACAATATCTAAATTTGTTTGAGAAGCGACAACTTGGAGGGATGTCGTCAAATAAAGCACATTTGAGGGATAGTCCAGTGAGGTGAGGAGTCTTACACCTCCACTGGCACGCTCACCTGCAAGTTTATCTTTCCTGACGAAGGAAAACCTCCGAAGTTTTGCCTGTTGTTCTGGTTTTAGATTTGTTTCCTGTACTGCGAAGCATACAGGATGATAAGTATTAATTATGGCTTTAATGTCGAGCAAATTTCAGTGGAAACCGCGAAAGTTTCATGAGACGAGGGTGGCCATTATGACTGGTTTTTGTTGTTTCTGTGCTCTTGTTTGGTTTTTCATGGCAGTAGATGCCTGGGTAGTAGTAGTAGTAGTTTTATGGCGCAAAGCTCAATAGGCCATATGCGCCAAACACAGGATTCTTTTTTTTAAACTACAAACTAAAGGAACAAAAAATATAAAGACAACAGACTACTTTTAAAATCGAGGCAAGTAAAAAGATATTTAAATGATGGGATGAAAATGCTGATTATAACTTTGATAATGAGAGATGCAGTATAGATATAAAATCCTAAAACATCTGATTAATTAAAATTCCAACATAAAATCTCAGGACAAAAATCAAATTAAATAATAGAAACCTGTTTCCTTGAGGTAGTGAAACAAATTATTATTGACCTCTCTTCCGATTAAACGGTCGAGAGGCAGGTCGCAGCTATTAAAATACTTCTCACGAAGATTATTAAAATATGAACATTCAATTAAAATGTGATAAACTGAAAGACAAACATTACAAGTTGCACAAATAGGCTCGTTCTCAGCTTTCAGAAGGTAGTTATGTGTCACTCTACTGTGACCAATTCTAAGGCGAGTCAAAAGAACTTCCTCCCTGCGATTGCTAGTAGTATCCCAATGCTCTATTTTAGGCTTCACCCTTCTCAACTTGTTATGAAGTTGAAGGTCCCAAAGTTGCTGCCATTTCTTTCGGATCTTCTCTTTTATGACACAACGGATATCTTTAAAAGGGATGAGGCGGCCGGACATTTCAACAGCAGATTTCGCTGCAATATCCGCCAGCTCATTGCCCTTTATTCCTGTATGTCCGGGGACCCAGCAGTACAGAAGTTCAAATCCACGACATTTCAATTTAATATTCAACTTGAGAACATCCACTATCACAGGATTCTCAGTGCTAGAAAAGGATTCTAAAGCTTTCAATGCACTGTAGGAGTCCGTATATACAATGAATTTTCGATGGTGCAGCGTTGAGATGTACAAAAGCGCATAATATATGGCAGTCAGTTCGGAGGTTAAGACAGAGGAAGCGTCGTGTAAACGTCTGCCTTCCATGTGGTCACCAATTATACATGACATGCCAACATGGCAAGCTGACTTAGAGCCATCCGTATATATGGGAACATAACTCCTGTAACTCTGCCTGTGATCAGCAAAAATTTGTCTGTAGATGCTCTCATCAGTAGTTGTTTTTCCGTAATTGTGGAAAATGTCAAGAAGGTGGATTAGTGCATTTTCCCAAGCTGCAATTTCAAAATGCTGTACTGCCTGTGGGGAAATATCAAACAGGGAGAATTCTTCAATGAGGGGACGAACTCTAACAGGAAAAGAAGGCACACAGGATGGACGTGCCTCAAATAAAAGGTCACAGCTATTTTCACATATACACAAGTTATAAGGATGGTCAGGTTGAGATAAAATATTAAAATAGCGTAAAAGAGACAACTCCTCACGCCTCAAACGGAGTGATGGCTCGTGACAGTCAACATAAAGGCTCTGCACAGGAGATGTCCTGAAGGCTCCAGAACAAATCCGCAGAGCCTGATGATGAACAGGATCTAGTTTTAACAACACTGAAGACCGGGCAGATCCGTAAACAACTGAGCCGTAGTCCAGTTTAGAGCGAATTAGAGCTCTGTAAATGCGAAGCATGGAGCAACGCTCTGCACCCCAGGAGGTGTTCGCCAGGACTTTTAAGATATTTAGAACTTTGGTACACTTTTTTCTCAAGTTTAAGACATGAGGAAGGAAAGTCAATTTTCGGTCGAACATCACCCCTAAAAATTTTACTTCAGGTGCAACTGGAATTACAGACCCATTGAGGTATAATTCCGGCTCAGGATGGAGACCTCGCTTTTTACAAAAATGCACGCACACAGTCTTCTGTTTCGAAAACGTAAATCCTTGTCTTTTTGCCCATTCCTGGATCCTGTTCAAAGCGATCTGGAGCTGTCTCTCTACATGTCTCATATCCACACCTCTACAGCTAATTTGTAGATCATCAACATATAAAGAACCTGAAATGGTGGGAGGAAGTTGTTTTAATACAGAATTTATTTTTAGGCTGAAAAGAGTTACACTGAGCACACAGCCTTGAGGCACACCCTCTTCTTGTTCAAAAACATCAGACAAAACAGAGCCTATCCTTACTTGAAAAGTTCTAGCGTTCAGGAAATTCTGAATGAAATTTGGTAGGTTGCCGCGCAAGCCACTCTCGTGAAGATCGCGAATTATACCGTACCTCCATGCCTTATCATAGGCTTTCTCTATATCGAAGAAAATTGAGACAAGGTGATTTCTTCTTAAGAAGCTTTTCGAATGGATGTCTCTAAGAGGAGCATATTATCTACGGTTGTTCTCCCCTTTCGAAAACCACTTTGATAAGGCGATATAATATTATTCTTTTCCAAGAAGTAGACTAGGCGGCTGTTTACCATCTTTTCAAACAGTTTGCAAACACAGCTGGTAAGGGCAATTGGCCGATAGTTCGAGGGATTCCTCGGGTCTTTCCCTGGCTTCGCAATAGGAATGACAATAGCTCTCCTCCATGCACTGGGAAATGTATGCTCCTTCCACACTCTATTGTAAAGTGTGAGAAGGGCACTCAGTGACTTACAGGACAGATGCTTTAGCATTTCATAATACACGCCATCCAGACCCGGACAAGACCTATGTGTCTGCAACAAAGCTCTCTTTAGTTCAACCATAGTAAAGTCTCTATTGTACGGCTCAAAGTTGGAAGAGTTGAAAGCGATGGGATTTTTCTCAGAGCGTTGCTTGATAGAAAGAAATGCAGGTGAGTAATTTCGGCTGGAAGAAACGGTAGCAAATGTCTCACTAATTGTATTTGCAATTTCTTCTATGGAGCTAATCACTCGGGCATCTTTTTCCAGAAAGGAAAGTGAGTGGTCTTTGTACATTCCGCATGCTTTTCGAACTCTTTCCCAAACCCGCTTACTAGGCGTAGAGGATGTTATTGAGGACACATATGAAATCCAGGAATCCCTCTGGCTCTGCCTTCTTACTTTCCGTGCATTTGCTTTGGCTCTTTTAAAAGCTATGAGGTTTCGCAGAGTAGGATATCTACGAAAAATACCCCATGCTTTTTTCTGTTTTTTCAGTGCTTCATGACAGTCGCGATTCCACCATGGTTTCGAATATTTTAGTGCTTTTCCTGATGTTCTAGGAATCGAAAGCATAGCTGCCTGAAAAATAGTATTAGTAACAGCTTCAACAGCGTCATCTATATGCACACCTTCTACCATTTCCTCTGTCAGCTCTGCAACGGAAGAGAAGAGTTCCCAGTCTGCCCTGTCCAGGATAAAACGAGGGACTCTCGACACGGGGTTTGCTCCTCTTCGTGCAAGAGACACAAAAATAGGATAATGATCGCTGTTGTACAGGTCATTTCCGACACTAAAAGTGCAAAATGACAACAGAGATGGTGAACAGATGGCAAGATCGAGAGCGTGGAATGTCCTTGAAGGCTCATGCAAGTACGTATCTTGCCCATTATTTAGGAGACAAAGGCTATGATCTTCGATCATCTGCTCTATTTGTCTTCCTCGGCAATTTGTATCTTTACTTCCCCAAAGTGGACTATGGCCGTTAAAATCTCCTATTATGATAAAAGGCTCAGGCAGCTGCTCTATTAGTTTATTTAAATCTTGCTGTTAATGTGCTCATTTGGAGGCAAATACAAAGAAACAAATGAAACAATAATATCAAAATTTATTTGAGTAGCGACAACTTGGAGGGATGTCGTCAAAGGAAGTACATTTGAGGGATAATCCAGTGAGGAGAGGAGACCTACACCTCCACTGGCACGCTCACCTGCAATGTTATCCTTCCTGACGAAAGAAAACCTCCGAAGTTTTGCATGGTGTTCGGGTTTCAAATTTGTTTCCTGTATTGCTAAGCACACAGGATGATACACATTTATTATAGATTTCATGTCAAGGAAATTTCGGTGGAAACCGCGACAGTTCCATGACATGAGGGTGGCCATTATGAATGGTTTTTGTTTTTTCTGTGCTGTTCTTTTGTTTTTCGTGGAAGTAGATGCCTGGGAACTTCTAGACCCTCTTCTACTTCCATAAAGTCTGAATCCGCAGATTCAGAAATCATCTCATCAAAAGAGCTATTGCTGTAACTTCTATTTTTATTGGATATTTTATGTGTAGAAGTTTTGGGCTTACTTTGAATAACTGTTTCTTTCTTTTGTACTATATGGGTTGCATTTTCTTTTTGCTTGTTGGATGTAGACGGATGGGTTTTATTTGCTAGGGTCTGTGTGCCTATTGAAGTTTGGGTGGCGACTGTACGAGATGATTTTACAGCACTGGCGTATGATGTATTTGGTCGAAGCTGTGTGCTCTGGACTAATCTTCTGACTTCGGCATATGAGATGTTCCTCGTAAACTTTGCAGTCTGCACTTCTTTTTCCAATTTCCATTTTGGGCAGAGGCGTGAAAATGCTGGGTGCTCACCCTTGCAATTTATACAAAGAGGCGCAGCGGTACAATTTTCAGAATCGTGGCCAATCTGTGAGCATCGGGCGCATGTAAGGCTGCCACGACAAGACGTCTTAGAATGGCCGAAACGCTGGCATTGGAAACATCGCATAGGGTTTGGAATATAAGGTTTTACAGGAATATTTAGATATCCGGCCTTAATATTCTTAGGCAGATCAGGCGTGTTGAAGGTAAGGATCACGTGTTTCGTGTCTATCAACTTACCTTCCTTACGCATCTTGATCCGCCTTACACCGCAGACATTTTGTTCGGAGAGCTCAGAAGCGATCTCTTCTTCAGAAACATACAGAAGGTCAAATTCTGAGATTACACCCCGACAATAGTTGAGTGACTTATGTGGTGTTACAGTCACATTCGCTTGCCCAAGTTTAGTTATCTGAAGTAAAGAAGCAGACTGGGTGGCTGAGGTTGTATCAATAAGCAAGTCTCCGGAGCGGAGACGCTTTATATTTCTCGGCTCACCAATACAGGACCAGATGTATTTGTTTATTACGAAAGGAGACATCTTATGCATTTCGCCAGAAGGACTAGAGATGACTAAGAAACGGGGACTATTGTTATGATTTTTTTCATTTGTATCTGTACGTAATTTTTTTGCAGTAGACTTTTCAGAAGTAGGTTGAGTGAGTGGTTTAGCAGTAGACGTTTCAGAAATAGGTTGAATGACTGGTTTAACAGTAGATGTTTCAGAACTAGGTTGAGTGACTGGTTTAGGAGTAGAAGTTTCAGAACTAGGTTGAGTGACAGGAGTGATTTGAGTGACAGGATTGACTTGAGTGACTGGAGTTACCTCGAAATCTTTTACTAAGTAAATATGAGAAGCCATAGTGAAAGAATAAAGATTCGGGTCCGACGGCCCCGCCCACCACGGAGCCCAACAAGGGAACACAGATTCCTGTGTTAGGGCTAGCCGGACCTATACGCAAACTGAAGCCCCACAGTCGGCTTTCCCGAAAGCAGGTACTCCCGAGAGCTTGACCCCAAGCCACTGACACAAGGACTAGTGACCAGCCGATTGACACCCGTGAGGACGACTAAGGTGCCTCCCGTTTAGCTGAAGCAGAGGCCAAAGCAGTGTGTTGGGGACAGTACCTCGCCCCTCAACTACCAGGACCCTCCTTTCCAGCGACACGGGTCTCCACGCACGGCAAACACGTGGGCAGTTTTCTCGCCACTTGAAAACTAGAAACAAGGTCTGTTCCAGCCTCTCGTGACGAGCCCCAAACTCCGTAGAGAGAAACCACAAGGGAGAAGGGAAGGGAAAAAGATCCAGCCAAGAGGAGAGGAGACGGAAAAGAGGATAGATCACTGGGGCTCCAGGATCGTGACACCCCTCTCACCAAGAAGATGATCCCCTAAAGGGCTAGGGTACCTCGGGATTGCCACACCCGTACTCACAAAAGTGAGCCCCCTGAGGGAAGTAGATGCCTGGGAAATACTAGACCCTCCTCTACTTCCATAGTGTCTGAATCCGCAGATTCAGAAATCATTTCGTCAAAAGAGCTGTTGCTGAAACTTCTATTTTTATTTGATACTTTTTTAGTGGCAGTTTTGGGTTTGCTTTGAATGACTGTTTCTTTATTTTGTATTAAATGAGTTGACTTTTCTGTTTTCTTGGTGGATGTAGTCGGTTGGGTTTTATTTGGTTTAGTCTGCGTGCCTATTGATGTTTGGGTGGCAATGCTACGTGTTGTTTTAACTGCACTGGCATAAGATTTGTTTGATTGGAGCTGTGTGCTTTGAACTAGTTTTCTGGCTTCAGCATACGAGATGTTCCTGGTAACTTTAAGGGTCTGTACTTCTTTTTCGGATTTCCATTTTGGGCACAGGCGTGAAAATGCTGGGTGCTGACCCTTGCAATTTATACACGAAGGCGCAGCGGTACAATTTTCGGAATCGTGGCCATTCTGTGAGCATCGGGCGCTTGTGAGGCTGCCACGACAAGACATCTTAGAATGGCCGAAACGCTGGCATTGGAAACATCACATAGGGTTAGGAATAAAAGGTCTTACAGGACAATTTAAATATACGGCCTTAATATTCTTAGGCAGAACAGGCGTGTTGAAGGTAAGGATCACGTGTTTCGTGTCAATCAACTTACCTTCCTTTCGCATTTTGATCCGCCTAGCACCACAGACATTTTGGTCAGCTAACTCGGAGACGAACTCTTCTTCTGAAACACACAGAAGGTCGATCTCCGAGATCACACCTCTACACGAATTAAGTGTTTTGTGTGCTGACACAGTTATAGATATTTCTCCAAGTTTGGTTTGTTGAGAAAGAGAAGCAGACTGGGTGGCCGATATGGTATCAATAAGCAGGTCTCCTGATCGGAGATGCTTTATATTCTTTGGCTCACCTATGCAACATTGAATGTATTTGCTTACGAGAAAAGGAGACATCTTTTGCAGTTCACCAGAAGGATTAGAGATAACGAGGAAGCGAGGATTTTCAGTAGATTCTTTGGCATTTGCATCGGTACGGATCTTCTTGGTAATGGATTTGTCAGTAATTTCAATATCTTTGGTATTTTCATCAGCGCGTATCTTCTTGTTAATAGATTTATCAACAATTTCTATTTCTTTGTTGGTGTCATGTAATTCAGGTTTTTTTAGAATGAAAAGAGAAGCCATAATTGAAAGAGAAAAATTCGGGTCCGAAGGCCCCGCCCACCACGGAGCCCTACAAGGGAGCACAGATTCCTGTGTTAGGGCTAGCCGGACCTATACGCAAACTGAAGCCCCACAGTCGGCTTTCCCGAAAGCAGGTACTCCCGAGAGCTTGACCCCTAGCCACTGACACATGGACGACCAGCCGATTGACACCCGTGAGGACGACTAAGGTGCCTCCCGTTTAGCTGAAGCAGAGGCCAAAGTAGTGTGTTGGGGACAGTACCTCGCCCCTCAACTACCAGGACCCTCCTTTCCAGCGACACAGGTCTCCACGCAGGGCAAACACGTGGGCAGTTTTCTCGCCACTCGAGAACTAGACACAAGGTCTGTTCCAGTCTCTCGCGACGAGTCCCAAACTCCGTAGAGAGAAACCACAAGGCAGAAGGGAATGGGAAAAGTTCCAGCCAAGAGGAGAGGAGACGGAAAAGAGGATCTCCGTCTCCGTAAGAAAATTGAGACAAGGTGATTTCTTCTTACAAAAGCTTTTCGAATGGATGTCTCTAAGAGGAGCATGTTATCTATGGTTGTTTTCCCTTTTCGAAAACCACTTTGATAAGGCGATATAATAGTATTCTTTTCCAAGAAGTAGACTAGGCGGCTGTTTACCATTTTTTCAAACAGCTTGCATAGGCAACTCGTAAGGCCAATTGGCCGATAGTTGGAGGGATTCCTTGGATCTCTCCCTGGCTTGGCAACAGGAATTACAACAGCTCTCTTCCATGCACTGGGAAAAGTATGCTCCTTCCACACTCTATTGTAAAGCCTGAGAAGGGCATGCAGTGACTTATAGGACAGATGCTTTAGCATATTGTAATTCACGCCATCGAGACCCGGAGACGACCTATGTGTCTGTAACAAAGCTCTCTTTAACTCTAGCACAGTAAAATCTCTATTATAAGGCTCAAATTTGGAAGAGTTGAAAGCGATGGGATTTTTCTCAGAGCGTTGCTTGATAGAAAGAAATGCAGGTGAGTAATTTCGGCTGGAAGAAATGGCAGCAAATATCTCACCAATAGTATAAGCAATTTCTTCTATGGAGCTAATCACTCGGCCATCTTTTTCCAGAAAGGAAAGTGAATGGTCTTTATATAATCCGCATGCTTTTCGAACTCTTTCCCAAACCCGCTTACTAGGCGTAGAGGATGATATTGAGGACACATATGAAATCCAGGAATCCCTCTGGCTCTGCCTTTTTACTTTTCGTGCATTTGCTTTGGTTATTTTAAATGCTATGAGGTTTCGCAGAGTCGGATATCTACGAAAAATTTCCCATGCTTTTTTTTTTCTTCAGTGCTTCATCACAGTAGCGATTCCACCATGGTTTCGTATACTTTAGTATTTTTCCTGATGTTCTAGGAATTGAGAGCAAAGCTGCTTGAATAATAACATTAGCCACAGCTTCAACAGCATCATCGATATGCACATCCACCATTTTCTCTGTGAGCTCAGCAGAGGAAGAGAAGAGTTCCTGGTCTGCCCTATCGCGCATGAATCGAGGGACTCTCGACACGGGGTTTGCTCCTCTTTGTGCAAGAGATATAAAAATGGGATAGTGATCGCTGTTGTAAAGAACATTTCCTACACTAAAAGTGCAATATGGCAACAGAGATGGTGAACAGATGGCAAGGTCGAGAGTGTGGAATGTCCTTGAAGGCTCATGGAAGTTACGTATCCTGCCCATTATTCAGGAGACAAAGGCTATGATCTTCGATCATCTGCTCAATTTGTATCTTCACTACCCCAGAGCGGACTATGGCCGTTAAAATCACCTATTATGATGAAAACCGCAGGCAGCTGCTCTAAAAGACCATTTAAATCTTGCTGATCAATATGCTCATTTCGAGGCAAATACAGACAAATGACTGTAACAACAATAACAAAATTTGTTTGAATAGTGACAACTTGGAGGGATGTCGTCCAAGAAAGTGCATTTGACGGATAGTCCATTGAGGTGAGGAGGACTGCACCCCCACTCGCACGCACACCTGCAAGGTTAAAGAAAACCTCCGAAGTTTTGCTTGATGTTCTGGTTTTAGATTTGTTTCCTGTACTGCGAAGCATACAGGATGATAAGCGTTGATTATGGGTTCGATGTCAAGCAAATTTCGGTGGAAACCGCGACAGTTCCATGAGACGAGGGTGGCCATTATGATTGATGTTTGTTCTTCCTGTGTTCCTTTTTCGTTTTGCGCGGAAGCAGATGTTCGGGAACTTCTAGACCGTCGTCTTCCACTTCCATACTGTCTGAATCTGCAGATTCAGAAATAATTTCATTTGCAGAACTATTGCTGGGACTTCTATTTTTGGATACTATTTTTGGAGGCACAGTTTTGGGTTTGCTCGGGATGGCTATTTCTTTATTTTGTATATGTGTTGGATTTTCTTTCTTCTTGCTTGCAGGCTGCTGGTTTTTATTTGGTGGAGTCTGTGTATTTATGGAACTTTGAGTGGCTATTGTGCGGGTTGATTTCACGGCATTGGCATATGATTTGTTTGATTGAGGCTGTGCTTTGAACTTGCCTTCTGGCTTCGGCATACGAAATGTTCCTAGAAACTTTTATGTTCTGCACTTCCTTTTCTAATTTCCATTTTGGACAGGAACGGGAAAATGCTGGATGGTCGCCCTTGCAATTAATACACAGTGCTGCAGCAGTGCAATTATCACTGTCGTGGCCAACCGACGAACGCCGAGCGCACGACAGGACATCTTGGAATGGCCAAAACGCTGGCACTGGAAGCATCGCATCAGGTTTGGAATGAATGGACGTACAGGACAATTCAGATATCCAGCCTTAATATTCTTAGGCAGATCAGGCGTTTTGAAGGTCAGGATCACGTGTTTCGTGTCAATCAACTGACCTTCCTTACACATGTTGATCCGCCTGGCAGCACTGACATTTTGATCGGCTAGCTCGGAAACGAACACTTCTTCAGAAACAAACAGAAGGTCGACTTCCGAGATTACGCCTCTACAAATATTAAGTGTTTTATGTGGAGATACTGTAATATCAATTTGTCCTAGTTTGGTTAATCTTAGGAGGGAGGCAGACTGTACAGCTGAAATTGTATCGATAAGCAAATCTCCGGATCAGAGACCTTTTATTTTTTTTGGCTGACCAATGGAGGAATGAATATATTTCTGAATTATAAATGGAGATAACTTTTGAATTTCGCCAGGACTTGAGACTACAACGAAACGAAGGCTGTTAGGGTCATTTGCATTTGCATCGGTACGTGCTTTTTTTAGCAGATTTATCTGAATTGGTGTTTCGAGTGACGGGACTTTTATTAAGAATATATGTGAGTTAGCCATATTGGAAAGAGGACAGATTCGGGTCTGACGGCCCCGCCCACCACGAAGCCCAACAAGGGAACAGATTCCTGTGTTAGGGCTAGCCGGACCTATACGCAAACTGAAGCCCCACAGTCGGCTTTCCCAAAAGCAGGTACTCCCGAGAGCTTGACCCCAAGCCACTGACACAAGGACTAGTGACCAGCCGATTGACACCCGTGAGGACGACTAAGTTGCCTCCCGTTTAGCTCAAGCAGAGGCCAAAGCAGTGTGTTGGGGACAGTACCTCGCCCCTCAACTACCAGGACCCTCCTTTCCAGCGACACGGGTCTCCACGCACGGCAAACACGTGGGCAGTTTTCTCGCCACTCGAAAACTAGAGACAAGGTATGTTCCAGTCTCTCGTGACGAGCCCCAAACTCCGTAGAGAGAAACCACGAGGGAGAAGGGAAGGGAAAATTTCCAGCCAAGAGGAGAGGAGACAGAAAAGAGGATAGATCACTGGGGCTCCAGGATCGTGACACCCGTCTCACCAAGAAGATGATCCCCTCAAGGGCTAGGGTACCTCGGGATTGCCACACCCGTACTCACAAAAGTGAGCCCCCTGAGGGGCTCATAAATTCCAGATAAAATACGTGAATGCTTAAGAATAAAAAGGGAGAAAAACTAAAACGCCTGTGACAGGTCTCAGTGGATCAATTCAAAATGTTAAATGGAAAGTGAATACATTTATTTCAAATGAAAAATGCATTTTTAATGAACCAATTGAATTCTTGAATGTAAATGAGATAACAGGACTAACTCCGTGTACTACGTTAGATATTTCGAAAGCAGAAATTCCACAACTTTTAAATTTAGCTGATAAATCATTTTATGAATCTGCAGAAGTACATGGCCTTATAAGTGCTGATTTATTTGTTAAGGCTTTGAAAAATTATACATATAAAATAAAAGATGTGTTACTGGTAGTGGGTTTTTCTGGCATAAAATCATAACGGTTATATGCGCCGAACAAATTAGACTTATTTAAAGTTTAGATTTTACACACAGACAGTGCTCAAGACATGCTCAAGAAAACGAAAATAATAACCAATTTATTCAGTCGAACAAGACAGCCAAAAAATTCCGCCTCTCGTTATTACCAAACCCAACATAAATTGGAAAGATCTCAGAAAAGAGCTTAAAGAAGATTAAAAAATAAAAAAAAAAAATAAAATGTAAACGTGAAGGAGACAATATCAAAACTTTCTCTCCTGATGATTACAGGAAAGTTCAGGAAACACTGGAAAAAAAAAAGAAATACGTTTTCACACTTTCACTCAGTGGCGTAGCTAGGCTGGGACAAGGGGGGACATCTGTCCCCGGGCGCAGCATCCAGGGGGTGCCAAATTGATGATACACATTTCAGAATGAAATGTTGGTTAAAATGCAGTTTAGCCCACTGCTTGGCGATTGTTTTTCAATAGGCAATAAACGTGCCAACATGGCTAACCCGATGTTTTGAAGCTGTGTTGTTATTCTGTTGCCACTAAATGTTATCGCCCTGTGTTATATTTAAAGAAATTAAATATTGAAAAATCTGCATAAATGTTTCTCGCATTGTGATAAAACAACGGTACCTAGAGCCATCAAATTTTGAATAACATACGTTTCCAACCTAATATGGGTATCTGGAAGCCCAAACTTGGAATTTTTTTTATTATCTGATTGATATTTTGTAAAACTTGAACAAATTTTTGATTAGCAAACTCAAAGATTTCAAAGCGAGCAACGGCAACACAGTGCGAGAAAAAAAAAACATTTTTTACGTGCAGAGTGCAAAACTGTGTATCGGAAATTCTAAAGATATGCTCATTTTAAAATTATATTGTGATATTGCTGTTGAACTTAATTTTATGGTTTAAGTGTAAAGAACATTATATTTGATAAAAGAAAGGTAACACACAAAACGTTAAAAAAAAACGCCCCTTCGGGCGTAATGTAAAATCTAAAAGCTTTCATTTTTTTAAATTCATTTATTTATTTATTGTTATTTTTACTTGTTAATTCTGTTGCGGTTTGAATATTCTTATGCGGTGGTTCTTTTTTTAATCGAGTGTATTTCCCCCCTGTGGGTTTTAGCCTTTTTTCTGCATATATTACGGAAACGGCGTATAAAACATGAGTAAATTTATTTAAAGATGAGGAGGGATCCAAAACGGTTTCCCCCTGAGATAAATTCATATATAAAACCCCTCTAAAAGACTTTACATTTTTCTTGGGAAAAAATTTTTCTTGTATGTTTCGTTTTCAAGTTGCTTATTTTTAATATTTTGTATTTATTTTTGGCTCAATCCTAGAAGATTGGAAAAGCTGACGTTGTGCTATTCTCTGATGTTTTTTTAATGAAAATAGATCGATATGTACATGGGCAAAGCCAATGCAGTGCGCAATGTCGACGTTGTGCGCGATGCCGAGTATGTGCAATTCTGGGATGTTTTTTTGAAGTGAAAATAGATCGATGTGCACATGGGCAAAGCCAATGTAGTGCGCAATGCCGTGGTTTTGCGCGATGCCGAGTTTGTGCAATTCTGGGATGTTTTTTTAAGTGAAAATAGATCGATGTGTACATGGGCAAAGCCAAAGTGGTGCGCAATGCCGAGTTTGTGCAATTCTGGGATTTTTTTTAAGTGAAAATAGATCGATGTGCACATGGGCAAAGCCAATGTGGTGCGCAATGCCGAGTTTGTGCAATTCTGGGATTTTTTTTAAGTGAAAATAGATCGATGTGCACATGGGCAAAGCCAATGTAGTGCGCAATGCCGAGTTTGTGCAATTCTGGGATGTTTTTTTAAGTGAAAATAGATCAATGTGCACATGGGCAAAGCCAATGTGGTGCGCGATGCCGAGGTTGTACAATTCTCTAATGTTTTCTAAGTAAAAATTGATCGACTTGCACATGGACAAAGCCAAGGCAGTGTGCAATGCCAAGTTTGTGTAATTATCTGAATTTTTTAATCTTATTTAATTGACTTTAAATTGTATAGCAGGCTTTTCTATACACTGTTTCTCGTATGCATAGTGACTGATATCTCTTTAAGAAAATATGTATGCACGCAAATAAATTTTAACAAATGAATCCTTCGCATGAATCATGCATTTTGCGAGAAATAAACTTCCATGTTTGAATGAAAATGTAAATTTCTACGAGGTTTAAACCTCTCGCATTTGTTGTGAATTACACGTAGCGTTTAAGCGAAACTAATGGTATTTTGTGTTTTAAACTTAAATTTCAGATTTTATTTTGTTTTTTTAATTTCATTATATTTGTTGCCATTTTTTAATTTCCTATCTTTGACAATATTACTTATCGTAGCTTTAGATATCGAAAAGCCATGGCTTTCATAGCGTTTTTTAATAATTAGATACGAATAAATTTCTTCGGAGAGAGCACAAATGTCTGCAGACAAATTGTCAAGTAGCAGACGATAATTTATGTTTTCAAAAATATATACTTCCAGTTAAAAAGAATTTCCAAGCAGACGATTTCTCTTGGAATTTTTACTTCGTAATTTGGGCAGTTAATTCAGTTGCCGTTTGAATGTTATTTGGTAGTTATCAATCGAGCGGTTTTATCTGTGCGTTTTTAACATTTTTCTGCATATATTTCATTAAATAACAGTCGCTATGGATTTATCTGTGATGCTGAGAGAGGTGAGTAATTGTACATGTAAATTTATTACTTTATTGGAAGTGCAAGGGAAACGTGCCTTCATTGAATGGTGCATAAAGTTGGTTTGATTGCTACTTTTTTTGTTTGTTCGAAATGTGGTGAAAATATATGTTTTTGTGAGAGAAAGGGAAGTATAGATGGATTTGAATGGCGATGTAGAAAGCAAGGAAAAGTGAATGCGCATGATGTTTGTAGGAGTATAAGGAAAGGTTCATGGTTTAGTCATAGCCATTTGAGTATATGTGATATTTTGAAAATTACGAGGTGTTGGTTTTTGAAAATGGGAAATGAATCTCTGATTCAAGAAGTGAAAGTGCATGAACATGCTGTTGTTGATTGGTTTATGTTTTGCAGAGAAGTGTGTATGACAACTGTGATAAAGTGTTCCAATTGGTGGTGAAGGAGTAATAGTTGAAGCGGATGAGAGCAAATTCGGGAAAATGAAGTATGGAAGAGGAAAGCCTGTGGACGGTCATTGGGTAATTGATGGTATAGAGAGAGCAACGAACAGATGTTTTTTTAGAGAGGTTGAGAATAGATCAAAGGAGAGTTTGGAGAGAGTGATAGTTGAATGGGTGTTGCCGGGATCAACTGTGGTTTCAGACTGCTGGACGGCACATGGTGGACTAAAAAATTTAGGTTATAGCCATCTGACTATCAACCACAGTCTGCACTTCTGTGATCCCGAGTCGGGTGCGCACAATAATTCCATAGAAGGTAGCTGGTCTGGAATCAAACGTCATTTACGTCAAAATACAAACAACGTAGATGGCGAATTTGATTCATATTTAGCGGAATATATGTGGCGAAATTGGCACAACCACTCACTAAGTGATGAACATTATCGTGCCTTTTTAGCGGCAATCATAAAGATTTATCCGCCGGAAACGGCCGATAAAACTGAGTAAATTTTCTTAAAGACGGGGTTTAGGGAGTTTTTCCCCCGACATAAATAAAATTAAAAAAAAACCCTCAAGACTTTTTATTTTCCTGAAAAGGGTAAGTGAAAATATTTTTTCTTTTTAAAATTGCTTATTTTTAATATTTTCTTATTTTCTTTCACTGTGAGAAATTAGATTTTTTAAATGTATTAATGTGTAGAATTCCAATAGAGTATAGAACGTGGTTTAGGAACTTAAGAAACAGGGAAATGAAAGCTGTGTATGATGTTGATATTCAATCATAAATATTTTTCTTTTTTATTAATGTAAAGCTTAAAAATTTTTAGAAAATAATGAAGATTGTTTACTTACTAGTATGTAAGAGATGGTGTCGTTACGTAGCAATAAGATAATTTTGTAAAGATGATAAGTTAAAATGTTCCGCAATATGAAATTAAAATTTTAAAAAAATCTGTTTTTATTTGTATAAATACTAATACTTAAAAATATTCACCCTGTATGAGAGACTGCGACGTTGTTTACAGTTTTAATAATTGTTACAATTCACTTACCGTATTATAGTAGTTTGAAATACAAAAAGGTGCTACTTTGGTAGACGGTTGCACGGATTTTGGCGATTTTCCTTTGGCGAGTAATACAACTTATGGTAAACCCATTGCTGGATAAGTTATTTATGGTAACCGATACTTTGTTGTCATTTTATTTAAAAAATAATGCGTTTTATTGTGCATAAATTCCGTGTTTAAAATATTATTTATGGCTTTTAAATATTAAAAATCAATTTAATTTTGCATTTTTATTTGAAATAAAAATTTTATTGTTTATCATATTTTATGAAATTTTATGTTGTGGATGATGTAATCAATGACGTCACCTTACTTTAAAAGTAATTCGTTTTAATATGTATACATTTAATCTAATGTTTTAAACATTATTTATGGCTCTTAAATATTAAAATACAATTTAATTTTGCATTTTTTTAAAAAATGATTTTATTATGTATGAATTTTTAAATAATTTTAATTCTAGCCGTGATGTAATAAGCTCTCTGATTGGTTATAGAATATTTGTGCATTAACAAGCTGTAATCAGCTCCCTGATTGGTTACTGACAATTTGTGCATTTCCGCGCCGTTTTAAAATTTAATTTATATCTTCGAATTCCTTCAAAGATGTTATCTAAATTATGATTCTGATTTTTTATTGTGGTACTTATCAGTAAAGAACAGGTTAAACACTCAAAAAAAATGTAAGTACATGTTTTTCTTTTATTTTATAATTGTATACTTCAATTTTTGTTAAAAAAATTAATACACTACTTTCAGAAATTGCTGAGATAATTATTGTCCATATGTTTTAATGTTAATTATATTCTATATAACGTATTTTAAAGTATTTGAATTTAATAATATTCTAATTCTTTTAAATGCTGGTATGATGGGTTTTAATTCGATATTCAATTTCAGTAATATTTTAATCTAATTAAATGTTGGCCCAATGTTTTTATAGCGGTGTTTTTATTCTCTTCTTTGCTATATGAAAGTAATAATAACCTTACTTTAGTATTTTATACTCATAGTAAATGTATTTATTTACACTTGCCTGCCATCTTAAAGAGTGAGTGAGTGATTATGGCGCAAAACCAGAGATGATTATGACGCGCCAAACAAAAGATGAGATGATTACCTGCCATCTTAAAAAACGACATTTTCAACAAAAAATTAATCCATTACTTTTAACGATATTTATTTATTTATTTTTTAAGTTTCGAATACTTTACTATGCGTAAAAACAGCGTTTTTTAAGATGGCTGACGTTTGTAAAAATCGCGCCAATAATTCGGCCAATGTAAATCGCCAAAAATCCATGCAACCGTCTACCAAAGTAGCACCTACAAAAAATTTAGTATACTTATTTCTACATCTGTAGAGAATACATTGTGACGTCACAATCTTAGTCCACCCATTTATGAACATCACATAGCTCCGCCTTCGCAACTTTGTTTATGCAACGTATTCTGAGATTTTACTGGCGATTTTCAAAAAATCGCCAAGCAGTGGGTTAAAGCACATCTTCACCACTCTTTCTTCTATTTCTTCTTTTACAGAAGAAACTTTTTCTTCATTGTTTCCAACTTTATTTTCAACTGCGTCAATTCTGCCTTCCATAACTTCAAATTTGTTTTCTATTACGCAGTAATTTCCCTTTTCATCTCTTCTTGTCTCGCTTCAATCTTTTCCTGATTATATTTCATCTCTTCTTTCATTTTTTCTTTAAACAAGGATAAGGCTGATATCAACTGCCTTAATTGCTCTTCCATCGCTCTTGTTATTGGCATTCAAATCCCACTTCTGACACCAAAAATTGTTGCGGGCGTACGGGTTCGTTACGAAATGAATGCACAAGTCCGATGAAAAATGAACAAAAATTTATTATTATCACAACAAATATGCTTAAATTTCCTAAAATATTCGTGCAGTATTACAATATCTCACAGTAGTTATTTTTAACTACTCAAACGTTTAAGAGAACTTAACTCAAAACAGCTAGAGAAAGCTAATCCGCGAATTCGCAACAAGAGCAGTTTTCTAAACAAACTCTGAAAACAACAACAAAGTAAGTACTACGAACTGAGAGGTTTTCCTCCTTTTATAAGATTTTAAAATCGCGAGCGAGAATTTCGTAGTACTTTTTCGAAATCAAAAAGAGTTTAGATGCACGTGCTCTTGTATTTTCAATTTTTTGGCTTAGCTTTCTTTTAATATCCGTCACGCGCTGCACTGCGCGGGAAATAAAACCATTTAATTTACAATTCAACTAAGATAAGCTATTTAAATACCACATCTGTACCAATATGAAAATTTGCTTGTGTAGTGACAACTTGGAGGGATGTCGTCAAAAGAAATATATTTGATGGATAGTCCAGTGAGATGAGTAGGCCTACACCCCCACTGGAACACTCACTTCCAAGGTTTATACTTCATGACTAAAGAAAACCTCTGAAGTTCTGCTTGCTGTTCTGGTTTCAGATTTGTTTCCTATATTGCTAAACACACAGGATTATAAGCGTTGTGAAACTGATTAGCTGTATCTAACAAATATTAAAAACAAATCTCATCATTTTGATGTACGAGACACAGATGGCGTTGGCTGTCATTGAAGTAGGAAGAAAAAAAGGGTTTTTCCTTTTTCGACCTCGTGACGTGAACTGATGAAGTGTGTAATAACTTTCGAGGCCAGAAAAATTTCCCGACAATTGTCAAAAAATGTATATATTTTGTAGTATAGAAAGAATATAATTAGATAAATCAACATATTAGAGTTTTTATTACAGATTCAACATCACACTACCCAGGTAAGTAAGCAGAGTGAGTGAGTGAGTGATTATGGCGCAAAAACCAGAGATGGTTATGACGCGCCAAACACGTGATGGGGTGAGTACTATTGATGACATTAAAATTCAATCAATAAAAACAAGTAGATAAATGTACCAAATCCAGAGGATGAAGTCATATAAACACAAGTTAAAAGCACATATTAAAATTCAAAACACAGTCTTCAAACAAATTAAATTTGGTAATAAAAGCCAGTCTCTTTCAAATAATAAAACAAACCACAATTGACTCTCTTCCGATTAAACGGTCAAGAGGCAAGTCACAGCTATTAAAATATTTCTGGCGAAGCCTATTAAAACATTGACACTCAATTAAAATATGACGAACAGATAAACAAACATTACAGTTAAAACAAACAGGCTCATTTTCAGCTTTTAAAAGGTAGCTATGTGTCACTCTTGTGTGACCAATTCTGAGGCGAGTCAAAAGAACTTCCTCCTTACGATTTTTGGTTAATTCCCAGTGCTCAATTCTAGGTTTTACATGTCTTAATTTATTTTGAAGCTGAACATCCCAAAGTTGCTGCCATTTTTTTCGGATCTTTTGTTTCACAACACAACAGATGTCTGCAAAAGGGATGAGACGACTGGACAGTTCAACAGCACATTTTGCTGTGATATCTGCCAGCTCATTCCCTTTTATTCCCACATGCCCGGGAACCCAGCAGTACAGGATTTCATATCCACGATTCATTAAGTTTATATGTATTTTCAGAATATCAACTATTACTGGATTTTTAGTATTAGGAAAAGCTTCTATTGATTTAAGAGCACTATACGAATCTGTATAAATTATAAACATTTGTAGCAAAAGACTATAATATATCGCAGTTAATTCGGATATTAAGACAGAGAAAGCATTGTGCAAGCGTCTGCCCTCCATGTGGTCTTTAATTACACATGCCATCCCCACATGATCTTTTGACTTGAACCCATCTGTATAAACTGGAAGATAACTGCTATATTGGTTCCTGTGCTCAGCGAAGAGTTGTCTGTAAATAATCTCGTTAGTGCTTGCCTTCACATGATACTTAAAAACATCAAGAAGCTGAATCCGTGCATTTTCCCAAGGTGGGATTTCAAAATTCTGTACTGCTTGGGGGCGCATATCAGAGAGGGAAAGTTCCTCAATGATAGGGCGAACTCTTTAAAGAAATGTAGGAACACAAGATGGACGTGTTTCAAATAACGCGTTACTCACATCATCAAGTAAGCACAGCTTATTGGGATGTTCAGGTTGGGATAGTATATTAAAATATTCCAAAAGGGACAATTGTTCACGCCTCAGATAAAGTGATGGTTCATTACAGTCAACATACAAGCTCTGGACAGGAGAAGTCCTGAAAGCTCCTGAACAGATCCGTAGAGCTTGATGATGAACAGGATCCAGGTTTAACAATACTGATGACCGGGCGGATCCGTAAACAACTGAGCCATAGTCCAGTCTAGAGCGAATTAGAGCTCTGTAAATGCGAAGCATGGAGCAACGCTCTGCACCCCAGGAGGTGTTCACCAAGACTTTTAGAATATTTAAAACTTTGGTACACTTTTTTCTCAAGTTTAAGACATGAGGAAGGAAAGTCAATTTTCGGTCGAACATCACCCCTAAAAATTTTACTTCTGATGCAACTGGAATTACAGACCCATTGAGGTATAATTCAGGCTCAGGATGCAGACCTCGCTTTTTACAAAAATGCATGCACACAGTCTTCTGTTTTGAAAACGTAAATCCCTGTCTTTTTACCCATTCCTGGATCCTGTTCAAAGCGAACTGGAGCTGCCTCTCTACATGTCTCATATCCGCACCCCGACAGCTAATCTGCAGATCATCAACATATAAAGATCCTGAAATGGTGGGAGGAAGTTCTTTTAATACAGAATTTATTTTTAGGCTGAACAGAGTTACACTGAGTACACAGCCTTGAGGCACACCCTCTTCCTGTTCAAAAATATCTGAAAAAACAGAGCCAATCCTTACTTGAAAAGTCCTAGTATTCAAGATATTCTGAATGAAAATTGGTAGGTTGCCGGGCAAGCCACTCTCGTGAAGATCCCGAAGTATACCGTATCTCCATGCCTTATCATAAGCTTTCTCAATATCAAAGAATACCGAGACTAGGTGACTTTTTCTTACAAAAGCTTTTCGAATGGATGTCTCTAAGAGGAGCATATTATCTACGGTAGTCCTCCCCTTTCGAAAACCACTTTGATAAGGCGATATAATATTATTCTTTTCCAAGAAGTAGACTAGGCGGCTGTTTACCATTTTTTCAAACAGCTTGCATAGCCAACTCGTAAGGGCAATTGGCCGATAGTTGAAGGGATTCCTTGGATCTTTCCCTGGCTTGGCAATAGGAATTACAACAGCTCTCTTCCATGCACTGGGAAAAATATGCTCCTTCCACACTCTATTGTAAAGCGTGAGAAGGGCATTCAGTGACTTATAGGACAGATGCTTTAGCATATCGTAATTCACGCCATCAAGACCCGGAGACGACCTATGTGTCTGTAACAAAGCTCTCTTTAACTCTAGCACAGTAAAATCTCTATTATAAGGCTCAAATTTGGAAGAGTTGAAAGCGATGGGATTTTTCTCAGAGCGTTGCTTGATAGAAAGAAATGCAGGTGAGGAATTTCGGCTGGAAGAAACGGCAGCAAATGTCTCAGTATCAGGCAGCAAATGTCAATAGTATTAGCAATTTCTTCTATGGAGCTAATCACTCGGCCATCTTTTTCCAAAAAGGAAAGTGCGTGGTCTTTATATATTCTGCATGCTTTTTGAACTCTTTCCCAAACCCGCTTACTCGGCGTAGAGGATGTTATTGACGACACATATGAAATCCAGGAATCCCTCTGGCTCTGCCTTCTTACTTTTCGTGCATTTGCTTTGGCTCTTTTAAAGGCTATGAGGTTTCACAGGGTAGGATATCTACGAAAAATATCCCATGCTTTTTTCTGTTTTTTCAGTGCTTCATGACCGTTGGAATTCCACCATGGTTTCGTATATTTAAATATTTTTCCTGATGTTCTAGGAATCGAAAGCATACCTGCCTGAATAATAATATTAGTAACAGCTTCAACAGCGTCATCGATATGCACACCTTCTACCATTTCCTCTGTCAGCTCTGCAACGGAAGAGAAGAGTTCCCAGTCTGCCCTGTCCAGGATAAAACGACGGACTCTCGACACAGGGTTTGCTCCTCTTCGTGCAAGAGACCCAAAATAGGATAATGATCGCTGTTGTACAGGTCATTTCCGACACTAAACGTGCAAAATGGCAACAGAGATGGTGAACAGATGGCAAGATCGAGAGCGTAGAATGTCCTTGAAGGCTCATGGAAGTACTTATCTTGCCCATTATTTAGGAGACAAAGGCTGTGATCTTCGATCATCTGCTCAATTTGTCTTCCTCGGCAATTTGTATCTTTGCTACCCCAGAGTGGACTATGGCCGTTAAAATCTCCTATTATGATGAAAGGCTCAGGCAGCTGCTCTAAAAGACCATTTAAATCTTGCTGATCAAAATGCTCATTTGGAGGCAAATACAGAGAAACGACTGTAACAACAAAATCAAAATTTGTTTGAGTAGCGACAACTTGGAGGGATGTCGTCAAAGAAAGCACATTTGAGGGATAATCCAGTGAGGTGAGGAGACCTACACCTCCACTGGCACGCTCACCTGCAAGGTTATCTTTCCTGACGAAGGAAAACCTCCGAAGTTTTGCCTGTTGTTCTGGTTTTAGATTTGTTTCCTGTACTGCGAAGCATACAGGATGATAAGCATTAATTATGGCTTTGATGTCGAGCAAATTTCGGTGGAAACCGCGACAGTTCCATGAGACGAGGGTGGCCATTATGTCTGGTTTTTGTTCTTTCTGTGCTCTTGTTTGGTTTTTCGTGGAAGTAGATGCCTGGGAAATTCTAGACCCTCCTCTACTTCCATAGTGTCTGAATCCGCAGATTCAGAAATCATTTCGTCAAAAGAGCTATTGCTGGCACTTCTATTTTTATTAATTATTTTGTGACTTTCAATTTTAGGTTTACTTTGAATGACTGTTTCTTTTTTTTTTGTATTAAATGAGTTGCATTTTCCGTTTTCTTGGTGGATGTGGTTGGTTGGATTATATTTGGTTTAGTCTGCGTGCCTATTGATGTTTGGGTGGCAATGCTACGTGTTGTTTTAACTGCACTGGCATAAGATTTGTTTGATTGGAGCTGTGTGCTTTGAACTAGTTTTCTGGCTTCAGCATACGAGATGTTCCTGGTAACTTTAAGAGTCTGTACTTCTTTTTTGGATTTCCATTTTGGGCAGAGGCGTGAAAATGCTGGGTGCTGACCCTTGCAATTTATACACGAAGGCGCAGCGGTACAATTTTCCGAATCGTGGCCAATCTGTGAGCATCGGGCGCATGTGAGGCTGCCACGACAAGACGTCTTAGAATGGCCGAAACGCTGGCATTGGAAGCATCGCATAGGGTTGGGAATATAAGGTCTTACAGGACAATTTAAATATCCGGCCTTAATATTCTTAGGCAGATCAGGCGTGTTGAAGGTAAGGATCACGTGTTTCGTATCGATCAACTTACCTTCCTTACGCATCTTGATCCGCCTAGCACCGCAGACATTTTGGTCGGATAGCTCGGAAGCGATCTCTTCTTCAGGAACGTACAGAAGGTCGAATTCCGATATTACGCCACGACAATAATTCAGTGTCTTATGTGCTGTTACAGTGACATTCGCTTGCCCAAGTTTAGTAATCTGAAGTAAAGAAGCAGACTGGGTGGCTGAGTTTGTATCAATAAGCAAGTCTCCGGAGAGGAGACGCTTTATGTTTCTCGGCTCACCAATACAAGACTGGATGTATTTATTTATTACGAAAGGAGACATCTTATGCATTTCGCCAGAAGGACTAGAGATGACTAGGAAACGGGGACTATTGTGATGATTTTTTTTATTTGCATCTGTCCGTAATTTTTTTGCAGAATTTTCAGAACTAGGTTGAGTGACTGGTTTAGTAGTAGACTTTTCAGAACTAGGTTGAATGATTGGTTTATTAGTAGGTGGTTCAGAGCTAGGTTGAGTGACTGGTTTAGTAGTAGACGTTTCAGAACTAGGTTGAGAGACTGGAGTGACTTCGAAGTCTTTGATCAGAAAAATTTGGGAATTAGCCATATTGAAATTAGAAAAGATTCGGGTCCGACGGCCCCGCCCACCACGGAGCCCAACAAGGGAACACAGATTCCTGTGTTAGGGCTAGCCGGACCTATACGCAAACTGAAGCCCCACAGTCGGCTTTCCCGAAAGCAGGAACTCCCGAGAGCTTGACCCCAAGCCACTGACACAAGGACTAGTGACCAGCCGATTGACACCCGTGAGGACAACTAAGGTGCCTCCCATATAGCTGAAGCAGAGGCCAAAGCAGTGTGTTGGGGACAGTACCTCGCCCCTCAACCACCAGGACCCTCCTTTCCAGCGACACGGGTCTCCACGCACGGCAAACACGTGGGCAGTTTTCTCGCCATTTGGAAATTGGACGCAAGGGTTGTTCCAGTTTCTCGTGACGAGCCCCAAACTCCGTAGAGAGAAACCACAAGGGAGAAGGGAAGGGAAAAAGTTCCAGCAAAGAGGAGAGGAGACGGAAAAGAGGATAGATCACTGGGGCTCCAGGATCGTGACACCCGTCTCACCAAGAAGATGATCCCCTGAAGGGCTAGGGTACCTCGGGATTGCCACACCCGTACTCACAAAAGTGAGCCCCCTGAGGGGGATGAGGGGGGAATTTATGAAACTATGCAGTTTTTGCAGACAAAATGTATAGACATTTGAGTCCTCGGATATCGGAATTGGTTGGATGAATGTAAATATATTTTTGTTAAAGAAAAAAAAAAGGAATTTATTAGCAATGTTAAAATTCAAAACATCCAAGTTCCTGTTTGGTTATGTTATGGGTGTTTTTGAATTTACCTTTAAATTTTCCAAAGTTACCAAAAGGTACCCTACAAGTTGACCATAACATATAAAATAAAACTCAATTCAGCAATAAGATACTAGTAACAATAAAGTTGAAAATTTTGCATTGTGTTTCTTCCGGATTAACCCTTAAATCAATTTGAGTAAAAGACTAGTAAAAATCATGAGCACACAAAATAAATTTAACCATTGAATGATCTAGAAAAACTTATTTATTTAATTCTTATGCATTTAGTATATCCATTTCTTAGAAAATCAAAACAAATTCAAACAGTTCAGTACTATTGAGATTTCAATCCATACTCTTACTGAGTAATATTACTTTAGCCTTAGAATCTCTATTAAAATTTACCTTTACAATCTAGTAAGCATATCAGAAGTAAACTATGAATAAATGAACAATACCCTCCCAGGGAAGCAAAAAAAATAAATTTAACAAGTTACACTTTGCAAGAAAAAAAAAGAAACACTTCACACAGAATAATCAATACAAAAAAATATACTGCATACTATTGCACTCAATCACATCAGTTAAGATACTGCTATTGCACATAATAATTTTATCTTTTACAATTAAGTTAGAATAATTAAAAAAAAATCCTTAGTCAATTTAATGCTTTAATTCAACTCAACAAACAGAATTAATTCCCTAACAATTAACTATTAGAAAAGGGAAAAAAAAAAAAAAAAAGAAATCACTTAGCTGAAACTTCACAGGAGCCTGGTTGGCGAGTAAGAGGCGGTGGAACTCCAAACCAATTTCTTGAAACCAACTGTTAACACACTAAAAGAGACGTTAAGAAAAAGTTCCTGTAGGCTATGGTCACGGAAAATCTTGAAATAGTAACTTTAAAATTTTTTGAGTCCCAAAAGTCTGATAGAAAAGTTCTTGGATGCTATGGACATGGAATGTCCTTAATTAGAAGCTTTAAAATTTTCTTGAAAAAAAAAAAAAAAAACGCACTGAGATCTGACGAAAAAATTTGTTGTCGGAAAAAAGAATCTTTACATTCCGGAGATAAGGACTGCATTGAGTTATCAACTAATATTTTCCTTTTTTTCTTTGTAGGGAACTTGAAGAAGGCACCATCAGGTCATACATTTTTAAGAGCTATTATCGCTGCAGTAGGAATTCACCTTATAAAGATGCCGAACATTTTTCTCGGGCTGCGTGCCACGAGAAACGGCTACTGGAGCCAGCATCATTAGGGTAATATCGGAAAGCAATGGCCTAACAATGGCCCTTCAGAAATTTTCATCTCGAACATGGTTCCAGAAGCATACATTAGATCCCATTTATACATACATAGATATTTCGGTTCCAGAAGCATACATTGGATCATACATTTTTAAGAGCTATTATTGCTGCAGTAGGAATTCACCTTATAAAGATGCCGAACATTTTTCTCGGGCTGCGTGCCACGAGAAACGGCTACTGGAGCCAGCATCATTAGGGTAATATCGGAAAGCAATGGCCTAACAATGGCCCTTCAGAAATTTTCATCTCGAACATGGTTCCAGAAGCAAAATCAGCTGCCGGCTAGCTCCTACTTCACGGCAAGTGAAAACAGTCAAAAAAGTGTGTTCGTCCCCCAAAACCAACAGTTAAAAGGGAGGACGCTGGACTGCCAAGTTGGCACAACTCACTCTTCGCCAAAAGTTAAAATAGTTGCAACAACAGTCTTCCCTCATGTTAGCAAACTCGCCAAATCCACCAATTTGAAACCTGAACGGAAATTCTATGTCGCCAAACCCTCGCCAAAATAACCACGCCTTGTGGAAGGGGAAATCTGGAATTTCAACAACTCTGCAAGCAGTCCCAACGAAAAAATGTTGAAACTCGCAAAAATTGACTTTTCTACCGGAAAAGGGCATTTCTTCCCTCATAATAGAATGCACAACGGAAAAATCTACTAATTAAAGCTCATAACTGAAATGCAATTAAAGTTAGAAAAACGAAAGTTATGTCAAATTAAAGAGCTAATTTTTCTGCAACCAATGATATTAAATACTAAGAAATCAAATTAATTTTTGACATGAAAAACTGAGTTTATTACATGAAAAGTTCACCTAAATCCATTGTTTGCGTGTACAAGATTGTTTGTGTGTACAAGCAGTTCGCGTAAACTCGGAAAGCCAAAATATATTATACTAGAATTAGTAAGCCAAAAAAGAATATAACCAAACTTGTGTAGCTCAAATTTTGAATAATTACAAATTAAAATTTTGACTTTTATGAATCACTTAATTAAATTAAATTAAATTTGCTACACAACAATTATTGGCCCGAGTCAATCAAGTAAAACTTCATTGGTACGCGAAATGATACGAAATCGAATATATGAAGCCTCTTTCAGAAAAGTAAAATGGTGTTATTCGTATTATGTAACCCTCAGGGGGCTCACTTTTGTGAGTACGGGTGTGGCAATCCCGAGGTACCCTAGCCCTTCAGGGGATCATCTTGGTGAGACGGGTGTCACGATCCTGGAGCCCCAGGTGATCTATCCTCTTTTCCGTCTCCTCTCCTCTTTGCTGGAACTTTTTCCCTTCCCTTCTCCCTCGTGGTTTCTCTCTACGGAGTTTGGGGCTCGTCACAAGAAACTGGAACAGCTCTTGTCTCTAGTTCTCGAGTGGCGAGAAAACTGCCCACGTGTTTGCCGTGCGTGGAGACCCGTGTCGCTGGAAAGGAGGGTCCTGGTAGTTGAGGGGCGAAGGATGTGGTGAGAGGCTTGTAAAAAAAAGGGGGGGAAATGATTTAATTAAAATTCATGAGTCGAGTGTAATATGCGCATTTGAAAGGGTTGATTTCAGTTGAGTGGTCTGGAAAAGGACTTTACTGAAAAATCACAGGATTAGAGTTGTTGATTAATATTCTGCATTGCTAAATTAGGAACGAGATGGTCGCTTTTCCCTGAGAAAGGTTTGAGGAGGAAGGGAAAGTAGTATTTGATGAAATACGTGTTTTGAAAGGTTTCTTTTAGTAAAATAGCTTGGCACAAACACGCATTTTGCGCAGAATTACAAGATACTGAAAGTAATGCTTGAGTAATTTATGGAAATATACTTGCGTAAACATCCTGTAAGCGCACAAGGAGAGACTTATGAAACTCTCACTTGTTCATTACATTTCGAAGCGGTGAATTTGCTGCTATCATCTTCCATAAGGATTACAATGGAAGCTCGTAATGGTGAGTGAAACGTAATTTTTTTTTTGTGTGTGTGTGTGTGTGTTATTGTTTGTTTATTGTTAAATACTTTCTGCGATAAATGTTAAGCATAAAATTATAATTAAAATTAGTTTATTTTAGAATGCAAACGTAGATGTGTTGACATGTTGGGGGATGTGCAGCCGTTGGAAGATCTTATTTTAAACCTCGCTCCCGAGAAAGGCGAAACCTCCCGCAAAAAACTAAAAAAAATTAAAATATACATTGGAAAAAATGTTTCAATAGAGACCTGCGACTTCAAAAATGTCAATTACGTTTCATTTGTAAGGGTGTATCCCAAATCGCAGCCACCCCCAAAAGATTTAATATAAATATGAATTGTATTGATCGTATAATCGAAGCTTTGGGAGTGATTAAGAGTCACTGTATGTAAAATTAAAAAAAAGATATCAAAATGCCAATTTTGCTGGAAAGCGGTAGTGGAATTGAGTGAATTAGTATGAATTTTATATAATATTGTAAACAAAAAAGTTCCATTATTATTATTACTTTTTTTTTTAAATGATGAATTTTATTCAGTTAGTGCAAGCCCACCGAGGCTATTTGCGCACTTTAAGAACATTCGATGCTCCTCAGAAAGATCCGTATCAGATATTCAGAACGGCACGCCCTGCCATATACAACATTTTAAATACTAGATCGAGTTTAAGACCCAGGATTTTAATATGTTTGAAAACATGTTTTGAGAAACTGGGGAAAGATGAAAAAGAAATTAATCAGTGTTTTTATTTTTGTTCTCATTGCGAAAGGATTTTATCCTCTAACCAAATCTACGAAAGCATTGATAGATGCTTTAAAAAGATTTTTAATTTGATAGATAATTTTGTGCGTAATGGAAGCGGGTGGAAAATAAAAAAGTATCTTGACTTACATGTTGGAAACTAACGGGAAAATCGCGGTGGTTGTAAAAACATCGCTTTACCGACGGGATTAAAAAATAGAAAAGCGTTGTTAAATATCAAATGTGGTGACGACAATTGTTTTTTTTATATTCTGTTGCCGCAAGTGTTTTTCCGAAATCCACTAGGAATCCTCAGAAGGCTTACTTGTATAAAAAGGATATATCACGTTTTAAATTAGGATCCCTCAAATTTCCCTTAGCGTTAGGCGATGTAAAAATGTTTGAAAACCTGAACAATGTATCCATAAACGTGTATGGATATGTGGAAAATGAAATATTACCTTTGCAATTAAGTGAAAAGCGCAATGCAACAGTAGATTTGCTATATTTTTAAAAACATTTCTTTTGTATTCGAAATTTTAATCGTCTATTATACGCAAACGAAAAACGAGTAATTTTTTTGTGTGTGTGTAAAACTTGTTTAAGTGGGTTTCAGAGAACGAAAACGTTAGAGTATCACAAAACTCTTTGCAATGAAAACAAACCGCAGAAAGTTAGCATTCCTAAAAACACACTTCTGAAATTTACAAATTTAATGAAAATGCATTATCATCCTTTTTGTGTCTTTACCGATTTTGAATGCCTCACGCGTAAGGTTCAAACTGCGTTTCCTTCTCCGCAACAGAGTTATACTACCCCAATTGAACAGCATATTCCCATTATACCATAATAGTTACTGATGTGGAAGACAGGATTATTTTTCATGAATATTTTTGCAGAGAGAATGTAATGGAACATTTCTTCACAACGTTGAGCGAAATCAAATTTAAAATTTTGCAAAAGATGAAAGAGTGTTTACCGATGCAGGAGACGTCGGAAAGTAGTTACGATTCAAATATATGTCATATATGTTTGAATCCTTTCTTAGAAGGTGATGTTCAGGTCAGATATCACTGCCACTGGAGTGGGCATGTGAGAGGTTTTGCACATCGCTCCTGTAATTTGAATTTTAAAGTGTCAAACTACATTCCAGTGGTAATTCATAATTTCAGGAATCATGATAGTCACCTGTTACTAAAACACATGCCGAAAATGTATGCAAATAAAGTTAACTTTATTCCGGTGAATTTTGAAAAATTCACAAAATTCACCATGTTTACACTAGATGAAATGAAATTTATTGATTCGTTTCAATTTTTAGATGCGTCTTTGGACACTTTGGTGTCGAATTTGAAAACGTCACAACACGAATTTAAGTTGTTTAATGCATTTTTTGAGAAAAATCCCCAACAAGAATTTCTTACTCATATTTTGCGTCAACATCGGTGTTGGATGAAACTTCGCTTCCACCGCAGAGCGCGTTATTACAAGGATATATATAATGCATTACAAGGAGAACCAGCTTCCGACGAAGATTATGCACATGCCACACACGTGTTTCATTCGTTTGGATGTAACACTTTTGCAGATTACTTAAGAGTTATATCAAAATACAGATGTTATTTTGCTAGCCGAAGTATTTTTATCCTTCAGACGCACCGCTCTAAAATATTACCAGTTGGATCCTGTACATTTTATAACGGCTGCCGAATTAACTTGGAATCCGGACTGATAGTGTCTAAAATTGAATTAGAGCTTCTAGGAGATGTGAATCAATACATTTGGTTTGAAAACCAAATGCGAGGAGGTATTTGTTTTCTGGGTAGAGGTTATGCTCTTGCAAATAATCCTTATATCCCCGAGAGTTATAAACCCGATTTACCACACAGCTATATCTTAGCCTTAAACGCAAATAATCTATATGCGTGTGTAATGAGCCAGCACCTGCCATTGGGGGGTTTTTACTGGTTAAAGGAAAATGAGGTGGTGATGTGGGGTATATTATCGAATCCGATCTATTATATCCCTCCCATCTGCATGACCAACACAATGATGTACCGCTAGCACCGGAACATTTTGAATGCTATCGCCTTACGCCAAAATCCTGAGCAAAAAATTTTAGTTAGAGACGACACTTCCATGCAAAAAATTATTACCCAATTTTTTTGAAAAAGAAAAAAAAAAAACTACATCGCTCATTATTTAAATCTAAAGTTTTACGTAGAACAGGGTTTAATAATTAAGAAAATTCATAGAATTTTAGCTTTCAAACAATGAGCGTGGCTTAAAGAATACATTGCTTTCAATAATATGAAAAGACAAAATGCGTCTAGCGAATTTGAAAAATCTTTCTTTAAAAAGATGAATAATGCTTTCTATGGAAAAACCTGTCAAAATGTTAGGAAACGTATTTGCGTACAGGGCGTTTTTAGTGAGAAACAATACCAAAAAAAGTTAAACAGTCCTCTGCTGGAATATTTTGAAATAAGTAATGAAAACTTTCAGTTTTCAAAATAAAAAATCCAAATTTGTGTCTAGATAAACCGATTTATATAGGTTTCAGCGTTTTAGAATTAGCAAAGTTGCACATGTATAAATTATTCTATTCCCATTTTAAACACTTTTACAAAGAAAAATGCAAGTTGTTATACACAGATACGGATTCTTTGTATCTCTATATAACAACTGAAGATGTATATAGTGATTTAAAAACGAATTTTTTAAATATTTTGGATTGCAGTAATTTCGAACCCAATCATATAATGTTTAATGAAGAGAACCGTGGAAAACTGGGATTTCTAAAAAGTGAGACACTCACCCCCATATCGGAATTTGTGGGTTTGAATGCAAAATGTATGCATTTCGTTTCCGTGATACTGTTAAAAAGACCGCGAAAGGAATCAAAAGGAGCACCCTCAAAAACATTGGATTTGAAACGTATAAAAACGTTCTTGAAAATGCTTCCCTGATTAGGAATTCTCAATATTCAATCATTTCAAAAAAGCACGAACTGCAAACGATTTTTCAAACTAAAGCTAGCCTCTCGGGATATTATGACAAAAAATATTTGTTAGATGATGGAATTCAATCATTGTCTTATGGTCACTATAACACGCGTGAAGAAGACATGAATTAAAAAAAATAATGGAACTTTTTTGTAACATTTTATTGTAGAGTGTGACATTGTATTTTTGCAATTTATATTTTTTTTTATGCTAATGATCGACAAAAAACAAAAATGTGTTTTCCTCCCATAGAATACCCAGAAGAGATGGCTTTATTTCAACCAATTTCTTTGCAAGATATGTGTATTCAAACTATTTTATCTTCGATATTATGTATAGCTGAATATTCCTCGTACGATTTTAAGAGATATAATAGAGAAAGGTCGATTCTGGATTGATTTTGAAAGTACTTTCTCCTTAGAGACCAGAGATGTATTTTGGGATGAAAGTTTAACTCTATGAAAGAATTCGATTTAATAAGTGGTTTTCTAAACAATTTATTGCCTGGCTTTTCTTTGATGATGATGTTATATTTCTTTTACACCTAAAGATTGCACATATCACATTTGTAAAACATGTAATTGTTCAAAATAATGAGTCAAATATTTATTTGAAAAGCTGCAACAAATGTTTAGAATTGTGGTTACGATATCAGCCAGACACTACCAGAGTGAAATGTAAAATTTTCAGAAGTGAGTGAGTGAGTGAGTGATTATGGCGCAAAAACCAGAGATGATTATGACGCGCCAAACAAAAGATGAGATGATTACAATTGATGACATTAAAATTCAATAAATAAAAACAAGTAGATAAATGTACCAAATCCAGAGGATGAAGTCATAGTGAGTGAGTGAGTGAGTGAGTGAGTGATTATGGCGCAAAAACCAGAGATGATTATGACGCGCCAAACAAAAGATGAGAGAGATGATTACAATTGATGACATTAAAATTCAATAAATAAAAACAAGTAGATAAATGTACCAAATCCAGAGGATGAAGTCATATAAAAACAAGTTAAAATCACATATTAACATTCAAGACACAGTCTTCAAAACAAATTACATTTGGTAATAAAAGCCAATCTCTTTTAAATAATAAAATAAATTAGAATTGACCTCTCTTCCGATTAAACGGTCGAGAGGTAAGTCACAGCTATTAAAATATTTCTGGCGAAGACTATTAAAACATGGACACTCAATTAAAATATGACGAACAGATAAACAAACATTACAATTAAAACAAACAGGCTCATTTTCAGCTTTAAGAAGATAGCTATGTGTAACTCTTGTATGACCAATTCTGAGTCGAGTCAAAAGAACGTCCTCTTTACGATTTCCAGCAAAATCCCAATGCTCAATTCTAGGTTTGATGTTTCTCAACTTGTTGTGATGCTGAACATCCCAAATTTGCTGCCATTTTTTTCGTATCTTTCCCTTGATGACACAGCAGATGTCTCTAAAAGGGATAAGGCGACTGGACAGTTCGACAGCAGATTTTGCCGCGATGTCTGCAAGCTCGTTTCCCTTTATTCCCGTATGCCCGGGAACCCAGCAGTACAGGATTTCATATCCTCGTATCATTAAATTTCTATGAATTTTGAGAACATCCACTACCACAGGATTCTGAGCGTTGGGAAAAGCTTCCAAGGATTTAAGAGCACTATACGAGTCTGTGTAAACTATGAACTTTTTGTGGCAGAGCTTTGAGATGTACAAAAGAGCATAATATATTGCAGTTAGTTCAGATGTTAGGACAGAGAAAGCATGGTGCAGGCATCTGCCCTCTATGTAATTTTCAAATACAAAAGCCATCCCCACATGATCATTTGACTTTGATCCATCTGTGTATATCGGATAATAACTGCTATATTTGTGCCTGTGCTCAGCGAAAATTTGTCTGTAAACGATCTCGTTAGTGCTCGCCTTTACGTGATGTTTAAAAACATCAAGAAGCTGGATCCGTGAATTTTCCCAAGGTGGAATTTCAAAATTCTGTACTGCTTGGGGGTGCATATCAGAGAGGGAGAGTTCCTCAATGACAGGGCGAACTCTTAAAGGGAAAGTAGGAACACAGGATGGACGTGTTTCAAATAATGTGTTACACTCATTATCAAGTAAGCACAGCTTATTGGGATGTTCAGGTTGAGATAGAGTATTAAAATATTGCAAAAGGGACAATTGCTCACGCCTCAGATAAAGTGATGGTTCGTTACAGTCAACATATAGGCTCTGCACAGGAGAAGTCCTGAAAGCTCCTGAACAAATCCGCAGACCTTGATGGTGAACAGGATCCAGTTTTAACAAAACAGATGACCGAGCGGATCCATAAACAACTGAGCCATAGTCCAGTTTAGAGCGGATAAGCGCTCTGTAAATGCGAAGCATGGAGCAACGCTCTGCACCCCAGGAGGTGTTCGCCAACACTTTTAAAATATTTAGTGTTTTTAGACACTTCTTTCTCAGGTTTAAAACATGAGAAAGGAAAGTCAATTTTCGGTCGAACGTCACTCCTAAAAATTTTACTTCAGGCGCAACTGGAATAATTGTACCATTCAAGTATAACTCAGGTTCAGGATGGAGACCTCGCTTCCTACAAAAGTGCACGCAGACAGTTTTCTGTTTCGAAAATGTAAATCCCTGTTTGTCTGACCATTCTTGGATCTTAATCAGAGCCATCTGCAGTTGCCTCTCTACATATCTCATGTCTGCTCCTCGACAGCTAATCTGCAGATCATCAACATATAGAGATCCCAAGATGGTGGGAGGAAGTTCTTTTAGTACAGAATTTATTTTTAAACTAAACAGGGTTACACTGAGCACACAGCCTTGAGGCACACCCTCTTCCTGTTCAAAAACATCCGAAAAAACAGAGCCAATTCTTACTTGAAAAGTTCTAGTGTTCAAGAAATTTTGAATGAAAATTGGTAGGTTGCCGCGCAATCCACTCTCGTGAAGATCCCGGAGTATACCGTATCTCCATGCCTTATCATAAGCTTTTTCAATGTCGAAGAATATCGAGACAAGGTGGCTTCTTCTTACAAATGCTTTTCGAATAGATGTCTCTAAGAGGAGCATGTTATCTACAGTTGTTCTTCCCTTTCGAAAACCACTCTGATAAGGCGATATAATATCATTCTTTTCCAAGAAGTAGACTAGGCGGCTGTTTACCATCTTTTCAAACAGTTTGCAGAGGCAACTCGTAAGGGCAATTGGCCGATAGTTGGAGGGATTCCTTGGATCTTTCCCTGGCTTAGGAATAGGAATGACAACAGCTCTCCTCCATGCACTGGGAAATGTACGCTCCTTCCACACTCTATTGTAAAGTGTGAGAAGGGCATTCAGTGACTTACAGGACAGATGCTTTAGCATTTCATAATTCACTCCATCAAGACCCGGAGAAGACCTATGTGTCTGCAATAAAGCACTCCTTAATTCAAGCATAGTAAAGTCTCTATTGTAAGGCTCAGATTTGGAAGAGTTGAATGCGATGGGATTTATTTCAGAGTGCTGCTTCATAGAAAGAAATGCAGGTGTATAGTTTCTGCTGGAAGAAACGGAAGCAAATGTCTCACCAATAGTATTCGCAATTTCTTCTATGGAGCTAATCACTCGGCCATCTTTTTCCAAAAAGGAAAGTGAGTGGTCTTTATATATGCCGCATGCTTTTTGAACTCTTTCCCAAACCCGCTTGCTAGGCGTGGAGGATGTTATTGACGACACATATGAAATCCAGGAATCCCTCTGGCTCTGCCTTCTTACTTTTCGTGCATTTGCTTTGGCTCTTTTAAAGGCTATGAGGTTTCGCAGAGTAGGATATCTACGAAAAATACCCCATGCTTTTTTCTGTTTTTTCAGTGCTTCATGACAGTCGCGATTCCACCATGGTTTTGAATATTTTAGTAGTTTTCCTGATGTTCTAGGAATCGAAAGCATAGCTGCCTGAATAATAGTATTAGTAACAGCTTCAACAGCGTCATCGATATGCGCATCTTCTACCATTTCATCTGTGAGCTCTGCAATGGAAGAGAAGAGTTCCCAGTCTGCCCTGTCCAGTATGAATCGAGGGGATCTCGACATGGGGTTTGCTCCTCTTCGTGCAAGAGACACAAGAATGGGATAATGATCACTGTTGTAAAGATCTTTACCCACATTAAAAGTGCAAAAAGGCAACAGAGATGGTGAACAGATGGCAAGGTCGAGAGCATGGAATGTTTTTGAAGGCTCATGGAAGTAAGTATCTTGCCCATTATTGAGGAGACAAAGGCTATGATCTTCGATCATCTGCTCAATTTGTCTTCCTCGGCAATTAGTATCCTTACTACCCCAGAGCGGACTATGGCCGTTAAAATCTCCTATTATGATGAAAGGCTCAGGCAGCTGCTCTAAAAGACCATTTAAATCTTGCTGATCAATATGCTCATTTGGAGGCAAATACAGAGAAACGACTGTAACAACAAAATCAAAATTTGTTTGAGTAGCGACAACTTGGAGGGATGTCGTCAAAGAAAGCACATTTGAGGGATAATCCAGTGAGGTGAGGAGACCTACACCTCCACTGGCACGCTCACCTGCAAGGTTATCTTTCCTGACGAAGGAAAACCTCCGAAGTTTTGCCTGTTGTTCTGGTTTTAGATTTGTTTCCTGTACTGCGAAGCATACAGGATGATAAGCATTAATTATGGCTTTGATGTCGAGCAAATTTCGGTGGAAACCGCGACAGTTCCATGAGACGAGGGTGGCCATTATGTCTGGTTTTTGTTCTTTCTGTGCTCTTGTTTGGTTTTTCGTGGAAGTAGATGCCTGGGAAATTCTAGACCCTCCTCTACTTCCATAGTGTCTGAATCCGCAGATTCAGAAATCATTTCGTCAAAAGAGCTATTGCTGGGACTTCTATTTTTATTAATTATTTTGTGACTTTCAATTTTAGGTTTACTTTGAATGACTGTTTCTTTTTTTTGTATTAAATGAGTTGCATTTTCCGTTTTCTTGGTGGATGTGGTTGGTTGGATTTTATTTGGTTTAGTCTGCGTGCCTATTGATGTTTGGGTGGCAATGCTACGTGTTGTTTTAACTGCACTGGCATAAGATTTGTTTGATTGGAGCTGTGTGCTTTGAACTAGTTTTCTGGCTTCAGCATACGAGATGTTCCTGGTAACTTTAAGAGTCTGTACTTCTTTTTCGGATTTCCATTTTGGGCAGAGGCGTGAAAATGCTGGGTGCTGACCCTTGCAATTTATACACGAAGGCGCAGCGGTACAATTTTCCGAATCGTGGCCAATCTGTGAGCATCGGGCGCATGTGAGGCTGCCACGGCAAGACGTCTTAGAATGGCCGAAACGCTGGCATTGGAAGCATCGCATAGGGTTGGGAATATAAGGTCTTACAGGACAATTTAAATATCCGGCCTTAATATTCTTAGGCAGATCAGGCGTGTTGAAGGTAAGGATCACGTGTTTCGTATCGATCAACTTACCTTCCTTACGCATCTTGATCCGCCTAGCACCGCAGACATTTTGGTCGGATAGCTCGGAAGCGATCTCTTCTTCAGGAACGTACAGAAGGTCGAATTCCGATATTACGCCACGACAATAATTCAGTGTCTTATGTGCTGTTACAGTGACATTCGCTTGCCCAAGTTTAGTAATCTGAAGTAAAGAAGCAGACTGGGTGGCTGAGTTTGTATCAATAAGCAAGTCTCCGGAGCGGAGACGCTTTATGTTTCTCGGCTCACCAATACAAGACTGGATGTATTTATTTATTACGAAAGGAGACATCTTATGCATTTCGCCAGAAGGACTAGAGATGACTAGGAAACGGGGACTATTGTGATGATTTTTTTTATTTGCATCTGTCCGTAATTTTTTTGCAGAATTTTCAGAACTAGGTTGAGTGACTGGTTTAGTAGTAGACTTTTCAGAACTAGGTTGAATGATTGGTTTATTAGTAGGTGGTTCAGAGCTAGGTTGAGTGACTGGTTTAGTAGTAGACGTTTCAGAACTAGGTTGAGAGACTGGAGTGACTTCGAAGTCTTTGATCAGAAAAATTTGGGAATTAGCCATATTGAAATAAGAAAAGATTCGGGTCCGACGGCCCCGCCCACCACGGAGCCCAACAAGGGAACACAGATTCCTGTGTTAGGGCTGGCCGGACCTATACGCAAACTGAAGCCCCACAGTCGGCTTTCCCGAAAGCAGGAACTCCCGAGAGCTTGACCCCAAGCCACTGACACAAGGACTAGTGACCAGCCGATTGACACCCGTGAGGACAACTAAGGTGCCTCCCGTTTAGCTGAAGCAGAGGCCAAAGCAGTGTGTTGGGGACAGTACCTCGCCCCTCAACTACCAGGACCCTCCTTTCCAGCGACACGGGTCTCCACGCACGGCAAACACGTGGGCAGTTTTCTCGCCACTCGAAGACTAGAGACAAGGGCTGTTCCAGTCTCTCGTGACGAGCCCCAAACTCCGTAGAGAGAAACCACAAGGGAGAAGGGAAGGGAAAAAGATCCAGCCAAGAGGAGAGGAGACGGAAAAGAGGATAGATCACTGGGGCTCCAGGATCGTGACACCCGTCTCACCAAGAAGATGATCCCCTGAAGGGCTAGGGTACCTCGGGATTGCCACACCCGTACTCACAAAAGTGAGCCCCCTGAGGGAAGGATGAAGTCATATAAAAACAAGTTAAAAGCACATATTAACATTCAAGACACAGTCTTCAAAACAAATTACATTTGGTAATAAAAGCCAATCTCTTTTAAATAATAAAATTAATTAGAATTGACCTCTCTTCCGATTAAACGGTCGAGAGGTAAGTCACAGCTATTAAAATATTTCTGGCGAAGACTATTAAAACATTGACACTCAATTAAAATATGACGAACAGATAAACAAACATTACAATTAAAACAAACAGGCTCATTTTCAGCTTTAAGAACATAGCTATGTGTGACTCTGGTATGACCAATTCTGAGTCGAGTCAAAAGAACGTCCTCTTTACGATTTCCAGCAAAATCCCAATGCTCAATTCTAGGTTTGATGTTTCTCAACTTGTTGTGATGCTGAACATCCCAAATTTGCTGCCATTTTTTTCGTATCTTTCCCTTGATGACACAGCAGATGTCTCTAAAAGGGATAAGGCGACTGGACAGTTCGACAGCAGATTTTGCTGCGATGTCTGCAAGCTCGTTTCCCTTTATTCCCGTATACCCGGGAACCCAGCAATACAGGATTTCATATCCTCGTATCATTAAATTTCTATGAATTTTGAGAAAATCCACTACCACAGGATTCTGAGCGTTGGGAAAAGCTTCCAAGGATTTAAGAGCACTATACGAGTCTGTGTAAACTATGAACTTTTTGTGGCAGAGCTTTGAGATGTACAAAAGAGCATAATATATTGCAGTTAGTTCAGATGTTAGGACAGAGAAAGCATGGTGCAGGCATCTGCCCTCTATGTAATTTTCAAATACAAAAGCCATCCCAACATGATCATTTGTCTTTGATCCATCTGTGTATATCGGATAATAACTGCTATATTTGTGCCTGTGCTCAGCGAAAATTTGTCTGTAAACGATCTCGTTAGTGCTCGCCTTTACGTGATGTTTAAAAACATCAAGAAGCTGGATCCGTGAATTTTCCGAAGGTGGAATTTCAAAATTCTGTACTGCTTGGGGGTGCATATCAGAGAGGGAGAGTTCCTCAATGACAGGGCGAACTCTTAAAGGGAAAGTAGGAACACAGGATGGACGTGTTTCAAATAATGTGTTACACTCATTATCAAGTAAGCACAGCTTATTGGGATGTTCAGGTTGAGATAGAGTATTAAAATATTGCAAAAGGGACAATTGCTCACGCCTCAGATAAAGTGATGGTTCGTTACAGTCAACATATAGGCTCTGCACAGGAGAAGTCCTGAAAGCTCCTGAACAAATCCGCAGACCTTGATGGTGAACAGGACCAGTTTTAACAAAACAGATGACCGAGCGGATCCATAAACAACTGAGCCATAGTCCAGTTTAGAGCGGATAAGCGCTCTGTAAATGCGAAGCATGGAGCAACGCTCTGCACCCCAGGAGGTGTTCGCCAACACTTTTAAAATATTTAGTGTTTTTAGACACTTCTTTCTCAGGTTTAAAACATGAGAAAGGAAAGTCAATTTTCGGTCGAACGTCACTCCTAAAAATTTTACTTCAGGCGCAACTGGAATAATTGTACCATTCAAGTATAACTCAGGTTCAGGATGGAGACCTCGCTTCCTACAAAAGTGCACGCAGACAGTTTTCTGTTTCGAAAATGTAAATCCCTGTTTGTCTGACCATTCTTGGATCTTAATCAGAGCCATCTGCAGTTGCCTCTCTACATATCTCATGTCTGCTCCTCGACAGCTAATCTGCAGATCATCGACATATAGAGATCCCAAGATGGTGGGAGGAAGTTCTTTTAGTACAGAATTTATTTTTAAACTAAACAGGGTTACACTGAGCACACAGCCTTGAGGATCACCCTCTTCCTGTTCAAAAACATCCGAAAAAACAGAGCCAATTCTTACTTGAAAAGTTCTAGTGTTCAAGAAATTTTGAATGAAAATTGGTAGGTTGCCGCGCAAGCCACTCTCGTGAAGATCCCGGAGTATACCGTATCTCCATGCCTTATCATAAGCTTTTTCAATGTCGAAGAATATCGAGACAAGGTGGCTTCTTCTTACAAATGCTTTTCGAATAGATGTCTCTAAGAGGAGCATGTTATCTACAGTTGTTCTTCCCTTTCGAAAACCACTCTGATAAGGCGATATAATATCATTTTTTTCCAAGAAGTAGACTAGGCGGCTGTTTACCATCTTTTCAAACAGTTTGCAGAGGCAACTCGTAAGGGCAATTGGCCGATAGTTGGAGGAATTCCTTGGATCTTTCCCTGGCTTAGGAATAGGAATGACAACAGCTCTCCTCCATGCACTGGGAAAGGCATGCTCCTTCCACACCCTATTGTAAAGAGTGAGAAGGGCATTCAGTGACTTACAGGACAGATGCTTTAGCATTTCATAATTCACTCCATCAAGACCCGGAGAAGACCTATGTGTCTGCAATAAAGCACTCCTTAATTCAAGCATAGTAAAGTCTCTATTGTAAGGCTCAGATTTGGAAGAGTTGAATGCGATGGGATTTATTTCAGAGTGCTGCTTCATAGAAAGAAATGCAGGTGTATAGTTTCTGCTGGAAGAAACGGAAGCAAATGTCTCACCAATAGTATTCGCAATTTCTTCTATGGAGCTAATCACTCGGCCATCTTTTTCCAAAAAGGAAAGTGCGTGGTCTTTATATATGCCGCATGCTTTTTGAACTCTTTCCCAAACCCGCTTGCTAGGCGTGGAGGATGTTATTGACGACACATATGAAATCCAGGAATCCCTCTGGCTCTGCCGTCTTACTTTTTGTGCATTTGCTTTGGCTCTTTTAAAGGCTATGAGGTTTCGCAGAGTAGGATATCTACGAAAAATACCCCATGCTTTTTTCTGTTTTTTCAGTGCTTCATGACAGTCGCGATTCCACCATGGTTTTGAATATTTTAGTAGTTTTCCTGATGTTCTAGGAATCGAAAGCATAGCTGCCTGAATAATAGTATTAGTAAGAGCTTCAACAGCGTCATCGATATGCGCATCTTCTACCATTTCATTTGTGAGCTCTGCAATGGAAGAGAAGAGTTCCCAGTCTGCCCTGTCCAGTATGAATCCAGGGGATCTCGACATGGGGTTTGCTCCTCTTCGTGCAAGAGACACAAGAATGGGATAATGATCACTGTTGTAAAGATCTTTACCCACATTAAAAGTGCAAAAAGGCAACAGAGATGGTGAACAGATGGCAAGGTCGAGAGCATGGAATGTTTTTGAAGGCTCATGGAAGTAAGTATCTTGCCCATTATTGAGGAGACAAAGGCTATGATCTTCGATCATCTGCTCAATTTGTCTTCCTCGGCAATTAGTATCCTTACTACCCCAGAGCGGACTATGGCCGTTAAAATCTCCTATTATGATGAAAGGCTCAGGCAGCTGCTCTAAAATACCATTTAAATCTTGCTGATCAATATGCTCATTTGGAGGCAAATACAGAGAAACGACTGTAACAACAAAATCAAAATTTGTTTGAGTAGCGACAACTTGGACGGATGTCGTCAAAGAAAGCACATTTGAGGGATAATCCAGTGAGGTGAGGAGACCTACACCTCCACTGGCACGCTCACCTGCAAGGTTATCTTTCCTGACGAAGGAAAACCTCCGAAGTTTTGCCTGTTGTTCTGGTTTTAGATTTGTTTCCTGTACTGCGAAGCATACAGGATGATAAGCATTAATTATGGCTTTGATGTCGAGCAAATTTCGGTGGAAACCGCGACAGTTCCATGAGACGAGGGTGGCCATTATGTCTGGTTTTTGTTCTTTCTGTGCTCTTGTTTGGTTTTTCGTGGAAGTAGATGCCTGGGAAATTCTAGACCCTCCTCTACTTCCATAGTGTCTGAATCCGCAGATTCAGAAATCATTTCGTCAAAAGAGCTATTGCTGGGACTTCTATTTTTATTAATTATTTTGTGACTTTCAATTTTAGGTTTACTTTGAATGACTGTTTCTTTTTTTTTGTATTAAATGAGTTGCATTTTCCGTTTTCTTGGTGGATGTGGTTGGTTGGGTTTTATTTGGTTTAGTCTGCGTGTCTATTGATGTTTGGGTGGCAATGCTACGTGTTGTTTTAACTGCACTGGCATAAGATTTGTTTGATTGGAGCTGTGTGCTTTGAACTAGTTTTCTGGCTTCAGCATACGAGATGTTCCTGGTAACTTTAAGAGTCTGTACTTCTTTTTCGGATTTCCATTTTGGGCAGAGGCGTGAAAATGCTGGGTGCTGACCCTTGCAATTTATACACGAAGGCGCAGCGGTACAATTTTCCGAATCGTGGCCAATCTGTGAGCATCGGGCGCATGTGAGGCTGCCACGACAAGACGTCTTAGAATGGCCGAAACGCTTGCATTGGAAGCATCGCATAGGGTTGGGAATATAAGGTCTTACAGGACAATTTAAATATCCGGCCTTAATATTCTTAGGCAGATCAGGCGTGTTGAAGGTAAGGATCACGTGTTTCGTATCGATCAACTTACCTTCCTTACGCATCTTGATCCGCCTAGCACCGCAGACATTTTGGTCGGATAGCTCGGAAGCGATCTCTTCTTCAGGAACGTACAGAAGGTCGAATTCCGATATTACGCCACGACAATAATTCAGTGTCTTATGTGCTGTTACAGTGACATTCGCTTGCCCAAGTTTAGTAATCTGAAGTAAAGAAGCAGACTGGGTGGCTGAGTTTGTATCAATAAGCAAGTCTCCGGAGCGGAGACGCTTTATGTTTCTCGGCTCACCAATACAAGACTGGATGTATTTATTTATTACGAAAGGAGACATCTTATTCATTTCGCCAGAAGGACTAGAGATGACTAGGAAACGGGGACTATTGTGATGATTTTTTTTATTTGCATCTGTCCGTAAATTTTTTTGCAGAATTTTCAGAACTAGGTTGAGTGACTGGTTTAGTAGGAGACGTTTCAGAGCTAGGTTGAATGATTGGTTTATTAGTAGATGGTTCAGAGCTAGGTTGAGTGACTGGTTTAGCAGTATACGTTTCAGAACTAGGTTGAGTGACTGGTTTAGCTGTAGACGTTTCAGAACTAGTTTGAATGACTGGAGTTACCTCGAAATCTTTAATTAAGTAGATATGAGAAGAAGCCATAGTGAAAGAATAAAGATTCGGGTCCGACGGCCCCGCCCACCACGGAGCCCAACAATGGAACACAGATTCCTGTGTTAGGGCTAGCCGGACCTATACGCAAACTGAAGCCCCACAGTCGGCTTTCCCGAAAGCAGGTACTCCCGAGAGCTTGACCCCAAGCCACTGACACAAGGACTAGTGACCAGCCGATTGACACCCGTGAGGACGACTAAGGTGCCTCCCGTTTAGCTGAAGCAGAGGCCAAAGCAGTGTGTTGGGGACAGTACCTCGCCCCTCAACTACCAGGACCGTCCTTTCCAGCGACACGGGTCTCCACGCACGGCAAACACGTGGGCAGTTTTCTCGCCACTCGAAAAGTAGAAACAAGGTCTGTTCCAGCCTCTCGTGACGAGCCCCAAACTCCGTAGAGAGAAACCACAAGGGAGAAGGGAAGGGAAAAAGTTCCAGCCGAGAGGAGAGGAGACGGAAAAGAGGATAGATCACTGGGGCTCCAGGATCATGACACCCGTCTCACCAAGAAGATGATCCCCTGAAGGGCTAGGGTACCTCGGGATTGCCACACCCGTACTCACAAAAGTGAGCCCCCTGAGGGGTAAAAATTTTCAGAAAATTCAATCATTTCTTATGTTATAATGAAAGGGATAACCTTTCTTATATGAGAACTGGTGTGAGATATGTAAGCAAAGTCCTCTGTATTTCATTTGCGACGAGAATTCATGTTGCATTTCTTTTGGAAACTTGATACACGAATGTCCCAGAATTAACCATGATGACTGTTATAATAATTGCTATGGAGGTTATGTAGAAAACTTTTCTTTTAACTGTTGAATATGAACAAATACTGATACATTATGGCAATATTCTGATTAATCATTTTTATTTTATAAACACCCCCTCCATGCATGTTTCGCTGAAAAAGAAGGGGGGAGGGAAGGAAATTTTTGTTGATATTTAATGATTCCATTTATGTTTGTAACAATGTGAAATGTACTTTTTGTTTCATTTTATTACTTATTGTATTATCAATATAACATCTCACATGGTGTAATGAAAATAATGGGTTAGTTCCTATATAGATTTACAATGAAAAATAGTTTTGATTTCTTTAAATGTTCATTTTAATTTTTGATACTTATATGCGAAATGAAGATAATTGGTGTGAGATATGTAAGCAAAGTCCTCTGTATTTCATTTGCGACAGGAGTTTATGTTGCATTTCTTTTGTAAAATTGATACACGAATGTCTCTCGAATTAACCATGACTGTTATAATAATTGTTATGGAGGTTATGTAGAAAACTTTTCTTTTAACTGTCGAATATGAATAAAAATACTGACACATTAAGGAAATATTCTGATTAATCATTTTTATTTTATAAACACCCTCTCCATGCATGTTTCGCTGAAAAAGAAGGGGGGGAGGGAAGGAAATTTTTGTTGATATTTAATGATTCCATTTATGTTTGTAACAATGTGAAATGTACTTTTTGTTTCATTTTATTACTTATTGTATTATCAATATAACATCTCACATGGTGTAATGAAAATAATGGGTTAGTTCCTATATATTGGATTTACATCGAAAAATCGTTTTGATTTTTTTTTTAAATGTTCATTTTAATTTTTGATACCTTTATATATTTTGTATCATGCATACAAGAATGATTATTTTGTATTAAGCTTCTGTAATCCTTTGGGAAAAAAAATTTAAGAAAAAAAAAAAATGGACCTTATGCAACAGGTTGGAGGAATTTACATTTTATTAATTTCTTCAAGGCAGATGATTTTACCAGAAAAAAAACAGTGGAATAGAAAAATGCAGCATTTATCTAAATATGATATTTTTTTTTCAGAGATAAAAAAATTGCATTTGAAAGAAAAAAAATCCTTTTTGTTGATTAAATTGTTTGTGTTACACACAAGTGCAATGTAATTCTCGCACAATAGCATCATCATTCAGAATAACAAAGTAAGCAATTTTAATTACATAGCTTTCAACTCTTATACATTCACTTTCATATTCAGTTTTTTTCGAAGAAACACAATCCAACATGCTATTATATAATTTACTGCATGCCGAAAAAAGAGCTATTTGTTCATTTTGAATGTATAAGTAGCAATATCCATATTGTTGTTGTGGTTGATGGTCAGCTTTATGAATATGCTTGACCACGTCGGCAAAATTTTCAGGTAATGACGATTTCCTTTCTGCTAGTGTTTTCATCGTAAAGAGCATTACGAATGCAGGGCTTAGGTTTTTAAAGAAGAAATGATTAATTTTTTTCAACGTGTACTTCTTCAACAGGACTGTTTTCAGAGTTTCCGGTGTGCAAATAGCCGTAACGTTCCATCATCGACTTCTGAAGCGTTAGTGACGTTTTACAAGAATAACACGCATATTTATCAAAGACACACAATTTTGTTTCTTGGCATGAAAAGCATGACAACAGCGGCGACGTTTGAATTTTTTTTTTAAATTCCCTAATAAAAATTTCATTTTTTTTTTCTTATCTTTCATGCTGAGATCCTTCAAAGAGTACCCTCTTACAATACAAAATAAAAAATAAAGAGCAAATTTTCCGCAGGATGTACTGGTATCATCTTGACAGCATACTTTATTATAAAATGTTTTGTTAGCGTTGGTCATTAAAAAGTTTAAAATATTTTTGTTAAATGGAGCAAGACCATAACTTTCGAAGTAATATACCGTGCTGTTTTTCTATATCGAAATCCAGTGGCTCCCAGGTAAAGTATGCGGATCCGAAATCACTATAAATGAGGAGTAATGTCTCTTTCGTAAGGGTATAAAATCGGAAGGATATACACCTCCAAATGTTTTTTTGATTCGACTGTCACTACAGGCATATTGACATAGAGTTAAAGTATCCATTACCGCCTTTGTTCGAAATGAATATTTCTGTATATGCTTTTAAACACTTCTTCGTACACTTGATGTTTCTTTGATGGGAAAATTTCAATAATTTTTTCGGCAAAAGCGAGAAAGAATGCATTGCGCAGGTTTACTATTTTATTGGAAAACATCATATCGCCTATACATCGAATTACCTCCTCACCTGCGACCGCCTCCTTAGCTAGTTCGCTAATTTCATTTCCGTATATTTGCAAAACTTCGTCCATGATTTTGAATAATCTGTCGTGACTCCGCGTGACTTGTCTATTTCAATTATGTTCCTGTATTCAGCATAGACTATCAGGGTAACTGTTTCTGGCAAGGCCGCTGCAAATTTGATATCAATGGCTATGTTTCCGCTCTTATTTATGCTTACGTGGCTTTCATTAGATGCCATATCTGGAGTCAAATCAACGGCATATAATGTATACCCATCTTTGTATTCATCAAAGGAGATATTAATGTTGGGGCTTGAATGATATCGATTTAAATCTGTAAAGATGCTTAAATAACTTCGCCCCTAAAATGTTTTTTCGAAATTGGGCTGATAGGGTTTAGAAGGTATCATCTGTCCCCCATTTAATATGCATAGGTGGTTTAGGTTATAGTGATGAAATTTAAAAGGATTTCTGTTGATGCTTCCGATATAGGCGGCATTAGATACAAAACCTAGAATGAGACGTGTGGGTAGCTGACCAATAAAAGCGTTTGCCTACTATAGCAAACGCTTTTATTGCGTCGATTGCAAACCGCTCGCTTAAACGCCGATTGCAAACCGCTCGATATATCAAAACTTTTTATGTCAATCCTACGAATGGGCATCTTAATAACTCCTTTTTCTAAAGCTTTTTCGTGTGCTATTAGGATGGAGGGAGCCACGCTGACTTTTCTCACGTATAGTTTTCCTAGCTGAATTCTAATTTTATAATTGTCGTTTGCCGACATCAAAGTGGAAACATCTTTATACCTTTCCAGTTTAATGCGTACATTAACCCCGTTGACTAACAATTTCGGTTGAGTGGCCAAATCGAAGTGCAAAGGTCCCACGAGGTCGAGGCTTCGGCTAAGCTTGCAACGATTTGCACGCGTTGTATAACCTTCGTTTTCGTCTCCCACAACATCATGCTTAGATGCAGTATCTTTTGCAAATAATCCAGCACTCAGTAGATTATCTTGACCTGATTTGGAATAGAACAACAAACTTTCCAAAAGGGCTCTATAAGAATAATTCACTTGTGACGAAAACTGTTTATCCTTTAAAAATATTGAACACTCGGGAAAACAATGTGTTTAAAATATAATTAACAGGTGCCACCCCATCGGCGTCGGTGAGATTGGTATCATTTTTTTTTCATTATTTTAAGTCATGTGTGTAGTATCGTATGCGCCAAATCCAAATAGTGTTCACCATTACCGCTAATGTAAAATTCTATGGGCGTCTTATCAGACAATGAAGATACGGGGTGGATTTCCACGAAGGAAGAGGAATCGATGCCCAGTTGTACAACGATAACATTAACAACAACGATAACAAAGAGGAGAGGAGACGGAAAAGAGGATAGATCACTGGGGCTCCAGGATCGTGACACCCGTCTCACCAAGAAGATGATCCCCTGAAGAGCTAGGGTACCTCGGGAGTGCCCCACCCGTACTCACAAAAGTGAAACTCTGAGGGCGAATTTTGCTATGTATAAAACATAAAATTTATGTGTGCATTTTTTATAAGGGACCATATTTCTGACTTGAATGAGTTGTCATCAACTGATGTAAAGTGCCAGTGGAAAAATAGAAGTATGTCACAGCTGGAATATCAAGCGGTACCTCTGGAAGATTTTTGTCACGTAGAAGTTATTGAAGTCACGGATGTTCCGGATACAAAAATTAAACTGTACCGGGAAGGACTCCTTGCGACCTGTCCAGAAGCAGCTTTTAATTATCATGTACTCCGATATAATAAGCAGAAAACAAATGATACTGTTATGTCTACGACCTACATTTAAAATTAATAGACTTATTTTTTTCAGCGAGAACAAAATAGACGAACTAAGGAAACCTGTTGTATGGAGGAAAGTAATATTCAAGGACCTGAAAGACAGTCTAGAGACCGTCTAGACCATAGAGATAGTCTAGGAAATTCCGCTGTTGTAAGTTCAATTAAATTACTTGCATAATGCAAAAGCAACTTTTTTTAGATTCTTTGCTAAACACAAAATTGTAAATTTTTTACTAAATATAAAATTGGAAGCTTCTTGCTAAATTAAACAAATATTGTCCTCTTCCCGAGGGAAAACTGAAATAAGTCTTTTTAACCAACTTCGTACTAGATTTTGAAATAAATTTAAATAGACTTTAATTTTGACTTTAGTTTGGCGTACTCTGTCAATCTCTTTTCCTCATGCTAATCAGTGTTTTTTAATCTATGTTCTTAGCGACGTTACAAAACCAATAATAATTTTTCAGCAATATTAACTATCCAAAAAAAACTAACTCAGTTTGACTTAAGATTTCATCCTGAACATTACGTACTTCCTTTCCACGCTTTGGTCTAGCTGCACTGCTGTCTGTCTGCTGCTGCTCTCTTGCTGCAAAGTTATCAAAAATGTAATCCTTTTGGAACAGTCACGTTTAATATGCCGAATTTTTTCTCCTCAACGTTTCTTAGTGCATTTAAAAATCTATATTCATCAGCAAGCATAATGTTAGCATAAAAGTTTGCCATACTCTTCTTATTCAATTACTAATATAAAAAAGTTTAAACATAACTGAAACTAATATAAAAAAGTTAATAACTGAAGCTGTCATGTATTGATAAACATGCAGTGATGGAAGCAAAATATAATAAATAATGACTCGCCAGGTCGGTGTAAGGTATATTAAATATGTGAATTTTTCTGTTTGAGACGTCTGCCAAGTAGATACTCAATTATGGAGTCAAATTATTAATTTCACAAATTTATGGTTACAAAATTGTTTTTCCATAACGAGGTATTTTATTTAGTGCCTAAGTGAAATTAAGAATTTTTTAATTTTTTAAATAAATTTTTTAAGTGAAAATCTCCACACGTTTTATTATAGAAGGAAAAATCAAATGTGCATACGTAAAGCATAAATAATAATAATAATAATAAATGTTTGTAGCTTTGAGGTCCGGATTTTAGATCATTCCGGGTAATGGATGTCCGGATTTCGGACTTTGTAATTTATTTGTAAAGTTTACGCAAATTAAAAACAACTGTGTACTCAAAAACTGCAAATATTTTTTATTTTTTAATATATATTACTTTAGTAAGTAATTGACTCATTTTCTTCTTAAATTACCTTATGGTATTTCTAAATGAAATAAATATTGCTAAAACTTTCTTGAACAGACTAAAAGTCTGAAAAATACCTAAATAATGTATTGAAAGTGAAATTTGAATTAGCTATGCATGTTTTACTTCACAGTCTTGTAAATCAATATAAATGTGTGCATAATTTGCTGCATACCTTTTAATATGTATACTTTTAATATGTATACAATCTTCCTTTATCCCCACCAGGCCACCAAAGAAGACTCTTAAAAGTTTTGTAGCTTTGGATGATTTGCTAGAGTTGCTTTGCTGAAAACAATGTTTCAAGTACTGTGTAATTGCTTATCACCGGACCTTGAAGATGATTTGGCAGCTTATTACATAGCTGAAATTAAAGCTGAATTAGATAAATCTATATTACTGGCCCAAGAAACACTTAGTCAGAACAGCAATATATGGAAGAGAGAACGGAGGAAATGCTTCACAGGAAGTATCTGTTATGAGTTGTTCACGTACTCAAAGAACAAATCACCCTCCTGGGGAAAAAAGTTAAATAGTATCTATAACAGCACATTTCATGGGAATAAAGCAACTGGGCATGGTGGAAATGCAGAAGGGCTCGCTAGAAATGTCTATCATGCTAAGACAGGGCATTTTCTTTTACAATCAGGGTTGACAGTTAATCCAGCAACTCCTTGGTTTGGATTCAGCCCCGATGGGAGTATTATGATAAATGGCAAACCCCGGATTTTAAAAATAAAGTGCCCTGTATATGGACAGATTGCACCGGCAAGAGACATTGTTAAAAATTTCAATTTTATATATGTTGATGAAAATGGTGATTACAAGCTGCGGCCAAAACATACATTTTTTGGACAAGTACAGTTAGGCATGTCTGTGCTTGGGGGCTACTGACTGTGAACTAATTTTATTTGCCACATTTGATAAATCACATATGACTCTTTTGATCCCATTTGACTTGAATTTTGTGACTGATATATCTAAAAGACTGACAGATATTTATTTTACTCACATGCTTCCCATTTTGTTTAAAGCAAAAGAATAATTATATACGGTCACGTGCAAAGGATTGAATTCAATTATTTAATTACGGCAGAGCACATGAGGGCTATCTGCCTTAAGGGAGGGATGCCTTTGTGGAGGACTTTCTGATGTACATACTAAATACATTTTGTAATTATTTTAATATTATTGGTTGAGTACCTTGGCAAAATGACATTTGTTTATTACATTAATTGTTACTTTAAAATTGTATATTTTTTTACCTCGGATTCTTGTAATGATCGATTACATATATTTTTGTAAATACTTTTACATCGTACATTCAGTGATATGTCATTATTTCTGATTTTATTATTGTAAACAATACATATATTTGTTTAATAACTTTTATGTACACAATATAGTGTAATTTACTGATATATATATATTTTGTGATTAGTGAAAAATATTTATTTTATCCCTGAAATGTTATATATTTCTTAAAGGCTACTTGCTCAGTTTTTCTTTAAATTCTCAAGTAAATTGCAAATGGTAAGGATGTGTGTAACACACAAACACTGGTGTGCAAAAATTAAGGTCGAAGTCGAAAAATTAGCATATCAGCTGAACGAAGAGGCAGAGCGGACAGAAAGACCAATCAGGAGATTAAGTAAGGTGATGTACGGTAGCACGTGCGCAGATATGCAGGTAGACGTAATGGGGAAGTGTCTGAGTAGTATAAAGCATGTTGTCGGTGTAAGATCAGCATTTCTGTCAAAGAGATTGCACGCCGTATAGCAGTTAAAATCACACCGAGTTGCTGCCTCAGCGAGAAATGGCGAATGATCAATCTGTTAGACGACATCTGGATGCTTTTACCCGAGGTTGAATCGTTGGGAAGTTGGAGGAAGGCCGCAGTGTGACAAGTGTGGCTGCAGAGTTCGGAATTGCTCACAGTATCGTTTCACGACTTTGGAGACAATTTCAAACTACAGGAACAGCTATCCGGGGGTTTATTAGTGGTCGTCCACGACGAACCACACCCGCAGATGACCGGTATATTGCCTTACAGGCCAGAAGAAACAGGCGGCAGACAGCGGGAGAAATCGCTAGACACACGACACAGGCGACTGGACGACCGATATTGCGTTTTACCGTGGCCAGAAGACTGCACGGTGGTGGTCTGTTTGCACGACGCCCTGTACGGTGTGTACCTCTAACGCCTGCTCATCGGAGAAAGCGTTCTCTGTGGCACCGGGAACACCAGAATTGGAAACACAATGAATGGGGAAGAGTACTCTTTACAGATGAGAGCAGATTCAGTCTGAGTAGCGATTCTCATCGCATACTCATCTGGAGAGAGCGGGGAAGCCCCAATCATCCCTCAAACATCATTAAAAGTGACAGGTATGGAGGTGGCGGTGTTCTTGTTTGGGGAGGCATCATGCTTGGTAGTCGTACAGACCTTCACATCTTCGACACAGGTTCAGTCAATGGGACCCCGTTATTGTAACGAGATTCTTCTTCCATATGTGCGTCTTTTTAGAGGCGCTATGTAGTAGTAGTAGTTTTATGGCGCAGAGCTCAATAGGCCATATGCGCCAAACACAGGATTCTTTTTTTTAACATACAAACTAAAGGAACAAAAAATATAAAGACAACAGCACACTTTTAAAATCGAGGCAAGTAAAAAGATATTTAAATGATGGGATGAAAATGCTGATTATAACTTCGATAATGAGAGATGCAGTATAGATATAAAATCCTAAAACATCTGATTAATCAAAATTCCAACATAAAATCTCAGGACAAAAATCAAATTAAATAATAGAAACCTGTTTCCTTGAGGTAGTGAAACAAATTATTATTGACCTCTCTTCCGATTAAACGGTCGAGAGGCAGGTCGCAGCTATTAAAATACTTCTCACGAAGATTATTAAAATATGAACATTCAATTAAAATGTGATAAACTGAAAGACAAACATTACAAGTTGCACAAATAGGCTCGTTCTCAGCTTTCAGAAGGTAGTTATGTGTCACTCTACTGTGACCAATTCTAAGGCGAGTCAAAAGAACTTCCTCCCTGCGATTGCTAGTAGTATCCCAATGCTCTATTTTAGGCTTCACCCTTCTCAACTTGTTATGAAGTTGAAGGTCCCAAAGTTGCTGCCATTTCTTTCGGATCTTCTCTTTTATGACACAACGGATATCTTTAAAAGGGATGAGGCGGCCGGACATTTCAACAGCAGATTTCGCTGCGATATCCGCCAGCTCATTGCCCTTTATTCCTGTATGTCCGGGGACCCAGCAGTACAGAAGTTCAAATCCACGACATTTCAATTTAATATTCAACTTGAGAACATCCACTATCACAGGATTCTCAGTGCTAGAAAAGGATTCTAAAGCTTTCAATGCACTGTAGGAGTCCGTATATACAATGAATTTTCGATGGTGCAGCGTTGAGATGTACAAAAGCGCATAATATATGGCAGTCAGTTCGGAGGTTAAGACAGAGGAAGCGTCGTGTAAACGTCTGCCTTCCATGTGGTCACCAATTATACATGACATGCCAACATGGCAAGCTGACTTAGAGCCATCCGTATATATGGGAACATAACTCCTGTAACTCTGCCTGTGATCAGCAAAAATTTGTCTGTAGATGCTCTCATCAGTAGTTGTTTTTCCGTAATTGTGGAAAATGTCAAGAAGGTGGATTAGTGCATTTTCCCAAGGTGCAATTTCAAAATGCTGTACTGCCTGTGGGGAAATATCAAACAGGGAGAATTCTTCAATGAGGGGACGAACTCTAACAGGAAAAGAAGGCACACAGGATGGACGTGCCTCAAATAAAAGGTCACAGCTATTTTCACATATACACAAGTTATAAGGATGGTCAGGTTGAGATAAAATATTAAAATAGCGTAAAAGAGACAACTCCTCACGCCTCAAACGGAGTGATGGCTCGTGACAGTCAACATAAAGGCTCTGCACAGGAGATGTCCTGAAGGCTCCAGAACAAATCCGCAGAGCCTGATGATGAACAGGATCTAGTTTTAACAACACTGAAGACCGGGCAGATCCGTAAACAACTGAGCCGTAGTCCAGTTTAGAGCGAATTAGAGCTCTGTAAATGCGAAGCATGGAGCAACGCTCTGCACCCCAGGAGGTGTTCGCCAGGACTTTTAAGATATTTAGAACTTTGGTACACTTTTTTCTCAAGTTTAAGACATGAGGAAGGAAAGTCAATTTTCGGTCGAACATCACCCCTAAAAATTTTACTTCAGGTGCAACTGGAATTACAGACCCATTGAGGTATAATTCTGGCTCAGGATGGAGACCTCGCTTTTTACAAAAATGCACGCACACAGTCTTCTGTTTCGAAAACGTAAATCCTTGTCTTTTTGCCCATTCCTGGATCCTGTTCAAAGCGATCTGGAGCTGTCTCTCTACATGTCTCATATCCACACCTCTACAGCTAATTTGTAGATCATCAACATATAAAGAACCTGAAATGGTGGGAGGAAGTTGTTTTAATACAGAATTTATTTTTAGGCTGAAAAGAGTTACACTGAGCACACAGCCTTGAGGCACACCCTCTTCTTGTTCAAAAACATCAGACAAAACAGAGCCTATCCTTACTTGAAAAGTTCTAGCGTTCAGGAAATTCTGAATGAAATTTGGTAGGTTGCCGCGCAAGCCACTCTCGTGAAGATCGCGAATTATACCGTATCTCCATGCCTTATCATAGGCTTTCTCTATATCGAAGAAAATTGAGACAAGGTGATTTCTTCTTACAAAAGCTTTCCGAATGGATGTCTCTAAGAGGAGCATATTATCTACGGTTGTTCTCCCCTTTCGAACACCACTTTGATAAGGCGATATAATATTATTCTTATCCAAGAAGTAGACTAGGCGGCTGTTTACCATCTTTTCAAACAGTTTGCAAACACAGCTGGTAAGGGCAATTGGCCGATAGTTCGAGGGATTCCTCGGGTCTTTCCCTGGCTTCGCAATAGGAATGACAATAGCTCTCCTCCATGCACTGGGAAATCTACGCTCCTTCCACACTCTATTGTAAAGTGTGATTAGAGGCGCTATGGGTCCGCAGTTCCTTTTCATGGACGACAATGCACCATGTCATTGCACAGTAGCTGCCGAACAGCTCTTAGAGTGAGGATATTGAACGTATGGATTGGCCGGCACGATCTCCAGATCTCAATCCCATCAAGCATGTATGGGATTTTTAGGCAGACGCTTGCCAGCTCGTACCTTACCACCAGTAACGATTCCAGAGCTTCGATTGGCGCTGCAAGACAAATGGGCAGCAAAGTCTCAACAACACATTGACACCCTCATTCTCAGCATGGGCAGACGCTGTGAAACCTGCCTAGCAGTCAGGGACGATCATATCCCCTATTAAAGACTGGATGTTTCGGCCTTCAGTCGCATTGCGCTCCATGCTACTTTTTCAATAAAGCTCCTTTTTTATCCCTCTGATTTCTCTTTTAGTAAGTGTTGCTTACATTACTCATGTCCTTACGTATTGGGGATCTTACGGTATTAAATGTGTTGATTTGGAAATCTTTTGTACAAAGTTATATTGAAAAAAACGTCTCGTCCTTAATTTTTGCACACCAGTGTATATATACATCTAACGAGTAATATATTTACATACACATAGAGGGAAAAATATGTGATGTTTTAGAAGTTGTTGATGTACGTTTATTGTAATAAATATAATATTTAATATAAATGTAATGAATAAGATTTTTGTTAATGTATATATAAATGTTTTGCATCATTCATAATAATAAGTTTCTAGTGTTTCAGTATGTAGCATTTATAATAAATGAGTGAGTGAGAGATTATGGCGCAAAACCAAAGATGATTATGACGCGCCAAACAAATGATGAGATGATTACAATTAATAACTTAAAATTCAATAAATAAAAACAAGTAGACAAATGTATCAAATCCAGAGGATGAAGTCATATAAACACAAGTTAAAACCACACATTTAAAATTCAAGATACAATCTTTAAAACAAATTACATTAGGTGATAAAAGCCAGTTTCTTTCAAATAATAAAATAAATTACAATTGACCTCTCTTCCGATTAAACGGTCGAGAGGTAAGTCACAGCTATTAAAATATTTCTGGAGAAGACTATTAAAACATGGACACTCAATTAAAATATGACAAACAGATAAACAAACTTTACAATTAAAACAAACAGGCTCATTTTCAGCTTTGAGAAGATAGTTATGTGTCACTCTAGTGTGACCAATTCTGAGGCGAGTCAAAAGAACTTCCTCCTTACGATTTTTGGTTGATTCCCAATGCTCACAATTCTAGGTTTTACATGTCTTAACTTGTTTTGAAGCTGAACATCCCAAATTTGCTGCCATTTTTCCCGGACTTTTCCCTTGATGACACAGCAGATATCTCTAAAAGGGATAAGGCGACTAGTCAGTTCATCAGCAGATTTGGCTGCAATATCTGCAAGCTCATTTCCCTTTATTCCAGCATGTCCAGGAACACAGCAGTACAGGACTTCATATGTGCGAATCGTTAAATTTATATGAATTTTCAGGACATCCACTACCACAGGATTCTGAGTGTTGGGTGAGTGAGTGATTATGGCGCAAAACCAGAGATGATTATGACGCGCCAAACAAATGATGAGATGATTACAATTAATAACTTAAAATTCAATAAATAAAAACAGGTAGATTAATGTACCAAATCCAGAGGATAAAGTCATATAAACACAAGTTAAAAGCACACATTAAAATTCAAGACACAGTCTTCAAAACAAATTACATTTGGTAATAAAAGCCAATCTCTTTTAAATAATAAAATAAATTAATATTGACCTCTCTTCCGATTAAACGGTCGAGAGGTAAGTCACAGCTATTAAAATATTTCTGGCGAAGACTATTAAAACATGGACACTCAATTAAAATATGACGAACAGATAAACAAACATTACAGTTAAAACAAACAGGCTCATTTTCAGCTTTTAAAATGTAGCTATGTGTCACTCTAGTGTGACCAATTCTGAGCCGAGTCAAAAGAACGTCCTCCTCACGATTTCCAACAAAATCCCAATGCTCAATTCTAGGCTTGACATTTATCAACTTGTTGTGATGCTGAACATCCCAAAATTGCTGCCATTTTTTTCGGACCTTTCCCTTGATGATACTGCAGATATCTCTAAAAGGGATAAGGCAACTGGACAGTTCAACAGCAGATTTGGCTGCGATATCTGCAAGCTCATTTCCCTTTATTCCAGCATGTCCAGGAACCCAGCAGTACAGGACTTCATAACCTCGAATCGTTAAATTTATATGAATTTTGAGAACATCCACTACCACAGGATTTTGAGTGTTGGGAAAAGCTTCCAAGGATTTAAGAGCACTATACGAGTCTGTGTAAACTATGAACTTTTTGTGGCAGAGCTTTGAGATGTACAAAAGACCATAATATATTGCAGTTAGTTCAGATGTTAGGACTGAGAAAGCAAGGTGCAGGCATTTATTTGCCCTCTATGTAATTTTCAAATACAAAAGCCATCCCGACATGATCATTTGACTTTGATCCATCTGTGTATATCGGATAATAACTGCTATATTTGTGCCTGTGCTCAGCAAAGAGTTGTCTCTAAACGATCTCATTAGTGCTTGCCTTCACGTGATGTTTGAAAACATCAAGAAGCTGAATCCGTAAATTTTCTCAAGGTGGGATTTCAAAGTTCTGTACTGCTTGGGGGCGCATATCAGAGAGGGTTTGTTCCTCAATGATAGGGAGAAGTCTTAAAGGAAAGGTAGGAACACAAGATGGACGTGTTTCAAATAAAGTGTTACACTCATTATCAAGTAAGCACAGCTTATTGGGATGTTCAGGTTGGGATAAGATATTAAAATATTGTAAAAGAGACAATTGCTCATGCCTCAGATAAAGTGATGGTTCGTTAGAGTCAACGTATAGGCTCTGCGCAGGAGAAGTCCTGAAAGCTCCTGAACAAATCCGCAAACCTTGATGGTGAACAGGATCCAGTTTTAACAAAACAGATGAGCGAGCGGATCCATAAACCACTGAGCCATAGTCCAGTCTAGAGCGGATAAGCGCTCTGTAAATGCGAAGCATGGAGCAACGCACTGCACCCCAGGAGGTATTCGCCAACACTTTTAAAATATTTAGTGATTTTAGACACTTCTTTCTCAGGTTTAAAACATGAGAAAGGAAAGTCAATTTCTGGTCGAACGTCACTCCTAAAAATTTCACTTCAGACGCAACTGGAATAATTGTACCTTTTAGATATAACTCAGGTTCAGGATGGAGACCTCGCTTCCTACAAAAGTGCACGCACACAGTTATCTGTTTCGAAAAGGTAAATCCCTGTTTGTCTGACCATTCTTGGATCTTTCGGATTTTTTCAGTGTTTCATGACAGTCGCGATTCCACCACGGTTTCGAATATTTTAGTATTTTTCCTGATGTTCTAGGAATCGAAAGCATAGCTGCCTGAATAATAGTATTAGTAAAAGCTTCCACAGCGTCATCGATATGCACATTTTCTACCATTTCCTCTGTCAGCTCTGCGGAGGAAGAGAAGAGTTCCCAGTCTGCCCTATCGAGTATGAATTCAGGCTCAGGATGAAGACCTGCAGCTTTCAATTAGAGAATTTTTTGAAACTTTTTTTTATCCATCCCACAACACAACAAATCACATATTTCTGCCTGGATCCCTGCTATGCTTTGAAATTGGTAAGAAATACTTTTGGTGACAAAGGTGTTCTAATTGAACATGAACATGAAATAATTCTGTGGGAATACATAGTTAATTTAAATAAACTTCAAGAAGAAGAGGGCCTCCGTTTGGCAAATAAATTGAAACGGCACCATGTACTTTGGAAAAAATAACAGATGAAAGTAAATTTAGGTGCACAACTTTTCAGTGATTCAGTAGGTGATGCTCAGCAGTTTTCTTTAGAAAAAGAAATTCATGGTTTTCAAGATGCATCAGTCACAATACGATTCATCATTTTAATAAGCTATTCAATATTTTAAACTCCAGAAGTATTCACCAGGTTTCATATAAAAAAGCAGTGTGCACTGAAAATTATTCCACAATTTTAGAAGTTTTCAATGAAGCAAAATTTTACATTGAAAGCCTTGCTAGAAAAAACACCTCTAGCACTTAGCAACAGAAAAACCGGTTTTTAGGAATTTTAATCTGTGTTGAAAATAGCAAGGGAATGTTCGAGACAACATAGAGCTTCTGTTTGAGTATACGAGATCAAAATTTGGCTGTAATTAATAATCCAACTTGCAGGCAGAGTTCACTTCTGCTTTAAAGAAAACAATTCTTGTCCATCAAGAACTAGAACTTAATAAGAATGGAAATTGGTCGCCAGTAGAAAATTATAAAATCCTTGCAAGTTCTTCACACAAAAATTCAACAGAAGTAGCCAAAGTGAGTGAGTGAGTGAGTGGGGTTTTTGGTGCAAAACCAAAGATGATCATGACGTGCCTAACACATGGTGAGATGATCAAAATTTATGAAATTAAAAAACAATAAATAAAAACATGGCGACAAATGTACCAAATCCAGAGGATGCAGTCATATAAAAACAAGGTAAAAGCAGACATTAAAATTCAAGACACAACCGTCAAAACAAATTACATTACGTAATAAATGCCACTCTCTTTTAAATAATAAAATAAATTACAATTGACCTCTCTTCCGATTAAACGGTCGAGAGGCAAGTCACAGCTATTAAAATGTTTCTGACGAAGACTATTAAAATATGGACACTGAATTAAAATATCACGGACAGATAGACAAACATTACAATTAGAACAGACAGGCTCATTTTCAGCCTTGAGGAGATAGTTATGTGTTACTCTAGTATGACCAATTCTGAGGCGAATCAAAAGAACTTCCTCTTTACGATTTCCAGCAAAATGTTTCTGACGAAGACTATTAAAATATGGACACTGAATTAAAATATTACAGACAGATAAACATTACAATTTAAACAAACAGTCTCATTCTCAGCTTTGAGGTGATAATTCTGTGTCACTCTAGTATGACCAATTCTGAGGCGAGTCAAAAGAACTTCCTCCTTACGATTTCCAGCAAAATTCCCAATGCTTGATTCTGGGCTTTACATTTCTCAACTTGTTGTTAAGCTGAACGTCCCAAATTTGCTGCCCTTTTTGGGGGGGGATCTTCCCCTTCACAGCAGATGTCTCTAAAAGGGATAAGCGACTGGACAACAGCAGATTTTGCTAGCAGATTTCAACAGCAGATTTTGCTGCCATGTCTGCAAGCTTGTTTCCCTTTATTCCCGTAGAAGTAGCCAAAGAAATTTATTATTAGAAAACGAAGAAAAAACTCAAAATGGTAATATACTGGCTGAACATTATTACTGCCTTCCTTCTAATTTCCAGCAAGGCGAATATTTAGAAGAAGCTATTACACATATTCTGGGCATTATTGTTCGGGAAACAGAACAAACAATTTTCTGCTCTGAATGCATTGAAGCACTTGACTCATCAGAAAAAAAAAACTGGAAATTGATAGATATAAAATCTAGCACATGAACATGAATCTGAACATGAACATGAAATAATTCTGTGGGAATACATAGTTAATTTAAATAAACTTCAAGAAGAAGAGGGCCTCCGTTTGGCAAATAAATTGAAACGGCACCATGTACTTTGGAAAAAATAACAGATGAAAGTAAATTTAGGTGCACAACTTTTCAGTGATTCAGTAGGTGATGCTCAGTAGTACATGGCACCATGTACTTTGGAAAAAATAACAGATGAAAGTAAATTTAGGTGCACAACTTTTCAGTGATTCAGTAGGTGATGCTCAGCAGTTTTCTTTAGAAAAAGAAATTCATGGTTTTCAAGATGCATCAGTCACAATACGATTCATCATTTTAATAAGCTATTCAATATTTTAAACTCCAGAAGTATTCACCAGGTTTCATATAAAAAAGCAGTGTGCACTGAAAATTATTCCACAATTTTAGAAGTTTTCAATGAAGCAAAATTTTACATTGAAAGCCTTGCTAGAAAAAACACCTCTAGCACTTAGCAACAGAAAAACCGGTTTTTAGGAATTTTAATCTGTGTTGAAAATAGCAAGGGAATGTTCGAGACAACATAGAGCTTCTGTTTGAGTATACGAGATCAAAATTTGGCTGTAATTAATAATCCAACTTGCAGGCAGAGTTCACTTCTGCTTTAAAGAAAACAATTCTTGTCCATCAAGAACTAGAACTTAATAAGAATGGAAATTGGTATTCAGTAGGTGATGCTCAGTCATTTCGGAGGTTAAGACAGAGGAAGCGTCCTGTAAACGTCTACCTTCCATGTGGTCACCAATTATAAATAACATGCCAACATCGCAAGCTGATATAGATCCATCAGTATATATGGGAACATAACTCCTGTAACTATGCCTGTGCTCAGCAAAAATTTGTCTGTACATGATATCATCAGTGATTGTTTTGACGTAACTGTGGAAAATATCAAGAAACTGGATTTGTGCATTTTCCCAAGGTGCGATTTCAAAATGCCGTACTGCTTGTGGGGACATATCAGACAGGAAGAATTCTTTAATGAGGGGACAAACTCTGACAGAAAAAGAATGCACACAGGATAGACGTGCCTTAAATTAAAGGGGGAAATTGTATCTCTAATATGTACAGTATTGAACGTTTCTAAGTATGTTTGTTGCTTTTACAGTGGGCGGCATCTCCTCCACCTGCACCATCTACTCCTGCTTGTCCACCACCTCCACCTGCACCATCTAATCCTGCTTGTCCACCACCTCCACCTGCACCATCTACTCCTCCTTGTCCACCACCTGCAACATCTACTCCTTGTCCACCACCTCCACCACCCTGCCCACCTAAGGTAAGTTTTATGCATCTTCATATATATTATAAGGAGTATGATTAAGTATCTGTCAATTAAGATTTTGAATGTTTTTAATTCATAATTTAACTAAAGTTCTTGGGGTGAGTGAGTGAGAGATTATGGCGCAAAACCAAAGTTGATTATAGTGCGCCAAACGCGAGATGGGGTGAGTACAATTGATGAAATTAAAATACAATAAATAAAAACAAGTAGATAAATGTATCAAATCCAGAGGATGAAGTCATATAAAAACAAATTAAAACCACACATTTAAATTCAAGACACAATTTTCAAAACAAATTACATTAGGTGATAAAAGCCAGTCTCCTTTAAGTAATAAAATAAATTACAATTCACCTCCCTTCCGATTAAACGGTCGAGAGGTAAGTCACAGCTATTAAAATACTTCTGACGAAGATTATTAAAATATGGACACTCAATTAAAATATCACGGACAGATAGACAAACATTACAATTAGAACAGACAGGCTCATTTTCAGCCTTGAGGAGATAGTTATGTGTTACTCTAGTATGACCTATTCTGAGGCGAATCAAAAGAACTTCCTCTTTACGATTTCCAGCAAAATCCCAATGCTCGATTCTAGGCTTTACATTTCTCAACTTGTTGTGATGCTGAACATCCCAAATTTGCTGCCATTTTTTTCGGACCTTTCCCTTGATGACACAGCAGATATCTCTAAAAGGGATGAGGTGACTGGACACTTCAACAGCAAATTTTGCCGCGATGTCTGCAAGCTCATTTCGCTTTATTCCGTGTGCCCGGGAACCCAGCAGAACAGGATTTCATATCCACGACTCGTCAAGTTTACATGTATTTTTAGGACATCCACTATTACAGAATTTGGAGTGTTGGAAAAAGCTTCCAAAGATTTAAGAGCACTATGCGAGTCTGTATAAATTATGAACTTTTTGTGGCAGAGCTTTGAGATGTACAAAAGACTATAATAGACTGCAGTTAGTTCACAAGTTAAGACTGAGAAACCGTTGTGCAAACGTCTGCCCTCTATGAGATGTTGAAATACAAACGCCATCCCAACATGATTATTTGACTTGGATCCATCTGTATATATCGGATAATAACTGCTATATTTCTGCCTGTGCTCAGCGAAGAGTTGTCTATAAATGATGTCGTTGGTGCTTGCCTTGACGTGATGCTTGAAAACATCAAGAAGCTGAATCCGTGCATTTTAACAGTGAGTGAGTGAGTGAGTGAGTGAGTGATTATGGCGCAAAAACCAGAGATGATTATGACGCGCCAAACAAAACATGAGATGATTACAATTGATGACATTAAAATTCAATAAATAAAAACAAGTAGATAAATGTACAAAATCCAGAGAATGAAGTCATTTCAATACAAGTTAAAAGCACACATTAAAATTCAACACACAATCTTCAAAACAAATTACATTAGGTAATAAAAGCCAATCTTTTTTAAATAATAAAATAAATTACAATTGACCTCTCTTCCTATTAAACGGTCGAGAGGTAAGTCACAGCTGTTAAAATATTTCTCGCGAAGACTATTAAAACATGGACACTCAATTAAAATATGACGAACAGATAAACAAACATTACAATTAAAACAAACAGGCTCATTTTCAGCTTTGAGAAGATAGTTATGTGTAACTCTGGTGTGACCAATTCTTAGTCGAGTCAAAAGAACGTCCTCTTTACGATTTCCAGCAAAATCCCAATGCTCAATTCTAGGCTTGACGTTTCTCAACTTGTTGTGATGCTGAACATCCCAAATTTGCTGCCATTTTTTTTTGTATCTTTCCCTTGATGACACAGCAGATGTCTCTAAAAGGGATAAGGCGACTGGACAGTTCAACAGCAGATTTTGCCGCGATGTCTGCAAGCTCATTTCCCTTTATTCCCATATGCCCGGGAACCCAGCAGTACAAGATTTCATATCCTCGTATCGTTAAATCTCTATGAAGTTTGAGAACATCCACTACCACAGGATTATGAGTGTTGGGAAAAGCTTCCAAGGATTTAAGAGCACTATACGAGTCTGTATAAACTATGAACTTTTTGTGGCAGAGCTTTGAGATGTAAAAAAGACCATAATATATAGCAGATAGTTCAGATGTTAGGACTGAGAAAGCATGGTGCAGGCATTTGCTCTCAATGTAATCTTCCAATACAAAAGCCATCCCGACATGATCATTTGACTTTGATCCATCTGTGTATATCGGATGATAACTGCTATATTTGTGCCTGTGCTCAGCGAAAAGTTGTCTGTAAACGATCTCGTTAGTGCTCGCCTTTACGTGATGTTTAAAAACATCAAGAAGCTGGATCCGTGAATTTTCCTAAGGTGGATTTTTAAAATTCTGTACTGCTTGGGGGTGCATATCAGAGAGGGAGAGTTCCTCAATGACAGGGCGAACTCTTAAAGGGAAAGTAGGAACACAGGATGGATGTGTTTCAAATAATGTGTTACACTCATTATCAAGTAAGCACAGCTTATTGGGATGTTCAGGTTGAGATAGAGTATTAAAATATTGCAAAAGGGACAATTGCTCACGCCTCACATAAAGTGATGGTTCGTTACAGTCAACATATAGGCTCTGCACAGGAGAAGTCCTGAAAGCTCCTGAACAAATCCGCAGACCTTGATGGTGAACAGTATCCAGTTTTAACAAAACAGATGACCGAGCGGATCCATAAACAACTGAGCCATAGTCCAGTTTAGAGCGGACGAGCGCTCTGTAAATGCGAACCATGGAGTAACGCTCTGCACCTCAGGAGGTGTTCGCCAACACTTTTAAAATATTTAGTGTTTTTAGACACTTCTTTCTCAGGTTTAAAACATGAGAAAGGAAAGTCAATTTTCGGTCGATCGTCACTCCTAAAAATTTTACTTCAGGCGCAACTGGAATAATTGTACCATTCAAATAGAACTCAGGTTCAGGATGGAGACCACGCTTCCTACAAAAGTGCACGCACACAGTTTTCTGTTTCGAAAATGTAAATCCCTGTTTGTCTGACCATTCTTGGATCTTATTCAGAGCCATCTGCAGTTGCCTCTCTACATATCTCATGTCTGCTCCTCGACAGCTAATCTGCAGATCATCAACATATAGAGATCCCAAGATGGTGGGAGGAAGTTCTTTTAGTACAGAATTTATTTTTAAACTAAACAGGGTTACACTGAGCACACAGCCTTGAGGCACACCCTCTTCCTGTTCAAAAACATCCGAAAAAACAGAGCCAATTCTTACTTGAAAAGTTCTAGTGTTCAAGAAATTTTGAATGAAAATTGGTAGGTTGCCGCGCAAGCCACTCTCGTGAAGATCCCGGAGTATACCGTATCTCCATGCCTTATCATAAGCTTTTTCAATGTCGAAGAATATCGAGACAAGGTGGCTTCTTCTTACAAATGCTTTTCGAATAGATGTCTCTAAGAGGAGCATGTTATCTACAGTTGTTCTTCCCTTTCGAAAACCACTCTGATAAGGCGATATAATATCATTCTTTTCCAAGAAGTAGACTAGGCGGCTGTTTACCATCTTTTGAAACAGTTTGCAGAGGCAACTCGTAAGGGCAATTGGCCGATAGTTGGAGGGATTCCTTGGATCTTTCCCTGGCTTAGGAATAGGAATGACAACAGCTCTCCTCCATGCACTGGGAAAGGCATGCTCCTTCCACACCCTATTGTAAAGAGTGAGAAGGGCATTCAGTGACTTACAGGACAGATGCTTTAGCATTTCATAATTCACTCCATCAAGACCCGGAGAAGACCTATGTGTCTGCAATAAAGCTCTCTTTAATTCCAGCATAGTAAATGCTCTATTGTAAGGCTCAGATTTGGACGAGTTGAATGCAATGGGATTTATTTCAGAGTGCTGCTTGATAGAAAGAAATGCAGGTGAATAGTTTCTGCTGGAAGAAACGGAAGCAAATGTCTCACCGATAGTATTTGCAATTTCTTCTATGGAGCTAATCACTCGGCCATCTTTTTCCAAAAAGGAAAGTGAGTGGTCTTTATATATTCCGCATGCTTTTCGAACTCTTTCCCAAACCCGCTTACTAGGCGTAGAGGATGTTATTGAGGACACATAGGTAATCCAGGAATCCCTCTGGCTCTGCCTTCTTACTTTTCGTGCATTTGCTTTGGCTCTTTTAAAAGCTATGAGGTTTCGCAGAGTAGGATATCTATGAAAAATACCCCATGCTTTTTCCTGTTTTTTCAGTGCTTCATGACAGTCGCGATTCCACCACGGTTTCAAATATTTCAGTATTTTTCCTGATGTTCTAGGAATGGAAAGCATAGCTGCCTCAATAATAGTATTTGTAACAGCTTCAACAGCATCATCGATATGCGCATCTTCTACCATTTCATCTGTGAGCTCTGCAATGGAAGAGAAGAGTTCCCAGTCTGCCCTGTCCAGTATGAATCCAGGGGATCTCGACATGGGGTTTGCTCCTCTTCGTGCAAGAGACACAAGAATGGGATAATGATCACTGTTGTAAAGATCTTTACCCACATTAAAAGTGCAAAAAGGCAACAGAGATGGTGAACAGATGGCAAGGTCGAGAGCATGGAATGTTTTTGAAGGCTCATGGAAGTAAGTATCTTGCCCATTATTGAGGAGACAAAGGCTATGATCTTCGATCATCTGCTCAATTTGTCTTCCTCGGCAATTAGTATCCTTACTACCCCAGAGCGGACTATGGCCGTTAAAATCTCCTATTATGATGAAAGGCTCAGGCAGCTGCTCTAAAAGACCATTTAAATCTTGCTGATCAATATGCTCATTTGGAGGCAAATACAGAGAAACGACTGTAACAACAAAATCAAAATTTGTTTGAGTAGCGACAACTTGGACGGATGTCGTCAAAGAAAGCACATTTGAGGGATAATCCAGTGAGGTGAGGAGACCTACACCTCCACTGGCACGCTCACCTGCAAGGTTATCTTTCCTGACGAAGGAAAACCTCCGAAGTTTTGCCTGTTGTTCTGGTTTTAGATTTGTTTCCTGTACTGCGAAGCATACAGGATGATAAGCATTAATTATGGCTTTGATGTCGAGCAAATTTCGGTGGAAACCGCGACAGTTCCATGAGACGAGGGTGGCCATTATGTCTGGTTTTTGTTCTTTCTGTGCTCTCGTTTGGTTTTTCGTGGAAGTAGATGCCTGGGAAATTCTAGACCCTCCTCTACTTCCATAGTGTCTGAATCCGCAGATTCAGAAATCATTTCGTCAAAAGAGCTATTGCTGGGACTTCTATTTTTATTAATTATTTTGTGACTTTCAATTTTAGGTTACTTTGAATGACTGTTTCTTTTTTTTGTATTAAATGAGTTGCATTTTCCGTTTTCTTGGTGGATGTGGTTGGTTGGGTTTTATTTGGTTTAGTCTGCGTGCCTATTGATGTTTGGGTGGCAATGCTACGTGTTGTTTTAACTGCACTGGCATAAGATTTGTTTGATTGGAGCTGTGTGCTTTGAACTAGTTTTCTGGCTTCAGCATACGAGATGTTCCTGGTAACTTTAAGAGTCTGTACTTCTTTTTCGGATTTCCATTTTGGGCAGAGGCGTGAAAATGCTGGGTGCTGACCCTTGCAATTTATACACGAAGGCGCAGCGGTACAATTTTCCGAATCGTGGCCAATCTGTGAGCATCGGGCGCATGTGAGGCTGCCATGACAAGACGTCTTAGAATGGCCGAAACGCTGGCATTGGAAGCATCGCATAGGGTTGGGAATATAAGGTCTTACAGGACAATTTAAATATCCGGCCTTAATATTCTTAGGCAGATCAGGCGTGTTGAAGGTAAGGATCACGTGTTTCGTATCGATCAACTTACCTTCCTTACGCATCTTGATCCGCCTAGCACCGCAGACATTTTGGTCGGATAGCTCGGAAGCGATCTCTTCTTCAGGAACGTACAGAAGGTCGAATTCCGATATTACGCCACGACAATAATTCAGTGTCTTATGTGCTGTTACAGTGACATTCGCTTGCCCAAGTTTAGTAATCTGAAGTAAAGAAGCAGACTGGGTGGCTGAGTTTGTATCAATAAGCAAGTCTCCGGAGTGGAGACGCTTTATGTTTCTCGGCTCACCAATACAAGACTGGATGTATTTATTTATTACGAAAGGAGACATCTTATGCATTTCGCCAGAAGGACTAGAGATGACTAGGAAACGGGGACTATTGTGATGATTTTTTTTATTTGCATCTGTCCGTAATTTTTTTGCAGAATTTTCAGAACTAGGTTGAGTGACAGGTTGAGTGACTGGTTTAGTACTAGACGTTTCAGAGCTAGGTTGAATGATTGGTTTATTAGTAGATGGTTCAGAGCTAGGTTGAGTGACTGGTTTACCAGTATACGTTTCAGAACTAGGTTGAGTGACTGGTTTAGCTGTAGACGTTTCAGAACTAGTTTGAATGACTGGAGTTACCTCGAAATCTTTAAGTAGATATGAGAAGAAGCCATAGTGAAAGAATAGATTCGGGTCCGACCGCCCCGCCCACCACGGAGCCGAACAAGGGAACACAGATTCCTGTGTTAGGGCTAGCCGGACCTATACGCAAACTGAAGCCCCACAGTCGGCTTTCCCGAAAGCAGGTACTCCCGAGAGCTTGACCCCTTGCCACTGACACAAGGACTAGTGACCAGCCGATTGACACCCGTGAGGACGACTAAGGTGCCTCCCGTTTAGCTGAAGCAGAGGCCAAAGCAGTGTGTTGGGGACAGTACCTCGCCCCTCAACTACCAGGACCCTCCTTTCCAGCGACACGGGTCTCCACGCACGGCAAACACGTGGGCAGTTTTCTCGCCACTCGAGAACTAGAGACAAGAGCTGTTCCAGTTTCTTGTGACGAGCCCCAAACTCCGTAGAGAGAAACCACGAGGGAGAAGGGAAGGGAAAAAGTTCCAGCAAAGAGGAGAGGAGACGGAAAAGAGGATAGATCACTGGGGCTCCAGGATCGTGACACCCGTCTCACCAAGACGATGATCCCCTGAAGGGCTAGGGTACCTCGGGATTGCCACACCCGTACTCACAAAAGTGAGCCCCCTGAGGGTGACAGTCAACATAAAGGCTCTGCACAGGAGATGTCCTGAAGGCTCCAGAACAAATCCGCAGAGCCTGATGATGAACAGGATCTAGTTTTAACAACACTGAAGACCGGGCAGATCCGTAAACAATTGAGCCGTAGTCCAGTTTAGAGCGAATTACAGCTCTGTAAATGCGAAGCATGGAGCAACGCTCTGCACCCCAGGAGGTGTTCGCCAGGACTTTTAAGATATTTAGAACTTTGGTACACTTTTTTCTCAAGTTTAAGACATGAGGAAGGAAAGTCAATTTTCGGTCGAACATCACCCCTAAAAATTTTACTTCAGGTGCAACTGGAATTACAGACGCATTGAGGTATAATTCCGGCTCAGGATGGAGACCTCGCTTTTTACAAAAATGCACGCACACAGTCTTCTGTTTCGAAAACGTAAATCCTTGTCTTTTTGCCCATTCCTGGATCCTGTTCAAAGCGATCTGGAGCTGTCTCTCTACATGTCTCATATCCACACCTCTACAGCTAATTTGTAGATCATCAACATATAAAGAACCTGAAATGGTGGGAGGAAGTTGTTTTAATACAGAATTTATTTTTAGGCTGAAAAGAGTTACACTGAGCACACAGCCTTGAGGCACACCCTCTTCTTGTTCAAAAACATCAGACAAAACAGAGCCTATCCTTACTGGAAAAGTTCTAGCGTTCAGGAAATTCTGAATGAAATTTGCTAGGTTGCCGCGCAAGCCACTTTCGTGAAGATCGCGAATTATACCGTATCTCCATGCCTTATCATAGGCTTTCTCTATATCGAAGAAAATTGAGACAAGGTGATTTCTTCTTACAAAAGCTTTTCGAATGGATGTCTCTAAGAGGAGCATATTATCTACGGTTGTTCTCCCCTTTCGAAAACCACTTTGATAAGGCGATATAATATTATTCTTTTCCAAGAAGTAGACTAGGCGGCTGTTTACCATCTTTTCAAACAGTTTGCAAACATAGCTGGTAAGGGCAATTGGCCGATAGTTCGAGGGATTCCTCGGGTCTTTCCCTGGCTTCGCAATAGGAATGACAATAGCTCTCCTCCATGCACTGGGAAATGTACGCTCCTTCCACACTCTATTGTAAAGTGTGAGAAGGGCACTCAGTGACTTACAGGACAGATGCTTTAGCATTTCATAATACACGCCATCCAGACCCGGACAAGACCTATGTGTCTGCAACAAAGCTCTCTTTAGTTCAACCATAGTAAAGTCTCTATTGTACGGCTCAAAGTTGGAAGAGTTGAAAGCGATGGGATTTTTCTCAGAGCGTTGCTTGATAGAAAGAAATGCAGGTGAGTAATTTCGGCTGGAAGAAACGGAAGCAAATGTCTCACCAATTGTATTTGCAATTTCTTCTATGGAGCTAATCACTCGGCCATCTTTTTCCAGAAAGGAAAGTGAGTGGTCTTTGTACATTCCGCATGCTTTTCGAACTCTTTCCCAAACCCGCTTACTAGGCGTAGAGGATGTTATTGAGGACACATATGAAATCCAGGAATCCCTCTGGCTCTGCCTTCTTTCTTTCCGTGCATTTGCTTTGGCTCTTTTAAAACCTATGAGGTTTTTCCTATGAGATATCTACGAAAAATACCCCATGCTTTTTTCTGTTTTTTCAGTGCTTCATGACAGTCGCGATTCCACCACGGTTTCGAATATTTTAGTGTTTTTCCTGATGTTCTAGGAATCGAAAGCATAGCTGCCTGAATAATAGTATTAGTAACAGCTTCAACAGCGTCATCGATATGCACACCTTCTACCATTTCCTCTGTCAGCTCTGCAACGGAAGAGAAGAGTTCCTAGTCTGCCCTGTCCAGGATAAAACGAGGGACTCTCGACACGGGGTTTGCTCCTCTTCGTGCAAGAGACACAAAAATAGGATAATGATCGCTGTTGTAAAGGTCATTTCCGACACTAAAAGTGCAAAATGGCAACAGAGATGGTGAACAGATGGCAAGATCGAGAGCGTGGAATGTCCTTGAAGGCTAATGGAAGTACGTATCTTGCCCATTATTTAGGAGACAAAGGCTATGATCTTCGATCATCTGCTCTATTTGTCTTCCTCGGCAATTTGTATCTTTACTTCCCCAGAGTGGACTATGGCCGTTAAAATCTCCTATTATGATAAAAGGCTCAGGCAGCTGCTCTATTAGATTATTTAAATCTTGCTGATAAATGTGCTCATTTGGAGGCAAATACAAAGAAACAAATGAAACAATAATATCAAAATTTATTTGAGTAGCGACAACTTGGAGGGATGTCGTCAAAGGAAGTACATTTGAGAGATAATCCAGTGAGGAGAGGAGTCCTACACCTCCACTGGCACGCTCACCTGCAATGTTATTCTTCCTGACGAAAGAAAACCTCCGAAGTTTTGCATGGTGTTCGGGTTTCAAATTTGTTTCCTGTATTGCTAAGCACACAGGATGATACACATTTATTATAGATTTGATGTCAAGGAAATTTCGGTGGAAACCGCGACAGTTCCATGACATGAGGGTGGCCATTATGAATGGTTTTTGTTTTTTCTGTGCTGTTCTTTTGTTTTTCGTGGAAGTAGATGCCTGGGAACTTCTAGACCCTCTTCTACTTCCATAAAGTCTGAATCCGCAGATTCAGAAATCATCTCATCAAAAGAGCTATTGCTGTGACTTCTATTTTTATTGGATATTTTATGTGTAGAAGTTTTGGGCTTACTTTGAATAACTGTTTCTTTCTTTTGTACTATATGGGTTGCATTTTCTTTTTGCTTGTTGGATGTAGACGGATGGGTTTTATTTGCTAGGGTCTGTGTGCCTATTGAAGTTTGGGTGGCGACTGTACGAGATGATTTTACAGCACTGGCGTATGATGTATTTGGTCGAAGCTGTGTGCTCTGGACTAATCTTCTGGCTTCGGCATATGAGATGTTCCTCGTAAACTTTGCAGTCTGCACTTCTTTTTCCAATTTCCATTTTGGGCAGAGGCGTGAAAATGCTGGGTGCTCACCCTTGCAATTTATACAAAGAGGCGCAGCGGTACAATTTTCAGAATCGTGGCCAATCTGTGAGCATCGGGCGCATGTAAGGCTGCCACGACAAGACGTCTTAGAATGGCCGAAACGCTGGCATTGGAAACATTGCATAGGGTTTGGAATATAAGGTCTTACAGGAATATTTAGATATCCGGCCTTAATATTCTTAGGCAGATCAGGCGTGTTGAAGGTAAGGATCACGTGTTTCGTGTCTATCAACTTACCTTCTTTACGCATCTTGATCCGCCTTACACCGCAGACATTTTGTTCGGAGAGCTCAGAAGCGATCTCTTCTTCAGAAACATACAGAAGGTCGAATTCTGAGATTACACCACGACAATAGTTGAGTGACTTATGTGGTGTTACAGTCACATTCGCTTGCCCAAGTTTAGTTATCTGAAGTAAAGAAGCAGACTGGGTGGCTGAGGTTGTATCAATAAGCAAGTCTCCGGAGCGGAGACGCTTTATATTTCTCGGCTCACCAATACAAGACTGGATGTATTTGTTTATTACGAAAGGAGACATCTTATGCATTTCGCCAGAAGGACTAGAGATGACTAGCAAACGGGGACTATTGTTATGATTTTTTTCATTTGTATCTGTACATAATTTTTTTGCAGTAGACTTTTCAGAAGTAGGTTGAGTGAGTGGTTGAGTGAGTGGTTTAGCAGTAGACGTTTCAGAAATAGGTTGAATGACTGGTTTAACAGTAGATGTTTCAGAACTAGGTTGAGTGACTGGTTTAGGAGTAAAAGTTTCAGAACTAGGTTGAGTGACAGGAGTGATTTGAGTGACAGGATTGACTTGAGTGACTGGAGTTACCTCGAAATCTTTTATTAAGTAAATATGAGAAGCCATAGTGAAAGAATAAAGATTCGGGTCCGACGGCCCTGCCCACCACGGAGCCCAACAAGGGAACACAGATTCCTGTGTTAGGGCTAGCCGGACCTATACGCAAACTGAAGCCCCACAGTCGGCTTTCCCGAAAGCAGGTACTCCCGAGAGCTTGACCTCAAGCCACTGACACAAGGACTAGTGACCAGCCGATTGACACCCGTGAGGACGACTAAGGTGCCTCCCGTTTAGCTGAAGCAGAGGCCAAAGCAGTGTGTTGGGGACAGTACCTCGCCCCTCAACTACCAGGACCCTCCTTTCCAGCGACACGGGTCTCCACGCACGGCAAACACGTGGGCAGTTTTCTCGCCACTCGAGAACTAGAGACAAGAGCTGTTCCAGTTTCTTGTGACGAGCCCCAAACTCCGTAGAGAGAAACCACGAGGGAGAAGGGAAGGGAAAAAGTTCCAGCTAAGAGGAGAGGAGACGGAAAAGAGGATAGATCACTGGGGCTCCAGGATCGTGACACCCGTCTCACCAAGAAGATGATTCCCTGAAGGGCTAGGGTACCTCGGGATTGCCACACCCGTACTCACAAAAGTGAGCCCCTGAGGGCCCGTGCATTTTAACAAGGTGGGATTTCAAAATTCTGTACTACTTAGGGGTGCATACCAGAGAGGGAAAGTTCCTCAATGACAGGGCGAACTCTTAATGGAAGAATAGGAAAACAGGATGGACGTGTCTCAAATAAAGTGTTACACACATTATCAAGTAAATACAGCTTATTGGGATGTTCAAGTTGGGATAGAATATTAAAATATTGCAAAAGGGACAATTGCTCATGCCTCAGATAAAGTGATGGTTTGTTGGTGTCAACTTACAGGCTCTGGACAGGAGAAGTCCTGAAAGCTCCTGAACAAATCCGCAGAGCTTGATGGTGTACAGGATCAAGTTTTAACAAAACTGATGACCGAGCAGATCCATAAACAACTGAGCCATAGTCCAGTCTAGAGCGAACGAGGGCTTTGTAAATGCGAAGCATAGAGGAACGTTCTGCACCCCAGGAGGTGTTCGCCAACACTTTTAAAATATTTAGTGTTTTTAGACGTTTCTTTCTCAGGTTTAAAACATGAGGAAGGAAAGTCAATTTCTGGTCGAACGTCACTCCTAAAAATTTCACTTCAGACGCAACTGGAATAATTGTACCTTTTAGATATAACTCAGGTTCAGGATGGAGACCTCGCTTCCTACAAAAGTGCACGCACACAGTTATCTGTTTCGAAAAGGTAAATCCCTGTTTGTCTGACCATTCTTGGATCTTATTCAGAGCCATCTGCAATTGCCTCTCTATGTATCTCATGTCTGCTCCTCGACAGCTAATCTGTAAATCATCTACATACAGTGATCCCAAGATGGTAGGAGGAAGTTCTTTTAATACAGAATTTATTTTTAAACTGAACAGTGTTACACTAAGCACACAGCCTTGAGGCACACCCTCTTCCTGTTGGAAAACATCCGAAAAAACAGAGCCAATCCTTACTTGAAAAGTTCTACTGTTCAAGAAATTCTGAATGAAAATTGGTAGGTTACCGCGCAAGCCACTCTCGTGAAGATCCCGGAGTATACCGTATCTCCATGCCTTATCATAAGCTTTTTCAATGTCGAAGAATATCGAGACAAGGTGGCTTCTTCTTACAAATGCTTTTCGAATAGATGTCTCTAAGAGGAGCATGTTATCTACAGTTGTTCTTCCCTTTCGAAAACCGCTCTGATAAGGCGATATAATATCATTCTTTTCCAAGAAGTAGACTAGGCGGCTGTTTACCATCTTTTCAAACAGTTTGCAGACGCAACTCGTAAGGGCAATTGGTTGATAGTTGGAGGGATTCCTTGGATCTTTTCCTGGCTTGGCAATGGGAATGACAACAGCTCTCCTCCATGCACTGGGAAAAATACGCTCCTTCCACACTCTATTGTCAAGAGTGAGAAGGGCAGTCAGTGACTTATAGGACAGATGCTTTAGCATTTCGTAATTTATGCCATCAAAACCCGGAGAAGACGTATGTGTCTGCAATAAAGCTCTCTTTAATTCCAGCATAGTAAATGCTCTATTGTAACGCTCAGATTTGGTAGAGTTGAATGCGATGGGACTTATTTCAGTGTTGCTTGATAGAAAATCCCGAGACAAGGTGACTCCTTCTTACAAAAGCTTTACGAATGGATGTCTCCAAGAGGAGCATATTATCTACGGTAGTTCTCGCCTTTCGAAATTCACTTTGATAAGGCGACAAAATATTATTCTTTTCCAAGAAGTAGACTAGGCGGCTGTTTACCATCTTTTCAAGCAGTTTGCATAGGCAACTCGTAAGGGCAATTGGCCAATAGTTGGAGGGATTCCTTGGATCTTTCCCTGGCTTAGCAACCAAGATGATCCCCTGATGGGCTAGGGTACCTCGGGATTGCCACACCCATACTCACAAAAGTGAGCCCCCTGAGGGACATCGAAGAAAGAAATATGGTTTGGATGGTCAGGAAGTGACATAACAATTAAATAGTAGCAGAGAGACAACTGCTCACGTCTTAACCAAAGCGATGGTTCATGGCAGTCAACATAGAGACTCTGGACTGCAGATGTTCTAAACGCACCAGAAGATATACGTAGTGCCTGATGATGAACGGGATCTAGTTTTAGTAATATGGAAGGCCTTGCAGAACCATAAACAATTGACCCGTAATCAAGTTTAGAGCGTATAAGTGCTCTATAAACCCGGAGTAACGAGCAACGGTCCACGCCCCAGGAGGTGTTCGCCAGGAATTTCAAAAGATTCAGTCTCTTCAAACACTTCTTCCTTAGGTATAAGATGTGTGGGAGGAAGGTCAATTTTCGATCAAACATCAATCCTAAAAATTTTACTTTAGACTCCACTGGAATCATTGATTCTCCAATATATAGTTCAGGGTCAGGGTGAAGATTACGCTTTCTGCAAAAATGGACACATACAGTCTTCTGTTTTGAAAAAATAAATCCTTCTTTTTTTTGACCAATGATCGATTCTATTAAGAGCGATTTGCAGCTGCCTCTCTACATATCTCATGTCTGCACCTTGACAGCATATTTGGAGGTCATCAACATATAAAGAACCTGAAACCGTAGGAAGAAGTTCTTTCAGAACAGAATTAATTTTTAAGCTAAACAAAGTAACACTTAGCACACAGCCTTGAGGCACACCCTCTTCTTGAGAGAATACATCTGAGACTACAGAGCCAATTCTCACCAGAAAAGTCCTACCCCTCAAGAAATTTTACTGATATATTGGCAAGTTGCCGCGTAAACCAATGGTGTAAAGATCAAGCAAAATCCCATGCCTCCAAGTCTTGTCGTATGCCTTTTCTATGTCAAAAAACACAGATACAAGATGGTTATTTTTGACAAAGGCTTTACGAATGGAGGTTTCCAAAAGGAGCATATTGTCAATAATCGTTCTGCCTTTACGGAAACCACTTTGATATGGGGAAATTACATTGTTCTTTTCTAAATAACAGACCAAGCGGCAGTTCACCATTTTCTCAAAAAGCTTGCAAACGCAGCTTGTAAGGGCGATGGGTCTCTAGTTATTAGTATTCTTCAGATCTTTTCCTGGCTTAGGTATTGGAATGACAACAGCTTTCTTCCATACATTGGGAAAATTATGCTCCTTCCACACCCGATTATACAGAGCGAGAAGAGCATTCAATGATTTACAGGAAAGATGCTTTAGCATTTCATAACTAACGCCGTCTGGACCAGGGCATGACCGATGTGTCTGTAACAAAGCTCTTCTTAATTCCAGGAGGGAAAATTCACAGTTATAAGGTTCCGAGTTGTCAGAGTTGAACTTGATGTGGATATTTTCAGCGCGCTGCTTAGTGGACAGAAATGATTGGGAATAATTGCTGCCATTAGAAATTGTAGCAAATGTTTCACCAAGTGTGCTGGCAATTTCTTCCGCAGTGCTGATCGCTTGGCCATCTTTTTCCAGGATGGAAAGTGAGTGGTCATTCTATATTCCACATGCTTTTCTTACTCTTTCCCATACTCGAAGAGCTCAAAGGTATAGAGGTTGTGGCCGCTTGGATGATAATGTCAGTAACAGCTTTCACTGCGTTCTCGACCGGCACATCATTCACTACTTCTTCTGTAATGTGGGCAAGAGAGGAAAAAAGCTCCCAGTCCGCCCTTTCAAATATAAAACGTGAGGGTCTTATGACGGGATTCATTCCTTCTCTTGTAAATGTAACAAATATAGGGAAATGATCACTATTGTGAGGATCGTCTCCAACACTAAACGTACAGAAGAGCAACAGAGGTGGCAAACAGATGGCAAGGTGAAGGGCGTGAAAGGTCCTTGTCGGAAGTATGTATCCTGACCATTATTGAGGAGACAAAGGAAATGATCGTCGATCAACTGCTCAATTTGTCTACCTCGAGGATTTGTATCACTACTTCCCCAAAGCTCACTATGTCCATTAAAGTCTCCAATAATAATAAACGGCTCTGGCAGCTGGTCTACCAACTCATCCAGCTCTTTCTGATTAATGGCTTCATTTGGAGGCAGATAGATCGAAACGATGGAAACTAATCCTTTGATATTAACCTGTATAGCAGCCACTTGAAGGGATTTTGCTAACGGAAGGACAGTTGACGGATAGTCATGTGAGGTGAGAAGACCTACACCACCACAGGCGCGTTCACTAACAACATTGTCCTTTCTCGTAAAGGAATACCTCCTAAGCCTGACTTGGTTATCAGGTTTTAGAAATGTTTCCTGCAAAGTGAAGCCGACTGGTTGATAAATATTGATTATGTTCTTGATGTACAGGAGACCCTGGTGGAAACTACGACAATTCCATGAAATAAGGGTGGCCATTATGAATGTCTGTCTTGCCTATGCTGCTGCTTTGTCTGTCGCGGAAGGAGATTTTTTGGAAGTCCCAATCCCGCCTCAACTTCCATATCATCAAAATCCGAGCTCACACTTTCGAGGGAGCTGTAACTTTGATTCCCAGGTTTAATGTTTTGAATATCTTCCTGTTTTTTCTTTGTAATAGAAAGGTTTTCCGTGGCTGTATTTTTTTCATTTAATATGTTTTTATCTGAGATATTGCTTCCTGATACATTTTTAGTTGCATTAGTCTGTATAAGTTTGTTCTTATTTGAGTTTACTGGTTCACTATTTTCTTTTTTACCTCTAAGGGTCAGATTGGTTTGTATTGCAACGGATTTAACGGATTTTGCAGCAGCATTAGCATACGAGACATTCGAACGTGGCTGTGTACTAGCAATAATTTTTCTAGCCTCTGCATAAGTAATGTTTCTAGTAACTTTCAATGCCTGTACTTCTTTCTCGGCTTTCCATTTTGGGCATGAACGTGAATATGCTGTGTGCTCCCTCTTACGGTTGATACAGAGTGGCGCAGCGTTACAGTTATCACTGTCATGGCCCTCCACGGAGCAGCGTGCACACGTGGGCTTACCTCGACAGGATATTTTGGAGTGACCAAAGCGCTGGCACTGGAAACATCGCATGGGGTTCGGGATGTACGGTCTTACTGGACAATGAAGATACCCGGCCTTGACACTTTTGGGCAGATCAGCCGAACTGAACGTCAGGATAACGTGTTTGGTATCTATCAACTGACCGTCTTTACGCATTTTAATCCTCTTAGCAGCACAGACATTCTGACTGGAGAGTTCTGTGACGAATTCTTCCTCTGAAACAGAGAGAAGATCCAGTTCCGAGATAACTCCACGACAGTGATTTAGAGTTTTGTGCGCTGAAGCACTAACATCTAGATTTCCAAGTCTTGTTATGCCAAGAAGTGTTACAGCCTGAATAGGAGATATAATTTCTATTAAAAGGTGACCGGATCATAGCCGCTTCATAAACTTTGGTTCTCCAGCAATTCCTTCAATATTTTTATTTATTACAAATGGTGACATTTTTTTCAGTTCGCCTGTTGGATCGTTAATAACAACAAAACGTGGTTGAATCTTGGATTGAATAGCATTGGCATTTTCATTTGTTTTTACTCTTTTTGACGCATAACTATGTTCTGATGAAGTTTGAAAATTTGAGAGAGCCATATTGAAGATGAAAAAAGATTCGGACCCGGCAGCCCCACCCACCACGGAGCCCACCAAGGGGACGCAGAAAACTGCGCTAGGGTTAACCGGGTCTATACGCAATCTGAAGCCCCCACAGTCAGCTTTCCCGAAAGCAGAAACTCCCGAAAGCTTATCCCCAAGCCACTGACCCTAAGGACGAGTGACCAGCCAATTGACACTAGTGGGGACAACTAAGTGCCTCCCGTTTCAATCTGAAGCAGAGGCCAAAGCAATGTGTTGGGGACAGTACCTCGCCCTTCAACTACCAGGACCCTCCTTTCCAGCCTTACGGGTCACAACGCACGGCAAACGCGTAAGTGGTTTTCTCTCCGTGAGAAGCTATAAACAAAGGGATGTGACAGGATCTCACTTAGAGCCCGAACCTCCGTAAAGGAAACCCACAAGGGCAGGAAAAAATGAATATAGCACAGAGAAGGAGAGATGAAAAGGAAGGGAGGAAAGATCACTAAGGGCCCCAGGATCGTGATCCCTCGAACGGCTAGGGTACCTCGGGATTGCCACACCCGTACTCACAAAAGTGAGCCCCTGAGGGGTTATTTGCAGAACTATTGCTGGAACTTCTATTTTTGGTTTCTATTTTTGGAGGCACAGTTTTGGGTTTGCTCGGGATTGCTATTTCTTTATTTTGTATGATATGTGTTTGATTTTCTTTTTTCTTGCTTGCAGGCTGCTGTTTTTATTTGGTGGAGTCTGTGTATTTACGGAAGTTTGGGTGGCTATTGTGCAGGTTGATTTCACGGCTATGGCATATGATTTGTTTGATTGAGGCTGTGTGCTTTGAACTTGCCTTCTGGCTTCGGCATACGAAATGTTCCTAGAAACTTTTATGGTCTGCACTTCCTTTTCTAATTTCCATTTTGGACAGGAACGGGAAAATGCTGGATGGTCCGCCCTTGCAATTAATACACCGTGCTGCAGCAGTGCAATTATTGCTGTTGTGGCCAACCGACGAACACCGAGCGCACGTCAGGGTCCCACGACAGGACATCTTGGAATGGCCAAAACGCTGGCACTGGAAGCATCACATCAGGTTTGGAATGTATGGACGTACAGGACAATTGAGATATCCAGCCTTAATATTCTTAGGCAGATCAGGCGTTTTGAAGGTCAGGATCACGTGTTTTGTGTCAATCAACTGACCTTCCTTACGCATCTTGATCCGCGTGGCAGCACTGACATTTTGATCGGCTAGCTCGGAAACGAACTCTTCTTCAGAGACAGACAGAAGGTCGACTTCCGAGATTACGCCTCTACAAATATTAAGTGTTTTATGTAGAGATACTGTAATATCAATTTGTCCTAGTTTGGTTAATTGTAGAAGGGAAGCAGACTGTATAGCTGAAATTGTATCGATAAGCAAATCTCCAGATGAGACGCTTTATGTTTTCTGGCTGACCAATGGAGGAATGAATATATTTCTGAATTATAAACGGAGATAACATATGAATTTCGCCAGAAGGACTTGAGACTACAACGAAACGAGGGCAATGTTCAGGATCATTTGCATTTGCATCAGTACGTACTTTTTTAACAGTAGGTTTTTCAGAATTCGTTGCTGGAGTGACAGCAGTGACTTCAAAGTCTTTCATTAAAAATATATGAGGATTAGCCATATTTGAAAGAAAATTTATTCGGGTCCGACGGCCCCGCCCTCCACGCAGCACAACAAGGGAACACAGATTCCTGTGTTAGGGCTAGCCGGACCTATACGCAAACTGAAGCCCCGCAGTCGGCTTTCCCGAAAGCAGGTACTCCCGAAAGCTTGACCCCAAGCCACTGACACAAGGACTAGTGACCAGCCGATTGACACCCGTGAGGACGACTAAGGTGCCTCCCGTTTAGCTGAAGCAGAGGCCAAAGCAGTGTGTTGGGGACAGTACCTCGCCCCTCAACTACCAGGACCCTCCTTTCCAGCGACACGGGTCTCCACGCACGGCAAACACGTGGGCAGTTTTCTCGCCACTCGAAAACTAGAAACAAGGTCTGTTCCAGCCTCTCGTGACAAGCCGCAAACTCCATAGAGAGAAACCACAAGGGAGAAGGGAAGGGAAAAAGTTCCAGCCAAGAGGAGAGGAGACGGAAAAGAGGATAGATCACTGGGGCTCCAGGATCGTGACACCCGTCTCATCAAGAAGATGATCCCCTGAAGGGCTAGGGTACCTCGGGATTGCCACACCCGTACTCACAAAGCATCACGATTTAAGAATTGTGTATCACCATTTAAGAATTGTAAAAGTGAGCCCTCTGAGGAGCATTTTTTTCTTTTTTTTCTGATCTTTTCCTTTATTACACAACAGATATCTCTAAAAGGGATGCGGTGGTTGGACATTTCAATAGCAGATTTCGCTGTGATGTCCGCGAGCTCATTGCCTTTTATTCCTGTATGGTTTCCCATCAATGGAAACACGCAAATATAACAACTTTTGTCAAACCAGAAAGAATTCAACTCATACAGGTCGCACTTTACTCCCGTCTCGGAAAAGTATTCGAGCAACTGCTACAAAATTGACTACTTAGAAGCACATGACATCAAAAAATAACAGTTTGCCTTTAGAACAGGCCACAATATGGTCCACCAGCTTTTTAGATGTCTTGGAACGCCTTTAATAAGAAAAATACTATTTCTAGCTGCTTATCAATTTAGAAAACAAATTTGACAAGGTATGGCATGAGGGCTTACTCTACAAGCTTATCTGCCCATAAATTTCAAACTTCTTAGAAGCTACCTAAAGAATCGAAATTATCAAGTCAAAATAAACAGTACCCTCTCCTCAAAAAATTAATTAGAAGCGGTGTAATACAAGGAAGTGTTTTAGGACCCTTCCTCTTCAACATATATGCAAATGATATGCCAATTCCCTTAAACATTAAAATGGTCAAATTTGCTGACGACACCGCCATACTAAATCCCAGAAGCAAATCCCAGCAGATCCTCAACTTGCAGTGGAAAAATTAGAAAATGCAGTGAATATAATCACCCACTACTTTAATGCATGGAAATTGAAGATAAATTCGACTAAAAGTCAAATTCTACTTTTTTGAAGACATTGGAAATTTACTCCTGTAACTTTAGACATCAAAATTAATAACCAGCCTGTTACCATAGTTAATAGTACCGAATATCTAAGGGTCCACTTTGATTGCCAGCTCTTATTTAAGAAACAAGCAGAAAATGCAATATGGAAAGCTACAGCTCTTAAAATCGTCCTACGCCCACTGATAGGTAGAAAATCGAAACGTGTATTAACCTCAAAAAAAAAGAATTTACATTTCACTAATCAGACCAATTTTACTGTACAATATTCCAGTCTGGGCTACTGTGTTTAAAACATATTGTAAAAATTGCAGATATTCCAAAACAAAATATTCAGAGACATTGTAAAGGCCCCTTGGTTCATCAGGAATTGATTTTACAAGGAATTAAAAATACGACTAATAGCCGATGAAATCTTAATTACAAGTCACAATTTCTACACTAAAGTTGAAAGTTTAGAACATGTTATTAGATTACCTATCAATTACAATCTTATGGTTGAGAAAGCCTCCAAAAGACCAAGAAGTATCTTTCACAATTCTTAAATGGTGATACTGTAAATATGTAAATAGTTTTCTCCACTAGAGACTTTGTTAACTTCTTATTTTTGCCCATTAAAGTAGGCTATGGACTTGATCCGGTTACCAAGATCATTACTTACAAAGCTCATATAGTTTCTTTAATTTCATTCCAAGCATGTGTTCATCTAATTGTGTTTATATCACCGTTGTGAATATGTGTTAAATATAGTGCACATATGAACTGTGCTTTTACCAAGATAGGATTTAGTTTGCCTTTAATACCACTGAATCTTCCATTACTACACAGAAACGTGTTAAAATCTTAAGGTGTGAATATCAAGTTTGTGTACATAGGAGAAGAACTGTGTTTTACTAAGAAAGGACTTAGTTTACTTATGCTGAAAAACTTTAATTTCTACTCACAATATAAAGCAGCTTTCACCAGGTCAATTCACGGGACGGTGACTTCCACCAGCCAATAGAATTGAACTCCAAACATAGACTAACATAATGTATTCCTCAGTAGTGCTCAATTCCTCATTCTATTATATTGCCATGAATTACCAGAACAAAATAATACCAAATATGCCAATAATTACAAAGATTTATGCCTATTCTTCACAAAATTGCTTATCGTCAATTAGCACTACTCAAGCTGCTTTCATCGAGGTGTGTACTTGGGTGGGTAACCACCCACAAGACAGGCCTCAGCCAACCAGACTTCAAACTACTCACACCTCGAACAGCTTACCCACATGCTTTTTCAATTCATGTACTTGTCAGAGCTTCGCCTCAGTGACACGGTGGTTATTGACTTATTTTTTCTATAAACCAATGCCTAAAGGCTTAAGGACCACACCAAGCAGTAAAAGCAATGTTCTACTAAAGGCTGATGTTACCACAAAAAGATTCGATTTTGATTTGGTAAGCATTTACAGATGAAAACTCACTGCCTTTGTGCTACTGTTACTTTTTTCACAACGTTATGTAAATTTTCAATAATGACATTAAATTCATCGAAAATGATTTTGTTACTTGCACAGAATTGCACAATGTTATGCTTGAAATCCAGCAAAGAACAACTAATAGGAAAAAATGACAAATTTCTTTATAGTTCAGTCAAAGATCTTTTAACCCTTTGAAGAAAACCAGTACATAGTTTGTCAATTTTTTTAACCGCCGAAAAAATGCTAATTTTTCTACACCAAAAGCTATAATCTTAAGTTTTTAGTGTTTCCTTTTGATTCTAAATGGCAGCACCATCCTATGAATGCTCAATATTTTGCAGTTATAAAATTGATATACCTCATTCTAAGGTATCATGTTTGAAGATTGATAAATTTTATTGGAGGGAAAGAAAAAATTCAAAATCTGCAAATATATTATGTACACATGCTGAATCTTATATATATTTACTTCATTTCAGTCGGAAGTGATAATTAACAGATTATTTATACGATTTTAAAACCAGTATATAATATATACCGATGTCCACACTGAGAGCACCATGCCAATAGATGGCAGCACCAGTCTTCTCCTTTTCCATTCTGCAACATGACAGAATTTCTTTATAACAGTTTATGAAGTAATAATTTTTTTATGATTAATTTATAAGTTGTTTAGGATTCAATATTATGTTCATGAAGGGATGGGAAGTTTACTGACCCTGCACTAGGACTGAATTATTTTTTTATTCCACTTGAGTTTCATTAATCTCTGTTTAGCTAAAATTTTAATTTCAGCACTGATATGCAGATGTTCCACATACGATAAGCATTTTTGAATGTAGGGTAACTAAAATGCCATTTCACGACACCAATGTACGAGTTAAATACTGGAAATCCTTATGCTTGGTGGTATGAATGTTATTGTGGAAATTGATGAAAGTAAGTTTGGGAAGCGGAAGTATCAGAGAGGTAGGAGAGTGGAAGGAAAATAGGTGTTTGGTGAGATTGAAAGGGGTAGTAATAAGTGTTTATTTAAGGTTGTAAGAAGAATAGAAGTAAAGATTGTTTATTAAGTTTTATTAAAGAATATATTCTACCGGGTACAATCATCATTTCTGATTGCTGGAAATTGTATGAATGTTTGGAGGATGAAGGTTTTAAACATCTTGCTGTGAACCACAAATATTATTTTAAAGATCCTGAAACAGGTGCACGTACGAATACAATAGAGGGAACATGGAGTGCTATAAAAAGCACCATTCCGAGGCATTGTGATAAAGAGAATTTTGCTTTTTATTCAGCAGAGGAAGTGTGGAGGAAAAATTCGCCGAAAAAAATCTTTCAATAATTTTATTGAATCAATTATAAAAGTGTATCCACCACATAAGCAAGATTCTGAAGAAGATTAGGTAAGTTAGTATTTTTAATTATTTGAGGATATTACTTTTTTAAGTATTGTTCTAAATGTAAGGAGTAAAGAAAGTAATTTGGTATTATTGGAAAATTGTTATTAGCAATGATTTAGTTTAAAGTAATTAGGATTGTAAGCTAATTTTTATTAATTTAATGTATGTGCTTATTTATATTTTAAGTAGTGTTTTTGAATTTAATTATATTTTAATTAAATGATAGTTATTTTGTGAATTACAGTCAAAAGTCGTTAATCCAGACTCGTCGGGACTTCGGCGATTCCGGATTATTGATTTTTCCGGATTATAGATCATCAGTTTAAATCTCGTTAGATGGCATGCAGAAATTCTAAAATTAAAAGTATGAAACCATAATTTATGAAATAAAGAACAATTATGATCTAAAGGGTATTAAAATTTGCAAAAAGAAAAAGCTTAATATTTATTTGTTTACTTTATTAAACATTTCTTTCAATGTAAGTTGTTTAAGTTTTGCTTCGTTTCATGTGATAATACTTTCTCTTTAATTCTATTAAACAGACATAACTTCTTGTTCAGTTACAAAGTTCCGCTGTTCAAGTCCTATAATTGTTGTGTCAAGAACACCGACTAATTTGTCAATCGAAAATTTTTCGTTTTCAATAACCTCTGTCACTTTTCTTCGCTATCGGAAGCGAATTATAATGACGAGGAACTTGTTTTAAATCATATCAAAGACGGAGCATATCAAGATGAAATACTACATTTGTAAGGAATTATAAGCCAAATAAAATAAAAACATCTGCACTGAAGATAAGGATAGTGCTGACAGATCAACTTCCAATTCATTACGCGCCCGCCGCGGCATTCCCCCCGCCGAGCAGCGTGAAATTGATAAACAGATTTCGGATTTCAAAACATACTTTCGCTTTAGATCCTTTACATATTAAAAAATATATATCGGAAATTCTATTTGATATAATCGAAAGTTTAAGTTTCCTTTTATAAAATTGCTCTTACAGTCTGCAAAAAATAATAAGCCGGATCCAATTCGAAAATTAAGGAACAACGCAATCATTAACTGAAATAGATAATTAGATAATTTTAGCTTGTACGTCCATTATACATAAAACGTGCAAGCGAAAACGTATTCTGCACTTGCGCACACTCATATGCGCAGTCGTAAAAGGTCTTACGCGCAAGCGTAAACGCCTATGCGCATGTGTCAACGCGGCGCATGCGCAGAAAGTTTTTAGTTTTGAGGTCCGGATTATAGATCATTCCGAATTATGGGTGTCCGAATTAACGACTTTTGACTGTATATGTTTGTAGGAATTTGGCATACGTTAGAGTGGAAGTAAATGTGCATAGAAATAATTTAAATATTTGACACTAAGTGTTTGTAACCATTTGTAATGTTTGCGGTATGAATTAGTTGGTGACGTTCGTAATATAATAGATAATTTAGAGGTAAAAGTTTTTGGATATTTTATTTATTTTATACGTGGAAATGTTCATATTTGGAAAGGGTATATACTTTTTCACGATCAGGTAATTTCATATATGTTCTTTTTACCGGGTTTAACCCTTTCGGCCCCACCGGGACATATATGTCCCGCAAATGTTTCCAAATCACCCAATGGGAAAAACAAGCGTAAAATTTATTGCCGCGAGTGTCACATGGTTTCCTGTGATTACACCTACCTTTTAGTGTAATTTTTTCTCGACATATGACACTAGTGCCCTGTGAGCTCTTTGTTTTATCGTAACAGTTTTGACAAGCGGGAAAGTTTGGACATTCTGGCAGCCATTTTAGGCAAAGATACATGAGTGGACACACGTGCTGTTTTCGTTGTATGTGATTTTCGTCTATTTTTGCCATATCAAGCAGTTTATTTGAAGTAAGTGAATTTTCATTGTAGATTTTGAAAAAAAATAATATTATGGGACATATATGTCCCAATGGTCTGTTTTATTGGGACATTATTGTCCCAGTGGTTATTGAAATATATCTATGCCTCATTCTCAAAGTGGTCATTTCTGTATTTTTAGGCATAGCAATATCATGAATCGCAGGAAGGGATTGACAAAGGAAGAAATAATTAAATTATTGAATGAACCGGATTCAAGTGATGAATTGGACGATTCAGATAGAGACAAGGAATATGTCCCTAGTTCCTCAGACAGTGATAGCTGTGAAGAATTGAGAGAAAATTCAGGAACATCAAGGGCACCGAAACGAAAGCTGTCATGTCTTGAGCATTCATCAGAACCCTCCGTTGACTCGGACTCTGATGATTTCTCACCCGATGAAGCGGAGCAGGTATCAAAATATAAGTGCAAGGCAAAAAATAAACATAAAAAAAACTATTTCAAAACCTACTGATTCTGTCATTTGGTCAAATGTTGGTCCAAATTTTGAGCCACGGCTCCATGTATCTAAAGACCGTCCAACTGCAATACTGGCCAAAATCAACAGATCCTCTAATGAATTAGAATGTTTCTCATGTGTATTTCCACGAAGTCTTCTTATTTTTATTTCTCAATGTACCAACCAGCGCCTTGAAATACTGAGACATGAAAAAAAAGTAGATATTCCTGACACAGACCCTTCAGAAATTATGCTTGTGTTGGGAGTTATGCTTGTCATGTCTTATAATCAAGTACCGAACTTTTCAGATTATTGGTCCAGCAATTCTTCATTGGGAAACGAAGCTATCAAAAATGCAATTTCCCGTAACAGATGCCTATTGCTCTTTGCAAAAATGTACTTCAATGATCCAGAAAAAGAGAATGCTCCAAAGACATATTATATGGATGAAGTGGTGGCATGTTTCAAAAGGACATTTATGCAAGCTCGCGAAGATAGTCCCTTTCAAAGCATCGATGAATCCATGGCTAAATTCAAAGGTCGTTCTAGCCTAAAGCAGTATTTACCCCTAAAGCCAATAAAACGGGGAATCAAAGTGTGGGAGAGATGTGATGCTGCTACGGGCTACACCTATGACTTCAATATATATTCTGGCAAAGACATGGATAATACAGATCATGAGGGTACAATACTTGGAGAAAGAGTTGTTCTAAAACTTTCCTCAACAATACGTAACCCAGATGTTACACTTACATTTGATAGATTTTTTACAAGTGTAAACTTATTGGATAACATATCCTTTCCTTCTGTTGGTACTTGTATTTCTCGTAGAAAAGACATGCCAAAATTCTCTGACGAAAAACTTCAAAAAGGTGATTCAGAATTTCTCCAGAATAGAAGAGGAACTCTTGCAGCAAGATGGCAAGATTCAAAGGAAGTTCTGATTCTGAGTAATTGCCACGGACCTGATGTTATACAAGTAAAACGCAAGCAGAAAGATGGAGAAAAAGTAATGACAAATTGTCCTACCGCTATTGCCGACTATAACAGATTTATGGGAGGAGTAGATTTGTCTGATCAAAAGATATGCCTATATGATTTTGACAGAAGATCTACAAAATGGTGGAAAAAAGTATTTTATAAACTTTTGATGACAGCTGTTGTGAATGCACACATATTGTTTCAAGAAACCAAACATAGGAAAATACCTCTCTTGCAATACATTGTCCCCCTAGCCGAATTAATGATTGCTCATGGCAAAGAAAATGCAATTGTCAAGAGGAAGAAATCAGGTCGACCGTCAAACGCAACAAAACTGATGTTGAATGTTGGAGATCATTTGCCATTAGAAGGGCCAACAAGAAGAAGATGTGCCCGCTGTGCCAAACAAAATAAAGAAACCCGAACAAAAACTGTTTGCGCCAAGTGTAAAATTGCACTATGTAAAAACTGTTTTGCAATGTACCATACATAGAAATTTCATAAATAATGTTGTGTAGGTAGGTGTTTTCTGATAAAACTGTTTCAAAAGTATTGTGAAATTCATTTAGAACTAGAAAACTGAACTTTTCACTATGTTTTATATTGTCACTTCAACCCCAATGGGACACGTGTCCCAACTAAAAAGACCAGTGGGACACATATGTCCCACCTCCAAAATGGCCCTTACAGTAAATTTTTGCTTATAATTGGGCATAATATTGCTATTTCTACTTTATTTTACCTAATAAACCCCTAATTTATCTTTTTTTTTTTTAAAGAAAAAACTGGTTGTGAAAGGGTTAAAGATTCAGAAAATTGTCATGCATTTTCGTGAAATTTTTCTAATTTATGAGAAAATAGCAGTGTAGATGGATAAAATTAAGAGTGTGTGCAATGCCATTTTTGTGCAATTCTGGGATGTTTTTTTAAGTAAAAATAAGTCGACGTATACATGGTTTAGTGATATTTTAATTAAATGATAGTTATTTTGTGAATTTTATGTTTGTAAGAATTCAGTATACGTTTCAGTTGAAGTAAACATGCGTGGAAATAATTTAAATATTTGACACTAAGTATTTGTAATGTTTGCGGTATGAATTCGTTAGTGACATTTATAATATAATAGATAGTTTAGAGGTAAAAGTTTTTGGATATTTTATTTATTTTATACGCGGAAATGTTGATCTTTGGAAAGGCTATATACCGTAATTTCCGGAAGAAAGGCCGCATCAGCGTAAACGACGCACTCGAGAAAAATGGCGGGGAAAAAAATTAAAATTACACAGAAACGCCGCAATAGATTAAATTGCGCGTGACATCGTCGTGGGCCGTATAGATGCAAAAACTCAACCTAAGTCCTGATATATGACATACCAGTTAAGAAAAATGCATGAAATGAAAACATAACTCAAAAATAAATTAAAGGTAAGAAATGTATAGCTTCTGTGCCGTTTAGAGACATTTTCAAAAATTTTCCGCTCTCTTCTTACTTAAAAACTATCCAACAAGTATTTGTACCCAAACTGATGGGATCTGTATTTGGCAGAATGCCAATAAAAATCCATTCATGCTGAAGAGGAAATACATCAGAGTTCGTTATTGCGAGGCAGGTGGAATCGTGTCCGCCTTTGAAAAAAATTGCAGAAAAGGCAGGGGTGGGGAGAGGTGGGTCCTGGAAGATTCACCGAATGACAGAGGAGAGAGACTATTCAAACTGATGAGAATGTTGATTTGAAAGGGGGAAGAATGTTATTGTTCTGAGATCTCGTTTAGGGTGAATAAGGCATGTAAGTCCATTCAAGGGAAAGAATGTAAACAAAATAACGTTCGCAAAAAGCAACTGAGTGGTCTTTTGTGTGGGAACAGCACCAGTCTATGCACAATGACAAGGCCCCATTGCCTAGGCATTGTTACTGATGATCAACTCACATGGTCATGGTCCCTACACATATACTTTCTAAGTTCCGAGAACATAAAAGAACACTTTCCCCCCTAATTTCTCGGAACTCTGCGTTAAACGCAGAAAGAATTGCCACTCATTCCATATTGAGATTTTATCACGATTATAGCGACTTAAACTTATCTGATTTTCTAACGTTATATATATTATCTAACTATTTTGCTTAACTTTTTATATTATAACTTTTTATATTATAACTTTTTATACTTAACTTTTTATATTATAACTTTTTGTATTATATTTAACTATATTTATATTATATTAAATTTTCATCTATCGTGTTTTATATTTTCGTTAATTTGTATATATCTATATAAGTTATAAAAGTTTGGATTATCTATAATGGGCCCACTTAGGAAGAGCTCCAGGTAAGGGAACTTTTATCTATTTACGTATGTACAATGACCACCATAGGAAATATTTTATTTTTAGTGCACCTAAACGCCGCATGGGTAGAAACGCCGCACCCACTGAAAATTTAAGTTTTAAACACGTAAACGCCGCGGCGTTTCTTCCGGAAATTAGAGTACTTTTTCGCGATCAGGTAATTTCATATATGTTCTTTTTACAATTGCAGAAAATTGTCATGCATTTTCGTGAAATTTTTCTAATTTATAAGAAAATAGCAGTGTAGATGGATAAAGTTAAGAGTGTGTCCAATGCCATTTTTGTGCAATTTGGGGATTTTTTTAAGTAAAAATAAGTCAATGTGTAAATGGTTTATGTGTATGTGCTATTCTGAAAAACGCGCAAGTTTGCGATTGTGCACTTTTTCCCAATTTTGCAGTGAATATTTGTCATGATTAAGCAGTTTTGTTACATAAAATTTCGAGCATAAGTGTAATTCGGCCAGTAGATTGTTGGAAAAAGTGTTCAGTAAATAAAAAGAAAAGAAACATGTCTTTAGCAGAGTTGGTCGCCAAGTTACCATAATCCAAAGATCAACCAATAATGCTCTTAGTTACCCAATTATTCAGAGAAAATGAAATTCTAAAATACCCAGGATAAGCTTAGGTCACTTCTAGGAAAGTTCAGTTTTGTAAACTTACATTGTAAATTATCTGCTATGGATCTTGCAGACACATTTCTCACCAGTATGAAGCAAAATTTTTCATATAGCTTATTTTACTAATCGCCTTCTTGATACTTCACATACATTACGTTCTTCAATAATAGGAACGTGTACAAGGGCTAAATAAAAATAACCAAGACTACCTCTTTTTTTCAAAATTAGCCATGGTAATGCCATGTACCAGATTCCGAGAAAGCTATATGGAGTCAGCACTGTAGCTTACTATGGTATTTAGCTGTAATAAGTGGAAGAACTCAGTACATTAGTCTTGAAGGAAAACAATTCTGACTATTATAGCCACAGTTACAGGTAAATTTCCTTATTCTCAAATTTAACACAAAAACTTGAATTGTTACAGTAGGCATATAAGAAAACATTTAGCCATACTTCACTCACATTTTCAATGACAGAGGCACAGTGATTTGTACAAGAGGATTTGCTCAAGAAAAACAATCCTTGGAGAAACAGCTTAAACCCCATATTAAAATGCAGTTTCATATTGCTTTTGTGACATACAGCATTGAATAAAAATCTCAACAGTAAAATATCTTGAACAGAGTTATAATTTACTGACATGCGATTTTTTGGTGTTCACGCAATTGAAATGATAACAGTAGAAGTAGTCTTCAGCTGAAAAACTGAGAAACAGCACATTACTTAACCACTACATAACTTATTTCTGCTAACGACGATGTCACAATACAGTTTATTTCATGCTTTTGAATTGCTTATAAAACACTCTCAGAAATGTACTTTAATGCGAAGGATTCGAAACTAGTCTGAAAAACGATGACAGTCTGAAACGCAGTACCTATTTTTAAAAACATTTCAGTAACTTAAGTGTAACATAAGAACACCTTCATATCGACAAAATTTCCACAAAACACATTTCTCAGAAACACGATTTCTTTTCTAAGTACACAGTAGACTCTGAACATGAAGCTATCCTATGTTGTGCCGTATAACGTTAAGTTTCGCTTCTAATTCAGCCCCTAGTATTGCAACTTCAAGTTGCTCTTTGATATCATATCATAAACTCCCTATGTTTATTCAGTACAAGGTTATTAAATTACTTTAAATGAATGAATCAATACACATGTTGCTGTATATGGATGGAAATCCATATACAGATATTTCACAAACTGCACAAATATTTTAGATATGCATTTTAAATCTTCTAGACACACAAATTTTACATTTTCTCGCACATAACATTCGAAGTATTCCATTTTAAAACAGTGAAACTACATTAATTTGCAGCAAAAAAATGCTCTACCACTTCAGCAGAACGGTGTAGCACAAGGGTCCTCGGGTGTAACGTACTAATGCTGTCGAAAATTCTCGAACTGCGAAAAAATCCTGGCATTAACTTACAAAGGAATTTAAAATTATCAAAATGTTATAACAATACGTAGAAATTTTATAGACACACTCCTAGGCTGTTCCAGTTAGTATTATAAGAGTTCACTCACTTTACGATAGAAAACAAGAATGGTCCGAAATAAATGAATGCAACAATGGTGTAACATTGAAAAGCGCGTTTATCAAATATACTTACGTCCGTTACAATTATGCGACTACAAACGCTGACGGTTTACGGAAGTTAGCGGGTCTCACGTGACTGGTGGCAACAATACGTCACAAACTATTTGTCTGGGTTACTATAATTGGCTGTTTTCCACTTTTTTATGTGAATTTCGAGATGTTTAGTTTATAGAAAATCCTTAATATCATGATGTAAACAAACACCGATGGCAAAAAATTATTTGGTAACTACATCCATTACGTATTGATAAATGTTTCGACATGATTACATATAACTGCATTAATAACCAAATAAAACAAACTTAGATTACAAATGCGTTATGTAATGGAGCATGTAACTAAAACTTCAGAATTGTAGAATCCGGAAGATTTTTTTTTCCGAGTTAGAAGTATAACAAAATACGAGCAGTGTTCTAATAATTTTTAAATCTTCATATTCTATAATATTACTGCTGTTTTTGATAACATGATCATAACATAACTGATGATCATAACATCATTTAAAATAAAATCTAATTTAAAATAAAATCAGTTAAAATAAAATCTAGTAATTCTGCTGAATACTGCTTTTCATGAAAGCACGAGAATATTTTAATGGGATTATTAAAGTATCTGTAATAAAGAAAAAAAAAAAAAAAGTAGGTTAGGAATAAACAGTAAGTAAAAGGAAGATTACTAATAATATATATTAACTATTGTATATATGTGTAATTTTGTGAATTGTGAAATAATGATATTTGTTCATTTTATAATTTAATAAATAAAAATTGTGAAAAGATTATATTTGTTCATTTTATAATTTAACAAATATTATGAAAAAGCTACGTACTTTTTAAAAAATCATTTGCACTTGTTTTTCATTATTGCATTTAAGTTTTATTCATTATTTGAATCAATATATATAAGAATATAAGAGAATCTTATACATTTTACAAGTAAAATATTATACGCAGTATGAATGGAGATATGTTACTGTAAGATCCTAAAGTCTGGTAAATCCTAGGTTTTACCAGTAAAACCTAGCTTTTACCAAAGTAGCTTGTTAAAAGCTCAAAGTATGCTTTAATATGATTCCACTTCAGCCTTTGAGGTAAAACCGAGGAGTTACCAATGCCTTCTGGTAAAATCCTGAAACAAGGGATTTAAATCAACCTTGAATAAGCCTCCGCACACAAATTCCGTCATGACACTTTTCTGTTCCTGCCTCTCCTTATTTGCACCATTCGCAGTCTAACTTGGACATAATTTAAACAAGTGTAAGCAGCTACGATCTAAAAAAGAAGAAGTTTGGGCGCAAGTGCAGAATCGCGCACTTATCGATGTTCACATGGACAAAGTCAAGGGAGTACGTAGTGCCAAGTTTGTGTAATTCTCTGATATTATTTTAAGCAAAAGTAGGTTGTTGTGTACATGGACACTGAGTTTGTGCAATTCTTAGACTTGTTATTTTCAAGTTGGCAATTTTGAGAAATGCGCTAAGCAGGGGTGATTCTGCACTTTCCCTGAAGTTTGTTTCCATTTTTACATACTTTGCTTTTTTTATTTTGCTGATGGGAAATGAGTGATGTTATGCGGAAAAAGATTATGACATTTTGTCTGAATTTGTAAAAAATAAGCCTGATAACTGCTTTTATTTATCAAGTGAGAAATATGTGATGGAGAAACAAACAGTTCATTACAGAAGGTTGAAACGCTGTCGTATTCTAATTGGAGGAAAGGACAAACTTATAATATCACTATTTGCAAAAATCCTATATTATGTTACAACTGATGAAGTCTTCAACACAGCACTCATATTGCAATTGGCCATGGTGAAAGAACTGAATCGTAAGTACAAGAATGTAACAGTAGAACCTATTTTCACATATTTAAGACTATGCGAACTATGTCAGAAGAAACAAAAAACTGTGAAAGATGGGATTGTAATTAAATCAGTTGTGCATAGTGAAATGAATTCTCGATGCCAAGTCAACCTAATAGATATGCAGTCCAATACTGATCATGATATGAAATTCATTTGAGTGCATCAAGATCATCTTACACAATTTGTCCTACTCCGAAGTTTACACAGTAAAAGAATTGTTGAAGTAGCATATCACTTTCTGGATATTTTCATAGCTTTTGGAGCCCTGAGCATTCTTCATTCTGATAATAGGAGGGAATTTTGCAACCAAATCAAATCATAAACAGTTTATGTGAAATGTGGAGTGATATAAAAATAGCTCACTGAAAACCGAGACACAGTCAGTCACAAAGTTCTGTCGAACGGGTGAACCAAGATGTTGAGAACATGTTGGAAACAAATAAGATAGGAAATTGGTCAGAAGGATTAAAATTTGTTCAAAAATAAAAAACAAAGCATATCAGGAGGGATTCAAATGTTCATCTTAATGAAGCTATCCTGTGATGTCCTGCAAAGTTGTCTTATGAAGCTAGGACTTGCTAACTCAGTTTTGCCACATAATTTGATTAGTAACATGACTACTGAACAGGATTTAGAAAAAAGTTATAAGTATGTATTACTAATGAATGTGTGGTTAATACAGAAAATGGGAAAACTAATCTCGAATCAACAGTTGATTTAGAATTGCAAGATAATAATAATGCATATGAAAAATAATCAGACATAACAATGGAAGCAGATACTAAAGTTTGAATTGAAATGAAAGAACCAGATATATGCTCTGACACAATGGGTGCAATTATCAAGAAAACTCAAAATGTGAAAGTGTTTCGAGAGACAGTTAAGGAAGGACTTCAGAAGCAGGCAAAGAAGATGAAGACTGTGTCTACTAAAAACTTTCCGAAACCTACATTTGGACAAATACTTTTGGAAAAATGTTAAAATAAAAAAAAGTACCTGATATTGATAGATCAAAAATGGATCCAAAATCAATAATAGCCATTATTAGAGATATTTAAGATGATGAGTTACGTGCTTATTTAACTCTACCTTATATGTTGTGGTATTTCAATTCCTAGGTTTTTAATCTTTTTTTTTTTTTTTTTTTTTCCCCCCCTCGTTTTCAATCTTAGAACTTTGTATTTATCAAGTAATAAAACAGAAGCTGCTTACAGTATCATCTGTATTCAGGCTTACAGTACTGGATATTAAGATCCTTCAAGATTCAGTGTTATTTAAGTTTGGCATGTTTGATAGTGAATACAAGTAAAATATGTTACGAATAAGAAATATTTGAATTTCAGTTATTATACTTGATACTCAAGTCATAAAAATGTTATTTATTCCTTTTTAGTTGAAATCATATTTTAGGATATTATGAGTTAAATTTCGTAAACTATATACTTAAAAAGAAAAACCTTTGAAAATTTGTCCTTAGGTGATAAGACAATATTAAAATATAGCATATAAGCATAAAATTAGAATTCAATAGCCAAGCCAGAATTTAAATTACTAAAGTTTAAAATGCTAAATTTAAATTACTAAAGTTTAAAATAGTGTGAAAAAAGTCTCATGTTATTTCGAGCTTCCCAATTATGTTTAAGTAGAGAATTCTTTGTTAGAGCAGGACAAAGAAGGAAGTGATCACTATCCATAAAGCCAGAATGGCAGAGATAATCAAGACTATTAAAAATTCCAGTCTTACTCATGTGGACAGCCCAGCAATGATATTCCACTGCTAATCAAAACACAACTATTGTATCTTCACAAGGGCACCAGTCTACTAAATCATCAAAATCCTTGAGTTTTTCCCTCAATGTAAATTAAACAAAACCCTGCTGAATTTTAAGCTTCGTGGCTCAAAGTTTATCTGAGACATCTATGAAAGTCTAAGAATGTTGTTGAAACTTGAGTTGGAAATTTGTATCTCATGAGACATGCACAGTTGTCCAGTTCAGTATAAAAGTAACTCTTAGAGTTGTTTTTTTCAATGCCAGTCAAGGCAAAGAATCTGATTTTGCATTTGTTCCAATTTGTTCTTCAAATCCTCAAAGGCAGTTATTAATTGAGTGCTGGAATATTTCATAACAGTAAGTAGATTTGTAAGTTGTAAATAAAGTGGAAGTCGCATATCCCCACCTTACTCCTGTTGTTTAATTACATTGAAAAAATTATTTATCCTTAACGTTAGTTCCTCCACCCATTAATTCCAAGACCAATTCCTATTTAAGACAATTACCATGTAGTTAAAAGTTTAGAAACAATTATTTCAATGATAATTCCTCCAATCCATTAATTCCAAGACAAATTTCTATTTAAGACAATTCCATTTAGTTAAAAGTTTAGTATTGAGGCACATGGATATTATTGTATAAAACTCCAAGTCAAAAGGCTTGTGACACAATACAAAAGTTATACAGGCAGGCTTTTCTGTTTCTATGCATGTTATTTAATTGGCACCAAGTACTCAAGTCTTCATGACATCATTTAATTAACTATTTCTGTGTACCTTTTTTGAGGATGGAAGACCATGTCACCAAATTCTCAGCATACATCAATACATTTACATCCCTATCTTCTAACATAAATATAAGGTTGTTGACATGTATATTACAAAGAAACAGCTGAACATAGTATCCTAGGGAAGACAGGACTGAAGTTGCTTGTGATGAGATATGAGTAAAGTGTAATGCAATATGTTGTGTTATTCATAACACAGTGCATTTATTATAAGACAGATCATTTAAAAAAATCATTATTTCAGTTTTGCATTTCTATTTTTTATTTTATTTTCTATTACTTGATTCTCCCTTTAAAACAACTGTAATAATAGAGATACAAGACTGAAATAATGATTTTGTTTCTTACCCGCTTTAAAATGAACACACTGTATGTCAGTGTTAGACTAATATCAAATTATATGGAACTAGAAGCATATCTTCTGTCCTTCATTTCTTTTCAAATTCAGTACCAAGCATCATTTCATCATGTGATGGAATATGCGAATTAAACTGTTGGCCATACAGGTATAATTCCACTGCGCTAATGCTGCAGCCATCCAAATTTTGATAGAGAACACCCCTGGGGATACATCTGAGTGTCTTCCATTCCTTCTTTCCAACAAGCTACTCTAATAATTTTGTGGTTCAAATGTTCGTTAAGTTCGTAAAAACGTTATTGATGCTTCTTCTAGCTTTTCCACCAAAATTTGCATTAGTGTTATCCTCACAATAGGCAATGATTTTATAGTTCAAATTATTATTTTTTAAAAAAGTACTTATTGAATCAAAAATTATTTCTGAAGTTTCACCCGGCAGTGAAATAAAATCTAATATTCTAATTTTAATTTCTGTTTCTAGATCAAAAAGTTTAACAATTGTGGAAAATAATTTTAAATTTTTGTGGTTGGAAGCATCATAATATATGGATATAAATGTGCATTTAAAATCTAATTGTTTCTGCAATTGTGAAAACGAATATAGTGAAAAAACATTACAAATAATTGCTTCAGTTTTTGTCGTTGCTTCTGCAAATTTTTTGTCGTACAATGTTTTGATCATTTACGATGTACAATCAATTGATATGAAACTTTGATTGTGGTTTATAGTGTAAAAAGCAAATAGCCCTTGAGCTAATGCTAGCTGTTCCTCCATTAACAATAGATATTCCTTGACGAGACCTAACGACAATGATCGAACACCACCATCGAACACCACGGAGTAAATCTAACTCGTTACATCGCCTATTTTAGTGTACTCTTATTAGAAACTCAATATAGCAGAGAGTGGTAACTTGCATGCATGAGAATAAATAATACACAACATACCTGTTGGGAGTTTGGAACACAAGTGAAGTTTTATTGGAGTGCACAGTTATAGAATATAAAAAACAGTGGCGCCATCTATGGGCCAAGAACATATTTAAAGCTAACCTTTTTTACACTCCCACTTTAGGTTTAAATATCATCCTAATTAAATACAATGAGAAATTACATCAGCACACATACATATAATAAAACATTAAATTACATTGGTCTTCATTTTAAACCCATCATTTTTGCAGACATTTCATGTTTTGCACTGTTTACAATTTTTGTCAAAAAGTCTGCAATCATATCATTAGTAGTCTTATATTGTATGTCAATGTGCTGAAGTTTCACAGCTTCTCGCACGAAATGATGTTGTATATCAATATGCTTTGATCTACCATGATACACACTATTTTTGCTGAGATTAATAGCACTGTTGTTATCGCAGTATAATAATACTGGCTTTGCAGTAATAATCCCAAGTTCTTTAACAATTTTGTTGAGCCATATGGCTTCTTTAGTAGCTGCAGAAAGAGCCATATATTTGGCTTCTGTTGTACTAGTTGCAATGGTTGGTTGACGCTTACTACACCATGACACTGCACCACCTCCGAAGAGGAAAACATATCCAGTGGTTGATCGTCGATCCCCAGCATCACCTCCATAGTTTGAGTCGCTATAACCAAGGACATCAGCACTACGGTCCTTTGAAAAAGACAATGTAGTGGCTCGAAGATACCGCATGATGCGCTTGACAGCATTCCAGTGAACCCTTGCCGGATTATTGGAGAACTGGCTAAGGAAATTCACAGCATAAGTTATATCTGGCCGTGTTGCTTGAGCTGCATAAAGAAGACTCCCAATGGCAGCCTGATAAGGAACAGGTAGCTTTTGTTCCTTACTAGTTGGTATCTGCAGTTTAGATAACACTTGATTTTGATCTAATGGTGTTTTTACACCATGAGATTCATGCATATTATATTTGCAAAGCATACTCTCTACATACTGAGTTTGACTAAGGCTAATGGACCCTTTAGTTCTATCTCATTCAATTTTAATTCCTAAGCAATAATTTGCTGGTCCCAAGTCTTTCATTTCAAATTTTTAAGTTGTTGTTTTACCCAATTTTTAAGTTCTATGTTATTACTAAAAATGAGTAAGTCATCAACATAAATAGTAACAATAACAAGATCTTTATTTTCATTTATTTTAATATAGACACAACTATCAAAAGAACTTTGCCTCAGTCCCATTTCTATTAAACCCTTTTCTAACAGTTGGTACCATAGTCTACCACTCTGCTTTAAACCATCTAATGCTTTGTTTAATTTTAGGACCTTTCCCTTTAAGTTTTGCTTGTAAAATTCACTGAAACCGTCTGGAATTTTCATATAAATGTCTTCATTTAGAGTTCCCTGTACAAAAGCCATTACAGCATCCATTTGGTCAATTTCCCAATCATATATAGCTGCATAAGCTAATAAAACTTTTAATGTTACGTATCGGACAACTGGTGCAAATGTTTCAGTATAATCTATTCCCTCAATCTGAGAATAGCCCTTAGCAACTAAACGTGTTTTATATCTTTCAATCTTGCCTACTGAATTACATTTAATTTTGAAAACCCATTTACAATCTACAATGTTCTTATCATAAGGTTTATCTGTTATTTCCCATGTTTTGTTTTTAATATGGCCTAATATAGTCTCCCATATAGAATCCTTCCAATGGTTTGCATCATTGCCCCTTAATGCTTCATCAATGGTTTTCGGTTCAGAATACACACCATTTGTTGCTGCTGCCATAGCTTTAACAAAGCACATTCGATCTAAATTTGGCATTGGCATTTCTGGCATCCCGTGTGTGTCATAGTCCGTATAACTATTTGGGAATCTAAGTTTTCTGTTTCTAGTCAATGTAGGTAGCTCATCAACTACACTACTGTTATCATGGCTATCATTTTGAGCAGTATTATGTTCATCGTGATTAGATTTAACACTAGCATTAACTAATTCATGATCAGACTGAGTATTATAATTAACCATCCCTTCCAATTCACCGTTCTGATCATCAGCTATTGCATTCTCAGTATCTGAAAATGTCATAATCACGCTCCCACTGAATGAGGATTCATCATAGAATTTTGGCATATTACTTGCCTTTTTATAGTACATTTCATTTTCCAAAAATTGTACATCTCGTGCATTTATTATTTCATAAGTTTTGGGATCTATTAATCGATAGCCTTTTCTATCCTGACAGTACCCAACAAGCATTAATTCCTTTGCTTTTATATCCCACTTTTTACGTTTTTGCTTTGGAATGTGAGCAAATGCACGACATCCAAATACTCTCAAGTATTCTAAATTTGGCTTATCCCCATACCATTTTTCATAAGGGGTCATACCTGCAACTGCAATAGTTGGAGATATATTTTTACAGTGATTTGCAGTTTGCACTGCTTCAGCCCAATAATTTTGATCAAGGTGAGCATCCACCAACATTGATCGTGCTCGCTCTACAAGAGTTCTGTTACTACATTCAGCTACACCCATTTGCTCTGGTGTAAATGGAATAGATTTTTGATGCTGAATTCCATTTGATGCTAAATAGTTATCCATCTCATTGTTTACATACTCAGTACCATTATCTGAGTGTAAGATTTTGATTGATTTGCCAGTTTGCCTTTCGACAAATGCTTGAAATATTTTGAATTTTTCAAAAACTTCAGATTTATTTTTCAAAAAATAAACAAAAGTCATTCGCGACAAATCATCTATAAAACTAATAAAGTAGCGAGAACCACCAATTGATGTAACATTCATAGGCCCACACAGGTCACTATGTACTATGCCTAATAACTCTTTTGCACGCTTAGCTTTTCCCTTGGGAAATGGTTGTCTATGCATTTTGCCTTTAATGCATGACACACAATTTAACAATTTTCCGTTAAATGTAAAACCTTCGACCGTATCTTTTAATCTGGTCATTCCTCCTTCACTTAAATGGCCCACACTTTTGTGTAATAATTCATTTGAAATATTTTTATCAGTAATTAAAGCCCACTCATTACATAAATCAAGAGAATACAAATTATCTCCCATACCTGTTCCAGTAGCAACTAAATGTTTACCATCATACACAAAACATCTTTCACTTGTAAAAGTACTAACCATTCCAAATACTTTATTTAAATACTTAATGGACAGCAAATTGGCTGTTAACTTTGGAACGTGTAAAACATTACTAAAAGTTACAGACTCCCTTTTTTTATTTCTAGATAAGAGGAAAGTTATTTTACCCTTACCCTCTACTTCTATTACTGAACTTCCTGTTTTTATTTGATGAATACTAGCATCCTGATAATCATCTAATAATTCTTTATGTGGAGTCATGTGGTAAGAAGCACAAGAATCCATGTACCAAATATTGGGATGTGGATTAGAATTAGCTACACTAATTTCCACTACATAAGCTTCTTCCCCCTTTTTATGTTTTAATCCAACATTAGACTTTTTGTTAAACTTGTTTTCATTATATCTATCCTTTTTGAGAGGTGACTTCTGACAATCAGAGCTTTTGTGGCCAAACAAATTGCATTTAAAACATTTTCCTTTAAAGTACCTTTTGCTTCCGATATTTTTATTAACAAATGCGTATTCCTTACTTTCATTGACTAGGGGTTTTGAATCTTCAGCTAACAAGCGATTTTTAACATTGTCAACTGTTATTGCCTCACCACAATTTTTCAAAGCCATTATAAGAGGTTCAAACCTATCAGGTAAATTAGCTAAAATTATTCCTGCAATTAATTCTTCATCAGGTTTAACACCAGTAGATTTTAACTGCTGATAAGATGAAATGACCCTATGTAAATAGTCAGACATATCCTTACAATCAGTATAACGGGTATTCACTAATGTTTTAATTATTGAAACCTTTCTTGTGATTCCCTTATCCTCATATGTTTCAGCTAATACTTTCCAAGCTTCCTTTCCACTTGTTAAATCCCTTATATCATTGAAAATAATTTCACTTACCCCTTCAACTATATATGACAAAGCTTTGGTATCCTTTACTGGATCTTCTTTTGTACCCTCTACATAAGCCCATAAATCTAATTTAATAAGATGCATTTTCATGGAAAATTTCCAATCCATGTAATTTTCCCTTCCACTCAATTGTTTATGACTAAATGAACCTTCTCCCCCTGGCATTTTTCCTCTTTTTAACTTTAATCAACAAGAGACAAAAAAAATTATAATTTGAGATAAATTCAAATAAATTTTCTATTGAATTAATTTTATTCTCAAAGAAACATTTGCCCAAATAATTAACAGTCAAAAATATTTGTACTAGTTAAGCTTTTGCAACCATGTGCTATGGCTAACCCTAACATAACCATGTGGTCAATTCTGGTTAAAGTAATTCTAAAAATTTACAAATAGAATTAAATAAACAAACTAACTTAACTAGACACTAGATTATTTATCCTCATTTCTTAATCTGGCCTGGGCCCATAACCTATTAGGAACTCAATATAGCAGAGAGTGGTAACTTGCATGCATGAGAATAAATAATACACAACATACCTGTTGGGAGTTTGGAACACAAGTGAAGTTTTATTGGAGTGCACAGTTATAGAATATAAAAAACAGTGGCGCCATCTATGGGCCAAGAACATATTTAAAGCTAACCTTTTTTACAACTCTGCATACATTTTATGTGTTTTTTTTATTTATGTATTTTTTATTTCTTTATATTTACTATAATAAATAATAGGTAATATATTTTAACAGTACATTTAAAATACTGTTAAAATATATTACCTATTACATTTAAAATAAGAAATGCAGATGTTTTCTAAAAAAGCGAGACATTTTTAAAAATCTGTGGGGCACGGGATAGTCCTCCAAAAAGCAGGACTGTCCCACCAAAATCAAGACGTGTTATCCTAGTAATTTTGACATTAGTAATAATGAGAGCAATAATTGCATTGCTTTAGCATTTTTCTCTTCATAAAAGAAATTGAGTAATGTACTTCAACATTGATGTGATAAGATAGAATCCTTCTGTAAGTGATGCCAAAGAACTGAAAGATCTGCTAGAGAAAGGGGATAATTATTTTATTTTAGAAAATATTCACCAAATCATTGCATCAGGGACTTGAACAATGGAGATCATAGTGAAGAAAAAGACCATGCATTTTGCTTCTGTTTTAGCTGTTTTTCAGTAATAAAAAATCACTCTCTTATGATGCATATAAGGACTTGGAGCATTTACATCTGCCTCTGAAAAGAAATAAAAACCACTTGAAACCTCATGAGAGCTGGCACTAGAATCTGTGCGGTCACACCAGATGACATTATTTAGAAATAGGGGCCGAGCGGTAAAGTCGCTGAACACTGGTAGTTCGGTCCAAGGTTCGAATCCCGCAAATGGGTTGGCTGCATGGCCATTTTCGTGGTTTTACCCATGTGTAACGTGTATACGAGCCAGTTTCCCTTAGAAAGTCCTCCACAAAGGCATCCCTCCCCTTAGGCAGATAGCCCTCAAGGCTTTGCCATAGTTAAATAACCTAACCTAACATTTAGAAATAGTTGAGATTACAACAAGTGCAAAAAAAAATCTAGTGTTGAAAAATCCTAATCGTGAATCCCATAAGAAATGATTCACTTGTAATCTAAAATAAGAGACAGTAGATTCGATGCAATAAAATTATTAAATGTAGCCTTTAGTGTACAAAAGCATAGCAAAACATGTAATGGCCACTTCCCAAAGTTCAGCTGAACTTTTATATCCAAATTGTTACTGAAAATATCTAAAAGACTACTTTAAATTATTTCAGAAAAAAACATTAAAGTAAGTTGGTTTATTTTATTTCTAGGACTAAATAAAAGAAAATAATTTATGCAGAAAAGCATTAAAATATAATGATTTATTTTGTTTCTGAGAAGATAAAACACAAGAAAAGTTATGCAGTCAGGAATGCTAAGTAATGCGACATATTTTTAGATAATAGTCATTAAATGATATAAGCAAAATACATTATAAGGTTTCTTAATGTGGATGAAGGTATATTCCATGTATAAAAATTTCTGAAAATTTCACATATGAAAATATATTCTGAAAATTCAATTTAAACTGAATATTTATATTAACAAACATTTATCAGATGCAAATATTCTTGTCCCAAACATGTGTGCTCAAAGTCATGACAATAGATACCACATGAAAAGAATACATTTAGGAGTTCCATAAATAATGCATTAGGGATTTGAAGCACAGAGCTGATTTTTATACAGTCAAAAGTCGTTAATTCGGACACCCGTAATCCGGAATGATCTATAATCCGGACCTCAAAGCTAAAATCTTTCTGCGCATGCGCCGCATTGACGCATGCGCATAGGCGTTTTACTCGTGCGCGCAAGACATTTACGACTGCGCATATGCGTCTGCGCAAGTGCAGAATACGTTTTTACGTGCGCGTTTAATGTATAACGGACGGTATAAGCTAAAATTATCTAATTATCTATTTCAGTTAATGTTGATAATTGCGTTGTTCCTTAATCTTCGAATTGGATCCGGCTTATTATTTTTTGCAGACTGTAAGAGCAATTTTCTAAAAGTAAGCTTGAACTTTCGATTATGTCAAATAGAATTTCCGATGCTAGAGCTCCCAAAGGATCTAGAAAACGAAAGTATGTTTCGATGTCCATCAAACAAAAAACGAATTGCTACAAAAAATGGATAAAAGCATATCCTTTGTTTATCTAACCGTTCCGAAATCTGTTTATCAATTTCACGCTGCTCTGCGCGGGGGGGGACGTAGCGGCGCGCAATGAACTGGAAGTTGATCTGTCAACACTATCGTTATCTTCGGGGCAGATGTTTTTATTTTATTCGGCTTATAATTCCTTACTAAATGTAGTATTTAATTTCGATGTACTCCGTCTTTGATATGATTTAAATCAAATTCCTCGTCATTATAAATATCACGAATACAAATCAAATAGTTTCCTGGTTGCAATTTTCTAATTTCGGCTATGCGTAAGGTATGCTTTACGCATCCGCGCGTTGAAAGAAATGTTTAATAAAGTAAACAAATAAATATTAGGCTTCTTTTTTGGTAAATTTTGATACCCTTTAGATCATAATTGCTCATTATTTTATAAATTACGGTTTCATATTTTTAATTTTATAATTTCTGCATGCCATCTTACGAGATTTAACTGATGATCTATAATCCGGAAAAATCGATAATCCGGAATCGCCGAAGTCCCGACGAGTCCGGATTAAAGACTTTTGACTGTATTATCTCTTTACGTTCTCTGAATCATAAGAACTGATTGAATTGAAAATAATGCCTCAACGTTTTCTGGTGAAAGGTCTAGAAATTATGTGTTTTTATAATTATAAATATCAATACATATTTTTGAGGTTACACTGAGGAATTTTTAAAACATATATTGCAATGCTGACTCTAACTAAGTAGAGCATTACGTAGATATTTTTTTGCCTTAAGCAGAGGCATACCCCTATGTTTATTGAAATAATTGATATTTATACGCTTTCATATTCATTGAAGATAAATATTTCAAATCACAACATTTTAACACTTATAATATGTTCAATCATAGCTTTATATATTCAGAAAAATTATGTTACAATTAATGATCTATATTTATAAACTGAGAAATGTTTAAAAAATAGCAAATATCAAAGAAACAGAATAGATAGCAATATAAAAAATGCTGTACTAATTATGTAATTTTATATACTATATAATTTAATTCTCCTTACCTTTATAGAACAAAATCATCAATATTTTTTCCAGAAGGAATTTGATAGCTTAATTCATATTCTATACAGAGAATAGATGAAGATGTTTCATAATTTTTTATGAAGATTATAGAATTAAGATATAGAATATAAGATTATAGAAGCTTCTCTTACCATCAGCAACAGTAACTGGAAATATTAGCCTTATTTCAGCTTCAAATTTCATTATGATTGAACTAGGCTGTAATTAGAGAATTATCGTCAAAAGATTTAAAGCAGTCTTACTGTTCAAATAACTGGTTTTTAAAGCTAGAAAGTTGTGATGAAATTTTTATTTGTATATCATTTAGGTATTTAAATGCTAAATTATAAGCTTCTTTATTTGGATAGCTTAAATTTTATTAATGTTAATTTTTCACTGATTAGAAAATGAAAGTCAAAAGATAACTCGTTAAATTTACATATCTCAGTTTTTTTTTTTTTTTTTTTTTTTTTTTTTTTTGTTGTTGTAGTTTGTTTGTTTGCTGTTGTTGTAAGATTAAAACGTATATTACTTCTTTCATTTCTACTACGAGAATTCCCCCCCCTACAAAATTAGTTCTTTTATCAATTTATTATATTTTCACCTTCTCTTCAGATTAGGTTACTTATATTTAAAGCTAAATATCAAATTTCTAAAAAATGTTTTCAGAAATAATTTTTTGTCTTCATTCTAATCAATGACAATCCCTCTTTTTTATATTTATATAAATAATTCAATTCAATTGTAGATTGTCAGGATTTCTTTGATATGGGAGATGTGAAAAATTAGCAATGCCTTCGCCGGTACTCGAACCTAGACCTCTCGAATACGCACCGAGTGTACTACCATTACACCACGAAAGATTGCAGAAAGGAGGGGGGAAAATACCTTAGGGAACCCAATGGCCAAATCCTGATCGAAGAATCATCATCCACCATCTTTTAGGTCGGGGCCACTGTAGAATCATTAGGTTATTTTCGAGCAAGAGGATATGGGAAATGAGAAATACCCTCGTCCTTTCGAATACGAAACAAGTGTGCTAACCGTTACATCACGAAGGCATGCTGAAAGGAGGGAGAATAACAAAGCAAAATAAAGGAAATTTTCTCCTGGGAAATTCGAAATGAAATTTAGAATCCAAAAGTGGGCTATTCTGGTAATAATTGGCAATTAAGAAAGCATTTTTTGATTTGAATATAAGCTACCAGATTATAAATAAAGGTACAGCAGTGTAAATAAAAACTAAATAGTACAGTAAAGCAGAAGAAATACTGCTGATTCCATGGACAGATCCCGACTTTTTAAGGGGAATCATAATAACATACATATATATTGGGTTTTAACAAAACTTTCCCGCCACCGCAAATATCGTCTTCGCAAACATAATACGCTGGCGTGTTTAATCATATTTTGTCAAATGGTTTTTGGCATTTGAAAAAAAGAGATTTGTTTTAGAACACTCATAGAGATATTAGGTATTTTTTGGAAGCAGAACAAGGGAAAAATTAGCAAACACCTTGGCCGGGAATCAAACCATAGACCTCTAGAATACTCGCCGAGTGTGCTGACCACTACACTACGAAGGCAGGAGAAATTCTTTATATACTCTCCCTTTTAAAGGGCGTCTGGGGTTTTAGGGGACCCAATCGCCAAATCCTGGGTGTGGAGAATCATCATCAACCACCCTTTTAGTTCGGGCGCCACTGTAGAGATATTAGGTATGTTTTGGGAGCAGGAGAAGTTAAAAATGAGCAACACCTTCGCCGGTAATCGAACCACGGACCTATGGAATACGCGCCCAGCGTGCTGACCACTAAACTGCGAATGCATGCTAATAAGGCAGGAGAACTAGCTTATACACTGTGTTGTGAAATTTGTAAAAAATTATCGTTACTATTAAGTACAAGGTGTCTGAAATAGAACTATCACGCTACCAGATTAGAACCATCATTTACTTCCAATTCTGTTTCAAAAAATCAGCTACAAAATGTCACCAAATCATGTGCTACAGCTTTAGGTACTAATGTCGTAACATATGACACTGTGAAGGTTTGGAACCGAAAGTTCAAAAACAAGGACTGGGCTCAAAAGCAGAGCGCTCTGGCAGGCCTACTGACATTGATGAGGCCCGCTTGCGAGAACTTGTAAAAGAAATTCAGTATAGAACTCATCGAGAGCTTGCTAAGGAGTTAGACGTTAGTCCCATATCCATTAGCCGCGCTATACGTCGCATAAACTTGACGTGTAAGTTCAATCGCTGGGTGCCACATGAACTGTCTAAAAAAGATAAGGATATACGTGTTCGGGCCTGCACTAATCTGCTCGAATATCAACGCAAGGACAAAATTCTGGACCGGATCGTCACTTGTGATGAAAAGTGGATTTACTTCAATAACACAGGCCGAAAAGAGGGTTGTTCTGTGGCCTGTGAGCCCGTTGGCAACGTCGCAAAGCGCAATTTAACTAACAAAAAGATACCTTCCAGAATACGTTGGCTCATGCGAGCAGTGTGTGGTCGGGCGTTGTACTGCTGATAGAGGGCATTGGCCACTCCCTGAAGGTACAGAAGTGTCAGCAGCCGCAGCACATGATCCACGTATCATTGGACCGTCATAGTGCCTTGAATACGAACTAGAGGTGACCTGGAATCGTAAGCAGTTGGCCCCCAAACTATGATGTCGCGCAGTGGAGCGTTCCACAATTGCTGCCGGGATTGAACCTGTCTCCACATCGACGCCACACTCGTACGCGGAGACTATCATTGGAGAAACAGAAGCTTGTCTCATCCTGAGAACACGACCTTTGTGCCATTCCGTCGTCCACATCGCTCGAGCACGGCACCATTGCAGACGTTGAAGTGTATGATGTGGGGTCAATTGCAGTTTCTTAGCGGACGCCACGAATGCAGGCCACTAGCCACCAATCGACGGCAAATAGCTCTGGTCGATATTGGAGCATGCAGGTTGTCTTGAACATGCTGCAGAATGGAGGTAGAAGTGACTTGCGAGTGCACCACCTCCTGTCGTCGAATGCGTCGGTCCATACGTGCTGACGTCATTCTGGCTGCACCGGCACCCGTCGAACTTGGCACATTTCCTTGTTCCAACCATCGTTGCCACAGCTGGTACTGTGGACGCATCAAGGTGTGTGTCAGCTGAGATTTGCCGTATGGACCAACCTGCCTTTCTCAGTCCGATCACCATGCCCCTCTTAAATTCTGCTGTAACTGCCTCCGTTGACGGCATGGCATTCTCTGCTATTAGACGCGTCCTCTAAGATAAGAACAGATTTTGTACGATGATTTCCCTAGCAGAAATAACGGCACTAAAGTTGAACATTCTGCAGGTTCCTTCCCTTATATCTTTTTCAACGTGCGTTGGAGAGCTGCACATCTCACATCATTCGCATAATTCGGTGAGGTGCGTCTACCCTGAAATTTGCGTAATTTTTAGGCCTGTCCTGCTTGGTGCTGCATTTTCCAATGTTGGGTAATGTATTTTCTCTCATATCCTTGTTTTAAACAGTGCAGAATTTCGATTTTTGTACCGTTAGATAGGACAAAAAATAATATTCCAAATCAAGAGTTTTTGGAACTTCTAAAGTAATTTACCAAATTTGTACTTTTTTAAAAAAATCATTCAGTTTTTTTTTATTATGGCGTTATTCTTGATTGTGACGAATTTATGATTCGAAATATTTGATCCTTCGTTTTTAGCAACGTACAGTTTCAAGTGATGGGCATTTAATTTGCACACACATGTAGATTTCAGCAGGTAAATTAGGTACTAATTATGTTAACAGATGCGGGCTTGGAAGAGTTTGCCGCGTTTTAAAATATTTTGAATTTTTGGAGAGAGATTATGTTGCAATAAGACATTTTTAATCATCAAAGCGTTCCCTCAAAGCTATCGGCAAATAATGTTTACTTCTTAAATTTTATTTGAAATAAAACAGAGCCTGGTATATAACGCAATTCAAAAAGGAAGAATTTCCATATTAAAAATTAAAGGGCCTGAAATAAAAATAGAATTTTTATCTTATACAAACATACACATATGCAAAGTGATTAAAAAATATCAGCCAAAAATGAAAGGCAGATAGAGGGGATGAAATAAAGAGATTTTGTAATGGAATATGTGTGCTTTGAGGGGATACAGGCCGTTGTTGAGCAGTAAGTAAAAGCGTTTAGCTGGCGAAAATCATCGTTACTCTTGCAGATTTGGAGCGGCATGCATCCCTAAAAAAACACGAAATTCGGCGGTAAAGCTCAGAACCAAGGATACTGCCTTGCGGGGGATACTGGATCTTATAGGTCTTGGAGTTGACTTTTCATTTCCTTGTGCAACGAAGAATGTACAGTTTCGCAAAAAGGAGAAGATCAGAAGAATAAGTTCTCTAGGAAGTCCTAGTTTGATAAGCTTGAAGATGAGCCTCTCATGGCAGAGGCGGTCAAATGCTTTTGCCACGTCCAGCATAAGGAGCGCAACACTTATTGTGAAATGCAGATCCGACGAATTCAACAGTTCTCACGAGTTGGCAAGTCATGCTAAGATTTTTTCTGAAGCCTTATTGATCGTTAGGTAAAAGATGAAAAATATGGCTCGATTCTTGTAAGTATAATTCGTTCCTAAATTTTTCCTAGGCTTTATAACAGACTGATAGGTCGATATCCGTCAGGTTTGGGGAGAAGAAAGGTCTTTGCTTGATAACAGAGATCAGGAAAGTAATTTAGTGTGAAACAGGCGTTAAGTATGCTGGCAAATTTACTGATAATATTTCTGGGCAAGTTACGAAGCATTTTGTTGGTATCTTATAATGTCGTGAAAGAAAGGAGTGGCACTTAAAAACAAAGGCCATAAATTATTGATGGGTAATTTCTTTTCATCCCCCAAACTTTTTTTAAAATTTATTAAATGAAGATAAAAAATATGCATATTGAACTATTATTCTGTATAGGAAGCATATCCAAAATGATATAAGGGAAAAAATATCTGAATAGAGGAGAAACGAACAGTGCGTTTCACAAATGGGATGACAACTCTACGCTGGAAAAATAAGCTTGACATTTTCATGTTGATTCATATGCATAATCTAGTGGTTATACACTGACTACCAATAAGTATTTGGACACCTATGCAAATGATGATATCTGCGGTCCTAAGGTACGTCACGGACTTCGCAGGTATATATCGTGTAGGAAACAGCATCGGCTTTAGTCGCTTGCAAGATGCCTCGCAGTTCGGAGCTTTCTGATTTCGAGAAAGGTATAATTATCGGGTATCACAAATGTGGCCGATCCTTAAGGGACATATCTAATGATCTGAAGTACATCGACAGTGGCCTGTGTGATTAAGAAGTACAAGGTGTGCGATGATTGTCGGAATGTGCCCCGAGTCGGCAGACCAACGAAACTGGAAGATAGAGACCGACGAGTGCTGTCCAGAGAAATTCGGAAGAACCACACCCAACCAATGTCCCTCATCCGCGCTACAGGCATCCGGGAGTATTGTTTCAATGAATACCATCCGTAAGGAAGCACATTTGCTTGGTTTTAATGGTCGTGATGCTGCCCATAAGCCTTTGATCACAAAGTCCAACTGCACTGTTCGGTTAATGGGGTGCAAAGCACATCGAAATTGGACCGTAGATCAGTGGAAACGGGTTCTTTGGAGTGACGAATCAAGGTTCACCCTTTACCGTTCGGATGGCAGGGTCTGGGTCTGACGTCTACCTGGAGAACGTCTCCTGCCAGAATGCATTGTGCCAACAGTCAAGTTCGGCGGAGGTGGAATTATGGTCTGGGGGTGTTTCTCCTGGTATGGGCTGGGACCCTTGGTCCCCATTCATGGTAAGCTCAACTCCGATGCCTACTGCACTATTTTGGATGATAATGTGCTTCCTACGTTGTGGCAGTTTTACGGGTTGGACCCCTGTTACTTTCAGGACGACAATGTCAGTTGTCATGTTTCGACGTTAACCAAGGCTTGGTATGGTGCCAATGGAGTTCATCGAATGGACTGGCCTGCCAAGAGTCCAGACCTGAACCCTATCGAAAATCTCTGGGACGAGTTGCATCGCCGAATTCAGGGGTGCAATACCCGTGCAAAATTGGCGAAGGAACTTCTATGTCTTGTCCAAGCCGAGTGGAAGAATATACCACTAGCTGTCATACAAAGACTTGTGAAAAGTATGCCCTGGAGGGTCCACGCTGTAATTACCTCTCGTGGAGGCTCTACCAATTATTGATTTTGAATAAAATTATTTTTTCTTTTCTATCACAGGTGTCCAAATACTTATTGGTAGTCAGTGTAGCTGCTGGGAAGTCAAAACTCGAAATTGCAGCTTGTTGCTTTTCCCTCGTGTCTAACGTGATTTATAAGCCGCTTTCTCTCGAAGTCTTCGACGAACTTAAAAGTTAAATTAATTAATTAAAGAAATTCGAGAACTATCTGTGTGGGAAGAGATGCCATCGTAAAAGACTTCCTAAGGACAGCAGGCACACATTCACGTTTTATATGAGGAAAGCCATGAAACCTTTCATGTTCGCCTGAATTTTAACCCCGGTTGACCTACCAGTGTTCAGCGATCTTACCACTCTTTCGCTGGTGGGTTCCTCCACAAAAGTATCCATATTTTAGGCAACTAGCAATGAACTTCTGAAAACTAATGAGCAGATTTTAACGAAATTTGCTATGAATATACATTTATAACAGAAAGAGATGTACTATTCAAAAATCATATCATATATGCGCGATTGTCAATAAAGCTCACGATGCAAGGATGTCGAAAATCCACGTTGTGATATCGAACTAAAAATAAGTGTAATATGGGCTATGTGTCCCTCTCACAGCCAGACAGGTCGCGCAAGGTGACGCCATACTGGACATGAGGCAGTTAAGGAATCCCTGTGTCAGGCGATCCCACTTCTACAGCAAGGCAATTTTCAACTTCGCTTTAGTTCTTGGAGGGGGAAATGGCGAGATTAAACTGGACTACCAAAAGCGTCGTCGAAGACATGTTTTATAGGATTAAGGTGAGGACATCTAGCTGGCCAGTCTATGTTGACAAATATACTTACTTTACTTTACAAGTAATGGTTGACTAGCTGAGCCCTTTATAGACGACCGTTATCGTTTATGAACAGGAACCCACCACCAACTGCGCTCCTGGAAAGTCGAAAAGAGAGCTCTAAGGTCTCTCTGTACCTTGTAATAGTCTGGAAGCATTTGTCAAACACATGCAGGGTGTGTGGCTATTCAACATAATGCCTGTTCAAACCATTACACTTCCACAACCATAATGATCTTTTTTCTGATGAAGAGGGGGTGGTATCTTGTTGCATACTCTCTCCAGATAAAGATACGCTAAGAATCAGTGCCCCAGGATGAATCGCGGCTCACCTGTGAAAAAGCACGCTGCTCCGCTGAAATCTGGCTCAAGGCACGTGTCATCTATACTATGCTAAACATGCTCTCTTCCGTGCTGCAGTGAGCAGAACGCAACCAGAGATTTTCCTGGCATACAGCCCTATCTCACGAAGCTTTGAGGCAACTGTAGACCGTAAACCTCGAGTTACATTGACGGCACACATCTCACGTGACAGCTGTAGCGGTCCTGTGTCGCCACCCTGAATGTGCTAAATTATGATTCTTTCATCGTTTTAAATGTTTGTGGACCTTGTCCAGGTCTTCTTGATATAGATCCATTGTGTACTTCTCGGAAGTGCATATAAAATAGGAACGATATAGATCCATTGTACTGAAACTACTTCCGGAAATTGCAAATGACACTGGACTTTACATTGCAGCCATCTGCGCTTTTGACTGTCCTATCTCCAATCTACTGATAATCCCCCCCCCCTTATTCCATCATCTATACATTTTTGGCTACTAATTTTACCTGATACATCATAAAATTTACCCCCACTCTTGCGAGAAACACAGCAAATGTTGTGAAGAAGTACAAGTACACAAATCGCCGAAAACCCTTCGTGCGGCCTAGATACCCTCCGCAGATATGCGTACGCTTTATATTCGACATGTTTCATCATAATTCTTTAGAGCCATAATTAGTATCTTTGGTTCAATACTTTTTGTAAAAATAGACATAATTTGCAAATTTTCTTAATTTTGCACTTCAGTGTAGTTATGCCAAGGCCGTCTTAACGCATGTGTCCGCTGAGGAACACATGCGTAACCTCAAGTGCATACGCCCTATAGCCCCAAGTGCGTACGGGCCCTATGCTTATGCGTTTATATTTCACTTACATTTCATTTTTCTGAGCAGTGGCTAGCTACATATCTCTTCAGGTGTCAAACTGATGTTACGAAATTTTAGAATGTTTTTCATTCTGTAAATTTTACTACTTTCATGGGGAGGGCACAAATAACCACTATAATGGTTTGGTTTATTAGATTACGGCAAAGCACTCGAGGGCTATCTGCCTTAAGGGAGGGATGCCTTCATGGAGGACTTTTTATGGGAAACTAGCTCGTATACACGTTACACATGGGGAAAACCACGAAAACGCCCATGCAGCCAGCCCGTTCGCGGGATTCGAACCTCGGACCGAACTACCAGTGTTCAGCGGCGTTAGCGCTCGGCCGCTGGTGGGCCCCTATAATGACTCTTCTCATTAGGGAACAGTAATAAAGGAGGGCAGAAAAGTGATTTGGATCGTGCCTTTCTAAAGGGCTTTACAACCTTTTTTTCGCTGTTCTAAATCATGTTTTCCACGAAAAAGCGCGAATTAGGGAACTCAACAACATGTTTCAGCTGTTTTTAGAATGATGTCTGTTTGTGTGTGAAAATTTTTTCAACAATAACGCTTGCTGGAACTTCCAAAAATTGCCATTTTCCATATTTAAGCTTTCTACATTCGTACATAAAGAGTTGATTAGATTTTGGGCAAAATTGGACAACTAGAAGTGGTACTTTGCTTGAAGCTCATAAGGCCTGTTTACACTACTTATACTCCAACCAAGAGCAAAACTTGTCAGCAGTCAATGTGTGAATGACATTTTTACAAATTTGAAAATGTGCATATAAAGCATATTTTTATTACCCATTTATTAATTTTTAATTAAATCATTAATTGTAATCCATTTAATTAGATTAGCTTAAAATATCTCTCTATATAAAATTGAATAAATAAAAATCTTATAAATTATATGCATATTTTATTAGAAATTTTCCTTTTATTAAAGCAGAAATATCAAAATTTACTAAAACATTATTGATGCAAATATTTTAAATCACAAATAATCATAGAGAAAATTAGAATCCATAAATCATATATATTTAGGTTTCTGAATTCTGATTTCTACAGAAAAATAAAATTTAAAAAAAAAATTGAATTTTAGATACAGAAGAATAGTACATATAATGATCATAAAATTACTTATAACTTCTTTACAAATAATGAATATAAATATTTATAGATAGCATGCTTAGTAAGATTAAGCTCTAAATTATGGAATTTTTTAAATAAAGTTTCTTTTCCCATTATATTTAACTTTTCAATTAGAACTGCTTCAAGAGTTTTATGCCTAAATATGGTTAAAATCTGGTCTTATCTTTTTTTTCTTTTAATGGAAAAAAATTCTTTTTCAAGCTGTATTGGAACTTAGTATAAAAAAAGATATAAAGTAAAAAAAAAGATATGAATGGGTGCATTAAATACAAAGTAATGCTTTTTGCTTTAATAATAAGCAAAAACCACTACTTTGTATTTAATGCACCCATTCATATCTTTTTTAATTTTACAGTTTTTCTCCATACTATATCAAATCTGCATCTTCTTACTTTCCAGTTTTGGCATTTAAGACTTTTATATCAATGGGAACAACTAGATTTTTCTTAATATTAATACACTAGAAGTGATACTTTTAACACTTGGAACGAGCTTTTGTAAAAAGACAAGAGAAACTTCTGAAATTTGGTATTTAAAATAGGTACGTGATTGAGAACAACATATTATATTTATAAGCGTTAAATGTATTTTGGTATTGTGCTAAATGCTATGAGAATAAATTCATTATGAAGCAATTAAATGTATTAGCCTTAGTCCATAATTTCATATTTATTTCACTTTTCCAATAAAAATGCTTCCACCAAATGTTACTGTTATGTGTTATTTTTAAGGATACAATTTAGCAACTATACAAAGAAATGGACTGACATAGTTGACACTATATTGAGAATTCTAAAGATTTAAAAAAATATATGATTAAGTCATTGATTTGTGAATCTGAAACCATATATGACCACAGGATGACTTCATGTATCATTAATTTTTTTTTTTTTTATATTTGATGGGAGGAATGAATACTAAAAAATGACTAGTGTTTATAATTAAGACTGAGCCATAAAGTTAACAAATTAATTAGATTTCATTTATAAATGATCAACTAGATACTGATAGTTCACTTAAAGCTCGTTACTAATCTCTCAATTCCACGTCTCAAAATGGTTAGAGATGTGCTGGCCACATTTCTTAAATCTGAGGAATATTTAGTTGCAATATTTGAAAATAACAGAAATCTGGAATAAAAACAAGTGAAACATATCATCCATCTTCTGTGAAATATACCATCTGCTTTTTTAACAATTAACAAGAATTCAAATGTAACTTTACCAGATGTTCTTTAAATTCTATATGGGGAACATATTTTTATATGTCCTAAAAGCAATTATTTTCTGAAAGCTTTACAAATATATTGCACAGTCAATCACAAAAACAATTGCCATTGGGACTTAATCTCTTCTTATACTGGCATGGCATCCATCCATATAAGAGATCATTCAGCTACCATGCAACTAAAAAAAAAAAATTATTTCAACAAAAAGGTGTTTTAAAGCATAAAAAAATGTTACATAAAGACAATAAAACTTAAATTTATAATTTCACTTTTAATGTTACACAAAATTTAAATCCTTAATAACAGCACAATCAAGATTAAATATCCTGTTACATTAAAAACTTCATTAGTATCTAATTCATCAATCATCTGTATATTTTGTATGTAATCAGCCTTTATGAAACCAGTCATACAGGAAGAAATTCCCAATAAGTTACCGAAAAATAGAAATCTGGTTTTCATATAAAAAGCAGGAAATTATGCTTAATTCTTTTCAGTCATTTCCTAAAATATATTTGAAAATTCCAGAACAAGTTAAAATAGGTTCCCGGATAAAAGACCACTGGACAAATCCCATTGTGATACTTGCCGGTGCAACAAATACCTATGTGGATAGCAGCCAGCGACACACTTCTGAATATAATTTACTTAAATAATTATTAAATACAGCAATATTATATATCCATAACACTTAAATGTTAAAATACAGTAAAAGCTGGACTATCAACTAACTGGAAAATTTTTAATTTCAGAAAATTTAAGTGACATATAAAGCAAAGACAGGCCTCCAGAAACCCTGCTGATAACTTCTAAATTGTGAACAGATTTACATTTACACACCTTTCTTACATTCCCTCTTCCCCACTGTTATATCCATCATACTGTTCTAAGAATTCCTCCAGAGAATAGGCCTCACCAAAGGCTAACAGTAACTATAATAGTCCTTATTGTTGGCTCTGATTCTTCTCACCAGTTGTGGGAAGTTACACAGTTCAGTTCCCATTAGAAGTCCTTTGTTACTACTAGAGGGGAACAGATTTCTTGTGGTGAGCAAAAAGGTCACTGCATAGAGTGGAATTTGGAAGTGCACTTGAACACAGGTGTTCTATCAGAAATTGTTTTCACCTGTTTTACTAACAGATTTTTCATTAAATTGGTCCTCAAGTTGAATAGGCTATAGGTAACAATTTCTAAACATCTTTTAGTGTGACAGGAAATTAATATTGTATCTATTTTGATTAATTATCCATCTACTGACTGAAAATCTTTGCCAGAACTTGACTGCAAAAATGGAAGATTCTTCAACATATAAAAAACAAAATAATTAAGTTTTGAAAAAGGTGAAAACAAGCAAAATTTAATGAAAGACTTTAGCATCGGATTAATTATAATTTATGACATTAAACTGGGAAAAAATGAATGAACAATGGTGATACAAAGTGCAAAATTATCATACAAAATTTAAGTTTTTGATATGCTATATCCTTAACTTGAATCATGATATTAAATAAAAATTGGCCATTTTCTTTAAGCTCCCACTGGAATGAATGGTGCAAATTTGGCAATATCTCCTTTAATTTTCATGATGACATTTAATAAGAAGATATTTTAATTTCATATGCCAAAAGCATAGCAAATACATACAAATTTATGTGTTTATTATGTGAAGTTTTTATTATGATTTTATTATTTATTATGTGAAGTTTTTTTTAAGCGTTACATAATTAGTTGTAGGCTTTTGATTAGAAGCTGATAACAAATAAGAAGACAGTTTTTAAAGTATTTAACCTGAAATTTCTTTCTCCATTAACAGGACTTTTTGCCAATTGCATTTTATATATTATTATCCGGAAATTTTATTTATCAAGAATTTGCATATCCCAAGCATTTCATAGTCCATCTCTTACTGTGTAATATATACGAGAGTCAAAATATGTATTATTATAGTAGTAAATGTACTAATGAAATAGCAATAAAATCATAAACATAATTACTGCAGTTAAACTGATTTTTATTATTTCATTGAAATTTTATTATCATTTTCACATATTCCTTTAGTTAGGGATAGATTTTTTTTTGTTTAGTTAGGGATAGATAAAAGAGAAATCTTAAAAATTGCATCCCTGACGCTTACTGAATATACAAATTTTTAGTAAATGTGCAAATAAAATAGTAATAAAATCATACAAACTTAATTACTGCAGTTAAACCAAATTTTACCATTTCATTGAAATTAATTTATTTTCACAAAATATTTTAGTTAGGGATAGAATTTTTTTGTTGCCTACATAAAAGAGAAAGCTTAAAAATTATATCCCTGATGCTTACTGATTATACAAATTTTATTTCATTTATGTACTGAATTTTTTGATATTTCAGTTTTCACTTAAGTTACATGCTCAGATTTATTTTGAAAGGAAGAATGCCTGGAAGTAAATAATTTTACATTTTATTCAAGTTGGCTCAATCTTGAAGGAAATAATTCTTAATATTTCTTCTTTATTACATATTGCTATGTAACACTTCAAGAAGCGTTTTTTTGTGATTCTTATTTTAAAGTTATTTGGGAAAATGCTTTCAGTTTACTTACACAGAGCATATTTCTTCATACCCTATGTATACATGAACTGATTTATTAGCTTAAAAACTGATCCAATATACATTCTTCCACTTATGGAATTTTTCAAAATAAGATGAAGACTGACTCCAAGACATTGAGGATTTTGATTAAAAAAATAACTTTTTCTATAGCTCCCAGAGAATAAATCTCCAATCAGCAAAATATGCACTGATCTGTTAAAAAAAATTCTATGTTCGAACTTTGCAAAAGTTAATGTTTAATTGATTAACAGAACAGGGCATTGTAACGGCTTAAGCTATTGTATCGACCACCACAACATTCTGAGAAAAAGAATGGCGGCTTTGAAAGTTCCCATGGACAGAGCATTTCTTAACGAATTCTCAGAAAGAAAGTGACCAGCAGCCACAAAACAAACTCAAGTTTTTGTTCCTCTTATAGTTGTCCGAAGGGAGACATTGTTCTGTTCCCTTTCGTCAGTTTATAGGTGCGTTGTCTCAGACCACCTGGTTTGAGTCCCCAGGCTGTCTTCATTATATCCGGTTTTTAATCAAGGTTCTCTTGCCAGTCAAGAGGCACTTTTAAAATTACAAACAAATGAGGATCCTCAATATTTTTTCAACATGCCCAGGACAACTGGAACAAAATCACGGAACACAGTTTTAGAGAAGGAGTGAGAGTGAGTTACAGTAAGTGAAGAGAGAAACCTTATCTTGGTTTTTCCAGCTTGGCCATGCGCAAATTTTATTTCGCTCTGCGTAGAGTGACATTAGTATCTCTGCCAAGAGTTTACAGTGACGTAGCCGGGCTCGCGTTACCTTACCAGACAGCATCCAACTCAGTCCGGGAACCACTGACTTGGAGAGACGATTAATTCTAAACAGCTTCGTCTTGAATTATTTTGAAACAAGAGCTTTTATCTAGAATCAGTGCTAAATGGAAACTTTATTCACAATGTCTGGTTGTTATAGTTCTCCCCCCCTCACCCTACAGTGAGTTTATTTTTGCATATAGCCTAGAAAGAACCCCAATAAATTTATTTACACTACCTCTTGCCTTCTGAATTTGTCACAGCATGGAGGACTTCATAAAGACTGGCTCATATTTATATACACAGTATGAGCAAAGCTATAAAAGCAGTGTGAAACTAGCCTCTTTGCCAGCATTCAAACCTTTGTTAAGTGATAAAAGTTTACAGCTGTTTTATTCACTTAGCCACAGGTGAAACTGATAGGGTCAACTACCCTCAGGATATTTGTGACAGCAGTCGTATGCTTTTTTTTTAATCAATTAACTGAATATTAAGAAGTTTTTATTGTGAAAATAGTACTTATTACAAACTAAGAGTCATCCTTTTTGAAAGTCGAATTCCTTGAACTAAAATTTTTGGTAAGCTGGCCCTTTCTTGAATTGCTTTATAACTGTTTTTTTACCTTCCTTTCTTGCTAAGTCAAAATCAGACAATATCCTTTTGCATTAGAGGTCATATAATGTCCTTTGTGAAAGTTTGAAATACGAAATAGTTTATCTTGTGATCTTTTAGGAGAAGCTGCATGCCTTCTTGTGGCAAATTCAAAAATGTATTAAAAGGTAGTTTTATAAATACAATCTACATTTCCTCCATTTGGAACACCATGAAAATTAACTATTTTAAATCTGCATTTTTATCCTAAGCTCTAAAACATTAATGCCCTAATTGCCAAATTTTTTATCTTGATGATAATCCCTAACTCTATGCAAATACGAATACCTTATTGTATTTTATTAAAATTAAAACATTTAAAAGTTGTGTTTTAGCTTCACACTGCTGGCAGTTACTGTTTCACTCTACAGATAGCTACTGATAAACATATATTCGATTACCTGCTGGGTTTTAATGGTTCATTTAAAACAGAAAATTTGAAACTAGTATATGCACTTCTGATATATAGCTATAAATAATAGATTTGATTAACAACTTGTCTTAATTTAAAAATGTCAACGAAATAACATCTGCTAATGAGTAAAGAAAGTATATCTGACAAGTGAAAAATTAAGACTACTCAGTCAGTTTAGGACCACCGTTGACTCTCCCAATATTAGTAATAATAAAAATTAAATTGAGATATTACGAATTTTCTCAGGGGGATTATTGAATACATTTTCTTCTTTGAAAAATAAAAATAGAATTCTATTAAAAGGAATGAATTTACTCATTAACATATTTAAAATGGAATTAAAAGCGAAGTGCAATCAACAAACCAAGTAATTATTGTCCTGACCAGAAATTAGTTGACTTTTATAATTAATAGATGTGAAAGAGTTTCGTCTTTTTCTCCACTAAAAATCAAGATTTAAAAAGCTGTTTAGTAAAATTATTCAAATTGCTCATAAAAAAACAGAAACTGGTCATTCTATCAAACTTGAAATGCAATCTTCAAATCGGAATATATAATTCTTATAAGAGCAAGTTTTATTTTCTTACCTGAAAAAATTGCTTTATGACACTTCTGCCTTTGATTATTTAAAAACAATGCAAACTTTGTAAAAACAAGTGTACAAAAACATATTCTCATAAGACAAAAATGAAAATTTAACATTAAGAATGTATGGAAAAGAAATTTTACATGTACATTAAATATATTTATGTAAATAAAATTTAAAAAGTAAATTCTTCTAGCTATTGCCTATGAGCTAAAGTGATACTTTGGTTCCTTTGCTAAGTAGTATAAACACAAAGTAAAGATTCAATTCTAATTCAAAAAGTAAAAACATAAAATATATGAAATAATAGTTAAGAAAATTAGAAAGCTTAACTTGATTTAAACTTAAAAGTTAATATTAAAACACATTAGAAAAAATACTACCCCCCCAAAAAAAACTACAGCTAAGCAGCGTCGCCTTGCATTTTCCCATTTACCGCTGCTTAGTAGTAGTTTTTGTTTTTCAACATTTTTTGTAGTATTTTTTCTAATATGTTTTGAGATAGCTTAAACTTTATTCTACATACATATAAACTTTTAACTTTGAATCAAGTTAAGCTTTCACCATTTTCTAATTTTCTTAATTAGTATTTCATATATTTTGAGTTTTTACTTTTTTAATTACAATTGGATCTTTACTTTGTGTTTATACTACTTTGCAAAGGAACCGAAGTATCACTTTAGATCATAGGCAATAGCTAGAAGAATTTACTTTTGTCGCATAGGCAATAACCACAGTGGGTTTATTTTTGGTGCTTTTATCCTCCTGTCACTGTTAAAAGGTTATAGTACTAGAAAAGCATAAAAACAGTATTTTAACACATAACACATTGTGAAAATCTAACTTAAGCATTAACTATAAAGAATACTTAATTTTTTTTTTTTTTTTTTCAAATCCATTGAGACAATATAAAAATACACAGGTTTCCATGCCACCCAAGAGGTACTACTGTGCAAGCTCGTTACCATGCTGGTTCCCCTAAACTAACATTTTTACATAGCTGCTCTTTTGGTAACGTCAATTCTGAACATTCAAAGAAAATTATATCAGCTAGTTGAAAAAAAAATGATAATTTAAGGCCTATATAAAAACTATGTTACAAGGCTTTAAACAGCCAATTTTGAAGCTAAGTACCATCAAGTGTTACTAAAAATAACAAGACAAGACCAATTTAATACGGGAAATACATTTCGGAATTAAATTTTACAAACACTCAATTCAAGGTTTAAAGCAAGAAAAAAGAAAATTCATACTAAATGCAGTCTTTGAATTTACAAGTTACGACAGTAAAATATATAAAAAAGCTTAGGGCACAGGAAACACAAGACAAAATACTACCTACGTGAGTTTAATGCTATATCAATAGGTCAGAAAACAAAAATTAAATAATATTTAAAACAAATGAATTATATATTTAACATCTATATTTTCACAATCTCTCCACCTAATTATGTAAAAATAAACTTCCTAAATTCATATGAATTAAAAGCCTGTTTAACATCTAAATTTCTGCTAATCTGATAGGCATAATAACAAATGAATACTCCACAACTCATGCCATCATTCTGAATAGCGTGATTGGGAAACGAACAATACCAATTATCACATATATCTAAAACATTATTAAGGATACTTTGCCACAAATGAATTAATGAATACACAGAATTTTGAACGGCATTAAAACCAAGTGGATCATAAAACTGAAACATTCTATCTTTAATCTTTGCAACAAGTAAAACCCAATGATTATTATTGATAAGAGCTGGAATAAAAAAGAAATCAACAGATGCAAAATCAGCTTTTTTCCATACATTTTGAGTTTTATTACTTGACTGAAAAAATGGTGTATGGTAACATTTGGCAGCTATGGAAGAAGTATTATGAAGAATGGTAAAAAAAAAAAAAGCATCAATAATATTGTCACTAAGCCAGCCAAGCTGAAAATTATTATTTACAGCCTTCAGGGATAAAATTTCTTCATTTGAAATATAAGGATCAAGAGATTTTATATCGAGAAATGTTAGAAGTGTTTCCCCAGCTCGCAGAACACATTTTGAAATATCGGATACATTAAGCTCAGAGGTAAAAGAATTATATTTAAGTAAATTGCTACCCTTAACTTTAATTGTGGTCTCCTGTGATGATTTATGATCATTCACATTAATATTACAGTCAAATGTCATTAATTCGGACACCCATAATTCGGAATGATCTATAATCCGGACCTCAAAACTAAAAATTTTCTGCGCATGCGCCGCGTTGACACATGCGCATAGGCGTTTACGCGTGCGCGTAAGACCTTTTCCGACTGTGCATATGAGTGTGCGCAAGTGCAGAATACGTTTTCGCGTGCGTGTTTTATGTATAATGGACGTATAAGCTAAAATTATCTAATTATCTATTTCAGTTAATGTTGATGATTGCGTTGTTCCTTAATTTTCGAATTGGATCCGGCTTATTATTTTTTGCAGACTGTAAGAGCAATTTTATAAAAGTAAGCTTAAACTTCTGATTATATCAAATAGAATTTCCGATATATATTTGTTAATATGTAAAGGATCTAAAGCGAAAGTATGTTTTGAAATCCGAAATCTGTTTATAAATTTCACGCTGCTCGGCGGGGGGAACGCCGGAGCGGGCACGTAATGAATTGGAAGTTGATCTGTCAGCACTATCCTTATCTTCATAGCAGATGTTTTTATTTTACTTGGCTTATAATTCCTTACCAAATTAGTATTTCATCTCGATGTGCTCCGTCTTTGATATGATTTAAAACAAGTTTCTCGTCATTATAATTCGCTTCCGATAGCGAAGAAAGTGACAGAGGTTAGTGAAAACGAAAAAATTTCGATTGACAAATTAGTCGGTGTTCTCGACACAGCAATTATAGGACTTGAACAGCGGAACTTTGTAACTGACTTTATTGCTACTATGTCTGTTTATGTGAATTATGTCTGTTTAATAGAATTAAAGAGAAAGTATTATCACATGAAACGAAGCAAAACTTAAACAACTTACATTGAAAGAAATGTTTAATAAAGTAAACAAATAAATATTAAGCTTTTTCTTTTTGCAAATTTTGATACCCTTTACATCATAATTGTTCTTTATTTCATAAATTACGGTTTCATATTTTTAATTTTAGAATTTCTGCATGCCATCTTACGAGATTTAAACTGATGATCTATAATCCGGAATCGCCGAAGTCCCGACGAGTCCGGATTAACGACTTGACTGTATTTGATAACCCTAACAAACCTTCCTTGACATTTTTTTTATTATAAGTATTGGGATAATCTAGAATTTTACGTTTTATACCTTTCACAGATGTTGTACGAAACAGAGTTTGACGTGATAATTTTAAATTTGGAGCAACCTGAGTAAATGGCATTTTATCAGAAAAATCTTTCAAATGGTTTGATTTTACTGCACCTTTACAATTAGAAACTATATCTTTTAAATTCTTTGTTATACTAGGTATTAATATCTTTTGGATTGTCGGATGCGGCAACATAACTAATAATTCAGACATTAAAGTCTTACAAGTGTTAATTTTAGGTTCAGTGTTACACACAACGGTATCTGAAATAGCATTAGATTTTTTAATCAATTCTAGAGGGGAGGAGTTTTCTGCTTTAAGGATATCTGTTGCAATTACAGAAGGACTTGGTTGCCTGCATGTAATTGAGTGTATTTTATGTACGTGTTTACATAGTGTGCTGAAGTCTGGACAATTACAATTATATAAATGATGACACAGATTTAGACAGGAGAGGTTAATACACTTTGAATAACAATGATCTGTTTCTGAACATAGTTCATGCAACCGCTTAACTGTATATTGAATATTTCTACGTGTCTGTGATTTTATAGACCACAAACAAGGATGTGTTTCTGCTACTAGTGGGTATTTTCATTACTATCAGGTATTTTCATTCCAGATTCATGTCATTTATTATAAGTTGGCTGGTAGATGCTCTCTTTACAGTTAATTTCAACTTTATACTTATAAGCCATGTAAATATCTTCTTCAATTTTTAAAAGCACATTAATTAAATTATCGAGGCATCTGTTAAATTTATGTTTTAAGTACATAGTTTTCAATTTATTGTGAAATGACTCACAATACATGTTAGTATCTGTGAATGCATGAGGGAAGTTTCTGTATGCCATTGACCACAGACTTCCTCGGCAATAATAATACTCCTCAAAATAATTTACAAACGATGGTGCAACAGCTCGAAACTTTTGAAGGAAATTATCCATCATAAAAATAAATAAAGAAGAATTAGTTTCTTCAAGCAATATAACTAAATTATAATAAATTTCATCCCTAAGTTTTTGACTTGAAACCATTCGAAATAAACTACGTTGCCATGCACGATGTACATGCCATTTACATAGTATATGTTTAATACCTGGACCAAATGGTTTTTCAAATGCAGGATGTGTAGTTTTATCATCATCTGTCATTAAACAATTAATATTAAGCTCAGGTATTACACATTTGATACTAAGAAATAAATTGTACATTGTATCCTGATCCAACTGATTTGAAATAAAATGTGCTACGGGGTAACCACTACCAAATTCATCTGGGACAATTAAATTTAGCAAATAAAAATCATACTGATTTGTTTTGTGAGTAGAATCTATACATAAAATCCTGCTACAACCTTTAATCATCATTTCTTTTTGCTCCTTTGTCTGCAATCCTAGTGCAAAAGACAGTGTGTCAAGGCCTTTCGGACCATACAATGTTGGTTTTCCTTGAGGTTTGTAAATAAGAATAGGGTCATACGATTCCTGCCTAAGTTTCTCAACTATGGCAGCAACAGAAAGTGAATGATCACTAAGAGAAGAAATCATTACATGCTTTACATAGTAATTTATAGTCCTACATGTAACAAAATTATCTTTAATACTTAAGCTCTCTCTATTATCACGTGATCCACTTCCATCTCAGATAAATTCTTGAATTTGATCGGTGGAAACACCTAACTGAGCATAAGTTTTGATTTGATCACGACAATTCTGACTAAGCTGTTGAAATTTGGTATTTTCAAACGACAGCTCATGATTATGACCTGAATAAAAAATAGCTGTCGCAAGATCTTGTTCCTCAGAAACTAAAATTCTGGATGGACATCTGAAGCCTAATGGTAAAGAACCTTTAAGATTTTTTCTACTTGAAATTGGCACTGTTTTTTTTTTTTTTGTGTTACAGTGAAGTGACAACAATAATAATGGTATGCTTTATTAACTTTATGTTTACTCCCAGAACACTTCTTAAAAGAACTGAATGTTTCCTTAGAATGACATTCTAACCACAGATGAAACTCCACCATTGATGTAAATGTAAGCTCCTTCACATCCATCTCAGAATTGTGAAATTCAGCCAAATGTTTATTATGATCACTAATAAGCTGGAAGGATGCCTTGCAATCAGGAAAAACACACGGTTTACGAATATTTAAATTATTTTTAGAACAGCAAAACTTCTTATGATGAAAAAGGTTACTGCGGGTTTTACAGTCTATTTCACAGTTGTCACAAATATATGATTTTGAATCAATTTCAGAAGACACAGATTTACACCTTTTTTCATGATTAAAAAATGACTGTCTTGAAGCATATGACTTCATGCATATCTCGCACGTTCTTGGATATTTATTTTCTATTTCATCATTCTTTATGGTAGTACATAAATTATCCTTATTTAAAATTTTACAGTTACGTTTGTGTCTTGATAAAGTTTCTTTACAAGAGAAATCTTTCTTACAACATGGACAAATTATAGTCTTTATATTTGGGTTAACAGAGGTAATAACTTTGCAGTTTTCTTCAACATACCCATTTTCAGATTTCTGTACATTACTTTCACCCTGATTAGAATCATTTGCACCCCCAAACTTAATGTTAGAACATTCTGAATAATTTTTAAGAATAGAAAACTTGTTAAAGTGAAAATATGGATGGTAAGAATTAAAATTTGCACAAGAACCAACAACTGATGGGCAAGTATTGGAATTGGTGACAAGCTGAGTAGATGAAACAGAGCCTCAAAAGCCAGTAGGCTGAGAAGTGACTAACGACATAAAAGAAAATTTAGATACAGATATAGTAGCCTTCTGCAAATCTGAATCAGAGCAAACAAATGAACCCTTAAAAACTGGAAAATTCGACATGGAAGTACAAGAATTGAAACTGATACCAAGATGAGATGATGATGAATTGAAATCCGAAGAGCCTGCAGGTTGAGAATTAGACACTGAATTTCCAGGAAGTTCAGAAATAGCTGCAGTATCAGGAAGTTGAGATCCAGTAGAATTTAAAACACCTGATGTAGTGTGGACAGTACATTCGAGAGCTGGAAAATCCAATACATCCTAAACACTGGAACTGCTATCCAAAATCATACTAGAAAATCCATGTTTTAAAACATCTGAGTAAAGTGGCTTAGGAGGTGGATCCAAAAAATTTACACTAGTGCCAAGTGAATATTCAAGAAGTGGAAAATCTGATAAACTCGGAATACTGGGATTAGTATTCAAAACAGAGCTAGTAAAACAATCATGCTTTAAAACATCTGAATAAAGCGGTTTAGAAGAAGAAACATGGCACAAAAAATCTCTAGAATTACAAACCCGAACACTGGAAACTAAAGAACGTTTCACAACATCTGAAAAGAGTGGTTTGGAAACAGAAGCACCAGATTACTACCCAAATGAGTACTCAGAACAGAAGGAATACTGGTTAATGCTGGGAAACTGCTAAGGGATGTAGAACAAAATGGTGCACTTACCTCTGCAACAGTCAAACTTATCCTGATATCTTTTACAAAAATTTTCCCCAGCTGCTGATTACCTCTCCGATTTAGGTGTAAACCGTCTCTGGATAAACAAGTACTCCAAGAATAGTCAAAAGAGCTGCAAAAGAAAAACCCATCTTTACCTTCGTATGTTGTGAGAAATCTTGAATTTATGTTTAGAATCTTCCTATTAAGTTCTTGTAGGTGATACGTGTTACAATCTCGATATAAATCCGGGCATTGTGGGAGAACACCTGAAAACAGAATGACCTTCGGGTTTAATCGTTCAATTCCCTTATATAGACAACCATATTTACGATGAATTTCATCTAAATCGTCATTTGAATTATTGGTACCAACGTGGACAAAAACTAAATGAAAATGGTTGTTCATAAAGGCAATCTCACGTGTCAACCTTTCAATCCTAGCTCCTGGAAAGCAACGAAAATCAACTTCGTAATCAGGTAAATTCGCAGACAAATATTCTTGTAAATATTTAATCATAGAAACCCCGATTATGAGTATTTTCATCTTTTCAGATTGCTTAGACAAACACATAACTAAAATAAGATAATTAAAACACAAAATATCAGCGCTAATACTACGTACCTTGCTTCCCCCACAGCAGCACGTGCAAGCAAAATGGCGAAAACGTGTATTGCTTACTTCGAAAAATTACATTTGGCTTCATTTTTCAATTTTGGTGCAAATTACGGTAACCTCTTAGTGTTGCCATCGGTCACGTGAGACCCGCTAACTTCCGTAAACTCTCAGCGTTTGTCGTCGCATATATCTGCAAACCTCATCAAATATGTAACTGGGTTGCCAGATAACAGTAATCAAAAAGTCTAATTTAATGGTTTTTCTGGGATAAGGTTCGGAGAACAGCCTGGGTTGCGCCAACTTGGCTTCTTTTAGGATATGGGCGACATTTCATTATGCCAACGGAAGTAAATATCATGTGGGAAATAGGTGCTAAGAAGAAAAGGAAAATATGGGGTAAAACGGGATTAAAATGTGTTTATATTTGTTTGGTATCTGATTCCTAATTTTGTTCTGTTATGTTGCTAAATTAGCATTAAAAGTCGAGTAATGTGCGGCTATTGCGAAAACGCAGGGCAATTAATTTTCGATCCGATTTTATATATGTATTAATATATCACATTCCTGCTCATACGATCTACATATGTATCAGATAACTAGCTACTTATTTCTGGATGTGTATTATTTAACAACTTTTCCTGCTTTGAAAACTCAAATATTGAAACATTATGTGTAGGCTTGTGAAAATATTATTTCAGATATTCTCTTATAACTATACTATAATCTCATATTATTCAGTTCTCATATAACTATGATATAAATATGCGGAACTACTCTGATATGCGCCCTCAAGTCGCCAAATATTTTTGGCGAGAAACTTCACGCTGCCATATTACTATCTAAATTTTTTGTCTACATTTTGAACTTTTAGCCTAAAATGTCTCCAAAAACGCGGTTTTCGCACATGCAAAAACTACGTTTTGAACACATAATTTAGCTAAAAATCCGAAACAAAAACAAAAAATTTAGATAGCAAAAACGTAAAGTTTCTAACCAAAAATATTTGACAAGAATCCATGTACACAACGACATGTTTTAACTTAAAAAAACATCTACGAATTGCACAATGTAGGTAACGAACGAATCTACAAACTACGCACACCTCGCTTTAATAAATTAACATAACAACAATAAATTTCAAAGAATACCATGTACACAGCATCCTGTTTAAACTTTTAAAAAAATTCTACGAATTGCACAATTTAGGCAAGGAAGGAATCTACGATCTACGCACTCCTCGCTTTAATAAAAAAACATAACAACAATAAATTTCAAATAATACCATGTACACAGCGTTCTGTTTCAACTTTAAAAAACATCTACGAATTGTATAGTCTAGACACTAAACAACAAAATAAACTAAAATAAATTTCAAACAATTTAAAAAAACAACAATAACAACAGAAATTCATACTAAAGAACCAATGAACATAACATTCTACAAAATAAGAACAAGTATAAAATAAAATGCACTTACCATGAATTAATGCGTTTTCGAATAGCAGAAATATAAATTTCATACCGCCTTTAACGCGCCGCCACGTAATCACTATCGTATTTACATGACAGCCAGACACACTATCCAGAAAATTTTTACTATGGTTCACAAATAAATAAAATCACAAATCCCTACTTCTATCATGTACTACCATTACAAATAATCTCCCAAAACCCTCTTTCCACACTTCCAAATACCCTCTACCCCTCAACAGGATAGCCACAATCATATTTCCTTTTGCCGAACTTCAACAACTACCATTTTATCTTTCCCTCCCATCTTCTCAGAAATAGAGACGAACCAAGGCCAACTTATACTCAAGACCTGCCAGTGTGAAAATATTCTTTTGTGTTTTCGGTTGCCTGCGTGATATTCTTACTGACCGCAAGATGGCGCTACAATTCTGCTACACTTTGCGATGTTTACAAAAATCGAAAAAGTACCAAAAACGAATTCTGTCTTGTTATATGCAAAGTTTAAAAAATATTAATCTATAGTAGTCAGAAATTGTTGATTTCTTATTAGTAAAAATATTTTAATTAGAAGGAAAACATGGAATTTTAAGCTATCTCACCCAACGACTTCATATAACAATTTTGAACAATTAAGACTTGAGAACATTACCATGTCTAACAGGACACAAATTTATCACATACATATATCTAAAAAGTTATTATTATTTCTAATTCGTACAACAAATACTAAAAATATTAAATGTGCTATAAACTAAATATCAGACTGAGGCTACGAATGTCCCAGAACAAATATACTGCAAATATGTTTAGTCTCAGAACTTAGGTCTGTTTAAGCCAGATATTTCTAGCAACTGTGAAGTAAAACTACCACTCTATAGGCAAATTTAAAATTCTTCTGAATTCAGATTACTGTACATAACTATGAATATGATATGAAAGCACACATTGACTTATTTTATTGCACTACGATATGAAAGCACACATTGCAAGAAAGAAAGTGCAAGAAAATGTTTATAGATTACTTGCAATCAATGCACATAAAATAAATACTAAAAGCTATAGAATAAACCATGTTTGAACATCGATTAGTACAGGGAAGCATAACAAAGCAAATGAAAACAGAAAATAAAGCATTAAATAAATATTTACAGGTGCAAGACACTTATCTTTACATATATTATCAATATTTTATTCAATTATGTGCTATTTCTAATTTTATACTTTTTGCTTGATAACCAAATAGCAAACACAATACTATTTTCCGAATACGTATCCCGATCTGCTGCTACGGATAATCCCTTAGCAGGGAAAAAGTATCACGCTGTCCTCCTAGATGTAGTACGTCATCGGATGACAACTATAACGTGGTCTACCATAATATGCTGTTTCTCCCCGTTTTGGCGTTAAGGCTGTTCTCCGAACCTTATCCTTTTTCTGTTTCTGTTTCTTGCGGAATGTATCTCATTGAGATACATTCCGCAAGAGAAGAAGAGGAAGAATGACCTTGCTTATTTGCATCAGCTGCACATAAGTCACGTGATCTCTGAGGTCATTTGCACTGTTTGTTTACAAAAGATATACATAAGTCACGTGATCAATGAGGTCATCGGAATGTATCTCAATTATTTTAATCTAATGAGTGCAACTTCATCGCCTTCATGCTATAGAAAATTCGCAAAAACTATCTGAATAAACAGGTATGTGTAAAATATAGTTTATTCTTCAGAATTTTAATAACTATATTATCTCAGAAAATTATAAAAATTCTTGCTTTTTTATATATAACAATGAAAAAATGAACACCATCACATCATATATAGTTTTCCCTACTTTCATAGTACAACATTAAGTTTTAATACTCATTCTTCTAATAGTAAATTTAAGCTGAAATTCACATTTCTTGCATTGTTTCCTGTTCACTGCGACTACATAACTCCTGAGTGGCAAAAGAAAATGAAAATTTGACATATGAAAATTTATTATCTCTTAAAGTATATAATAAATGAGCTCACCAATGGCCAAACAGAACAGACTGCTGAATACTGGTAGTTTAATCGTTGGTCAAATCCATGCAAATAAGCTGACTGCATGTGTGTTTCATTTATAGCCATTCAGCAAGAGACGCAACAACCTTTGCCCTACGTCACAACTTCTGTCTCGCCTCACAGCTTCTTTTCGGCCAGTGCAGTCAAAAGTGCCAATGCCTTTATTCCAAATTCAACTCGCTAATGTTTCTGGAGTTGAAAAAAAATCTATGATATTAGTTATTTTATGTTGAAATTGTAGAATATAAGGTGAGTGCAAGGTCCGTAGAAAGAACAGGTTAGCTCACTTGGAGTAAACAAACGAAAAGCCAGCGACTCGTTCGGCTGTGACGTCACTGAAGTTCCCTGTAGCATCTCCTAATAGTAGCTTCGTATTTCCTTTGAAATATTTTCTGTTTTTCATCGGAAAAGTAAAAATTCTAATATTTGGAGTTGAAACTTAACTACCTAAAATATTGTTTACTGTATAGAATAAGTTTTAATTACGAAAAGTTCCCTCAGTAATTTATTGTTTCATCAAAAATCTTCCAAACTTCCTTACAGAATTTTGCTATTCAAGATTCAGCTGTTTATACCGTTACTCAATTTAGCTTCAACAGACTGAAAACCTACATTTCACAAGAACTGGAAAATATGTAGTGTAGTCAGAGCTTAAATTGTGCCGGCTCCGGTACTTTTCAGTCCATGGGATAAATGATAATTCTAGCCGGAGCGCATCGGAGCCATACATAAGAAGGCTCCGGCACTTCATTTATGTAATTAACGGAACTACAAATTCAGTAGAAATTTAATCTCAAAAATTTTATTTTTAGCAGCAATAAAATTATATTAAAAATTGCTTATTAAATGTTAATTTACCTTGTAAGGATCTTAAGTTTTACTAACGTTTATTTTATTTTAAATCTTTACTATCACTTCTTATTTTCTACTTCCGGCCAGAATTAAAAGCTTTAAATTATTTATGCAAATTTGTCTTGCGAACGCCAAGTATTTAAGTTTATGCTTTTTGCCAAGCAAGAGAGAGGAAGGTGTTAGTAGAAGCAGGCCGCTTGCTTTAGCACTTTTACTCGGTTGCTGGTTGCCTTCAAGGCCAATCAAGGTTTAATCCTCTTGATAATTTTAAACGTATCGTAGTGTTGACAGTTCTCTGTACTACATACGGCCTTTCTGTTAATATACGGCCAATCTTCGAGTAGACACTTGTTTATTAATCCAAAGTTAGTTTAGTTAGAATTTAGTTAATATTTTTATATTCTTACGTTCAGACCACAAGTGGTTGGTCTCTGTATTCCGAAGTCCGGAAATCTTTGTAAAGAGCGAAAAATAAAGGGTTTCGTATACCCTTCCTGTGCATCTTGTCTACTTCCCACATTTATTGAACATAGCTTTAGTAAGCTCCCTGTTCCGAGTCAGGTCATTGAATGTTCCCCAAGCAAGTAAGGAGAAACACTGAACCTGATAGTGGCGCCCGACAAAGAAGAATAACCATGGCCGAGTTTCAAGAAGAACCTGTGCTGCCTGCAGAAGCGGCTCAGAATCCAGAAATGCCAGCTGCCGCCCTGGAAGGATTTGGTTACATCGTCCAGACCAAGCGCGCTTCGATGAAACCAGAAGCAACATTTAATGGAAACTCACGGGTAACCAATTTTTTGGAAAAATTGGAGGACCACTTCATGATGTATCCCGTGCACGAGTTCCAGAAAGTCACCTTAGCTACCAGCGCTTTGAGGGGCCAAGCGCTTAATTGGTTCAAATGTATAGACAGAAGTCTCTTAGGTCAAGCAGGAAGTCCCACCTATACTTACGAAAATTTCAAGACTGCCTTAGTAAAAGCCTTCCCTGTCGTAAGGGATCGTGCAAAATTAGAAACGGAACTTTTCAGCATATATCAGCAACGAATTGAAAATCTTTCCACCTTTATTTTAAGAAAAATTCACGTCTTCAAACTCTTGTATGGAAACCGTCCGGATCCTGAGATAATTCAAGTGATTTTGCCGAGGTTACTTCCCCAAGTACAAGACTTTATTGAATTAAGGAATCCGACTACACTGGAAAAGTTATTTGAGCTAGCAATCCAGTTTGAAAGTAGAAGAACGGCGGACATTGAAAGAAGACGCCAATATGAGCAACGAAACCAATTTGGTGCGCCAAGACCACAGCAAAGTCAAGCACACGGCTACGGAAGCAAAGCGAATCAGTGGGCAAGGAAACCCGAGCATCCAAAAACAGCCGGCGAACGTCGACAGTTCAATAGCAATCCAGGAAAAAAGTCTGAAGGCCAGTGGAAAATTGGGCATACGTCATTTAAAAATGGTCCCGTATCGGCCGCAATCAAATATAGCGGAACGGGTCAATAGAAATATAGTGAAAATTATCCGTAGTTATGTTAAAAATTTTCACAAAAGCTTGGATAACTATGTCAATGAATTAGCTTTCGGCCTTAGGACCCCAAAACATGATACAACGGGCAAAACGCCTGCTGAGTTATTTTTAGGCAGAAAGATTATAACGCCGTTAGATAAATTATTTTATGTTCAACAAAGAGCCCCAGAATTTAAAATGGGTGATATAGAAAAATTAATTAAAGAAGCAAAAAAGAACACTGAAGTAGCACAAAGAAAACAGAAGCTCTATTATGATATGAAACGACGGGGAGTAACTTATAAAGTAGGAGATGAAGTGTTGTGTAGAGAATTTGTCTGATAGCGGTATAAAAACTAGGTGAATGATTTTCTGATTTATGGAAATTTTAATTTTATTTGATTCTGAATTATTTATTTTAAGGCTTTAATTTTGGGCAAAAACAGATGCTTCTGGGAATATTATTTAGTTTAAAAGAATATTATTTATTTTCTTTTATTTGCAAATTTTGTACAAGCTTTGATTCATTGTGAAAAGAAGCAGGGAAAGGGAAGCAATTTTTTGCTAAGTCATGATTTCGCGCGCTTTGTCCTTTAGAATGTTCTAGAAGGAATTTCATTGTTAGTTGACCTTAAGAGAGGAAGTACGTGACAGAAAGGTCAAAGGTTGCTACTTGTCTTTCAATGTAAGTCATTCAGGTTTTTGGCGATTGAGGGTCCGGTTGTTGGCTAAGTGAAGAAGGGCGCACATGCGCGATCACCCTTATTTCCGCATTCTGGGGTTGAAAACGCAAATTTTGCCACAATTAAGGGGGCGATAAGTGAAGCCATAGTGGGAGCCCGCGTTTGTGAAGGAGACGAAGGAAATTCGAGTTGGATTCACTTACTTACGGGCTTGCTGGACTTTTGGACGTTACTCTTGAAACTTGCTTGAAAGCGATAGACAAGATGTAATTTACGACGAGAGATGTTTCCCGGCGGGGAGCGGCAAATATGCTCCCCGGCCGCGTTTTGGGTTAAGAGGCGAGATTGAAGAGGTAGGAATATTTGCTGAAAGACTTAAGGACTTTACTCACTTACTCTTGGAAAGACTTACTGACTGGCTTGTGGAACTTTGGACATTACTCGTGAAGCTTGCTCTTGGGATGAGCAAGAACAGGCGAGCCGTAATTGCCTAGAAAAACGTTTCTGGCCGGGAGGCGTAATGGCAAACCGCACATTGAGTTGAACAGTGTTAAACGAATGTCGCATACTGCGCATGCCCAGAAACAAATTTGGCGTAATTATTATGTTGGCGCGATTTGAAAAGAGGATAAATACGGTATGTGGTAGATGTACCGCCATCTGATTGTAAACAAATCCGGCGTTTAAGTCTTCGTAGAGTATATGTGCAATGTAAAGTAATTACTGTGTAAAATTAGATTTTTTTCCTGTACTGCTCCAACAACTGGAAAGTTGAACGATACGATCAAGTTTGAATTCGATTGAAGAGTGCACAAAATGGGTAAAGGAAGTAGCATAAATGCAGATGCTCCAGTGGATAGCGCGAGCTTCAAACCAAATGCTATTGCGAGATTGCCTTCAGGTATGTATATATTTTCCCATTTCAGTAAATTTGATATGTTATATGTGCAATATGTGATATATTGTATTTTAACACATATACAGTTCATTAACATTTTTTAACATTTCCTAAATTTCTATATAATGTAGCATTAAGAAAGATGTTTTAAGAAATTTGTTTCCTTACTGTTTTAATTTTTTCAAAAAGAAACATCATTTTCGAGAAACTTCAAGAAGAAAGTTATTAGCGTAATTTTATTACAGCTAAAACTGATGCAAGGTACTTGAGTCTGTTTATCTCAAAATGTGCTGAAATGTTTTGGTTGAAGTTAATATAAAATAATGTAATGAACTCGTAATGTAATGAATTGTGGTATAACTGTAAAGAATTGGTAAAAATAAAATATAATTAGCTCAAATTTACTTAACTCCTTATATTATCAAATATCTATTGAATAGAAAAACCTGTTGAAATATTAAATGTAACAAGTTCTATTTTTAAAAGGCAGATGATTGTACAGCATGTAGGAATTGATGATGATTTTTAATAATCCTAAAGTAATAGTAAAGTCAACAATAAAGTATATTTTGATGTATGTAATTTTCATCAATGATTACATAACATTGCACTTTAATATAAAGTATGCTTGGATTGTTTTCATGTATGCTATATATTATTGCAAATTAGTTCTTCATAAAATTGTATATTTCTGCTGTGAAAAAGTATGTATGCAATCATGCAAGTTGTAGGAAACATGTACGTGTACTGCACATGTACCAGGAAGACAAGATAACAATTATGATTGCCAATCATCATTTGCTGACTGTATCTGTCAAACTGACTACACAGACTATAGTAGCCAAAGATAAGTTGTAGAAAGTGTGTTTCAGAGTTGAATATATGAATTAAAGTTGGTAGGATAATTATTCTTAACTAAATAATAAAATTTAAATAAAACCCCTTATTTCATTTTTTATAAATTCTCTTATTATTATGATGTGATTTCACAACCATTGACCCTCTCCTATTGTTAAATAATTCATTCAGCACTGAACAACATATTATTTTATTGGTATAAAAAATAATATATTTTGTGTGTATGACCAAGTTATGATATAAGATTTTTCAATACTTGAATCATCCTTTTAAAGATTTTTATAAAATGATTTTTTTAATTTCAGGCATTGGCACAGTGAATGGCAGCTGAAAAATTTTGACCCTTGTTTCTGGAAGTGAAATGTTAGATGTAAGTAATGATGTCTGAGACCCTTATCACACGGCATTTGTTTCACATGAACAACTTGCTTCGGACAATTTTTCTGCCTGGTTTACTATTGAAAGAAAGACATGCAACGTTTTCCTTCCTTTCTAAAAAAATTGCAAATTGTTCGTTTTCAATCAATCAGCTATCAGCTTGTTTGTAATGGGGAACCAGTTTGCCATGTTAACCCCAAAGTGATCTATGATAATTGGCTGTTGTGACAAAGCAGAAAAATTGTGCCAAACAGTTATTCTTCCGAAACAAACTGACGTGTGATAATATCCTTACTGTTAATAATACTGTGAAGCACTTAATTGTATGCTTTGCTAATGAATATGTACTAGGCAATTGTGGTTATTATGAAAGAGGTGAAATTTCAAATACAATTGTTTCAGTTACAATTATTACAGATATTATTTAATTTTGTAATAATGCTAATTAAAAATATGAATTGAGAAAATGCAAAAATTGGTGTATAAGCATACTAAATAGTTCAGAGTAAGACTTGTACTTAATTTATAGTACGCACTCATTCACACATATGATGACTCGTACACTGATATAAATTTGATATGCTTTTATACTGTTTACATGTCTTCTATATTCAGATTTGAATCATCATCTGCCAACAAATTCAGTTAATCAGGCATTGTTGACCTTATTAGTTTCTTGCAGATGTGTGAACTTTGGAAACATTTTTAGATTTAGTGTAGTTTTTGTTTGCTTTTCAGGTTTTCACATAATATCAACTAGAAACATTACCTCTTCATTTTAAAGGTCAAAGAGATAAAATTAAAAAAAATTAATTAGTTAATATCAAACCTAAAATGTTCTTTTATTAAACATTTATTATTTAAGCCATCCAAATGGGCGCATTTTTATAATACTTGTACTGTGATTCTAAACTAATAAGTGGACTGTATAGCAAAAGAACTAACTAATTTATTTACAGTAATTAACTATTCAGATCTAATACATGCTCTGGCATGTTGCTTAGCCGAATCCAGATGGCCAAGTGAGAGTTTCTCTCCCTATCCAATAGGTGGCGCTATATTCTAACTTAACATGCCGCCGCCCGTTGAAATTACAAATTTCAACATGTAAATTACAAACAAACATACAATTTAACAAATCAAGAACAACTAATTCTACAATACAATATGAAAGCTAATAGATAATCTTTCATCATGAATATAATATAAAATAATGTAACATTTTAAGAACATAAACATTCACTATGCTACAATCGAACTTATTCTTTAAACAATTCCATTTTTATGTAAATCACAATTTCAATAAGAACATAATAATGTAAACTAAGCATTATTATCCTGGATAGGTAATAAACAAATTTTACTAATACATCGAATATACACACCATTTGATGTTTTCACTTTAACAACTCTGGCCTTATTATCTTTACCAGGTAAAACTTCTAGAATTCTTGCTAAAGACCATTTAAATGGCGGAAGATTATCTTCCTTTAACACAACTAACATACCTGCCTTTAAATTTTCTTTATTAATAAACCATTTGGTGCGTTGTTGTAGATGATTTAAATAATCAGTTTGCCAACGTTTCCAAATAACTTGAATGAACTTGGTAATAACTTGCCATTTAGACAGTCTATTATCTGTAAGATGAGACAAATCTGGTTCAGGATATGAAGTAATGGAACGTCCAATTAAGAAATGACCCGGCGTTAAGGCTTCAAAGTCATTTGCATCTGTTGATAAGGGTAAAATTGGACGAGAATTGAGAATACCTTCAATCTGTGTGACAACAGTCCAAAATTCTTCTAAAGTTAATTTATAAGTGCTGATTGTACGCTGAAGATGGTATTTAAATGACTTAATACCTGCTTCCCATAAACCACCGAAATTTGGTGCTCTAGGTGGAATTAGTTTCCAATTTATACCTTCAGATGTTAAGAAATCTGCTATATCAGAATTAGATTTAAGGACTAAACTATGCAATTTTTTCAGTTCTGATTTTGCACCAACCATATTAGTACCGTTATCTGACATTATGGTATTACATTTTCCACGTCTAGCAATAAATCTTTTAATAGTAGCAAGTAATGAATCTGTGGTTAAATCAATTACTACCTCTAAATGTACTGCTTTAGTAGCTAAACATATGAATATAGCAACGTAGACTTTTGCATAATTACCCTTTCTCTGATTTTTATACTTGATGAGGAATGGACCAGAAAAATCAAGTCCACACGTATTAAATACAAACCCTGGATTAACTCTCTCACTAGGTAAATTTCCCATAAGTTGTTCACATACAATTGGTTTAATCTTAAAACATGTTACACATTCATGTACAACCTTTCGAGCTACATCTCGACCATTAATAACCCAAAATTTACTACGAACCTGATGCAATAGTGCTTGAGCACCAAGATGTAAATATTTAACATGGTAATACTGAAAAATTAATCTAGTAAATACATGATCTTTTGGCATTACATAAGGAAACTTTTGGTTGTAATTAAGATTACTATTGGCAAGTCTGCCTCCTACTCTCAGAAGAGAATCATTATCTAGAAATGGACATAAAAATTTTAACTTACTTTTGGAAGAAACACAATTCTTATTTTTTAAAGATAAAATAGCCTTGCTAAAATGTTGTAACTGTACATACCTGATCATGATTTTCTCAGCGTCATCCAATTCTTTAACAGTTAGAGAACCTATTAAATTTTTTCCCTTACAATTGGCTATAAATTTACAAACAAAACTTAATACACGAATAATACGAATATAGTTATTACTAATGTTAAGAATATGATCTAAAACAAGGGAATTAGAGTTCACATTTAGATTAATACATCGAATATACACACTAAGTCATTATCCTTAAGTTTGAGTTCTTTGACGTATTCCACATTATCCATATCAGATGAAATTAATTCACAAGGATTAGTCAAAAACCTCTCCTTAGTCAAGAAAGTTGGTCCACACCACCATAAATCATTATGAAGAAGATCTTTAGGTTCAGCTCCACGTGATATCAAATCAGCTGGATTATTGTGAGTGCTAACATGGTACCACTCATGAACCGCAGTCATGCTTCGAATAACAGATACTCTATTAGCAACAAATGTCTTTAGTTGATAAGGTTCCTTCTTAATCCATGCTAATACTATTGACGAATCAGTGAAGTAATAAACCTTGACTATAGGCAGCTGAATGGCCTCTAATATTCTTTTCATTAGTTTTACCAACAGAACTGCACCACAAAGCTCCAAACGAGGAATGGTAATTGACTTCAGAGGTGATACACGAGACTTGCTGCACAGAAGTCTTGATGAACATTCATTTGAAGATGACATACATTTCACATAAATTGCAGCACCATAGGCTTTCTGACTAGCATCACAGAATCCTATAATTTATATTTGTAGTAATCCATTGGCTAGAACAAATCTAGGGATGCGATAATCGTTGACTATTTTGAGACTATGCAGAAATGCCTTCCATTCTTCAGAGTAATTTTTAGGAAGAGGTGTATTCCAATTTAATTTTTGAAGCCAAAGTTTTTGTAGAAATATTTTAGCTTTTGTCGTAACAGGTCCAATTAAACCTAACGGATCAAACAGGCGACCTATCGTTGATAAGACATCTCTTTTCGTGCCTGTTTCTTCAAAGTCAGGTACCTTTAGATCGTAAGAAAAACAGTCTGTAGACGTATTCCATGACATTCCTAAGGCTTTTGTAATCTGAGGCTTATCCGTAACTTGAAAGGAGTAATCCTGAGTAGCACTTTCTTTATTCTTCAATAGTTCTGGATTGTTTGAACACCATTTGTGTAACTGCATTCCACCACGTTCTAGAAGACAGGTTAACTGTGTCTGCAACTCCTTGGCTTCTTGCATGGTATTAGCTCCAGTAATAATGTCGTCCACGTAACAGTCCTTCAGTATGGCTCTTGAGGCATGAGGAAAGTCTGTCGCTTCATCCATTGCTAACTGCTTTAGGACCCTTGTTGCAAGGAATGGTGCACTTGCTGTTCCGTATGTTACAGTCCTTAGACGGTAAGTCTGCACAGGACTACCAACTGATTCCTTCCACAAGATCAACTGCAGGTTTCGTTGAGATGGTTCAATAAGTATTTGTCTGTACATCTTCTGAACATCAGCTCCTAATGCATAGTTGTACTTTCGAAATCTAATAATAATAGAAAATAAATCTTCTTGAGGTATTCTCCCTTTCATTAATATTGAGTTCAGTGACTTTCCATTGCTAGTAGCCGCGGATACATTAAACACAACGCGAAGCTTGGTAGAAGCTTTCTCTGGCCGATAAACTCCATGATGACTAAGATAATTACAAGTCGATGTTTCAATTTCTTGAACTTCTTCCATGTGATTTAGATCCTTATATTCTTTAATAAAATTCTTATATAATGTTTTCATATTCGAATCACTTTCTAGTCGATTCCACACTTGATGCAATCTTTTCTCAGCCAGCGTTTTCGATTCTCCTAATTCTATACCTTCCCTTATGGGTAACTGAACTACGTATCTTCCATCATTTTGTCTATAGTGAGTGCGCTTGAAATGTTCTTCATAGTATTTTTCTTCTTCACTCAAAGCATCCTCGATATTTTCAATGGATTCAACTACCCAAAATCTTTGCAAAATTTCTTCAACTCTTTCTTCACTATTTAGAACTAAACCACAATAATTTACTTCTGAGTCACTCTTGCATGCACCAGACGCGATATATCCAAAAACTGTTTCTTGAAATATCAACGGTTGATTTTCTAATTGAAATTTTCCTTCTTTTAAAATCTCAAAGAACAATTCGGCCCCTAGTAACATATCTATTTTGTTAGGTGTTCCAAATTGCGGATCCGCTAATTCAATATCAATGGGAATATTTAATGACTTCACATCTAAACACCTTGATGGAGTTACATTGGTTATTTTAGAAATAACTAAGCAATTAACTGATCTTACATATGTTAAATCCTTATTCGAAATCTGTACATCTAGTTGATAATTAATATTTATAACATTCTCATTAATTCCGGATACAGATGCAAAAATTCTTTCTTTCTTTAAATTTAACAAATTAGCAACTCCTTCACACAGGAAACAACTCATGCTGCCGTTATCAAGTATTGCGCGAACTGGGATTCTTTTTCCTTCGGAATTGCAAATATATATTATTGCAGTCGCCAATAATACGTTTTTTCTGCGTGTCAAAAGACAACTTGATTGATTTTTATTAGAGACATCTGCATTCTTGTTTATAATTTCGTCACTCGTTGCTTCCGTTTTTGTTTTGTCTAACTTATGTTGAATGGCGCCATTTCTGAGCAGGCGATGTATTAATGAATGGTGTTTTTTATGGCATTCCGAACATCTGAACTTAGAATTGCATTTTGCAATTAAATGCTCGTTACTGAGACAGTTTAGACACAATTTATGGGTTTTAACTATTTCATATCTTTGATTTGGATTTAATTTCAAAAATGAATCACATTTATGCAGTGGATGATTATTATTTTTGCATATAACACAAATCGAAACACTATCGGTTTTAACCATCAGAGCCTTTGATTTCGAACTTTTTTCTAACGGATATTTCATTTTATTAATACTACGGTTAATGTTATCCAATAACTGACATCTTTTCTCTAAAAACGAAATTAATTCATCAAACGTAGGAACTTCCGTAGTATTAATGCTTAGTTCAAATTGTTTGCGCGTTTCGAAATCTAGTTTCTGAAGTACGATATTTAATAACAGAATATCCGATAAATTATTTTTCTCATATTTTAAAACATTCAAAGCCCTAACGTTTTTAGTAACATTATCTATTACATATCTTATTCCTTTAGACGATTCAAATGTTAAAGTACGTAAATCCATTATCGACTTTATATGCGTCTCAACTAATATTCTTTTATTTTCATACCTATCTTGAAGAGCTTTAATAAATAGATAATTAAAAGTATCATCAACAGTTTCAAGATTTTTTGCTTCATCAGTTAATGCAGCCTTTAAATAGTAGAGTTTCTGAACTTCTGTCAGTTGCGTGTTATTCGCTATGATGTTTTCGAATTGAAGCTTAAAATTATTCCATTCGGTATATTTACCAGAAAACTTAGGAATTGGTAATTCTGGCAAACGTATTTGTACTTTAGGATCAAATTTATTACAATCATTTTCATTTTCTGAACGAGCGATAGATGATAGAATTTCCATAATTCTTACCTCTAGAACTTCCGTTCTTTCTTCCATTTCGGCGATTTCTTCATCGATGGCTGTGACATCTTTTTCATCAACGCTTTCGAAATATCCAATCCTCAAGTTTCTAATATCCATTTGAATGGTTTGAAGGGATCTATACTTTATTTGAATTTCATTCTTATTCGAACTATCATCATATTCCTTCACTACATTTTCTAACCTAGTTAGTTTCGCTTTTAACGAAGTTTTATTTCTATCTAATGCCAGCATTTTGTTCACTTCTCCGGCTCTGCTGACCATGTACTGTGATTCTAAACTAATAAGTGGACTGTATAGCAAAAGAACTAACTAATTTATTTACAGTAATTAACTATTCAGATCTAATACATGCTCTGGCATGTTGCTTAGCCGAATCCAGATGGCCAAGTGAGAGTTTCTCTCCCTATCCAATAGGTGGCGCTATATTCTAACTTAACAATACTTTTATTTAATTTTCCAGTATATGTTATTGAAGCCATTCAAATCCCACTTGGGCATTTTCAAGCATATTAGTTGTTGAATATTATGTCTGACTGTAAACACACAGGCAAAGTATGTATAATTATTAATCTATTTCCTTCAAATATTTCTTTAAAATTACACGAGACAGGCATACATTTGAGCTTTGATTAACAGACTTAGTGTAGTCGCCATGACGGATAAGAAAACAGATGAATAATAGACCACCCATAATCACCAACATATAATGCAAGGATTTGAGAATAAAGATTGCTTATTAGCATAATAGTGCAATGAATATTAGATATAAAAATTATAGAACTGAAAGCTTTGTCATGTATCATCATTGCTTATTATTATATATATTGAAAATAAACAGTTTGCTTCTGCAACAGAATAAATATCGAGTGTCTTGAAATGTTTTGTATACCTGGAGCTTTACAGTTCAGTACATTATACAAAGAGCAGTATATATAATGATTATCAGGTCTGCACAGAAATTTTTAATGGAAAATTGTGTATAGATTTAGTTGATATTTCTTATCTTGTGTACAGATTTAGTTGATATTTTGCAAGACATGGCAATATTTCAGACTTTTATTCTAATTACTGTGACAAAACAATCATTAGAAAATTATACACATATGAAAATTATTAATATTCCATTATGTAGCTTATATTAATAACTTTCATACGTGTATATGTAATATTTTGGCAGGCACAGGAATGACCAAAGCTTGACAATATAACTACATCATAGGCCAGGCATTGTTATGGCTGGATAGAAGGTTGCAAAATGACGACAAAGAAGGATTTAGCTTTTTAGATCCCACATCTTTATTCAATTCTCTCAGATCATTTTGCCTTTAAATGAAATTCTCAAAATTACATATTCAATATTGATTTAAACTAAGTAAGATTAAATTTAGACTTTACGTCATATCTGCTTTAACAAAGGAAAGAACAAGATGGGAGGAGCAGCTGCAAGGTCTTGTAGCAGCGGTAGAAGAAAGCAGTCTGACGAAAAATGGCACGTATTCAGTATGTGTACTAGCGGTTATATAACATGCCAGAATGTTCTCGAAAGTACTGGTCTAGGATAAGATCCTGAAACTGCAGTAAGTTAATTACAGGTTGCATGCTCGCGCACAGCAAAGCCACTGTATTTTCTATATTTTACATGTATATAATACATATTATTTGTGTCTTGGTGAATACATTCTACCTCGCTGGCAGGTTACAGAAACTGACGATCAAAAGATTGATGAATATTTAATAATTTTGATGAGATTATCTAGGAAAGTAAAATAGTTTAAAACGTATTTAATATGGTTTTCCAGAATGTTTCCTAGCATAGTTTTTAATCTCAGACTAAATGATAAGTTCATATTCTTGTGTCATAAAGTATGCTTTATTGTAATTAGTCTTAGATTGTAAAGTTAAATTTATGAAAATATGATGAGTTAAAAATGTATTGCAGATATTAAACTAGATTTTTATATGCAATTTTGAAATTTTAGAGATCTTACTTCATGTAATTATTTTTAATGTTTTTATTAAATTCTTAATTAATGCTATTATGCATGCATTAGAAAGTGAAATGAAATAATACTTAGGGATATCATTTGGCTGCATTCTGTTGTTTCTCAGTTAAACTATTCTGCATTCAAAAAATTACTCAAGGATTCTCACGAATACCAGCTCAAACAGTTCCAAAGTATTTCTGCAAAATATACGTAATTACTTAAGAATTGTATCTTTTTGATAATATTATTTAGCCTTTACAAGTTACTGCCAAAATTATTTTGTAAATCGGAAATCTTCGAGGGGATTAGTGTGTCTCGCATAGTTACCCTGGTGCCACACTATAACACTGAAATTGATAGATGTATAATTGAATGTTTAATCAAAAATGTCTAATTCCTCTTTTATGATATTTCAATAATTGATACTACTGAAACAAGAAATATTGGTACATTAACATTTTCTTAATATTCATTGTGTATTTGTTATGATGCATGTATTAATGTCATTACAAGTTAGCATTTGATAATGTTTGTTTCAACAATTTAAGGTTTGATGAAGTGCCACAGAGATTATCGCTTAAAGAATGCGTGCAGGCCAACCACCAACACAAGATATTAAAAGAGCAATGAAAATGAAGATTTAACTATAAAGAAAAATCTGACTAATATTATTACTCATAACACTTAATTGTTTCGTATTATTGTAAATTTATGCGAGTTTTCCTGTATTCTGTTTATTTTGCAACTTATGTTATTGTAAATTCATTTATGTTTTCATTCTTGCTCTGTCATGCATTTCATACTAATCGTTTGTTGTGCATATTAACCATTGTGCATATTAAGAACCTTAACCAGTTTCAGGAATAGGGCCTGAAAACTAAGTATTTTTAATTATATTTTAGTCTGTAATGCATTTATTTATACTAAAATATTCTGTTTGAAGACTATATTGTACACTTAGAAGGAATATGATAAATCAGAATGATTTCATTTTCTGAAGATTCAGGTTCAGAAATATTAGAACTCAAAAAAAAAAAAAAAAAAAAAAAAAAAAAGAGGTTAGAGCGAGAAGGAAGTATACCGTAACCAAAAAAAAAATGTTTTTCTTCCTAAAAAAATTAAAGTGAAACTTTTTCCACCTAAAAAAAAAATAAAAAAAAAAAAAAAAAAAAACTAAATGAATTTTTTTCGACTTTTCAAAATCAAAGTGTAAATTTTTCCCCTTACATTTTGAATTTAACATGGGTTTTCCCATAGACAAAATAAAAGTGGAGATTTTTCTCCCTCAAAAAATTAAAGTGAAACTTTTTCGACCTAAAAAAATCTAAATGAATTGTTTTCGTCTTTTTAAAATTAAAGTGTAACTTTCTCCCCTTTACATTTTAAAATTAACATGGGTTTTACCACAGACGAAGTAACAGTGGTGATATTTCGTCTTAAAAAATTAAAGTGAAATTTTTCCAACTCAGAAAAACAAACTGCTTCATTTGAGCCCTAACGGAAACTGCAGTGAGCATTTTTCGCCTTAAAAAAACAAACATATTCAGATATTATCATCAAGGTTGATTCATTGCCGGATATTTGAATGTTTGTTATTTTTTTTTCGCATCCCAATGCATTTCATGTCTCACATAGGCTCATTACAACCAAGTTAAGTGAATACTTCCTGAAATACTGTACATTTCATTCCGGAAAGTATCTTCATTTTGAATCCTCTAATGTTTTTTTTTCTGCATTCCAAGTAAATTTTGTGCATAAAGTTTTCAGTTTCGATGGAAGTTATTTACGGATGACTATAGTGTTATCATGTTTCCATAAACCTTTTGAAAACTTTGAGTATTACCAATTTTTAACGTTACGGCCACTGCAAATCAATGAATTTTCAAATATTTTCTTACTTATCTTTTACATTGCCTTGTAAAGATTTTGGAATAAATTTTTATTAAATAGTTATATTGTTTGATTTAAGAACGTTTTGCACGTTTGGAAGATTTAACTTCAATAACACTACCACGCTGAATCAGAAAATTAAGAAAGGAAATGTAATTTTTCATCTTAGTATACTATGGGAATAGAGACTGTTAACTCACCTCATACAGAATATTTTCTCGAAGTTACCAAGAATCACTGACTTGCACTGTCATAGATTTTTCTCATGAAGTCTATTTCTTTCTTAAAAGAAGTTTATATACTAATTTCATTAGAAACATGTTTAAGAAAATATCTGACATTCATGAGAAACATCAGCACCTTGATTTAAATGACTAGGAAACTAAGAACCATTTTTTTAAAAATATGTTTCTCTTTGACTCGAAAGTTTCTTCTTTATCATATTCTAAATGAACAACTAACCGTATATAAGTAATATATTATATTGATGAACCAGTGTTATATTTTAACTTATTAAGTGACTATGAGAAGAAAGTCATGTTTTCCCCTAAATGCTCATTTTCAAGTAGAATTTTACTAACGCACATGTTGCCTCTTACGCGGCATTATAAGTTATGTACAGCGCATTGTTTCTGCGCAACTTCAAAATTATGTACAGCGCGTTGTTTCTGCGCAATTTCAGTTAGTTAAGATTCGAACTCCTAGCGTAGCATACGTGTTTTGATCCCGTATGGTCGGGAATTTATCATTTTCGATTTAGATTTTTAGTTATGATACAGTCCACGAAATAAAATTGTTGTTGTTGTTGTAAAGTTGTCTTTAGTATACAGTCTAACCAGCGACCTCAAAACAGCACACATGTGTTTATTGCAGTTTTTGATAAAATCTCATAGGCTGAAATGAGTGTTTCATTACCAAATTTATACTTTCCGACTTCATTTTACTGAAACGGAAACATTCATAAGTTATTGCGAAAAAACATTTGTACATGTTGTGCTTTTTGATTAATTTTCATACCACCTGATTATCTTTGAAAATTTGTTTCCTAGTCCAGTGCTAATATATTGCTAATTTTCGCTTTTTCAGTGTCCTTCGTATGTGACAAAACTCCATTTACAACCTTTTCTTACTTAACACCTTGTATTGCATTGCTGAACAGGGGCCATGCTTTCATTTTTATTACATATCATGCAAATATTATCAAAAAAGGCACATTTTTTCCTTCTGTTAGCATAATTTGAACAACATTTTACTATTACAGAGACTTCTTTAGTAAAATCTCAACGTTAAACTGAATGTTTCATTACTAATTTTGAAGATTCTGGATATATCCTACTTAAACTTTCGTAACAGATTAGCAATATAATTTATACATGTACTCCGTTGTACTCTTGGTTAATTTTAAATTGTTTTTCATCTATAACACTTTATTTCTAATGAAGTATCGAAATGATTATTAACTATCTGCTTTTTGCAAAGAATTTCGTAGACACATGTGTTCACTACAGAAAAATTTTCTAACTTATCAGCATTATTACCAAAATAGAATGCAAAATTTCCCTAAAAATGTATACATTTATTTCTTTAAAAACACGTACAGAATAACCACATTTAATAATTAAATGAGTATTTTCCTATATCAGAACGAAAATTTTTAAATAATGTCATGTTCCATAAAATTTATGAATTTGTGATGTCGCTGGCTTTTTGCAAACGGTTTGAGAGAGTGTGCTCTCGATACTCTTTTAAACACTTGGAAACTGTTTTATCTTTGTTATTGGAAACCATTTTATCTTTGTTGTTGATATATGCCAATGGATTCTCGATACTTTTTCTCTTGGTTCATCTTCGGCTTATGAGTTATTTAAATACTTAAAAATATATTTGTAGATCATTTATGTTGACACTTGTGATAGATTTCCTGGATGTGTTTTTGGAAAATGTATTTATTTTATTCACATGAATGAAACTAATGTTTTCTTAAAAATTTATTATTCAGAGTATTAATCAATTATGACAGAATGCCGGATTTGTTCCCAGTATTCAACATTCATATGAACTTCAGTATTCTACATCTCTCACGTAACTTTAATTTTTCCTATCAATAATAAGAATACGAATGGAATAAGTGCAGGTTATGCAGACATAAGGTAAAATTCTGGAAATAAAAGAAAGTCTTCAGATCTAGGCAATTCCGTAGAATGTGCAAATATTCATTCTATTCGAAGCAATTAAGTTTTTAGGACAATTAGTGAAGCAGCCTTTTCACAATTGGAGAAAATCTAGCAAAACATTCCGGGACCACCAAGAGAAATAATGTCGTGAGCTTTCTCTATTACCTACTGATACGTCACAAAACATCATTCTTGGTTACAAACAATCCACAGTGAATGCGATTGATAGCAACATTGCTCATCAAGTTAAAGAAAATCACAAAAGGTTTATTCCCATAAAATCAGTCATCACCTGTTGGAGAAGAAACTTTCGACAACTCCTCAGATTTCGAATAGATTCAGGAGATGATGTACTAAAAAATCATTTAGAAGCTTGAAACAATAGTGCAAATTATGTTTCATCAAAAATATAAAACGAAATCATAAATGCTTGCAGTAAAATTATTTTGGAAAACATCATTGATAAAGCGATCATCAAATGCCTTTTAATACAACTGATACAACTGCAGACATTTTTTTACAAGATGAATTACCTATTTATATAAGATATATGGAAGAACTATTTTAATAGAGCTTTTTTTTTTTAGAATTCCTATCTGTAATATCGACGTGGGAAGAAGATTTCCGTAATGACATTATAGATTGACATCAATAGGTTTAGACTTGAGGTATGTGAGAAGTCAAAGCTATGATGATGCTGCAGCTATATCTAAGATATCCAAGCGAGTACAAGCTAAAGTACGAAAGAAACTTCCATCAGCGCTCTTTGTTCATTGTGCTTCTCATTGCGCTTTGAATTTGACAATTCCAGATGCATGTCACATTAAAGGTTTTTGAGAGCATTCCAAAAAGAAATTCTATGTTATAAGAAAGTAATGTCAGATTTTGGCCCATCTTCAAGAACAGAATCTCTGAAAAACGTTTTCTGCCGTGAATAGAGAGACATGAATCTGTTATGGTGATGGTGGAATTACTAAAACCTTTGCTTCATGCGCTAGAAATAATTAAGAATTGATGGGATACGAATTTGGCGATGATGCAAATATGGATCTTAAACGATGCAAATATGGCGAAGCTGTAGAATTGACATGATAAGGAATCGTCTTTTGGAGCTTTTGTCCTGAGTCCTTATATATTATGTCCTGAGTCTAGTGAAATGTTCTGCCTTTGTGACTGCATTTATTTTAAAGTCAAAAAACATTTCCATATACGTTGCCATTAAGCAGGATTTGACAGTCGAAATCGGTAGATACCACTACAGAAATTCAATAATGTGACGGTATTTCAACAGTACTACAAGAAGTTCGTGACAGTTAAGATAACGTTTTCAGAGCAGTTTATTCACAGTCAATCGCAGCTTTGAAACAAATAACAAGAGGATTTGAAATTTCTCTTTCGGGATTGACAAACAAGCAAAAATGCTGCTTGAATATTATAACCGTATCCACCTAATTCCATTTTCGAAAATCTATTTTCAATCAGTTCTTAGATGATGTGATATTGAATAAAAGAAGGTTCCATTAAACCAAAAGAAATATTGAATTCTTTTAATATTTTAATTCTCCAAAGGAATAAATTTTCTCTTCAATCTAAATACGAAAGAAAACTCAAAATAGTTTTAAACATATATTTTTCTGACTTGTGGGACAGTAATATTGATATTTTAAGCGCTTGTTATCAAATTTGCCAAGAAAACTGAGTCAAAAGAGCTGTTTATCTCCTATAGAAGCTGCAGAATCCTTTCAATAAAGAGATTTTTACAATATTTACAAACTTTTAAAATTCTAATAACATTATTAGTTGCCACGTATAAAATTATTTTATTCGTTAAAATACCTAAAAAATTATTTCCGCAACAGTACATATGAAACAGGTTTAAAATGACTGCGTTTGTTATATGTATTTAAAAATATACTTGTTAAAAAAGAAACTTTTATTTTATTTTATTTATTTATTTATTTTTTTAAAGTAGAATGAATGTTAATGTATGATTTGGTGTAAATAAAAGGGAAAAAAAACTGCTTTTCGGAGTATCTTTGACCTCATAAAGTAATGTATTTCTACATTATTGGTTACTGACTTTTGCATTATTTTATTAAGCTTTCATCTTGATAAAATAATAATACAAATTGAATGAATGTCATGCATCGTACTTAAATAATCTGATATAGTTGAAAATCTACGACTTTTGGATTAAATTGAAGCTTTAAATGGCAAAATTATAGACAAGAAAAGTTACTCAAAATTAGTTTTTGCATTTTGGTAGTGGTTGTGTCCCTAAAATTAAATTCTACGTACGCCACTGTTTAAGTGAATAATATATTTGGTCTGTAATCTGTAACAAACTGTTTTAAGTTAACTCCTAGCTTCTGAATATACTCATCTGATATTTATTTACAAATGCATAACTAGAATTTCACAAGTCTTAACAGAGCTTATATAAAAGCTGCGTATTAATTTCACGATTTCAAAAATCATAAATAAATTTCTGATAAACTTAAATAATGTGTACACTAGATGGCAGCACTATCCGTAACCTTGATTTCTCAACTAATGTTTCTCAGCGCTTTGTGGTTCCAGAGTTAGCGTTTCCACCTTTTCGCTGTCAAAATGCGGAAGAGGAAAAAAAGTTTCCAGGAGAAGAATAAAAGTTTTTCTTCAGTCGCAACTGAAAAAAACCTCCGCCTCCTCAATCTCATTTAAAATTATTTTTTGAACTGCAGGAGCAAGCACGCTCTCGCAAATACTTGTACATTTTATTCTACCACAAGAAATCTCTTCTGCTAAAGAAGAATCTGGAAGTAGAGTGCTATACAATTTGTTTGTCAGTTCTGACTATTAAAACTATGGTGGTGCTTAATCCTATGATAGACTGAAGTAATTTCAATTGCTGACATATAATCCTGTTCTTCTGAAGATTTCTTCACGAAAAAGTTCGAAACCGATTGCGAAGAATCCCTATTCAATATTAACGAGCTATCTATTGAGCTTGTTTCTGCATAGGTATGTGAAACTGGCATTTTAACTATTAATTGCAAATGCCTGCCTTTTTTTCAGTTTTATTAGCAACTGACAGTTTATTGGGAACTTTGGCTTTTTCTTTCCTTCTTTTTAGACGAAAATTACAAGGAATTATTAATTTATCTCAATTTTTTTGGTTTCCTTATTCTGTTATACACATTTTTTTTTTCATGTGCGACATGGTAAATCTCTAGTCTCAAAAGCGTTTTGTTTTTTAACAATAATGGCATCTATATCAAAATTCAGAGATTACATTCTCTCTAATTTCTGAAACGTTTGCATATGTTTCATAACAAAATGGATCGAGAATGGAATATTCTTTTTCTCACTTTTATCTTTATTCACCTTGTATATTTTGCTTAGAAATTCAGTAGTTAAGAAAATAGTCTTTTTCATTTTCTTATTTTAAAGAAAAACAAGAATTAGAACGTACATGATCATTTTAAATTCTACAATCAGAATCTCGACTGTGGTTGATTGGTTAATTTGATTATGGCAAAGCCTAAGGGGAAGAATTGTTTCGTGAAAGATTTTCTGGTTTTTAATCTACGTTACACAAGAAAAAATCACGAAAATGCGTTAGCCGATTCGGCGTTTTCTACCCCGATTGAGAACAAAGTGATGATTTGATGATTTATATGATGTCTGTATAAATAATATATGTCATTAATGATTACTAGAATTGTTTGGCTGTATACCAATTTAAGAATCTAAAACCCTGTGCATTGCATTCTTCTTTATGGTATCCACTTGGCTATGCTCCTCATTTTGATTGTTCTCGTCTTACCTAGCATGACATCACTATCAACAGTGTCCGCCGAAAACGTTGCGGAGAAAATAACGCAAGATGAAAACGCTGTGGTACAAAACAGAAAGCAAAGAGAAAAACGTAGGAGTTCTAAAACACGCCGGTACAAAACATAGTGGTCGAAAAGAAAGCGATTCAAAAACTTCGCAGTTTAAAACATCATCATCGAAAAAATCGCGGTAAAAAATAAATGACGATAACATCGTACACATGAGTTTTCAGGGTTTAAAAGTTGTAATTGCATATTCGCATAATGATTTGGGGGAGCAAGAAGGAAAGAGGGATATTTTTACTTCTCTATTTCATGTTTTTGAATGAACTAACAGATTTTTGCTCAAAAGTAAGAAGAAAACTTAAATATTTCAAAATTGAAAAAAGAGTAGAAAATTAATGCAACTTATAGCACTTAATGGAATTTTAAATTTACATATTTAATTAGGAAATATTAATAAATTAATCTTCTTTTATAAAGTTTTACTGATAATTTTCATGAAAAGTACAATATAAAAATGTTTAGAAAAGGAAGATAAATAACTGCATGAGGTTAGTTAACTACATAAATTAAATGAATTACGAACGAATGAATTAAATTAATTATTAATAAATGAACTTACGTATTTACAGTAATTTACGTTAAATATGAAAGAAAAGTTACTTGTTTATTTTAAGTTACTAACTGTTTAAGTTCCATTTTATTCTGTGATTTCTGAAATGAGTAGGAACTAAATCATTAGGCGAGTGTTGAAATTCTTATTGATAAGAAAATGATGTAAAGCATTTCTTCGATTCATGATATACGGGGTAAGGTGTGCTGTGCCCTAGCAGCATACCAAGAAGTTTATACGCACGATAGTATTTTTATATTATTTGATCTCTTCCCAAAATGAGGCAGTGTCGTTAGAAAGTCATGTCTTCAAATGCCATAACAGAAAAGGCCATCATATGTAAAAAATCTGATATGGGCACCATATTACTTCTTTGTATGGCCTATTAAATTATACACACTTTTTTGCTGCACTTCATTTAAACACATTTCATCGAGTTATTCTAACTGATTAACCTATCCAATTTGAAAATGATATCAAAAACCTCAAATTTTGAAGTTAAATATCCCAGTCAATTTTTGTCGTACAGAAGTCAAACATCTTATAATTTTGTTTTTTCATAACGAGTATAAAAAGTTTGCAAACATAAATAGAGGAACCTGCAGATCGCATTAAATTCGTTATTTGTCCAAGATTTCGTTATTTGTCCAAAATCATATTGCATTCTCTCTCTCTTTATGTATATACACTCATGTCCATAAATTAAGGATAATGCAAAATCAGACAAAGGAAGAGTTAGAAGCAAAACAAATTTGACTTATTTGTAAAGCTTATTTATTAAACAAAAGGTAAAGAGCAAAAAAGATGCTATATGTTTGATATTATTGAAAAAATTAGTGATTTTTTTTCCCTGGAGCAAATTACAAAAACACCTATTTACAAAAAACCAATATTACATGGTTGGTATGATTGTTAATACATTGTATGTCTCCCAGACGATGCAATACAGTCCGCACAACACCTAGGCATACTGAGTATCAAATTATCGATTTGATCTTGGGAGATATTACACCACTCAAAACGCAATGCTCTCCGAAGTTCCGGTAGACATGTGGAGGAGGTTGACGGGCTGCAACTCGTCGGCCAAGCATGTCCCACACGTGCTCTACTGGATTCAAGTCCGGTGAGAATGCTTGCCAGTCCATACGGGTGATATCCTCCGATTGAAGGCATTCGTTTACGATGTTTGCACTGTGAGGACGGGCGTTGTCATCCATAAACACAAATTGTGCGCCCGTGGCGCCCCGAAATAAACGTACATGTTGTTCCAGAATGACGTCCCTTTAGATTTGGCTTGTCATGGTTCCAATTTGAACATGCAGGTCAGTTCTGGAACCCAGGATAGTTCCACCCCAAACGAACACTCCTGCACCACCGTAACGGTGTCGTTCAATGATGTTTTCTTGGTGGTAACGGGTACCTGGAGCTCTCCATATGAAAGGCCGGCGAGAATCAGACTGCAAGCTAAACCTGAACTCGTCGGAAAACATCACACAAGCCCACTGTTGCGGTGTCCACAATGCATGCACTCTACTCCAGGCTAACCGCAGGCGACAGTGAGTTGCAGTAAGTGGAACGCATCTGACAGGTCTACGAGCATATAGACCAATCTGCCCTTAGCGTCTGTACACGGTCTGCCTTGAAATTGTAGTACCAGTGGCTAAAGAGAGCTGACGAGACAGGTCTGAGGCTGTGCTCCGCCTGTTTCTTTTGGCCGTAACTGCCAAATACCGGTCCTCATTCGGCGTTGTAACTCTGGAGCGACCTGTGCTGTAACGTCTACTCACATTACCATCATCTTGAAATCGTTGTCAAAGCCTGGAGATGACACTGTGGGCAATTCCAAGTTCGTCTCATACTTCCAGTTGGGTACGCCCACATTCCAGACGGCCGATAATTCTACCACGTAAAAAATCATCCAAATGCATCCTTTGTGTCATAACTATTCGGTTATTGCACTGAAATGCTTATAAAGCGCCTGCGAACAATTTTACTTCTTTGCCTGTATTCCTTATATATCACTCTCTTACACTCTCGTCATTGTGACGTACCATAGGTGTCATCTGGTTACTTCCTGAAATTTGCATATGATTCTTGAAGATGTGTGTAGTGATTTTACAGGTGATATATTTATTTTAGAGTTCGATTTCCGCGTGACTCTGAATTATCCTTAATTTATGGACATGAGTGTATATAAACGTTTGGTTCTGTTCATTGCAAGAAAAAAAGGAGGTGTACAACTAGATGTTGTAGCAGTCCCATATACAAAATTTCACCCCTCTACCGCTAATCGTTTCTGAGTTATGCGCGATACATACATACATATTAGGTACAAACGTCACAAAAATACATTTCAAATCTCTTTTACAACCCCGTTTTTGAAAAAAGAACTCGTTATTCCGCCCGCATGTATAGATGTTACGCTAAAAGATCATCGGAATGGTTTCGGGAACGGTAAAAATGGATATTTCCTTCGACATATGCTACCGAAATATTTCGCATTTAGAGTACTTACTTCACCTCGTATAAGGAAGTAAAAATGTTTAACGTTAATTATTTGATTGGTAATTACATTTGCAAACTCCAGTATTGCGCGTTAAGAAGTGCTGTGCTCCCGTGCCTTCCAAATCAGGAATTTAATAAATTTACATCTTGCACATTTAACATAGTATATGAGTTTAGAGAGTCAAAATTGCATTTCACTTTTCACAAAAATAACTTTTTCAAAATGATGCTAACTTGTTATAATTTTAATTTCACATAATTTAAGTGCTTTTTTACTATAGGTATACTTTGTATTGTACATTCTTCGGATCTATTTTACATTCTAAGCCTCGGCAATAGATGGCGCCACCAGTAAATTACGAAATTGGTTTTGGCATACTTTTTTGATGGAGTTAGTAATGTACACTTATAATTTATTTATTTATTTATTTATTTTTTTACGAAAACTTTTAGCGTCTGTTAAAATGAAATAAAATAAAATTGATTAAAAAAAAGAATGCTTGAGTAAAAACATTTTAGATCTTAATTATAAATCTGGTATAATTTCTACCATTCCATTAGTTGAAAACTCAGAACTTTTTTTCTGATTTCATTTGGATATGTGACATATGACATAAATACTGTACAAATTTACGTTATATGGCCAGGATATCATCTAATAAATAAATGTAAGCGTCTGAAGTATAAAATGTTTATTCTTCGTCATAGTAAGATATAGCTGACTGATTAACCATTAGCAAGAAAACTTTGGAATTAAGATCAGTGACAATAAGAATTAATGCGTGAATTAGCCAACATTACCTCATGTTTATATTGTGAATTAAAATGCGTAGTTAGGAATTTCATCAATAAGTTACCCTATTTAATATTTCATATATATTCATAACATCTTCGTGAAATTTTGGTTCTGTTTGTTTAGGCAAATTAAAAAAAAAAAAAATCTTTGAATACATTTTCTGTCATAAATTGAAGTTTATGTATGAAAATATATTAAAAGGAGAAAATAGGCCGTATGCGGCTGAAAACTATTAATTTCTAGAACAACATTACTCTTTGAAAAACATTTAATAAGACTTTTACATATTCGGGTCGCCATTTATAGGTCACCAAAGTTAAAATTAGAAAAAATTAATAATAGTCATAATATACAGAAAAGCATATTATACACCAAAGGCGAATTTAAAGTTATAAAAATTGCTTTTAATTTACTGCTTTCTCTATAATATTTAATTGCATTGCTCAAGTTGGAGCGCACAATACTCATTTTCTGATAAAATGTATTTTTTAACATTTTTTATTTCATCCATTGATCAGACACTTGGTCCTGAAACATTTTTTATGACTAATTAAACCCATTCGTCATTCAATCATCTTCTCATCGAACGAACTGCCCAGGATGCGCCACAGGAAGAGACAAATTTTGAACTCTCAAGAGATGGGTTTACAACCACCTCCATGCTTTCCCCGGGATTACAACCTGGGCTCTACGATAACCAATCATATCGTATTCGTTCACACGATAGTTTTTGAAGTCATAACAGGTTTAAGCCCAGCTTCGTTGCAAAGCAACTAGACCTTGCAACGTTAAGAGGCTATCTATCACTTCTAGGGACGCGCGCGCTTACCCGGGACAATTCCGAGAAACGAGATTCTAGTAGGACTGCTTTAAGCGGGAGGCTTCCGAGAAATGTTCGTCTAGCTAGGGGGAACATGTCTCGGCTACAAGCAACATTTTAAAACTTTCCCGAAAATGTTCCGGCTGGAGACGTGTTCCTCGAACGTTCAACCAATCAGACGAAAGTTCTGCTTCTGAAGGATCACGGGCAATTTTCAATATGGCTGTGAAGTCATGGACGGTGGGAATAGAGGCCGATTTAATTATTGCTGTTTTGTTGTAATAATGTAACTGCTTGAGTCATTTTTAAAATGTTTATATATTCATTAAATATATAATCGTGAAAATTTCAGAGTTCACAGTATTTTACGACGTTCTTGCAGTTCGGATTTGTTTACAAATTGTTCGTCACCAAAAGTTCGCCAAATTTGTCGTATTTCGTGCTGATCGTGTATTATCACTTATATAATAGAATTTTATTTCTTAAATTTAAGTTGAATAATTTTTTAAAATCCGTTTGTATATGCGCGGCTTTTTTCCTAATTACTTATCTTTTAAATTGTTAATTGCATAATCAGTGACACATTTTAAACAGCATAAAAGATGCATTAAAAAAAAGAAAAACATAGATTATGGAATAATGATACTACTCATTAAATTTGTCTATTATTTCCATGTCATTAATGAAATACTTTTTGGATTATAAATACATTAGAAACTATACTTTTATTGTAAATGTTACATATTGAAACATTGGAAATTTATGAATTTATTATTATTCATGATGAAAAACATTTGTATATACATTCATTAATATAAATCTTATTCCTTACATTAATGCTAATAAATATATATTAACAACTTCTAAACCATCGCATCTCTATCTGTATGTAAATATATGACTTATTAGATGTGTATATATATATGTATGTATGAATATAAAAATGAACATTGCCAAAAAGTTATAGTTATAATTGCATATTGTTTAGTGCGCCGGTTTGCATTTTTATCATTTTTGTTTTACACAAGTATGTATATGTGTATTCAAAATATGGTGGCTCTAGGCACCGTCGTCTTTCCAAAATGTTTCCAAATGCATAAAAATGCATCATTACTTAACCCTCCGAGGTCTGGATTCGAGAATAAGACTTCTACCTCTTATCCTGAATATAGGCGGGAAACTTCTCACCACGTCTACAGAAACTGAAATTTCAATTGCATTCAGTTTCCTAGGAAGAAAATGCATGAATTTCTTTTATGTTTTTATGAGTTTTGTAATCGCTGTCAGAAGGTTAATAATAGAAATTAATTCTATTATTAATTTCTTGATTTAATCATGAGTTGACTGTATTTATTTTTCTTTCCAGATTCCTAGAATCCCAACTGTCGTTTCTGTGAAATCACATGTTGCTAGTTGCTACAAAACTTCGTTTAGTTCAAAGATATTCTGTAGCTATGCTGTGAGATTTTTATGTTGCATTGCAATACTTTATTCTCTTTGCATTCCATGTGAAGCCCGTGAGAATTTTCGAAGTCACATTTTTCAGTATTTGAATGCTATGTGAAAGTGTTCTTTGTATTCCATACGGATTTGAAAAGTATAATAAAAATCATCATTGGTTACTGAGCCACTCAAACGCTATAGTGGTTAGAGACTCTGATTACCGTACAGAATGGTCTGCTTTCGAATCTCAGAGAAGGCATATATGTTTGTAAGTGTATAGTGTCTGTGCAGCATGGGGCGTTCTAAATATGCGGCGAGCCAAAAGTCCTCCCGAAAGACTTTCAGCTCGCCGCTTATTTCGGCTTCCCGCATGGGGACACCCTCGGACCTATTTCCTGGAACGCTCTCCTCAAAATTCGGGGAAAACTGAGTTAAAGTCGGGCTGTGACTTATATAGCACTTAAGGTTCTTGCCAACGACAGGCGCATTTGACTGAAATGATGAATGCCGTGTGCTTGTGCTCACCACTGCCAGACAAGTGAGACTGGTAACAAAAACAATGCAATAAGATTGATTACTGAAAAATGAAAATCGTAAAAGTCTTCATTTAGAAAAGAAACCATTTAAAATTCAGAGCATATAGAATGATTGAAAAACAAAACTACAAGAATTTTATAAATGAAGTTTTTCTTCTCATCATATGCGATGTTTAATCTTAGGAGTTCGTTTTCAGAAAGCACGTATTCATAACTATGAATCCTTAAGTACTGTGCTTAAAGACTGAGTGCTGCAAGCATAACATAGGATTGGGTAGGAAAACATAAACAAAAATCCTTTCTATCTTTATAGCTTCATTTTCTACCTTTGACATACCTCATGAATGTCAGTTTTATGTTCTAAAAACTGTTATTTATAATATCTTCCCAAGCATTAAATTTCAAACTGGAGCAGTTACAAGAAAAAATATTTTAGTTGAAACATAAAAAGAAGAATGCCTCAATCAAGGATTTAGGGAATAGAACTTTACTTTGCGGTAGCGGTGCTGGATTCAAAATAAATGCAAAAAAATTTGGTCACACAAAAAAATATTCACTTGGTCGGATTCAAATTATAAAACCTGATTCTATATTTTTTTATTTTACCTCAAGGCGAGTCAATTTATTCTAGTGATAAGTATCAGGTACTTGCTTTTGATATGAATATATATATATATATATATACTTGTATTCGCTCTAAATGGATTTAAGTTCATACAACATTATATATATATATATATAGGACTTCATCAACATTACACACACAGTGATATTTTTTGATAAACAGTATCATACTTGCGTAGATATTTAATAGGTAACTCAGATATCGTAACTCAGTAACTCAGATCATTGGACATGAATATAGTATCAGATGGTTCGTTACACAATTTTGTTCTTTTAAAAAGGAAATAGCATATATTTATAGAACATGATTTTCATTTTAAGCATCTAAAATATAAGTTAAAATAAATATCAGAAAAAAAAATAAAGGTTTTGCTTTATTTCCTTTCACGGGTGATGTGTTACAAATATTCTTTAGCATAATTTAAGAAAGTATATTTTAGTTTAGAAATAAGAATAATGGACGACATTTTAATAAATTATATAACCCAAATGACATATAACGAAGCACTGTTAGCTTCTTAAATATTCTATTCTTCTTTTTTAAAACTAACATTACACTGAAGTATGAGTGTTGGTATTATAAAAGAAAACTTTATTGCTAAAACGATTCACTTTTATTCACATTATAAAAAGAAAGAATCACCAATCATGTAAAATACAGAAAACCAGAAGACAAAATATTCACAGAACTCCCTTTCCATCTTCGTAACTTATCCTTCAATGTATGTCCATTTCAACATCGTTTAACACATGACATGACTTTATTAGGTAAAAATATATTTAAGGGTGCCCCTTGGCGAAAATTTGTTTTTGGCCAGTAAGGTGTAATTTCAAGATGGCTGCTACACAAAACCAAAATAACAAGATAAGCACAAACTCGATGTCTATGTACACATCGGTCTGTGTTTTCAGACTGTGACAGACAAAATTCCTTAACAGCATCCCAAAACTTTATAAAATTATCCAAACTAGAATATGCATACTGCGTTACCATATAAATTCAAAAAAATAAGAGTAAAAAATATCCTTCGTAGTGCCGGACTGTCGATGGCATTCCTTGCATGAACCTTTCTTGCGACAAACCCATTCAAAGCCATGCCATCTGAACGATCTTTACGTTCGACCATACGCATTTCTTTCGTAGAAATAGGACACTTACAATGACCACTAAATAAACCTTCATTTACACACCAGTCAATTAATGCTTTTTTCCCTTTCGTTCTAAATAGTGGAATGCTTTCATATATAGTAGAAGTGAGATCAAACTGGCTCTAAAGTGTTGGAAATACGGTGCTGAAGGCTACATACGACGGCATTGCAGAACACCCCAGGGTACGGAAAATAAAACAGAGGATTTTACCAGACAAGTCAGTGCCATGAGAAGGAAAAGGAGTGACAAGAAATCAAAGTGGTGGAACTGCGGAGCTGAAGGCCACGTACGAAGGAACTGCAGAACACCCCAGGGTAAGGAAATTAAGAAGGTTTTCTATCAAGGACGCTGGAAACAAATTAATGATCATATCGCGGAGCGGAGTTTGAACAATAATGAAAAAAACCGTTTTAAAGAGCTTAAGATTTCTGTAGTGACTGGCAGTAGTAATGAATATCCATCAGTGGGCATATCGATGGAGTTCATTGCAGTATGATCATTAAAACAGGAGCTAATGTTACCATTATTCGGTAAGATTTAGCTCAAGAATTTAAAGATAAACTTATGTGGACGCCATCCTGTGTTACCCTCCAGACTGCGTCTGGTGATAGAATGGACATAGATGGGAAGTTAAGCGTGAACATCACGTTTGGAAGTGTCGCCCACCATCACACGGCATATGTGGCACAGATTACAGATCCTTACATACTCGGACTGGACTTTTTGAGGAAATACAATTTTTCCTTGGACTTTAAAAACAACAAATTACTTTCAGCATCAGAGGACATAAGTATCCATCATCAGAAAGGATCCTCACCTGGAAACGCTCACGTCTTGTCTGAAAGACCCTGCTCAGAAAGCTGCCGATATCATACTAGGGTGGAAGAGAAACACCAGACTACCGGCTATTCTCCATCTTAGATGCTCTTCGGTCGTGACGTTCGTCTGTCTTGTGATCTTTTGTTTGGTCCCCCTCCGGATGCGCCTTCATTGCCTGAGGAATGCATTCAAGATCTCCAAGCCCGGTTTGAATTGATGCGCAACTTGGCACGAAAGCGAGTTAACTTGGCACCATGGAGGTAGGAAAGGGAGGAGGGGCCATTCCGCGCTAGAAGTGAAGCACTGCTTTGAAACTTGGGTCACCAGACGGGGTGTTCTTTGTTTACATTAAGAAGCTCGCTTGACAAGATTCTGATAGTATTTCGACACACGACAGTTCCATAGAAATCGAAAAAGGGACACTCTCGCATGAAAGAAACATTCATGGTGTAATGGATAATAGCAATTTGTATAGTTTACTGACATTTACGCAAAAATCACATCTTGGTTATTTTTCGATAACTAACAACAGCGATTTTGATTATGAATTTGTTTTATAAAATTCTAAGCTGTTGCACTACAAAAATATAGATTTTAAGAAAATTGCTAAAAGAGATCTGCCAAAATTTATTTTCTAGAAGATTTGAAAAGTTTGAAACTTGATGGCTAAATGTAAATATAAAATTATGTATGTTAAAATATTTGTAATTAGGCACATAGGTCAGATTAAGTTTTTATTAAATAGAGTAACGCATGCAAGGGCTATCTGCCTAAAGAGAGAGATGCCATCGTGGACGAATTTTGAAGAAAACTGACCTTTGAGTGGGTATTAAAAATAATACTTATAATTTTCATTCAAATTATATTCATATATATTTTTTATGTAAAACTTTCGGGTGTATGCTAAATTAGTGTAAACTACTTTACACGAAAAATATAGTGAATGCACAGAAATTAAAGATTTGCACATGCCGGAAATGATAAATAGGAAATATGTATGGGTATTTATGCATGTGCTTGCAAAAAGCATGTATCTGCCTTTGACAAAATACTTAAATATTCATTAAATTATTTATAAATGTATTTGAAATGAAGAATTTATTCACTTATAAATAACTGTGAAAGTACTGTGAAGAAATCTAATGATTAAATGTATCTAATTTATAATGATTATAAATGTTATCTAAATATATAATAACCTTAATATTGAATTGTAAACATAAATTGAAAGCCTGTTGACAAATACGTTATAAAACTATTTAAACAAGAATTGTTCGTATTGGAAAGCAATCTGTTAAAAGGTATTGTAAAGCAAATGCTATGAGATGCGCACTTAAGAACGTAATAAAGAGTTTTGGAATATGTATTGTTGAAATGAAGAGTAAAAAAAAATCTGATAAGTATAATTAAAAGAATTATTCCCTTTACATTTTATAATAACTCAGTTACAAGTTTTAAATAATACTTAAAAAAAAAAAAAAAAAAAAAAAAAAAAAAAAAAAAAAAAAACTTATTTTATTCCCTTTCAGAAATGTTCAGAGAAAGTCAAATACTATTTAATACCTATTTAATTATTAGGAATTAGCGAAATACTTATTTAAAGTATTTCTCTAATTCCTAATAATTCTCTAATTTAAAATGAACCGAATAGAGCATTAATTATAAATTGACTTACATTTTTCGATTTAAAGAAGCCAAAAAATCATGTCATATTTAAGAAAGTATTTTAGGAAGAAGCTCTATAAATAGAAAAGAAATAATGCATAATTTTAATATTAATAATACAATAAACTTTGATCTTAATTTTTGTACCTTAACCGAATAAAATCGAATTACCTTAATTTTTTTTTTCTAATGTAATTAACGAAAACTTGTGAAAATATTTCATTCAAATTAAACCATTCTGAGAAAACTGTCCTGTGAAAAGAATAGCATTTAATTCCGTTCAGAATGAAATGTTGTTTAAAAATATGTTGTTTTCACATACTTAGGACTCTGAAGTGTTGTAGAAAAAGAAAATATATACATTTATATGTATATTTGCGACGTAATTACAAAATATTTACACCCGAACGCGTCAAATCCCATAGAACTCAATGGTAAATGACCCAATATTTTGGTCACCACGTAGGGATCGCCGGTGCTTCAGAGCAGGGTACGGAGAAACTTGTTTAGGGCGACTCCGTCTTACTTCCTACCTCCATGCTTGGCACGAAAGCGACGGAGAAGGTGAAGACTCGATACGACGCGAGAGCTACTGAACATCGATTCCGATTCGACGAAGGAGACAGGGTGTGGTTGCGAAATCTGACTCGACGGAAAGGACGCTGTCCGAAACTGCAGTCACCTTGAGATGGTCCGTACACAGTCCTAAACAGGCTGAATGACGTCGTGGTTCGGACCCGTAAGTCATCGAACTCTAAACCTAAAGTCTTTCATTATGACAGGTTAGCTCATTACTATGGCCATAGTACATAGTATACATAATTGTAAGTAGTATTGTAAATAGTATAAGACCATGGTCCTTTTTGTTTCTAAATGTGTATTTAATTTGACTTGTATTTAGTATTTGATTTGTTTTAAGTTACTTATTGCAATTATTGTTTAAGTTGTTTGTTATCGTAATATAATGTTTATTATTGCATTAATGTCATAGTTGTAAGTTCGGCTTCCTGTCCAGGGATTGCACTGCCCGGGACGTGCAGTCCTTGGGAAGGGGGCAGTGTTACGAATTTTGTATTTATTTAGCTATTTTAGTAGAATTTGTAATTAAAATTGTTTTATATTCTCGTAAAATGCAGGACGAGATTTATCTGAAGAGAAAGCTACGCCAGAAAAATATAAACACAGGAGCACGAGCATTTAACATTTTAATAAATAGATATCTCGTAATTGTACTCTTTTGCTCTCTAGAAAAATCGAGAAAATAGCAGAATGTTCTCGTGCATGATTAAAAAGCTTATAAAAGCCAGATTAAAAGATCTCAATTCAGTTGTTTACTTAGTTCTTGTTGTAGATGGTAGCAAATTCGCGGTGAGACCGGATTAGCTCTCTCAGCCTTTAATTGTGTTCTTTTTAATGTTTTAGTAGTTTAAAATAAAACTACTGTGAGATATTGCGATATTGTACAAATATCTCTGAGGAAATTTTAGCATTTTGCTTTATATCTTGGGTTAAGAATAAATTTTATTAACTTTTTATCTACTTATGGATTCAATACATTATGAACCCGTACGCACGCAACAATATTTTCAGCGTCAGTATGCTCATTTAGAACTTCAGAATTATTTTAAACAGGGATAACATCGTTTAAAACGTTGTTTATCTTTATATATTTTGTCAGTTACTGTTGTTATAAATTTTTTTTTTAATTTTCAAATATTTTCTTGCCGTTGCCCTTTACCATATACTGAACTCTGTCTTACCATGACCATGCGCTTGAAAGAAGTTGGATTACAGTTATAAGAATAATAAACGCAAGATATGAGATTTGCATTTAATAATAATAATAATTAAAATAACTGTGGACAAAAAAATTAAAAAAAGAAAGTATGAAAGGTTTCAGATTTTATATCACGCCCAAAGGGGTGTTTTTTTTAAGCGTCTTGTGTGTTACCTTTATTTATTAATTATCATGTTCTTAGCATTTAATTCACATAAAATTCAATTCAACAGCAATATCACAAAATGCTTAAAAGCAGCAAAACAGGACATCTTTAGAATTTTGGATACATAGTCAACCCCGCTGGAGGAAAAAAAAACGTTTTTTCTCCGTGCAGTGTTGCCATTGCTCTCTTTGAAGTTTTTAAGTTTGTTAATCCAAAATTCGTTACAGTTTTACAAAACTTGAAGTAGATAATAAAACAAATTTGAAATTCGGGCTTCGAAGTGCCCATGTTTGGTTGGAGTACTACGCTATAAAAAATTTGATGTTTCTAGTTACCGTTGTTTTTTCGCAATGCGTAAAACATTATGCACCCACGCAGATTCTTTATCATTTAGTTTCTTTAAATATAATACACGGCGATAATATTTGGTGGTAACAATTTGAGAAGTGAATCAAATCAGAAAGTGAAAAGACGCAAAATGTAGTTTTGAGACTATAGCCCTTTGGGTGTAACGTCTCTTTGGGCTAATAAAAAAATCTGAAAGCTTTCAGATTTTATATTAGGCGTTTTTTTCATGGGTGCTTCAAAACGGGATCTGAAAAGTGATACAGACATTCGACGCAGAATACAGTTAGACATTGTACCGTCTTTGCATTGCTACTCTACCAATATTAATACCAGAAAGAAATGTTAAGAAAACTCGCGCATAAATCATCCGCGTTTGAAGATGCACACCATGTTAATGTTAATGAAACGCTTTAAAATCTCTAAGTTTGTTAGTATAAGATTCATTAGAATTTTACAAAATATGAAATAGGTTAAAAAAACAAATCCCAAATTTGGGCTTCCAGATACCCATATTCGAGTGGAGGACTACGCTATTCGGAATTTGATGTCTCTAGTTACCGTTTGTTTTTTTTACAATGCGAGAGACATATTTACATTCATGCAGATTCTTCATTATTTAATTTCTTTAAGTGCAATGCTGGGCTTTACTATTTGGTGGCAACAATCTGAAAAGTGATTCAGACTTTTATAGTGAACCAGCGCAAGATGCCAAAACAAAATTAATATCCCTTCTGGGCACATTATTCCTTTCGGCTAAAAAACTTAGCTAACTTCCAGTAAAGAATTGAGAAACCTATCTGTAATCTGTAATTGTGAAATAAAGACCATAAAAATCTCCTTAAAACATAAAATCAGAGATCGGTCACATTATTAGTTGCGTTGGTAGAAAAAATGAACGTTGTATGTTCTTATGTATTTGCTTTTATTTCATTAAGGAAATAAAACTGACTAAAATGCTTTTCCCTGTAATAATTAAAATTTTTGAGACTTTATAGATGACAGTAAGAGACTTATTTTGCAGTAGAACTGAATCCCGAAAAGCAGGGAGAAACTTATTTGCATTTCCTATGATAGAAGAGGACTTCTGAAATAATTGCATATCTATAAACTAGTTTATTCGTGCATTTTAATAATAATTTTTATAGGCTGTCAGTCGTTGTAAACTCATTAAATTAAATTAACAGTAATCTGTTTAATATAAGTGTAGCTTAAATTGTAATGTAAGTGCTAAATATAAGCAGTTCAACTGTAAGGCTAAACATAATTAGCCATTTAATTGCCCTTGTTTATTCTGCCTTTGATGGGAGGAATTAGTGTCTTTCTTTAATAACAGAATATAGAGTCTCACGTTTTTGGGAAGCATGCTGTAAGTCGAGACTTTTGAAGAATTCAGTGAATTACCGCTATGTCTTGTTCATCAAATAGAGAACGTAAGAAAGGTGTAAAAGACTTTTTAATTAAAAAACTCAAATAGTTTAACAGAAGACGTTTTTTGTGCTTACAAAACCAGCCAGCAATTATGGCGTAAAACAAAGAATTTCAGTTTAACTAAATTAAATCTGAAGTCAGTCCAAAGGTACACAGAAAGGATTAACACGCAAGTTAGCTCAAAGCTAACCGACGAGACAAGCACTATTGGCAAGACTAAAGCAACGCGGAAGTCTGTAGAATTTTCAACTGGTAACGTGGTCTTCAGCAAGCAGAACACGTTCTGTCTTAAAATACTCAACATTCCTCTAAACATTGTTTCTTTCTAGCTCAATTAAATACGCGTGAACTAAAATTAACATTCTGCCAGTAAAACGGAAAGGGATTATGGCAGAAAAGGTATTTAACATAAAAAAAGTGTTTAGATAAAATAAATAAATACCTTACAAGACACAAAAGATAAAACCTAACTAAAAGTGTTTCATTGAAACTGCTTCCTGTAGTGCAAAGTTAATAAAATTTAATAAACACTAACTACCACTTCTTGCAAAGAATCGGAAACTTAGTATTTTAGTAGGTAAAACACATAGTCAAATTTTTTATCTACAACTCAGCTTTTCTCTTACAAATATCTTAATCCTACATTCTCATAGATACGAAATTCACCTATTTTTTAAATCCGCAGGTAGTGCAGATGAGAGGTTCTGTGTCTCAGGCAAAACAGCTATACTAGATCAAAGTACTTTCTCTAACTTACAAATTCATTCGCTATTTAAAATCAAAATCATCTGCATTCTCGTGAACGTTTGGAGAAGAAATAGAAGCTATAGGGAAAAAAAAAAAAAAAAAAAAAAAAAAAAAAAAAAAAAAAAACACAAAAATATCTTGTTAGCTTAAAAATAAAACTTTCTAATATTTCTGCTCAATTTGTGATTTTAAGTGTGTACACACAGTGGCGTAGCTAGGGTGGGGCAAGGAGGGACATCTGTCCCCAGGCGCAGCATCGAGAGGGCGCCAAATTGTAATTAAGAAATTTTAGAAGGAAATGTTTTCCATTCTTGGTACACAGAAGAGGGCGCAAAATCTTCAGTTGTCCCCGGGCGCTGAAAATCCTAGCTACGCCTCTGTGTACACACATTTATAATTTTTGACACAAGACTTTTAGACACAAGAATCAACTATGCTATCGGCGGGATTCGGACTCGAGATCTTCCCAGTGCCAGTGCACTGCGCTACAAATTACACCACAAAGGCTCGCACTGATTGCCGCCCACCCGGTATAGTGATTAGTGACCCTGACTGCCGTAGCGATGGGCCCGGGTTCGAATCTCGGAGAAGCCATTGTTGTAACTATCCGCCCATTTATAGGAGGCGACAGTGGCCACCTATCAGGTGCTTCTCTAATGAAATGGCCACCATTTACGGTCCTTGTAATGGAGCAAGGCTAATTAATGGCCTATTAAATAAAGCATCCTGTCATTAATAGAAACGCCCGCACCGAGGAAGGAAAAAAATGCCTTAAAACTGAGCAAAGACTGTTTGATGCAATCAATACGTTTTAAAAAATATACTAAAAGGAATTTTTAATAATTTCAGTCTCAAATATTGAATCATTAAGTAGGAAGTAATGAAAATGTTTAATATAACGATCACTCAAATCTGGGAAAACTGTATTCCAAATACAGTGATTTAGTCGAAATGATAGAGTAAACTTTTCAGAGACATTAGGAATTTTTGGAAGCAGACAAGATGAAAAATGAGCAACACCTTCGCCGGGAGTCGAACCGCGGATTTCTGGAATACGCGCCCAGCGTGCAAACCACTGCACTATGAAGGCACGCTAAGAAGGCGGGAGAAATGCTTTATAACTTATGCTTGAAGGATAAGAGAGGTATTAAATATTAGTGATGCATCAGGTATACGGGAAAAAAGCTTCAAACATTAAGTGACTTTTATGACTTTTTTCTTATGGTATTAACTGCAGCTTAACCCCCCCCAAAAAAATCATGTTTTGCAACTAAAGCATTTTCATTGCTATTAAAAATATATTGTTGCGTGTGCAGGGGTTCGTAATAGATTGAATGCACACAAGGTCCGATGAAAGGTTAATAAAATTTATTTTTATCAAATGAAAACTCTTCAAAGTTTTGGAATTTCCCCAGATATACTCGCAGAAGTGTTCACTGTACCACAGAGTAAAATCAGTAATCCCGCTTCAAACTACTAAGAACGTTGAACACAACGCAATGCAAAGCACATTTAAAGAAAGAGCTAACTTGAAAATATCTCCGATCTCGCGCTGAATCGACAACTCGCAACAGCAATGACTAAACAACTAACTGAGAGCAGATGCTCTGTCTCCGGCATTATATAGTTTTTAACTGACCGCCGAGATATTTCTAGTACTTTCTGATTCTCGAAATTACTGGAAAGCAACATGAGGGTCAAATTACGGTTGCAGCTAACAGAGTGGTCAATTACATTTATCCAATTACAATACATCAGTTCAATTACATTACGGTAATGCAGTGACCGGACCAAAATGTCGCCAAATTCGGCGGTTTTTAGCTAAATTTGGCGACAAAATAAAATCGTTGTGAGCTTGGCGATATTTCACCAAATTACTGAGATACCCATTTACTACTCAATGTTAAACGGACCTGCCCCTGTATTCTCACTTTTATGGCATTTTAGATTTTTCACCCTACATTACACAGAAAAATACAATTTTACATATAAGCACTAAAATCATGTATTTACATGCAAAATTTGTTACAGTATTGATGAGTGCGTACGGGTTCATAATGAACTCAATGCACACAGAACCAGTGATAGCTTGATGGAATTTATCCCCCCCCCCAGAAAAAACACTTTAGAATCCACAAGAGTATTCGAGCAGCTCTTCTCAGTATGAAGAGCAGAATCAGTAGTTACTACTTCAAACTACTAATAATGTTAAACACAACACAATACAAAATGCATCCAAATACCGAAGCTCGCAAGATGAATACTCCGATGTTAGCTAAAAACTGAGAGCTGATTATATCTGCGCTCTTATATTCATTTACCCTGGCCGCCGAGAAATCTCTAATCACTTCCATTTCTCAAAATGACTGGAAGGCATATACGATTAAAGTTACATACAAGGGCGGATACGGTTACAGTTACATATAAGGATGAATGACAATTATTCATTTATAGTACCCATTACAGTTATACAGTTTACAGAACCAATTACAGTTATACATAGACAGGACCAAAATGTCGCCACGTTTTATGATTTTTGGCGATTTCTTCCCCAAATTTCGTCACCAAAACCGTTGCTAGCTTGGCGATATCTCGCCAATTTAGCAAGATAGCAATTTATCTCAATGACAGTGACGTAGCTAGGGTGGGGCAAGGGGGCATCTGTCCCCGGGCGCAGCATCCAGAGGGCGCCAAATTGATGCTACGAAATATTTTAATGAAAAGTTTTCCATTCTTGGCACACAGAAAGGGGCGCAAATTCTTCAGTTGTTCCCGGGCGCTGGAATCCCCTGGCCACTGCTCAGTGAAAAAGACCTTTCCCTGTAATCTTCTTTTTCCAGTAAAGCTTAGTCTCTTCAGACTTTCCTTGTTATATTATGCAAAAGATGCCACAGTTTCACATGTAATTTCACTAAAATTATTGATAGGCATACAAATAAATAAATAATAAAATGTATAATTGGAACTTTCTTACATTGTTCACAAAACTGGTTGCAGCCAGTTGATCTTAGGTTTCTATTTTATAACATGAAAAACATAGAAAATGATACTAATATAACCAAGTTTTGCAGAAATCAATAATGCATTGCTGGACAATAAAATTGCTACATTACGAAAGAAAGAAATTAGAGGAATTATAATTATTTTGCACAATCATAATGGAAGGATGAAATTAAAGTTTCAGGTAATTTTTAGACACATAACTCGAACAAAATCAGCACCACGATCGTCTGATAACTATAGAAGCCCGTATACATCTGAACATATAGTTCAACAGACGGTATTGCAGCCCATACCGACTTTAATTCTATGCCAGAGGCCGTTTGTCGTACTGATTGGTGGGTATATTCTCTGCGGCCATTCATCAGGCGTATTCATTTTGTAGAAAGATAAAGAGGAGGTGCCAGTTAAGGCAATCATCTCCTATGCAAAGAAAAAATTGTAGGATATATAGAGAAAAATTAGAACATGTAAAATGAAACAGGAAGTGACGTTTGTCTCGAAGATCTGAAATAGCCACTGGGATTGAAACCTTAATAATGTAACAGTGGTTGGTCAATAGACGAGATATGTGACCTAGAAGTTAACGGATATTTATGTGATGCAAGAAATGGAACAGATGGCCTAGCATGACGATTAAGAGTGCAAGTTGAGTATCTCTTTAGTTTAGTTGAGCACCAACAATAATTTAGCTTAAATCAATATCTCTCATTTCTTCACATTCTGTTGAAAGAAGTGTAAATTATCTTTAGAGCTTAACTTTCATATTTTTTTAAGAATATTTTCTCTCATTTTCTGTAAAGAAAGAGGTGTTTGTGCTGTTATGTATGCTTAATTTAGCATACAAAGGTTTGTTTAAAGTGTGGTATGCCTTTGTAGAAGACTTTCTAAGGGAAATTGCTTCGTATTTTGGGTAAACCATGAAAACACCTATGCAACCAATACATTCGATGGGATTTGATATTAGGTTAATCCCTTTATTAAACGTGCAGTTTTTTTCTTTAAAGTATTTCACTGCAAGGCTTTATTTACATCCTTTCTTTTTTGGAGTATAATACTCCATAACGACACATATAGAATTTTTAATTTGTTTAATGAGATTATTTGCTTCAACCTATTACAATGATTTATCATTTAATGCCTTATATCAATTTGAATTTCATATAAATATGAATTAATAATAAAGCTTAAAATAATATAAGATACATGATAATGATTTTTTGTATCCCTTTAAATACTTAATAGTTAACTATTAACTAAATTTTTAATTTGGTTTGGTTAATTGATTAAGGTAAAGTACACTCGAGTGTGCGAGAGCTCAAGAATATAACGCCTTTTTCATTGCTTTAAACTAGCTAGTATAAAACTCTGCTCCGCATTGTGTATTATTTATTTAGCTTAATGTTCTATTTGGTGTAATTCATATAAGTGCTTATGTAGTTTATAACTGAATGTTGAATCTCTGAATTGTTTATTTTATTTAGCTGAATGTCCGACTTAACGTACTTTAGGTAGGTGTTTATGCGCTTTATAATTGTATGCGTTGTGGAATACGTGCACTGTTTATTATGCATATAAATTCTTACGCACATTATAATTTAATATTGTACCTACTCATTGTATATTTTACTTAGTTTAATAGCTCATATTACATTTTACGTAGGTACTCATATTACATTTTACGTAGATACATAGTTGTTCGTATTGCGTAGCACGCGCACTGTGTAGCATGCATGTAAGCTTTTACGCACATCATAATTTAATACTGTTCATATGCGCTCTATATTTCACCTAGTTTAATAGCTGTTTAGTGTATTTGATACAGATATTTAAGTGAAATATAATTGTACGTATTACGTAGCATGTGGGTTGGGTAGCATACATATAGACTTTTACGTGTAATGGTTTAATATTGGGTTTTTGCAATGCGATTTTTATTCAGTTTATCGTTCTTATTTAGTATAGTTAATGAACGCATGATGAATCAAGCATTTGCGTAGTGCAGTGATCTATCTCTCTAGTGTATTTCACATAGCGAATACCTATTATCTTAGATGATATTGCGCTCCCACAGCGCAATATTCCTGTGTAGTATACTCATAGTGTTAGCTTCTTCTTCTTCTATATTTAAATTATTCACCTACAAGACGTTTTTAAAAGACAAACAAAAATTTATTAAAAGATAAATGGTACTCTTAATTTATTAATCCAATACGCCACTTATTCTTAAAAGTCTATATAATAACCGATGTCCTTCCTGCTTCGTACATGTCTATATCTTTTAGAATTTCAAATGGAAAACGACATCAAGCATTAGCTGTTGCCCTTTCTCAGCATATTTTCTCAACATATATTGTAAATCTAAACTCATAGCAAAACCGCTTATTTCCTTAGTACTCTCGAAAAGACTTTCCGAACTCCTAAGGCAGGCTTTTGCGGCTCCAGGAAGCTGACTTCTTTACAAAAATTTCTATACTTGTGTAACAGAACTATATGGATGTAACTGAACTGCTCTATCAAACGCCATCTAGTGGCTATGAGAACAACTTGCAGCCAGTCGACCTCCACCTGCGATGAGGATGGGTTCTCCAATATTATGTCTCCTGACTCGAACGTTAATTTCAAATGTTAGGTATTATGTTTTGGTGTATATTCTGTTTTGATGTATATTTTCTTTGTAACTGTTTCTGTCCTTTGTAAATAAATGCTTTTAGAGGTAGTTGGCATTTCTGTTTATAGAACACACGTATTTATGAGACATAATTTAAGTAATTCATTTTGAAATTATATCTCAAAAATATGTACCATGACCCCTAATACCGGGTAATAAAAGGGGATAATTTTTAAAAAACTCATTTTTTAAATTAAAAAATGTCAAAACAGGGATGTGTGCGTCATTTAAAACATTTTAGTAACTCGAATATGTGGCTAGTACCGCTGAATAAAGGCTGGGTAAGAATTTTAGAAGTATATATTTATGAGATATAATTTCAAGAATGCGTTTCTGTTTGCTCAAGAAAGTGGTAGAACGAAGAATGCGATTTTAAACTAAGCACGGAAGATTCTGTGTATTTCCAACACAAGACATTTGAGATAAACAACAACCTTGCTTGAGACATAACCAGTATGTGTGTGCACCGGTTAGGAGGAGAGTGAAATCTAACCAAACTCTTTTACGTTTGGCAGGGGGGGAGTGGCATTTAATATGACTGGCTAAAATTTGCAATTAATACAGGAATTAGTTTTGTATCTGTAACTATATTCATCCAGATAAAAAGCTGGTAATAAAAAGAAAGATTATAAAATAAATTTTCATCTTAAACGAGAAAAATGCCTAAAATGAAGTTAATACTATAACTTTAATAATTTTACATAGCCATTTGCATCTATTTGTGTGGTGGTGTATTTAATTTTGGAAAAGCACACTAGGGCTATCTGCCTAAGGGGAGGGATGCCTTCGTGGAGGACTTTCTAAGGGAAACTGGCTCGTATACAAGTTACACATGGGGAAAACCACGAAAACACTCATGCAGCCAGACCGTTCGCGGGATTCGAACCTCGGACCGAACTACCAGTGTTCAGCGACTTTACCGCTCGGCCGCTGGTGGGCTTGCATCTATAGAAGTTGTTAATCTAATTAAAAAAAGAAATTTTCAAAAAGAGTAAAATATACTTTTGAAACGCACATATGCTTCAGTTTTGAAGTCAATATTATTAAAACCGAAAATCCATAGCTTGCTATTTACAGAAATCGTCTGACAGACAGTTTTTGGTTTTGTATTAGATACGGTATTGTAATTAAAAACCAAACTCCATTTCCCTTCACTTCACGACAGTAATTACGGTTAGACGCACAGCGAAATGAACGATGAAACGGTTTCTTGGTCATATAACTCATTAAGTAACTAAACGATAAAAACTAAACGTTAAATCTCCTTCCGTTAGAAAGGTTATTTCCAAGGTGTCTTCACAAATTAACCTCTTGCTTGACAATTTTCCTCGCCGTATGCACACCCCGTTAATCTTGTATCGACTGGAACCGTAATCGCAATGGAGCATGACGTCAGAGTTACCTGTCACAAACAGTTTCTCCGGGACCTTAAATTTAACGAGATGGCGCCGCAAGAAAGAAGGGGAGGAAGTATATTGATGAGTGTAGAAACTTGCTGCTTTCTCATGTCTGTGTCTCTGCGGGCGAGTCCATTTATGAACTGCTAAGAAAGCAGGACTGCGGTTGGAAAGCATTTCTCCATTTCAGAAGATCAGCGGAATGATGGGAGTTGTAAGTTGCATCGTGTGGCACATCATCGAAATAATGAGATCGTCTGAATTATTTCCATTTAAGTTTTAATAACTCTTGTTATCTCTAATTGTTTTACAAAGGAAACATTTTTCACGGCAATATTTGAAATTACGCAAGAGAATAACGAAATTGTTTGATAAAAATAATTTTTACACGCGTTTATAGTTATTATTATATTAAAAGGGGCTAATTTTTTGAAGTTTTTTACGCTTTGTTTAGGGGTTTTGGCTTGCATTTTTCAATTTCCGTAATTTGTACAAAAAAAAAAAAAAAAAAAAAAAAAAAAGAGGGGGGGGGACGGAGGTGCTTTATTATGGCTTATGAATTAAGAAATTGTGAAAAATAATTAAAAATGATTAATTATAGGAATCAGCAATATCAAAAAATATTTAGAACAGCATATATTAAGAATTTCCGATACACAGTCTCGCGAGCTGGAGATAAAAATGGTTTTTTCCCCTTTACAGTGTTACCATCGTTCGCTTTGAAATCCTTAATCAAAAATTCATAAATTCTTTACAAAATATGAAATCGATAATAAAATAAATTCTAAATTTCGAGTTTAGGCTTCTAGATGCCTATATTCGGTCGGAGATAAATATAATACAGAGCTCTAATATTTGGTGGCAACAATTTAAAAAGTGATTCGCCATTTATAGTGAATCAACGCAAAATGCCGAAAGCGAAATAATATAGACCTTCTGGGCAAATTGTCCCATTGGGCTAAAAAAAAGATGGACAGTTCTATATCTTTTGTTCTACTGGGCCGATTAAATAAAATCAGCTCGCATTTTTCATGTCTCGAAACCGCGACGAAAGATACATATTAAATTTATATATAGCATTTTTCTGACATAAGTATTTTTCACAAAATGAGACTTTTTCTGAAATTCTCTTAATTTTTCACATGAGTATACTTGTTTTAAACACTGGAATATAAATAGAAATTACTCTAAAGCTTCGCATTTTATCTCTCTGTATCAAACCAAAGAGAAAACTGAAATTTAAAATTTCATAGAAACTTCACTAGACAGGCACTGTTTGTTTTAAAAAACTAAAATCATAACAAACTAATATCGTGGATATTTCTCTTTACACCAAGAATGCATTTGAGTACAACAATATTTCAACTCAAATCTAAAACATATGGGGTTACCACAAACAGCTTTCTTAACAAACTTTGCTAAACATCTGGCTAGTTTCTTACGCAACAATTGTAAGCGACATCCACACTCAAGGTGGCAGAACTACGGTTCAAGCTTCACTAGCCTCACTTTTAAGATTTATCTCGTATTTTTAAACTAAGTTGCTTGCCATTTAGTCTGCATAAACTTCTGGCCTGAGCAAGAACAGTGATGAGGCTAGGAAAATAGGATAGATGTTAATTTAAAACAAACTGTTAGTAAAACTTAAAGCAAGATTGTCACAAGCTCTTGGAGAAGCTTGAGTTCGAAGCCCTTCTTGATTGCATCTTGAGAAAAATGCATGCTTAGAAACCATTATAAACTTCACTTATCGTGCAAAGCATTGCCTGCAAATAGAGCCTGCCTGCGATTTTCCATTCCAGTCTTTAGTTCTTCAGTCATTTCTAGTTCTTTAGTGATGTATCAATATGTTCTTTAGAAAGAAGCTACTTCATTTAAAAAAAAAAAATTGCATTTAGAACAAGTCCCATTTCAAAATGCTTGTTTTAGCATTACAATCCAAGTGTAGAAACTGGTGTAGAATTGAGTAAGTTTTATACACAATACAGTGTTACAGCACTCTTTTCCTGGCTATATGAATTAATTTGTCGAACATCGCACTATATATAAGCACGTTATTGCAAATTTCCTTTAAATTTAAATTAAATCTTTTACATTTATGTAAATATTTTGAAGATTTTATGGAGGTTTTAAATTTATTTTAACTTCGCTGGAATAGCTTATATGCAATTTTCAAATTATTCTTTTTTTTTATTCTAATTATATTTTGTTACATTTTCATTTTAGAGTTTCTTGAAGAAAAGATAAACTTTTTCCTGTATCTTCCTTTTAATTTATCTTGCTTTACATTTTTATTTTCTTTCAAAGCATGAACGATTTTCAAAAGCAGTTTTGTAATTTTCACAGTATGTTTCGAACAGAAGTATGTTCGTCTAGCAGAACTAAAAATTTCCGCGAAATACGGAAAATAAAACTATAAGAGCTTTACTGAAGGACCAGAGGAAACAATTTCAATTACAGAATTATCTCTGCCAAGGTTTAACCAATATTAGGTTGAAAAGCGGTTCAGTTAAATATTGTATTAGGTATGGACTCAGTTAAATACGGAAAGATATTTCATTAACACTCTGTTCATCTGTTCAATCATTGATATATTAATTGAATATCTTCAGTTTAAGGTAGTCATTTATAAATATTGCCACTCAAACGGGGCAGGCCGAAATCAAATCCTGGAGAAGGCATGGGTGTTTGTGAATGTATAGTGTCTCTGTTGCATGGGGGCACTCTAAATGTATGGCGAGCCGAAAGTCCTCTTGTCTGGTTTGTGGTAGTGGGAGGCCCTCGGACACCTTCCCCGGGGATACTTTTCCTAAAAAACTGGCGTGGAACTGGGCAAAATTGTACTGTCACCTCAAAGGTGCCCAAGGCTCTTGTTAACGAAAGGTTTAATCTTGTACTCCGTTGAATTGTTCTGATCAGGTTAGACAAAAGAGATTACTCATAACAACAACGATTTATAACTATTTCATTTTAGGTACTTTTTTTAATATATTTTGGGCATAATACATTATGTCAATTAAAATTTCGTCCTGACATTTCTTAAAATTGCAAATCTTTTAATTGCTTTCCTAACCTATGGCTAATTACGAAATGTTGAAATCCTTCAATTAAATTGATCAAGTTTATTTATAAATTGGCGAGGTTAAAAAAAAACCCACAATATTAAATAAAAGCTTAGTTTACTAAATATCAATAATTTGTTTTTAAATATCAAGATCCAGTGCTTTTAATTGCAAAAGTGATTTCATTTTCTGAGACAAACAATAAAGTCTCAGTAAATGGGAGATATGTTATTCTGTTAAGTAAACTCGAAATTTCATTAGCTTTAAATGTGTAAAAGACAGATTCTGTTTTCAATACCATTTTTCAACAAACTCATATATTTCAACAAGGAAGGCTATTATTTTCCATCTCTAGCTGAGCTGAGGTTCCAGCGGAAAAGTTCCCATTCCTGCGCTTTCAGATTAAAGCAATTACAAAACTAAAGCACAAGCTGTTCCCGATCGCTACGAAAGATCCGAATTTGTCTTGATTCTAAACATTTAGTTCGTCCTAGTGAAGCTGTAGAAAAAACATTTTCACCGCTCAATAATTCTCTGGGCATCTTCTGGTGACAGTTTTCAACCAAATCCATGAATAAAACATCATGCAAAACCAAATAAGCACTTCCAGGAAAAGAAACTTTTTTCATCAGATATCTGTTCCCAGAATTCGCACAAATACGTACTCCAAGGTGACATAACCAGAATATAATTAAGGACCTCCTGAAATCTTTCCCATTTTGTGTTTTGCACTGCATATTTTCTTATCTCAAGTGTATAAAATATTTCTTTTCTTTTCAGAGAATTGATAACTGGGAATGCCAATATCATTTTCAGCATCCAAAAATATCGCATACATGTAAGCTGCAATTAAATAATTTATAAATAGTTTGTACTGCAGCAAATCAGAATGAAAATTTCCCTTTCCTTTTCCTTTGAAATATTTATGAAGTTTGCATATTTAAGAAAGGTCAGTCCCATTCTGGTGTTCATAATGTTATAAAAATCTGAGGTAAGGTTATTTAGTTTTTTTTTAAATCAACACTCATGTTGGTCATGTTACAATCTGTTCTACACTTCTGTTGCTTCATTTGCTTCCACCAGAACATGTTCTTGAGAGGAGTTTAAAGTAGAGTAGGATTCTACGTTAAGGAAGGAGGACTAGTATCGGCCTTCATCTTAAACAAACTTCTCTTTTTGTAGCCGATAGGAGCGAGTATTCTCATCTCGCCCATTGCATAATTAGTTCATAAAATTGAACGATACAGGTGTAAGACAGAATTGTGATTGTATATAATTCCTTTTCTTTGTGTTATCTAATGCCCACAAACATTGGAAGTTATAATCTTCGTTAATATTTTTGTGTACTTCTAGCATCAGAAGTATACAATTAAACTTCAGTAATTTGATTTTATGTTACTGTTGTGTTCGTTTTAGGCTTCTGAGTAGAAGCCGCATTAGAAAAGTCATCTTGCAGTATTAAGACTTAGATTATTTTAGTTAACTTTATAGGTGTTTTACACAGGTCAAAAAATGCTATTTTTTTCTATAATTTTCCAAGATAAAATCTAAATCTTACGTTAAAAAGCAAATTTTCTATTTATTATAATCTAATTTATAACTTTTTATTTATAATCTAATTTATTATAAATCACATTTTCCACACCTTCGTCGCAGACTGAGAGGAAAATAAATTTCCATGTTAGCCGCTAAATTAAACGACAAATAATTATTGAAGAAATTTATTAAAAGTGTATGCATTTTCTTGCGAACACAAATCGTTTTCAAAATCCTAATTAGAAACAAATTAAACCGCACTGGTAAACACACTAAAAATTTAAGTTACGATTCATTCAGTCAGTTATAACATTGTTAAAATGTAACTGCAAAAAATACAGTTGCAGCTTCTAATATTAATTATAACAATACCTTCGAAATATAGTCGTAGTACATGGAATCCAGAAGTTGAAAGTAATAATTCAAATTAGATTTATTATTCACACAGTCGAAGCATGACAACTATTTGTGCCCACCAGTGGCCGAGTGGTAAAACCGAGTGGTAAACACTGGTAGTTCGGTCTGAGGTTCTAATCCAGCGAACGGGCTGGTTGCATGGGCGTTTTCGTGGTTTTCCCCATCCTTAACGTGTATACGACTCAGTTTCCCTTAGAAAGTCCTCTACGAAGGCATCCGTCTTCTTAGGTAGATAGCCCTCGAGGCTTTGCCATAATCACACACACACACATAGTAACTATTGCAGATTTCGTCTTCATTAATAGATTATTGTTGCCAAAAAAGTCAGAAATATACAAAGTTAATAGTAAATTATACGTTTTTGAATTCCGAATGTTTTATGCCAAGAAATAAAAATAAAGAAAAATCTGAAAGGGTGCAGATTTTAACGGTCATCCAGAAGTGTTTGTTAAGGTTCTTCTACGCTCTCCCTGAACTCGCAGTCAACCTATCTACCGTTGCACTCACTCCTGCTAACCTACTTTATTTTTGTCTTTTTAGCTTTATTATTAAGAATAATTGTCTTTGCACTCACGCCATATACGATTTAACAACAAAGTTACAAACATTTTAGAAGCAAAATGTGTTTGGAATTCCCGATGAAGTGTTTTAAGTGTTGGCATATATTTCTCCACTTTTTTCAAGTTTTTCTCAGTTTATCATATCAATGTACAATTTTCTTAGTAAGATGGTTTGGAAAACTTTTTTTTATCTTTTATTTATTAACGTTTTATGTTTTAAATTTATTTATTAAATATCATATTCTCCACACTTATACTATATAAAACTCATTTGAATAGCAAATTAACAAAATACTTAAAAACAGCATATCTTTAGAATTCCAAAAATATTTTAATGTGTACAGTGTTGCCACTGCTCACTTTAAAATCTTTCAGTTTGTTAAAATTCACTAAAGGTTTATAAAATATGAAATATGAAATTCGAAATTTAAAATTCGGGCTTTCATGTGGATATGTTTGCGTGGCGGACTACGTTATTTAAAATTTATGCATTTTGGTACTAGGTAAAAAACATTTATAGATTCAAGCAGATTCTTCATTGTTTAATTTCTTTAAATACAGGTCGATAATGTTTGGTGGCAACAATGTGAAAAGTGATACACCGTTTCTAGTGACCCGAAACGCGTTTCGAGGCTAATAGCTCATTCTGGTTAATGCCTTTTTGGGTTAAAAATAAGAGATTTTCCTACACGGAATGAATGAAATTTTCTGTTCTCTCCTGCTTGAGTCAACAGAACTAAGCACAGGTTTTGGGGATGAGAACATATTATGAAAATTATCCTTTGTTCCATAGACTGCTTTTCACTTTAATATCTGAGTATTTCCCTAATATGCTATGCATTAAGTACGTGAAAGGCGGTGTCTCTCAAAAGCTTTCGGAAAGATAAGAGTTGCTGATGTGTTTATCCAAAGGAAATTCCACCAACGGTCTTGCCTTTGGTGTTATTTGAAGGTAGTTGAGTTAATAGCTTTGGATGAAAGGTTTAAATTGTAGCAGTTTCTCAATAGAATCACAGAGAATAACCCTTCAGTTAATTTCGAAATAATCTATTCGAGAAGCATTGGTAAAATATCTGAGTTTCGAAGCTATTTGCACACTGAAAATGCTACACATTCAGAAGTGCAAAAGTTTGGAAACGATAGTAAAACCTGTTTGAGGAACACACATTATGAGGTTATGTTGCTTTAATGTTAATGGCATTGAAACATTTGAAACTCTGTCGCAAAATTTGGCGACACTTTTGTTCGATCCCCATGTAACTGTACCTGATCCGATCCACTTTCCATAGCCTTGTGTTCAAAGTTCTTTAGCAGTTTGAAGTTGTAACGATTGGTTATGCTCCATCATACTGAGAACAGCTCTACGAGTAATTTTGTGTGAAGATTTCCAGAACTGTTTTATTTTGATAAAATAAAGTTTAACAACTTATCATCGGTTCTGTGCGCATTAATTTCGTTACAACGCACGTAACGATATGTAAAATAAAATTATGCTTCTGCTTTATAGTCATTCGATGCCGACGTTAGTAATCTTGAATACCCAATTTCCTTCACCTGAACCTAGACTTTAACAGAAAGCAATTTAACTTACCAAAGTCTTTGGGTACGTGGCACATTTCTAAAGATAAGCAGCTAACTTGCATTGTTAAAGTATCCTCTAAAAATATTACTTTCTTATGCCATTTAAACTAAATTTATAACTACAAAAGTAATAAAATTTGTTTAATATTATTTATTTATTCCTTTTAATTTCTCTAGAGGAAAAAAGTAATTTGCATAAAAATAATTCACGCTGCATTCCCGTGATTCAAGCCCACATTATCAAATTTTAGCATTGTGAGATATAACCACAGTAAGTATACAACATTTCATCAATATGATTTTAAAACATATGCTTATTTTCTTGTCTTACCGCTTTTGCCTCGAAAACTCCTTCACATATAAGAGTAGATTAATCAAAATTTAATTGACAGCAACAAAATAGAAGATATTTTATTTAACTTTTAGTCTTTTTTATGCTGATATTTTTTTTCCCAAAGGATCTGGTGTTTCTCGTTTCTTTCCTTTCTTTTTTCCCCCCTTGCTTTTCTTTTTTTTTTTTAGAAATTTCCAGTTGATTACGTTACAAAAAAGCTCTTCTTTTGTTTTAATTAATGCTTGACAGCTCCAGAAGTAACCCATAAAAGGAGTAAAAACTACTTAAAAGCACTAGAGAGCAATGATGTACACGTTCCGGAAAATTTGCACATTTTACTAATTAACGACATAAAGACGAGAATTATTTCGGAGCTATTGACCGAGGGCTTGGAGATCATTACGGAAAATGAAGCTTCTTTGCTTCCGAAAGACACCAATGGTAAAAAAAGATGAAGCTTGGCGATGCGGATATGAATAGGGTGGAGAAGATATCGAAGATTCCAAAAATTATTTCTTACATTAAACGCTGGAAAGAAACATACAGGATGTTCAGAGAAAAAGACAGTGGATATAATTTTCTTTAATATTAATTCTTGATATAAAATTCGAACTTTCAGGTTCTCAGAAAAATGTGTAGAATTTTGCTCACACTGCTGTTAAATTTCCTCTTTAAACAAGCAACCTTTTATATGATACCTATAGAGTGAATGGTATGGTATATTTAATCCTAGCAAAGCACTCGAGGGCTATCTGCCTAAGAGAGGATACCTTCGGTGAAGGACATTCTAAGGGAAACTAACTCGTATACATGTTGCAGCGTCGCACATGGAGGAAAACCACGAAACCTCCCATGCACCCAGTCCAGTTAGTTAAATATTCATTCTACATTAAATATTTCAAAATGAAAATGCCATACTTTAGTAACGAACTTTGCTGAACTAACCTAAATAAACATTTAGAAATAGCCATCTATAATATTGGCAAACTACGTTGTTTTATGTAAGGTGGAGTCATTGTTCTCCAGAAATAAGTGACTCATGAGCGCTTTTGCAGCTGCTCATTAATTTTTTTCTAAAAAGTCTTGAATTATATATATTTGAAACAGAAATGACCTAATCGGAAAACTCGCTCTTAAATATGTTGTTGACGTTTGCAAATATAAGCCTTCCACTTTTTTATTTAAAATGAATTGATCTTTCACCGATCAAGCGTTTATTTTACAGCAATTACATAGAAATAAATTCTACTTATAGAATCCTTTTTATTAAGAGCGTGGAAATTTTTTTTAGACATGTTTAAGCATTTTGCGTCTTATTTTTAGGTAACTGGCTTCTTTTAAGAGACCGATTTGGGCTAAGGAACTTAGTTGTTTTATTTAATATATTTTTAAAGGAAATATTCTTAGTTATCAAAAGCAACTTTTATTTTTGTGATATGTTCATCAGAAGTGGTCTTTATTCGAGAGACGGAAAAACCGAAATAATTGAATCTATATTGGAAGTCGAAGCCTAAAGAGCAAAATAATAGTGACATTTTTAACCTCACTCTATGTCATATTTAAATTAAATAATTAAGTATTTAAATATGTTTTGGTGAATCTGATAAAGTATTTTCGTTATTTATTTTCTTATTTTCATTTGGCAGCAATATTTCTAACTTACTCTTTTGTTTACATCCAGTTATCGGTCTTTCAATTTTGTATACTGATTAATGTTTTTTATGATTTATGTTCACATCAACCATGATAACTCTGATAGTTAATCACAAAATCAGTTGAAACGTTTTTTTTTCCAACGGCAGATTGTGAGCAATTACATATGTAACCCAGTCCATTAATCTATAAAAGGCCGGGTGTGGTGGTCTCTTTATTATGGAGGCACCTAATGGGTGGGCCACCATCGCCTTTCCTGTGAAGGGATGAACAGTTACAACCATGCCTTCTCTGGGATTCGAACCCAGGCCCTTCGGCATCGCAGTCAGCTTCCGTGACCACTATACCGACTGGGCGGCATCACTTGAAACTCTACCCGCAGATTTCGTACATTACAGGGTACTTACGTATTAATGTAACTACCTTAGTAGAAGTCACCGAATTTTTCGCATGTGCCAAACTCTGGCAACCATGCGCATAACAATTCTTTCGGCAACCATCCTCATAACGATCCTTCAGTCAAGCAATGCCGCCATTTTTGTATGCGCTCTTTTTTTTTACTACAAGTTCGAACGGTTTTTATAATTTTATAAATAAATCGTGATATCTTTTGCCTTTGTTTTAAAACATGAGCTTGTGCAATTTCCTAGCAATGAAAGAAACTACGGTAAAATTTTTGCGAGAATACAGAAATTTTCTAAAGGAACAACGAGGAAATGCTTTTCACCGATAGCCGCAATTGCTGAGATGGCAAGAAGCCGAATCTCTGTAATTCTCTGATGTGTTTTAAGCGAAGTAGTCCTTTAAGCGTAGTAGTAGTAAGTGGTCTGTTCTTCGGAAGAAGAATAGCGCTAAAGGTTGCATAAAGATTTGAAGAAAAATGTAAGGGTTTTATTTATTTTTTAATGTATCAAGTAATTCTTATTTCATAATTCAAATTTGTATTTTAAATTGCTAAAGCTCGTTTTCTTTTCATATGTTGATAATGTTTACTTACGATAAATATCGACATTTAGAAACTTTGTTAAAAATTGCGTCAAAACTACCATCTTACACCCGATAAGTAACTTTGGCTAATCTTTGGAATATGGTAACAGGTAGTTTGGCGACATTTTGGTAAGGCGATAAAGGTTACTAGCTAGGACTTTAGCAGTGTACATGGATAAAGTCAAGAGTGTGCGCAATGCCATTTTTGTGCAATTCTGGGATTTTTTTTAAGTGAAAGTAGGTCTACGTGTACATGGATAGCGTGTATGTGCAATTCTTAAAAACGCGGCAAGCAGTTTGCGATTCTGCCCTTTCTCCCAATTTCGCACCTAATCTTCGTCATGATTAAGCACTTTTGTTCCAAAAAAGTTCTAGCATAAGCGTAATTCGGCTAGCAGATTGTTGGAAAAAATGTTGAGTTAAAAATAAAAAAAAAAAAAAAAAAAAAATAAAAAATAAAAAAAAAAAAGCCTTTACTTCGTGAAAACAAAATGGCGTCCAAACAAAAACTAGCAGGTTGCTGTAGCAGGGTTGGTCGCCAAATTTTCGCCAAAAATTTGCCAAGTTACCATAATCTAAAGATTAACCGTAACTTTTGTCTTTTCAGCTGTAAAAAATAATCAAACTGCGCCAAAGGTGGTTAAGTTGTTACTTAAGTACTTGTTACAGTGCGTGCTGTGAAATAATAATATGAGTTAACCATAGAATTTTAATAATACCATTTTCCTTCAATAAAGTGTATATTTTTTGAATATTTTCAGTGTTGACTAAAACATTTATTTGGCCATATATTACTACAGAATCGATATTTTATAATTATTCCAGTTCATCGTATGTGTTTGGTTAGTATTTATAATATGGAGGTTAGAAACAATTTTTAGTATTTTTCCGTTATGTTCCTACCACGTATTTTGATATGTGTGGGTATTACAGAAAAGTATAGTGCTTGTGTATGTGTGCGTACGTGCATAAGAGAAAGGTCCTTTCACTTTTCTGCTATCTTATAACTGTTCTTATAACTAAAATTATTCACACACACACATCATTAAAAAAAAAAAAAAAAAAAAAAGTTAAAATATGTGGCAAGTGCATAACGGAAAAGTACCCAACTTTTTATACTCGATTGTTTCTTGTCAGTTATTTTTAAAATTTCTATTAATTTCAACCTAAAATTTTCCGTTTCTTTACATAAATGTTTCAAAATAATGAATTTTTACTCACTTTTACAATGATTACATTTAAGTTTGAGAGCAATTCATCAGAAAATCCCATAAATTAAGAAGTATGAAAAATACCCTTTGAAAGTGGCAGAACATGAATATATGTCCTTGAAATAACCTAAAAATATTTGTCGAGAATCAAAATTAAGGATAAAAATGCCGTATGTCGACATTTTTCAACTAACATTCACGTCATTAATAAAACAATTATGAATTATAAAAGTGCATACTCATAACTCTTTAATGTTTTTTCAGAGAGGAATATGAACATATACCATAAACGTATACCATAAAACATATACCATGAAAAACGATAGGACTATCAATAAAGTATAACATCAACAAAGTATCAACATTCAGCATCGCAGTAAAGTATAACGGTTATTTACAATTTATACACTGATTTACATCGCAATACAGTAAATGAATGGTTTTTATTAACCAATAATTATAATGATAATCTTAGAATGTCTAGTCGACCTAGGTTATAGCAAGTTACGCTTTCGACCAGCTTGTTACGTTTCATATGGGTGTTTCTATTAATTTTACAGACATACAATCAGAAATCGATTTCTTGTCACAATTAAGCTGTGAACATTTTGCATAATCCCCGTAATGACGGTAATAAATGTGGAATGCGATTCATCGAAAATGGATAGTCGATTTATTGTTAAAGTTTCGAAGGAACAAATCTGATGGTATAAGGTGCTGATGGCCAGATGGCGGTTAGCAGGCCCTTCCTCACTGTAAGTTTGTCCAACCGCCATCTGTGGGTTAGCTCGAACCACAGATAATTCATGCATTATTCAATCAGTTTTATCATTCGAATTGCCAGTGTAGCAGTCTTTATTTGCATACTTGAACACAGGCTCTTAAAGAATGCTTTATGTTTGAAAAGATTCACAGATTGGAAGTAAACCGTTTGTACAGCGATAAGCAAGCAAATTCAACGTATTTTAGGGTTAAATATCAAAAATCAGATGTGAACAGCACGTGACTTCCTTGTACGGCCTATTAAATTATACATAGTTTTTGCTCCACTTCATTCAAAAAAATTCCTCAAATTATTTTGACTCAATTGATCGATCCCTCAAAACAAGTTGAAAATACATAAAAAATTGCAAATTTTTAAATTTAATAAAAATTGTAAATAAAATAATTTAATCTTCGTCAATTTTTGTTGTATGGAAGTCAAATTTCTTATATTTTTATTTTTTCATAAAAAGTAAAAAACTTTCCTAAATATAAATCTAGAAACCGAGAGACCGCATTAAAAGTTATTCTTTTTAAAAATCGGACATTGCCAAAACATGAATATTATCCTCATTTTAAACACTTCGGTGACTGAAAGTATATGACTATAGCCAACGGTTACGAATATAAAGGTCTGGTAAGGACTTTCAAGCCGAATAAGGGTTTTATATATATATATCGATATTTGCATTATAACTCCCGATTGTTAAGTAGCACTTTTAATTCTCTATAGCACTTTTTCTTAGGACAGGATAATCTTAAAAATCATATTTTAAATGTTAATAATTTCTTAAATTCAATTTTTTGAAGTTCAAACAGAAGAATTTCGTATTTTAATTTTATTTATTGTTAAATCATGTATATATATGTATTTCGTACTGCTGATTGCAGTGAAAAGGGAGGTGCATAACAAGATGTTATACCAGTCTCATATACAAAATTTCAACGTTTTACTGCTGATAGGTTTTGAGTTATGCGAGACAGGTACGTACGCAGGTACGTATAGATATCACGAAAAAATCTATTTTGGAATAAGGAATGCTTTATTCCGAAATAGATTCAAAATTTATTTTTTTTCTTTTCTTACTTATACATGTCATGAGAATAAATAGTGAAGTTGATTAGGGAACGGTCAAAATGCACACTTTCGTTGAAATCTACTGAACGAATTTTTTTCGATTACGATATTTTCTTTACTTCGTACAAAGAAGCAAAAATGAACGCGGCGTCCATGTCGTTTCCATCAAGCTTTCAAGGACTCCTATATTCAAGTTAAATCGTTAAATTATACGAAATTTTTTTAAATACTGAATCGTATAGCAAATTGTAAAATAAAGGTGTAATCAATGATTTCTGAATAAGGATACAATCAGTTGACAGCACCTGTATTATTGACTCTGAAATATAACAAAAAATTATAAAAAAAAAACTGGTTCTTTGATTAAGACACAGTGGCGTTTCCTCAGTTTCTACTGGTGAAATGCTTTGAGGTAACTTGCCCACATGCTTGCATTTCACTCGAATATTAAACGAAATTGCATATGAGATATAAATTAATCTTTATATATATATTACATAAAAAATGTGACTTGCAATGAGAAACCAAAAAAGAGTCAACGTAAAGAGAATTTTCAGAACAGTGAGCTGATGTCTGTGATCGTTAATTATTCAACTCCATCAGATGAATTTGCTAAAATCAGTTGGAACAGGATCATTTTGAACCTAACTCTCACTGGACCCTAGTCATAACTAGGAATTGTAAGTTTTTTAGAATTAACAGTCGCATTCATATTCATCATACTTACATGATACATATTATTAACTTTTGGGACTTGATTCTTTCTTTAATTTTTGAAAACTAGAGCTAATCTGACTTTATAATTTTGTGGAAAACACAAAAGCTTCAATTAAAATATGGTTTATTATGGAAACCAACTTCCCCTTCCCACTCCAATGGCGTATGTCGGCATCGGCCATTCCTAAGGCCAGATGTGGTAGTCTCTTTATTATGGAGACATTTAATAGGTCTGCCACCTTTGCCTCCAATGAAGGAACAGACAATAACATCCATGCCTTCTCCGGAATTCGAACCCGGGCTCTTCGGTATCGCAGTCAGGCTCACCTAACCACTGTACCGTCTGGGCGGCATTGAAACCAACTTGAATTTAAAAAAACTTAAAACAACGTACAAATGTTAACAAAAACAACATCTGAAGTGGAGTTGGATATTTCAAGGTACAATGTCTCACTGCCTCAAATACTCAGTGTTACCACATGGCCTGCCATGAATAAACTCTGCTCAGCAACTGGAGAATAAGACCACTCGCACGTTGAAACCCCGTGAAATCCGTTCCGTATATCTGGGATCACACCAGACTCTTGTTAGGATCCAATGGGCTGTTTCGGATTTGATCTCAGCTTTTTGATAGAATTCGTTAAGCTAGTGGACATGGCCGGATCTTTTCTGTAGAATTCACTCGACTTTTGTATTTGATCGGACTTCTAGGAAGGACTCAGCTCTTCTGGCTGTACTGACAGCCTAATTACTCTGCATGCGCGGCTAGTTTGTGCATTTCTCTGTTGTTTTTCTTGGGCGAAAATAGATCCATGTGAACATGGACGCCGAGTTTGTGCAATTCTTTGACTTCTTATTTTGGTTTTGTGTATCGGCCATCTTGAAATTGGTCCTTCCTGGCGTCAAAAAATAATCGCCAAAAACAAGGGGCACCCACTTGTAAACTTGTACCTAATTTAATAATGGACAACTTTCTTTAATGCAGGATATCTTAGCGCTTTAGAGTAAAATCCCAGATAAAGTAACATATCATGTAGGCTCTTCTGATCGAAACCGCCATTAAAGAACGTAATGCCTTATGATATCCTTACCTCTTCCGAATCATTCTTGGTGGATCCGTGAAATGCTTTACCATGTTTAGAAACCCCATATTGAAGGACAGAGATAAAATTCTGCTTTTAAAGGAGATTAAAATCATTTATATCATTACTGCTACTATTTTATCAGATTATTTAATAACTTATTTCAGTTAGAAATGAATATATGAGAAACAAAACTAAGAAGCAAACTCATCCCGAAAACATTTACTTTTTTTTAATTAATAGTTATAATTCATGTAAATTATAAGTCTTGAAAAAAAGGGATCAAGATTGCAAATTAACAGAAAGACCATTAGGGCAGTTAAAAAACTAGAAATTTACGTTTTAATGAATGTAATAATGCTTGTTAAAACATGCTTCTTAGAGAAAATTAAAAACATGGGTCATTAAAATAACATTGCTATAAAAATGGTTGATAAAGTGAGATTTGCCATTTAATCTTACTTTTGAAGTAAATTATTCCTTAAATATTCAAATGATATATTTATTATTTAGTCACGTATTTTTTGAGGAAGTAGAGGTGAACAGCTGCATGTAAACAATTTTTCTATTGCCATTATTTTGAGATGAAGTTAGAAAGCGATAATAATATTTTGTGGTGTCATAATAATAAAATACGTTGTGTTCTCTTTATTTTTAAAAAAACACTAAAGCATGTAACAGAAAATGCCAGGAGGTTAAAAACAATTTATGTAGCTGAAATATTTGAAACTCCCTAAAACCTCTTCAAGTTTCATACTTTTTTTTTTTTTAATTTTCTTTCTCTCGAAAAATACATCGAATTTTGGTAGAAAACTACAGTTGTGTTTTCTCCCAATTTTTGAAAGTTCTTTCTAGTAGGCTTTATGTTTTATTGAAAAATTGCCATAATTATTCCCCATATAAAGGTCTCCGCATCATTACGAAGGTTAGGTTTTAATTTGAAACAGCATTTATTAATTTGTAAGCATAGTTCTGTCAGGTGTTGTATGACTGGAACATACTATAATGATGACTTTTAGGATACGTACAGATTATATATTCATATAACTATCCTGTAATAAAGTACCTAAATACTAAATTTGTGAGATATTGCATGTTTTGCTAACATAAATGGCAACTAGATCTACTTGAATGTTAAACCTTGCGAATTCTCGCACGGGCGTGAAGATGAACACAACAGGGAAAGGATGTAAAAACGTCGCTTTTATTTATCACAAACTAGTTAAGAGATGACACGAACTTCCCTGCTTACAACCCAAACACCGTCCACTTGAGGTGAGAACTTATAATGCAACAATAAATTTAGACCGCCCGGTGGCGAAGTGGCTAGCGCGTCGCAGCTGCACCACAGGTACGGGACTCGATCCACGGGCTGTGCAAGGTTGATTTTCATCAAGTGTGTCGATAAAATGAGTACCAAGTTCGCTTGGGGTCCAAAACCCGGGGGTCTGCGACAAGCTGGCCACTTGTCCAGGGCATATGTTGATGCATTCCGGGGACCAAAGTTAAAAAAAAAGCAGAAAAAGGGCACTGCAGATCGATGCCCTCTAGGGCTATGGGGCCACTGAGTTTTTTTAACAATAAATTTAGGAAGTAAAGATGTAATGCTAGACTACGCAACTGAATTTAATCTAACAGGTTGATTCAGAAACCTACATCAGCGATATACTAACTAGACGGCCCGAATGTGTAGTGGCTACTAAAATTAATAGCTAGAGAACAAACTAACAAACGTGCGCTTTCAGTAGCGAAATCACGCTCTGTCGACCCGTTTCGTTCCAGCCGTTTAGACACTTCACATACTTCATTTATATCCTGGCGAGCAAATGCGAGGGGAAATAAGATAATTTAGGACAGGCTCTCAAATTAAAATAACTATTAATAAGACTAAATGAGACCCCACAAATTGACTGCATAGCCCACGTAGGAGATCAATGATAATATTATTGAACGAATGTTAGAAATGTGGCATTGCATTTTTCGATATTTTTTTATTACATACTTCTTAAAAGTACCTTGTAAAATGTTTCGCTAAAATGAAATATGAGTAAGTTTGAGATTGCTTTGAAATATTTTTAAACAATCATTGGATTGATATTAAATGGAGCATTACTCTAATCCTATAAGAAGCAAATAATTCCTAAAGTAGAAAAAGGTATAATCTTCTAAGGAAAAAATATCCATTAAAATTTTGCATCGCCAGGAGTGTAAGAACATTAAAAAATATTAAACTTCTGATACATAACGAAATGTTTAAGTGAGTGATAGAACTGAAATGCTAACAAGATTATCATTGATGAAATATAACAGAAACAAAAAAGATAAAGAGGATTTGATGTCAGATTTTCGTTTTGTGAATATTTGTTTGATACGATCAATTTTCTGTTCTTTAAATATGATAGATTTAAGAAATTCTTGAAACGTTTATTGTACATATAGCTTATATAACGTGGTATAAAAAATGTGCTTTCTAGTTTTGTTTCTCGGATATTTGGATAAACGTAATTGAATTATAAATTTTTCTTTTAGAATATTAAAATATGACGTTTCGGACATGAGAAATATAACAAGAAATGTGAAAGGTTTTTAACATTTAAAGCGATATCATTTTAAATGTTAAATTGAGCAGTTCTATTGTCGTTTTAAATAATCTGACGCCGTTATAGAATTTTAAATTATATTATTTGTTTTCCACTGCTATATACAATTACGACTATACATTTAAAGGTATGCCATTTGATTTCCTTTGTTATAGAAATTTAACTATACATCGCTATTACAGACATTAAAATCTTTGCTTTTTTAACATTTAAGTCTATGCTACTTTATTTCTTCTCTTTCTCTGTTTAAGTCTGTTCTACTTTATTTCTTCTCTTTCTCTGTATTAAATATGTAGAAAACCACAATATGAATACACAGTGTGTTATATAGAATCAGACAATATGCTTTTCTACATTAGTTTATTAATTTCTAAGAAAAATTATAAAATGTTGTTTAATGGAGGGATTACCGTTCATGAATCTGCTCAGTCAAGAAATGTAGAATCCCAATGTAACATACATTAAAGTATTCGTTAATGCAGATAATGTTAATTAGAAAACATAACGTTGCCTTGGAAATGAATGAGTAAAATCGACGAATTGTTTCGCTTGGAAATACAAGCCAGCTTAACATCAGAGTTTATTTTCATTTCTGAAAGTGAGATGGCATCGTGCTGCTAGATGCTGGATTAGAGCCAATTGTAATCACGGAGAGTACACTTGGAGAATAAACTGCCAATAATGTATATGATTATCTAAGCTAAAAAACACATTATTTACCCAACATGCACATTTCCTTCCCCTTTGATGGTCAGCGAAACCGGGAAAAGGCATTACATATGTAACAAACATATGATAAGCAAAGTGTATGATTACAGCAGCATGCTTATTATTCTTTTTAAAAGCGAAATATTCTTCAAAAATACCATATATGCTTTTAAATGTTTGAATAATGATGCTTGATCTGTATGAATATTTCCAAGTACCGAAATGTATAACCCCCGCCTCGCTCGGGTAATATTTTCGATATGGTTGAATAGCCAGTGTGGTGTAAATTTTGAGTAAAATGTTAAAGTAAAAAAATAAATGATAGAAATTCCTGAAAACAGAGGAAAAAAATGGTAGAGCAGCCATGCAGTGTTTCAACTTCCAATACTAAGAAAGCGGGAGAAATGCTTTATATACTCATTCTTTTAAAGAGCGACTGTGATTTTCAGAGGACCCAATCGCCAAATCCCGCGTGTAGAGAATCATCATCCACCACCCCTTTTTTTTTAGTTCGGGTGCCACTTGTAGAGACATTAGGTTATTTTTGAAACAGGAAATGTGAATAAACTCCTGAACAGAATCTGAAACAGGAAAGTGAAAAATGAGCAACGCCTCCGCCGGAAATCGAACCTCGGACCTCTGGAATACGCGCCCAGCGTGCAGACCACCACACTACGAAGGCATGGTAAGAAGGCGGGAGAAATACCTTATAAAACATTTTCATCTAAAATTGGGACTTACATTAATGAATAAACAATAAACTTAAAGGGAGTGTGTCTGACAACTAAATCAAGGAATTCAAATGGAATCAAAGAATCATTTGAACTTCTTTGTTTAATTAATGGATCAATAGATTTATGACTCAGTGAGTGACACAATAGACAATGGATCAATGGGTTTTTGGCTCAATGCGTGAGCGAGTAGTAGTAGTGTTAGCACCGGGGGGGGGACTCGAGGTCCAACCTCCATCGAAACTGATTGATTTTACGATATGTTGTACTGTCCGAATACTTGTTAATGATAAGGAGTTAGTTGAGAATTAAATTAGCTGTAATGATATTGTCAAGCTCATTAAATTTAACAGGTGTGGATGCACGTTTTTTCATATCCAATTAAACCAAACTTAGCCCTTTGTTTCTGTCACTTTTTATAAATTAGTATAAATGCAAACTGTTGTCGCGTTTTTCGGAAACATTTTTATTTTTTCAACTTACAAACAACCTGCAGTCGACTTGATTCCCAAAGTTTAAAACCTTTGATTTGTACTTTTAATTTTAAACTACCATATCCTTACTTAATGGTATAAATGCCTATAATGTAATCTGGATATTGTTTCAAGATGACACGCGCATACCTTTTAGATTAGCAGACTTATGCGAGAGACTTACGCTGAACGGAAAATTCTCGTTGATGAGATTTTGAAAGAATATGAAATCATATATTAACTTACGACTGGTGAAGTGTTAGAAAAAACTTACATTACATATTAACGCCTATCAGATGAAGCTGCTGATATGAGGTTAATGCTAAAAGTTCTTTCAGTACGAATCAAAGCACATAGTAACACAAGCAAGTGAAAAAATTTTAGGCAACATTCACAATACATTTAAAAAGAAGTAATAAGAAATGTTACAACATTTATGAGCTGCAGGAAACAAAATACAGAAATGTAATGAATTTTTACAAGTTATTACTTAAGAAGGCCATTAGCCGCTTCACATAGTTATGAGAAAGGGTATTATAATTATAGACAGGAACAATGTTATTCTTTGATTTCATAATATTTAAATATAAAATGAGTGTCAGGTAATAGAACTAGGCACGAAGTTATGCTGTTCTCATTTCTTCATGGATTATGTTATTCTTGACAAATCCGGGTAGCAGGCGATTTATTTTAGGAAGCAATTCTGCGCAGTTTGAAGTTGGTTCTAGTTGGTTTTGCAACAGTATGCCCAAACAGGGCAGCTGAGCATGGCTTTGTAAATGTGTAACTTGTTCAATGTTCAATGCGTGACTATTCTTCGAAAAACAAAGTAAAATATAAACATAGCTTCAGGATCTCCTAAGGTATGCTTGTCAGGTGTTCTGTTTTTATAAGAATTGAGTGTTACACTTGCCTTTCATAGCTCGTTGTTTTGATGACTGAGAAAAGTGGGGTAGATAGAAGAAACGTGCGGTAGATAAAAGATAAAAAGAAAGATAAAAGAATAGACTTCTAATAGCCTAGCAGCATACAGACCCCACTATAAGATACACCATTTTCGATAGGATGAATTTAAGGATATTCAATTGAAAGTTTCAGAAATTCTAGAAAATAGCTTGAAAAGTACGAAACATTTCTTAGCCCAAGATATCCGGAAGGTTTGTTATATTTGATTTAGATGCATCTAGAAGCTCTTAGTAGTCATATAAAATAACATTAAGTGTATAGAAAATTGGGTAGAAACAAAAATGCTATATCCGGGGCTTCGTTACAAACCGGGTTTACAAACCGGGTATATCCGAGTGAAGTTTGAATGCCTAAGATAAATTATAAAAAAAAATATTTTATAGTTAAAAAAAACTAAAATAGGGAACGAACTAAATTAATCAATTCAGTGCCAGTTTTTAATTAACTGTTTTAATACAGTGTTAAAACAGAAATCTGATACAACAAACATCCTGGACATTTCGTATTATATTTTCATATACAGGGTGGTTATAATTAAAGTTACACTTCAAATGGTCATAAAAGAAAAACTACTCGACCAAATGTTATCAAACTTTGTAATCGTGTAAAGGAGGTCATGGGAATTTATTTCCCGCGGAAAAAAGTCAAAAACTCATCACCAGGGGTAAAATGGCGCTGTATGCAATATTGTTGAACGAAATAAGAGTCGGAATCTAACTTAACCTTTTGTTACACTTGTTTAACACGTTGTGTATTGAAAGAAACATTGACTTGAACAAAATTATTATTTAAAGGTGTTAAAAGAGAAAGTCGAGTTCACCATCCGTGTAACGGAGAAATTCGTCCGTGAAAACCACAAATTAGTGAGTAGAAAATGTGATATAGCAAATCACTCGCAAAAGTGTGCAAATTCCGGAAATCGTTTTCTTACAGATCACTAATTTGTGATTTTTGAAGCCTGAATTCTGCCCTAAGATGCAAAGACATCGGTTTAAAATGTTTTTAATCGTTTCTAAAACGAAACTGTTTGTGGGTTTAGGCAAAACTGCAATGGCTAGTAATTGGCTTACGGTAGGAAGAACTAAAGGATTTATGCAAATAATCTAAACAATTTGGCGTAATTAAAAGATGCGATACATTGACATGTTCGTAACATTCCTCCTGATATGCTAAGAGCTGCTGATGAGAATGCAGGAATACGATTTAACTTGTCTTCGGAAATTGGTGGACGTCACATTGAACATGCTTTCTAAAACTTTTCAGAAACGATTAAACACATTTTAAACCGATGTCTTCATGCTTTATTTCGTTTAACAATATTACATACAGCGCCATTTCCCCTTGGAGGTGATTTTTTGAACTTTTGTTTTCTTCGCGGAAAATAAATTCCCATGATCTCTTTTGCAAGATTACCAAGTTTGACAGCATTTGGTCCAGTAGTTTTCTTTTTATGACCATTTCAAAGTGGAACTTTAATTACAATCACACTATAGAATATATTTCTTAATATCGCTTATTATTTGCAAAGGTCTTAAGAAATGAACATTACTAAAATCTACCGATTATAAAATGTATGATAAAATATATCTCCGAATAACATCTAGAGAAACAGAGAAAGCTTAGAACAAGTTAGCTATGTGATTGAGATTCGAATTTACATGTTCCTTTGATCGTTCCTTCGCCCTAAAGACAGAAATGTCCTCATCACTATGCGCTTAATGTTAATATATATTAATGAGACCGGTAAAGTTTCATGTAACAGCGTATAAACTTGCCAAGAGGAACCAAAAATTTAGTAGGACAGCATTCTAGATCTTATCCAATTTCGTCTGAATCCCTCAATGCGTTATTCTATTTCCAATTAGAGTTCTCCTTAACAATGGAAGTATTATCGCAAAAGTTAAACCGCTGTCATGATCATGATTTCTAAATAAGAGTTTAAATATAATTTTTATCAGAAAGCGCAACTCTTTACTTTCATTTAAGCAATGTTTGCGTATTTACAAGAAAGTATATTCCAGTATTAACTGATAAACCCGATTTTGTTTTTTTAAAAAAGCTAGCGATATAAAAAAAAATAAGCTAGCGATATAAGATGAAAACTTATTCTTATCGGAAATTTTTATTAAAGTTTATAATTGCTCGTTTGTACAAAATAAATAAATAAATAAAATAACAATTATTACCCCGAATTTTCTCCTGATTTTGCATATTGATTTATTAGCATTCTGTAAATCTAAATACTGTTGCGTGCGTACGTGTTCATAATGGACTGAATGTACACTGAACCAATGATAGATTCACAGAATTTGTTTCTTCAAAAGAAACACTCTATAGTTCTGAAACTTTCCACAAAAGTTCTCGTGCAGCTATTCTCAGTATAACAGAGGACAGTCAGTAGTTAGCAGTTAAGATTACTGAAGTCCCAATCACATATGTGTCTGCTACGCAGGACTAGACGTTGAAAGGGGCGTTTCTTAGAACCAGCACATTTCCACGAAAACCTACATAGCTTGGTTACCATTTTTAGTTACTAAACAAACTTGAACGCCAAACAGTAATTGATTATCGCTCCGACTGGGATGACATGATCCTTCAGATGGGGGCAATCCGAAAGTACATGTTTCCTCGCTTTCAAAACCATTTCCTTTGATTGTTGAATGCTGAATGCAAATTTAGAAATCTTTATACTTTCAAAAGCGAAAGTTACCAAATGTTAAGAGCTTGTTTAATCCAGAAGGGATTCAAAGCGACACAACATGTTGTCAGAATGAAATTGTATTCACTAACTCGCTGAGCATCTGTGATAAAGCTATTGAATGAAGGATTTCATCGCCGCGGTCCGTAACTGTACAGGTCAATACTCTATGACATGCTAATTGCCTGACTTCTAATTCTCCTCAGATATGCGTATGTTGCGTATCACACGTGCATTATGACAGGATTCTCAAAACAAAATGGTATAGAGAAGATGTGAGACTCTGTATTTCCATTACAGAGATTCATAAAACAAGGTGTATTTTATGAAAACTTACGTAATATTGTGATTAAGATGTAGGGTTTATATTTATTTTAACTAACATTTATTTTAAGTTTAAACTATCTTTCCTGTCAAGCCTTACTTTCCCCTGGAACTGCCAATGCCAGAGTATGTAAATTTTAGTAGAACGCGCAAGGATTCAAATTATCAGCGGAAGTATTCTGATTTAAATAGAAAGGAAACGAGTTCGAGGTGTGATATTCTTACTTCACGAGCGCGGAGGTAGTTGGCCAGAAATTGAAGAACCCCGCGTTTCGGCCTGTGTGCTTGCCTGGAAGTATTGTTAATCGTTCAACGTGATCTTCAAGTTTGCTGAATTAGCAGCGGTATTGTAAAACGCGGTGAGGTTAGTTACTTTTAGAGAGCCTCGTAGTTAGAGTCTTGTCTTTAGTTTCTTTTCAGGTTATTATTTTTATTTGACCGCCGAGTTGGCGCAGTTTGTGAGCGTCAAGAGCACGCACTTGTAATTTATTACGTTGAATAAAAAGGGACTTAAGCCCTTAACAAGACTCTGTCTTTTATCCAGTTTTCACAGTCACCTCTTGGTTGCGTGCAAGTTGGAGGCGCGCAACGCTACATTGGCGCCCGAACACTTATCGAACTGAAATGGCCGAAAATTGGATGGAAGCCGCTGGACAACATTAAGAAATGACAAGCCAATTGGAAGGATTTGGATACCTGGTCCAGACTTTGAGAGCGTCAATCAAGCCAAACGTCAATTTCGACGGAAAAAATTCGGTGGCGAGATTTCTAGAAGGCCTAGAAAATCACTTTCAGCTCTACCCTGTGCCTGAAAGACAAAAAGTTGCCATCGCCACATCCGCACTAAGAGGACAGGCCGCGCTATGGTGGAAAAATATAGGCAAATTTTTATTAGGGGAATTTGGAAGCCAGACATATAGATTTGAAAATTTCAAAAAATCGTTAGTAAAGGCCTTCCCGATAGTGAAAGATCGAGCACGGCTGGAAGCCGAACTATATAGTTTCTATCAACGGGATATAGAAGAATTGACGGACTTTATTCTACGAAAAATTAAGCTGACGGATATGCTGTATGGGAAGAAACCCGATGCGGAGATTATTGAAATAATCTTACCAAGATTGTTACCTGCTGTTCAAGACTACTTTGAAATTAGAAACCCAAGCACATTGCAGGAGCTCTTCGAATTGGCGGTGAAGTTTCAAAATCGCAGAATAGCGGAAAAAAAGCCAGAGGAGCAACGTATTCTCAAAGTACCCGAAGGAAATCTTCAAATGAGGAAACCAGAAATGGAAATCGCTCTTATGGGGGAAAGAGCTATCAAGCTAACTCATCGAAACTCGAAGGTCAAGACCCAAAAAGAAAATTCGAAAATAAACATCCGCGTACCCAGAAGGCACAGATTGAAAGGAAAGCTTTAAACGAGTAGAGGGGCCTGTGAAAGGGAGGGTCCAGACCCCGGAAGTTTTAAAAAGACCCTCAAATAGACATTTAAATACGGTCATCGTAAAAAACTCACAGCTACCAATTATACAAGTCCTGGTTGGCGATGTACCAGTAGAAGCCCTCATCGATACAGGAGCAGAAGGAAATTTTATGAGTGAAAATTTCTTCAAAAAGAATTTTTATAGGGTACGATTATTTAAAACCAAAAATACGGAAATTATAGCGGCGCAAGGAAAAACATGTCACTGCATCGGGAAATTATCATTAAACTTACAGGTAAAAGAGGAAAGCCTCAAAGTATTAATTTTTATAGTGAAAAATCTGCAAAATCCTCTTATTTTAGGTATGGAGTTTTTAAGGGCCGCGAGGGCCAAATTGGATTTTCAAGACAGTTCCGTGGTGTTGGAGATGGACCAGAGGGTGGTGGAACCTGTGGAGACACCGCAAGTGGAGCTTAGCCATCTGAATGACCATGAAAGGCAAGCAATACAGCAAGTGATGAGTAATTTTTCTAACTTGTTTTCAGAAAAACCAGGAAATTGTCAAATAGTCACGCATAAGATTCAATTAAATGCCGAAAAGCCTTGTAGGACTAAACCTTATCGGTACGACAAACAAAAAGACGTAATCATCGAAGAACATATTCAGGAGATGTTAAAGAATAAAATAATAACGCCCATAAATAGTGAGTACGCGAGTCCAGTCGTACTATGTAGGAAAAAGAACGAGTTTCCTCCTTCGGATAAAAGGGCTTGGAGGTTTGCTATTGATTACAGAAAACTAAATAGTATTACTAAATTTCCAGTTTACCCTTTGCCGGTTATAGACGAGATCATTAGACAGATCAAATCGACAAGATACATGTCTGCTTTGGACTTGACGTCTGGCTACTATCAAATAGCTATGAGACCCGAAGACATACATAAAACTGCGTTTATAACAAAATCGGGCACTTATGCATTTTTACGCATGCCCTTTGGGTTGTGTGGGGCCCCATCAACATTCCAGAGAGCTATGGACATTGTTCTAAAGCCTGTCCTAGGAAAATCAACTTTAATTTATCTAGATGCTATAATTATAACGAGTAGTACGTTGGAACAACGCATTAATGATCTAGAACAAGTTTTTAAATTATTAAAAGAGGCCGGTCTTACAATTAACGCCTCAAAATGCAAGTTCGCAACTAAAGAACTTAAATATCTCGGTTATAAAATTTCGCAAAAGGGTATAGAAACGCAAGATTCAAAAATAAAAGCTATCAAGAATTTCCCACCGCCCAACACCGCCAAGAAACGTTCTTCTTTCCTTGGGTTATGTTCTTACTATCGATCTTTCATAAAAGATTTCGCTAATATTGTTGAACCACTCTTAGTAATCAAAAGAAAAAGGGGTAAATTTACGTGGACAGCGGAAGCAAACACAGCATTTGAAAGATTAAAAGAAGCGCTCATTAATGCCCCTGTTTTAAAATTCCCGGAGGGGGACGAAAACCTGGAAATTGCAGCAGATGCGTCAGACTATGCGGTGGGTGCGGTTCTTATGCAAAATAACCATCCGCTGGCATTTTTTAGTAAAACATTGAATCAGACACAAAGGAATTATACAGCTACAGAAAGAGAAACATTAGCCGTATTAATGGCTGTACACAAATTTCGAGTTTATTTCGGCAAATCGCCAGTAACTGTCTTTTCGGATCATGCGGCTGTTGGTAGTCTTTACTACGGGAAAAAGCTAACGCCCAGGTTAATAAGATGGGCTTTAAAACTCCAAGAATATAATATCACAATAAAATATAAACCGGGTAAGGAAAACAATGTAGCTGACGCACTTTCTCGTATAAAACTGGATGATGAAGGAAATGAACTTAAATGCGGTGTGTTGACTTCAAAAATTTTAGATTCTAGAGATACGATTACTACTGAACTGAAAGCTGATCCTGAATTTGGAAATATCTATGCATATTTGAAAGACCCCGAAAGCTTTGAGCACACAGACATCGATGCGATAAGAAATAGAGCAGAAAACTATGAAATAATAGATAATTTATTATTTTATACGAAAACAACAAACGAAAATCTTGAGTACAAACCAGTCATCCCAGCCTCGCTTCGATTAACCATTTTGAAGAAATTACACGACGCGAAAACAGCGGGCAATTTAGGGGTCAGAAAGACTTTAAAAAGGGTACGCGAGGCGGTATATTTCCCGCAATTATACAAAATAGTAACGGCGTATGTCAGGTCCTGCAATCAATGTCAGTTAATAAATGATATTAATTACAGCCCGGCCGGGAACTTAAATAGCATTCGCGCTACATTTCCGAATGAAATTTTAGGCATAGATCTTCTTGGTCCCTTCCCCCAGAGCGAGTTAAATAAAAATCGTTTTCTTTTAGTAATAGTAGATCATTTTTCAAAATGGACAGAAATTGTTCCACTTAAACGCGCGTCAGCCAAAACAGTCGCAGATGCATTCTTACACAGATACATTTTAAAATACGGTGCACCGATAAAAGTCATTAGCGATAACGGAAAACAATTCATTAGTCAAATATTTGAAAACATATGCAGTGGACTTGGCATACGCCATATCAAAATGGTTCCGTATAGACCACAGGCAAACATAGCAGAAAGAGTGAATAAAAACATAGTAAAAATAATTCGCAGCTACGTGAGCATACATCACAAGCGCTGGGATGGCTACATAAATGAATTAGCTTATGCTTTAAGAACGGCAAATCACGATACTACGGGAAAAACCCCAGCAGAATTATTTTTAGGCCGAAAATTAATTACGCCTTTAGATAAATTATTCTTTGTGCAACAAAGAGAGCAAGAGTTTAAACAAAAAGATGTGCAAAAGCTTATTGATCAGGCGTTTAAAAGCTCGGATACGGCAAGAAATAGGCAGAAAGTATATTATGATAGAAAACGCCGTGAAGCAGATTTTAAAGTTGGGGATAAAGTATTGAAGCGGAAATTTTCTTTATCAAGTGCCCCAGACAATTTTACGGCAAAGCTAGCTCCAAAATTTGAACGTCCCTATGTAATTCAGGAAATCAAAGGAGTAGTATTATATCTTAAGAACGAGAGAGGGGAAATCTGTAAAGCAAGTCCCGACCAGGTGAAAAAATACTATAATCCAAATGATTTTGAAATCCTTAAAAGTTTCTTGCAGGACTCAAGTCTAAACGAAGTAGAAGATCCAGAAATAACAACAACTATTCCACCACCCAAGAAGCAGAGAACTGAAGAGAGACCTAGCCCTTCTATAACCCGGACGACGGTATCAAAAAGAAAAAATAACTTTCAAACTCCAGCATTTAAGAAAAACAAGAATACAGATGCACCGCGTAAAGAAACCGTGGTAAAGAGCAAAACACCACCTACAACGGATCGCAGGAGAAATTATACATCAAGGAGAACGCGCACACAGCCACAGAGTCAGGTGCCAGCAAGGCCGCCGTTCCGGAAACTGAAACGGCAACAGGAGGAACAAAAATACCAGGAACAGAAGAAATTCAAGAAGGACTCCAGACCGGAGGACGTCAAGACCAGCCGTCCCAGGGAAAAACGGAAATGCCAACAACCAGACGATTACTCTGCCAAGAGGCCAGCATGCAGAGGACGCAAAAGAAAAACTCATGTGGACGACACTCGGAGGTCAGTAAGGAGAAGATTGACGTCCATGAAACCTCTAACTTGGGACCAATATTGCCAAAAAAGAATGACGGAGTTTCAAGCATCGAAAACTCAAAGATAAGTTAAAACCTTCTATAAAATTTTTTTTTTCTCTTTTGTTCCGAAATGTTATGTATAAGTACGAAGTTCGATGTTTTGTCGAAAGTCAATATGTCTCGGTTGAGACTTAGTTTTGTTTTACTTTATTTAGCTAAGGCAAAAGTATTATTTTCTTTAAGTATAAAAGCTAAGAACAAGCATTTTCTGTTGGTCGAAAGACTAATTCTGTTATGTTAAAGCCAAAATTTGGCCGAAGATAAAAATAACTTCGTATTCTTGTATTAATAAGAATTTTAGTTTCAGTGCCGCCAGCTTGGCGAAGAATGAGTAAAGTAAAAATTTATTTTCTCTTATTCATTGTATGGTAAATTGTAAAAATTATATGTATTAAAATTTTGTAAATGTACGTAAATACTTGAATGTTATGTAAAAGTAGAATTTAGTCTAGAAGCATAAAATTTTAGATGCTAAAAGTAAATGCTCAAAAGCAATGAAGTCAAAATTTAAGTATTAAATTGTAGATAAAGTCATGCTTTAGAGCGAAAGCCTGCATGTTTAAAGATGAATGAGGGGGAAGTTAGAATGAATGTGTTTTGTAGGGTTCTCCACCTACACTTGAATTTTTAAGAATATTAAAGTAGCTCATCGAGTTGTAGAATGTCGAGTAAGGTGTGTCTATTTGGTCGTTGAATTCTAACAAATCGTGGTATTTAGGGGAAGTGATGTAAGACTAAAACACGAAGATTCCCGTTTGACACCACACATGGTGGAGAGCCAGGGTAAAGTTAAATTAATGCTTGAAAAATTGAATGAATGTGAATTAAGCAATAACTAAGAAAAACGAATCGTTTAAAAACAAAAATTTATTGTGTCAAGAAAGTGTAAATTATAATGTATTTAGAAAGATACTGATACTTATTCCTTCCAGATGCTGGAAGGAAAGACCAAGATTGATTGATGAAGTCCAGGAAAAGTTGCTGTAAGAAGAGAGAGTTATAACTATCAACAGAATTTTAGTATACAATTTGTTATATAAGATTTTTTTTGTGTAAACGAGGTTCTCGACAGTTAGTTCAGAATTAGAGAAACTTACAACAGGTCGTTTGTAGGACCTGCTTCCAAGTTTTCCAAATTCTGGCAGCGGCAAATGTAGGGTTTATATTTATTTTAACTAACATTTATTTTAAATTTAAACTATCTTTCCTGTCAAGCCTTACTTTCCCCTGGAACTGCCAATGCCAGAGTATGTAAATTTTAGTAGAACGCGCAAGGATTCAAATTATCAGCGGAAGTATTCTGATTTAAATAGAAAGGAAACGAGTTCGAGGTGTGATATTCTTACTTCACGAGCGCGGAGGTAGTTGGCCAGAAATTGAAGAACCCCGCGTTTCGGCCTGTGTGCTTGCCTGGAAGTATTGTTAATCGTTCAACGTGATCTTCAAGTTTGCTGAATTAGCAGCGGTATTGTAAAACGCGGTGAGGTTAGTTACTTTTAGAGAGCCTCGTAGTTAGAGTCTTGTCTTTAGTTTCTTTTCAGGTTATTATTTTTATTTGACCGCCGAGTTGGCGCAGTTTGTGAGCGTCAAGAGCACGCACTTGTAATTTATTACGTTGAATAAAAAGGGACTTAAGCCCTTAACAAGACTCTGTCTTTTATCCAGTTTTTTTCACAGTCACCTCTTGGTTGCGTGCAAGTTGGAGGCGCGCAACGCTACGAAGAAGAGCTCTGTAAATATACATATATATATAAAACAGCTTTTGATGTGATGCTCATGGAATAAAAATTTCAGCTGGAAAAGCATCAAGTAAAGCTTTTCAAACATTATGTGGAAAATTCGCAGAGATATGCGATGAAAAACTATTAATCCATGCGGGACACTTAGATAAATGAGAGACTTTTGTACTGTAACTGCTGTCTAAGTTTGTTTACAAATAAGTACTGATTTCATGAATTTGTACTGAATTCATGCGGGCAATAGGCTTAGGAAAATAATCTTATGCCTTCTGTGTTATCTCTGTGAATTTTGCGCTTGAATGTAATGGTGTAAGACATTCACGGGTCATCTCTCCCTTTCCGTGTAGTGCCTAAGGGCGGAACACGTAAAAAGTTAAAAAAATGCAATTGTGCGTTTTAGTAAGCATGTAAGGAATACATTGCTAGCGAGTTTTTATGTTCCGGCATCATAGATTATCATTATTATATCATTCATTATTCATAGATAGTTAGATTTTATTTTTAGAAGTCTCTCAATACACAATGGTCCACTAAGACCCTTTAACACTGGTAATGCGGACGAGCTTCAATTCCTGACTATTTGGCTGGATAAATGGGTATTTTCCTTTTTTTTTGGTGTTTCTTGTATTTATGTTCCTCATGGCTTTTCCCATGTGAAACATAAATATAAGAAAGATCGTCTCCGAACGTCCTCCACGATCGCATTCCTCTACTTAAATACATATATATTACGACAAAAAGCATATTAAATTCTCAGTGTGCTTGTTATAATATTGTTACGAAATGTACAGGCGCGTTAAGATAGCTTCTCCGCAAAGAAGTTTTAGATTTGCCATAAAATGGCAAGGGAAGGTAGGGTTGCCACATTTGGAGAGAAATCACCTGTTTGGAGACAAAATTGGTGATATGCCATGGACGGATGGAGAACCTTCTGGAACGAATTCTTACCGGTGTAGCCCAGAATGTTTTCGAACACAAGCCAAAATCTATATAAACCCTGCTGGTACGCGGAGAGTCAGTGCGAGATAGTTAGTCTCGTCAGTATTGAGTTAGTCAGTCCGTGCGGAGTCGATCGAGTTGACAGCCGGGCAGCGAGTGCCGAATGGGTCGTCGAGTGTATCGAAAGAGTCTCTTAGTGTATCGCGGTTAGTGGATCATCGAGAGAGTGTGTTGAGCTCCGAGAACGACTGAACCGAAGAGTCGGGAGCTGTGCGCTGTGTGTCGTCGAGTGCATCGCGAGTTGTAGCGTGCGGAGTCTCGAGAGTATGTGGATTTCCGTGAACAACCGAGCAGAGTCGGGAACTGTACTCTGGTGCTTTGCAGTGAAGCTGTCGTTATAGCCTGATAACCTGAAGGCTGTGTCGCTGATTGTTCCAGCGAGTGTATAGTAGATCTTCGACGACTGTAAAACGTGACTTTGGAGCTGTCCTGATTAATATTGGCTAAATAAAGTGTGTTTCAATACTTCATCAAGTGTCGTCGTTATTCACTCCAAATCTACGAACCCCGTACGAACGTGAAGAAAGAAAATTTCCAACCCACAATTCCATTTCCAACCCACAACACTAAAATAGATTCAAAAAATTAAATATTTCACCTTAATTTATGAAACTTTGTATCGAAAGTATGTATCTAGCATTATTATTTTAAAAGTTTTAGAATATGTGCCTGTGACTAAATGCAACTTCCGGCAAATCCTGCAATAATAAATAAGTGACTTCCCTATGTCTAAAGTGTAAGTGACTTACATCACTATGTCTAAAATGAAACAAAGTTTAAGAAGGGTGTAAAAGATCCTTTTATTTAAAATTAACTAAACTGAACAAAAGTCACATCTAGTGCTTACAGACAACCGACATTTATAGACTGAACTCGAAAGGTAGAATTTTAAATTTAAACTAAATTTAAGCATTTATTAGCCAAGATATTGCCAAGACGCAGAAATATTTAAAAGAAAAAGTTGGCTTTTAAGTCACTTTTTTGATGTGACAGCCAGCTGATGTGACAGCACTAGAGAAAAGAATAAAGCAACGGCGTAGACAGAAAAGCTTATCTTAGAGTAACCACTAGTAACGTGGCCTTCATCAGGCAGAATACGCTCTGTATAAACAATCTCAAACCCTCATTTGAGTACACTCTAGCTAATTTGCATTCTTTCAGGAAAATGGAAAGTGACAGTACAGACTCAGAGCGTGAAGCAACTGGTTATTAACATAAAGAAACCTTACAGAGTAAAGCCCAGAGACCAGTTTTTTTTACGAATACTCTGGATATCACAGCCATACGACATGAATATGTAAAATACTACAATCACTTACTCATCTTTCTATAAAATTTCATAATTCAATATGCGTTCATAGCTGCTAAGTTATGCAATTCATTGACCTTAATAAAATGATATTCCTCCTGTTTACTCGGGATCTTTATTTATAGTAATGTCAATCCAGTTTTTAATTAAAAAGATAATTAACTTACATCATAATATGAAATCAAAGGGACCTTACGAAGAATTAGCAAATATTTTAATTTATCTCATCCAGTCAATTAACAGTTTTCAGCAATTTATTTTTATGAGGATATGAATCCTTAAAAAAACTCAATTCTCTCACACTATTAGGAGATAAGATCAAAGGACAGAATTTATTGTAAATTATATATAAAACTTTCGTCTCTTCAATTTTACAGTTAATGAATTCAGTTTTCAAATAAGTTATTAAGTAAAGTATAAGAGTGTTATATTTACTAAATTGGTTTTTACAGGAAAAAAAAAATCTACTTATATGTAAAACGGTTTTAGATGTGAGTGGTAATTAAACAAGTTATCGACAGTGTAAAGGTTATATTGTTATTAAATATCCTTCTTTTAAAAATATGAAGCCATTTCTTTGCATAAAGTTTAACTGAACACCAAACTGATAACAATTTAAATGCATTCTCTTAAAATATTCCATTGCTCGAAATGTATTGTTGTGTCAACTGCCTTTATCCTATATATCTTTTGATGCCACAGCACTTAAATAAATCTTGCTGTACTACTATTCAAAAGAGCATCTAATCCCACTGCTCACTTGAAAGGCTATAAAAAGTCTTTTGTAGCTGGAAATCTACTGAACTAAAGCAAAATATTGAAGAGGTTCTTACTATTCAAACTCCAGAGTAAAATTTCCTTTATCCCGTTGTTTGTCTTGAACTCCGATTTAAAGGTTACAAAAACACTCAAGTGACACAGTGCTTCAGAGAAGAAATCAGTTTCTTCAAAAATAGTGAGGAGAGTGATTTATTAAATCAATAGCTCGTCTATTACATTATTCCCGTTCCATACGTAACGGGGTCACAAAAATTGCTGACAGAAGCATGTCTCAAATCCGGCTGGAAATATGGTTTCAGGCTATGTGGAAATGAGTTTTCTGGCCTCTCACGTTTAGTTCACATCAATGAACTGTTTTCATATCGATTGCTTTCTTTTTTTCATATAAAACTTCTACACATTATCGATGTATTTATACAGACAATTAATTATTAAATTATTTTTTTATTTAATAGGGAAACTTGGACGTTTAAGCAATTTTTTTATCTTTCCAGATGAATAAGTGAATTTTCAAACGAAACGTGTGTAAAATTATTGAAATTATAACATAAATAAAGTGATTAAATGAAACAAATTTTCAGAAAATATGTGTATGTTTACTTTCTTACTATCTATGGAGAAAACAGTTCCGAAGATTAAAAACATGTACATGTAATTAGTACGCTTCATACTGGATTAGCTAGCATTTCTTCAGGGCTTTAAAGCATGAAAGTTAATCCTATCCCATAGCTCATTTGTGGATTTAAAATGCAATCTAGACTCTTATTGATTAATTCGATAAATTACAATTACAAGGTAAAAATATGAGAGTTTTAATGTTTTTCTCGTAGGATCAGCAATGTATACGTAATTTTTCTATTCACTGAGTTTTTTCACTTTACTGCCATTCCGCTTTTAAACACATCTTTATACGAGGAAATGCAAATGTGTTGCAGGATATTTCCTTATGTATTGATCTCCGATATCCTGCGGAATGAACACGGATAAATGTTTGCTTTAATATAAGGTAAAGAACTTCAGATGTCTGTTCCACTCATCATCTTACTGCGCCATGGATTTTATTTTCTCATGCCTTTGAACTTAATAAAGCAAGAAGAATGAACCTTACTGTTAAAACTAAAGATTCCTCCGTGGGTCCACATTGGCGCGAAGGAGGGGCGGCCACGTTCCCGAACGGGGAGCGGTTAACGGGTTCACCAACAAGCTGTGGGTGGCCTTCCAACATGGGACTTTGAGCAGATCTTGGTGGTACATCTAAACAATCACACCGACAAAGCAGTACTCGGCAGTGGGCACTCCGTCATGGCTGGCAATGCTCGAAATGGGGTCGTGTTGTAGGGACAGGTAGGCATGAGTTTTACAGCCGGTGATAGAGCTACTGAAGCCTTGGAACCGGATAATTACAAAACTATGTTAAAAATATATTACGGTCTGTGGTCTTTGATTTTAAGTGCAGGGTTTTTGTTCCTCGGGTGTTAGTAGTTTTTAGTTACTTGCTATGATCTTTCATTAGACTCAAAGCGTTCATTTAGAGCAAGAAAGACCATCAGCATTCCAATGGAAGATTCTCAAAATTTGTTCATTAATCATAATATAACCATAAATTCGAATGCTCAAAAGCAGGGAAAAGAGACAGGACCTATGGTAGATTTAGTGTTAAACAGGGTATACTTCTAGTGCGTTCTGTTTGTGATTCTGGATAATCTGTTGTCATAGAATATTTAAATATGTACTCTACAGCTAATAACTTTAGTTTTGTAAATTATAAGTAGAGGGAAACACGATAGTTAATGGATTAAGCGCCAAAAGACGGGAATTTAAAAACAGTAATGTCATAATGTTTAAACAGTAATGTAATAATGTTATAATTTTCATATATACATATGCACTTCAGTCTCTTTTTTGGTCTAATGGACAGCTTCTCAGAATCTTCAATAAAAGGAAATATTTATTAGGAAATTAGCTTTCTTTTACTAAATTACTTGTACTCTAAATCATATTTATTGAGCAAGTTGATTGCTTTCATAGGTATTTTTAAAAGAATACCGGAAACGTGATTGTCATGATCTTCCAACTTATTCGTACATAACAGCGTCATCGAAAAAGAGGAACTTGGATTTAAATGGTCTTATCAGAAAAAGCACTGGCGGCAGCTTCACAGGTGGTTTTATTGCAAAATAAATATGAAAATTCAAATTTTCCTTTACTGTATGGCGAAGAAATTTCAATCTGAGCTTTGTTGGTTGCTCTGAGGATATCGAAACGGTATTCTCTTTCTGTCCATGTTGCTAGATTATGTCTAGTCTGGCTCTAACAACGGCAACACGAGAGCATTTTGAAGCAGTGTATCCCATGGACTCTAAACAGAATGCGATGAGTAATCATGAAGAGATTAAATTCTGCGTACCGCTACACCACATACAGAGATTAAATTCTGCGTATACTGGTTTATTTGTTTCCTGGTCGCCATCTTCATGAGAGTTAGCTTGTGAAAGGCGGGATTTCATTATCATTGAGAAAAACGTCTGCTCAAAATGTTGATATAATCTCACCCATTCCTATAGTAAAAGTTTCCATCCATTCGTATAGTAATATTTAATTATTTTACATGAAAACTAAGCAGACTCTTTTTAAGATAACGCACAATATTATAATTTTAAATCAGGTCCTTTGTTTTCGATGACCCATAATATTTTCAGATTCTTTTAGGCAGAACCAGTTCTGGTTCATAGATTTTTTGGCGAAAGGTCTGTTTCGAAAATGTTCGATCAAGTGTTTTATTCAGAAATATAACTGCAAACGATATATATTGCTAGATCCTTTATGAAATTTCAAGAAAAGTAAATCTAAACTGACTGACAATTAAGAACTCAATTAAGTTGAATGTGGTATTAGACTTTTGCATCAAATTAATTACAGATATTTCTAATCTAATTTAGTTGAGTGTAAGTGGTGCTGTCTGCATCCATGTCTTAAAATATCGTCTTAACTGCTAAGTAGTCAATTGTTTTGTTGACGAATTTCATAGCATAATGTCCATATGAAATTTAATTACTATAAAATATTTTATAGCTAAGTTTTTTAACATTTCTGTTCTTTTGGCTTATAACTTTCAATAATGTGTGCCTAAATCCTGAGCGGTTCTGGAACAGTTAAATACGCGAAAGAGATTTAGCTAAAATCTTCTAAATATGAATTGCCATGATCACATTAATTGCCTGAGCTTCCATATTTCTTAATCAAAAACCAGATCTTTACTTTTTACCCACTCATTAGTTATTTTAAAATTGTGAATCAGTGCTTCCCATTATCTCCATTGTTCCATTGCTATTGCAATTTCTTCAATGAAACATCATCTCCTTTCACTCAGAAATTGTTCAACAGTATATGTTCAACAGATTCTTTTCTATTCGAAATTCTTTTATGATACTTTACAGACTCTTACATTCTTATATAAAAGCTAGATCCCTTGCAAATTTAAGATTATATTAGATGGTAAACATGACTCTAAGCTTTCTTCAATTTTGTACAGCTGCAATTACTTTACTACTAGAAGAAATATTGTATATACGTAGAAGAAAAGTCTCATGTAATTCAGATTTCAATTTGATCAACTTAAATCCGGTTACTATATATGAAATAACTTATTACGAGTGCTAAATTTGACAATATTTTATCAAAAGACATCAGCACTGAACTTTAGAAATTTGTCAGTGAATATGCATTTTATCGAACAATAATTTGAGAAATTTGATGCACTACAGGAAAAATAAAACTGTAGTTAAAGAAATAAGCAATATTGCTTCTCATATCTTTAGATTTTCGGAGAGAGTTGTGTAACTATATTTCTTTGGATTGTTTCTAAGAGTTACAGTCCCATCCCTAAACTGTCTGTTTATAAATTAGAAAAAGTATTAATAAGAAATGGCATCTGTGAATTGAATCGGCAACGATGACTAAAATAGACTACTTCGCATATATTTAAGATTCTATGGTATTTATCTAAAGCAAATGTAGTTGAAATGTCTGCAAACCTTTCATAGCTTTACTATGTTTTTACTAGCTAAATTCAATTTATCAACGCTGTAACATCATTGTTCTATGTATAAAGCATTGAAGGATGAAATGTCTTTCAGAAGAGGTATTCGTATAACAGACGATAAATCCTCATCAGAAAGAAAGGTGCACTTCTGAACAAGATGTATAGAGGAAGTACTTCGACTGGAAGAAATTCATTCGAACTGTGGATATCACATCGAAGGAAGGAAGGTTGTTGCGCATGAATGAATTTATAGAGGAGATTCGGTTATTTGGATTTTGCCATATTTTTGCCTTTCCTCGGTACTCAAGCGAATGTTGGGGTATGTTCAGAGGAATGTGCTGTAACATATCGAAATCACTTTAGCTGGAAAGAGTAGGTACTGCAGTACAAATAACTAAGTTGTATATAACATGGGAAATAGATTATTTTAAGTAGAAAAAGAACGATTACATAGTGGAGATAGGAATTTTAATACAGAAGATGCAATGCTTTTTATTTTATTTATATTATATTTATAAAAGAACAATCTATTGTATAATTAAAATTACCATGTATTGTCTTAGCATAGCAGTCATCATTTTATCACTAATCTAACAAAAAAAAAACATTTAACATCTTACGAATATAGAAGGAAAGAATTAAGTTTACAATTCCGCCACGATTCGCCTTTGAGTAACAAAGTAATCCAACAGTTTGTTTTTAGCTGCGGAATTCATCATCGCTTGGTCAAACGCAACAGACAAAATAAATTTTCATTGCCATCTCCGTGTTGGAAAACACTAAATTGTAAAACGTAATAATGTTAGTATAAAAATAATTGGCATCATCATCGTAATTAAAAAAAGTAGTAGCTGCCATTATCGTAATTTTCGTTACGATGGTGAAACTTCCATTATGATGGCGACTACAAATATGTTTTGTACTATTAATTATAAAAGACAGACATGATAATTGCTCTGAAATAGAATAAAAAAAAAGATAATCGTTGCTGAAAAAGTACAACAATAACGGTTACAATGAGTCGTAATGGAAATCTATTAGCATTGCTATCATCACCGTCATAGTTCCGTTATTGGTGTCGTTAGTCCCAAAGTGTAGTTATTCCCAAAGTCCCGATCTTTATCATATGCCTTTGATATAAAAATACATCTCTTAACTCTAGCATTAGTACGTTTAGTTTCAGATTTTGATTACCGCTCACAATAATTTGCTTATGCTTTTAAATTCCATTTTTCCACTTCATCTCTGAAATACGGATCCGAAGATCATTGGCAATATTTAAGCTGAGGTAGGACATCACAAGGATTTAGACTTGTATTTAGACCCATTGTTGGAAACGTCTTCGTTCGGCGGTCAGTGGCGTTGTTCACAAATGCATTATAGGAAACAAACCTGCATTACCACCTCCAATTGAGCTGCCATCGCCCGCAGAGGAGCATGGAACGTTTCACGAACAACGAGCTGGCAGATATACACCTGATTTACGGATTGGCAGTAGAAACTGACGAGTAGCAGAAATAATGTATCGAAAAAGATACCTACAGAGAGATGCACCGGAATTCGCCGAATGTTTTACTATGTCACAGCACAATTTGTGTGAATATGGATCATTACAGGGTGATAGACATAGTTAAGGGCGGCCACGAGCGGATCCAACTCACAGCATGGAACAAAACGTGTTGGATACCGTTTGAAAGAATCCAAGTACCAGCGTAGGAGCTTTCGCTGCTGTCGTTGGAGGATCTCTGAGTAGCGGTCATCGCGTTTTGCAACGTGAAGGCTTACACCCATACTAACTTCAAAGATACCGTCACTGCTACCCCCACAGGTTATTCTAAGCGTGTGCGTTTTGGACGACGGTATCTCGACTTTTGTGGCCAGGAAGAGCATTTTACATCCTACGTTTTACTTAAGGATGAGACGTACTTCATGCGACATGGTGTGTTCAACGCCCACAATGCGTATTTATGGGCTAGCGAGAATCCCAATGGCATGAGACCACATGCTGCCCAACATCGCTGTGTACTTGTTGTACTGGTGTGGTAGGCTACCTCTTACTCGGGCCTTGGTGCCAACACATCAGCGGATTATCTCATTTTTTTGTTTCCAACGTACTTGACTCTGTGCCACAACAAGTCAGGCGCCATATGTGGTTTCAAGATGATGGGACACTTCCCCATAATGCCAGATGTGTTCGTGAACATTTGAATCAGGTGTTTGTTCACCGATGGATTGGGTGGGCTGGACAGGGTTCCTGATTTAAACGGCATTGATTTCTTTCTATGTGGTGTTCACTGAAAAGTGCTGTGTACGCAACACCTGTGGGTTCCAAACTGGATCTTGATTGCCAGAATCGTCTGTGCTGCTGCGGATATCGAACAAAATGCAGCTATATTCGAGCGAATCCGCCAGTCCAAGGTCCGACGGTGTAACGCATGCATCGCTAGCAATGGTGGAAACTTTGAACATCTTTTGTGACATTTTCACATATCATCTACCACAGTACACGTAATCTCTTTGACCAATAAATATTTCAGATGATATTAGTCTTCCGTCTCTTCGTTTCTTGTACCTGTCATACTGCTTTCCCATGACGCTTCCAACCATGGGTATGTAAATCTGATGTCCCCAACCTCTTCTTAAAGTTTGTCCCCAAAGTCCTAGGACACCCTGTATATATTAAACTAGTTAAAAATCATTCTCTAATTCTCTTTTTTTGTGTATCCCTAATTTAAATTAAATAAAATTCTATCTGTATATAGCTCAGTTATTGCAAGCTTCTATAAAATGAACTATAATATGTAAGGTATAGCCTCAATAATAAGACTTTAAACGACTTATCTCTAAGTTTGGAATACAGAAACTTAAAAAACTTAAGACTTTTATTACAGAAACTTAAAAAAGGTGTTAATGACCCTTTATTTTAAACTCAAATTAAAGAACCGAAGACATGCCTAGTGCAAATTAGCCAATATTCATGGCGAGAGTTAAAAGTAGAAATTTAGATATCTCTAACCAAAATCTACGCAGAGTAAATAATTGCGAAGTTGGCTCTACGACTTTCCATGGCGTGAAATTACTATCGGCAAGTACAATCCAAAGCCGAAGGCAGGTACTCTTACTTTAGAATAGTAATTCTAATAATGTCACCTTCAACAGGCAGAATATGCTCTGTCTAAATCATCTCAGGTGCTAATTTACATACATGCGAACTAATTTGCATTTTGGCGTGAAAACTGAAATAGAGAAGTAATAGTAAAGTTTCAAAACATAAAATAACTGGTTAAACAAATTAAATAAACCACGCAAATGTATTATCGTACCTTGTCCCAGGATAATATAAAACTAAGCCGTAGGTTATTATTGGAGTTTCCCCCTTTTTTTTTTTCAAAATTAAGTCATTTGAATCCCAACTATATATCAAGTTTTATTCTACATTCTTTATTGATAAGTGAAACTAGATAATTTAAAATTTATAAAGACAAAATAGCTTTAATTTTAAATCTGATTTATTGTATCATCTAAACTGCAGAGCTGGGCTGTTCGTACTGATAATATATATCAATGGTTCTGTACCTTTTTTGTCCCATGCACCCCTTTCACCATAACTAGAAGATAATCATACCTCCTTTCAAAGACCTGAAAAATACATTTGCACATTTATTTAGATTAAGATTATTTTATATCGAGTTTAATAAACTAAACAACAAAAAGTATAGAAAATGTTGTTAAATGCCAAAATTTGAGTAAAAGTAGATTTTTATTAGAAGCAGCTTTTTTATTAAATAAGCAGTCCGAAAGACTTCTTATTTAATAAAATTACAGCTAAATAAAAGACATTCCCCATCTGAGTATATGAAATTCCCCATCAAGGATGAATTTTCCCTTGGTTGAGAACCCCTGATATTGGAGAAGTTAAACAAAGAGAATCAGCTCAATGTTTGTAAATTTCGCAGGACTAGTTTCGATGGTTTAAATACCGAATCGTCTTCTTCAGCTGCCTAAAACCTTCTCCAATAATTGTTATTAGGCGTATTACTTTAACCTAAACCCCTGGTATATATAATTGTTAAATTCATACACGGATATCATGAATGTTACAAGTAGCACTATACAGAAGAAAAGAAAATACCTCGATGCAGAGAGGACAAGCAGTTGTGTAGGATTAAGATGGTAGCTAGGAGCTATCTTATATTTTTGACAAAATTATCATGTCTGAGAAAATGCAACTAACATTTGTCTATCTCAGTATTCATAGAACTTAACTGCATTGTTGGTTTCAGCGAAACATTTCACATGATCAAAACTAACATTTAAAAAGGTCTTCAGAAGTACGAAAGAATATAGTGAAATTTATAGTCTATGTATCAAGTTTTAAAGACGTGGAGCAATAAATTTCGCCTACTCAGGAAGTAATAATCAAAAATATTTCGGAACGTTTTATGGTTTTCGTGACTCGGATACAAGTTTTTAGAAGACTCACTTTATATACTTAGAAAAAATGGAAATAACATTATTTTTAAGGATAATAATTTAGTTGCAGAGCAAATCATGTTTTATTAAATTCAAGTTTGATTGTAAAAGTTACAGAAAATGGATAATACGTTAATTTCGTAATCCTAATTTACGAGTGCAGCCTAAAACGCATTACAGTTTACCCTAATCGAAGTTTTTCGAAGAAATGTTCGATAGAGAGAATGTTCAATAATTATAAAAATAAGAGATAATAAGAAAGAAATGCTCAATTATTATCGACTTTCAAAATTTAATCTGAAATTTTAATTGCCGTGAATAAAGATAATATTTTCAGCAATTCAGTTTAAAGAAAGAATTTTCTCGAGTTATTGTTTTTTCTAAAATTTCACAGTGTCGCCCATTTTCAACATCGACAAGACGACTCAGAATCGCCGAATGAGGTTTTCGAATTCCATGTCGCGAATCCGTGTTTATCATTGATAATCGATAATTTTGGAGCAAAAAGTCAGATTACGGTATCGAAATCGGATACCAGTTGAACACTGAAAAGAAAATAATTTCAGGTGAACGGAAAAGAAGGAAGCATCCGCTTTATCGTCAACTTCGATACTTTCAACTTGAACTAACAAGCTATCGAACAATGCACTCTTTAGCAGAAGCGGGGAATATTTTATTTTAAACAGAGCTACAGGCATACTCGTGGACTCGTGGATAATTGGAGATTAGAAATTTATGTACCAGCTTTTTGTCCAATTCATTTATTAGCAGGGATATTATTATCATTTAAGAAATAGAAGTTAGGTTCTTCCATTTCTTTATTTTTGCTATTGGTTTTTTTTTTCAAATGTATTGCCTCTTATATTTTCACTAATGATTTTACATTAATGATTTTAGCCTCTCATTGCATTTTTATCAGACCCAAACGAGACCCAAACGATTTTGCATTGTTTCAATATTCATTCGATTCATGCCACTCGAACAAAACGTAAGGTATTATTCTTCCATATTTAATCTGTCTGGTATTAATTAACAACCTAAACCATTTAAATAAAATAAATTTAGCTTTTAACAATATTATTTTTTTTTAACTTTTTAATCTGATTGATTAAAATAAAAATACGTTGACTTCATGAAATGTTTGATTAAAAATATTAAATATTTTATGTAATTATATTTCATATTTATTCACTTTGTAAATATGCAGGTGACGTTTAGCACTTCCTTGTTATTTTAAATGCATTGATGGAGCTTGGCATGGGAGATGAACCTGACAGCATAGCGCCACTTGGCAGCGGTGGTTATATTTATTGCGTACTTGTCCCTACTTCCAGCTTGTGTAATTAAGCTGCTTACTGTTATTAAAAATTACTCTTAATGACTGTATTGCTACTACTGCAGAAACTCCGGTACTGGCTTTACTGTAGGTCGCACGGTACTGCAGACCACTACTTCTTTCATTTCTTTTATTTTATGTTACGTTGCGTTACATTATATTATTGTTAAGTTTAATATCTGTTTTGGGCTCTGGTGTAGAATTGGGTGCCCCTTCGATTAGCGACAATGTTTTGTAAAATTTTGGCGATGAAATCTCATTTCTGGTTACCATGATAGTTTAACTTTGCTTTAGCCTCCTGATTTTTTTAAATAAAAGTAGATTGATGTGTACATGGTCAAATTTAAAGCAGTGCGCAATGCCTAGTTTGTGCAATTATGGGATGTTTTTTTAAGTGAAAACAGATCGATGTGTACATGGACACAGAGTTTATGCAATTCTTTGACTTCTTATTTTGGTTTTGTGTAGCGGCCATCTTGAAATTGTGTCTTCCTGGCGCCGATCTTGGCGTCAAAAAAGAATCGCAAAAAAAAAAAAAAAAAAAAAAAAAAAAAAAAAAAAAAAGGGGGCACCCAGTTGTAAACTTTTACCCTGTTATGTTTGTTTTACAGATTCTCGGTCCTTGGATTACTTTATTTCTATGTTTAACAGCATCAGCGAAAAGAAAGTGTCCTAAGCAGTGACATCAAATACGATTATGGATAAGTTTGTTCCTAGTTTTTGATTATTCATTGCCTTTTACTTTTTGTATTATATGGATGAGATTGTAGAGAAATTAGTTTATTATTTGGAAGCTGGAGAGATGAAAAATGTGCAACGCCTTCTCCGGGAATCAAACCACGGACCTCTGGAATACGCATCCAGCGTGCAGACCACTGCAATACGAAGGCATGCTAGGAAGGCGGGAGAAATACTTTATTAAGCGATTTCGTGGTCGCGGTAAGGCATTGCTAAACTGGATTGCATAGTGCATATAATGAAGAGTTGCCTAAAATGATTTATTGCTTGGGATTCAAAGAACGGATAATTCTCAGACTGAGCCTGAAAAATATGATTATTGTTGGATGAAAATATGATTGTTTGTTGGATGTGAGATAGAGGAATTTGAGCAAAAATATTTCACTGTTAAAGCACTTTACCAAAACGCAGCAGATGAGTCTGTAGAAAGTTCTTGGGTTAATAAAAAAAAATGATGTAAAGCTTGCGCTAATAGTAATCCTTTTCATAAACATTATCAAGATTGGCCTTCATTTTAGGATTTATTTGTATCAAAAATTCATAATAATTAGTCGCTATAAAAAATCAGAAATGCTGTTAAAATCAGAAATGTTGCTTGTAATGATGCACCGAAATCAGTTTAATACATTCCTGTATCCGAAAATACCTATGACGAAGATTAAGAAAAGAAAACTTATCTGCATGAAAATATTAAGTTAGCTTACAGCTAAAGAGGATTTATTTGTGGTCGCAAATAATAGTGATTTAAATTCTAATGTTGCGTGTTATTCTGCTGAAAAGAATCAGGAAACTGATATTACTTAATGAGATATTGTGTCCCTCCTTCCAGCATGCCTTCGTGGTGTAATTAGAAGCACTCTCAGGGTATATTCGAGAGGTCTAGGATTCGAGTACCGGCGAGGGCACTGCTTATTTTTCTCGTCTCCTGCTTCCAAAGAAGAAATTCTAATGACTCTACAGCTTCATGCAGCAATCATTTCCCTATTCGATTTGTTTGGCAAACAACGTACTTCTTATGTTCTTGCAGCGGTCTTATTGCAGATAGCGATAGCAAATGTAATTTCAATATCGGAATATTGTGTACAAAGACTGGCCCTGCGAAGAATTAGTGCCTGGTAAATCGCATTTTAAAGCAGCGTTATTGGATTGTTATAGTAAGAAAGCTCACAAAGAGTTTCATAGCAAAATGCGTAGTTTGTATTAGAATATAAAGCGGATACTTCTACTCAAATAATCGGTAATTTTCCAGAATCTAATCTATACAATTAAAACCATTTTTCAGTTTGGATATCCACTATGCAAGTTATCAGGAAGTGGTGCAAGAACTACTAAGGGTTATATTGCATTATTCGTTTGCATGCAGAAAAAGTTATTCACCTAGAAAAGTGTATTATATTTAACTATCAATTCTTTTACTGCTGCAATGCAGAGGTTTGCTGCGCATCGAGGTGTATCGCAATACATTTTCAGAGATAATGCGACTAATTTTATTGAAGAAAACATTGCGTAAGGTGGGACTGACTTCAATGGATTTTTAACCACTTTTTCCATTCAATATCATATGATTTCTCCTGCCTGTTCACACTTCTATTGTACATAAAAAGCAGAATTAAATCTGTAAAGTTTCATCTCAAAAGAGATTCCCAAGGGAGACTGCACTCTAAGGTGTTTCATTTTATATGGCAAAAAAATAAAATGTGAAATTTATGCAGACTTTGCTTACCTTCCTAGTCTCAGTGATGTAAAAGATAGATATGCTAAATTTCAAGAAGAAGATTGGATAATATTTAGAGGTTGCAAACTTTGAACAGTTTTGTAAAAGTAGTTAAAAATTACGATTTTTCGATGTTAATTATTTTTATTGGGAAAACCAGAAATCACAAACTTATTAAAACTAGACATTAAGATTAATAGGTAGTATGATAGGCAAAATGTATGTTAAATTAATCAACTTTGGATCAACTTTAAATTACTTTACAATTCCTTTCGTTTGCCTAGCGAAAACGTTTCTGTGATGCTCGACTACCCTAAAAAGGAATTGATTTTATTTTTCGTACCTGACCAATTCTTTAAACTTTCTTATCAGAGCAACAGCAACTTCTCCTTCTGCGGTATCACTGACTACCTTAATAGCATTCATATGGCTTCTTAGAGAACCACTGCAGTAATCTGTGACGTTGTGGGTCGTAAAAAATTCAAAGAACGTCTTTGTTTGATTATAAGCGAAATAAACAGGTCTTTTCCTTCAAAAAATAGTTTTTTACCCTCTTATCTTTTCACTTCCTGTTTCGTTGCAGGTTTGGTTTCTAAACGTTTAGTCATAATTTCTTATCAGACATTGTCTAAAAAGGTCAATTCTACATTTGTTTCTGACAGATATCGAAGCTATCTCTTAGCAACTGTGACAGCACTTTGTGCTCAGAAGCTGTAGCATATTCAAGTCATTCTTTGGAGCCCATTGACTTAACATTACCTCGTGTAAAAAGCCCACTTTGGAACTCCCGAAAAATTTGGATGTCAGGACCATTTGAAGGTATGCCACAACACTCCACAAACACTTCTTTCAGTATTAGTTCACGAATGTGATGACGGGCCAGACAACACAGCTATGCTCGTCCGAATTCCTTTTCATTTCTGAAACATGGTCCTTGAATCAGTCCCGTCATGCCTCTTGGATCAGTACTGTAGTACATAAATACAAAGTAGTTCAATGTTAGAACTTTCACTAGTTTGAGATAAAAGTCCGAAGTTCAGATCTGCACTTCTCGTTTTCTTTTACAAGGTTATCCCAACTGGAGAAGCTTCCTCTTTGTACTTTTACATAAGTAAGGACCCAAAGGGAACTCATAAAGGAATCTAGAAAGAGCAGGAGTAGTGCATATCCCGCTGCATGCCAAAATAACCAAAAAACGTATCAAAGAGATAAAAGTGACCAATGTGTGAAAACCCTAAATATTATCCAATCGTTTTGAAATTTGGCATATATATCTCTCACATCACTGAGACTCGGACAGTAAGCAAAGTCAAATGAAAATCACATCCTTGAAGAAAGGAAACACCGTACTGAGTACAGCGAACTCACATTTAAAGAGAAAGCGTTGGTTGCTGCTTTTACAGAAATGGATGCTGTTTAAATTCTACGCCTCTAATTTCTATTACTTCAGGTGTATCAAGTTTAGATATACTAATTCCCTCTCATTTCCTTGTAGGAGAATTACAATGTTTCTAAATATTACCAGTTTTCAAGTCCTTCGTCCCAGATAGAATTGGCTGCTAAAATAAAGCAGGGTTCCTGGAAGAGTAGGCTCAGTGAATAGTTACACACCTTTGTAATTTAGATCAAATGGATAGAGGATCTTGAAACTGTAAGTAAGTTTGATAGAGGCCGAAACTGTAAGTTTGGTGACATTGTTCTGTTAAAAGTGAAACTTTTACAGCTACGTGGCCATTGGGAAGATATACAGTACAAGATAGATTTGTCCGTGTGGCTAAAATTCGAACTTCTCATGCCGTGTTTCAGCGCTCTGTAAACAAGCTAATCTTCTTTTCCAAGTGCCAAGAAATTACTTTGACGAAATTATTTTTTTCCGAATCCACTACTTCTGAAGCTCAACGTCTTAATAATTTGATAAATGGTGAGCTTCAGATTTGACAACTCATCAAAACATAAATCTATGATACTAAAATCTAAGCATATGCATTCAGTAAATAATAAACAATGCCATCAATTTTCAACGCTGATAAGACTTTTTAAGTCAAACATTGGCATTATCAATATTCAATATACTAAATTCGGTTTTAAAATTTGATTTATTTGAAGTAAAAATTTATGTATAATAATAACAAAAATTTATAAATGAAGGAATTATTTAGAATATTAAATTCGTCTCTTTTTCCGGTCACAAAAGAAACAGAGATATTTTTAATTTTACTTAGTGGATTGGAAAATACTACTTCCCTAACGATCGAAAAAATGCAATTTTCGGGTCATTAAAATACATATTTCCCGGGTCTTGATGAAACGGATTACGGACAGCTGTTGTTAAGAAACAAAAACACTTTTGGTCCTTTTAGCTTTCTTCTGAAATAAAAATAGCTGTTTTATACTTTTTGTTGCGAACTTTTTGGAAAAGTTGGTTTTCGTAATTATATTTAAATCATATGCAAAGTATGTGCCGCCTTCAAATTTGCCCTTTTACCCTGACTCAGAATGATATCGGACTGTGACCGCAGCACAATTTCAGAAATTGTTCATGTAAATTGCGTGAAAAGTACAGTTTCTACTTAATACAACACGGGCGATACTTACTTGTCATTTGTTCAAGATATGAAATGCAGATAACATACGAATATATTTTATGTGTAAAAACAAAAAACAAAAAATTCCGTTACTAATATGAGTTTCCTGTCAAGGAAATTGAACTTTTGGACTCTTGAACTATTAAACTTCATCCTATGTATATCTATTGTATATGTCAAAATTAATTCAACGTATGAGAAGAATGAGCCATCTTATGAGCATGAAGAGAAAAGCTTACGAAATTCGCACTCCTGAACTAAATGAACTAAAACGTCAGGCTCCCCAGCGGTCGATCGGTAAAAGCAGCTGAACACTGGTAGTTCGGTCCAGGGTTTGAGTCCTGGCGACCGGTGGTGGTGGTGTATTTAATTATGGCAAAGCACACCAGGGCTATCTGTTCAAGGGGGGAGGGATGCCTTCGTGGAGGACTTTCTAAGAGAAACTGACTCGTATACACGTTACACTTGGGGAAAACCACGAAAATGCCCCTGCAGCCAGCTCGTTCGCGGGATTCGAAACTCGGACCGAACTACCAGTGTTCAGCTACTTTACCGCTCGGCCGCTGGTTCTCCATCTAATGGAACAGATGTATTTAAGCAAGGCTTTCTAAAAAACAGAGAACTTTAATGCATCTAAATACATCGAATTTCCTTTTGATGTGTTCAGAGAGGGGGGGCATATGTCGAGCCAGAAGTGTTCTTGAGAAGTTGGTGGGAGAAAAAGGAACAAGACTCTGAGATTCCGTTCCAAAGGGCTTTTGGAAATTTAGAGAAGAATTAAGCTGTTAGATCTCGTGTGATTTATTATAATTAAAATAATGCAGCCTGTTCCTCATTCAGATTTCCCAGAAGGATAAGTGTGTTTCAATGAATACATCTAATAGAGAGGGTTCGAACTTTTGGTCATTCAGTAAATCTTTGCTTTAAAACAGGTTTGGCACATGCGCTGTTGAAAGTATTTTTTTAAAATTTTAAATTTAATTCTAGCAAATCTTCAAATATTAGAAGAATTCGAAAATTAGTTTAATAAGAAGTTATTATTACAACTGCTCGAAACTTATTTGGGCACTGAATATTGTATACTGCATGCCAGGATTGAAATTTATCTGCTGAAGCTGGGCTATACAGATAACGCTATTTTCGAAATATGCAGTAAACCCGCTTTGTGTAGAAAGCTGAAAAGAGATTAAAATCTGCGGCAATCATTTTTTTTTCTGAAAACCTGGGAAACACTTTAAAATTCTGTCTCGGAAAGAATTATTGCAAGATTTCTCTGTTTTAGGTGCTTTTATACGCACGAGCTTCATAATGGAGACATATTGTGAGAATAGATCTACGTCTTTCGTAGAATGACTACGAATTAAACACATGGATATTTGTCTTTATGTATGGTAGATATGCTGCCATTCATGTACTCAAATTCGGCAACCATGTTGCCATAACATGTGCTTGAATATGATAGGAATGGTATTGGTTAATGTCCAGGAAACGAAAGAATAACTGTTTGCTCTCTGTGAGATGAAACAGATCCTTATGAGCTTTTGCACCGATTATGAACTAGGGGGCTGATTGCATGATTGATTTTTTTCTTATTTGTAATTTGAACATCTGAGCCGGGTTTCATTAGAACATTCTCAACGAAGGCATCCTTTATCAGCAGATACAGAGCTTTCGTGTACTTTGCCATATTGGAGTAACCTAACCTAACTTATCATTTATGAACTGAGTGTTAAGTATAAATAAATCTCACTTTAAATCTTCAATTATAAAATCACACTTAAAACGCCCTATACTCACATAAAAAGTTTCGGACTAGCAGTTTCAGAAATAAATGGGAAAAAAAATAATACATGAAAATACACTGGTGTGCAAAAATTAAGGACGAAGTCGAAAAATTAGCATATCAGCTGAACGAAGAGGCAGAGCGGACAGAAAGACCAATCAGGAGATTAAGTAAGGTGATGTACGGTAGCACATGCGCAGATATGCAGGTAGACGTAATGGGGGACTGTCTGAGTAGTATAAAGCATGTTGTCGGTGTAACATCAGTATTTATGGCAAACAGATTGCACGCCGTATAGCAGTTAAAATCACACCGAGTTGCTGCCTCAGCGAGAAATGGCGAATAATCAATCTGTTAGACGACATCTGGATGCTTTTACCCGAGGTCGAATCATTGGGAAGTTGGAGGAAGGCCGCAGTGTGACAAGCGTGGCTGCAGAGTTCGGAATTGCTCACAGCATCGTTTCACGACTTTGGAGACAATTTCAAACTACAGGAACAGCTATCCGGGGGTTTAGTAGTGGTCGTCCACGAGGAACCACACCCGCAGATGACCGGTATATTGCCTTACAGGCCAGAAGAAACAGGCGGCAGACAGCGGGAGAAATCGCTAGACACACGACACAGGCGACTGGACGACCGATATTGCGTTTTACCGTGGCCAAAAGACTGCACGGTGGTGGTCTGTTTGCACGATGCCCTGTACGGTGTGTACCTCTAACGCCTGCTCATCGGAGAAGGCGTTCTCTGTGGTGCCGGGAACACCGGAATTGGAGAGACAATGAATGGGGACGAGTACTCTTTACAGATGAGAGCAGATTCAGTCTGAGTAGCGAGTCTCATCGCATACTCATCTGGAGAGAGCGGGGAAGTCGCAAATCATCCCTCGAACATCAATGAAAGAAACAGGTATGGAGGTGGCGGTGTTCTCGTTTGGGGAGGCATCATGCTTGGTAGTCGTACAGACCTTCACATCTTCGACGCAGGTTCAGTCAACGGGGCCGGTTATTGTAACGAGATTCTTCTTCCATATGTGCGTCTTTTTTAGAGGCGCTATGGGTCCGCAGTTCCTTTTCATGGACGACAATGCACCATGTCATCGCACAGTAGCTGCCGAACAGCTCTTAGAGAGTGAGGATTTTGAACGTATGGATTGGCCGGCACGATCTCCGGATCTCAATCCCATCGAGCATGTATGGGATTTTCTAGGCAAACGCTTGGCAGCTCGTACCTTACCACCAGTAACGATTCCGGAGCTTCGATTGGCGCTGCAAGACGAATGGGCAGCAATGCCTCAACAACTCATTCTCACCATGGGCAGACGCTGTGAAACCTGCCTAGCAGTCAGGGGAGATCATATCCCCTATTAAAGACCAGATGTTTCTTGCTGGACACCCATCACAGGGATGTTTCGGCCTTCAGTCGCATTGCGCTCCATGCTACTTTTTCAATAAAGCTCCTTTTTTATCCCTCTGATTTCTCTTTTAGTAAGTGTTGCTTACATTACTCATGTCCTTACGTATTGGGGATCTTACGGTATTAAATGTGTTGATTTGGAAAGCTTTTGTACAGAGTTATATTGAAAAAATCGTCTCGTCCTTAATTTTTGCACACCAGTGTATATAATCTGCTTTTAATCAATGTGAAATAAATGCTATTTCGCATATAAAAAATAATTAAGCCTTATTAGGAATATATTAGTTCATGTTTTGTAAATTTAGAATATTATGTGGAACTTTATTCATCATAATAATATTATATGATAGATTCTGTGGTTAATTAGTTAGACCTCATAAAGATTATATTTAAGCTACTTAAGCTAGTCGTAATACACGTTACTTAATAATCTAATTTAATGCACGTGAATTCACAATGTAAATCAAATTAATTAAAAGCAATGAAGAATTTTAAAGCGTTAAAATTTTAAAATAAAGCTTAATGCTTTTGTTTAAGTAAATTAAGCTTAACAGTGCTCTTAAATTAAATCATTCTCCGTATTTAAAAATATATCAACGTATAATCAATTCAAAGTTAACTAAAAATATAACTTAAATCACATTTTAATTTTAATATTTAAATAAACTTACATGATAATTACTAATAGCATCTGCAAAATATTCAGAAGTTTCATTTTCAAGGAAGAAATTATTTATTAATATGAAGCAGATGATGCGAAACAACATAATTAAATATTCCTTCTCTGCTATTTTCAGAAATGAAAGATATTTAATTGAAGTTCGGTGTTCTTGAAAGAAATACACAAAAAAATTATTTTTTAATATCCATCCTGTTTTTATTAAGCTCACGCCTGAGACAGAATTTATATCCTTAAAAATAAATCGATTCAATATTTTAAAAATTCGTTTCAAATTAATTTCTTTATCCTTGTTTGATCAGGAAAAATTTATTCCTCGAATAATACAAGTATTTTGTATTTTGTTAAAACGTACATGTTCAATATGTTGCTTAGATTTCATTTCGTATATTGCTGAGCTACGTTTATCAAAAAATAAAACATTTGTTTGGAAGATGTAATTTACGCTAAAATTCTATACTCTCTACAAATAATTGTTTATAAATAAGCAAAAAAATAATATTTTTGTAGTAATCATCAAACGTAGTAAATATGTATCACACCAAGTCTTAGTTAAATGTCTCCCAGTAACATGTTGTTTAAATTCTATTTGTTATATGGTATATGAATTCTAACGGATTATATTAGATAATGAAATCAACAACAAAGAAATCAGCAACTTTATGTCACAGATAAATAAAATACCTGGATGAAAGTTTTCTGAGAAAATTGGCCTCGATAATGTCTTATAATATGATGAACAACATGAAAACTTCACATAACCAGTCCTTTTCGGCTGTAGGAATGCAAAAGTTGAACGAATTGCCAGAGTTTTGCGCCTTCAGTCTTTCAGTGACTGGTAAATTGTTAGGTTATTTGAGCATGGTAAAGCCTCGAGGGCTATCTGCTTAGAAAGGTATATTTTGTAAAAGACTGATGGAAACTGACTCATATTCACTTTGCACATGGGGAAAACCTCAAAAGTAACCATGCAATAAGCCTGTTCGCCTACACTCGGCCAGACTGGAGGCACTGGTGACTTGAAAGGCAAATATATAATTTTAATTTTTAAGTGAAGGGATAAAAAATACTGATGAGAAATTAAAGAAGGTATTCTGTTTTATTTTGAACACCTCCATGTATTGAGGTGTTCAAAATAAAACAGACATAAATAAAACACCTCCATGTATATTCTGTATTATTTTGAACACCTCCTATATACCTATATTTCGAAACTAAACATGAACGATTTCTAATGTAGTTAAAGTAGTTTGGGGTCCAAGTCATCGAATGTTTCATTTGTGCTCTCAAAAGAGGCAACACATGACCTCTGACGGATACGTTGCACTTGATAAAACTATCAGAAAGGCATCAAGAAAATGCAGTCTTCTAACTTCTCTCTTTAGAAACCCGCAGAACACCATACATGTCCTGTCTAGATAATGTAAGGACTTCAAAAACGCACCTTAGCAATAACAGTGTTGATGAATACTTTATGACTTAAAGAAATGAACTGTTTGCTTAAGATTATATAAAAATTGCTACCATGAATTTGGTGAGAAAGTTGCATATGTATTTATGAGACCAGTTGCGGTGCAGTGGCGCTCACACTTTTCAACAAGGAATCAAACGACGAATTAGTTACAGCAAGGTACGCGATGGCTTCCGGAAAATATCTCTTTGTAAATAATTTTTAAATCAGCATACAGAGAGAGAAACAAACTAGTATATGCAGCTAGCCTGTCTCGAAGGTATAGTGATACCTGCCTAGTGATACCAATTAAAATAAGAAATTTTTAATTGCAATTTTACTTTGCGTGTAGGGTTTTTGAGGCTTGTTGATAAATCCATTAGTATTAAGATTTCATCAAAAGTAATGAGCTTATTTTTACTTTCACCGACAGAACAAGATTTAAGTTTAGAGATAGAAGCTCAATTTAAGCAAGCCCAATTTACTCGTTCTGTTATTAATGAGTACTTAAATTGTACCAGGAAGTCTCTAAACTAGTTTGGTAGTGTATTAGATATGAATCTGGAAAAAAAAAAAAAAAAAAAAAAAAAAGGCTATTACTCAAATTAACAGCAAGTACTGACCAAAACATGATTCTTTACAAGAATGTAAACCGCAAGAAGCAATAACTGGTTAGAGTAAGATACTATCTGAAGCATCGTACTTTCTTTACGGTACTTTCTTTCAAAGACGTCTTACCAGTCAACTAGTAAGAGCACTAAAAATCCAGGCAAATGGGCTGGCTGCACAGGAGGTTTCGAGGTTTTTTCCGCATGTAACATGAATATGAGCCAGTTCATCTTAAAACGTTCTCCACGGTGGCATCTGTGTACTGGAGCAGATAGACTTCGGGAGCTGTGCCATCATCTAAATAATCTAATCCAATCCAAGGGAGGATATATGCAGTGCTTGGTTGGATAAAGAAGGAGTAAGTTTTATGAACTTCTTGAAAATCAAGCCACTGTTAAAGAGAAATTTTGACAATCCAAAATATCATTATAATATGGCACAGTCACATTATCATAATTTCTAAAATCTTCAAGCAAATTAAAAATTTTTGTAATTCAGTGAATGGCGACCAAAGAAAGCGCGAGGAAGATGGATGGCAGCTTCTTCTTTAAAACAGCTTTTATCGTCAGGGTATTAAAAATTTAAAATAAAAATAGAAATAAATTGTAAGTAACAACTTAAAATATATCTTAGATTAAAGTCGAATGCGTACTACAGTAATTTGTGCTTCATAAATATGCAATTTTTTTTAAGTAAATCTAAAGAAAACAGTTGAGTTCAAGCATTTCAATTCTTTGTTTACCCATGATTAATAAGTACATATTTTTGATACCACAGCTTGAAAATAATAACTGAATTTTATTATAAAATTTCTAATGAAGCTTCTGTAACAAGCCTATAGCAACACATTCAGTTGGAAGTTATTCGGAAAAGCATACAGTACTGGAGACGTACCTGATGTTTTCCATCTATACATTTCTCTTTCTGTGTGTGCTACACAAAGGTTAGTACATTGCTGACCATTAAAATTTCGACACCAGGAAGGAATGATCTGACTAATGTCAAAATCGCATGAAAGGAAGACTAAGTTGGGGTATGCAAACGATTAGTATTTCAGCACATTAAGATGACGCAGGAGGGAGAAACGGCATGTGAGGCACTCCATAAAAGAAAAGTTGTGTAGTAGATTTCTCATTCGGACAGTGCTTTGTAAGGTTGAAGCTTGCTCAGAATATAGTGTTATGCCTTGGATAAGAAGAGGAAATGGTTATCAGCAAGTTTCAAAATTCGATAGAGGCAAGATCGTTGCCTATTGAAAGTATACATTATAATTATGTGATATTGCCGCTCGCACTGGTCGACATCCAAGCACTGTCATGCGAACATAGCATCAATGGATTGCTGAGGGTCATACTGAATGGTATACAGGATCTTAATGCCTTCCTATGACTAACGTCAAGGAGAACAGACTTATTGGGAGGTTAAGCCTGCAAAACCGTACGACCACATACCGGACCATTAGTCAGGAAATGGTCATGTTTGCAGCACGCTCAGTATCAGCTTGTAAGGTGCGTCGACGTTAGCAGCAACAGGGACTATCAGGAGAGTGACCATTACTTCGGCTTCCCTTGACAATGAAGCCTAGAGAAAGACTACGACTCTCAAGCACCAAACGACAAAGCTGGGTATAGGAGTAGCACGATGTCGCCTTTTCAAACGAGTCCCAGTTCTATATGCAGTATTTTGATGGCTGTATACGTGTCTGGATGTCCGAGGAGACCGCACGTCGCCTACTTGCATTCGATATCGGCATATGGACCCTGCACCTGGTGTGATGGTTTGGGAAACCATTGGGTACACGTCACACACATCTCTAGTTCAGAACACGGTAAATTGAACACCAGATTGGTAGATTTCTGACGTCTTACGGCCAGTGGTTGTGCCCTATCTTTGAGGCCCCCAAACGCCATGTTCGAACAAGATAATGCAAGACCATATGTTGCATGTCGTGTTCTGATCTTCTTCGATACACATGGTATTCGATTGCTGCGCTGGCCTGCAAGATCTCCAGATCTGTCACCCATTGAAAACGTCTGGTCATGGGTTGCTGAGAGGCTTGCCCGCCACCCTTCTCCAGGTAACACGGTTGATGAAATGTGGCATAGACTTAAAGCAGCATGGAATGAGTCGCCCATTTCTGTCATCCAAGCCCAGTTTGTCTTCATGCCTAATGGGGTAAGGGCCGTTTTAGCTGCCAGGGGTGACAGCTGTTTCTACAAATTTCGTACCTTGTAAACATTTAAAATACTTAAAAATTTAACCTTTTGTCTTCATACCATACTGTTCACGTGCAATAAATACTTTTTTGTATTTACTTTACTTCATGGTGTTGCAGTTTTAATGGTCAGTCGTGTATTTATGTATGATAAATGTGCGACTGTTCCTAAATGAATGAAAATGTTTTTTTAAGTAAAAAATTTCAGTTATTATTTCAGCACGATTAATGGACACACGCTTTTAATAATTTAAATTGATATGAGTTCTGAAGCATTTAAACAACTAAAACATCATATACAAATTATTCGAAGACAAATCTTGAATTATAACAGTTTCAGTCAGACATTCTGAGAAGCCTATTGCGCTGACGATATAACAAATGCTTTTCATTTCTACATCTTTCCTCCATTTCTTATGTATGTCTGGTTTTATGTGTACAGCTGTTATACGCATTGAGAATAAAAATGTATAAATCAGCTGTGGTCGCTCTATGCGACAAGGGTTGGCGGCTTTCCAGAAACCGTGGCATTTTATCCTTTCACTTTTTCTTGCTGTTTGTTCTTAGCTGTAAGCTATAGCATTTGGTCACAATCCAGTTACTGGATTGCAAGGATTTGCAATTTTTTCTGGGTGTGTTGAAGCATGAGTGGGACGTAAGCTGATATAATACTAAAAATCCTGTGGCTGATACTTGTGTGGTTACAGATTCAGGAGCAGTATTTTATTTGATGTAAAACCGAAAGAAATACGATCACATTTTACAAAAGAACTCTATACATATTTGAGAATGCAAAATATTTCTCTCGATATTGCAAGTGACGAACATTTGTTTAAAACCAACGTAAGTATAACAGGAGATTGTATCTTAATTTACATTTCTACCTGGTGTATTCATTTTCTCATTCTGTAATTCATGCAAAATGAGTTTGGGTTGTTTGATTTTGGGTCATAAAAGAAAATTGAAAAACTGAAAACGATAACAGTCAGATAATCAAAGAATTTTTCATTATTAAGACTTTAATCTTAATATAAAAATGTAATATTTGCAAGTATTCAATTTCGGAAGGACAAAATAAATTGCTTTTTGTCTGTAAAAAAAATGGATTTTTTTAAATTCGAAGATGCAGAGGAAAAAACATAATACTTCAGATAAAAAGAATGATATATTTTTTTTCTTTTAAACATTCAATAGATGACTCTCAAACACCGATTACAGACCACAATCTCAGAATATTTCTGTTTCAGAATGATTAGAAAACGCTTGAAATAAATACAGCTTACAGAAAAACAGCTTACTAAATGTTTAGTATTCAGTATTTGAATAAATGCTTGGTCATTAGCAAATTCCTAGTTGGCATTATAATTTTTGAGCAGTTTTTTTGTCTCGCCAAAGAAATCGGAAATTAAAACGTAAGGAAAAATTTGTAGTATTTTCTAATAGTTAAAGTTTTGGGACAATTCAGAAAATAACATTTTCGATTTGGTCTGGTTTATTTAATTATGATAAAGTCCACGAGAACTACCTGCTTAAGTAAGCTGATGCTTTCACAGAAGGAGTTAAGAAACTAGTTCGTATTCACGTTGCAGTTTGGGTAATCACGGAAATTCTCCCCCCCCCCCCCTCATTTGCCGAAATTTGAACCAGAAGCCGCACTACTAGTGTTTAACGAAAGATAATTTTCCCAGTTCCATGTCGAAATTTATTTCAGCGCTGGTTGAATTATATTTAAAACTGTGTAAACAATCGTTAAAACAAAGGAAAAAACAAACATAAAAACCATAGGTGTTTCATATGTTGGAGCTTACATGCAGGGGGCAACTTTGCTATGCAAGAGTCGCTATGGAAAATACAGCAAATGACACATACAAAATTAAATCAGTATTAATGACCGCTATATAATTTTCATTGAACGAAAACTGTACGTTTTGATTGGGATTATAGAGAATGTTTTGAAAACTGATCTATCTCTAGCTTGACAGACATAGTAATGGTTGCAATTTTTCTCCGTGCTTTCTGCATGCCTTCGTGATGTAACGTTTAGCACACTTGGCGCATATTCAAGAGGTCCAGGTTCGAGTCCCGGCGAGGGCATTGCTAATTTTTTCACGTCTCCTCACGTCAAAAATATCTAATGTCACTACAACGGCGCCCGAACTAAAAGGTGGTGAATGATGATTCTTCACCACCAGGATTTGGCGATAGGATATCCTAATCCGCAGTAGGCCTTTAAAAAGGGGAGTACCTATTTTCTCCCTCCTTTCAGCTTGCCTTCGTGGTGTAATGGTTAGCATACTCGGCGCGTTTTGAGAGGTCCAGATTCGAGTCCCAGCGAAGGTATTGCACATTTTTCACATCTCCTGCTTCAAAAATCCTAATAATTCTACAGAGTAATAAAATTTAAAGCTGGCGTGTGTAGGAAACTCTGTAGCTATATACGAAGCCTGGTACCAAAATGTAAAAGATGCGAAAACTGTTAAATTTTAAACAGATTTGTGAGTATATATTACAACATTTACAGCATCATAAAAAAAACCATGGTAAGAAATATTGTCTGGAAGGAAAAAAGAAACTTTTATCTTGCTGGCAGAATGAATATTCGAGAGTTCATTTTGTTTTCTGAACAGAATTATAGCATTTAGATTAAAGAAAATTCACGTACTTTCCAATAAAATCTTCTGCATTCGCGGAAACTTATAGAGATACAGGTAGAAGCTGGGACAGCACCTCTGTAGTACCATAGGTGATTGAATTACATTTATTTTGCATGTCCCTTGCTATGTAGACACTATACGCTACAAACATATACGTAAGAAACAATACTGCCTTCTCCTGGATTCAAGCCCGGGCCGAGTATCGTTAAGCACTATACTAGTTTAGCTGGGCGACGAGTAAAGTTACAATCTGATGTGCGTTAGCTTCCACATTTAGCTCCAAGCTTTTCTGAGGAGATTATTCACGGCCATATGGAATGTTCCATAGCGGACGACAAATACTATAACGGGACCGCTTTATGCATATGTGCTAACGATATGCAAGGTCTCATTTTTGCGTAAAGGTGTTGGCATCTTTATTCCTTGACATCACGTACGTTGGATTTCAATATCTCTGATTTCTGGATGAGCGGCCTTATACAAAATGTTATTTAATGTAGAAGTATTGACATTTTGGCAGTACGAAGGATCAATATATCATGTATAGATATGAAACATCACAGATATTTTGTGAAACATCACACAGCTTTTAAACGCAATGTTCATCGCTTTCAGCTCGTCTAACTTAACCCTCTGACCATAACGGGGTTCGATGCTCATATTTCAAAATCCATACGTATGTATCTTATTAAAGACGTCAAAAAAACTATTCTAAGCCGTATATACACGGCCTTTCCTGGCAGCATGCAAGCATCCCATATCACGCTGCTACTATTATGGAAAATTCGTCCTGATGATTGGATATGGCTTCCGATGATATAATTTCCTCTGCGCTTTGTAACGCCTTGACTTTGCTCGAAATTGACTTTGCTTTCGGCTCGAGAGTATACTTTCATACCGTTTGTTTATATTTTGATAGCAGTACCGAAAAGAGTGTTACTCTTAATGAAGTGGATTGCATTTTTGTTACCATGACGCTACCATTTTTTAACTTTACCGTGACGTTAGTATTTATTTCTTCTCTATAGTGTGGTGAATTTGATGTAAAAATATAGTACTTTTTTTTTCGTAGAGAGAAAAAGGATTATTTCTTCCAGTGAAAGTTCCTTTCCTGTCTTCCTAAATTTCAACTAACAACCCCCGGCCAGAACGTATTTTTAGAATCGCATTTGGACGCGAATGAAAATCGCATAAAATGGAGAAGTATTTAACCGCGAAGTTTTACTGACTTCGTTAGAGAGAAGCAGGGATCCTGGCTAGCACGCGTCCGCCCTTTTAGGTTACTCTCTCTTAAGCTATTATTACGCTCGGTCATGCTTTAGGCCCTTGATAGCTTTGCCGTTATTCAGCTTTAAGGGGTCAACTCGGTTAGAATCTTGATAGCTTCGGCTATACCTTTTTAGTTAAGATTAGTTAAGTTAATTTCATAGTTTTTGAGTTCAAGCCCGAGTGGCGGCTTTATTGTAAAACTCCAAGACGGAGTTCTGTTATTGTAATAATAAAGGGTAATTTCACCCTTCTTACGTGTTGTCTCTATATAGAGTATATATATCACGAACTCAAGCGATTATTCGCTGACCAGTTCTTAAGATTCTTCAACTTCAACTGTAAATTAAAAGTACATTGAGAGAAATAATATTATATTATTCTTTCTTACCAGAAATGTTATCCATGTCGCAAATCCCACCTGTGCTCGAATCCCGGTGAACAAGTTGTCCGTTTAGGCATTCTGGGAAGAATTTTATAGGTAGGATAAGAGAACATATTCTGCATGTTAAACACAATGCAATAATCAGCTCTTCGATGGCATATCATTGTTGGAATTAAAAACACAACCTTCGGTTTTCGGAAGCCCTCACTTTATTTCCCTCGCTTATTTATCTTTAGTCTAGTTTAGATTCACTAGAAGATTCCAACGTCGTCCTGCAGAGCAATCTCGTGAATGATGTTGCTTCTACTTCATTCCTGTCGGAGGTTTGAAGAACATACTTCGAGCTATACCTATCATCGTCTAAGCACCACGATTTTGCGTGAAGCACTATAAATTCTACTGAGTTCACCGCAGAATTGCTGCAATCGAGTTGAACTCCAAAGAAATGGAATTTATAGACTTTTTTTGTTTATTTGTTTGTGTTGATTTTTATCTTGAACTCTTTATTTGTTTACAAGTAACAATTTAATTCGCTCTCTAACACTGTTTGGATAAAACAGAAAAAATATGCTGTGTTTTTGATATTTAAGTAAAAGACTTTTAAAAAAGTGTTCAAGTTTTAAGGTAAAATTATTTTAATTATAATTTGTTAGCTACTTTAAGACTGTTGGCATTACCCTTATTTATGTCTGTGTGTTTGTTTCCGTTTCATTATGTTTACTACTCTATGCTCAGTTGGTGCTAACCCAATCTTTTAGCTTACAAATGGAATATGGAGAGCTGCACTTAGACACAAAATGCAAATAAAACGTATGCAAATATAATTTTACGAACTGCACACAACATTACAGCACTTCACAAGTATTCTCTTTTCATGGTTCCTTTTCTTGAAACCATTTTCATTTTAGGGGAATTATTTTTTCTCGCTTGAAACCTGCAAAAAATAAAATAAGAAAAACATATTCAGAAAACATGATTAAACAGAATGATTAAAGCTGATCTGTTCAAAATGATGTAGTAGCTCTAACCGTTTAAGTGGACTGACAATTAAAATTTATACATGCAGCATTAGGGGATGCGAAAAAGAATTCTTTAAGGACAAAAATATTGGATTTAGGAAAACAGAATATAGAGCAGAAAAAAATGAACTTTTTAACTCAAAACTTAACTGTTAAAGAAATTAACATAATCCTTACATACTGAATGTAATATTTTCATCCTGAAGAGCTGAAGGTATTCCTTTCTTCCGGTGGTGCAGTGGTTAGCTCATCCAAGGGGAAATTTGAAGGTTTAAATTCAGCTTCTCATGTTTCAAGATTCATGTGCGTAAAAGCATAAATTAAAAATAAGTACTGAAAATGAATTAGAGTAACATTTCAGGAAAAGTAATTTGGAAGATTGCTGATGTGGCAAAAAATTCTTGGTCATAAATTCAGCAGTTCTGACATTAATTTGGAAAAAAATGCTCAGTAGCAATATATAATTACTGTCAAATGTAAGTGATATCTGCTTATCATCTCTATCGTTCAAATATTATTTGTTCAAAAGCAAAGCATTTTATTTTTAGAGTAACATACTGAGTAATGGCGAATGGCAAACTTTCTCGACAGTGGAAGGCAGATGTAATAAGTAGTTTTGTATAAATGGGAAGACTGTCAAACGTGACACTGTAGCTACATCTCGTGAGATGGGGTGGAGTAAAGAAAAATCGGATTGTGTCTTCTCACTGCATTTATTTTGTTTGTTTCGTTTTCATTCTGTGTAGTAGAGAAACGTACACAGAAGTGCCTTTATCCTAATTTTAGATTTAAAACCCATTATATTCTGTATGATCAGTTGAAGGATTTGAGAATCAAAAGTAAAATTTAATGTTCCAATAAAAGGATAAAGTTAAAATTAAGAAATCGAACGAAGAGATAGTAAAAGAAGATTACTTTAACATGTAACTTTACTGTTCTCAAAATTTAACAAAGTGTATTTATTTATAAATATATTGCTTTAAAAGAAATACTGAGAAATATTTTAAAATCAGAATAAATTTCACAAAACTAAGCAAAAAAGCGACTAATTATACTGTAATTAATAATTGTTAGCTTATAAGTACAAATACAAATCTTCAACACATTGAAATGGTTATTGAAGCAAATCACGTACCAAAATTAGCAAATTTCATGAGATGCAGAGAAGTGAATACGTCTTTAAGTGTTTTAATCAAATGGAACTGAGAATCATGCTGCACGCTTTTATGACATCTTTTCCACATGAGACATTTTTAGGAAAGCTGCAATCATTATTTTCTAGCAATTAACACCTTATTCTAAGACATATACTTGACTCAAAACCTGTCGAATAATAACGATGATGTATAAAAATTGTACCAAACCGTCCTGCATTAGAAGAAATGATTTTCAATGAATACTTCAAATTATTCATTTTCACTTGACTTGAACAGTAAGGAGACGAAGATAAAAATTGATTAAAAATCACCCAGTGTCGAGTAATAAAAGAATTAAAGATTCAGAATCGTTACATTTTACTACGATATAATATATCTTTTTCTGGCGTCGATACTTGGATATATTTGATTTGGCACTGACTCATACAAATGTCAAACTGCTGACCCACGGGATTTACTGCCAGGTATTTTGCAATGGCTCAGCAAATGAACGCATTCTACGAGATAACTATAACCTTATCTTCGCATTCCTGCTTCATATATAATTGGGAAATTGTTAGAAAGTTTGGCAAGCTAAGAAGTGTTCTGACCCTACTCAAACTGGAAATGTGCGATGTATAGCTAAAGGATGATGCCTCCCAGAGAAAACATAATCGGCAATAGAAAAAATATCAGTATTTGTAATGAAATAGGTACCCTTAAAGGACTCGTAAATTATTGAAAAGTGTTTTTAACTCCTTAAACAGTGATAGGGTGAGCATTGTGCTGTCGATAGAGCAAAGCGAAATACATAAAATATATAAAATTATCCAAGATAAACTGAACCGGTCATACGAGACTTCATTTGCTTTAAGTTCGGTTTACTTTGCGCCACCCGATGGTTATTTTGATATAGCTGTAATCAGAATTAACCAATCTTCGCGGTGAGGAAATAGAATAAACTTTCTTGTCGATACCAAAAAGGTTGCTATAAATGTAGTATCATAACGGAGTGTGTCAACAGAGTCCATACTTTACCGCTGTCTCGCAGAAGTATTATGAAGCAAGATCAACGCCAAATCAGACTCCCATTTATGCCAGACATTTGGCCACTAAAATAAATAAATATTAGTCGTATAAACGTGCATACAAAGACTCTGCTGCAAATTTTGCAATTTTTATCTTTATTTTTAAACTTGGAACGCATGTAACTTATTAACAAAGTTTTATTTATAATTTTCAGAAAAGGAGTGAAACTATTTCTCTGTTTAAGATTATCAATTCTATAAGTCTAGTTTTGATTTTGTTCTGTTGGATCATTTAGGAAATGCAATACAAAAGTAAAAGCCAGCATCATTCAATTATGGGAAGAAATACATTTTTGTATTTCCTTCGAGCTTTGAAAGTGATAAAATCTTTAATTATTAGCCTCGTCCCCAAGTATTAGCTTTCTTTTGAAATTTTTCTAGGCGAAAATTATCTGCAACTACCTTTCGACTGGTCGAATAATAACGATGATATATCCTTAAACCATGCTCATGAGTCAACATATGCAAAATTTTACATAAATTTGCTAATTGGAATCCCATTATCTAAGAGAGCGTAACACGCAGATTTGCTTTGCTTCTTTTATTCTGCTCTCTGAATGTCTGTCGCACATTATTTTCTCAAAAATTCAATTTATATTATTGTCAAAGGTATAGTTTATGATCCTAAGCAGAGTTTTCCTCCAGATGAGAAAAGATTTCTGATATTGTCCTTGCAATAAAATAAAACCTTGTTATTCAAACTTGTTCTTTTGAAATCAATGAGAAAAGAGAAAACAGTATAGTATTAGATTTATATTATTGTCAAAGGTATAGAATTAATGCGAAGTCTACTTATTATACTGTATGCTTTTACCTTTTAAATTTCCGTGCCATCTGTTAGATTTATTTAACATCTAAGAACACAATTCTTTAAACTATAAAATATAAAAGATTAAACTTCATAAATTTTATATTGCTTGCGTAAAATAAATTATGGGGGCTCTAAAACATAAACGTTTACAGACAAAAATTGCGAAACGTAGTTAATGCTTAGATTTCACTTGTGTAATCCAACGGCTCTCAAGCGCGTGGTCACGGCAAGCCAGAGTTCAGAAAACGGTAAATGGCAATAGTAAGAAAAAGTTTGAAAAGAAAAATGTTTTTAGAATATCTGTCCTTGTCAAAATTTATAAGTATAAACAACGCTTTTACGATGTTGAAATGGACAGACATTGAAGGATAAATGTGAACGATGGGACAGGAGTTCTGTGAATATTTTGTCTTCTGACTTTAGGCTCTTACACGACTAGTATTTCTTTTTTTTTTTTATAATGCGAATAATAAAATGTCAATGTATGATACTTTTTTATGTAGTGGCCCCCAAAATTTTATATTTAGTAATAAAGTTTTCTATTATAATACCAGCACACATACCTTCAGTGCAACGCTAGTTTTAAGGAGAAGAATAAAACATTTAAGAAGCTGACAAAGATTAAATGTATGATATTATGGTTATACTTGTTATTTATTTTCATTTAAAGCTAATATTTCCTTCACATTTTAATGTAATTAGCAGCTCATATCGGTAACTATCTGAAAAGCATTACCAAAATCTATCTATTAAGAAATTTCTCTTTTTTCTTGGAAAAACAACTCTCCAGGAAAGAAATGAACAACACACTGGAAAAGGAATTGTATGAAAAGTCTTATATTGAAGAATAACACAGAGAACAATAAACGAAAAATATAATATTAATATCCAAAAGCGATAGCTCTTCACATAGAAGAAAAAAATCTGTCTAATTAAGGTTAAACAATAACGTTGCATTCATTAAATGTAGAAATTAAAATCATGATTGAAAGAACAAAAATTAAGTTCGTCTTTAGAAAGCAAACTCATTGATATTTCACACACTTTTAAGGAAACATAAGCAAGTGTATGGTGTGGTGGTGGTGTATTCAATTATGGCAAAGCACACTAGGGCTATCTGCCTAAGGGGAGGGCTGCCTTCGTGGAGGACTTTCTAAGGGAAACTGGCTCGTATACACGTTACACATGGGGAAAACCACGAAAACACCCATGCAGCCAGCCCGTTCGCGGGATTCGAACTTCGAACCGAACTACCAGTGTTCAGCGACTTTAACGCTTGGCCGCAGGTGGGCAAGCAAGTGTATGATTACTATTGATTTGAATCCTTCTGTTTCTAAAAAAATACCTCTCGGCTCACTTTTTGTGCTGTGGCAATACCGAGGTACCTTAGCCCTTCAAGGGATCATTTTTCTAGGTGAGATGGAGGTCATGATCGCGGAACCCTTAGTGATCTTTCCTCCTTTCTTTTTCTTCTCTTCTTTTCTTTGTTATTTTCACTTCTTCTGCCCTTGTGGTTTTTCTTTTTGGAGGTTTGGGTTTAAATGAGATTGTGTCCCATCTCTTTGTTTCAAGTTACTCACGGATAGAAAATCACCTGCTCGTTTGCAGTGCGTTGTGATCTGTAAGAGTGTAAAGGAGGGTCCTGGTAGCTGAGGAGTGGGGTACTGTCCGCAACACACTGCCTTCGCCTCTGCTTCAGACTAAAACGGGAGGCACTTAGTTGCGCCCGATAGTGTCAATCGGGTGGTCACTTGTCTTTAAGGACAGTGTCTTGGGGGTAAGCTTTCGGGAGAGCTGACCGTGGGGGACTCATTTTTTGGATAACTCGTTTTTCGGATTTAAAAGCCTACTGAATTAAGTGAAAAATAATCCTAAAGTGTAGGATGCATAATTATTACTTTTTAAGTAATACGGGAGCGGCCATGATCTATGTGAGAGGACATTTGTCGCTGTAGTTCCCTTTCTCATTTTGAGATACATTTCTGGATAAGCTAATTATTCGATGAAAAGTGCTTCTAATAGTATCCAACTATTTTTATGCTACTTTCACGTTAACAACATAATAACGATTTTCTTCAAATTTCATTAAAACGATAAGTGTTTTGATTAATTTAAGTATTCTGGTCAGTCTTTACTCTATGCGAAGGAATGTAACTGGGACTCGACGAGCAAACTTTAAGATATACGAAGCATTAAAATTATTTGTTTGAAGTATTTGCGTCGATTTCAGACATACATTTTGCTAACTAGACTTAAAGGTGTCAAACTTTGCTATCGACTATATAATGAGATACTTAGATGCATATTCGAAATTATGTTGTTATATTATTATATAAGGTATTTCTTCCACTTTTCTAGCGTCCTTCGTGGTGTAGTGCTTCTGCACGCTGGGCCGGTATTCCGGAGATCTGTGGTTCGATTCCCGGCGGAGGCGGTTGTTAATTTTGCATCTCTCCGGCTTCCCCCCCCAAAAAAAATTCCTAATGACTGTACAAGTGGCGCTCGAACTAAAAGGGTTGTGGATGATGATTCTCCACACCCAGGATTTGGCGACTAGGTCCCCTAAAACCCTAGTCGCCCTTTAAAAAGGGGAGTATATAAAGTATTTCTCCCACTTTCCTAGCGTCCTTCGTGGTGTAGTGGTTTTTTGCACGCTGGGCCGGTATTCCAGAGGTTCGTGGTTCGATTCCCGGCGAACGCGGTTGCTAGTTTTTCATCTCTCTGGCTTCCAAAAAAATCCTAAAGTCTCTACAGTTAGGACTATACAAGATGGTAACGAATTCATTTTAGCCTAGATATTTAATTCACTCCGTTTTACTATGGTTATGATTCTCAAACACCAGAAGCCTTCCTTAACCTTATTTTTCATAATGAAAAATAAATTTGCTCCATTTGAAACTTTGATCCGTATAGTAACTCGATATCAGCAAAATTTGAAGAGTTATAACACATTTTATCTTTCAAATATAGATCTTCTAAAGCAAATAAGGAGAACTATTAGTTCAAACTACCATACATTGGTTTAAGCCGAGGCAGTCACAAAATCTTTACGGTTCAATTCTCTGGTTATTTTTCTACTTACTTTTTATAATTAAAATATCTGAAATCGATATCATATTAAAGAACTTCATCAATAAGACACACATGCATTAATAAAAAAATTAAAAAATAGGAATTAAAAGCTTTTTTAATTAAAAGGGCATTTTAAGCGATAATTAAAATCAATTGTAAGATTCTGTGGGTGTCATACGGTTTAGACAGTTAGAAAAGAAACCCAGATGCAATAAAATACAATAAAATATAAAGTGTGTAACCTACAGGTGACAGAAAAAATAAAACCTGAGACATTTTGGCAAATAGGTGTCAGGTGATTTTGAAGCTTTAAAAATTCTAATCTTAATAAACAGAAAATAATCATTATAATCAGAAAATACTTATTTAAACGCATTTCAAAATTGCCTAAAACTTACTGTCAGCTACAATCTATAGCTGCGTACATCTTTTTTTGTTATATTTATGCTTATCTGTTAAATGCCACAGATATCTTAAACACATGTCGAATAAAAAAGTGGTGCATATTGCAAGTTGAGATTGTAGGGAATATGTCTATTACTAAATGTAACTTATTTCTCAATACGACTTGTAAGTGACTTATCGCAATGTCCAAGATGAAACAGAAACTTGGAAAGGGTGTAAAAGAAGCTTTTATTTTAAATTAAATGAACTGAACAGAAGGCACACTTGATGCTTACCAAATCAGCCAGCAATTATGGCGAGAACTCAAAGTAGAATTTTAAATTTAAAACTAAATCTAAGTATCTATTAGCCTAAAGCTATGCAGAAAAATTAAACGCGGAAGGGGCTTTTATGCTTATAACGACATGAAAATATCGGCAAGAATAAAGCAACGCCGAGGGCAGGAATGCTTATCTTTGAGAAAGAACGTCTATGTAAAGAAGGAAAGTTTCCATAGACGTAATGTAAACCAGTTTGCTATTACGCCGCTGGAAAGCGGAGGGAAAATTCGCCAAGGGATGTGGCAACGGAACCTAGCGATCGAGAATTTCCTCCTCCGCGATGTGTACAGGAACACGGTGTTAAGCAGAAACGTTCTTTGATTTTTCGCGATAATTTAAACTCGGATTTTCGTAATTGTTTTTTGGTCAAAATAAATGATTCATTAATTAATTTACTTGACCAAAAATATTTTCTTTTCCTTTAAAATTTAAAGAAATTTAAAACGATATCCGTTTTATGAACTCTTGATAAACGTGACCTTCGAACTTCGAGGTTTGGCACTTTGGCGACAGATTTTTCGCTCATGCGCAGCTGTTTCCCTCTACGTTTGGATGGAGCCACTCCTGTTGCGGAGAAGTCTTCCTTCTTAATAATACATATTCTTTGTCTTGGACTAATAAATTAGTAACGTGGCCTTCAGCAGGCAACTCGCTCTGTCTAAACGATCTCAAATCCTCACTGAAACACACGCGAGCTAATTTGCATCATGCCAAGAAAATAGGAAGAAATAAGTAACAATACAGATTCAGAACATACAATAGCTGTTTAATTAACATAATAAACACTACAAAACTATTAATTAAGTCTAAAACTAGATTATTACTATTTAAGAATTTTCGCCAAAGTTCTAACTTTATTTATACCATTTACCATCATGCCAATTATGAGCAACACTTTTGTCATATGAATTAACTACAGAATATTTATACTTCGTTAAAATTATATCTATCTTTTATAATCAGCTGAAACTAGTGTAAAAATTAATGTTACAACTTAACCTCTCAAATTCAGCATAGAAGCGTAAAATTTTGTAAATTTATAAGTAACAGAACATTCTTTGCAACTTTACTTCAAGAAGCAATAATTTTTCGAAAAATAATTGTAGCAGAACTGTGATGCAATAAGCAGGAAAATTATTCCTTGGTGAGAGATTTAAGGAAAGTTGAATAAGTTTAGAGATAATCGATAGTGTGTTTTAAAAAATAGTTTAGCGATTACTCATATACTTAATACATTAGAATTATAGGTGTTTACAAAATCTATGACTCTTCCTCTTGATTTTTTTACTTGGATATTCCCATTACGTTTGAGGACTTGATCTACAATTTTATATTACTTTAGCCTGATTACTGAATATTGATTCCGACGTAGGAAAACCTTCCAAAGGTAAGTTCTTGGTGAAAAAAATGAAGCTGGAAAAATTTACATCCCGAATTATTCTACGCTAAAAACATCATGTATTTGTACTAAAAACTTTATCAGTTTGTGCGGAGCTTCAAAAGAAGTTCACGCTTTGCATTTATGAAAATAAGTTAACAGAGCTAAGGCATCCAGAGTGAAAAAATGGATCCTCATCTAGCGGAGTTAATAATTTGAACATTGGATGCAAAGATAGAAATAATATAAAAGCCTGCTAAATTATTATAGCTCTTTGACATGCTATGTAAGCAAAGCATTTTAAAGTATAAGTTGAACATTTTTTACTTTAAAGTTAACTGAAAACAACATATCAGAAATCATATAGATATTCCAATTTTAATTTTATACAGTAAAAGTTCTCATAGTTGCGTGTTGTCTGTGGTGCATTAAAAAGAGGCTACTTTAGACAGAACTATATTTACTGTTTGTCTTGATGCAGCATCCTGTCCTAAGAATATGGGACATTGTGCTATAAGACACATGAATTTAATTGACCAATGTATGTGCCCCAGAAATGTGCCTGCAAGGGGACATTTCACGTGCACCAGCCCAAAGTTTCTGTATTTTATTTAAGTCAAAATAATTTTTTATGATTCAATGATAAACGGTCATTAAAATATGAATATTATGAATAAAATTCAGCAAAAGTATAAATTCGCTCCTAAGAATTAATACTAATAAAATATTTGATACCTGTCAACATTTACGTCATTTACTGTTCCGTACATAAATTTGAGATTAATCGATCTAATAATTGATCTATTTTTGCTTCTTCGACGTAATTGATGATGAATGGTAAGGGTATGGGATTATATTAAAAACCATTGAGCCTTTTATCGTGTTTTAATATTTAAGTAATGGATACATGAACGCTCAAGTAAATTTGGATAAAAAATATCAGAGATAACATAGCTCGACAGAAAAATTATTATTTGCGGATAAGTGAATCATAAAAAATTATTTTTTTATTTAAACACGAAAGTGAAGGTTAAAAGTATACCTGAGCCTCATTAAAAGCTTTTTATACGAGTATCAATAATCATTTATTGCAGTACTTCAGACTTTTAAGTTTATTCATTTTTACTTCCTTGCACGAAGTAAAGGAAGTATAATTGCCAAAAATTACGGGTGTCATATTTTAACGGAAATATCTGTTTTGACAGTTACCGAATTAATGTTGACTATTTTGTGAATGACGTATATACGTACGGACTGAATAAAGGATTTTTTTTTTCTAAAAGGGATTGTAAAATGCGTTTAAAATGGATTATTTGCGTGACGTCTGTAGGTACATACGTATGCAATGCATCTCGCGTAACTCAAAACCAATTAGCTGTAGAATATTGCAATTTTGTATATGGAACTGCTATAACATCAAGTTGTGCAGCTCTCCTTTTTGTTGCAATCAGCAATAGCAAAAGTTAAAAGTGATGTACAAATAGAACTCTAGCTATTTCCATGCTTAATGTAATCGCTTTGGATTTTTGGATTTTAAGTTAAAGACGAAGGAGAATTTGTCTCGTCTTTAACTGAGGGGTGTTAAACAGTGTTTAGGTTTAATATAATCATGAGATATTATCAGCACCTCAGGGTAACAAAGACTTTTATTTTTTTACCCTGAGCTTTTATCCTATTATAAACTTTTATCCTAAATAAGCAAAATACATAAAATTAGCAAAGCAACAAAATAAATGCATTATACATAAAATTAGCAAAGCAACAAAATAAATGCATTATACATAAAATTAGCAAAGCAACAAAATAAATGCATTATACATAAAATTAGCAAAGCAACAAAATAAATGCATTATACATAAAATTAGCAAAGCAACAAAATAAATGCATTATACATAAAATTAGCAAAGCAACAAAATAAATGCATTATACATAAAATTAGCAAAGCAACAAAATAAATGCATTATACATAAAATTAGCAAAGCAACAAAATAAATGCATTATACATAAAATTAGCAAAGCAACAACCTTGTGTTTGGCTTAGATTCGTCAACAGCTCTATCCATTTTGAGGACAAATTGAGAAATTCGTCCATTACTTCTGTAAATTGTGTTTTTTACCATTAAACATATCTAAGAATGACTGTTTAGAATGCAAAAGGTTCTGTTTCCCCCTGTTTCTTGTTAATTTTTATCTGAACGATTACGTGCACTCTACACATCGTGTCCATAAAAGTTATTGTACAGTTTTTATTTTTGCATCCATCTAAAAATAAAGGTAGCAGAAGTTTCCAATTAAAAAATATTTATATAAGATTTTTAACATTTTAAAATTTTATGTATTAGTTTTAAAAACATACGAAATATAAGTTTTTATAACGGTCCTAGGGTCTTCATAGTTATGTTTAGCAAAAGTTTGTAATCACTCTTTAAAATGAATTTTTAATCCTCATTTTATTTAAAATGAATAATTAATCCTCATTCCATTTTCAATAACCCTTTCCCCATACCATTTAGGAATTTCAAGAGTGGATTCTAGGCGTCCTTTGCGAGTAGATATGTAGTTAAGCCTATGCACTTCAGTACGTTACATTTTGTATTTAGGACAAGTGCACAAGACGATTCATATAAAGCTGGTTACTATGGATTTAATATTACTTTCTTATTTGAATGAGATTAAAGTGACAAGCAAGTTATTACACCTCAAATGTAAAGCATCTATTGGAGATTACCAACTTTATAATGAACTCTGAAAATGTCTTTCCTTTTGATATAGTTGAACTTTCAGTGTTCCGGTTCTTCGTTGGAACACTTTTCTATCAATACCACTATGTTTGCAGTTTATGTTCATCTATAACTCATCCAACGCTCTAAAAGGAGAGTAGAATACACACGTTTCCTTCGGTTACCTAAATAAAGAGAACATTTACTAATATCAGTTCATAAATAATAAATATTTCATTCTTACATAAATAAACCTATATATATAGTTAAATAGTAATGTTAGATCCAATTCATCAGCAAGAAGACATGAATTTTACACAGGGAATTAAAACATTAACTACACAAAAGTAAAAATCTAAGGTATGAAGACATAAACAAGGAAGAAAGGAATTCTTTAAAAAAAAAAGTGCTTGATTTTGGTACGAGAAAAATTAGTTAAAGTTTGAAATAAAGTTTTCTGAAAATTTAAAGAGCTTACGGAAACTAAAAAGGAAAATATTTATACTTATGTATAACTAAAATGAAATATCGGTTTTGAAAAACATTGCTGATGTGTATAGCTTATGTATAAGGCATTTACATAAAAACTGAAATGCAAATTTTTGATTAATAAAATTTGCTGACAGAGAAGCAGATCTTATTAAGAGACTTCATATATTAAAATTACTAACTTCAAATATTTTCATATAGCCAACTCGTAACACTAATTTAAAATAAAAATGAAAGCTATTTCTAGTCTAAAGAAATTTTTGCGACTATTAAATTATGATATTAAAGTAATAAAAGTGCCTGTGAATACTATTAACGTAACGTTACGAATTTTTTTATGCATGTAAATAATTTTAGTGAACTTATATGTAAGACTGCAATATTTTTTGTATAATGTAACATAAAATGCTTGAAAGAGACGAAGATGTGCTGGAAAAATAAGATTACAGGTGCTTAACATTGAGGTAAATTGCTATCTCACTAGATTGTTGAGTTATCGCCCAGCTGGCGATGGTTCTGACGACTAATATTTGTCGCCAAATTTGGTAAGAAATCGCCAAAAGTCGCCACAGATGGCAACCATTGGGAGACATTTTGGTCCGGTCGCATATTTCATAAGTGCACATCTATATAGCCACAGAGCGAGTGGCTTTTAAAATGGCTTTCAGTAATATTTCGGGCATTTTACATAACTTTTGCCGTGCTTTAAGCAAGATGGCTGAAAATGTTTGGCCACGCAATTTCATTTACAAAATAACCAATGCATTATGGATTTCTTCTGAAAATTTTCAGTGCGAAGTTTCAAATATAAGCATGTAAACAATGAAAGCCTTAGAAATTTTTATTGCACTCTGCATGAAAAGTATGTTCTATAATAATAGTCAATGCAAAGTTTTATCCAAAGTGAACTTTTCTAATTTGCAATCCTACACATTTAGTGTATTAAATTTCACATTAATAACTGTTCGCTCTTAAATGTATTGCCAACACAAGAAATACCCTTCAAACAGAATGAATTTATCTTATTCACAACGACTATATTTAATTTATTCATAGATTACTTTAAATGTTAATAATAGGTATAGTGAGATCATTCACAATATATATTTTGAAAAAAAAAAAAAAAAAAAAAAAAAAAAAAAAAAAAAAAACATTTTCAAAATTAAAGGAATGCGAGCTTGGAGATAGGAAAATACCAGATTCATTGTAACACTTCCAGTTATTCATGGCTCAATTAAAAATTATAAACTTGAATTATATTAATCGCAGGTGTTACTAAACGAATAATATTCAGGATAATTGTAGCTTGAGTCATTTTCTCGATATAAAGAGTTTTAATAGGCCACGAACATTAATCCCAATATTAGCGCGTGGTAAGTTTCACGAAAGTGAAATGTCGACGATTAAATAAACTCATAAAATGAAAGCATTAAGAGATTTCCTACTAAAATAGCCAGCAGCATTTATACGCCATACCTATATGACTGCGAAACAAATGTAAAATAATACATAAATAAAAACATGCTCTCATATCCATAATTTCAAAAATTCAGCGTCAAAAGACCAATGGAATCTCATTGGTCCATTATTGAAACCCCTCCCTCAGTGGCGATACTGATGTGCACTTCTGAATTATGCGGTCCGGTTGCTATTGAATAACTGTAATACTGTAACTGATTGTTAAATTTAACTGTAGCCGTATCCGGACCTCATATGCCTTCCAGTTATTTCGAGAAGTGGAGGTTACTAGAGAGTTCTCTACGGCCGGAGGAAAACTATATTTTTAACTATAGAAACAGTTTCTCAGTTTTTAGTTCAGAGTTGAATTTGCAGTATTGAGAGATCTCCGTGTGAGCTTCCATCTTTAGATGTGCTTTACATTGAATTGCGTTTAACTTTCTTAGTAGACACACACTGAGAAGAGCTGTACGAGTACTTTTGTGGAAAGTTCCAGAGCTGGGAAGTGTTTCCTTGGCTAAATAAATTTTATCAAGAAGTTCTGTGTGCATTGAATCTATTACGAGCCTGTACGCACGCAACAGTATTTTAAAGATTGCATAACTCCTAAATTACTTTTGTGAAAATGCCTTCAGCATATTAAATGTAACACGAATGAAATTAAAATGGGAGAATGTTATACATTAATTAATAATAAAGGAATATCACAATTAAATGAATAAACCGACTTCAGATTATCCTTTGGATTTATTTTTCAAGCGATCTCTCAAGAAGAGCAGCAAGTTTCGGCTTTTGGTACTGACAAATCTGTAAAAATTTTCAGCTTTAAGTATTAAAGAGCTTGGTCAGCTTTGTTGTAAACATTTTATCCGTAGTCAAACATCTTGTGTTTTACTTTTTAGATATAAATTTTTATGCTTTTCTCTTTGAAAATAGAGAAGAACAACTTAACTACTAGATTTTAGATACATTTCATGGCAAAGGTAGGACTGGTTGTATGGATTTCTGTATTTCTTCTCGTATGTAATGTCAATACAGAATAGGTGATTCTAGCAAAATTTTCAACAAATCTTCCTTCCTGGAGTGTTTTTCTGTGAAAAATAACCGAAATTAGTAATATATTTTATTTATTGACAAGTAATAGAAGACGCATTCAAAATAATACATATATTTCCCTTTTATTACTGAACTCGAAGCAAACTGGTGTTACCACCGAGGCAATTAAATGCCAAGTAATTTGTTTCGATAAATTATTTATTTATCCTTATATTTTAAATCTTAATCAGTGGTAAATAGCAAAATGCTTACTTAAAGTTTTAGCAATAGGTTTAGTCAAAAATTTATATTTCTAAAATGACTTCTTTGAATCATTTTTTCTCCCCAACACAGGATGAATTACATGCTATACAAATAAGACTATCCTGAGGGAAAAACTCAGGAATTTAAAGTTTACTTCCTTACTGGATGTAGACGCATATCCAAAATGACATGATTTGTAGTCTTTGCGGTGAAATCAAATATAAATTAGTTTTGTTTTTATTTGCATTATTTGATATGATGCACTGAAATTTTATGGATCGAACATCGAGCTATACAAACCTCCTTTAATTTCTTTCTCAATATATTTCTCGGAATTTATTGAACGTTAAATTATGCTAACTTTTTTATGCTACGTTTCTTGTATTTTTGGTTTTCATCTGCCATCTACGATAAGGCATATTCACTTTTGTTGAAATATCAAGACAACACTTAAAATATTCTGATAATTTTAAATTAAGTTTTGAGAGACTTTACAACAATGATTGCACAATTTCTTCCCTGCCAACTGTTTTTCATTGTGATCTGAAATCTTGAATAGCCAAAGAATTTGGCATTTCGTGAAGGCTCAACACACATATGAATAATTTATTCCCAAATATTAACCAAATCCTAAAGGCAAATGCTTGAAGCGATACAAAAAATTGGAGGAAACAGAGGAACTTCTTAGATAATATAAGTATTCAAGTAATGTCTAAAATTTGTAGTAAACGTTTTACTCTTAGTTTCTATCTCATTTATTTACACTTCTATATTTTCCCGATTTTTATCAATACTTAGTACTATATATTGCTGTGTATATTTTAATAGAAACTATTGAATACAGAATATTCATGCAGAATATTCTTGGAATATACTCGCCCTTTATGCTTGGAATTAATCTGAAGTCTTGTTGAATTAACCTTCAGTTTAAAACCGTAACATGAATTTTGTCATATGTTTACATTATTGTGCTGCTTTGAAATCATATTTGAGTAATACTTTCTTTTCGCCATCGACAGAACAGCTAGCCCACTGTCTTAGGTGCTCTGCTCTTCAGTCTCTTAGATCCTGTTATTGGAATAAAACAACTAGAGTTTAGTACTACGTCTTCCGGGAATTGACTACGTAAAGTGAGGATTATAGAAAGAAGGACTTGAACATGGAGAGAAAGTGCTTGGTGGGGACACTGCTGTTGAGACTAAGTGAAAAGTTCCATATAATTCGAGGGCTATCTGCCTAAGGGGAGGAACGTATTCGTGGAATACTTACTAAGGAAAACTGGCTAGTATACACGTTACACATTGGACAAAACAAGAAAACGCCCATGCAGTCAGCCCATTAGCCGATTTTCGAGCCCCGGATCGAGCTACCAATGTTCAGCGATTTTCCCGCTCAGCCTCTGATGGGCCATAACACAGATAAGAATCGTAATACAGATTTTTACTTGTGTTACGTTCTAGGCATACATAAAAAAAGAATTCATGTTCACTAAAAGAAGAGTAGAAGGAAAATATTTAATTTTACTAGTTTCCTTTTTTGTTGTTAATTTAGTTATTTCATTAGCACACAGGATTATATTATAGTGTGAAGTTTTCAGAAACATAATATTTATAAATGGAGAATTTATTTACCAATCTTTAATGCAAGAGGAAATAGCTGAAAAATGTGAATTTCTTTGTCGAGTGTAAAACATTTATGTAATATTTTTGTACGTTTGAACATATAAAAATTTATCTTTTCTATTTCATACTGCTATTTATTCTGTGCGATAAATAGTAAATCACGAATCTGCTATTTATTTGTGATTATCACGAAATAAATAAAATCATAACAATGGTTGCGCGACATTTTTATGTTTCTGTGTGTATGTGTTCGTATACATGTTTTTTCGAATCTGAATGGTTAAGAGCCATAATTTCTACTTGGATCTATCCTTTCATGGCAGGTTTCTCGCTTTCAAGAACATAATACATTTACTTTTCAAGAAGCTTATTTGCTTATGAATAAAAATTTGATTCTTAAAATCGTTATTTACATATACAGAGTTTCTTTAAATTCAGTTACTGGAGATATCATAGAAAATAAACATATCGTTAGTAATCAGTGTCGAAATATATAAATAAATTTAAACGAAAAATTGTAGAATTTTATTTTAATTAAACAGCTATCTTATTATTTTTGCTATTTTATACTTCTCCATTTCGCTAACATTCATTAAAATGTAATTTAGTTTAAAGTACAAGTAAGAATGGAGCTTCAAAATTTAGCGAAGAGAGATCAGTAACATAGGTGATTGTTTATTTTACCTTATATTTCTGCTCTTGTCCTACCTTGCTGGTACCTTGCTGGTTTTCTTGCTTTGATTCTCTATGTGTAATTAATCAAAGGAAGCTAAAGATAAGCTTTCCTTTATTGTGGTCACATTCAGTTTATTTTAGATTTGGTCTAGAAAAGTATTCTACTGCAAATTAGCGGATGTCAGCTTGGGTTAACCTCAGTTGCGTAACTGTCAGGTCGAGATATTAACCCTTTGCCGTAGTATTAAGTTTATACATAGTAATCATGCTGGTCGGAATTAATTTTCGTTGAACGACCAGTAATACATAATATTGTTATGTGCATACGGGTTCGTAATAGATTAAATGCACAAGTCCGATAAAAGGTTAACAAAATTTATTCACATTAAAAGAAATATAACAGAACGCTGGAACTTTTCTCAGAAATATTTGTACAAGCATTTAAAATATCACGTGGTAATAACCAGTAATTAAACTTTAAACTACTAAAAATGTTGAATAAAACGCAAAGCACAGCACACAGAAAGCTAATCCGATCAACAATCACAACAGCAGCTGACTAAACAACTGAGCTGAGATGTTTCTCTCCGGCGTTTCAAAGCTTGCAATCGGTCGCTAGAGAGTTCTAGTAATTTCTTTGCTTCTCGAGATTTCTGGAAACCAACAAGAGGATGGAATTACGATTACAGCTAACACAGTAGTCAATTACATTTATCCATTTCAATAAAAATTACCGAGATAAACTTTTATTCAATGTTAAATGCACGTGGTTGTGTGTTTTTACTTTTCCGGGATAGCTTTCTCTTACAACTCGTCTTGCCCTGCATTGCACGGGGAAATAGAAGAATTTTAATTATAATTCTACTAACATTAGCTATATAAGTACAAAATTTGTAACATTATATAAGATTAGGAAGTTTGACGACTTAATATAACATAAGGTCAGTATGGTCCTTAGCTGTGGTGGCTGAGAGCTGACATACTAATAGAACAGTAAAAGAGTTTTAGTGGCTGAGAGTAGATATACGAGTGCAAAGGGTTAATAAACATTTTTATGGTTTATATTTTTTATTTTACTTGATAATCCTGTTTCACTTGGGATAATTCTGTTTAGCTTTACTTGTGATAGTTTTATTTTACTTTATTTGTGATAATCTTAGTGTGCTGTGCTGAGCATCCTATATTACTTTATTTAGGATAATCCTATTTTGATTTACTTGTGATAATCCTATTTTACCTTAGTGATCATCCTATTCTGCTTTGCTTGTGGTAATCCTGTTTTGCTTTACTTGAATACTTTATTTGTTGTAATCCTACTTTGCTGTGCTTGTGATAATCCTGTTTACTTTACTTGAGATAATCCTATTTTACTTTATTTGTGGTAACCCTGGTTTCAAGTCAAACGAGACTTCATCAAGTTCATTTCGTTTGACTTTCATAGAGTCAAACGAGATGGAGATTCGCCCCACAATCTTTTACGATTACTGAGTCATTATTTGATCTTTAGTTCAATGACGTAAATGTATAAAATATTCCTGATTTATATGAAAGGTCTTTACCATGCACTTTTAGCATTTTATTTTTGATCTTGATAATTATAAAAAGCATGTTCCTTAGCATCAGAGAGATAATGCAAAATGCTAGGAATGGGAAAATAAAGATTGAGGTGAAGGGGGAAAAGCAAAGAAAAGTGTTGTTAAAGTAAGAATGTTTGAGAGGATTTTAACTGCGTTTTGTCATCTAGCTACAAAATTCACGTTGCTCGTAATTGATGTTCCATTTCTTACCAGCAAAAAATAAAATAGAATCACCGCTTTTGAAGCTGGTAGTGTCGGACTAAGCACGAAATAATAACTTTGAATCAAAATGTATCTGTATGTGATGAATGGTGCAAAGTGTGCAAATGGCGCAGCACCGGCCGACGATAAAGTTGCTGAACTTGATAGTTGGTTTCCAGACAAACGGGCTAGCTCTGTGGGTGATTTCGTGGTTTTACCTATGTGTAATAACGGCACGAGCCAGTTTCTTTTATAAAATCTTCCACAAAGGCATCCCTTTCCTTAGATAGTCCTTAGTAGGCTTTACCGTAATCAAATAAACCAACCTAAAGTACGCAAGTGTGATCATGAGTTCATCTGGGCATTCAGTAAATTAATTATTATTCTTATTTTTGTACAGTTTTGATTAAAATCTTAATTGATTTCGGATACCTAAAAGAAGGTCTTTAAATTTATATTTATTTTTTAATCCAATTTCGTGGTCCAGTTACATTCTCGTTAATCATATTCTCAGCGAAATCTCACAATCTGAACGCAAGATATCATACAATGCCTTACGTTAATATCAGCTTACTAATTTAGAAAATGAGTCGTTTTACAAGTGGTGAGGCTATGAAACATGGACGAAGACCCTAATTAAATTTCGAAATCATAATTTCAGAATACTATAGAACTTGGCAGGAACGGAAAATGTCCAGCTATTTTTTAATAAAATGAGCTGCTTTTTCGATCTCGTGACCATAACGTGTAAAGGTTTTGCGACTAGATTTAATTCTGAATTCACGAAGTCTTTTTCATCCTATCAGTATATGCAACGAGGAAAATCTTCTTGACGAATATAAAACACTTTCACAGGTATGAAACCAGTAATTATATGAAGAAGCACGAGTACTTGCTGATGAAAACTGTGGCGCCGAATTGGCGTGGAAAAAAGTTACCAGACATGTTTTGCAGCCTTCATTCCCTCCTTCAAATATTGTGGAGTCATTAGGTTAATTGGAAGCAGAAAAGATGAAAAATATGCAACCGCCTTCGCTGGGAATCGAACCACGGACCTCTGGATACCGGCCCAGCATGCAGAACCAATACACCACGAAGCACGCTTGGAAAGTGGGAGAAATACCTTATAATATAACCGTAAAAGAAGTGAGAAAAACGAAAGAAAGAGAGAGAGCGAACTTTAAAACTATTTAGTCTTTTTAGCCAACATCCGTTGCCACAGTGGAAATGGAATTCCGAGTGAAAATGTAAGGGTGTGCGTTCACAATGACAGAGCGTTAATTGATCCGTAATGAAACCCCCAAAATGTCTAAGGAGTTGCTAATATTTTCCCATTTTTTCAATAACATTTTCTTAATTTTTAATCAGAAATGTTCTACTTTAAGAAAAAAGGTTTTTCTAAATATTTAAGTTTTCTCTGTACATATATATTTATTAATTATACTTCAAATACTTCACTCAACAAAATCTTTATAACAACTGCGTGGGTATGCTTAGTTTGAATTTTATTACATAAAAAGCTGTTGAATGCAAAATTTTAAATACCTTGCAGCTAATTAATACTTTTAATTTTTAATTAAGCGGTATGCCGATAACAGTTTTTTTAAGTTTGTGTTTATGACTATGTTAACGACCAAGATATTCTCCATATCTCTTAGACTAAATTATTCTAGATAATTTTTATCATTTCTGGAACAAGAATAAATTTTACAAAAATAATTTATTATTATAATTTATTAGGTTAAACTCTCTTGTTGCATTTGAATTCCTTACTTCATCATAACAGATAAATGAAAACATCAGAAGATAAGAAAGACGTTTCTGATAAAAGATTTAGTATTCCTGAGCTTGAACTTCAAATTTCTTCGCGGAGTTCGGGTTCCGGAAGTTGAAACTCCCATATGTTTTCTCACTTGAGATTTCAGTAACTGAAACTTCCACACGTTAACCTAAAGTAACACGATTCCTAAGAAGTTTTCTCCATGTGAAAAGTAAATGAAGACCCAAGGTAAAAAAACCATTTACGTCAAATTTTCTGAAAACTGAAACAGTAATGTCTTCAAGCCGGCAAAAGGAATAGCTTCAACATTATGATTCGCATCAGAATAAAGTCTTCATGTCCGTAATTGTAACCAAGTAAAGATTTTACGTATTGGGAAGAACAATTTTTTTAAATTCATTTATTTCATATTCGTTTTTGACTGTACTAACTACGATTGTTGTTGGTTTCGTGCATCAATTTTTCATGGTGTCTGCGAACATGAAAACTGAAGATTCAAGTGTAGGCTGCGATACGAGGAGTTTTATGTCAAAAGGTGGAAGAATGGAGGCGACATGAACGTTTTAGAGCTATTACGCGTTAAGTTTTGTACTTACAAATTGAGTCAGGACCCAATGGTAAGTATAAAGTTTTCTAATATTTTTTACTTTCTTGTACGAAGTAAAGGAATTAGTGAAATTGCGAAACATTTCACGTATCATACTTCAACGGAAATATCCATTCTGACCGTTCCCGAATCCATTTAGACGATATTTTTGCGTGCCATCTGCACGTATGGACAGAATAAAAGGATCAAGACAGATTGCAAAATGGATTCAAAAGGGATTTTCTGGGACGTCTATACGCACGTATGAATGTTTCTTGCATAATTCAAAAACGATTAGTCACAGAAATTTTGTTTATGGGAATGTTATAGCGTCTGGTTTTGCGCCTGTTCCTATATGTATATTTGGGAAAGTTTTATGCTCGTTATGAAACGATAAAGTTGTAAAAAATTTGAGTGATGTAAAAAAAAAAAAAAAAAAAACCGGGATATTTGAAATCGGTTAATTAGAATAACTTAAATAAGTTTAAATGAAGTGCAGCAAAAAATGAGCGTAATTTAATAGACTTAAGAAGTAATGTGATGTTCACACTAAATTTGTTTTTCATTTGGATAATGAAGAAACAACGAATTCTCAAAGCGTTTAAATGAATTTGGGAGTTATGATACCGAAAATCAGTATCTTGCCGGTCTTAGAACGCAACCTTAGGCCTGTGGTGCACTGACGTTCTAGTTTGGGAAATGAGAGATCTGCACACAATGTATCTTCCTGGATTATGCTATTTCCAAGTCGGGATAAGTAATCGTGTGAATATGTTTGTACAGACGCATTTTACTCGTGTGCATGTTTGTAAATACGCATTTGCTTCATTCTGCAGTATTATGAAAAACTGGCTTAAAAATAATAGAAACTTCGCCGTCGACGGAAAAGCACCGAAAGAATGCAGAGGGAATCACAGAAATCGAAAATATTCCTGAGGAATTTATTTATAAAATAATATATTTCGTCATCTTCCTCAAGTGAAGAGAGTCTCATTATTCCTTATAAAAGGGTAAGAAAACTGTATACTTGCCAGAAGAATTCACAAAATTACAGGACATATACAAAAGAACAATCCGTTGTCCGTACGATAGATGCAGATATAATTTTAATTCTATGTTTAACAATGGATTCCGTTATTCAAGAAAGGATACTCATAATTTTTGTGATACATTAAAAGTTGATATGATTACCAAAAAAATCTCAAAAACCTGCTGAAGAACAAGAAAAAGCTAAATTGATCCAGAGCTGAAAAATGAAATGACGGAAAAAAGAACTTCATTTGAGGAATATTTACAAAGTGTGGCTATTAATTTTCAGGACTGCTCTAATAACACCAGAACTGATGATGTGAAAAACTTAACCTTTTAATATGTTTCGAAGTAATCCACATTTGCCGTAATACAGTTCTGTGCTCGGCTGTGTAAGTTGCGAAAACAACTTTTAAAGTCCTTTTCCGGAAGGCTCTTCAATGTCGACGTCACGTTGCATGACAATGCCCGCCCCACATTTTGTTGCCAGTGAAGAGCTTTTTGGCCAAGCATGAGGTTGTGGAGCTGCACCCTCCGCCATACTCTCCTGACTTGGCCCCCCGCAGACTTCTTTTAGTTTCCCAAATTCAAAACTGTGATCAAAGGAACACGCTTTGTGGATGTTGACATCAAGAAGAACGTGGCGTCGACATTGAAGAGCCTTCCGAAAGGGGACTTTAAAAGTTGTTTCCACAGCTTATACTTCCGAGCACAGATGTGTATTATAGCAGATGGGGATTACTTCGAAACATATTAAAAGGTTACGTTTCTCACATCATCTCTTCTGATGTTATTAGAGCACTCCTGGAAATAAATAGACACACCTTGTATTTATGACAGCGAAGAACTTTTGCGTTCTCAAAATTAACAGAGGAGAGGGGAAAAAAAAATTAGTCTCCTAAAAAAATTGAAATTTATTTCTCTCCTGTTTAATACGCATATTTTTTTTGGTTATAATATAAATTTTGACAAATTAAGTTTGAAACTAATTACGAATTGTTTAAATAATTAAAAAAAAGTTTTCCTATTACTGAAGTTACTCATACCAAACATTCCTTTTTCTCAAAATTCCGGTCATTCAGGTAAGAGTCTCTACCTCTTAGAAAGTCCTTCACGATGGCAACCCTTCTCTTAACTTATCCACCACGTCCCTTAAATTGCCCATAAAGAAAAAGGAAAAAGTCTTTTCCACTTGTCTTTTTAACTTACGCCTTTTCCGCTATTATCTAATCATAGCTGCTGTGGATTTATTTCGGATATATTACAATAAACAGTAGCATATAATGTGGTTATATTAATCACTGTCCATTTCCATATCATCAGATGTTTCTGATAATTGTGAAAATAATGACCATAGTTAAAAATTTTGCCTACGTATGCGGAGAGCATTTTGTATCTAATAGTGGTTTATTATCAAGTGCTTTATGTTGTTCGTTATCCCTCACTCTGTGCATGTGATTTTCAAAACTCTTTTTCTTACTTCTAAACTTTGAAACATAGGAACTTCATTGAATTCTCCATGTTATTTAAATGAGATTAAATTACGTGGGAAATTTTTAGTTAATTAATTATAGATATCAGTTCATAACAGAAGACTTAATCTATTTATCTGATGACATTAATTTTCATTACAGCTCTATAATGAAGCATAGAATGTCTTAAAACTGTAAATGAAATTTTAATGAGGTTTCAATACTTTATTTTTATATCGAAACCTTCTCAGTTAATCATTTTTATGTTAAAAAATTAAATCGCTGAATAAAATAGATAGTACAAAAGTAAATTTGATTCATGCTAGTATTCCTTTGTCTATACATGGCTACGAAAGTTGATTTATAAAACAAAACCCTATTTTGGGTTAAACTGTCGAATTCACAGTAATGTACTTTCTTTTGATGTTAACAGTGTTTTTCTGCTTGCAATCCGCTGAAAGTTGCAATGAGAAAGAAAATTATCTTGCCCTTAGAACATGCTGTCGCTGAAAAAAAAAAATGAACATCATTTCTATTTTAGTACTGGACATCGGTTTTATTTTAGCCTTCCTGGTGTACCAGGGTGCCCTGGAAATCGATTTTATCTCCGAGATTCGATTTCCCATAAAAAGCTTAAGTTAGACTTAGGATCGAAAGGCTTAGAATCTTTTCGAAAAGATCACATTAATGCTCGAAAATAAAAGAAAAAAACTTAGTGCGGTTATAGCAAGAATATTGGCCCTTTTTTTTTAAGGTAATGTAATTGCAGAGAATATATAATGTCTTCAGATGTATTTTATATTTAGGTGTTATTAAAGCGTTAAGAAAATTAAATAAAATTAACTAGGATACTTATTCATATAATTATATTATTAAGAAATCAAAGAAGAAATGAATACGCGTGCTTATTCATATAGAAATACTGGCTAAAAAATCAGATGAGTATAACACACAACATTCTTATACGGGCTGTTAATTTAAACTTAATTCCTCCATTTAATTTAATTTAACTAAGCAATCTCTCAAGGCAAGTGGAAAATGACATAAAAAACTTCGAAATTAAACAGCCCTGTCAATTTTTGTCGTACGGGAGTCAAACTTATAATTATTTTTTTTTATACCTAGTATAAAATTTTCTCAGATATAAGTATAGTAACAGGAAGATCGCATTAAAACTTGAATTTCTTTATTTGTCAAAAATTAATTTTTTTAGGAATTTGAAGTTGCCAAAACATGAGCATTTTAGTTATTTAAAACATTTTTGTAATTGAAAATGTATGACTATACGATAATATGCATAACGATTACGAAAATAAAGACCGCTGAAGGACATTTGCGCCGGTTAAGAAGGTGCGTGTATGTATATATATAGAGAGAGAAGAGAAGAGAGAGATGTATATTTGGTACCGCCGATTCCAATGGAAAAGAGAATTACTCAGCAAAATGCTATAGCACTCCCCTATAGAAAATTATAACGTTCTACTGCTAATCATTATAGAGTTGTGGGAAATACTCGTACATACGTGCGTACGTGCAGACATCCCGAAAAAACCCTTTCGAATCCATTTTAAATCCATTTTAGAACAGTCTTCATTCGGTCTGCATGTACAGTCGTCACGGAAAAAAAAAAAAAAAAAAAAAAAAAAACACCACTCTGAAAGCTTTCAGTTTTTATATTACGCTCAAAAGGTCGTTTTTATGTTTTGTGTGTTACCTCTATTTATAAAATATCACGTTCTTCACACTTAAAACATAAATTCAATTCGACATCAGTATCCCGAAATAAGTTAAAAAGAGCGTATCTTTAGAATTTCCGACAGAAAGTCTCGCACGCTGGAGATAAAAATACTTTCTTTTCCGTGCAGTGTTGCCATTGCTCACTTTGAAATCTTTGAGTTTGTTAATCAAAAATTCCTTAAAGTTTTGCAAAATATGAAATAGATAATAAAACAAATCCCAAATTCCAAATTTGAGCTTCCAGATGCTCACATTCCAGTGAAGGAGTATGTTATTCAAAATTAGATGTTTCTACGTACCGTTGTTTTTCACAGTACGAGAAACATATAGATATATATATATTCATGCAGATTCTTCATTATTTAATTTCTTTAAATAGAATGCAGAGCTCTAACATTTGGTGGCAACAATTTGAAGAGTGAAACGCCGTTTATAGTGAACCAACGCAAAGTTCCAAAACAAAATTAATAGCCCTTCTGAACAAATAGCCCTAAAAAAGTCAAAATGGATTCGGGTACGGTCAAAATGGGATTTTTTGTTGAAATATGATAGCCAAAATGTTTCGCAATTAAAAACGTCATTTGCTTCCTACAAGTAAGTAAAAATCTGAAAACCAAATGTGTTAAATGTTTCCAAAATTTAGGTTTTCCTGAATTTATGAATGACAGACTTTCCATAGCACAATTTGTCAGTAAGATAAAAAAATTATTCGCAGAAGAAAAGGCAACTTTCGAAAGAAGGTTGAGAGATTTAATCGATGTATTTCAGGAAACTTCAGTGGTCCAAGCTATAAAAAAACTTTCACGGAACTTTTCTAAACTTGAGAGGCTTAGATCATCATTAAAAATTTAGCAACAGAAGATTTTTTCCTAAAATTTTGGAAAAAAAATATCGAATGTGAACCAGTAAACTAATAAATTAAATGAGCATTATATCATAAAAACGTTTTAATTTATCTTCACATTAATAAATCAGTCAAACTTTGGCCATGTAATCGATGTCATTGTATAAACTCAAAGTTTCTCGTTTGAATTTGTTATTTGTCCTATACCATGTTTTCAATTTAGTAAAGGATCGCTCGACATAATGCTAAGTATTAAACGTATTGAAACATGGAAAATAAATTCACTGTAATAAAATTATCAGAATAACTGAAAAAGGTAAAATTAGAAGATTTAATTAACATTCGTGAAGTTTCTGTTAATCAAATTAAATTCAGGAAAACAGTTTCGTAAATTTATTCAGCTTATAAATTACCACCCCATATATTAGCAGTAAGCGTTATCTAGCGTGTAACAAAAGTTCAACATGTATACAGGTCATAAGGAATTTTGTCAGCTACATTTATAATTTTCTTTGTTTCTAATTTTTATTACTTCCTTTGCACGAAATAAAGGAAATATTGTAATCATGAAAATTGTCGGGCATCATATTTCAACTGAATCAATCATTTTGATTGTTTCCATTTGGACGATTTTTTTTGTGTAACGTCTGCACATACAGACAGAATAAACGACTCGGACTTAAAATTCAATGCTAGGCCTTTAATTTTTCAATCATTGATCTTAGTCATATACTTCCAATTACAGAAGCGTTTTAAATAAACGAAAATATTCATGTTTGAGCATTTTCAATTAAAAAAAGTAATTTTTAACAAATAACAAAATCTAAATTTTAATGCGGTCTCCCAGTTTTTAACTAATATTTGGGAAATTTTATACTTTTATTTTGTACTTATGAAAAGTAAAATTATAAGAAGTTTAACTCCCGTATGACAAAAATTAACAGAGATATTTAATTTCAAAATTTGCAATTTTTGACGTTGTTTTGACCTTCTCTTTAGGAGCCGTTTAATTAAATTAGAATAATTATAGGACATAAAATTTAAATGAAATGCAGCAAAAAATGTGTATAATTTAATAACCAAGTGTGGGAAGCCAAACGTTGTTCACATCAGTTTTTTCCTAAAACAGAAAATAAAAAAGAAAATTGCGAAGTTGTTCAATTGTTTTTAATGTTTATTTTGGATTATTGACATATAATTCTACGAGGACTATCTTAGTAAATGTTTGAAACCGTATACGTTAGAGGATATGTTCATACTTTGGTAAAACTACATAAGTGGCATAAGCAAAAAATTCGTTGCTAAGCAACGGCACGAGGGGGGACCAAAAAGTACGTAAGCTTTGATCTGATGTATATAGTCTGAGATACCAAAGTTCTAAAAATTGAATTCTATGCTATCTGCAGCTCAATTGTATGCTATCAACGTGAGACGAATCAAGCCATCACAGCAAAGTAAATGGCACATCATTTTTAGGCATGACATTTATTCTGAGCAGCACACATATGCCACTTTCATCTGAGGTCTTCTTTTACTGGAAAGATGTTTTTCATTTCTATTTATTACTCAGTATTCTACATCAAATAACAGAAAGTTTTATTTAGATAGAAGAATTTTATATTGCTTGAAAGATGCAACTAGAACGCTTAAACAGAAGTTACTAAGCGAGAAAAAGAAATGTTTATGAAAAGTACATTTCGTTGCTGATTTATATACATAATTATGCATCCTATCCAGATACTTCATAGGTTTAAGATTTTAGACGATTATAAATTGTCCTACGATGCATGGAAATTTTAATACATTATTCTGGTATATTTATATGATTACGAATTGCATTTACATATTCTGGAAGTTTCTGGAAATATTATATAACCTGGACGTTTGTATATGTATTATTATGAACTTCAATATATTCTCTGATTCTGGTTATGAATTACATGCAGATAGTATATGATTATGTATTCATGAAATCATTCAATTCATCTTTGATAATCATGTTTATGGATTATATTCAGATACCCGGACACAGACTTATAGATTCTGAATTTTTTTAGTTTGTCTTATTATGTATTTTCATGTTTGTCTCGTTATGATAACGGATTACATTCAGACACAGCACAAATTTAAACGCAAACTTGTTTTGAATTTTTTAATCTGCCTAAAAAAATTTAAATGTATTTTGATTTTAACCGACAGAAAGTATATTTCTTTCACAAGACTGCAAAGCGAAGTTACTAAATTAGTAACTAGATATTCCTTTCCTGATACTGCAGAGTGTCACCTTTTTAAGTAACATACACTAAGACTCTTGAATAGACTTAAGCAAATTATCGTTATATCTAGTTAATCACACATAAATGTAAGAAGGGTGTGAAAGACCGTTTTATTCAGAACTCAAATAATTGAACAAAATGTACATCTTGTGCTTACAAAAGCAGCCAGCATTTAGGCGTAGCTCAAAAGTAAGGACTTTCTAATTAAAACAAAGCTAATTCTTCAGAAAACCAAAGGCTACACAGAAATAACAAACGCGCAAGTTCGCTCAAACCTACACTGGCGTGACAATCGCTTTTAGCAAGAATAAAGCGACGACTGAATGCTAACGTGGAATTTCAACTAATAATATACCTTCAGCATACAGAACAAGCTCTAACTAAACAGCCTCACACCTCCCTTTAAATACCATCTCTTTCTACCTCATTTAAATACGTGCGAGCTAAAATTTACATTCTGGCAGGAAAATGAAAAGAGAGAACGGGCCGAGCAATAATGATGAACATAAAATAACTGGTTAATTTAAATAAATACCTTAAAATACGTTTGTATGCTTTTGAATGAAATTTAAATACTTCAGGGGTAAGAAACCATCAAGACTGAAATGCGAAACTTTTAATAACTTGAAAAATCAGAGTTAAAAAATGCTTTTTAGTGATTGCAGAGTTATAGTGCTACAAGTGCTTCAGTTTGGAGACACGGTAGAATTAGAATCAGCTTAACTGAATAAAAATTATATTTTTGAAAGAAATTCACGAAACATTGCTTATGCTTTTATTTAATTTCATCGTATACTAAAAATAAGGATAACATTTTAAGAACCAAATAGACTCTATGGTGTTAATAAAATTGAAGACAACCATGTTGAGCGATTTACCTTAAGAAAGCCATCTAAGGACTTTCTCATCGAAAATAAACAGCAGAATTTTGAGAATTCATGTAAAGAATTCGTAATAGTAGATTTATGGGGAAAACAAGTATGCGTAAACTAATCTGTAAATAGCTAGGGTTTTTGATTTAAATCCCTAACTGGCTATGGTCTATCTTTAATCTAATAGTATTTGCAAGTGAGAACACTTTTAACAATCGTGTTAGTGACAAGTATGGGTGCTTAAGCCCAGCCTTAGTCTTGCCATTAGAGGTAATTACGGTAAATCTTCAAAGTATTCTTTTTAAAATTAATATTTGAGCGCAGGTTTAATGACATAATGCTTTTTTGTAATTAATTCTTTGGGCAGATGTTACAGAAATTATCATTTTGGGAGTGGTCATTTTGATTTTTTAAAAACGTGTTCCAGTAAATCTCGAAGGACTATCTTAAAAGGATGGAGGCCTCGAAAGAATCAACAGAAAAATGGTTCTTTTTATTTTAACGTTATTTAAACATGGTTTAATACCAAATTTAATCTCAAGCTAATATTTCTCTATAAGTGACGCGTCTTAAAATGTACCAATTTATACATTAAACTAGAAATTAGGCATGTGAAATCAATGTGCTTTGAAATCACTTTAATGTTTCAAAATTATTTCAAGTAAAACAAAGAAATGTAGACAATCTATTTAGTTTTGCTCATTTATTGAGAATCATTATGATCAGTTAAAAATAACATAAAACGCAAGTTTAAGATGCCAATTCTATAGAAATTTTACAAACATTTCTTCAGAAATTTGTTTGAAAATTACGAAATAATCATTCCAAAATATAATTTTTCCAAATTAAAATACTAATTATACAGTTCAGAGAATATGGAATCACAAAGTTCTCACTAAAAAGATTGTATGAACATTGTAGAACAAAGATTGTAGAATATGAATGGATAATATTCTGCTTGTTTTCTCTGGGGTTTAACTCAGAATTAAGCAGTTCTTTTTGTACTAGGATGAATGCAAAATCACTGCCACAGAGAAACTTTATTGAAAGCCATCCTATCATAAAATAAAAAATTCATCCTATAAAAAAGTATGGCTTTATTTGCAATAAAATACCACTATAGATAATTTCTTGAAATTACATTTGAAGATTTCACCAGATGACAATTATGTTAGTTATTTAATTTTTCTAGCTGAAATGCAGTCTGGTAGCATGGAGTCTTCTGTAGGAGACACTGGCTCTTGTATGCGGAAATCTCTGATTGAAGTATATTGAATACTGAATCTCAACGTTCGCATTGAGAATATTGTGCTGTAAAGATTCTGTAATGTGTCTCTTAAGTTACAGTTGAATGTGAAGAATCTTAAGAACTAGTAAGCAAATAATCGCTTGAGTTCGTGACACAGTAAATAAACTTGGAAAGAGTTAAAAAACCCTTTATTATTCAAATAAGATTTAACGGAACTACGTCTTGGAGTTTTACAATAAAGCCGACACTCGGGCTTGAACTTGGGAAACTAAGAATTAAAACTTAACTAATCTTAACTAAAAGGATATAGCCGATGCTATCAAGATTCTAACGGAGTTGGCCCCTTAACGTTAAGTGACTGCAAAGCTATCAAGGGCCTAAAGTACGGCCGAGCGTAATAATAGCTTAAGAGACCTAGATTAGCCTAAAAAGGCGGATGCGTGCAGACAGGATACCTGGTAACTCTCTGGCTAAGACCGAAGAACTTCGCGGTTAAATACCGCTTTTCCTCAATTTGCATTCAGACGTGATTCTGAAACTACGTTCTGGCCGGAAGTGGTAAGTTGAAATTAAGAAGCGATAGGAAAGCTCAAAATTTAACTGTTAATAAACTTAACGTAATCCTTACAGTACCAATACTAACAGATTGTGTTCTCGTTGTTCTTTCTTGGGTCTAGCTCAGAATTAAGCCGTTCTTTAGGAATGCGATGAATAAAACGTCACTGCCACAGAGAATCTTTATTGAAAGACATCCTATCATATCAGCGATATAAGAAAGTATGGTTTTATCTGCAATCAAATATCTCTGAAGATAGTTTCTTAAAATTACATTTGAGGATTTGGTTACAGACCTTTCATGTAAATTCTTTAATTCTTTTCCGATGTGGTCTGGTAGCCTGGAGGCGTCCGTAGAAGACATTGGCTCTTGTATGAAAAATTCTCTGCTTTAATGTTTAGAAATATATTGAATATGAAATCTCAAGGTTCTCATTGAAAAGGTCGTGCCAATATGAACGGATTGTATTCTGGTTTTTCTCTCTGTGGCCTATCTTAAAATTATCTTTCTCAGTTCTTTAATTCTCTTGTAGCTGGTAGCGTGGAGTCTTCTGTAAGAGACACTAGCTCTATTATGCGGGACACTCTGTTTAAATTTGCAGAAGTATATTTCCCAGGCTTCTGTCCAGCTCAAATAACATTATTTTACACCACTAAAAACAGAAACATGAAACTCGAATTAGTTTCTAGCAGAAAAGGTTTCCAAGAACGGAAAGAGTGATTTTAGATCGCAAAATAAAATTTAACCTTTAAAACATATTTTATCATGAACCATGAAAAGATATTTGTTTACACTGTAGCTTATCATTCACTGTATTAAGGGGTATCAGAAACCCCTATACCGACAATATTAAATTGGCCACTTTCGATGTACCTTTTCTCAAAATCTGCTGTAGATACAAGCTTGAAATTTTTTCTGTAGTTAAAGTATATCTATCTGATTAGACTGAAATGAGCTTTAGAAACGTTTTGAATTTTAGAGTAAATTACAGAATATTTTGTTAGGCATAGTAAAATTTAGCACTTTTCTCACACACCAAAAAATTATTAGAAAACGTTATTTGTTATTTATTACAAAACGCTCATTTCAGTAAATATTAGGGAACCTAATAAATAAGCCATAAAAAGTTTATATACATGTGAGAAGTAGTTCCTTAGAAAAGGTACATCGAGTATAAAAAAATCACGCTTGGAGAAAAACGCGTTTTTATGTAAAAATCCTCATTGATCAAAGCAGTAGATGACAAATTAAAACTAGATCTTTTACAGTTCTAATTTTCATAGAGATTAAAGAATGGTACTTTTAGAAAGATAAAAGTGTAGAAAATTTGAAAATGCAAAAATTCGAAATCACAATTTTTTGAAGATTTTAGGGTTCCAACACCCCTTAAACTATCAAAATTTAACATGCACAGTCAGCAATGATTTACAAATCTGTCACGAAACTAATGCTGCTGTTTGAAAAGGAAATTATAACGTATTGACTTGAATAAATTATTCCTTAAAGTATTTAATTATTAATATGTTATACAAACAAATTAAAAACGCTGTAGACAGATGAAAGCAGCAAATTAAACAGAATTAATCTTCATATCTGTGCTGTCAGTAATTTGCATGTGCATTTCTGAGCGCCATATTTCTACGCATTTTTCACAATCAGGAAAAATACACACATCAGAGAAATCAATATCAATGATAATGATAATATTTTGTAAATGTTACAGCTCGCTGTAAATAACAAATCTACGGATAAAGTCTGCTAATTTAGAATGGGCATTTAAAAGCCATTTTTTCCTGCAAAGCCAACCATGGCAACGGTTGTAGCGGGAAAAAAGATCAAATAATCTAATTTGGGAAAAATCCCCTAATTCTATCTGTGCATGATGGCAACACACGTTATGATCGTATATGACGGAAGGGTCCTTGCGACCTTGCAGTGTCTATAGCAGGTCGCAGGCCACCAGCTTAGTATCTCAAAAAGAATCATGTACGAACTTAGTATCAGTAAAGAAAATTCTGTTGATTCAAAGTGGCAGACGTAACCATGACATAATTCTGATAACTATTTGGCTACTGAAAACGAAACAACAATTATAAAAAAGGCATTAGTAAACTAACTTAAATAGCATTCAAATTAATTTATTAAAAGCGCCTAATTCTCTTTGTGTGGGATGGTGACATGCGTTATGATGATATATAAGAACAGGGTCGCTACGTCCTTGAAGTGCCTATTTTAATGTAACTGATTATAGCAGGTTTTGTTCAGTATCTCTAAATAAAATTATATTGATATATATGTCAATATGTTTAGATATAAATACATAGATATGACATAATTATGATAACCATTCGGCTAATGAAAACGAAATAACGGTTATAAAAATGGATTAATAGACTTAAAACACTTAAATATTTTAAATGCATAAAATATATCCTAAAAATGACAGCAAAATACGATGCAACATTTGGTTTTAAAATCTAGTAGAAATAAAGTAAAGAAAAACATTATTAAGTTCAAGATTTTTGCTTTTCGTTTGATACTCATTAAAATAAAATTTTGCTAATAATAATTATTAAATTTTAATCAATGCCTGGTTACAAATCAAACATATCTTTGCATTCGAAGGATTAATAAAAGAAGTTTTAAAATTTGGAACAAATATGCTATGTAAAATATTTTACTTTAATTTTGAACTAGCAGTACTTCATATTCTGATATCTTCATATAATATCTTCATATAATATCGTAATTTCAGATTGAAAATAAACTTAAAAAACAAAGTCAAAAGCTTACCAGAGACGGCTAATTTCCTCTAAGTTAGTTTTAAAAACTAATAATCGCTTTGACATTAGTTTTTAAACCCAATGTGTGTAAGAGTTTTGCAAATGAAATTCCTAAACAATTAGTTCACTACCAACCCAGCGGTAAAATCGCTGAACATTGGTAGTTCGATTTGACGAATTGGTTGTTTGATGTAATAAAATCTGGACCCCCCCGCCCCAAACTGACCTCTCGATCAGTTTTTATGGGCTGAAAGTTTCTGCGGTTTCCTTATCATAATCTGATTAAGTCTCAGATTTCCTTAAAAGTAATTAGAGTCATATTTCCTTAAAAGTACTATTATTATTATTGAAATCCGAATTATTGAAAGTAAAATAAATCATTAATGAATTTTCAATTTAATCATTTTCATTAATCGGAATTATCAAACATTCTGTAACAGCCTCACTTGATCTCACCTTATTTAATTTAACAAAACACGTCTCATGATTAATTAAGGATGCGTTATTTGCTCGCGAACGGATTCAAATAACCGATTCGCTTTACTGAGAGAGTTATGATTCTTCAAAAAGAGAGTGGTGGTTATTTTAAATTTCTGAGAGCTCTTATTGGTGCCAGGAAAGTTTGATTTCCATTTTTGGAGAGTAAGAATGTTTATCCTCGCATGTTAAAGGTGAGTTTCATTTTTATCATTTCCCAGCTTTTTGAGTATTTTTTAAAATTATAGAATTTTATTGTTAGTTCTCTGTAGAAAGAAGGTTTTAAAGAATCTGGAAACTGCAGTTGCAAGAAATCAATCCAGCGAGTCAGCGATGCTACGGAGTCGATTGCCCGTTTACGTTTTACCACTCTTCGCTGAATTATCCCCCGCCGTTCTTGATTCACTCACCGTTCCTAATCTTATTTCTCATTATTGTTTTTAGTGAGCAGTGAGTCATAAAAACAGTTTATTCAATTTAGTGAGCAAATAGTTCTGATCTAATCCCATAAAATAGCGGTTCTGCCTACCTGTTATTTTGTTAGCTCATTTGGCAGGATACGTGCCCTCAATGAAGATGTCCTCGGTTCATTTTTTAGCCAAAGCCATATTTTACAGTATCATTGTTTGAGGGTTTTAGTATTTAATTGAAGACTGTGATTAAATACAGTAAAATAAAGCTACACATGTAAATTTTCAAGTTTAGTTGTTCTTTCTTGCATATTCTTAGGATATAAATGGTGTGATGTATATATATTTAGCAAAATTAAAAGATTCATAATATAAATCCTGTCGAGGGCTTAAACATTTTTTCATATTTCTCGTGCCAAAATCCTGACTGGTTACTATAGCGGCATATTCAGGTAGTTTCTTCGTGCTTTGTCTTCCATAAAGTAAGCTAGAGCATATTGATTAAAGCTTTCTTTCCTGATACACTGCACAGGATTTTTAGTTTTTATAAGATTTACTAAAAAGGAAAAATTGAAGTAATCAGTTTTAGTTCGAAAGCTATTTTATTTGATTCAAATCTTTAAATCTTAATTTAGAGACATGAATACATAATAAACTTTTCAAGATCTATGTCGTTTTTGTATTCTTACTCAACAGCATGCATTTGTTTTTCGCAATTGTTTTCATAAAAAGTTTTTGGTTGGTAATTTATATACTTTACGTCCTCACTAGATTGATATTTTATATATAATACGGAATCATAAACTAAAATGGCATCTCATCTTATGTGAATAGTTTGGAATATTACGGAATGTAAAATAAAAACTTAGAAAAAGAAAGTCCTTTTAAATCCAAATGAGACTTTTCACTACAATTCAGTATTTTTTGAACTCGAAATAAATTGGAAAGGACGAAGAATATTGGATTGGTAAGAGGAAAGATTTACGATTTTGAAGAATAGTGGACACTGCGGATGTCGAGAAGGGGAATAACCGGAAAAGTATCCTACAGTGAGATCATACATTTTTGAAACCAGTTACAAAATGATCCCCTATCAATGGAAAAGACAGTCAAGGAACTCTTTTATTTATAACTCTTTGGTCAGAAGACACATAACTCGAATTTACTGCATATAATAATATATCGTATTTCATAAATATCAAATGGGATTAGCTAAAAAATACTTGTTAAATTAAATATTACTAATAAAAGTGAGTTAAAAGGAATATTAATCGGCGCAAGCACGAACACTAAATGTACTAAAAAACGTAAATACCTAAACAAAAATCTGAAAGCCTTCAGATGTGTTATCTTTATTTATTAAATATCGTGTTCTTTCCACTTAAATCATAAAAATTCAGTTCAACAGCAATACCGCAAATTAATTTTAAAATGAGCCTATGCTTTAGAATTTACGATACACAGTCTCGCGCGCTGGAGATGAAAATGTCTTTTTTTTCGTACAGTGTTGCCATTGCTGGCTTTGAAATTTTTGAGTTTGTTAAACTAGTTAAGTGTTACAAAATATGAAATCGATAATAAAACAATTTCCAAATTCCAAATTTGGGCTTCCAGATGCCCATATTTGGACGGAAACGTGCGTGATTCAAAATTTGATGGCTGTAGATAACGTTGTTTTGTCACAATGAGAGAAACATATATACATTTATGTAGATTCTTCATTATTTAATTTCCTTAAATATAACACAGGGCTCTAATATTTGGAGGCAACAATTAAAAAAGTGATTCGCCATTTATAGTGAATCAATGCAAAATGCCAAAGCCAAAACGAAATTAATATTCGTTTCGGTTCGAGTCCCGGACAGAACATTGCTCATTTCCATGCACATATTTAATGTCTCGGCAGTGGCGCCCGAACTAAAAAGATGGTGGGTGTTGATATTACACCACCAAGATTTGGCAATTGGGTGCCCTAATCCCTAGTCGCCCTTTAAAGGCGAGGGCAGTGCTCATTTTTCATGTATTCCACTTCAGAAATTCTAGTGACTCTATATGCTTCCGCCTTTCTTTAGAAAATTTCTTTGGCGTTGTATCAATACAAGGATTTGAGCAGTAAGCTAATCGTTTCATAACAAATTTTGCTATAAGTAACAAAGAATCTAAAGGTTTCTTTACATTTTTAAACGAATTTGTATTTCCGTGTAATTTTTAATATGTATGTAGGTACTAAGTGTCTTTACTTTGTATCAGCATTCTTTTTTTTCTTTTTTTTCATTTCAACTTTTTTTTTTATTAAAAGAATAATATTTTCTTGTTTTTTCTTAATAATATACATTTTTAATTGTAGCACCAGTTTCGTTTTAATTGTCACAAGCACGATTACTGAAATATAATATATCATTCGCTCATTCATATTCTAATTGATCTGCTTCTCGTTGTTTAAATAAATAACAAGATACTTTTAGATGATGCATTTAAACATGTATTAAAAGTCTCCGAAATGAGGAAACAAATAAGGTGTAACTTGTTTGCAAGGAACAAAGAAATAGAAAAGTATCATTCATTTCTGAATATTGAATATGATATACTGAATAAAACTATTGTGGATATCTCCGATTTCAATATATATATATATATATATATGAGTTTTGAGAAGAAATTTACAATTTAAATGTAAAACACTGTATGCACTGCTTTTAGGTTAAATTGTAGAATACATCATAGCGGTTTTACTTAACATAGTGTATTCGAAGTTCCTAGATCATTTACATTAAATTAGTGTTAAAAACTTAGAAATGGATCTGTTAAACACCAAAAAATAGAGGCTTTTAAATGTTTTGAATTTGACTTTTTTAACCGTAAAAATATTTTCTACAGAATTGTTGATTGCATATATTCTTAAACAAGATATATATTACCATATTATTACATAAAGCTTCACAGTACTGTTGCTGTAAATATGGAATTCTGTCCAGTACCTATATCGTAGGTTTGAAACTTTAATAATGGTAATTTATTGAAGCCTATTAGCATATAAATTAGCGTTTAAAGTGCAACTTGCTAAGCCTTTGATAAGACTAAAAATATTTTGTTTCTCGTTCTACTGGGCCGATTGATGAAATTGTGTTTTTCATGTCTCGAAAGCGCGACTTAGGATATGTATTAGATTTATGTACAACATTGTTCTAATATTGGTATTTTGACATAAAATCCGACTTTTTCTGAAATGACATGCCATTTTTTTTCCATATTTCAATTCTACCACTCAAATTACGCCAAAATGCCAAGCTTTGTAAAAAATCGCACGAGTAGTTTTTAAAAAATTAGCTCTCAAAATTGTAATTGCTCAATGTTAATTGAGTTTTGGTACATATATTTATTAATATATCTTTTTTTATTAAATTTATTTGATTCTTCCTTTCATATTTCGAAATTTAGATTCATTCCAAATAAAACTTGCCCATTTTTTATGATTTATTTTTAAATTTTGTATTTTAAAATAATTTTTATAATTTTTCTAAAATTATTTTGAATTATAATCTGTAAAATTTTTGCCATCCTCTTAAAGTAGATACATTTCTGAGCATATAAGGTATTTATCCGCCTTCATGATGTGGCGGTCTGGGCGCGTATTCCAGAGTTCCGTGGTAAAAGGGTGGCGCCCGAACTGAAACGGTGGTGGATGATGATTCTCCACATCCAGGATTTGACGATTGGGTTCCCTAAAAACCCCATTCGCCTTTTAAAAAGGGAAGTATATAAGGTATTTCTCCGGCCTTCGTAGTGTGGTGGTCTGAACGCTGGGCGCGTATTCCAGAGGTCCGTGGTTCGATTCCCGGTGAGGGCGTTGCTCATTTAGTAGCGCGTTTTGAAATTTGGCTTATTTGTTGAAAGCGATAATAACATCAAATGTGGTTTAGACACTTTGTTCAGATTATTTTAAAGGAGAACGATGTGACTTTCTTTTCGCTCATGCACAATGGGTAAAGGTAGGGGCGATGTGAATTTTTTTCCGGTCTTTCACAATGGAAGGGAAAGGAAAATGGGTTGCCCTATATTAAGAAATTTGCTCAGTGAATTATTCCTGTCACAAACTGAAGGAAAGACGCCAAGCTAAATTTGTGAATCTCTCCGTAAATTTCGCACCAATTTTATGAAATTTAATATTTAAGCATAGTTTGAATCGTAGAATCGAAATATGGGAAAAAGTGCGTATGTTATTTCAGAAAAATGTTCCATTTTGTGTAAAAATGCCCGTTGTTAAACAATGTTATATATAAATCTAATATATACCCTAAGTCGCTTTTTCGAGATATGAAAAATGCAATTTGAATTTCGTCAATCGGCCCAGTAAAACGAGAACTCTCACCCCTTTTTTTCGCAGTGTACCTTGAATTCGATACAGAAAGGATGCAGATACGAAGAAAGACAAAAATTACATACACGAATCAAAAAACTTAACGCTACTTATTAAAAATATAATGAAAGAAGAACAGTGCCACATAACCGTTAATTTTACCTTATATAAAGCAAACTTAATATTTTAATCTTTTTAAATTGTGGGAAATTCAGAATAAAAGAAAATGGCATATATGGTGATATCAGAATATAAATGTTTTATGGTATTTCCAGCTTATTTGCCATAAATATTTATGTGATAAATTGTTATGTGCACTGATATCGATGCAAATTCCTTTAAAAATTGATTACGCGTTTTGAAATAATACAAAAAACAACAAAACAAAAGAAAAAAAAAAGAGGCAATTTAAAAGACTTGACAGGGAAACTAGCTCCCCAATGTTTTAAAAATTACGTAGAATAATGGCAGACTAACACCGAAACACAAATGAATTTATAATTCAGGTTTAAGTTACCTGTGAAATATTTTTGTTGGTAAAATGAAGGAATTCTATTAGGTTGAAGAAAGTGTCTCTGCATTTACCAGAATCCCTCTTGGCCCAAATCTCAGCTAAAACACCAACTTAAATGCTTACGGGAACAAGTATGGGAAGAAGAATGGAAAAATAGCGATAAAGGGAGAAGACTCTTTCAACTCATACCTCATATCAATACGGACAGACTCAGTGCGAATTATCTAATTAATTGGTTTATGACAGGACATGGCCCCTTCTATAAGTACTTTTACGAACGAAACAATTTGAGCAATGTATATGTGGGGAAAGGGGCAACTCCAACCATTACATCTTCAAATGTCCATTAACAAAAAATTATCACTTGATACTTCCTGAGACTAACATATATTAGTTCTTGCAAATAGCTTTAAAAATAAAATAAATAAGAAGAAAAATAGAGCTCTCAGTTATATTCCTCGCTAGTAGAGGAGAATTGTGCAATACAAGATAAGCAAAAAAAAAAAAAAAAAACACTGGAACTTTAAAAAAATTTAAATTAGAATTAACAAAACAACTTTCTTGACAAAATATTGAAAGACAAAATTGACAAAAATACAGGACTATAATTAACATAAAGACTAGAGGACGATACAACACCTCTATGGATCCAATAAAGTAAAAAAAAGTCAAAAATATTCTGAAAAAAGAAATTCGTATACAAAATAGTTTCTGCCTGAATCAGTATATACTCTCTTAGACATACAGGCAAAAAAGTGCTCTTTGTATTTATGTATATAATAATGCTATTATATATGTACCTAAATGTATTGTTATATGTATGTCCTTATGTCCCAATATGTTATATATTTACCTTTATGTTATATATTTGCCTTTATGTTCTGTACTTATCATTATGTTCTATATTTATCTTTATGTATTCGAGTATGAAAGACACCATATGCCACAACTATATTGTAATCATATGAAAAAATGTAAATATGTCAAAATTCTTTCAAAAAAATTATAATTTTCAAATAAAAATATAGTGCAGTTGGACAATACCCACATTACCTATGGTTAAACATTGGGTGTCCGCTGCACTACCACCTTAACCTGCATTTACCAGAATAATTCCTCTTGGCATACTGATAATTATACTCCAACAGTGTTGCCCCTCATATCAAATTGGGTTTTATGTATACTTTAATTAATATTTTTACATGAAGACTACAAACTGCAATGCATCAAAAACTAATATTCTCATACCCTATTCCTTTAAAGTTTCAATAAGAGAAAGCTTTAAAAAATGCTTTTCTTCTGAAGCTAAAAAGAAGCACTGAGAAAGCAAATCTCTGAATTCTCTTTTTAAAATCAACCCGACACAAAGCAGCCTACCCACATTTCAGAACTATCTGTTTCTGGAAGAATAAAAATAAACTAAATAACTGAATCCGTAAATGCCTCAGACTATCCATTTACGGAGAGTGTCTCCGAGATTTCCCGCGCTCTGGAGACACTTGCCGATGCATTGATTGTGTTAAGGCAAGTTTTATCGATTGTGTTTTTCTCTCATTCTTACCTCGATATGTCCGGCAGGGATTGGGTTTATTTGCTTCGGAAGATGTACTTGTTAAATGACAGCTTTAGTAGATAGATATCTGAAAAATTCAAGAGCAGGTTTTGAGTAATTTTTGCGTTTGATCGTGAAAACTGAGAACTTAATATGGGTTATGTAAATTTCTTGAGTAACCATCGTAATACATGTGCAGTAAACAGATAGAAGTGAAATTTTTAAACAAGAAATTAAAAAATAAGAGTACTTTTTAAAAATCCTTGAAAGCTATGAAAGATTTCTGTATTAAACTTTCATGAAGCAAAACTTTCCAGAAAACCTTACTTCTCTCATTTCGTTGATTATATTTGCAAGAAATCAGTATTTCCAGATCCTTTCACCATTCCAACCTGTTATACGATTACTACTACTACTACTAATAATAATAATGTTTTCCTTCCCTTCCATTTGGTATCACGGCTAATTCATATCGTAAGTATAAGTTAAATCTTTTACACACGATGTGAATGACGCTAAAGCGTGATTAACGAAGTTTTCTTATTGCCAGATACAAACTTCTTCAGTACACTGTAGAGACATTAGAATATTTCGAAGCAGGAGAAGTGAAAAATGAGCAACACCTTTCCCAGGAATCGAACCACGGACCTCTGGAATACGTGCCCAACGTGCAGGCCACTTCACCGCGAAGGCACGCTAAGAAGGTGGGAGAAATACCTCATAACACTATTTTTCATATGATCCAGAAGAGTAACGCGTTGTGTACTATATTATTAGTAATAAATATCACCGCAAAATTCCTATTTCAGAATTCTGATTACTGATGAACCAATGCTTTTTGTACTGAATAGTAGGACAACTCTGTACTGACCATGAAATGAATGAAAGACGACGATGTCAACGTCTATCACTTTTGGCTACTTTTCGCATTATATTCTCCTACCCCGACTTATACAATCTTGAATATCGACCATTATGCCTCACCACAACTACACAGATAATTTCGTTAAAAACTTGTAGAGACATTAGGTATTTTTTGGAAGCAGGCAAGGTGAAAAATTAGCAAAAACCTTCGCAGGGAATCGAACAAAGGACCCCTGGAATACCGGCTCAGCGTGCAGAACCACTACACCACGAAGGCACACTAGGAAGGCGGGAGAAATACGTTAAAAACTGAACAGGTCACTCACGTAAAAGCAGCTGTCAATCCTGCCAGGTAATTAGATTTGGATGTTGATAGTGAGGTCATCGGCGTGAGCCGGATTTTTAACTCACAAAGACAATCGGTGAGCTAATAGAGCTGAGTGAGTAAATTGCTACTGAAAAAGCCGGTACCTCAGACTATCAGAAACTTACTTAAACTGAAAAAAGTACGACAGTTGCAAACTTGACAGAAGGTAAGAGCTCAGTTGGGGAGGATATACATTTTGGAGAACATTGATTCCAGTGAGAAACGCATTCTATCTACAAAACAAGAAATAATAAAAAAGTATTTCTATTAATAGAGTCTACATGCTAAAAAATATCACTGAGTCTTCTAACGAGCTTTTAAAATTATATGAAATCGCACACATCGAAATAATTTCGTTTCTTATAGAGCATTTATTACTTCCTTGTACGAAGTAAAAAGGAAGTATTGTAATCGCGAAAAGTTTCAGTCAGCATATTTCAACGAACATATCCATTTTGACCGCTATCGAATGCAATTTAACGATGTTTTTGTTTGATATCTGTACGTAAGAACAGAATAAAAGACGCTTTTCCTCCAAAAAAATTAAAAAACTGCTTTAAAATGAATTCTGAAGAGAATTTTTCGTGGCGTCTGTACGAACGTATGTACGTACGTACGTATCTCGCATAACTCAAAAATGAGTAGCCTCAGAACGTTGAAATTTTGTACATAGGACTGCTATAACATGTAGATGTGCACCTCGTATTTTGGTTGCAATCGGCCACACCAAACGTATATAAATATATTTATATATATATCCACTCTGTTACCCGGCTCAGTGATCTCAGTTTCTTTACTCGTATATGTTTGTAAATTGTACATTTTTTGCTTTAAAAATGATTGAATTATGTTGTTTTTATCTTCCGGTTAAGGCTTTTATGCCTTTAGTAAATCTGTATGCAATATTATTAGAATTATCAACAATTTTAAAGTTATTTAAGCACCGCTAAGCCTTTTTTTTATGGCGGCCATTGATTGTTTACATTTGAAACAGTAGACTAGTGGATTTGTTGCCAATCTAGATAAACTTAGCTTCGTAACAACAAAGATAACGCCTTCATTTATTATTGCGAATTAAATCCTGCTTAATCTTTTCTGGAATATTTTCGAGGAAATAAGCGTTTAAGATTTACTTCGTAATTTCTAATATAGATATTTTGAGTTTTTATGTATTTTTGCTTTCTATCGAAGTGAGAACTGAATTAATTAAATGAAAAATACTCAATCGTCTGTGAAAAACTATTTCTGTTTTGTTTTGTTTGCTTAATTTCTTTTATACATCGTTCTAGCTTTATTATAGTATTTGAATAGAACATGTGGTAATGATTAAATAATTATTTAAATGATATAAATTTTGGGCATTATGGGTTATAATATGAACGAAATATAATTTTCGTTAAGTGAATCTAGCGCCAGAGTGTCGCTATGGTAAACAAATACTAGAATGAATTTTAAAGAGTGCATTTATTCTATTGTGGTTTTATGCACTTTTGACGAAGTATATTTAATTCAATCCAATAAGTTTAAATGAAATGCAAGAAAAATGCGTATAATTTAATATTTCGTACAAGAAAGTCATGTGGTATACACATCAGATTTTTTTAATATTATTTCACATTGCGGCTTTTCGTTATTACATACGTTTCTTCTAAACAAATTGCATTTAATCCTTTGTTTTATTTCAATAAAATTCAGGTGTTTTCTATGCAAAGTTTGACTCCAGCTAACGTGCTTTTCGTCAGTCTCACCCATCGCATAACTTCCAGATCGTTAATGTAATAGTGTACTATATAAGTTTTTATCAAAGAATATACATGATCATTACGGCTGTGAATCAGAACTGCATTTAAGTTTCAACTATAAGAAGTAAAATTAGTCCATATTACTTTGAATAAAATTGTAATAATTCTGTTGCATCTTCTATTCGTTTCTGTTTTTGATCATTTATATGCAAGCACAACTTATTTATTTATTTATTCTTATTCAACCAGTTATTTTATGTTAAGTAGCTTTACGATTATTTTGCCTTTCTGTTTTCCTGCCAGAATGCTAATATTTAGTGCGCGCGTATTCAAATGAGGTAGAAAGAGATACTATTTAAAGGAAGGTTTAAATTGTTTAGCCAGCGACTGTTCTGCCTGCTGAAGGCCACGTTACTATTCATTGATAGCTGTCTGTCTTTGGCGTTGTTTTATTCCTGCCAACAGAGCCTATCAGACTCGTATAGGTTTGAGCCAACTTGCACTTTAATCAGTTCTGCTCATTCTTTGTCTAACTTAATTTACTTTTTAATTTGAATTAAATACTTTTGAGTTACGTCATAAACCTGGCTATTTCTGTAAGCACAAGACTACCTTCTGTTAAATTATTGAGTTCTTAATAAAAGGGTCTTTCACAGCCTTCTTAAGTTCTGTTTCATCTTAGACATAGCGACAAAACGCTTACACGTCTATTAAAGGATTTTCCACATTATATTTAGTTACAGACACAACTCCTACAACTTTAAATAAAAGTCTTAAATTTTATGAAAAATTTTATAGAACATATAAAAGCTGAAAAATATTTTCTCAATATTTCATTTAATTTACGTAGCATTGTAAATATAGGCTAATGTGGAAAATAAATACATAAACGTTGGCGTATTTATATTATATTAGGAAAATTACATTTCAAAGCTCTGCGAGTACATTTATTAAACTAGCGAAAATATAAAAAGTTGATCTGTATTGAACAAAATAAAGAATATTTTTGGCGTTGTGAAATCCATGCTGATAAGCTGAAAGAGAAATAAAACTGGTGAAGACTAAGCAATTCCTTATAAATTATGCAAATACATATAGTAGTAAATTCTCCATACAATTTGTAGTTAAATATGTATATAATGCATTATTATATAAAGGAATATTTCATTTCTGTATTCCCTAGCATTGCTGATAATTGCATATATAAGTATCTAGTTACCATTCAAGTTCATTCCTGGACTATCTTATACAAATCTATGCAGATTATTTCTTGGTGTTTTCTTACGTAGTGCTTTTGCCACCTTCCCACCTTGAAATATTTTTAAGACTTACCATAAAGACTAAGAAAAATCTTACAATACCCAGAGAGCATTTTGCCATAAAAAGTACTTTCTTATTGGCATGTATCAGCTTTATGTGCGCTTGTTATATTTATTACAGTCTTGAGAGATTTATCGGACGCAGTTCTTAAATCTCTCAAAATGGTATGAAATCCCTTTTTATGAATATTTCAAGTACCTTTAGTACGACGCTTAGTTCTGTCTGACTATTATTACGCATTTATACATTTCTTTCGTGAAGTAAATGTTGCGTGTTTTAGTTTATATACTTTCAAGTGGTACAGACTAAAGTACCTTTATCCACTTATGCTGGAAATCAATTCTTGCATAGACTTTAGAGAAGATTTAATATATAGCATATGCTGAATTTTGTCTATTTCATATTTATGATTTATTAGAAAAGCTTTATTGAAAAGCTGGTCTTGTAGAATTTTTAAAAGTATATATTATACATTCTACAAAAATTAAATAATAATTTCGTAACGTTTCAAATTTCAAAAACGTTTTCAAGATTAGTTTTAAAATTCTTCCTGGGTGCATTGGTAACAGGATATTAGAACCTCTGCTGTAGCAAAAGCCTTACTTTAATGCAACCAAGCTAGTAACATTACCTTATTTGCAATATATTATTGATTTCTCGGCTCTGCAAGCTGTGAATGGCCTTTGAATGTTAAACTGCATTTTCAACGGTTAGTGCAGATAAAAATATTTTAGCCTGACTTTCTTTGATATTTTAGCCTGAATAAATGTTATTTTATTGATTTATTCAAGTCATCTATGTTTTTTTTTTTTTTTTTTTTTTCATTCAAATTACTCAGCCTTTAAGCGCTGTTACTTAGCCTTTAAAATTTCTTTTAGAGATCTGTAATCAGGTTTTGTAATTTATCCAAATTATTTATCCATGAATAATTTTCACAAAAATATTTCTGAATAATTTTCTTGTCATATAGCCAGTGTATAGCTATAAATTTATCTATCAATTTTATCTACAATTTTCATTTGCGTTTGTTCATTACTCATCATTCTGTAAGCAACTTAGTGGAGCAGTGTACAGCTTTTAACTTTATCACTTGACTATATTTTTTACTGATTATGCTAGGGAATTTTATAGATAACCACTCTAATATAAAGATGTTATAAATTAAATGCATTTTTTAGCATGTTTATGAGAGGCTTTATTAAAAATAAAACAAAAGGTGAAATTGTTAAAACTGCATTTATTGCGTTTACGTTAATGAATGGCCTCCCAAACGGGATAGTGGTTTGTCACACTGATCGCCATAGAGGGTTCGAGTCTCGGAGAAGGCATGAAAGTTTTGAATGTACAGTGTCCGCGCGGTATGAGAAAACTCAAAATGCATAGAGAGCACTAAATGTCCTCTCGAGTAGTTTGGTGACAGAGAGAAAGGGGGTGGGAAACCCTCGGATTCGTCCTCCCAGTCTCTCAAAATTAAAGCCGAGCTGAAGAAAGTCGTTCTGTCACCTATATCATGCCAACGTCCATGCCAAGGAGAGACGCAATCACCAGCTCCTTGCCAAGATAAATTTCGTCGATTTGTTCTGTTTTAAGTTAAACGTGTGAGATCAAGAACATTAGTAACACGTTGCTCAATTTATTATCTATATATATATATAAAGAAGAATGTTTGTGTGCTTCTGTGTATGTTTGTTCGCGATTAACTCAGTCACTACTACAGCTATCGTCACCAAACTTTCTACAATCTTTTTCTGGGTTCTGAGAAATGTCGACGTCCACTCGTTTCGCCCCCAAATAGTTAAATCAGCGATATTAATTAAAAATTCTGAAAACGCAAATTTTAGCCCCCATTTTTACGAGTGGCAACAGTCTGGCACTCTGGAGATATTTATCGGCTTTATTTCGGTTGCCACTGCTCGCCGCGTTCAAATCGCAGAGTTTGTTAATAAAAAATTTTTGAGTTTTACGATGAAATAAAAATAGCATTGCGAAACGTTAAATACATTATTCCCGATTCCAAAAATTCGTCTGAAGCCATCTCGGCTATTCCCAGTATCGTACAGCTTTAATCAACCGAGATATTAATTAAAAAATCTGAAAACACTAACTTTGTCACTCGTTTTCCGAGTGGCAACAGTCTAGCGCGTTGGAGATAAAAATGCTTTAATTCGAAAAGTGGTGCTACTGCTTGCTTTCAAATCGTAAAGATGGTTAATCAAAAACTTGTAAGTTTTACAAAATCTATGTAGTATATAAAGAAGAATGCCTGTTTGTGTGTTTGCTTGTTTGTTCGCGTTATTGATTTTTGATCAAGTTATGGTAAATGTTTTGCCACATTTAATCGACTAAAATTGAATATAGGTAAAATATTGGATGGAACTTCAGCTTTTACTACCGTTTAATTAGAAAGACGAAAATCATTAAAAACTGCGTGTCATGGTTGCTGATATAATGAGAAAGAATTAATTTCTTTTTCTATGGAAATGTTTTATGAGGGTTCCATATCGCATCAGACTGAGAAATGTATGACTATGGATTGTCTTTTTTTGCATCGTTATTAGAGAAAGATTACAGCGGTATCGTTCTATCTGTTGTTAGATATATTACTCTCAATCTAACCTAACTGGCATCGGGTACTTCCGCTAGTGAAAGTAACGATCTGATTTCATTTTAGAACAGAAAAAACTGTGAAAATCGGTATTCGGTAGGTAGTGGGAAATATAAAGAACTTTTATCTCTTTAAAGATGATAAAGTCATGAAAACACCACACAACCATCATGATCGCCGAGATTTCAACCCGAGTCGAACCAATACTGGTCAACTGTCTTCTTCCTTAGGCTATACTCGTGAAACGTTTGGAAGATGATATATACCTTTGGACTGATAAGAGAAATATTTTAAAGCTATATTCCGTAAAGAGAAATTAAATCCATAGCACGAGATTTGTCTCTTTGCTGCTAAAAGGTAGAATGAGCAAACACACCATTTAGTATATTTTATTATTTATCGTCTGAATACATTTTATAGTCTGTTCAGTTTCCTGTTCTTTCAGTAGGTTAGAAAAGACATCTATAATACTGCACTAAGATCTACTAAAGTTCTGCGCATTAGAAACTAAAAGGAAATAAGACTTTTCACTCCGAGTTTTTTCCCATTTTTCAGATTTTTGATTTATCATCGGCAGTCCTGCTTTTCATCTCCTTTCTCCATGCAGTTAAAAGCCATCGTTTACAAAATTTTGCTTCTTTCTTCAGTCGTTGAAGAGATTATTTTTCTATCAGCATGGAATTTGCGTTACTTGAAAAAGTCAAACTTCGGTGTTATGTGACGGAGTAGAATTGATTCGTTTCAGTGGGGCTGGTCGAAGGATTTGGTAGTATATGAAGGAAAGCTAGAAATATGTGAGAGATACATTTACTTTTATGTGTAAAGAATAGCAAAGGAATTTAATTTCTTTGCATTATTAAGCTTAATTAATACTTAGTGATAGAGAACTTGTTTCCAAAGTTACTTTAGTTCGTAAATTAATGATTTAAATGCAGTTGACAACTTAGAAAATGATCTGCGTATAAAACCGAGGTTTTCCGACGGCAAATGCGTTTCGAGTATTACAAGTATAACAGTTCGTAAGCCTTGATTCGATGCATGGTGTCTTTAAGAACCTATTAGTGTGGCCGGCTTCATGTAATCGAAAAGCAATCCAAAAAAAGGATACGGCGCTTTTACAACGGTTACTTTTAAAGTGAGTACTAGTCACATTATTTTCGGCAGAGTAAGAACGTATATATACGTATATTTTGATATATGTGCAAGAAATTAAGGTAATATACTAAAAGCACATAAATCCGAGGGGCATTTTGACATAAAAATAAGGAAAATAATTCATTCTCATGACAGATTTTGGAAAATTGTTCCAAAACGAATATAAATTATTCAAAATTTTTAAATTATTTATTATTGCTCTTCAACTGAATTTTATGGTTTAAATGCAACGAACATGATATTTAATAAACAGAGGTAACACACAAACCGCTAAAACGCCTTTTTGTGCGTAATATAAAATCTGAAAGACTTCAGAAAAAAATTAATCTTACTTTACCAAGATATGATCTTTCAATAAATTAGTTTTTATAGTAGTAATTATACAAAATATTCATGTAAATTGTCTTTAATTTACTATTGTAAAACAGTAGGTCCATGTTACTGTAACGGAAAATATTTCATTTATTGAAAGTGGTGAAATACTCCAATGGCTTTAATTAATTTAAGGATTATGAAAAGAAAAATTACTTGTGCTGCATTAAGCTTGATCTTATTTGAACAAATTTCTGTTCACCGCGTTACTAACGTTCTTGAATAATCATGCTAGACAATGGTAATCAGTAAAGTTCGCGGAGAAAGTTTTCGGTTCAGGAACTCGCAAATATGATGCAAAATTTAATTTTTTTGCAAAATAATTCGTAGAGGTTTTTATAAAAAATTACAAAAAAAGGGGCTTTCTTAAAACATACCTTAAAGAATGAAAAGTTTATAATTTTAATGCAAAATGAAGCAAATATAAATTAATAAAATAGACACATTTATGATTTTTAAAATGGGAAATATTGCCTGGAATAAGCAAGTTTCTTTTATGCGCAGTATAGAAGGTGTATCAGTACAGCGGAGACAAACTTTCAGGAGAGATAGAGTACGCTTAGTCGATGGGAAATGCATAGCAATGCATGGTCGGAAACGCTTATCTGGTGCGGTAGTAACGACACAAATCACAAGATAGGAAGGACACGAACAGGGTAAGAAAAACCTATTTATTATGCTTAGTACAGCAAAAACCAGATGCAGGAGACATGATGCAGGCGTCACATCTCCAGTGCATGGAAGATGCTTGACACACGGTTCCTGCATCATGGTCCGGGCTCGTAATTTCGAACACCTTCTTTGATGACGACTATTTTCTGTTTTGGTTCTTATTTCTTGGTTCTTGCTGTACTAAGCATAACAAATATGTTTTCGCACCCTGTTCGTGTCCTTCCTATCTTGTGATTTTTGTCGATACTACCCTACCAGGAAAGCCTTTTCGACCAAGCATTGCTATGTTATTTCCCATCGTCTAGATGTACTCTATCTCCTCTGAAAGTTTGATACCACTGTACTGATACACCCTCGAAGACTGTATCTCATAATAACTGTCCTCCAAAAAGACTAGCTATAATGCGAGCTAACAATTTATATTGTACCTGTGCCTGCATCCACTGGTACTATGCCACTGCGTCACTGGTAAAGTGTTCACTTACTCCACAAGAGGAGAAGTGTATCGTCACAGGGGTGCCTTCAACTCGTCAAATATAACCTTAAACAGGTAGCAAAATCTACATCAAGTAGAACGTACCAATTTCACATGTGTACTGAAACAGCTGATCAGTGCATCAAATGCAATAATTCATTAAAGTACATGTTAAAGTAGTGCACCCATGGACCGCTAAACTCTGAACATTGAACTTGGACCAAATGGAACACTACCTACCTAATTACCCCACTACAACATTCAATACATAATTCAAATGTAACACCCTAGGTATCATAAAGCATATGCTATGCCAAAACCAACAAGCTCTATAATGAACATAACTTCTTGAGTTTTAAATAATCTGTAATAGTATGATAATGCTATGTTCTATGTGTTGAAGTATGTTGTAAAAATATGTTGCGCTATGTCCTATACGTTGTTAGTGCTATGTCCTATGTTTACTGTAATCAGGTCCCCTGTGGAAGGGGCGGTGCCAAAACCAACAAGCTCTATAATGAACATAACTTCTTGCATTGTAAATAATCTGTAACAATATGTTAATGCTATGTCTTATGTGTCGATGTATGTTGTAGCAGTATGATGTGCTATGTCTTATTTGTTGTTAGTACTATGTCCTATGTATATCGTAATCAGGTCCCCAGTGGAAGGGGCGGTACGCTAGAGAGGTAGTGCATGGGGGATATACCATTTTTGTCGATGGCGATGGCGTGGTGCCCCCTGTACTTGTTCCTGTCCTGTCCTGTACTGATACACCCTGTATATACTGATATATACAATGCTTTTTCATGCATTGCTTTTTCATAGCCTACTGAGTTCTATTCGATGATGAGTTTTATGCGGTATTAAAGAACTAAATTCCAAACATTTTAATTATATTTATCTAATTAACACAATTTCTTTAATAGAAACGGCGAACAACAAACAGAAGTAACTGCATTCAAAATGTTGTTTTCTTTGAATAGGGCAGTTACATTCGGAAGTTCATTTTACATGGCACTCATGTGTTGTCTGAATTTGTGTTGTTAGAGTAGGAAATCAAAATATTCCTTAATTTCATTACTGCATTACTACATTAACTTACGTTTAGTTTCATTGCTTGAAGTCCATTTCACTTCTATTTTTAAAGTTAATGAAAACCGAATATTTAATTTAATAGTAATGAATGTAATTATATAGTTTGTTTCTGTCATTGTAACACAGAAATTCGTCCATTATTTTTGCAAATTCTCTTTTTTTTACCGTATAAGGTATTTATTCCACATTCCTGGAGTAGTGGTTCTGCACGCTCTGCCGGTATTCCAGAGGTTCGTGGTTCGATTTTCGGCGAAGGCGATTGCTAATGCTTCGTCTTGCCTGCTTCCAAAAAATCCTAATGTCTCTACAGTGGCGCCTGAACTAAAAGGCTGTTGGATGAGGTTTCTCCACATCCAGGATTTGGCAATTGGGTCCGCTAAAACTCCAGTCACCCTTTAAAAAGGGGAGTATATAAGGTATTTCTCCCGCTTTCCTAGCGTGCCTTCGTGGTGTAGTGGTTCTGCACGCTAAGCCGCTATTTCAGAGGTCCGTGGTTCGATTCCCGGCGATGGCATTGTTAATTTTACGCAAAAGCATACTTAAAATTTTTAACCTTTAATGACATCTATGTTTGGTTTGCTTTGTTGATTAGGGCAAAGCACGACAGAGCTATCTGTCTTAATGAAGGAATGCTTTTGTTTTCGACTTCCTTAGGAAAACTTGGTTATATTTTAGTTAAACCCTCAACTAACCTTTTATTTCCCCATTTCCGTGTAAAAATTATCCATTTTTTTGCTATGCACTTTAAGGTTCTACAAATATTGTTTCAAAATTATATATTTTTTAATATTTTAATGACATAAAATAAATGGTAAATAATTATCTGAATTATGAAATTAATTCTGAATTGAAAGAGATGTGGCATAAAACTCGCGTATTCTCATAGAACATCATGAAGGTCACCAGCATAGCCGCAAAACACACTGCGAGTTTATTTAGGATAAATATAAAAGTCTGTCATGGGTTATGAATCACGAGTTAACTCGCAATAATTATTTTTGCAAATTCTCGACGACCGAGTTAACTCGGAATAACTAGCCAGGCGGCTAAATATGGGAAGAATCACAATAACACTAGTTCAACCAAAAGAAAAGTCCGTTTACCGATATTTGAGCGCAAGTAGAATTATCAGCCTCTGGTAAACAGGATATTCGAAGAAAGATTAATTATTCTTCCTGCACTCGCGCTCTTCTAAAAAAATGAGATATTTATAAATGAAATTTAAAAATAATAAAATCGTAAAAATTTCGTCTGTATTCTTCTTTTTCTTTTATGAATATATTAGTTCTTTCATCTTTCTTGTCAGACTGCTTTTCAAATATTTTCTCTCTGTAAGAATTAATAACTTTAGAGATAAATGAGGTTTTATTGACATATTATTCAGATTACTTTTAAATTTTTTCTTTGTACACACTTAACGAAACAATTTTTATAAAGAATCTTTTCTGGTGCCAGTAAAAGAATCAAAAGTAGATTCATTACATAAATAATTCTTTAGTGATGCAAATGAATGTTTCATTGAATAAAATAAATTAACCTTATAAATATCTAATTTCTTCACCCTTGATATCACAGAGCAGTTTTATTTATAATCATGAAGACATTGTTGTATAAAATAACGTACGCTGGAATTTAGCCAAAGGAATTCGTACAACTAAGAAAAAATATTTATTAATTATTCCTGCAATAAGGATTTGTTTTGTTGCACGTCACGTTTTTATTTTGCATAACTACTTATGAATTGTCTCTGCTCTACTTGCAAACTATTCAAATACATTTTGTACAATAATTTGTATTCTTATTTCATTCCTGCTGATTTTTTATGAAATAAATAAGAGGTATATTAGCGCAACGAAGCATGTAATTAAAAATTATATATGTTTTCATACAGGGATTTTTCCAGGCATGTCAAAACTTTGGCACAGTTTTGTTCCCTTACAGAAAACAGTGGTCTTGACAAATGAAGTTTAATTAAAGTTACAACGCGCTCACTCGTTGGGAAAGGAAAATTAAAAAGTGTGGCTTGTAAGTATATTTTCTTTACATTTTACACTGGCTTTAGACATAATTAAATATGGGATTCTTTGAAGAATTTTGTTTACCAACTCTTTTAACATAATAGATAGCAAATAAGGGGGGGAGTTGATTCAAACACTCCATTGGGACTGTTAAATAATTACATACTAGATAAAAAGAACACATTGAGTCATAAAGAATACATTACAATTGTAGAGACATTAGCTAATTTCGAAGCAAGAGAGATGAAAAATGAACAGTGCCCTCGCCGGGACTCGAACCACGGACCTCTCGAATTCGCGTCGAACGTGCTGACCACTACACTACGAAGGCATGCTAAGAAGGCCGAAGCAATATCTTATACAATTATTAATTAAGTACACAATTAGCACAAAGATTTCCTGAAATTGTAAAGAAATGTTTGAGTTCATTCTAATGATTAATCCGTTCGATTCATAAGAACATTTCGTTTGCCATGATATAATATGAAGAGTAAATAAACTTCTTAACGTATTGTATAAACAGGAACTGGGCAGAAGACATCTAGATAAAAATGTTTAATTAAGACTCGCATACAAAAAAATATGTAAGTATGTAATGTTTGTGGATTTCAGAATATTGTTTTTTACTATTTTGTATATTCAGAAGAACTTCGGTCACCAAAAATTTCGATAATTCGAAATTTGAAATGAATTAAAAAAGAGAAACTCTAGCGAATTTGAAAATACAACAATATCCATGATTTTCATTATATTGTTAGCTATTAGTATATTATATATGTATATAATAGAGAATATTTCGTTAATATATTGCGAAAATTTCATTTTATTCAATTTCACTCTATTTCAGTTAAATTCAAGCTTTGGTTTAATTTAGTTTAATTTCAAGTTCAGTTTAATTTAAGCTTTGGTTCAATCATAATTGAGTTTTGATTGGCTGATTGGGGTGAGCTGATTTTTCTTTCGCTTTTAAAATGTTTGCAATTCAGATGAAAAGATGATGTTCTTCAGACTCAAAGGAACGGATATTTTTAGGAACGGATAATATTAAATGGAAAGTTTCAAACTATGCAAGAAATCTGCAGATGGGAATTTTCTGAAAAATAATTTTTCGCTGAGAATTCTACGTCCCCATTCACAAGTTTGAAGTTATTGGCACAAAAATTTAACGTTTATATTACTGGTAGATGGCCATCTTCAGTTCTTTAGTATGGACCAAAATTAACGTGAGAACAGAGATGCATAACTAAATTGAAGAAAAATTGAGAATATCTCTATGAAATCTGCCATTACATAAGAGCTCGTCTGTCCGTTCTCCAACTAAGCTCCTCTGTCCATTCTCTCAACTATACATGGTGTAACTTGTGAAAACGACTGTCAGAAATCGATCGAATTCAGCGCTTCCCATACTGAACATCTTGCATTAAATTGTACCTTTAATCAACGTTTAAATGTTAGGGCAGTTCAATTAATGTTTGAAATGTAAAGAATACTTTTTTAAATGTTTGAACCGATAGCCTTTATTTCTGAGCTATATTTATGCATCATCATTCCCATGACAGAAGAGTATTCATAAAACTTACAGGTGTATTGATTCCCATTCTTCTTCCTCTACTTTCCGAAGTCCATCACTCGTGGTGAATTTGCGCTTAGAAAGATCTCTTTTCAAAAGACCAATAGACGCAAGTCACAATAGTTCTTAGGTGAAACATTAGGGGATTCGCAGGAACATGTTGAAACGCTATATATATAATACCTGTATCAGGCTTTAATGTTTCGAAGAACACAGCGTTGCTTTTCGAAGTATAACTCGTTGCTTTGTTCTTCATCATCTGATTTCTTCTTACCAATGATTTAACTTTAGATACAGTACGTACCTCTTTCGGACATTCGTTTGGAGTCTTCTTCTTATGTAAAAGTGATCAATGGCGGATTTTCTCTTTCCGACTAATAATATTGCTTATTCTCCACTTACAAAGTTTTATACCATGATCTCTACAACGTTTCTTGAATTATAAAATAGGAATAGTTAGTTCCGGAAAGTTCAAAAACATATTCTTCAACCCACAGCTTATTTACATGCGACATTTTGAAAGAAGAATAAATTTAAAAGCTTCTGACGATATTTCTCATTTTAATTAATAAGCTGGTGCCAGATATTTTTATTCCAAAACATTTACTTTTGTTTTAATTCTTTGTCGAAATTATTCAAAAAGGCTGTAAACACTCTCCGAATATACAGTACATTTAAGATAAAATGTTTTCATTTGCAATAGTTCTTAAATATCCTTTTTCAATTTGATTTTCAATTTCAATTTTTTAATTTGTTTCAATTTCCCTTTCTATCCTAAAAGGGTATCACGCTTATAATAAAAATACCTGAAGGGCGTCATATCAAAATAAGACCCTCTACTATGATACTTTTACAGCGTTCCTAACGCGCAGATATACATAATGGCAAAAGTGAAAATAAAGTCGTTTAGCGAATAATAATGTTAATTATTTTAACTACAATTTATAATTAACTAATAGAAATAGTGGAGCCACAGCTTTATTACTCTTAATCAAGAAATAGGTAGAATTGTAGCTATATAAACAGGCAAATTTGGAAGATGAATTAAAAATTCTCTTTCTTACAGTTTACTGCTTTCTTTTCGTGATGATCTTAAAGTATGCGTTTTATACAAACAGAATAAATAAGATATTTTATGTATATAATTGTAAATCCGAATTAGTATCTGGTCTAATACCCTAGTATGCATTGAAATTGCCCAAACGTATTTTCATTTTATATACGATTTAGACATCACGTTGCTCAATAACGTTTACTTACACAGAACATTTTTAAGCACAAGACAACCATCTTGGAAAAATAAATTATTCAACCTTCGCTGCATTAAATGACAGCTTCTTTTCTGTTTTGGGTACCTTCTCAGTTGAGCATTCGTATAAGTTCTGACATATATTGGACGTAAAAAAAAAAGAGTTACAACTTGAGAAGTTTTCATTTGTAGTTGATCGAAAACACTATGTGTCGCTTTAGAAATCGAGTTCCGTAAAGGTGGTGAAATATTAAACTGCAGCTGCCAGCAGATATGGCGTGAAGAATATTCGAATTCCGTTTAGATAGTTCCTTTGGAATACTGCTCAATCGAAATGCAATAAAATGGAGTTGCTGGCAAAATAGAATGATCACATATTTGACATCAATCATTCTTAACTTACTCTAGGAGGTTTTATAATATATCTAGATGCTTAATGTGATTTTGATGAGAGGTGATTTACAGACACGTTTTATCATTCAAAATGGCGCCAAAGTGACGCAAATTGGATTTACGTCAATGGAGTATGAGACAACTCTCCTTTTGTCACATAGTATTAGTTTGGCCATAAGCAATATGGAAGCAAGTGTTCTCATAGATTTGAAAATAATTTCTTTAAACAGAATGTTGTCCAAAGAAAATAATTTAATTATACAAAAGACATCAAACCAAAAGATATGATAAAATGGAAAATTTGAGGAAAGCAATGCGTGACACTAAAATAATTTCTTAACTAATTATTTGCTTGAAAATTAAAATTATGAAGTTCTTAGATTCAAAAGTTGCAGGCAAACAGTTGGATTTCATTGAAGAAATTTTAATGTTCCTATATTAAATCTTTGTACACTAACCAAACCTATATGGATAAATTACTGCAGCATAGCCTTGAATAGAAGAATTTCGGCCTTTGATCAAAATTTTCTTTCCTTTATTTTTTAAATATACTGCAGTAATTCGCATTGTTAGATTCTAAACTAAGAAGGAAACGAGGTTTTGTCTGGCAACCTAGGAAGGTTATCCAACATTTAGATTTGCTGCAACTGCATTTCACAAATTCAGAATATGCATGTATGTGTGTTGGGTATATGTGTATACACAAGTATATGTCTGTGTGTGTATGAACACAAACATGTTTCAGGTTTTTTTTTTTTAAATTTCATACATGTATCCTGATTGAACATACATATAATTTCAGTTTCAACTGTAGTTTCAAAGCTATAAATTAGCTTTCTGTGCTTCATTTTTTAGGATACAAAATATTTCATGAAAGGTCTATGCGTTATATGCATGTGTAACAAAAATTAGTAAATTAATTTCTTTTTAAAACAATTTATTCTACAAACCTCACTTTCGTTGAAAATATATCTCACAAGTTCACTGTCAGTTGTATCTAAGACTATCTAGAAGTCATACTTATTTCTTTATCATAATTTTTGATTATGTTCTCATCAACTCATTGTCAGGCATTTCTAAAATGCAGCAGAATTTAATAATTTTTGATTACATTACATTGCTGTAAATTTTCTATTATTTATATCAGAAAATTATTCTCTTTTTATTTGATAGATGGATTAAGCAAAATTTACTAAAACGATTTCTAAGAAAATGCACGAATAATACATTACGTAAAGAGTGGAATTGTTACAATCTCAGATTAAGTTAGAACTCGCTCGTCGTATAACTCATTTGTGCATCTCAAAACCTTATTTCTTTACATGCATACAAATTTTTATCCCGAGAGTTCTGTAACTTGCATTGAAGAAAATTCAATTTCATGTTTCGTTCGGTTAGCACGGCCTTGTTCAGATTCTCGTCTGCCCCGTCATGGTCGATTTGGGAAACTTCTAATGTCTTCGAATCTAAAAACTAGTAGCAGTAAAGGGACCTTCATTTTTTAAATTTTTTATTGCTATCGAAAAATCGGTAAATGTTAACTTATGTTTCACGGTTTACGTACGGTATCTCATTTTCTAAACTATCCTGTGAAAACGTCCAAGACAGCCAAAGAATTACTGAGAAGAAACCGTGTGCTTGTAAGTAAGTTTTTATTACAAATATCAACATCACAACAAAACCCTTAAAGCTCTTTTCAGCAACGTTTATCCACGCTTAAAGTGACCAAGATAAGATTACGTTTAACTCAGAGTTAAATTTATGCTAAACAATGTCCTGTCTTCCTTTTAATTCACCTCACATGCATCCTTTAATACCAGAATGTACGAAAATGTGGAGCACATGAAGAACTTTAAGTGACACATGAAGAACTTTAAGCCCTTTCTTTACAGCCCATTCTTTACTGTCGATTTGGGAGAAGCCTTATTAGTAATTATTAGTGCCAGTATAACCATTTATATTTGAAAGAAATGTAATATTGGTCAAAAGTCACATCACACTTCATTATCATAATACAAAAAAAGTTATTTATATACTAATGTGCAGAATTTAAGCAATAAAATCACTTTTAAACACACAGCCATGAAATTGTTGAAAAAGGGGTTTTTGCGATCAATGTAATAAGTATACAACTAACTAGAAAAACAATGCATATATAAATAACTGCATTATTACGTAAGAGATTAAGGCATGCAAAACCAGAGGAGTCAGCACACGCAGTGCTAGAGAGCTTAAAAAGAAGAATGGAAGGCGAATCTCTGGGCATTTTTCTGCAAGTAAAAGCGAGACTGTAGATGTAGTATGGCTACAAGAAAACACCAGAACACATTTAAATGCGGTAGAATAACTGGCAAGCAGAAGGAGGGACGTAGTTTGAAGTCTGTCGCCCAAGCGTTTTCCCAAAAATGCTGTTTCATGAACTCGAAAAGGCTTCCACACGATATGTGTAGTTGCAAGAAAGGTTGACGATGGTCGACTAAGTAAAACAACAGTGACTGATGACCGGTATATCGCCCTGCAGGTGAAAGGTTATCAAGACCAGACAGCGTGTAAGACTGCTCAGTAGTTGCGCTTAGCAATCGGACGACAGGTGTCTCAGCTTACCGCGACCACACGCTTCATAAAAGTGGCGTGTTCGCCCGACATCTCGAATACTGCATGTCATTGACAGCAGCCTATCGGCAGCACTATTTACAGTGATGAAGAGAACACAAAATTTGAACACTCATCAATGGAATCACCCAGAGTCGTTGCAGCCTGACTAACGATTCTCAGCCCCTGTTGATGTGGAGAGGGGTATGGAAACGCTTTATCGATTAATATCACGGAAAGAGACCGATGGTGTGGTCCTCGCATGCTTGTATGGGAAGGCATATGATGAACAGGCGGACGGATCTCTGCATTTTGATAGAGCTTCACTTACCAGAGATAGTTACTATCTCTGGTAAGTGAAGCCAAATTTCCGAGGTTTGTACTGGTACCCACTTTGGTTTTTGCGGATAATAATGCACGGCCACACAGGATTTATGCTGCTGAAGACCTCCAGGAAAATGGTGATATCCACAGACTTGATTGCCCAGCATTCTTCCTGGATTAAAATCTTATTGAACATACTTTGCAGTACAATCTTACCCTCCGATGAACACCATACAACTAAAACAGATGGTTCTTGAAGAATGGGAATTCTTACTGCAAGAACTGTTAAATATTCTGGTGCTGATTATCGATAAACGGTGCAACGCAACTTTAGCAGTTCGGGAGGTAATATCCCATACTAAGGTTCTTTGGTTTATTTTTTTTCCTTTTGGACATTCTTGCATTTCTGAACGTGTAAATTAAATTTTAGAAGTAAATGGGAATTCATCGCTGGAAAATGATGCGAACCAAACTAATTAAAAATAATGGATACAGAATTTCCACCAAAGAGCAAATTCACAACATAACTTCTAAAGAATAAAATATAAATATATTCACAGAATAACCTATAAAGAATGAAATAAAAATATATATATATATTCTATGTATACAGATAATACACATGTACACAGGAAAACAAAGAAAAATAGCGGTGACATATTATTACTTTCATATTTGTTATGGATTCTATTAATCAATTCAATGATTTCATTTTCCGTTGCTATAAATTTTCTTCCCACCTGTTTCTCGGATCCATGTCGTTTCTCATATTTTTTCAAATATACAAGCCTGCAGTCTCGCGTTCTTGCTTTATACATCAATCCTACGCATGCTTTGCCATGGAAATCATAGTTGAACTTCCATTATTTTTCTCATAGTCACTGAGTCCTATGACGCCGTACAGGGAAAAGAATAAACTTTTGCATAGTGTAATGATAAATGGATAGTTGCGAGTGCATATAATGTGTCTTAGTTTTGTTTTTTATATTCTGTTGATTCTGATTGAAATTTTTGTGCAAAAATCTTTCCATTCTTATCCACAAAAGTACAAAGTTTAATATTTTATATTGTTTCTAAATTAATGTGTTTTCCAGGAGCACTGAGTTATTTATACTGAACAAAATTTATTGCTTAAAGTGCATACATATAAAATGATTCATTGTAAAATCAATTTGATCTTAAATGTTGTAGAGGATTATTTTAATTTCGTAATACTTATTTTTAATTTTAAAACACCTGTATTTTCTAGTTTCCCACTTATAAATCCCTGCCAGTATGAGTTTTCAGTATCGCGTTTTAACAAATGATGTAGAACCAGTATTTAATGGAAAGTTTCAGTCCCTTCCGTAGTAGAGTTCAAAAGTTCTGAGGAGAGCGAGTTCTGCCTTTTCGGCCACATAGTTGCTTTAAGCCTATCTTACTACGTTCTACAGTAGTCTTACGTGCCTGTTTGTATTCTGTAGTGAGGCTTAAATAAGGGCCAACTCGGTAATTTATTTCTGTACGCCTTCGGCTAAGTTTTAGTTAGTTAGAATTAAGTTAGCTTCTTATTTTCTCTCTTACGTTAAAGTCCAGGTGGAGGCTTTCCTATACGCCCGAAAGGGGGCCGACTGTTATTATTCTTTGATTTGAATAAAAGAGTATTTAAATCCTTCTTTTGACTGTGTTTCTGTAGTTGTAAGAATAACAGCGAATAGTCGCTCAAGTTATAGTTGCCAATGACACTCAAATTAACTAGAAATCTATATTGCTATTGAAAAGAAAGATTTACTTGACTGCAAGGAAAATTTATTGGCAGAATGATAATTTTAGTAATTGTAAGAATTTTTACTGTAATCATTGTAATAATTGTAATTATTATAATCATTGTAATTAAACCACTGATAACTATAATCACTAATTTAAAGAAATACAATTCAATAAAAATTTCCTTCTGAAGAATTCCAAAATAAAGTTTAGAAGTACCAGGAGCTTTAAAAAGGGAAGTTTTAGTCTAGACCTTCGTCAAGAATGGAACTTAAGTTTCAGATTAACGGACTCATAATGTGATCGCTAGACTACAAGAGCACAAGAAAGGAATATTTTGCACTTCGTATCTTTTTCTCCATCTAAATATAAATTAAATAAAGTAACCTGCATCGTAATCAGTCTAAATTTGTGAAAAATTCATTCCACTATTCTTTAGTTTAATGATATTGCAGAGACACTAAGCAGTTAGGGAATGAGATATCTTGAAAAATGTAGTGTGCATTCGCAAGGAATTAAACCTAGTTGTATTGAAATAATAGATTAATAAACTACACGAAAAATAAACTAGGAAGGAATCATTTAATTATTGGCAAGGTAAGTTAAATATAAGAAGGTTAACCAACTTGACTTATGAAGAATATTAAAACTTAATTTTTTTTAGTTAATGTAACATTATCATCCATGCATTTTAAGAAACAAACATAAATCAGTATACGTAGCTGGAATATTTCTACAGTAGCAGAAGCCATGATATGTACCTTGAATGTTTCTACAGTAGCAAAGCCATGTATCATTTTCAGTTGAGGCAGATATTAAATCATTTGCAAAAAATATTGCAATAGTTAACTGTTTTACGATTTATCTTTAATTTAATATCAAGTGTTGTAATGCAAAAAAAGATTCAGCTATAGTAGTACGAGTGCTGGTGAATAAAACTGAAAACAAATATGCATATATTAATACTGTTTTAAATCGTATAAAAGTAATATATTATAAAATTATGTACATATATATATATATATGGAAAATTTGTAAATTCATAGGAAGTATTTAAAATTTCATATAAGAATCTTTTAACACATATTTTTATCATTTTAATGCATTAGTACTACAAACTAAGCTTACTAATAATATAATAATGTGAAAGAGAAGGCAAGGTATACTGACAGACATAGAAAATGCATCATCATGAAGTTTGGGTTGTATAAATATGCAAATTTCGGGAAATACGTAGCGGAACTAGTCATGCTGATAATGTAAACTGCAAGTTGGTCACATAATTACAGTGCGAGATAAAAGGGAATTAAACGGTGGAAATCACTATTGAGGTTTTATATGCGAGAATACCTCACCTAGGTAATATATTATAAATTATTAGAAGGATTATTAGAGGTGCTGGAAACAGAGTTGATGTTGGCCTTTATATAAACATCAAAGACGGGTCAACGGTCGCTACACTCTGCTGCTTAAGTACAGAATTTCGAGAAGCTCAACGTTACAGAAAACACGAGTGAATGAAGAGATGCTAGACGATGACACCGTAAGGCAGTTCAAGAAAACAGATAATTTTAATAGGGGTCACACTGTAGGCTTACGTAAGACTGTTTGGTCTTGCCGTCGCATCGCTGCTGAAACGCATATAGATGTATCCACTGTGGAACAGAATAGAAATATAATTTGGTTTAGATCAATCGACGAAGGCAATGTAAATAGTCACAAAAGACACAGGTCCATCTAGATATATTACAGAACGCACAAATCCACGCATACGAAGAGAAGCGGTGGCGGCCCCACAGTCGATTACCATGGATATTTTGCGGAATATGCAAGAAGCTTTAGATGATCTAGTATCCAGGAGAACAGTTTCCGACGTTTGGCTGAAAGCGACTTGCATGCAAACATCCTTTGTGAAAACTGAAATTAACTTAAATTATCGGCGCGAAAGACTGCGATGGTGTTGTCACGAGCCAGTGAGACATCTGAATGGCACAATGTGGTATTCATGGACGAGTCACCTTTTTTGTCCGATGATAGTCAGTAGTTAAAAGTCTGGAGGCGTCGTGGAGATGGAGTTACGTCTACTATTGTTGAATGCCATGCCGCTCATCATCGTGGCATAGTGGTTTGCGGTACCATTAATCATGATAACAGGTCTTCCCTGTTACGCATCAGAGGCACATTGACGGCCCGATGATACACTGAAGAGGTGCTGCAGCCGGTTGTAATCCTTACCTTCAGCGGCTGCAAAATGGTAGTTTCCAGCAGGATAACGCTTCAGCTCACACAGCATTCGTTAACTGATAAGCCTTTCAGCGTGCCTCATTAATTCCTTAGCCTGTGATGTCGTCTGGTCTTTCTCCAATCTAGCATATATGGGACATAACTGGTTGTCATTTGTATGCTCTGCCCCAAACGTTATGGAAGGAGGAGCTTTGGAGGAGGGTTTAGAGCAAATGGACTTCCATCCCTGAGGACACTAAACACTAAAACCTCACACTAAATGAACTTGTATCTTGTAGGGTCGCAGCTTGCATCGCCGCAAAAGGTGGTCATATATTTTACTGATTCTTAGTACATTTGTAGGGTTTATATTTATTTTAACTAACATTTATTTTAAGTTTAAACTATCTTTCCTGTCAAGCCTTACTTTCCCCTGGAACTGCCAATGCCAGAATATGTAAATTTGAGTAGAACGCGCAAGCATTCAAATTATCAGCGGAAGTATTCTGATTTAAATAGAAGGAAACGAGTTCGGTGTGTGATATATTCTTACTTAGCGAGCGCGGAGGTAGTTAGCGAGAATTTGAAGGACCCCGCGTTTCGGCCTATGTGCTTGGCGGGAAGTAGTGTTAATCGTTCCAGTGAGCTTCAAGTCTGCTGAATTAGCAGCGGTATTGTAAAACGCGGTGAGTTAGTTATTTTAGAGAGCCTCGTAGTTAGAATCTTGTCTTTACTTTCTTTTCAGGTTATTATTTTTATTTGACTGCCAAGTTGGCACAGTCTGTGAGCGTCAAGAGCACACAATTGTAATTTATTACGTTGAATAAAAAGGGACTTAAACCCTTCACAAGGCTCTATCTTTTATACAAGTTTTCACAGTCACCTCTTGGTTGCGTGCACGTTGGAGGCGCGCAACGTTATATTGGCGCCCGAACACTTATCGAACTGAAATGGCCGAAAACTGGATGGAAGCCGCTGGACAACACCAAGAAATGACAACTCAGTTAGAAGGATTTGGATACCTGGTCCAGACTTTGAGAGCATCAATCAAGCCAAACGTCCATTTCGACGGAAAACATTCGGTGGCGGTATTTTTAGAAGGTCTAGAAAACCACTTTCAGCTCTACCCTGTGCCTGAAAGACAAAAAGTTGCCATCGCCACATCAGCACTAAGAGGACAGGCCGCGCTATGGTGGAAAAATATAGGAAAATTTCTACTAGGTGAATTTGGAAGCCCGACGTATACATTTGAAAATTTCAAAAAATCGTTAGTAAAGGCCTTCCCCATAGTGAAAGATCGCGCACGGCTGGAAGCCGAGCTATATAGTTTCTATCAACGGGATACAGCAGAATTGACGGACTTTATTCTACGAAAAATCAAGCTAACGGATATGCTGTATGGAAAGAAACCCGATGCGGAGATTATTGAAATAATATTACCAAGATTGTTACCCGCTGTCCAAGACTACTTTGAAATTAGAAACCCAAGCACATTGCAGGAACTTTTCGAATTGGCGGTGAAGTTTCAAAATCGCAGAATAGCGGAAAAAGCGAGAGGGGAAACATATTCTCAAAGTACCCGAAGGAAGGAGGAAACCAGAAATGGAAATCGCTCTTATGGGGGAAAGAACTATCAAGCTAACGCATCGAAACTCGAAGGTCAAGGCCCAAAAAGAAAATTTGAAAATAAACATCCGCGTACCCAGAAGACACAGATTGAAAGGAAAGCTTTAAACGAGTAGAGGGGCCTGTGAAAGGGAGGGTCCAGACCCCGGAAGTTTTAAAAAAACCCTCAAATAGACATTTAAACACGGTCATCGTAAAAAACTCACAGCTACCAATTATACAAGTCCTGGTTGGCGATGTACCAGTAGAAGCCCTCATAGATACAGGAGCAGAAGGAAATTTTATGAGTGAAAATTTCTTCAAAAAGAATTTTTATAGGATACGACTATTTAAAACCAAAAATACGGAAATTATAGCGGCGCAAGGAAAAACATGTCACTGCATCGGAAAATTATCATTAAACTTACAGGTAAAAGAGGAAAATCTCAAAGTATTAATTTTTGTGGTGAAAGACCTGCAACACTCTCTTATTTTAGGTATGGACTTTCTAAGGGCCGCGAGGGCCAAATTAAATTTTCAAGATAGTTCCGTGGTGTTGGAGATGGACCAGAGGGTGGTGGAACCTGTGGAGACATCTGAAGTGGACCTTAGCCATCTGAATGACCATGAAAGTAAAGCAATACAGCAAGTGGTGAGTAATTTTTCTCATTTGTTTTCAGAAAAACCGGGAAACTGCCAAATCGTGACTCACAAGATTCAATTAAATGCCGAAAAACCTTGTAGGACTAAACCGTATGGTTATGATAAACAAAAAGACCTAATCATCGAAGAACATATTCAGGAGATGTTAAAGAATAAAATAATAACGCCCATAAATAGTGAGTACGCGAGTCCAGTCGTACTATGTAGGAAAAAGAACGAGTTTCCTCCTTCGGATAAAAGGGCTTGGAGGTTTGCTATTGATTACAGAAAACTAAATAGTATTACCAAATTTCCAGTTTACCCTTTGCCGGTTATAGACGAGATCATTAGACAGATCAAATCGACAAGATATATGTCTACTTTGGACTTAACGTCTGGCTACTATCAAATAGCTATGAGACCCGAAGATATATATAAAACCGCGTTTATAACAAAATCGGGCACTTATGCATTTTTACGCATGCCCTTTGGGTTGTGTGGGGCCCCATCAACATTCCAGAGAGCTATGGACATTGTTCTAAAGCCTGTCCTAGGAAAATCAACTTTAATTTATCTAGATGATATAATTATAACGAGTAGTACGTTGGAACAACACATTAATGACCTCGAACAAGTTTTAAAATTATTAAAAGAGGCCGGTCTTACAATTAACGGCTCAAAATGCAAGTTCGCAACTAAAGAACTTAAATACCTCGGTTATAAAATTTCGCAAAAGGGTATAGAAACGCAAGATTCAAAAATAAAAGCTATTAAGAATTTCCCACCGCCCAACACCGCCAAGAAACTTTCATCCTTCCTTGGGTTATGTTCTTACTATCGATCTTTCATAAAAGAGTTCGCTAATATTGTTGAACCACTCTTAGTAATCAAAAGAAAAAAGAGTAAATTTACGTGGACAGCGGAAGCTAACACAGCTTTTGAAAGATTAAAAGAAGCTTTATCAATGCCCCTGTTTTAAAATTCCCTGAGGGGGACGAAAACCTGGAAATTGCAGCAGATGCGTCAGACTATGCGGTGGGTGCGGTTCTTATGCAAAATAACCATCCGCTGGCATTTTTTAGTAAAACATTGAATCAGACACAAAGGAATTATACAGCTACAGAAAGAGAAACATTAGCCGTATTAATGGCTGTACACAAATTTCGAGTTTATTTCGGCAAATCGCCAGTAACTGTCTTTTCGGATCATGCGGCTGTTGGTAGTCTTTACTACGGGAAAAAGCTAACGCCCAGGTTAATAAGATGGGCTTTAAAACTCCAAGAATATAATATCACAATAAAATATAAACCGGGTAAGGAAAACAATGTAGCTGACGCACTTTCTCGTATAAAACTGGACGATGAAGGAAATGAACTTAAATGCGGTGTGTTGACTTCAAAAATTTTAGATTCTAGAGATACGATTACTACTGAACTGAAAGCTGATCCTGAATTTGGAAATATCTATGCATATTTGAAAGACCCCGAAAGCTTTGAGCACACAGACATCGATGCGATAAGAAATAGAGCAGAAAACTATGAAATAATAGATAATTTATTATTTTATACGAAAACAACAAACGAAAATCTTGAGTACAAACCAGTCATCCCAGCCTCGCTTCGATTAACCATTTTGAAGAAATTACACGACGCGAAAACAGCGGGCAATTTAGGGGTCAGAAAGACTTTAAAAAGGGTACGCGAGGCGGTATATTTCGCGCAATTATACAAAATAGTAACGGCGTATGTCAGGTCCTGCAATCAATGTCAGTTAATAAATGATATTAATTACAGCCCGGCCGGGAACTTAAATAGCATTCGCGCTACATTTCCGAATGAAATTTTAGGCATAGATCTTCTTGGTCCCTTCCCCCAGAGCGAGTTAAATAAAAATCGTTTTCTTTTAGTAATAGTAGATCATTTTTCAAAATGGATAGAAATTGTTCCTCTAAAACCGCGTCAGCCAAAACAGTCGCAGATGCATTCTTACACAGATACATTTTAAAATACGGTGCACCGATAAAAGTCATTAGCGATAACGGAAAACAATTCATTAGTCAAATATTTGAAAACATATGCAATGGACTTGGCATACGCCATATCAAAATGGTTCCGTATAGACCACAGGCTAACATAGCAGAAAGAGTTAATAAAAACATTGTAAAAATAATTCGCAATTACGTTAGCACACATCACAAGCGCTGGGATGGCTACATAAATGAATTAGCTTATGCTTTAAGAACGGCACATCATGATACTACGGGAAAAACTCCAGCAGAATTATTTTTAGGCAGAAAGTTAATTACGCCTTTAGATAAATTATTCTTTGTGCAACAAAGAGAGCAGGAGTTTAAACAACAAGATGTGCAAAAGTTGATTGATCAGGCGCTTAAAACCTCGGATACGGCAAGAAATAGGCAGAAACTTTATTATGATAGAAAACGCCGTGAAGCGGATTTTAAAGTTGGGGATAAAGTATTGAAGCGGAAATTTTCTTTATCAAGTGCCCCAGACAATTTTATGGCAAAGCTAGCTCCAAAGTTTGAAGGCCCCTATGTAATTCAGGAAATCAAAGGGGTAGTCTTATATCTTAAGAACAACAGAGGGGAAATCTGTAAAGCAAGTCCCGACCAGGTGAAAAAATACTATAATCCAAATGATTTTGAAATCCTTAAAAGTTTCTTGCAGGACTCAAGTCTAAACGAAGTAGAAGAATCAGAGACTACAACAACTATTCCACCACCCAAGAAACAGAGAACTGAAGAGAGACCTAGCACTTCTACAACCCGGACGTCGGTATCAAAAAGGAAAAATGATTTTCAAACTCCGGCGTTTAAGAAAAACAAAAATACAGATGAACCGGGTAAAGAAACCGTGGTAAAGAGAAAAACACCACCTACAAAGGATAGCAGGAGAAATTACACATCAAGGAGAACGCGCACACGGCCACAGAGTCAGGTGCCAGCAAGGCCGCCGTTCCGGAAACTGAAACGCCAACAGGAGGCACAAAAATACGAGGAACAGAAGAAATTCAAGAAGGACTCCAGACCGGAGGACGTCAAGACCAGCCGTCCCAGGGAGAAACGGAAAGGCCAACAACCAGACGATTACTCCGCCAAGAGGCCAGCATGTAGAGGACGCAAAAGAAAAAGCAACGTGGACGACACTCGGAGATCAGTAAGGAGAAGATTGACATTCATGAAACCTCTAACTTGGGATCAATTTTGCCAAAAACGGATGACGGAGTTTCAAGCATCGAAAACTCAAAGATAAGTTAAAACCTTCTATAAATTTTTTTTTCTCTTTTGTTCCGAAATGTTATGCATAAGTACGAAGTTCTATGTTTTGACGAAAGTCAATATGTCTCGGTTGAGACTTAGTTTTGTTTTACTTTATTTAGCTAAGGCAAAAGTATTATTTTCTTTAAGTGTAAAAGCTAAAAACAGGCATTTTCTGTTGGTCGAAAGACTAATTCTGTTATGTTAAAGCCAAAATTTGGCCGAAGATAAAAATAACTTCGTATTCTTGTACTAATAAGAATTTTAGTTTCAGTGCCGCCAGCTTGGCGAAGAATGAGTAAAGTAAAAGTTTATTTTCTCTTATTCATTTTATGGTAAATTGTAAAAAGCATATGTATTAAAATTTTGTAAATGTATGTAAATACTTGAATGTTATGTAAAAGTAGAATTTAGTCTAGAAGCATAAAATTGTAGATGCTAAAAGTGAATGCTTAAAAGCAATGAAGTCAAAATTTAAGTATTAAACTGTAAAGTCATGCTTTAGAGCGAAAGCCTGCATGTTTAAAGATGAATGAGGGGGAAGTTAGAATGAATGTGTTTTGTAGGGTTCTCCACCTACATTTGAATTTTTAAGAATATTAAAGTAGCTCATTGAGTTGTAGAATGTCGAGTAAGGTGTGTCTATTTGGTCGTTGAATTCTAACAAATCATGGTGGTTAGGGGAAGTGTTGTAAGACTAAAACACGAATATTCCCGTTTGACACCACACATGGTGGAGAGCCAGGGTAAAGTTAAATTAATGCTTGAAAAATTGAATGAATGTGAAGTAAGCAATAACTAACAAAAACGAATCGTTTAAAAACAAAAATTTATTGTGTCAAGAAAGTGTAAATTATAATGTATGTAGAAAGATACTGATACTTATTCCTTCCAGATGCTGGAAGGAAAGACCAAGATTGATTGATGAAGTCCAGGAAAATTTGCTGTAAGAAGAGAGAGTTAAAACGAGCAACAGAATTTGTTAAATAAGATTTTTTTTGTGTAAACGAGGTTCTCGCCAGTTAGTTCAGAATTAGAGAAACTTACAACAGGTCGTTTGTAGGACCTGCTTCCAAGTTTTCCAAATTCTGGCAGCGGCAAATGTAGGGTTTATATTTATTTTAACTAACATTTATTTTAAGTTTAAACTATCTTTCCTGTCAAGCCTTACTTTCCCCTGGAACTGCCAATGCCAGAATATGTAAATTTGAGTAGAACGCGGAAGCATTCAAATTATCAGCGGAAGTATTCTGATTTAAATAGAAGGAAACGAGTTCGGTGTGTGATATATTCTTACTTAGCGAGCGCGGAGGTAGTTAGCGAGAATTTGAAGTACCCCGCGTTTCGGCCTATGTGCTTGGCGGGAAGTAGTGTTAATCGTTCCAGTGAGCTTCAAGTCTGCTGAATTAGCAGCGGTATTGTAAAACGCGGTGAGTTAGTTATTTTAGAGAGCCTCGTAGTTAGAATCTTGTCTTTACTTTCTTTTCAGGTTATTATTTTTATTTGACTGCCAAGTTGGCACAGTCTGTGAGCGTCAAGAGCACGCAATTGTAATTTATTACGTTGAATAAAAAGGGACTTAAACCCTTCACAAGGCTCTATCTTTTATACAAGTTTTCACAGTCACCTCTTGGTTGCGTGCAAGTTGGAGGCGCGCAACGTTATACATTTTAACTCTGTATAAATTTAACTTTCTATAAATAGCATCTCTTATTTACATATGGATGTCTGTGTGTCAATTGCCATCACTTTCTACCCAATCATTTATGATGCTGCATTTTCCATGTCGAGCAGTGTAAGCTAGACAGATTACATATAGAGACTACTAAATCTCATTTTAATACCTATAAGCTTGGATCCACATATTTTATGTACAAAACACGAACACAGGTAGTTTTCTGAAAACATGGATGGTCAAAGAACTAATTGATAGAACAAAGATTAATAACTAATGATAATAATAATATAAGAGTCAATATTTGAGAAGTTAAAGCCTGAAGCAATTTGTTTCAAATATCTTGCATAAATATCTATAACTAAGGCATTTAACCGTGAAAATGTGCATTCCGGAATTCATAGCTATATACCCTTGGAAAGTGTATTTTTGAGACATTATAGAGATATATCATAATTATAAAAAGTAATATTGATTAATTAATCAAGGAAATTATAATAAGGAAAGAAATTAAGGAAACAGAAAGCAGTGCTGATGTCTGTGATAAAAGGTATGGCGCTGGAATCGTCTTTTAGCATCCAGCGAAAGATCCCATTTGTGGGACATCTCTTCCAGAAAATGAGTCCTGAATCTCGTGACCTAGATGTCTGGGAAGAAAAATTATCCTCTTGTGTCCCCCTCATTCAATCACCATGACTTGCCTTTGCTTCTCTTATATTTACTTCTTTACACCAACAAGAAAAAGCTACCTATTTTCTTGGACGTTTTATTACACAACTATTCGATTAGATTATTGAAATAAAGTAATGAAAGAAAAGACATATTAATTAAAAAAGGATTATAGAGATACATGGGAGATTTCAAAATATCCCAGACGTAAGAAAATATGATAAATATATAAGACTAAGTATAATAAAAAGCAGGCATTATGTTGTCTACATTAAAAAAATATACGGTGTTTTAATTAAATTTGATACAAAAATTTCGTAAAATGTGTGCTTTACTGAAACTAAATAAGATATAAGTGCAATCAGAATATACGTATAATTTAGGACGCACTACTATTTGTGTTTGTAGCAGTAGACGCATAAACACATTTGAGGAACTGTAAAAATTTTACATTTGTGACAGCGAGTCATAAAAGTCACAGGAGAAACAATATGGTTTATACACTAGGTCAATAATAATTCTATGTTAAAAAATTGGCGAAAAACACATATAGTTTAGATCTGTTTGAAATACAAAAAACTATTACTTATTCACCGTCGAAATATCGTATAACCTGATACTCACCTCTGTTCAGCCCTTTTGATATTTCTAGAAGCCTCGGAAGCATGCAGCGTTAGATGTATTTGATAGCCGTGGATGCTAATTTATCACGTATGCCCGGACTCTGAACAACTTTAATTTTCTGACAAAATTCACAGCACATGATATGACAGAATATCGAGGTCAAAGGGCAGGAAATCTCGCAAAGGTTAGGGATTTATTTCAGTTCAAAGAAATTCTTTATTCCTTGTTCATTTACTCAAAATCCGATATCGCATCGAAAGATCCGAAGTTGATTAAACTCCGTTTGCACTAAAATGCTTACTACGTTACCATAGATGATACTAAAATAATACTGTTAAAGTATATCTTGTACAGACAGTACAAGCCTCTCAAACGATGTAGTGGTCAGTGGCGCTGCCTGTCATAGCGACAGCCCCGTGTTCGAATACCTAAGAGGGAAAAGATATTTGTGTCTGGATATTTGCAATTTGTAAGTGCATAATGGATATTTGCAAGTGGGCACTCAAAATGTACGGCTAGCCGAAAATCCTCTTGAGCGACTGAGAGAATTTCAGACTGTCGCATTGGGTGTTCGCCCTTAATATTTGGGGGGGGACACAAGACAGTGCCGTGTGATTATACCTGTATAACACATGGTGAAAGTTTGGTGTCCTGCACACTTATACCTATACCCAAGTAGCACATGACGTAGTAAAGACGTTGCAAACTGGTCCGAGAGGTTGTGGTAACTTTTACCACGTCTTTACAAAGCAGCGAAGACGAAAAATATTTGCCGTTGCATCTTGGCAATTTGTCGACGTCGCTGAAACTTCATGATATGGCCACTTGGTCGTTTTAGCATCTTTTTAGCTCATCAGCGTTACTTTTAAAATGAAAATAAATTTGCCCTTTCAATAATCTGAAGTCCGCATAAGATTTATTTGCAGTGTTTCATTACTTTATTTCATCTAAATATATTAATCTAAGGTAGATTCATCTAATGAAATATAAATTTAATATAAATACTTGAATTATTAAACTTAATTAGTACTAAAAATACGTGCTAAATTATTGTTTAAAATTTTGTTAAAATAATTAATGCTTAAATGTTTTTTATAAATATTGTAGAAAAATATTTAAAAATCGAACTAATCTATAAAATAAGTTATTAAGTTATGCATTTTATATATTTAAAAAAATCATATTTCCGAAATCAATGCAAATCACATGTAGCAATTATTTTACTGCTGAAATATGACTTTATTTATTATTTTTGAAGTTAGCACGAAATTATTTGAATTATTATGCTGACATAATATAAAACATTTTACCGCATACAGTGCAAAAAGTACAATTTTCTCGAAGATATGACTGTGCGTGAAAATGTATTCACTGATAAAAATAGGGCGATTTTAAGAATTCCGAGAAAAAATCCAATGTTAAAAGACGATGCATATTTAACGGCTGTCTAATATATATGACGGAAAAATCCCCGACAGTTGGGAGAAGCAGAACGGAAAAATTAATGGAAAAGTAGAAAAGAATATTAACACTTTTCATGGAAAACGACAAAATTAATGGGTTTGATAAATTACTAATAAATATTGACATCAGAATTAGAGAAATTGTGAACAAAAATACGAAATTCATTACCTATAAAAATTCTGATTAACTGCATTTTATGATTTTACGTTTTTGTCCATCTCCATTCATGCAAAAATGCTTGGTTTAATCCTAGTATACGATACACTCGGGATTTGGCGACATTGACATTACAAATGTTTTAGCTAGCCCGATAACTATTTTTATGTAAATATAATCTTTTGAACATTGTTCGCAAATCTATTCAGTTGAAATAATTTTTCTAGGCCATTTAAAAAAGATTTTATTAAATTATTAGAAGAACCGTCAAAAGGTTTAATGCAATCGTATAAATCGCTGAAAGTTACACTGCATTGCTGTTCGACCGATGACTTACTGGATGCTTATATATATAAACGAACATCTCGAGGTTTGCGCGCTTTGGCTAACTGCCAATCTCGAACAAGTTGGTAACTGCGCAGTTCGCAATTTAGTTGAGACTCCATTTTATTTTCGTGGATTTTTTCTTCACGGTTTTCTAATTCACCGTCGGAATTAAAAACTGGAGAGCTTCAGTATAGAAAGAGAATTTGAATTGAGAAGAAATCATCGTGGGAATGCCGAATTTTTGCTTATTTTGTTTGTGAGTATCTGCTCTACAAGACGATACCAAAATTTTAAATTTTGGATATATCGTTTAGAAAATATCGGATGATACGTGGTTCAATCGTTCCATAGAGGGAAATAGTGTTCTGTTTTGGTGCTTTATGTGTTTATATGGTGGCGTTCTCCAATCTTCAGTGGTTGCAGCGGTGCAATATTTGGATACACAGATCAGCGATGTGCTTCGGTTATAACGGCCTAAGTGCTATATCGTATATCATTCATATTAATCGATTATTGTGTTCATAGTGGAAGGTTGGTGCTCAGAATTAATTCATAAAAAACCAAAAATAACATCATACAACAGAAGGCACTTTCTGATTTTGCTGAAAATGCAATCAATGCAGAAGCAACAACGGCAAAGTGCAGAATCACCCCATTATTCTAAAATAAAGAAACTAAAAATGTGTATATACATCCACATATGATATGATCGAAAAAATAATGTTAAGGAAGCATTAGCATGAAATATTGTAATCTATAATTATGTGATATTTAATTGTATAATATTAAAAAACACAAAATATTTCTTATTGATTGCAAATTGCTGTTTTATTACTTTTCGTTTGGTATCTGTTTTTCCAAACACTGTGTAATTAGCGTTTTTTTAAATATTGCCGTTATGTTTGTTTGTTAGATTATCTCAATAAATGAATGTTGGAAATTAGGCTTTATTTTTTTTATTAAAGTTAAGTATATTCTATTTTCTCGGCTTACTTTTTATGTGCTTGTGACGACAAAAAATTCATAATAAGTAGAAACAAAAAGTTTCATCATATGCTGTTTAACGAAGAGCTTACTTTAACGTACTTAGCTTACTATCGTATACGATATTATTTTAATTATTTCTGTACAGTATCAAAAGGAAAGATATTGATTATGAAAAGTGCAGTGCATGAATCATTGTAATCTATCACCATTCTAAAATGTAGAAACTAAATTAAATACATTACATATGTTTGAAAGAAATGGTGTTAAGAAACATCAGCATTACTAGTAAATACCGCAATCTATAATTATTGCACATCAATTGCTTACTATTTCAAAAACACAAATAATTCTTTATTAGTTGGAAATTTTAGTTCTGTTACATTCCTTCTGCTATTTATACTTTGAAACATTGCTAGTTCACGTTTTTTTTTTAAATAGTGCTGCCAGGTATGTTGTTTGTTAGGTTTTTATTTTATTTTAGATATGAATGAGGGAAGTTTTTTTTGGTTATTAGATTTAGGTATATTTTTGTGCGAAATATTTTTTATAACATTTATTAATTTCTTTATACAGTCTTTCATTTGCATATCTTGGAGATATAGAAGTTAATAGTTATATTTTTTACTATGAAACGCGAATAAATTTATACTTGAGTTCAAGTACTTAAGAACCGCTTCCTAATTTATCATGACAGAAGCAATTTTTAATGTCTCTGAGATTTAAGAGAAATAAATGTGATAATGCTGTTATTAATCAGAAACGCTCTTTTGTTTACCCACATATGTAGCTTTACTTTTATTTATGCCGGATTGAGTTTTATTTACTTAAGTAAATCTACTATTATTGTTATCTATTTATAATGACTATTTTCATACTCACTTACATACTAAAGGATTAAAAAAAATGAAATCTTGAATAATCGTAACTTAGAATTTAAGTTATTTAAAAATATAGTTTAAAGTACTGAAAAAAATTAAGGCTATTATTAATTATGCATATTTAGTCCAAAGAGAAAAAATGTATTATCTTCTGGATTTCAGGAAATGATAAAATATTTAGACTTTAGAAAAATACAAGGAATACAAAATTTTAAAAAAGAAGAAAAATATATTAATTATAAAGTTTATTTTTCTGCATAAATCAATATGTAACACGAAAACATAATAACGACGATTTCACAACTGTTGCAAAAAGGTGGAATTTTGCGAACATTTAGTCGTCGTTCAGACGTCGTGATACGATACTTTCACAACCAAAACATAACTTGAGAAAAACGCAGTAACGATGTGTATGCGACAAAAACCTCATCTGCAAAGACGTAATAAAGACATCTTTGCAACGGTTGCAAAACAGTGGAGTTTCGCGGACATCGGGGCGTCTTAAAGACTATAAATTGCAACGTTTTTGCAGCATGATCCGCGACGAGTTTGCAACGTCATTACGAAGTTGCCGTGCTATTTGCGTATCTAACTTTTGTTAATCACTTAGCCAGAAAGACAAGCCTTATAATTGCAGCTCGAAGTAAACCAACATGCTATAGCGAAACATCGGTTAGTATTATCGACTTCTTCTTTATGAAGAATATAGTTTATCCTTTCTTTATTGCAAATATCAACGAACAGTCTTCGGATCGTAAGCCGGTAATAATAGATATTAAAATAGATCGCTCTAGTACATCAGAAAAAGAGCTCTTAATGTGTTATTTCCAGAAAACCCTAAGCAACACGCAGTATATTAAGCGCTCAGTACAAACTGAGGATGTATTAGACGTTTTAGTTGACAAGTTTATGGAAAAACGGCACACTGGCCTAAAACATAACAGCTTTGAAATTTCATTGAGCCATAGGTTGAACATTCCTGCAGTTTAAAACTTGATAAGACGTTGAAATAATGCAGGCTGTACCTAACAACATACGAGATGTCCTGAGGACAATTGCATCATGAAGAGACTGCACAATAAAGTCAGAGTTCTTATCCCCCCCAAAAAAAAAACACACACTAGGCAACTGGGACATTTATTTGGAATCTCTTATTTCAATATGATAATTCCACCAAGGAATCGAGTTCCAAGTTTAAAGATTCTACACAGAAATTCCGCCTTTTAACAGCCAAGACGTGAACGCTTACACTGAAACTGGGAAAGCTGAGTCACTAGTTGATAACTACGCTTTTCAGTTTACCATAAACAACATATCTGACACGGAGACAGAACAAATTGTTTCACACACTCTTACACAGTACTTTACAAACCCACCCGCAAACAACATAACCCAAGTCAAGCCATTGGAGGTAATAAGATACATCCAAAGGAAAACTCAGAAAAGACCTGGAATTGACAGAACACAAACAAGATGATTAAAAAACGTTGGACTTGTAATGATATGTAAATTTACAAGTATCATTAATCTAATCATTCAAAAATCTCACTTTTCTACAAACTAGGAAACGGCTGCAATTTTTTTGATATGAAATCCAAAATGCAAACAAAAATTTTTTTTTGATATAATATAAGCTTGGTAAGCCAACAGATCACCCCACTTCATATCAGCTAATCAACTTGCTTCCTGGCTTAAGCAAGATCAAAGAGGTGTATACAAATTTTGGACAGTTACGTTATTATCCATTCCGTTGCGATACCGTGTATTTATCAACCCAGTGACTTAAAAAACTTTAACCATTGCTCAAAACATGATATCTTTAACTTATTTTGTATGTGTCCTCTAGAATAATTCAATCTCATAATTACAAGTCTGGAACGCTTAAGAGTTTGATTCATCTTTCAAGTTTGATCAATCTGCAACTGTGAAATAAGCCATAAGAAATTTTAAATAAATAAACACATTTCATAAGAATCCAAATTTTTATTTTATTTTAATAATGTATTTAACTGATCTAATTTAAAATGTATTCAATTTAAATTATATCGAACTGGTAATTTTTGGGAGCATTTTCAACATAATTTTAATTAACTAGAGATGTTCCTAGCGCCATATACTGTATAATCATATACTTCATAAATATCTTTTATTGCATTTAAACATTAAAGAACGTATTACTGTTCAATACCTCTTGTTCTTTTTAAATTTCCATGACGCATAACGGGCAAGATGAACGTTAAATTATGGATTTAACGGTGTCATGAATGGAGAGAGTTATCCTCGTTGGAAAGTACCTATGGGAAAAATTTTTGAGAAAGAACGTCTGAAAATTACATCGTAGTAGGCTCCATGTCTAACTATGACATTTTGTTTTTTTTATTACGATTCTCATAAGCGAAGGAGAGTAGAGACTTTTATCTTAATGCAAGCTCCCTGCTTTCAACGATTCATAGCATGTAAAATTAAATTATTAGATAATAAAAAATCATATTTCCAAGCATTTTATGTCAACGGCCTCTATGCAGGACTGAACTCCACGCCATGATGGCAAAAGTACGATAATATTGCTACATTTAATCTAAATACTGAAGTCTGGTAAAAAAAGTGAAAGGCCAATGTAAGGAACTTCTGCGAATTTAAGCATAGACGAAACCACGTCTGCAAATAGTTAAGTTGATGAATAATAATTAGACAAAAAAATAATTTTTATTGCGGCTTAATTCCAATAAAAACATATATTTTTGATTAATTATGTCACAATTAATAATAAACTATACGATTTCTACTGCAAATAACTTAAATGAACTTTTAATTCCTTTAAGTTGAGTTCCTTCATCACTAAAAACATGCTTAATTTTTGAAATTTATGTGATTAACTAGAAAAAATATGAAATTAATCATAGGAAACTTCATAAATTATAACATATATAATACATTAATTGTTTTTACACATGTAACTGTGATGTTAGAAAATGTACACAGTTATAAATTTTAAATATTTACCGAAAAAGGAAACTAAAAATGCATTTTGCAGTTTCGTATAAATTCTGTAAGGTAAATACGAATGGAATTTCATTGAATTAATTTACTTAATTCTTAATCAGTGTAACAAATTCTCATTTATATAGTCAAAACAAGGAGCATTGTATTTGAAAATAATGTTTTGATTGGTCATAAAACTTGTCAACGTTTTCATTCTTTGTTTTTAAAGTACTAGAAGATTTCGAAAGACATAATAAAAGCAAACTTTCCATAAAACCGATTTCAAACTGGCTCAGTGCCATAATTCAGAATTATCTGGCAGCGTTTCCAATTCATGACAGAAATTGTTTAATTGAGAAATTCCCCTTTACACTTCACCCAACTACTTACTCACTGTGGTTAAAAATAATCAATTAATTGCAATGTCAGACAGGGGTGTAACACGCTGTAAATGCAGAAATTCTGAGCATTCGAGTAACGTATTTAAAATACCACTATTCACTGGATTTCACCAGAAATAGAGCTACAAGGTTTTGACTCGAAGTTTCACGAAAATAAGTATTCAATTGTTTTTTAGTTTAGTCAAGTGCTTAAAAATCTACGAATAACGTTTTTTAAATATTCCTTTCCACAGCCCTTGTTTCTTTCAGAATAATGCTTATAGATTTTAAGGAAGATGAAGAAACCTAAAGATAGGGTTTATTGCCTGAAGAAACCATTGTCTGAACTTTCAAGATCAACTCTGATGGCCATTTCTTTGTTCCTTGTTATTCTGAGGTATACAACAAATACAAGTATAATAGATGTAAACGCACTTTCGGTCAAAATGTTACATTTGCAAAGTATTTTAACTTTCCATTTAAAAATATAGCCTCATCCCTTTATTTACAGTTAAGACACTCTAAAATTACACACACATTTCTATATATCTAATGTGCAAAACTTAAGCAACAAGTTCATTTTTCAGTTTACAACCACAAAACTGCTGAAAAGGTCTTTTGAAATCAATACAATGAAATGCCAACTCAGTACATTTAGTAGAAAGATGATGCTTATGCAAATAACATATCCATGACATCAAGAAAATATGATAGGGAGTGTAAAACGCGAGGAGTCAGAGTACAAGGCAACTTACAAAGAAGAAAGAAAAGAGCATTTCCAGGCCTTCTTCTGCAAATGAAAGCGAGACTGTATGTGTAGTATAGCTACAAAAAATATCAGGACAGCTTTGCATGTGGTAGAATGACTGGTAAGCTTGAGGAGGGGCCAAAGTCTGACGTGTCTCACCCACGAGCTTGGAACTGATAAAAGCGTTTTGCACGAGCTTGGAAATCTCTAAAACGACAAGGACAGCTGTAAGAAAAATTGGCGGTGGTCGGGAAAGGAAAACAACAGTGACTGATGACTGATATATTGCCATGTAGTCCAAACGTGATCGAAACCAGATAGCGGGCAACATTGCTCAGCAGTTGCGCACAGCAACTGGATGACATGTGGCCCATTTTATTGCAGCCAGACGACTTCTTAAAGACGGCTTATCTCCCGCCGTCCTAAACGCTGCATTACATTCATTGACAGCAGGTCATTGGTGGCCACCAATAGATGGCAAATGGTTTCGGTCAATATGGCGACATCCAAGGTGTCTTGAACATGCTGCAGAACAGAGGTAAGAGTGGCTTGCGGGTGTACCATGGCTTGCCGGTGAATGGATCGATCCACGCGTGCTGACATCACTCTGGCTGCGCCGGCACTCCTCGAACTTGCCACATTTTCTTGTTCCAACCATCGTTGCCGCAGCGGGTGCACTGTGGATGCGTCCAGGTGTGTGTTAGCTAAGATTTGCCGTATGGACTAACCTGCCCTTTTAAGTCCCATGATCATGCCCTTCTTAAAATCGTCTGTCTGTGGGGTTGACGACGACCTGGCATTCTCTGCAATTACACGCGTCCTCTGAGACAAGAACATATTTTCTACGATGACTTCGTTAACAGAAATAACGGCACGAAAATTGAACATTCTGCAGGTTCCTTCCCTTATAGCTTCTTCAATGTGTGTTCGAGAGCTGCGCGTTTCACATCATTCGCATAACTCGGTGATGTGCGTCTATCCTCAAATTTACATAATTTTCGGGCTATTCTTTCTTGATGTTGCATTTTCAACATCGGATAGTGTATATATGTTACAAAAGTACATCCAAGATATAGCTGCCGTGATTCTCAAGGTTTTGATTTATTTAAAATTGAAATAATGTGCACAATAAGAAGTATTGAGCAATTATTGACTTAATTTTTCAGTGTATCTAACAAGAATCATTAGTAAATACAGATATTCACAAGCACGGAATTTACGATTAAAAGATTTATATATTTTATAATTTTTTCTTAGTCTAAACAAGGGGAGAAAATATTTAAAAATCTGCTTCACTATATTTAAAAAACAGATGCAAAATCTACTAGGTTCACATATATAATTTAAGCGTACGGAAATTTCAAGCACACATTAAATTTAGTCGAAGTACATTTTTATATTAAAAGTGATACAGCTCCTTGCTCTCAGAAGTATCTTTTGTTACAGGAGCTCTGTAAAGTGAGAATAATTATCTTCCATTAAGATTGTTCCCAAATTAGTATAAATCTAAAATTTATAATAGGATTAATTTATTATTTGTATGAAATAAAGTCAGTTGGAAATATAAGAATCTTAAAATAAGCTTAAATTTCTTTAACAGTATTAACTAAAAATCAGTAAGTTCCTGTCGTAAAAGCTTAAGAATCCCTGAGGACATTCTTTACAAATTAGAAATTTAATTTGACTGCTAGATGAAGTGCTTTTCAAAAACAATATATAAAAAAAGTTCTTTTGAAAGGAAAATCATAAAAGACAGCTTTTAATGTGGTGTACGCAACTAAGAAGCATCTTAGAAACTGCATTTTACTTACTTGTATTAAAGTATTATCCTTAAAAATAAAAAGGATAAATGCTGTTGATAAATAAGAGTATAATTTCAGTTCTCTAATCTTTATTTCTCTTCATTTATTCTAAGGTAAAAACGGTTTGAAACTCCTATAAGAAAAAATGTTTTCACATTTAAGAAAAATGATCTGTGTTTAAATTAAAAAGGGTTGTATTCAATTAATTCTTGTCGTTAAACAGCTAAAGCAGATCATCCGGTTAATAGCCTGGACAAAAAGGACAGCTTAGATTTTTATTACAACGGTTATTAAAAATGAACAAAAGGGAATAGAACAGAATAGAATAATGCAAAAATTATCTCTAAAACAAGCGCATATACTGTTAAATTTAAGTAATATAAGTACAGGTCATTTGCAATTTCAAATCAAAGCAGAGCCAGTCAGAAATAATAAGAATGAAAAACAAATACTTTTACCTGAATTGCTGCTGAGTTCTAATCGCAGATTTACAGGTCATATTGCCTTCCTTGATATGGTTGGTTTGTTTGATTATGGCAAAGCACAAGGGACTATCTGTCTAAGGTGAGGAATGCCTTCGTGGAGGAAGTTCTAAGGAAACTGGCTCTTATACACGTTAAACGGTAGAAAAAACAATGAAAACGCCCTTTCAGCCAGCTCGTTCGCGAGATTCGAACTTCGGACCGAACTACCACTGTTCAGCAACTTTACCACTCAGCCACTGGCAGGCCATTGTCTTCATTACCATGAGTGTATGATGAAAAATGAAGCATCGTACTAAATCGTGGAATTCGTTTAGGAACCTCTGCATTTTACTACTTTAGATATGATGTTAAATAATAATATTTCAAATAGCGTCGGCTAATAGGTAAATAACATGAGATAACCCAGATCTTAGTGCTCTTTTTTTTCGGAACTTGCTTCTAGGCGCAGGCTCGAAATAATTCGTTCTGGAGAACTGGCCATGATGATGAATACTATGCCTGAAAATAGCCCTAACGCTATTCTATTTGAGGCGCACGTAAAAGAGGACCAAACTCTTCTAGGTAGATTCCGCATTGGTCATCTACATCAAGGGGAATATGTTTCTGAACGCAATGATGCAGTTCCTCATACACAACGTTTCCGCATATACTTTTGTATATTGGCTATCTTAAAGATCAAAGTTACTCGAATCAAGATTTGATTCTGGAACATCTTAGATATTATGAACTTATGGGCTTGATCATAGATCTTGACTCATGAATCTTGATCTTGATGCGAGATAAGGCCCGACAACAACAACAACAAGAACAGTATGAAAAAATTCGTTCTAATTCGTTCTAAGAGAACTATAAAATAATCTAGAATGTTAATGCAACATTTGCTTCTGTAACATTACTAGAAAGTTCAAATAAAATGAGTAGTGGTAATAAAGATTTAAAAAAATATCTAGAATCATTAAAATTCCAATACTTCATCTCTCGATTCATAGTTTCTGTGTCTTACTGACCCCGCCATCGCAGTTTTGGTGAAAACGCTCTTTCTTCTGCTCTTTTATAATTTAGTCATTAACGGGAGCAGTGGCGAAATGGGATTACTGGAATTTTCTTGTAAAATGTTTTCGGAATGCCAATTTTTCATCTTTTGGATGGGACAAGTTATTATCAAATTCGACAAAACGTTTGCAGATATTTACACAATGGCAAAAGAAATAAATTTATCTCAACGTTTGTTAGACTTTATAGAGTGATATCTATGATTCCGATCCATCTGTTTACAAATTTCCAACCATTATATACATTCATTTAAGACACAATAACACGCCGAATAAATACTAATTCAGAAGTCAAACAACAAAAATCAGCGTTATACCTACAAAATTTTCACAGGACTAGTTTCGATGGTTTTACCGAACCATCATCTTCAGCTGCAAAACCGCAAATGAACAAGATATGAAATAATGATTAGATAAGATAAGAAAGCCTGAACAAGAATAAGCAAGTGGCGCCATCTGTTGGCGAAACCAGAACGAAAACATAATTTCTCTAAAAGCCAAAGGCAAATTTGGATTGGAATTAGGATCGTTAACTAGAACAAAAAGGTTTTTATGAATGTGAAATGCCTCTAGAAAATCCAGTTCTCCAATGGAAGATGTTTTTTGAATAATTTTGGCAGCAGAAAAATTGAAAGTGTGATTTTCGGACCAGCAATGTTGAGCAACAGAAGACTTCTGTGTTTCCTTTTTTCTAACATATGCCTCATGTTCTTTGACGCGAAATTTTAAGGCTCTCTTAGTTTGGCCGATGTAAATTAAACCACACTGGCAAGGAATCCTATAAATACCCCAGGAATTCATATCCGGAATGGGATCCTTGAGTATAGAAGTTGGAATTTTATTAATGGGAGAATAAACAACCCGAAACTTCTATACTCAAGGACCCCATTCCGGATATGAATTCCTGGGGTATTTATAGGATTCCTTGCCAGTGTGGTTTAATTTACATTGGCCAAACTAAGAGAGCCTTAAAATTTCGCGTCAAAGAACATGAGGCATATGTTAGAAAAAAGGAAACACAGAAGTCTTCTGTTGCTCAACATTGCTGGTCCGAAAATCACACTTTCAATTTTTCTGCTGCTAAAATTATTCAAAAAACATCTTCCATTGGAGAACTGGATTTTCTAGAGGCATTTCACATTCATAAAAATCTTTCTGTTCTAGTTAACGATCCTAATTCCAATCCAAATTTGCCTTTGGTTTTTAGAGAAATTATGTTTTAGTTCTGGTTTCGCCAACAGATGGCGCCACTTGCTTATTCTTGTTCAGGCTTTCTTATCTTATCTAATCATTATTTCCTATCTTGTTCATTTGCGGTTTTGCAGCTGAAGATGATGGTTCGGTAAAACCATCGAAACTAGTCCTGTGAAAATTTTGTAGGTATAACGCTGATTTTTGTTGTTTGACTTCTGAATTAATACATTCATTTGTTAACACTATAATATAATCTAGCTAATTAAACAAATAAAATAAAACAAACATGAATAGCTACAAAATAAAATTAAATCCGAAAAAAGTACACAAAAATCAAATAAAAATAAGAAACAAACTAAATAATAAATAAATAAATACAGTTCCTCAGTAACTCAAAATATGTAAATGTAAAGATCGTATAAGTTACATGAAATTTTTTGCATAAATCGGCAGTGATATATTGTGAGCTGCTATAAATTTTATTATAATTTTTTATTTTGAATTTAGTTCTGTCTTTATTTAGCTTAGTTCATTTACTATGGTACGTGAGGTTTTAAATAAAGAACTTGCGGACTTAATTTTTTTTTCAGTTTATTCAGTTTATATTTTGTGAAAAACATAAATATTTCTTTATTTAAAATAAGTAAAATGATTGCAGATATTATTTTAGATTGCTTTAATTAATTAAAATTAGTTTGTGAAATTATGTTCAAAAATTAATTTAATTCATTAATTTGTGAAACTATGTTCTTGTTCCTTGCAAACGATGGTCTTTATAATTTCAGAGACGGAGTTTAGAGAAAAATCTATTAAACATAGAATTTTTAAATATAATTATAATATATTTTAAAATTCGTGCAATTTTCGTTTGTTCAGGCTTAGCCACAGTAAGTTTTAGCAGGTTTAAGAATTTTTTGTTTATTACAGATTTACTGTTTAATACTTCTAGGAACATTTTCATTCATCCCAGAACTTCGAAAGAGCCAAAGCAAAAGCTAGAAAAGTACAAAGTCAGGGGGATTCGTGGCTGTCTTTCGGGTCGTAAATAACATCCTGTAGTCCTAGCAAGGAAGTATGGGAAAGGGTCCATAAAGCATCTGGTTTATACAAGAGTTAGTTTTTTTCAATGTGACAAATAAATAGCTGAATGATAGGCTGGAGAGAAGAAATTGCGAATACAATCGGTGAAGCATTTGCTAACGTGTTAAGTAACAGTAGTTATCCTCCAGAATTTCTCTCCTGCAAGCTACAAGTCGAAAATACCTGAACCTGTGGTTAACATTTCCAGCTTAGAAGTTTCTGACACTAATTTTGCAATGCTTGAATTAAAGAGAGTTTTGTTTAAAACTAGTAAAATAAGTCCCAGGCTCTGATGGGATTAGCTATGACATGATAAAACCCCCGAAATCACTGTCATTCCGAAATCACTGTCACTGTCCCTGCACCGTATTAGGGGAAGAGGTTTTCTCAGATGCGCGCTTAATTCACTTCTTATAACAAAATGGTCACTGTTCACCATATCAGAGTGGTTTTGGAAATGGAAGATTAGCTATACATAACATTGTGATCCTACAGACAGATATAGAACATGCTTTTTTGTGAAAAGAAACACTTAGCATTCATCGTTTTCGATATGGAGAAAGCATATGACAGAATATACTTCGAGATTTTCACGATGCTGGATTACACGGTTGGTTGCTAGTCTTTGTGTAGAACATTCTGAAGGGTAGACCTTTCCAGGTAGAGATAGGATCTTTGTTGTCAAAGGTATTTATTCAAGAAAAGGTTGTGCCCCAAGGGTGCGTTGTTGAGTGTCAATTCTTTTTAATTTAAGAATTAACTCTGTTCTTAAAGAATTTAAGCAGCTCTTGCAGCAGTTTCTTAAGCAGGTTTGGCACATTATATATCAATGATCTTCAAATTAATGGTTCAGATATGCGCTGATTCAAAGACTACTGCAGATTTGATTAAACAAAATTATTAAATGGACCATTAGAAATAGATTCAAGTTCTCGAACTAGAATATAGTATGCATTCTTCCCGTTAAAGAAACCTACATCCAGAACCAGAGCTCTTTCTGTACGGCACGTTGTCAATGTGTTGCCAGAAGTTACGACTCTGGGTCTACTGCTTGACAAAAAGCTAAGTTTCTTGCCCCACCTATCAAGCCCGAGGAGTAAGTGCCTTAAGAAATTAAAAGATTCAGAAGGACTTGGCGAATACCTTTTGGGAAGCTGATCGATATCCCACGCTTCATATGTACAGAGGTCTTATATTATCCATAAACAATTTAATGTGGTTCAGTTGCTTATGGAGCTCCACAGTCTTCTGTGTTGTTGAAAACTGATCCTAACAATTATCAAGCTCTGCGGATTTACTCGGTGTATTCAGAATGTCTCTAGTGAAAAATGCCATGAAGCCATATTTAAGCCTAGCCCAAGCCATCTTCAAGCCTGAAGTATTATTTAATTTTTATTCTGAACTGTTCCATCTTAGTAGATTCATTCTCCTATATGACCGGTAACTTGATTTTACATCGAGCATGTTCTTCCTGCATTCCCTCTTTTGCTTTACGTATAGTTTCATTTTTGGATAGTTATTGTTTGAGTGATGTATAGGTTAAAGCAATAAAGTTATACGACATTTCACTTTGGACATATTTGAAAATCCCTATTCATAATGGTTGTGGTGACTTCGACAGCAGAAGTAATCGTGATTTTGAATTCCGACAAATTTTTGAAGATCAAAGATGCAAGTATAATAGCTATATCACGATAGATACCGATGGTTCAAAGACCAAGAGTCAAGCTGGATAGGCAATTGTAAGCGGAGGTACTGTGAAAACTTTAGGTTGCCTGAAGTCTTTTCTGTTTTCTCCTCAGAAGTATTTGCCACCTGTAATACTTTGACATTTATTTCTGGACAACATAGCGAGAAATACATCATGTATATATATTTAAAAAGTTCACTGATGTCGGTAAGAGCTTTTTATAATAAGGACAGTCTTATAGTTGGCAAGTTGTCAAAGCAGAATGTTAGATAAATGGCAGCAGTTATGGGAAACTGAAGTGAACAATAAACTTAGACGTGTTCAAACCCAGGAGACCGTATTGGGAACGGAACAGAAATCATAAGGAGGAAGTGCTCTTGACTAGTCTGTTTATCGGTCCCTCAGAAATAACTCATCGGCATTTCTCAAGTCGAGGGAATGAATTTATATGTAGTACGTACAGTTTTAATTCATCAATTAAACATATTCTAATTGTCCTGCTTTTAACTCTCTTAGATTACTGTTTTTTTTTTTTTTTTTTATAAAAACGAATTTTAGATTGATAGATTTAAAATGGGCAGCAACCCCATTTTAATACCTTTTGATTCTTAAAGACAATCAAGGTGGCTTAAAGGCTATCAAATGCTTAAAGACTTTATAAATTTTAACTACATTTTAAGCTTTTAACATTCATCCATTTCAGGCAATTGTTTCAACAGACAAAATAATTTTAAACTTTGTTTTCAACGTTCTTTATACTTGTATTTTTATATTGAAAACTTTAGACTTTTTGCATAGCTTCGTTTTCTGTTATGTCATTCAGCTTTACTGCTTTTATGTCATAGGTATGTGCGTATATGTACTTATATGTTTCCATTTATCCTATTTTTGAATCTTTTTTTCTCTTCATCTGTCATGCGTGAGTGTTACATTACGCTTGGCGCATTTTGGCATGCGCCAAAATATTCCACTACCACCATCATCATCATTCCAGAGCTTGGTTAATTAGCCACTAATAGATGGAGCGAAGAAGAATGTTAAGGCCTGACAAATTTAAAGCATTTTCTATTGAAAATTACTCTTAAATTGAAGCTTATTACATCTGCTAAATTTTAAGGCTTAATTAGTGTGTAGTTATGGTAACTGAAGATTGTTCTCTGAAATCGCAAATAAAGACAAATGCCATTAAATGTTAATTAGTGGAAGTTTAAGGTAAAAGCTTTAGGCTATTTCAGAGGTTGAAAGTGTTCAGTATATTGTAAATACTTCATTATATGATATAAACAACTGAAAACCCTGCAACATGTTTCAGTTTTTATTTTATTGTAGCTATCAAGAATGATATTAATAATTAACATTTAACTATTAGTTTTGGATAATTTAATTTGAAATTAGGTTCCGTAGAAAGGCCGGGTTTGATTAAGTTTGCTTCAATTTTTTTTCTAAGGTCTTCATTATTGTAGCATTATTCACTTCATAGTTAATATTCCGTATTACTTTCTAGAAGACAAAGCAGCTCTGGTTCCTTTCTTTAATTTTATTAAATTTTAAAAAGCTCGATAATTTAAAGAAGAACTAATAACTATAAACAACTAAGAGCGTCTTGATAGCAGTTTCAAAACATGCAGACAAATATCTCTTTTTAAGCTCCAATGAATGATATCATTAAGTGAATTGTATCGTGATCTGATCGGCTCTTTGCAACAAGATGTCCGTTTGTCCGTTTGAACACTTGTGTTCATCAGATAGACTGAAATGAAGGTACCCTGTTTTCCATGAACTTGTGCTTTTTTTCTGTGTGGCTGTGCTTATTTTCTGGTTATTTGACTATATGACTATAACTTATGATAGAATGCAGATAATTAAATAAATATTGATGATGCGTTATGTTCTTGACTAAATTATCGTTTCATTCACATATGAATTTGGTATTGCTTAAAAATAGAATGATATTATGAACCATCATACCTCAAAAATACATTTTTCCAAAAGTTTTCAGAGTGTTGGACGCTAGTGCATATTTAGCATTACAAGTTTAATACAGACACCATAAGCTATTAGAAATGAGAGTGCTCCTGGGAAGTTACTCAGGACTGTCTGGCAACAAAAAGAGAAGGATATAATGCATTATAAGAACAATTCTACGCTACGTATCTGCAGCCTGTGCGTCAGTTTCAAAGGCAGATTTCCACAAACTGTAGCTAGTATAGAATAAGATTTTGAGAAGAATTGTAAATGAAGAAAGAAACAGATGAATGATGACTTGAAAATCGATCCTATGGTGGACTACATAGCAAAATTTAGCAAGCTCTTCTTTAAAACGGGACTTAACTGTGATGCTGCAAATATTTCGGTACTTACCAAACCTTTCCAGAAGATAATTTGATAAGACCATTGGCTTCTCACATGCTTCAAAATTATAACTTCGTAACCTAGTTTTAATTGCGATGTCTACTGGTTTTCTTCTGCGGTCGACTTTTGTCTCTCGTAGCTTTTGATCTGATTTTCATACGTGCAGTACAGGAGATAATAGTTTGCCCACAGGAGATTATAGTTTGCCCCCTTTCTTGACCGTTCTTGGAGTCATGTGCCCCAAGAGTTTGCATTTTCTTATCTAGCTTATTAAGGTTCTTTATGGGTCCGCATAAGCAACTTCATAATTATTTCGTTGCATATATCCTAATACAATTAGCACCTAAAAAGAATTTTTGAAAAAATGTTTTATGTAGCGAATGCAAAAAATAAAAATATACAACATATCCGAGTTTTTCAAACAGAAAAATTAAGAGAGGTTCTCTGAATTGCAGTAATTATAACATTTATGTTCATTTGAAACATATATTTTTTAAAAGTAAATTATATATTTATATATAAGTGACAATTATGTAATTAGGCATTTTGTGTACGCCAAAATGGTTAATTAATTTTGCGTAGATTAATAGTGGGAAGAGGCAGCTGTAAATCCAAAAATACAACTATGGGACTGAAATTTCAGTGAAATATTAAAATTCAACACTTTTAAAACAAAATCAATCACATGGCTCGTTAAACTTTAATTAACTTACAGCTATAAGTTAAAGTTTAGTCAGAATAATCTTCTTAAAGTTTCAAATGTAGATAATAATATGAGTTATTTATTTAAATAAAAATAAACAAAAAGCTTAAATTACATAGGAACGAAGGAGATGGAGAATAAGTTAATTAATTACCTTTTAAACTCTGTCATCATTTCGTAGTCCTAAGCCACAATATATGAAAATAAAAAGATTATGTAATGATTAATGCTTAAGCCGAGGGAATGTGTAATTAAAGGAGGAAACGTTGAAAGCAAATATAGATTAAATGTGAGATAATAAATTCGAGATGTTGAATGCTCTTGCGCAAGGAAAACGAGTGGCTGCTCTTACGCAAATAAAATATATGAATGAAGTATGGTAAACTAAAGGTATTCTCCAATTCTCCAAAAGAAAGCATTCATTTTTTAATTTCATTTTACGAATTTATCAGACTTTTCTTGCCATTTGAAACTTGTTTCACTCCTTTTCAAATGCTAATCTCCAACAGTGGAGGAGTGGCTAAGGCCACTGAATACCAGTAGTCCGACCTGCTTTGGGTACGAACCCAGGATAGCTGCGCGAATGGTTTGGTAAATAATGAATTGTTTTTCTTAATAAATCAGTTAAAATTTTGTAATTAATCTAATTTCATTACTTAGTACAAGTTAGGTTAGTATTTTGATACTGAGCATGCTGAACTAATATTTTTTCATTTCAAAACTTCTGATATTCTTGTGTCGCAGGTTTTAAGAAAAATTACTCTTTATTTTACTTTTATGTATTTTTGGCATTAAATTTACATTTATAATTTTTTTACGCATTATATTATGTTTACATATTATTTCATATATTATGTTTACATATTTTGTATTTTAAACTCAGCCCACTTAAACAGAAAATAATTTTTATTGGACTTTTAAACTATTTTGCTTGTTTATGATTTTGATGCTATAATTTTGTTAAAAAAACTTGTTTTTTTAGTTTAGCATATTATGGATAGAAATTTTCTTAGATTTTGCTTGTATTTATATTTTTTTTTTTAACTCGGTTTGCTCAAAATAACAAAGAAAAGGTTTTTAAAGCTTTTTGAAGTTAGTTTATTATTTTGTTGCTATAATTTTGAAATTTCTTGCTCTACTTACTACGCTGGATAGTGGGCCTTTGTAATGCTACTTAAATAAACTTATGAAAGCTTTTATATGTTAATTATTTGAATGAAATAAATATTATTTTACAGCACAACGAGAATACTTTTCATGCAAGCAGAAAAGAAACTAGTCCAGAGATGACAGAAAATGGACGCAATTCAAGATTAAAACAAGCTTAATCACAATCGAAAAGAAGCAACTATCGATTTAGAATTTGAAGTAATAGACCAATCTTTCAGAGCAACCTAATACATTTCCTCTAAGGGATTCACCTCATTTATTGTATTAGGTAAGATGTCTGAATTCAAGACGCAGGAGCTCGAAACTTATCGACAAAATTTTCTTTCTTTTTGATTTCTGCCACCAAGCTAAAAGGGAACGTTTTACTATAGAAACGAAATCACAAACCTGAGTTTTTTTTAAGGGATAAAGCTATGGCTGTGAGATAAAAATTTTAGACCTTTTGTTTTCTAGTAATGGCAGGAAGAGTTGAAAGAAATGTTGAAAGAATCGTCCATTAAATGTCGTTTTTTGTGTGTATGTGTGTGTTCTTGTTTGTTCTTTACTGTGTTTTTGATGAAAGATTTTTTTAAAGCAAAGGCAGCCACTTCCTAAAGCCATGATCAAGTGAGAGAACAATAAACTGCAACACAACTGGATGGGTAAAAGTTATTAATAGAATTAATAACAAAGATGCTTTGTGTCCACTACTGCACACTAAATTTCATTCAAAAATTATAGAAAAATTATTAAGTTACACCTTTCTTAGTAAGAAAGATAGAAATTCTTAACATATGTTTATTAAAAATAGTGTTATTTCTTACACAATAATCACAATGTCAAACAAGGGATTTTTTTACACATATAACTTCGCAAAATGTTTTATTTATGTTTGTGAAAAATTCATCAGATATACATTTTACCATTTATGACCCTTTTGGTTATAAAAACTAATTAATGTTTTCCCATCGCATGTAGTTTGTTGTGATATAGGTAAAGACAGCACATAGAATGCCTTTAAGTGTGTGTACAACTTTTATAAAAAATCTTTACAAGTATACGTTTTTGTCGCTCTACTGAATTCTTGGAATTATTGTTAAAAATATTTTACTGGAGGAATTGTATTGCAAATTTGTTCTAGAGTTTTAGTTACACAGCCCAAACCTAGAGTTCTAACGTGCATTCCAGAAATCTTAAAGAGCGTGTTTTCGTCAATTTTGCAACTTTATTGACTTCTTATATGATGTTTAATGACGGCATATACGTTATTGGGAGAATATTTTAGATGACATGATTACAAAAAGTGGAGTTTTGGAGAATGCAGCAACCTGACCACCTAAAATTATTATCTTAACTTTGAGATATATCACTTAATAATTTAAATTCTGAATCTAATGACATAATTAGATGAATTATCTAAATCATTAATTAGATTAATTAGATGAATAATTAGATGAATAATCTAATGACATTCAAAGTGCATTAAAAATTCAGCTAATAGAATTTCACGGTTCTTTGACTTTGTGTGTGAAAGAACTACATGTATAGCTGGAAGATGAAGCTGGAATGGTATCCCTAACATCTCGATTTCTCAGAAGATGAGTTAGTAATTATTTTCAATACTGCTGTCTAAATACTGCTCATTATCTAATAGAAGTTTTTAAATTTGCTTTTAGCATACTAGATACATGCTGATTTGCTATATTGATATAATAAGTAAGCTTTTGTTTAGCAGTGAGTTCTACGAACGCAGAACTTTTAAGATTTCTTACCAGCATACAATTAATCAGATCCTCTAGAAATAGTAAAAATAATTGTTCATTTGCATAATTTAATTAATCTTAACTAAATATTATCTTCCCTTCCACAGGTTTCAGTTATCAAAATTATTTGTTGTACCATGATTAAGTTCACAAAAATTGTGGGATTTAATTAAAGATACATCGCACTGTTTTACTATACACAGTTGTGTATTCTTACATTATTTTATTTAAAAGAAGCTGTGTTTAAAAGCCCTTATTTTGAAGGCCAGGCAACTAAAAACAATTCTTGAAGTTTTAAAGCTTTATTCAAAAACATTGCATTTTTGAGCCTAAACACGCCTATGGTGTTTGTTAAAGACAGTTGACATCACTATGTATTGATCGTCTTTGTTTCTGATCACAATCTATTGAGCGTTCGCGTGTTAACACGCAATAGGGTTTTATTTTCATTAGAAGAAATCCTTCTTCGTATAAACAGTGTGACACAATGAAGTTAGAAGAGGAGAAAAGAGGAAAACACAAACTTTAAAGATTGATGAAAAGGCTTGGTACTAAACGAAGCTACTTAATTTAGTTTCCCCTCACACAATGCAGCTTGTTAGAATGTCGCTATTTAAGTTTAATGGTCTTTTAACCCTTTCATTTACTTGATATAGTTCTTCCTAGAAAACGCTGTTACCTAAATCGAGGACAAGTAATTCTGATTAGCAGAACTTGCAAACTTTATTCTAGGCTCCTTTTTGTTTGTCGAAACAAAGCATAATATTTTTAACATATTATTTTACTCACATTTCAAAATATTTACATTACTGCCTTTATGTCAATCAGCTGCGGAATAATTTCAGTTTTAGAGCTAAAAACAGTAGGCTGTTAAAATAGCTCAAGTATTCCAACGACTACTACATTAACATAATTTTATTCACAATTTTGTATATTTTTGCTGCTCAAAGAATTTCCTAATGAGAGGTGTTATTTAGAACTGAAGATTCCATCCTTTCAACTTGACCGGAAATTTTTATGTCATCCCTATTGTAAGTACAAAAAAATCATATTTACAAAATTATATCATGCCGGCAATCCGAATACGAATATAGGTTTTGAAACATTAATTAAAAAAATGTTTTTTATACATTGAACAGTAGTTTTAAGACCGACTTGAATATGTAAAGTTTCAGAATGTTTTATGTTCTTTTTTATTCCTTATTTCTTGGCTTCTGACGTTATAAGTAAAGACCTCACTTTAAGTGGCAGAAAAGTAAGTAGAGTATATGCAAGAAAATTGACTTAATAGAAACTCTCCGATTTGAAGATTCTTGAACATTTTGTTCCATATTACATTACATCCATCAGTAGGTATATCTGATATTCTGAGAGAACAGCTTTACTAAGTTTGAGATACTATAATTACATTTTTTTTATCATTTCAGTGCCGTGATCCCAATTTTATTGACGTTTTGTGTAAATAAATCATCGCATTGTTATTTTTTCCAGAAAAATAGCAGAATTTCTAAACTTTTTATTCTTTTCAGTACCGTAATCCTAATTTTATTGGCATTTTGGATTAATAAACCATGTTTACTGATATATTCTCTAGAAAAATCATTCTTGCTAGATTTGCATCGTCATTAATGCTCTATTAAAGGTTAATCAAATATTTTGATGTTCGATTTCCTCATTCTCTTCAATTTACTAACCACGTGAGTTTGCCTTGTGATGAGTGTCTTTATTTCCGATATTTTCAAAATAACGAAACACTTGAATTTACTCCCTAAAAGTTTCTTCAATATCCTCTTCTTTCTTTTTAAGAGAACGAAGGAAATGCCGACAAAGAGAAAACCTTCTTTGTCAACCGCTTACTTACACACCTTGGGCAATTTTCACATCACCGGCTTGCAACAATCTGTCTGTTCACACTAAAACCTTCACCAAACAAGAAAGATGATGAGAAGACGAAGAGAACTTTTCTGCTGCAAACTAATTGAATTGCCCAGTAAGAAAAGGCATTACCCAGAAAAACGTTGTTCATTTTTATCCTTTTAAGAGAGAATGGAAATAAAGTTTAGGCACTGACCAATCGTAAAAAGAAGGCATTTTCAGAGTGTCTAGCTCATTTGCAGAAACGTTCGTAGAGCTTTGTTAAAGAGAATAGTACAAACAGTAAGTCAGGTATAACGATAGAAAGAAAATACATAATAATGCTCTCTGATCAGTTTTTAAGTAAACAGATCTTACGATAATTTTAAATAAAGTAGATTTCTTATTTGTTTACTGAAAGTTTGGGTTAGCTAGGGTAGTTAATACGTTTTTGCAAAAGAGGGTAAAATTGAAGCAAAACAATGCTTAGTATCGATTTTAGTTCTTTACTAACAACCACATTTTCGTAGATTATTGATCTTATCTAGCAATAAACATTCTTAGAACGTAAACAGAATTCTTGATGGAAGTTTATTGCCTCAAATAATAGTAGTCTTTACTTTATAAAATAGCTAATATTATTTGGTGTTGTGACTTATCCCCCTCGATAGACAATAACATCAGATCAGGTCTCTGACATCTGAGCAAGCCAATGAAATTCATCGTGGCAAGGAGTCGAGTCAATACTGTCATTGATAAGAACCTTGGGCACTATACAGGTGACAGCCCGACGTTGCCCAGTTCCGCCCCCAAATTTGATGGAGAATACCCCGAGAGGACGGATCCGACGTTCTCCCACCCCTCTTTTCTCCTAGCACCAACCTCTCAGGAGGACGTTCGGCTCGACGCATATTTAGCGTGCCCCATGCCGCACAAACACTACATTTACAGACATCCATGCCTTCTGCGGAGTTCTAACCCGGGTCTTTCGGTACGGCAGTCAGCGCCGTTAACCACTATACTGGTGTTGGATGGATTAAAATTATTTTATTCCTTATTATTCCAATGCTTTAAAAATATGCACATTTTTTACATTTTATGTTCTAAAACAGGAGTGCTAAACCAGCGTACCGCATAGGCCCAATAGCAAATACCAATGCGGCAGTGAAAAACATATATTCAGACCCCACTCTAAGGATACGTTTTACATTTGCGATCGGGGTTCGAGGGGAGGAAAATAAAATGAATTTTAATAAATGTGGCTGTTCCAGATTTTCTTTTGAGTTGTATGCAGAGTGATTATCTTCATTTTGAGCCAGAGACAAATATGCCTCTCTGTACAGCCATGAATTTATGCATGTCATCATTATTTGCCAGCACGTACATTTATGAACAACTAATTTCAAGGGTGAAGCGCACTAAGAGTAAAATTAGAACCATCATAAAAATTAGAAGCATAAACTAACTTAGGACTCTACAAGACGTAGACGAATTATTGCTATGTCTTGGAAATTACATCAGAGATGTACCAAGGGTGTAAAAAGACCCTTTTATTAAATTCAGTAGATTACAAGAGCTTACAAAACCAGTCAGCATTTATGGCCAATTCAAAGGTAATGAATTTCAATTAAACTAAATAAATCGTAAGTTAAACCAAAGGCTACACAGAGAGAATACGTTCAAGTTGGGTCAACCCTAATACCAGTTTGAGAAGCCTAATAGCTAGAATAATATAGTTATGTATATGTAAAAAGAAAATCAATAAAAGTATGCTGTTATGCTCTTGTGGTTACTTTATTTTAATTATCATGTTCTGTATAACGTGTCTTTAAAAAATTGCGAAGTTTTCCTTTTTATCACGTTATTTAAAATATCAGTACTTTTAAAGATGTTTTTTATGATGATTTCATACCATGTTTTCTTTAGCGGCACCAGACTAAACTTTCTAAATTTGCAATGTGAGGAAAATCTGGAATCAAATTAAGTCTGAGGATGTTACTTGGTAGTTATACCAAGTAAAAGCTAAAAGTTATTTTAGCTTGCTAATGGCAGAGAGATGAAGTTATTAAACACCGGTTATTTGTCTCACCGGTTCATATCTTGTCAAATGGGCTAACTTTGGAGAATGGGGTCATCGTGGTCTCCTAATATAAGACAAGCCTGTTTTGCTTAGGAAGTCTTCCACAAAAATATCCCCCCTCCTATTAGGAAGATAAATCTCCTGTGATTTGCTGTAATTAATTGCTGTGATTTGCTGTAATTTAAATAGTCATATCCTGTAATATACTGCTTTTCAAAATTAATCGGAAGAATATGTCCTTTATTAAAGTTTTCAAACAACGTCCAATGGTGTACATATTTATGTTAATTACCTGCAATTGAATTCAAATTTTGACTTGTACGGAGAGCTTTCTAATTCAAGAATTGCTTGCTTTCCCGTCCGATGTGAAACACAACGCCTATAAATTTAAAAGCCCCCATAATAAAGCTAAAATGTTTCTGTTAATTGTTAGACACTGTTATGTGTTATATCTCTGCTCAGTATTTGAACTTGAATAAAGTGTCAAAAACTGTTAATTCTTAATTAAATCATAATAAAAACTAAATATACTCCACCTTTTTCTTGAAACATTAAAATAAAGTTAAGGTGTGTCTTTTGCAGAAAACTGTCCATCGGCAAATGAAAAAAAAAGAGACATTCAGCATTGGAGACTTATTTATGCTTGAGTTTATAGACCATTAAGAAAAAGTACTGGTGATTAATGTCTGTTAGCGCTTGACAAATGACTGAGTAAACAAATGATCTCTAATGACTGATTAAAAAAATCTTCGAAATGTGATCCAAGAGATTAATGATTACTGGTATTGTGGAATACGCTAGGGATAGATTATCCGCTGATTTCGAAAGACAATGAAGATATTAACCAGGAACCAGACGTCTAACTTATCATGCTTCTCAGCTGTATGCTCGTATCGAGAATTGTTTTTTCATAGAAATGGCTCATATTGCTGCAGAGTTCCTTCCAAAATGTGGCCATATAATAAAAATACGAGTTTCGCTTATAGAATAGATGTAATCATTTCACAAACAGTGTGACTATGTAGTCAGAGTTAGTCGTGTTGTCGTTATGTTCACGGACAGATATCAGATTGCCTTCAACGAGCACAGTCATTGACAGGGCCTTAAATTTTAGAGATGTCAAGAGGAATGAGGAAGAGCAGTGAAATAGCGGCCTATTTCACTGCTCTTCCTCATTCACTGCTCTTCCTCACTGCTCTTCCTCATTCCTCTTGACTGCTCTTCCTCATTCCACTGCTCTTCCTCATTCCTCTTGACATTCCTAATGAAGCATAAATTCCTAATGAAGCATAAATTCCTTCTTCCTCATTCCCAATGAAGCATAAATTCCTTCTTCCTCATTCCTAATGAAGCATAAATTCCTAATGAAGCATAAATTCCTAATGAAGCATAAATTCCTTCTTCCTCATTCCTAATGAAGCATAAATGTGCGATAGCAGGGATTTTTCAAAAAAAAAGTTCCAACTGCCAGTGTCAATACTTGGCAAACCCAAATGTTTGCAGCATAGCAAAATATTCCTCCGGCGGTACTAAAGAGTACGTTGGCAGTATGTCGCGAAGCAATAATCATATTCCCTGTTAACCTTTTAACTGTCATGCCCGAGATAATCTCGGGCACAGCACTGGTGTTCGAAAATGTCACGCCCGAGTAGTACTCGGGGTAATTTTTTTTTGAGTGCATCGTATTGTTATACCCGAATATATATCGGGAGACGTTTATTTCGGCTTCATCTCTTTGTCAAACCCGACTGTATTTCGGGAAAAGTTAATGTGCGCTCAGTTCAATAGATGACAGCACTTTACTGAAGATTTCAAAGGTTAGAGGTTATTTGGTTCAAGGTGCATGGGATCTTTTTGTTGTAAAATAGCGTCCAGTTCTTTGAAACGTTATATAGATGATTTAGATTCTTCAACCGAAGATGAAGGATGTGTGTTTGATGAGCAGTATTCATGATACTTCCATGGTCAGCCTCAAAAATAAAAAATGGCGATATACTCAAGCCGAAGATTGTTTCTAATTACGGTCTAACTATGGGTGGTGTAGATCGCTGTGATCAGGAAATATCCTTTCATCCAACAATCCGAAAACGTCAGAAAAAATATTATAAAAAGATATTTTTACATTTACTAGACAAGGTACTCTGGAACTCATATTTGCTCTATAAAAATGTAGTTGGGAAACGTATTACATTTTTAGAATTTCGAATCCAAGTTGTAGAAGAGCTTTTACATAAATATGATGATGCAGCTTCTGGACAAAAGAATGTTGGCAGACCACCTACAATAGATAACCCTGCCCGTCTTACCGAACGACATTTTATATCCCATTTTCCTCCTATTCCTGCGAAACGTGAGCCTACAAGACAGTGCAAAGTGTGTTGTTCGAAAAAGGATAAAAATGGGGAAAAGATAAGGAAGGAATCACGATTCTGGTGTAGTGATTGTGGAGTTGGTTTGTGCTTGGAAAAGTGTTTCCAGTTGTACCACACAAGACTGAATTACTGGACTACTAATAGGTATTCACTTATATTTATTTATGTTTTAGAAAATAGTTAATTTTTTTCATTTTTAGAAAATAATGCTCCACTAGAAGCGAACTTTGCAACTGCCATGTTGAGTGACAGCCGCCTCAAAGAAAATATGCAGTGGCTACAAAACTTTAAAAATTCCTCCATGTACGTCAAAATATCAATTTTTAACTACTTAAGTATATTTTATTTTGTACTAAACATTTGGTTTTTGCAATAAAAAAATTTGACAATTTGTGTACCCAAATCATCAAAATAACTTGACAGTTAAAGCGTTAAATAATAGAGAAGATCTGAAAGCTGTGTTTCCAAGTGCTGTTCATTTTCAATTGACTCACATGTCTATCAATCCTGGAAATTTCAAATTTCCAAGGCCTTTCCTTATCAGTGCAGCAATTTGAATGCTGAGCCTTGTAAATAACCCCATCACTTAAAGTTCATCATAGAATAACTTATGCACATATAGCTCTGAACATAGCTTCTGCATATTAATTAGTATATTGGGAAACAGAAGTTAAAAATTTAACCCTGTTGAGTCAATTATACCCTTCTTTCTTCCATTAACATGAGAACTGTTTAAACATGTTTTGTTTGATTAAGATATTTGGCCATATGTTACTAATGAATTTATATTTTCAAAATATTCTGCTTCACTGTATGTTTATGGTTAGTATATACAACATGAAGTCAAAATAAAGTTTTTGTCGTTAATATTTACTTCTCAGTGATGGTTGAAGTTTTTGTTAATTTCGATCTAAAATTTTCTTTTCATGTTTTTTGCATTGGGTTTTCAAAATGTTGATTTTTTGTTCACTTTATTAGCGCTTATATTTAAGTCTGAGTACAATTTAGCAGAAAATTACATAAATTTTTGAAATATAAGAAATATTTTAAAACTGCTGTTCGAACAACATCGGTTACCTTAAATAAATCTTTGAAAATATGTATAAAATTTATAAGGGATTTTCTCCCTCATTTTAGTATCCCTTCGTGGTGTAACTGTAGCTGTCTTGACGCATATTCCAGAGGTTCGGGCTCGAGTCTGGCGAGGTCATCGCACATTTTTCACATCACCTGCTTCCCTATAACCTTATAGAATCTACAGTTGCTCCTGAACTAAAAGGTGGTGGATGATGATTCTTCACGATCAGGATTTGAGAAATTGGGGTCCCCTAATCCCCAGTCGCCCTTAAAAAAAGGAGGAGTATTTTACTCGGCATGTATTCGAGAGGTCCAGATTCGAGTCCCAGCGAGGGCACTGCTCATTTTTCTTATCTCCTGCTTCAAAATAACCCAATGACTCTACAAATTAACAAATACATTAGTTTCAAATCAGACAGTTCTTTGTCTGAAATAATTTATCTGTTATTCAGGCTCCTATAGTATGATATTTGAGACATGATTTCGTGAAAATAACCTTCGCAGGTCAAGCGATATTTTTGTTATGACTTCGTTCAAATGTCAAACGTTATTTGGTTTTTCTTTTCCTCGGATATTATTATAGAAAATGCTTTTACAGAAACTAAAGTAAATTGTGTTCAAACTATCTTTACATTCCATTTAGAATAGATGGCTTATCCATAAGAACAACACATTCGTATCAGTACTCGATTGATTGGAAATAAAGCAGTATCTCGTGAACGAATATGCAAAAGGTAAATGGAAAGGAAGGAAAATGTTTAGTTTTTCCTCGATTAACTCTTACCTAGGCATATGTATTTTGTGAAATAAAAACTCATGGCCATTTCATATTTGAAAACGAGACATGAAAACGTATTCACTCATCCGTGCTTTTGAGTTTATACAATCATGAACCTTTATTACATTATACATTTCAAGTACTGAAATATACCCCCACATATAGTTTTCATATATGTATAAGATTAATGTAAAAATTCAATCTTAAATGCATAGTCTACCGAAACAGCATTAATAAAATACTTCAGATTGATGAAAAAAAATACATGATTGTATAAGAAAAATAATTAATAATTAAGAAACAGTGTTGCTTAAAAATAAAAGATCATAAAAAAACTAAACTGAGATGTTATATTTTCGTGTGAAATCGGTTTCAGAGGATTTGAAAAATGCAATGTTAAGCTTGTTTCTGCAATAACCGGCGAAGAAGTTAGTAAGATCAAAAGCAAACTTAATTAACTTAAAAGTAATAAATAGATTAAATTGCTCTTTAGTTACCCAACCCCAACACGGCTTCCAGCGAAATAGCACATTTGGCTTAAAACCATTCATTATGTGAAAAGAATATAACAGAAATACAAAATGAAGTGTCTGAAAGTTGTCTAATTATATGCTAAGAATTCGCGATCTAGATTTATCAGTTTGCAGTATTTTAAGAAAAAGCAATTAAGTAATATAAAAAACATTTTAATCGACATTGAAAACAAACAAAAAAAAAAAAAAATTGAGCTGCACCTAACTATAATCCTTGTGATTGTGAATTTACCTTAATTTTTGATTAAAGAAAAAAAAAAGATAAATTATAAATGCCAAGAAGGATAAATTATGAGAAAAAATAAACTAAATGGAAATGCCAAACCAAATGGAAAAAGATAAGAAGTTTCAGGATAAAGCAAATAATAACGACGTTGATACATAAGGCTTAAAACCCAAGCAGGTATTTAGAGAATTGAAGATTATTTTTATAAAATTTAAAATTATAACATTTTTTAGCTAGTAGGAAAATATGAAGGGGCAAAATAAGGATTTATAAATAAATAAAAAATGTGAAAGGTTCCTTTTAAAATTTAGTTTTGTTTATCAGTAGAGATTATCGATAGGGAAGGCATAGGTGGAATCGCGAAACATTTTAGAGCCTATTGGATAAATATGCATTTAAACTAACATGGAAACATTAAGTATCTTTTATAAATTAAAAAGTTAAAAATATATAATGTAATTCTTTAAAAATATTTAATGCTTTAATTAGATATATTGCGAATTCAGTGCATTCTAATTTATAGTAAAATACTAATATTCTCAAAAACTGAATTCATTGCTTATAAATTATTTAGTTTGTTAATGAATCACAGATTAAATAGGAACAAACATATCTCAGATTTTTTTGAATGACAATAATAGACTCGAATGAAAAGGAAACAACGCATTAATGTTAAATAGCGCAAAATCGTGTTTCGAGACTGATATGCCCTTTGATTTGGAACTACGTGACTGCAATAAAGTGATAGGCATTCCCCATAAGAGGGTATTGCGCCGTCTTTGAAACTAAATGCCAACCATTCATAATATCATCAAAATGTCTGGCATTAAAACTTTTGATTCTTCAAGTATTAAATTTCGCAAATCATTTCATACTCATAGATATGTGAGATGGCATCGTTCATTATAATCGGATGACGCGACAAGCTGTGAGAATAAATCTTTTACTTTTCCGATGATAGGATTCAGACGATTCCGCCATTAAGACGATGACGCGATTCAAAGATGTTTGCTTACAAAATACGATTCCTTCTCTTCATCTGTAAATAATCTCATCTATTTCCTTCTACGTATGTAATTACTTTGTAGTTTGTAGCAACTATTCATGTTTCACTAAATATTCAAGTTTTACATAAATCGGACTAGTTTATTAGCCCCTAGACAGCCACCTAAGAAGTAAGTTTACAAACATCATATTCCTAGACAGTAAGTACCGATTCTACAGAATTGGGCGCTCAGGCCGGTATGAGCCTAGGAAGACGCATGATGAATAGCATGATGAAAGAAGCATGATGAAAGAAGAGAAGTAAGTTTTGTTTCTATTATTTCCACATTGTTACTTCTAAGAATAGTGTTCTATGATACTGTGAATTAAGATAACTACCTTAAATTCTATTCCTAGAATTTCAAATTCTTTAAAGACTGGGCCAACTAAGTCAATTAAACTTTTACATCAAATTGTGTTTGGAACTTTGGGTGATCGAAAAAATAGAGCTAGATTGCGTAACTTTTGTGGTTTTCCATCTGATTTTAATATTGAAGAAACAAAACAAAAATTACTTAAAACTCTTACTGCAAATGATTTTATTTCTGTGTGTAATTTGTTACATCTTAATTATGATTGAAATCCTGATAAAAACTGTGATTTAATATTGAATAGTCTTTGTGATTTTAAGCTTTTAAAATCCGAAAGTGATGACGATGATGAGTTATCTGAAAACGAAAGTGTTTATGATTCTGATAAAAATGATGATATTAATTCTGTTCAGTCAGAATCACCTCCCATTAATAACTCAGTGAATGAAAACATTATAATGCCTAGTAATATTTCCCTACATTTTCGTGATATCTTAGAAACTGTTTCTGAATTTAATGGCACTGATACATATCCAGTTGAATCCTTCATTGGTGATTTAGAAGAATCTTTTAATTTATTTAAGTTATCGGAATTACAGAAAATTGTGTTTGCTAAAAAATTGCTTACTGGTTCTGCTAAAGTATTTATTAGGTCTTTGAAGGGTATAATATCATGGGACAAATTAAAAGAAAATCTTTTATCTGAATTTGGTTCTAAAATAAACAGTGCACAACTTCATAATTTGTTACAGAAACGACACTTAAAACCTGGTGAATCACTTTCCGAATATTTAATTACCATGCGTGAAATAGCCAGTCGAGGTTCTGTTGATGATTCATCAATTCTTGATTATGTAATCAATGGGATACCAGATCAGAGTAGTAACAAAATTGTTTTGTACGGTTGTAAAACTATTTCTGAATTCAAAGAGAAATTAAAAATTCATGAGAAAATTCGCGTTCCAGATACGAATAAGGGTTATTCAAGTAATAACACACAAAATAAAGCACGCTCTATACCTAATAAGAGTAAAGAACAGAGGTGTTATAATTGTGGAAGTTTAGGTCATAAATCTAATTTTTGTAACAATAAGAGTAAAGGATTTAAGTGTTTTAAATGCGATTTGTTTGGACACAAAGCCGTAGATTGTTCGAAAACATCATCTAAAAATATCCAAGATGCCAAAGCGGTTACTCCAATAACTCAGACTTGTCAGAAAGAAATGCATAAAATTGTTAATTTGGGGAATTTGCAAATTGATGCTTTAATAGATACTGGTAGTCAAGTAACGCTAATCCGAGAAGTTATACATAAGAAGATAGGTTCTCCTGAACTTAAGTCGGCAGATCTACAGTTAACGGAATTTGGCAACAAACCTATAGAGAGATTTGAAGGTGAATTCCAAATTGACGGACTGAGAATGATTCTGAAGAGCAAAGAAATGCTTATTGCAATGGAAATGGTTCTGAAGAAGGCTTTGGAAAAGTTGTTAATTATTAGTCCAAAGGGGCTTTGTCCCTGAAGGACTATTTTTTTCGTTTTGCGATTTTGCGTCGGACTCATAAACGTCGGTTCACTTTTCAAACTGTTGCCACAAAATGTTAGAGTCCTGCATTATATTTGAAGAAATTAAATAATGAAAAATCTGCATAAATGATTGTCTATTTCTCGCATTGTGATAAAACAATGGTACATAGAGCCATCGAATTTTGAATGACGAAATCCTACTGCGAATATGGGCATCTGAAATCCCAAATTTGGAATTTGTTTTATTATAGATTTTATATTTTGTAAAACTTCAACGACTTTTTGATTTACAAACTCAATGCTTTAAAAGCGAGAAATGGCAACGTTATATAGAAAAAAATACTTTTATCTCCAGCTCGCGAGACTTTATATATCGGAAATTCTAAAGATATGCTTAATTTAACATTATTTTGCGATATTGCTCTTGAACTGAATTTTATGGTTTAAGTGCAAAGAACATGATATTTAATAAATAAAGATAACTGTCATATCCTTCTTTTTCTTGGGCGTGTAGCTTCTGGATATGTGTTTACTTCCTATCGTAGACGTATCGTATTGTGTGCTTGCATAAAACAGCCATTTTAACGGCACAACACTTAATAAAGTGTTGTGCCGTTAAAATAACACACAAATAAAAATAATAAGTACAAACGATGAACACACAAGTATAACTTCGTACTGACATACAACACGTTTCCTTCGTTACTTCGCTACCACCTACTAACTACTCTTCTCTAGTAAGTCTCATGAGAGAGAGGCGTTGCAGGCCGTTCGGCTAAACTGTGCATGCGTGGTCATCACGTCATGACACCTCCCCTCGAAAAGATTTGACTGCGTCTTTCAATGACCTGTCAAATCCACATATATAAACAATTCTTGAAACAAAATAAAATAACATTCATGAAATTTTCGAACTTAATTAACCAATTCTTACCATTTTAAATTAAAATTACTTCAACATAAGTTCAGTAATCCTATTCATTTAAAAAAAATGTAACATTCAATTAACATTTCAAACTTAAATCCTTCACATAATCATAATCATATAAGCAGTTATCATATAAACGAGACAATACAAATCAATCATTAACATTAAACATAATACTTTAGCAAACCCTAGCTAAATCTTTAAACACATTACCTAACGTTAGAAAAAAAAATTTAGCATTTTAGCTAAAAAAAAATCAAACTAAACAGTCAAATGTCTTATAGTTCATAGTTCATAACGTTAGTCATGGTTCACTCACTAGAAAATATAATCATGTCATTTTAAGTCACGTCATCAATAAACTCAGCATGGTCTTTTAGTCTGCACATAATGTTACTGTTCCATTTTGTTAACGCATAAATTACTGGATGCATATATTCACTTTCTGATTCAACGATTAGCTTTAGCTGTAAAAGCTTATCTATTTGACGATCAGCTTCATTTCTTAGAACTTTCAGGTATTCGATACTGTTTCTGCTTTCCTGGCATACTTCCAGGTTTCAGTTTGATGCTGTGTTCTCTCACATTGGCGATTTTCGGGATACTAGTTCTTAGGTTCTTATGCCTTTTTAAAATTTCTAGAAGTTCTTTCTTCTTATGCGGTTCAAGGTGCGTAAAATCACATTCTTCATTAGAATAGTGTTCTTTTGCTTTCCGTGGAACAATTCTTGGAACGTTTTCAACTTCGCCGAAATCAATATCTGTATCATATATCACACCGACATTATTCACAGCGGTATTGAACTCTCGTATCTTGTTTGCATGAACGTGCTTCGATGAATTGTCAGGCATTTGTACTATGTAACTATAATCAGTATGCTTTTTGATGATCGTAACAGGTCCCGTCCATCTGGCATAAACTTTGTTTTGACTATCAGGGATTAAAGCTATAATCCTGTCCCGTTCCTTGAATTCTTTATGACGAGTCTTTCGGTTACGGTAGAATGCATAAGCTTGTTGCTTTCCAACATCTGTAAGTCCTGCGTATTCAGCAGGTTTTTCCAATTTCGTCTTCAAATCATTCAGATAATCGGTAACTGAACTTAACTGTCCATGAGGAACAGGAGTTTCATTAGTCCATGACGATTTCAAAATAGACAACGGGCCATTAGGACGTCTTTCATAAAGCATTTGGAACGGACTAACACCAGTCGTAGCATTAGGAACTTCTCGGTAGGCCCAAAGTAAATACGGTAGATGTTTCTCCCAATCTTTCGAATGTTCTCTAACGGTATGATGTATCATTCCCTTTAAAACAGCATTAAATCTTTCTACCAGGCCATTTGAACTTGGATGATAAGGAGTCGAGAACCTTGGGGACGATCCGATCCTTTTCAAAAACTCTTGGGTCAACGAAGCAGTAAAATTAGTTCCTTGATCTGAAGCAACAATTTGAGGAATTCATGTACGTGAAAAGATTTGCAACAATGCATCGCATGTTGCTTTGGCATTCAAATGCTTCAATGGCACCGCTTCGGGCCACCTTGTACATTGATCAACAGCACACAGAACATATTTGTAACCTCTACAGCTTGGCTCTACAGGTCCTAGGATATCCACATTAATTACCTGGAATGGTTCTTTAGGACGTGTTACTGGCGTAATCGGAACTTCATCAAAGGGACGCTTTTTCGCTTGAAGTTGACAAGAAGTACAAGCACTGCAGTATTCATTTACATCTTTCTTGATTTCAGGCCAATAGAACGAATATCTCAAACGCTCGGCTGTCTTCTTGGTTCGCAGGTGGCTTCCCCATAAGCTAGAATGAGCTAAGTCCAAAATCTGTTTTCTTCTTTCTTTTGGTACGACCAACTGGTAAACTCTTTCTCCTAGAACTTTATCTTTATGATACAAAAAGTTGTCAATAACAATAAAGTTATTACTTCCGTTCTTAACATTTTGCCAGCATGTTTTTAAAGATGGGTCATTCATTTGTTGCACTTGAAACAGTTCTGAATCCGAAACACATTGATCGTGTCCCGTGCTACCTTTGGAATCATCCTTACCTGTATCTTCATATACAAGCGCACAACATTCTATTATCTTCTTAACAGTTTCATTACATATTTCATTAATTAGGTTTTCCCTATCATGGTTAAGTATTTCGTCAAAATTTTCAGTTTCATGAAAAGGCATTTCACCGAAACTATCATTAGCAAAGTTTACATCTTTACATTCAAAATTAAACTTTCTTTTATCATCTCCCCTTAACTCATTAAAAGCACTTAACGACAAGAGTAAATCATTACATAACTTATCCACCATTGCACATGTTATAAAAATAGGTGATATAAATTTATCATTTTTAGAATATATTACTAAAGGTAGGTTAATGAGAGGAGCTTTTAAAGCTTGCCCGAAAGCTGACGTGAGGATAACATTTCCATGTGGCGTACGGTATTTTCCTGGTACAATGTCGGTCTTGACAACGGTTAGTTGAGTGCCTGTATCTGCTACTGCATTAATTAATTTACCATCACATATAAGTTTAACGGTTGGCAAGTCATCTATTAATTCTTTAACCTCTTGATTCGCAGTAAAATATTTAGAAGAAATCTTTGCAGTTACGGCGTTAGAATTATTCTTAATTTCTTCTTTAGCAACCCTTTCCTTATCTTCATGCAATAATATATTATGATACTTAGAATTACATTTTGAACATTTTAATTGAGAAGGGCAAATTTTTATTCTACAATTCCTTTCGAAACAAAGAAAGCACCGATTAGAATCCCGTAAACTCTTTTTCCTTTCTTCCGGAGACATAACGCATTTTTCCGAAGCATGGTTTTCGCTTTCGCAAAATAAGCAAGGGAAAGTTCGAACAACTGCAATTTTGCTTACATTAGGGCAATAGCTGGCCGCCAAATTTGTTGGCGTTGAATGAATTCCGAGTGTGGAAGTTGTTTCGCTTTTCATTTGGTTGTGAATGCCTTCCAAGAGAATTAGAGTGACTCTTAGAATAAAATAGATTTAATGAAGTTCGTTCGCGACTTTCAGTTTCCCGTTTTAGAAATTTCATGAGGTTATCGACATTAAAAGTTTCCTCATCTGCGTTTTGACGAGCAAAATCAAGCGTTATATCCTGAGGTATGCATTTCATTAACAAAGGGTATAGTAAATTTCCGTACGATTCGGTCTTGACCCTTATCGAATTTAGTGACCTTACTTGTACGTTGCAGGTATCATATAATTCCCTCGAAGAATTAATGTCATTAGAACTTCGGACAGGCCGTAAATTTAAAAGTTTATGCATGTAAGAATTAATAAGGAAATCTTTTCGACCATACCTATCTTTGAGAATTTTAAAAGCTTCGTCATAGTTTTCTGGAGATAAAGAAAAGCCTTCTATTGCTTTTAAAGCTGCACTGCCTAACAGGCTACACAAGTAATTGAACTTATCTACTTTAGATAGTTTTACGTTTTGATTTATTGCCGTATCAAAAGAATTGTAAAATGTCTGCCACATTTCAGCATTTCCATAAAATTTATCAATCATAATCTTCGGCAATTTAACATTATAATCAGAACTTTTATCGACACCAGAAATAGATAAATTGTTATTATCATTAGAAGAACCATTAGAAACTAGCGAATTATCGCTATTTCTTTTTTCTTTCAATAATTTTGTGCCTCTAAAGCTCCATTTCGCAATTTTTTCTTCGTATTCCAAGGCACTTTCGATTTCGGTTTCAATGTCATTAACATCAGTCAAAGTTTTAATTTTTTCGTCTAACGCTTTCAAAGAAATAGCTTTTACTTTTAAACTTTCCAGTGATTCTTCAAGATCTTCAAGGTTACCGGCTGCAATTAATGATTCAATAGCATTTGTTACTTTAGTAATGGCTGAACGAATAATTTTCCGTTCTTTCTTAGATTTCGTTAGCTCTTCAGCCATTTTTGTAACCTTGAATTCCACTTTACCACAAAATAAATTCAACAAATTTCTTACCTTTCTGAAGACTCACTTACGCATTTATCCGTGAACTTTGCAGAATAACATATCCCACTTCTGACACCACTGTCATATCCTTCTTTTTCTTGGGCGTGTAGCTTCTGGATATGTGTTTACTTCCTATCGTAGACGTATCGTATTGTGTGCTTGCATAAAACAGCCATTTTAACTACACAACACTTTATTAACACACAAATAAAAATAATAAGTACAAACGATGAACACACAAGTATAACTTCGTACTGACATACAACACGTTTCCTTCGTTACTTCGCTACCACCTACTAACTACTCTTCTCTAGTAAGTCTCATGAGAGAGAGGCGTTGCAGGCCGTTCGGCTAAACTGCGCATGCGTGGTCATCACGTCATGACAGTAACACTCAAAACGTTAAAAAAACGCCCCTTTGGACGTAATTTAAAATCTGAAACATTTCAGATTTTTTTTTTTTTGTTTTTTTTTTGTTTTTTTTTACTTCCAAAACCAGAAACTGATCCTGTTAGTATAGTTCCTGTTACAGTACAGAATGTGATCAAACTGGATACCTCATCCACAATCAAAGCAAGTGGCAATGATTTCCTGATTGTGAATTCTGACGACGTCCCGAGTGATGCAGATTCTGATATAAGTGAAAATGATGCTATTAAAGATGAATTTGAATTAGTGCAAAAAGGAAACTCAAGCACAATAAAATTAGCTTTGATGCCAACGCGGAGAAACGCCACTGAAGGAGATTCTCAAAAGAAGCATGTTCCTAAAGAAGAGTCTAATGTTAGAGTTTATGATGAATTAATTGCTAATTCTACTAAAAAAACTTCAGTAACATATCTGATAACAGACAAGCAAAAGAAATCACTGGGGACAAGGAAACTACAGAGACCACCGAAGAAGAAGAGAAGATTGAAAAGCAGAAGTCAGTCAGAAAACCTGATCACAACGACGCTGATATGGAAAGCAAAGACAGAAGAAAAGAAATTAAAGAAGGTGAGAAAAAAGAAGCGAAAAAGCAGATTCAGAAGATCCAGGAAGAAAACTGAAAATCTTTGATAATGAAATACCAATTTTGATGATTCCTGATTTAGACGTTTTTCCCGAATAGACAAATTTCTCCCGATTTGACAGATGAACTATTGTTTTAAAGACGTGAACTAATTTAAGAAGACTGAAGATGATGTCTAAGGATGAAATGTATGAAGGAAGACGGCTTAAAGAAGATGATTTTGAGAAGACGCATTCGAATGACGGATCTTGAAGATATCTAAGACGCATTCAGAAGACGTATCCAGACGGTATCTAAGAAGACGTATTCAGATGATGTTTAAAAAGGTGTAAATACGAAGACGAATCCAGACGGTATCTAAGAAGACGTATTCAGATGATGTTTAAAAAGGCGTAAATACGAAGACGAATCCAGACGAATTGTTCCAGACAACATGAAAGGAAGACGTGTTTGTAAAATACATGTATTCAGATAGACTGTTCAAGATGAACGAACACTGAAAGAGCATTTAAGAAGAGCTAACGCCGTTATTTCTGAGGATGTTAAGATGATAAGGGAAGATGGCTGAAATAAACCATTTAAGACGACTTTTCCCTCAATAGTAACAAAATCTTTTTTTTTTTTTTTTATTTTTCAGATCCCTAGATGTAGACAGTGGTGCTACGAGAATGCGAGGCCGCATTCCATCAGGATGGACGAGCATTTGTGGGATGGCATCGTTCATTATAATCGGATGACGCGACAAGCTGTGAGAATAAATCTTTTACTTTTCCGATGATAGGATTCAGACGATTCCGCCATTAAGACGATGACGCGATTCAAAGATGTTTGCTTATAAAATACGATTCCTTCTCTTCATCTGTAAATAATCTCATCTATTTCCTTCTACGTATGTAATTACTTTGTAGTTTGTAGCAATTATTCATGTTTCATTAAATATTCAAGTTTTACATAAATCGGACTAGTTTATTAGCCCCTAGACAGCCACCTAAGAAGTAAGTTTACAAACATCATATTCCTAGACAGTAAGTACCGATTCTACAGATATATATATATTTATTTAAAAATTTGGTCTAACAATAGTAACTACTTTTAGTACCATGTCTACTTCGTTCATGGACACTGTATAAATCTCATTAATTTGACTGCAATTCATGTTTTGAAAAGCCGGTATACATATTTGATTGGATAAAGATGTACATTGTAACTATCAAATGCATTTTCTTTTGGATTCTGAATACAATGAAACATGTGATGTAAAACACACATCACATATTTCTTTGAAAAATGTAACATGTGTTTTACATGACATGTTACATTTTGTAATACATATGACGTAATAAATAATGAGAAAAAGAATAACTTTTAATATATGTAAATAAATACTAAAAATGTTATAGCTGTGGTGGATTTTTTGGTACTAAACGCTACGCATTTACACCGGACACATCTAGACACACGGATCTGCGATCAATCAATGAAGAGACATCTCATCTTGAAATAATTTCTAGTTGTCTTATAAAGGTATTTTCTTCATCCTTTCCGAATGCCTTCGTGATGTAATTGAAAGCATTCGAGAGGTCCGAGTTTCGAGTCCCAGCGAAAGCCTTCCACAGTTTTCACATCTCTTGCTTCAAGATAATTTAATTACTCTACAAGTTGCGACCGAAATAAAATGTGATGAACGATAATTCGTCACCACCAGTATCTGGCGATTGGGTCCACAGTTGCGCTTTAAAAGGCGGAGTATATAAGGTATTTTCTCCCTCTTTTTCGCAGGCCTTCGAGGTGTAATTAGAAACATACTTGACGCGTATTCGAGAGGTTCAGATTTCAAGTCCCGGCGAGGCAAATTCCCATTTTTCACCTCTCCTGCTTCAAAAATCTAATGACTGTACGAGTAGCGCCCGTGCTAAAGGATGATGGACGGTAACTCGTCATCACCAGGACTTGGCCATTGGGCCATTTAAAGGTGGAGGATGTAAGGTATTTCCTCTCTCTTTTCCGCATGCCTTCATGGTGTAATTAAAAGCATACTCGACACGGATTCTAGAGGTTCAGGTGAGTCCCGGTGAAGGCAATCCACATTTTTCGCCTCTTCTTCAATAAAACATAATGAATCGACAACCTTTGTTTGTTCACATACTCTTAAGCAGCATTTAGCGTCATACGCAGTTCACAAACAGAGCAGATTTAAAACAACAATATGTTTAATTTAGTAGTGTAAAATGCGTCTTACCTTTAAATACACATTTGTTTATGTTGCCTTTGTGTTTATCATGTGGTTTAAGTGAGTAGATTAACAGATTCAAAACTCAAGCAGGTTACCAAGGTGGCATAAACACTAGGGTGAGTTTCGTAGTTAGATATGCTAATGCATTCATGCATCTTGCATTTTGAGCTGTGATTTCTTTGCCTTTCTTTTCCACAAAATATTCAGCAAAAGTAGTAAAAACACGTAAGATCAATATGTTTGTAAGCTTAATTTTTCCTGATTCCCAAAAGTAGCCATTTCCACGGACTCAAAGATGTGTCACTGTATACTTACGTTTTATGCATAAGGGACTCAAAAAGTCACTGCCACTTAAAAACAAAAGTTAAAATAAAACGATATTCTCAAGAGAGTGAAAAAGAAAGCTCACGTTTGTTCAGAATGGAAGCTGTTTGAAATGGACTAAATTTAAGAGAAACACGTGCGGTAAAAATATATATGAGAGTTTGGGGCGAACGTGACAGAAGCTCACGAGGAAAGTATTCTTTTCTATTTATTTTACTTTATTTCTTTTATTTCCCTTTGTTTTAAATGGAAATTTGATCAAAAGAAAACCGAAGTTTCCCTTTGAGAATAATGAATTTATCGTATTATTACTAATCTTGAATTAAATTTACTTCAGCATTCCAAAAAAAACTCATATAATTAGATTTGCATAAATTAATGAGTAAAATGGAAAATACGAATGCAAAGCTAAATAAAATATTCAGTTTGCTTAGCGAAGACAATAATTTAAAACTCATTTAATTAGATTTATTTCGCTTTCATGATTTATAATTTTTTGTCAGTTTAGCTGGATTCATTGTTTAATATTCTAAACATATGACTTCAGAAGTGGTGAAATTAAATGATTTTTCCAGAGAAAAATATTCGATTTACATAAATTTGTTTATTTAAGAAGTTAAAAGTAATATATTTGGAGATATCTGCTAATAATATTCTATGCTTATGTAAATATTATTTTAATTTTCTGGTTCTTGTATTTGGCAATATATTATGTTTTTAACATCTCTCATGTCTTTGCAACAGAGCTGGAGTAAACTTAGGTAATATTCTCTTTTATTAGGAATGCTTAATATGAGAAACCATTGTAACCGAACTATTAAATAAAGCAACATTAATAAATTTTATTAAAAAGCTCTATTTATTTTAATTCGAAATCCATTAAAATTTCACACATTAAATTAATTTTTTATTCGATTATTCTCTTGATTAAGTTTATAGATCTCTGAGTATGTCAGTAACTAAGTAAGCTTTTATTTAAAATATTAACCTGTATCAATTTTTTAACGGGCAGTCTTTGTCTCATCTTATCCTCTGCTTCTAACATATTAATGAATTAATTTTCCGAAAGAATGAATAATAGATCAGTTTTTATTACCAGATTCTTTGCCTGTTTTATTTATCTGCTGAGAGTACTTTCAATGGCTACATTTTCCCTGTTACTTAAAGAATTTAGCTTTAACTTCGGCTTCAAAAGTTAGGTTTAGAAGGAATTATAGCATACCCCATGCTGCCTCATAATGTAAGGGCTTAGCACATCTAGCTAGCAAATAGAAGAACTGTGCTTCGAAGCTTGGTGATGGCTCAATTGAATTTTCATTTTTTCTAGTCCGAAATGGGTTATGGTATACCTTGCACACACACAAATAAAAGGAGGGACAGTTCTATATCTCTCGTTCTGATAATATTGATATATATATGACTTCTATAAAGCATTACACTAACATAGGTATTTTGACACAAAATCGGACTTATCAAACATATATATATTGTCTGAAATAACATACCAATTTTTTTCCTTATTTCGATTCTACGACTCAAATTATGCCTAATGTAACGTCGTCAGCTATTTTCCCACGGACTCCCATGAAGTCTGGGAAAAGGAAACTTCAAATGGGCGCCAGATGACCACCCTGATGACACTTACGAATTCTTGAGGTCGAACGTGACCCCCAACAAAGTTCGGAAAGCATATTGTTTTTACGAAAGGAGAAAACTTTCATACAAGTTCTCACGGGTTGTGGAGTGTCCATTGTGTGTATGCGATAGACTGTCGCCAACTGCCTGTTTCTCGAAATAATTTAGATAGACCTCCCAAAAAGACGTTATGAATTTTCCCACGGAAAATTTCAGTTTCTCAGGCTGTCAAGACAGTATCTGAGAACAAATCAGCGCCTGTTAACCAATGGAGAGATGCTCCGAAAAAGACGTTTAGCGAATCACTGCAGCAGACGCACAAGACACGCCCAGAAAACCTGGACATAAAAACAGTGAGTGAAAATAATTAGAGAGTTTTTAGTCTGAAGTATACGCAGTCGTTGCGTAGAGAAGAGAGAGCCTTTCTCTTGTATTTTACGGCTCTTCCCGAGTCGCTAGTAAGCTTTAGAGATCCCCTTTCTCTCTTGTATATTTTACGGCTCGTCCCGAGTCGCTACTAAGCTCTGTCAAGAGCGAAAAAAGAAACCCTCAAAGAAGCGTAGCCGGACTTTTTCTCCGCTACCTCTGTTTGAACTCAAGTGTTTATCGTTTCCTATTGTAAACGAACTACTTGCTAAGCAAACTACTTTGTTATGATAAGCAGTTGAACTTACCTTAAAATTCAATTTGTGAAATTTAACACTTACCTTTATTCACGCTACCAATAATAAAAACCTGACGGTTCAAAAATCGCTACACTAGATATAAATTATTGCCAGCTAAACTAGAATTTTGTAATTTTTGTGAGAAATTTATGGAGAAATTTAAAAATTTATCTTGGCGCATATATTTCATTGTACACGATCAGAAAAAGATGATCCATCGTTCATGCTTTCAAATAATTCTAACAAAGTACGTAAACCAGATTTGGTTATATTATTGCTAATAACGAATATGCCAAACTTCAAAACGCGCCAAAATGTAAATTCACATATATCTTAGAAACTTTGATTGAAAAACTCCAATTTTTTGCAGGTATGCTTAGAAATACATCTACTTTAAGATGATGGTAAAAAAGTTGTATGTTATAATTCAAAATGTTTTTCGAAAAAATTATGAAAATTATGTAAAAATATAAATTTTAAAAATAAATCATAAGAAATGGGGGAATTGTATTTGGAAAGAACCTAAATTTTGAAATGTGAAAAGATGAATCAAATCAGTTTAATAAAAAAAAGAGATATTAATAAATATATACCAAATTTAATGAACATGAAGGAGCTAAAACTTTGAGAGTTGATTTTTTAAAAACTACTCGCGCGATTTTTATAAAACTTGGCACTTTGGCATAATTTGAGTCGTAGAACCGAAATACGGAAAAACGTGGTATGTGATTTCAGAAAAAGTCCGATTTTGTGCTAAAATATCTATGTTAGAACAATGCTATATATAAATCTAATAAATATCCTAAGTCATGCTTTCGAGACATGGAAAATGCAAGTTAAATTTCGACAATCGGTACAGTAGAACAGGCGCGATTTATTTATTTTTTTTTGAAAGGTGTACCTGCAAATTTTCCAAAAGTGATTAAATGCTTTCTGCTTTCTTTACGCTTTGATAACAAAGCAAAACTTATGTCTTGAAAAAATAAGATAATTTATTTCCATTTATGTTAAAATAGTTAAACTACTAGTCGTCCATGCCTAAATTGTTTAAAACAAACATAATATGTTTATTGGACACATTAGATACGTTACTTATCATATAATGCTATTTTCAGATGTTTTCTATGAAGAAAATGGTGTGCCTCAAGGCTGTGTACTGGTGTTACTCATTCTAATTAAAGAATAAACTATGTTTTAAACCAGTTTCATCCTATTGTTTCTCGATCATTATATGTTGAAGACCTCCAAATACACTGAAGTGACAAAAGTCATGGGATAGCAATATGCAAATATACAGATGGCAGTAGTATCGCGTAGAAAATGTATAAATACGAAGTACTTTGGCAGAGCTTTCATTTGTGTTCAAGTTATTCATGTGAAGAGGCTTTGACGTGATTATGGCCGCACGACGAGAATTAACAGACTTTGAACGCGGAATGGTAGTTGGAGCTAGACGCATGGGTCATTCCATTTCGGATATCGTTAGGGAATTCAACATTCTGAGATCCACAGTGTCAAGAGTGTGCCGAGAGTATCTAATTTTAGGCATAACATCCCACCATGGACAGCGCAGTGGCCGACCACCTGCACTTAACGACCGAGACCAGCGACGTCTGCGTAGAGTTGTCAATGTTCACGGACAAGCAACACTGCGTCAAATAACCGCAGAAATCAATATGGGACGTACGAGGGACGTGTCCGATAGGACAGTGCGGCGAAATTTGTCTTCCTCGGGCTATGCCAGCAGAAGACCGACTCGAGTGCCTTTACTGACAGCACGACATCGCCTGCAGCGACTCTCGTGGGCTCGTGAGCATATCGGTTGGTCCCTAAACGAATGGAAAACCGTGGATTGGTCAGATGAGTCACGATTTCAGTTGGTAAGAGCTGATGGTAGGGTTCGAGTGTGGCGCAGACTCCACGAAGCCATGGACCCAAGTTGTCAACAAGGCACTGTTCAAGCTGGTGGTGGTTCCATAATGGTCTGGGCTGTTTTTACATGACATGCACTCGGTCCTCTGGTGCAACTGAACCGATCATTGACTGGAAATGGATACCTTCAGCTACTTGGAGATCACTTACAGCCATTCATGGACTTCACGTACTCAAACAACGATGGAATTTTTATGGATGATAATGCGCCATGTAACCGGGCCACAATTGTTCGCGATTGGTTAGAAGAACATTCTGTACAATTCCAGCGAATGATCTGGTCACCTAGATCGCCCGACATGAATCCCATCGAACATTTATGGGACATCATCGAGAGGTCAGTTCGTGCCCAAAACTCTGCACCGTCAACACTTTCACAATTATGGACGTCTATAGAGGCAGCATGGCAATTTATTCCTGCAGAGGACTTCCAGCGACTTGTTGAGTCCATGCCACGTCGAGTTGCTGCACTTCGCCGGGCAAAAGGAGAACCGACAAAATATTAGGAGGTATCCTATGACTTTTGTCACTTCAGTGTATGTTGTAAAGGTGCATATAAGAAATGTGTTGAGGGACAGATGCAGATCGCCCTCAGCAGAACTGAGAAGTGACCGAATAAGCAGGGCTTTAAATTTTCAAAAGAGAAGACCCATTGTGTACATATAAGGTACTTGAGAAAGAGATGTTTTAAAATACTAAGTATGTGAAAGTTTCGGCAAAGACTTCCTGGGATCCGGAGTGTTTCTCACTGTTATGAGTTTACAAAGCACTTGTTCGATCAAGCATATATTATGGCTTAGTATTTTATGGATCATTCGGACTTCTGTTTTACTAAAACTAGATTCAATTCCTCATCAGGCTTACGGATTACTTTTGGAGCTTACAGAACATCTCAGAGTATGTATGTCTACAGAGTACAGTGTCTGCAGTGTCTACAGAGTATGTATGTCTGCTGCTTCAAACCATCCTTTCAGTTGAGACGGCAGCAATTCTGTCTTGTTCAGTTTTTAAAATTTTATCAATGCCTGACTACTTTAGTCGTTCCCCTTTGCTTGATGACTACTATGGCAATATATTAAAAAGGACATTACAAACGTAAAAAAAAAATCAAACTCGAATTGTTTTAATTAATATTTCAACCGAACCTTTTAAGGAGACCTGAAAATTTGCGTTAAAAATCCCAAATTTCGAAATTAAATATCTTGGTTAATCTTTGTCATGTGTGAACACATTCAAAGAAATCAAAAGTTTTCTGCTAAATATTTTTAGAATGCGTTTAGCTGTCATTAAATACAAATTTTTGAAACCAGAGAGGAATCAAAATTTTAATTTTGTAAATTTTACAAAGTTGATTTTTTTAATTAGAAAATATCGTAACATGAAAATTTGCATCGTTATAAATATTTTCCTAGTATGAAGTATATGTGCACTACCTGCATATGAAAAAATAAGGATAACGTAACGACTGTTATAGACATGTTGTACTTTAACGAATAAAAGCAGCAGGTCAAAAGACAAATACCAATAATAAACAGTCTTGCTACAAGTTGTGACACACATATATGCACTGTTACGAAATGTCCAGGCGCGGTAAGATAGCCTGACCGCAAAGCAGGTTTAGGTTTGCCGAAAAATGGCAAAGGAAAGCAAGGTTGCCACATTTGGCGAAAAATCGCCCGTTTGGTGACAAAATTGGCGATATGTCATAGACAGATGCAGAACCTCCTGGAACGAATTCTTACTGGTTTAGCCCAGAATGTTCTCAAACGCAAGTCAGCTATATAAACCCTTCTGGTACTCAGAGAGTCACTTATTTTCTCGTCTAGCGAGTTGATAATTAGTCAGTGAGCGAGTATCTCGAAGTCTAGTGCCAAATTGGTCGTCGAGTGCATCGAGAGAGTCTTTTGGTGTATCGCGAGTTACTGCATCGTTGAGTTTTATCTTAGAGGGCGCTGAGCTCCGAGAACGACCGAACCAAGTCGGGAGTTGTACTCTAGTGTATAGTTGAGTGCATCGCGAGTTGTAGCGTTGAGAGTCTTGAGAGTACGTAGAGTTTCAAGAACGACCGAGGAGAGTCTGGAGCTGTACTCTGGTGCTTTGCCGTGAAGTTGTCTCCACCGTTATAGCCTGATAGTCTGAAGACCGTGTCGCTGATTGTTTCAGCGTGTTTATATTATTTCTTCGACGACTGTAAAAGTTTTTTTGATGCTGTCTTGAATAATACTGGCCAATAAATTGTGTTTTGATACTGCATAAAGTGTCGTCGTTATTCCTCCAAATCTACGAATCCGTACGTACCGTATTTAGAAAGAAACACCTAACAATATATATATATATGAATAAATAAAATCTTTATGATTTGTAAAGAGAGAGATGAATTTGATTAATTTTCTGAGATTATTTTAACTATTAAACATTATAATTATTAAACTCTTTTTTTAATTATTTTGCCTTTGTTTTTTATCTTTGTTCTTAATTTTTTGTTAGAAACTTCGTGATACATGTGATTTTTTCGTTGTATCAACCCCCTGATGACGATGTAACTTACGTTTTCCCTTTTGCTTTTAACATTTTGTGCACCTTTCAGGCAATTTACCACTGTGATACTGGCTGTTTTATTTTTGCATATGATCTGAACTGAATATGGAATGAATTTTTAAGCGTATATATATATATATAATATAAGCATAAGAGGTAAGATATTGGTAACGTTTTCATTTATATATTATATACATATATATATATAAACGTAAGAGGTAAGAGAATGGTAATGTTTTTATTTATATATATATATATATAAAGAGTAAGAGGTAAGAGACTAATAACTTTTTTCATTTCATGAAATACAATGAAATATCTATAAAAAGCATATTTCAACAAATAATAGTATGAAGATGAATTACTTAGTACAAGTTAAATTTCAGTGTTAAAACGTTCTATGAGCATAAACGTCATTCTGTTCATCTTTTAATGGGTGCGCATCTTTTAATGGGTGCATTATTAGCATAGACTTCAGATATATTGAGTTCCAAGTAGTTCAGTGATTTAAGCAGTCTGTTTCAAATCGCAAGATCAGAGGTGTTCGAGTCTCACTGACTAGCTTCTAGATGGGATAGTGGCTATTAACTGCCATACCGAATGGAGTGGAATTGAATCCTGCAGAAGGTATGGATCTTTGTAAGCTATAGTGTCTGTGCAGCATCAGGGCACTCAAATTACCCGAAATCCTCTCGGGATGTTGGTGGTACGAAAGGAGGGATGGTAGTAATTGAGACTGCCCCCTTGGATAATATTCCTCAGAATTCCAATCATTCAGCATGTGGCAGAAACTTAACAGTTAGAATGGCCCAGCGAATACCTAATATGCACAAGTGTCAGCCTAGCTTTAACGAGATGCTCTATAGAATTATATCGTTCAAACTTTATTGTTGAAAGATGGGAATAGTTACTAAAGCTTTAAGGACAAATAGTTTACATTGATGTGTGATCCCTTATTCTCATAAAATATATTATTAGGAGTTTTTCAATGAATAATGTAAACCTCTTTTTTCGGCATCAATACATATCTTGATTAGTCATTCAGCAGTATATTTACTGTGAAATCTTGGCATCTCCGTATACCAAAGCGATGATAATGGAGCCTGCTGTAACTACATCTATAATTCAACTGATTCAACTAAAAATTTAATTATTTAATTTTAATAATGCAGAGTGAAATCTGTAATTCACAAATCATAGTCTAAAATACTGAACAATAGCTTTAAAATGTATTAAAAACGCACAGACATCGCACAGTTTATATATTATTCATTTTGCAAGCGATTCGATAAAATTAAATATTTCTTTCATTTTAAGAACAAAAAAGCTCATCTTAAATTAAGTAATAACCATTTCCTGCATTTCCTCTGATGAAGAACGATAAAGCTTCTATTTCTTCGAAACTTTAGTAATTTTCTGTGCCGATTACGGACGCCTTAACTTTTATCCGAAATCTAATTGATTCTCAAGGCTCTAATGAAATGAAGGATCTTCTTTTCCAATGAAAACGCTGATATAAAGAGAAACGTAATTCTTTTCATTTAATCGGTTTATAGTTAGTTTTATCTCTCTACAACAACGAAAATAAATAGGGACGATCCTTTTCCTTCTTAGTTTTGCCAAACTTATCTATTTTCAGGTAACAGTGATGTATGAGTAAGTTTCCAGCTTTAAGTGTAATATGACTTTAATAGAGGTTACGCATTTCAAATAAAATATTCCTTCACTTAATTATAAAACACAGTAATTGACAAAGAAGAAGACTGAGAAAAGTAATAAATATTTCAAATTTATGTTTTACTAAACAGCTGATTTTGTGTAAGTTTTATATTAAGATTCCAAATCTTTTTTTTTAGCCACAGGAGGGAAATAAATGTCCACAGGAAGGCAAAAAACTTGTTAACGAATGTTCTGCTAACAAGGGATGTTGCAAAGAGAATTTGCACTTAACTACAGTAATTGTATGGTATCTATAGATGACTAGACGTTCTTATACACTTTTCAATGTGGAAATGGGCAGCTTTCATATGAAAAAGTGGATTGCAGTTGGTTTAATAAGTTCAAGGAATAAACTTTTGATAGATGTTTCTCAAGAAAAATGTCGGTGGTAAATGGCAGTATTCTGCGAAGCACAAACAACAGTAAGTTAGAAAATGTTGAAGTCGCAGAATAGAAAATCTAAAATCAAAAGAAACTGCTTGTACGAATTTGTTTAATACAAGGATGAATTGGAAGAAATGGTAGTCTGAGAATTACGCAGTAAAATGAACAGATGGAACAGACGCAAACTGTCATTCATAATCATGGAAAGATGAGTAACTAGTTAAGTTTAATATTAATTTGTTCTTTTGAGTGGTAGGGAGAAATGACATCATATACACGGACGATTCATTGCAGTCTGAGAAGCGAAATTTCATAGAAATCTTTTTATAGGCAGAATCAAAGGTGCAGAAATCCAGCGCCAGATTTTGGTGTAATATGGAAAATGTACTATGAATTAATAAAAGATGTATGAGTGGTAGAAGGCTCCAAAGCTGATGGTGACTGCCAATCGTTATGGAAGTTTGTGGGAAAAATGCCCATCATCTGGAGACTTTGTGGGAAAAAGTGAATTCAGTTCTGGTAAATTAATACCAGAAATCAATAAATGAATGACAAATGAAGTTCGGGAATAACTGAATGTTCACTTAAATTTTTATGGCTGGGGGTCCCATAAACATCCTTGAGCAATGGGAAAAGTATCTATTCACTGAGAGATTAACGTGTCTTTAACGGTCATCGTTAGCAGAGAGGAAGGTCACAGGTGCCCAAGTAGCATACGGCGTTGCAAACTGGTCCGAGAGGTTGCAAAGTGGTCGTGGTAACTTTTACGACGTCTTTACAACGTTGCGAAGACGAAAATATTTGCCGTTTATTTGATTATTTTAAGTAAAACATTCTGCATCTTTCAAGTAGCTGTTGCTATTTAGGCTGACTACCAGTTGATTGCGGAATGCTGGTTGTTGTTGTGACTTATAATCACTTGCCTGATAGTGACATCAGAACAAGCCCACGAAATTCTTCTGGCATGGAGAGCAGAATTGTGCTTGTGCTTGGCAGAGCCTTGAGCACCACACAGATGACAGTACGACTTCTCTCATTTCCGTCCCCAGTTTTAAAAGAGAGCATTTCGGAGGGACTGGTCCGAGGGTCTCCCACACCCTCTTCTCCTACCACTAACCTCTTGAAATTGCCATTTGAAACATCCATGCCTTCTCCGGGATTCGATCCCAGGCCTTTTGGTATTGGAGTAGGCTCCCTTAATTACTATACCATCTGGACAGCTCGGAATTCTTTTGAGCTTATCGTAAGCTATCCATGCATTGCACAGTTAATATCCATACATTATTATTAACTGTTCTCGAGCATCAATAACTAACAATGCGGCCTATATTAAAAGTAGTAGATAACACCCATGAAAAGATAAGTAGCTGTGGTGTGTAAGATGACATCAGCTTTTGATACATTTACAGTTTTATAAGTAAAATAATCCAAATCTCAATATTTCTAATTAATAATCCTTTCTTATGTGTAAGTCATGAGTGATACTCAAAATGTTCATTAATACTTACGTTTTATATTATTTTATGAAATTATAATTAATAAATTTTGTAATATATTTCAGGTAATATTATGAATTTTATTATAAATTTATCCCAAGGCAATAATTAGAGCAGCATAACATGTTCTTTGAACAGTATAGTTTACTAGAGATTAATGTTCAGCACACGCGAATGGGAGTTTCTAGAAAAACTCGAAGATTAATTAACGAAATTCTTTCAGTAGTTAATTCTTGTCTCGGATATCCAACCACGAAATATTGGAACTTACGATTTCAGTGTTCTCATACGTTGAATTTATTCTACTAATTTCGTATTCAAATGTAATTCGTTCTCGAAATTTTAGTGTAGTATATTCTAGAAAAAATCATATGGATAGTTATATAATTATCCATTATTAATTATAATAATTGTTTTGTTCTGAATTTATTATATGAAAAATAAAGATTTGTATAATTTCGACTTAAACAAAATTTTAACGCGCAAAATATGGACTCAATATGAATACGAATTACAAGTAGATGTCTGTGTTTATTTCAAGGAAAGTTTCTTTTGCTACAAAACAATGAATGAGAATTAACTATTGATCAAGGTTCTACTCAACAAAAAAACCTTAAGATTTTACGAAATAATTAATTGAAAATATTTTGCATGGATACATTAAGCGATTTAATTAATTAAAAACTAATGAGGATTCTCTTTCATATATTTGCAATTGTTGATCTATTTATTTCAAAAACTGAAATATTCATTAATTTTACAAACTCCACTGAAATAACCGTGCTTTACAGATATAGTAAATAAAATATCTCTGTTCAGATCTGATGTATATTCAGGAACAATTAACTAGTAACACTAATAGCAAAATTGCGAGAAATAGGTAGAAAAACGTAGCAATTAATATTGATCTGAATATTTTTAAACGATATATCTGTTTTTATGCAAATATTGCAGCCTAATACGTTTACATGCTTACCTACTCTATATAAAAACAATATTTTTACGCAGCTAACAACTCAGCATCTTCAAAGAAAGAAAATCTACTGACTAAAAAGTAATTCTTTGTATATATAGTAGAGAAATTTTCAAGGAGCCTGTTAATGCAATAACAATCAGAGTTTTTGTTAAATAAAAAACAAATGAGCATTTATTGTTTAAAACATGAGCGATGTAGAAATATCCATTGCATTGTAAGTAAATAGACTGAACTGTAATCTTTGCCAGTTAGAAATCACAAAATTCAAGTGTTAGTATAGTTAGGATACAATAACACGCCGAACAAATATTAATTTAGAAGTCAAATAACAAAAATCAGCGTTATATTTTCAAATTTTCACAGGACTAGTTTCGATGGTTTTACCACGTTTATTTCCACGTGGTTTTCGTCATCTTGCGATTGTGTGTGTTTCGGAGCCGCAAACGGCTTATTTTTCGCTTCCTTTTTTGCCCGTTGTGTGGCCGCCATTTTGTGATTGAATGAGTTTCTGAGGGTACGTTTTTGCAGTTTTTGAGTTCTATTTACGTTTTACATATTTGAATATTGTGCTTTGCTTCTCTGATTTCATGCATTTGGGTTGCAAATGTTTTGTTTTCTATTCATTTCAGTGTGAAATTTTTCTGCTGTTTTGTGCGTGCTTTAATGTTGGTTGGCTAATTTGGTTTGATTTTCCGCATTGTTTATCATGCCTTCATCCATTAATCGTTTCACTAAATTACACCTGAAACGACACAAATTCCTGAATCATCTTCACTTAAGTGTAAATGTAAAAAAATGGATCCCCAATTTATAACAAATTACCATTTAGTTTTCAGTAAAGAGTATAGTAGAAGGGTTTGAAAATAGAAGTGTTTGAAAAATAAATACTGCACTAAGTCACTAAATAACTATTAAACCGGCCGCTCTTTGGATTTGAATCAATTAATACAATTTTGAGATGAAATCTATCATAGGTGAAACTAGATAGAAATAATACTAACAATAACAGCAATAATTATAAACATCTAACATAAACATTTCAGAAATAGCAAAAATACACTTTAGAGTCTTGTTGATAAACTTACAGAAATCAAAACAACAACAACAAAAAACAAAACAAACAAACAAACAAACAAAAAAAAAAAAAAAAAAAAAAAAAAAAAGATATCGGAATGGCTATTACCTTCGAAAAAAACATAATTCTGTGATATTATAGGAAGCCTGCATAAAATACCATATAGAAAGTTAGACCAATAGGTGTTGTCATTTATGTATGCTAATAATATGAAATGTCATATTGCAATTATTTTTCTTTAAACAGATTGCCAGGATGCCATGTTATATAAATTACGTTTTCAGTTTCACATAATTTCTTTAAAACATGATGCTATTTTGTATATGCAAAATAATATAATAATAAATACACGAAACGCTGAAAAACTGGTAGATCAGCCCAGTACCAGTAGGTAGTTCCTCGGCGAATTGGAAAACAAAATTATCTAAAAGAACTGTGTGAAAAATTGTCTAAATGAGTAAGAAGGAGCATTAGGTACTCAAAGAACTAGTTGCTTTCTATGGAGCTGTTCATAATTTAATCTTACTTTTAAAGTTTTGTGTAAAAGTGCGTTACATGGCATATCGTGTGCATCCGATTATTTTGAGACATAGTGTATCGGATAACTTGCAGAGATAAAAAAAACTCACAAGCGTGTTCCTCTACCACAATTAGGCGTTCCAGGCATGTGAAACTGTACATCATCTGGTTAAAATGAGCCAAATGCCTCAGAATGAATGCAGGTACTAGATATGCACATAAGGTTCACATGTGACAGATGCTTGTAAATGTAATAGGACTCAGCGCGTGCCAAATAAAGTCATTCATACTATTATGGCGCCACAAAAGCTTATAAGTCATCAGTCGACCTTTGCGATCCATTGTTTCATGGAGTCTTTTACATACACAAATCTTCCATCCTCCTAAATAGCTTCAAATGGAATTATTAAGATCAGTAACTCGTTTTCAATCAACAAATATCTAGTCTAGAGACTGCCGAGAATAGATGAGCTAAGTTAGGTCTATATCATGCGTTCGTCAAAATTTATCAGAGACAACATGGTGTCAGCTGTTAAAGCTCATGTAATAAATGAAACGTTACACAGTTATGATAACTGTAGAAGCCGGATCACTGAATTGTAGATGCTGATAACTGTAGAAACCCGAGCTCTGAATTCCGATGCTACTCAATGGAATGTTGTTTCCTTACCGCGTGAAATAATTCTCTGCAGCTGATGCTTATCCAAGGTCTTTTTACAGCTATAAAGTTATCGCCGAAAAAAAACTCTGGAGACGTTTTACGACTGAAGTTCAAAGTTTTGCAGAAATTCTTGAATTCTTACAGTTTTGTGCACCTTTGAAAGAGCATATGTCAAAAATCTAACCTTTTCTCATAACTCCGATGTTTTAGTCCCCTCTCGTAAGCTACAACTATTTAGACCGTATTAAAAATCATTTAATCTGTAGAAACTTGTTATTTGTAGGAAAGAAGCAGCTTTAAAAGTTTCCATACATATCCATAACTGATACATTTACTGGCAAGAACAGTGTGTTGTTGTAAATAAATGTGCATAAATGAATTTCCATATGTTTTTTGAAACTAATTTCGTTTTTTCATTTTTATGTTCATTTAGACGTACAGGGTGATTCAAAATGAATATAGGATTACACACTGCTATATCTATTTAATTTAAAGAATTTATCGATAAGAATTACACAGAATGTAGAAGAAAGTTAAAAAATTTGTTTACATACTTTATAAATGTTCTATATGACTCACGTTGATACTAGGGACAACATAGTATCAACGCCATAATATTCTGAACCATGTCTGGAGTTACCAATGCAGGGACATTAGAAATCCACATTTTGAGTTTTGAAATTATTTTCGGCAAAGGAAGCACATACAGAAGTTCTTTCACATCAGGACTTTCTTATCAGGACTTGTATTCCTCTTGACTTGCTTTGGAAACATGAACTGTCCTGACTTGGAACAGGGAGCTTACTCAAGCTATGTTCAATAAATTGTGAAGTAGACAATACACAAAGGAGGGGTATACGAAACCCTTTATTTTTCAATCTTTACAGAGATTTCCGAAACTTCGGAATACAGAGACCAACCACTTGTGGTCTGAACGTAAGAATATAAAACTACTAACTAAAACTCTAACTAAAACTAACTTTGGATTAATATACAAGTGCCTAGCTTTAAGATTGGCCGTTATTTAACAAAGTCCGTACGTAGTACGCCGGGCTGCTAAAACTACGATACGTTTTGCAATTATCAAGAGGACTAAACCTCTGGCCTTGAAGACAACCAGCAACCGAGTGAAAACTCGTAACACTAAAATGGCAAGCCGCTTGCTTCCAATAACTCCTTCCTCTCTCTTGCTTGGCAAAAAGCCACAACTTAAGTACTTGGCGTTAGCAAGAGAAATTTGCATAAATAAGTTAAAGCTTTTAATTCTGGTCGGAAGTAGAAAATAAGTGATAGTAAGTGATAGTAAAGATTTAAAATAAAATAAACGTTAGTAAAACTTACAAGCTTATAGAAAGAACTTTCACATAACATCACAGAAAGAAATCACAGGCTGTGCTTCCTTTGCCTAAAAGAATACCAGAACTCAAAATGTGCATTTCTATTACGCTTGCGTTAGTGTCTCCAGATATGCTTCAGAATGTATGCAAATAAATAATTTCAATAAATTTTACTGTAGTAATTTTAATTTTTTATAAACAACTCTCTATTTATTGAAGCTGTCACAATATATACTACTATAAAACTAACCAGTTGATCTATCAAAACGCGAAAGATGCTTTTAATAAATTATGGTATTTCTGCGTTTCATTTAAAATTTGTACCACATTTTTCAGTTTTTAAAAATCCTGTAGATTTTGGAAATCATTTTACACTACCTTTACATCTTCATTTGCATATAAGATGAGAAGGATCAAGCAGCTATTGTTTCTATATAACATGCCTTAATATATAGTTAAAACTTTTAGTAACACACAAAGTGATAAAGGCATTATTTATTAGATGATAAAAAAGTTTTTGAAACGATTCAGTATTCGATTAAATTTGCTTCACATTCTTTGAATGTCTTCGTATGTTAAGAAAGCAAAGAATAATCGTGTTCATATTTCTTCTTACAATGAGAAACCGATTTGTGAACTGAATATCATCTCCAAACGGTTTTAAACTTTTGGACGCATTTCTGTTTTTAATAATATTTTAAATATTTTTTTACATATTTTTGTTGAAGTTCATAAATAAGAATTCATTAACAGGGAAAATTTTAAAAGGGGTTTTAGTTATAAAATATTATATATAGGTTTCATTATTACAAAGGTTGTTAGGCCTACCAGCGGCCGAGCGGTAAAGTCGCTGAACATTGGTATTTCGGTCCGAGGTTCGAATCCCGCGAACGGGCTGGCTGCATGGGCGTTCCGTGGTTTTCCCCATGTGTAACGTGTATACGAGTCAGTTTCCCTTAGAAAGTCCTCCACGAAGGCATCCCTCCCCTTAGGCAGATAGCCCTCGAGGCTTTGCCATAATCACACACACACACACGCAAAGATTGTTAACAGTAAATAAATTAATCTCATAAATTCGCAGAATTACGTCCATAGGTTAACTGCTGTCACGGGTCTAGGTATTTCCCCATGTGTAAAAGTATTTAACTCCAATTTCAAACAAGTATTTAACTCCAATTTCAAACATAAATTTTACGTACTGCAGATTTGAGTAGCTTTAAGACATGACCTATAATTTCGCCTTAAAAATCACAAATATTTTAACAATGCCGGATTGGCAGGGCATTGTGCAGACCCTAAGGTCTGGGACTAAAACTTCGATTTTAAAAGGTCCTTCAAATCATCCCGTAATTCCTCATAAGCTTAGCTCAAACAAGAAGGCAAGTGTTGGAGTCCCCTAAAAGAGTGCTATCCATAGAGGATGCCTGTCTTAATTGGGCCCCGACTTCGAAATGTAACCTCTTGGTTACGTTTTCACGTTTTTGCAGATTTTCACGTCACATTTGATGCAGCCCTTACTTCAAAGAAAGAAAGCGGCACCTGCGTTGGAAAAGAGATCAATGGTTAGTATAACTATTGACGTACTGTAATATAGACACATTGTACATACACAAAAACCACAGATCAGCCAGTATCGAAGTGGATTGTTCGGATTTCTTTGATGTATGATTTTTAAGGTCGGCCTATCAGCAGCCACATCAAATCCTCGAGTATGTCAAGCACTTAGAGAAATGTGGAGAACGAACGCACCATCAATACAAGTTCTAGAAATTCAGATCCTGAAATGTGAACATTTGTGACGAACTCCGCAATGAATGACTGCAGGTGATTGATGACGGAGTTCACAATGCAGCCATGAGAAGAAAAGAAGCGAAACATGTGGTGAACTTGCCGAACGCTTCCAGGTTTCCGAGTAAATAATCCACTGTATTACATACGAAAAGTATGCAAGTGGGTACCCTGTAATTACCTGCAACTAGCCAAGGAATAGCGAATGACAGCCTTTTTGTTGTCCCAGGATGGCAACACATCCATTTTTGATTGAGTCCTGACGAATGACGAAACGTGAGTCTAGTATGACATTCTTAAGTGTACAAGACATTAGCTGTCAATGTGACTCCTTGCTTCACACCAGAAAATTCCCTTTGCACAAACGTAAGATCATGCGTTTTGACTAGGGGACAAGTCGTCTAGTGGTGCGTTAGAAGCTACTACCACCAGGCCACACCAGCACTTACGGCCTGTATTTTCGAGGGTGGGCTGTACCTCCACAAGAGTGTGAGACCAAAAGTAACAAAAATGATCATAGATATGAGTCACCGACTTAGTTGGAAGAGAGTGTTCTCACCAGAACTAGGGCCCACAAATAACCACCTGTTCAATTCTCTGGACAAGCACCTCCGAGCGACAATCAGCAGATCCGCGGCATACACTTTTGGACCTCTTTGCTCCCAAGACCCTCGAGTTTTATCGTCAGGGCATTGAACGGCTGCAGGAACGTTGGGAAAAGGGATGCTAATGGAGATTATTTTTAAGATCTAATAAAGAGTACCATACACTATTTGTCTATTTTTTACGTTTAACAAAGGCAATAATTTTTTTGGGTACCTTATATAAAAATGCAAACTTTGCACTGGTCTTCTTGAACGCTGCCGCGATTCTAATTTTTTTTATCACATATGTAAAGCAAATATAAAAAAAAAAAGCATACAAAGTCCAATACGTGAACATTCCTGCTTAGATTGTTAAATAACCACAGCAAATTAACCTAACCTAGTACAATGAAATTTTCATAGCCACTTTTCATCTTCATTTCATTAATGATTTATTAATATTAATCCTTCTTTCAGAAAATTAATTAGTATTTTCTATAATTTTCAATTCTTCAACTAAAGAAAACTAATTCAATAACACTCAAATTTATGTTTAAATAGTTTAGAAATGACCTTTAATTTTGTATGATAAACCAATTGCTCCAATAATTTTCACGAACTTAATTTTTTAGTTAATTGCAACTGAAATTTTAATTAATTTTTTCACAGCTTAATGGTATTGAAACTGATATTTATCTTCTGAAAATATTTAAACATTCTGAAAAAAAAAATATTTTATAAACAAACAGGGTTGGAATGAAATTAAAATGATACGATAAAATGTAACAAAATAAAAATTATCCATATATTTCATTACCAACAATGAAGGAAAGAAGACCCAATTTCTTCTTTTCTCAATTTTCTTTTCATATTTTAATTGCCATTTGGGACAGTTTTTATATTTTTCGTTTACCAGTAACACTTCCTGTAACCTAATGTTTCGTTCTGTTTGAGTTTATCATCACTTGAGGAATACCTAGCGTAGAGAGAGAGTGTATTGCATATCAGTAATCTGATTAGGCATGCAGTACGAAGGCATGCAGAAAAGAGGGATAAAATACCTTATATACTCCCTCTTTTAAAGGGCGAGTGAAGATTAGGGGAACCATTTGTCAAATCTCTGGTGGTGAAGAATCATCATCCACCTCCCTTTAATTTTGGAGCCATTGCGGTAGGGACATTACTTATTTTTAAAGTAAGAGTATATGAAAAATGTGATATGCCCTCTCCAGGACTAAAAACCTGGACCTCTCGAATATGCTCTGAGTGTGCTAACCGTTACAACACAAAGGCATGCAGAAAGAAGAGAGAAAATATCTTACAAATATCTTCACGCACGTAGAATTTATACTTTGCTCCTTAAATTACACCAATCAAAATGATTTATACACGCAATTTATTTTTCTTTTAAAAGTTAAATCAGCATTAAAAATGTGTTTGTTCTTGAAGCATTTTTTGCAAATGAAATTAAGCTGAATTAAGTTGAACACAGTGGACTTATATTTTATCTTTTGTGAGTAATTACCTTTTTTTTTTGTACAATGGCGGGCACTCAGCCGACTTCGGTTTGGCCACTACTAAAGTAGTGGTCGCTTTATTATAGAAGCATCTAATAAGTGGGCCACATTTGCCTCCTATAAATCGATGGAGTTACAGCCATGCCTTCTCCGGGATTCGAAGCCGGCTCCTTTGGTATCGCCGTCGTCGCTTACCGAACCACTATACCGTCTGGGCAGTTACCTACTTTTATAGCTTTTGAAATGATTACAATTTATGGCTATATTTATATTATATAGAGGCTTTTTAATTCATTTTCTAACACGCGTTTTTTCTAGATAATAGATTTCTTAATAGAAATATCAGCAACCAAGTGCCTATTAAACATAACAGATCGCATCGTTCCCTTTATTGTCTTTCGGTGTGTATTAAGTTATATACTTTTCTTTTACCTTAAAAATAAATACAAATCATGATTCCGTTGCAAGCCTGATCAAAGAGAAATTCATACACAAAACTTAAAATTAGGAAATTCTGTATGGATTGAATATAATCATTAACTGCATTCAAGTTATTTCATTTTGCATTTAAGACTCGACGGGAAATTTTACACATTTCTGTAATATTCACTGGAATCTTTTAATTGGAGAAAGCTTAGAATCATTTTTGGTACATTCTTTAAGTTTTCTAGGGGATCAAAATGCTATCCTTATGTTAAGCCTCGGAAATAAAACAAATGTTCTCTATGGAAAATGTTAAACTGCTCAGGATGACAAAGATAAGGTTACCAGACGTCCGGGATTAGCTCTTCAGTCCAGGATGCGTAATTATGCCTAGAGCTGTGTTCGGGATCGAAAAAAATGAATGTTAGCCTAATTAATCAGTTTCCTTGCTAAACGCATCAGCTTCGATATAAAAAGTCTTTTTTAGCTATGAATAATATTTAATTTTCAGAAAAAAGTCGACTACAAATGTTAACTGTTAAAAATGAAACTTGAAAGTGAACAAGTGAACTCCGAATACTTACGCAATGATTCGAATGTACATATAAAATCCAACAAACAATTTTTTAAAGAAAAATACCTAATTCAAAATATGCAAAAGTGGAAAAAAAATCCGAGTCATCTATTTTGCAAAACGTATGGAGTATCTCGAATAATTGTTTGTCCTTCCTGTATGATTTCTTTTTTTATTTTATCACACCAACTTTGTTTGAAATATAATCTTGCTAAATGTATATTCTGTCGGCTTCCTGATCACTGAAGGTAGTTTTTTATGAAGTGTGTAGAAAATGTTTGAAGGAATACACAGAATTTTATAAAATACAGAATTTTATTTTACTGAATCATATAGAAATCGTGTTGTATAAAACACTGGCAGGCTTCATTATTGGCCCACAGCCTACTTGTAATATTATTTACTTCAATTAAGAACATTTGCAGGTTAACGAATTTATTGTACGAGTATCAGGTTATGTTTCTAAGGTATTAAAGTTTTACAAGAATATTAATAACCTATTTTTAGACTTTCAAAAACTTACAAATTACTTATGTGAATATTCTTTCGGCATGACAAATGTAACAAAATCATGCTTTAAAGACACTCGTAGATCAGAAAACAATATTAAACCACATTTAAGGAAAAAAGAAATCAACCTTAAATTACTCTAATTTACTAGTTATTAACCAATCCTACAATGCAAATTAAAAGTGACGTCAAAATTTGTAAATTTTGAAATTAAATATATGGTTTTCAGTTTCTGTCATATAAAAATCAAGATTTTACTGTTTTTTCATTCTTTTTCATACAACGAATACGAAATTTTTCTAAATATAAATACAGGGACTGGAGCAATGTACAAAAAGTTAGATTCCTTAGCTTTTCCTAAATTGATTTCTTTGTATTGCAAAATACCAAAACATGAATGCTTGCATTTTTTGTAATTGGACGTAGGTGTCTACGATTAGCGGTTGCGAAAATAAAAGTCGGTTAAGAAATTTTATGGACACGGTGGAAATTTGTTAACAGATACATTATTCACGTAAGAAACAAATATGAGCAATTATTATCTTATTTTCATCGTCCAGCTGTATCAAAAGTTATTTCATCTGCGGTAGAAATATTTATTGTGTAGCTGGTATTACCCCTATACAAATACAATGCAATTTTATTATGAAATGTTATTTTTGTTGTGCATTCTTTTCTGTAAAATTCACAATGCAAAGTTTCGTAACTATGACCATAACGTATTTTCTGCAATATTCTTGACATGAGAAACTTTCCCTTCGAAAATCTGACAGCTATTTCAATTCAATTTCATCAGCGTTACATTTTATACCGATTTTTCCCTTTCTCAGGTTATTCTATTCCTCTGTCAAGAATTTCGTAAATTCAACCATTGCTACTTAAAATGCATCGCCTTCCCTTTTTTGGTTCTTCCCAGAAATAGATTTCACTTTCAGAATACTAAGAGAAATGCTTCTTAAACACTTATCTCCAGTTTTACTTTAGTGTAAAATAATACAAATAGTTATTCTGACTTTCATTTTAATTTGTTTCGTAATTCTGTGAAATGGTTGAAATTCCGGAAGCTTTGCGTAATTCTGTAATATGATATTTCAAGCAATAACATTTAATATCAGAATAGAAATAACAGAAGCTTAAATACTACTTGAGTTTTTATTCCGAAACGAAACTGCATTAATCTATAAAGCTCTATTTAATTTACTACTAACTACTGGAACTTTAATTTATTACTAAGCTACTAGAACTATAGTGAAGAGTCTAGCGACTATTCGTTGATCTTCTTGTAACTATAAGGATAAAGTCCAAAGAAGGGTTAAAATACACTTTTATTCACCCAAAGAAATACTAACAGTAGGCCTTTCTAGGGCTTATAGGAAAGCTTCCATTTGAGCTTAATATAGAAAATAAGAAACGAAACACGGAAGTGACTGTACTTCCCATTAAATACTGGATCTACTTCATTTGCATAAAGCGCGATACTAAAAACTCATTCTGGTAGGTAGTTGTAGGTGAGAAAAAAGAATTTAAAGGAAAGAATTTCAAACTTAAAAATAACAATTAGAAAATTAAAATAATCCCAACATCCCTTACTGATTTAATTTTAGGTAATCTCTGAATCAACTTAGTTGGTCATAAAGCCATAGAAAATAATTTTAACAATATTAAAAATTTAATTTAGACGCTTATTGTGGTCCAAACAGATATTGGCATATATATATTATTTACTTATTAAAATCTGCAGTAGAAAATGCGCAGTATTCTAACTGTGTGCATTTAAGCTGAATAGCAGATGTGTGAAATATTAGCTGTCAATAACTTGTTTTCATTTCTAACTAAAATATGCATAAAGAAAACAAAACTCACAAGAATGCTCATAAAAGATGAGTAAAAATATCCTTTTATCAGATAAAATAAATATTTGTTTAGGAAATAAATAACACATTCCTGTACCTCTCTATGATATGCCAGAACTATTTAAATAGAAACTATATTTATTCATGCATGGATATTCTAAGTAAGTTTTAAACCATGTTCTAAAATTTGACTCAAGCATTTTAAGAATATCTCATTGAAAACGTGAGTATAACAAAAGAAAAACGGCCATGGATTTTATTAAAATCCTTGTCGAATAAAAAATTTCGGTATTTGAGTTTGTACTAAAGAGATAACTGCAAAAACGTATTGTGAAAGTGTAACCCCACGAAGCAACGAGCGCCACCTAGCGGCCGCCGGAATAAACACCAGCCCCCCAAAAAAGACTCTAGCCTTCAGTCGATGTACGGGAGTCATGAACTAAACATGCTGTTTCCCCGAGATTTACTTTACCTGATTAACTTAAAAATGTGTAATTATAATGCCCTTAATTGTTTTTTTCCTTAATTGTGTTTTGTTAATTAAAACTATTTAAAAAGGCCAAGTGAGTCTTTATTTATGCTAGTTTTGGTTATAAAAGGAATTTAATTTTATTTCGAAATTTTTAACAATTTAGATAAAAGGTATTTTTCAAGATTTTCTTAAAATGTTAAAAAATGTTTATATACCCAATTCAATAAATTGCTCAATATAAAAATTTAAAAAAATTTAATTTTGTCTCCTCAGAACTATTTCATAACGAAAATAATGAAAATAAAAGCTGCTTATGAATTCTTTAAATGAATAGAATTTATCTATTTAGTGATGCTTTAATATGTCTTGGGTTTTACAATATATATATATATATGTGTGTGTGTGTGTGTGTGTGTGTGTGTGTGCTCTATTGTTTAAATTGTTTTCATATTCGTTTTAGATAAAAATAAAATAAATCTAATTCGAAAGCTATCTTAATACGTAATTCGTAAAGAAGAAACTTAAACTAGACCTATTAAATAAGTTGTTATTAAATCAATATGATAACATTTAATTCGGTATTTAGTGATTTCATATCAGTCAAAATTCCAAATGATGATAATTTGTCATGCATATTACATTTTAAGGTATCCTGACATATGTGTTGTGCTTGTCTAGGAATAAACGTAAAATAATTAGCCCAAGGAGGCGATACGCCAGAAGAGCTATTAGTCTCAAAACAGCATTTTGTGGCGTTTCACTATAAACGACGAATCACTTTTTAAATAATTGCCACCAAATATTATCGCCCAGTATTATATTTAAAGAAATTAAATGAAGAATCTGCATGAATGTATGTATGTTTCTCGCACTGAGAAGAACAACGGTACCCAAACCCATCAAATTTTGAACAACATAATCCTCCACCTGAACATGGGCACCTGGACAACCGAATTTTGAATTTCGAATTTGTTGTATTATCTATTTCATATTTTGTAAAACTTTAGCGAATTTTTGATAAACAGACTCGACGATTTCAAAGTGAGCAATCGCAACACTCTACAGAAAAAATATTTTTTATCTCAACGGCGCGAGACTGTGTATCGGAAATTCTAAAGATATGTTGTTTTAACATATTTCGTGATATTGCTGTTGAATTGAATTTTATTCGGTTTAAGAGCGAAGAACATAATATTTAATAAATAAAGCTAGCACGCAAACCCTAAAAAAAACCCCACTAATTTGGGTGTAATATAAAATATAATTTTATGTCTTCTTTATTATTTAATTAAATGTTTTAATGAATTTATCAGTTATATAAAACTTCCGCTTTCAGTATTTCCTGGCCTTTCAAGGTTTGAATTGCTAATATGATGCCCACAAAAATTTGCCGTAGTATCATTTTTATAAATTCAAATACTTAATCATCCGCAATATGTTTTTTAAACATCTTCAGTGTCAAACGCTCCCACACACGTTCAGAATCTTGTTGTAGCATCTCAATTTACTTTGACGGCATATTTATAAAGACACCAAGCTCTTTCTTTAAGGGAATGAGTTATTATTATGACATGCAGCTGATGGATCACTTAAGTGAAGACGCTGTTAACTCATCAATTCTGAGCACTTCCTCATATTCATGTAACATTAACCCATCCGTGTCAGTCTAGTTTGCTTCTATTTTTAAAAGATGGGAAGATGACATAATAGCTTAAATTTAGGTTTCGGAATGGATTTTCTGACTGTTTTCAACATCTCTTGTATTTATGAAATGTCAAACTAATGAAGCCTTCCTTCATTTTGAAAATAACAAAATTCGTTTTTGTACATTATATTTCAATGGTTGTGATTTCTTCCAAAATTGTTAAAATAAATTCCCAGTTCGTTCGTTATTAGATTTTGCCATTCATATGTGTTTAATGTTTCATTTATCACTATGATAAAATGTTACTGTTGCTGCTGTGAATCTCTTGTCTGATAGCAGATCACCCTCTCGAAATTTATCTTGCTAAGGAGGCAAGATTGCGCCTGTCGTTAGCAAGAACCTTGGGCACCATACGGGTGGTAGTGCGACTTTGCTCAGTGCCTCCCCCAATTTCGAAGGAAAGCATCCCAAAGTATGCGTCAGAGGGTCTTCTTTCGTTCTTCCGCTACCATCAACCTCTCGAGAGGACGTTCGGCTCGAGGCAAATTTTGAGTGTCCCCATGCCGCAAAGACACTATTCATTTACAAAAATCCATGACTTCTCGGGATTCAAAACCGGTCCCTTAGTCAAAGTCACTAATCACTACCCCGGTTGGGCAGCATGATAAAAAGTGAAATACTCGATTATTTCAAAATGGTTTCAGGAGGTCAAAGTCAAATCAGTTAAGCAGAAAATTTCTGGAGTGGTTACTGGCTCTTGAAACGGCACCTATCAAATGGAAGATTTTTGAATTTGAATATTAGCCGAAGTCCAGCTCTCTGCAACATCTACTATCTATAGAGGAATAAATTAAAGTTATATTTGTTTCTTTACCATCGTTGAAATTGAGAAAAATGGTTCGGAGAGCTTTCTGAACAAATGACTCGAAGAGCATTAAGTTAATTCTTAAACAAAGATCTTTCTCTTGCAAATGATGTACGATTAAAAATTAAAAAATGCACTCGATTTGAGTAAAAAATTGCTTTCTAATCTGCCGAGTTTATTGTACATCAATTAACCAGTAAATATTAAAAACTAAATGAGTAACGTATTTTTTTTACTAAAATAAAATTTAAACTATTCCATTGTTACGATCGCTATTTGTATCTCGTAAGAACGTCTAAACATATGAAATAGAACTTTTTTTTTAATTTACAACTTCAAATTCATCCAAGGAGAGGTAAGAAAATTTTAAGTCTTAGGTATTTAAGCGTTTACTAAGTTACTACAAATGGTTATAACTAGTAAAATTTCAAGAAATTACAGCATGAATAACATAGCTGGCAAAGAAAAGAAAAGCGTGTTATCTGTTGCGAGAGATAATATGCACTCGGAGGAAAAAGGAGTTGATTACATGATCATTTTCTCAACGAAAATATTATTATACACTGGTAAAGCTTATCCAAAAGCATTTTTTTTGTTTAGTCTGCTATGAAGAATAAGAGAAAGAATATGGCTTTTGTGGTCTGATAAGAGGTCGGCGGTCTTTTGACGCTAAAACCTTAAGACTCGTCCATCTTCCGAGACACCAGAATTAATGGAGGATGTGTATGAGAGTGAGGATTACCAGACCATCCGCGCTCTTTAATGATCTAACGGAGACATACTTTACTTGGTGCGACGTGTCGGTTGAATTGCCTACGGGATTTTATTTGTTTTTTATTCTGAAGATAGTTCTGCCGGACGAAATCGTATGACCTCAATGGAATCGGTGCCTGAAACAAGGTAATCGATAAAGAATCACTGTACTTTAGAGAAAGTATATGTAACAGAGTTATATCTGAAGTCTAAAAGTAGAAGGTGTTAAAGGCACATAAATTAATATGTGTTTAAATTATAATTTGAATAAGAAGTATTCTGCTTAATAGATATTGCAAAAAGTTATTTATATCCTTCTAACAGCTTTAATTTTGCCTTTAGCATGTTAAATCTACAATCGTTGTCTTTATAAGTTAGAGGAAATATCACGGTTTCAATAAAACGAACAGTACCAGTTAAATGCAGGATAAACTAGGCTATAATCAAATTGATCTTTCTGGGTACTAGAAATCAAGGTTTCTGGGTACTAGATCAAGCTGATCACGAGGATGTGTATTATGCCGGGTTGTCACGAGCATAGTGTCAGCTTTTTTTGTGAGAAATAAAACTCACTTTTATCTACACAAGAAATGAACTTTAATTAGTCAAATATCTTCCATGAAAGTTTGCCATTTTTCTGGTAACTTCATCATTCTACGCTCGTAAAACTTCTGGACATATCAGCAAAAATCAATGAAGTGATATTTTAGGTCATCGTTAGTAATGAATTTTTTATTATTTAAGAAGTTTTGTAAACTTCGAAACAAATGATAACCAATGGTCCAAGATCGGGGTTATATGGGTGATGAGACACTTGCTAACGAAGCTCAGCAATTTCATGCGGGTTGCTAAAGATGTGTGAGGCCTCGCATTTTCGTGATGGAATACAATTTCTTTGCAGTTTGACAATTATGGCTTTTTCTCCAGTTTCATAAGTTTTTGGAAGTAAACATCTGAGTTTGCTTGGAAACAACTCAAAATATACAACACCTTTGCAATCCCATCAAATTGACTACATGATGTTTTTCTGCTGCAATTTAGCCTTCGATATGATTTGTACTGATTGATCATACTTACACCACGGTCTCTTTCAATTAATGTTATTGTTGACGGTCCATTTTTCATCACCAATGATAATTCGTTTCAAAAAAAGGTCGATTGTATTACGTTTGATATATTGCATTCAGTAATTAATATTGACTCATTGCATTCAGTTCATCTGAAAACCGAATATCGAGCTTCTTAACGCGTTGAAGATATATTATGTGATTTTAAATTGCTCTGTGTGACACATATAACCGTTTTGAAATCTCTCACACAGTTTTATGAAGATTGGATTCAATTATACCTTTTATTTTGTCATGATCAACTTCAGAAGTTTAGCCAGAAGAGTGGTCACCTTCAAGAGAGAAATCTCCAGAACGAAATTTGTAAGCCAATTCTGACGCATGGGTTCTTTTAAGTAATCAACACCACAAATTTCACAATGTCTCTTTATGAGCTTCGGCCGCTTTCTTGCCTTTACGAAAACGAAAAAGTAACATATGTCCAAAATGTTAATTTTTCACCCCTTCTTAGAATTGACAGTAAACTAACACTTATAAGCAAAAATACTTGGAACTTATTTCTATAGCAACTTTAAAATGTCAGCTGCCATATTACAATAGAAAGAAAAACACAGGATTGACAGAAGAATAGCAAAACAAGCATAGTGCTATCTATTTGTGCAAACCGAAATTACTTTCTTCCTATTACAACAGTTTCATAACTAAAATGGCATGTGAGATCGTAATTGATATTTTCCCCCATAACAGTGTATGTTTTCATTTAAAAAATTACATTTCATATAAACAAAAATTAAAAAAAAATTAAATCCCATTTACGATCTGACTGGAGTCGCGTTTTAATATGTATCTAAATCTATTCTTGTTGTGCGTTGTTCTTAAATTTTACCCACAACCGCACGAGATTTAGTTGTTGGTCAAAAATATGAACTACTGAATTTGCAGCTGTTTGTCTTTTAAGAAGGATTAAGATTCAATGAAAGCAAATTTTATTTATTTATTAGCATCTTGAAGAGGTGTTATTGCTTTCATTTGGCAATTAAAATCAAAGTTAGATAAAATAACATTTATTAGTCCAAAGGGGCTATTTGCCCAGAAGGATTATTAATTTCGTTTTGGTATTTTGCGTCGATTCACGATAAGTGTTGTTTCATTTTTCAAATTTTTGCTATTAAATATTATCACTCTGTATTACGTTTAAAGAAATTAAATACTGAAGAATCTGCATGAATATATGTATGTTTCTGGCATTACACATGGGGAAAACCACGAAAACACCCGTGCAGCCAGCCCGTTCGCGGGATTCGAACCTCGGACCGAACTACCAGTGTTCAGCGACTTTACCGCTCGGCCGCTGGTGGGCCAACGGTACCTAGAGAAATCAAAGTTTGAAGAGAGTAATCTTCCATAGAATATGGGCATGTTGAAGACCTAATTTGAATTTGAAATTTGTTTTATTGTCGATTTCGTATTTTGTAATACTTCAACAACAAATTTTCGTTTAACAAACTAAACGATTTCAAATTGGACAATGGCCACACTGTGCGGAAAGAAAATATCTCCAGCGCGAGAGACTTTGTATCAGAAATTCTATAGACGTGCTCATTTTAAAATTGTCTTGCGATATTGCTTTTGAACTGAATTTTATGATTTAAGAGGAAAATAACATGACATTTAATTAATAAAGGTAAGTAACACTCAAAGTGTTAAAAAAACGATGCTTTGGATGTAATTTAAAATCTGAAAACTTTCAGATTTTTCTTTTTATTTACATATTATTATATTAAAATTGTCCTGCTGTTTTATTTGGAAGGCGAAATCACAAACGGGTGAAATAAAATTCGTAGACTGAATCACGCTTCGGAAAATTGCAAAGAAACGAAAGAACATGAAGCAAAATAAATCATCCGAACATTTTCTAATAAATAAAATCTTTTATTACGTAAGTAATTGAAAAAGTATGCAATAGTCTCTGAAAGTGCCGTATGTGTTCTTAGGTTTCAAATAATATAATTCCAAAATATAAAAAAATACATTTTTAATTCGAAAATAATTACTGCACTTCAGAAGAAGTTGCCCTATTATGTCAATAATATCTTCCAGAAAATAATAAATCCGGCATTAATGAAATAGGCTAACAAATCAATTCATTTCTTTGACGTAAAATCATTTTACTTTCAGATTAAATTTTTCTGGTATTTCATAAAATCGAATCATAAATAAATGCCAAGAATAAATAATTAAAATAAAAATTATCGATATTTGATTTTCATTTTCTTTAGCAGCTATGTATAATATGAAATTATATGCGCGTTAGTCATGTTTAGAATTCTTATTAAACTTACTTTTCATGATCCCAAGTAATGTCGTTATCTTATCTGACATTTAAAATTAAATTCTTTAATATTATAAATGCTCTAATTAATATTAATGCACACTCGCATGCAAAAATAAAGGCATTTATACATATTTTAATGAAATATGGTAGGAATATACATTTATAACAGAGAAAGAGACGTAACCTTCAAAAGCCATTTTTTGCACGTAAGGTTGCCAGTAAAACTCATACTTCAGGGATCTCCAAAATCCGTATATCGAACTGAAAATAAGTCTAATATGGAGTATAGTCCCTTCTCACAGCCAGACAATCACGCAGCCTTGACAGGAACAGGAGGCATTTCAGGAGTGCCTGTGGAAAATTATACCACTCAGACAGTTTTCAAATTTAATAGTCAAGCAGCAAGACAGTTTTCAAATCCAGAAGGCTTCTTGGAGGGGGGATGGCGAGATGAATTTCCCTCCCAAGAGCATCTCAGATATTCTGTGTAGGGTTAAGGTTATCTTGTCAATCCCTGCAACGAATATTTTCACTTTCCAGGTAATCGTCGACCAGCTGAACGCTATGTGGACGAACATTCTTACCCACCAACAGAAGCCCAGGACCAACCTGAAAGAGGCACCTGATAAGACACCTGAAAAGTCGAACATAGGTATTTAAGATCTTCTTTTTGTACCTCATACCAGTTAGGAAGCCAAACATAGGCATATCGGATATGCTGTGCGGCCTTTCAGCATAATGCTTACCTTAAACCATTATACCTCCACTACCGTAATCATCCCTTTTCTTGATAAGGCAGGTGTGGTATCGTGTTCCAGGCTCTCTTCAGATACAGGTACGTGTAGAATAAGTGTAGAGGCTGAATCTAAACTTATTTGCAAAATGGATGGTGCCCTACTGAAGTTTGGTACAAAGCGCATGTTATATGCACGCTAAACGCGCTTTCTTGGGCGCCGCAGTATAATGAGACTCAAACAGCGGTCTTCTGATAAGTCCATGAGACTTGGGTTCTCGTGGTAGCATAAGTTTATGCGAGAGCTATGAAGCTGTAGCAATCTTGCGTCGATGCGCTGAAAGTGCCATATGAAAATCCTCATTCGTCATTATGAATCTTGATTGACCTTGTGCCGGTCTTCTCGACATGGACCCAGTCTTCCGATGGATTCAGTCTAATCTGAAACTTGTTCCCACAAATCGCAGACGACACTAGGCGATAAACTGGGTTCTGTAGACACCTACATTTGTGATGTCCTCCGCGCTCTTATATCGTCTCCACAATAATTCAACAGACATGCATGTGTAAGCCTACGCACACGATTCTGAATATTTGCACAATTCTTCGACGGCAAAATTAGTACCATTGGTTCAATAATTTTCATAAAAATAGACATAATTTGCAAATTGTCTCAATTTTCTTGTATTTGTATGAGCGTTTTTAAGAGATAATATTCATTAATTTAATACCTTAGAATAATTAAGATACAATAACACGCCGAATAAATATTAATTTAGAAGTCCATCCGCATGACATATAGTATTACCGAATATTAAGACTTGTAAGGTAACAATTTAAAACTTTATCTTTTGCTATAATTAAAAATATCAAAGAAAAGTAATTAACGCTTACCAAGCATATTTTTCTTTGCATTCGTAAATTACTATTAAATCAAATTCAAGAAATAAACGGAAGTAAAAATTTAAATTATTTTACAAAAAGTGTAAAATTTACTTTTAACTCAGGAAAAGTTGTAGTACAAATAATGAGAGAAAACTCTAATTTAGCAATAGCTGTCTTTAATTTTGTGAAGCAGTAGCAAATTTATACACTAAGATTCGTGAAAATCAAACTGCCTCTGCGCAATATATTAATCGATTAGGCAGTAGCCTGATTATCATGTTAATTATTCATTCGCGTCATTAGTGAAATGAATGGTTTACTTAATGAATATAACAAGATAACAGTGAGAGGAATCGATTAATTGACCTTAATTATCATTCCTATGAAGTAATTGTACAACTACCATGAATATTAAACATATGTGTTTTTGCGAAGTCCTTCTTTTTTATTTGCCTACTTTTCTATGAAATTGTTGAGCAACATTTGATTCCATATGACAAAGTAATTCTGGTGTTAAGCTTATTTTACTCTTTTTTTTTAAATTTAAAACAGATTACTTTGTAGTTATTGTACTGAAATTTGAAATGAAAACACAATTTTTATACAAGTATTTACGGAATACTGCACTTTCAGTCGAATAATGTTGACTGTCAGTTGGGCAAATTATGCATAAATTACCCAACTGACAGTCACGACACGCAGTGAAAATTATGCATAAATTCTCTTATTTTATAATGTATTTTATCCCTTCTTTCGCATGACTTCGCGGTGTAATTGGAAACATACTCGACGCATATTCGATTGGTCCAGGGCTCGAATTCCGCATACTTTGAGGGCACTGCGTATTTTTCATGTCTCATGCTTCAAAATAACCTAATTAAACTTTATTTGTCGGTTTTGACGTCTCTACGCACATATGTAAGATGAATCTTCTCTATTATTGCTTGAAAAATAATAATGGTTATGTCTTCGTCACGTAATAGGGTACATTGTCGCTGTTACATAATATGTCCATCATGTAACAGAGGAAATATCCATAGAATATCTGAGTTATTGTTCACTAAAGACATTATATTTTATGAAAACAAATCCAACTGTGTCAGTCCATGCCTTGAAAATGTCTTTTACGAATTGCGCTTTAACTAATTCGGACAGTGAAAATTCAGTCTTGACAAATCAGACAATATACACTTGACAAATCAGAACTCTATGTGTTAGAACCACTTGGTAAATCAGAATTCCATTCATAGGGACATTTGACAAATCAGAATTCAGCGTCGAAGAACAGAGAGTGTAGGTGATATAATAGTGGTGAATATCTTTAAACTGTTTCGACACCATGCAGTTCTATGCCACAGCAGACAGTTACCTTCAGCGTGCTGTACGTGGACTTGTGGATCAACATGTGAATGGATGACAAAGATATTGGCGTCGATTAGAAAGTTGGTTGCAAAAATTGATCTAGAATCGGTACAACGCATTTCGTTTTGGAACAAAACTGTACGTCTAACAATATTGTTCGTTTTCGAACAATACATTATTGAGACCATTTATTTAGCTGAAATACAATGAATTTCACTTTAGCATTTTTGATTGCGAAGGAAAATCTAATCCGTCACCAAAATAATCATCACCATCGGGCAGGGTAAATTTAATATATTTCTGTGAGCTTTAATTGGCTAAAGATTTCTAATTTTAGCTACGATTAAGTACTTATTCATCATTTAAGTATCTAATATGATTAAGCAGTGAGCAATAAAACAACATAGCCTCTTTATAAGCAATTTTATTGCGGGCACTAAGAAATTGGAAGCTTTTCGTCTATTACCATCCTTTCAAACGCATGTTCAAATCTGAATGTTATACTTGTTTGTAAGTAAGTATTTAAACAACGAGTCAAAGGACAGAAAACCTAAAGGTTTACTATATAGAAACTTAACATAAAGCTTCGTTTGTGATTTTTATAACATCTGAACATTCAAAAGTTCAGAAATGTCTTTTCTCGATCTATGTAAAACCATTTTTACTCATTTTGTTGCTACTTTGGTAGACGGTTGCACGGATTTTGGCGATTTTTCTTTTGACAAGTAATACGACTTATAGTATACCCACTGCTGGATAAGTTATACTTCGTTGTCATTTTATTTAAAAAATAATGCGTTTTTTATGCATAAATTACGTGTTTTAAATATTATTTATGACTTCTAAATAATAAAAATGAATTTAATTTTGCAGTTTTTTTTAAATAAAAATTTTATTGTTTATTATATTTTATGGAATTTTATGTTGTGAATGATGTAATGAATGACGTCACATTATTATATCTATAAATTTAATCTAATGTTTTAAACATTATTTATGGCTGTTAAATATTAAAGTACAGTTTAATTTTGCATTTTTTTAAAAAATGATTTTATTACGTATGATTATTTAAATAATTTTAATTCTAGGAGTGATGTAATTAGCTCTCTGATTGGTTATAGAATATTTGTGCATTAACGAGCTGTAATCAGCTCCCTGATTGGTTACTGAAAATTTGTGCATTACCGCGCCATTTTAAAATTTAATTCATATCTTCGAATTCCTTCAAAGATGTCTGTAATTCAGGAGGGGCGATTAAAATATCTTCGAAATCTTAAAAACAATATCTATTATTGGAGTTTTTTTTTCAAATTTTTTTGTTATTTTTAATCTTCATGATCCATTAATTTGGCTCTAAATTGCTTTATCTATTTACAAATTTCTGTTTTTTTAAAATTTTTTTATTCCTGCCCTTGATATTACATTTTTGAAATTTTTTCATTGATATCTAAATTATGATTCCGATTTTTTTGTGGTACTTATCAATAAACGACAGGTTAAATGACTAAAAAAAATGTAAGTTCGTATTTTTCTTTTACTTTATAATTGTATACTTCAATTTTTGTTAAAAAATTAATACACTATTTTCAAAAATTGCTGAGATAATTATTGTACATATGTTTTAATGTTAATTATATTCTATATAACGTATTTTAAAGTATCTGAATTTAGTAATATTTTAATTCTTTTAAATGTTGGTATAAGGTTTTTAATTCGATAATCAATTTCAGTAATATTTTAATCTAATTAAACGTTGGCACAATGTTTTTATTCTCTTCTTTGCTATATGAAAATAACAATAACCTTACTTTAGTACTTTAGTTCAATTTTATACTCGTAGTAAATGTATTTATTTACACTTGGCTGCCATCTTAAAAAACGACAATTTCAACCAAAAATTAATCCATTACTTTTAACGATATTTATTTTTTTAAAGTTTCGAATGCTTTACTATTCGTAAAAACAGCGTTTTTCAAGATGGCTGGGAAAAGGAGAAACCGGCTGTTGCAATCAATTTCGCCTTGTCATTCGGTGGTCGCAGTTAGCAAACCTGACACTGAATCATTGTAGAGGCTTGCCTGCACACTTACGCTTGAGAAAAGCTTTTAAGTCAGCCCGTTCGCCGGGATTCGATCCCAGGTCTAAGTACCAATTTTCAATAACTTTACAGCTCGGCTGCTGGTGGGTCTTAAATTAAGTTGAATCTTATTTAAATGTGTTTCAAATGGAATGCATTATGTATCAGCAAGCAAGCAAGGAGTTCTGAAACAATATTTATGTATTGCGTTTCTAAGCCATCATATTTCACTTTTACTTGTGTGCATTTTACCATTAAACTGAGCTTTAATTTAAATAAAATACAGACAAGAAGATCAAATATAACTGAATCTGAAGTTAGAAAAATTGAAGATATATTACGGTAAAATTTATAGTAGAAGTGACCAAAGATTTGTGAGCCGAAACTAGCCAATACCTGATACGCTCGCTATCAAGTATAGACCACTTTTTGGAATATTTTGAGTGATTTCAGTTATTAATTATAGTTTACAGTTTATTTATAATCATATGCTCTGAATGTCGGTCTATCTTCTCTTATTATCTTAGTTAAAATAGCTTAAGATTCCCTTTATGATTAATTAATAAGTCTAGGTACTCCATTGACAGTTTTTATTCAAAATGTAGTGTCAATAGGACAATTTAAGATATTCTTGAGAGTCATACGATAAATATCAATAACGATTAAACTCATTTTTCTTCTAGCAACTTTATTTCCTTTAATTCCAAGCTCATTTCCATCTCTGCAAAGAATAGGGGAAAATGCTTCGTAGAAATTTGAAGGTCTATAAGAAAGCTTAGCTAAAATCTAAATCTTTCCCCTAATGTACTGTAAAGTGAAATCTTATTATATTGTAAACAAATGTAGTGTGTAATATGTAGTTACGTATGCGTTACAATTTAACAGCATTAGAAAACTCGACGTTTCCCATTAAATTTCCTTCCACAGTTCAAATTTTAAACTGTGTGTCCCTTCATTAAGCCTCTTTATATAAATGAAAATTGTGACAGGTAATTCTGGCAGGTTGGCTGGTAATTTTTTACATAAATGAAAATTCCTTTAATAAATGACAATAGTTTCAGCAAGTAATAGTAATAAAGGAAGCGATTCAGCAAGTAAAAGGTTCAGCGAGAAAAATAATTAATACCTTCAGTTTGTTTCGAGACTGAACCAATTATTATAAATGTTATATAATTACGTCTGAATTTTCAATCATTATGCAGAATATGCAACTGAATAACTTTTCTGTATGTTAAAGATATAATTAACAACAGTCTTCGTTTTAGGATCTTATTCATGCTTTATACACATGCATAAGCAGGTTAGTATCTCATACGAAAAGATTGAAATTTCTGGTCTAAGATATTGATTTTAATGTAAATTATGGATTTGGTTCCTAAATTAACAACTGATTAAGTTTCAAGTCAATAAACACATTTATAAATAAATAACAGTTTTCTAAGATGATTGAAATATTATATTACATTGTAATCTATTCCTCTTGGCAATGATGGACTTAAAATAATTGTAACTTTTTTGCAGATAACTTTAACTGAAATGTATACAATAAAGAAGTCAGAAAGGCAAACAAAATATTCTCCCTTTTTTTAGCCGTAAATTAATATCAACAAATAAATAAATCATCAAATATTTCCTTCACTGCTTAAAGAACTTCTGGACCAACTCTACCAAAAACAACAATCTGCTAAGTTATATCAGATTTCTTATACTATCCGCGACTCATTTTGCCGCTGGCAGTAATTCTTGACGTGGCCTAGCCTCCGACTCTCCTACCACCGTTTATGCTACCTGAACTGCCTTTTCGTAATTATGTTTCCGCTCGTTATAATTTTTCTCGTCTGAGAGACGCGTGTTAGCTTAAGCAAGGAAAAAAAGCGAAATTTTAAGTAAAATGAGAGTAAGTAAATTAATTAATCATAAAATAATGCCTTGCAGAGTTTGCTGTGCTTTAAAAATATGCTAAATGAATTGATTTTATTACACCATTCTTGATGTAATCAATTTAATTAATCTGTAAAATAATCGCGTAAAAAGTTCATTAATTACTATTGAGACAAATTTGTTTCCAGTTTAAGTAGTATATTCAAACATGCTGCTTAAACTGGAATTACGTTTAGTATGAGCGCAGTGCATTGTTTTCTTCATTTTTCTTTTGGTTTCTACGGTTAATCGCTCGATATAATTTTGTGTTCGTTATCTTACAATTCTGTCTAGTATAGCTCTGGCAAATGTAGAGATGTAAACCTGCAGCATTTAGTAACATATTAAAGCTTCTTAAATCCTCACATTGAAGCTTCTGTGAGCATTTTAAACAATAATTATAAAAATAACGTTAATAAAAATATACCCTACACCAGCAGTTCTCAACCTTTTGACTAACGAGCACCATCTAAACAAAAATTGAAAACCTTTAGTACCACCACTATAAAGTTCTACTACCTCTTGAACAAAGCTCAGATCGCATAAATTTACGAGTGTTAGAGAAAAAACTCAGTCAGAGTGTTGGGGTTTTAATTTTTGAATTTAATAGTTAAAAATACTTTGCTTCTTTGCGTATCACCTATTTTTCTCTTGCTTATCACCAGTGGTACACGTACCACTGGTTGAGAACCCCTGCCCTGCACCCTAAATATATAAGAATACATACTGATCTCCTTACTAGTCTTTATTGATTTCATTATTATCTGACGGCGAGAGACTAGATACGATTGAATTGCAGGAAGACGCCCGTTATGAAGTATAGACTATTTTTTGTAATATCTTTTCTCAGATTTCCTTCAGCATACAGTACATTTAACAGCATAAGCCATTGAACTGATTTCATTTTCGCGACAATTTACTCGTTAACGCAAGGATTTATCTCCCAGTATTCCACACTCATTGCATTAGGTAACGATTTTATTACTGTAACACTTTGCAGTGACAGAAAGTGTAATTTTGCTCGTACGGTGTCCACAAAAGCCATACAAACACACCGGTGTACCAATGGTTTGGTTTATTCGATTATGGCAAAGCATTCGAAGGCTATCTGCCCAAGGAGAGGGATGCATTCGGGGAGGACTTTCTAAGAAAAATTGGCTTATACACTGTAATAGTGTAACAATAAAATTTGGACTGCAGAACAGTCATTACAAAGAGTTCCTTATAAGACATACGTACATACTTTTAAAGATAAATTGTTGTAATAAAGTGCACTAAAATGATAGAAAATTATTTATTTATTTATTACACATTTAAAGAGATCGCAGTTCAAAAAAGAAGAAAATATATAGGTTTTCTAAAAAAGCTAGAACTTAATGCATCAGAGTAAACAAACAAAAAGAAATATTCAAAAGGAAATAAACAAATAAAAATAAAACAAGAATTCGATGCATGAAAATATAAGAGTATGGATGAAATAAAAGAAATAAAAAAATAAAATAATAAAATGAAGTTTTAAATATATCATAACATATTTTAAAAAGCTTGGTGTCACGAGACAGTATAACATAACAGCCATGTTTCTCAACTGCATTAAGAACAATTTAACATTATTGAACATTAGACTAATATTAATTTAGATGCTTTAAGTTTATATATATATATATATTATATGTATATATGATATATATATATATATTATATGTATATATGATATATATATATATATTATATGTATATATGATATATATATATATATATATACATATATATTATATGTATATGACGCGTCGGGAAATTGGAACAGAGAATTGAAACTAAAGATTTTGGCAAAGTTTTTTCAATTAATTTTAAAAAAGTGTTTAGTATATAGTTTCATTTGTCTGTTTCAGCGAAATGCAATATGGAGTTAGCTTGATTCGAAAATCATTAAAAATAATTTCGCTTGAAGAGCATAATGAGATTCGAATTAGGCTAATCTACCATTTACCGCTTCTTAGTTTTTATATTTTTGCTTAAATCATTTGTCGCACTTTAATTCTAATGTTTAAAATATGCCTTACTTTGATTAGCCTATTACTTAAAATAAGTATTTAATTTTATTTGTAAATAATCAAGTGTTTGTATTGTTTATTTTATCTTTATAACACATTTCATTGCACCTTATTTTTTACTTATGTTAATATTTTCACGGAACCACAGTACCTAAGCAACTTTTTAGCGTACGAACTAGGAAATTTCTTTTAACTTTTTTCTAAATTTTTTCAGCTCAATGCACAAAGTTTTTGATCTCACAGGTCTTTTATCGTTTGTTCTTTTTACTTTAATTAGTTATATATATATGTAGAATCGGTACTTTCTGTCTAGGAATATAATGTTTGTAAACTTACTTCTTATGTGGCTGTCTAGGGGCTAATAAACTAGTCCGATTTACAAATAACTTGAATATTTAATGAAACAGGAATAGTTGCAACAAACTACAAAATGATTACATGTATAGAAAGATGAATTTACATAGATGATATATATAGATGAAGAGAATCGACTGTCTTTTACATGTTAACATCTTTCAGTCGCGTCATCGTCTTAATGGCGGAATCGTCTGACTTCTATCATCGGAAAAGTAAAAGATTTATTCTCACAGCTTGTCGCGTCATCCGATTATAATATATATATACATATATATAAACCGAACAATTCATTTTTAAACATTTTATACATTCCTTACTCTCTCCAGGATATACATATTATTTATTATTGTTGTATTATATCTCCTTTGTGTTACAGAGTTATTTACTTACTTCTATAAGTCTCGTGAAATATTCTGTGTTGACAAAATCAGCCGCCACTTGTGGCGATGCAACTTAAAGCAACAGTCCTAATTCAAAATTTAAACTTAGCCTTAAAGTTAAAGACTGCACAATTTAGTTTTAATTGGGTTCTTGATTCAAAACTTCCTACCGATGTAACAATTAAATATCGGCAATAACAACGCAAAGACACAGAATTACAATTTTATCACTGTTGGCGAACCTAGTTACATGGCCTTGAGACGTAGAAACACGCTCCACCTTGCAATCCAAAAACTTGATACGGAGAAGAAGAAGTCATAATAACGGTCTTAATCACAATAATTGGTTAATTTAGAAGGTATTTTCTCCTTCCTACCAGCATGCCTTCGTGGTGTAGCGGTAACACACTCGGCGCGTATTCGAGAGGTTCAGGTTCGAATCCTGAAGAGGGCATTGCACATTTTTCACCTTTTCCGGTTCAGAAAAATTCTAATGCCTCTACAGATGGCGCCCGAACTGAAAGGTGGGGGACAATAATTCGTCACAACCAGAATTTGGATATTGAGTCCGCTGATCTCCAGTCGCCATTTAAAAGGGGGAGTATATAAAGTATTTTATTCCTCCTTCCAGCATGACTTCGTGGTGAAACCTTTGAGTGTGTTCGAGAGATCCAGTTTCGAGTCCCGGGCAGGGCATTGACAGGCACAATGATAATATTCGTACAAATAAAAAAACAAAGTCATATATTAAAAAGTTAAAAGAATATTTTCTAAGAATTGAAGTAAACAAGAATTAATTTTAAAATATTTGACCCTAATGAGTGCATTTTAAACGCAAAAATAATATGTTTTGCTTTTAAAAAATATCTCTATGATTATTTACGACGTTAACTTACATATTTTAATTCAAACTTTAAGGGAGTGACTGCATCTTTACTATGTATTTGCATCTTTAATCAGAAGGTTTGTAAACATTTGTATAAAATGTTACTTCTTCTAAAAGTGTGGTATATATTTCCTTTTAATTCTATATGTGAAACAGACTGTTGAAAGCTTCATTTATTTAGTTAAGGTATTCGGAAATGTTAATAAATCCCGAAAATGCAAAACAAAAAATTTAAACTAGTAGTTTTTTTCTTTTTTCAAGTTCTTTCATAATTTAATTTCAAAATATACCTTCGGTTGAACTCATGCATCAACATCTGTCATTTCATATTTCATCGTACTCTAAGACGTCATTTCAAAAATTTCTTTTCAACGGCTTGTGGAAAAACTTTGAGGAGTAAAAATAATAATCTTTACTTTTTTGCATCGCGAAAGTTTTTCTTCCGCGATATTTTTCTCTGCTTAGTTACTCCCAAAGTTTCCAACGAGAAAAAATAAGCATTTTCTGCCTCGTTGATTTTTAATGCAGCTACGGTTAGGAATTATAGTAATGGACTTGATTTTGTTCGATTGACGAAGATTTAGTGTCTTTTGGGGGGTGGGGTAAAGGACATTTTCTGTTTGAGTTACGCTTCTTCTGATTAGTTTTCTTTTTTCATGAATTGCATGATTTTGGAGTTTCGGATTTTCATTCGGGTATGAATTTTGTGGGCTTTTCATTTTAAAATGTTATATTTAAATGCATAGGAAAAAAGAATTTCAGTTTACATTATGTTAACAAATCTTTTTAATCTCAGTCTTGTTTATACTATTAAGCATTATCTTAAATTATAAAAGTGCTAACATCTGTTTAGGGTTTAATGTGCATTCATCTTTATTTTATATTTAAGGTTCATTAAAGATTTAGTAAATGTGATTATTCAGTTGTGCGTTAAAAAGTATTCGATTCTTGCTTATATTTATTATTATAATAATAGAAGAAATGTTAATTTTCTCTCTTATTACATGAACCTGTGCAGTGTGATTATTCTTAGGATCCGAATATAAGCACGTTTAATACGATAACATTCATTATTTTGCGTATTGTCCCCTATAAAACATTTAAGTGTAATTTTTTTTCATGTGGTAAGTCGCAGATGACAATACGGGAAATTTCTTACCTTATGAGATAATTACTGGTGTTTCACTAATAACAAGAAGTAAATGATTGGCAAATAAGTACTAATGTTGGCCCACCAATGGCGGAGCGGTAACGTCCCTGAACACTGGTAGTTTGGTCCAAGGTTTGAATCCCGTGAACGGGCTGGCTGAATGGGTGGTTTTTTTTTTTTTTTTTTTTTTGGTTTTCGCCATGGTGCTTTCGTGTTAATATGAGCCAGTTTACCTTAGAAAGTCCTCCACGAAGGCATCCCTCCTTCCGTGTAAGGCCTTAGGGCGGAACACGTAAATAATAATAATAATAAATATACAATGTAATGTTCTGTGAATTTTGCTTATCTAAACGCACTTAAAATGGCTTCATTAAAAGACCTGATTTTTTAATCTAACTTCTTTCATACTTGCTTTTTATACACTAAAAGGTAAAATCTGATTATGAATACAATATTATCGACAAATATTTTGTCGTTCGAACATAGACTGGGTTTGGAAAACGAAAGAAAAGTTCACGACCCTGAAATATATAGTTAAAATGTTAACTCATTCCTTTCATAATACATAAGGAAGGACGTTTAATTCGTTAACATTAAATAGCGAAAAGTCCTTGAATAGGTTAGGTAGTTTGAATACGACAAAGCACAAGACCACTGTCTTCTAAAGGTAGGGATACCTTCGTGGGAACTGGATCGTTACACATGCCTTCAACGAGATTTGAGCGCTTTTGGTGCATTTTTTGAATCAATTAAGAGATAAAGCTGAACGATTCACCAAACGGGCAGTGAGATTTTAAATTCTTAGCTAGAAGCCAAACATTCACAAAAGGAATGTAGTAGGAATTCGAGGATTGTGAAACATACGCTAAAAGAAGTTCATTTACTGCAATGTCGATATGCAATTTTCACTCCCAAATCACCAGCGCAGTTTCATGACAACTTCTGTTCATGATTAAGCTTTTAGAACATATTCAAGAAGATTCATGAAGATTCACCGTCAGATATTACACGAAGATTCTGTATTTGATACTTAATTATAATAATTTTTATCTGTATTTGATCTTAATCGAAAGCGCAAGATATAGTAAAGAGTTTCCCGACTTTTACTGATAGTTACCCTAAACTGATGGAACATTTTCAAAGACAAACAACAACAAAAAAAAATTCAGGAGAACATGCTGATTCAGGTACATGTAAGAGACCTTTTCAGTTTCTATTGAATAATCATAATGGTTCTAGAAAAGATTACAATATATGATCACTTTAAGATAATCTAGAAATGAAAGTTCGTTTCCTAGAATATCTGTAAGGAAGGTAAAGAAGTTAACTTTTTTTTCACCTTTTAATCGTATCTTCTATAACTATCTGGGAAAGGGAACGAAAGAACAAAACTGCATATAAAATAACATAATTCTATTCGTTAAATTATTTCTGAATTGCGGGTGGTTTTGACTTGGCCCACTAATTTAGGTTTAGATAAAGCTAATAATATTTTTGAAGGATTATAAGCCTGAAAATGGTTTAAATGTTACTAATAAATATTAAGCTAAATGTCATAGCGAGAAATCAGAAGGCTCATGTATAATAATTGACACATTTCATTTACTGTTAAACTTTCTTAAACTTCATTGAGATCTCTGATAACAAGAAAAACTTAATATAAATGAAAAGTGCTTGTTTTATTTGCCTTAAAATAAGTTTTGTTGCTCGTAATTGTAAAATAAAAATTAAATGCGCATTATATGGGAAGAAAATAATTATTCGTCATGTGTCGAAGAAGCATGGGATGTGATGACACTCTGATGACTATCCAAATTACAAATTGTGTGTGGTTTCTATTACACACTTCAATTTTATGTGTTAAGAATGAAATCGGGAGAAACTCTTGAGAACTGTCACAGATACCAACTCTGAAAGTACGTATTTAAATAATGATGTAATTAAAAATATAAATTACTAAAGTCTGGTGAAATTAAATTTTTTTTCCAAAGGAGAAAGATATTAGAAATTTCCTTAGAAATTAGGAAAAAATTAGAAATTTCCTTGATACTCTTAAATATAAATGATTCCTGTAAGATGTATGAATGCTGCAGTTTTTAATATTACTCGCAAACTATTATAAAATAAAATAAATAAGCTGTAGTACAAAATTAACTAATAATAAGTGTTTCTAAATTGCGAACACACAGCAAGAATTAGTACAGAGGCATTTAATACATTACAATAAACATTAAATGTTACTTAAGAGAATTAAAACTATAATGTAGAATGAATGATGTTATGGACTTCGTAAAAATGTGACTGGCGAAGAAGCATGCTAATATTCTGTAATTATGTCAAAATATAGATAATTATTTCAATTTTCTAAAAGGGTATAAATCCTGAACTCCTTTAACTGCATTAAAATGAAATATGTTTTTAGTCTCAAAATGTCTCATTTATACAGAATTCTTATAATAAATAAACAGTGGTGTTTATAAATAAACAGTTCAGATATTTGAAAAAACGAGTAAGTTCCTTACAAGGAACGTAATTTGTAAATAAAAGTAAATGCAATGCACGATATTTTCTCAGCACTTTTATGTATGTTAGCACGATCCATAATAAAGTACTGCATTCATCCTCACTAAGAAATGAAAATACGTTTTAGAAGATTAGTTTTAACCCAGAACTGCGTTTTCACAGACGGGTTATTAGTCTCGAAACGACATTTTTCGTCGAATCACTAAAAGCATTGAATCACTTTTCAAATTGTTACCATCAAATATTATCGCCCTGTATTATATTTAAAAAAAATTAAATAATGAAGAATCTTCATGAATGTTAAATAATGAAGAATCTTCATGAATGTACTTATGTTTTTTGCATCTTAAAAAAACAACGGTACCTAAAGCATTCAAATTTCGAATAACGTAGTCCTCCACTCGAATATGGGCAGCTGTAAGCTCGAATTTTGAATTTGTTTTATTATTCATTTCTTATAACGAATTTTTGTTTAAAAACTTAACGATTTCAAAGCGAGCAGTGGGAACACTGTACGGAATAAAGCACTTTTATCTCTTGGGTATTCCAGGCCTACCAGCGGCCGAGCGGTAAATTGGCGGAACACTGGTAGTTCGGTGCGAGGTTTCAATCCCGCAAACGGGCCGGCTGCATGGGTGGTTTTGTGGTTTTTCCCATGTGTATACGAGCCAGCTTCCCTTAGAAAGTTCTGCAAGATGACATCCTTTCTCTTAGGCAGATAGCCCTCGAGTGCTTTGCCATAATCAAATAAACCAAACCAAAAACAAAATCGGATATTCTAAAGCTAAGCTGTTTTTAAATATTTTTTGCTCAAAGGGATGTTAGCCCAAATACTTTCGAAACGTGTATGTGTGTGTAAATGAATCAAAACGCCCGTTTGCGTGTAATATAAAATCTAAAAGCTTTCAGAATTTTTTTAACTTTATTTTCAGTGAAATATATTCAAATAATTAGCCTTCTTTTTTGTAAAGTTCTGTTTTCCTATATTTGAATGCATACAGATATTTTAAGTGTTTTTTAATCAAATGAAAAAAAAAATTCTTTGGCATCGATTCCGACTGGCAAGAACTCAAAATTAAAGAACACCAAAATGAAAGTTAAATTATATCTTTTATCAAAGTGGAAACTACCGGAAGAGAAAACTGTTATTTCTTTATTTGATTAATTTCTTTATAAATAATTATGCAATTAATATTCCCATAGTTTCAAAGTTTAGAAGAACTGAAGTTAGGAATTAACAGCTAATTTTTACTTTTGTTACAAAAATACTTCTCTTTTGGAATGACGCGATGATTGTTAAGCACATTTTATATAGTTTTATGTAAATAACTTATTTATTTTTAGCTGCAAAAAGAAGGGAAACTGTTGACTTAACCACGTAAAAGAGTAGTTTCGGTAGTTTTGAGATTGAATTTCCAAATTTGCTAAGGTGTTCTAGCTATTTTTCCTAATTTTTGTCTCTTCAACTCAACTGAGAAGTGAAATTTTTGTGACAACGATGCAATCAATCATCATTCTTCCTCGTTTCTTTTTCCGCTTTTGAGTCAGTTTTATATTGGATTTTGGGAGAACCTCTCTTCATAGTTGCACATCTTATTTAATATGATACAGTTCTGCAGCGCATTTAGTTGCAGGAGAAAACTTATTAAATGGAGACGTTAGGGAAACTAGGTAATTCAAAAAGCCTTTGAATGATACAGCGTTATGTGTCCTTTTTATAAATATAAGCTTTTTTCAAAATTATTTAGGAAAGTTTAAAATGTCTAAGAAGAAATTTTGATTTAATCTTTGGATGACGTTGAATATTTAGCTAGTATATAAGAAAAAGACATGATCTAGATTACCATATTAAGAAAAGTCAATAGAACTCAAAAATAAACTGAAAATGTAATTTAAGTAAGGAAACACCAAGAGACAATTTGTTCTTGGAGAAAATCCCAGAGAACATTTTTTTATAGATGAAGGTATCTGGATGCCTTATCAGTTTGCGTCTCAATGATAAATATTGCAGCTGATATAAAAATGTATGGCACACCTTTAACACTCTGGAAACTTAAACATCGATCAGCTGATAGCCTCCATGCCATACACATATTTTCTCTGCGCCTTTTCTAATACAAGGTTGCACAGCCATTAGGTTATTTTGAAGCAACAGAACTGAAAAATGTGCAGTGCCTTGGCCGGGACTTGAACCTGGACCTCTCGAATACCCGCCGAGTGCGCCATCGTTATACCACAAAGGCATGCTGGAAGGAAAGAGAAAATACCTTACATATTCCTCCTTTTAAAGGGCGACTGCGGATTAGGGCACCCAATGGCCAAATGTGCCCTGTCCTGGGCGGAACTCGAACCTGGACCTATCGAATATCCGCCGAGTGCTCCACCGTTGCACCACGAAGGCATGCTGGAAGAAAAGAAAAATACCTTATATTTCTTCTTTTAAAGGGCGACTGGGAATTAGGGAACCTAATAGCCAAATCCTGAAGACGAATTATTGTCCACCACCTTTTAGTTTCGGCGCCATGAGCCCTTTGTAGAGGAGACATGAAATATGAGCAATGCCCTCTCCAGGACTCGAATCTAAACCTCTCGAATACTCGTCGAGGGTGCTACCGTTACACCACGAAGGCATGCTGAAAGGAAAAATAAAATATCTTATAAAGCTAATAAAACTAATGTGCACGTAGTGAAATTGATGCTGTACAAAACATATTTTCACAAGCAAATTTACAATGCATTTCACGTGGATGAGAAATGGTATTTAATTAAATATTATAATTAATTAATACCATGAAATGCAATACACACTTGACATCGTCGGTTCTTCGAATCATGTACATTTTGGAAAATTACTTTGTGTCTCGGGCTTCTGAAGATGTCCCTGGACTTCTGATGTCTTGTGGCTACAGAGATGCATGCCACAAGATTCTCAATACTGTTAATACTCAATACTATTGTTTGTTGTGCATCAGTCCTTTGAAGTAAGCAACTCAAGAAAAAGTAATCAAGACTTGTTAAGTCGGACATTTAGTAGACCAATGAATGAGACGCTATACTTGATTCACTGATGCCCATATATCACGATTAAGCGATGCCAAAACGTACCAATTGTCTTTTACGGCTTTGCTTAAACTAATCCACCCAGAAATTTGTATAGTTTAAATTAAGTCACTCTTTATATCCCTGGAGCTTATTGAGAACTGTTTTCAATATGATAGGAGATAACTCCTAAAATTGCCTTGTTTAGTCAATTGAGGTAATTCAGTCTTCTACTCAAAGTAGATTTGTATGATTTCTAGAAATAATGGATCAGAGAGAATTTCACTTTCGGAGAATAAATTTGAATAAAATATTAGAAGAAATGTTTCTTATTAAAGAGATGTAACAAAAAATTAAACATTTAAGTAGTTTAGTAAGTTTTCTGATTAATATTTCTTCTGCGGAAGAGTTTTGACGAAATTAAAGAGAGTGCATATCAAATTTTAATATGCTGCAATTGTTATTTCCTTAATTCTTACCAATGTATATAATTACAAGCATTCGGATTTCCTTCAGCATTGACTCAAACAAATAATATTATTGGCTTTATTATTAGTGGAAACAAATAAGCTTACTGGAATCTTAATTGAAATTTATTGAAAAGCATTTGAGATTTTTCGAAATTTTTTATTTCTCTTTCAGCGTATAAAAATTGCCTATTTCATAAGATAGCTCTGTGTACTGTTGCAATTTGTAAATAAATACATAAAAAATATACAGTTACTATGCTTTTAGTTTTATATTTTCTATTTTTATATTTATTACATAGTTTTCTATGTTGTTTTAGTAAGTTCTGTATTTCATAATTAAAAACAATAAATATTTATAACTCAGAATATAATTATTCTAAATAATAACATAATTAGAATCATTACCTTGACGATTTAAATCATATTTGGTACATATTCAGGTGCACATAATTTATTGCTACAATAATAGGAAGCTAAATGTCTACAAAAGAGCTACAAAAGAGCACATACCATTTGTGCAAAAACTGATGATTAATTTTGGCCTGTTAACAACAGCTATTAATAGATAGTGTTGAATTCATTTACTACAGCTATATAAATTCCACAGATCTATAAATTATTATTGGCATCGTGATATCTTACGCCCACTTAACAGCACACACTTTTTTAGTCTTTTCTTATGCTGGAAATTTTGAATCCTAGCTTGATGGTCACTATTTACAGTATGCTGCTTCATAAATTTCGGTTGATGAAATATATCCTAGAGCCAATTATTTCTAACTACTTTCTGCTATGCAAATACCAGTTGTCAGCCCTTCCCATTTCAAATCAGATATTTGTTGTTTATTTTCCTTTCATTATTTTCAGTCAGAAGCACACAGGATATGCATTTAAATTAATTCCTCCACGACAAAACTATTTTCTACGGATCACTAAGTACTTCCAGTAGTGTGAACGTTGATTTAATACATATGAGGTCGATAACTTCAAGAATTAATTAGATTAGGTTTATGATCATGTTTTGAATTATTCTAGATCTGAAACTTATGCTGGTCGCAAATGTAATGAAGATCTTTTATAATCGCCTTCAGTAAAGCTCTATAACAATTCAAAAATAATACAAAAGGAAAGAAAAGTGAAAAATATAAAATGATACTCGTTATATATTATAAATTATTCTTTAATATTTACATTAGTTTCAGATTTTTTTGGTCAATATTTTCTATTGTTTTGTTTGGTTTATACTTGGGAGGTATTCACAGATACTTTTTTCAGCGAAATGTATTATAATTAACCAAATTTATAAATAATATTATATTCTATAACTTAGTGCTAAATAAGTGGTACAGAGGTTTCATTGTTTTTATATTCTAGCCTGATGTGTGTGTATGTGATTATTGCAAAGCCTCAAGGGCTATCTGCCTAAGGGGAGGGATTCCTTCGTGGAGGACTTTCTAAGGGAAACTGGCTCGTATACACGTTACACATGGGGAAACCACGAAAACTCCCATGCGGCCAGCCCGTTCGCGGGATTCGAACCTCGGACCAAACTACCAGTGTTCAGCGACTTTACCGCTCGGACGCTGGTGGGCCTAGCCTGAAAATTACTATTTAATAAACACTCAAAATTAGGCAAGAAGCAATTTTAGCTTGACGTCGGTATCTTGAATGAAACAAATACTTGACAAAAACGTTTTGCTTCTGAGAAAGAGGGATCTATGTCTTATTTTCCTCAAAATCTTCTGATCTGCTTCAACGCATGTTGTGTTTACATAACTGTAAATTTTACATTATCACCTTTCGTTTCCAGTTTAATACAAGTTTATTTATTTTCAAGTTATGATTTCTTAATTTTCAAGCATTTAATTTCCATGTAATGCAAAGTAATCAAGCCTATTGTTTTTGTCGTGTTTTATAAAATTACTGCATATTTTAAGCAAAGGCAAAATAAAAAATTAAGAGCATGTGAAATGCCTTGCTGAAAGTTACTGTAGAGAAGCCAAGCCAAAAATCACGAATCTGTATTTTTATTTGTGTGGAATTTTTAGATTGCTTTATCATTCTTTAAACACAGATAGGAGAGAGATGCTTATTTTGTAAGATGCGTATAATAAAATTATTATGCAAAAATCATGGCTAGCTTTTCGCAAAAACTTATTTTAATAACATTATAACTTACAATTTAATATATTTTAATATTTCTCAAAATTTCTGTCAAAAATTTAAATACATTATTTCCGTTTTTCACAGTAGCGATTTTACAAGTTCGTGGTTTTGGTGTGGTACAGCGAATACTGCAGTCATATTGTGCAAATAAAAATTGTAATCTAAATGATTGGATCCTAAAAGAAGTTTTCCCATTAGCATAATGGGGTTTCCTTTCGAATAAATAACAATTAGAAAGTACACAGAAACTGATGCCACCAATTAGGCTACGAAATAGTGGAACCGCAAGATCAAGCTGTTGAAATATTTTCCATGATTTCAGCTTAAACATCATGATTTTGATTCAGACGGTTCTGTCTTCGTTCAAAAGTATCTCATCGAGATTCAGTTTGGAAAATGGGGTTAGAAACTAATAGAGGATTTAAAATTAAATTTCCTCTATCCGTAACTTACTGATAGAGGCCTCGTGGGACAAAGCACTTCTGTTCCTAAAATAAAGCTCTAATATATTATAACGATATGCAGATTTTATCATATATTTTAACATTAAGACTCGCCAGGCATACTAAAGAATAAAATCTGTCTGATCCTCATAATAATACCAGCTATTCTAAATGAGGCAAAATTTGACATGATGACAAACACGATTTGACATGACACGACTTCATATTGTACACTCTAATACCCTAATTTGTTTAATGCTTCAAGAAACGAGGTTTCCTTTTTTCATAAATTACAAAGAGTAAAAATTGCAAATGTTCATAAAAACTATTAATTAAATACATCACGAAATAAGTGCATTTTTATTTAAATCTGTCAGGTGTATAATAAAACAAAATTTTAAAAAATATGGTTAAGAATTGTGTTTATTGCTTTTAAATCACGCAGTTTATTAATCAATAACAGACAGATTAAATTTGAAAGATTAAGTATCTTACGTTTTGAGGAACTATTGGTGTATGGAGTATAAAATTATTTTATCTTCGGCAGTAGCAACGCACTGGTTTTGAGCCGGTGAGTTTGTTAACAAACTTCTTCAAACTTGAACATAATATGAAATAAGTAAAACCAAGTTCGAAATCCAAAATTCGGGCTTCGAAGTGCACATATTTTTATATAAGTATCTCCAACTGCCTTCCCAAAGAGCGAGGAAATCACATACAGACATTTCATTTTTAATAATAAAGATTGCCAGGGTTCCTTCTAATAGCCTTTGGACACATCACTGGAGTCCTGAGTAGGAACAGGGAGTTTACTCAAAACATATGCTCGTGTGAGTAAAGAACATGCGACAAAAATGGAAAAGGTTAAATTACCCTTTATTTCTCACAGCGTACATCCGATCCCGCACTTCGGAATACAAAGACCAGCACTTATGGTCTGGCAGTTAAAAAAATAAGAAAAACTAAAATAAGAACTAAACTCACAAAGACTAGTAACGCGATGATCGACCTTTTAAACTCTACGTATGTAGTGAGCAGAATGCAAGAAACTGCAATACGTCTTCAAGTATCAAAGAGCGCTAAGTTTTGACTGAAAAGCGCGCGTGTGGTAAGGCAGCGAGAGATCTATCTCCAACTCTCTCTCGGCTAAAAGCCATATCTAAATACTTAACAGTTTGCAAGCTCAACTTGCATAACCAAAACTGTTCGCGTTTATTCTGGCCGGAAAAGAAAAATAGCAAAGTTTTAAAATAAAATAAAAAAGTAAAACTTAAAATCCTTACAAGATTCTTTGTCGAAAAGAACTTTCTTTAATATATTTTTGTCGAAATTGGGAGACAGCTTAATCATTTCATTAGTATAGGTAAATTAATTACATTCAATCAAATCTCAGAGGATAACTAGAAGTCTGGATTAAACCGGTGAACCTCAATAATGTCAACAAAAAGAAAACGAGTTCCATAACTTTATAGAAAATTAAGTTTTTTGAGAGATTTGTAAATGATCATGTGCTCATGCTAAGTGGGTAAGTTCCCTAAACACTTGTAGTTTTATCCAGACCTCGAAGAACTGCGTTGCTGCATGGACGTTTTTGTCGTTCATGTGTAAATCGCCTTTTTATGCTGCATCATATTTAATTAAATAAACAGACAAATGTTAGACAACAGAAAAACATGATAAGATATTTCTCACTGACTAAGTTTGGTACCCTATTTATGTTATGTTTCGGTTAAAACAAACTCCAGTTCTGTGCATTAAGATTAAAACATGGCATTAAAATCAAAATATTCTCCCTTTTTAGTTCTCAAAACGCGTAATGAGGTTTGCTATTTTGGAAATTCCAGAAGGTTAACTCGCAATGAAAATTACATGAAACGGATTTAACTTTCCGGAACTTTTAAAAGTCGTTAATTTATGTTGAATTGCCAAATTTGTAAGAATAATTTACAGTAATCTAATTGCGCTAATTATGCAGTACCATTTTAAATAAAAGGCAGTATACTACAATAATGAAGTACATGCTGTACGCCAACAAAATGACACCAATTCTAAGTCGAGCCATGCGGAACTGTATGTCACCCCACTGAATAGTTTTACTGCAGTGAAAAAACAGAAATACATAAAGAAAGATAGCACTTTAGCTCACATATTCATAGCCGTAGCATATACCTGTTATACGTACTTCTTACTCTTTAATGGGTTTAATTTTCTTTTATTTTTTAAATGAATATAAATATTATTCAGATTTAAAAATACTTTGTTTCCTTTTAATGTGTGCTAACATAATTAACCGTTTCTTTGAAATAATGTATTATTTATTATAAAATCGTGAGCTAAAATTAAAATATTTGCGGATAATTATCGGAGTCTTTTCGTTTGAATGCAGTCTCTTTCATCAAGGATTAAAATATTCCACTTACATATTGTATTCTTTTAAACCAGAACTTTGAAGCAAACATAAAGCTCTGAAGTGGGATATTATAAAGGATCGTTTGGCAGAAATAGAAGAAGGAATAGCAGTTTAAGAAGAGCTAAGTCCATTCATTGCTCCTATTGTGCATTTAACGAGGCAGTACAATAGAGTGTATTTGGTTGAAGAAAAGTCTCCTTTAGCTTGGAAATTTATTTTCTTGGCTGCTCTCATAATTTATATTTCTGTTATGCTTCTTTCGTTGGCAACTCAGATACTTATACGTCCTGTATGATAACGGATTCATTACAGACTACTTTACGCAGTGCAGATAGGAAACGGAATAAATTTAATTTGTTTATTATAAAAGGAATATATGTATATAGGAAATGTAACGAATTTTCATAATACTAAAACTCCTGAAACGCTTTTCATTAGCTGGAAACCCTAGATTTCTTTAGCCAGATACTCTAGCTTCAAGACATTTTGTACATGTGTATATCATACCCGAGATTGAGTTCACTGTCGTTAGTCTTTCATTTATTCATACTTAACGTCTTGATTCATTTTTTGCGGTGGCCCTCATTGATTTAATTCTGCAGTTTTGAGAAAATTAGGGGAATGAGCGAACCCCATAAGCATTCACCCAAATGACTTTCCATAATAGCTTTATGTTACGGAAATGAACTGCAGGAAAATTTCCACTTGATTGAATTTCGCGAAACTGAAACTATGAAGGAAATTTTTTTAAATTTTTATAATTGTAAGGTTCCAATTTGTTAATCTAACCAGTTATTATTATTTACATTTCTACTGTCACTTCTAATTTCAGTTTTGCTACTGGAATGCACTTTAAATTAAAAGTATTTAAGCTGACGTTTTTCGGATTGTGAGGCACAGCCTGTTTTTGCCTCTCGAAGCCACGTTACTAGATTTCTTATAGGGCTAAGATAAGAGTGTATTCTTTGGCTTTGCATTACATTTGCCGACATTTAAATTGTTACGCTGCTGAGAATTTTGAGCCAACTTCCTGTTCAATAAATTGTGTAACCTTTGGCTACTAGAATTAGTTTTAAATCTTGAAACTTAGAGTAACTTCACAAGTTGTGGCTGCTTATGTGAGCACGAGATATGCCATTTGTGTTCAAAGTTCTGACTTAATAAAAGCGTAATTTTTAACCTTTTTGAAGACTTTGTCTTTATTTTTAGACACAGCGATAATTCGCTCTATGTCGGCATGGAGTTTGGACTTATTTTATGCTACCAAACACTAAAAACCAAACACTGCATAGCTTTATTAAATTGTGGCAAAGCACTTGTGAGCTATCTCCCTGTGGGGAGGGATGCTTTCGTGGAGGAAGTTTGAAGGGAAACTGGGTGGTATGCACATTACATATGAGGAAAGGCACGAAACGCGAGTCCGTTCACCTGGATTAAGAATGATATTGTTACGTTAATTTTTTCCTTCACGTTTGTACGGGGTTCGTGTGGATTTAGAGTGAATAACGTCGACACTTGATGAAGTATCGAAACACACTTTATTTACCATTATTATTCAGATAGCTCCAAAATCACTTTTACAGTCGTCGAACTGTTATAAACACGCTGACACTTTCAGCAACACAGCCTTCACACTGACAGGCAATAACTGTGAAGACAGCTTCACTACAAAGCACCAGAGTACAGCTCCCGTCTCTGCTTGGTAGTTCTCGGAACTCCACGTACTCTCGAGACTCTCCAAGCTCCAACTCGCGATGCACTCCACGACATACAGAGCACAGCTCCCGACTCTTCGGTTCAGTCTTCCCGGAGCTCAACATGCTCTCTCGACGATGCACTAAGAGACTCCTTCGGTGCACTCGACGACCCACTCGGCACTCGCTGCCCGGCTGTCAATTCGATCGACTCCGCACGGACTGACTAACTCGAGACACGAACTATCTCACACTCTATGAAGCACACTCTCTGACTACGGACCAGCAAAGTTTATATAGCTTTCAGCTTGTGTTCGAGAACATTCTGGGCTAAACCGATAAGAATTCGTTCCAGAATGTTCTCCATCCGTCCATGGTATATCGCCAATTTTATCGCCAAATGGGCGATTTCTCGCCAAATGTGGCAACCCTAAAACTGCTTTGTGGGAAAGCCATCTTACCGCGCCTTGATATTTCGTAACAATATATATTACTTACCTGATGGTCGACCCTTGAAGGAAAATGAAGTTGAATCAGTGCTTCCGAAACCCGGTCACCTTTTTAGTTCTTTAAATTCAACTCTTCTTATTATTAGCTCTTTCATTAAAAGTAAATACGTATTTTGCATTAAAACTAATGATCTCAGTTTATTGCATGCAACGGTAGAGAAGTGCGAGATTTCCTTTCGAGAGATGAGCTCTACGTTCATTGATGGATTGTATCAATTCAAATTCGGCTTGTATTAAAACGACCTTCCTGAGAATAATACCTCGGAATCGAAAGTTTCATTGAATTAAAAAAACTATTTTATGTAAATCCAAAATAAATTTTTGTGTTCAATTAGAAAACTTGCCAATGGACTATTTTGCCTTGGAGAAGAAAGCCAAAAATATTTTGAAAAATACTGAAGAATGGGTAAGAGTGTAATTATCAGACATCCTGTTCTTAATTTTAGCTCATTCTTACTGCTCAGAAAAGTGTTTTCAAATTTGGAAATCGATGTTTATTTATTCGCTACTGGATTTTTTTATTAAATTTTTATGATTTACATCACTTGTCTTTTTGTGCATACGTTGGAATTTAAACTGCAGAACTGTTTGTTTTCATCAAAATTTCGGACTCTTCAGGGAGGCATTGCTTTAAAAATTATTTTTGTAATAAACAAATAAAAATGCAAAGTTTTTTTGTAATTAAAATTGTGTAATATGCATAACTTATCTTGGGATGAAATATTTAAAATGGAAATTTTGAACACTTTTTTTATTAAAAATATATTCGCAAATCACGCGGCATCAGAGAAAATGATATTTGAAATTATCCCAGCCCAGCTTGTTTGACTCAAATCAATTCTACTAGACATAAAAAAATCTAGAGACAAATTCATTCAGGTACTTCATATCTCAATAGACCAGAGTAATAACAGACACCATTTCGATCTATAAATAGATGTGTGTTAACATATAGATTAGCAAAGACTTCTTCTTGATGAATGGCATCTCGCTCTTTCTCCTGACAATCTAATAAGGACGTGTGTCTGGATAATTTCAAGCCCTTAATCTCGATTTATCCACATATTTGTACTGCAGATGCTTTGAATCAGCAAGGAGTGAGGCAATCAATAGTAGGCTATGATTTATGAAGTAGCACCTATTATGTCAAGGAAACATTAATACTAATAATTATGCAGGTTATGATACCGTTTCGAACACAGAAACGGGAATCAGCTGCATGATCAGGAGGAGAGTTATGTCAGAGTAAAAGGAGCTCCATATTCATCAGTCGAGTAAATGTCTAGAATGATAACTAGCTTTGAAAAATATCTTAAATTTTGCAAATTATATTGTTGAACATTAACCATTTCTCCCAAGATTTTATCTCTTATCTTCAACAATTTGCCTCATTGCTACGAATAAATTGTCATTTGTTTCTTTGAAAGGTACTTTTAATGTCATTCAGTCTAACATAAACAGGTCAACCATTTATATTTCTCTTATGCGAAACCCATGCATTTTTAACTGAATCCTTTCGTTCTCAGTTGCATAACAATATCTCAATTTTTCAGTTTTTATCACTGTTTTCAGATACTATTCTTTTAATCTTCTTAAGTTTTCTTAAATATAATATTCATTTATGTATATACGCGGTATAAAGGTAGCTTTATTTACTTTTAACATTATAAAGTTTAACACCTTTTACTGTTCTTAAATGTGACTTAAGGGGGTTCATACATGTGACTGCTGCAAGAATTGGGATATTTTATTTATTTTAAAAGCAAGTACTTCCAACATTTTACAGCTGACTACATAATATAACTGCTTTGGGAACTAATAACCAGAAAGTTTGTGTTGCCACAAATATTAATAATAATCCACAAAGCGAATAATTGAATCCGCTTTCTGACAAAATTTTTCGTCCACCTTGATATTTTAAAAATGGCTAATGGTACATACTTGACATTTGATGGAATTCTTTATATGGGCACTATTTTCTAACTTGAACCGTAAATCTGATGAATATTTTAATATTAAAAAATTTTATGCTCGAAAACATTACAGATTTTTTTAACAAAATACATTTTATAAACACTTGTAAACACACTCCAAATAAAATAAAAATTTAAAATGAAATTCTTAGAATTTTTGGTTCTCAGTCGTTTCCAAATGTTATAAAAGCTATCTATTAAATATGGAATTTAATTATGCAACAGGATATTTTAATCTGTGCGCGCAAGGTGGAAACTTGACGAAACATTTTGTCACAAAGCGGATTAATTTATAAAAATATTTGTGGCAACACAAACTTTCTGATTACTATTTCAGAAAGCAGCTATAGTATGTACTCAGCTGTAAAAAGTTAGAAGTAATTGCGCTTAAAATAAATAAGTTATCCCAATTCTTGCAACAGTCACATATTCGAAGATCTTATGGGTTTTAAGGTGTATGAATCCCTTTAAACTTTTACTAGACTTTAAGCGACATACTCCAACTTAAGCTGATTTTTCATTGCCAATTTAAGAATTGATCTCTTACCCCTTAAAAGTGTAAGTGTAGAAGCTTTTGAAGTGTGTAAAAGTGCCTTTTATTTTGAACTAAAAAAGATGATCATAATACATTCCTGGTGCTTACAGAGTCCGCCAGCACTTATAGCCAGAAACTCAGAGTAGAAATTCAAATGTAAAATTGAATTAAAATATCTAATTATCTCGAGGATACACAGAACAATCTAATCTCGAATCTGGCTCATTTCATTTGCTTGAACTTAAACTATCGTGAAGATGTAATGCAGCGCTGAAGACAGAAACTGTTATTTAGAACATCAAAAGTAGTAACGGCCTTTAAATGGCAGAACACGCTCTGACTTACACACGATCTAATTTTCATTCTGGTGGGAAAACGGAAAGAGAGAAGTGACAGTAAAGATTCCAGTCCTAAAATAACTGTTATGTAAATTAAATAAATCTCATAGCATGTCATGCTTTAAAATATGTATAAGCATTCTATTTTGAGCTTTAAAATTTTTAAAAATTAATATTCGATTGCTAATTTTAAAGAAACTTTTCTTACATTTTTGGAGAAACTGGACCGAATTTGTGTTTCATATCTTGAAAAACGGTAATCAATGTAAAATTCTGTAACTCAACAGATTAGAGTCACAGACAGCACCTAACAGCATGTTAAAAGTCAAAGACTATTTATCTGAGACTAACATATGACTAAAGTTTCTCAACTAGTAATATTTAGTAAAGCTTTTGAATGAAAATTCATTTTATTCTGTTTTCAGTGATTACTATTCTCCAAGTAATGCATTCAAGAAATATTACAAATTGGAGGAGACTTCAGTTACAAATTTGTCTCGTTAGTGATTGAGGCTTTTAAGTATTAATTAAGGATATCATCTTCTCATATGAAGTGATTTTTAGTTTAAAAGTATTTTGTTGGCATCTAATGTTTCTTACGTAGAATGTACCCTGCAATTAAATCACGAAAGACCACGATAATATTCTAGTGGCTAAAAAATGTTCTTTGAAGATACAACAATAAAAATGCAGCTTGCCAATTACGTAATACCGAAGGAAACATTCTATAAGACATATTCTAAATCAAGCATGGATGAATTTCTTCCCGATACCAAGAACAACTCTAGGATATTCGTTTGATAAATGTGAGCTAAAGTTAAAAGGAAAGCTGGTCGAAGCAATTTTTGAAGATCCTAAGCCGGACATTTCGACTAGCGATCAATATTCGTTCCGAAAAAACTCTTGCGCACCGGCGATGAAAGGCAGCTGTACCCTTACTGATGGTGTACAATGATAAGGCAAATATCAACTGCTTACTATGAAACTTAATATCAAATGCTTATTATCAAACTTACTATCAAATACTGTCTACTATACTTACTATCAAATGCTGTCTACTATACTTACTATTAAATGCTGTCTAGCATCTATTAGCCAGGCTTCTTGAAATAAATTATTAATGCTATGGAAATTATTGCCAGTCCCCATATGGTACTGCAAGTGGTTAATGCAGGATGGAACGACTGAAAATTTACACAAGTGCTGAAGACATAGTAAGCGCAAGTACGGAGGCAGGATGACTGAACGAAGTAGCTCCATTTTTATAGTCTGTGTAATCTTTCGATATGAATAGTTTGGTACTTTCTATGCAAATATGAGTACTTTTTTGGCAACAAACTTAGGATACTATCACATTTATTGTAAACATCCTCGAATTTTAGATACTGCTTGACTGTTTGTTGGATTATCTTTCTGCCTCTGTCGCTGTTAATGGCTCTCGTTTCGAGCAATTCTTGCATTTGTCCACAAAGGTATTTTTTCTGATATTCTTATGATTCTTATGAATCTTCCATTTTCCCTCTTATATGAACTCAAATCTGCTCATACTATAATTCGTTAAGCTAAATGTTTTCATAGTATTCTCTTAGAACATATTTTGCTTATCTTGTAAAGTTTCTGAATTAATTTTATTCATTAAAACTGTAAAGTTTTAATGGTTCAGATACAGGACATTCTTGACAGGTGAATACTATCTCTCAATAATATAAGATAACTAAGCCTGAATGAGTTTTTGATCAGTATTGAAATGATTTTGATTCTAAATATTCCATGACTGTCCGCAACACATATTTTTGTTACATGTATTGGGTTGGTGCACAAAAAGTGTTCGAGAAACCAATGTCACATTCAAGCGCTAAGTAAATTAAACAAACACTATTTGGTTAGTCATTGTAATTTTCCTTGGAATCCATACGCTTCTGTCATCATTTTACAAAGAAACGTTGCTTGCATTTTTGGAGAAACTGTACCGAATTTGTGTTTCATTTCTTAAAAAACAGTCACGAAAGACCACGATAATATTCTAGTGGCTAAAAAATGTTCTTTGAAGACACAGTAATCAGTGTAAAATTCTTTAACTCAATAGAATCACAGACAGAAGCGGATTCCTTGTCGAAAGAAATCAGGAAATCGTCACTCAAAAGATGTTGTCAATCGCTTTGTCATCAGCAAATATTTTTATGGATAAGAAGCAATAAAAGGGTGTAATAGTGGTACATTATTCATGTAACTATAACAGATGAAAAATAATTTTATATTATCTTTTTAACAACACAGAAAAAAGCATTTTTATTTAAAATGACGTTACCAAGTTTTCTGATAACTTGCCACTGATACCGCATTTCATGATGTTTAGAATTATGATGATCCGATATGAGAGTTTCGTTACTATACAGGAAAATGCAATGCACCATTCCAAGAGCAAGACGTCATAGAAAAAAATTAGTAGCTTTTGCTGGTGGAGAGTTCTATGAAATTGCGCTATGTTTTGTTGTTCATGGTGAAACTATTTTTTGATAGTTTTGGTTGTTGTGCTCCTTTTGTCATAATAGAAAATAAAAAGTAAGTAAATTTTCTTCCCGTTTATTTCTAACATAATATATAGCTGCATACTTTCAGAAGTGTGGCTTCTTGATCGATGTCAGCTCATGTGCTATTCTTGTGTCTATCAGTTTCATTTTAAAACATTTTCTTTATTGCCTCAGCGCAAAACAAAATTGATTATTCAGATGAGTGTTAAAATGCAATATTTTGAAGCATACGTCTGCAGTATATACAAGTTTCAACACATTAAACGTACTCACCGTTGTGTATTATGTATTCTGCATGATTCACTTCCCCAAGCTCTCGTCATACTTAGTGATGAGTTGAGTATCATAACCTAGCCTGCACATCACAACAAATATGTCAAAGCGATAGCACACATCACTTTCAAGGTTCCAGATTTGTGGCTTGAATCTATGCTCTATAATAAGTTTTAAAACCATACATATATATATGCTATTTTTTAAATTCTCTCTCTCTATATATATATATTTATTTAAACCAAAATTTCCACCGGGTCGGCCAAAATTCATTCCCTTATGGTTCATGTCTTAGAGATGATCATCTCCTAAAATATCATGAAGGGAAAGTGTTTGTTTTTTATAATCAAGCTTCTTATTAATAAAAGGTGAAATGTTAGATTTATTGTGCCTTGTTCTTTAGAATGGAATGTTGAACTGTAAAACACGTTTTCAACACGTGAGAAGAGCTTCGTGTAGAAGCAAAATCTGACTCTATATAGCCCAACGCAATACTTATTCCAATTAATTATTAGTTGTATTAAAATATTTTGAGATATAAATTAGTTAAAACATATCACTCATTTTACAGGTAGGAATTCACGCTACAGGCAGACCTTCACCAAACCCTTATGTCTCTTTCCTGGATTTATTCTGAAAAATCTTGAATTTAAACTTATAATAAATACTAATAAAAGAATGTAACTAATTTAAATCATTTTTAAATATGGGTTACTTTTTATCTTTAATAAGATCATTGCTAGATATTTAGCGGTAAGCTAGATATACGATAGACCGGTTGCTGTGAAAACATAAAGAACAAGAAACACCTTTCTCTCTACCAAACTCAAATATAGTTTTTTTTCCTTTGAAGGATGAGTAAATGAGAAAGCAGAGTAAATGAGAAAGCAGAGTTAACAAAGCAGAGTTAATATAAACTAGAATTTATTTCTTTCGAATTTCAGAAAAGCATAAATTCCCTATTTCCACCTAGCCCTTCCTTGCCATAAAGTTTCAACTCTTTTCAAATCATTCTGTTCTTTATTTTAAGACCTTTTGTGAATTCAATACATATAATATTAGTATTTAAAGAAATAAATCTTATAACCATGTTTTCAGAAAGATTTTATAAAGAAACTTACGATCCTTTGTGTTTACTGTCTGATATTTCACAAACAAACATAAGAATCTACTTTGATTAATTAATATGAGATTTTGAAAGCAAATAAATATCTTGTACAGAATAGACGAAACGACAGTTTCCTTTTGATATGAATTACGCTTTTTGTTAAAATTTTAAACAAAAATACTTCCCAGAAAAGATTAAAATAGAAACTCAAATATGTTCTTCTTTGTCAATATTTAGAAACTTGTCCTTTCAAATCCATTTTTCTGTTTCGAAATATCTTTGCTTCAAGAGATATTACGTGTGTAAAGTATAAAAATAGTCACATGTTTTGCTCTAGACTTTGATCATCACTCTGTAAACTCACAGAGAGCTACTGAAAATCCTTATTGATCAGAAGCGGGAGCGCTTCACCATGAATGATGTTCCTAAGATCATTGCTAGATATTTAGCGGTAAGTTAGATATACGATAGACCGGTTGCTGTGAAAACATAAAGAACAAGAAACATCTTTCTCTCTACCAAACTCAAATATAGTTTTTTTTCCTTTGAAGGATGAGTAAATGATAAAATATTTTAATATATTTTATTAGACAGCCTGTTCTTTAAATAATGAAATTAATGAAATCATTTAAGACTTTAAATGATGAATAATTTAGAAAGATGCATTTTTACTTAAAAATATTTGATTGAAAATGGGAAGATGCAATTTTTATTATTGATTAAAACTTGAACTATTTATAATTACGTACGCTATAAATTTTTATTTCAATGCTTTGTAGACCGCAATTCCTATGACTACACGTTTTGAATATGGCATTAATAGTTTCGGCATTCAGAACTCAATATATGATTTTACTGTAGCAAAATAATAGTTTTACAGTCCGTTAATTCATTTGTATACTTTTCACACTTTTCATCGTTTATACATATACTTTCAGGATATAACACACAGAAACTAATTCTAGTGCTAATAAGTGTAAGAAAATTTTCATTAGCTATGCTTGAAATGATACATTTGTGATGTTTTATGTTAATTAACCCAGTTATATTATTATTTTGCCTACAGTCTCCAGTTTTGTCACCTCTAATAGGATGCAGATTAGTTTATGCATTTAAGCCCAAAGTTCTTGAGTTCGGGGGGAAGTCTCTGGCAGCTATCGTCAACCAGTCACTATTTTATCTGCCTGCTATCAGCTTTAGTTTCGCCAGTGATATTTACATGTTGAAAATAGTGAAGCTTAAGCCAAAGCTTAATAGGCGCCTGTTATTTTGTATTTAATATTTTAATCTTGTTTAAACGCTTGTCCTTAATGATCTGCATGTCCTGTAGGATGTGTTCTGTTATATTTAGCTCCGTGCAATCGGCAGGCTGAGATGTTAATAAAAAAGGTTAAGCCTTTATCAGAGTCTGTGTTTACCGTAATTTAGAAGTAAGATGGGATGATAGTTCGGCTATCTTTGTGCTTCTAGAAATTAATAGTTAAAGTAGAGTAGAATCATGCAAAGTTACCGAAAACCTAAGAAAAAGAAACTTTTATAAAGATAATGAATGGAGACTATGACAGCGGATCGTCAAATATGTATGTCATAAAAAAATAACAACTTTTTTTAGAATAAATATCTATCCTGCAACTTAGTATATGTTTTAAATTTTGATGCAACAAAGAAGCAAGCATTTTCGGGCAGATGGTTGTTGAACAGACTAAAATTTTTGATCAGTACTAAAATTAAACTAAGTTGATGTAATTTGAAATAAAATTAGAGTGTATGCTTATACGGTGGTGCTATTGGCTACATACTTGCATTACGAACAATAAATACCTTTTTTGAAGGAAATAATGCGCGCGTACATTTAAGTTGTATTCTATATCTGTAGCGAAATATATGAGAAGTGTATAAGGTGTTTCTCCCGCCTTCTTAGCGAGCCTTTGTGGTGTAGTGGTCTGCAGGCTCAGTGCGTCCACGGTTCGATTCCCGTCGAAGGCGTTGCTAATTTTTCAAATCTCCGACTTTTCCAATTAACCTAATGTCTCTACAAGTGATTGCGCAAATATATGTTTTCTGCCATTTTCTGTAGTTTCGTAGTAATCAGGTCCTAAAAAGACTTTTCTTCTTAAATACTCTTCGACGATAAACGGAATATATCGCAGTGTCGATCACCAAGTACGACGCTTATGTTTTATCAGAAGAATAATCGTAAAAATACCGATTATTGAAAAATTTGTGCCAAGGTAAGAAACTGAGAGAGAGGATTTGACACCTCTCTCTCTCTTCCCCCAACTAATTAGTTGGCGGAACCAACTACCACAAGATGAGAAACATTGGTGTGCTGGGGCATGACCAACGAGATGTGACAGGAGTATTATACTTACGACATGGGCTTCTAAGGCTTCACTCAGATGATGGTTTTGTCGTCATAAAGCTTTGCGGTTTAAGTCACTATGTCCATTTACACCTATATAAGAGGGTTTAAGTCATAGTCAATCAGAGAAGAGAACGTTGCGTATGAGTAAACGTGTATCTGACTGAGCGTAATCGTGCGCCATTGTTTGCTTCACTGTGATTGGTGGTTCTTATACTAATTTAGCACAATGTAGAAAAGTTAGAACTTTTAAGCAAAATCTTTAAACTGGTTTTTGTGACGTAGTGAGGTCTGTATGCTTAGCAACTAAACGCGGCTTAAATCTGTTACGAATTAACCACCGTGTGACTTACGAAAATCACGGCGGGAGGGACTAAGGGAATACTCACACGATCGTCTAATTCTCATTAATATTATAGTCTTAAGGCGTAAAAATTGTTAACGCTGTTCACAGTGCTGCCACAGGGTCTAAGCTGGAGCTAATCAGGGAGGTAAATCTGCTCATGCGTGAAAATAAAGCTGACTCCATTACTGTTTATAAAAATGACTGAAATCGACTGAATGCCATTTCTCGTTTTCCTTCGCTATGATTGGTTGGTTTTTATGCAAAGATCTGAAGAGTTAGAATATTTAAACAAATTGCTTACACCAATTTTTGCAACGTACCAAAGTCTGGTTGTCAAGCAACGAAGCTTAGGCTTATACTTCTTGTGACCACTCAGCTCTCGTTAGTTTGAGACCTAAAGGAGAGTTCAGACGAGAGCTTCATGGTCCCAGACAGCATAAACTGAATCTCCGCTGCTATATTACGGAAACTGGTTTAAGGATTTTACCTAAATATTCAAATTGTTCAATTTTATGCCAACCAGGTATATAAAAACCAACCAATCACAGTGAAACAAACACGAATTGTCATCCTATCGACGATTTCGATGAGTCAGCTGAACATACATACAGGAGAAACTTTACATTCTGTAAATGGTAACCCTGTTTCATAGGTGTGGAAAAATAACAACAACTTCTATGATTTATGACTATGAAAACTGTGATTGGTATAACATGGTCTGGACACTTCCTAAGGGAAGAACGGAGGCTGCGAAATTTGTCTCTCTCTACAGTGATAGAAAAATATCTTTCAGGAATACATGCAAAAATATTTTGTAAAATATAAATTTTATATTTAGCCCTGAAATGTTTTTTGGTTTGTTTTCAGGCTATTTAAATTTACAGTCCGTCAAAGTCTAAAACTTACAGTCCATTAAATTCTCAAATTTACAGTCCGTTATTAAATTTATATAATCCGTTATTAATACAATCCACATAGTCCGTTATTAAATTATCCGCTACAGAAATTTACAGTCCGTTAGTAAATCCAGCAGCCTCATACAAATGAGCCTGTTGGATTTAATAAATTAAAAACATGATTGAAAGTGTTTTAAATAAATAAACCTATTCACTACCATCCATTCCAAAAACTTTCGATTCGTAGTACGTTTTGAAAAATTAAGCCTCGAAACAAATTTCGAAATTAATTTTGGATATTTATAAACAGTAATGGATTCAACGACTCAAAAATAATACACAGTTGGTATTATCTATTCAAATTTATCTCAATAAAAGTAGCTAATCTTCCCTTCATTTTATCGCTCTTTTTTGCTTCGCTAATACATTAGTAGGTATTGTTTCAAAGAAGCTTAATAATGTGCTACATTTATATTTCTAAGATATAAATTTCAAGCAAATGTTAGTGAATCTTTTCACAAATAATAGCTTTTCCTTTAAATGCTTTCATTCTAAGTCTCTTAGAATGTGTTTCTGATTATAGACATAAGATGGATAATAAATTAAAATTTCACATTCCGTTAACTGTGATTCAAAATCTCTAAATTTAGTAATATTTTTAACATAGCAGAGAAATCAGTTATCGTGTCCTAACAGAATTTTAATAAAAATTTAACAGTATTGAGAGAACTAAAAATAGAAAATAAAAACAAAACTTTAAAAGAATTAGTTTACAACATCGTGAATTTATTCTTTTCGATATGCAGTACAGTTTAATATTAATAACGTATTTGAAATTAGTTTAACCAACATGCTTGTAGTTAAACTGTTAAATTCTATCAAAATGACATTGTACATTCATCCAGGTATGTACAGCACAGTTGAAACTATTGTTACGAATTTAATGTTTACTTTTAAGCGCTTTCATAGCTTGTAGCTTCTGCCTTAAAACGCAAGTAATCATTGCTTGCAATAACCAAAGAACTTCTTTGAAGATGTATGGAAATTACTTCTGAAGAAATATTTAAATAATGGCAATATTTAAGTTAATAATTTATGGTTCAGAATATACTCAATGTTATTTAAATAATATATAAAATTAAAGAAATTTACACATATTTTTTAACTATCGAATTTTAATCCCTTTCATATTCTTTCCATATCTGTAATAGTTTATTCCTTTCCACTTAAAAACTAGTATTCATAATATGCTATAATATAATATTTACTGTGTTTTAAATTATAATTTTATGTGAGCTTTGTTTTGCAGTTATCGCATCCCCAATATACTACCATATTGGGGATGCGATACCATATTGGGGTAGCACATTCAGCTAACGGCTGAAAAATTCATGGTTCACGAGGGTTTAACTTGTTTTTCATATTTTCGTCTTCGAATAAAACTTAATATAAAACAAATATCCCACAGCTGTACTAAATTATTCATACAACTTATATAAAATGGTAATAATATTCCAAAGAAGATGCATTCATAATATCCACAAACATCGCCTAAACCTTTCTCTGAGTATGCTGCTCCCCATAAAGTAGCCCCCAAATGCAAGAAATCATGATGCCACCGAATATGCATCTGAAGTAAGGATTAAAAAACTAGAATTCCATTTCCTTCCTGAACCCCGTTTTCTATAAAACTTTCTCTTGTGAGTGGGGAATGTGAAATAGTTTTATTGACACGAAAATATAAAATCGAAGTTTGGTGAAGTACGTTATATTTTCCTCTTGGGCTTGGAAAGTAACAGTAGTTGTGAAAATATAGTGCAGATGGAAAACGGCCCATTGAAAATCTGAAGTATATTTTTGAAGCGAGGCATAAAACTTCTCTCCAGCTTACAAAACTGATGTAATGCAAATCGAAGAAAATATTTGATTATATTTATCAAAATATTTTCAATACTGAAAAATGATATGAAATGTTTTGGAAAAGAGGGAGAGGATTTCCGTTATAACTCCTTTCATAAAAGAATCCTTCCATGTTCTTCAAATGACACTTATTTGCGTATATTTGCATGAACGTTTTGTCTCCTTAAGCATCCAAATCTATCTTACATGGATTGTTGTAAAGAATTTTCATATAATACCGCTTAGAAAAAAATCATTTCTCTTTTTCTGATACGGTTCCAACAGAGCCATATTATAGTTCTGCTTCACCTCTAAAAATACTTTTATATTATATATATATAATAAAAACACCCCCCCCACACACGTGTGCGATGAAAAAACGATATAGTAATGTTGATGGCGTAGAAAAGTTGTGATGAAAAAGGCTTAGCAATTTTGATGGCGTAGAAGGTGGATCCATAGTACTGAAGAGAAAATTTGACAATCGAGTAAGATTAAATATTCAACTTTATTTCAATTCACATTTGAAGCCACAATTTACTTAGAACTCTGATGGTACTGAGGGTACTCTTGGCATTTGTTTAAAGAATATTTTCACTTTTGATACTATTGCGAGAGGAAGAGAGCAGAGCGAAATAGCGTCTTAAAGGAAAAAAGGTGCAGAAGTTAAAGTACGTAATTAACCAGTATAGAAGCTCAACAGAAGAAAGTTTTGGTTTCGGTTGCTTATTAAGAGATTTCAATCAAAGATTAATTTGAAAAGTTTCAGTTTATAAAATTTTGAGTTCAGATTCCGAATTAGCCACGTCATTAGCCTTACGCAAACCACGTGACATATATCAATCTAGAAATGACGCAGCTCAGAAAAGTTATTACTATTTTTAATTAAGGAAGGGGAATTAAAGATTATTGCTAGTTTAAATTATAATTTTGATATTTACATATTTTTATCTTATATATGTAGATGATGAATAGAAAATGAAATAACAATTATTTAGTGAGGTCTGTTACGTAAGTGTGGAAATTTTCCATAAGCAAACGTCTTTTGAAATAAAATGTTTGATAATGCCAAAAACAGAATCTGCAATAATTAAAGAAGACTCAGTGTTAAAGAAGAGGATTGATATCGTTTCCACATAAGAAAGAAAAGAGAGGTACTTTACTTGAAGCCAGTACATTACCAATACCTTAACCTCTCGTAAATTAAGTAGATTATGAGTAACAAGACTGGGATGAATTTGAGTTCTTCTAAGTTAGCGTTTTTCAACCTGTTTTCTAACCGTAAGTTGTCCTCGAAGCCTTTCTGCTCCACCTAGATTAAAAAATAAACAAACAAAATAAAATTCAAATTAATCTCGTATACCACATTATAGATGAAACTCTCAGAGTTATGCATAATCCCCGGATATTCGTCTATGACATCCAGTTTGGAAATTTTGTCTGTTTTTTTTCACCGTGTGAATGGATTCATTGGAGGCTTAGTGTAATTTTAAACAGCAGGAAGAGTAGTAATCTCTGGATCTGCTTGGAATATTTTTCATACATTTTGAGCACTGGATGGCGTGGAAGCTTGTTTGATAACGAATGTAAAGGGTGTATCAGTACAGCGCTGACAAACTTTCAGGAGAGATAGAGTACACCTAGACGATGGGAAATTGCATAGGTCAGAAACGCTTTCCTGGCGCGGTAGTGACGACACAAAAGTCAAAGAAAAGACATGAACGTGGTGAGAAAACATGTTTATTATTCGGAGTACAACAAAAACGAAGAAAAAATAACATAAAGAGGCAAAGATCATCATCAAAGAATGTGTTCGAAATTACGACCCGGACCGTGATGCAGGAACCGGGCTTTCCATTGGTGATGCAGATCTTCCATGCATCACGGTTCCATTGCATCACGGTCCAGGATCGTAATTTCGAACACCTTCTTTAATGACGATCGTTGTTTGTTTTTGTTCTTATTTGTAGGTTTATGCTGTACTAAACATAATAAAACATGTTTTGTCTCACTGTTGTGTCCTTCTGATTTTGCTTTTTATGTATTCACTACCCGCGCTAGCATTTCCGACCATGCATTGCTATTGTGATTTCCCATCGTCTGGGTATACTCTATTACTCCTGGAAGTTTCTCCAATATACTGATACAACTTGTATAGTTACCTTATGGATGACTTAAACGCTATAAACTAATTATAAATTTTGATAGGAGGTACAAACTGAGTTTTACGTAACATAGACACACGATTGTTTCACACATACATTAAGTTCTAGAATATGAGGAAATAAATTAATAAAAGGAAGTAAACTTCGCCTGAAAATATTTTGGAATATGTACTAAACATTTTTCTTTCCGAAAGCTATCAAAGCATCAAGGAAATAGTTGTACATTTTTATAAATCTCAGATATATAGCAACGATGTAAAAGCTTTATCTCCAGTCAGTTTACAATTTTAAATTCTATGCTAAGGTAAATAATATCTCTGCTAAGGTAAATAATACCTTTGTTTTCGAACTATATTAATTCTTGCTTCATGTCCAGGTAAACGTAGTAACGTTACTTTGTATATCATAAAAGCTTTAACCTCTACTTTGGTTCCTCTTTGATCCATCGGTATAAACTTCAGGTGGCTCAGGAAAGTGTAAATTTTGTTGTTTTTTAACTAGTTCGAATTCTGCCGGGTGGCAAAGAGCGTTGTACAGTAACTGAGCACGTTGATCACTCTGATAAGTTCTCATTTCTCAGAAACGTTGTGAAGTACAATCTAAGTGTTCCGTCTGCCATCCGTGTCCCTCCGTGTTATAAAATGCTAGGGGATAATATTGTTTAAAAACAAAAATGTAAGTTTATTTATTTTAATGGAAAATGCCAATAAAATTTCCGGAAACTGACGTTTAAGACTATTATTTACTCTGTTATAAAGAAGATAATTGTCTCGAAGTATTATTTTATTAGGATAATTGTTAAAGATTCTGCTATATTTAGAGAAGCTAGTTATTAATAAGAGCAAAATTATTTTAGGCAATGGTCAGTTTCCTCCAGCATTCAAGTCGAGCTTTACCAAGAAATTCTCTTAGTCCAGCGCTATCGAATTCTTTCGAACTTCTTCAACGTACTTCATCATCAACGTAAATTTCATGATTTTAATGCATTTTTAAGACTACTCTGAAATACTGACGAATAAAGTCTTCTTTCTTTAGATTAGAAATTAATCCAATTCATCTGCACAATAATACAATTATTTCGATGTTAAAAAAGCCATGCAGTAGCTTAGATGAATTTTATCAGATTCCATTTTAACCTGTAACAGAAATGAAGTCGTTTAAGATGCTTTATGTAATTTTATTTTTTTGTAAGTGCCTTACGTTTAAAAGTCTAAAAAAATAACATTCTATGATTTGATTTTTTCAGTCTGCAAAATTTATAAGTAGTTTACAATACTTTCCAGATAGCCAAAAATTGGCGATAGCAAAAGTATTAAAATATTAAGTAAACATGGCAATAAAGATTCATTGATTAGAACCATTAAAAATTTTATTTAGAGATTTCACTTAAAAAAGACACGAGATTGGAAAAAAAGAAGCAGCATGAAGAATTCAAAAATAGCTTTGGAAATTTTACTTTCATTGCCATCTTCTATGTGCATATTACTGCACTTACAGACCGAAAATTTGTAAAATGAATTATATTTTTATATAGAATACTAAATGACTACTGAAGAGAGTACTAAAATGGGAAAAAAGCTCATTTCATCTCTTAAAGAAAAAACACAAGTGATTATGAATTATTTTAATATAAATTACAAAAAATGAATGAAAGGTTTATGCAAAAGATTTTAAAATATTAAAATGTGATTAAAAATAAACTTTACTTGAGCTAGGTTTGGAAAAAAGCGAAGATTAGTATAACTAGTAGAAGCTATCAAAGAGAAAAATCTTCTTGTTTACATTTTCCAGAGAGAATTTATGCATTGTTAGTGAGTGTAACATAAAAAACATAATAATTTTCTTTACGAAAACATGGAGATAGGGCTGAAATTTATTGATATCCAAGAATTAACTTACTACAGCAAAACATTTCATATCGGTTTAAGAGTCAAAGATATGCTTCGGGTATATCATCAAAACCGTACAATTCAAATTGTCTTACAAAAAATGAAATGGAATTAGTCGTCTTTACAAATATACCCGACTTGTTACGTCATCTAATTATGTCATCGTCAAAGATGCCCCACCTCCTATCCTTCTCACGAAATTTACCAATTAGATTAGACTGGCTCAAATCTAGAAACAAATATGGTCATCCAAGTCAATCGCGTTATGATAAACAGCTTAGGTAATCGATTTGAATTGGGAATTAATCAGCGGAAAAAAGTCAGTTGAGTCTCTCAGTTATTTCAAGAGGTTATATTGCGTATATCAATTATCCATAAATCAGGCAGACAGGATCTTATGAGATCAACGTCATTAATCGGGAAACGAGCTTATTCTTGTTCAACCATGTTCGTCAGTCACGAAATCGATAACGCAATGCAGAACCGTATCGATGTCAGATAATAGTATCTAAACTAAGTAAATGAAGTAATCGATGTTACACCTTAAAAGTCAAATCGATAATCAGAAAAGCTAAGTGTTTAAATAATTGGCATATAAACTTTGCTAAGTATATATACATTCTAACCTATCTCCAGGGGTATTATGTATCTGTATTTGTATCCAACTATATAGCAGAAATTACTGGAGCATATTAATCTAAACTAGCGTTATTGTCTTCTCACTCGAGTGAAGATTCTTGTATGCAGTTTTAATAGATAATTTCCTTTTGAGATCTGGTAGAACTACAAATACCCGAATTCACTATAATTACCGTTTATTCAGATAATTAGACTTGCTTTTATGCACTTTTTGTAAGTGCCTTTTGTGAGAACACAGAATTCTCACAGTGAACACGGTGGCTCTATCGATTCTTCAATCGTTATCGCGCCCTGCCACGTGCATCGCAGTGGATAAAAACTGGAAGGACTGGTTTTGTCTCTCTCTTTCTGCCTGTCGTCGTGTTAACGAGTGTGTGGGCCTTCGGGCCACACACACAGACACAGCTCTCGCCATTGTTCACGGTACTCGATCTGATGTCCATTTTCAAGGATGGAGGAGAAAATATGTTCTTGTACGAAGAATATAAGAATTCAGGTAAACTTTACTGATTAGGCTGCGAGGTAAAAATTATTCCTGTGCTGTGACTCAACGTGTATAATCCTGACAATTGGATGTTTCGAACTGACGACCATGTGCGCCAATTTCAAGCCTATCTAACAGAAATTTGATCTCTTCTATCACGAGTAATCGCACTGCATACTAATTAAGCTTCTTGCAAGATGCTGATATGTAATGTGCCTGTGATGCATCAAGATTAGGAATTGCAATATACCGTAAAAAATGAACGCTATGACAGTCCCGTAGGACTAACGAGTAGCACATGCCGAAGGGCATTCATGAATGTGTTTTTTTCTTATAACATATCGAATATTGGCTAATCAAAAAAAGTGTATTTTTGTGATTTATATAGGCTAATCAAGAAAAGTGTGTTTTTGTGATTTATCTAGGCTAATCAAGAAATGTGTGTTTTTGTGATTTAATAAATGTATATTTAAAAGAGAGATATTGATTCATGCATGCCTTATTGGGTAAGTCATTTTATTCTTATTATTAACATTCATGCAATGTACTAACCACTAAATTTTTAGATTAACGATTTACGCGGAATTAATTCGCATTCGATACTCTTAGTATATTTACTTTTATACGATCACGGTCAGCAACACCACACCTTTACTTAAAATTAAGCAAATAGATCGGTGTACATCATTTTGATTAAAGATATAACGATTTTCCAGGTGATAAGACATAAGGATATTTGTTATGTACTTTCAAGACGATTAGGCTCTCTTTCAGAAGAAAAAAAAAATAAATTTGTTACAATATTTGTTTTCTCGATTTTTAAGAAGGAAGCGCTTGTTTTGGCTAAACAATGATTTAGAGAAAGAAAACGAATAGTATATATATATCTGGTTGCGAGCTACGGGTTCGTTGATACCTTTTTAAATGATCAATTCAGATGCACAGGAACAAATTGACAGTTCATTATTAAAACTTACAGAATACAGGAAATTAAATATTTGGAAATTTTCCAAGAAGAAAGCGCATATTGAGCTGTTTCCCTTTAGTGCAAAAGGGAAAAACTGTCAGTTTCGAAAATCACTCGCAGAGTAAACTCTAAATCACAGTTCAGCTGATCGTTAGATCTCACACCTGATTTAGAAGTCATAAGTCACTCCGCCGAGTTATGTCTATTATTCTAACCATATTTATATGGTGGACGTGTCTGGTGTAATACGGGCTTTGGAAGCTTCCATGAAAATCGGTTGACAAAGCGATTGAGAAATCTATTTGTTCATATGTCAAGCTGTATTTGAACTAATTTTGCAGTTTTATTTGGATAACTACTGCCTTTGGGATTTAAAAATTTAGTAGTGTATATAAGAAGTAAATAACTATTAGCATGTGGCCACGAATACAAAATAAACCTAAAATTATCACGCCAAAAGCTATGAAAAATAAATAAATATGCATTATTACAACTATAAACATAATATTATAATCAAACTGATTTATACATATACATACAGGAATTTATTACAATATTCATCCAAATTATTTTACAATCTCTTGAAATTAAGAACTCTCTGTATTTCTGGCTAAGAGTTTAAATGAAAGGAAAAATTAAAAATAGGCAAAAAGAAAAGATAGATATACTGTAAATTAAAATGTTACTAAAACTGAATTTTAGTAACTAAAAAGATCAAGCGATTCATATAAATGTAATTTCGGATATTATAATGTTACGAAATGTACAGGCGCGGTGAGATAGCTTCCCCGCAAAGCAGTTTTAGGGTTGCCATAAAATGGCAAGGTTATGCAGGGCTGCCACATTTGGCGACAAAATTGGCGATATACCATGGATGGTTGGAGAACTTTCTGGAACGAATTCTTACCGGTTTTAGCGCAGAATGTTCTCGAACACAAGCCGAAAGCTATACAAACCGTGCTGGTCCGCAGTCAGTTTAGTTTATCTCGTCGAGAGGGCGAGTGTGTGTGCCTCGTCTAGATTGCGAGTTAGTTAGTATCGAGTGTGCCTCGAGAGTGCCAGTTAGTGTCTCGAGTCGATCGAGTTGACAGCCGGGCAGCGAACGCCGAGTGGGTCGTCGAGTTCACCGAAGAAGTCTCTTAGTGTATCGCGGTTAGTGCATCGTCGAGAGAGTGTGTTGAGCTCCGGAAACGACTGAACCGAAGAGTCGGGAGCTGTGCTCTGTTTGTCGTCAAGTGCATCGCGAGTTGTAGCGTGCAGAGTCTCGAGAGTACGTGGAGTTCCGAGAACGACCGAGCAGAGTCGAAAGCTGTACTCCGATGCTTTGCAGTGAAGCTGTCTCCACCATTATAGCCGGATAATCTGGAGGTTCTGCCGCTGATTGTTACAGCGAGTGTATAGTAGTTCTTCGACGACTGTTAAAAGTGTTTTGGAGCTGTCCTGATTGATATTGACTAATATTGGCTGAATAAAGTGTGTTTCGATACTTCATCAAGGGTCGTCGTTATTCACTCCAAATCCATACGAACCCCGTACGAATGTGAAGGAAGAAAATAACGTAACAACTGGTATCAGAAGAAAAGAAACCCGCAACAATAAATTTTCTTACTTCATAAATAGAATACTAGTTTCTCATTCCAAATTATTTCTCTAAGTATTAAATGCAATATCTTTAAATTTAAGCAGTCTAATGCGTCAATTAAGATTCAAAATAAAGCATTTAGTAGATAACTGCAGTTTATTAATAAAAACGATTATTGTAACTTCTATTTCAATATTAATGCTATAGTAAACGTACCAAAAAAATAAATTGATTACATTTATCATGATGCATACATAAATTTTGCTTTGGCCTACCATACTGGATATATAAAAACACATCTTATAACAACTATTTATTTAATTAACTTGTTTTAGATTCAGTAAATGAGTAACCAAACCTAAATTTTAGAATTAACACTTGAAAATATTCATTTTAAGAGCTCATCCTGATTCTGTAAAGACAAATTCAAGAGAAAAGAGAAATCTTCTCTCATATAAAAATGTATTACTTTTTATATGAAAATTGGGTGTTGTAAATCTCTGCAAATTTTGTTTAGTCTCTCATCTCACGCAATAAAATATACTTCTCCATAATGAGCTTCTGCAAAATAAGCTATTCTCTCGCAAAAGATATGAATATTTTTAATTGAAATAAAAGTCAAAATTTGTTATGCGTTAATATAAATAAATTCAGTTGTTTAATTGCTTGGCTACCTGATTAATTGAACAAAACCAATATGCCCGGGAAGCATGCTTTTCACAGAGCAATTCATAAGGGCACTTCATAAGTGGTTTGTAGTAAGGCTGCTTACGAAAAATAGTAGCCCGTTTGCTAAGACACAAGTGTCCGCTGAAAGCGTGGAGGACTAAAAGAATATAGGAGAAAACAACGCGACAAGTAACCATCTTTGTACAAAACATTGTGAAAGGAAAAATGTCACAGCACTGAAATATCGTAGCAGAAAATAAAGCTATTCAAAAAACGTCGCAGTTTTAAAACATTGCAGTAGAAAATATCGTTATAAAAATAAAGCACCTGCAAATACTCGCATGATAATAACATGGCAGACATAATTTCAGATTTTAATTTAAGTGCATTGCAATATTTACCCAGGCAAAATTAAACTATATTAATGAAAATGCATCATATAAATGCAAATATTTATATTAACTTATACTTACTTGGAGCTTTGCTTGATTATTGTCCAAATTCTTTCGACATACGAAGCTCTGAACTTATAATAAAACTACTTCATTTGAAATATTTAAATACTACCTAATCAGAATGGGTAATAATTCCTCTAGTTCAAATTCTTTTCTCATCTGTCCTAATACAATGAATCCGCTTTTGTAATTTATGTATTCAAATTGTGGCTACCTTTATCTCTGCTTACAAAGATTACACTGTGTACCAGAAGAGAAAGGTTCCTTTATTTGCAAATACTAAAGGTGATGAAAGTTCGATCCAAATTAACAAACTTTTTTTTTTTTATTCCAATAGATTGGTGTTTTGTTTCAGTGATTTGTCTTGAACAGAAACTAAATGAATTTACGATATGTGAGTTTGAATTAATGGATTTTTGGAGTTCAAAAGAAATTAGTTTTTCAGCTGTGAATACGTTTCGAGCTGCATTTTTTCGATTAGTTTGAAACAATGAATAAGGATAGGAATTTATGTAATTTTAAGCTCTGGGAATTTTCCTGGAATGTTCCATTTGATCAGTAAACTTTAATTTAGCATGCAACGGATTTCTTTTCCTCTGGGAGAAGATTTTACTGGCTTAAAAGCTTAAAGTTTATTCTTCTGCATTCTTCAAGGATTAAATACTCTTCGCACTTTTTTTTTATTATTTTTTTAATGCTTTACATCACATTAGCGGAATATGCGGCAATTAGGAAGACTATGTAAAGACATTAAGGACAATAAAATGATAAGGAATTAGAAAGAAAGAATGATTACTTCATTAAATTAATGATTCCTGTGAGATGACATGATCGAAAGGACGTTAGGTTAGACGCTTGGGTGTTTGGGTTTTAAGCCCTACCGCAAAATTAAAAATTTCGAAACTTCTGTATCAGTTAACTTAATAAGAGTGTAAAATATAGCGAAAAGGGAAAGTCAACTTGAAAATTATTTAAACAGAAAGCTATCGAAATAGTGACTAAGCAATAATTAGGTAAGTACAAATCAAATGGTACAAAATTACATTATATACAGATAATTCAGAAACATACACGATAATAACATTATAACACACTAAAGGATATTTATCCAGCCTTCTTGGCATGCCTTCGTGGTGTGGTGGTCTGCACGCTCAGCGCGTAATTGAGAGGTCCGTGGTTCGATTCCCGGCCGAAGGTGTTACTAATTTTTCATTTTGCCTGCTTCTAAAAATACCTAATGTTTCTACGATTCATATCCATATTTTACACAATTATTTGTGTATTTAAGATGGCCATTTGTCTTTTGATATTATATGAATTATTAAAATCAAAATTAAAATTTTTATTTCAGAATTATTGATTCGTGAAAACATGCAGATAGTTGATAATAATAGACCCTTAGCTGGACAACTTTTAATTCTTCATATAACTATTTGTTACGAATATACTCGAGGTATTCTGTAGTCTGTCTCAGCTTACTATTCTGAGCAGTTTGCGTTGCTTTTCGTTTATTTTGCAAGAATAAGCCCAGGCATAACACAACATGGGACTCAGAATGAATTTATAAATAAGTAACTTATTATCAATGGATAGAACGCTGTTTCGAGCAATAAAGATGTAAATTCTAGCTTTACATGCTCGAAACTTCTAGATAATAGATCAATATGTGGGGTTCATGAGAGATAATATTTGAGGATCACCCCAAGTACAGGGGTTTGCTTAGCCCAGGGAGGGGATAATATTGTTTTAAATTTTCAAATTCGTCTAACCTTTTAAATTTATAACAGCGGATACTGGATTCTTGATTTTAAAATAAAAATTTCTTTTTATCATGTTTGAGAGTCTGCCATAAACACATAAGCAAAGTAATAAGGATTAACAAACTCTCTTTTGCTTAATGTTAGTCACTTCAGTATCTGAATCGTCATATCGCTTATCTTCAACAGTTCTGCTCAGTAACTAAAATTAATTAATTAACATTAATTAATTTCATATGTCATTCATTCTTTTATCAGTAATATCTCGATGCAGGCTGAGATTTACTACAAATGAAAATCTTGAAAAGATAAAGTTACAATTGGAGAAAACATCAGAATTTCACCATTGATCGTACAAATATAATCTATACAGCTGTACTAACTGTACACCTCCATTCTATAATTTTGATAGAGAACATACCGGGGAACGGTCCGAGGGTTTCTTCTTTTAACACCAAACCACTCTACAGGGCTTTTGACTGCCACACAGACATTATGCACTTACAGACAGTCTGGGATACGACACCTGGTCAATCGGTACAAAAGCCAGCGTTATTAATATCTATACCGCTAGAAGAAACACGATTTTTTTAAAAAAGGAATTTAAGTATTAAATTACAGTAAGGAACATTTTACTTAAACTACGTGTATATGAACAGGTTGTTTCCTGTAAATTAAAAACCCATAAAAGCGGTCGCAGCTATGCATGTTATTAAAAGGATTTTATAATGATGCTGATCTACTAAGAATCTAAAAAAATTTCTTGTAATGTGTTATTACATTCAACCCGTGTTTCCAAAATTAAATCTTTGATATAAAATAGTGATAAGTACTAGAAATCAGCATCCATTGTACATGCTAATTTGTAGGTGGAAGAAATAGCATATGTAAAATTCTCGCACGTTTGTTTTTCTTTAAATTTTAATGAGTTATTTATACATACATAAATGTCTTCTTATTTTTCGAGTCCAGTTGTATTGTTATATTTTGTTACCTACTCAGGCACTGATCTTCAGAGAGTCATAGAATGTTTCGTCAGTTATCTGTAATATATGTAAAATACCACTTCTCAGAAATGTTGGAGTTTGACACAAGATAATATCTTTGTTTAATCTTTCAAATTAAAACTATGCATTGCTTAACTAATTGATTTATACTTCCTAATGATTTCCATCGTTTCTTGGGTTGCCCAAAAAAGATAGTAGTTAGTGACGCTGATTGCGTCAGTAATCACCGAAGAGCCCAGGTTCGAATCCCGGAGGAGGCATGGATATATGTTAATTTATAGAGTTTGTGCGGATGGGGGCACTCATATTCGATGAGCCGAATGTCCTCTTGAGAGACTATTGATAAAGGAAGAGGGGTGGGAGACCCTCATACCGACCCCTCGGGGGTTCTCCTTCAAAACTGAGGGGCGGAACTGAGCTATCATCTGCATGGTGATCAAGTCTCTTCCAACGACAAGCGCAGTCGTGCCTCCTTGCCACGAAGAATTTTGTGGACTTGTTCTAATATCAGACAAGGGAGATCAGTCACGTTTCAATGCAACATCGTGTCTTGGTTTTTACTAACATCTTTAAGAATTTACAATGCATCAAACTCAACCAAATTGCTTAATTTTAATTATTAGTTTTTAGAAACCTTTGAACCATTATTGTAATTAAAAATATTTCTTACAACACGCATTGCATACTCGGCATATAGTAGTCGTTATGATGATGCTTGAAAATGAACTTTCTTCCCCTTGGTTATTGCTTAAGTGATTTTATTTAAAGCTTAAATTAAATGATTAATTATAAACGAAATTTGAACTCTATCGTTTGCTATATATGCGAAATTTAAACGAAGTAACTCTTGCCAGTATGCAACAATAGTAGACACGTATACGTTATTTCAGAAAAGAGGAAAACTAATCATTTTCGAAAACGCTTGAAATAAATAATTCATGTGTTGTTGGGGAAATGCCACAGGCTCAAAACAATCGACAAAATTGAGAGTTTCAAACTTTTCTCTCTTTTGAAATCTCAGGAAAGAACTTTGACATTTGATAACATAAACTTGTTTAGAAGACACTGATAACTAACGTTTGCAAGTTAAATCTAATTATCCTGTCTTTAGCTTCACTCATTTTAGTTGTCTCGTTCATTATGCTCCGGAGAATGATAAATGAATTACATCTTCAGAACATGTCTGGTACAACGATTGGAGACTGCTAATATGGAGTTTCTTCCTGTAAATTCTCATGGTTTAAATGTGTTTCCTAGGGCTCTTTTCGTCTTTTCGATGAATGGTATTTAGCACTGTAAATGTGTTAGGTGTTAAAAGCTTTTGATTGCAGTTTTGAAAGTGTTTCAAGTTATTATGAATTACAGTTTTAAAAGTATTTGAAGATTCCATTTCGGCATTGTTCTGTGCTAGTTTTCTTCATTTCTGATTCATATCAACAGTTTTTAAACATGGATATTTTGGACGCTTAGATTAATATGTTCTCGAGTGCAGTAGCGATTCGTTCTCAAACACGTCTCTTTTTCTTGAACTATATGCGTAGCTTGGAGTTAAAAAAAAATTTATACGTTCTGCAAAAACATAAGGATGATAAAATTGTTATTGTAATGCATTTTCATAGAAACTACTTCGATACTGATATAACTGAAAACTTTTCTGTAAGCCATGGTAAAATGCGATACCAAATTAAGAAGATAACTGGAGCTTTATTCATGAAACAATGTTGTTGAACTAGATCGTACGGTGGAACATCATAATTAGCTTCATTAAATTTAAGCGAAATATTAAAATCTTAAACGAGGCAAATGACACACTGTAGCAGATTCACACTTTATAAATATCTATTGGAAGCATACGGAAAATATTTTAATACAGTAGCTGCTCTTATAGGACGCGTGCACAGTTAATTAGATTTGTAACACTACTACTTACGGTACTAGTCCGTTTTGAGGACTGTAAAAAATTGCAGCGAAAATGTATGCGCAAAAGCGCCAAATCTAGCAAACGCGCCCATTTAACAGCACGCCAAATCTAGCATACGCACTGATTGCGTAAGTTTATATAGTTCTATATTTCTTAACCCTTTAACTGTCAAGTTATTTTGATGATTTGGGTACACAAATTGTCAAATTTTTTTATTGGAAAAACCAAATGTAGCCGAAATAAACATCTCCCGATATATAATCGGGTATGACAATACGATGCACTCAAAAAAAAAAAAAAAAAAAAAAAAAAAATTACCCCGAGAAATACTCGGGCGTGACATTTTCGAACACCAGTGCTGTGCCCGAGATAATCTCGGGCATGACAATTAAAAGGTTAAGACGCTATTGAAATACTAGTTAAATTCTTAAATTCTTTTTTGATATCCTATGGATTTAACAATTTGGGATTTGCCCATGACGAAAAGTCTGCAATGGAATTTCGGGTAAAGTGCAGAATCACCCACTGCTTCACGCGTTTTTTAAGAATAGCACATACTCGGTATTCATGTACACATCGACCTATTTTCACTTAAAAAAAAAAAAAAATCCTAGAATTGCATAAAAATGGCACTGCGCACACACTTGACTTTATCTATGTACACATCGACCTATTTTTACTTAAAAAGTAAAAGAAAATTGACAAAATTTCAATTCTTTTTACCCGTGTAAAAAGCGGCAAACAAATAAGTGGACGATTCTGCACTTTACTGAGAATTTTTTCAAAGAAAAGCCATCATTCATTATAGAAAATTATGTTTGAACAACCAACGAGTTGAAATTATGCTTTCGCGATAATTCGGTAGCGAAATAGCGATGCAGACATCGATTCAGTTATGTTTAGCAATTTTTATATAAATTATAATAATGATCTCAAATAGTTATTTACTCTTATGCTTCAATTCAGTCATGTTTAGCCTTTTTTATACAAATTATAATAATAAAAACTTATTATATGAAATTAACTTTTTATCTAAATTAAAATATCAATCTTAAATAGTTATTTACTATTATACTTCCTTTCTTGCGTTAAGGTTGCCGCAGTTATTTTTGGCAACACTGGCATCAACAATAGTTTGGCGATTTTTTACGGTCCTCAAAACCGAATAGTACCCTACTTACTATAGCATGAAAGAACATTAGATTTCCTCATAGTGCACTTAAACAAACGATAGAATAGCAAACCTGGATGAAAAATTCAAATTCAGTCATACCTGTGACAACCAAGGAATTAAAACATATGTTTCTTATTCAGTATGAGGTCTGATACACTAATTTATCGAAGAAACTTCCAATAATTTCATGCAATCAAATTTTATTTTAAACATTTTCTCGCCAAGCGTGGTAGTTCCTTCGATAATTTATTGTTCTTACCCACCTCACTTACCTGAAAATGGCCAATTCATCGAGAAAAGGAGTCAAATGTGCCTGTCGTTGGCATGAGACTTGAACAACATATAACCCGACTTAAACAAAGTTCCGCCCCCAATTTTGAGGAAGAGAACCTCCGAGGTACGGGTCCGAGGGTCTCCCACTTCCTCAAGCACCAACCTCTCAAGAGGGCTTTCAATTCGTCGCATATTTAGAGTTACCCATGGCGCACAGATACTACACTTTTATAAGCATCTGCGCCTTCTCCGGGATTCGAACCCGTGCCGTTCGGTACGGCAGTCAAAGTCACTAACCCCTACCCATGTAATAATTTCTCGTAGAGGACTTATTTCGATTTGCTGCATGTGTAAGGTATTTATGTTAGTTGACAAGTTGTTTTATGTTACGAATCTTTACTGTCATTTTCTTCTTTCTGTTTTCCTGCCAGAATGCAAAATTTAGCAGAAGAAGATGTATTTAAGAGAGAATTTGAGATCATTGTAGTCACAGCATGTTCTGCCTGCTGCAAGCCACATTACTAGTTGATATTCTACGACAGCGTACCAGTCTACAGCATTGCTTTATTCATGCACATTGTGCTGTCACGCCTCTGTAGATTGGAGACAACTTGCTCCTTTAAATATCTCTGTATAGACTTTGGTTAAATAAGACTTAAATTAGTTTTATATAAAATTCCACTTTTTGATCTCGCGCTATAAATGCTGGCTGTTTTGTGAGCACCAGGAGCACCTTCTGTTGTTCTTGAGTTCTTAATAAAAGGGTCTTTTACATCCTTAGTATCTTTTCGTATGCTTATATATTAAAAGTCACTGAAAGTCATGGAAATAAATCACTTAGGACTACTTCAGAGTCGTCTTGATTTAGTGTGTGTTACTAAAACAAGTAAGACTACACATGATTCGTAATTTGTTCGTGTGTGCCTGATAGGATTACACTTGATCTCGTAATACTACCATTAGTCTTATAACCGTAACAGATATGCAGAGCTATCTCTGTGTCTGAGATAAACAGCGAAATCTTGAGAAGATTTTAATAACTTTTTTAATTAAACAGAACTTTGAAAATTAAGGGCACGCTCTTGTGCTGCAATAACCACAACTCGTTGTGATGCAAATAAATATAACAATCAAATTAAAAATAAACGTTGAAGTAGTCAATAACTACGCAATAATAACAACGCAACAATAATACGTCAATAACTACGCAACAATAACAACTTAGTCCAATTAAGAAGTAAACTGTAAGCTTACTTAAGAACTTTACCGGTGCCTCAGACTTAAGGTATCTGTAGCGAGAGGATTGCAAAGTCAAATAATTACAATTACTAGAGCTGACAGAAATTAATCACGTAGCACACAAATGCTCTAAACACTCTTTGCCTCAAATCCAAAAGCACTCAGCTTAAATATACACAATTAATTTGTATTCTGGTAAAGAGTTCGGAAAGGAGAAGTTATAGTAAAGACTCAAATCATAATAATATGTTAATTAATATAAAATACCATACACAGGAATGAACAAAATGTGCATGAAAACATGATTATGAGGAAGTCGCACACTGTTCTTTCTCGTGAAATCTGTATAGATTTTTCAAGCATTTTATTTTCTCCAAAATTTCTGAAAACTTTTAGAAATGCATAACAGACCTTGTTTTTTAATCATTTTCAGTTTTAAAACATTTTCTTATTTGTGATTCAGTAAAAATGCCTCTTTTTTATCTTAAAAATCTATTGCACTTTTAACATCTCTTTTAAATGAGGAAATTTTTCACCTCTTTAATAATAGCTTTGATATATAGTTTAGTGCCAATCAGTGTTAAATGAAATGGTGGTGAAAAAATTTTTCTTTACTGCAATAGGCTTCAGATACACCGTTTGTTTCACCAACCATAGTATCTTCATATAGAGATAAATTTTATTTCTCAGCAATTTTCTTTATCCTGGCTAATCCATTCTCATACAAAATAACAAAATGTGGTAAAGCGTAACTGCAGTCAAGCAGTAATTCCAGTAGCTATAAATTTGCACGGAGATCTACTTACAGTACTTGCAGTTTATATTTTGCTGTAATGTTTAACTGCTGTTACAAATCGTGTTAATATTCACACCGTAATCTACAAGAAAAAAAATAAAATTAAGTTATTTTAGAAACCTAAATTGCCTTTAAACTACACTCAAAACCTGAAAACGTTTTAGGATTTTGCAAAGTTTTGTGTACGGAATCAAAGATGAACTCCTTTTACTATTTAAAAATAAAATATGGCTTAGAGCTGCTTTATCTAATATTTAAACTTAGAAAAGAAAATTAAATTATCCCTTCTTGGCTAACAGACGAGTAGAGAAAGTTAAACATCCACGCTTAACTTTTCAACCTTCTGTTATTTTTTCAATTTTCATAAAGCGCCTTTTGAAGCGGTAAGTGTGCTTACAGACCTGTATTTACTAACATTAACTTAAATCTACGATGTCACCTCTCTAAAAGCTGCGATATTTTATAAATGCTACTGATGGCAATTTCGGGAAACCCTTTGCAATATTGAGAGAAAAGTAAAAATAAGAATTCTTGAAATAAATACGAAAAAAGAGGGTTAATGATGCAGTTCTTGAAGGGATAAACGTTAGTTCTAACGATTTTGGGTATTTTGTGATAATTCGTATTAAGAGAAATTAATAAACATTCAAGGCTCTGAAACGTTCTAGATTTCCAGCTTTCCCTCGTTCATAGCATGAATAATAACTCAAAAGTAATCAGAACAGGCATTACTACTATCATGAACAGCGCAATGTGGGTATAAATGGCCCAAGCGGTAAGAAAAAGGGCCTAAACATAAATAACATCCACACCCAATGCACTGGGCTTATTTATTATGTCAATGCAAAGAAATATGTATCATTAGTGGTGTATAACAACAATAGTCGCAATATATGCGTCTGGGTTAACAGCATTTTCATCGGAACAGTGCTTCATCTGGGTGTCCCTTACTTCCCAGTCGCCCTTTAAGTGCGGGATCCCTTACTGCGTCCTTTCTTGCTGTAACTGGATAGGTATGCTTAGAAAAGGAGCTTTGGAAGTCTGATGTAGTTAATCCACACAGCAAATAACAGAGACTCAAATAATCCTCAAATAAATTTCAATAATAATCTAACCGTTTCGTGTGTGAATTATTAACATTTTAATTAATAAAAATTGGAGTAAATGTTGTTAAGCAGAAGAGACAGTAGCTTGTATATTTTGATCTTATATTTATGTAACTGTATTTCTCTCTCTTTCTCTCTCGCTGTGTATATGTTCTAAAACTCTATATTTTAGCATTGTTAACAACGCGATAAACGTGTGAAATTTTATGCTGGCGAAATTTAATGAAAATTTACATTTAACCTCTTTACTGCTAAACTGCTTTGGAATTAAAAGAATTGAGGTACGTAGATCGTCACGCCATTACGTACGGAACATTATTAGTGTGACTATATGCGAGGTATTTTAAACGAGGCAAGTAAAACAATATTAATCTCTCTCTTGACACGAGTTAAAGGCATATATATAGTGAAATAGAAACAACCGAAATTTGAATAACGCATTCTAAAAGTGGCTTACATTCTAAAAGTCTGTCTGCCATCTGTCTAAAACCTCTTCTCTTAAGGAAGCAAACAATAAATTTTAAACAAGTTAAAAATTAAAAATAAACAACCTTCAGTATTTTTACTTCCTTGTACGATGTAAAAAGTTAGTATTGTAATCACAAAAAATTTCGGGCTTAATATTTCAAAGAAAATATCCATTTCAACAGTCCTCGAATTCCGTTATCTATGTTTTTGAGTGAACTCTGTGCGTGCGGACAAAATAAAGAACTCTTTTCCCCGAAACGGATTGTAAAATGGATTTCAATTGGATTCAGAAGAGATTTTTTTCGTGACCGTTTGTACGTACGTACGTTTGCATGTATCTCGCATAACTCAAAAACGAGTAGTCTCAGAAAATCATAGTCGTTGAAATTTTGTGTATGGGACTGCTATAACATGCAGTCCGATATATATATATATATATATATACCCATTTACAAACTGCCCTGTTACTCGGCACGATGAGCTCAGTTTTTTTTTCTTCTTATATGCTGGTAAATTGTGAATTTTTTACTTTAAAAGTAATTGAATTATGTTGTTCTTATGTTCCGGTTAATGTTTATGCCTTTAGTTAATCTGCATGCAATAGAATTATCGACAACTGTAAAGTTGTTCAAGGGGTATTAAGCCTAACTAGCCGCCATTTGTTAACATTGGAACTTTTAGTAGAATAGTGAATTATGTCAGTTGATGCACAAACTTTAGCGTCTTTTTGCCGAATTCGACCAAAAGTAAACCGAAAAATATCTTCCTGTCGGCCTGCCAAACTGTTTATTTTTAAGTAAAAACTCTAATTATAAAAATGTTTTTAACTGTTTTTTAACTGTGTTTGGTGTTTTAAGTTTCTGTGTATTTTGCAATTTTTAATGAAATTATATTGAGTTTTTATGTTATTTCGTCTTGCCGAGAATTGAATTAATTGAATTAGAAATACATCTTCAATGAAATTCGAGGAAATAAATTTAAATGAAATGCAGCAAAAAATATGCATAATTTAATAGGCTGTGCAAGGAAGTCATATAGTGTCCAGATGTTTTCTTTTACATCAGATTTTTTCTGGTATAATGTACAGAACAGCCAAACGTTTTGGTGCTGTAAACATTAAATAATTGTGGGTCTTCAGCTACTAACCTGGACTGAATGAAGTGTTTCTTCCTTAGTCACTATGACCAATGGTAACAATGTATTTTATTCACTTTTGAATAAAACAAATCTGTGTAGGACAACTATATGTAGATTTTGGCTAGTAAAGTACGCACAAGGTTTCATGATTGGTTACGTCATTAATCCTAACCCTCAGATTGTTATTTTTTGCTATATTTTCTATGTGAATAATTCTAGGACGCCTACAGTTTACGACTTCGGCAATAATGATACTAAAATCACACCGTGAATACACCCTGACGGGTTTAAAAATTTGAACAGCAGAAATGCTTCTTATTTCAGAAGCTTAAACCAGGGGCAAATAATTGTGCTGAACTGCTACAATTATAAACTAAAGCTGAACTGCTAAGCAGTTCAGCAAAATTATTTCCTTTCTTAGTCACTCAGAATGTTTGGAACATTAGCACACTTCGTCAATCCGTTAGCTGATTTTGTTAGCATTTTGCTTGTAAGAATAAGTGCTTTATTTTAATTTGTCTATTCTTATTGTAATGAAATCTGCACTTTAAGACATCAATGGGGGAAAATAAGGGGTAATAGGGACTAAATTCACATAATAAGTGAACGAAATATAATAGTGTTCGTAATAAGAACTGGTTTATTTTTATATTTTGCTCGTCCTCATGAACTTTCGGATTAACAGAAAGTTTATTATATTTAATTTATTGTCAATTTATTGAAAGCTATTGTGAAAGGCTGTAATTGTAAAAATTCGAATCACTTTGAAAATGTAACTAGAGCGTTTTTAGTTAAATAAAAAATTCGCAGTAGATCGTTGAATGCAATATACGTAAAAGCAATTAATTTAGACTGAAAAGCAGTGAATTAGGAAATAGATTATCGCAATTGCAAATGAATCACTTGATGATGCAATGTCATTAGCAGGTGAATAATCGATAAATTGTTCAAAGATATCATACCAAAAAATGAACTGAAAATAAAACCGTTTCTATTATTTTGGCGAATTGAAATATTTAAATCAACATCCATAAGCGTGAAAAAAATATGTAAAAATTTAAAAAGGGCAACTAATGAAATGCATGATAAATGATGTATGCTCTCTTGCGGCAGATTATTGTATTAGAAGTGCAATCAATTTTAAAGGACTTTCAGTATGAAATGGTTTATTTATCACTGCATTAATTTTTACAAGGACATTTTTATATCTTTACGATTCAAACCACCAGAGATTATTATGCTGATAGAACGTATCAATATTCTGGGAAATATGTCACCAACAATTTCGTTAACCCTTAATAAACTGGAAGTGGATTCGCTCTTAGGAAGTTAAGAAAAATACTATTATTTCATACTTCTTAACTTTAGAAATTTAAACTAAGTTTATTCGGAATATTAGGTGTTTCGGAGAAGGAATGGAAAGAAATCAGCTCAAATTAAGCCGTAGATCTGCCATTTACAAACTGAACGTGTTAGTTCATTTACACCACTATGGGATGCACGAGTGAATGCGTTAGTTGTTTGCAGTCTAATCAGATAAAGGTTAACTGAAAAAAAGACATGAGACCCAGCCGACCAAATACATGGGATGAGTAAGTATCGCCTGCCGGAGTTTAGTTCGGGCCTACTGCAGAGACTATTAGATTTTCTGGAACTGGAAGAAAAAGAGAATAGTTCTATATCTCCCGTTCTACTGGGCTGATTTATGAAATTCAACTTGCGTTTTTCATGTCTCGAAAGCACGACTTAGTCTATACATTAGATTTATATATATAGCACTAGCGGGTAAGGCTGCCAGCTGAGCGGGCTGAAGCCCGCCTTTCATTGTTGTTCAATGTTCATGAGTTCCCATGTTCAATTTCGACAGTATTCAAAAGTTGGACCGAACTACCAGTGTTCAGCGGTTTTGCGCGGACTTCCCCCGCTTTATTCACGTATACATCGAGAAGATACTGCATACACGTTACACATGCGTAAAATCACGAAAACACCTATGCACCCAGCCCGCTGGCCGGAATTGGAAAGGTGGAACGAACTACCAGTGCCCAGCGGTTTTGCGCGGGCTGAGCCCGCTTTATTAAAGTTTGCATCCAGAATATACTGCATACACGATACACATGCGTAAAATCACGAAAACACCCTTGCACCCAAGCCCGCTCGCCGGGATTCGAAAGTTGGAACGAAATACCAGTGTCCAGCGGTTTTGCGTGGGCCACGCTCGCTTTATTTAAAATATGCATCCAGAATCGAAGCAAGGAGTAGTAGAGCTTCCTTATGTCATCCTACGACATATTCTGCCATGTATTCATCAGTTGTCGCTTGGAACCTGAGATATTTTGTGCCCAAATCTGGCGGCCTACCATGCCCCAGACATGCTCGATTGGTGAAAGGTCTGGTGATCTTGCTGGCTAATAAAGAGTATCAACCGCATGGAGACAATCCAGACATATGCGAGCGATATGTGGCCTGGCATTATCTTGTTAGAAAATGACCTCAGGATGACGTGCCATGAAGGGTAATGCAACCGGCCGCATGATATCAACATACCGTTGAGCGGTTAAAGATGTACGGAAGATGATTAAAGATAACCTGCTGTCATAAGAAATAGCGCCCCAAACCATCACACCAAGGGTTATGGCAGTATGCCTTTGTAAAACAAAGGCTGATTGGGACCGCTGGCCCTATCCTCTCCAGACACGAACACGGTGGTCATCTGCTTCAAGAGTGAAGCGAATTCATCGTTGAACACTATACGATGCCAGTTTGATTGCAGCTATGATGATCAATTGCGTCACCACTCAAGACGACTCCGCCGATGTTGTGGGGTCAAAGGCAAACATCTTAAAGGCGTCTGTGAGCGTAACCCCGCCTGAGACAAGTGCCGTGAAATGGTGGACGGTACCACGAGATGTATAGACGTGGCTGAAGTGCATTGAATAGTCGACGAGCGACAATGATACCGTTGGGGCAGTTCGGGCCTGGCGAACAATCATCATAGCTTGCCTCCCATTTGTGCTCCTTGGCCTTCCAGAGCCTTCATTTCGGCGGCAATTTCCTTGTAGCACCCATTGCTGCCAATATCTTTGCACGGCAGTGTCTGTACGCTGCAGGTGATGGCCTATTGCTCGGAATAACCACCCAGCTTCATGCAACCCTACAATGCGACCACGTTCGAAGTCGTTTAGTTGTCTGGAAGGTCTTCGATATTGTCGTAATGACATCTTTACTTGCTTCTTTACGGAATTACAATGACAGCAACAAAAAAAAGATGCATTACTGGTGTTATACTTTGCGAATTGCGCACTAGAAATGCGCGCTATGATCGCAATTCCTGTTCATTTGCCTTAAAACTTTGATCATTTGCATGTTCAAACAAGATGTTTTTACATGCCAAATTTCGTTACGATCGTAATAGTCCTTTTTGGTACTTCGATTTTTTTTGCAAAAGAGTGTAGGTATTTGACACAAAATCGGACTTTTTTCTGAAATGACATGCCAATTTTTTTCCATATTTCGATTCTAGGACTCAAATTATGCCTAACTGCCAAATTTTGTAAAAATCTCACATTTGACAATTAGTCAAATGTTATATTTATCTCGTTTCCCAGAATTTAAATACCTCTAAAACAATGCAGACTGGCGGACAACTATGTGACGAGGTTGTATATAACATGTCTTTAAATGTTTCCCAATTATTTTTCGTTCAATGGATTTTGTGACTTTGCAAAGCACTGTGGTTGTACAGAAGGTTGAACACCAGTGCTAGTAGCTTCCAAGTCCTGGTAAGGAAGGTATATGTACAGCACGACAAAAGTGCCCCCGCTGTGACTAAACAAATTTGGTAACATTCTACAATAATGTATTATTTTCTTTAACATTAATTTTGTTTTCAGATTAGAGTATTTTACACTAATTGTACGTTTTATTTATTTTAATAATAGTTAAGTTCAAAGATTACCCTCTAAAATTTAATTGTCTCTTCAAACTCAGTACTAAAACTCAAATTAAAATTATCTCATTTTAATTCCCCGAGGAATAAAATAAGCCTTATATAAGTCTCTGCATGTATTCTGCGGAAAAATATAAAAATACTCTTCTCTCCTTTTAAATCCGGGTATTAATGAAACACAACATTTAGGAATACTTGCCTTCCTGCGTGATAATCTTCCTCTGAAACTTTCGCGCTGTTAGTGACACAAGAGGAAATTGATAGTGGTAGAAAGAGGGTAATTCTTATTCAATTAACTACTTTCTGCTACGAAGTAAACTTCTTTCCGTATGATGGAGCTTAGAACTTTATTAAAGTTTATTCACTGCAGATTTGTATTTGAGCCTTTATTAAAACTCTGTCTGAAATTAAAATAAAAACTACTATAAATTTTTGTTAGAATTTATACAGTTTTAAAAATTAAACAAAATTTACCAGATATAAAATCCAAGCTGGCTACCTTTGTTTTAACCTTTTACGTTACATTGTATTTCTTAAAATACATAATATCTGACATATTAATCTTAACATTTTAAGCACTAACGGTAGAAAGAGAACGACATGGATGGCAGAATTAAGAAAAATGCATTTATTTGTAGAAAGGTATTTTAGATCAACATAATCAAATATTTGTTTTAATAACACCGTTGATCACTTACTCTCTCTCTCGTCTTTCAAGCAAGACATTGCTATTTTTAACGTGTTGCATCTAATTTGTTTCTTTGTCGGCTTGACGTTATAGAGTCTGGCCATGTTAGGGAGCATAAAATTAGACCAGAACCCTAAAAGACAGGTAGAGAATTAACACTATGTCTTGTACACATCCACGGAGACAGAGAAAGTACTAAAGGACCCTTTATTAATCCAAATAAATAAATTTTAACAGACGGAACCAACTTGTGCTTGCAACAGCCAAAACGTTTGGGTTTAAATCGAAGATAATGCTTGAACTAAAGAAATTTAGATATAGGCTTCACAGTTTAAATAACGTACAATATAGCTCTGACTGAAATTGGCACAAACAAGCGTAAAGGCAAGAATAACTCAACGCCGCAAAATACTGATTGCTATAGAATCAAAGATAGCCTATCAAAGATAGCAACGTGGCCTTCAAGCAGGCGGAATACACTCTGATTTTATCATTCAAAACCTTTCTTTAAATTATTTCTTCTATTCACCTAATTTGACTATGGTACGAAATTTGCATTCTGGCAGGGACACGAGGCCTATAGAAAAGAAAATTAACATAAAATAACGGGATAGAAACTTAAGTGATACAATACAAAGTTTTAAAATGAGTAATCACTGGGTTTAAATACTTTGTGATGCGTTTCAAATGGAAATATTGCACAATGGTAAATGTAGTATATTCAGTAAATAATATCCGTCATCAAAAGTTTCGTATTTTGAATGTAACATGTTTACATGCAAGAGGAAATAAAATGAAACAGAGAAGAGTTCATGATCTTAGTATAGAAGGAACAACAACATTATTCGAAAATTTTCAAAGCGGGAATCAAGTATTCATTAGATTTATGTCCGTAAGACAAAAGCTTCATTAATGGAAATTCCTATCATATTATGATTGTTTTAATATGATTTGGTAAGTATTCTCATGGAAGTGGCCAAATGTAGCAGGATTTCGATATGAATTCAACCGTGGTAGTAGAAAAACAAAATCAGAAGGACATTGTAATCTCTTTAGAATTTTTATTTGTTTATTTGTTTAATTTTGCTTCTGTTACAGTTTTGAGTCATGGTCATGATAGTTGAAAACAGATTCACAAACTAAGTAATGAAAATCATATCTGAATTACATATTTTCAAGTAACATGCCATACTTACTATCTGTCATTTTCTCAAATTACCGCCTCCCAGAAAGGGGATGTCGTGCCGAAAAATAGCACTACGGGACTCTTTATGAAACCCGTAACTGGAATGAATACACTCTAAATCTTTTAACGAAGATCAATTGGGGGGATAGTCTGGTGCCAACAGTCGCGGTAATTCCAGCTCCAATAGCGCACATTAAAGTTGTTGTGGTTAAAAAAACTTGTAGTTGGATCTCAGTTCCAAACGGGTAGTCCATCAGCTGGGGGTTACTGCTTATTCTGATGAGTCAATCGCTGATTTTCTGTGGTTACTGCTTGTACCGGTGGTTCTGCTACTGCCTATTATGTCCTGTGCAAAGCAGCTTTACTTTGATGATCTTCACCGGTTGTCTTGGGTGACCGGCAAGTTTACTTTGATGATCTTCACCGGTTGTCTTGGGTGACCGGCAAGTTTACTTTGAAACAATAACAATGCTCAAAGCAGGTGTCACGCTTGACTAATGGTGCATAGCATAATAAAAATTTATGAATTTCTCTTATAATTAATTATCACAAAAATGGCATAACAAAAACAAAATCTTAGAAAATGTTACTTACTTAATTTATATCTCTAAATATTCTGTATATTGTTCCTAAGTATTATGATGGTGCTTAATTTTTTGTTAGAGATGATCTTCTATAGGCCGTTAATGTACCGCGGTAAGTAATGCATGGCTGTAATAATGAATTTTTTATCATTTATAATAATGCTTAAAATGCTCATCAAATAATATTTCTTGTAAAATGTGTATATTTTACTTTCAGATAAGAATAACTGAAATAAAGCAATAGACTTGCACAGTAAGTACACTGTTAAAAGTATTATTTCCATAGAAATGTATCAAAATGTAATTTAGAAATACTGTATTATACTTTAATACAGTTACTAAAAAATGCTGTTTATATCTCACGAGAAATGAGAAAATTTAACGCTGATCATCAAAACCTTCCAAATTTACTCCACAGTGATTATCTCAGGAGAAAGGAAACAATAACTTCACTCAGCGTTTTAAAAATTCTGAAGTTCTACAGAAGTACTTTTTTTAGTTACTTTAATTTTCAGGGTCCCCATATTTTTATATGTGCTCACATTTCAGATTGCTTAAAACAGCAAACTGAAAATTACAGTTATTTCGATCAATTCTAGCACAAATACGCGTATTTAAGAGGCAGTTGCGTTCCATCAATCTTTCTTAAATTTAGTTTTATCTCATTCTCAAATTTAAAAAAGGGAAGAAAAACCTTTAAGGATGTCTTTTGGATTTCCTGAAAGAAATGCTTATACCATTGAGAAGTGGAATTTCGAATTTCAGTCCTTCTTAAAAAGAGTTACTAGTCCGAAGATCTACACAAATGGAATACAAAACTCTTTCGCGATGATAGCTCGGGCACGTAGCCAAGTAACTTGCATTGATACTTCTATCCAATAAACTAACTATAAAAGAAGTTTTTATAGACTCTCTGCTGTTTAGGATTTAAACGATTTCAACATCGAGTACATTTGTTTGGTGTATTTTCAACCAAAGGGATGTTTAATCTCTTTGCCAGAGCCAATCATGAATCTCTGAGTTATTCTTGCTTTAGAAATAGATTTCTGAAAGCTTTAATATGTCTTATCAGATGGTATGCGCATTTAATATTTATTATATTTGAATGTCTAAAAGAGCAATATTAATCGAATTTGGAACGGAGCAACGTGTTTAACTCTTTCGCACCCATAGAAGCCAAAATCTATCTATTTCAAACATCTAAAACGCTCGTATATACGAATTTTTGTTGGAAAGGATTTACTTTCCCCCACGGCAAGTAGAATGCTACAACGTTAACAATAACTTACTGAAGTGAAGCGATTACCTCTCTCTTAGGGATCTTTGTGCGGTTTTATCCACTGACTGCAGTTTTCTTTTAGGACAGGCTTCCAAGTGCGAGCATAAATAGCTAAATACTGACGCTAAACAAGAAGAGGGAAGGTGCAGAAAAAAGAGCTACTTTGAGATATATATGATATGACTGCACTGTATTCTGAAACAGACTGTTAAACGTTGGCTGTTAAGTGTTAAGTTTACAGAACTTTTGCAGAACTTTGCAGAACTTATCTCATGCAGAACTGTCAAATAATATGTGTCGCGTTCATCACATTTGTTGGCCCATCATTCTTCTCCTTTCTGCTATCAATGGCTACTACTGCATCTAATTTAGGAATTTCATGGCCTGATTTGTTGCGACTGCATTTCATTAACATTGCTGTTTTATATATAACTAGAAAGCCGGTCCGTCATACGAAATGACCGCTGTTCTAGATATTATAAATTGTAATTAAAATGATTTGTGCAAAGGTGTCTGCTAATTCAAACTGAATTACACAGGGCAGGCGGCGAAGCGCCCCTCTGCATACTGCCCCACGATGTTTCCCCCTTCTACTTGTTTATTTGCTTAAAGTAGAGCGCAATGAAGGAAACCACTGGCGGTACATTTCTTAAGCGCCACCGCTAGCTCAATAAATAAAGGTGATTTAAATAATAAAATATTAATTCCCATGTCAAAGATCCCTTTGTACACAACATTTCTTGTGTATATCGTTCCTATTTTTAAGCTCGCCTTGCAGAGGACCATAAATTATTTTTAGATTTACGTCCGTTCTTTCACGAACTCTTGAACAGGCAACATAAAGTTGACCGCGTCCAAATGCAAGCTCAGGTAAAAAAAAGGCCAATTCGCTTAAGCGTTTGGCCCTGAGCCTTATTGATGGTCATAGCAAAGGCAAGTTTTACAGGAAATTGTCTAGGTCTCAACTCAAACGGCGAACCTGTGCCGTGGCAACTCTACCCCATTGGCTAGTACAGTTACGCAAGCAACCAATAAACTATCGGCAACAAACATCTTATTTTGTGAGCTTCTTTTGCAAACTTCAAATGCAGTTGATGTTTAGCGATTTTAAATGTTTTCTTTTCCAAACACTACTTCGAATGGAAACAAAAACTTCATTCACTTTGTATGGATGGAGCACCTGCGATGCTTGGCAATAAATCTGCTTTTGCCCATTTGGTAAAAAAAGAGGCTCCTAATGTTATTGTTTCACATTGTTTTTTACATAGACATGCACTGGCTACAAAAACTCTTCCAACCAGCTTAAAAGAAGTATTGTCAATAGTTATTAAAACTGTGAATTTTATTAGAAGTAGAGCTCTTAATCATCGTCTTTTTAAAACACTGTTTTAAGAAATGAACGCAGAACATGAGGTACTTCTGAACGCTGGAATTGCGCTGGCTGTCACGAGGGCAGGTTTTGAAATGAATTTTCACGTTGAAGACAGAAGTATCACTTTTTTTAGAAGAAAAGGATAACTCACTCTTCGAATATTTCAAGAAAAAATATTTTATATGTAAATTGGCTTACCTGGCAGACATTTTTAACCACATGAACGATATATGTCTTTCAATTCAAGGGCCTGATACAACAATTATGGATGCCACTGAGAAACTACAGGCATTTTTAATGAAAAGTCACTTTGGGAAATTAGAATTCAAAATGGGATATATGCAAACTTTCAAATGTTGGACGAAGTGCTTTTTGAAAATGGATCTCGGAAAGATAGTTTGTTATTGTATAACTTGAAAAGTGAAATCTGTGAACACCTGGAAGTACTTCAAGTTTCATTTGAAAAATATTTCAATTCGGATGGAATAAATATAAAAGATGAGTTGTGAATTCGTAATCCTTTTCTTTGTGATATTGACTATATCGATGACATGCACCTTGCCAAAGATGAGCTAATTCATTTGAAAACAAAGTCCTTGTTAAAAATGGATTTCGATTCAAAAACTCTTGGAGAGTTTTGGTCTTCTTTAAGAGAAGCCTACCCATTGCTTGTGAAACGAGCTATAGCAGCCATTATTCCGTTTGCTACAGTATATCTTTGCGAAGCGGGATTTTCTACACTTGTCACAATAAAAAAAAACATCGAAATAGACTGAATGTCGAACATGATATGCGCGTTGCTTTGTCGAAAACCATGCCTCAATTCAATCTGTTAATCAAGGAAAAGCAGCAACAGCCTTCACATTAAAAATTTTAATTTCTTCAAAATTTTTATACTATTGAAATAAAATATTAAAATAATTAAATAATAAAACCGAACATATTTTGTAATAAATGATGTTTAAGCAATTTGTTTTCACAGAGGGGTCCGTGATATATTTAAAATTTTTAAAGTGGTTCATTGTGCCAAGAAGGTTAAGAAACACTGAGCTAGAATCAAAGAATATATTAAAGATCGATAACTTTTAAACATCGTCGCACACAATATTACAGTAAGATGTTTTTTAAATGTATAAAACAGCTTAGAAGTATGCAATTTATATGTCTAAGTTAAAAAGAATAAATTATGCTTTTAGTGTGTAAATTTTCTCATCACAATGTTTTCACTTGCAATAATTTCCTTTGGCATAGTTTCCCTTCTTTCTCAATGGTTTCGCTGCAATAATTTCCCATCTGCAATTGTTTTCCTTTCCCCTCAAGGGTTTTTATGTGACAATTTAGTTAGTTCTTTTTTTTAATTTGCATCTTATCTACGACTTTTGACTTAAACACGCAATTTGCTTCATCTAGATGGATATGTAGATTTTTTAGACGATCATAGGGATATTAGTAGGTTAACTAGATAGCCAGCTGGAGGATAAAGCCGCGAGAAAACAGTTGCTGCTGATTACTGATGTTAAATCCTGGCCAGTGCAGCTGATTTCAGAGAAATCGCCTTTAAAACGGAAAGTTAATGTTGACAGCTTAGCACGTTAAAATCAGATAGAATTGAGAGTAAAACTTAGAGTGTGAATTTTAGCATACTCAAGTGGACTGTCGTCTGCATTTTTATGTTAATTCTCAAGTTGAAATTCATTAAAGTTTTAAGTTAAATATTATTCTTGTTAATATTGCTAAGAGTTCTCGTCTGCATGAACCTAAAAATATCATTTCCATCACAATAACTCGTGAAAGGAAATCAGCAGCACCTACCAATTAGAAACCACAATGCTAGCTTGTAGATACAATAAACCAAACGCTGTTCATATCTAACAGTAAGCTGACAGAAGTGTTCGTAAACTTTCTTTTTGTATAAAACGTATGCAACAACATGAAAAGACGATTTGTGCATTACCTTCTCGAAGATTTTGGAAAGCTTAATACAAACTAAATCTCAACCTGTAACTAACAGTTTTTCTTAAAGAATTTCAAATTATATTAAAGAAGATACTAGTGATCTTAACGAGATAGAAATGTTTTGACTAATATGCGAATACATTAAATTACAATTTTAATATACAATATGTTTCAGTTTCATAATCAGTTAAAATAATCCTTACGCACAGGACGTTCTTTACTGTAACTTCTTAAAAAGAGTACGGAAAAATATGAACTTAATTTTATATTCTCCATGATGGGAGGGGGAAAAATTGAAGCTTACGTACGCTGCCATTACTGTTACAACAAATAAAAAATAGCAAACAATTTAGAATTAATAAACTTGTTATTAGCGCTTACGTAAGCTGTTAAATACATAAAGAGTCATCTTTTTATGCTATGATAATTTAATTAAAAATATACCAATAAATATTTCATTATTATTGTTCTTCTTCTTATTATTATTATTTTGATATTTTGGTTATTATTCGAACTGAAAATAATAATTCCCGTTAAATGTTAGCAACCACAATATACTACTGTAGAAATGAAAAAAGTTCCTACGAAGTAAAAAAATTCTGAAATTTATTCCTAAAAGTACACTGAAAATTGAGTTAAAACTAACAGTATTTTACCGTCTTCCTCTTTAACAGTATATTACAGGCATATTTTTTTTGCTCCTGATGGAGAGGAAACTGTACCTGTTTGCCCTTGAAATCGATAGAATCTTGACTAAAATCTACGCCAAACGCAAGGCTACTCAATTCCAGAGAGCGTAGAGGTCACGCAACAGGGCCACTATGTCCAATCTATTCGTTGACCAAAGGACACACTCAGACGCTTTTAAAACGTATCTTCCATATTGGGCGATTCATTATGTTGAAACCACATGTGGCACCTCACATTTTAGCCTGAAGTAAGCCACACTAAATCTGTTCCAAAAAGATGGGATAGATTGCTAATGCCATAGGTGATGGCAACCGGAAAGGCCTGACTAAACAGTTGACGACTTAAGAAGGCAAACGTATTTGGGACAGCACCACCTAGCCGCTTACGATGATGTTTGTGATCATGGTTTGCTTTGCAGTTCTCAATTCTTTTGACTCTTTTCGTGCCCTACCTGCCCTTAAGGTTTGTAAAAATACATATGCGACACAAATTAAGGAAAAATCACAAAAAATAGCTATAACTCATCCAAAAATAAGCCGTATAAAATTTTAATATGTTGTCGAATAAAAGCTTTTGAGTAAAGCTGCAGTATACAAATTAGTGATGCTGCAATCGGCTGCGTTATCTACGAGAAACATAAAATCGCATGTTTGGGAGAATGTCTGTAAATTTCACTGCGACACAAATAAGAAATCAAATCTGGGATAGCTAGTTCGTAACAATGACCTCCAAGCATCATTTGTCCAAAGACTTGTTATGGAGAGCTATTTGGAGACTAGCGACAGGACAAATCCAGATAGAAGTAGGCAGATACTTAAAAGTGAGTTCTTATGTGGTTCAAAGACTTTGACAACAATTTCTAACCACATATTCGGAATCCAAGAGGTTCACCGAAGGATGACCAACCGTTACGACGAGCGCCCGTGAAAGATATTTTTGTTATGCCTCGCAGAGGAATAAAACTACATCTCCTACTCAAATCATATCCTCTTATTCTGCAACCACCAGAAGGTTGCCGTCAACGTCAGCTGTGCGTAGAAGGCTTGACGAAGGAGATCTGTACGCGAAGCTATCAATCATTTGTGTGTCGCTCACGTTATGTCATAGAAGCAAGCATTTGAGGTGGGCACGTCATCATATCCACTGGACGGCTGATCAGTGGACGTTTGTTCTCTTTACGGATGAGTCCAAGTTTAACCTCCAAAGCGATACTAGGCTTTATTATGTTTAGGGAAGACATCATTCATCAAACATCCTTGAAAGGGATGCATACGGAGGAGGCAGTGTCTGTGTTTGGGGTGATATCTTTGGGTGGAAGCACAGACTTGTGAAAAAAATGCTTATGTACTGATTTCGGGGAAATAGGTACTGATTTCCAGCTACAGGACGACAACTCTAGTCCTGACAGGGTTCGTATCATAGATGATTATCTGCAGCAGCAAACAATTCTGCGCATGGAGTGGCCAACTCGACCACTGGGCCTGAATCTTTTCGAGCATATTTAGGATGCTTTAGGAAGACGTATAGCTGCTCTCAATCTTCTTATTCAGACCCTTGTTACGATTGAAATTGCTCTGCAAGAGTAATGGCTCTCACTTCCTACGGAACTGATATACCGTACAATTGACACTGTCACACATCACTGCATGTGCCTTTTTTCGTCTAGGGGAGATCACACTCCTTATTAAAGGTGATTTTCTAAGCCAAACTGACACATCCGATTTGTTCATTTTATACATATAGCACCATAATTAGCTTTTAATTTTTTCATGCACTTTTATACCTTACTATGTGTTGTATACTATGGTTCAGCTCCTTTAGATTCTAAGTAAAACTTTTTTTAATAATAATCTTCATTTTTGTGATTTTTTCTTAATTGATGATAATTAGTGTATATCCACCATTGAATCTTAGCACTTCTTGAAGTATATTCAGCTGAAAGAATTCAGACTAAATCTGTCTTCGTGTGAGAATGCTTAAAATTCTTTATGCTGAGCATATTTCATAAAAAGTTTGATATCTTCTTTTACTCTTCAAGCATCCAAATGGTTTATAGAAAAATAATAGAAATAATACTGGGACAACTGTATTTCTGATCTTGACAGAAAATACGAAAGCCGTATATCTAGAAAAGGAGAAACAGATCTTGGCGGCAAAGATATTTTTCAGAGAAACATTTCGGGATATACAAGCAAAGAAAGCAGTATTTTTTCCATAAAAATAACAGCTGAAACATTATACTATTAATTGGGTCTACTGTTCTTTAAGCTTGATTTATGGAACTGTTACCACTATCAAGGAATTATTGTTAATCAAACCTCCCAAACATTTGCCAAAAAAATTCATGTTTTTTCAATTTTTTGAGACGAATTTGATATATCGAAATTCGCAATAGAAATAAATAATTTCAAGCTATGAATTTTGTAAAGAACTGAAGGCTTCCATTTATTGTTTTCCAACGTCCACTACAACGAAGGCGATATTCGAAGATAGCGTATTTCATTCCAAACGAAGACGCATTCTGTTTTCATGGATTTCTTCTTGACAAACTGTCGATGCTCTCCACAACTGAATCGTAAGCTGGAAGCTACAACTCATAACCACGCTACAGCTGGAAGACTGGTGATCTATTTGGATTGACGATGAAGATGAATAAAAAGAAATAAAAGGAAAGTATATTTCTTCCGTATAACGTCTGGTGTAATGGTGCATAGCGAGTCGGTTATTCAAAAATACCGTATTAAAATTTCTGGGGAGTGGATGCTTTATTTTCAAGGATTTTTAGCTCTTAAACTTAGTATTCTTCACAGTTTCCTGTTTTATAACTATACCTGTAGCATGCTCTTTTATATGCATAAGCAAATGCTGTTTTTATATATACCCGCAGAGTGTAATTTTGAAATATACTTGCAGATGTGCAAACGTAGAATACTGTCTTTTAAATATACCTTCAGATGTTCTGCCTATATATCGTTATACGCACATGCACTACTTTTGTATCACTTGCTAATAGCGATATTTGTTTGAGTAAAAATACTTAAATAAATAATAACAGACGGCAAGAAATTAATTTGATATTTAAGACCATTGCTGTTAATAATCTCACTTGTGAGACAGTAGTCATCCTAAGCCCTCGACATGAGTCCTGTCCGCCTGTCGTTGGCAAGAGCCTTGAGCATCATATAGGTGACAGCCCAACATCTCAGTACTACCCCTAATTTTGAGTGACAGCACACCGGGAGGACGGGTACGAAGGTTTCCCCTCTTCTGCTAACACTAACCTGTGACGGGAACCTCCGGCTCTCAACATATTTAGATTGCCCCATGACGCACAGACAGTATACAAGCATCCATGCCTTATCCGGAATTCGTAGCCCAGTCTGTTCAGTACGGCAGTCAGAGTCACCACTATCCCAGTTGGGCAGCTTTGAAACAGTTACATGTAGGTAGAAAATTAAGTTACGTAGATTTTAACTTCTGAAGCAAGAGGTAACCAGTTAAAAATTGCTTATGTTTATTTACTTATTTTGTCTGCTTGAGGCTTTTCTTTCATTGACAGACATTTTGGTAAATAAACGTTTTTAAGAAGTCTTCATTTTTTATGAATGCTGTTTTGTTGTTGGAAATTATATGGCAATATTGGAGGTTGAGCTCCTTTTTCTTTTTATAGAATATATTAGACATAATAGACAGTCTGACCCAAGAAATGTCCTTCCATTGATGCCCATGCCTTTGATCACACGCAAATCGTTTTGGTGTTGACGTGATGATGACGAAGATAATTAAACATAGTGTTTTTCTGCAGAGAAAAAAAAAGCTTTTTGAGACCACTGGAAGTACATCCTGACATACAGGTAATATAGCAGAAGTGCTATATCAAATATAGCCGAAGTGCTATATTTGAAGCTCACCTAAATCAGATACAAATCTATAAATATTTGTTAACTTGGTTAAAACAAAGGAAATGAAAAACTAAAGTAGAGAAATACATTTATTACGCAATGTCATTCAAATATCCCCCAGCTCTGATTTGAAAAGGACATACAATTATTTTATTGCTGTTTTATTTTGCTTTGTGCATACAGTTGTTGCTGTTGCTATTTATCTCACTTGTTTGATGTAATCAGAGAAAAAAAAAAAAAACACGAGTTAATATGATGGCGACGAGAACAAGACTGCAGCTGTCGTAGATCAGAGCGTTGAGTGCCATACAGGTAACAGTCCACTTTTATGCTCAGTTCCGACTTTAGTTTTGAAGGAGAGTATCCCAGGGGGAGTGTGTCGCGTCTCTTCCTCACTACTAGCTACCACTACTTTCCCTCGTTATTCGAACCCGGACCTTTCGTATGACAGTCAGCGTCGCTAATAAGTATATCGTCTAAGTGGTATGCATATAGTATTAACCTTAATGATTATTGAATGTAATAGCAAGGATAAATAAAGAGTTTCATTTAACAGAATGCTAGAATGACCGCTTTTTTCAACAGATCAGTCCAGACTGCAAAATATCTTTCTCGTCTGTTCAAAATGCTAACTGGGATATCAGGCGTAACTGCTTATGATGTCATGCAGAGGTTTCGGTTTTTAACACGTTTCTGGCGTAACATAATCCTTATATTACTAGCTAAGAAAAGACATTAGTTTAAAGGTCAAATATTTTAAAAGATAATCCTTGTGGACTTAAAATCCTAATGTAAAGCTCAATGACAGCTCAAAAATAGAAAGCATTGATCATCAGCTCAAGTTTCGAAAAAATATGATTTTTATAATGATTTATTTTAACCCCTTGACATACAAATACGAGAGGAGGCAAGATGCAAAACAGGATATTTGTCTGTCGAGTGGGGAAAAACATACAAAACAGGATCAAGGCACGACTGAAACGATTACAGAACCTAATAATACACTACACCGGCATTGGCAGAAGAAAGTTTTTGCCGTCTTCGGAGACGTCAAAGTCTACAATGACATATGAAATGAATGACGTCTTCCAGACGTCATTGTATGTCAAGAGGTTAATAAAGTTATATCTTCCACATTTGTTTATGAAATACCCAGTTCAAAAAGTGGCATTTGATATTTTTAGTTCAATAAAATTATCCTTAACAGATTATTTCTGAAATATTTTAAACTATCGTTTTTAGTTGGTTGTTTATGTAAACGCCTACCAAAAGCTAAACATAGCCTCTTTTTATACAAAAGCATTCGAAAGTTTTATTTTTTAGAATTCTAAATGTAAATTCTTACCATTTATGCCATAGTTCTCTTTTCAATCATTAATTTCCTTGATTGATTTCCTTGATGATTCCTATAAATTGAGCTTAATATCTTCCCTTCCCTGCAAAACTCAAACATTTACTTCTTTTTTTTCTGACAAAGATAAATATTTTGCACCTGGAAACTGGCCTTAGAAATGTTTCTTTCGCTGTTTCAGCAGTTATTAAGATCGATACAGAAAATCGCCTATTTATCAAGCCCAAGGATGCTGAATATCATTTCACTAAAAACAAAAAATTCTTTTCTGTTCAATAGTCTGTTATTTGAAAATTAATGAAGACAATCTCCGAAAGGCCTACTTTCAATTTGTATATATTTTGTATTTTGTACTTTTTGGTGGCAATCGGCCCCACCAAAAGTACATATATATATATGCGCACTCTCTTACTCGGCTCAGTAAGATCATTTTTTTATTGTTAGTATATGTTTGTAAATTGTGCACTTTTTTACTTTAAAAATGATTGAATTATGTTGTTCTTAATATCCGGTTAAGGCCTTTATGCCTTAAGTTAACCTGCATGAAATATTTATAGAATGATCAACAATTTAAAAGTTAAGTACAATAACACGCCGAACAAGTATTAACTGAGAAGCCAAACAATAAAAATCAACGTTATATTTTAAATTTTCACAAGACTAGTTTCGATGGTTTTGCCGAACCATCATCCTCAGCTGCCAAAGCGCAAATGAACGAGATAAGATGCAGTGATTAGGTAAGATAAGAATGGCTGGTCAGGAGTTAAGGTACTGGCGCCATCTGTTGATGAAACGAGAAGTAAAACATAATTTCCTTAAAGGCTGAAGGCAAAGATGGATTGGAATTAAGGTTGTTAACTAGAACAGAAAGATTTTTTTGAATGTGAAAGGCCTCTAGAAAATCCAATTCACTAATGGAAGATGTTTTTTGAATAATCTTGGCTGCAGAAAACTTGAAAGTGTGATTTTCGGACGAACAATGCTGGGCAACAGAAGACTTCTGTGTTTACTTTTTTCTAATATATGCCACATGTTCCTTAACGCGAAATTTTAAGGTTCTCTTAGTTTGACCAATGTAAATTAATCCACACTGGCAAGGAATCCTGTAAATACCCCAGGCATTGATATCCGAAATGTGGTCCTTGAGTGTGGAACTAGGATTTTTATTGATAGGAGAATAAACGACCCGAAAATTTCTGTAAAATACATGCAATTTTATAGCTAATTGATGGAAAGAAGGAAATGATAACAGAATTCTTAAAAATCTCCTATAACGAGAGTGTGCCTTTTAGTGTGTCGAAATGAGAATTTTTTAAGTAAGATTCTTTTATTTAAAATTTAAGGAAAAGAATTTCCGAAATAATTTGAAATGACCCGCCTAAAATTTGCCAAACAAAAAGAGCTCTGTTTATGCTAATCATATTTTATAGTTAAATGCATATTAATATTTAATTTGATGAAAAATTTTATTCATTTTTATGTCTATTTATTTTTGCTGCTTAATTTATTAAATATCATTTCACTAAAAACAAAAAATTCTTTTCTGTTCAATAGTCTCTTATTTGAAAATTAATGAAGACAATCTCCGAAAGGCCTACTTTCATACCAGCAGCAGTAACTGAAACACCAATTCAACAGAGGTTTGAAGTACATTCTTATTTTCCGTTTAAGTGAATGCCATTTGTAGTCTACACATCCTCCTTTTTCGAAGAAAATATATTCTTCCTCAAAATAATTAAAAAGGAATACCAACAACTCTCGTGTAGAATTAAGTTCTTCAATCCCCTAGTTGAGGCGTGTTAAGGGAAATAAAATGTTTTAATATCATTTAAAGAAGTAATATTTATAATCTCTCTTGTAATATTAAATAAAGTCTGTTTGAAAAGAATGCTACAGTGAAAGACATGATTAAATAGATTTCATCCGAGTTAATTGCTATTAAATACATAACCGTAAAATTAATCAAATATAAATTTGGAAGCAATTGAAAATTTACATCCATATTCTGAAACACCATCATGTTTGTTTAATAAGAGCGAAAATAACGGAAGGATGTTTCAGGAAACCCGTTTCGTTTTCAATATATTTAATATAATCAACCAAAAGTTATTGTGATTAACGGCAAAGAAAACGAGCATGTTGTTGCCCTTGGCAAAAGATGCAAGGTTTGTTCAAAGCAGTCCGAAGAGCAAAATAATATTGGAACTATTTATTTCAAATCCTCTTCAGTTCTAATTATGATAATAGTCCCGCAGCTGAATTCTTCAAAATCCATTCAAAGGGCTGTCCGTCCAAAAATTTTCTTTTAATGATACAATCTCCTTTCCTTCAGGTGAGCAGATCACGCTTAAAACTCACGAACCAAGACAAGGATCTTTCAGTTTAATTTAATGGCGCTTTTAACTTAATGCATATTAAAGCTTAAAAAATCAAAGAGCTCCTCCGATGGCGAAAATTTTCTATTCATAATGAGGGCATGATTTGGTATGAAGGTATTAGAGGCAAATGGAGGGATGGATATGTCAGTGGCAGTTTGGAATGTATGGTGCGTGTCCCTGGCACGAAAAATCTATCTTCAGGAAATCTTGCATGGGAGAGGAGCATATCTTTGATTGATTAAAATGTGGTATTCTTCGGAAGGTTAACTTGAACGCAGACATTTTACCACAGGAACTAGTACAAATAGTTGTAGTAAAGCTTCTAGCAATTAACTTTCCGTAATTTTCTAACTTATAGGATTAATGCTGCTATGAAATTGCATATTTCTGTTATTTGTCAATATAAAATTTCTTTTAAAATGTACGATACAGGAATTATTTCCTTAAATATTAATTTTAGACTTGCATTTTACAACTTGCATTCAGAGAATAATTTTAACTTGTTATGTTGTAGAGACATTAGGATATTTTTGAAAGCAGGCAAGATGAAAAATACGCAACGCCTTCGCCGGAAATCGAACCGCGAACCTCTTAATTACGCGCTGAGCGTGCAGACCACTACACCACGAAGGTTAAGAAAGCGGGAGAAATACCTTATATACTCTCCCCTTCTAAAGGGTGACTGGGGTTTTAAGAGATCCAATCGCCAAATCGTAGGTGAGGAGAATCATCATCCAACACCCTTTTAGTTCGGGTGCCACTTGTAGAGACAGTAGGTATTTTTTGGAATATTTGGAATTATTTTTTTGGAATTTAGCACGGTATTAATATTTATAACTGCAAAATAAGCAACCTTATTAATCGGAAAGGGAAAAACCGGCAGTCATAATTTTTGCATGGAGAGAAGGCTCCTGATGTCTTCCGCTCTGTACTACTAAAATGCAAATATTTACATCCGAAAAAGATGTGTACCGCTGAGGTCATCGAAATGTATCTTCTTCAAAATGCAGTTTTAAATGTTGGCATACATTTGTCTATTTCTTTGAGTTATGAAATCAATTTTCAGTTTTAACTTAAAAATATTTTAAACTTTCAGTTTTAACTTTTACGGTATTTTCATTATTCACGTTTTGATTGTTAATTTTATTTATTATATATTATGTTCTTCGCACTTACCTTACTGAAAATTAAATTCAACAGCAAAATCACGAAATATTTAAAAGCATCATATCTTTAAAATTTCCAACGGACAGTCCTGTGCTGAAGATAAAAACCTTTCATTCTGTACAGTGTTGCCACTGCTTTCTTTCAAATCATCGAGTTTGTTAATAAAAAGTTCATTAAAGTTTTGCAAAACGTGAAATAAATAATAAAAAAGTATATAAAGTCATACTATGGCAGTACTGAATATTTTCAATTAAATGTATGAATAGAATGTATTTTTATTAGACAGATTCGGTTTGAAAGATTCTGTGGAATGGCAGCAGATTCGAATGAAAAGTGAAATGAAGCATTTATAGCGATTTGGCGTAAAATCGTGTTTCGAGACTAATAGCCCATTTGGGCTAACGAAACGGAATACCGAAGAACAATAGTAAAAGAGAAGAATAGTTAAAATTTGCAGCATCATAATTTTTAGGTTTCAATTTACTTACTTCTTCAGCTGCAGGATCAAAGTGATGATAGTTGAAACGCCTAACAACGTTCACTGTACTCACGTGATAACAACAAACAATTCGAGGAGGAAGAAATTAACGGAGAGGAAAAAAAAGCTACTGGTGCCATCTATTAACAAAAACGTGAAGGGAAAGAAGCAACTATGAAATAACTTCCTTGAAAGCTGAAAATAGAAAGAGATTAGAATTGGGATTATTAACTACAAGTGAAATATTAGCTGGAACGTTTTGAAGGACTACGAAAGTTTTCGTTTTGTTGTTATCACGTCAATACAATTTTCTCTATCATCATTTTTACTTCTCCAGACGAATAAGAAGTTTTTATTTAACCTTTGCAACTCTAGTACAGCGTCTAACAGCTCTTTGGAGTAGGCTCTGGCAACAATTGTTCCATGTAATATGGACAAGACAACAGCAACAACAACTCTAGTACAGCAAATTTATGCAAGTTACGCTGATTTTTATTCTAATTAGTTTCTTCAACAACAAAAGATTAAAAATGCTTTTTATTTTGTGATAGTCTATCTCTTCATTAATAAATACCGAACCTTTCAAAAACCCAATATACACGCAATGTTTCCGAATATGAATATTAGGGGTCTCTGCGCTTTTTTCGCAGACTTCCGTCAGCCCCTGAAGCACGCTTTACATATTCCTGCTCACAAGTGATTTCTTCAAATAGAATATCTCTGGATGGAAAAAAGGTAGTCATAGCAAAAGCAGAATTATTCATCACCTTAAGCACCATTCGTATGACGCATGCATGTTGTCGCATACTTTGTAATGCACAAATGACGCAACATCCATTTTGTCCGCATTGAACATTATGAATTCAAGTTAATGCAGACTAATTAGGAATTCCAAATAGGTATAAATGTATAATTTTGTTTTACAAATGTACTTCTGGGCATTCAACACAAGATGCGCATTAAATTATACACAAGGAAATTAGTGATACGTAGGAAAAACATTATGCACAGAAGGGGGTATATACATGATGCGTGTTAAGTTACACGCAGGGAAATTTGTTATGCACAGGTGAAACATTATGCAGGATAAATTATACTGACTAACTTATACGAAAGTGCATATTACATTACTCCTTATAATTAAAACGGTAAGCTTTACAATGTTATTCTGTACCGAAGTTCTTTACACTTATAATACATTGCTTAATCATTACATTAACATATTTACCATGTACAAAAACAAATAATGGATTACATTAGCATTCCTAATATACATAGATTACTTTTGCATTTACAGTTAGCATATTACTGCAGAATTTGGCATCTGTGCATTTCTCCATTACTTACATTTCGTACCTTACAATTGGTCGCGGTATATGCATGTGATGGTATTAGTACGCGTAATACATGAACTGTCCTGCATTGCGTAATTTGCCAGTATTGACACATTGCTGTTCTGTTGAAGGCAGTTATACGCGCTGCAAAGTGCATAGTTATATGCACGATAACTGACCTCAGTGCGTAATGTTCATTACTGACTCAGTTCATTTGCAATATTTACAGTTTTAGTTTGTTAGCTGCTCGTAGCACATCATGCCGATAGTTATATATACATGGAGTTTGTGTGACATGGTTTTTAATTTACACGATACATGGCACATGGTAAATGGTGTTGCACACTCCACCTTGCATTTGCATATCATATCTTATCACGTTTGCTTTAGATTAGACATAAGTCTGTGCCCACGTTCATGAGATTATCAACTATCTTGTTGATTTTTCGGACAGTACGTTTGTCTTTAACCATAAATCTGCAGAAAGCCTGCGTGTTTGTAGTTGGAATTGGCAGGTGCAGATCTGCTGTAAGCGGGCATTAGGTAACATAATGATCTGGGGTGCCCATCTCACCACATATACAATGTGCATTTTGTGCGATCCCGTGATGCCCGGCATTTGCATCAATAACTTGTTACATATGGCCTAAATAATTAAGCAGCACTTAATTATTTATAACTGCATAGCTGTTTATTCTATAATTTTGAGCCAGTGATTCTGATCTAAGGAGCTCTAAGATTAAGTGAAGCGTAATTTAGGGTTCCTCAGCATTATTTATTTAGTTCAGATAAAAGAGTTTCAAATAGTCTCATTTTAATTGTATTTTATGCATTATGAATTTAGTTACACAAATATTTTAAATTAATATTAGCATTTCTTTAATTTCGAGTTGTTAGTACGTCTTAAAGCTATATTCTTTTGAATTAAAAAATGATTTGAAATACAGCATTAAGTGTTTAAACTAATCTATTAGTGTTTATTTTAAATTACACATTAAAATAATTTTGTGCATCAAAAATATTACCTACCGATAACAGATAACAGATTAATCTGAATATATTTTTGGGTCCAAAAGTGTACGGACAACATCGATAGAGCTAAAAACGCTTTTAGTGCTTTACTGACCTCGTGTTATTACACATTTATATGAAATAATTACTCGTCATAATTATCCTCATAAAAATAATTCCTCAAATCCACAATTTATTGCCCACGAGCGACCGAACAAGTCGCTTGAACACTAGTACTTCGGTCCAGTGTTCGAATATCAGCAAACGGATTGGCTGGATTTGTGATTTCGTCGTTTTACACATATGTAGCATGTATACCAACCGGTGTCCGCCGATAACATCGCGGCAAAAACATCGCGGACGAAAACGTCGCGGAGAAAACAACGCAAGGCGAAAACGTCGTGCTACAAAACATCGTGGGAGAAAACATCGCAAAGAGAAAACACCGCAGTTCTAAAACATCGTTGTATAAAACATCGTAGTCGAAAATAAAGCGGTTCAAAAACTTCGCAGTTTAAAAACATCGTCGCCGAAAATATCGTGGTAAAAAATAAAGTATCTATAAAGCATCGCTTGACGATAACATCGCAGACATGGTTTTTTTCTGGTTTTAATAATTATAAATGGATATTCCCATAATGATTTGTGAGCACAAGGTGTAAAGAAGGATAATTTTTACTTTCACATTTTTTTATTCACTAATAAATTTTTGCTGAAAAAGTAAGAAGGAAACTTAAGCATAGAAAATTAAATGCAACTTAATAGATTATACTTTTTATGAAAAATTACCAGTAAAAACTTTATAAAAAATGATTTGTTAATGGTCTTTGTTAGTTAACTATGTCGGTTTAAAATTCTATTAAGTGCTTTAAGTTGCATTAATTTTCTATGCTTAAGTTTCCTTCTTATTTTCTCAGCAAAAATTTATTAGTTAATAAAAAATATGAAAGTAAAAATTATTCTTCTTTCCATTTTGCGCTCACAAATCGTTATGGGAATATCCATTTACAGTTATTAAAGCATGTCTGAAAAAAGCATGTCTGCGATGTTATCGTCATGCGATGATTTGTAGATACTTTATTTTTTATCACGATATTTTCGACGACGATGTTTTTAAATTGCGAAGTTTTTGAACCGCTTTATTTTCGACGACGATGTTTTTAAATTGCGAAGATTTTGAACCGCTTTATTTTCGATGACGATGTTTTCTACCACGATGTTTTAGAACTGCGATGTTTTCTCTTTGCGATGTTTTCTCCCACGATGTTTTGTAGCACGATGTTCTCGCCTTGCGTTGTTTTCTCCGCGACGTTTTCGTCTGCGATGTTTTTGCCGCGATGTTTTCGGCTGTAACCAAACCAACCAGTTTCCCCTAGAAGGTCCTCCACGAAGTCATCCCTTCACTTACGCAGGTAACCCTCGCGTGCTTTGCCATAAACAAATAAACCAAACCAACCACAATTTGTTCCTATTTTTTTAAACGAAAGAATTCAGGTTTCATAAATTAGGTTAAAATCTGAAAGTTTTTACAAATAAAAATAAATATGTAATTAAATCATACTCTGTTTCATTTAAAACATCAGTTATTTCATGCAGGTTATTAATGATCAAAATTTTTATTATATTAATTTTACGCAGTTTTTAATACTATAAATTAAGTACGCGACTTAAAATTCTTTATAAACTGTTCTTTCTCTCGTTTTCTTCTTTTAATTTCCTATACTTATCGCAATTTCATTGATAAATTAAAAATGAATTTTTGGAGAACTTCCACAATACTACTGCTGAATTCGAAAGGATATATCGGTAAAGTATTATGTCAAAAAACATTGTTCTAAGTTAGATTTCAAACAAATCTTGTTAATGGCTTACAGTAGAATGGGAAATCTAAAGCCTTAAACTGCTAATAAAAACAGTGAAAATTTCGGATTGGTAACCCGACTTCAACTGCACTCAGAAATACCTGCACAACTAATTTGCATTCTGATTCATTCGACATCTGAAACATTTTAGATAATTATAATTTTATAAATTGAATTAAAGCAGCTGAAGCTTTTACCTCGGAATAGCAGTTTTCAAATACACGACAAGTGGGGTACGTTCCCTACAAATGGGAAGAATACCTAGTTAGTTATCGGAACTAACAAGCTAACTAAGCGGGTGCTGTCGTATATGTAAATTGCACTGACTATTCGGACATTCACTGCTCAGCTTTAACACACGTTTGGGGTCAGTAGCTAATGAATAGGGTACTAATCAAGATGAGGATAGCAGATTCAGCGGCATATTTAGACCACTGCAACACTCTATAATAATCTCTACTCCTTACCAACGTATTATTGAGATGACAGGAGTGTATAATGCTCTCTATTATATATTTTGGCCATACACAATTGTCTATACAGAGTTTAGTTGAAAGCAATATGCTGATTTTTTACAATATGTTGACAAACGCAGTCTAGCTTAAAGAGAAAGTGTGTTTTTATTTACTACTTCTTGAACTGAGAATATTCACAAACGCTAAAAGTAAAGAAATAAATGTGAAAGACGGAAATCAGTTTTCATAAAGTACTAATTCTCTTGTCATAAGGTGATAATTTTCCCGTATAATGAATGCCTTTATCAAAAGGATGTCCTTCTCGTATCCGCACCGTAATATAAAAAATTATAATAAAATGCCTTTTCTTGATCTATTATGCAAAACAAAAGTATACTAATTACTGTATGTTATGAAGTCTTGCATCCAAGTTCTTTTTATCTTGCGGCCCACCAGCGGCCGAGCGGTAAAGACGCTGAACACTGGTAGTTCGATCCGAGGTTCGAATCCCGCGAACGGGCTCACTGTTTGGGCGTTTTCTCCATGTGTAACGTGTATACGAGCCGGTTTCCCTTAGAAAGTCCTCCACGAAGGCATCCCTACCATTAGTCAGATAGCTGTAGTGTGCTTTGCCGTAATTAAATAAACCGAACCAAACCTTTTTATCTTGCCTTACATATTCAAAGACGCAAAGTCATCTTATATGAGAAGCCATTTTTATACACACGCATTTACGTTTTTCCTTTCCTTTAACTACAGATAATGATTTAAATAAAAATAATAATAATTTTAAATTTATTTCTCATTATTTATCGACACGAATGTTCATATCTGACTCTAATAATTATGGGTGTATCAATTAGTCCTTATTTTGATTTAAACATTTCATTCTATTTTCCTCAGAAGATGTATTGTCATATATAAGCCATTTGCAAAATTTAAAAGACTATTTTAATGTTCGTTTCCTAGACACAGAAAATGTGAAAAGGCCAGTTAGATAAGAGCGCTTGAACAATATATTTGATCTTAATATTATGATGTAAGCGGAGTTGATTGCATTGAAACAGGATGCTCGAGTGCAATTCTTGCACAATATTCATGGGTATACTAAGTTTCGGAATTGAAAAGTCATCCCAGTTAAACCCAGATAACTATCCCAAAATAAAAATTACTACCTAACCATTATTGTTAACCTTTCCCTCTTCTTGTTTAATGGAAGCAGGCTTTAGTCAAGTTTAGTTAACTTACTAGAGAAAGTAAGAAACAGGTTGAATATTTTTTGACTTATGTGATTTAAGTAGTTTTATGACAAATGTTTAAAAACTTACATTAATACGTCAAGCGCAGCCGTCATTTTAATTAAAATCGATCAAACTTTGTGCAATTAGAAACTACCATATTTTTTCTGAAAATTTGTTTACATTTATAAAATTAAAAATAATAATACCATAAATAACTTCAATTTTGAAAACACAACAAATATAAAGTTTATTTGTTATATCCAGGGAGGGGTCCTTATAAGCCGAGTTCATTATAGCGAGATTAGACTATATTTCAACGTTTATGTATCATCAGAGTTATTAGTATGCTCACTACATCAGATTTATTAGTTTCAAGAATATACTATCATTGTGTGTAGCGTAAAAAGGAACTAGTTTCCTTTTACAAAGTTCTGCACTAAGTCATCCATTCTCGCAGGCAGATACCTCTCGTAAGCTTTGCCATATTCGAATACCATAACGTAACATTGCTGTTTTAGTGTCATTTAGATTATCTACATAAATGTCATATTTCCTCTTGTAGTTTTCCTCTCTTTTTACTAATTTTATGGTACGAAAATCAAGAGACGAAATTATGCAAACAATTCATATTCCGAATGAAGCGGATACAGTAAGAATATAACATATTAAAAGAAGCCATTGATAATTTTCAGGTTAACTATAATAAAATTATTTCTTTAAAAGAAACCTATATTCCGATAAGAATACATAGTAATATTAATATTACAGAGTCTAATAAGATATTTTCGTTTCTGCTTTCCTATAACCTGAATCTTGTTCATTCTTATTGTTGCTCTGCTACTCCTTAGGCCTCAACTCATCCATAAATAATTAGAGGAGGGGAATGGGGAGTTGATTAAGCAAATTTATGAGGCAAATGGGAAGCTGATTAAGCGAATTTATGAGAAAAATGTTTCAGTTTGCATTTGCTTCGCTAAGATGGATCGATTCGTGTATAAATTGGCATAAATTTCAACAGCAACAAGGGAAAGATCCGTCATGACCTTCTCAGATAAGTTGTAAGCGTTTATTTTTATTAGCAAGACGAAAACAATCCCTGTGTGGACGAATCCACTTTCGTACGATTAATTTTAAGGGAGCTCTTTCTCTGAACACAATGAGAAAGGGAAAAATAGCGTGAATATTTTTTAAATTTCCGAACCTAGAGTTAAAAGGCTAGGAAAAAATGCGCGAAAAAATGCGGTTATTAATATGGATGACAATATTAAGATAAACCTCGCATGAAAGAATATGGCCAATCGCATTTAAGGTTTCACAAGTGATGCAGAACTTCAAATAATACGAGTTCTGTTGCGGCATTGTATCACAATTTACTCAGATATATTCAACTTCTATTTAATGAATTTATATAAAGTACAGTATACTATACCTAAATGTAAACCTCTTCTATTAATAAAGGTATCACTGCCGGCATTATTAATTAGCATTGTAAATTTGTAAATTTTAACGGATGTTTGCTGAACCAGCAACCGGAAACTACGCATGTCAGTGCCTACTCCTCGACTTGAGCCATTAAACTTCAATATAGAATCTCAGAAATAATCTTTTCCGTGTCTAACACTCTCATCCATCTAATGCACCTCCACCTCCTTCTCCTTCAAACCTGCTGATAACGCACTTGCAGCCGAAGTACGAATAATAACCCAAGGTAATAAGGCCCATTACCCAATAACTCATTAAAGTGGAGATCTGAACCGCAGTGAGCGGGATGCCGAATGAAATAACTCGAAATCGCAATTTCCTTTGGGGCATCGTTTAATGGTTTCCTCCTGTAGGAAAATCTCTCTATTGATTGGTAGCGTTTTGGAAGCTTGTCGATTTTGGAGCACTGTCTTAGATGCAGGGCTTTCACCAGGTAAAGGCTTTCTGGATGGAAAGAGGTAATTTCACGTAGACCATGGCATATCCAGTCTGTAGAAGATTTGTGATATTTGATAGAATAACGATTTCTCTGAATGCAGTCTAACTGAGACTGTCTAGACGTGCTTTGAAATGCATTATAGAAAGATATTTATCAGATGTCGTTCTATACTCATTTTAATAAGAGAATGTATATAACTCCTTCCAGAAATTTATCTTTCCTTAACTTACGTCACAGGAATAAATATTTCAGAAAGAAGGAAAGTTTTTAGTGTATATATTACATAAACCTAAGGGGCTTTTTATTTAAATGACCCTGCATATTTTTAAGGTTCTTTACAAGAAACCAAAGTGTCTAATTCTAGACCTAATAACGCAAATGAGAAGCGAAGGCAAAGTTTGCATTCAGAAGTTCCCAATGCTCATTTAACTTTTATGAGAGAAGAAACACAGTTGTAAATTGATTTGGGAGCTCTGGAAACATGGGATCTCATGGGGTCAAGGAGGTAATAAGGCCCTGGATTTTGTGTACAATACCGTCACATAACTTCATACACCACGCGTGTTCATCTGAAAATTATTAGTGATTTGAATACCAAGACCTTTAGCTAAAACCAACTAAATTGCTGTTTCTTTTAATCCAAAAATTAAAACATAAGTAATAAAGTACAGCGATATATATTTTGAAATATTAGGTTTTGCATATAAAATAAATATAATTTTTAGAAAGTAGTTTTTAAAAAAAAAACGGTGATTTATATTCAAGCCATTACGATTTAAAATACATTATATTTTAGATAGAATATGGCTTTTAAACATTCAGTCAAGAGCATCGTATTTTAAGTATGTTTGCAGTTAATTATGCATGCATATATTTATATATAAAATAAGCATAAATGTTGAAACAATAGTACATGTTTTGTGCTGCATTAAAAATATTAAAAATAACACTCCGCATTCTAGATGTCTTACTAAAGAATTCATACTTAACAAAATGCTTCGTACTCCTAATAGACAAATATTCCTCATCAGCTTTAAAACAGAAACAAGACAGATTATTGCAAACATCATTGCACATACTTAAAATGAAAACAGTTTCCCCCTGTGGGCTCTACATATATATTCAGCGTCACAAAGAATCTACAAATTCTCAACATGTAACCAATTTCAAATTTTTAGTATAAAACAAACAGAGGAAAAATATGAAGTTGTAAAAGCAATAAAAAATATTTACCAATTACAAACTCTAAGATCATGTAGACATATTTCGTATTTTAACAAATTTCATTAAAAACTAGTTAATTGGTTGCACACTTGTGATGGTAAATTCTTAATAGTCATTAGACACTTTTTCAATCTCAGTACACCGAGCAAAATATTATTAAGGACCTGAGTCTAGATTTTTGTAAATACAAATTTACAAATAAAAAAATTCACACACTTCAGTCTCACTGTAAAATCAGTTTCCTTCAACCTAACTATAACTCAATTAATTCCCGCAAAATATTTAAAATTTACCAAAATACTTCAGATAAAATTACAGCTCTTATCGTCCCTTTTTTTTAAATATGCAAAGACGTCAAGCCAATAACTCCCTAACCCCATGATCTAATCCATTTCTCCATAAAATGCCATAAACAAATCGTCGCAGGTAATTTAGACACTGTCCAAGATCAACAGTTAAGAGACCTGATGAAATTAGGAAGGGAATTTATGCCTGTCCACAGCATTAAAATCTTAAACTGCCTTAAAAATATTGAAAATGACCTCAATGAAATTGTTATCAAAACAGCTTATAAACTTCATCTTATTGTCCTCAAGAGATTCATAATGGGACAATATCCCTATTTTTGTATGCTATGCTTCAAGTTTTAAAATATTTAAATGCATAAATTTATTTATTTTGCTATAAATAAATTTATGCATTTAAATATGTTATACAGCTTCCTAAAACCTAAAGCTTAATCATATAACCACACATCATCTGGGTAATAACCACATAACCACAGATCATCTGGATATTTTCGTCTTGTTTTCTAGCTGGTTTTAGTTACTAAAATACGGCACAGCACATAACAGCTCTCTGCCTAACGGAAGAGATGTCATAATGGAGGACTTCTAAGAGAGCGTTCTAAGAAGTTCGTATTCATGTTACATATGGGGAAAGCAACATGAAACCCGGCAGCCAGACCTTTTGCTTGGGTTCGAGCACAGGACGAATGACCAGCATTCAGCCGTCTTAATCACTTGGTCAGTGGTGAGTTCCTAGTTTTACTATAAAAGTAAGATTTTTTATTTGAAATTCAGTATTGGATTTTCGCCGTAATATTTTCTTTCCATCACTTCCCAAATTTATGAATTTACTTTCATCTAGAAATATAACCGAATTCCTGAAGTTCCATTTTAATGTAGATTATAGCGAATTGTAATCATATGCTAAAATTTGATAGTCTGAGAAATGGCTTTCTTCTAACTGTTCGTTCATAAAACCTGCATTTTCTTAAAGCATTCGTAAAAATTTCTGTATTAGAAGACACGATTAACATTCTTTAGGACCCCAAAGCCAATTTGACAGCACTGATTTTAGGACTGTGACTAACATTTAAAAAGATCCACTTTTTTACGTATTCAGTGAAATGTCTTAAATGCCTTAATCGTTGATTATATTCAATCAAATTCTCACATCAAAAGAAATCTAAGAACGTTTCAAAAATATTAATAAAGTGGTTCATGTATCTTAAAATTTATATCTTCCAAATTTAAAATCCTTTTCCTGGCATTTTACAAGAAACGCTTGACAGAATTGCTCTTTCTTATCACGTTTTTCACCACAGTGTTGATATATTTTTGCATTCATTTTGGATTTTAAGACAAGAGATTTAAAGTATTTAATTTATTTATCAATGATATTTAATTTCACTCTTATCTAATTACCTAATTTATTTTTATATATTCACCATAATAGATTTAACATGATATTTACATACCGAAAACTGTAAAAGTTAATTATTTTTAGAAATTGAAATTTTATCCCTTAATGTCTGAATATTTCCTTTGTCCCAATACTTTTCAATGGCACTGTAAATTAGTAATAAATATCCATGTCACATGTGTCTAATAAATGTAGCACAAGCGGTGATATCTATAGCATAACAAGATACAACAATGGGTGAAAAATTGTATTTTTCTACAATGTAAAATTGTGTTCTAACCTTCATTCTTTAGGAAATTACGATGAGATGATAGATGACAGATTTACTCCTTGCTTAATAAAAAACTAAGCGAATTTCACGTAGAAAAAAGTAGATTCCATTCCGCAAGTAACAGTATATAAAAAGAACGGCGTGTTCGATAGTTCAGAACGGAAGTGAACCGTATCGGTGGAATAAATTGGATCGCCATTGGTGCTTGAAATTGATTTCATGTGCGATTTTCAATTTAAGTAAATCTGTCTCGTCCGATTCAGATAAAAGTGAATTAAAGGTAATTACACATAGCAGTGCTCTTCTTCTGTTAACTATAAAGCTAGTCTTACAAAACTTATTGTCTCGTGCTCTTTTTTCGTTTCTTAGATTTGACGTTCCTTTTTCTATATTTAGGAAATAGCCAAAGAATTTTTTTTTTCACAGAAAGTTTCTAATATAACATTTAAAAGCGAAGTTTCAGGAAATGTTGAATGCACTGAAGTTGGTAAGACTTTTATTATATTTTATAATTCAAAGTCTTGCTAAGTTCATTGAACATCTCGTGAACTTAAAAGTGCCAGTGATTATATCAATGGTTTTTGATAGTATTCCATGACACAGCTTGAGTGCAATAATATATTTTTTATAAGTGTCTTTTGTGTTTTAACGCTTTTATCAGACGTTAAACGTTTTTATCAGAGTCTTTAGTGGATTATTAGAAAAGTATTTTCTACATTTTCAAGCACGTAGAACTTACTCTCGACCCATTTTCATAAAAAACAAAACAATATTGATAATAATGAAATTAAAATTTTACATATGATATTAATGATCCTGTTAATGTTAAAATATCTAAGGCGTTCCTAAATCCTAGCATCTACATTTAATATTATAATTTTTGCTTCAATTAATTAAATTTGTATGATTTACCTAGCATCATTAGATCATATTTACTGTTTATTAATTTTTATTTTCATCAGTTTTTTTCACGCTTTAAACAAACGACTCAAGAACTTTAGTAGAAGTTTGTGATTGAGGACTTTAGTATATGTGATAACAGTTATTGTTACAGAAAATGTTTCGCAATCATAAATCATTAGACGAGGATTGTGCTTCATGCACTGGAACAACTAGGGATACACTATTTTATCTTGGAGGGGAACTCGTTCGCAATGTTGTGAGGACAATCCTTTTGTCACTCTACCGTAAAAGGACCTTATAATGTCTTAACTTAAATACGTAATGTTCAACTAATTCAAATATACTAGATTAGCTTAATCGCTCCCAGGATAATTTAAACGCGCAGGAAAGGCTCCGGTTTGTAGAAAGCCGGCCAGACAAATCGAAAGGCTAGAAGCACTCAACGCCGCAAAGTCAAATCGTTAATAATCACGGCACAACGTGGCCTGAAATAAGCAGAACAAGCACTAAAATTAAATTGCGTAACCTGCTTAAATAAGTACTTCTTTCTCCCTTAATAAACGCTAGCTATCTGGTTTACATTCTGGCATGAAAAAGCGTGGGAGAAAAGAGAATGACAGGAAAGCACTATAAACTAACTATTAGTTAAAACTAAACAGATAAAAAACCTCACAACCTCTTGGCAATATTTTTTGTTCTGGTATATTTTCTTGGGGTGAGGTGTTGTACTTCTCTTTGGCTTCTTTTCTGAAGGATTTTTCTTTATTGCAATGGATTCAACGGCTTTATATTTACAAAGAGATGAGCAAAGGACTATGCCGCTTTTTCAAAAATGAGATGCTCTTCACAAAGATTACTTTTGAGTAACCATCTCCTGAAATTAAAATATTAAAAACTAAAATGGTTACATATACTTTGCCTATAATGGGAGGAAAAACCTGTCTGAATAGAAACGTGGTTTGCTGAATCACGTATTCATTTCGATAGTATACGTTTAGTGGCAAGAGTTAACATTATGGAATTTTGAGAGCTAACTCCTGCTTCAAATAATCGATCACAATACAACGTTGATTAGAATAATAACATAAGTGAAGTATGTACCAATTTTTCTTGTCATCTCGCCCTAATTTTAAAATTGACAGAAGCAACAAAATTGTAGAAACTGATGAAAAGGAATGAAACAGAAAGAAAAATGTTAGGCTATGTTCTTCCTTGCAAAGGATTCTATCGTGAGTTTGGACAATATTCCTAGTTGCTGTGTTCTATCATTCCTTTTCGTCTGGCATCAAATCAAAGTTTGGAGAAAGTGCTCCAATACGGCGCCAAAAAGGCGAATATGGCTTCATAAAAAAGTATCTTGAACTGATAGGTACTACCAAGAGATACATTTCTCAAGCGTTCTGAGACATCTAATTCTCAAACTTTAATGAAAATTTTGTAATAAAAATATTTCCTTCTTGAAAAGAATTCAAGAAATAGTCGAAATCACCACTCACAGTCTTTCTTAGTTATGCATACATTCTGCATTGCTGTTGAGCTAAAACATGCAGTATAGTATAGAAAATATTGTAAAAAATGCCACCCAACGGCGAGAGTAGTTACGAACGCTGACTGCCTTACTGAAGGGTCAGTATTCGAATCCTGGAGAAGGCATGATTGTTTGCCAAATGTATAGTGTCTGTGCGATATGGAGATACTAAATATGCGGAAATGGGGGAATTGGGGGTGAAACTGGACAAAGTCGTACTGTCACATGAATGGTGCTCAAGGTTACTGCGAACAACTGACGCAGTTTGGCACTACTTACTACGATGAATTTCGTGGGCTTATTCTGGTGTTACTGTCAGACAAGTGAAGTAATTCACAACAACAACAATATTCTAAAAATAAGAAATAATTTTAATATTTGCAGTTATTTCTTTCCATTGCGCTGTCACTTTGTACTGATATTCTATATCACATCCAATAACAATAAGCAAGCAACAGATGTTGGTCATGTTTAAGTCTAGTCTACTTTGATATCTTTGCTCCATTTCTTGACAACTTTGATGGAAGTTCGTTGCTTACCTTTCCTAAGCCCTCAGGGAAAAATTGTCTAGGCTAAAGCTTCAGATCTCCGAAAATATAAATACATAAATTGAATTTTCAAAGAAATTTGGTATCCCAACTCGGGCTAAGCGCTTGAGAGTTACTGAACAAATATTGATTAATTTCTGTTTTATTATTTCCAGGAAACTCATATAATACTTTACCAAAAGACGTTAAAGTCATGATTTCCTTCTTACAAACGTTTTTGGTATTAAATTTGGTACTTTTAGTATTTCCTTTGCCTACATTTTATTTGTCTAAATTGATTTCTTCTTGGTATTGAGATTTCGTTTTCCATCAGTCTGTTTTTTTCTTTGTATGCAGAGCTCCATGAGTTCAAAATTTCATATCTAAAGGTGATACCATTTTTTCCCATTGCGATGAACTCGCATGTTCACTTACAGATTATTTATGAATGTGAGTTTTTTATAATTTTCGAATTTTATATTTTGAATTAAAATGTTTATAGAATCACAAATGCTGGCTTTGTTTGCGATTATAAAGTACAAGCATGCGTGATTATAGAGTTATATAGCATTATATAATGCTATAGTATTATATATTTTATGTAATAACTATAATATTGCAGGTTTTATAAAGTATTCTGCAATAATATTTCTGCCTTTGTGTGTTTTTGTTAAATAATTGTGACTGAAACTGTAAAACTGAAGAAGCCGGTTTTATTACATTTACGCATTAAAACGTAGCTAAAAATTAGCATAATTGTTCATACGCCTTTCATTTACAAATGTAAGGGACATTAAAATGAGAATAATAAATATTTGTAACATGTAAATAAAAGTTTTACGATTCAGCGCTTGATTTCTTCAGAAATTCTCGAGAAAGAAATAAAACAAGTAGTTCTGTGTTGTTAGCGTTAGAAAAGTAAATATTATTTTACTTCAGGAAAAAATTTGGCAGAGTTTGCACTTTATGCACTAACTGAAACTTCCATAAGCACTTAAAATTTTATTTTATCAGCCACACTCCTCACGAACGAAAAAGAATTTATCTTGTTCCAGAGTTAAATCATCTGCATTTCTTCTGCTTTTTATTCGCTGGCGCAAAGGATATCCATAAAATGTTTTTGGCGAAGTCCTGTCTCCATTGTTTTTAATTGTTTTTGTTTAAAAGAAATATAGTTTAATTTCAACACTTAGATATGCCGAAATCTTAAAACTTGGATCTGAGCCAATATAATGAATGTGATTTTAGTAAGAAATTTCAAATTAAATCGCAGAGAGTTTAAGTACTAATAGATATAATCTAAAAGAGGCGGTTTACCTTGCATTAGCTTGAATATAAAGTAATTAATTTTAATTCAAGAACTCTAAAGAGCCATGTCTGTCTTCATCAGTAGCAAAAAAAAGAAGTACGCAAATTGACACCTACTTAAAATAAAATTTCTCTGAGTCAAAGTGGTTATTCACGTAGGTATTAAAGTACTGGAAAATTTAATGGTATGAAAGCAGTCATAACTTCAGATTTTATCACTTAATCATAGCAGATGCGGCTGAGCGGTAGGCTAGTTGAATACTGGTAATTCGGTCCGAGGTCCGAATACCGCCAAGCACTCGCTACATAGGCGTTTTCGAAATTTTCACCATGTTTAACGTGTACACGAGCCAGTTTCCCTTAGAAAGTCCTCCACGAAGGCATTCCTTCGCTCAGGCAGATAATCCTCGAGGCTTTGCCATAATCATATACATCATACCATAACAGATAACTAATGTAATTTTTTTTGCTTGTCTAATATTGTGTAATTCTTGGGGTTCTTTTTGTTCACTGAAATGTATCTTAAGGTTGCTCATTAATTTTGTTTTAATTTAATATTCGAGTATTTGTATGTGACTTTCCTGTAAAACGTTTTTTGTCTTTTAAAGACCTTGTTTCACTTTCATAATCACAGTAGCCAACTTCTGTCAAGTTAAGAAATCAGTTATACAAGGGGGATCGTGATAACTTTCATCTGATCAAAAAGTAAGTGTTTATAAATAAATATGGAAATATAAATTAATTTTACCCAGCTTTCCTTTATAATTCTTTAACCAATAAGATTAACGTCTAACCGAATCTTATCTATAACGAATATTAATTAATAACGTCTGATTATTTCATGCTTGAAATGTTGGTAAAAAGTGTCATATGTTGATGAAAATATACAACTGTCCTTTTCTTATCTTTCTAGACTGAATAGCTTATATACCAAACCACGTTTCATAACATTTGTTGATTAGAATAGATTCCACAACAAGACAGTTTAATTATGAACCTTGTTCTTTTAGCTATAGTTTTATTAAAAATGAAACGAAGTACGAAATGTATTAGGATTCATAAAACATAATTCTTCGTTTCCAAGCCTACCAAGGCTGTCGCAAATCTAAAATTAACATCCAAATAAAAGCACGATGCAATTACTAAATTTTTAATTTATGTTGATACAATAGAAAATGGTGAAATGCATTGAAAAATTTGAAACAGGATCTGTCACACAAACTCTTCGATTATTCTCTTACTAGTTTTTAAGATTCTTCACTTTCAACAGTAACTTAGAATTACTTAGAATTATCTAACAAACAGTAGTCTTACTTAGAATTATCTAACAAACAGTAGTCTTACTTAGAATTATCTAACAAACAGTAGTCTTGGGAAGAAGGTCCACTCAAATAGGCTCACTACAGCCAACAGAATTCGTCGCGTTTATGTATCAACGCCGAAACAACAGACGACTTGAAGCTACTAGCCGAATATGTTATAAATGTTTATGTGAAATCCTGGTTTGAAATTAACAAAATTCCGAGAGCAACGCATGAAGCACGTCATGTTCACGGAATGATCAAGAGACTTTCATTCTTTTCAGAAAATTTTAAGGCAATCGTTCGCGAAGTTACTTAGAGGATCTATTATTTTGCTCCATCCTATTGTCAATACTGGAAGATTGAAAGAGCACTTACTCGTGAACTTGGCCTGAGAAGAATACTGAACGTAAGAAAAACTCCTTAGGAGGGAAAGAAACGACAATTTGTGCTTCCCATATTGAATTTCGAAGCAGAGGAATATTTTGAGATGATTCGCTGCGACAATCCCTTGGAACTATGGCTGTCTTGAACCTCAGCGACGAAGACATTTGAAATAGAAAGCTCCCTTGCCATTCTCAAGTAGCAGAGAGGCATGTGAGACTGGTGACAAAAGTGTGATTGACAGTGCAGAAGTAAATGAATTCATACGCAGTACAATCAAGTCCCGGAACGAGCTTACGAAATTCGACACCAAAATGAATTTCTTCGGTTCTCTTACGGAACCTGACGATGACGAGTGATTAAGCTGAAATATTTCAGTGGCACTTTTTTTACCAATTACAACCGTATTTTGGGTCAGGAAACAACAGTGTTGTGTAAAACCACTAAAAAGAATTTTTGAGACATAATTTGATGTTTGCATTAGCATTAATATAAATTTTGTTTATTTACCTTATCTGAGACCTAAAGATGATGAGCGATCGAGCAGCAAATTTTTTACCGTGTTTTTATCCTCGAAGGCTTTCTCGAAATTGCCATTTGCTGTATCAGGAAATTATAAAATTTGAAAAACAATTTTGACTTTTATCTCTTTTCTCCAATATGGAGTGGCTGCCTTATTCCTTCGACAATAATCCTATTGAAAACTTTTCGAGTGCTCTCGGGCAGGCTTTCTTGGTACGTCTACTTCCTCCAGCCATTCTCCAGGCAGCTGGAAACTGCCGTGATGGAGGAATAACCATGGCTATCATTTGCGATAGTTAATCACCTCAAAGTGATCGTACAGATTGTGTGAAGATTGTGTGAAGCTCCAGGTAATCACTTATTCCTGTAAGCTTTATTTATTTTTTTTTTAGCTTTAAACATCAATTTGTTAATGAACGAAATCTGACATTATCATATAATTTACGAAAATGAAATATTGGTTTCATATTTGTACATAATGCTTATTTGTGTTCATACATAAACACATGTGCTACCTTCACGTATAATTTCGTGTTAATCAAAGATTTAGTTTTCCGATTTTGTTGATTTTATTATGGCATGCTTAACTATTGAAAGCTAGTGCATTCCGGTGTCACTTCTAAAATCTATTCTTAATGTTTTTGAATTTAAACGATTGATGGACATAAGAAAAGGAATTCTAACTTATTACTGAAATCTCTGAAAATCTTTCACACAAATACATCAAAATTACTCTTTATAACTTCTTGCAGCTTATTAAATGTTTTACTCATTAGGATATTCTTACGTGCGTACGAGTCTGTAATGGATTAAATGTACACAGAGCCGAAGTAAGTTTGATAAAATTTATCCCCCCTCAAAAAATGAAACAAAAAAAAAAAAAAAAAGAAAAAAAGAAAAAGAAAAAGAACTTCAGAGTTCTAGAATTTTTCAGACAAATGTATTTGTACAGCTTTTCTCAGTATGAAACAGCTGTACTTGTGTATCTTTTCTCAAAGTCAGTAGTTACCTCATCAAACTGCTATGAAGGTCGAACACTAGGCAATGTAAAATGCATCAAAAAGGAAAAGCTCGCATGGTAATCTTTGAGTACTCTGAAATAAATTGGAAAATGGAGTCTTTGGCCTCATTTAGTTCTTTCCCGTCCACGAGAGAAATTTCTAATAGCTTCAATTTCTCTAAATTGCTGAAAGTTATATACAGTTATATAGAACTGGATCCATTTACAGTTACACAGGGATCGGATCTCTAACTGTTACATAGAGATTGAAAAAAAAAAATTCGCCAAATGGTAGCTAAGCTTGGCAACTATTGGCGATTTCTCGCTAAATCTGGCGACAAAACATAGGCTCAGAAACCATCACTGTCATGACTTGGCGACATCACTGTCATGGCGAGATGTTGTTTCCTCCTGTGTTAAATGAACTTACAGCTGTACTCCTATTTTTTAGGCGGTGCTTCATATTCTGAGACTTTTCATGCTACTTATACAAAAGACATTTATTTATTTTTTAAATAATATTAAATTTACATATAGAGTACATATAGAGTACAACTCCAATTATCCGAACTCCGACTATCCGAATCGCTTTCAGAATTTCAGAATTTTTCAGAATCAGCTGAAGAAGAGAAGGAAAAGGAAAAAGACGCTCAAGCAAGGGAAAGGCAAGAAACAGAAGAAGATGAGAATAACGTCTCACTTGGGAAATTAAGAATCGTTCTTTTGAAAATTCCTGGATGAGTTAGTGCTGAAGATACAGCAGAATGGATGGTGTGTGATTCGTCAGACCCTGGGTTTCAAATTCTGAATGCTGATGAATTTATTGAAAGTGGGAGAGAAGAAAGTGTCGAAGAAGAAGATGACCTTAATGTCAAAGTTGAAGCAGACGCGGGACCATCAGCTAGTGAAGCGTTTGTCTGTCATGAAACTGCGTTGAACTGGATGCAGCGTCAGCCCGATTGTGACCACATGCAACTTCTCATTGTCAACCGGACGCGTGACTTAGCTGCCCGAAAACGGATAAGACTCTCAAACAGCTTACGTTGACCGAGATGTCCAGCAAGCAATGACTTTCAGCATTTGTAAGTGTTGTACAGTACGCTATATAACATGTACGTAAAAGTTTTGGCTTTTCATTTTAATTAATTAAAACCTCTTTTTCTTTAAAAATAGCTTTTTCTATCCATTTCAAAATTCAGTACATATAGTAATTAATTAAAATATACGTAGAACGTTTCTTCGGAAAAAATTCAATTATCCGAATTTTTGATGATTCGAATGGGGTCCGGTTCAAATTGATTCGGATAATTGGAGTTCTACCGTAGTTTCACTAAAACTATATACATGCATATGAAATTCTTAACCATATTTATTCAACAGCGAATTAGACAAAAAAAAATAACTTTTGTGGAAACTCCAATCTATTCAATGGAGAGTATTTTTATAAAATATTGCAGATTATTTTTAAAAAAAAGAGCTCTTATATCTGGATAGGTCTGCGTACGGTATTTAAAAAATGTTATGAGTATATTTACGGCTTTAAAGAAAATAGTTTCAAAATAAAGAAAATATTTATAGCACCTTTTTCACAATATGTTTTCAAAAATATGGATTTTATTTTTATTTATATTTAAATCGATTTTACTGTTTCTAGTATCAGAAGTTCCTTACCTATAAACAATCCATTTTTTTTTTATTTTCGAATATTCAAATTGTTTCTCACTTATCTTCCACATATGCGCATCTAAACGGTCTTAAACCGAGCAATATTGTTAAAGTAAGCAAGTGAGCAGAGAGAAAATACAGCTTCTCTTTTGCATATTTTCCGAAAAAGGATTTTCTTTCCTTATGTTGGTTATTGTTTTTTCAACATTTTCACGTTTTTCATCCCAACGGGGAATGCAATTTTTCATATTCTTGGCAGGTACTGGAAAGCAATTTTTAAGATGAGATTTTTTTAATCCTCTTTGCTCCGAAGGTATATTTATATCTACAAGAATTTTGCGAGATAATATTTTCTTATGAAAAGTATGCAGGAAATTTCTTCATTGATGTAGCTATAAAAACGAATAAAGTTTAATGCTCTCAGATGTAAACAGAAATGCTTTCCTTGCGTGTAGCAAATCAGCATGATTTGCAAGAACATGTTCAGGGGTACGTATTTTATCAGATAACATTTTGTAGCAGATAACATACATGCATTGAAAAAAAAGGATAGAGTAATTTTTTTTTTTTTTTTTTTTGTATTTTCTGTCGTGTGCCTGAATATATGTTCAGCATTAGTATACTGATACTATAGTATATTTGATTAGAGACTGATGCTTTTATAAAATGAGTTGCGTTCGAAACATATTTGCAGTTAACTCATTTCGTTATTAGTCCAAAGGGGCTTTGTCCCTGAAGGACTATTGTTTTCGTTTTGCAATTTTGCGTTGAATCAATATAAATGTCCGTTTCACTTTTTAAACTGTTGCCACCAAATGTTAGAGTCTTGCATTATATTTGAAGAAATTAAATAATGAAAAATCTGCATAAATGTATGTCTATTTCTCGCATTGTGATAAAACAACGGTACATAGAGCCATCGAATTTTGAATGACGTAATCCTCCTACGAATATGGGCATTTGGAAAACCAAATTTGAAATTTGGAATTTGTTTTATTATTGATTTCATATTTTCTAAAACTTTACCCAATTTTTGAGTAACAAACTCGACGATTTAAAAGCGAGCAATGGCAACTCTACGGCGGGGGGAAAAAACCTGTTTATCTCCAGCGGGCGCGGAACTGTGTATCGGGAATTCTAAAGATATGCTTATTTTAAAATTATTTTGCGACATTGCTACTAAACTGAACTTTATGATTTAAGTGGAAAGAACATGATATTTAATAAATAAAGGTAACACACAAAACGTTAAAAAAACGTTCCTTTGGACGTAATTTAAAATCTGAAACCTTTCAGATTTTTATACTCTTTTTTATATATTTTTTTTCCCTTTAACATTAAGTTAATAGCAAAAAAAGTCAATTTTTCATTAAATTTTAATTGTATGCTAAATTAATGTTAATGAAATATTCGCTTAAATTTAATGGAAAGAACTTTCCATTTCATGATTTTTCAAAACAAAATTTTTCTACCTTTGTAAAACGAGAAGGCTGGAATTTTTCTAAATGGTCTCTATCTGAAACATTATGTTTGTTGAAAACTATCAATCGTAAAATTGCGCAACAGTAAAGTTAAAAAAATAAATAAAAAATTCTTTTCCTAGTTGCGAACACTCTGGTATTCGTGATATGGTTTAGAAACATGCATTATTATCATTAATTACGATATACTCTGTCGCCTAGACGGTATGGTGGTTAGAGGAGCCTACTATGGTACCGAAGGTCTTGGGTACGAATCCTGGGTAGACACGTATGTTTGTAAATGTATGGTGTCTGCGCGGCATGGGGGCACTCTAAATATGCGGCTATTCGAAAGTCCTCTCGTGTTTATTGGTGGGAGAGGAAAGGGGTGGTAGACATCCGGATCAGCCCCGGGATGCTCTCCCTCAAAATTTGGGGGTGGAAAAAAGAAGTTAACCTCTCTTCGGAGTAGGCTCTGGCAACCATTGTTCCATGTAATATGGACACGACAACACGATATGCTCTAAAATTTCAAAAAAAAAAAAAAAATTTACCAGTTGTGCAGGTTAGGTAAGACATGATTAAAAAATGTGAGTCATTATATAAGGCTTTATTTTAATTAATTTAGTTATCTTATTATTTTGGTTTTACTATAATTACATTTTAGTCAATTTCCACCAGAACCCAAATTAGTTTGACAATAAATAAGCTTCGTTTTTTTTTTAGATTCACCTTTAGTATAGGTTGGCAAGCAATCTGATATAGATTTCCTACTGTCTGAATTTGGTGTAACTCGCGTAAGCTTCTGCTACCCGCAACTGCTTCGCTAGCATTTAGTTAAGGATGAGCCAAAGATGGTGCATTAATTTTGCACTTAGCGTTTGAATTTTTTTAACGTGTGATGTACTTGCTCCCAGGCAAGTGGTATTCTATTTCTGATAAACTGTAAGGTTAACATAATATAATACTACGCAACGGCAGTGTGACGTTAATGCAAAGTTTCATTTCACAGTTTTGCTTTAGTTATGATCCTTTTGGATACTTTCTTGCTCAATAAAGTGGCCAGTGACATGGCTTCCATTCCGCTCCTGTCAGATGTGTGAAAAACCTTTCTTCGTTCCATCTCCTATTCGAAATTGCACATGAAACACTAAACTTCTGCCTGTATATTTCATAACAACAATGTTTGACAACATTGGGATATTCCAATTAAAATGCAGAAAGCGAACATCTTTTGTATTTGTGATGTTTCTAGGTTGAAATATATTTTGTTCGTTTGTTGACCTTTTAGTTAGAAGGCAAAAGGGAAGAAAGGTCATCTGACAGTCTCTTACGGTTACTAAGCATTTATATCTGGATCCTTTAAATAACAGCATAATCAAATAATTAATCATACGTAACCATCAATCATCTTGCTGAATTGATATAATTTCAGTACGTGTTTACATGTTTGTGCCTGAATTTTATGTAATTCCTAAGAGAAATCATAAAATTTGCGAAATATTCCGGAATTTCTTTCCCTTATCGGCGTTTCTATTTGACTCCAAATGAATCTGATTGACGATAACGCATAATGTGTTATAAATTTAAGTAAAAGTACAATTTATCATATTTACCTCTACGAATTGACAAGCATATACGGTCATTGGTAAACGTGGTTAATTCGCAACATAACGAAATAACTTTGTCAAAATCATCTTGTAAGGTTTTTTTCTCCTTCCTTGACGGAAACCTTCGTGGGTTATTGGAAAGGGCATCCAGCTAGCTACGGAAATGTCTGAAGTTTGACTGCATATTTTTCCCCGATTTCTGGCTCGAAGTAAAATTCTTAACCGCCTGTTCAATCTAAGTACTTGGTATTTAGGCAAAATAACCTGCAGTTATGCATAATCGTCATATTAATCTCTTGTATGGTAACATTTTATTCTAAAGAGAATCTTAATATATTGTAAAAAACATTGGGAACGAACTTCTAGGCTAACGCCATTTTGGGCTAAAAATATCAAATATTTCTAACTAGGCTTCCCATGATGTTGATACGAGTTTATTTAATCAATCACATTATAAATGAAAAAAAAAATATTCGTAAAAGCTGCGTTTATTGCTTTTAAATCACTTAATTTATTACTCAATAGCATCTCATATTAAATCTGAAAGTATCCTAGGCTTTACGGAATGACAACACGCTGGAGTGTGGAACGTAAAAGTATTTTATTTCCAGTTAAGGCAACATATTGCTTTCAACTGTTAATTTGAATTGAAAGAGCTTGCATTTTTCCGAATGGCTATAGCCGTACAGTGTTGCCAGTGCTCGCTTTCAAATCACTGAGTTTGTTAATCAAAAATTCATTAAAGTTTTACAATATATGAGATAAATAGTAAAAATATATGTAACGTTACATGCCTACTCATTTTATGGAAGTTAGAAAATTCCATGAAATATATAATAGCGCGAAGCTACTCATCCTGTGAAAATACTGAATAATCTTAAATAAATAGATCATTAGTTAGATACATTTTTAGTCCAAAGGGGCAATTTTCCCTGAAGGACTATTAATTTCGTTTTGACATTTTGCGTTGAAAACTTTAAAAGGCCGTATCACTTTTCAAATCGTTGCCACCATATATTATCTCCCTGTCTTATATTTAAAGAAATTAAATAATGAAGAATCTGCATAAATGTATGTATGTTTCTCACATTGTGATAAACAACGGTACCTAGAGTTATCAAAATTTGAATAACGTCATCTTCCATAAAATATGGGCACGTGGAAGCCCTAATTTTAATTTGAAATTTGTTTTATTATCGATTTCAGACTTTGTAACACAACTGTAATAACCGAACTGGGTAAGGATACTGAATTTAAAAACATTTATGAGTATTTAAAGGATCCTGAAAATTTTAGCCACCAAGATATTGTGGCGATAAGAAATAGGGCGGCCCATTACGAACTAATAGGTGGTCTATTATTTTATACAAAAACTACGAATTCCAACAACGAATTTCGACCTGTTATCCCAGCTAGTCTTAGAGTAAATATACTGCAGGAGTTACACGACTGCCCATTAGCTTCTCATGCTGGTATTCGAAAAACCATCCAACGCGTACGCGATGCAGTTTATTTTCCTGAGCTGCAAAAGTTAACAAGGGCGTATGTCCAGTCCTGCCCAACATGTCAAGCAGTTAATTATATTAATTTCCGCCCGGCCGGGTTTCTAAATAGCATTAAATCCGAATTTCCAAATGAAATAATTGGCATCGATTTATTGGGCCCTTTCCCAAAAAGTCAGTTAAATAAAAGTCGGTATCTCCTTGTTATGGTTGATCATTTTAGTATGTGGACCGAAATTGTTTCCTTAAAACGAGCCTCCGCGAAATTAGTTACTGATTCTATTTTAAATAAATATATTTTAAAATACGGGGCGCCCCTAAAAGTTATATCGGATAATGGTCCTCAATTTGTAAGTAATATATTTGAAGACATGTGCCAAAAACTGGGCATACGTCATTTAAAAATGGTCCCGTATCGGCCGCAATCAAATATAGCGGAACGGGTCAATAGAAATATAGTGAAAATTATCCGTAGTTATGTTAAAAATTTTCATAAAAGCTGGGATAACTATGTCAATGAATTAGCTTTCGCCCTTAGGACCGCAAAACATGATACGACGGGCAAAACTCCTACTGAGATATTTTTAGGCAGAAAGATTATAACGCCGTTAGATAAATTATTTTATGTTCAACAAAGAGCCCCAGAAATTAAAATGGGCGATATAGAAAAATTAATTAAAGAAGCAAAAAAGAACACTGAAGTAGCACAGAGAAAACAGAAGCTTTATTATGATATGAAACGAGGGGGAGTAACTTATAAAATAGGAGATGAAGTGTTAAAAATTAAGCATTCACTTTCTTCAGCACCAGAAGATAAAACTGCCAAATTTTATCCACGATTTGAAGGACCATATGTCATAGAAAAAATAGCTCAGGCTGTAGTGCTGTTAAAAGCCAGGAATGGTGAAGCCTGCACCGCAAACATTGACCAGATAAAACCATTCTATAATCGCAATAAAATGCCAATATTTAAAGATCTTTTGCAGGATCCGGCACGGCAGGCACAAGCTCCAGAGGTGGAACAACGACAATCACAAGGGCAAACCATTACTAGACAGGAGCAGTTGAAAAGAAAGTTCCCCCGTTGGAAAATTGAAGGTAACAAGAAAAAGAAGCCGTTCCACTGACCAGAAAAGAGAGAGCACGACCACCCCCAGAATGAAGAAGGGAGAAGTACGACGAATGCAAAGAGAGCCAGGAGAAATGACGGCAACTATAACCCGGCTCCAAAACGGAAGATCTACCCATCGGATAGGAGTCTACGCAGCAAATGTCGACGAATTGATGAAGGAACACCAGCTGCGGAGGCAAAGAGACAAGGAACATTTGAACAGCCAGCAAAGAGATCCAGGCAGGAACGAGAGAGAGTTTTCCCGGTTCCGCCAAAACCAGCTGACATCAAACGGCCGAGACCACAGGCAGAGGCTAAAAAGAAGGTCTTCAAGGGTGACCGAACTGGAAGGAAAAGAAAGCTCATAGAGGAAGGAACCGAAGGGCGCACCCGCACAAGAAGGAAGATAAACCAGACCGTAGTCCTCGCTACCTTCCAGGACTGGGCAGAAAAAAGGATGTCTGAATATCACAAAGATAAGTAAAACTTTATGTTACTTTAAAACCTTAAGTTAATTTTTCATTCTTACTGCAAGTGGCAGAATTCAAGAAGTTTTATCTCATGTGAGGCCTATCTTTATCGTCAAAAAGGCGAGAAATGAATTGTTACCTATTTTGATATTGTTTTTCAATTACTCGCGAGAAAAACTAAAATTAATGTATAATAGGAATGTGTAAATACTTGAATATTGTAAAAGCATTGATAATCTTTGAGAAAGGTACCTTAAGAAAATTGTAAAAAATTTTTGTATAAAATTTTATTTAAAAGATTCTGGCAAGAAAGAAGTTTTAGTCTGAAAGACTTTTGAAATGTAGTATTTCAATGTAGAAGAATTGGCACTTGCTTGGAAAAGAATAGAAGTTAACAATGTACTACTAATGTATGTTTTAAAATGCGTAAAATTAACGGCATGTTAATATGTCCTTATATACAATGTGAACTGTTATTTTAAAAGTTAAGAAATACTGTGATATGTTAAAAGTGAAAGTAATGCCAAAAAATTTTAACTTATTCGTGTGACTGTAAAAAGAGCAAATTATTGTGAATATGTGTTAAAGGTTGAGTGAATGTAGTTAGGCTCTCTGACGCTACACTTCAGAGTTAACCACTTTTCAGAATAGTACCTCAGGGTTTAGAGATGAATATAAGGTGTGTTCTGAAGTCTTGTTATGTTTGATTTATAGTTGTACTAAAAAATGCCACGGGCTGCTGATTTTGCGAAAGTACAGCTCCTACCGCATAAACCGAAGCATCCGCTGAAATTTCTAAATTCTCATCCTTTTCAGGAAATTTCAACACAGGGGCTTGCGTTAATGCTTGCTTTAATTTTTCGAAAGCATTGGCTTCGGCCGTCCACGAGAATCTTGCCTTTTTCCTTTTTAATTTTAACAATGGTTCAGCAATAGCTGCAAAATCTTTTATAAAGGACCTATAATATGAACAAAGTCCTAGAAAAGAAGAGAGTTCTTCGCCGTATTTGGCGGCGGATACTTTTGCACAACGATTATTTTTGATTCGTCTGTCTCGATTCCTTTCTGAGATATTTTGTAACCTAAGTATTTTAATTCAAGGGCTGCAAATTTGCACTTTTCGACATTAACTTTTAGACCGGCCTCATTTAAAAATGAAAACACCTGTCTTAAATCCTGTACATGTTGGTCCAGATTATGACTAGTAATAATAATATCGTCTAAATAGATAAATGTGGTCTTTCCAAGAACAGGCCTTAGCACAATGTCCATACATCGCTGAAATGTTGCCGGTGCCCCTGAAAGGGCAAACGGCATACGCAAGAATGCATAAGTGCCAGACTTGGTTATAAAAGCAGTCTTAGGCACATCTTCCGGTTTAACCCCTATTTGAAAATAACCAGTCGTTAAGTCTAACGTAGTCATATATTTGGTAGAAGTTATGTTCTTTGAATTTCTTCAATAATAGGTAACGGATATACCGGATATTTAGTCATGGAATTTAATTTACGATAGTCAATTGCAAAACGCCACCTTTTCGGATGTGTTACCGGATAGTCATTATTTTTCTTACATAACACAACCGGGCTAGCATAACTACTTGAGATGGGCGTTATGATCTTTTTACGTAACATATCTCGAATGTGCCACTCTATAATTTTTTCTTTATTCTTATCATATCGACATAATTTGTGGCGAACTGGCAGTGAATCTCCGGTGTCGATACTATGGTTAGTAACTTGAGTAAATCCAGGAATATCACTAAATAACGAAGCAATTTCACTTACCACTTGTCGAATTTTTTATTGCTCTTCCTTAGGCAGGTGGTCGAGGTTTAACGTTGGTGGTTCTGTTTTTTCTTCTCGAACTGGTTTCATCGTCAGCTTAAGGGACGCTTCGTTAAAATCCAGCGTTGCTTCTGCCTCTGAAAGAAAATCTATCCCTAAAATGACATGTGCTTGTAAATTTTTTACAATAAAAAACATAATCTTTACTTGCTCGTCCTTGATACGAATGTATAACGGTAATGTACCTATGCACTTGCATCTTTCTCCCTGCGCAGCTAACACTGTCGTATTGTCCGAATTATATATGCGATATTTACGGAAATACTTCCTAAAAAAATCTTCTGCCACACAGGAACACTGCGCGCCTGTATCCAGGAGTGCGGTGGCTGGGATTTTATTCACCAAAACTTCAATCTTTGGAAGAATCAAATTTTTAACCATAACTGTATTTAACTTGAAGGAAGAGGGGTTTTCTTGGCCTTCGGATTTCCGCATACTCCCGTCAGCAGAAATCCGTTTTAGTTTAAATTTTCTTTCTTCCTTTCCATGCCTTCCTTCTTTTTCCACTGGCCTTCAGACTTTTTTTCTGGCTTACTATTGAACTGTCGACGTTCGCCGGTTGTTTTTGGATACTCGGATTTCCTTGCCCACTGATTCGCTTTGCTTCTGTAGCTGTGTTCTTGACTTTGCTGTGGTCTTGGCGCACCAAATTGGCTTCGTTGCTCATACTGGCGTCTTCTTTCAATGTCCGCCGTTCTTCTACTTTCAAACTGGATTGCTAGCTCAGATAACTTTTCCAGTGTAGTCGGATTCCTTAATTCAATAAATTCTTGTACTAGGGGAAGTAACCTCGGCAAAATCCCTTGGATTATCTCAGGATTCGGACGGCTTCCATACAAGAGTTTAAAGACGTGAATTTTTCTTAAAATAGAGCTTGAGAGATTTTCGATTCGTTGTTGGTATATGCTGAAGAGTTCCGTTTCTAATCTTGCACGATCTCTTACTACAGGGAAGGCTTTTACTAAGGCAGTCTTAAAATTTTCGTAAGTATAGGTGGGACTTCCTGCTTGACCCAAGAGGCTTCTGCCTACACATTTGAACCAATTAAGCGCTTGGCCCCTCAAAGCGCTGGTAGCTAAGGTGACTTTCTGGAACTCATGCGCTGGATACAGCATGAAGTGGTCATCCAATTTTTCCAAAAAACTGGTTACCGGTGAGTTTCCATTGAATGTTGCTTCTGGTTTCATCGATGCGCGCATGGTCTGGACGATGTAACCAAATCCTTCCAGGGCGACAGCTGGCATTTCTGGATTCTGAGCCGCTTCTGCAGGCAGCACAGGTTCTTCTTGAAACTCGGCCATGGTTATTCTTCTTCTTCGGCGCCACTATCAGGACTGGTGTTCCTCTTTACTTGCTTTGGAAACATTAACTGTCCTGACTCGGAACAGGGAGCTTACTCAAGCTATGTTCCATAAATTGTGATGTAGACAATACACACAGGAAGGGTATACGAAACCCTTTATTTTTCTATCTTTACAGAGCTTTCCGGACTTCGGAATACAGAGACCAACCACTTGTGGTCTGAACGTAAAAATATAAAAATACTAACTAAAACTCTAACTAAACTAACTTTGGATTAATATACAAGAGCCTAACTCCAAGATTGGCCGTTAATTAACAAAAAGCCGTATGTAGTACAGAGAGCTACTAAAACTACGATACGTTTAAAATTATCAAGAGGATTAAACCTCTGGCCTTGAAGGCAACCAGCAACCGAGTAAAACTACTATGGTAAGCGGCCTGCTTCTAATAACTCCTTCCTCTCTCTTGCTTGGCAAAAAGCCACAACTTAAGTACTTGGCGTTAGCAAGACAAATTTGCATAAATAAGTTAAAGCTTTTAATTCTGGCCGGAAGTAGAAAATAAGAAGTGATAGTAAAGATTTAAAATAAAATAAACGTTAGTAAAACTTAGAATCCTTACAGTATTTCCAAGCATATATGCAAAAAATTAGCGTTTTTATTCAAAATTTTCTAAGATAGACGTGAATTTACATTTTGGCGCGTTATGAAATTTGGCGTATTTAATTAAGCGATAATAACGAAAATGCGGTTTACGCACTTTGTTAAAATTATTTAAAAGAATGAACAATTGACCTTTTATCCTCTCGTGCATCAATGAAAAAAGAAAAGTAAGTAGGTTACCATAAATTAAGAATTCTGCCAAGTGAATTATTCTTGCTCAAATTGAAGAAAATGCGGCAAGGTAAATTTTTTAATTTCTCCATACATTTCTCACCAAAAATTACAAAATTTTTATATCTAGGCATAATTTGAGTAGTAGAATCGAAATATGGAAAAAAAAATTATATGTTATTTCAGTAAAGGTCCGATTTTGTGTCAAAATACCTGTGTTAGAATAACGCTATATATAAATCTAATATATATACCGAGTATACAAGACATGACAAACGCAATCTGAATTTTGTCAATCGGCCCAGTAGAACGAGAAATACAAAATTACCCCCCCCTTTTTTTTGTGGTCTCTGCTGAACGATCTCTTTTATTACATTTATGTCCCCCTGCAAGGTTGGTATAAAAATTCTTTGATCTTTATATAGCCTTTTTTTCGAGAAAAATTGCATTGAGTAATTTTTGAAGCTGTGATTGGATACACAGAAATTTAGATTAACTGTGTTTCGCGATTTCATGATTACCGTAAGCGAATACGATTATACGAATGGAAGAAGTGGAGGCGGCTTTTTTGAAATTCACATGTTTTTGAAGCTGTAACAACTTACAGCAGGTAAAGATTTTCGTCCTGAAAAATGTTGAAAAATTTCTAAAAAATATGTCCGGTTTTGGTAAAGGTGAGCGATCAGTGGCTTTTAAGGCTTTGCTTTTGGAATGAACATCGAACAGTTACTGATTGAGAGAAAAATTACGGTAAAGTGAAAGAGACCATTTTTCAAAAACCATTTATTCAATGGTCTCTAACCAAAGTTAAAACCAAAGTTGTTTATAGACACATTGACAATTGTCCAGTTCAAACAGTCTTCGAACAATTTTATTTCGAATGCTCTACGAACATTTCCATTCTGAACTAGCCATTTCTTTAGCGTGCATAAATGATTAAAGTCAAGAAATTTAATAAAGTATTTATTAATTATTATTCATTCTTATTGATTTCACTTTGCTCCTTATTAATCTCACGAATCAATAAGGAGCCAAACCTAATCTCAAGCAAGGTTTTTGAAGAAAAAGTGCACGGAATGGAATGCGCTTCTGTTCTATACTGTGCAGATTCTATTTTGCAAAATTTAATGATGGTACATTACAGTGACTTCTAGAAGTCTCGTCAAGAGTCTTTTAAGTTAATTTGAAATTAACGATCTTTCAGCAGAGAGTCTGATTTTAGTGACATATACTGACAAACAACTTTCGCAAAAGACCACACTTTTAAAAAGTGTGCTCTTTTGTATAAAATACTCTATTTAAAAGGTAAAAAAACTCAAAAACGTTTTTTTTTTTTTTTTTTTTTTTTTTTTTTTGAAAAAAGCCCCTCTCTTTTGAATTTCTTATTATACAATATTATAGAGTCATAAGGTTCCTTACATGCTGGAAACGCGAAAAAAATCAGCAATGCCTTTGCCGGGACGCGAACCTGAACCTCTCGCTACGCGCCGAGTGCGCTACCGTTACACTACGAAGGCTTGCTGAAAGGTGAGAGAAAAAATACCTTATATAATCTCCCTTCTAAAAAGTGATCAGGAGATTAGAGGACTCATTTGCTAAATACTGGTGATGACGAACTATTACCCATCCCTATTTCTAGTTCGGGCACCACTGTGAAGTCATTAAGTTATTTTTAAGCAGGAGACATGAAAAATGTGGATGGGATTCCAATCTAGATCTCTCGAATATGTGCCGGGACTCGCTACCGTTAGACGGAGGATCCTGGAAGGAGGGAGAAAATACCCTAAAATAAATTTTTGTTGAGAAACACTTAAACTCTAACGCCGATGGTTTTTAAAATTGGCAAATTTAACTCTGCAATTTAGTTTAGGATAAAAAAAAGTTTTGAAGAACAAGAGCGGTATTAATTTGTCCATGTATAAGTTTAATTATCATCATATTGCACTTAAATATTATTATTTATAGAAAAAAATATTTTAGTGATGTTAAAATCCTGAAAATGTTAAAAACTCTGAAATTTAATGAATTAAATGTTAGATTTACTCAATTGATAATAACGAAAAGTCAAGATTTTGTTAAATCATTTTGTTTAGAGCCATTTTTGTTCACTTCACTATCATTAGGCATTATTTCTCTCTTCTGATTATATTTCTAAGAGTTAATCCCTTGGAGACGAAGATAAATCTCTCCGTACCATGTGTAAAGTCATCAGCGATGTCTTCTGTTTGTAAAAGAGTCATAAAATTTTCTCAACACGAGAAAACTCACTTTAGGACCAAAGTGTGAACGGGTAAAGAAATTGATTTTCAGAGAAGAAACAAGTAACAAAGCGAATACGAAAATCACAACAACAGAAACAATAAAATACTCAGTAAAAAAGTTAGTTCAAGAACATTAAGTAATGTGCTATAAAATGCTTTATCATGGAAGAGTAGTCAGACTTAAGCCATGCGTTTCAAAGGTTACTCAGATGGAAAGGATTCGATTTGCTAAAAACATGTCTACGGACGTTTGGGACATGGATAATTAATTGGTTTGAACCTTGTATTATTTGATTATTACCTTGAATTATTAAACAAGTAGCAGATGGTGTCATGGTACATGGCATCATATGGAGTTCAGAATTCACATATAACCTGACCAGGTCAGCATGTTTGTTTGGTTTATTTTATTATAACAAATCACTCGAGAGCTATCTGCCTAAAGGAATAGAGGCGTTCATGGAGGACTTTCTTATAGAAATTGACTCCTGACAGCTGCTGGTTGGCGACCAGATTAGGGAATTTCGTTTTCATTAATGCATCAAGGAAAGATTTAAGACACAGAGCGAAACAAGAGAAATTTCACTTGAGTTTTTTCTTTTTTCATAAAAAATAGATCCGAAACTATTATTTTTTAGATTGGTGTATGATATTTTCATGTGAACATTCATTGTTATGGAACCATATATTATGAAACTACGTACTATGTAGTAATTCAGAAGACAAACAACAAAAATCAGCGTTATATTTACAAAATTTTCACAGGACTAGTTTCGATGGTTTTACCGAACCACCATCTTCAGCTGCAAAACCGCAAATGAACAAGATAGGAAATAATGATTAGATAAGATAAGAAAGCCTGGACAAGAATAAGCAAGTGGCGCCACCTGTTGGTGAAACCAGAACTAAAACATAATTTCTCTAAAAGCCGAAGGCAAATTTGGATTGGAATTAGGATCGTTAACTAGAACAGAAAGATTTTTATGAATGTGAAATGCCTCTAGAAAATCCAGTTCTCCAATGGAAGATGTTTTTTGAATAATTTTAGCAGCAGAAAAATTGAAAGTGTGATTTTCGGACCAACAATGTTGAGCAACAGAAGACTTCTGTGTTTCCTTTTTTCTAACATATGCCTCATGTTCTTTGACGCGAAATTTTAAGGCTCTCTTAGTTTGGCCAATGTAAATTAAACCACACTGGCAAGGAATCCTATAAATACCCCAGGAATTCATATCCGGAATGGGGTCCTTGAGTATAGAAGTCCGAATTTTATTGATGGGAGAATAAACAACCCGAAAGTTAAATTTCTGCAAAATATGTGCAACTTTATAGCTAATTGATGGAAAGAAGGGAATGACAACAGAATTTTTATAATCTCCTAAAATAAGAGTGTGGCTTTTAGTGTGTTGAGATGAGAATTTTTTAACTGCTTGATTAATAATGTTGGGTGAAAAGCCCCTGTCAATAGCTATTGCTTTTAAATAATTTAGTTCTTCATCAAGGGCTAGTTTGGAGGAGCAAACTTGAAGAGCACGGAAAACATAGGAATAAAATGAAGCTAACTTTTGTTTAGTCGGATGACATGATTTAAAGTGTGGCGGAAGGCAAACCGATGAAGGTTTACGGTAAACTGTAGTACTGAAGTTGGATGTGTTACGTGTGACCAGAATGTCGAGAAACGGAAGAGAATTGCAAGTCTCAAGTTCAAAAGTGAACTGAATAGCAGGATCAATAGAATTCATTGTTGAAAGAACTTTATTTAAATCATCTTTATTACCTTCAAACAGGGTAAAAGTATCGTCTACGTAGCGGAACCATGCCGGGAAGTTTAAAGTTTCAAACAATTTTGATTCATAATAATGCATGTAGATATCAGCCAGGATGGGACTGAGGGGGCATCCCATGGCTAATCCCTCAGTTTGCTTGTAATATTTATTTTGGAAAACAAAATGTGTTTGTTTCAAACAGAGTTGAGTGAGAGAAATTAGCTCATCAATTTCGATGCAAGAGAAATGAAATTCGCGAAGTCTGGTTTCTAGACATCTTAATGCACCCTCCACTGGGACATTGGTGAATTATGATTTTACATCAAAAGAAACCATGAGTAAATTACTAGGAGAAATGTTTTTAACCTTTTTTACAAACTCTATTGAATTTTTTATGGTGTAAATGTTATTGTCTAATAGAGTGGAAAATCTAGAAACTAAATATTTAGCTAATGGATACGAGGCAGTACCTAAATTTGATACAATAGGGCGGAAAGGAACACCACTTTTATGAATTTTGGGAAGAGCATATAATCTGGCACAATTCGCAACAGATGGGATAAGCGAATGTTTTAAGTTGCTTGAAATGATTTGCGAAGATTTGATCGCAGTTTTTATTTTCGACAAGTCCGATGGTGAAGGTTCTTTAGGGATCGGATTATATAGTCCTTCGTTTAAGAGTTTAGTGACACCATCGATGTAAGTGTTCTTATCCATGACGACTATCTGGCCACCTTTGTCGGCCTTGGAAATGATAATATCCGGGTTAGAATGAATTTCGCGCATTGTAGCTCTTTCTCTCGCAGTTAGATTTAGTTTCAAAGGTTTATTATTGAATTTCACATTATGAGCGATAAGATGCCTAATCATTTCTTTCTGCGAATCTGAAACTTTACTGAACTTGAAAGCTTTTTCGATAGGAGCCAAAATCTTTGGAATCGAGGGTTTACAGGTTTGTGAGAAGTTAAAATTATATTTTAGAATTCTCTCTTGTTCTTCTGAAAGACTAACATTAGAAATATTAATTATTGGCTTGATGTTTACAATGGGAAGATTTTTTGAACTACTTGAACTGGAAGACTGTAAAAAAAGTTTATCGAATTTAACTGCAAGGGTGTTTTTATGACGGTTACCTGCATTCTCCGTTCTAGACTAAGACTTTTGTTCAAGGGCAGTGAATTTTGGATATGATTTAGCGAGTTCCAGATGAAGCTTATAGAGTTCATGTTCAATTTTGGACAATTGTTGACGTGTATCCCTTATCACGGACCGAAGTAAGGCAAGCTTGCAATTTAACAGAATTCTTGAAACGCGACTCGAAGGTTTTTGATTAGATTTGATTTGAATAAAATTGGGGATCAAATTTTTACATTTACATTTAAGTAAAAAGTCAAGATGATTCAGGAATTTTTGCCGTTTCAGGCGTAATTTAGTGAAACGATTAACGGATGAAGGCATGATAAACAATGCAGAAAATCAAACTAAATTAACTGAGCAATAATAAAGTATTTATTCGGCGTAATTAATTAATAATTAATTAATAATTAGTATTTATTCGGCGTGTTATTGTGTCTTAATTACGTACTATGTAAATGAAATAGGCGTAGTCTAATAAATTGAGAGATAATTGGTTAGAAACGTCTGAAATCAGGATCTTAAGCATTTAAGAAAAACTATACTAAACGTTGGTTTTGTGAAAATAAACATTGTTACTTAAAAATTTAAATAACTCTGGCGGAAAGGTTGCACTTTTATTTTTAAAATTCAATACGGAATACGTTAGCCCCAATAGCTACTTATTTGAAAGCAATTCAAAACGTTAAAAATGTCCGATATTAAAGTTCTTTTCCATTAATTAAGCATAAATAAGAAAACTCGAAATTTATCGTTTAAAGATAATACGATCTTCATGTAATTTGTTCACGTAATACCAAAAGCATTATCAGAATGATATATCAGATGAAAATTAATCACGTTTGCGCCAATTTGTAAAGCAGGCAAAACTGAGATAGGCCTGGGTAGTGAAAATTTATTTTATGTTCCAGATTTAAATGCAAAAATTCAAAACAGGCCATTTAGTAAGTAATTTAGTGAACAGGGTCCCCTTATATAAATTTATAGAGTCTCACATGTTTTGGTAATATACAGTAAGTCAAGACTGCTATGTAGACCTAAGCGACTTATCGCTAAGCCTAAATAAGCAAACAGGAACGCATTAAGCGTGTAAAAGACCCTTTTATTTATAAGGTACTTACTTTCTTCCTTCTTCCAGCATGCCTTCATAGTGTAACTCTCGGCGCGTATTCGAGAGATCCAGATTCGAGTCCCGGAGAGGACACTACTCATTTTTCAAGCTTTCAGCATAAAAAAACCTAATGACTCTACAGTGGTGCCCGAACTCAAAGGTGGTGGACGATAATTCGTCACCACCAGGATTTGGTCCATGACTTGTATTCACCACCATGATTTGTATTCGAAAGGTCCAAGGTTCGAGTCTTGGCGAGGGCAATGCACATATTCACAAAACTTTTAGAAGCTGCATAACAGCATATGTTTAGATTTCCCGAAGCAATGTTACGTGGTAACATAACACTTTTTTTTAATTTTTTTCAGTCTTTACTCATTTCAACATACGAGTATTAATGAAAAGTTCCCTAGTAATATGGGTAAAATGTTTTTTTTTCTTTCTAATATTAACTTTTTTCGCGCTAACTTTATTTATTAAATATCACTTTTTCCGCTCTTTAACAACTAAGACTGCAATTCAACAATAAAATCACAAAGTACTTAAAAATAGCATATGTTTAGAATTTTCGATAGAGTATTAAAAGTTGCCATTCATATTTGTATATTCGCTATATTAATTTTTTAAAAACTAGTCGCTCGCGCGGCCGTCAGATTAAAATGGTTTTCATAAAAAAGTATGTGATGATTTTATTGAGTTCACTCAGTATCATTTCGTAAAAGTATTGAATATTTCCAATTAGGTATCTTATGATTTTCATGCATGTTTATTTAAGCCAATCACATTAAAATATAGAAAAAACTATTATTAAGATCTCTGTTTATTTCTTTTAAATCAATAAGTTTATTTCTCATTAATATTTCAGATTAAATTTGAAGTTATCTTAGGCTTTATTGAATGGCAACAGACTGACGCGTGGAAGATAAAAGTATTTTTTATTTCCGACGCCGCAACGTATTGCTTACATAGAGATGGGTTTGTTAACTAAACTTGAAAGATAAATAATTTGTATTTTTCCGAATGGCAACAGTCTCGCTCGCTGGAAATAAAAAAAAAATATTCCGAACAGTGTCGCCACTACTCGTTCTTACTTCATTGAGTTTTTTAATAAAAATTTCATTAAATGTTTATTAAATATGAAACAAATAATAAAATAAATTCGAAATTCAAAATTGCGGCTTCCAGGATGTTCGCGTGGAGGGTTACGTTATTCAACTTATAATGGCTCTAGGTATCGCCGTGTCCTTACATTGCGAGTAACATATATACAATATTACTTTATTTCTTTTAAAATAATGCAGAACGATAATATTTGTTGCCAACAATTTGAAAAGTGGTATGCTATTTGTATTGAACCAACGCAGAACTCATTTCGAGAACAATAGCCCCTTTTGGGCTAACAACAAAAAAATTAATTCTCATTCCAAACAAAAACGTTTCAAAACTGACCAGTTGCTCTATTCTGAAATTTTATCATCTCCTTTATAAAATTATTTATTTACGTTATTCTATAAGTGATAATGCGTGATGTTTGCACCATTGTTTTGTCTGTCTTTGGGTAGAAATCATAGCTTCTGCTTGCACAAGCCTGTGAAGCATAGCTGTTGACAGTAAACACATGTTTAGTGAGTTTGCTGTCAAAGGCTATGTTTGATAGGCTTTGATTAACTAAACGATAGATTAAATGCTACGTTTCAGCTGAACGTATCTCGCTTGACGAATAGCTTCATACGCATTCTGTATATTATATTCCATATGTTCACGAGATTACCAAAGTCAAGTTTATATGATTAACAGTACGTGAATCACCTGTAGAACACGTTGAAATGTTTAATACAACTAAAATATAACTACAGTTTATTCTGAACAAGTTAGGTTTGAACAGAAAGAATAACAAAGAAAGGGAAATCTGAATAGATTCCAATTTTAAATTAGCATCAGAAGAATAGTTGGGGTTTCTAATGCTCTCGCTGTGCTCGCATTTTGCCAGTCTGCTCTTGGAATCACTGTTGTTAGCCCAACTTTTGTAAATTTATTATTAAGTATCGCTTTCTTTACACTTACGCCCCATACAATCGCAGCTGTAAATTTTGTGTCTTTTTTCAGCTTCTAGTACCAATGTTCTATTTTCTTAACAAGAGGACATACTTATTATCTTTTTGTCTGTTTATTGTGAAATGTTTGTCTTAAATATCACTTTCTTCGCATTACGCTACATAACGTCCAATAGTACATAGAATTCCTGATAGTGTGTTAAGTATTATCTTTATTTTTTTTAAATTTTTGCTGCACTATTTCTTTAAAAAAATAGTACATGATTGTAATAACTGGTGGCAATAAGGTCGAGACAACTAGTTCCCTCTGGTACTAAAACTCAAAACACATTTTTGACTGAAAATTTTTATGATTTTCAGGTAAATAACCAATTTCTGTAACTATAATTGAAAAAAAAAAATTATTACATATTTCAGTTTTGCTTTCGAAAAATTTAAATATGGAGAAACATACTCAATTTTCATATGAAATAAATGATGCTACTACTATATTTATTACATATTATTAATTACCTTACGCAAATCAATCGTTAGATTTTTAATTGAAAAAAATATTTCAAGAAATTTTATGAAAAGAATGGTTTCTGGTATCGATAATAAAAATTTTGGGAACTCTAAAGATGACAATTTTTTCACTAGTAATTAAGTGATTATTATTATCATTTCAAACTTTAATTAATATTATTTAACCTCATTATTAAACCTCATTTTATTACTTTACAGTTTAGAGAAAACTCCCGTTTCTTCAAGAAAGGGTTTTACGTATATGTTACTAATTAAAAATTAATTACTCCATTATATATCTGGAACTGATTGAGATTAAGTGCATTTTTGCAAAGAAACAGTGATACAAACCCAGGCGAAATTTATAGCAGAATTTAGAAACTAATATTTGGAAAATCTGATTAGTTAGTAAAGCGTTTTGATTTTAAATTCTAAAATTGAAAATACCTCTCTCTATGGTACAGTGAAATATAAAGTATCATCCTCTTTTTAAGTAAATAATTAAAATTAATGTGAAAATGTTCTTCCGTTATATCATCCAGGCTTTGATTTGCTAAAATATGTACAATTATTTTCCATTATATCATCCAGCCTTTGAATTGTTAAAATATATATAATCCCTTTTAGCTCCAAAGGACTTAGTACCAAATGGGATATTAATCTCGAAACGGCATTTTGCGTCAAAACACTTAAATTCGTTTTATCACTTTTCAAGTTGTTGCCATCAAACACATCTACCTAAGTTATATCTAAAGAAATTAAATAAAGAAGAATCTGCATGAATGTATGTATGTTTCGCGCATTGTGAAAAAACAATGGCACTACAGCCATCCAATTTTGAATAACGTTGTGCAGAATGCAACATTTTTAACTTCAGCGTGTGCGGTACTGTCTTTCGGAATTCCCATAAAGATATGCTGTTTTTAAATACTTTGTGATTTTACTGTTAAATCGAATTTTATGTTCCATAAGCCCCAAGAACGTGATATTTAATAAATAAATGAAACACACAAAACATTAATAATGGAAAGGTTAAAAAAAAGGGGGTTTGTAAAGCCATCTTAGTAAGAAAACTGAACATTGATATGATGTAATGAAAAAAAAAAAAAAAAACTGAAAAACACAGAGAAATGTATGCCAACACTTAAGGCTACATCCAGAATTACATTATTATAACGTAAGTGCGTAGAAAATGATGCTTAATAATAAAGCTAAAAAGACAAAAAAAATTGGTTAGTAGGAAATAGTATAACTGCAGACTGGTAGGCTACAATTTCAACAAGAGCATAAAAAACCTAACAAACCAGTTTGGTCGACCGTTAAAGTCTGAAACCTTACAGATTTAATTTAATTGTTTTTTAATTTTCTGAAATCTAATACTATAGTATTGAACGTTTCAAAAAGATGTAACTTCGAATAAATAGAGTAAAAATAATAAATATTAGAACAATGTCAACAATAAGTAAAAGAAAGGAAATTTCATCATAGTGAACTCATTTTGCTTGAGTTTAATATCAAAGAATTAAAATATGGTGTTGTAATAAATGCTTCCTCGGGATTTGAAGTCTTTATAGTCCCCAAGTCGTGGATCGCAAGTATATTTGATAGTCACATAACCAAAGCAAATACGTTAAATTTTTAAATTCGAGCAGGAAAACCTATTTAAGACTTTTTTTCGCTCAGGCAGATATACGTTCCATTTTAAAAAGTGTGAATTTACAGTTGAAATAATTTTGTCACAGTGTATCCCTAACAGTTTTCTTAAACGTTAAGCAGTTTTCTCATGAAATCAACATCAGTCTGCATTTGAGGTTAAATTAATTTTTTTTTTAAAAAAAGGCGACTACTTGGAAAAAACAATTAAGTAATGGCAACGAATTTTTTAAAGAAAATATAACGTTTAAAACATAAACTAATAATATTTCGTTTCAAATGCTTTGATAAACAGTTACACTTCGTTTTATGTTTATCCAAATACGTACGCTTTTGCTTTCAAATATTCGAAATGCATCCTTCAAAATCCGAAAAGTAATACAAACGCCAAAGTTAGGAAAAAATATTGATTCTTATAATAATCATATGACAAAATAAAAGATGAAACGTGTGATTATACATAACATTTGTCATTTACTGTAAAACGGTGAAAATATAATGTTAATGTTCTAGAGGCTGCTATTTGAGAAGGCTAACTAAAAACAAAAGAAGACTTATAAAAAAAGAAGGCTGAAGAACATATAAAATTATTCGTTTTCTTAACAGTAAAACGTGTTCTGCCAAGAACATCTTTTAATTTCTTTTTCGCTCTTTTTTAAGACTTCAAGAAAGATAACTAGTGTTTTTGAAACAAAACTCTAATGAGTAAAAACAAATTATATATTACGTGTTTCAAATAAATTATTTTATAAAGGTACCTAGAAGATGAAACGTTACTTTCCTGCGGAAGTCCAAATTCATAGAATAATTTGGTCCAGTTTTTTTACACCATTCCGTTCAATTGCATTACTAAATAATAAAATCATTAACCTTTTCATACAAAATTATTACAACAAAGACATTTTTATCAATATCATCTCATAAATATACTAAGGATTTTCCTTGTAGGGTTTCCCCCCAAAGGATTGTGAAGTTCTTTCTTAGAAAAAAAAATTAATTGAAATTCAGTTCTCGATAGAAATGATGCTTTGAATTGATAACTTGTTTGATGTGTAGTTGTTACCGTGAAAGGCCGAAATTGGAGAATGTCGACTTTCACAGCAGAACGTCAACATTCACCACATACGTCGGTGAAAGATTGAATATTGCATTACGTTCGGATTGTCACCAGTGTATGTCGACAATCACAGATATGCTCTGGTGTAGGTCGAAAAGAGAAGTCATTAAGTGTCATAATAGTTTAAGTAGTTGCAATAAGTAAGATCTGAATCACATAATTTAGTAAGGTTTTTATTACTATCATTTTATTTTCTCATTTAGAAACGTACTGTAATATTAAGTGTTTTAAGTAAGTTTTTAACTTCTATTCTAATTTTGAATGTACTGTGTGTTTTAAGTTCTTATATTCTTAAGTTTCAAGTGCGTTTTTTCGTGACTGAATTACGGAGAGGAAAATATAATATTCTTAAATGTTCAACATTCGCCATTAGTACATGGTGAATGTCGACATTGTAAGCCAGAAATAAGAGAATTTGGAAAATGTTTCGGACATACACTAAGCGACTATGTGAATGTTAACATTCACCGGTGAAAGTCGACATTCTCCAGATTTCGGTGTTTTACCGTAACATGGTCATTCAAAAATGCAAAAGTAGTATTTTTAAGTAACTGTTAACTAACTAACTATTCACTAACAAACTATTTAAGTAAGTTTTTCAAGTAACAAACTATTTAAGTAAGAATAAATTTATCTTTAATTAATATCTATGATCTTTTTAGCGTTTTCTCTAATTTATTTTTCCTTAATATATATCAAACAAGAGAACACATGGATTGGGTATTTTTGGAAACAGGAAAGATGAAAAATGAGCAACGCCGTGGCCGTGAATGGAACCACGGACCTCTGGAATACGCGCCCGGCGTGCAAACCACCACACCACGAAGGCATGCTAAGAAGGCGGGAAAAATAACTTATATGCTTAAAAATACATCTATTTTAAGAGAATAGCAAAAATTTTATAGATTATAATTCTAAATTTTTTTCGAAAAATTTATAAAAATTATTTTAAAATAAATCATAAAGCGGGCGAATTTTATTTGGAATGAATCTAAATTTCAAAATATGAAAGCAAAAATCAAACAAATTTAATAAAAAAAGAGAGATTAATAAATAAATATACCAAACTCAATGAACATTGAGGAGCTAAAATTTTGAGAGCTAATTTTTTAAAGACTACTCCTGCGATTTTTTGCAAAACTTAGCTCAAAAGTTTTTTATGCTTTTTTATGCATCTATTTTATTATTTTTTCTTATGTTAAGGGGTACTAGCAACCCCTATACCGACAATGTTAAATTGGCCATTTTCGATGTACCTTTTCTCAAGATACACGCTTGAAATTTTTTGTGTAATTAAAGTATACCTTGTAGAGACATTATGATTTTTTGGAAGCCGGAGAAATGAAAAATTAGCAACCGCCTTCGCCTGGAGTCGAACCACGGACCTCTGGAATACCGGCCCAGCGTGCAGACCCACTAGACTACGAAAGCACGCTAGGAAAGTGGGAGAAATACCTTATATACTTACATTTTTAAATGCCGGCTGGGGTTTTCAGGGGACCCAATCGCCAAATCCTAGGTGTGGAGAAACCTCATCCACCACCCTTTTAGTTCGGGCGCCACTTGTACAGCTAGGTAATTTCGAAAGCAGGAGAGATGGAAAATGAGCAACGCCTTCGCCAGGAATCGGACCTCTGGAATACGCGCCCAGCGTGCAGACCACTACACCACGAAGGCACGCTAAGAAAGTTGGAGAAATATCTTACAAACTGAATGTTTTTATGTGAAAATTACATTCAGTTTCTGTTTTTCTTTAAATATTTAATAAACTTTGCTCTAGGTTTTTCGTTTTCTAGAAGCCAATCTACTTGAAACGAACTGCATTCTTTTTTTCAAGCGACTAATCTTTACAAACGTGTTAAGTTCTTTTAGTCCCGGAGCCAGTCTACTTAAACGTGTTTCACGAAACTGGTGATTATTTTGAGATATTATGAGATATTTATATTTTAAATTTTATCTTTTTTAAGTACTAGTACATTTAAAATACTGGATTATTTTTGTTATGCAAGTTCCACATTTCATCCATGTGACGATGATTCAATAGTATAAACATAAATAATGCAATAAGCCTTTTTCGCCCCTTCATAACAAATGCAAATTGATCTGTTAGGTTAATATGTTAAGGCAAAAACCTTAAAAAGAAGCTCCTGACTTCCTTTATGAATATTATTCTAAAATAATAGCTATAAAAATAATGTACACCGAGCGAAAAAAAGGGGGCGGGGCAATTTTTATAACACCATTTTACTGGGTCTATTCACAAAATTCAAATTACGTTTTTCATGTCTCGAAAGCCCCACTTAGGTGGTGGTGTGTGGTGTATTTAATTACGGCAAAGCACACTAGGGCTATCTGCCAAAGGGGAGGGATGCCTTTCGTGGAGGACTTTCTAAGGGAAACTGGCTCGTATACACGTTACACATGGGGAAAACCACGAAAACACCCATGCAGCCAGCCCGTTCGCGGGATTCGAACCTCGAACCGAACTACCAGTGTTCAGCGACTTTACCGCTCGGCCGCTGCCACTTAGGATATATATTAGATATGTATATAGCATTGATCTAACATAGGTGTTTTGAGACAAAATAGGGCCTTTTCCTGAAATAATATACCAATTTGTTTCCATATTTCCATTCTACGGCTCAAATTATGCCTAGATATTAAATTCTGTAAAATTTGGTGGGACATTTACGGAGAAATTCAAAAAATTATCTTGGCATAATTTTTTCAGTTTGAGCCAAGAATAAGTCACATGGCGAACTTCTAAATATATGGCAACCTATTTTCCTTGCCCTTCCATTATGCTGAGGCGGAAAAAAGCCACCTCGTTCTTACCGTTTTACATTGTGCATGAGCGGGAAAAAATTCACATCGTTCTTACTTTTAAATAATTTTAACAAAGTGTCTAAACCGCATTTGATGTTTTATCGCTTTCAACAAATATGCCCCATTTCAAAACATGCCACTATATAAATTCAAGTACATCTTCGGAAATCTTGAATAAAAACTGTAATTTTTTTGCAGGTATGCTTAGAAATACATCTACTTTAAGATGATACAAAAATGTTATAGATTATAATTCAAAATGTCTTTTGCAAAATTTATAAAAATTATTTAGAAAAGCAAATTTTAGAAATAAATCATAGAAAATGGGAGAATTTTGTATGGAATGAACCTGGATTTCGAAATGTGAAAGGAAGAATCAAATAAGTGTAAAAAAAAGAGATTAATAAATATAAACCAAACTCGATCAACATTGAGGAGCTAAAATTTTGACAGCTAATTTTTAAAAACTACTCGTGCGATTTTTACAAAACTTGGCAGTTTGGCATAATTTGAGTCGTAGAATCGATATATGAAAAGGAATTGGTATATCTTTTCAGAAAAAGTCTGATTTTGTGTCAAAATAAATATATTAGAACAATGCTATATATAAATCTAATATATATCCTAAGACACGTTTTCGAGACAAGAAAAACGCAGTTTGAATCTTACCAATCGGCCTCAGTAGAACGGGAGATATAGAATTGTCTCTTTTTTTTCCGCAGTGTACAAAAATGAATTGTTGCTCTTTTTTTTTTCCGATGTAAGAATGTCTGACTGAGCTAATTATCGAAAAAAATTATATGACCTGAGATGTTTCCATCCCAGTCAGTTCCTATCAATTGTTTCTAAAGCAACTGCATTGTGAATAATTATTTTTATATATAAATATGAATAATCTGTGAGTAACTATTATATCTCTAATTTACAATGCCTTCTTTTCATAGTGACGATCCATAATAATCGCAAGGAAGACCTTGAACGGAATCCAAGTTATTCAACGCGAACAGTAAACTATTTATTGACTTGACAAAGGATTCCTTTAACCAAGAAGGAGAGACCGTGACATCAACCTAAAGTACAGGTGGTCAGAACGATGCGTGCTGCTGAAATCTACGTTGTGCACGCAATGGCTTAAAGAGGCGCTGCAGAAGTCGTTTATCAAATGTTTCCCTCAGATTTAGTGGATTTGTCTAGTGACACGTTTCACATCGATTAAAACCGAAGCTGCAAATATATTCAAATAACTCAACATACTTAAGACACAAATGATATGAGAGACCCCCATTTTGCAAATAAAAATCCTCTTCTGTCAAATAAAATACCAGGCAATGTAGAAACTGTTCCAAGTTTTTACTTGGTAAAATCAATATTTGGGCCTTTCCCAAAAACGAAATATAATAAATAAGAATTATACCGCGAAATTTCTCAGACTCTTTAGTGGTGCAAATATCCTTAGAGTTCCTTACTTAACCTACGCCCACCAGTGGTCGAGTGGTAAATTCGTTGAACACTGCCAGTTCAACCTGAGTTCGATTCCAAGAGAACGGGCTGGCGGCATGGGCGTTTTATGGCTTTTTCATGGGTAACGTAGAGGCGAACTAGTTTGCTTAGCCTCGAGTGCTTTGGTATAATAGCCTAATAAGATAAACCAACGGCCCAACCAGTATAGTGGTTAGCGTCGCTGAATGCCGTACCGAATGGCCCGGGCTCGTATCCTAGAAAAGGCATGGTTGTTTATAAATGCATAGTGTCGGTGAGGCATTGTGGCACTCTAAATATGCGGCGAGCCGAAAGTCCTATCGTGTGGTTTGGTGGAGGGGGAGAGGTGTGTGAGACCCTCGGACCCGTCCCCCTGGTTGCTCTCCGTCAAAATTGGGGACAGAGATCTGAACGAAATCGCATTGTCACCTGTTAGGTGCTCAAGGCTGTTTCCAGGAGGAATTTCGTGGACTTGGGCTGACTACGTCAGACAAGTGAGCATAAGTAACAACACAACAGGAGAAACCAATCAAACCTTACATGACTTCTATCTTAAAACTGAAAACAATCAGTAATTTTATTTCAGTTTCGATCCCAAGCTAACTGCATATATATTTTTGGTTTGGTTTGGTTTATTAAGATTCCGGCAAAGCATACTACGGCTACTCCCTAAGGGTAGGGTTGCCCTCGTGGAGGACTTTCTAAGGGAAACCGGCTCGTATACACGTTACAACCACGATAATGCCAATGCAGCCACCTCGTTCGCGGGATTCGAACTTTGGACCGAACTACCAGTGTTCGGCGACTTTATCACTCGGCCGCTGGTGTGCCATATATATTTTTTAAATTCATTCTAATTTTGATGTAGATACATGTGTAGCTGTAATTTACAGATACCCATAGGCACGTATTTTTGCTACGAAGAAAAAAATATTGGGAAAGAGAGGAAAAAAAAAGAAATCTAACAAAAAATAATATTATGAAGTACTCACAAAAAAAATTATTATTTTAGTTATTTTCAATTAATTAATAATCATATGTAAAGATAAATATATAATTAATAATCGTAAATATACACTCTTAGACAAAAAAAAAAGGGGGGGGACGCACCACGACGCACCGAGAAGATAGAAAGCAAATTGGACACAAATTGATATATATATAGGTTTCGACGGAAAATGTAGGCTGCCAATGAATGAACGGTTGTTGCTACAGCGCATCTGATCTGCGCAACTGGCAGGATATTTAAGAGGAGAAATTACGATTCCAGGTCACAAATTCTTCACGAACTTCATGCCGTGTACTCTGGTAGACAGTAACTATGCCTCGCATACAGGTGCGCCAACGATATGCGCAGATGTCAGAATTTGAGAGAGGTCGCGTAGTTGGGCTCAAAGAAGCCGCTTGGTCTTATCGGTGAATATCTCGATATTTGATCAGGAGCGATGCCACTATTAGACGATGTTGGCAGGAATGGCTGAACCATGGCCGCACACAGCGTCAAGAAGGAAGCGGTAGGCCTAGAGAAACGACAGGAACGTGAAGACCGAACAATCTTCAGAGCGGCACTCACAGCCCCAAATGCATCATTATCATCCATTGTACGTGCAAGGACCATTCATAGACGACTCACAGAAAGGGGGCCGAGGTCACAGCGCCCCTTGCGCCGACTACCATTGACCTCTGTACAACGTCAAGCCCGTTTGCAGTGGTGTGGGCTCATTCGCACTGGAATGTCACTGACTGGGGTAGAATAGTCTTCAGTGATGAGTCCCGCTTTGAACTGATCCCCGATGACCAGCGAAGGCCGGAGACGCCCCGGACAGCGGTGTGATACCAACCTGACTGTCTTCCGGCAGACAGGCCGACAACCAGGAGTGATGGTCTGGGATGCCATTTCATTTCATAGTTGGACCCCTTTTGGTTGTCATCCGTCGCAACCTTAAAGCACAGCGGTACATGGTTACATCGACGAAGTTCTAAGGCCCGTAGTGTTGCCCTTCATGTTACGCCACCCTGGCCTTACATTTCAGTAAGATAATGCCCGCCTCTACACTGCACATGTTTCTACTGCTTGCCTTATTGCTTGCAGAACATTACTTTGGCCAGCAAGGTCGCCAGATCTCTCTCCTATTGAGCCCGTTTGGAGCATTATGGGCAGGACCCTCCAACGAGCTCGGGATGTTGACTATCTAACGCGCAAGTTGGACAGAATTTGGCACGATATCCCTCAAGAGGTTATCCGCAACCTTTATCAATCGATGCCAAGCCGAATAACTGCTTGCATAAGCGCCAGAGGTGGACAAACGCGTTACTGACTTTTTCACTTTGTGAAGCTCTATCACTTCAATAAATCATCAATTTTTCTCAAACTGTAATCATTTGTTTTTCTCTACATGTATATCGCTTCTATCGATTTTCGTCCAATTCGGGCAACTCCTTCATGGTGCGTCGTTTTTTTGTCAAAGAGTCTTTATACACATTTAGTTTCCCATGTAAGTTCTTCGTATGATAGGGCGCTCTATGGAAATACTGTAAATCCTCTTCTTTTACTTAATGCCGAGGTAAACTTTCGCTTTTATGATGAAATGCAATTATTCTTCCTCCTTACTATTTTCTTATTATGTATGTTAATATTATTTTTCACTGTGAAATGCTTTAAAGCATTTTACTTAAGTTAAAACTTCTTAAAAATTATTATTCTTTTTCGCAGGTCTATTGGGATAATACCGGAAACGATGTTCACGGTTAATTCAAAATCAATACTATTAAGACGAAGGAATTAAAAGACACCGGAAAGAGGATTAATTAGTATCATAATTAATAGAAAATACCATTAATAATTTATCTGTTATTCCAAGCAATTTAATTTGGAGAATAATGTCATTTGTTTATGTAATTTGAATTTACTTACAACGGCTGTTTTGGTAATATTAGTACATTCTGAATTACTACATGTAATTTAATTACATATTATTATCGTCAACTTCCATACACTATGACATGTTGAGTATCTGGTATTGTATATCATATGACCATGGCATTAGTAGCATTTTCGTAGACAGTTGTTTTGCTTCGTGTTTATTGACTGTAATAGTAATTTTTCCATATTTCCGCCATAAACAAAACAAAACAAAATGGCTGGTTAATTCGCAAACCGATTAAATCTGCTTAGAGGTAATCAGGAATTGACTATGTGGAACTTCTCTCAATTTACCAAACATTATACTTGATCCACTGTAGGATCGCAGGCATTACTTCCATTCTTCTACTCTGTAACAAAATAACATTACCTCTGGAGTCCTGCAGACTGGCTATTATTACTATTGCTTCAGAATGAAATTAAAATATTTTGACCATTATGGCTATGTTTGTAAATATCAAGGTATCTCAAAATGTATAGTCTCAACTTAAGGTCACCATAAAACTTAGCAAAAGTAATGATTTTCGTAATACAATGTGTGCTGAAAATGTGAATGTAGTCAGTTGGCCGGAGACAAACACCATCATTCTACAATGTCGTTAGGTGATAATGACTCGCCGTCCTCGCATATTTCTAGCATTAGCAGATACATCAAGTAGCATTTTAAGATATTGCTGCCCGTCGTGGTTAATCTGTTGTATTGCCGTCGTGGTACCCATAATTATATAACTATTACATTGTTTCAGCTACTGAGATTATTTTACAGAACAAGCTCTTAGAACAGTACACGTTACAAATATACATTACATACTTCACAGAATTTTACAGGCATATGTTGTGAGACACTAGTAGTACAGTTAAACTTGTAGAAAACAAATGAGTAAGTATTTAATTGCTACTATAGGCACTATTCCTCTTAATACAAAATAAATAAATAAATAAATGAAATAGGTGAAATAAAATTTTTAAAAATTATATAACGAGGCGTAGGTCAGTTCCTAGTTTTGCAATCTTGTCGATAATCTGGCCAATCGTTGTCACCAGATTACTTTGTTTTACCATAAATTTGCAGAAGGCTTGTGTATTTTTGTGGTTTCTGGTAAGTGAAGAAGATGGTGAGATAATAGTCTGGGGTACCAATTTCTACACAGACACAGAGGTGAATGTTACTCACGCCATGTGTATTAAAATGTGCTGGAAAGAGATCCTATTCTGTAATAAATCTTGTTGATTGTGGGGGAACTGATGTTGCGTGTATCTTCTACTTGCGAGATGTAGTAGTATGTGCGGCAAGTGCGTTCACCTTCATCCCCGTTCACATTCCTTATTCTGTGTTCCATTTGATTTGTGCCTTTCGTTTCAATTGTTTCTTCAGTTAAGATGACGGGCTTCAAATGCTAGTTGTGGATAAATATCCTCATGTTGCCTCCTTGTATAACCTGTCAGCAATTTCATTTCCACTCATCCCAAAATGCGCTTTCACCCTATAAGTGTGAAGAGGGAGAATGAAAAGTTATTTTAATCACGGGTATTAATAAGAAATATTTAATATTTACCAAAACTGCTCAAATGAACCAATACCAACTACAATATATGCATCGCAAGGACAACGAAGAAATTTGTGCTAGCTCTGGTAGATGCCAGTTATGTCACGTACTTTTCCACGACCAAGACATTGTTTTCAAAACAGTCAACCTGAATCTAGTAACGAGATTCATCGTCACTCTGGCGCATGCATTACGGTTGTTGGTGTCTTTCATTTGAATAATTCTTGTACATGTTAAAACTATATATTTTGATAATACCCGTGGTATAATCTTCATAATTATTATATTTCTGTGTTCATATTTCTTATTTCGCCAAACATTGCTGTACAAAAATTGTTACTATTGCCATGTGAAAGTTGTTACCATTGATTATGTTACATTCTGCAGCTGAAATTAGATATAATTGCTTTTCGTAAAACTGAATTCTGATTGTCTGAGCTCCAACTAACCAAGCTTCCTAATTATATGATGTTCAAATTCATCTTGTGATTTTATACGTTGCAGTAAATATTGCATATAGCGCGCAAGATATCTACTCAAGATTTCTCAGCAAGTTCTTGATTAAGCATTGTTGTCAAAAGAGCACATCAGAAAACCACATGCATACAGAATGTTGAATGATGCAACTGCTAAGTCTAGAGTCGATGCAAATCGGCTACAAAAGAAAGATTCAAGGACCATTTTAAAGAAATACTAAAATGATGAACCTTAATACTTTTCTTACATTTCTTCCTTTTAACTTCTCTTATGTTGCTTTTAAACTTCAATGTGAAGCAAATATTATTCCTACAAAAATGCAATTATAATCGGACATTACATTTTAATTCTCGAAACTATATTACATACTAATTCTTTAAAGAATGCTATTTTTCCAAAGATGTCTGTGAATATAAGATTTCCTCTGGTTTTAGGTAGTTTTAAATTAACGATTGTAAGAAAGTAGGAATAGAATTGTTATTGCACTTTATTAATTGGCGGAATGTTTTATATCTTTACTTTTTTTACTCCAAAATTAATTATATTTTATTCCTTTTTATTTAATTTTAGTTGCACTTTTAATTATCTGTTTAATTAGCTCCTCATTTTGGATAACAGACTTCATTGAATTGTATTTACAATTCATTCTTATCAGGAATAGAGGATAATACCAAATTTAAACACTGTTGCGCAATACAAGATGCCAAATATTAAGTCCAAGTATAACATAATGATTCTCTGCTGAGTTCAAATTAGCAATCTCCTGAACTGTAAACAACTTCAAATATGACAGCAAATTAAACACCATTTCAAGTTTATAGCCAGGAACTAGTATCTTCCGCAAATGATACTTGCTTATGAACGTATAACAGGAAGGTTATTTTGGAGAACGTAATAATCATAGAACGTGTTCTATTATATTTGTTTCGTTTATCTTTACATCAGCAAGCTGATTTTTAACCAAGAATATTCAATGAATTCTTCTAATTAAATCTTAGCACCGTGCTTTTGATTAAATTTATTTCTTACACTGGTGTATTTCCTATCCATACATTAAGTGAGTAATTAGTCAGCAGTCAGATCGCACATAATTTCACTTGATAACTTACTTATATATTTATTTAATGAGTTATAATTTATTTAATTTATATTTATAACTTTTTATACACTTATTTAGTAATTAAATACATTGAACTCTGAATTTAAGCACCTGAGCTTCACTACACTTAGAAATGTTTATTTCTTCTGCTGTCACATTTGTATCTAGATGCAACATTTTTAAGAAAAATTACACAACTAAATACCTCTTGAAGGCTTCAATTTTCAAGCCACTTTCTCACCTAAAATTACTATTACTGTTTAATAAAAAGATCCAAAAAAAATGTCAGTGTTGTCAAAAATTAAATGTTAATTGCTTAAAGTACTTGGGAGTTTCATGCTTATGAAAAAGAATGCTTTCGTAGAGAATTTTCTAAGGGAAGTCTCGTATTCCCGTTACACAAGAGGAAAATCAAGAAAATTCCCGCGCATTCCACCCGCTCACCAGAATTCGAATTCGAACTACTCGTAATCAGCGATTTTACCGCTCAAATGCTGATAAGCATGTAGGATTTTAAGTTTAACTAACGTTTATTTTATTTTAAAATTTTGCTGTCCTCTCTTATTTTTCACTTCCGGCCAGAATAAGCGCAGTTAGTTTTAGTTATGCAAACTGAGCTTGAAAGCTGTTAAGTATTTATGTTGTGGCTTTTAACCAAGAAAGAGAGAGAAACTTCTCGCTACCGTACCTAGCGCGCGCTTTCAATCAGTTCTTGTCTGCCTTTGAGGCCAGAACTTAGTTCTCTTTGATACTTGAGGACGTATTGTAGTTCCCGCATTCTGCTCACTACATGCGTAAAGCTTAAAAGGCCAATCTTCACGTTACTAGTCTCTGTAAAACATTTGAATTTAGTTCTTATTTAATTTAGTTAGTTTGTAGATCTTATTTTTTACGTTTCATATCATAAGTACTGCTCTTTGTATCCCGAAGTGCAGAAACAGCTGTAAACTGTGAAGAATAAAGAGTAATTAAACCCTTCCCATTTGTGTCCTATCTTATACCACTTATACGAACATAGTTTTAAGTAAACTTCCTGTTCTACTCAGGACTTCAGTAAGTTTGCGAAAGCAATTAGAAGAAACAGTAGTCATGATAAGCATCATTGAACAGGACACTGACTACCAATAAGTATTTGGACACCTGTGATAGAAAAGGAAAACCTAACTTTATTCAAAATCAAGAGTTGGTAGAGCCTCCACGAGAGGTAATTACAGCGTCGATCCTCCGGGGCATACTTTCCACAAGTCTTTGTATAACAGCTAGTGGTATTTTCTTCCACTCGGCTTGGAGAAGACATAGAAGTTCCTTCACCGATTTTGCACGGGTAGTGCACCCCTGAATTCGGCGATGCAACTCGTCCCAGAGGTTCTCAATAGGGTTCAGGTCTGGACTCTGGGCAGGCCAGTCTATTCGATGAACTCCATTGGCACCATACCAAACCTTGGTTAACATCGAAACATCACAACTGGCATTGTCGTCTTGAAATTAACAGGGGTCCAACCTGTAAAACTGCCACAACGTAGGAAGCACATTGTCATCAAAAATAGTGCAGTAGGCATCGGAGTTGAGCTTACCATGAATGGGGACCAAGGGTCCCAGCCCATACTAGGAGAAACACCCCTAGACCATAATTCCACCTCCGCCGAACTTGACTGTTGGCACAATGCATTCTGGCAGGAGACGTTCTCTAGGTGGACGCCAGACCCAGACCCTGCCATCCGAACGGTAAAGGGTGAACCTTGATTCTTCACTCCAAAGAACCCGTTTCCACTGATCTACGGTCCAACTTCGAAGTGCTTTGCACCACATTAACCCAGCAGCGCGGTTGGACTTTGTGATGAAAGGCTTATTGGCAGCAGCACGACCATGAAAACCAAGCAGATGTGCTTCCTTACGGATATTATTCATTGAAATAATACTACCGGATGACTGTTGAAACTCCTCGCGGATGAGAGCCATCAGTTGGGTGCAATTCTTCCGAATTTCTTTGAACAGCACTCGTCGGTCTCTATCTCCCAGTTTCGTTGGTCTGCCGACTCGGGGCACATTCCGACAATCACCGCTCACCTTCCACTTCTTAATGACATAGGCCACTGTCGATTTTGGGTATTTCAGAGCGCTAGATATGTCCCTTAAGGATTGGTCACATTTGTGATACCCGATAATTATACCTTTCTCGAAATCAGAGAGCTCCGAACTTCGAGGCATCTTGCATGCGACTAAAGCCGATGCTGTTTCCTACACGATATATACCAGGGGAGTCCATGACGTACTTTAGGACTGCAGATGTCGTCATTTGCATAGGTGTCCAAATACTTATTGGTAGTCAGTGTATTTCGTTAAGTGAAATCGTCAAGTGAAACAATCGACTTGTGGAAAACATTTAGTATGTCATTAAAAGAAATTCCGATTTTGAGACAAAATACACATATTATAAAAGGACTACACCTAAATATTATTATTGTATAAAGCGCGGTTTCATGACATGAAAAATGTAATTGAAATTTTGTCGACAAGTCAGCTATAACGGGAGATGTAGAACTGCATCAGCATTTTTCTTTTGTTTTGCTGTATTTAGGGTTGTTCTTAGATCCCATCTTTAGTATAAATTTTATGCCCATATAGATTTTATGCAATACTAACGGGACACTCTATAAACAAGCACACACATATATGTATGGCAGAATGCTAAAAAGTGAAGAAAGTAGCATGGATGTTCAAAAGGTGCAGCTACAAACTTTAATTCCTTAATGATCCTAGGCATACACTTCCAATTACAAAGCATTTAAAAACAAATTCTTGATGAAGAGTCTCCTGAAATTAAATTAACTTTTCTTTTAAAAAAATTACACTTTTATTTTAGCTTCCTTATTTTTTTAAATCAAACCTTGAAGTCAGTTATGATATCCATAATACTGATCAAATTTGCTTAACATCTTTCACTCATACGCATTTGCGATTATACATGATGCTTGAAAAATCGATGCAGACAATTTTTATACGTCTTAAATTTTTTCTCGTATATATGTGTTTAGCGATTAAGGTATTCATAGTAGAGTTTCAGTTTTTGCGTTATTAGCTAAATAGTATACATATAAAAAATCTTTTAAATTAAAATTCTTTGGAAATTCTGTCCCCTCTCCCCCCTAAATAAAACTATAGTGAGGCTGCTAAAAGCCAATGATATTTCAAATTAAAACTGTCCTTTTGTTAGCAGCCCAAAAGTTTAAAGTAATGGTGAGATCAGATCGTTAAATCAAACAAAAATTTAAATGAATTTAACCAGTTTTATGCACGCCGTTTCTATGATATCACTTCCGTTATTCCTTTAGAATTATGTTAGTGTCCTAATACATTTAACAGATGTCCTATAATTTTTATTTTTAATCCAAAAAATTCTGATACACAATTTACTATTTAATTTAACGAATTTAAATAATTTTGTGCAATTTAAAAATTCATTTTAATTTTTAGTAAACATTTTTAGGTGTTTTCATTGAAAGCTTCAAATATTTAAAATTTCGACTGTACAATGCTTCTGTGATGTAGCACTACGCGATATACCGAGAATTCGGATACAACGTTGCAAATAACTCGATTCACGGCATGAAGAATACCATGCTTAAAGGGCTGACAAAGGGATTCCTGAAAAGTGCAATCATTTTCCTGTGAATAAATCAGTTACTGAAGAATGCACTTCGTCCTTTTAAGTAGTATTAAATCTGTTCAGGCCAACTTAAAGGGAAATCGGTCTATGACAATTTAGAAGTCTTTTACGTAATTACGTTTTTTACGTCTTTATTTAACAATAATTTGTATTCATTATTTACTAGGATGCTTATAAAACGTACTTAGAGAAATAGATATATAATTTATCTATGTTCATTTATTATGCTTGTATATCATTTTACTAGAACAACAAGATTGTCTTAGATTACCGTAGAATTTATATATGGAATTCAAAGATTTTATATAAAACTAAAATGTTTTATATAAAATCTGCATCAGGTCGAAATGTATTTATTTAATTTAATTTTCTCTTTTGCACTGGTGTATTTCTCTTTCATAATAATAACTGAATAATTAGTGAGCAGTCATCTCACACAGAATTTTACTTGATAAAACAAATGAAAATTTTATATAAAATCTACATCAATCTGAGGTTATTTCTTTTTCTTAACTTCAGTCTAACTTTATTATTTTGGTGCTTAAGTATTATCCGGTTGGCCGGCCAAGTAGAGCGATATATCGCCAATTAGGGATGACCGTGTACTTAAAATTCCGCAGTAACGATTGGCGACCTTTGCCAAACTTTCCGTCAACAGTCGACGGATAATTCGCAAGCACCGTTACTTTATTTGATTAAATTTATTTCTTAACTGGCTTATTTCTCTTTCATACACTGACTAATTAGTCAACAGTCAGATCACACAGAATTTTACTTGATAACTTACTTAATTAAAGAATTTAATTAATTATAATTTATTTAATTTATATTTATAACTTATTTATATACTTATTTAACTTGTTACATAATTATTTAATGAGAGTTTTATATAAAATTTATATCAATCTGAAGTTATTTCTTTTGCTTATTATTAAAATCTGCATCAGTCGATGGCTATTTCGTTTTGCTTGATTTTTTTTCTTACATTAGTGTATTTCTATAAGTACACTAACTGCGTAATCAGTCAGCAGTCAATTCCCACTGCTCATTATTTGAGAATTTTACATAAAATCCACATCAGTTTAAAGCTACTTAATTTTATATTTTACACTGACGTGTTTCTCTTCCATACAGCAGTTGAGTAATCCATAAGCAATCAACTAGCATTAAAATCATCATCAGTCTAAAGTTATTTTTTTGCTTAATTTTTGCAATTTACGCCAATGTGCTTCCATTCCACATACTAATAGTGTGGTTAGTTAGCAGTCACCTCTCACAGAACCCGATAACTCTAAATTCGCTAAACTGATTTATCCTTTTTTTCACTCTAAAAGTATTTGGTTTTTCCATTGAGAAACCTTTGATTTCAATACGATGGAGGGTAGCCATTATAACCTAGATTAACATACGTAATGTATAACCTTTTAATGCAGTTAAGTGTATAACCTTTTAATGCATTGCCTGCATATTTTAATAACAGAAAGAACATATTCCTGGAAATTTTTATTTTATTTAATCTAAATTTTATGATACTATTATTATTATTGAGCTGAAATTGCAATATAGTAGTAAAAATCAACAATAAAATAATAGAACTTTGACTTCTGACGTCAAAATGCAGACGGCGCCTTCCATTCTGGTTCAATCAATGAAAAACATTCTGGACACACTATTTCAAATTTTCTGCTGGAAGGCGTCCAGTCTGTAACTAAATAAAATGATGCCAAAGTAACAAAATGCTCTTTACTTGAAAAAAGCTGAAACGTGTTGATGTTTTTACTATTCCTCTGTCGCGTGGCAACACATGCGCCGTAATTTACATTAACTGAACATAAATGTTTTATGATAGTTTCGTTATTTGAATACAAAATAACAAACTAATCCGCAAACTACCTTCCTCTTCGCAATGTGCAGCACTATATGTAAGGGTGATTGATTTTTATCGAGTGTAATTTAAATGCAAATAACTTCATATGGTGACTAAATTTATTTTATGTTTCGAATGCTAAACAATTTAAGCTTCATAACGAACGAGAATGAACCACATAAAATAGAGAGAAATGGGGAGTCATAAATAGTATTATAACTCTGTAAATATATTTAAATGAATCCATTTCGAAAAGATTTAAATTAAAATTGTTTATCTGCATTATAATATTAACTGAGGGTTCTTATTTATTTGAGTTCTGAATTGCTAAGGTAAGGGAGCACGATAATATAAAAGAGAACAATTATCTACAATATTAGTATTATTATGGATACTTTATTGCTAAAATAAAAGGAATATAAAATAATAACATAGAAGTTCAAGAATACACGTTGAATGTTGTTAGGAGATCTACGTTGTGGTACTTCAAAGATGCATTAGAGGCATCGGCCACAAAAATGAACATTACATTAAAATCGTGCCTATTACTTTAAAATTCTGAATAACAAAAAAAGTAACTGCTAATAGATTATAAGTATTTTCTCCCTCCTCTCCTCATGCCTTGGTAGTGTAATTGGAAGCATACCCGCCTCGAATTAGGGGGGGGCAGGGTTCGAGCCTCGGCGAGGGTAGTGCACATTTTCCGCATATGCTGCTTCAAAAATGGCCCAATCACTCTGCAATGGCGCCCGAACCGAAAAGTGGTGGGCGATAGTTCGTCATCACCAGGATTTGACGAATGGACCTCATAATCCCCTGTCGCTCTTTAAAATGGGGAATATAAAAGGTTTTCTCCCTCCTTTTCGCATGCCTTCCTGGTGTAATTGGAAGCGCAATCGACACGCATCCAGACGACGAGAGGTCCAGGGTTCGAGTCCCAGCGAAGGCACTGCACATTTTTCACGTCTCCTGCTTCAAAAACCTAATGACTCTGCAAGCTGACTAATGTCAGAAATCTTAGCGATGAAGAAAACAGTTAATTATTCCAACTCTTATTACATTACTCTCGTTATGATTTATTTACTCAAACTTGAGAATGGCTCAAACTCACGTTACACATGTGCAATCTTAATCTTTTAGATAATGTACACTAAGTCAAGACTCTGAATGGAGCTAAGCGCTTATTGCTATGCCCAGTAAGCTAACAGGAAATGTAAGAAAGGTGTGAAAGACCCTTGTGTTAAGAACTCAAATGTATGAACAGAGGGCACTCCTGATACCTACAAAACAAGCCAGCATCTATGGCATAAACTCAAAAGTAAGGAATTCAAATTTAATTACGTAAATCTAAGTATTTAAATTATGCAAAAAGCTGGGCAGAAAATGTAAACGCGAAAACTGGCTCAAACCTGCACCGGTGTGACAAGCACAATCGGCAAGATTACAGCATCGCCGAAGACGTAATGCTAAAGTAGAATATCAACTAGTAACGTGGTCTTCAGCTGACACAACATGTTCTGACTAAACAATCTAAAATCTCCATTTAAATACTATATCTTTCTACATCACCTTTTGCAGGCCGAGAGGAAAACTGTTTGTTCCTATTGTGGTAGCCTTTTTATAGTACGTTATATTTGATTTAAATGTCAGTACATTAGCACACTTAGATGGAAGTATTTTAATGACTCTGACTTGCCTCTTGACCGCATGATCGGGAAAGAGGCTAACTCTAACTGGTTTCAGTACCTGAGGGAGACTGTTTTTTTTAATTTCATTTCATTTACTTTTATTTCTGTATCTCTATGCCTATCTCATGTTTTATGATTTTACATCTGTTTTCACATCATTTGATATGATTATCTGTATTGTATGTGACTTCAACTCAGTATTAAGCATTTTATGAGTCCTTTGGATTCTATGCTTTTCTTATGGTTTTAATTTTGGGTGTTTCTCTGTTTGTCTATATGTCTGTCATTTATGTGCGAAAACGTGTGACGTTTGTTCAGCGCATATAGCCTTTAAGATTTTTGCTCCATGAAACTTATTACTACTATTACTCTTTTATCTCATTTAAATATGTGCTCTAAAATTAGTGTTGTGCGGTAAAACGGAAAGGGAGAAATGACAGGACGATTTCTGAACTTACAATAACTGGTCAATTTAAATATATACCTTACAGACATGTGCACGATTCGAAAATGCCTATGTAGCTTGCCAACTTGCAGGGATTTGAAATCGAATCAAACTGTCAGTATTAATGATTACACTCAACCACTGGTGGAACCGAAAATCTGTTTGCTTAACTTCACAGTATACATCAGTTCTTATTTTTGTTTTTGCAAGTCATAGCCTAATGACTAAACTGAAATTTAATGGAATTTATCTAACCACTCGCAAATAAAACTGAGATGCAGCATCTTTGCTTAAAACTCGAAAGCTTTAGGAACTAGAAATTTGAAAAAGCTCAAAAGCTATCCTTCGCTACATGCGGGCAAAGGAAAGGAACCACATCAATGTAATTAGCCATTAATATCCAGAAAACATGGATAGTCCATGCTCATCACGGGCAGTGGCTATAAGGGTTGGCAGGGACTCGGTGAGTTACTAGGAAGTGTTCAAAGGGATATAGAACTATGCTGACTGCAGTGCACTTGACAGCTGCTGAGCAGAGACAGGATGAGGATCCACAGAGCGAATAATCCGATTGAAGTCATGTGATAGAATCTTGATTGGATTTAAGTGTGAAAAATTGGCGGCAGGAAAGTACGTTTAAAGTCTACCTCGCGCCATTCTAATCATTCAAGTACATTTCTAACTGTGTGGCAAGTCGCCCTGTTGTGCTCGGAGTTGCATTTTTTCCCAAAGAAAAACATCTGCATATATAAGTAGGTGTACGTGGACCTACAAGAATCAATGCGTACGTAATACATATACAGCCCTAAAATACAAGAAAATATAAAATAAAATTATCATATGAAATTACAACGGTACATTAAGAATACTTTCAGTTCTGTATAAAATACATCTAACGAATTGATGCGAATATAGATATATAATAAAGTTATAAGTAATCAGTATAAATAATATAGAATGAAATGCATGTATGTATGGTCAGTATAAATCGTATAGGATGAAATGTATGTAAATATGGTCAGTATAAATGGCATAGAATGAAATGTGAAATGGTACAGAATAAAGATGTAAATCGTTAGTTAGTATTCCCAAAATTAAATCTGTGTTTCATAAATGATGCACAACTGAATTCTGGATAATTCTATCGTTCAAATGTAGAAAATAAACAGATTAGTACAATCATCAAATTTTCTGTTAAAATATACGCTCGCACTTTATTTCTGCAAGAAATCTCTTAAATTTGCGATATTCTTTCAAATTCATTCCATAAAATATCTGATATGAACACAAGATGACTTCTTTGTATGCCCTACTAAATTACACACTATTTTTGATGCACTTCATTTAAACTTACTTCCTCGATTTTATTTAACTTAATTAACCGATCCCTTTAGGCAAGTTGAAAATGATATTAAAAAAAAACTGCAAATTTTGAAATTAAATATCCCGGTCATTCAAAGTTCTACGGCTAATCGTTTTTGAGCTATACGAGATAGATGCATACGTACGTACATACAGACGTCACGAAAAATTCCCTTTGAATCCATTTTAAATCCATTTCACAATCTAATGTGAAAAAAAAAGAGTCTTTAGTTCTATCCGTACGTACGACCCAATTTTTCTTAGAAAACCCTTCACGAACGCATCCTTCCCTTAGGCAGATGGTAGTCTAATGATCTGCCATAATTATGTAAACCAAGCCAAATTATCCGTATGTATATACATCACGCAAAACAATTGTCCAAATGGATTCAGGATAGTTCATTGAATTCCCAAATGGATATTTCCGTTGAAATAGTAGACAATTTTGGCGATTACAGTAGTTCCTTTACTGCGTACAAGAAAGCAAAAATATTTAAGTAAGTGAAATTTTAAGAATGCATGTACGAAATGAAAAGGAGGCTCCTTTTATATTACATTCTTTTTTTTCTTTTTTTGCTCCAGAAGTTTCTGAGTTTGAAAAACAGGAAAGTATACTATAATATAATGCGAAATTTTATCTAGTGTCTTTCAATCTAACGCGTGTCGCATTTTGTCAGCCTGACACATGAGATCCTTTTGGTGACATATCACCGTGTTGGCCGTACCCAGTCAGGGCTATGGCTAAGCTCCTTAGCTGCCAGAGTGTTTCTTAACGTGAAATGATTGAAGCAGATGGAGAGCTGTAGAGCTCGTATCGTGTAATATATCGACAATATGTCTGCTGTATATCCCTTTGATGACAGAGTTCATCTTTTTTCCCTAACACGGTTACTGTTATGCTGTATACATATAACAGATCCTATTTCTGATGGCATTAAAAGGCTATCCTTCAACTGCCTAATAAAACAATGTCCTTTATGTATGAGTTCCTGATGCCTTTGTTGATTAGTTGCCTTAAAATTATATCAAAGCTCTTATTTTCAAGTTAATTTGCTATTCTTCACCTTGGCAGCTAATTGGAATTTGCAAGGTTTCTTTGTGATGGAAAGGTTGCATTCGAGCATAAATTCATTTGAGTTGAAAACCTTTCACATTTGAAAATTTTCAGGCAAGCAAACTACATTTTTTTCGAACTTTGCATGCCAGTGCAGGTACCTATACATACGTCTAAATATACATGTAATATTGTGGTAGGCATGCACAGGAATGACGAATCTTGGCATCAGAGTAATGACATTGTTGTGGCTGAGTGTAATACAGCAGAATGATGACACAGGATTTTGCCTTTAATTGCACATCTTTATTCAATTCAAATGGAAGATTTTTAATTTAGATGAAATTCTCCAAATTGCATACCCAATAATGATTTAAATTAAAATAAGGTTAAATTTACGATTTTGACGTCATAACTATACTAACAAAGGGAAGAGTAATGGACAGAGCAGCACAGAGTCTTGTAGCAGCAATAGTAGGAAGCAGTCTGACAAAAAACGCGAACTCTGTATTTATAGTAACGGTTACATAACATGCTAGAATGTTTTCGAAAGTACTGGTCTAGAGGGAAGATCCTCAAATTGCGGAAAGTTAATTGAGGGTGCCTGTTAGCGTAAAGCCATCGTATTTTTTATATTTTATATACATGTTGGTTTAAATGTCCTTGTGAATATGATTATAAAGTTTCCCATTCTTCGGGAAAGTAAATTAAGCTTTGATTCGCGTAACAGCTCATTTCATGGCACTGTGATTGGGCTGTAAAGGTGCGTATATAGGAAGCACTTTGCATGTAATTTTTGCACCTCTGTACAAATATGCTTCAAAAGATTTTGGTTTAAGTATCTTGGTTTTATTTATGTATCATTAGAAAACTTTAATTTACTTATATTGTAGCACACTTTTCAAATACATATTTTTCCTCAAATAATAGTAGTAGGTAGAAACATTGCAGCGATCTTGCTAAAAAGTTACCAGGAGCTGTAGCTCCACGTAATGTAAACTGAGTACCGAAGAACAAAATATATTTAAAAAAAAGTATATATTCGTGCAGTAGAGGCATTATCAATGGAACTCGATGTCAGTCATACGTTTTCGATATAATCATTAGGGCAGAGTTAAACTAAGTTTGCTATAATTTAGATAAAGGGATAGTTGCGCTCTCTGCATACACACACACACACACACACACACAAAAGGAGCTAGTTCTATATCTCCCATTCTACTGCGCCGATTGACGAAATTTAATTTGCGGTTTCCATGTCTCAAAAGCGTAACTTAATATATATTTCAGATTTATATGCATCATTTGTTCTAACGTAGGAATTTCGCACAAAATCGGACTTTTTCTGAAATCACATATCAATTTTTTTTCCATATTTCGAATCTACGACTCAAATTATGCCTAAATATCAAATTCTGTAAAAGTTGGTGAGAAACATATCGAGAAATAAAACTTTAGCTCGGCCAGTTCTTTCAGTTTGCGCCAAGAATAATTCAGTTGGTGAAGTTCTTAATTTATGATAACCTATTTTCCATTAACAAAGTGAATAAACCATATTAGGCATTATTATCGCTTGTAACAATATGCGACATTTAAAAACACTATATAAATTCACGTATATCTTGGGAAATTAGGAATAGGAAACTCTAATTTTTTGCAGGTATGCTTGAAAATAGATCTGATTTAAGGTAATGACAAAACGTTTATAGGTCATGGTTCAAATTTGTTTCCGAAAAATTTATAAAATTTAGTAAATAATACACACTTTAAAAATAAATAAAAAATATCTGCGAGTTTTATTTAGATTCAGCGTAACTTTCAAATTATGAAAGAAGGAATCAATTAAGTTTAATAAAAAAGAGATATTAAAAAACATATTCTAAATTCAATTAACACTGAGGAGCTAAAATTTTGAGATCTAATTTTTTAAAAAACCAATCGTACGATTTTTGTAAAACTTCGCAATTTGACATAATGGAATCGAAAAAAAAAAAAAATCGATACGCTATTTCACAAAATGTCCGATTTTGTGTCAGTATATATATGTTAGAATAATGCTATATATAAATGTAAGATATATATCTTAAGTCGCGCTTTCGAGACACGAAAAACGCAATTTAATTGTTGTCAATTGACTCAGTGGAACAAATATATAGAAGTGTACCATTTTTTGTGAAAGATGTACGCATTAATGTTTTCATAGGAATGCTAGGAAATTTGCAATAATTTAATAACTCCTATGCATAGTTATTGGAGTAAGCGATAATCCCGCCAAATCCATCAGACCTTTGTTTCGGTTGCTTTTAGATTACACTTAAAAACTATTTTATTAGATCACATTTAAGAACTAAACTCTAAATTAATAGAAGAAAGTAAAAATAAATCTTAGTCATATTGCTTTAAATTGCTGCTCCTATTTCACTGAAATGGAAGATGTAACATCATTGCAATAGCTTTAAAACATATTCCTTCAATACTCAAGTACTTCACGTATTGTTGCCATTTGGTAACTGAGAATAAAGCGCATGACACTGCCAAATCGATTTTTGTTGTTCGAGTGGTAAGCTTTCAAGACTCTGTGATCTGTTTGGAAAGACTGCATCTATAACAGAGAACCTTGCGCTTTAATAATATAAGAACAAATGTCCTTTGTCTCAGTTAAATTTTATTCAAAAAGGGAGTAACTTACACAGGCTACTACTACTACTACAGATATTGAAATCTGATGAGGGTTGATTGGCTGTTAAATGCTTCTAGAATTCGTTAGTCTCTCGAAGGCTACAACATTGTTTAAGATCAATGCTTCAAGAAGTGGAAAAGTAGCAATAAGAAGTTTCTACAATACGTCTCTAATATAGGTAAATGAGTTAAAAGTCAGATCAATTAAGTATCAACGTTAAGTGGAAAACATTTCGAACTGCTTATACGCTTTAGATAGCTTAGGTCAAAAGTTCTCAATCAGAAGGGTAATTTTTTCCTTGGGGGAATTTCATAGGGGGGGATTTTAGAGGGGGATTCGGTCAGCCTTTTATTTATTTATCTTTGAAGTTGTAAGGTTTATCCTAAGTTCTTAACAGTTAATGTTTAGATTAAGCCACTTTCCTGTCGCTTCTTAATTTCAGATTATAATTTCCGGCTAGAACGTGTTTTCAGAATTGAAATTAAATGCAAATGAAAGAAAAACAAGTATTTAAAGTTGAAGTTCTACTGACTTTGTTAGAGAGCCAGAGATTCTGAGCAGCACGCGTTCGCCTTTTAGGCTACTCTCTTTTTAAGTTGCTATATTTACTATCGGCCGTACTTTAGGCCTTTGATAGCTTCGCCGCTTAGTTAGTGTTAAGGGGCCAACTCTTGTAGAACTTTTATAGCTTCAGCTATATCTTTTTATTAAGTTTTATTAAGGGGTTAGTAGACCTGTAATGGGCATAATTGTTCAAGGGCAGGGCAGCCAAGAAGTTATCTTATCCTAGTATTACTAAGCCCAAGTAGAGGCTTTACAGTTTACATATCCTTTCCCCCGTCAAAATTGGGTGGAGAGGAACTGAGTACAGTCGTACTCTCATCTGTACGATGCCCAAAGCTCTTGACAACGAACAAGCGCAATATTGTCTCCTTGCCACGAAGAATTTCGAGTGCTTGCTCTGATATTAGACAAGGGAGATTAGTCACAAAAACAACAATGTAAAACTGCATCTAGAATTTAAAGTTTTATATAATCGGAGATGGGTGTGGTATCATCTTTTTCATTCCACTTTTTCTTGAAGGACAAATTAATTTATGTAGTACACTATTTAGACATTTCTGTACAAACACATACCCATTTTTTGATTTAAAAACTTACTTTAAAAATTTAAACTGTTCTCCTCTTTAGTTTCATGTTGTGCGTAGAACCGTATGTCTGTGTTACGTGTCAGCAACTTATACTTCTTTTCTTAAATGATTAGTTTACTCGATACACTAGACTTCAAAGAGGCCTTGCTTCAAAATCTAGGCTAATGTCTATATTTTAATTTACTTTAATATTAAAGCAAAGTGTTTCTGGAAAGCTTTATGCTTAATTCTAATAAAGATTCATTTTTATTATTACTCCATTTCTAAATTTTCAATCGCACATAGCAAATTCCTAATCTGCTTTGTTGTTGTGACTAATCTCACTTATTCGACCTCATCATCCGAACAAGTCCACGAAATTTATCGTGGAAAGAAGTATAAGATTACGGCTTATACTTCTTTCCTGAGCTTTGGGGATCATATAGCCTTGCGCACCAAATTTGCCTTAAGTCTTCGGCCAAAATTAAACACAGATGACAGTATGATTTTATCTAATATCATCCTAACTTTGGGAGAGAATACTCCGTGGGATGGGTCCGAAGGTCTACCATCAAACCGCACGAGAGGACTTTCTGCTCACCATATATTTAGACAATCTTCATGCCGCAAAGACACTATACACTTTGAAATATCCATGCCTTCTCCAGGATTTGAACCACGTTCTTCGGGACGGTAGTCAGAGTAACTAACCACTACACGTTGTGGAGACCTAGTCTGCTTTAATTTCGTCAAGTTCTTCAATACATTTACTCAGTTCCTAATCTCTCATGTACGTTGTATATTAAGCATGAATATTAAGCAATGTGAAACAATAGCATGAAATATTAGGTTGCAAAATGCAACGAAAGTGACTGAAATGAAATGTCGTGAATACACATACGAAAATTTACTAACGTGAACTGGAGTCGTCGCAGAGATGAGAGTGGTATGTCTTACCTACCTTTGGTTGCAACATTACCATTTTTAATGTCAAAATAGATTTTCCCTTATTTTTATTCATTACTTCAAATAACTGCTTCTTGTAATCAGGTAAAGTTTGTACGCATTCCTCCCCTCAAATAATAATAATAAAAAAGCTTCTTAAAAAGTGGTTAAAAAGTTTGCTTTAATTGTACATTTTAGGTATGCATAACGTACTGCTAGCTATGCTTTAATGATTAATTGTTAGTAAATGCATTTGCAGAGCATTACAATTCCTAAGCTAAAGCAAAGTAGTCTCACTTTTGCGAAAATGTTTGGTTTGAGTTTGTAGAGTCAGGAATGGCCTCTTTATTCATATATAATACTTATAATCATAACACTTTGACATGCTATAAACGAGTTTTCATTTTTTTCGATTCACGCTTATTTGCATTTCTTTCCCATATTTATGGCTGTAAAATTTTCTTCGAAAAACAAATCGTTCTTTCGCTTATTAAAATCTGAAGTAAAATATTTCTTTAATTAGTCTTACAATGATTAATATGTTTTGTGTGCTTATGAAATTGAGATAGAAGTATTAATGATTTTAGTTTCGAGAAGTCATTTCATGAAAGCAGGTAACCATCTAATGACAGAATTTTGTTTGCATATTTTTTTAAAGCAAAATTATGAGCAAAATCTATACGCAACAGAAAATACTATGATACAGTTTATTTCAGATTATGTTCATATGTCTGAATTATTTGGCAACATTCCGTTGTCTGAAAGCATCAGATGATAAAAAGTGTATGAGATATAAAGGATTAATTTGAGAGCTTAATGCTTTAAACATTCGCGTCGTCTTAAATTCTAATCGTTGTATGTGGGAACGTAACAGCTTATGTTCTGCTAGGGTAATGATGAACGAAACATATTGTATACCCGTACTGGTTAGTAATGGATTGAATGTCCTCGGAACCGATGACAGTTTGATTAAATCTATTTTCCCAAAGAAACATTTTTACACTTCTGGAACTTTCCAAAATATTACTCGGACAGCATTTCTCAGTATAACAGAGCATAATCAATAGTTACCGCTTCGAACTACTAACAGCGTTAAAGCAAAACGCAATGGAAAGCGTTTCGAGGTTTCGCAAACTACACTCACGTTTGTGAAAATTGCAACACCATGAAGGACTTACGCGAGTGAGCTGAAATTTTCAGGAAATGCAAAGTAGCGCATGATATGCAAATGATTAGAATTGCAAATCCGTAGCGCATGCGTATGCTGAGCAGCGCCCTCTGAACGGCTGATGGATCCGAATAAATAGACGGCTGTAGCGAGGCGTGTATGGTTATCGGTGGTTATCTGCTAGTGGTAAACGTTAACTCAATCTGTACTTATGCCTCGTCGACGAAAGAGAGCGAGATTTGAACAACTTACAGAGTTTGAACGAGTGAGAATCATCGGCCTTCGTGAAGCTGGATTGTCGTATCGTGCAGTAGCCTCTCGTGTGCAGCGTAACAGCAGCACAGTGATGCGCGTTTGGAAGCAGTGGACGGACGAGTGTCGGACAACTCGGAAATCCGGGAGTGGACCCCGAAATGTGACGTCAGCTCGCGATGATAGACACCTGGTCCGCATGGCGCGGACGGACCGTACAGCTTCCTCTAGACAATTGGCAGCACTGTGGTCAATAGCTACAGGTGTTTCATTGTGTGCTTCATCAATTCGTAGACGTCTGCTGCAGTGTGGACTGCGCGCACGGACTCCTTTATGCAGGATCCCCCTAACGCACGACCATCGCCGCCTGCGGCTACAATGGGCCAATCTGCATAGAGACTGGCGTGCTGATTGGCAGCATGTCGTGTTTTCTGACGAATCCCGCTTTAATTTGTGGTACCATGATGGCCGCATTCGTGTCAGACGCTATGCCGGTGAACGCCACCTTCCGGAGTGCATTATCGAACGCCACAGTGGACGAACACCCGGAGTTATGGTCTGGGGCGCCATAGCATATCATAGACGATCTCAATTGCTACGAATTGTGGGCAATCTGAACAGCAACCGGTATATCCGTGAAGTTCTACAGCCCGAAGCTGTTCCCTTCCTTCAAAGCTTGCCAGGCGCTGTATTTCAACAGGACAATGCCCGCCCTCATACTGCTCGGATTGTTAAATCCTTCTTTGCAGCGCAGCAGGTACAGCTTCTTCCTTGGCCTGCGTGTTCCCCGGATATGTCGCCAATTGAACATGTGTGGGATGTCATTGGTCGGCGTCTTGCTCGTGATCCTCGTCCTGTTGCGTCTGCAGACGAACTTTGGGTACGCGTACAAACGATATGGAATGCTCTTCCTCAGTCAGACATTCAAACTTTGTTTGACTGCATGCCACGTCGTGTAGCAGCACTTATTGCGGCGTGTGGTGGTCACACAAAATACTGATTCTGATCTCTTGTTCTTGTTTGTTTGCTTTGAACATTTAATCATTTATTTGTACCACTACCACTCAACTGTGTATTAAATTGCATTCAATTATGACGATTCCTTCTTGGTGTTGCAATTTTCACAAACGTGAGTGTAAAACCCGAAGCTTGCACGGAGATCTAACTCTGAACTAAAAACTAAGAACTTATGCTCTCTCCGGGTTTCTATAATTTTTTTTCAGCCACCAAGAAATCTCTAGCATCTTTCATTTCTCAAAAGTGCTGGAAGTCATATACGGTTAAAGTTACATGTAACGTCCGGCTATGGTTACAGTACTAATTACAGTTACAGTGCTGTGGCCTCTGCTTCAGCTAAACGCCTGGCACTTTGTTGTCCTCACAGGTTTCAATCGGCTGCTTAATAGTCCTTGTGTCAGTGGCTTGGGGATAAGCTCTGGGGTGTACCTGCTTTCGAGAAAGCCGACTGTGGGGCTTCAGTTTGCGTATAGACCTGGTTAACCCTGACGCAGGATTCTGCGTCTCCTCCTTGGACACCGTTGTGGGTGGGGCTGCCGGATTCGAATCTTTTTCCTTCAATATGGATAAATCAAATAACACCTCTCTAAAAAAAGCAAGAGCCAATGTAAAGGGAACGTAAAAGATTGCGACTTTTGGCGGTTTCTCGCCAAATTTGTCACACAAAAACTAGTCACTAAAACCATCGCCAGCTTGCCGATTAAAGAGACTTGCCCCTGTAAACCTTTGTTTTCTGGAAGAACTTCGTCTCTTGAGGCATTTCATATTACATTATGAAAACACATTACAGTTTTACATGTAATTTGACTAATATTATTTACATATGTGCAAAATTCGTAACAATATATTCTTTTCAATTTTAATAAACTGCTTTTAAGAAAGCTCTTATCAGCTTTAACAGACTGAACGGGAGATTTAGACGAAACAATTCCGCTTAACAATCTGTTGCGCATACTAACCTGTGACATTTTACGAGGTTGGACGTAAAGGTGGAGGTGAAAGTAAGGAGAACATTGTACCATCATAATAACTCAATAGGTTTTGTTCTCACTTACTAGCTTCATGTTCTAATTCAAAGCTGCGTTGTTCTACGCCACAGAACCGGCTCTTCTACCTTCAGCAGTCCATCAAGCGCATCCCAGGCAATTAGATCTTCATATTTGGTACACTGAATGAAACAAATACATTTTAATAGGGCAGCAAAAACAGACTGAACTACCTGGATTTTTACAAGTGTGTTAGACATCAGATATCACGCTTCGTTAAACATTTACCGTTACAGTTAGGCAATATACTGAAATATTCTTATATATTATGCACAGAGTATTAATGTTTTCACAATTAATTAGTTTATGAATCTCCGTTACGCAGTTTAATTAATGGAAAAAATCAAATTATCAGAATCAGGGGAGCATGAATTTATAATATTATAGCTCTGAATATATAAGGATTATTAGTCTGAGACGTGACATACACTGAAGAACCAAGGCATTATAGCCACCTACTCAGTAATGTGTTTTCCAACTCAATAACGTGGCTTGCAAAATACCTGCAACTCGACTTGCAATGGATGTTACAGCAGATAGGTTATACCAAATGTCTGAACTGATCAAAGTCAAGATATTCTGATATGGTGGTGTTTGAGCTCTGAGGTGCTGCTTCATGACATCCCTAACGGGCATTATAGGGTTAAGAGTCGGCTAAGTTAGATGACCAAAGACATTAATTGAAATTTATCCTTATGGCTCCTCTAACCATTCCAGCACAATTCGAATTTTGTGCGCTGAGGCGTTGTCTTGCTGGAATATTCAATTTCCAGTCGGGCATTCGATCCGCAACTTTCATGTTCTGTTCTACCACAACTAAAGATCCCAGAGCCGCCCATGAGAACACCCCACAAAGCATAATACCGCCACCATCAGCCTATGTATGACTTAATATACGGTGGAAGGACTTGGTATACGGACTGTTTGCTTGGTACTACCATCGACGTGATGAATGAGAAATCGTCATTCATCCGACCAGACAACTGTCTTCCACTTATCCGTGGTCCAGCCTCGATGTTCCCGGGCACAATGTAAGCGTAGTTGACAATGACACTTGGTCAACAGAGGCACGAGTTGAATGTCTGCTGCGCAGTAGCATATCCCACAGTGTCCGCTGAATCATGTGTTCCGAAAGACTTCCATTGTATTGGGTTGTTAGTTGAGCTACTGTCTGGCGCCGATTTTGCTGTACCAAGCGGGTCAGTCTCCGACATCCAGTTTCTTTGATGACGAGTGGACTTCCAACACCTTGGCGTCTACTGCTCATTTATCAACATAGTTACCAACAACGGAAAATCAACATCCTACTAGTCGTGCAGTTGAGATGCTCGGAACGAGCATCTCAAAACTGAACGTGTTTTCGGGCCATTACAGTTTGCCCTCGATCAAATTCGCTTAGATTATCAGGTTCAGTGTTCCTTCTTACTTGCTTTGTGAACATTCATGAACCTGACTCGGAACAGGGAGCTTACTAAAGCTATGTTCAATAAATGTGGGAAGTAGACAAGATACACAGGAAGGGTATACGAAACCCTTTATTTTTCACTCTTTACAATAATTTCCGTACTTCGGAATACAGAGACCAACTACTTGTGGTCTGAATGTAAGAATATAAAAATATTAACTAAACTCTAACTTAACTTTGGAATAATAAACAAGGGCCTACGTGGAAGATTGGCCGTACATTAACAGGAAGCCGTATGTAGTACAGAGAACTGTTAACACTACAATACGTTTAAAATTATTAAGAGGATTAAACCTCTGGTCTGGAAAGCAACCAGCAACCGAGTAAAACTGCTAAGGCAAGCGGCCTGCTTCGACTAACTCCTTCCTCTCTCTCGCTTGGCAAAAAGCCACAACTTAAGTACTTGGCGTTCGCCAGACACATTTGCATAAATACGAGTTAAAGCTTTTAATTCTGGCCGGAAGTAGAAAATAAGAAGTGATAGTAAAGATTTAAAATAAAATAAACGTTAGTAAAACTTAAGATCCTTACAAGATCAGCAGCCTTTCTCAACAGTCGCAAAATTATATACAAGAATGCGGTTTTACAGCAGAAGTTATATACTGTAGGGTTTATATTTATTTTAACTAACATTTATTTTAAGTTTAAACTATCTTTCCTGTCAAGCCTTACTTTCCCCTGGAACTGCCAATGCCAGAATATGTAAATTTGAGTAGAACGCGCAAGGATTCAAATTATCAGCGGAAGTATTCTGATTTAAATCGAAGGAAACAAGTTCGGTATGAGAGATTCTCTTACTTAGCGAGCGCGGAGGTAGTTAGCGAGAAATTGAAGAACCCCGCGTTTCGGCCTATGTGCTTGGCGGGAAGTAGTGTTAATCGTTCAAGTGAGCTTCAAGTCTGCTGAATTAGCAGCGGTATTGTGAAACGCGGTGAGTTAGTTATTTTAGAGAGCCTCGTAGTTAGAGTCTTGTCTTTAGTTTCTTTTCAGGTTATTATTTTTATTTGACTGCCGAGTTGGCACAGTCTGTGAGCGTCAAGAGCACGCAATTGTAATTTTTGCATTGAATAAAAAGGGACTTAAACCCTTCACAAGACTGTGTTTTATACAGTTTTCACAGTCACCTCTTGGTTGCGTGCAAGTTGGAGGCGCGCAACGTTACATTGGCGCCCGAACACTTATCGAACTGAAATGGCCGAAAATTGGATGGAAGCCGCTGGACAACACCAAGAAATGACAACTCAGTTGGAAGGATTTGGATACCTGGTCCAGACTTTGAGAGCGTCAATCAAGCCAAACGTCCATTTCGACGGAAAAAATTCGGTGGCGGTATTTCTAGAAGGTCTAGAAAACCACTTTCAGCTCTACCCTGTTCCTGAAAGACAAAAAGTTGCCATCGCCACATCAGCACTAAGAGGACAGGCCGCGCTATAGTGGAAAAATATAGGCAAATTTTTATTAGGGGAATATGGAAGCCAGACGTATACATTTGAAAATTTCAAAAAATCGTTAGTAAAGGCCCCACATAGCACAAAAACATCCTTGGGATATCCCAAGGATGTTGCTCGCGGGATATGCGCACATCCTCAGGACATCCCGGAATATCCCGCGAACCTCCTAAACACCTCCTCCCGAGTGCTTAATGTCACATCCCGGGATATCCTCAGGACATCCTAACCAAGTCCCATCGACAGCGTGCGGGATGTTATTAGGATATGACCTCCTACTTACTACATCCTCAGGACATCCCGTAATATCCCAATTTCCTCCTAAACTCATCCTCCTGAGCGCTTAATGTCACATCCCAGTATATCCTTAGGACATCCTATCTACGTCCCACCGACAGCGTATGGGATGTTATCAGGATTTGAAACACTAGTTACAATATCCCTTTAACCTCTTAAATACATACTCTCAACTGCTTAGTGTCACATCCCAGTATATATACAGAGGAAAATTCCAGTGAAAGTATGTGAAGGTGTGATGATCTAAAACCTACCTTTTTTTACACAGATAGTCTCAAATCGTTCTCCTGTGGTTACTATGGAAAAATCAGAAATGTTGAAAATATTTATACAACTTATTTTGTTTTTAAATCTGAATCTGTGAATATATTAAAACTGAGCAAGGAAATTAAAATGAATTATTAATACAAAATATTAAAACTGAAAATTTTGCTTTTATTTTTAAGATATTAAAAATCTTTTGATCATTTTTAAACATCCAATAGCCCCCAAATTGAATTATTCATAATTAAATTATTTTACAAAATCAGTTTCTAATTTCAGTTAATTTGTATTAAAAATTGAATAATAAAATTACCTATTTAATAATCTTTACATAAATGAATCATCTTTCTTTAAAACATGTAAGGAATTTATAGTGTTTTGATGACACTGTTGGGAAATTATTAAAAGGAATAAATTGTATTTTTAAAACTAAATATATTCTTAGCCTCAGAATAAATAAATATGTTTTCGTAACATGAGAATGCTGCAGGCTTTTTTATATATTTAATATTTAGTTGTAAAAATTTGACATTATGTTAACAATTCTTTATATCATTCAAAAGGTAACTCAAGAAGCTCTTCTAAAATTCTATCTTTCTGCTCACACAATAAAAAAAAAATCTGAAAGGCCTCAGATTTTAGCAGTCACTCAAAGAGGCTAAAAGTTTATGAATGCATAGATTATCAATACAGATGGGGCAGTGGAAATAGCAAAACATTTTATAAGATACTGACACCAGAAAGTTATATATCTTCTATATATTTGAAAAATGAAGAAATATATCATGTAATTATGTAGAAATATTAAAATGTTTTCAATTAGATATATCATGAATTAAATGCATTTTAAATCAATCAGATTAAAAATTAAAAAAAGCATTGTTAAGAACTGCGTGTAATGCTTTTAAATAGTTTGGCTTGTTAGTCAATAATATATTAGATTTTAAAGGTAAATATGTTAAATTTTGCCAAATGGCAAGACTTGAATAAAAAGCGAAACAAGTTTACAACTGACGATATGAAGTCACATTTCAAAAAAAATCTTATATGAATCTTATATCTTATGAAATCTTATGAAAAACAATCTTATATCCATGTATTCTTATGTATATAAGAACTCTTGATAAATTGGATCTCTGTCATTGCCTTTCACAGCACCTAAAATAAAAAAAAAACACTCACAATTACTATATGTGAGTATAATTCATAATTAAATTTAAACAAATGACTATTAGAATGCAAATTAAAGGAAGCATTTAAAATATTTTAACATTTAGTACCTATAAACAGAGTAGCAATTATTTGATTTTTCGATTATAGTAAAATAAACATGGGGGATGCCTTTTAAAATTTTTTATGTCAGAAAATAAACTCAAACCACCAGCTGAACATACGAGCAGTTTTATCAATCAGCCACTGGTAGGTAACCTGGATACTGAATCAACATATAAAGTTGCCAAGATAAAGAGAGAAACAAAATTATGATAATCACATCTTACCTATTCATAAAACTATTTTAAATTTAATGTGTAGGCAAGTCCAAAAAGAGTGAGAAAGAATTTATTTTGCAACACAAAGTTAAGTCTTGCAGGAGCAAAAAAAACTTGTCTCATGAGATTGGCAAGTAAAAAATAATTAACTGCATCTGGTAACATTTATCTGACAACACATAAGTAATTGTTAGCTACGTGCAGAAAATAAAATCTGATCAGGGGCGTAGCTAGAGGGGGGCAAGGGGGGCATCTGTCCCCGGGTGCAGAATCCAAGGGGCGCCAAACTGATGTTAGAACATTTTAGAATTAAATGTTTTTCATCCTTGGCAAGCAGTAGGGGGCACGAAATCTTCAGTTGTCCCTGAGTGCTGAAAACCCTAGCTATGACTCTGAATCTGATCATGTTAATGCAATTTAAACTTTTGAATTTAACCGCAGAAATTTACCAAAGAAGTACTTGTAACAGTAGTAAATGAAGATGTGGCTAATCTTTACTGTATGGTACACCTTGGTTTCTGTCTGAAAAAAAATCGCGAACTGGTATTGGTTGTTTGTGAAATGTGGAAGCCCATTGCGTCAAATAAGTTTTTCGGTAACCCTAATGTTGATAATGTTGGCAAAGTAGCCTTTGGGGAAAAAAAAAAAAAAAAAAAAAACTTTTTTTGTCAATAAAAAGGAGTTATTTCTGCAAATATTGCCAACGTGCTGTGATAAATTTAGTTTTGGGCTACTTTTTTTAATAGTAAACCTTTTGTACGGTCCCAGGGTTTTGGTTCTTACCATTCTTTTCAATTGCTGTGTTTGGTTGCACGGAAGTGGTATGGTCTTGTATTTTGAACATGCTATTTATTATTTTGGTGTGGGTACCATCGTTTGAGTATGTCTGAGGTGGCTAAGAGACGAAAAATTTAATTGAATTGCTTACCTGGAGGATGGTGGTGGGAAGCCTAAACATATGCATGAGAAAAAAAAGGTATGTTAAAAAAAATGACGTTTCATTTATTTTTTTGTCTCTGTGTGTTAATTTTTGTCAGAAGATTTGTTGTTTAATGTTTTTATGTTAGGAAATATGCATTTTTGGTAACTTATTCCTCTCTGTTTGTGTATTTTTTGGTTGTCTGTGTGTTAAGACAGTGGCGTTAAGACAGTGGCGATTGTGTATGTCTTTGACTTATTTTGGTTTTGTGTAGCGGCCACCTTGAAATTCGTGCCGATCCTGTCAGGTGATGATCTTGATATAAAAAAAAAGAAACAATTCGCCAAGGGTTACAGTAGAGTAAATTTTTACCAAAGATGTTCTACCATAATCACCATTTCAGTGGTTTAAACACTAGTGGAGCAGTATGCAGAGATGAAGATTTGAGTTTTGTTTACACAGCATGATGGTTTAGGCACTCCAGCCATTACAGTGAACAAAATTATTAAAATTATAATAAACATAGCCACAATAATTGTCTATAAATATTGATGTATAACACTGCATTAACTAATATATTTCTTATGCTAGTATATACAGAATCCTTAATCGAAGGGAAAATCAGAAGACTGTGTATGCATTTTCCTTTAACTGAAACATGGATTTGACCATACAAATTTCAGTCTTACGGGACATGCCACACTATGCAGATAGACAGTAAAAAGTGCTTGTGTTGTTTTTATTTGTTAGAGGTATGAAATAAATATACTTCTAGATTTTAATTTTTTCTTTTCTTGTTTTACATTTGGATTACCTATCAAAAAGGTAGGAATTTTGATATTATTACAATATCGGAGTTAAAATAACAATCATTGGACATATTAAAGTAATGAAAATTTTAAATTAGGTTAAAAAGTAACCCTTAATGTGGCATATTTTTGAATTAAACTCTATCGACATTGAAAACAACAAAACGTCCCTCTTTATTAAGGACTTTAATTAACTAATTTTAAATACGGAGCTATGAATGAATTTTTTCCCTTGCATGTTATAATATCTGAAACAAAATTACTCTGATACAGTCAAAATTCCTAAATGCAAGTACATAAAATTTACTTTAGCAGTTTAAAGAGATGAGACACACTGAACACATGAATAAATTTCTATCAAAGAATAATTTATTAAATTTGGCCCATTCCATAGTAAACTTTAACCATTAGATTACATTTTTACACCATGTTATAAATTTGAAAAGCAAGTCATATGCCAGATCTTGGATGTAAAAGAAATGCACAAAATAATATACAGATTATTGAAAAATGATGTATATCAATGTTTATAGATATGATTAAATGTAACAGAAAATTTACTGTCACAACCACATTTTTAAGTAAAATGTATTATTTTAACATTTTACAATATTTAAGGTATGGCATCAAATGCAACATTATGTGCCTGGATATAAGTTAGTAAATTAAAAAAAATAATAATAATCAAAGAATGAATGTCATGAAAAATTTCAAAAACAAGCAGAATTTAATTTAGAAGACCTTTAGACACTTATGATAAATAAATTTGAGAATTCTTCACCCAAAATTAAATTATAATTAACTAAAACCAGTTTGACTGACCTTCTACAAAATCCTCCAGCTGCAATTTTTTCTAGCTTGAAAACCAAATTCTTCTCCACATGGTAATAACATCTTAACCAGTTGAAATTCCTGCAGAAAGTTTGATAACACAGTAATAGAATAGAAATATTAACACAAAAGTATAGAACATCATTTAAACTTAACATTATAACAAATTTTGGTGCTTTCTGACTATCTGCAAAGCTGTAAAAATTGGCAAAATGGTTAGTTTATGGTTCATATCTACTGCTCTGTTCACAAGAAGTAATTCAAATAAGCACTTTATAAGAAACAAGAAATTTTAGGATGCACACACACAAAAATATATACATTGGGTCAATATTCACATATTTTTCATCCAATGGAATACTATTCACAAATAAAGATTAAATATAAAGCATGTAAATACAAGTGTGTGATATGCATATTCATAGTTTGCTATTATCGTGTGCATACTCTTGCTGTTTTAGCATAAGTTGAGGGCAGATGATAAGAAAGTATCAGAATTTTTCATGTATAAGAAAAGATTGCCCTGACAATAGTATCTCAATTGTTTAGCACTGACATTTACATAGCGCATTAGAAATATATAGTAATATATGTATAATAAAAAAGATAATTGCATATTATTAATTCATTTTTTAAATGTCAAACTTTAACAATTCTTTCACATATAATTAAACAGAATTCTTTCACATGAACATCTAAAATCCATTCTTAACTAAAGAATAAATAATAAAACCGTGTAAATTTCTTATCAAGCCCATCATTTCCGAAATGTCTACTTCTGAATGTTCCCAGCATTTCTCAATATATTTTTAAATTACTAAACTAAGCATCAATGATCGTCATGTTCGCTAATGTGGCAATATCTTTCACACTTCTTTGTTACCACAAGTAACAAGTAGGCTTGAATAAATGTTTAACTGTTACATGCTACTTTTGTCTAAAATTTGTACAAATAATAAAATTAAATGAGCTCTTTATAATATGCTCAAAGAAATAATTTTGTATGAAAATTTGTATGTTATATATTGGCTTGATTAATGATTCAGGAAATAATTCGGGTTTTCAAAGTGCTTCCAATAATTCAAATTTCAGCTTGTGTCAAAATAAAATCTATAACACAAAGATAAGCAAATTTCCTTATGAACAATGCATTTTAACATTATTCAATCACTGGCAATCACACAGTACTGATTGCTTCAATAAACATTACTGTAACTGTGTTATTTAAAAGACTGTAATGTTTTAATTATTTCCTTAATTAAAACATTACAGTCTTTTCCTCCTTCTAACACCAAAAGAAAACCCAGATAAGAAATTTAAAAATATCAGTAAAAATAAATTATATTATTGAATGACACTTTACATTAATTACACTTATGCATATATTATTATAAATTATTTCAAAATCAAAGAAGAGAAGGGGGAGAAACTTTAATATTGAAATTTCTAAAATGATATAAACATTAATCATTCAGTACAGTTTGTTATTTCAGGCAAAAAGAATTCACTTAGCATTTATATTTCCATCTCACTTTCATTGAAACCTTAAGAGAAATGCATATAATTTAAACAACAGTTTATTTTATTTATCAGAGAGATTATGTCAACTCGAAAAAACCTATCAGTAAAATTCGGTAGTAATAATTCTGAATGTTAGGCAACTTGCAAGATTCAACAAAAATTATCAATACTTTTATTATAATGACAATACTACAGTAACATGAACATAAAATTAAACTGCATATAACTATAAAATAAGCCAGCATATAATAATGGTGCATTGGTTTCTAAAACAATGGGCTCGATGAAAAAATACATGTATTATGGTAGCTATTCATATTCTTCAGCTTTCCTAATATTCTCATGTTCACTTTACATAACTAAAGTATCTAAAATACAATAAAAATGCAAACAATATTTATGAGAAAATGTTAAAAGCAATTATAAGCATTTGATTGAATGACCATATTTTGTCTTCCTGCAAGTCGAATCTTAAAATGATATGCAGTTTGAAAAATGCTTAATCCTTTTATAAAATATTCAAAAAAGATTAAAAAAAGGTACTGTTCTGTTATCAGGACCGGGTTCAGAATTGTATTTATGTATGCTTGTATATTTGTATGTTTGTGTGTCTACATATACACATCTATGCACATACTTACGAACACAGGTTCATGCATTTCCGATTCTGGTCCCAATAAGAGAACCCCCAAAAAAACTTGAATTACAAAGTAGATTAAGATAATGTTTCAACCATACATATTTTGGTCAAAACAATGCAAACTCTTATTTTTATACAATTGTTCAAACTCTTTAACATAAATTTATTGCTTCAATAAAATAATAAGCAATCTGATCACACATATTATTTTGAAACTGAATGCATAAACTAGACTAAAAAAAATTCAGTCGTAAACATTTGGATAGCAGGGCAAATTAAATATTTGAAAAGACAGCCAGCCATTGAGATCCACGTAATTCACGACAGAATGGTAACAATTCATAAAGCTGTGAAACATTTAACTGTCAAAATGACATAAATAACATAAATTCGAAAAGCAAAAAAAGGTAAACATACAAGTATTGCAACTGAACTTACCTTTCATGCAAAAAAAAAAAAAAAAAAATATCCATACAAGTTAACCTCATGGCGCAGCCATTTCGGATTTCGTTTCAAATCAGACAGATGTTTACGGATTTGCGGAAGAATACGAGGAACTAGTAGTTTGCCGGATACAATGTGCAATGACGCGAAAGAATATAGTTCTGTAGAACTTCCTACATTATTCCGTAATAAACAGTACTATTTCCTAATTTTTTCTTTATATAATTAATTAATTAATAGGGACATAGTTAAATAATGCCGAATTCATTTTTAATGAAATGTAAAATTTTGCATGTATGGGACGACCACCTTCCGTTCAATATTTCTGAGAATATAAACAAATTTTGGAATCTGAGAGTATCAGTAGATAAATATATAGAATATCGCCTCTCAAACGACCACTTCTGAAAGTGACCAATAGTTCTGAGATTATAAATAAATATTGATATTAAGCATTATTTCTATAAGACGACCATCTCTATGTAAGACCAAAGTTTCTAGAATCTTGGATAGTCATCAGAGATGTATCTTTACTGCGAAATTATCGCACGACTGTAATTCAATATCAATAACAGATCGCGCGATTGAAAAACATTTTCTGTCCTGTAATTAGAGGAAAAAAATTTTCCTTATGAGGTATTTCTCCCGCTTTCCTAGCGTGCCTTCGTGGTGTAATAGTTCTGCACGCTGGGCCGGTATTTCAGAGGTCCGTGGTTCGATTCACGGCGAAGGCAGTTGCTAATTTTTCATCTCTACGGCTTCCCAAAAAAATCTTAATGTCTCTACAGTGGCGCCCGAACTAAAAAGGTGTTGGATGAGGTATATCCACACCCAGGATTTAGTGATTGGATCCCCTTGAAAAAAAGTCGGCCTTTAAAAAGAGAAGTAATATAAGGTAATTCTCCCGCTTTCCTAGCGTGTATTCGGCCCACCAGCGGCCGAGCGGTAAAGTCGCTGAACCCTGGTAGTGCGATCCGAGGTTCGAATCCCGCGAACGGGCTGGCTGCATGGGTGTTTTCGTGGTTTTCCCCACGTGTAACGTGTATACGAGCCAGTTTCCCTTAGAAAGTCCTCCACGAAGACATCCCTCCCCTTAGGCAGATAGCCCTAGTGTGCTTTGCCATAATTAAATACACCACCACAACACCTAGCGTGTCTTCGTGATGTAGTGGTTCTGCACACTGGGCCGGTATTCCAGAGGTCCGTCCTTGGACTCCCGGCGAAGACAGTTGCTAATTTTTCATGTTTCCTGCTTCCAAAAAAATACCTAATGTCTCTATACCCAAATTTTAAAAAAAAATCGTTTCCGTAATTAAATATATATATATCTAATTTTACCTATATTTGTAGTATTTGTAGTAGGGTTTGTAATCTGTAAGTAATTATACATGTAATTTATACATTTTTTTATAAAAAAAATATATGTTATTTAGAATTTTGCAAATATTCTAGAAAATGCTAATCCATTGAAAAAAATCTTGTCCATGACTAAATAAATTTTTAAAAACGTCAGAAAAAATAGCAGTTAAAATTAATAACAAAATAACAAGAATAAATCATCAATCATATCAATATTTTTAATGTACAGCATTTAGAAACAACTTAGTAAAATACATATGAAAAATAAAATAATGTGCAAGTTTCAGATGTGCAATGTCAAAAAATTAAAACTGGTAAATTTGAGAACAAATATCCTCAAAATGTTTGACAACGAAAGTCCTCCGGACAATGCAGAATGAATGTCCTCAGGATGTGAAATTGGTGAACTCCTCAGGACATCTGAGAATCAACATCTTCAGGACATCCTGTCATATCCCGGGACATAGCGACTTAAATAAGACATCCTCAGGATGTTAAATTACGATCTCCTCAGGACATCTGAGAATCAACATCCTTAGGACATCCTAAGTATGTCCCGGGATATTGCGACTTAAATAGGACATCCTGAGGATGTTTTGTGCTATGGGGGGCCTTCCCCATAGTGAAAGATCGCGCACGGCTGGAAGCCGAGCTATATAGTTTCTATCAACGGGATATAGCAGAATTGACGGACTTTATTCTACGAAAAATCAAGCTAACGGATATGCTGTATGGAAAGAAACCCGATGCGGAGATTATTGAAATAATATTACCAAGATTGTTACCCGCTGTTCAAGACTACTTTGAAATTAGAAACCCAAGCACATTGCAGGAACTTTTCGAATTGGCGGTGAAGTTTCAAAATCGCAGAATAGCGGAAAAAGCGAGAGGGGAAACATATTCTCAAAGTACCCGAAGGAAATCTTCAAATGAGGAAACCAGAAATGGAAATCGCTCTTATGGGGGAAAGAACTATCAAGCTAACTCATCGAAACTCGAAGGTCAAGGCCCAAAAAGAAAATTTGAAAATAAACATCCGCGTACCCAGAAGACACAGATTGAAAGGAAAGCTTTAAACGAGTAGAGGGGCCTGTGAAAGGGAGGGTCCAGACCCCGGAAGTTTTAAAAAAACCCTCAAATAGACATTTAAATACGGTCATCGTAAAAAACTCACAGCTACCAATTATACAAGTCCTGGTTGGCGATGTACCAGTAGAAGCCCTCATCGATACAGGAGCAGAAGGAAATTTTATGAGTGAAAATTTCTTCAAAAAGAATTTTTATAGGGCACGATTATTTAAAACCAAAAATACGGAAATTATAGCGGCGCAAGGAAAAACATGTCACTGCATCGGGAAATTATCATTAAACTTACAGGTAAAAGAGGAAAGTCTCAAAGTATTAATTTTTGTGGTGAAAGATCTGCAACATTCTCTTATTTTAGGTATGGAGTTTTTAAGGGCCGCGAGGGCCAAATTAAATTTTCAAGATAGTTCCGTGGTGTTGGAGATGGACCAGAGTGTGGTGGAACCTGTGGAGACACCTCAAGTGGACCTTAGCCATCTGAATGACCATGAAAGGAAAGCAATACAGCAAGTGGTGAGTAATTTTTCTCATTTGTTTTCAGAAAAACCAGGAAACTGCCAAATAGTGACGCACAAGATTCAATTAAATGCCGAAAAACCTTGTAGGACTAAGCCATACCGTTATGACAAACAAAAAGACTTAATCATCGAAGAACATATTCAGGAGATGTTAAAGAATAAAATAATAACGCCCATAAATAGTGAGTACGCGAGTCCAGTCGTACTATGTAGGAAAAAGAACGAGTTTCCTCCTTCGGATAAAAGGGCTTGGAGGTTTGCTATTGATTACAGAAAACTAAATAGTATTACCAAATTTCCAGTTTACCCTTTGCCGGTTATATACGAGATCATTAGACAGATCAAATCGACAAGATATATGTCTACTTTGGACTTAACGTCTGGCTACTATCAAATAGCTATGAGACCCGAAGATATACATAAAACCGCGTTTATAACAAAATCGGGCACTTATGCATTTTTACGCATGCCTTTTGGGTTGTGTGGGGCCCCATCAACATTCCAGAGAGCTATGGACATTGTTCTAAAGCCTGTCCTAGGAAAATCAACTTTAATTTATCTAGATGATATAATTATAACGAGTAGTACGTTGGAACAACACATTAATGATCTAGAACAAGTTTTTAAATTATTAAAAGAGGCCGGTCTTACAATTAACGCCTCAAAATGCAAGTTCGCAACTAAAGAACTTAAATATCTCGGTTATAAAATTTCGCAAAAGGGTATAGAAACGCAAGATTCAAATATAAAAGCTATTAAGAATTTCCCACCGCCCAACACCGCCAAGAAACTTTCGTCTTTTCTTGGGTTATGTTCTTACTATCGATCTTTCATAAAAGATTTCGCTAATATTGTTGAACCACTCTTAGTAATCAAAAGAAAAAAGGGTAAATTTACGTGGACAGCGGAAGCAAACACAGCATTTGAAAGATTAAAAGAAGCGCTCATTAATGCCCCTGTTTTAAAATTCCCGGAGGGGGACGAAAACCTGGAAATTGCAGCAGATGCGTCAGACTATGCGGTGGGGCGGTTCTTATGCAAAATAACCATCCTCTGGCATTTTTTAGTAAAACATTGAATCAGATACAAAGGAATTATACTGCTACAGAAAGAGAAACATTAGCCGTATTAATGGCTGTACACAAATTTCGAGTTTATTTCGGCAAAGCGCCAGTAACAGTCTTTTCGGATCATGCGGCTGTTGGTAGACTTTACTCGGGGAAAAACCTAACGCCCAGGTTAATAAGATGGGCTTTAAAACTCCAAGAATATAATATCACAATAAAATATAAACCGGGTAAGGAAAACAATGTAGCTGACGCACTTTCTCGTATAAAACTGGACGATGAAGGAAATGAACTTAAATGCGCTGTGTTGACTTCAAAAATTTTAGATTCTAGAGATACGGTTATTACTGAACTGAAAGCTGATCCTGAATTTGGAAATATCTATGCTTATTTGAAAGACCCCGAAAGCTTTGAGCATACAGATATCGATGCGATAAGAAATAGAGCAAAAAACTATGAAATAATAGATAATTTATTATTTTATACGAAAACAACAAACGAAAATCTTGAGCATAAGCCAGTCATCCCAGCCTCGCTTCGATTAAGCATTTTGAAGGAGTTGCACGAAGCAAAAACAGCGGGCCACCTAGGGGTCAGAAAGACTTTAAAAAGGGTACGCGAGGCGGTATATTTCCCGCAATTATACAAAATAGTAACAGCGTATGTCAGGTCCTGCAATCAATGTCAGTTAATAAATGATATTAATTACAGCCCGGCCGGGTACTTAAATAGCATTCGCGCTACATTTCCGAATGAAATTTTAGGCATAGATCTCCTTGGTCCCTTCCCCCAGAGCGAGTTAAATAAAAATCGTTTTCTTTTAGTAATAGTAGATCATTTTTCAAAATGGACAGAAATTGTTCCACTTAAACGCGCGTCAGCCAAAACTGTCGCAGATGCATTCTTACACAGATACATTTTAAAATACGGTGCACCGATAAACGTCATTAGCGATAACGGAAAACAATTCATTAGTCAAATATTTGAAAACATATGCAATGGACTTGGCATACGCCATATCAAAATGGTTCCGTATAGACCACAGGCTAACATAGCAGAAAGAGTTAATAAAAATATAGTAAAAATAATTCGCAGTTACGTGAGCACACATCACAAGCGCTGGGATGGCTACATAAATGAATTAGCTTATGCTTTAAGAACGGCACATCATGATACTACGGGAAAAACTCCAGCAGAATTATTCTTAGGCCGAAAATTAATTACGCCTTTAGATAAATTATTCTTTGTGCAACAAAGAGAGCAGGAGTTTAAACAAAAAGATGTGCAAAAGCTCATTGATCAGGCGCTTAAAACCTCGGATACGGCAAGAAATAGGCAGAAAATATATTATGATAGAAAACGCCGTGAAGCAGATTTTAAAGTTGGGGATAAAGTATTGAAGCGGTAATTTTCTTTGTCAAGTGCCCCAGACAATTTTACGGCAAAGCTAGCTCCAAAGTTTGAAGGCCCCTATGTAATTCAGGAATTCAAAGGAGTAGTCTTATATCTTAAGAACCCCCATAGCACAAAACATCCTCAGGATGTCCTATTTAAGTCGCAATATCCCGGGACATACTTAGGATGTCCTAAGGATGTTGATTCTCAGATGTCCTGAGGAGATCGCAATTTAACATCCTGAGGATGTCTTATTTAAGTCGCTATGTCCCGGGATATGACAGGATGTCCTGAAGATGTTGATTCTCAGATGTCCTGAGGAGTTCACCAATTTCACATCCTGAGGACATTCATTCTGCATTGTCCGGAGGACTTTCGTTGTTAAACATTTTGAGGATATTTGTTCTCAAATTTACCAGTTTTAATTTTTTGACATTGCACATCTGAAACTTGCACATTATTTTATTTTTCATATGTATTTTACTAAGTTGTTTCTAAATGCTGTACATTAAAAATATTGATATGATTGATGATTTATTCTTGTTATTTTGTTATTAATTTTAACTGCTATTTTTGACTTTTTAAAAATTTGTTTAGTCATGGAGAAGATTTTTTTCAATGGATTAGCATTTTCTAGAATATTTGCAAAATTCTAAATAACATATATTTTTTTTTTATAAAAAATGTATAAATTACATGTATAATTACTTACAGATTACAAACCCTACTACAAATATAGGTAAAATTCGATATAGATATATTTAATTACGGAAACGATTTTTTTTTTTAATTTGGGTATAGAGACATTAGGTATTTTTTTGGAAGCAGGAAACATGAAAAATTAGCAACTGTCTTCGCCGGGAATCCAAGGACGGACCTCTGGAATACCGGCCCAGTGTGCAGAACCACTACATCACGAAGACACGCTAGGTGTGGTGGTGGTGTATTTAATTATGGCAAAGCACACTGTGGATATACCTCGTCCAACACCTTTTTAGTTCGGGCGCCACTGTAGAGACATTAGGATTTTTTTGGGAAGCCGTAGAGAGGAAAAATTAGCAACCGCCTTCGCCGTGAATCGAACCACGGACCTTTGAAATACCGGCCCAGCGTGCAGAACTATTACACCACGAAGGCACGCTAGGAAAGCGAGAGAAATACCTCATAAGGAAAATTTTTTTCCTCTAATTACAGGACAGAAAATGTTTTTCAATCGCGCGATTTGTTATTGATATTGAATTACAGTCGTGCAATAATTTCGCAGTAAAGATACATCTCTGATGACTATCCAAGATTCTAGAAACTTTGGTCTTTTATAGAGATGGTCGTCTTATAGAAATAATGCTTAATATCAATATTTATTTATTATCTCAGAACTATTGGTCACTTTCAGAAGTGGTCGTTTGAGAGGCGATATTCTATATATTTATTTACTGATACTCTCAGATTCCAAAATTTGTTTATATTCTCAGAAATATTGGATGGAAGGTGGTCGTCCCATACATGCAAAATTTTACATTTCATTAAAAATGAATTCGGCATTATTTAACTATTTCCCTATTAATTAATTAATTAGATAAAGAAAAAATTAGGAAATAGTACTGTTTATTACAGAATAATGTAGAAAGTTCTACAGAACTATATTCTTTCGCGTCATTGAACATTTTATCCGGCAAACTACTAGTTCCTCGTATTCTTCCGCAAATCCGTAAACATCTGTCGTATTTGAAACGAAATCCAAAATGGCTGAGCCATGAGGTTAACTTCTATGGATACTTTTTGTTGCATGAAAGGTAAGTTCAGTTGCAATACTTGTATGTTTACTTTTTTTGCTTTTCGAATTTATGTTATTTATGTCATTTTGACAGTTAAATGTTTCACAGCTTTATGAATTGTTACCATTCTGTCGTGAATTACGTGTATCTCAATGGCTGGCTGTCTTTTCAAATATCTAATTTGCCCTGCTATCCAAATGTTTATGACTGAATTTTTTTTAGTCTAGTTTATGCATTCAGTTTCAAAATAATATGTGTGATCAGATTGCTTATTATTTTATTGCAGCAATAAATTTATATTAAATAGTTTGAACAATTGTATAAAAATAAGAGTTTGCATTGTTTTGTCCAAAATATGTATGGTTGAAACATTATCTTAATCTAGTTTGTAATTCAAGTTTTTTGGGGGGTACTGTTCTGTTATTGGGACCAGAATCGGAAATGTGTGAACCTGTGTTCGTAAGTATGTGCATAGATGTGTATATGTAGACACACAAACATACAAATATACAAGCATACATAAATACAATTCTGAACCCAGTCCTGATAACAGAACAGTACCTTTTTTTAATCTTTTTTGAATATTTTATAAAAGGATTAAGCATTTTTCAAACTGCATATCATTTTAAGATTCGACTTGCAGGAAGACAAAATATGGTCATTCAATCAAATGCTTATGATTGCTTTTGACATTTTCTCATAAATATTGTTTGCATTTTTATTGTATTTTAGATACTTTAGTTATGTAAAGTGAACATAAGAATATTAGGAAAGCTGAAGAATATGAATAGCTACCATAATACATGTATTTTTTCATCGAGCCCATTGTTTTAGAAACCAATGCACCATTATTATATGCTGGCTTATTTTATAGTTATATGCAGTTTAATTTTATGTTCATGTTACTGTAGTATTGTCATTATAATAAAAGTATTGATAATTTTTGTTGAATCTTTCAAGTTGCCTAACATTCAGAATTATTACTACCTAATTTTACTGATAGGTTTTTTCGAGTTGACATAATCTGTCTGATAAATAAAATAAACTGGTGTTTAAATTATATGCATTTCTCTTAATGTTTCATTGAAAGTGAGATGGAAATACAAATGCTATCCAGAAAAGTGAATTCTTTTTGCCTGAAATAACAAACTGTACTAAATGATTAATGTTTATATCATTTTAGAAATGTCAATAATAAAGTTTCTCCCCCTTCTCTTCTTTGATTTTGAAATAATTTATAATAATATATGCATAAGTGTAATTAATGTAAAGTGTCATTCAATAATATAATTTATTTTTACTGATATTTTTAAATTTCTTATCTGGGTTTTCTTTTGGTGTTAGAAGGAGGAAAAGACTGTAATGTTTTAATTAAGGAAATAATTAAAACATTACAGTCTTTTAAATAACACAGTTACAGTAATGTTTATTGAAGCAATCAGTACTGTGTGATTGCCAGTGATTGAATAATGTTAAAATGCATTGTTCATAAGGAAATTTGCTTATCTTTGTGTTATAGATTTTATTTTGACACAAGCTGAAATTTGAATTATTGGAAGCACTTTGAAAACCCGAATTATTTCCTGAATCATTAATCAAGCCAATATATAACATACACATTTTCATACAAAATTATTTCTTTGAGCATATTATAAAGAGCTCATTTAATTTTATTATTTGTACAAATTTTAGACAAAAGTAGCATGTAACAGTTAAACATTTATTCAAGCCTACTTGTTACTTGTGGTAACAAAGAAGTGTGAAAGATATTGCCACATTAGCGAACATGACGATCATTGATGCTTAGTTTAGTAATTTAAAAATATATTGAGAAATGCTGGGAACATTCAGAAGTAGACATTTCGGAAATGATGGGCTTGATAAGAAATTTACACGGTTTTATTATTTATTCTTTAGTTAAGAATGGATTTTAGATGTTCATGTGAAAGAATTCTGTTTAATTATATGTGAAAGAATTGTTAAAGTTTGACATTTAAAAAATGAATTAATAATATGCAATTATCTTTTTTATTATACATATATTACTATATATTTCTAATGCGCTATGTAAATGTCAGTGCTAAACAATTGAGATACTATTGTCAGGGCAATCTTTTCTTATACATGAAAAATTCTGATACTTTCTTATCATCTGCCTTTACAGCTTCAACTTATGCTAAAACAGCAAGAGTATGCACACGATAATAGCAAACTATGAATATGCATACCACACACATCTATTTACATGCTTTATATTTAATCTTTATTTCTGAATAAGATGAAAAATATGTGAAAATTAACCCAATGTCTATATTTTTGTGTGTGTGCATCCTAAAATTTCTTGTTTCTTATAAAGTGCTTATTTGAATTACTACCTGTGAACAGAGCAGTAGATATGAACCATAAACTAACCATTTTGCCAATTTTCACAGCTTTGCAGATAGTCAGAAAGCACCAAAATTTGTAATAATGTTAAGTTTAAATGATGTTCTATACTTATGTGTTAATTTTTCTATTCTATTAATTCTATTACTGTGTTATCAAACTTTCTGCAGGAATTTCAACTGGTTAAGATGTTATTACCATGTGGAGAAGAATTTGGTTTTCAAGCTAGAAAAAATTGCAGCTGAAGGATTTTGTAGAAGGTCAGTCAAACTGGTTTTAGTTAATTATAATTTAATTTTAGGTGAAGAATTCTCAAATTTATTTATCATAAGTGTCTAAAGGTCTTCTAAATTAAATTCTGCTTGTTTTTGAAATTTTTCATGACATTCATTCTTTGATTATTATTATTTTTTTTTAATTTACTAACTTATATCCAGGCACATAATGTTGCATTTAATGCCATACCTTAAATATTGTAAAATATTAAAATAATACATTTCACTCAAAATGTGGTTGTGACAGTAAATTTTCTGTTACATTTAATCATATCTATAAACATTGGTATACATCATTTTTCAATAATCTGTATATTATTTTGTGCATTTCTTTTACATCCAAGATCTGGCATATGATTTGCTTTTCAAACTGATAACATGGTGTAATAATGTAATCTAATGGTTAAAGTTTACTATGGAACGGGCCAAATTTAATAAATTATTCTTTGATAGAAATTTATTCATGTGTTCAGTGTGTCTCATCTCTTTAAACTGCTAAAGTAAATTTTATGTACTTGCATTTAGGAATTTTGACTGTATCAGAGTAATTTTGTTTCAGTTATTATAACATGCAAGGGAAAAAATTCATTCATAGCTCCGTATTTAAAATTAGTTAATTAAAGTCCTTAATAAAGAGGGACGTTTTGTTGTTTTTAATGTTGATAGAGTTTAATTCAAAAATATGCCACATTAAGGGTTACTTTTTAACCTAATTTAAAATTTTCATTACTTTAACATGTCCAATAATTGTTATTTTAACTCCGATATTGTAATAATATCAAAATTCCTACCTTTTTGATAGGTAATCCAAATGTAAAACAAGAAAAGAAAAAATTAAAATCTAGAAGTATATTTATTTCATACCTCTAACAAATAAAAACAACACAAGCACTTTTTACTGTTTATCTGCATAGTGTGGCATGTCCCGTAAGACTGAGATTTGTATGGTCAAATCCATGTTTCAGTTAAAGGAAAATGCATGCACAGTCTTCTGAGTTTCCCTTCGATTAAGGATTCTGTATATACTAGCATAAGAAATATATTAGTTAATGCAGTGTTATACATCAATATTTATAGACAATTATTGTGGCTATGTCTTTTATAATTTTGTTCACTGTAATGGCTGGAGTGCCTAAGCCATCATGCTGTGTAAACAAAACTCAAATCTTCATCTCTGCATACTGCTCCACTAGTGTTTAAACCACTGAAATGGGGATTATGGTAGAACATCTTTGGTAAAAATTTACTCTACTGTAACCCTTGGCGAATCGTTAATACACAAACAGAGAGGAATAAGTTACCAAAAATACATATTTCCTAACATAAAAACATTAAACAACAAATCTTCTAACAAAAATTAACACACAGAGACGAACAAATAAATTAAACGTCATTTTTTTAACATACCTTTTTTTTCACATGCATATGTTTAGGCCTCCCACCACCATCCTCCAGGTAAGCAATTCAATTAAATTTTTCGTCTCTTAGTCACCTCAGACATACTCAAACGATGGTACCCACACCAAAATAATAAATAGCATGTTCAAAATACAAGACCATACCACTTCCGTGCAACCAAATACAGCAATTGAAAAGAATGGTAAGAACCAAAAACTTGGGACTGTACAAATGGTTTACTATTAAAAAAAGTAGCCCAAAATTAAATTTATCACAGCACGTTGGCAATATTTGCAGAAATAACTCCTTTTTATTGACAAAAAAAAAAGTTTTTTCCCAAAGGCTACTTTCGCCAACATTATCAACATTACGGTTACCGAAAAACTTATTTGACGCAATGGGCTTCCACATTTCACAAACAACCAATACCACTTTGCGATTTTTTTTCAGACAGAAACCAAGGTGTACCATACAGTAAAGATTAGCCACATCTTCATTTACTACTGTTACAAGTACTTCTTTGGTAAATTTCTCGGTTAAATTCAAAAGTTTAAAATTGCATTAACATGATCAGATTCATAGCTACGGTTTTCAGCGCTCAGGGACAACTGAAGATTTTGCGCCCCCTACTGCTTACCAAGGTTGGAAAACATTTAATTCTAAAATGTTTTAACATCAGTTTGGCGCCCCTTGGATTCTGCACCCGGGGACAGATGCCCACCTTGCCCCCCTCTAGCTGCGCCCCTGATCAGATTTTATTTTCTGCACGTAGCTAACAATTACTTATGTGTTGTCAGATAAATGTTACCAGATGCAGTTAATTATTTTTTACTTGCCAATCTCATGAGACAAGTTTTTTTTGCTCCTGCAAGACTTTACTTTGTGTTGCAAAATAAATTCATTCTCTCTCTTTTTGGACTTGCCTACACATTAAATTTAAAATAGTTTTATGAATAGGTAAGATGTGATTATCATAATTTTGTTTCTTTCTTTATCTTGGCAACTTTATATGTTGATTCAGTATCCAGGTTACCTACCAGTGGCCGATTGATAAAACTGCTCGTATGTTCAGCTGGTGGTTTGAGTTTATTTTCTGACATAAAAAATTTTAAAAGGCATCCCCCATGTTTATTTTACTATAATCGAAAAATCAAATAATTGCTACTCTGTTTATAGATACTAAATGTTAAAATATTTTAAATGCTTCCTTTAATTTGCATTCTAATAGTCATTTGTTTAAATTTAATTATGAATTATATTCACATATAGTAATTGTGAGTGTTTTTTTTTATTTTAGGTGCTGTGAAATGCAATGACAGAGATCCAATTTATCAAGAGTTCTTATATACATAAGAATACATGGATATAAGATTGTTTTTCACGAATTGAAATAAAATGTGATAAATTGGATTAATAAAAACTATTTTGAATTTTGAAAAGTGTTTTTCCTCTGTTAATCATATTATATTGCCATAAATTTCTGAATGTGTTTATTTTTCATCCAAATAAATAGCTTTACAAAAATTTGTCATATTAATAGATATTGCATAATTTAGCATTATTATAAATATTTATTATAGCAGATTTACCTGAACTACTTTTTTAGTCTCTTTGCAGATGAAGTCACAAAGGTAAGTGGTTAGACATTTTTCTGTATTCCCCATTAAGTAATTTTATCTGGTAAATTATCATTACTTATATACTGAAGGTGAAAGAATAAGCTTTCCTTGAAGATACAAAAATTTGCAGATATTTCAAAAAATTGCTATATGTAAAAAAGCTCTTAAATTGCGAAACTGAAAATGTTATATATGAAATAGTTCAGAAATATAAATATTTTCACTATTTTTTAACTATAATTCACTGCATTTGTTATATATAATCACAGTTTAAGGTAGCAGTGCTTTTCTCACTGTGATTTCTCATGTATTTTGATTCATAAATCCACGTATTTTGATTTCTCTTTTGAGACCGAATAAAAAATGAACTAAACATTCTCGTTGACATTGAGAGTTGAATAAAAGCTCACCTCAAAATAAAATGAATTAATAAATTTATGGGAAATTTTACATTGCATATATTGAGCAGAAAGAGTAAACTGAATGTACTTAATGGAATTAATAATTGGTAGAGTTGATAGCAGAATAAAATGCTTAATTGCATGGTAAACAGTAGATCTTTTGAAGTTTTTCTATGTTGCGTAAAATGCAGATTTAAATTTTTGATATTGATTGTCATATAAATGGCAATTACTGTTTTATTTTGCTCTGAAATGAAGGGTTAGTAATAAAATTCTGGGAGACAACCTTTAACATGTGCTAGAATTTACAAAATTTAATTTGGTGCTGATTTCAACGGGTAAATTTCATTTTACTGAATTTTGCGTAAAATAATACCAATGAACCATTGCAAATTATTTTCAGAACTTTTTTTTTTTAATCTAAAAGTGCTATTAGTTTTGAAATGTGACTTCATATCCTCAGTCATAAACTTGTTTTGCTTTTCATTCAAGTCTCGCCATTTGGCAAAATTTAACATATTTACCTTTAAAATCTAATATATTATTGACTAACAAGCCAAGCTATTTAAAAGCATTACACACAGTTCTTAACAATGCTTTTTTTAATTTTTAATCTGATTGATTTAAAATGCATTTAATTCATGATATATCTAATTGAAAACATTTTAATATTTCTACATAATTACATGATATATTTCTTCATTTTTCAAATATATAGAAGATATATAACTTTCTGGTGTCAGTATCTTATAAAATGTTTTGCTATTTCCACTGCCCCATCTGTATTGATAATCTATGCATTCATAAACTTTTAGCCTCTTTGAGTGACTGCTAAAATCTGAGGCCTTTCAGATTTTTTTTTTTTTTTTTTTTTTTTTTTTTTTTAATTGTGTGAGCAGAAAGATAGAATTTTAGAAGAGCTTCTTGAGTTACCTTTTGAATGATATAAAGAATTGTTAACATAATGTCAAATTTTTACAACTAAATATTAAATATATAAAAAAGCCTGCAGCATTCTCATGTTACGAAAACATATTTATTTGTTCTGAGGCTAGGAATTGATTTAGTTTTAAAACTGCAATTTATTCCTTTTAACAATTTCCCAACAGTGTCATCAAAACACTATAAATTCCTTACATGTTTTAAAGAAAGATGATTCATTTATGTAAAGATTATTAAATGGGTAATTTTATTATTCAATTTTTAATACAAATTAACTGAAATTAGAAACTGATTTTGTAAAATAATTTAATTATGAATAATTCAATTTGGGGGCTATTGGATGTTTAAAAATGATCAAAAGATTTTTAATATCTTAAAAATAAAAGCAAAATTTTCAGTTTTAATATTTTGTATTAATAATTCATTTTAATTTCCTTGCTCAGTTTTAATATATTCACAAATTCAGATTTAAAAACAAAGTAAGTTGTATAAATATTTTCAACATTTCTGATTTTTCTATAGTAACCATAGGAGAACGATTTGAGACTATCTGTGTAAAAAAAAGTAGGTTTTAGATCATCACACCTTCACGTGCTTTCACTGGAATTTTCCTCTGTATATATACTGGGATGTGACATTAAGCAGTTGAGAGTATGTATTTAAGAGGTTAAAGGGATATTGTAACTAGTGTTTCAAATCCTGATAACATCCCATACGCTGTCGGTGGGACGTAGATAGGATGTCCTAAGGATATACTGGGATGTGACATTAAGCGCTCAGGAGGATGAGTTTAGGAGGAAATTGGGATATTACGGGATGTCCTGAGGATGTAGTAAGTAGTTCATATCCTAATAACATCCCGCACGCTGTCGATGGGACTTGGTTAGGATGTCCTGAGGATATCCCGGGATGTGACATTAAGCACTCGGGAGGAGGTGTTTAGGAGGTTCGCGGGATATTCCGGGATGTCCTGAGGATGTGCGCATATCCCGCGAGCAACATCCTTGGGATATCCCAAGGATGTTTTTGTGCTATGTGGGAACAAGAGAGGGGAAATCTGTAAAGCAAGTCCCGACCAGGTGAAAAAATACTATAATCCAAATGATTTTGAAATCCTTAAAAGTTTCTTGCAGGACTCAAGTCTAAACGAAGTAGAAGGTCCAGCGACAACAACAACTATTCCACCACCCAAGAAACAGAGAACTGAAGAGAGACCTAGCCCTTCTACAACCCGGACGTCGGTATCAAAAAGGAAAAATGATTTTCAAACTCCAGCGTTTAAGAAAAACAAAAATACAGATGCACCGGGTAAAGAAATCGTGGTAAAGAGAAAAACACCACCTACAAAGGATTGCAGGAAAAATTATACATCAAGGAGAACGCGCACACGGACACAGAGTCAGATGCCAGCAAGGCCGCCGTTCCGGAAACTGAAACGGCAACAGGAGGCACAAAAATACGAGGAACAGAAGAAATTCAAGAAGGACTCCAGACCGGAGGACGTCAAGACCAGCCGTCCCAGGGAAAAACGGAAATGCCAACAACCAGACGATTACTCCGCCAAGAGGCCAGCATGTAGAGGGCGCAAAAGAAAAAAGAATGTGGACGACACTCGGAGGGCAGTAAGGAGAAGATTAACATCCATGAAACCTCTAACTTGGGAACAATATTGCCAAAAACGAATGACGGAGTTTCAAGCATCGAAAACTCAAAGATAAGTTAAAACCTTCTATAAATTTTTTCTCTATTGTTCCGAAATGTTATGCATAAGTACGAAGTTCTATGTTTTGACGAAAGTCAATATGTCTCGGTTGAGACTTAACTTTGTTTTACTTTATTTAGCTAAGGCAAAAGTATTATTTTCTTTAAGTGTAAAAGCTAAAAACAAGCATTTTCTGTTGGTCGAAAGACTAATTCTGTTATGTTAAAGCCAAAATTTGGCCGAAGATAAAAATAACTTCGTATTCTTGTATTAATAAGAATTTTAGTTTCAGTGCCGCCAGCTTGGCAAAGATTAAGTAAAGTAAAAATTTATTTTCTCTTATTCATTTTATGGTAAATTGTAAAAATCATATGTATTAAAATTTTGTAAATGTACGTAAATACTTGAATGTTATGTAAAAGTAGAATTTAGTCTAGAAGCATAAAATTGTAGATGCTAAAAGTGAATGCTTAAAAGCAATGAAGTCGAAATTTAAGTATTAAATTGTAGATAAAGTCATGCTTTAGAGCGAAAGCCTGCATGTTTAAAGATGAATGAGGGGGAAGTTAGAATGAATGTGTTTTGTAGGGTTCTTCACCTACATTTGAATTTTTAAGAATATTAAAGTAGCTCATTGAGTTGTAGAATGTCGAGTAAGGTGTGTCTATTTGGTCGTTGAATTCTAACAAATCATGGTGGTTAGGGGAAGTGTTGTAAGACTAAAACACGAATATTCCCGTTTGACACCACACACGGTGGAGAGCCAGGGTAAATTTAAATTAATGCTTGAAAAATTGAATGAATGTGAAGTAAGCAATAACTAAGAAGAACGAATCGTTAAAAACAAAAATTTATTGTGTCAAGAAAGTGTAAATTATAATGTATTTAGAAAGATACTGATACTTATTCCTTCCAGATGCTGGAAGGAAAGACCAAGATTGATTGATGAAGTCCAGGAAAAGTTGCTGTAAGAAGAGAGCTTTATAACGATCAACAGAATTTTAGTATACAATTTGTTACATAAGATTTTTTTTGTGTAAACGAGGTTCTCGCCAGTTAGTTCAGAATTAGAGAAACTTACAACAGGTCGTTTGTAGGACCTGCTTCCAAGTTTTCCAAATTGTGGCAGCGGCAAATGTAGGGTTTATATTTATTTTAACTACAAACATTTATTTTAAGTTTAAACTATCTTTCGTGTCAAGCCTTACTTTCCCCTGGAACTGCCAATGCCAGAATATGTAAATTTTAGTAGAACGCGCAAGGATTCAAATTATCAGCGGAAGTATTATGATTTAAATAGAGAGGAAATAAGTTCGGTTTGTGATATTCTTACTTCACGAGCGCGGAGGTAGTTAGCGAGAAATTGAAGAACCACGCATTTCGGCCTATGTGCTTGGCGGGAAGTAGTGTTAATCGTTCAAGTGAGCTTCAAGTCTGCTGAATTAGCAGCGGTATTGTGAAACGCGGTGAGTTAGTTATTTTAGAGAGCCTCGTAGTTAGAGTCTTGTCTTTAGTTTCTTTTCAGGTTATTATTTTTATTTGACTGCCGAGTTGGCACAGTCTGTGAGCGTCAAGAGCACGCGATTGTAATTTTTACGTTGAATAAAAAGGGACTTAAACCCTTCACAAGACTCTGTGTTTTATACAGTTTTCACAGTCACCTCTTGGTTGCGTGCAAGTTGGAGGCGTGCAACGTTACAATACCATTCCCACTTAATCACATTCCCTCCCCGTCATTCAGAGGAGTTTGATTGAAAAATGTTGGGAGGTTATAATGTTTTGGCTCGTCAGTGTAGCTCTGTTCCATGTGTTGTTAATTTTCTCATGATGCTATTTATTTTAAGAAAAGCGTTTCATTTGCAGTTCTGGAAAGCTTTCTTTCGACGAGTAGCTGATATTAGTTTGCAGGTATGAAAGCGGTTTAAGGTATACCAGGAATAAGGTTTGTTGAAATTATGCATTTTCTGATGTTCAAAACTTAAGCACGTAACTCAAAGAGCAATGAATTATGGTAAGTTTAGTTTATTTGATTACAGCATAGTACGCAAAGGCTATGTACCTAAGTGGAGAGATTCCTTTCAATTTCTGCGGCAAAGTGGCTTGTATGCACGTTACACCTGGACAAAACCACTTAAACCCCCAAATAACGAACCATTTCGCTGGGATTCGAAACTCGGATCGAACCACCAGTGTTCAGCAACTTTACCGTTACGCTGCTGGTGGGATGAAATAGGGAAGGAGAAAGTTAAAAAAATATATTAGAAGAAAGTTAAAAGCGATTAAAGCTTATAGGATTTTATCGAAAAAAATAATATTCTTGTTAGAAATTTTCAGCAATAAAGTGCTCGGAAATAAAAAATTCCGAAGAAATAACGAGAACTTGTCCTTCATAGGAGCATAGAATTCTAAATAATTTCCAAGGATGATATGGATAGGATGTGAGATAATATTGATGAATAAAATATAGGAAACATTACTATTTGAAACTGAATCAGATGATTATTTTGTTGCCGTATGATTCATATATATTGTTGAACCCAGTTTTTAATCATTACTTCAACGGCATAAAATTTTAAGAAATGGCCTGTTACGTATATTGCAAAATAACAAAAATAAATATTATTGAATCATTTAAAAATGATAGAAATTATCGAAAAGAACAAAGTACATATATTTATTTAAAGAAGCTGTTCCAAACGATTTTCATTTAATTTATAGAAATATTTTATTAAAATTTTTGTGTTTTAAATGTCTATTTGATAACCAGTCTCTATTTGATAACTGTCTTTCTCTTCCGTACTGTCCTTACTGTCCAATAAAGCCTCTATTGTACTTACTGAAAGAAGTTTTTTATTTCCTTCCCCCTCGAACAGCTTTCCAGAGTCTATACATCGATGTCTGGACAATCCGCATTTTAAAAGTTCAAAAATGTAAAAATCCATGAATGATACATCAGGAGATTTAGTAAGGATATGAATGAAGGGTACGGCCTTGATACCCATTTCTTGATCAATTTTTTCCAGGAAATTAACAATGGATTTTGACGCGCGTCTGCTTGCTTTGCCTTAATGCAGTTCTACTGATGGATGTCACTCCGGGTCTTGAGAAGTATTTCATATTTAAAAATTGGGTATAAAATACTCTTTATAGATAATATTTGGAGTTGATCTTAATATTTTTCTCCACTCTCATTATTTTTAATTTCCCGTTATATGAAAAATTAGCAACAATGATAAATCCTTTGATTCCTTTCTAATCCTGAATTTGACAGCGGGAATACGCTACCAAATCCGGTACTCTAGCCTTTTTCTACTTGAACAGCTCGCAGAGTTACAAGGATTGTTTAGAACAGAAAAGAGATATATTAGTTATGCCTTAGCCGAGTTTTGAACTCCGGACATCCTGATTCTCTAGTCAGATGTGTTTCCATTTACAACAGGAAGGCTCGTGGTAAGGCGGAAGAAAAGATCTTACATTCTCCCCATTTAAAGTGCGACAGAAAAGAACTGACGCAGTCACCAGATCCAGTGGTGACGAGTTATCGTCCTCTATATTTGAATTGGGGAGCCATTTCTTGGGCGAATAGGTTTTTATTAGATCAGGAAGGTTGAAAAATGAGCAGTGCTGACGACAGAATTTCCTGACTGCTAGCTGGGCGTGTTTTTAATTATATCACAAAGATGCACGAGATTAAAAATACCTTTGAGGCTAGGTGAAAAAAAAACTATGTCTCGAATTTGTTAAAGAGAATTATGTAAATAACTTAATCACAAATGAAATTACGTGATCACATGCGCACAAAACTGAGTGTTGTATATCTATGAAGAAAACATTACTTCCTATATGAGTAGAATATTTTGAACTCTTTATAAATAACACATTTAGAGATCGAACGAAACCATCAATTAGTGTACAATGACCAACTTTTGAGGGAAGATTTCTTCCTCTTTTACATTTGCAAAATAAATGAGTTCCTCAAGTGATAAAGATCAGAAATACTACCCCTCTCTACACGTTAATTTTCTCACTTTGAACCTAAGCAGAATTACGAATAATTAAACCTTCCTCAAAATTCACAAGCAAAGAATGCCAGCCACAGAGAATTGTTCAGCCTTTCGACCCCTCAACTCAACTTCTTCCGCTGCTTATTCAGCGCTGCGTGACTGTGTTATTTTTAGCCCAATTAAGTCTGGGCCTTCGGTCTTTGTATTGAAGGAACTCTCCTATCATTTCCATATTTAACTCTCCAGGTAATTATTGGAAAATCTAGTCGGCGCGAAGAATAGTATGAATGCAGAAATGGGAAATCTCCATCGTTTATTGAAGTAAAGCGGCTACAGGTTTCGAATATTAACTCCGACTCAGTCGTTCCTAAAATATAACATCGCTTAAATGTTATTTATCTTGAGTGATAAATTGAGTTAGTGATACACATTTGCAGACTTTTGTTAATCACTATGCGAAAATGAACTGTGTGAAATATTAAGCTACTGTATGCATTTATTTGTATGCTTATGTCAATTTGTGTGTCAGATTTGCTGAAAGGAACAGAATAATTGCATTCCTTTAGTAAGATTAAATTTGAGCTGAATGTAGTCACTAGAAGTTTCAACGCCAAAATTAAAGATCATACAAATTGTAGTGTCTTGTTTTATTTTCTTACAGTAATTGTATTTTAGAAACAGCTTTCCTTACTCACAAAATGAGTTTTCAGTCTTATGCTTTATGCAAAATAGGACAGAAACTACTATTTAAGCTGAGGTCTGACTTGCTTCAGTTAGAGCGTGTTCTGCCTTTCGGGCCCGTTGTTGTTACGAATTAAAGCTTGCTAGATTACGGCCATGCTTATTAGGTGCCTGTTAGTCTTTGCCAGTGATTTTAGCTAAGAGCCAACTACTCATTTAACAACTCTGTGCAATTTAGGCTGATTATTCTACTTATTTTTAGTTTAGTTTTACGTTTTCTACTTTAATAAGCCGTAAGTGCTGACTTTCTGTATGCCCAAGTGGAGCCGGCTGTCAATATATCTGAGTTAAAATAAAAGGGTATTTTAACCCTTCTTCTAAGTTGTTACTTACACAACAAGAACTTAAGGGACAGTCGCTACACAGAGCTACTAGGTTCAAACAGTTAAATAACATTATTTTAGATACAGCATTGCAAATTAATGAACTGTCATGTACTATTACTATCGTGTTTTAAAAATAATATTCTTCAAATTATGAGCGTACTTGACTGGTAATGTATGTACTTCTTCTAATGAAATGAATCATACACTGCAGATAATCTTTTAGGAAAAAATTGTGTTAAGACATATAAATCATTTATCTATATTTATGCTTGAGAAATAAATAAGAAAGTATATATTTTCCAGAAGAAACATATTATAAACATTTACTGCACTCTAACATCACGTAAGAATACTCAGTTAATTTTTAGAATTTAAAATGTTTGAAATAAAGATATTAAGTAATGATGTTTCATATAATGTTTCAAGTTTTTCGGATAAATGTATTAAGTTAAATGAGTCTATGCGATTTCAAAATAAATATGAGGACAATTATCGACATAGGTTTGAAATTTTGATTTAAGCCTGCATTTAACTATATGTTTTACGGATTATCTACTTTTACTAATTTCAAATATATTTGAAATTAGTATTCAGATACTTTAAGAATTGATATGACCAAGCAATAAAAAAAAAAAAAAAAAAAAACATGATACTATGATACTATGTTTGATGATATGCTCCCAAAGAAAGTCAAACTCTGAATTTTGTTTTTAGAGAAATGATTTTAAAGGTTTAAACTTTATTTTAAATCCACTTTTGATTTTCATTGCATAATATTTCTTATGTAAGCATTTCTTTATACCCTCAGTATATTTTTATAAAAAACATGTACATGAAAAGAAGACTTGTGATTTTAGTCACCCGATCACTACGCGTTTGCTGCCTGTTTTAGCAATAACATTTTACTTCACAAAATTATTAATAATTGGATGCTGTAGAACATATTTTACCTTTATTATCCCAAAAAGAGCAATTTGTCCAAATGGGCTATTAATTTCGTTTCGGCATTTTGCGTCGTCCACTATAAAACGGCGTTTCACCTTTCAGATTGTTGCCACCATGTATCAGAGCCCAGCATTATATTTAAAGAAATTAAATAACAAAGAATCTGCATGAATGTATGCATGTGTCTGGCATTATGAAAAACTGCGGTACCTAGAGACATCAAAACTTGAATAACGTAGTCCTCCATTCGAATATGGGCATCTGGAGACCCGAATTTGGAACTTTTTTTATTACCTATTTTATTTTTGTAAAACGTTAAGGAATTTTTGATTAACAAACTCAACGATTTCGAAGCCAGCAATGGCAACACTGCACGGGAAAAAAAAATTATCTCCAGCGCGCGAGACGGTATATCGAAAATTCTAAAGATATGCTTTTTTAAAATACTTTGTGATATTGCTGTTGAATTTAATTTTATGGTTGAAGCGCGAAAAATATGATATTTAATAAACAGAGGTAACACACAAAACCTTAAAAAAATACGTCCCTTTGGGAGTAACACAAATACTGAAAGCTAGCAGGCTAATTCGATGTTTTTTCTGTTCTAGCTCTGATTAATTTTCCAGCACTGATGTCGATTGTCTCACAAAGAGCGAAAACTTTCTGATATTTTCTAGACAGATTTAAATTCATCACATATCTACAGAACTTTGAACTTAGCTTCTAAAATGCAAAACTGAGGACAGTAAACTTCTAAAAACTTGCAAATAGTAGTGTAATTCTGTCCCCGAAATCGACTTCAAGTATTTCGGTGCTGTATATTTAAGGAAAAGGGCTCTGGTTATGTGTAATGCGATCATGAAAAATTTGGAGCAAACTTTTCATTCTTTCTTCACTACCGTGAAAGGATAAAGATTAATAATTTTTCTTCTCAAAGCAACGCATTTGTTTTTCTTCTTCTGTTTTCATCTCATTTTTTTACATGCCTTACACAGAAGAAACGTACATTTTTAAATGAGATTTAAATTTGTTATAAATTATGTGCCTTTATTATGCATATATTCGTTTATTGCTCTAGTGATTACTTTTGCTGCAACAAAAGGATATTTTGTTGCAACAAAAGTATATGTTATATATAACATATACTTTTGTTAGTATATGTTATATGTTAGATATAACATATAACATATACTTTTGTTAGTATATGTTTATGTAAAGATATATGTTAAATAAAGAAATGTTAATCGACTTTAGATTCTTGCGAATAGTAAACTAATTTTCTCTCATTACATTTCAGCGGAAGGTCATCTATCAGTATTTCTTTTAGCTTTTCGCCTAGATTAGGAGCCGTTAGAATCCAGAGTAAATTCTATAATGATAAAGATTTGGAAACATCAAGAGGAATAAAAATCATTTATTAGTCTTAATACTTGTTGTTTATTCTAAAAACTCGTAGATTCCTCTCATATAGGAGTTTAAAATTAATAATTCACCAATTTCTATTTTTTTAATTTATTTTCCTTACGATGATGGACAGTAATATATTATTACGAAATGTACAGGCGCGGTAAGATGGCTTCCCCGCAAAGCAGGTTTAGGGTTACCATAAAATGGCAAGGAAAGGCAACGTTGCCACATTTGGCGAGAAATTGCCCATTTGGCGACAAAATTGGCGATATGCCATGGACGGATGGAGAACCTTCTGGATCGAATTCTTACACTTTCTTATTTAGCCCAGAATGTTCTCGAACACAAGCCGAAAGCTATATAAACCCTGATGGTCCGCAGTCAGTTAGAATGTGGGCCTCGTCTAGCGAGCTGATAGTCAGTCATTGAGCGAGTGTCTCGAAGTCTAGCGCCAATTTGGTCGTCGAGTGCATCGAGAGAGTCTTTTAGTGCATCGCGAATTAGTGCATCGTCGAGTTTTGTCTTAGACTCTGCTGAGTCGAGAGCTATACTCTTGTGAATCGTCGAATGCATCGCGTGGAGAGTCTCGAGAGTACGTGGAGTTTCGAGAACAACCAAGCAGAGTTGGGAGCTGTACTCGGGTGCTTTGCAGTGAAGCTGTTTCCACCGTTATTGCCTGACAGTGTGAATGCTGTGTCGGTGAACGTGTCAGCGTGTCTATAGTAGTTCATCGACGACTGTAAAAACGTGTTTTGGAGCTGCCCTGACAATATTGGTAAATAAAGTGTGTTTCGATACTTCATCAAGTGCCGTCGTTATTCACTCCAAATCCACACTAACCCCGTACGAACGTGAAGGAAGAAAATAACGTAACAACTGGTGTCAGAAGAAAAAAAACGTGACAATATTAATAATTATAGAGCAATAAAATAATATAAATGGGCAGTAACAGTAATGGTAATGAGCAGTACAAATATTCAGATACAAAGTTCATGCGGGGAATGAATCAAAATACCACTATTGGTAAAATGTTAAATAATTCAAGATGCCCGACTGGTACTTCAGAATGGCGTGTTTCATTCACAGGACAATTACCTTAGCCCTACGAGGGAATCGTGTTGTGAGTTTATAATTGTTTCTGAAATTGTAAAAGACTTAGCTGAACTTATTTTGATATGAAAAAAGTTAAATACATTACTTCCTTTGGCAATCTGGATTTTTAGTTGTAGCAATTTCATTTGAGAAAGATCTAGCCCTGAAACAAATAATACAAACCACTTTTGCTAAGCTGAGATGAAGCCTCTAAATCCTGCATAGAATAAAAACATTTCCAGTGGCTGAATTCCATATGAGCTTCAATATTTCCCCCTCTATATTTCTTTAAAGAACCGCACTTTGAAAAATATATCATGATCACATGAAGTAAAAAATCTAGAAAAATGAAAGCACAGCCGCTCAAAAGATTGACATAAGCAAAGCGGTATTTTTAATACAATTAACGTTCAAACAAGAAAGTCATTAAATTAGGCAAGAAAAAAAATAATAAGGAACGTTTAAGAAAGAAGAATTTTAGTTTATCCGTGATGTTCTCATACGATTACCATAACTTAAATGAAGAGGCTTTTTTATGCTGAAATCTTTATTTCACACATTTTGATGAAGCATGGTAATTTGATTCACACCCATCTGTAAATATTGTTTCTACATCATTTTTCACATTGACAATTAGAACAAGAATGGTCATGAAATATAAGCTTGCGTAAAATAACTGAAAAAGTACATTTATAACTGGAAGTCCAAACGATATAGTAAAGAATTTCTATTTATCTCCCAAGTCTTAGGCGTTTCGCTGCAACTGCGGTTTCATGAATGAAGATTTTATCGAACAAGCTGTAACACTTTTATTCTCCCATGATTTGTTTTTACTTTGCGATTTTCCATTACTTTTACTTATATATGCGTGATGATATAAAAGCTTTCTCACAATCTACTTTTCCATAAACTTTAAATAAATCTATATGAACATTTCTTTCGAAAATGATGAAACAACGAATCTACAGTTTTCACTGTTTAAACTTAGATGTACTAGTTTTTATATTGCGATTCTCCATTATTTTTACATCGGTATGCGTGATGATATAGTAACGTTGCTGCTTTCAATTTTTCCCCAATCTTTAAATAAATTTTTATTAACATTTCATTCGGAAATGATGAAACTACGAATCTACAGTTTTCTCTGTTTAAACTTATATGTGCTAGTTTTGATTTTGTGATTCTTCGTTATTACTTCCTTATACGAAGCGAAAAGGATATATTGTAATCGCGAAAAAACTCCAGTATCATATTTCAAAGAAAATATCCATTTTGACCGCTATCGAATGCAATTTATTTTTAGTGGGGTCTGTCCGTACGTAAGTTCGCACGTATATATGTATCCATCTCGCATAACTCAGAAACGAGTAGCCTCAGAACATTGAAATTTTGTATATATGACTGCTATAACATGTAGATGTACACCTCCCATTTTGGTTACAATCGGCTGCACAAAAAGTATAGAAATATATATATCCACTCTGCTACTCGGCTCATTGAGCTCAGTTTCTGATATGTTTGTAAATTGTGCATTTGTTTCTTTAAAAATGATTGAATTATGTTGTTCTGGCTAAGGTTCATATGCCTTTAGTTCAACTGCATGCAATAAATGTGGAATTATCAATAATTTAAAAGCTTTTTAAGTGCGGCTAAGCCTAATTTTTGATTACTATAGCAGCCATATTTGTTTGCATTTGAAACTTAGCAGAATTGTGAATTTGTTGCCAATCTAGAGAAACTAAGCTTCGCAACAACAAAGTAATGTCTCCTTTTATTACTGCGAATTAAATTATTCTTAATTCATTCTGGAATAATCATTTAAGTTATTAGCTTGTTTTTGCGTACAAACTGAAATTTTAATCGTAAAAATTGTTTAACTGTACTCTATTTTATGTTTCTCTACATCTTTCAAATTTAATGAAAATATTTTGAATTTTGCCTTGCCGCGAAGTGAGAACTGGATTAATTAGTAGCGCATGCGCATTAGTTAAGCGGCGCTGAATAGTCTGTGAAAAACTGTTTCTTTTTTATTTGTTTAATTTCTTTTATGCATCGTTTTAGATTTATTATAATATTTGAATAGTTGTGGTAATTGTAATTTTTCAGATGATATAATTTTTGTGCATTCTGAGTTAAAAAATGAATGAGATGTAACGCTGTTAAGTGAACCTAGCGCCGAGGTGTCGTTATTGTAAATAAATATGCAGAACTTTAAAGAGTTCATTTATTCTATTATGGTTTATGCGTTATCGGCGAAGAAGATTTAATTCAAAATTCGTTAACTTTTAATTCAATATGTTTAAATTAAATGCAGGGAAATTGCGTATAATTTAATATTCCGTACAATGAAGTTATGTGGTGTACACATGAGATTTTTTTACATATGTATCGTGATGACATACAGTGTTCCTATGATCAATTTTCCCTCTATCTTTAAATAAATCTTTATTAACATTTTGTTCGTAAACGATGAAACCACGTATCTACAGTTTTTACTGTTTAAACATGGATGTGTTAGTTTTTATTTTGTGAATCTCCATTATTTTGACATATATATGAGTGATGATATAAAAGCGTTTTCACAATCTAAGTTTTACATAACCTTTAAATAAACCTTTATTAGCGTTTCATTCGAAAACGATGAAACCACGAAGCTACAGTTTTTACTGTTTTAAACTTACATGTGTTTTCAAATGCGTATAGCAGAATAATCATGCAGAGTATGTATATATAATATATACTAAACCAAAAGCAAATAATCAGGCCTTCAAATACATTTTGCTAAAGATAAAATATATGAAATTTTGCGTTTTTCAGTTCGTTACGACTCTATAATTTTGCAAGACTTATTTCATTTATCGTAGTCATTATAACACAGCACATTCTTAAAATTTTTGGCCCAATTTACAATCGAATTTATCCGTCTTATATCTATTATCTTATTTATGTAATCAGTTTTTCTAGTTAAAAAACCTCTCTTTCCAAGTGGAAGTTAAGGAAAAAAATTCGGTTTAAATAAGTTTCGGTTTTTGATTAAGGAGCTTCGTAAACTTTAGTTATCTTCTTGGCAATCATAAACTCTAACTAAACTTTAGATAGACTGGCAGTGAATTATCGCTAAGTAACAACTGAAATTTCAAAAAGGTATAAAAGATCCTTTATTTAAAACCTAGAAGGGATATTTTGTACTTACAACTCAGCCAACCACAAGTGGCGAAAATAAGTACAGTAAGTTCAAATGTAAATTTGAATTCAAATAAAATAGTAACCGAAAGCTGTACAAATTATTTAACGAAAAGTTGGCTTAAACTTTAACCGGCGTGGATATCATTTATCGACAATTATAATGCAAGGTTGAGGACTACAAATCATATCTAATCTAGCAATCTAGTCATATGGCTTCGAGACGCAGAACATGTTCTGTCTTAAAATCTAAAAACCTCACCTTAAATACACAAGAACTAAATTTGCATTCTGGCGGAAAAACGAAAGGAAGAAGTGACAGTAAACATCCAAAACATAAAATAATTGATTCATTAAAATAAAAACATCTCATAACGTTTTCCTGGAACTGAGCAAATTTAATTGTAATTATTTTTAAGAGTAGTCATACGCAAATCAGTTTTAAACCTTTCATCAATAGCCGTATAAAAATCCGCGGAACATCTACTTAGCTTCAGATTTTGGGGAACAATCTACATAGACCTTTGTATAGACCTTTCCTCTTTTTTCTCTATATATTATATAAATATAAAGCAAATTAACTTGACAATCTCCAAGCGATGGCAGATAGTCCTCGTGTACTTTGCTATATTGTAAAACGAGCAACCAACCAACTTGTCCATCGAGTACTGTTCTCATAAGATAAATCGTGGTTTAGTAAATTTGGATCATGTTTCTGTGACCAGATTACAAATATGAACTACGGTATGGGGATGGGAATTATTCAAATAGTATTTAAAACGAAGTATTGAAAGTTGTTAATCAGATGAATAAATGTTGGAGGATATGGAACCGAAACATACAACTGCAATAATAAAACTCTATTTTCTTGATGCCATGAATTGAATCTGAGATTTGTGGAAACAAGTGACTTCAAATGTTGAGGCAAGATGGCGTTTTAGCAAACACTGCAATAGAACCCAAGAGGTTACCTATCACACATATCAATGACACAATTACAGCCGAAAGATGGACTGAAATTTTTGATAAATATATCAGTTCCAGATAAAAAATAAGATTTTTAAATTTGATATTAAGACTTCATTAGAAATGAGTACAAATAAACTCGAAAACTTTAAATATTCTCATATTTGCATTAAAAAAAATTACCGAAATCCTCGTAGATATGTAGAAACCTCAAACGAAAATATTGTTCTTAGACTAGAAAATTTAACACTCACAATACTTCCCCCCTTTAGAAATGTTTTTATTAATCTCATGACTGTGAGTCTTTAAATAGCTGCAAGTCAAAAATTTCAAGCGTTTCTAATCTGAATTTCTTTGACATGTGACTTTCCTCTCCAGAACTAAGGACACATTTTCAGTAATTTGCAATAGAAGAATCGGTATATAAATAGATAATTTAGACTTAATGTAGTCTTCACTGTGTCCACAAAGCTCCTTACTGGGTCTTTATTTTCGAATTCGTTGGTCGTGGACATATATTTACTATTACAAAATGTTTTAAATGACGTAAAGTTTATTCATCTTGTACTTCTAAATTAAAAGAAAAAAGTAATTTCTAGATATGTCTACTAACACTGATTCATTCATCTTTAGGATACACAGCGATTATATTGAAGCAAGCATTGTACTTGAGAATGCCTTTCCATCTCTAAAATCGATAAAAAAATGAAGTATGGAACAGAAACTAATGTTTTAAACTTTTCAAAAATCGATAAATATATTTTCTTATTAAAATCATTGTAAGGAACACATATATTTCAATATCACAATTTTTCGAATAAATATTGAATATTTTTTATAAATTCCCTCTTTACAATTTGCTTATGAAATAACTTTCATTTATATACTTTACTGAGATAAGTTAATGAACGTACTGTTTAGGTTTCATTCAATATTAGCATGTGTAAATTTTAGTATCTCCCTATCTAGTAAAAGATCTGATTTTGAAGAACTTTACCACCATACGCAGGTAATTAATTAAGTTCAGATTCCATAGCTTATGCAAATTGAATTTTTTATTCAATGCAATTTAATGAGGCACCTTATTTATTATCTAACCATACTCTGATATTTTTATAGCATTAAGATATCGACTAAATTTTAAAATAACAGACTGTAAGCTATTTAAAAATCTGTAATTTCTAACTGATAGAGGACAATATTTTTGTGAGACTGGTTAAGGATTAAATAATGTTCAATGAAGTCGTAAATAGCAGGAAATTCCTATGTGGTTCTACAAAATTCAGCAACAGGAAATTGAATTTCATGACCTGGAACATAGACATCTCCACCTGTCACCGGGCAAGATTTATGCATTGAGTATAATAGACATCGATTCCCGGGAATCTTTGAATGGATTGTCATTAAAGCCTGGAGAAGGAGTGGAAAACTGATCGAGAGAAACGGAGCTCAAGAAAGGGAATTTCTCGATAAACTACCTCGGTCTCGATTTATTATGAATGCCTACTACAAGGAGTGAGACTTACTGTTAATTCTGAAATCTAGTTTGAATATATCGGTAAAATTATAACAGACTGATAGTAATTGAATATCAAAATATACGAAACCTTTATGTTGTAAATTAATCAAAAATTTTGTAACAGCAGAAATTGGCCATCATTTACAAAACTATAAGTTTTGTAAATAATGTAATCATAGTTTTCACATTGGATTACTTAACGATTAGGAAGAACATACAACTGTATATGACACGGCACAATTAATACCGCAAATTCAAGAAAAATGAGATCTTAAAGTTGATACAATCGTTTATTGAAAAATTACAAATAAACTCAAAAACTTCAAATATGCTCATATTTTTATTTAAATCCGGGTCGTTTACAAATACTGCTTTTTATGAATATTGTAATTTTCGATTAGCGAATGATACAAAAGAACTCACAACTGGATATGAGAATGAGTTGATGCAATCGATATCGTAACAAGATTTTTAATTTGACATTATCGTTTACAAAATTATGTGTTTTATAAATAATAAAATCATAATTTTCACACTGGATTATTTAATAATTAAGAAAAAACATTTTTACTAATTCGTACATAGATAGATGATTTTAGTGCAATTATATGGGAATTTGAATTTCTCTGTGTATTGCAACATGAAAAATTTAGAGAGACAAGCTATGCCGGAAAAGTAAGAATACAGGGGTACGCCCATTTAACATTGAGTAAATAGGTATCTCGGTCATTTGGCAAGATATCGCCAAGCTGGAAACTAATTTTTTATCCCCAAATTTTCACGAGAAATCACCTAACGTTGCTAAACTTGGCGACATTTTGGTATGGTCCGTGTATCACCGTTATTTTAACTGAATAAATGCCACTATGAATGTGAATAAATTGATCACTATATTAGTTGTAACCGTAATTCGTCACTCATATTGTCTTCCAGTAATTTAGAGAAGCAGAAAATGCTAGAAATAACTCAGAGGCCGGTTAAAAACTATATAAGGCCGGAAAAAAGCATCTGATCTCAGTTAGTTGTTATTGTTGCGAGTTGTTAGTTTAGAGTGAGATCGGCGATATGTCCGGGTTAGCTTTTGCTTCAGATGCACTTTGCAGTGCGTTGTGTATAATGCTCTTAGTAGAAATCTAACTACTAACTGTACACATAACATTCTTAGTAAAAGCGTAACTATTAATTGTATTGTGAACACCTGTACGGTTATTTCTGTTAAAAGTTCCAGAAATCTGAAGTATTTCTTTTGGTAAATTAAATTTTATCAATCCATCGTAGGACCGGTGTCCGCCGAAAACATCGCGGCAAATTCATTGCGGAAGAAAACGCCGCAGAGAAAACAACGCAAGGCAGAAATGTTGTCGTACAAAACATCGCGGAAGAAAACAAAGCAAGTAAAAAACATCACAGTTCTGAAACAGCATGAGGCAAAAAATAAAGCGATTCAAAAACGTCGCAGTTTACAAACATCGTCATCGAAAATATAGTGGTAAAAAAGGAAGCACCTACAAATCATGGCATGATGATTGCACTGCAAACATGCGTTTCTTCTGTAAAAGATGTAAATGCATATTCAGATGATTTATGAGCTGTAGAAGGAATGAGGAATATTTTAACTTTTATATTTCATATTTATGAATTAATTAACAAATATTTGCTGAAAAAATAAAAAGCAAGTTCAAAAACTGAAAAAGGAACGGAAAACTAACTCTAGGTATAGCAGTTAACAAAATGTTAAACTTACATAGTTAACTAATAAAGGTAATTAATTAATTTATCACTTTTATAAAGTTTTATTGGTAACTCTTCATGCAAAATGTAGTCTAAAAAGATTACAAAAAGGAAAATAAGTAACTGCCTGTGGTTACCTCTATTAAAATTGCTTAATTAATTGTCAAATTATGAAACTTTGTCAACTATTATTAGTAGCATTAGTTTTTTACTCATTTTCAGTTTATGAATGCTTAAGTTTCCTTCTTAAGTTTTCAGAAAAAAGTTATTAATTAATTAAAAATTATAAAAACAAAAATATTCCTCATCCCTTCTTACTCTCACAAATCAGTATCCAAATATGCCTTTACAATATGCCAAAAGCAACTTTCAAAGCCAGGAAAACGCATGTATGAGATATTATCATCATGCAATGATTTGTAGGTGCTTTATTTTTACCACGATATTTTCGGGGAGGGTGATTTTAAACTGCGATGTTTTTGAATAAATTTTAAACTGCAGTGTTTTTGAATCGCTTTATTTTCGACGGCGATGTATTTTACCTCAAAGTTTTTGAACTGCGATGTTTTGTACGACTACGTTTTCGCTTTGCGTCGTTTCTTCTGCAACATTTTTGTCTGCGATGTTCTCGGCGCAGTGTTTTCACCTGTAACCTGTCGGACCTGTGTGCATTCAATCTACACTGGTGTGCAAAAATTAAGGACGAAGTCGAAAAATTAGCATATCAGCTGAACGAAGAGGCAGAGCGGACAGAAAGACCAATCAGGAGATTAAGTAAGGTGATGTACGGTAGCACATGCGCAGATATGCAGGTAGACGTAATGGGGGAGTGTCTGAGTAGTATAACGCATGTTGTCGGTGTAAGATCAGTATTTCTGGCAAAGAGATTGCACGCCGTATAGCATTTAAAATCACACCGAGTTGCTGCCTCAGCGAGAAATGGCGAATAATCAATCTGTTAGACGACATCTGGATGCTTTTACCCGAGGTCGAATCATTGGGATGTTCGAGGAAGGCCGCAGTGTGACAAGTGTGGCTGCAAAGTTCGGAATTGCTCACGGCATCGTTTCACGACTTTGGAGACAATTTCAAACTACAGGAACAGCTATCCGGGGGTTTAGTAGTGGTCGTCCACGAGGAACCACACCCGCAGATGACCGGTATATTGCCTTACAGGCCAGAAGAAACAGGCGGCAGAGAGCGGGAGAAATCGCTAGACACACGACACAGGCGACTGGACGACCGATATCGCGTTTTACCGTGGCCAGAAGACTGCACGTTGGTGGTCTGTTTGCACGATGCCCTGTACGGTGTGTACCTCTAACGCCTGCTCATCGGAGAAGGCGTTCTCTGTGGTGCCGGGAACACTGGAATTGGAGAGACAATGAATGGGGACGAGTACTCTTTACAGATGAGAGCAGATTCAGTCTGAGTAGCGATTCTCATCGCATACTCATCTGGAGAGAGCGGGGAAGCCGCAATCATCCCTCGAACATCATTGAAAGGGACAGATATGGAGGTGGCGGTGTTCTCGTTTGAGGAGGCATCATGCTTGGTAGACGTACAGACCTTCACATCTTCGACGCAGGTTCAGTCAACGGAACCCGTTATTGTAACGAGATTCTTCTTCCATATGTGCGTCTTTTTCTTCCATATGTGCTATGGGTCCGCAGTTCCTTTACATGGACGACAGTGCTCCATGTCATCGCACAGTAGCTGCCGAACAGCTCTTAGAGAGTGAGGATATTGAACGTATGGATTGGCCGGCACGATCTCCGGATCTCAATCCCATCGAGCATGTATGGGATTTTCTAGGCAGACGTTTGGCAGCTCGTACCTTACCACCAGTAACGATTCCGGATCTTCGACTGGCGCTGCAAGACGAATGGGCAGCAATGCCTCAACAACTCATTGACACCCTCATTCTCAGCATGAGCAGACGCTGTGAAACCTGCCTAGCAGTCAGGGGAGATCATATCCCCTATTAAAGAGCGGATGTTTCTTGCTGGACACCCATCACAGGGATGTTTCGGCCTTCAGTCGCATTGCGCGCCATGCTACTTTTTCAATAAAGCTTCTTTTTATCCCTCTGATTTCTCTTTTAGTAAGTGTTGCTTACATTACTCATGTCCTTACGTATTGGGGATCTTACGGTATTAAATGTGTTGATTTGGAAAGCTTTTGTACAAAGTTATATTGAAAAAACCGTCTCGTCCTTAATTTTTGCACACCAGTGTATTGTAAAACTGTACGCTCGCAACAATATACAACTGGATAATATGAGTCAGAGTCGATGCAATCAATATCGTAACATACATAAAAATAAAATTTTAAAAATTGATAATAAGAGTTCATTTGAAATTAGTTAAACTCGAAACGGTAAATATGCTCATATTTGTATTTAAAAAATAACTGAAACCCTCGCAAGTATGCATAAACCTCAAACGAAAATATGGTTCTTAAACTGGAAAACTTAACATTCAAACTATTTCCTTCCTTTTAACAGTAATCTTTTTGTTAATATTTTGCGGTGATTGTGAGGCTTTGAATAGCTGCAAGTAAAAACTTTGAAGCATTCTAATCTGAATTTCAGATGAACTCATGAACTCCGTCTGGAGGAAAAGGCTGCTTATCTAAGCGAATTTGATATAGGGCAGATTGTAATGGCCCGAAGACTCGGAACGAGTATCTTCAGAACTGCATGACTGGTAGGTTTTTATATAGTCTGCCGTTGTTAGTATTTATGCATTTATCGTCCAACCAACAGTAGACACCAAAGTGTTGGACGCCCACGCGTCATGAAAGAAAACGTACGCCAAAAACTGACCCGCTTGGTAGAGCAAAATCGGCGCCAGAGAGATGTTCAGCTAACAGCCCAATATAATGCAAATCTAGGTGCAAGTTTTTCATAAATCTAAGTGCAGAGTTCAGTGACCACTGTTAATTATGGGACTGCGCAGCCGGTCCCATAATTAACAGTGGGTAGTTAGCATATCGGCCAGGTAGCCCCGCTGACGGAAATAACTTGATCAACATAACACACTTATATATACATATTGTGCTCAAGACGAGTGCTTGGGGCAGTGCAAATAAATGCTGGACGAGACGATAGTGCAGTGATGGAAAAAGAGTGCATTGCGGGTGAGAAGAACAATTTCAGTTACATATTTATAATATAGTTATAAATAAATAAATAAATAGAGTTATAGCTAGGTGGTTACAAAAGACATCCACAACGTGAACAATAAATGAGCACAGTGCAATACATGAGCAATTAACAAAGTGACTGATAGAACAGTAAAAGTAATATCTAAAATAGGGCTAAATACTAAATAGCAACACTAAAAATAATAAGAAGTAAAATACTAAAAAGCGAAATAATACATAAAATTAAAAAAAAGGCGAAACAGTGATAACAATACATAAAATAAGGCTAAATACATAATTCAAGATTCATAATTCAGGGATTACAGTTCAAGAAGATAAGTATGTACAGGGAATAAGAAAAGCCGAACAAGCTAACTTTAAGGTAAAATGAGTTCATTACAGGTACAGAGCATACAGGGGCTAAGCTGGTGACGAGGATGGCAGCTGAAAATTACTCCAGCCTGTCTGAGATTTTGTGTGCAGTATTTATGCAGTCGCATATACGTTTCAATACATTGCGATTTTTCGAAGTTGCTTCGGGCCATGCATGGATGTGGTTTGCTACTGGTTGCCTAAGATGATATTTGGCGGTCTCTCTGCAAGTGAACGGATAGTAGTCCGGATCTCCTACCATCCCGCATGAGCAATGCTCGTTTTCGCGTCGTCTAAAGCGATGCAGGTTAGTCATGAAGGGGCCATGTCCTGTTAGAAATTGAGTGAAGTGATACGAGCCACTTTTTACAAGCCGGCAGACTTTTGGTAAAATTCTGTGAACTCTTCTGCCGGTGGTCTCTGTCTCTCACAGATGTTACCAACGTTCGAGTAATTCTCTCTTGAGCTCAGCTTTTAAAGAACGAACTCGGGAGAGGCACGTCAAGTGTGCGAACGTGGGCGTCAGTTGCTGCTCGAGACTAGACCATGGGTAAGTAGAAGACAGTTGCCTGGTCAGATCAATCACGATTTCTCATTCATCACATCGATGGATATGTAAGGATACGCCGTCTTTCAGGCGAACAACGCCGTCTTTCAGGCGGTATTATGCTTTCATAATACCGCCATTCGTATTTACGTCTCTGGGTCCTTTAGTTGTGGTAGAACAAATTATGAAAGTTGTGGACTATCTGAACACAGCTTCGGATCAGTTGCACGCTTACATGGCGTCTGTATTCCCAGCAGGAACTAGAATTTTCGAGCAGGACCTTGTCCATGTCTCAAGGCTCGAATGTCAGGGTACCGAAGAACGTGGATTACTATAAAGCTAGAATTACAGTAAATTTATCTTGAAGTACTTTATAAAACATATTGCTTTATTCAGAACTTTGTTTATTAAATAATTGTTCCTTTAGACATCTGTAAGAAACATTAAAAAATCTAAAACATATTGAAGGATATGTATTTTAGATATATGTAGTCATTAAGAGATATACCATAATGTTCCTACCTGAACGTTTTTATTACTTTTTACCTACGTTTTCGAACACCTTCTTTGATGAACGATCGTCTGTTTCTGATCTTATTTCTTGGTTTCCACTGCACTGATCATAATAAAAACATATTCTCATCCTGTTCGTATCCTTTCTTTTTTTGTGTTTTGTATCGTCACTACCGCGCCAGAAAACCGTTTCCGACTATGCGTTGCTACGTGTTTTTCTATCGTTTAGGTCTGCTACTCTGTCTCTCCTGAAAGTTTGTAACTAATTTGCTGAAACATCCTGTATATATTCATATGTAAGAGGCAGTAGCTAAAATAACTGAATACAGGAATGGAATGTTTTAATCATGAATAACGTTCTGAATTATTTACTGCCTATACATAGTGTGAAGCATATATAGCAGAACTTTTAATTTAAATATCAAAAATTTTTTAATTAATTTCTTTAATATTATAGAATATATTAATCTAATTAATTAGAATCTATTTCTATCTTGTTAAGGTACGATTTCTCTTTACTTAAATATAATACTATGTGTATAAATACCACTTTAATGTACCACTAAGATGTACTCCTTTATTGGTAAAATTTGTAATACCACGAAGAGATCATGTAACTTAATTGAAACTTACAAAAAGGCAAAGCGTACTATGGCATGCAAATGATTAGAATTTCAGAGTCATAACTCATGGATGGGTTAAAATTTTTCTGAATTGTCGTCATAGCAAGATAAACAGAGTTCTGTAGTGATATGCTAAAGCAGTAATCCGTTGTCTGTCAGTTGTAAATGTTTCATGACTCTTTATGTCTTACGGGCGATAGAAGTTCCAGTATACATAAGTTAAACACCACCTGAACGAGAACGAATGGTCGGTCTGCGAAGCAGGGTATTCCTGTCGTGAAATCAAATGGGACAGTATCTTTTTATCACTGACATATATGGGGAAGCTGTAAGCTTAAGATAATCAGAAAAATAGCAAATTTGGCGATAGAAAATACAAAATGATAAGGCAACACAGGATGAAAAGCACGTTATCCATATTGCAACGGTGGACTGTGAAGCTCGATGTCAACAGTTAGCACAATGTTGAACAGCTGCTATAAATGTGTTATGTCAGCTCCACCAATTCGCTAGCGTCTGCTAATCCATAGATTGTATGCATGTATGCGTTTGCGCATTCCCCTGACGTAAATGCGTTGATGCCTGCGATTAAAATGAGTTATCAACCCAGAAACTCGCAACAGATTGCTTTTCCGATGAATTCAGCTTCAATTTACAGTACAAAAATGGTTGAATACGAGTTAAATTCTGCAGAGGTTAACTCTGGTTAACTCTTCCGGAGTCCATTATCTAGCTTCATAATGGACAACTATCAAACTTGATGGTCTGGGGAACCGTTTTGTGTACGATGGATGATCTCATCCGATAAGAACTGTGCTCTCAACAGCAACCACTACGTCAGGAAGGTTCTGAAACCTGAACTCCTACCTAACATTCAACTCATTTCTGGAGGTGTATTTCATCAGGACAGTATTCATCAATATGCTGCCAGAAATGCTCGAGTCTTGCTCAAAGTGACATGTTACCTGTTGAAGACGTCTGGGATTTCGCAAGTCAATAATTCGCATATTTTACTTGTAATGCCGCCAATAGGAATTATGGCTGCGGGACAAATTTGAGCTTGGATAAAGTACAGATTATAATTTAACATTACGTATATTTGCGTAAATTCTAATGATTAACTGTACTCGTTTTAATCATATTTCAATACTGACGGCAGAATTCCATTTTAACAAAAGGATACCCATGTATGATTCGTATGTTTACTACTATGGCAATAGAGGCGAATCTCCGATATGAAATTTTAATATTTTTGCCATCTTGACGTTAATATTCTGATCAATACACAAAATTTTAATAATACTGTCGAAGTCACTTTAATATAAATCGATGAATTTTAATGTCGGCATTATACCAAGCATGGAATCTCAATCAAATGAAAAACGGCTAAAATTCGAATGATGCAAAGAATGAAGCCACTCGATCGTCGTTCTGTTCCTCCTCCCCCCATTTTCCGAATTTATTTTCCATATACGTATCTAGATATCGATTACGGATCAGCTCTGAAATGGAATGTGATTTAGAAAAAGAAAAAAAGTTCCCGCGCAGCTGGGGATATTCCTTTCTGCTTCAGGTAACTAAATTGGGAGAGCATACAAAATTCAATTTAAATTTTATCAAAGGCGACCAGACATGAAACCAAATACGATTTCATTCATTTGTAAGGAGACTAAGCAGCACATTTCGAATGTAAATGTCTTATTCGTATTTGTTGAATAATAACACTTTTTTTTGATGAAGCGTATTTTGGAAATTAATGCTGGAGTATTTTGCTTGAGCGTATAGCAGATGTTTGACTATAAATTTAGTGCTTTGATTCCTACATTAAAAATAATGAGATTCATCGAAAGATTAAATTTTTTTTCATTATTTTAGCGGAATGGTATACTATTCCTTATTCTCTAAACCATGCTGAATTCTTGGCTGAAAATCGTAGAACCAGTCACAAAAGTGTTTTAGAAATAACTCTCCGTTTTTGAAAGATCTCGTCTCAGACAAGCTAGTTTACCCAAATTTTCGACCTGGCGGTTAAATTTGAACCCATATAAACTCTTATTAAAAGTAAAGGAGAAATTAACATCGCCAAATACTAATTTTATTCAGCATTATACGCATACCTTTGCTTTGTATAACGAGAAGTGCTAATAGTCTTAAACCTCACTTTTGTGTCCCTATCAGGTTTTGAAAGTTGCCACTTAATGTTATCGCCATGTAGTAATTTTAAAGAAATAACATAGCGAATACAAAAAAAAAAAAAAAAAAAAAAAAAAAAAGTATATGCAACACAAACAAAAGGAGTTTACTAAGAAATGTTTTCCCTGTGTATTATTTTTAAAGAAATCTTATAGCGAACATAAATTAAATGTATGGTAACACAAATGAAAGGACTTGAATAGTCTTAGCTCATTTGTATCCTAGGGAGAGGGAACGAAAAATAGAAATTTATATCTAACTCAGAAAAGTCAGAGGTTGTAAATCTACTTATTTTTCTTTATTGATATTTTATATATTATACTGACATTCGATAAAATTCCAATAAAAAAACTACACTGACACTTAAGAACACTTACATTAATATTTCTCCTGAAATACTTTTGTGCAAATTAATTTCATAAAGTTGTAATAAATGAATTAGGGTTAGGACGTATCTTTTGATAATGCAGTGTTTTAATCCACTTTTATAAGAAACTAACAAGAATATATATTTAATCCGAGCATATTTAAACTTGAAATTATTTTACAGGTAGAAACAAATTATTTATAATATTGTTGCTTTCACACTAGTGAAACAGAGAAGTGATGACATTGATGAAGAATCAAAACACAATTTATTCGTTAGTATTACATAGGAGAATTACAAAGATAATTTTGCGGTCGTCGAAAAACTACGCTAAACAAGCTGAAACAATCAACACAGTCTTCAGGCTACAGCAGTGAAGACAGCTACACGGAATAGCACTGAAGTACAGCTCCCGACTCAGTCGTTCGCTCTCAAGCTAATCTCTGAACTCAAGACTTCTAACATACTGAGTTCAAGACACTTCACTACTTCTCGTACAGGCGGGATATACTATATAGCTTTTGACGTGCCTTCGAGAACATTCTCGGGAAAAGCGCAAGAATTCATTCCAGAATGTTCTCGCTCCGTCTATGGCATATCCCCAATTTCATCGCCAAACCGGAGATTTCGCGCGAAATCTGGCAACCCTGCATTTCCTTGCCACTTTCTGGCAACCCTAACCTCACTTTGCGGGGAAGCTATCTTACCGCAGCTGGGCGTTTCGTAACAATATAAAAGAAAAAGTAACATTATTGCAATTATACAGCACCAAATATACCTTCAAGTAAATTCTTTTCCCAAATCAAAGGATTAAGTTTTTCCCTCGAATTCATCCTTGTTTAATCTTTGTTGGAAAGTCAACACTTCATTCTTTCACAAATTTTAACAAAACATTTTATAATAAACTGCGGGAATTGTGTGTAGTCGTATTCTCTTCAAAACGGTCTTAGAAAGAGGTCATTTTATCTCCTTTGTTAATTTTGCAACCTATACTAAAAAACTCTAAAAAATATACATTTCTAGGCTTCTCTTCAGTTTTAATTTCTGTCTCTAAGAACAACACTTTGGCGGGATCGTCAATTAAAACTTTCAGTTGTTTCCGACTCTCCACTCATTAGAAATCATTAAAGATAACCGCTTTTAAGAGAATGAGAATGGAAAGATTCCAACTAATGATGAGGAACTCCAAGGACCGAGAAAAGAATTGTGAAAACTTTTATTTATCTTCTTTGTTGTATAATAATACAAGCTCTGGAAGAATAGAAAGAATATTAAATTTAAAAGAAAATATGTGAAATAATGAATTACGAAATACGCGTATGTTGCAGAGGTTTATAAAACGTATGAAAGTTCGAAAATTTTTCAATAGCGTGAGGATAGTAATAAGTTCTCTAAAATAGGCCGGAAGAAAGGTAATTAAAGATTTAAATTGAAATTTAAAATAAATAATATTTGGAATGAATTAAGTGTATAAACAAAATATAAGGGTAATTATATAAGGGTAAAATATAAGGGAAGTATAATAATTAAATAAATAAACAAAAATATAGGGGGAAATATTGTAGTTGCATTTAGTGAATCTTGTTGTTTTCACATATTAAGTTTCTAATGTTTAATTTTCTACCAGATAAAACAATCATTTTTCAGTATTGAAAAAACTAAAATATAATACATTCAGATTTATTAAATAGTACATCCGTTTCAAAAAACTGAAAAAATCTGGTATGGACACTATATGACTTCCCTATTAAATCATACACATATTTTGCTTATTCCCTCGAATTATTCCAATTTAATCGATCCCTCGAACCAATTTAAAAATGACAACAAAAGCTGCAAATTTTGATATTAAATAACCCGGTTAATGTTTTTCATACGGGATTCAAACTTCCTAATTTTTCATAACGAGCATAAAAATTTCTCAGATATGTACAGGGTTATCCAAATTAAACTTCCCCAACTCAGAGGCCTGTGCAGAGAGTTGTATGGGTCATAATGTGATGAAATTTTAAAAACAGACACTTCAGATCATGCGCTCGAGATTTATTAAACAAAAAAATTAGTACAAGAAGTTGCCGATAGGTGGCGCTGCAGATCAACAAGACATTCTACAGATGTTCTATATGTGTGCCGTGGTTCTCTACAATTCTTTCCATTCGCAAAGCAGTGTGTTCCACTGTGGAACGCAGTAAGTCCACATTAATTCCACGAACATGTCGAATAATTGCGTCTTTCAGGATGTGCCAAGGTTGCTGGGTGTTCTCGGTAGACCCGATCCTTTAAGATTCCCCATAACCAAAAGTCGCATGGCGTGAGATCAGGCGAGCAGGAAGGCCAAGCTGTAGGGCAAACAGCGGCTGATCACACGTGCATCGGTAAAAGTTGTCCGTAACACCTGTTGAATATCGTTGTTGTAATCTTATGTTGTTGTAACACCAGAAGCCACGAAGGATATGGGGAGGTGCACCATCCTGCATAAATATCGTGTCCTGGAGGCGGCCACGTTGTTGCAGTTCAGGGATCACAAACGTTGTCAACATGTCCTGGTACCGTTTTCCTGTGACAGAGCAGGTTTTGAACCCTGGTGGAGTCACCTCTTCAAAAAAATAAGGCCCAATGACGAATGTTGCAGTGAAACCGCACCATACAATAACCTTTGGAGGTTTCAAGGGCACTTGATGGATTGCGCGCGGGTTTTCACTTGCCCAAATGCGGCAGTTGTGCGTATTCACTTGACCATTCAGGTGAAAATGGGCCTCATCCATTCAAAGGATGTTCCACGGCCAAGCAGTATCGACTTCCATTCTGGCAAGGAACTGCAACGCAAATGTTTCCCGAACTACAGGATCCCCATCGGACAGCTGATGACGACTATGGATTTTGTAAGGAAAATAACCGAGGATTCAACGCATCACACGCCAGACGGTCGTATAGGGCATATCAACAGCACGAGAAACAGTTGGCATACTGACAACACCATGTGGTGATTGGCTAGTGGGGTCCACGACCGCCAAAGCAACGTCTTCTTAGCGTGCAGATTCCACAACCTGTCGTCCTCTACCTGGAAAAATTCCCAGCTGTCCCGTTCTTTCAAACTTCTTCATCATGTCTCGTAGAGCGCGTGGTATCATTGGTACTCGGCGTATGATCTTCAGCCGACGGAATGCTGTTATCGCAGCACAGAAGTTCTCGTCATTCTGGCAGAAAAAATTCACTAACAGAGCTTTGTCTTTCAAAGTCGCCATTGTGCATCAACGAGCTGGAAACAACTGCTTGTGCAAGGCCTGTCTTCCACTTTTGTAGGGCTCGTCTTTTGGATACGTTGCGCAGAAGCTTTATTTCTGCAAATCACGTTGCTGCAATATGCCCATTACTAGTGTTACAGCGCCACCTATCGGCAACGTCTTGTACTAATTCTTTTTTTGTGTACTAAATCTCGAGCGCATGATCTGAAGTGTCTGTTTTTAAAATTTCATCACATTATGACCCATACAACACTCTGCACAGGCCTCTGAGTTGGGGAAGTTTAATTTGGATAACCCTGTATATAGGAACAGAGAGGTCGCATTTAAAGTTAAATTTCGTCTTTTTTCCAACATAATTTCTTAAAATTTATTTTGGACATAGCTAAAACATCGATATTTTGGTCATTTAAAACACTGCTGTAACTGGAAGTATATGATTACGACCAACGACTGCGGAAATAAAGGCCGAGTAAGGATGATAGGCCGGGTAATGGAGTGGGTATACGTACATACTGAGGGTGTTGCCAATTGAAAAAAAAGGGAAGTGCTCAACTAGATGCTGTAGCAGTCGCATATATAAATTTCAAAGTTCTAAGGCTAATGGCTTTTGAGTTATGTGACATACGTACGTACGTACAGACGTCACGAAAAAATACATTTTGAATCCTTTGTAAATACACTTTACAATCTTTTTTGGAATAAAAAGTCCTATATTCTGTCTGTATGTGCAGATGTCAAGCAAGAATATAATCAAAATGGATTCCAGAACTGTCAAAATGGATATTTCATTTGAAATATCCGAAACTTTGCGGTTGTAATACTTCCTGTACTTCCTTACTTCATTTCCTTACTGAGGAAGTGTAAAAGGAAATAAAAAAATCCAGCATAATTTAAGGAGACTACCAAAGAGAAAATGACAATCATTGAAAATATACTGATAACAAGGTCAAAATCACAGTTTAAAATAAAGTTTTTACAATGGAGTTTTGCAACATATTCACAAATTCAAAGCTTAGTAAACCAGCGGAAATTTTTAGAAACGTAGACTCTGACCATACTTCTACATGCACAATTAATGTGTATTGTAAAATTCGTAATATTATAATTTGCTAAAAATTAGATTACAATTCTATAATATGCAAACCACAAACATGAGAACCAAAACTCAGATTAGGCCCACCAAAGTTTTACCAAAAAGCGGTATGTTCATTACTCTTCAACTCCTCGTACTGTCGTGAGTATGGATATACGAAAACTAGCAAGATAAAATAAAATAACTTATCTTTATGATTGTTATTTGATGCCTAGCTTTACCTCCAGGACTATAAAATGCTTAAAGTAAATCTTTGTTTTCTGAATGTTGAAAGTAAGACGCAATGTGTAACATGTTAAACGGAAACTAAAACAAAACTGCTAAAAAGCCCCATAAAATTTATTTCATGAATTCTGAAAAGCATCATGAAATTTCCTGTCGGAAATCTTATAGCCATTATTAGACTGAACTACCGGGGATCAGCAAGCTTGAAAATCTCATTGTTATCGTCTGTTAGTAACTTGAATGGGAACTTGAAGATGGGCCACGTTCGCTTGTCTGTTGTTTATTTCTTCGAAATTCCAAGTACACAGCAAAGAGCGTCCCCTTTTCCCTCCTGAGAATTTCTTCTTAATTATGTTGACTTACAATTCGAACTATGTAATAAATAATAGATAATCATAACTAAGAAGCAAAGGATTTGAGAAAAGAAAAGAGTGTAAAATTAAAGCTTGTTAAAATGCTCCCTCTAACAAGCTAAGAAAAATGAAGGAACAAAGTTTTAAAAGAAGCTAGGATGTGGTAATGAGAATGGCATTCATAGTACACTACTGTCACTGTAAATTAAATTATACTTTAGTGCGTACAGAATATTTAAATAGACCCCCATTCGATTTCTAATAATTGATTTCTTTCTTCACTTTTTGCGATGTTTATGCTTTTTCTGGTAGCGCAGAACAATGTACAATAAAACTCTTTCTGCAGTATTTATTCCATTATTCCAATAACTTTTTACCGACATTGCACATTTTTAGTACTTTCTAAACTGACATGTCTACTCTTACTATTTAATTTTATTATTTTTTTATACCTATCCATTTTCCCACATGTAGCTGCTGTTGACGATAAAACTGCAGTTATCCGGCGAACCCTGTAGCAACTACAGACTCGTCTGCGGCATTTTCCGAAGGTGGTCTTATCAGATTCCAAAGCCGCCCATCAAGCTGTTGACTTAGAGAGTGATTACCGCTTTTCAATTGTTGATTGCTGTTTCGATCTTCTGTCTTTCAAATATCTCAACATGGTCTTCCCTACAGCTCCATTAGGTCAGTTATTAGGAAAGCTCGCAGAGACTCATTTTTCCAAGAACTTGTAGAGGGAAACAGAAATAAATCAGGGTTTCGATGGTTTCTTGAAGTACCCGAATGGCTTAGAAAGAAATCTGTCGCATTGTTCAATTTTACATCTGGCCATGACTGCCACGGTAAGCCTTTTCAACTCATCAGTATCGCTCCTGACACTCTTTGATTCTAATGCAACCTTGAGGAAGACATGGGCTTGCCACATCTTCGCCAATGCCTTGCCCTTCCTCGTACTTCGATTTTGGAGCGCTACTAAGTGGTGAGAAACGCCTTGTGTTTATAGATATATCGATGTCAGTTTTCTCGTCTTTCTTTTGTATTTTATTTGATGTTCAGTTGTCCTATAACGTGCCATAAGAAATTTTTATTTATTTTAAGTTTTGTGTTAAATATTGAATTTTGATTTTGATATGATTCTTTATTTTTGACATAGCACTTGAAACCGAAAACATACTGGAGCTCCGTGACAGCACAACATTCGAATTCAGCTTTTTACAATTAACGGCCTGAGCTGGATTAACAAGCAAAATAAGCATGTCCTTAGTTTCAAGGAAAAGGGCACCACAAAAAGGGCCTTTTGAACTTAAGGAGGTTGCCGATTTTACGTTGGCATATATGATTCAAGTAAGCAAGACCGAGACATAAGAACCGGGGAAAATTTAGGCTTAAATTTATGTGAGGGGAAAGAAATCTTTTAAGTGTTCAAAGCCTCAGACTCTTAATCCAGGTCTGCAAACAGCCATTTTAAATTATTAGTTATATTTATTAGTTAAAAATTATGTTACCCACGGTCATTTTAATATTAATATTATTCAAGTTGGATACAACATATTTTTGTAAAGAATAATGCTATTCAAGATCTTGTTTTGAGTATACATTTTACGAAAATTCCATCACAAAGTGTTATTAAATAACTTGGAGTTTCTAGAGTTGGTAAACGTTTTGAAGAATGTAACTTAAAGGCTGACATATACGCGAACAAGAGCATAAATTTAAAGTAAATTTAAAAAAACTCATTAAATACTTCTTTTATGAAGAAACATTTACAAACTCTACAAAAATGTTAGATATTCAAAGAGAAGATAGCAAAACACTTAAAAAAACCGTGAAATGGGCACAGTAACTAGAAAAATACTGCGTTTTTTTACGCAGCATTAAATGAGGATTTTTTTTTAATATTAAAAGTTCCTCTGAAAGTACTTTAGGCAAGATCGTATGTTATACAAGGTTAGTGATACTTCACTTTGTTAAAAAAGATGCTTGAAATTAATTACCTTGAAGGAATAAAAGTTATGTCTAAGGCGATCCTACACAAATATTTGAAAAAGAAAGCTAGTATGGCATTTGCAAAGTTACGTTAAGTGTTCTTTTTAACCGAACATATTCTTCAGAAGATTTCATAAATAAAAAAAAAGATTACGGAGGAATACCATAAGGAAAAATGTGTCATCATCAATACTATGGGCTATATTAAAATTGATAAGTTGTTTAAAAAATTAGCATCTTTTCATAATGATGAATTCTAATGAAGAGTTTGGTATCTTCCCAATCTCCTTCTTATTTCATATGGGTAACAGAATAAGTTGTTAAAACATCCTTTTAGAAGATTTCATAAAAAATAATATAAGAGCATTTCAGAATATTTCAATATACTTTGTATTAAGTGTTTAATAAAGCTATAGAAATATTGCTGTCCTCTAAAAACGTGATGTTCAGCAAAATAACTGGCGGAGGTATTCTAAGAGCATTTACCCGGCAAACATTTTGAAAAAGAGAATTTCTCCCACTTCGAGAGCAACCTTAGTGGAAGTTAAAAATTGGATTTTTATTTTCATAAAATTGTTCTTAAATGGCTAGAAAAAGTTCTTTTGAATGATAGAACAGACTGCATACGCTAGCTTAATCATGCTTAAGAGTACACTAATGAGCAAACTGCTGCCAATAACTACAGTCGAAAATGAACTTCAAGGCAAACTACAAGCAAAACGAGAGAACTTGGTAATAAAGTTGCGGAATATAACTACAAATAAATAAAGAGATTGAAAATATAATTTTGTTCTTGAACTAGGTAACAGGATTTGTTTCTAAAGGTAGAAATAAGCCTTTTATTGTCGTGTTCCAAATTGCCAAATATCGATTTCTTAAGTAAAATCTTAAAATTTTGATTTTATATTATTTAATTCCAAATATATATTGTCTAATAACGTGAATTAATTTATCTATACTTATTTTTAAACATTTTAATTTAACAAAGAGACAACTTCAAAATAAAGAATCAATTTATTCTACAACTGAAATTCCATAAATGTTGTAGCCATTTATCTCAAAAACTTATAATGCCAAATACCAGATATTAATTGAGTAATGTTATAAACTCATTCATATTGCAACAGTTTAGTTTTTTTATAATACCTAGATTGATAAAAGTTTTTTTTTTTCAAACTGGTAAAGACTATGGGGTTTTGTATTTACAACAATGCCGTACGTTTCTCTTTCGTTATCCATAGGCCCACCAGCGGCCGAGCGGTAAAGTCGCTGAACACTGGTAGTTCGGTCCGAGGTTCGAATCCCGCGAACGGGCTGGCTGCATGGGCGTTTTCGTGGTTTTCCCCATGTGTAACGTGTATACGAGCGAGTTTCCCTTAGAAAGTCCTCCACGAAAGGCATCCCTGCCCTTAGGCAGATAGCCCTCGTGTGCTTTGCCATAATTAAATACACCAACATACACCATTATCCATAACATTCTTTATGTATTTTAATTTTAATCATATAAAACTCTCTCTTTTTTCTTACAGCTCCTTAGTCAGCACCAGGCCATATTCAGATTTTAGAGTCTTCGGTTAGAGATGTTATTCATTTGAATTCTAAATCAAGTTTTGAAAGTATGAAAAATTTGATGAGAGAGCGGTTTTACACTTATATATTTTCCTTTCCTTTAAAAGAGTAAAAATTTGCATTTAATTGGAAATTAGAATTCGCATTGTTGTCCTTGTTGTTGCGTCACACATGCTATGTTTATAATTACAGATAATTATACCCTTAATATTATTCTTCATTCATTTATAAGTCCAAGGGGAAATTTGCCCGGAAGGACTAATAATTTCGTTTTAGCACTTTGCTTCGATTCACGATAAACGTTGTTTCACTTTTCAAATTGTTGCCACCAAATATTATCACCCTGTATTATATTTAAAGAAGAACGCTAGAATAATGAAGAATCTGCATGAATATATGTATATTTCTCGCATCATGATAAAACAACGGTAACTAGAGACATCAAAATTTGAATAACGTAATCTTCCATAGAATATGGAATTCCCTAATTTGAATTTGGGTTTCATATTTAGTAACACTTCAGTTTTTGATTAACAAACTCAACTATTTCAAAGCGAGCAATGGCAACACTGCATTAAAAAAAAACATTTTTATCTCCAGTGCACCGGATTCTGTATCGGAAATTCTAAAGATAATGCTTTTAAAATTACTTTGCGATATTGCTGTTGAATTGAATTTTATGGTTCAAGTGCGAAGAACATGATATTTAATAAATAAAGGTAACACACAAAATGTTAAAAAAGCGCCCCGCTGGACATAATTTAAAATCTGAAACCTTTCAGATTTTTAGTCCAAAGGGACAATTTGCCTAGCAGGACTATTAATTTCGTTTTGGCATTTTGCGTCCTTTCACTACAAGTGTTGTTTTATTTTTATTTTTGTTTGCGCTGGGCGCCGTTTCCCGCATATCAGAATTTGTTTGCGTGCATTGAAACACATTTCTAATCCTTTGAAAATAATGTTTACATATTTCAAGATCACTTCTTATTGATCAAAACTCATTACATCCACTGTATCGTGAAATCATATATATGTTATTTTTGTTCCTTATTCCCTTGTTTTAAGTCGTTAAACCAAGTCCTAAAGATCATTCATTACACGTCAGCAAGTCGTAAGCAAAATCCTCCTTACTCAACAATTGCTCCATAAAAGAGCCGATATATTCGAGTATTTGAGAGGGAGACCGGATGGCTGAGCAATGACAAGCATATGAATCATATATATTAATCATACATATCACGATTTATATATATTGTTTTCATACACATATAATATTTTCATATATCGTGTAATCTATTTATCGTGTACTGAAATTTATTAATATGGATTTACAGTCATTTCTTATCTCTAAATTTCTTGTTATATGTGTCAAAATCAGTGTATCCTTTGTTAAATGTTTTCTGCTTGAAATGCGTATTAGTTTTCAAATAACTTATCATGTTAAATACAATGAATGATAATCCTAAGAAAAGGGGTAAAGTTCCTATTTCCGCTGTTATACACTTCTACTACTTTGAACCTAAATTTATTATTTCTTCCCTCTACTCAGCCGATTTGATTTTGCTTGAGAACTTTTTCTAATGACTATTGAATTCAGGACTAGCCAGTTTCATGAACGTTTTCATGTTTTCGCCATGTATTATGTTGTAGTATTGTGTGGCCCCAACTTGTCAGCAATTGTGGTACTGACTGCTATGAACTGCAAATTTACACAAACACGTAAGAAGGGTTTAAAGCCCTTTTTATTCCACTTTAGAAATAACAGCTGCGTTCACTTGACGCTCACAAACTACGCCGAGCAGGCGGTTTAACAAAACAGAAATGTGAAACTAAAAGTTAATGACAGGATGAATAAACAACTAGATCACTACATACGAGGCTCTGAAATCGTAATTAACCTAATCGCGTTCTAAAATACAGCTGATATTCAACGAGCTTACTGATTAAGCAGTTGAAAGATTCAACGAACTGCCGAGATAGGCACACAGGCCGAAACGCGCGGTTCTTAAATTTCTACCTAGCAACCTTCACGTTAGCGATTCAAGAAGCACACTTACAAACTCGTTTCCCTTCTATTTAAACTTAACTTACTTCTGCTAAAATTTGAATATACTGCGCGTTCTACTACAATTTACATACTCTGGCATTGGCAATTCTAGGGGAAAGTAAAGGCTTGACAGGAAAGATAGCTTAAACTTAAAATAAATATAAACCCTACAATGTAATATGCTTCTTTATGCGTTCAAGTTAATTTCTTTAAAAAAATTGCCATGAGAAAATTTTTTAAAGCAGATCTCACATGATTTTCAATCTAACCATATATCCTCTCTTCAGATAATTGACTTAAAAGAATTAATTAAATCTTTTTCTTTCGGTAATCCTTTTGCAAATTGACAAAGAAAATCTATTTCATCCCTTTGAATATAAAAAAGACCTTTAAACTTCATTCCTATTTTTCCAAAGTCTTGATTAAGAAAAAATAATTTCATTTTCTTGGTTTTTCATAATTTGTTTTTGAAATCGGTTGTTGATGGCCAATTTAATTAGTTTTGAGTTATTGCTATTGATATCAATCTTCTTTCTTTTTATCATTAATAATGCTGACAAAGTTGTATGCAAGTATCATCTTTTTTCTCAAGCAAAATGCATAACATGATCTTGACTTTCTACCTATGTCCTTTCTCTCTGCTAATTAAAAAAGCCACTTGATATTTCTTAATTTGATATTTTATGAAACATGTAACCATATTTAAAAAGGTTTACACTGCATTAATAAAAGAAATATGCCTTGAAAGTTTGAAAAATATTGAGATATTTATGGCATTATAAATAAGACTAATACATTTCTGCTACTTATGATTCCTATCTAGCTTATTTGCTATAATAATATGTCGTGTAAAACGCAGTTTCAGTTTTCATTAATTTATTTCATTAATAAATGACGTTATACTTAATAAGCCAGCAAAATTCACATAAATATTTTCTTGTGCAAATGAAGGTATGAATGAATGATTAAACAAACACCAGCAATTTGAGAACCAAATTAAGGCATTGAAACTTTGGGCCTTAATAAAAATTCTGACGCGGATACCACATGATTTTCTTAAACATTGCACACGTAGCATACACAGGAATATCAAACTGCACAAATTTTTTGCTGCCCTTCATTTAAACTTATCACCTCAAATTAAATTAGTCATGTATTTCTCATTCAGTCAATTCAATTTTTACATCGCGACAAAGCAAAAATACGTAAAACCTCAAAATATCTTCATTAAAAATTTTAAAATACAGAAAAACCTAAAACACAAAAGAGAGAGAAAATACACTGGCTATCGAAATTAAAGGATAGCGAGAAAAAAAAATGCTCACTAAGTTAATGTTGCAACCAATGCCTAATATATTTCAGATATATAGAGATGCCTGTTTTTTTCAGAAATTTGAAATAAGGTTTGTCAGTTGCCAAATAAAATAGAGAAAATTTATACAGCTTTGGGGTTGAATCTATCATATGTAACCTGCTTCCATTATTATCTAAATTATCGACACAATTCAACGCAGTCTGCTGCTTAGTATAAAATGAGAATTCAAGTTTTCGTTTTCGTTTAATATTTTTTTAAATAATTATTTCTTGATTTCTAAATTCTTTTAAAGATAATTTCTGCAAGAACTAAACGATTGTCATAAGCCGTAATAATGCTCAGAAATTTTTAAACTCCCATACATATTTTAAAATTACTAAAAAGATGTTTTACTTTCTAGCGTTTATTAAACGTCATTAATAATAAGAAATAAATTTACATTAATATCTAGCTTATGATTACAATGGGCACCCGATTCTGTAAATATTTCCACCGATTTACTTATGGTGAAATAAATAATGTGATAGCATTTCTTATTTATTTATTACATATTTCTGACCAAAACTGAGTGCTGAATGGTTATAAAACGAATCAACATCTATCGTATATTTATCGGCATATATAGCAATTTTGATTTCATTCATAGAATTCAGCAGTCAGTTAAAAAGGTACTCTGGCACTACTCGAAAAAGTATCGATTCTCAGTAAAGAGAAGTTTTTTTTTTTTTTTTTTTTTTATTTACACAGACGCATTTGAAATTTATACACAACCATTTTTATTCGATAGGTACGGCAATAACCGTTTCTTTAACAAATGATTTCAAATAACAGCTGAACATTCTTCTAAAGTTTGAAGTATTATGGAGTCAGCAATTTTATTGAGCTCTCTGTGGGAAGAGTATTGTATAAATTCTCAGTATTGATAACTTGTATATAGTATAAAAAGATGTTTTATGCATTTGTGCTCTTATTTTATGTACATTAATAATTGCCGAATTAATTTATTTTATGCATGTTAGTAGTACGTCCAGTTCTTTTGTAAGTGTCTTTAATAAATTCAGAGACACAAAATAGAAGTATTATAATTGCGAAAAATTTCGGGTTACAGATTTTAATAGAATATACATTTTGATCATTCCCAAATCCATTTTGACTATTTGTTTGCGTGAGGTCTGTACATAATAAAGGACTTTTCATTCCAAACGGATTATAAAATGGATTTTTTCGTGACACGTGCTTGTACACCCATTGCCATAAAAATTTGCGCACCAAGAAATAATTGTGGGATCGTAACGAAACTTGGCATGAAGGTACATGTCGGTAGGTATGCAAATCATTAGAAATGCAGAGTGATTGTGCATTGCCTAATGCCACTAAAGGGCGTTGAATTCGCTCTTCTTGAAGTATAAAACAGATAAGCAGAGCTTGTTTGAGCGTACTTAATCTTTTGCTAAGGAAACGCTGAGGTGAACATGCCGTTACGCCGCCATCGAAGCCAATATCAGCAGCTGTCAGAGTTCGAGAGGGGAAGAATCATCGGGATGACGGAAGCTGAGTGGTTAGCTCGGCGAGTAACTCGTCAGGTAGGCCGTTCTGATTTTACTGTGAGGAGGTGTTGGAACCAGTGGACAGAAGAGACGCCATTCACACGGCGACCAGGCCCAGGACGCCCTAGACAGACTAGTAATCGAGAAGACCGTCACGTCATACGACACGCACGCGTAGACACGCCAACTGTTTCAGTGACCGCTATCCAACCACAGGCAGCAGCTTCATTCGATGCTCTTGTGTCTTCCCGAACCATTTCAAGGAACCTGGTTGAAGGATATCTGGTATGGCGGCGCCCATTACGTGTGCTGCCAATGGCACCCACCCACCGACGCCTCCGTTTAGAGTGGTGTCGCGCACGACAGGATTGGACTTTAACAGAATGGAACCAGGTCGTCTTCAGCGACTAATCTAGATTAAATTTCACCAGTAATGACAATCACGTTCGTGTGTAGAGGCCCCGTGGTGAACGCCTCAATCCTGCCTTCGCTTTACAGCGACATACTGTTCCCACAGTTGGTGTGATGCTATGGGGTGTCATTGCTTACGATACACGGTCACCTCTAATATTGATCCATGGTACAATGACAGGCCAGCGGTGCATCCATGACATCATTCAGCAACATGTGTTGCCACTCATGTCAGAGCTTCCAGGATCCTGGCTTCAACAAGACCAATGCTCGGCCACATACAACACGGACCTCACAAAACTGCCTCCGCCACATTAACGACCTTACCTGGCCTACTCGAATCCCAGATTTGTCACCAATCGAGCATAAATTTCCTAAGACATTGTTATGTCTGTGTCAAATGTTAAATGAACTGTGGAACAAGATGTCTCACCATACGGACCTTGTATGTCTCAATGCCCGTTCGTATCGTATCTTGCGTTTGCGCTAGAGGTGGTTCAGCAGAGTACTAAAACTTCCATTCATGTGTACTTTTTCTTGCAATAAATTATCCTTTTTCCTTTGATTTTCTAATCACTTACTTATATCAAAGTAGTACTTACATATGTAAAATTTCGTTTCCTTCTGACAACTCTCTCTTGATGCGCAAATATTTCAATCGGTAGTACCAAAGCATATATATAGATGTTCCAACCTCCCTTACCGGTTTAAAAGTCCTTACCCGACCATTATTTTTGAAATTGTGGGTCGTAGTATTTATATTCCGATAAAACTTACAGAAAATATGCGATAAATACTTATAGAACTGTTTTAAATGCCGAAAACATTCATGTTTTGGAAATGTTAAATTAAAATTTTGGCTAAATAACGAAACCTAACTTTTAATGCTATTTCCCGGTTTCAGTACTTATATATGGAAAAGTTTTACATTCGCTATGCAAAATAAAAAATACTAGAGCTTTGACTCGTGTACGACAAAAATTGAGCGGGATATTTGATTTCAAAATCTGCAATTTTTGATGTTGTTTTTAATTTACCTTGGGGGATAGGTTAGATAAGTTAGAATAATTCGAGAAAATAATTTAAATAAAGTGCAACACAAAATATGTAAAATTTAATAGGCTGTACAAGGAAGTCATGTAGTGTCCACATCAAATTTGTTTTAACAGATGTAGAAAATAAGCAACGTTGAAAACTGGCGGAAATAAGATTCTGTTTAACCTTGATTTGAACTTGAAAGACTTATAATTTTTAAAACAATTGTCTTCATTGTCAATAATGTTTAAAACAACTGGCTTTCTTTTGTCTTGAGAAAACTGGATCACGCATCGTAACTATAAAGAATTCTTACTATAAAAAGTGTTTTACGTTTATGACTTTAAATTAAAGCTTTATTATTTAAATGTTTTTGCTTCTTCTTTCTCGCGGCTTTTTCTTTTTTTTATATTTATTAATAAAACAGCTTTAAATATTCTTGAAATTTTTTAATTCAGATTTGATATTAAAAATAAAAATAAAGGTAGAACTATATTTCAAACAGAGGTGTTGCTTTCGTTAAGAAATACGCATTTTAAATTTTCATATTCAATTAAACATGCTTGGACATTCCTCTCTGAAGCAACATAACAGACATTTTCATGTCTCAAATTTGTATAACAATTTATGTTTCCCTATTGCGTAAAATGAAGATAAAATTTTAGGAATTTTTCACTCATTTCAAAAGAGTGGCTTCCAAATAATGACCGGTATTTGTTTTATTTCTCTCATTTCTCTTTTTGATACTTTGTAGAGACATTAGGATTTTTTGAAAGCTGGAGAAATGAAAAATTAGCAACCGCTTTCCCCGGGAATCGAACCACAGACCTCTGGAATACCGGCCCAGCGTGCAGAACCACTACACCACGAAGGCAGGCCAAGAAAGTGGGAGAAATACCTTATAACTTTACTTTAGAATTGCCCGAATTCATGATGAATAACGATCAAGAAGAAATTAAAAAAAAAAAAAAGAACTAATGTGTACACCACTTGACTTCCTTGTAATTGTCTGTAATTCCTTATAATATTAAAGTATACGTTTTGCTGTATAATTTAAGCTTATTTCTTTGGATTTCATTAGAGATATATTTCTCATTCAAGTAAATCTGTTGTCAGTTCACAGTAAAAGTGCGTAAAACCTCAAAATATCTTAATTAAATAAAAAAAATTAAAATATAGAAAAATAAGACAAAAATACAGTTAAAATAATAAAAAAAAATTACAAATAAATTTAAGGGTTTCTACGCAAAAACAAGCAATTAGGCCAGCAGGGTATAAGGCAGATTTTTTGGCGCGCACAAATGAAAGTTTAACTTTGGTTTCACTCAACAAAAAGGCACTGAAGGGGCAGAAACTGAATTTACTATTCTGCTAAGTTACAAATGCAAACAGATATGGCTGCTATAGTAAAAAAAAAAATTAGGCTCAGTGCATTTAAACAACTTTAAATTATTGATAATTCTGCAACTATTGCATGCATGTTAACTAACGATATAAAAACCTTAACCGGAAGATAAGAACAACATTATTCAATCATTTTTAAAACAAAAAATGTGCAATTTACCAACATATAAGAATAAAAGAAAAAGAGCTCATTGTGTAACAGAGTGGGTATATATATATATATATATATATTTGAGGCAGCCGATTGCAACCAAAAAAGGAGATGCACAACTATATTGTAGCAGTCCTGTATACAAAATGTCAACGTTCTGAGGCTACTTGTTTTTGAGTTATTTGAGATACATACGTATGTACAGACGCCACGAAAAAAATCTCTTCTGAATCCATTTTAAATCAGTTTTATAATTCGTTTGGGGAAAAAAGAGTCTTTATTCTGTCCTTACGTACAGATATCACGCCAAAACATGGTTAAATTGCATTCGGTAGCTGTCAAAATTATATTTTCGTTGAAATACGATCCCCGGAATTTTTCGTGATTACCATACTTCCTTTACTTCGTACAAGGAAGTAATTGTCCGTGTTGCTTAAAACAGAAAATTCTCAAGTACGACTTTTTATTGAATTTTATGAAATCGATGAAAAAAGCGATGATAAGTCTTGCGATGATTCAAAATGAATTTTATTTAGAATTTACTCTTAATTACTAAAATTCAAAATTAATTATTGATTAATTACTCTTTAGAAGATAATTTATATTTATCGTCAAAGTTTACATTTCTTTAAAGTTTCATTTTCAGAAGGAAAGGACACTCTGACCGACATAAATTACATACTTGTTTTAGGGGCACGTGTTGAATAATGTCATAAGTGAGTTCCTTATCATGTAACAACAATTTATTACTAAGATTAAAGTACACATGGACATAACATATAATTTTCAGCTTTTACACAGCAGGGATCTGCTGAAACCTAACAGGTTCATCACCTGGCCCTTACTGAAGGTTGTTCTCTGGCTACTCACCAGAGGCTATAGTTATATAGTTAGTTCCTTGCTATAGTGAGTCCACCATAGTTTGAATTTTCAGGAGCTGTTACGCTTAGGTATTCATGCAGTTGAAAGAAAATTATGTAGCAAAATATTGCCAGAAACTATCGATGTTTATAATTTATGTTTCGGCCATCAGAGTCGTCTGCCTGTCTGTAAGATACTATTTCGCAATGCGCAGATCGTATGCGCAGCTCGCATTTTGTTTTTGCATTCTTGCAAACGCTAACTGTTACTTTCACGCTTTACTTTTTGCTGTGTTGCGTTCTAAAGCTGAGGTCGCTAAAAATAAAAGTTAAACTACAGTCCACTCGCAAAGATGTATTCTTATGTTTATTAATTTAAATTTAAGATACCGCTGCGCTACAATTTATCTTAATATATATGCTTCAAAGGGAAGCACCTCAAACTTGAAATTTTACTTAAATTTCCTTATTGTTAATTTATTTTCTTTGTGTTTCATTTTTTGGAGAATGTTCTTTATTTCTATAACCTTCCAAGTCTAGAATGTTCCAGCTCGTTCATCATATGTATATAAGTGGTTATTTTATTAATTCGATTGAGTTGAGACATGAGTGCTTTTCTCATCATTTATCTCAATACGATCACTTTTCTACAAGCTTATACAATAAACAATTTAGAGTTTATTTACGCAAATTTTAATTTAGATTACGCAAAAATGCATATACTGAATATCCACTTCATAAAGGAGACTTCTGGTAGTTCATCCAAGCAAGCGAATTCAATGCATGGGATTTTGTGAATTTCCCATAGTTATTCTGACGTTTCTTTTATAAAGTAGCTCCCCAAAGGATACCTTCCCAAGGGAGATAGTCATCGCATGCTTTATTGCTATTGGTTAACCAATGAATCATCGAAGAAGCATTGATACACTTTTACAGAGCCATAGAATACCGCCTAAAAATTTACGACATCTAATTCAGAAGTCAAACCACAAAAATCAGCGTTATATTTACAAAGTTTTCACAGGACTAGTTTCGATGGTTTTACCGAACCACCGTCTTCAGCTGCAAAACCGCAAATGAACAAGATAGGAAATAATGATTAGATAAGATAAGAAAGCCTGGACAAGAATAAGCAAGTGGCGCCATCTGTTGGTGAAACCAGAACTAAAACATAATTTCTTTAAAGGCCGAAGGCAAATTTGGATTGGAATTAGGATCGTTAACTAGAACAGAAAGATTTTTATGAATGTGAAATGCCTCTAGAAAATCCAGTTCTCCAATGGAAGATGTTTTTTGAATAATTTTGGCAGCAGAAAAACTGAAAGTGTGGTTTTCGGACCAACAATGTTGAGCAACAGAAGACTTCTGTGTTTCCTTTTTTCTAACATATGCCTCATGTTCCTTGACGCGAAATTTTAAGGCTCTCTTACTTTGGCCAATGTGGTTTCACCAACAGATGGCGCCACTTGCTTATTCTTGTCCAGGCTTTCTTATCTTATCTAATCATTATTTCCTATCTTGTTCATTTGCGGTTTTGCAGCTGAAGATGGTGGTTCGGTAAAACCATCGAAACTAGTCCTGTGAAAATTTTGTAAATATAACGCTGATTTTTGTTGTTTGACTTCTGAATTAGTATTTATTCGGCGTGTTATTGTGTCTTAATTACGACATCTAATTGATTAATTAACGAATAAAGGAGGAAACCTTGATAGAATTTTTCAATCCCGTGAAATCCCTACATAAAAATTTACGATGCCTGGCATGATTAATATATTACTGGTGCAATAGTTGAACAATTGCCTACCACTTCTTTTGCAGGAAAAAATCTTTTATTATTATACTCCTTGTTTTCATCAAAGCATCAGTGTTTACTTTTCCTGATTACAATGTTTGCAAAGGATTGAATCAAATCACCAGTACGAATTAAGAAAATTGTGTTACTGGAACTTTAAAATCCTTATTTACATAGTTTATTCGATTAAACTGATATCTGAAATTTTCTTCTTTTTTTTTCCGTCATATAAGATACTCATCCGATATAAAACATGCAACAGTACCTTTTTTCTTGTTATAATTTAAGTGACATTTCAACGAAAGATTTTTTAGAAGAACACAAAACTTTGTTGAAAGTACCCTACTTTCTTAGAAATTAAACATCTTTTCTTCATCATGAATTTCAAAAAACTTGGAAGGAAAAGAAAATTGCTCTTCTTTTAAATAATTGACTTAAGCCGGCATAGGATTTAATTTATTTTTCTGGATAGAATCCATCTTTTAAAAAAGCTTACAGTGAATCAATTAAAAAAGAGCTAAGGTCCTCCCTCGGCTGTTTGCTTAAATAATACATTCGCAGAGGTAATACATCTAGTTCCGAAACTTAACGTAAGTTACGTAAGATTTGTTCCATATTGAATATTACCAGAAAAAATGCTAAAATATCTTTTTTCTTTTTTGGTTGCTCGTGTTGCAGCGATTGATCGCTGTGTCTGCAATAATTTATTGCCATACTTATTATATTAAATTATCTATAATTTCGCCACTGCTCATCAGTTATTTATATGATAAAAATTTTATGTAAAACATGAAACTAATCAATGTACCAGATTTAAAATTTCAACTGATTAGGTTTAGTTCTGGATGCATTTCATACTTAAAAATAAAACTTTAAATATCTATAGGCAATTTAAATAGTCTAAAATTTCGGATATAAAGGGGTTTTATAAAAGGTTTTTATAAGTCTTTAAAAACTCAGAATTTTTATGTAATTCAGAAATATAATACATTATTATTAGTATCTCTACGAATAAAATGTTGCTGATGATGACATCCATGTGATTTTTAAAAATATTTACCACATCACAATTATTTGTGTTTCTTTGGGTTTCGTTGGTTTCGAAAATATTTTTTTGTTAAAAGGAAATATTTTATTTAACTCCCTTCTTTGAATTTGATCACTTACATGATTAATCGAATCAGCCTTTTAAAGCCTTAAATAAATATCGGTAATATGTTGTTTACAGTAATGATGAAGGTTTTTTACTCTTTCCGATTTTTATGTGTTTTCAAAAGATATTTATGTTTGAATTACATTAAGCGTTTTTATGTTATGAAAGATTACGGATATCATTTGCTCTACGATAAGCGTGGAGTTGTTTCATTGTTTTGTTTTTGAACTCGATTTATTTAATAATACTTTATGAAAGTAAATTTCTTAGATTATGATTGCTTCTAAAATGTCTTTTTTGAGTATACTACTATAATTATTCCACATTCACACTCAATTCTTGCGTATTTAATTACACAGTCACAATTTTTTACAACTGGAATGATAATATTTATATTTAATTATCAGGTAAAAATTATATGCAGATTTTGTATTTTTCAAAGTTTTACATTTCTTAATCTCCACTTGTATATATTACTGTTTAATAATACATAATATGATAAAAACATAAGAAAATAGAAGAATTATATATACTGTTGAGGGCATACTGGCTTCTAACGGACTAAATGCACTCAGAACGGATGATCGCTTGATAATTTTTATTTTAACAAAAGAAATATTAAACAGTAAATAAACCACAAAAGTACTGGTACGGCACGTTTCATTCTAACGAAGCACAGTCACTAGTTAACACCAAGAACGTTAATCATAATAGAATGCAAAGAGCAAAGCTTGCACGACCTCTTTATACTCCAGTCAGCTTTGAACCAGAAACTGAGAATTGATGCTTTCTCCAGGCATATATAGGTTTCCCCCGGCTGCAAGAAATCTTTAGCACCTTCTATTTCTCGAAATTACTGGAAAGCAGATACGGTTAAGTTACAAATAACGGCAGGATACTATTATAGTTACATACAGAGAACAGTTACGGGAACCGGACCAAAATGTCGCCAAATGGTCGCGAAGTTTGCCGACTCTTAGAGATTTTTTGCCAAGCCTGGCGAAATTTTTGTAGCCATTTACTTAAATGTTAAATGGACTTGCCTCTGTAACCTTATGTTTCCGGCAGAGTTTCACTTTTGCAAGCATTTCATTTTATATTATTCAAATGATACTGCATTTTCACATATAATTTCACTAAAATTCTTTACATATATACTAAATCCTTAATAATATAAAAACTTAAGGAATAATATGCCCCATTCTAAACATTCACTTTTAAAATAGGTTTAAATAGTTATTTTTTTGTCGTTGCCAAACTCTCACCAACTTTACCTTTTGCAAAAACAAATGTTTCTTTTGGAAATTCCATACACATATAAAATGCAATATTATCAATTTTTATCGTAAGAGATATGACGCACATGAGTGCTCACTAACGGCACCCGTAAAACATCCTCAATGCATTGCAAGTGTCATTCGAGAAAGAAATCTGTGCATTTATAAGTGCATCAATTCAGAGCTAAATGAACTCGAACGTAGACAAATTGTTGGGGCACGTATGGTGGGAGCTTCCGCAACCGAGGTAGCTCAAGTGTTTGGTGTATCAAGAGACATAGTATCTAAGATTTTTAACTTACACAGGAAAACTGGAAAAACCGCATCCGCTAAATCACAGCGCGGACGAAAATGTGTTATCAGTAGCAAAGTCCTTAAAGTTTATTGCTTGTAACATGAGAGCCGTATTTTGATGATTTTTCTTTACGGTAGTGCCTCCTACTTTTAAAAGCGTTTTATAGTAACAAATACATGGATATTCCTAATGGGAAAATTGTCTGATTTGGCAATCTTACGTCTTTGATAAAGAAACCTATCTGGAAAAAAAAATAATTTTCAACTGAACTCTTGAGCGAAAATTCTAGTTTTGTGTTTTCGTCATTAAGATCAACATTTTGTTGTTCTTAAATTATTTATCTTCATAACTCTAATCTCGATTGTAATGATAATTCGTCTGACTCAGATCAAAAATATTTTCATTTATATAGAAATAAGTTATGGTTTATATATTTTTAAACTTTTATCTGTCATATCTCTCAGTTTGTCATGAACCACAGATTTAGCTTCAGTTCCTATCTCGAGTAATATGTCTTTAAAACAACCTCTTCCTTGGATATTTTTTACTCATCGAAAGAGTAAAGATAAATAAATAAAATAAAATCTATAACGATTTATTTACACAAAAAAAGCTTTAATAATAAATTATATTTTTTTAAAATACCGCTTTTCTTCAATTCCAGATTCAAATATTAAATTGTATAACACTTTTTGCTTGTTCAGGTTTAATAACTGATACTTTTGATTCGTAATTTTCATGGTAATGCTCTTAACATCTTCCTATTTTTACATTAAAAGCATATAGGCTTATCGAATGTTTCAAAAATTTGGTTGCCTGGTAGTAAATATTTGTTTGTATACGAAAGAATACAACCGAAGTCATATTATTGATTATTTCTTTTCCAATGGCAGATTGTGAACAGTTACAGTGTAACACAGTCCCTTAATCTATATAAGGCCAAATGCGGTGGTCTCTTTATTATAGAGGCATCTAATAGGTGAACGGCCACCGCCTCCTATGAAGGGACGGAAAGTTACAAACATGCTTTCTCCGGGATTCGAACCCAGGCCCTTCAGTATCGCAGTCAGGCTTCCCTAACTACTATACCGTCTGGGCGGCCTTATTGATTAAAGTTCCTTTCGCAATACCACAATAAATGCAGACATTGTTATTTCCATTCATTATGCCGTCGATATATTCTCCTTGTTGTTCGCCTTCTTCACACATTTTGCCTTCGAATTCTAATATTTTGTGCAGTTCACTTACAGATAAACCTATTTTATATCCTTTCAGTAATTTGATAGTATTTAGTAATTTGCACACTGGTTCATATTTTTCCAAATTTTCATTTAAGTTGCTAAAGAAGTAACCGTCCAAATAATCGCTCAACTCTTTAATTGTGTAATTTCTATCTGGAATAATGAAGCTACAGTTCATAAATATTGGTATGAGCTTACAGAAATTAAAAATCTTAAATTTAAATTCGGTGATAGCTTTCGAAAGACTCTCAAGAATATAATGCAGTTATGTGAAGTCCAAACGACAAGCATTCCCACAGTTTGATATTAACCTTTAAGGGTCATAATGTGTCTCCTTGGCGACACTTTAAAACAGTTCCAGGGTATTCAATCGTCATTCGTGCATTAAAGATTCGTATTCTTAAATTCACAATCAATAAAAGATTGCATTTACGATTCGTATTTTTAAGAATACGAATCTTTAAGAAATGAGCGTGTTAAGACAATAGCGAATAAACGAATACGTTCATCTCATTTAGACTGAATCTTTACAATTATTATCACAGACCAAACAGCTAAACCCGCAATTCGTTTCATTAGTGTATCTTAGTGCCACCCAGATGGTGTAATGGTTAGGGGAAGTAAAACGCTGAGTTGGCTTCCGACCCAGGTATAGATATATCCATGCAGAATTGGTTACCAACTCGGCGGGAGTCAACCACTAGCTACCAGGCCGCAGCCCTGGACAACCCCGGCTGAGCAGACGACATTTATAAAATGCAAAAAAGAAATATACATATGCATACAAGGCACTTGAAGAAGAATACAATCAAAATATATGTATATACATACAAATACGAACTCATATACAGATATATAGTACACACTTACATACATAGATATTCCGAAACAAATAAAAGTATACATACTCATATTGATATATACACCCATACATATACGTTATCATGATAGTTAAAGTTTACAAGAAGTATACCATTGAGGTACGCGTGATCCTTAGTATAAATTAGGTACCATAAATAAAAGATATAAACATGTACGGATACATTACAACATTTCAGATACAGTACGAACTTTATGTATGAGAACCTGGCACAGCATAAATATAAAATTACATACTGAACATACATATCACATACTCTGTTGCTGACATATTGAACTATCTTATATAGACTTTTATGGCTACTATCTTCGAGTGTAAGAAGAGTTATTGCTAGTACAGTAGTCAATTATTGTTTTCAGTTTCCGTTGGGCAACTCTGTAGATTCTGGAACCATTTGGCCAGAATCTGGCTCCTGTTTGCTTGAGGCTGTTAAGTGCTGTGTGTGGGCAGGAGAACACAAAGTGATCTGGATGACCCTCCTCCCCACATTCACAGTTACCATTCTCTCTCAAGCCAAAGTGGCAGAGGTATGAAGGGAAGGGCCCATGACCAGTGAGGAAATACGTCATGTAATTGCTATTAGTTTGGATTGTTGTCTTGATCTTGGGTATGAGATTGTAAATACGTCTCCCTGTGGAGGCTTGATCCCAACGTTCTTGCCATATTCTTAGGAGCTGATGGAATGTCCGACTCTTTAGGTCCGAGACTGGCCTAAGGGTCGGGACTTCTCGCAAATTGGATGAATCCGCTGCTTCCCTTGCGACAACATCTGCTCTCTCACTTCCTTCTATTCCCGTATGAGCGGGCACCCAGATGAGTGAGGGTCTTTGCGAAGCAGGCATGCGTGTTAGAATGTCTCTAATGCTGCTGGCGATAGGACTGCGAGAACGAATTCCAGCTATCGCAGCGAGGCTTGAGGCTGAGTCTGTGCAGATGATATTGGGCACTGTGGTATTAGTCTTCAAGTGGAGAAGAGCTGCTCTGATAATGGTTAGGGGAGCCAACTGCAGTACCAAAGAGTCCGGGTTCGAATCCCGGATAAGGCATGGATGTTTGTATCTATATAATGTCTGTGCGTCTTGGGGATTCTAAATAAATGGAAACCCTCGGACCCACCCCCCACGGGGAACCCTACATCAAAATTGGGGGGGGATGAGAGAAGTCGTGCTGTTACCTGTATGGTGCTCAAGGCTTTCGCCAACGACAGGCGCAGTCTTGCTCTCCTTGCCACAATGAATTTCGTGGGCTTGTTCTGTCAAATAAGTGAGATAAATCACAACACAACAGTACATCCGAGTGATTATTAGAGTGTTAGACAGAAGTAAGCTTTGTTTTGGAAAAACCTCTAATTATTTTATCTATATGACTCAATATAAAAGCTCCGTTATATTCTTCTTAAATTAATTTAAATCAATTGAAATTATTAGAAAAATAAACAAAATCCTGGAAATTATTTACTTAGAATAGAAAAGTTATGTAACTTTACAATTAAAATAAAGCAGTTTTCTTAGTGAAATTCTTTTTACCATTGCAAACGTATGGTAAGATTGAATAGTTAAGAGAACTATATGCCAGAAGCGGCTTTCATTCGCAGAAATGGTTAATGAATTGAATTTAAAAGAGAGATAAGCTTTCAAAATCCTTTTAGAAGCTAAAAAAAAGTTTCAATAAAATGCAAGACCGTTTAATGGGAAATGTAACTTCTAAATAACATTTCAATAGATGTTAAATCTCAGAGCTTTCGAACAATTTAAAAAGTAGTCGCACAAGACATTAAACTCCTTAAATTCTTTGAGGATTCTATATTAGCTGTAAACATTTAGCCATTTATACAGATTTCCATTAAACAGGACTTAAGCTCTTGACTTATTAAAATTAATGTAATGCTTTACGAGGAAATTTGATCGCAGATGCTGCAAGAGTTCAATTCTTCTGACGTTCATACTTTAGTGTTTCTAGTTTGATGCTTTAAAAACCATTTAAGCTTCCAGCTAAATCAAGCAAGCAGTTTCTGAACATAGAATTATGGAAAGATGTTACTAGAAAATTCTTGGACTAGTTCCAACAAAACCAGTATTGAAATTTCTACTGAGGTGAATACTGACCTCGGAAAAGGAAATTACTGTAAAAGCGGTTTCCTATACTGTGACGAAAAAAAAATCTAAACTCTTCTAATTAACACTGAAATACTAAAGCTTTATTTAGCAATTTATTGATTAAAAAGCATGGTTGTATCTAATTAAATCTACTAAATAATTAGCAAAAGTTTCAACTGCATATCCTGTAATGGGAACAATTAAAAAAAGTAAAAAGAAAAATTACAAGAAATTGTGACGCATAATATTATTAGTTGTTAAAATGTGCAGTATGTCTGTCTTAAATTATTTTAAATGTTCTAACTTAATAATTTGCAAAGTAGCTGCACTTTGGTGAATGCATGTTAATGCTATACAGAAAGTGTTCTTGTGCAAAATTTTTTTAATATTAATGCTTAGAGGAATTGTGAAGTATTGCTGCTTTACTAATATACGATATTAGTTTTAAGTAACTTAAACTTTAAACAGAAGAACAATTTTAGGGATAATAGCAAGTAATCCTTCACTTCATTTGAAGTAAGAAAACTTTTTAGAAGTTACAATATTGTAGGAGCTGCTGCATTAATGAAAAATTTAGAACTCTGTAAAATTTCAAATAAAGTTATTCTCAATTTTATTAATTTTAAAGAAAAGAGAAAACTTGAAAAACAAAATTTCACTTTTATAGCAAATATATTGTTGGCATTAACTCAAATCTTATTTATAATTCAACCTTATTTCTAATTCCACCATTTTGCAACATTTACTAAAATGTAATCTGACCACAATACTGAATTTCCGGAAATGTGGCAGCACAACTATTTGTGACTTAAAATAAATCCTTAAAAAATGTTTCTCTTTTAAAAGAAAAAAAATACCAATAAATAAAATTATTTATAATAAATAAAAACAATTATAATAATTTATAATAATGTAAAGCATTTATTACCTTCTAACGCATCCCATAACATAAAACATGTGATGTTTGAAATAATCGGAATACACAAAAAACTTTTCTACGGTTTCTCTTAGCGCCTTGTACTTATAGAAAATTAGCAGCGAAACTTTATTTAGTCTGGCTTGTACATTTATAGCATATGTATCTATTTATAACAAAAAGTTTCCTTTCGTTTATTTTTTACAAACAGATTTTTAATTATTGTTGACAAAAATATAACATTTGTTGCAACTGATTTCAATTGGAAAGAGAATCTTTTTTGCGAGACAACTGAGTATTCTTTCTTCTTCAAGAATCATCTATTTTCTAGATGCTGGAAAATTTTCTCCCTTACCGTTACGTGGTGCTGAAGAGAATGAAGTATATAATTCTGCGGTAGAAGCCAAGAAATATGTTAGGAATGTGCATCCTCCCGATGGGGTGTCTGTCCGGGGTGTGTGTCGTCCTGGTTATCGACGTCAACAGTAGCCATGATTCTCTCCACGAATACAGCGGTCGAAGGCTACAGAATGGGAATCGGAATTTATCAGTCCCGGTCATGTTCAGTCAGCATTTACGGTCCGGTCATGTCCGGGTCAATTTATGTCCCGGTCAGCATTTACTAAGATGTTACCCATGAAATTGTCGCAACAAACAAACTGCCGAACTCATGCAATGTCAAGTAGACTCTACTCATATAACGCAGCAGTTTATGCCAGTGAAGTTGATCACCTGTTTTCCATGTTATGTTATTTGAATTTCTCTCACATATCATGGGTTGACATGTCCTGTTCCTCTGTTTTGTGTAGCTTAAGGAAAGCACTCATTAAAATTTACATTTCACTTACATCAAACATGCTCCTTTGGTAGGCAACAACGTTTTACACTACTTATTACTCTCAGACAAAAACCAAATAAGGCTAGATACATAAATTAAATGCTGTGTGGAGAAAGTAAATGTGGAGAAATATGGTAACGTTTATAACCCAGCAAAATGCAAATGAGTTTCAACTTGTATTGCGAATACATACACATGGTAGTCATACATGTATATGTTTCTGAACATTACACATAAATGATACCACACATTGAACACCACACATGAACACATGAATATGGAAAAAAATCTCCCGTATATGAACTTCTAGTTGCCTACCTGTTAAACCAATCAAATTGAAATTTCAGATATTTTCATTTTAAAGGGAGAGATATTGATATTACAAGTTTTCAACATGTACGACGTTTCAAGATACAATCATGTCCTAACATTGCAGTTTCGTGGCCATCGCCATTCTCTGACCTCACGCTGATGGATTTATGATTCTGAGAGTATCTGAAATCTCACATATCACTGTGAGTTCACGTCAGTTTAAATTCTGACAAATCCATGAGATTTGTCAGAATTTAAAGATGCATAAAACGTGAAGTTCCTCCTGCGATGTTACGTTCATTTTTATTGCCAGCTCTCTCCCGCATGCAATACGTTATCGTCTGCTAAGGTGGGCACATTGGAAACTTATAATTCGAATAAGTGTTTTTCCTCTCTTCTACTGTGTTTTGATTGGGTCTTTACAGTGCTCTTCTTTGCAATATACTCACATTTCTCCTGCGCAAATTGGTCAACGCATTGTGAAACTATAAATGGCGTTGAAACGATACACGTATGATGAAAATTGCTGGTGTGAAACATTTGCGAAGAGTATTATAAAGGCCCCAATGAAAACACAGCAGAGGAGAGGGAAAGCACTTATTATGGACAACTAAAATTTTGAACTCTTTACACTGTAACTGTGAGTGTGGGAACTTTATTATTTTAAAGCGTCCCAATCTCGATCGCATACCTTCAATTAACAGTATCTGAAATTTTATTACGATTGGTTGAACGGATAGGCTCCTAGCGTTCATATATCGAGAAGTTTCATTATGACTACCCTCTATAATATTGTTGCGTCTTCTGACACCAGTTGTTACGTTATTTTCTTCCTTCACGTTCGTACGGGGTTTGTAGATTTGGAGTGAATAACGGCGACACTTGATGAGTATCGAAACACACTTCATTGGCCAGTATTGTCAGGACAGCTCCAAAATCTCGTTTAAAGTCGTCGAACTGTTATAAACACGCTGACACGATCAGCGACACGGCTTTCAGGTTATCAAGCTATCACGCTAGAGACAGCTTCACTACAAAGCACCAGAGTACAGTTCCCGACTCTGCTTGGTCATTCTCGGAACTCTACGTACTCTCGAGACTCTCCACGCTACAACTCGCGGTGAACTCGACGACACACAGAGCACAGCTCCCTCTTCGGTTCAGTCGTTCTCGGAGCTCAACACGCTCTCTCGACGACACACTAACCGCGATGCACTAAGAGACTCCTTCGTTGCACTCGACGACCCACTCGGCACTCACTGCCCGGCTGTCAACTCGATCGTCTCCGCACGGACTAACTAGATGAGACCGACTAACTCGCACTCTACGAGGCACACTCGATACTAACTCTCCGCGTACCATCAGGATTTATATAGCTTTTGGCTGGTATTCGAGAACATTCTGGGCTAAGCCGGTAAGAATTCGTTCCAGAAGGTTCTCCATCCGTCCATGGCATGTCACCAATTTTGTCGCCAAATGGGCGATTTCTTGCCAGATGTGGGAATCCTGTCTTTACTTGCTATTTTATGGCAACCCTAAAACAGCTTTTCGGGGAAGCTATCTCACCGCGCCTGGACATTTCGTAACAATATAATTACGTTAATGTACAACATTAACATAGAATTATTCTAAGATATAAAAATATTATCATGAAAAATGTGAAAATTAAATTTATAAAAGTAGAAAACCGTATATTCCTATCTCAGTAAGATGGCAGTACCTAATAGCAACCCTAGCAAATTAAAAGAGGTAAAAATAAAAGCCCGTTTTAGGTCAGGCAATGCCCTGTTCTACCACGTTCAACTGCAAGCGCCTGATGCTTTTCAGCCAGTTATTGGAATGCTTAAATGCAGCTGTTAACACGACACATGAATATGAGTAGACTAAGAAAGGATTTAGGAGTAGAAAAAGAACAAAAATAATACCCTACTTCAGGTGAAATAATATTATTTTCTTTCATACTCAACATTTACAGCTCTCAAATTCAACCCTTATTACATACCAAAAGCATATTTCAACTTCCTTTTAAAATATTCACATTCAAGTCTGTATGCTTATTTAAATATAACAATCCTAATTTAAATACAACAATGCTTATTTAAATAGATTTTTTTCCTGATTACGGTATTGTGGACACGAATAATCGCCATTTCACGAACTATCATTTTTAACCACAACTGTGAATAATTTGAAAGCGTCAAGGAAGCGTAAATAATTTTTCCTACAAATATTTTAATTGTTTATTTTTGAATCAAATTTAGGCTTTATCATTTATACCTAAATTTTCTTCTAAATTTTTGAAATTTTGAATTTATTTATTTATAATATAAGTTTTATTCAATGACCGCCCAGTCGGTATGGTGGTCAGGGAAGCTGACTGCGATACCGAAGGGCCTGAGTTCGAATCCCGGAGAAGGCATGGTTGTAACTGTCTGTGCCTTCATACAAAAGGCAATGGTGGCCCACCTATTAGGTGCCTCCATAATAAAGAGACCACCACATCCGGCCTTTTATAGATTAATGGACTGGGTTACATTTGTAATTCTTCACGATCTGCCATTGGAAAAAAAATGTTTCATGCAATGAAGCCCCGTAGTACGTTCAAATTTCAGCAGTTATCTTAAAATTTGAATAACTGTTCTATAATTTATTCTTCGTAGTTTTTATTCTTATTCATTTTTACGCTTTCTTGCGTGTATTTGACTAGTTAAATTTTTTTATGTTCATGAATTTGCAAGTTATTATTATAATTTAATATTCGTATTTGCTTTAGGTAGAACATAAACCTAATGTTATCTGAAATAAATAAATAAAAATAAAATAGATTTTTTTTTTCTGATTACGGTATTTTGGACACGAATAATCGCCAAATGTTTCATTAACTAAATTTTATTTATGTACTGTTTTATAAGGTATTTCTCCCGCCTTCTTAACATGCTTTCATAATGTAGTGCTCTGCACGCTGGGCTCTTATTCCAGAGGTGGGTAGTTCGATTCCCGGCGAGGGCGTTGCTCATTTTTCATCTTTCCTGCTTCAAAATTACCTACTGTCTCTACAGTTTAATGAACTACATGATGTACAACTCACTCACTAGAAACAGATTGCAATGCAAATTTTAACACTGATAAAGAAGAAGTGTACAGTGGATCTTCAATTAAGGAGCATAATTTGTTGCCGAATCTTACTCGTAATGCCAAACACTCGTTAAGCGAAATAACATTTCCTATATAAATAAATACAAAATGGAAGAAAGCGTTCGATTCAGGAAAAAATTACTTAAAACACATTTATAATAACGTTATTACTTATAAATTATTCTTTTTTAAAAGAAAGTTGTCTAAAGATACATATGGTTCTGCCTACGCTTGAAAATTTGGCTAAAGTGAGACATAGCATTATATTTAAATTTTGCCTTATGAATTGAGCGACGGTTTTGTGTGCGACTTTCGATGAAAGCTTTTCTTATGCGTCGTGACGAGAAGCAGTTTTACTACAGGTGAAATTTTGCGCAAAGCAGTTGACCCTTAGTAGTACTGCATTTAGTGTTTAATCAAACCACAGAATTGGATAATTATGTTTGTATTGCTGCATTTCACTTTTAATAATATATGCATTGGTGTTTTATTTTTTACAATATTTTATGGTTATATAACAGGAAAAGTAAAACTTTCATTCGTTTTCAGTCGTCGCTCTAAAATTTATTGCGTGAATAAGAATAATTTCTAACCTATAATTAAATTTAAATGTATTAGGAGGTTACTGTTTTATTACTAACACTTCAAATCAATAACAGGAAATTAAAAATATTCCGTTGTGTGGTAGTTCTGAAAACAATCAGGAGCATGTAATGCTTCTTTGCACTTTTTGCATTTACACGTTGTTTAACTGCGTTTCTTATGCTTTGCGCGAACTTGACAAGTTTGTGCAGTTTTCAGTAATAATTCTGCTATATCCACTTTATATTCGGTTTCACATATCTATTGCAATTACGTCTAACAATAAATGACCAGATCTTACATTGCAACTGTAACATACAATAACAATAAAGTGCAAACACTCAAGTTTCCTATAAGAGGTTCTCATTGTAGGCATAGAAAAAAGTTCACATGTCTGATACGTGGTTCTCACCTTTAACCAGAACAAGACATTGTGTGTCTGATACGTGGTTCTCACCTTTGGCCAGAACAAGACATTATGTGTCTGATACGTGGTTCTCACCTTTAGCCAGAACAAGGCATTATCTGTCTGATACCTGGTTCTCACCTTTGGCCAGAACAAGACATTGTGTGTCTGATACGTGGTTCTCACCTTTGGCCAGAACAAGACATTATGCGTCTGATACGTGGTTCACACCTTTAGCCAGAACAAGACATTATGTGTCTGATACGTGGTTCTCACCTTTGACCAGAACAATACATTATGTGTCTGATACGTGGTTCTCACCTTTGGCCAGAGCAAGACATTATGCGTCTGATACATGGTTCTCACCTTTGGCCAGAACAAGACATTATATGTCTGATACGTGGTTCTCACCTTTGGTCAGAACAAGACATTATGTGTCTGATACGTGGTTCTCACCTTTGGCCAAAACAAGACATTATGTGTCTGATACCTGGTTCTCACCTTTGGCCAGAACAAGCATGGCGTCTCCCATACGTTGTTTTAAGGCAAAGGGTTAATTAAATAAATTTGTAGCGCATAGGTGCTGTCTAATTAAAGCAATTCTTATTAATGTAAGATGCATCAATTTTTCACGCTTTCAGCATCTCCTTTGCTTCACTGAAAGATTGTTGCTTGGCAGTTACCTCCTCCTTCCCTGACGAAATTTCCTCCACAACTCCTAGCTGCGACACAGTATGTAGCTGCGTAAGCTCATCAATGGTCAGCTTCTGGTTATGCTCTCATTGATGCTGTTGTTATATCCAGGTCTTGCCCCATTATCTTGGCCAAAGACTACGCATGTTTGCAATATTATCGTCATGCAATGATTTATAGGTACTTTATTTTTTACCATGATATTTTCGACGACTGTGTTTCAGAACTACCATATTTTCTCCCTTTTTTCCCATATAATGTTTTTTTCCTCTTGATGTTTTATACGACGAGGTTTTCTCATTGCACTGTTTTCATCTGCGATGTATTTGCCACGATGTTTCCAGCAAAAACATCTTAAAATACATTTTGAAATTGTTAGGATTCTTCTGAAATTCTAATATAATCGAAAATATGGCTAAAGATGCGTCGCATGTTTCCTCGGCTTTAAATACTAAGCTGCTATTCTCTTGTATTCAATGGACTGCATTCACATTGTTAGTATTAAACAGACTGCATTCACGTTGATATGTCATGTAACCACTTTTATTTTTGTCTATTCATCATACTATTCATTCACTGTTAAAACATAAATATTTTTTTAATTTACTTAATTTCACCTTTATCAACACCAATTTTATTTAATAGCGATTTTGCGATTCATTAGCAATTCATAAAAAATACATACTCTTAATTTCTTGACAAAAGTAACACGGAACAATTATTTTTGTATTATCTTTCATTCCTGAAGAATTTAGGTTTGTAAGTTATTGATTATTATTTGCATTGATTTTTGTCGGTGATTGACCTACTTACACATGTTAATATATCCCTGGGAGTCATTTCTAGCCATCACTAATTTAGCGACCCTTTTTGAACATACATCATAATGATTTCTGACTTCAACATGAAATGAATAATTTATATTTTACACGTTTCATTTATTCATAAGATTCAAAATTTATTCTCTCTTTTAATCTCTTTCCGATTAGAAGTAAGGTTGAGAGAAATTTCCCTAAAAAATAAAATCAATTCTTTTTTCGTCAAAAATAGCTTATTTTTTGCACTTTTCTTATGGCGCTGAAAGCATTCTTTCTCCAGGGAATGCACCTTCATTTGAACACAAAAAGCAATTTGCAAATTTGCATGAAACATTCATTCTGAAATTTATGCCTTTCACAGGATTGTTTTATTGTTAAACGATTTCACAGAAATTATGCATTTTCTCACTTCTTAACGCTAAATTTGTAAGAAGATGTATTTTCTGTTTTACAATTTTCATTCATTCATTTATAATGTGCAACAATCTGAGCAAAATGGGAAAAGAAGTGTCTTTAGATTTGAAATAGCAGCCTAACACATTAAAGAATTTACCTTTCAAATTTCAAACAATTTACAAAAATTGTTTTTGAATATATAACAAATTCTGAAAGGCTTCAGATTATAACAGTCTCTTAAGATTTTTTTACGTAAGCAGCATATATTTAGAAATCTCGATAGAATGTTAGCGGTTGCCGTACGTATTTTTATATTCGCTATGATATTTCTTTAAAACCTAGCCTTCTAAAATAGTTATCATAAAAAAAGAAAGTATGTTATGATTTTAATGATTCCAGCTAGTGCTATATCATAAAAATACTTAATATTTCTAATTAGACATCTCGTGATTTTAATATATGTTTATTTAAATCAATCACATTCAAAAGCAGAAACAAAATATTCATAAGAAGTGTGTTTATTGCTTTTAAATCGTTTACTTTATTACTCAGTAGCATTCCAAGTTAAATTTGAAAGTATCTTCGGAATATGCTGGCTTGGAGGATAAAAGTATTTTATTTCCGGCCGCGGCAACATATTGCTTTCATAGAGCCGAATTTGTTAATTAAAACGGAAAGAAATCTTTCATTTTTACCAAATGGCAACAAATGCATGAGCTGGAGATAAAAATGTTTTACTTCGAACAGTTTTGTCACTAATCGCTTTCAAATCGTTGAGTTGGTTAATTAAAAATTTTCAATAAAATATTACAAAACATGAAATAAATAATAAGACAAAATCGAAGTTCAAAATGCGAGTCCAGGCGCACATGTTCAGATGAAAGCTACGTTATAGTTTATAATAAGCAGAAATCAAATTTAGTCTAAAGTGGCGTTAGCCCGAAAGCTCCCGAAAGGCTATGTGTGTGCAAATGTGTAAGTTATCTTATGTTAATTAAGAAGTTATTCTGATTTAGGTCATTACTATAACTTTTCCTTTGTGTCTTCCTCATTAGAAGTTAGCCTGCAAGTTGGGGTTGTGTATATTTCAGCCAAAAGTTTTGAATCTTTATATTATAGCTTCTGACAATAATGTCTTGATCCTAGCATTCTTGCGAGGTCTTCTTAAAAGTTATATTCCGGCTTTATCATCTCGCTAGCCGACGTTTTAAAATACACTCTGGTAAAATTTCTGAGCGAGTCTATTTTTATGTGTAGTCTTAGACTGTGTTTCTATGTTCGAATTTAACATTTTTATGATAAGTTCAATATACACAAGTAGTGTAAGTTTCAACTGGAGCAAAAGTTATGCCTGTCCTCAAACATTAAGACTAAATATAAAGGTTGTTTTAGCCTTCTTAAGTATTTTGTGAATTGCTTAAGGCGTAACGATAATTCTCTATTAGTCTAGTAGGGCCAGCAAGACTTTAGCTTCGAGTCACAATAGAAACTCGACAAACATATCTAAATATGTCTATGAAATAAAACTTCTTACACTGGTTACTTCTTTAAGACCTTCTGACAGTGACATGTATTTATAGAATGTAATTAAATATAATACTTAATATTGCTGATAGCACGTTTTGTAAGGCTACCATCTCGAACTCAAGAGATTGATTTTATCTGGAATTGTGATTAGTTACTTCTTAAAATTTCACTATAAAATCAGTCTGTGTAGATGCAGCTATTTTAATATGTATTAGTTTCGTAAAAATTATCGAACGTGTTCTGCTTTTCCCACGAATGCCTATGATGATTCTTTTCCTCACGTATATGAGAAACTGACCGGGACATGTAATGCACTGGTGACTTAGAAATCAGTGTGGAATTTGGAATAATCAAGCAAGGGAATAAGCTCATGATCACATATTACTTGAAACGTTGATTTATTTTGACAGCAATCTTTTGGAGAAGAATTAATTACACGTTTTCGACGCGCAATGATTGCCTCCTTGACGAAGGAATATGCTTTTCCTTGCCTTTTTGCTCCATAGAACTTATGATCTTAATATCTTGATTGTTATTTCACAGTACATTGTATATTTGTTGTAGTATTGGTGACGGATGTCTGAGGATTTTGTATTGCGTTAATTATAAAGAGGCAGTCCGAGCAGATATTCAAGTGGGAGATAATGGGACAGTCGGGCACGCTAATAGCCTCTTTTGTGACTGTCTAAAAGTTCTAGTTTGAGTGTCTAGATGGCCTTTCTAAAGTTTATGAAGTACTGTATTAGATTCAATACAAAGGCACTATAAACCTCGTTATCGACTTTCATAATTTGCTGAATAACGTGGATCGCCTTGTATTTCTGTTTCTTAATATCTTAGCTTAGAGCTACCTTCCTATCTTCCGCTGCTTCAGATATGACTGGAGTACTTGCCAAAAAACCAATAGCTGTATTTGATGTTGCTCAGTGTAATTTTGTATGTTTAGAAAAAACCGGTAATGGATTTTGAGGAAGGGGTACACCTTTCTTTCGCTCATTCTTAAGTGATGCCATAAATCTATAAATGACTATAATTTTTATCAATGCTTTAAATACTAAACGTTGATGTGAGAAATTAGCCTTCAAATGTGGTCTTGTATCCTGCAAAGAGATTTGAAGATATTTACTTTTTTGTTTCTTAAGCATTCTATATAAGCAAACTTGGTAGGTTTATTATAAAACTGAAAAAGAGAAATATTATCTGGGAGAATATTTTAATATCCTTTCCCACTAACGTAAAAATTTATTTCACTTGAAAAGTCTGGGAGGGAGCTTAATAAAACTTCGTATTTCTGATGTGAAATTTCAAGTTCTTGTTCTGTACATTGGGGTATGGAAATTTCGAACACTGGATTAAGGCTGTCTTGTAATTCATCCCTCGTTCTTTGAAAGCCAGTAAATGTAACATCATATGTGAATGTCATGACTGTAATGTGGTCTAGCCAGTTGTAGTGTTAAATGTCAGATTCTTAAGATCTGCACTCGGGCGTGAACCCTTAAGGCATCCTCTGCTTTGTGATCTCTTAATGATAGTGATGTTTGATACAATTATGTGTTTTGTGTTTCTTTCGGAAAGGTAATTTGCTAGTGACTGGAATATGTTTTATCGATAATTAATTCTGTTTACTGATTATAGCAATATTGGCTACAAGTGATAAATAAGATTATTCATGAAATCAAACCAAAGGATGGCCGAATGAATGCTCCTGTTTTAATTACGTTGGATTGTTTTTACTGATATAATATCAATAAACTGAGCCAAAAACAATATTGGTAATGGCGAACAATGTCATTCTTTGTGATGGGGATATCGTGAGCTTCCTGCTGTTGAAGATTTTCCATTGGTTCGTATGGTTATTAATTGGATGAAAAGAGTATGGGTTTTCTAAGAGCATGGCTGTTCTTGTTTCTTTTTTATTTTTCTAAAATAATAATACTTTCCAATTTTTATACGATTGGAGAAAGTGTGTAAAATTTTTATACGATTGGAGAAAGTGTGTAGTCATTTGTTATAATGGAATGAAAGAAAATACATTTGTTTGCGGATGAGTTTGAATATGGTTACTTACCAATATTGTCCGTCTTTAGATTATTTTTCTCGCATGGCAGTTTTGTGATGTCTGGCATTTCTGCATTAGTTATTCTAGTGTCTTCTGTTGTCTGTGAGGTGGAAATATTACAGCACATTGAAGTTTGTTGCGTACTGTCATTTCTTCTGGGTATTGGTGGGAAACGCACCTAATATTTACTTGAGACAGTTTTTCGTCGAAGTTGCTGGCCAGGTGAATTGGCCGATATATTGAGATTTCCTTATTAGATATGCAGATCTATAGATTGTGATTTAAACGTAAGATTCGGATTACTTTAGACGTACTGTCTGTATCCTTATAAATGCTGCAGCACCCGAGTTTACAGCCAGTGAGTATGGTTTGAATTATTTGTTTCTTTCATATGGTACTTTGGTTTAGGAACTTTACCCAGGCTTGGTAACGCTCTGTATCACAAGAATGAAGATGCATTCTTAATACCTTTCCTTAAAGTTTTTTCCTCCCTTCACAGAAAGTTTTCGTTTACCAGAGGGTGTATATTGTGTTCTTGATATTAGTTTTAAAGAACGAATCTTGGATGGCAGATTGCGTCTGTGTCATGAGCTCTTGTGTTATGCTAGATGGTGATAAATTGGGAATTATCCTCACCTGTGTGAATTTTGCCAATGCTTTTCTGCTTCAGTTTACTGCAAATGTTGTTGATTTTACTTTTCACGATTTTAAAGCGTTGTGAATGAGCAGTGGAAATGTCTAGGAAATGTATTTATGACCCGTTTCTGATCGGTTGTCCAGGACGTTCCAGTACTTTTAAGTTTTGGCTATGTGTAATAATGCCAGAGTTACCTCGGGCCGTCATTTTCATTGAATTGATTCAAAAACGGAAAACGTTTGCGAATTATTGTGGAAGAATAAATTGTGTGCATATACAATATCTTGCAGTAGCTGACCCTTAGGTTTGTGGTGTTATATCCTCATCTTGTCTTAGATGCATTTAGATCTTCTATGGTAAATTTCTATACATAGTGTGAAAGTCATCCAGTGTTAAGTATTCAGCTGGATGTCTTTTGCTGAAAAGGAATATATATAACATATGAAGAGGATTTGTTCTCCATTAGTTTCAAAGAGATTGTGACGTTATCATTACTGGTGTAAATTTATGGTGGTAATAAGAAAATATTGCTGCATTCTGTTATTGCCATTGCATTTGTTTTCTAATTTGTTGCATGTTTTTGGAAAATTTGCCATTTTTTAAGGATAGCCTTGCGCTTTGCTTTCAAATCAGTAAGATTCTTGTACTAATTTTACGCCATAAAAATTTGAAAAGATGAACTTCGCAATCTCTTTTACTGTGCTTTGCTGCGTTGAAGGTAAATCAGAAGAATTTTATCCTTACCTTGGTCTAAGGTTTTATTTATTAATGTTCTAGTTTTCATTTTGTTGTTCTGTACGGATGCTTGTTAAATATACATTCTTGATCTTACTTTTTGTGTTTCAAATTGAGGTATGAGAGGCAGCTGATGGTGTAAGCTGAGTGACTGTAACCATGGTTGTTACTATAATGGTTATTTGACACTATACCATTTGTTCATACTACTATCTACCTAGTACGCTCAATAATCCTATTCTTTCCTTCACAGTTGGCGCAATGTGTTATATTTTTTACATCTTTTTATTATCTTTTTTCTCAATGAACTATAAAACACAAAGCTTTCACCACCTCATCGTAAATTGCATTTCAAAATGCATTTTATCAAAAAATTTTTAAATGCATGCGTTTTGTATTTAAATGCTTTTAGGAAGCTTTCGATTATCTGGTTGATTTTTGAGGTTTCCTTCTCAAGAAGGTGAAGAACGGATTAATATTATCGGAACGTAGGCTTTTGTTGAAATATGTCTTTTTAGTTGATCAGGAATGACATTCGCCGTAATGTGGTGAAAGTTGCATTTTGGAGAATATTGTTTGGGAATTTTGCAGGCGTAAGATCTTGATCCTTTAATTTGTATTCGATTATCATTAATTATTTTGATGAAAACAAGCTACTACAAGACCTTCATTGTTTAAAAAAATTTTTTTTTTTAATTTTAGCATTTAAATCTTAAAGAAGGTCTACTCAAAACTCGTCCGAAAGGCTGCTTCCATGTTCTTTATTCTTGGAATAGATCAGGGTTTCTTAAACGTTTTCCAGTCGCGACCCCCTTTTATAAGAGATTTTTTCGCGACCCCCAGGACCCCATAATATTTACAAAAATTTTGTGGGACCTCATAAGTATTGCGTGTGACACACGCGTGAGTGAAACTGTCATTTTTTTCACTGTACTGTAATATAATATTGCAGTTTTAGGTCATTAACTTTAATTTCTAATTTTAAGACATAGAACAATGTAGAAATTTTCAATAAGTAACAGACGAAATGACAGTATCACGTGCAAAGCAAAGGAAAATGAACGTTTATATTATAAAAAGAATGCGTCGAAACGTTTTCGTTTTTTTTTTCTTCGTCTGTATTGTCTTATCTTTATTTATTTTCAAATACATTGTATAAAAATATTTGGTAATTGTAAAATTATTATAATAAGTTAAAGAAATATCAAAACTGCTAAAAGTTTTGACGACCCCCTGCTTCAGGTCCCGCGACCCCGTTGGGGGTCGCGATCCACCGTTTAAGAAACCCTGGGATAGATAAAGATTATTTAGGAGACATAAATTTTACTCTTGCTTGCAATGTAACCGTAAGAATCCTTCTGAGAAACTTGTTGCTGTACTTATTAAATGAATTCATGCTATGCTTAATCAATTTTGAGTACTTAAGGATATTCACTTAAAAGTACACAATCATATCAGCATCAAATCCAAGAATAAGTTAGAAATCATTTGAATCTTATCATAAAGTAGGGATTACTTGAAGTTGGCAGCAGGCTTCGATAACTTAGTGGTAGAATTACCTGTTTGCATAGAGAAGTGCTGAGTTCAACTATTATTGGGAACCGAAATTGCTGTTATAAGAAATAAACTCAATATTCCTTGTGGAAAGATTTAAGTGTATATTCCATGAACTTATAAACTATTTTGAAGTAATTTTTCATAGTTGATCAACATACAGTACTGGCATTTCAACATCGGTCTAGAAATTTTAAAAGGCCTTCAGTTGAAAAATTAATAATTTAATCAAGAAACATTTGGCTTCAAATTTTTATTAAATTTATAAATATACACTTTGAAATTTTATGGCAAATATTAAAATATATATTATAAAGCCGAGTATCAAGTATAAAAATATGGAAATGTTTCATGAAAAATTCTCAATTGGGTAAGTTTTCATTAAGAAATTTTAATTAATCTTTCTTTCAGAAAAGATTAATTAAAATTATTACAAGTAAGTTAGTCTTGGTAACAGGACAGAAAGATTAATTAGGACTTTTAGGCAAACCAGTTCATATTTACGAGGCGTGATACACAAGTAAGTCACACTAGAAATACTAAAAGTGTGCGGAAATCAACAACGTTGTGAATGTGTGCTAAGTAGAATAATAGTTCGTTCGAGTATTATCGACTATTTGTGGAATTCCAGCAAAGATACAGACCACGTGCGATTATTAACGGTTGCGTTTGATAGTTTCATAAAACAATTTAGGAGTTTTCTGTTATTTGTCTCTAAACGTTGTGCTTATTCGTAATGAAAATGTACATATTTATGTTAACATTTTGAAACATTACGTATATTGATAGGAAACGTTAAAGAAATATCTATAAAAATCATGTAACTTAAAATGGTTTTGTAGCTAACACTATGCAACCCGCTCAAGACCTTTATTTTGTCACGTCTTTCAGTTACAGGCAAGCAGATGGCAGAAAAATCACCAGAGGCTGTGAAACTGGTGTGGCCGCACCTGTGGGCAGAATTCAGGGGCGAGAAAAGTTTTAAAATTTATTGAAGAATCGTGAGGAAAGAAACTTCGGAATGACAAAAGCTTTCTAATTAAGGCGAGACACTGGGCAGATGAAGAATTATGAGAGATAAATTTATTAGAATTTGGGAAAGTAATTGGCAACAAAATGTAGGACTCGCAGAGATTGCACCGGGTGGCAAAATACCTAGAGCCGGCGATGCCTCAAGCTCCGTATACGTTTTAATTTTACCTGCTTGACAGCTGTTTCAAAGTGGAGAATTACCTATTTCTGTAAAAACTAAGTTCAAATAAGAACATAGGAACATGTGCTTCAAAATGAAGTAAGGGAAATTTGGTGTTAAAAGTTTTTAGAGGTATACAGAAAAAATAATTAATAAGGTATGCCATCATCATTAACCGAAATGCAAACTTTGTAATTATTATCTATGCAGTATATCAGGCTATACACGTTCTTGCAGTAATAAAGTGTCTTCACGATGAATAAGGTCTTGAAGCTCCTGGAAAGCGCTAGCGTGACGCTGTTTCACGTCTAAATTCATCCCATATATGTTATAGCGGGTTTAAATCCAAAGAATATGCATGTCATTCCATCCGCTGTATTCTTTCAATTTGAAGATAATTGATCACTAGTGAAGCGCAGTAGTGACAAGCTTTACCGTCCATTTAAAAGGAGATGGTATTATTGATTGCTCCTCTTAACAGCTTGATAAAGGAACAACAAGCTCATCTCTGGATATTTCAGCATTTACAGTTGCACTAGTAAAGTACAGTAGCACTATTTATCGCATACGAGAGTCCATTCCAAATAATACATGCCCATATCACCGATGCTTTTGATGGATGTTTTCAGGCTTACTGCATTTGGTTTGCTCTCACACTTTTGGAATCGCTCTCTAAACAAAAATATAGTTTTATCAGTAAACAGAACTCGGCTCTAGTCCTTGGTACTCCAAATACGATGATATCATCACTCGTGCAACCAGTAACGCATTCCGCAGACCGATATTGTGAGACACAAATCATGGGCTTCCTTGCATACAGGTCATTCATGGATCCAGAAATAGTCGAGATCCTGCAGATGCAGCGAATTCCCTTGCAATCTGGGTTGGTTCTTTATTTCTTTTAACAGTAAGTAATAGTCTTGAGAGTCTGTTGTGTGATATTTTCCAACTGACCTGGTTATCTGCCCACATCACCAGTGTCTTTAAACCGTTTCCAGATTCTTGACATTCCACAAGCGAAATTTTATCCAGCAACTCATGCAATCCTTGAAATTAAAATATGAAACACCCCTTTGCAACCCTTTTCACATGAGAGGAAAGAATGGGCATTCCATTTATTTTCTCATAACAGAGTTAACATGAAGAACATTTTTACAGTTTTTTCTAGTGTAAGTTTCTGTCTAGGATTTTTGAAAAAAGTGATAATTTCAGAAAATTTTATTTTCATTTCATTTAACTATTTCTGATAATAATATTACAATTATTACTAGATTTTCCTTATATTTGCAATCTGGTTTTCGTATAATATGAAATGAAGTATAAAATTTGATGGTCACAGAATAAGTGTTTTACCTGAATTTTCAAAAATGTTTTTCTCTGTCTATTGCTCATTATTTTTGTTATGTGATTCTGCCTAAACAGGGTTATGCTACCCCATATAAAGTTTATAATTGTTAAAAAAACTACCTTTATTACGGATGCATCTCACAATTTTTAAAATTTTCAATATTTTGATAAAAAATTAATATTAAAGAAATTAGTGATTAAATTATCTGTGATACATAAATTTAAAGTATTAACACTATTCAGATGTGCAGAGGAACTAGAAGTGAAATTTAATTTTCGTCTACAAGTAACCGAATTTATGACAAGTTAGCTTATGATAGGTATACACAACAGATCATGAGGTAAACTAATGTTCATTGTTCAGTTTCTTCTCAAGCTGATGAAGCAGAGAAACGAATTTTGCTAAAAGTTCAATTCTGCAATATTTGCATCAGTGGTCTTCAGATTGTACTCCGAGAAACTTTCTTAGAATTCTACAAGACATGATCAAAATAGGAATGAAATTTGATTATCATGTGAATTATCATTTAAAATAATTAAGTAAATAATATTTTTCTTATTTTGACTCTATTAGTGAATTATTATTCTTTTAGTTATTAAATTAAGAACTGCATTTAGAAAATTGACTTCAAACTATTCAATTAAATTGAAATGAAATAATGCTTTTCGTTTAATTTTTTGCGTAAATTGTACGAAATATTGGGGATTTTTTAATGCTGTTTTAACACGTACATTTCTAATGATAGTAAGAGTTCCACCAAACAAAATGATCAATTTATAGCTTCGTTGACTTGACCGAGTTTGAAGACTGACGGACGACATCGATAAGCATAAATCATTAAACTGCGACGTCATTATAATATTCTGTCTCCTACGCAACATTCAGTTTATGTTTACGTGAAAGTACTTAAAGTATCATAGTTGAATATTTAGAAGATCAGCATGTAATGAATACATTAAAAACATTTACATTTAATTAAACTATTACACAGCTGATCCGTTTACAAAGCGTAATTAGTTTATTACCTAATTATCCTTGGGAACGTAATTAAGCAGCCTAGTGATCTTGAAACAAAGCATCACTTCAGATGGAAGTTAAATATTAATTAAGTGAAACTAAAGCAAGCTAGACAGCGTAATACTTGTAATGTTGTAAACATTACATGGAAAAGATTGCCCTTCTCTGTGCTTGAACTACTAAATGCTCTAACGGAATTATGGCTAAATATACTTGAATATTCATTTATCTGTTTTCTGGACTGCCGTATCTTTTACGATAGATGCTCATAGTTTGAAATCACCGCACATACCAGCCTACGAGGATTACACGTTTTAAGAGCCGCAAAGGTTTAGCAAATTGCTCCCATTGCAAGAGATATAAAATATCCTAATAGTTTACATTCTCATAATTGAAGTCATTTTGAGTTATGGGTTACTTAAGCAAACTAAAGGGCAAATTTAATGATGTACCAGGATAATAAAACTTATATGGGTTACATTTTAAGGGAAAAGAAGTATACTTTCTTACAATGTTTATTCATTTGCATAAAACCATCTAGAATAAATTTATTTCATTGAACGTAATGGCATTATATTTTTATAATATGGAAGCTTCTTTTTACTTGTACTTTTTCGACTGAAGACCTTGATTTTTGCCATAAAATTTTATAGTCATTATATAACTTTGATATGTTTTTTCCTTTTATGCTTTCCTAGAGGAAGTTTAGCAATATAATTATTACAGATTTTTTTGCACTTTGTACAGTTAGAGTTATGTAATTAAGTTGCATTTTTGGCCTTTACTTTTAAGATTATTATGATAGCTTTGCTAGTAGAACATCATCTAGTTTAGTAAATCTTACTAAATTTTAAATGTTTTCAAAGTGAAGGGTATTTTCCTATTCCGTTTCGAGGCAGTATTTTGAGTTCTTTTTTCTAGTAAATGGCAGTATGTTAATGCAATTGCACTCACTTTGCAGATTATACCCGGAATTGCAGAAAAGAGACAATAACAAAAAAACAAAAAAAAAAAAAAAAAAAGAATGTACATTGAAAAAGTTTATTAACGTAGATTTTTCTTAATTAGGATCTTTATGTGAGATAATATTAGTTACAAGTTTTATGGATTCCGTGAAAGCAGACTAAAAGATCGAATTATACATGAACTCAGAGGTATTTCTCATGTAAATTACCAAAGATATGATGCTTAAGGGTTGAATATGAACTATAAACTAGAAGTTGAAGATTCCTCACTTGACAAAATAAACATGAGAGACGCGTAGCATGATACATTGGCGATTTCAGCAGATTTTAAGCAGGAATATCGATTGTTTATATGTATGTCTGTTTATTAAGTGTCTATACGAATTCAGTAATTTCGACGAGAAATTATGTTCAGTAAATTAAATTTGGTTTAGGGTTTGCTATGATAGATAAATATATATACAACTTTACTAATGAGATAGCATTACCCGGGAAAGAAATTTTTTTAACACTGGTGTGATTGGCTAAATTACGTAGATTTATTTATGATATCCCTTTAAAAGTGGATTTAGATATTAGTAATACTGGTGGCAAATGAATTTTCTATATCTTTCTTGGAATAAATCATAAAATGTTATCCAATCAGATTTATTTGAAAGCATTCGGATGTCTATAATATGCTCAAGAAAATTTATAATCAATTTAACAACTGTCAAATGCTTCTTTATTAGATTTTTAAGTATAATAATATTGTTGGGAAATTTGCATTCCTCCTTTGCGGCTGTGCTGAGCCGAAATTGTAAAATTTGTAGGGTTTATATTTATTTTAACTAACATTTATTTTAAGCTATCTTTCCTGTCAAGCCTTTACTTTCCCCTAGAATTGCCAATGCCAGAGTATGTAAATCGTAGTAGAACGCGCAGAGTATTCAAATTTTAGCAGAAGTAAATTGAATTTAAATAGAAGGGAAACGAGATTGTAAGTGTGCTTCTTGAATCGCGAGCGTGAAGGTTGCTAGGAAGAAATTTTAAGAACCGCGAGTTTCGGCCTGTGTGCCTATTTCGGCAGTTCGTTGAATCTTTCAACTTCTTAATCAGTAAGTTTGCTGAATCTCAGCTGTATCTTAGAACGCGGTTAAGTTAGTTACGATTATAGAGCCTCGTAGATAGGGATTTCGTTATTTATTCATCCTGTCATTTATTTTTATTTGTACTTTTCTATTTTTGTTAACCCGCCGGGTCGGCGTAGTTTGTGAGCGTTAAGTGAACGCAACTGGGATTTCTAAAGTGGAATAAAAAGGGATTTAAACCCTTCTTACGAGTTTGTGTACTTTACAGTTCATAGTAGTCATTACTACTATTGCTGACAAGTGGGGGACACGCAACATCATAAATTATATAATAAATTATATAATCCTGCGGTAGGTAACAAATATGAGGTGAAGACTGTGTGTCCTCCAGAAGTAGGTTAAGACTGTGTGTCGTCCAGAAGTAGGTGAAGACTATGTGTCCTCCAGAAGTAGGTGAAGACTGTGTGTCCTCCAGAAGTAGGCGAAGACTGTGTGTTCTCTAGAAGTCCTCCCAATAGGAGAAGACCCCGGTAGAAATCCACAAATATGAGGTGAAATCTGTGTATCCTCCAGAAGTAGGTGAAGACTGTGTCCTCCAGATGTACCTTATCAACGTGACCAACAGCCGTGAGACAATCCAGAGTGGTCAGGTGATTTCAAGGCATGAAACATGCAGTGGAAGACTAGATAGTAGCAGGAATATAGCACAGTGTCCCGGATAATTTACTACGCCGCCAATTACTTACCTAGCTAAATGAAATATCAAGTAGACTCAACTCATGTTATACCAGTCAAGTTCATTCATTTACTATTCATCATATGGTTTTACTAATGTGTCATAGTCTGACATGATATATTCATCTGTTTTGTTAAACGAATGAAAGCACCTATTAAATCTCATGTTTTCAACTTAATTAAGTCCACTTACTCTTTGGTAGGGAACCATGTTTTACACAACTGTGTATCACTTTCTAGAAGTTTAAAATCCAAACAACTGATGTAAATCTTATGGTATAAAAAGGTATGTAATGTTATGAAATCTTATGGTATGGAATGATATGAAAACGAGATTTACTATGTGCATAAGGCGACAGAAAATTTCAATTCACACTTTTCTCTGTAGAAATTCATTGAAAGGCTATTATGCTTAAGCAAATGCTTAAAATCTTATTCAGCTATCACAGAAAATTTAAATCAATGAATGTATTCTGTTTTAATAAAAATTTTGTAACTATGGACAAAAAAATGTGTCAGCTGTGTATCTCCTGTATTACTGGGCCCATTGATGAAATTTAGCTTGCGTTTTTTTTCATATCTTGAAAGCGTGACTTAAGGTATATATTAGATTTATATACAGTATTTTTAAACTTATATATTTTGACACAAAATCGTATTTTTTATGAAATGACACACTGATGTTTTTTCATATTTCGATTCTAAGCTCAAATTATGCTAATGTGTCAAGGTTTGTAAATATCGTAAGGGTAGTTTTTCAAAAATTGGCTCTCAAAAGTTTAGCTTCCCAATATTAATATAATTTGGTATATATCTATACAAAACCTCTTTTTGTATTAAACTTGCTTTATTCGTTCTGTCAAAATTCAAAATTTAGGTTCAGTTCAAATAAAATTCGCAGTTACTTTCCGTTTTATTTTTAAAATGTGTATTTAAAAATATATGTATATATATTTTGAAAACCTTTTAGGTTATAACCTATACAATTTTTACCGTCACATTAAAATATTGCTAGGCTATGCAAAAAATTAGAGTTTTTATTCAAAATCTCTCAAGATATACGTGAATTTATGCACTGACTGTGTTTGGAAATTTAGTACATTTGTTATAAGCCTTAATAACGACAACTGTGGTTTACACACTTTGCTAAAATTATTTGAAAGAATGAACAATGGACACTTTTTTTCTAATCGCACACAATGAAATGAAAAGGAAAATAGGTTACCATAAATTAAGAATTTCTACAAGTGAATTACTCTTGGCAGAAACTGAAAAAAGTGCTGCAACATAATTTTTTTAAAAATTTCTCTTTAAGTTTATCCTCACATTTTTAAAAACTTTATATTTAGACATAATTTGGGCTTTAGAATCGAGGCATGAAAAAAATGTGGTATGTAATTCGAGAAAAAGTCCGATTTTGTGTCAGATTGCCTTTGTTACAACAATGCTATACATAAATCTAGCAGCATATATTCTACGGCGTTTTTGAGACACGAAAAACGCAAGGCAAATTTCATTAATCGGCCCTGTAGAACAAGAGATCTAAAAATGCCCCCTCCCCCATTTTTTGTGCATGTAGAGTATACTTCTGTAAACTTTTCAGTGTTTGAGGAAACACCCCTAATATATTACATGTTTAGCAATAAATTATCTTTCACTGTTAGTTTTTTTCCTCAAGCAATACACAGTGAAGAAAACTCTTAAAAGTCTTTTCAGACACTCGTATTTGACTAAGCCTTGTTACGTTGCCTACCTATTATTCTTTTTCACCTTGCGTAAGAAGAATCCATTGTGGTTTTATTCAATATTCAAACAATTCAGGAACTTTTATTTCCGGATCTCTTTAATTAAGGACAATATTTCCAGTCGAACGCTCTGCATAAGAAATAACACAAAAGTCCTTTCAACGGTCTTTTGTTGTTAATCATCATTTGTGTTGCTAATTACGCAAGCTGATAAATTATTCTCTGTTAAAACGATCTCGAAATGTCATTTATTTTAATAAATGATATAAAAAATAACTCAAAAGTCTTATACGTGTGTTGATTTATACTTAGCCTTCGTAATGTTATGGAGAGGATTAATGATGATCTGTTTGAAAATTTGACTGAGTTAAATCGAATGTTTTGGGTTTTATATTCAGTTGATTATAACGTTGCGCGCCTCCAACTTGCACGCAACCAAGAGGTGACTGTGAAAACTTGTATAAAAGATAGAGCCTTGTGAAGGGTTTAAGTCCCTTTTTATTCAACGTAATAAATTACAATTGCGTCCTCTTGACGCTTACAGACTGTGCCAACTTGGCAGTCAAATAAAAATAATAACCTGAAAAGAAAGTAAAGACAAGATTCTAACTACGAGGCTCTCTAAAATAACTAACTCACTGCGTTTTACAATACCGCTGCTACTTCAGCAGACTTGAAGCTCACTGGAACGATTACCACTACTTCCCGCCAAGCACATAGGCCGCAACGCGGGGTTCTTCAATTCTCGCTAACTACCTCCGCGCTCGCTAAGTAAGAATATCACACCGAACTCGTTTCCTTCTATTTAAATCAGAATACTTCCGCTGATAATTTGAATGCTTGCGCGTTCTACTCAAATTTACATATTCTGGCATTGGCAGTTCCAGGGGAAAGTAAGGCTTGACAGGAAAGATAGTTTAAACTTAAAATAAATGTTAGTTAAAATAAATATAAACCCTACATTTGCCGCTGCCAGAATTTGGAAAACTTGGAAGCAGGTCCTACAAACGACCTGTTGTAAGTTTCTCTAATTCTGAACTAACTGGCGAGAACCTCGTTTACACAAAAAAAATCTTATGTAACAAATTGTATACTAAAATTCTGTTGATCGTTATAAAGCTCTCTTCTTACAGCAACTTTTCCTGGACTTCATCAATCAATCTTGGTCTTTCCTTCCAGCATCTGGAAGGAATAAGTATCAGTATCTTTCTACATACATTATAATTTACACTTTCTTGACACAATAAATTTTTGTTTTTAAACGATTCGTTTTTCTTAGTTATTGCTTACTTCACATTCATTCAATTTTTCAAGCATTAATTTAACTTTACACTGGCTCTCCACCGTGTGTGGTGTCAAACGGGAATATTCGTGTTTTAGTCTTACAACACTTCCCCTAACCACCATGATTTGTTAGAATTCAACGACCAAATAGACACACCTTACCCGACATTCTACAACTCAATGAGCTACTTTAATAGTCTTAAAAATTCAAATGTAGGTGGAGAACCCTACAAAACACATTCATTCTAACTTCCCCCTCATTCATCTTTAAACATGCAGGCTTTCGCTCTAAAGCATGACTTTACAGTTTAATACTTAAATTTTGACTTCATTGCTTTTAAGCATTCACTTTTAGCATCTACAATTTTATGCTTCTAGACTAAATTCTACTTTTACATAACATTCAAGTATTTACGTACATTTTCAAAATTTTAATACATATGCTTTTTACAATTTACCATAAAATGAATAAGAGAAAATAAATTTTTACTTTACTCATTCTTCGCCAAGCTGGCGGCACTGAAAGTAAAATTCTTATTAATACAAGAATACGAAGTTATTTTTATCTTCGGCCAAATTTTGGCTTAACATAACAGAATTAGTCTTTCGACCAACAGAAAATGCTTGTTTTTAGCTTTTACACTTAAAGAAAATAATACTTTTGCCTTAGCTAAATAAAGTAAAACAAAACTAAGTCTCAACCGGGACATATTGACTTTCGTCAAAACATAGAACTTCGTACTTATGCATAACATTTCGGAATAAAAGAGAAAAATATTTATAGAAGGTTTTAACTTATCTTTGAGTTTTCGATGCTTGAAACTCCGTCATCCGTTTTTGGCAAAATTGATCCCAAGTTAGATGTTTCATGGATGTCAATCTACTCCTTATTGATCTCCGAGTGTCGTCCACGTTGCTCTTTCTTTTGCGTCCTCTACATGCTGGCCTCTTGACGGAGTAATCGTCTGGTTGTTGGCCTTTGCGTTTCTGCCTGGGACGGCTGGTCTTGACGTCCTCCGGTTTTGAGTCCTTCTTGAATTTCTTCTGTTCCTCGTATTCTTGTGCCTCCTGTTGGCGTTTCAGTTTCCGGAACGGCGGCCTTGCTGGCACCTGACTCTGTGGCCGTGTGCGCGTTCTCCTTGATGTGTAATTTCTCCTGCTATCCTTTGTAGGTGGTGTTTTTCTCTTTACCACGGTTTCTTTACCCGGTTCATCTGTATTTTTGTTTTTCTTAAACGCCGGAGTTTGAAAATCATTTTTCCTTTTTGATACCGACGTCCGGGTTGTAGAAGTGCTAGGTCTCTCTTCAGTTCTCTGTTTCTTGGGTGGTGGAATAGTTGTTGTAGTCTCTGATTCTTCTACTTCGTTTAGACTTGAGTCCTGCAAGAAACTTTTAAGGATTTCAAAATCATTTGGATTATAGTATTTTTTCACCTGGTCGGGACTTGCTTTACAGATTTCCCCTCTGTCGTTCTTAAGATATAAGACTACCCCTTTGATTTCCTGAATTACATAGGGGCCTTCAAACTTTGGAGCTACCTTTGCCATAAAATTGTCTGGGGCACTTGATAAAGAAAATTTCCGCTTCAATACTTTATCCCCAACTTTAAAATCTGCTTCACGGCGTTTTCTATCATAATAAAGTTTCTGCCTATTTCTTGCCGTATCCGAGGTTTTAAGCGCCTGATCAATCAACTTTTGCACATCTTGTTGTTTAAACTCCTGCTCTCTTTGTTGCACAAAGAATAATTTATCTAAAGGCGTAATTAACTTTCTGCCTAAAAATAATTCTGCTGGAGTTTTTCCCGTAGTATCATGATGTGCCGTTCTTAAAGCATAAGCTAATTCATTTATGTAGCCATCCCAGCGCTTGTGATGTGTGCTAACGTAACTGCGAATTATTTTTACAATGTTTTTATTAACTCTTTCTGCTATGTTAGCCTGTGGTCTATACGGAACCATTTTGATATGGCGTATGCCAAGTCCATTGCATATGTTTTCAAATATTTGACTAATGAATTGTTTTCCGTTATCGCTAATGACTTTTATCGGTGCACCGTATTTTAAAATGTATCTGTGTAAGAATGCTTCTGCGACTGTTTTGGCTGACGCGAGTTTAAGTGGAACAATTTCTATCCATTTTGAAAAATGATCTACTATTACTAAAAGAAAACGATTTTTATTTAACTCGCTCTGGGGGAAGGGACCAAGGATATCTATGCCTAAAATTTCATTCGGAAATTTAGCGCGAATGCTATTTAAATACCCGGCCGGGCTGTAATTAATATCATTTATTAACTGACATTGATTGCAGGACCTGACATACGCCGTTACTATTTTGTATAATTGCGGGAAATATACCGCCTCGCGTACCCTTTTTATAGTCTTTCTGACCCCGAGGTGGACCGCTGTTTTTCCTTCGTGCAACTCCTTCAAAATGCTTAATTGAAGCGAGGCTGGGATGACTGGCTTATACTCAAGATTTTCGTTTGTTGTTTTCGTATAGAATAATAAATTATCTATTATTTCATAGTTTTTTGCTCTATTCCTTATCGCATCGATATCTGTATGCTCAAAGCTTTCGGAGTCTTTCAAATAAGCATAGATGTTTCCAAATTCAGGATCAGCTTTCAGTTCAGTAATAACCCTATCTCTAGAATCTAAAATTTTTGAAGTCAACACAGCGCATTTAAGTTCATTTCCTTCATCGTCCAGTTTTATACGAGAAAGTGCGTCAGCTACATTGTTTTCCTTACCCGGTTTATATTTTATTGTGATATTATATTCTTGGAGTTTTAAAGCCCATCTTATTAACCTGGGCGTTAGGATTTTTCCCGAGTAAAGTCTACCAACAGCCGCATGATCGAAAAGACTGTTACTGGCGATTTGCCGAAATAAACTCGAAACTTGTGTACAGCCATTAATACGGCTAATGTTTCTCTTTCTGTAGCTGTATAATTCCTTTGTGTCTGACTCAACGTTTTACTAAAAAATGCCAGCGGATGGTTATTTTGCATAAGAATCGCACCCACCGCATATTCTGACGCATCTGCTGCAATTTCCAGGTTTTCGTCCTCCTCAGGGAATTTTAAAACAGGGGCATTAATAAGCGCTTCTTTTAATCTTTCAAAAGCTGTGTTAGCTTCCGCTGTCCACGTAAATCTACTCTTTTTTCTTTTGATTACTAAGAGTGGTTCAACCATATTAGCGAAATCTTTTATGAAAGATCGATAGTAAGAACATAATCCAAGGAAAGATGAAAGTTTCTTGGCGGTGTTGGGCGGTGGGAAATTCTTAATAGCTTTTATTTTTGAATCTTGCGTTTCTATACCCTTTTGCGAAATTTTATAACCGAGATATTTAAGTTCTTTAGTTGCGAACTTGCATTTTGAGGCGTTAATTTTAAGACCGGCCTCTTTTAATAATTTAAAAACTTGTTCTAGATCATTAATGTGTTGTTCCAACGTACTACTCGTTATAATTATATCATCTAGATAAATTAAAGTTGATTTTCCTAGGACAGGCTTTAGAACAATGTCCATAGCTCTCTGGAATGTTGATGGGGCCCCACACAACCCAAAAGGCATGCGTAAAAATGCACAAGTGCCCGATTTTGTTATAAACGCGGTTTTGTGTATATCTTCGGGTCTCATAGCTATTTGATAGTAGCCAGACGTTAAGTCCAAAGTAGACATATACCTTGTCGATTTGATCTGTCTAATGATCTCGTCTATAACCGGCAAAGGGTAAACTGGAAATTTAGTAATGCTATTTAGTTTTCTGTAATAGATAGCAAACATCCAAGCCCTTTTATCCGAAGGAGGAAACTCGTTCTTTTTCCTACATAGTACGACTGGACTCGCGTACTCACTATTTATGGGCGTTATTATTTTATTCTTTAACATCTCCTGAATATGTTCTTCGATGATTAGGTCTTTTTGTTTATCATAACGATACGGTTTAGTCCTACAAGGTTTTTCGGCATTTAATTGAATCTTATGAGTCACGATTTGGCAGTTTCCTGGTTTTTCTGAAAACAAATGAGAAAAATTACTCACCACTTGCTGTATTGCTTTACTCTCCTGGTCATCAGATGGCTAAGGTCCAATTCAGGTGTCTCCACAGGCTCCACCACCCTCTGGTCCATCTCTAACACCACGGAACTATCTTGAAAATTTAATTTGGCCCTCGCGGCCCTTAGAAAGTCCATACCTAAAATAAGAGAGTGTTGCAGGTGTTTCACCACAAAAATTAATACTTTGAGATTTTCCTCTTTTACCTGTAAGTTTAATGATAATTTCCCGATGCAGTGACATGTTTTTCCTTGCGCTGCTATAATTTCCGTATTTCTGGTTTTAAATAGTCGTATCCTATAAAAATTCTTTTTGAAGAAATTTTCACTCATAAAATTTCCTTCTGCTCCTGTATCTATGAGGGCTTCTACTGGTACATCGCCAACCAGGACTTGTATAATTGGTAGCTGTGAGTTTTTTACGATGACCGTGTTTTAATGTCTATTTGAGGGTTTTTTTAAAACTTCCGGGGTCTGGACCCTCCCTTTCACAGGCCCCTCTAGTCGTTTAAAGCTTTCCTTTCAATCTGTGTCTTCTGGGTACGCGGATGTTTATTTTCAAATTTTCTTTTTGGGCCTTGACCTTCGAGTTTCGATGCGTTAGCTTGATAGTTCTTTCCCCCATACGAGCGATTTCCATTTCTGGTTTCCTCCTTCCTTCGGGTCCTTTGAGAATATGTTTCCCCTCTCGCTCTTTCCGCGATTCTGCGATTTTGAAACTTCACCGCCAATTCGAAGAGTTCCTGCAATGTTCTTGGGTTTCTAATTTCAAAGTAGTCTTGGACAGCGGGTAACAATCTTGGTAATATTATTTCAATTATCTCCGCATCGGGTTTTTTTCCATACAGCATATCTGTTAGCTTGATTTTTCGTAAAATAAAGTCCGTCAATTGTGCTGTATCCCGTTGATAGAAACTATATAGTTCGGCTTCCAGCCGTGCGCGATCTTTCACTATGGGGAAGGCCTTTACTAACGATTTTTTGAAATTTTCAAATGTATACGTCGGGCTTCCAAATTCACCTAGTAGAAATTTTCCTATGTTTTTCCACCATAGCGCGGCCTGTCCTCTTAGTGCTGATGTGGCGATGGCAACTTTTTGTCTTTCAGGCACAGGGTAGAGCTGAAAGTGGTTTTCTAGACCTTCTAAAAATACCGCCACCGAATTTTTTCCGTCGAAATGGACGTTTGGAAATCCAAATCCTTCTAACTGAGTTGTCATTTCTTGGTGTTGTCCAGCGACTTCCATCCAGTTTTCGGCCATTTCAGTTCGATAATTGTTCGGGCGCCAATATAACGTTGCGCGCCTCCAACTTTCACGCAACCAAGAGGTGACTGTGAAAACTTGTATAAAAGATAGAGCCTTGTGAAGGGTTTAAGTCCCTTTTTATTCAACGTAATAAATTACAATTGCGTCCTCTTGACGCTTACAGACTGTGCCAACTTGGCAGTCAAATAAAAATAATAACCTGAAAAGAAAGTAAAGACAAGATTCTAACTACGAGGCTCTCTAAAATAACTAACTCACCGCGTTTTACAATACCGCTGCTACTTCAGCAGACTTGAAGCTCACTGGAACGATTACCACTACTTCCCGCCAAGCACATAGGCCGCAACGCGGGGTTCTTCAATTCTCGCTAACTACCTCCGCGCTCGCTAAGTAAGAATATCACACCGAACTCGTTTCCTTCTATTTAAATCAGAATACTTCCGCTGATAATTTGAATGCTTGCGCGTTCTACTCAAATTTACATATTCTGGCATTGGCAGTTCCAGGGGAAAGTAAGGCTTGACAGGAAAGATAGTTTAAACTTAAAATAAATGTTAGTTAAAATAAATATAAACCCTACATGATATTAAGGAATAGCATTACTGTTTTAAAGGAATGATTTGTAATAGAAGAATATTACAGAAAATTCGAATTTTACTGGCTTGAATATGATATGAACTGCGTCACTGGAAATCTCTTCCCTACCTAAATTTTATTACAGATCAGAAGCTTATAAAAAAGGCCTACCTGAAACTGACTGGAACTACTCAATAAACTTTGGCAGACGTTTTATGAGCATAATATGTAATAAATGCAGTTTTATGAACTAGTACTCCTATGCTTAATATACTCCTGTTGGAGTATGTACAGGAACTTTACATCCTACCACTGTTCTGTTACAGATTACGCAATTTTAGAAGGATTTCGGGGCCATTTAATTAATTTTTAAGACGTAAAAAATACCTTTTAAATGTTCAATCTGATAGTCCTTTTTTCAGGAATAGACGTTATAAGGTATTTCTCCCACTTTCTTAGCATGCCTTTGTAGTGTAGTGGTCAGCACGCTCGGCGCGTATTCGACAGGTCCGTTGTTAAGAGTCCCGGCGAGGCATTGCTCATTTTTCATCTCTTCAGCTTCGAAACAATCTAATGTCTCTACAGCGGCGTCCGAACTAAAAGGGTGGTGGATGATGATTTTTCACACCCAGAATTTGGTGCTAGGGTCTCCTAATCCCCATTCGCCCTTTAAAAGGGGGACTATAGGGAAAGACTTATTTAAAAGAAGGACTATAGGGGACTATAGACTCCTACCTTCTTAGCATGCTTTCGCAGTGTAGTGGTCATCGCGCTCGGTGCGTATTTGAGAAGTGCGTGGTTCGAGTCCCGGCGATCGCATTGCTCATTTTGCATCTCTCCTGCTTCAAATTAACTTAATATCTCTATAAAGTCTGCATTTTTATTTCATGATAGAAGGGTTCTCGTCAAATTTTCAGGGGTACTGATTTCCAGTCTCTTTTACTGCTTTCCAGATACCATCCATCGCAGTAGTTGTCGCTTCGAAAGAGCTCTTTTCAAAGAGACAAAAGGTACACTGTTCTGTATGTGAAATGTTACAGGACTTCGCAGTAAAACATTGAAACGCTATGCAATATTTGTACCAGTCTTCATTTTTTCGAGGAAAGCAGTGGTATTTTTTAAAATATGACTCGTTGTTTTCTCTTGATGAAATTTCACTCTTTGAAAGCCAATGGGACAGTGAAATGGAATTCTTTCAGTAAATATCGGTAACCCATGCTTCGTCAATGGTCACAATGTATTTCCATTTATCTACTCGTACATAGTTTTCGTACAGGCTCCTACAAATTATTCTGCATTGAGCCAAATATCCACATGCCTTTTCAAAAGCTGATGAGCATTATAATTATTTAATATTATGTATATTTTTTAATTATAAATCTTGATTTATTATTTTACTTATTGTATCTACAGATGTACTTAAAGTTTCTTGTTAACAATTATTTGACTTTAGGAAAACTGTAAAAAGTACGTACCTTTTTCGGGTGTTTAGAATCATCTTTCCATGTAGAAGTAATGATTGATTGTTTTGCCCTTTCCGATTTATAATGTTGTTTATTTATAAAATTTTAATGCCATGTATTTCCAACCGTTTATGAATTGTGGAAAAGAAATATTTTTTCTCAGAAAATGCAAAAAAAAATGTGCCCTTCAGTCCATAGCTTGTTTACATGCAACATTTTGAAAGAAGAATAAATGTAAAAGTAGCAGTCGATACTTCTGATTTCAAATAACTTGCTGCTTTCGGAAAGCTTTATTCCAAAGTACTTTCTTTTTCTTAATTATTTATCGAAATCGCTGTATCGAAATGTGTAAACAACCTCTGTATTTGATAATCTGATCCAAACAATTTTTCTCAAGTATTTTTCAACGGACTCTAATGCCTTTTAAGTGTTATTTCTGTTTCTAATACAGCCCTCAGGGGGCTCACTTTTGTGAGTACGGGTGTGGCAATCCCGAGGTACCCTAGCCCTTCAGGGGATCATCTTCTTGGTGAGACGGGTGTCACGATCCTGGAGCCCCAGTGATCTATTCTCTTTTCCGTCTCCTCTCCTCTTGGCTGGAACATTTTCCCTTCCCTTCTCCCTCGTGGTTTCTCTCTACGGAATTTGGGGCTCGTCACGAGAGACTGGAGCAGCTCTTGTCTCTAGTTTTCGAGTGGCGAGAAAACTGCCCACGTGTTTGCCGTGCGTGGAGACCTGTGTCGCTGGAAAGGAGGGTCCTGGTAGTTGAGGGGCGAGGTACTGTCCCCAACACACTACTTTGGCCTCTGCTTCAGCTAAACGGGAGGCACCTTAGCCGTCCTCACGGGTGTCAATCGGCTTGTCACTAGTCCTTGTGTCAGTGGCTTGGGGTCAAGCTCTCGGGAGTACCTGCTTTCGGGAAAGCCGACTGTGGGGCTTCAGTTTGCGTATATGTCCGGCTAGCCCTAACACAGGAATCTGTGTTTCCTTGTTGGGCTCCGTGGTGGGCGGGGCCGTCGGACCCGAATCTTTTCTCTTACAAACATGGCTTCACTTTTCATCCTTAAAAAACCTGACTCAAATGACACCAACCAAAATATAGAAATCGTTGAGAAATCAATTAACAAGAAGACCCGGACCGATGAAAATGCAAAAGATACTGAAATTATTGACAAGTCCATTACCAAGAAGATCCGTACCGATGCAAATGCCAAAGAATCTACTGATTGTCCGCGCTTCGTTGTTGTTTCCAGTGCCTCTGGAGAATTGCAAAATATGTCTCCTTTTCTGGTCAGCAAATATATTCATTCCTGCGTAGGTGAGCCAAGGAACATAAAGCGTCTCCGTTCGGGAGACTTGCTTATTGATACCCTTTCGGCCACCCAGTCTGCTTCACTTTTACGTCAAACCAAACTTGGGCAAGTAGCTATAACTGTGTCAGCACACAAAACACTTAATACCTGTAGAGGTGTGATCTCGGAGATCGACCTTCTGTGTGTTTCAGAAGAAGAATTCATCTCCGAGTTAGCTGACCAAAATGTCTGTGGTGCTAGGCGGATCAAGATGCGAAAGGAAGGTCAGTTGATTGACACGAAACACGTGATCCTGACCTTCAAATCGCCTGATCTGCTGAAGAATATAAAGGCTGGGTATCTTAACTGTCCCGTAAGACCATATATTCCCAACCCAATGCGATGCTTCCAATGCCAGCGGTTTGGTCACTCTAAGACATCCTGTCGTGGCACCCTTACGTGCGCCAGATGCTCGTTGGTTAGCCACGATAGTGAGAATTGCACCGCTGCACCATTGTGTGTTAACTGCAAGGGTTATCACCCAGCATTTTCTCACTCTTGTCCAAAATGTAAATCTGAAAAGGAAGTTCAGACCATAAAAGTTTCTAGGAACATTTCATATTCCGAAGCCAGGAGACAAGTTCAAAGCATATAGCCTCAATCAAACAAATCATATGCCAATGCCGTTAAATCAGCATGCACTATAGCCACTCAAACTTCCATAAGTACACAGACTAAATAAAACCCAGCAACCTGCAAACAAGAAAAACGAAAATACAACAGATATCGTACAAAATAAAGAAATAGCTATCCCGAGCAAACCCAAAACTGTGCCTCCAAAAATAGTAAGAAAAAATAAAAGCCGCAGCAATAGTTCTGTAGATTGTTTGAATTCTGAATCTCTAGATTCAGACAGTATGGAAGTGGAGGATGGATTGGAAATTCCTGAACATCTGCTCCCGCGCAAAACTAAAAAGGAACACAGGAAGAACAAACATCAATCATAATGGCCAACCTCGTCTCATGGAACTGTCGCGGTTTCCACCGAAATTTCCTTGACATCAAAGCTATGATCAATACTTATCATCCTGTGTGCTTCGCAATACAAAATCTGAAAGACAAATCTGAAACCAGATCTGAAACTTCGGAGATTTTCTCTCGTCAGGAAGGATAACCTTGCAGGTGAGCGTGCAAGTGGAGGTGTATGTCTCCTCACCTCACTGGACAATCCCTCAAGTTCCTTTCCTTTGACGACTTCTCTCCAAGTTGTCGCTGTACAAGTAAACTTTCATATTGTAGTTTCAGTCGTTTCTCTTTATTTGCCTCCTACTCAGCACATTTATCAGCAGGATTTAAATAATCTAATAGAGCAGCTGCCTGAGCCTTTTATCATAATAGGAGATTTTAACGGCCATAGTCCGCTCTGGGGTAGTAAAGATACAAATTGCCGAGGAAGACAAATTGAGCAGATGATCGAAGATCATACCCTTTGTCTCCTAAATAATGGGCAGAATACTTATTTCCATGAGCCTTCAAGGACATTCCACGCTCTCGACCTTGCCATCTGTTCACCATCTCTGTTGCCATTTTGCACTTTTAGTGTCTGAAATGACCTGTACAACAGCGATCATTATCCCATTTTTGTATCTCTTGCACGAAGAGGAGCAAACCCCATGTCGAGACTCCCTCGGTTTATACTGGACAGGGCAGACTAGGAACTTTTATCTTCCTCCGCAGAGCTCACAGAGGAAATGGTAGAAGATGTGCATATCGATGACGCTGTGGAAGCTGTTACTAATACTATTATTCAGGCAGCTATGCTTTCGATTCCTAGAACATCAGGAAAAATACTAAAATATTCGAAACCGTGGTGGAATCGCGACTGTCATGAAGCACTGAAAAAACAGAAAAAAGCATGGGGTATTTTTCGTAGATATCCTACTCTGCGAAACCTCATAGCCTTTAAAAGAGCCAAAGCAAATGCACGAAAGGTAAGAAGGCAGAGCCAAAGGAATTCTTGGATTTCATATGTGTCGTCAATAACATCCTCTACGCCTAGTAAGCGGGTTTGGGAAAGAGTTCGAAAAGCATGCGGAATATATAAAGACCACTCACTTTCCTTTTTGAAAAAAGATGGCCGAGTGATTAGCTCCATAGAAGAAATTGCAAATACTATTGGTGAGACATTTGCTGCCGTTTCTTCCAGCAGAAACTATTCACCTGCATTTCTCTCTATCAAGCAGCACTCTGAAATAAATCTCATCGCATTCAACTCTACCAAACCTGAGCCTTACAATCGGGCATTTAGTATGCTGGAATTAAAGAGAGCTTTATTGCAGACACATAAGTCTTCTCCGGGTTTTGATGGCATAAATTACGAAATGCTAAAGCATCTGTCCTATAAGTCACTGACTGCCCTTCTCACTCTTTACAATAGAGTGTGGAAGGAGCGTATTTTTCCCAGTGCATGGAGGAGAGCTGTTGTCATTCCTATTGCTAAGCCAGGGAAAAATCCAAGGAATCCTGCCAACTATCGGCCAGTTGCACTTACCAGTTGCGTATGCAAACTGTTTGAAAAGATGGTAAACAGCCGTTTAGTCTACTTCTCGGAAAAGAATAATATTATATCGCCTTATCAAAGTGGTTTTCGAAAAGGGAGAACAACCGTATATAACATGATCGTCTTAGAGACATCCATTCGAAAAGCTTTTGTAAGAAGAAATCACCTTGTCTCAATTTTCTTCGATATAGAGAAAGCTTATGATAAGGCATGGAGATACGGTATACTTCCCAATCTTCACGAGAGTGGCTTGGGCGGCAACCTACCAAATTTCACTCAGGATTTCCTGAACGCTAGAACTTTTCAAGTAAGAACTGTTTTGTCAGATGTTTTTGAATAGGAAGAGGGTGTGCCTCAATGCTGTGTGCTTAGTGTAACCCTGTTTAGTTTAAAAATAAACTCTGTATTAAAAGAACTTCCTCCCACCATCTTGGGATCTCTATATGTTGATGATCTGCAGATTAGCTGTCGAGGGGCAGACATGAGATATGTAGAGAGGCAACTGCAGATGGCTCTGAATAAGATCCAGGAATGGTTTAAACAAACAGGGATTTACTTTTTCCAAACAAAAAACTGTGTGCGTGCACTTTTGTAGGAAGCGAGGTCTCCATCCTGAACCTTAGTTATATCTAAATGGTACAATTATTCCAGTTGCGCCCGAAGTAAAATTTTTAGGAGTGACGTTCGACCAGAAATTGACTTTCCTTCCTCATGTTTTAAACCTGAGAAAGAAGTGTTTAAAAACATTAAATATTGTCTCCATCCTGAACCTTAGTTATATCTAAATGGTACAATTATTCCAGTTGCGCCCGAAGTAAAATTTTTAGGAGTGACGTTCGACCAGAAATTGACTTTCCTTCCTCATGTTTTAAACCTGAGAAAGAAGTGTTTAAAAACATTAAATATTTTTAAAGTGTTGGCGAACACCTCCTGGGGTGCAGAACGTTCCACTATGCTTCGCATTTACAGAGCCCTTGTTCGCTCTAGACTGGACTATGGCTCAGTTGTTTATGGATGGATCCGCTCGGTCATCAGTTTTGTTAAACTTGATCCTGTTCACCATCAAGCTCTGCGGATTTGTTCAGGAGCTTTCAGGACTTCTCCTGTCCAGAGCCTGTATGTTGACTCTAACGAACCATCACTTTATCTGAGGCGTGAGCAATTGTCCCTTTTGCAATATTTTAATATTCTATCTCACAACCTGAACATCCCAATAAGCTGTGCTTACTTGATAATGTATGTAACACTTTATTTGAAACACGTCCATCCTGTGTTCCTACCTTTCCTTTAAGACTTCGCCCTATCATTGAGGAACATTGCCTCTCTGATATGCGCCCCCAAGCAGTACAGAACTTTGAAATCCCACCTTGGGAAAATTCACGGATTCAGCTTCTTGATGTTTTCAAACATCACGTGAAGGCAAGCACTAACGAGATCGTTTACAGACAACTCTTTTCTGAGCACAGGCAGCAGAAATGTAGCAGTTATTATCCGGTATACACAGATGGAACAAAGTCAAATGATCATGTCGGGATGGCTTTTGTATTTGAAGATTACATTGAGGGCAGATGCCTGCACCATGCTTGCTCAGTCATAACATCTGAACTAACTGCAATATATTATGGTCTTATGTACATATCAAAGCTCTGCCACAGAAAGTTCATAGTTTATACAGACTCGTATAGTGCTCTTAAATCCTTGGAAGCTTTTCCCAACACTCAGAATTCTGTGGTAGTGGATGTTCTCAAAATTCATATAAATTTAACGATTCGAGGATATGAATCCTGTACTGCTGGGTTCCTGTACATGCTGGAATAAATGGAAATGAGCTGGCAGACATCGCAGCCAAATCTGCTATTGAACCGTCCAGTCACCTTATCCCTTTTAGAGACAACTGCTGTGTCATCAAGGGAAAGGTCCGAAAAAAATGGCAGCAAATTTGGGATGTTCAGCATCACAACAAGTTGAGAAACGTCAAGCCTAGAATTGAGCATTGGGATTTTGCTGGAAATCGTAAGGAGGACGTTCTTTTGACTCGCCTCAGAATTGGACACACTAGAGTGACACATAACTATCTTCTTAAAGCTGAAAATGAGCCTGTTTGTTTTAATTGTAATATTTGTTTATCTGTTCGTCATATTTTAATTGATTGTCCATGTTTTAATAGTCTTCGTCAGAAATATTTTAATAGCTGTGACTTGCCTCTCGACCGTTTAATCGGAAGAGAGGTCAATTGTAATTTATTTTATTATTTAAAAGAGACTGGCTTTTACACCTAATGTAATTTGTTTTGAAGACTGTGTCTTGAATTTTAATGTGTGCTTTTAACTTGTGTTTATATGACTTCATCCTCTGGATTTGGTACATTTATCTACTTGTTTTTATTTATTGAATTTTAATTTCATCAATTGTAATCATCTCATCTTGTGTTTGGCACGTTATAATCATCTTTGGTTTTAGCGCCATAATCACTCACTCACTCACTCACTCTGTTTCTAATACATTTATTTTTTAGTTCTCGCTTAGCTGTAGCATAATGAATCATTTTACATGAAGCCACATGTGGAACATAGCATAGGTTCGTTATCTACACTTTCTTTACCTAAGTAATGCTTCAAAAAACGTGTACGGTTACTGGATGTATATAGTCTTGAGTATGTAACTACCTTGCTTCTAAAAAGGGGAAAAATGATACGATGCTCATTTATTTGACCTTCAGCTCACCAAGACTCGAACATATATCCATTAGGCTCCTCTTTGCTTAGTTACACCCTTAAACGCACCGGAAATCACAAGCATGTATTTCCGTATAGCAGACTCACGCATGCTATAGCTGCACTTTCAAAATAAGGAGCTGCAGAATTACGCTGAAAGACACTGCAACAAACTCGCTTGACCGCAGAAAAGGCATGGCCTATTTTGAGCCAAGATTTGGGGCATGCTTTTAGTCCAGTTGCTAAAGTGATCGTCCACCAGTCAAAATGTCTGCGATTCGATGTCAATTGCAATACTGATACTATGGTGACTGAAAATGTTATTGATAAATTACGTCATCGCCATAACCATTATTCAATATCCGCATACCGGATTTCTACAGATTCGGTAATCCAGTCTTTAATGAAACATGTAACATTCTAATCAGGGATTTGCATGTTAATACCTTTTCTTTGAGTCCATGCAGCTGACATTCACCAGTGGAAGCCTTGTTGAAACTTCCCTTCATTTCCATACAAGTAAAAAACACTTTTCCGGGATATAGCTAATTTTCAATAATTGCAGCATTAGTGTTTGCGATATGATTTTAATAATTGAAGCAGTATTAGTGAAATCGAGTACGTGTTTCGTTTCAGGTTTTAACACGTTCAAATGTTATAAATTACTGATGATAGGAGCAACTTTTGAATCTTCTTTTTTTATGTGTGCAATAACATACATCAGCGTTTTACTGTGAATATGTAAGAAATATCTCTGCATGTTATGTAATATAGCTTGCAAATAAACTGGTACTTTCCTTTTACTAACAAAGAGCCGTCCAGTTTCAAGACGTATTAAATCTCAATTACGTGAAGACTTTAAACAGCTGACCTACTACTTTCCTGTTCCATTTGCTTCCGCCAGAATTTGCATTAAACATAATTTCCTCTCGTCTTGGCTTTCTTCAACCTTTTTTAACAACTACTGCTTCATTTCTTGGAATTTCATTGGAACAATATCATCAATACCGGACCACAATTTTCAGCTAAAAATCTCGCCAAATCACGGGACCAAAAAGGAAAAGGATCCAAAAACCCTTTGGTACTGTATACAAGTTTGCTCTCTATATTCTTGCTTCCTATTTTTTCTACAGTCAATAGGATTTTTACAGAATACGGCACTTTCGGCCTTGCCCCGACATTTTAGCTTCAAAATAATTTTACCCATTTTGCCGCAGCTCACAAGTCAGCAAAAGTGAGTTCATATTTCTTCTATTTGAAATTTAAAGTATTCGGGCACGAAAAGAAATGTTAGACCTTTTTAACAATTTTAATATCTTTTACAGATTAATTATTTTCTTATTAATATTGTCACAACGCTTAAGAATAAAATTAGGCAAATTTCCAAGAAGAAAAAAGTATTTGACAACCAATGAAAAAGATTAAAATTTGACTTAAAATACTGAAAGTGAAAGAAAAAGAGGTGCAATTTATTTTAAAACGTTCTAGTTGGCTTATCAGTTTCACTTCCTTCTTTTTATTATGAATTTATTATTTTGAAATGTGTGAAAATCAGAATGAGATTGGGTATTAAAGATGGCTGTGACAAGACAATAACCCTAAACATACAGCAAAGGTTACAAAGGAATTCCTCTTATATAAAGTGCTCCAAAGACGGAACATTCCACCCAGTTACTTGATCTCAATCCGATTGAGAATTTGGAGTATTATTTGGATAAAGAAGCCAGAAAATATTAATGTTGGAATAAAAATGAATTCAGAAATATTACTTTGGAAACATGGTAAATATATCATTGGATCTAACCAAAAGGGTAATCAATACCAAGAAGGCTACAGGCTGCTACAAGCTACAATGGACTTTTTACGAAGTATTAAATTTTACTTTTAGTATTAGTTTCATTGAATTATAATATTTCATTCAACTTCATTAAATTATAATTAATTATTTCAAATACTTTTTTACGCTGGAAGTAAAAATACTTTTTTTCGCACAGTGTTGTCATTGCTCGCTTTGAAATCGCTGAGTTTATTAATCAAGAATTCTTTAATGTTTAACAAAATATAAAATAGATAATAGAACAAATTCCAAATTTGGGCTTTAAGATGCTCATATTCGAATGGAGGACTACGTTATTCAAAATTTGATGTCTTTAGGTACCGTCGTTATTTCACAGTGCGAGAAACATGCATTACATTCATGCAGATTCTTCATTAATTAATTTCTTTTAATATTATGCAGGGTTTTAATATTTGGTGGCGACAGTTCGAAAAGTAAGCCGACATTTATAGTGAAGCGACTCAAAACGGCAAAACGAAATTAGTAGCCTCTCTCGACAAATTGTCCCTTTGGGATAATAAAATAAAAAAATCTGAAAGCTTTCAGATTTTATATTACACCCAAAGGGAAGTTTTTTGAACGTTTTGTGTGTTATCTTTACTTTTTAAATATCAAGTTCTTAGAACTGATACCATAAAATTCAATTCAACAGCAATATCATAAAATAATTTTAAAAGAGAATATCTTTAGAACTTCCGAGACAGTCTTTCATGCTGGAGATAAAAATGTCTTTTTTTTTTACCATACAGTGTTGCCATCGTTCGCTTTAAAATCTTTGAGTTTTTTAATCAAAAATTCGTTAAGGTTTTACGAAATATGAAGTAGATAATAAAAACAAATTCCAAACTTGGGCTTCCAAATACCCATATTTTGAGTGGAGGATTTCACTATTAAAAATCGGATGTCACAAGGTACCGTTGTTTTCTCCCAGTGCCAGAAACATCCATACATTCATGCAGATTCTTCATTATTTAATTTCTTTAAATATAATGTAGGGATCTAATATTCTGAAATCAACAATCTGAAACGTGAAAGGCCGTTTATAGTGAACCAACGCAATATGAGAAAACGAAATTAATAGCCCTACTGATGGGCAAATTGCCCGTTTAGGCTTAAAGAAAGGGACTGTTTCTAGTAACAAAAACTTGTTACTCTCAGAAAACGTCCTAGAGCACTTCTGAAGTGCATGGGCTATTGTGAAAGCAAACAAAGCAAAAGACACTTTAAACATTGAAGTTCCTACTGACATTTTTTACTCTAAAAGTATCATTAATTTTTATTTTTTGTTAGAAGACCAGAAATTACGGATTTTCCGTCAAGAACGTCTAGAAATTGTTTGTTTCTAAGAGGACAATATTTTCAATAAGTAAACTAAAATTAAGACGCCAATTCAGGAGATGCGAACCTCGTGACGACACTTACAAAGTTCTCTGAATTAAAGTTTCTATTTTCATTTTTACAGTATTACCATATTCTACTTCTGGTATTTTCGTTCCTTCTCGTAATATGCACAGTTTTTTCATTTCAAATCAATACTAACTGTAGGTTTGTTTCATTTGAAAGCAATGCCAACCGAAGACTGGGTTATTTGGTTTATTAAAGACACATGCTTTGCATATTTGAAAGAAATCAGTGTTGTTGTAAAATGGAAAGAGAATGGCATTTCGAAATTACTTAAGCAATGCACAAAAATGATATTAGTGTCTATAGCAGTTTGTTAAAATGTTGCAATTTTTCGTGAACACTTTTATCTTTCCTATCTTAACACTTTTATGAGCTTCTTTACCAATCAATACAGATTTTTTTAGTGTCTTAGCTATGTTACAAGAATGTTTATATGAATTCTTGCTTGTCAACATATTATTGACAAAGTTTCTCATCTGAGGAGAAACTCAAAACTTCAAACCCCTTTATCACTTTCAGTTAATATAAATCTGTTACATTTTATGTATTTTTTCTGAGACCTATAGATTATTCGCTCTATTCTCGATAATGCCGAATTATGTAGAACAATCTTACTTAGGTGGCCATAGATTACTGATAATATCACCTTTACGACAAACATATTGTTACGAATATTGTATATATATGCAAACAATTTCAGTGAAATTATATGTGAAATTGTATCATCTTTTATAAAATACAACATGATGTTCTTGAAAAATCGAAGCTCTGCCGTAAAAATAAGGTTACAGGGGTAAATCTATTAAACATTGTGGAAAATGACTATCGCGCTACATTGGCGAGATATCACCAACGTGGCGATGGTTTTGGCGAATAATGTTTTCATCAAATTTAGCGAGAAATCGTTAAAAGTTGTTAAACTTGTCGATTATTTGGCGATATTTTGGTCCAGTCACTGTATAACTGTAATTGGTACCGTAATTTAATAACTGTAAGTGATTCCTATATGTAACTGTAACTGTATCCGACTCCCATGAGTAACTTTAGCCGTAAATGGCGTCTAGTAATTTCCAGAAAAGAAAATTTGCTCTTTACATGCGTTTTACATTGCGTTCTGTTTTACATTCTTAGTAGCTCGAAGTGACAAGTACTGATTGTTCTCTATGATACTGAGAAGGGCTGTACGAGTACTTTTGTAGAAAATTCTAGAACTGTAAAGTGCTTCTTTTGTGAAAATAAATTCTATCAAGCTGTCACTGGTTCTTGTGCATTCAGTCATTAGGAACCCGTACGCACGCAACAATATAAAATACACTGTTAAGCAATACCATTCTTTTAGATATGTTCTGAAGGACACAGTTCAAACAGACGTTCTAACATGAAATAAGTGTAAAAATAATAAGTATAATTTATTTAGTTACCGCCAAAGAAAATTTCATTGAGACAGAAACTTAAAGCATTAAAACTGCTCTCCGTAAAATAACTGTAATAAATTACGGAAACGAGTATTTAATTCTAGGATGGAAAGAATCCGTACAAATACTTAGCAATGAGTTTGGCAAAGATGTTATTGCACGAAACGTTTTCCGACGTACTAATCTTTCACGTAAACTCTAAAAATAGCTAACGCCCCCCCCAAAAAAACAGGATTTTTAATGTAAATCACTATCTCTGAACACCGAGTAACAGTAAATTAACGATGGGTTGCTAAACAGATCAATCATTCCTAATTAGCTGCAATGCGATCAATTAATTTTTCGGTTGCCTTATTTTGTTAATCATTTAAGTGTAAAAAATCAATTAGTGCTTTTTTGCTTTTACTTTTTCTATTTATTTTATGGTGGAGTATCTTTAACAGAATGCTGTCCTTACAGTTTTTTCGCTCTTAACATGATTAGTGCATGTAAACGTAAAGTAATAAAAAGTAAGCGTTTAATTTAACAAATATGGATTCACCATTATTTTCCCAAATGAAAACATGTCCAGCTTTAAATTTTTAATAAATGCTTAGTACTGAATAAACATAAATATAAACTGAAACATACATAAAACTTCAAATATTTTATATTTTATAACACAAACCAGATTCTTCACCATTCAGCCATCTTCAAACAGCTAATATAGATTTTTACAAGTTCAATTTTAAACACACATTTAGTATATATTTTTGTAACAAGTATTTTAACTCCGAAGTCAAACAACAAAATTAAGCGTTATATTTCAAATTTTCACAGAATAATTTGTTGTTTTTTGTTGTTTTTGTTGATTTTTGTTGTTTGACTTCGGAATTAGTATTTGTTCGGCGTGTTATTGTGTCTTAAGTATTTTAATGTTTTAAGTAATAGCAGACGGCTGAAATCAATAACGCTGAAAAAATTATTGATAGACATTGAAACGAATTAATATTTGCTTTACATATATGTAATATATTTTGTAGTAGAACGCAGACGATTGAATCGTAATGAACAGCGAGAATTTTGGTGTCGTAGAATGCTAAAACGTTGATCCGTAATGAATAAAAAATTTGAAAGTCAAGGTATATTTAATTCAAATTTTGTTTCAGTAAACATGTTGCGGCCACAATCCAGTTGGCACATTAATTGTGTCTATTCCAATTGTATTGACACTTTTGATAAATTTGTAGTATGAAAGAAGGAGTAGACCGACTCCAGTGCAGTTAGGCCAAAGCGTAGAAGGCAAGTGCTTAATATTCACGGTGAAATCTTAATTCAGACTTAGTTTTGGTTCTCAATGCATTTTGATTGAATAGTTAATATTACTGTAAAATTACTATTAGCTGTTTTAGTTCCATTTACATCATCAGAATTACATCAGAATCACATGACATAGATTAGCCACGAAATGATGTAGTGCAAATAGAAGTTACTATTTTTAGAATAGAAAAGGGAAATTAATTTACGCTGTTAATTTAATTTTTTACGTACTCTTTATTTTTCTTACATATATGTAGAAAAATTCTTACATGGATTTCAAATCTGCAATACGATTCCTTATATTTGCAGATATAATCATATACTACTACAGAGCTATGGAAACACTTTGAGATCATGAGTACAATATATAGAAGAGTTAAAATTCGTTAATTCTTATCAGACAGAGTAAATGCAACAATGATTTTCTCTAATCCTAAGCCAAAGAAAATTAATACACATTATAAGGTATTTCTCCCACCTTCTTCGCATGCCTTCGTAGTGTAGTGGTCTGCACGCTGGGCATGTATTCCAGAGATCAATGGTTCGATTCCCGGGGAAGGCGTTGCTAAGTTTTCAGTTCTGCTTCCAAAAATTACCTAATGTGTCTACAACATAACCAAAATAATTTGCTTTTCATTAGTGATAAAGACCAAATGTACAGCTATTTTGAATCAACAAGTCTTTTAAAGAAACGCATAATATCAGCTGAATTTTGCACTGATAATTCCGATCAAAAATATTTACCGTTTCCAAACAAAAATAAGAACTGATTTACAAGGATAAAAAGTCTCATCAAAGTTACAATGATACTACGTAATTCTTTGAAGCAGAGCCCGTTTAGCTCAGTTGGCATAGATTATATTGCAAAACATATGTCGATGCCCTACTACGCAAGAAAATGTTGGCTTATAAACTGTATATCATTAAAGTGAACTGTCGAAATAAATACATTTTTCATGTAGCATGGAAGAAACACAAGCTCAAACAAGAATGCAACATGAATGACTTTAATTCTATGAAAACGTTGAACGAATTAAAAGAGTTATACAAATAATTAGTCTTCATATTCTACAACATAATTTTTATAATCAAGTACAAATGTTATTTTAGAAATGCTACATTTAAGCGCAGGTTCAGAAATAATCAAAAATCTCAAATTTAAAGGTAAGAAAATAAAATGATTAACGCACTAAGTTAAACCAAGTTTTTAATGAGATTTTACATTTTTTTAAATAAAACTCATAGTTTTTATAAACTTTATACTTTTATACATTTTTGTTCCAGTTGTGATTAACTATCGAAGAGTTTCTTAATGCGAAACTTTAACACGGTTTCAGTTTGGCTGATATATCTCAAACCACACTGACAAGATATGCTATAAATTTCCCAAGATATAAAATCAGAAATGAAATCTTTAATAATCTAACCAATGATTTTATTGATAGGCGAGAAATCGGCTTGAAAATTGAACTTCTGGCATATCCCTGCAATTTTATAACTGACGGAAAGATGAAATGGAAGCATGACAAGGTTATTAATGTTATTTCTAACAACGGAATATCTTCTTATATGGCAAGATTAAAATATAGAAATGACATGGTAAGAAATTTAGACATTTTATTCTCTGATAATTACTACTAACAAAATAAAGATGTTATAGTAAAGCTACTCAGGAAGAAATTGGTGAAAAACGTACTAAGGTCAATTCTGGTTTGTCTGCCGAGCTTAACTGCTAAATGTTTCCATTTATTGCTGAATGAATATTTCCATGGTTTTCCCTGTGTTTACTATGAATGGAGCCAGTTTTTCTTAAGTTCTTTACGAAAGCATTTTTCTCCTTTAGCAGACAGTCCTTCTGCGCTTTCCTGTATCCAAATAACCTTACTTGCTTATCATTCGTAGGATCTTTCGTAACAATGATTTTAAGTGCTCACACATAGTTTGGAAGTCAATGGGTTAACCATTACACTTATGCAAAACAAATTCTAGTATTAAACATCAGAGTTTAAGAAGTATGTTAAATATATTGTTCTGGTAGTTGGTACCATGAAAGGAAAGCTGATAGTAAATAATATACCTAAATTTTAATATTTTATCCTATCATTTTATCATCCATAATGACATTTTACATAGTACGTATACATCATAGGTTTATCATCAAATTTTAAGCAAGGAAATTAAAACTGGTTAATATTACAGCAGGAATGATAAATATAATTCTAATGGAAAGTTGTGAAGGAAGTCAAATTTATCTGGAATTTTGTCTTCTTGGTAAACTTAAAACTACGTTTGATAAATGACGCTTTGAAAATGGTATCTCTTAAAATCAAAAGACAGCATCTTAAAAGCCTACTGCTAATAATTCGCAATAATTAATCAACTTTATGAACTTTTCAGTGAGTTTTAAAGTCATTTGTTATTGTATAACGCAAAACAAAGAATTTTCTTTAAATAAATAAGGCAGGCATAATTTATTATCGATATGCTTAAAGGTTACCTTATTAAGTCGATGTAATTCTCTTTTTTCCCTCTGTATAATGGAATTCTTTTAACTTGAGTGGCAATTTATCACGTTTCGGTTGAGTATTAAAACATTCATTTAATATTTGAAAAATATTGTGATCTACTTTACATTTTGCTTCGAAAAGACTTGAAAAGTCGTAATTAAAGCTAATAAATCATTGAAATAAATGCAGAAATTAAAGGCATGTTAATTACTTTTCCAAGCTGTGACATTCCTAATTAATTCCTCTTACTATATTAATTCAAAAAATTTCCCTTTTGATTAATATTGTTCCATTAACATTTAAATCTTTGGATCAGTTTTCAAGAAGTTCCATGAATTGCGTTTAAATACGGTAAATATTTTTTTCTTGTATTGTTCATAAGGCGCATATTTTTATTTGTTCTATTAACCTTCGATGTATAATTCCAGAAAATATTTCAATTAATATCTGGAAATTCAGAAAAAGTTAGTGTTTTGAAACATTTAATGAAGGGCCTTTTGACAGTTTCTTAACATGTAACGAAATCTGTGTAGTGAGTTAGTTGCATTATTGTTTACGTATAGAAAACTTATTAAAAACATTTTTCATTGATTATACATTTCATTGATTTTAGTGAGTTTCCATTGATTATTTATTATCTAATTGTATAAATTGTAATAGAACATGGTATTACTAAAAAGTGTCAATACAATTTAAATGCAAATTAATCGCAAAAGTTAACTTTATTACACTGTTAAGCTAAGTTCTGAAAGAATGCTGAATAAAATTAAAGATATTACGTTCCGTTAAGTGATAACAGCTTTACATTTTGCACCACAAATCACCAATTTCGTGATCATAAAGCTCTATTTTGGTAGCAAAATCAAATTAATTACGCAGTAGAGCTCGCTTAATGTGATCGCGGTTAATATTATCATTCGGATACTGTTATCCAATTGCCGAAGTCCAGCCGGCTCGTATACGATAGCATTAAAACTATTTCTCTTACTATGGTCAACAATTCAGTTAGTATGGTCATATTATTAGAGAATAAATTATTTTAACCTGAATAAAGTTTCCAAATATGGTCAAAACAGATTACAAATATTAGTAAAGACAGAAAAATATGGTCAAGTAAGGGATTAATTCATCAAGCAGTTTGGCTTCGATTTTAGTCAACAATTAAAAAAAAATGAAATAAAACAACCTTAATTTGGCGCAGATTATGAACAACTCTATCGGTTTCATCTCTATGAAACTCTATCGAATATCAGACATAGATCCTTCTTCATGAAAAAAAAAATTAAATTTACGTAGAATTGTCCTCCTTTTCAATTCTACATTATCATGTTATCTTTCAACAAGGAGTGCCCTACAGATATTAAGACTAAACGCTCAGCATAAGACAAATAATTCCCAGAAAACTCAACAAACAACTTTTGCATTTAAGGCAATGTGCACACTTTATATTGTTTTCGTTTTTTTGCATTTTCCTAATTAAAATGTTGCGAAAGTAATATAAATTAGTTAAATTCCATTGCTATTTTAAAAAGTTAGTTATGCGCTTCCATCGACCAGTTTGCACTGACCATTAAAGCTGCGTTCACACTGGTCCATTGGGGCGTTAAGCGTCAAAAGCGTAACAAAACTCTTTCCACGTACGCCAGTTAACACCAGCGCTGCAACTTTCGCTTTAAAGGTTGTCATATGCTCGCACTAGATGGCGCTTCATATCGGAAACTTCGTGAAACGTGGAATTTTGGTGTGATATTTTGACTTTTTACGATTAAATTTTTTATTATAATGGATTTAATTTCTGCTCGATTAAAACTTATTTTACTTCTTGCTTTGGGTAAGACAAGCAGAATGCAGTGGTTTATATTAATATGTGATTGATGACTGCAGTAAAGAGATGCAAATAATTTAATTGAAGAAATGCGCTTGAACGAAATGAAATTTCTTTTAATTACTTTCGCATGACACCTCATCAATTCGATGAATTTCTAGCGCTCATTGAAGTAATTATTCAAAAGCAGAACATTAATTTTTGTCAGAATATCCCAGAAAATCGTTTGGACTTTAGGAATAGGATATCATTTGTATCAAGGAAAAGGATCATTTGTATATATCAAACGCTGTATATATCTAATTTAATTTATTTACCAATTTTTTTGAATGATAATAAGAAAATCCTAATTACATGATTCTATTTTGGAGAGTAAAATTTTCATGTGATAGAATACCATAAATGTTTTCGCATGATGTATGAACTTTCCTTAAATGCTTCCTTAAATAAACTTCCCTTAATCGATTTAAATAATGCAATAAAAAAGTATATTTTGTTTAAATATATGTAGGATTTACAGCATTACTAAATTAAATATCACAAACTAAAAAAGAAGTTATTAAGTTAATAAACAACACAAATTAAAAAAAAATATTTTAGTTTCTGCCTTATGTACATATTTTTTACCTTAAATGTAACATTAATTACTTCAATTAGTCATTCATATATTTATGAACAGCCACTATCTAAAGATTTATTTTATAAGGTCACTTTTATCTAAAACTCATTGAAGTAACTGCATTTTATACAATACTTGTTTTACCGCGTTAAAAATTGAATTCCACAATTAGCAAACTTGCTGATGCTCATGCAAAAGGTTTTTAAATTAATGAAAAATTATCGTCAAGATTAAACCAGTCGAAAAGTGGTCATGCATGTTAAGAAAAACAAACATGAAGCCATTAAAATGCATAGAAGTATTCCATGAAAACAGATACATACTAGCGAGCTTCATTCTTTTTAAATAACAGTTTTCTTAATTTTTTTAAACAAATCGTTTACTTTTAACCACTCGTTTAAAATTCAGAACTCAATACATTTTTTAATTAGATGAAACAGCAACGCTTTTACTAGTCCTGTGTCAGCTGAATTAGAATCAGATCACAGCAGCCAGATTTTCTTATGAATTATACTAAAGACTCTTTGTCAAAAGAAGGATAATGCACACAATGCCGAGCGAAAATTAGGTTTGTAGGAATGAAATGAAAAATAAGTGCAAGTTTCTTGTGTCCCCCCCCCAAAAAAAAAAGTCGCGGTAGATTAAAAAAAGTATATTCGTATCATCATCAGGTAGGTCCGAACCCGCAATACAAGCCCCTAGTAAAAGGCTAATTTTTTTACTTGAGAGTGTTTCTTCCGCGCTAAAGTACCTTGTAGGTAAGCATCGTTTTCAAACTTCACTTTCAGGAAACTGAAGAAGCATCTGGGCTCCATGATATTTTCTGTAAATATTTTTTTAAAAATACCAGCTCCATTACTACACTACTCTGGTGACGCTTGAATCCAAAATCTTTAACTCAAGAAGCCAATATTTTATGTACTAGGCAACAAGAGCAACCTTAAACTGATGCAGACATATTTTAAGAAAAATTCAGAATCTGGGATTTCGAAATCCATTACTATTTTCTTGCAAGAATCTATTGCTTTAGATTATTCTGTAAAAATTATCAACCATTTATTGTTGATTATTAAGGTTTATTACTACTTGAGAATTTTCCTTTAAATAATTTATAAAGCTATTTATTCTATTAGTGTATGCATTTTTTTAATTAAGGTTAGTCCACTTGACTTTTTTTTCCATCAAGAAGAATTTTTGAAAGTGCAATCATTTAAAAAACATGACATAAACTGGACATTTGAAATGAGACGAATGAAACTGACGCGTCAAGCGTCAAAAAGTTGAATTCAAATGAACTCACGCGGTCTCTCGCTCTCCGGCAAATGCCGCCTCTGAACTCGTTTCTGATTGGTTAATGCTTTACGCGCGAATGCGTGACAGCGTTGGTGTAAACGCAGCTTAATCGTTTGCGATGGCTTCAGAGTAAGCCATTCTGAACTGTACCGTTGTGGTAAACTCACGCTGGCTATATTTCTCTTGAAGGGTATGACAGTGATACAAACAATGACAGTGAAAAAAAAACCACATGTGTGAACCTTTGTTACAAGCACTATCATCTTATACAACTTCTTTCTGTTTAAGGGTTTTCCCACTGATCGAAGACCGCGGCCTGACTGATGCGTATAGCCAAGCAGTAAAGCATTCTGAATTTCCACTTTGGGAATGAGCAAAAAAAAAAAAAAAAAAAAAAAAAAAACAGTGTCTTTATGTTTTTACCGTTTTTAGGATTAATTTTTAATTAATTTTAGGTTTAATCTCACTCAGGGTATACGTATATATGATGTTTTTGTCAGTTCTGACAGACATCAATTTTCGTTGTTTACCTGTCCAGGTAACTTCTTCGCTTTAGAGATGCTATCACCGTCACCAAACACAAGATCATCTATAAATGCGAGCTTCTTTGGTACGTTCAGTTTCGTAACAAGTTCAGAATGAACCTAGTGGGAAAGACTGGGAAGCGAAGAGAAACCGGATGGAGGAGGTTCTTTTAACTAGCTGGTTAGAGTTTTAACTCTCCACTCTCATGCTGCTCATAATTACCTTCTAAAAGTCGAGAGAGTGCCAATTTTTTCAAAGTACAACTCCCCTCTCTCAGTGCGTGATATTTTAAGAGACTTGGTTTAAAACAATTCGATAACTCCGACATACCATTTGACCGTTTAATCGAAAATAAGGTGAATTTTAATTAAGTAAGTTTCTTAAAAGATATTAGTTTTATTATTTGATCTGAAGTAGGTTTCCAGATGCTAAATATATTAAATATAGAAGACAAACATGCCAAAGTGAAACATAAAATTAACAACATGAGATTAGAAAAAAATGTGGTCAAGAACTCAATCGATTTTGAGGTACACGTCTTGCAGATTTCTTTGCCTTTGCTCTTGATGAAAAAGGATCTGTACCTGTTTCCCATGGAAATCAGTTGAAATTTTGACTAAATTTACGTCAAACACAAGGTTATGGCTTTGCTAATGTAATGTATTAAATGTGTTTCAAATACACAAATTTTATCTAGTTCTATATTTTATTTCGACTTGAGAATTTCATGCATCTTTTTATCATCTATTTAATCACAATCAATCAGTGTTTGATTTTAGTTTTATTTTAAAATTCACTGTGTTTTATTTTTTAACTAGTATCTTAAAAATTGTCATCAGTTTAATCTTTTAACTTTATATTTTTATTGTCAGTTAGGACAAGATGGAATGGATTGATCAAATGCTTGGCTCATTATAACCTTTTAGGTTATGGACCATAAAATGCACCAACCAGCCAAACAGCCTGTTTTACATCCAACGCTTGTCTAGGCTATTTTCGAGATTTGAATAAATCATGAAATACCCTTAAAAAGTAATACAACTCAGAATTATTTTAATAATAATCGATTCATACATCAATCTCCTCCTTTTCGTATTTTGGCATTCAAATAAACCACTAATATATTGGAGTATTATACAAATAACCATGTTTAGGATTATGTATATTAGATATCATCTTTACTTAAAAACGTAACTACAGACCAGACGTGATGCATTTGACAATAAAAGCAAATCCATTTCAGATGCTTTTTTTTAAACCAATGGCGGGCTATCAGCCGAATTCGGCTTGGTCACTGCTAAAGCCAGAAGTGGTGGTCACTTTCCTATGGAGGTACACATTAGGTGGGCCATCTTTGCCTCCTATGAGGAGACGGACAGTTACAACTATTCCTTGTCGAGGATTCAAATCCGGATATCGTAGTCGACTCCCCTAACCACTATACATCTGGACGGTCAATTTTAGGCGTAGGTTGCTGGAATTTTTATGATGCGTTTATCAGATTTTGTAGGGCCACTCTTTATAAAAATTCAGATTTGAAAATTAACAAACGTTTCAAATTTCATTAAAATTCTTGAGAGGTCTAAGCAATAGTATTCATATTTAGAACATTGCTCTTAAAACTCAGTGGCAACATTGTTATATGCGAATCTGCGTAATATAAATATGAAAGTCTGAAGAGTAAGACTGAAATTTTACTAGTTATTGCATGGAATAATCTCAGCCAAATATTTGTTTAAAGAATCCAAAAATTATTATTAAAATCAAACGATAATCAAACAAATTTATAAGCAAATATAAAACGACGGTATCAAAACTTTATAAAAGAATCTTAAAAAAAAAAGATTGGCCTTGATTCTTAAAAAAAAGATCTTGGCCTTGAAAGAATCTTAAAAATATTTTGGCATTTAAAATTTGTCGATAAAATACAATTTATTAGTTTATCGATCCTTAAGTTCTGTTAAAAATTTTTAAACTTGTTTTCAGGACTCATAAATATTATGCATTAAACATCAGTTTGATTTAAAAGAGGGTTCTGTCAAATATACTATTCCATAAATCATATGATTCGGAATCATTTGTCAGTTTTTTTGGCAACGCGCCGCAATATTAAACCAGTCGGTTAATTCAGAGTAATAAATCATGATCATGTGACTGGAGATGATGCGTTTCTGTTATAGAATTCTAGAGTTTGGGCAGTAAAACAGTAATAACGGAAATTTTGAAAATATAAAAAATATTAATCTAGCGGAATAATTCTTATATCTTTATTTTCATACGCTGAGCTAAAAATAGTTTTCAGGGTTTGTATTTTGGAGCTCGCCTTGCTACGCATTCGACCCATTAAACTATTTTGCAGCAAAATGTAACGCCAGAATTTCAATTTTTCAAATTAAATTGTGTATAACTCAACATTCGAAAGCAGCTGTTTTCATAAAATTCAAAAATGGTTCATTTTGAGCTCATTAAAGGGGCCAATTCCATGAGAGTCATCAACTTTTCAGTAGACCGAAGGGTAAATTGTTTCACGATCGTACACCACAATATGGACAAAACAAAATAAAAACAAAAATATTAAATTTTCTCTAATATTTATATAATTATGATAAATATTCATTGCTTCTAAGAAATAAAGAAATTCACTGAATTTAAAAAGTATGATTACATAATATGTATACTAACTAATGTACGGTTCTACTCCCAGATGGTAAGTATGTTTTTTAAACTTTTAAAGGTTTACTCAGTGCAAGAATCACAAGCTAAACCCAGAAAGTGACGAGGCAACTGGCGTTTCCAGTCGGCCCCTTCGAGCACACCGCACTACATCCTTACTTTCCGGATGCAAGCATTTATTACTTCCTCCTTGAACGCGCTTCTCCACCACATCTTTCTTCTCAGTCAACTTTTTCGCCTCAATCACCCATCTCTGCCACGCTACATCATAGTACCTACATACTAATGCAGCGTGACCTACAATATAGCTGCCTACATAATAGTTCGCTACACTAGATGAAGTACCCGGTCTTTGTACGGACTTTAGTTAGAGTGAAGAAGCTATTTAAGCTATTATAAAGCTGTTCTTCAACTGAACAGCGATAAGGCTGATGTGCTATTTCACGAAACCCAAATCGATAAAAATACGTATTATTTAAATGGAATTTTAGAAATTTTAGAAAAAGAAGATTTTAATTTTAGAAATGCGAGTAATAAAAATATCTAAACTATTCGTCAAAAATTGTGATTTTTAGCAAGAAATGTTTATTTATTTACTTTATTACGTTAAAAAAATCCAAATGTACCTAAATAAATATGTTTCTGAATAAAAGAATAATTATCGTTACGAGTTTTGTATATATGTAAATAATTTAGTGATATTAAATGTGAAAATATAGTACCATTTGCATATTGTAACAGGAAATAATTGAGAGGGTGAAACTCTGCCGGAAAAATAAGATTATATAGGGTGTGTATGGTGTATTGAGAATACGGCAAAGCACACTAGGGCTATCTGCCTAAGGGGAGGGATGCCTTCGTGGAGGACTTTCTAAGGGAAACTGGCTCGTATACACGTTACACATGGGGAAAACCACGAAAACGCCCATGCAGCCAGCCCATTCGCGGGATTCGAACCTCGGATCGAACTACCAGTGTTCAGCGATTTTACCGCTCGGCCGCTGGTGGGCAGATTATATAGGGACAAGCCTACTTAACATTGAAATAAACGGTTATCTCACTAAACTGGCGAGATAGCGCCAAGTTGGCGTTGGCTTTGGCGACTTGTTTTTGCCACCAATTCAGGCAAGAAATTGTCAAAAGTCGCCAAACTTTCCAATTATATGGCAACATTTTACTGCAGTCCTAGTGTAGCTGTAATTGGTACTGTAACTGAATAACTGTGATTGATCACTATGTGTAACTGTGATAATATCCGACGATTATATGTAACTTTGAATAATTTATATTCCATATATACTAATTTATATTTTCTATATACCTTCCAATGATTTCGAGAAATGGAAGCCACTAGAGAGTTTTCCGAGGCAAGGATAAAATTTTAATAAGCTGGATAGAGCTCATTTTCTCGGTTCTTAGTTTTTAAAGTCAGAGTCAACTTCGGAGTATAGAATTATCTCCGTGCGAGCTTCGCTCCTTAGATGCGCTTCGCATTGCTTTGTGTTTAACATTCTTAGTAGTCTGAAGGATAACTACTGATTCTCTAAAACTGCTGAGTATAATTGTTTGTGCTTTGTGATACTTTGAAGAGCTGTACGAGTATTTTTGTGGAAAGTTCCAGAATTGAAATGTTCTTTTGGAAAAATAAATTTTATCAAGCTGTCATTGGTTCTGAAGGCGTTCGATCCATAACGACCCGTACGCATGCAGTATTAATTCACTGCAAGCATCAAATCGAAAAATTATAGAACTGCTTGATTCTGCCAAATTAATCAACCAGAGGTGCTTATTATATCTGGAAAATATTAGTTATATAATATTTAAATAGTTCATTACAAATAATATGTCTACAGAATAGCATCTTTTAACAATATATAAAATTTCCAACAATATACGTTTGAGGATTAATCACTGATTTCAGAATTTCATTTATGCTTGGTATGAGTAGTATGAGAATAACTCATACTAGGCATTAATATTCCTTGATTTTAGTGCAGAAAAACCTATATTTTGGCTTTATATTCCCAAGGAAGAGAATAAGATTTGTTGATATCTAAAATTCTCAAATTTTATGATACATGGAAACTGGAACGGAGCATATTGAATATTATGCCTTCAACCTTGCAAGAAATGAACATTTAATTCTTCAAAATATCTTTCAGTTCTGGTACGTAGGATGCAATTTAATAAATATCTGGAATTACGAGACAGATTTATCATTAGGATCCTTTCCTAAGCCCTATGTACTGCTATATTTAAATAGAATTCAAAGTTACTATATGCGCTTGTTGAATTCTATAATATACGATTTTTTTCTCTCTATATATAAATATATACACATTTTTGCACAATATTATATTAGACTTTTATTACATTCAGTAAATGTTGTCGCATAGTAAAATTTAGTAGTTCAATTTACGATAGAAATCTTTATATAGCATTAGCGGTTTATATATGTGACCTTTTAAACTGACGATATATGCGCACAGACACCTTTTTGCTTCTGACATTGTAGATTTCAAACTTATTTTAAACTGAAAAAGCTTAAAGGAATACCTCAACTTGATTGCAAACGTAAATATCATTTGAAAACACTCTATTGTAAGAATTTTAATTTGAAAGAATTAGATAGAATTGGCAGATGAGTATACGAATATAAATTGAAATTTTCAATTTTCAGAGAAATAAGAATCAATTTTTATACATTTGAGAAATTTTGATGAAAGTTATGACGTAAGATTTTTAGAAAAATCACGTTTTTGTTCTATGAAAGAAAAACATTTGAACTCGATTTTATCAAAATCATGCATCCTACCTTTTCTAGAAAACCAACAATAAATTAAACTTGCATTTTTGTCCAATTTAATAATTAATACAATTTGTTCTTAGCTGGAAAATTGATGAAAGATTTTTTTAAATTTGATTTAAAGTTTCTTTAAAACCTTAATTACCAAACTTGAATTAAGTTTATGGTAATACAAGCATTATCCCCATGAGAAATTCATTCAAATCAGTAGCAATGTAAATATAAAGTAGTAACAATATAAAGCAGCCCATAAAACTCCAAAGGAATTCAATAACATGCCTGAAAATTTAATATTAAAATAAAACAAGTGGTAGAAAATATAGAAGTACACCTTTCTAAAACTAATTTGCAAAATTTAGTGAAATGCAGTAAGTAAACTAAATATGACCAAACATAAATTTTGGGTGTATAAAGTTACATTAAATGTAATAAATACCAAAACTTAAATAGATAAATTATAGATACCAAGAAAGAAAAAATAATTAATTTGTATGAAATTTTATATTAATTATTCAATTAGCTTTTATTTCACTCTTTGTTTTAAATTCTCTTTTCCATATTCCTCACGAGAATGCAAATTATCTGTGAGTATTGAAGCTTAGGTTTTTGAATTTGAAATAGAGCGTGTTTCTCGCATCGCGAGGCACTACATGTTTAGTTTCCTGCCAGCTCTAATAGTTGTAATTATTCAGCTTTGCAGTTTCTGGTAGAGTTAATGAGGTTTCAATAGATTTTAATTGTCTAGTACTTGACTACTATTCAATTTTGTATTTAATTTGGACTGTTCTATTCATTTTTTTCATAACCACGAGTTGTGATTATTGTAGCACAAGACTGTGCACTTATATTCAAAGTTCTTTTTAAATGAAAAAGGTATTGCAACCTTCTTAAAACTTCGTTTATCTCAGTCGTGTACGTTTTTTAGGGTTAAAGGTCTAAATCAGGCATTACCTGGTCAAGTATAACCCTATACCTGCATGGAATTTTTCTGGAAAAAATCAAAAGGTGTGGAATTGTAGCATAAGAGAGTGTCTTATATTCTAAATTATATTTTTAAAAACGGTTATTTTTAACCTTCGCAATTCTTTGCCATTGTTCCCAGCCATAGCGATCTTAGATCTTAGGGGGGAGGGGAAATAAGCCACCCAGACAGGCAGGTTCACTCGTTCAGCACGTATTTTAGAGTTTCATAATTACTTTCTTTTCAGACAAAAATAATCTCTTTAGGAATTATACCTAGGAGTTAGAAAGAAAAATTACGAATTACCTATTTCTAAAGCACCTTTAATTCTATGATTAATTATTTTTAAATATGTAACACTAATATTTCACGAAAGCTGACTGAATACTAGGCAACTATTTTACGAATATCTGAGTGCATCGTCTGTCTTAATGAGCGGTTTCGTAACTTAAAAAATTAACTTCTTTTAGTAGAAAAATTTTCTTTTCTCGTCTTTGCTTTAATTTTTGTCTCTCTCTTGTAATAACAAAAGCAAAGATAAAAGATGGGCAAACAAAGTCTGGAAATCAATAACAAATTCATGCATATCAGGAATACTTTTATTTCAAGATTTTACAACTGACTTCTTTTTATGCTAGCTTTATTGCATAAGCTGTTATTTCCGGCAAGATTGATTGCTAAGTTTGAAAGAGAAAAAATATATTTTACTTCCTGTATTAAACTAATATTTTATTTAATTTCTCTCTAGGAAAATGTAAAATACATTTTTCTGCGTTATCGATTCGTAAACGTTTTTTAATTGGTGTTAGGAAAATACAATTATAAAAGAGAGTTCAGCAATGATAAGAAGCAAATTTTTCACGAAGATAAAGTAACAAATGCAGTTTTATCCCTCCAGGTCTGATTTTAGATTTATTAAACAGGAAATAATTATAAGTATTTTTTATCTTGCATGACTAATAGGAAAGGGAGATGAAGCTTTTAATTAATCAAGCTATCCAAAAGTATCCTTAGAATAGAAAAATATAGTAGAAAAACTCAACAAAAAATTTCTATAGATTTTTTCTTTTTCTTTTTTAAATGACTGAAATTATTGCGAATTCGTTCTAAACGGAGTGTTTCAGCAAATCTATTTCATTCAGGAGAGGGAGAGTACGTATAAACGACGGAAAAACACATAGCAATGCATGACCACAAACGCTTTCTTGACGTAGTAGTAACGACACAAAATTCAAGAATTTAAGAACGAACAGAGTGATAATAATTTTTACTATGCTTAGCACAGCAGAAACGAAGACATAAGAACAAAACCAGACGAACGTTTTCAAAGAATGTTTTCGAAATTAAGATCCCGGCCGTGATGCAGGAATCATGCGTCTTGCATCTTTCATGCCGTCTCAGATGTGGACCTTTTCATGGATGAGATGTGGAATTTTTTACTAAGATGAATTTAGAAAAAATATTGTCTTTTTACTATTAACGTTTTGTGCATTTACTTTACTTATTAAATATCACTTTCCTGGCGTTTACGCCACATAAAATTCCATTCAACAGCAAAGTCACAAAATATTTAAAAACAGCCTTTCATTAAAATTTCCGATAGACAGTCTTGCGCGCTGTAGATAAAAATATTTTATCCCTTGCAGTGTTACCATTTCTCGCTTTGAAATCGCTGAGTTTGTTAATCAAAAATGTTTTACAAAATATGAAATAGATAATAGAAAAATTGGAAATTCATAATTCGGGCTACCAAATGCCCATATCTGGGAGGAGGGAAACTACGTTATTCAAATTTTGATGGCTCTAGCTACAGTTGTTTTTACACAGTGCCAGAAATATTCACATATTCTTGCAGACTCTTCATTATTTAATTTCTTTAACTAAAATACAGAGCTATAATATTTCATGGCACCAGTTTGAAAGGCTATACGCCGTTTATAGTGATTCAACGCAAAATATCGTTTCGAGGCTAATATCCCATTCGGAACTAACGTGCCTTTTTGGTTAAAAACAAAGGAAGTAGTATTAGGTTGTTCCTCTTTTTCTTACAATAAGTTTTAAAAAAATCTTAAATTTTATCGCATCGAAGAAAGCAATTTCCATTTTTTCTTATTGTCAACATTAGTATGATAATATAAATATAACTTTTTATTTCTCTATCAATACCTAGAATTCTATATCTTGGGGAAAAAAGGGCCAATAATTATAACTGAAAATTCTATAGCAATCATATCAACATCATGCGCGTCACCACAGAGGTAAAATTACCAAGGCACTCTAATTTATCAAAACCGTATAAATAATAAAATACAAGCGATATTTTGCTATAATTGATAATGAAAGGGACATAAAATCGAAAGATTATTTTATTCATTTCCAAGTAAAAGGTAAGAATAAAGCAAGCCGTCTTATTGGCATAAGGTAAGGGAGACTGCTGCCGTAGTCTCGGGCCTAGTTTGAATCCAAAAGTGGGTGTGGATACTATTTGTAAGTGTAGAGAGTCTCTGATGTATGCAGGCACTTAAAATACTGTCGAACCGAAAGTATTCTTGAGATGTTGAGGGTAGGAGAATAGGCGTAGAAAATCTTTCGATTTCTCCCTCGGGTGTTTTCAGTCAAAGTTGAGATGCAGCTGGGTAAAAGTCGAACAGGTACCCTCTAAGGTACCCAAGGCCCTATCCAGTGACCCATTGGACATGAATATTTCAAGGACATGATCCATATTTGCTCAGACCAGAAAGGTAGGAAACAGCATCAAAATTCAAGGCATGATTGGAAAGTTTATAGAAACCAAAATAATTTTGTTGAAAACTCTCAAAAGGGGCATTCATTCTTTTTCTGAAAAATGCAGTTTAAAAAATAATTATGTTTTTCTGAAATACTGAGAATTACGAATAATTACAAAAGGGATTTTTTTATTCTATTTTCATATCCTTGAGATTCTTTCATTCCATACTTGATGTAAAAGTTCCTTTCCGCTGAATTCTCCGGTGTTTTGTTCTTGTTGCGACTAATCTCTCTTGTGTGAAATAAGAGCAACCCCACGTAATGGTGGCGAGAAGTCAAGATTATGCCTGTCGTTGGCAAAGTACCATACAAGTGAAAGCTCAGTTACGCCACCAATTTTGAAAGAAAGCACCCCGGTGGGAAGGATCTGATGGTCTTCCACCTCCCCTCTTTCCTTACCACTAACCTCTCGAAAAGACTTTCGCATCGCCGCATATAAAGAGTGCCGTCCTACTGCATATTTAGAGTTCCTCATGCACAGACACTATACAAACATCCATGCTTTCCTCGAGATTCGAATCCGGGTCATTCGGTACAGTAGTCAGTGTTACTAACCACTGTACCGGTTGGGTTATCCGAATTTTCCGGTATAACATAAGAGTTATTACTATAATAGCTAATTAAATGTTGCCGTTATTAAAGGAAGCATCGGTGGGACGGATCCTATGGTCTTCCACCTCCCCTCTTTCCTTACCACTAACCTCTCGAAAAGACTTTCGCGTCGCCGCATATGAAGAGTGACTCCATGCTGCATATTCAGAGTGCCTCATGCACAGTCACTATACAAACATCCATGCTTTCCCCGAGATTCGAATCCGGATCATTCGGTACGGTAGTCAGTGTTACTAACCACTGTACCGGTTGGGTTACCGAATTCTCCGGTATAACATAAGAGTTATTACTATAATACCTAATTAAATTTTGCCGTCATTAAAGGAAGCATTTCAAATGAAGACATGAACTACGAGCTACTTGAATGGACGTTAATTAAGAATTTTTTACACTCAGTTTCTAACAACTGAAATTATATGCTTCATTTTCTGCATAACTGTAAAATAACCTTCCTCAGTAAATAGCAGAGGAATTTTTACAATGAAGTCAATCCTGCCTTCCACCATGCCTTTTTCTTTCTTTTTTTTCTTTCTTTACTCCCTTCCACTCTCAGATAAATTATCCAGTTCTAAGGCATGTGTCATAGAATAAACTAATTAGAGTAATTGATTCACTAGTTAATTAGCATAAACTGAATCATGCTTGCTACTAGAATTAATGATAGCTCCAGGCATTTAAGTCTTTTTCTCGTATTGCTTGTAACATTACAAATTTTATCAAAAGAATCTCTCCAGAATTAAAAAATCAGTTTTGGAACTTCGACCGCATTCCAATTTATAATTTTTTTCCGTTCAATACGATAACATAAAACAACTAATTAAAACTATTAAAAACAATTGTAGTACTTTCAACTACAGTCTTTGAAGCTTTTTTATTGATTTAATTCGCTGAAAAGGAATTTTGAAGTAAAGAGCAAGAGAAACACATGTTTTTTCACTTATGTTTTCATTGATGAAATCAGTGATAAAAAGGAAATATATATCTTCATTCTATAGAAGAGAACTCCATATAACAATAAGAAATAACTGCTACCTTTTTTATACCTGCTTTCAATATAATCTATGATTAAATATACAACGCAATTAAGGTCGTCAGTTTCTGAACATACAAGGCTCATTATAAGTATTTTCTACGCTTAAGCTCCACAATATATTCTCTTCAACACTAATAATTAGGAATCTGAACTTTAGTATAGTAAATAAGAGTTTGTATTAGTTAGATTTAGTGAAAAACATATCTGTGAATACTTTTGTAAGAACTGCACGGAGATCAATCAAATTTAAGATTAGATTAAGATCCGTTGAATAAGAAATTCTAGATGCCTATTTTAAATGCATTTTCTTTTAAATATAAGCTTTTTTTTTTTTTAGTTCAAAAGGGCAATTTGCCTTGAAGGACTATTGTTTTCGTTTTGCGATTTTGAGTTGGTTCCCTATAAACGGATTATCACTTTTCAGGTTGTTGCTATCGAATATTAGCCACCTGTTTTATATTTAAAGAAATTAAATAATGAAAAATCTGCATAAATACATGTATGTTTCTTTTATTGTGATAAAACAACGGTACCTAGAGCCATCCGATTTTGAATAACGATATCTTCTACCGAATATGGGCAATTTGGAATTTGTTTTATTATCGATTTCATATTTTGTAAAACTTTAATGAATTTTGATTAACAAACTCAACTATTTCAAAAGCGAGCAAAGGCAACCCTTTGCGGCGGGAGAGGGGAAAATACGTTTTTATCTCCACCATGGGTGACTTCTATATAGAAAATTCTAAAGCTTTGCTCATTTTGAAATTATTTCACGCTATTGCTGTTGAACTAACTTTTATGGTTTAAGTGCAAAGAACATGATATTAAATAAATAAAGGTAACATACAAAACGGTGAAAAAACGCGCCTCTAAGCGTAATGTAAAATCTGAAAGCTTTTAGACTTTGTGTGTGTAATTTAAGGCATAAAGAAGTTAATGAGAGTATTGAGAGGTGTGCATAATTTTAACATGTTTAAGTTAGCCATGTTAAGATACACACGTTTTAACAGTCCTCGTTAGAAATCTGCATCTGAAATGCATAGTTGTAGCGAGGAACGCTGCGGAGAAACTAACGCAAGGGGAAAACATCGTCGTCAGACGTATGGCAGTAGAAAATAAAGTAGTGCAAAAACTTTAAAAAATTGTCATTCAAAATATCATAACATTTACATACGCATATCTAAAAATATTCGTGTTTAATTAAAGTCATATATATTGAAATACGACAAAGATAATCCTTATTCAAAATGTTTATTGATGTAAAAAATAAAGCATTTGTAAATCATGTCATGATGATAACATCGCAAATATAGGTTTCCTCACTAAATATTTACACAAACTCAACTATTTATTTAATTTTCCCGTAATGATTTGTGAACACATTAAGAGCAAATAGTATTTTACCTCTATGTTTAACATTTTTGTACTAACTAGCACATTTGTACTGACAAAACAGGAAATTAATACTATGTATAGCAGTTAACATAATTTTAAACATATTTTACAATACTTTGAAATTGTGATATTTTCTACTAGCGTTCTTTTCTCCGATAATGTTTTGTAGGATGACGCTATGATTTAGGCGGGCACAGCAAAGCATATCTGGTCACTGTAATTTTGTGCATTTTACCTTACAAGAAGAAACTTGTGCGCATATCAGGCTATCTATGGTCAATAATATTAATAATAAATTTCTTTAACCTTTCTGTGAGCTACAGAAAATGACTGCTCAAGCTTCTCGTTCTATCAGGTCAACCAATAATTTTCTCTGTTCTACACCATACGGAAAAATTTTAATTTTTAAAGTATACTATATATCTATATAAGTATGGTTAAACAATATATAAAGTATACTATATATATTGTTTAACCATACTTAAAAGACTATTAAGAATGCATAAGTTTTATATTTTTATTTATGAGATGTTTAAACTGATTCATGTTTTATAGTGAAGTAATATTTTAGCGGATTTCTATTTGAAATATTCCTGAAAAACATGCAATTCGGCAAAATGTTTACTAGAATCTGTTCAGTTGAAAGAGATCCTTTTAATATATGAAAGGAAATTTTTAAAACTTCCTATGTATAGGGAAATTTTTAAAAGAAGATATTTTGTATGATTGTGCCTATAGCAATTGGAACTAAATTTTCGGGTATATATTTTTATTTATTAGAATTCTAGAATCTTTCTATCTATTTATTTAATTTCTGGAGTCTTGTGAAACACTTTCCTATTCATATGCTAAATTATATAAAATGGCGCTAGTTTTGAGCTTAATACTCACGAATATCATACACATCGCCAAGATTTGAAACTGTAATATAATATAAAAATTTGTATTCTCAGGCGATATTGAAATCCTAAACTATTATTCTAATGTAAAAAAAAACTACAAAGTCATAAAATGTTAATGATTTTAATGGTTATTATCCTTTTGCTCCTTTTCATTTTCATTGTTTTCTGCTATAAATATGTTACTCGTATTAAACACGTGACTTCATTTGGTAAACAAGATTCATAACGTCGTTTGAAAACGAGTATTTTGTGTAATTTCTTTTAAGGATCTCTCCGTGAACACACACATATATATATATAATTTATATGTGTATGTTATATATAGAGATATATATGCAAATATATATGTATAAATGCACATATATATGTGTATATATAAAAATTGTATATATGGGTTATGCATAAATAAACGTGTTTTATCCTTTCATAAACAGATTAACTAATTTCGCAGCATATTGCGCGATATTAATAATATTTAATTAAATGTTCTTTAGTGTGTTATTGGAAAATCTCTATCACTTTACTAAATACGTAGAACCTATTAGCCATTTTATTTTCGAATAGACGACGGGAAAATGTACAGTGCCATCGATGAAACTCGAACTCCAGTTTTCCGATTGCTAGCCACACGTGCTTTTTAACTATATCACGGAGGCACACGGTAAAAAGGGAGAAAAACGTTGCAGTCATACTAAACGATTTTTTAATCTTATGTTAGTTTCAGTTTATCTAAAAATGCGTTTACTGTAAAGCGCACGATCAGTAATTTCAGTAGGAACAGAGACATATCTGTCGTGCATAGCTCCTCAATAAATACAGTACAGAACACTTAAATACAATTATATTCAGTACAATATATGCGTAGTTTTTATTCAGTATACTTAATATGTAGCATATTATTTAGTACGCTATTCAGTGTACTTAATATGTAGAATCTTATTCTTTAGTATATTATTCAGTATACTTAATACGTGGATCTTATTCTTTAGTACGTTATTCAGTATACTTGATAAGAGTATTATTTAGTACGTTATTCAGTATACTAAATATGTAGAATCTTATTCTTTAGTACGTTAGGCAGTGTACTTAATATGTAGAGTCTTATTCTTTAGTACTTTGTTTAGTATATTTAATATGCAGAGTTTTTCCTTTACTACGTTATTCAGTATACTTAATATATAGAGCATTGTTCTTATCATTCAGTATTTTTCATACGCTATTCAGTATACTTAATATATAGAGTACGATTCTTTAGTACTTTACTCAATATAAAAAATGTGTAATGTTTTATTCTTAGTACGTTATTCGGAATATTTAATATGTAGAATCTTATTCTTTAGTACGTTATACAGTATTTTTAATATGTAGAGTTTTATTCTTTAGTACGCGATTCAGTATACAAACCTATATAGTCTTCTCATTTAGTACGTTATTCAGTGTACATAATATGTAATGTAGAATCTTATTCTTCAGTATGTTATTCAATTCCTTTAGCACGTTATTTAGTATACTAAATATGTAAAGTCATATACTTGTTCAGTATATATATTATATAGAGTTGCTGAAAAGGAGATGTATGATTGCATATGTCTTACATTAGTTTGTTAAAAAATTTGAAACACCGGGAATCGAACGTGGCTAGCATTAAATTGTTTTACATTATTCTGCATTCAAATATTTGTAACGTCGTGACAATTACGCCATTTTTAAGAGGTTTTCTCTGCATTTAAAAAAATCTGATGTGTACACCACATGACTTCCTTGTACAGAATATTAAATTATACGCATTTTTCTTGCATTTCATTTAAACTTATTACATTGCATTAAATCTATTTCGCTGACAGCGCATAAATCACAATAGAATAAATGCATTCTTTAAAATTCTCTTTGTTTACCATAGCGACACTCTGGCGCTAGGTTTACTTAACAGTATTATATTTCGTTCATATTATAACTCAGAACGCACAAAGTTTATATCATTTAAAGAATTATCTAATCGTTGCCACATGTTCTATTCAAATACTATAATAAAGCTAGAACTATGTATAGAAGAAATTAAGCAAACAAAACAAAAAAGAAACAGTTTTTCACAGACGATTGAGTATTTCTCATTCAATTAATTCAGTTTTCACTTTGCGACAAGGCAGAAATCCATAAAAACTCAAAATATCTATATTAAAAATTACGAAGTAAATCTCAAACGCTTATTTCCTCGAAAAAATTCCAGAAAGGATTAAGCATGATTTAAATAATAAATGAAGGCGTTATCTTTGTTGTTGCGAAGCTAAGTTTCTCTAGATTGGCAACAAATCCGCTACTCAGCTGTTTCAAATGTAAACAAGAGCAATGGCCGCCATCAAATTAGGCTTAGTGGCACTTAAACAATTTTAAAACTGTTGAGAATTCTAAAAATATAGCATACAGATTTACTAAAGGCATCAAACCCTTAACCGGAAGATAAAAATAACATAATTCAATCATTTTTAAAGCAAAAAATGTACAATTTACAAACATATAAGAGTAAAGAAACTGAGATCACTGATCCGGGTAACAGAGTGGATGTATTTATAAATATATTTACATACGTTTGGCGAGACCGATTGAAACCAAAATACGAGGTGCACATCTACATGTTATAGTAGTCCTATATACAAAATTTCAGCGTTCTGAGGCTACTCGTTTTTGAGTTATGCGAGATACGTACGTACATACGTTCGCACAGACGCCACGAAAAATTATGTTCAGAATTCATTTTAAAGCAGTTTTTTAGTTTTTTTATAGGAAAAGAGTCTTTTATTCTGTCCTTACGTACAGATATCACGCAAAAACATCGTTAAATTGCATTCGAAAGGGGTCAAAGTGGATATTTTCGTTGAAATATGCTGCTTGAAGCTTTTCGCAATTACAATACTTCCTTTTTACTTCGTACAAGGAAGTAAAAAAGCGGCTTTTCAGCAATCAAATTATGATATGAGGAACTTCCTTCATGATGATTTCATATGATTTTCCGGGTGAACTAAACATAGATATGGGCCTGGAAAAATACAGTTTATGAATCTGTTAAAGAAATTCTCTCAAGGCAAACGTTTAATAGCTATTTCAAATAAAAATTGGCAACAGCAGTTAAAAAAAGAAAAATGGTTCATTTAATAAAAGAGTTTCTCCCGAAAATGGTATGGCCTTGTACACTCTCATCTTCTTTGAAAGCATAAACTAATGTGAGACTCAAGCTGAAGCTAAGCGACACTTCTCTATGTTCAGTAAGAGGACAAAGAAAATGACATAAGTATAAAACACCCTTTTATTAAACTCAATAGTTTAACAGAAGGCACTACGTCTGCTTACAAAATCAGCCAGCATTTATGACGTAGCTCAAACGATATTACACAATTTAAATTAAATTAAGTCGCAAGTTAGCCAAAGGCTACACAGAGTAAATAACGCGCAAGTTGGCTCAATACGAGCGTGACAAGTCTAATGACCAGAATAGAGCAAACTCGCAGGCAGCTATCAGATTCAAGTAGTAACTTGGCCTTCAGCAGGCGAAGCATACTGTGATTCAACAATATAAAACCTTCATTTAAATACTATATCTTTCTACCTCATTTGAATACACTCGAACTAAAAATTTGCAATCTGGCAGGAAAAAGAGAATGACAGTAAAGGTACGGAACACAAAATAACTGGCTAGTTAAAAATAAATAAATCCTTACAGCATTTCAATCTCTGAATCACGGAATAAATTCTGAATCACAGGTAATGACGGAATGATATGTAAAGAACTTAAGATATCCGATCACTTTCGACAGCCAAAATTTTTGGAAATGGTACAAATAAATATATTATTAGTGTTATTTAGCAGAATACTACTTAAAATGATGAAAACATATGATAAACGTATTATCATAGTATAAGGTTTGTTTTTTTCTTACATTTTGAGTTAAAAATGTGTTAAATTTCAGAATTATTAGATAAGCTCAAAAAACATTTCAATACTTTTTGTCACTTATATTTGTTAAGGTATAAGAAATTAAATGAGACAAAAGGTAAGTGATAAAGTAAAATTTCTATTAAATATACACCTGTCTGAGTATATGCATTAGCTATTTTCTAAAAATTTATCTCTTTTTATCTACAAAATTGTCCAAAAAAATTTAGATAACTACAGAAACCTAAACTTTTTGTCCATTTAATTCAGAATATTTTGTGTAATATTTGTAGAACGTTTCGTTAAATTACTATAGTAATATCTTTTAATTAAAGGTTTTTTTTTGTAAGAGAAAAGTTGGTAAAAGGTTTCAAAAAATACGTTTAATGTAATGCAAACAGAATGAAAAGAAAATGTCGCCAAGTATGAAAATTAAATTGCAAAAGTCTGTACCCGAGCACTTAGTAACAAAGACAAAGGTTCAAAATCATATTCTGAACATCATCAATACTATTCAAATGAAAAATTCTGATTTTAAAGTTATTTAGAATAATCTGCGTACCTTTAGACATTTAACTTCTGGGTTCTTAAGTATAAACTTCCATTTCACGGCGTAGAACAAGAACAGCCATAATTTTGCTTCTAATGACTAGAGAGGCAAAAAAAAGTTGTTTTGGGAAGCTCAATGTATAAGCATTAAAATAAAGTAATAAAATGGTTTGAAACATTTCAGCAAAATTGACGATTAGAATGTAGTCGGATTTTAGAATGCTAAAAGATTGTCATCTGCAATGATAGGAATTATTTCATGACAACACCATATGCGAATCATTGTGTACCGTATGTAGTGTAAACGGATACAGTGTTATGCAGTGTTTACTACGAATTAATCTACACCGTTTGTTGAAACATTTGGCTATAACATAATTGGAAATAAAAGATAGAGTGCTACATAGAATTAAAGAGAAATTAAGAGTTTGGGTCTTTGAAAGTGGGGAAAATCCATCAAAAATAAGAAAATCGGGAAGTGTTGGAAAGAAAATCATCACAAGTTCTTTAGCGAAAAGGAGTTCGCTACCTCTTGAGACACAAAAGATCGCTATCAATGAACGGTATCTTACCATCTGCTTACCTCAAATTTTTCTAGTAATTGAATAAAAATGACTAACAGCAGGTTTGCGCAGTAATCGACTTGATCCAATAATATACGCAGCCGTCAGAACTTTGGAGATAATTTGGTTTCCATGTTCAACTCTAACTTTTATGAGTTGGGATGTATTATGGTAAAGCTTCTGACTGGCTTGTTGAAAAACAGTTTTAGTTATTATTTTTATTTCAGCTAACTTAACTAATTTATAACTTTCAATAACTACAAAAGCATCCATCTTTTAATAGATTGAAATGCAGGATCTGGCATAATTCCAAATAAATCTGCTCTTGCTAATATTTTTAAAGCAGCTTTTTAATTCTGTATTATTTATTAGTAGAAATTTATTAGGACTAATGGAGGTTCTAATAAAAATGTTTCATTCTGTGTTTCGTTGCTATTAACAAAGCAGAATACTCTTAATATTTGCCTTTACGAACTAACTACCAGATTAATAATGTCGTCATGGTGAATCAAAATAATCTATTTAAATATTTAATTTACTTTTTTCAGGTCTAAAAGCACTGAGCAAATGTAAATGCTTTTGGTTAGATAATTAAACTGAGCTGAAGCACTTAAAATAAATGTTTATTTTTGAGATATTAAAGCAACTTCTAACAGTACCTTTTTCCACCTCTCTTTCCTTTCTTGTGACTATAGTTTTCTTTTCATGGCCTCGTTTTGAATTTCTTTTCAAAATGCATATATTCGAACAAATGAAACAAATGGTTAAAAATCATGAAAGGAAATTATATATTGGATAATATAACTACTCTTTGGCTTACATAAAAGCTATATTAGATAACAATTTTGTAACGATTTTTATTTTTCAAAATTCTCACTCAAAACTTTAACTCAGAACTATGCACAAACTTACTACAGGTAAATAATGAACTTTACAACTGTAAAAACACAATTATTAACTCATTTTTAAATTCCTATTATTAGCTCACGCTCTCCCTATATCGTGTTCAAATTTTCAATCGTTAATAAAATACTTTTTATTCATCTATTCAAGGACAAATACACTTTTTAAACTTAGTGGATGACACTTGATGTTGATACAGTTTTTCACATATTAAAGTCAATTCCTAATAACAAGCAGTGCGAATTTATATCAGAAGCTGTGGTAGCAACACAACTAATCCACTAACATTGCTATGCTAGCCTGTGAATCTACTTTTCTGCGGAATTCAAAATCTAAAGGAAAAACAAACATTACAAGTTTTGAAATAAAATTAGAATAAAAAAGAAACTAATGAGCAAATAATTTATTAGCCTAATTCCATGAACCATTAATATTAATTAAGAACAACAAAATCATACGTGCATAATATAAATAATAAAACACACACATATTACCCTAACAAATGCAATGCGCACAACAATGAATTTCTTTCTTTTAGAAAGGAACTTCTACTATTTCTAATAAAAAATAGGCGTCGACAAAACCTTAAAATAATTACAGCTTTTTTATTATAAAATTCCTACTATTATCTCACACTCTCCCTATATCTTGTTCAAATTTTCATCGTTAATAAAATACTTTTTATTCATCCACTCAACTTCAAATAATTTTTTTTTTAATTTGTAGTGGATGATACTTGATGTTAATGCATTTTTTTCGCATATTAAAGTCAATTCCTACTCATTTATTCCTGTTTATCGGAACTAAAGAGAATTTTAAATATATTATAACACTTAACCGCTAAAAATTTTTTTGTTGACCTAAGTAGGAATTAACTTTAAAAACAAATTTTTTACATGTTAAATAACAAGCAAGGAGAAATGGCATAAATATGTTCTTAGTTATAACAAAATAAATATGTCCATAAATAACTATTATAATAAGTTACAATAAATTTTATATTATCAAAGTTAATAAAAATATTTAGCATTTGAAGAAAAGTGAGTAAAACTTTGAAGAAAAGTGAGTATGATTTCATTTGGGCAATATATCAAAATTAATTAAATGCAAAATAAACCGATCTAAGGGTCATTCTGTCTAATTATTCTGGTACTTGACATATTTATAATATTCTAATTTTTATTTTCAGAAGTGCTACGTCTATTTTGCATACATTAAACGTAGTAAACGAAAAAAGAGCAGAAGTATATTCAGATTTATTTATTACTGAATGTTTCCTTCCAGAAGCTCCTGTAGGTCAATCGAAATTTATTTTATTAAATTTTATTATTACATAATAAATATAAGAGTATGCGTAACTTCAACATAGGAAAGAAAGGTAAAGTAATTTCTGATTTCCAATTTTACAATGCTAAAATACGAAAGGTATGAAGCGTATTAAGTATACTTTGAGAACTAAAATTATGCATATTTTCTTTTTAATATCGTTTAGTTGCTGAAATTCTGTTCGCAGAATGTCCTCAGAATGTCAATAGCACATAAAATTCCTATAGCACAGGATGTCTTATTTAAGTAGTAATATCCCAGGACATACTTAGAAAATCCTGAGTATGTTGTTTCTTAGATGTTCTGAGGACATCGTAATTTAACATACTGATGACGTCTTGTTTAAATCTCTATATCGCTGGATATGTGAGGATGTCCTGATGATGTTGATTCTCAGACGTCCTGAGGACTTCACCAATTTCACATCTGGAGAATATTTATATTGCATTTTCCTGAGGAATTCTGTTGTCAAATATTCTGGGAATATTTGTTCTCAAATCTACCAGTTTTAGTTCTTTGACGCTGCACACCTGAAAGCATGCACATTATTTAATTTTCATACGTATTTTGGTAAGCATTGTCTTAAATGCTGTTCAATAAAAATACTAATATCCGGGTTATTCTCGTTAGTTTGTTATTAGTTTTAACTACTATTTTTTAGCATTTTTAAAAATATTTTAGCCATGGGGAAGATATTTTCAATGGATTAGCAGTTTCTAGAATATTTACTAAATTCTAAATAGCATATATTTTTATAAATAATTGTTTTTGCTTACATTATTACTTTCAGATTAAAACGTTACTATAAATGTAAGAAAAGTTAGAAAAAGTAAAAATTTGTTTTTCCAAATTACAGAATGGAAAATGCTTCTCAATCGCGTACACTGTTAATGCTATTAAATTGCAGTCGTGCGATAATTTCTCTGTAAAACGAAAAAAACTGTTTTTTTCTTCTTTCTAGGTATTTCTTTCTCCTGATGAGGAGGGACCTTTAGCTGCCCTCGAAATCGATTGAGTGTTTCATTATACCTACGCTAAATACAAGGTTGTTTTTACGATTTTGATTGTCACATTAGCGTGTTTCTCTTCTAGTCTAATTTTATGGATGTTTTTCGTACGGATATTCTCATTTTGGGGTTGAAAAGTATCACAAAAACGTAGTCCATATAACTAGAAATTTTTGTAGCATAATTAAGTCACCATTTGTGTCAGAGATTTTAAAAGCTAAACCTCTATTATTTAAAATCAGTACTTTTTGCCTTATAATGCTTGATGCATGTTTTAATAGCCGAGCTTTTAGTTAGAACATGTTAAAGATGGCAGATATATTTAGTTTAAAATAAAGAGGTTTAATTTTGGAAATAGTCTTTAAAAAGTGGTACGAACCTTTATAAAATAATATCGTATTCCAGACAAATATCATTTATCAAACAAAGGTTTTCGCATCCAAATAACAGGGCGTGTTCCAAATGCGATGCTCGGAGCTGAAGATTCGAAATTTCTATCCTTAAAACCCCTTCTCCAGCGGCAAAGCGGTAAAATCGCTGAAAACTGTAAGTTCGACTCGAATTCAAATCTGCGTAAATGAGCTGGATTCAAAATAGTTTTTTGGTTTTCCTCATGTGTAACATGAATAAGAGCCATCAAAAGCAGATCTCTTTATTCAAGGAATTCCCCACGAAAGCTTCTGCTTCTTTTACACAGATAACCATCAGGTGCTTTGTCACAATTTAAGAAACCTTAATGCCAATCTCATTCGTAAATTATACTGTAAATACACTCTTAGACAAAAAAAAAAAAAAAAAAACTTCTGCCCGCTCCGCGTAATTATAGAAATCGATTACAATATTTAATTTAGCACAACGCTTTTTTTTCAATAAAATACTCAAACTGATTAGGTATGGAAATTAATAAATTACAATATATGCAACATTAACAGCAAGGTAGGTGTCATAGCAATATTCAGTTTCGATCCATACTCTTTCTTGCAAGCATATTTAATTTCTCTTGCGGTTGCTAATGGGATTCTTTTCTTGAAGGGGACAGAGCGTGATTATCAATTAAATTCGTTGTAAAACCTATTTTTGACAAAGTTCTATAGGAAGATGTCTAGTGGAGTGAGATCAAGATTTCTTAAGAGACGTAGAATAACATCATTTCTGTGCAATCTACCGTGTTGGAAATTCGCCCATTTGCATTTGAAAGGTTTAAAGAAGCAAATAAAAACGAACAAAAAGTAAAAAAATACTTATTCCATGGTTCGTAAGAAAACTTATCTCACTCCACCAGACGTCTTCCATTGTGGATTTGTGGAAAATAAGGTTTACAGTAAACGAATTAACAGTCTTGATAACCTGAAGGAGAGAAACCCACAACTGCAAGCGTTGTACCAGACGACCTTGAAAAGTACAGACCGTTACAGAATATCACTATCACGTCTGTTGTAGTGGTAAATGGTGCACATAACTGAAATTTATTAATTCTGTTTGTAGTTTTTCTGAATAAATGAATTTAAAAATCACTTTCAATACATTTCACGTAATACATTCTTCATAAAGACCTCATGAAATCTCACCTTTTATTCTTGGAGAACCCGTATCATAGAAGAAAAATTTGGAATATTTCATTGCATTACTTATAATAATATTAGAAAATAAATAAGTGACGTGTCCTGTTGTAAGTATATTAGATAAAGTAAAGTTATTGAGTTTTAATCAATTTTCTTTTTAATGTAAAATTAGCTGTTTTTGGATATAAATAAGAAATAAAGAATTTTGCTTGGTGTAAAACAAAGGAAGAACTAAAGCTTTGTATTATTATCTGAAATTACAATTTCTAATTACATTTTATACTTGACTTAAAGAGGAATTATTTTAGAGAGATATTTTTGTACAAAGAAGATGTATCATTAAAAGCTTCCTGCAAATTTTTTAATTCAGATCACGGATTAATTAAAGGCACATAGTTTTAAAAGAAGGATAAACAATAATTTCAATTTGAATGCAAAGCAAAATTGCTAAATTACATATCTTCATGAGATATAAATTTAATGAAAGACATAAATACAAGAGATGCTTTCAATGTCTTAAAAGTGAGAGCATCTAATCTTTATTTGAAGAACATTAAACTTCATTTCCGAAAGTTTGTAACTCATCTCTTTTTTCCTATTTTTTTGATGAACTCGTGATTAAAGTTTCCAAAAAATTTTACATGAAAAATATTTTTGTTCAGTAACAGGATTAAAAGCACGGTTCAAACGTTTTTATCAATACTTTTATTTATATTTACGTAATTTAAGGAATTTGGAAATAAAAATAGCATTTAAGGCTCTATTGATGCAAGTAATTTATTGAATAGAATGATTCATGTAATTTGGGAAAAAAATTCAAGCATTTATTTGATCTTAATATTTTAAATTTAGAATTCAAAGCAATTCTGAAATAAAATTTTTAACTACCAGAAATCTTCATTTAATAAATGATGTTATTTCTTTATTCTTTAAAAAATTAAATTTTTGCTTGCGTAAAAGTAATTTTAAAATTCAAATAAAATCTGTTTCACAAAATTTTCTATTGCATTTTGAGAAACTTTATAATTAGAAATACCTATCTAAAGTCAGTATATTAGGCAATGTTTATAACCACCATGTTTAAACACAGTTTATTATCATATAATTATCTACAATTTATTTGAACAATAGCCATATAAACCTTTGCAATAATAAAAGGAATATCTCGAGATAGGAAAGAAAAATGTTCTTAAAACGATCATAATTCCAATTAGTTTGTAACTCATCTCTCATGAGCGAGGCGTATGCGATAATATTAATATTAATAACAATATTAAATTATAATTCTGAAATAACTCCTTTGTTAGCATTAATATAATATATACTGCTAATTAAAACAGCAACGGTAACAATAATAAATTACAGCCTTTATTGTGCTTTCGTTTGATTTAAACAACCTGAATATAGGTTACACTTGTATAAAATATTTAAATAACAGAAGTTGAAATGAGTAAATAAAGTTTGAAAACCAACCACTTATACTAATGTATGCAAATAAATATACAATTATCAATTGATTCTATCATAAATTAGTTTGCGTCAGTTAAATGCATTATTTAAAAAGGAGTAAAAATTAAAGATTTTATGCTTTGCTTCGTGATGACATTGAGACTTAATTGTTTAGGAGACGATATGGAATATAAATTTAAGGTCGCTAATTTTCATAATCACCTGGATGATGAATGCATGACAGGATAATGCAATATAATTTAACAGATCAAAAATTTTCGAAAATACTCTATCAAAGACATTTATAAGATTAAAATGATCGCATTAGTAAAGTTCACGAGTTCCCAAAATTTATGGTTAGTTTCAAAACATCAAATTTCCGTATTTATTTCCTATTGTTTATTCCTTTCTTTTTAGAAAGTGCATATGAAAGAATTATTATCTTTTTTAAGTATGTTATTACGGAAAATTTAGTCTATCTTTATCATCTCCACACCTAGCATAGCAATTTTTCTGCTTCTGAAATATACAGAAGTATAGAAATGACGATTAAGTGAAATTTTCTATAATGTTTCTCGATGCATCTGATTATTGAAATGATTTTCAGAACTATAAAAGCACTCGAAATAGTTCATCATTTGAAACTCTCATTTTCCTTACATTTGTCTAAATACATTCCTAAATGAAAGTAATGTCTTTCAAAGGAAGAAAGAAATTAAAATGAAACGAACACATCGCTTTCTGTAACTATCTATAGTTGATATAAACTGCTTGATCCCAAAGGAAAAAATCTGATGTGGACACTATATGACTTCCTTATATGGCCTACTAAATTATATAAATTTTTACTGCATTTCATTTAAACTTATTTCCTCGAATTTGATTAGAGACATACCATTCGATTCTCACTTCGCGGCAAAGCAAAAATATATAAAACTCAAAACACCTTTATGAAAAATCGTAAAATACAGGAAAAACGTAAAACAGCAAATACAGTTAATAAAAATTTTTACAATTAAAATTAGAGGTTTTACGCAAAAACAAGCAATTCAGCCAGTGGGTAAAAAGGCAGAATTTTCGATGCACAAAACTGAAAGTTTATTTTTGGTCCTACTCTGGAAAAAGACATTGAAGGTGCAGAAACGGACTTAAATCACTATTCCACTGAGTGTGAAATGTAAACAAATGGCGGTTCATTGGACTTAAATCGCCACTTGAATTTTTAAATTGTTGATAATTCTATAATAATTGCATGTGAGTTAACTAAAGGTATTAAATCTTTAAGCGGATCGTAAAAAATACAAAATTCGATCACGTGTTTTTAAAGTAAAAAGATGCACAGTTTACCAACATGTAAAAATAAAACAACTAAGCTAACCGAGCCATGTAACAGAGTGGGAATATATATCTATATATTATATATAAGATTGGTGTAGCTGATTGCAACGAATGTCGGTTCATTAGACTTAACTCGCTACTTGAAGTTTTAAATTGTTGATAATTCTATAATAATTGCATGTGAATTAACTAAAGGTATTAAATCTTTAAGCGGATCGTAAAAAATACAAAATTCGATCACGTGTTTTTAAAGTAAAAATGCACAATTTACCAACATGTAAAAATAAAACAACTAAGCTAACCGAGCCAGGTAACAGAGTGGGAATATATATATATATATATATTATATATAAGATTGGTGCAGCCGATTGCAACGAAAACGGGAGGTGCGCAACTACATGTTATAGCAGTACCATACACAAAATTTCAACGTTCTACGATTGCTACTTCTTGAATTATGTGAGACATATACATATGTATGTACGTACGTACGTACGTACGTACAGATGTCAAGAAAAGATATCTTCTGAATCCATTTTAGGATCTTTTTTGGCAAACACAGTTCTTTATACTGTCCGTATGTACAGATGTCACGCAAAAATATCTTTTAAATGTTTTCGAGAGCGGTTAAATGGATGCTTTCGTTGAAATACGATAACCGAAATTTTTAGCGATTACAATACTTCCTTTACTTCGTACAAGGAAGTAAAAAACCCTAAATTTGAACGTACTTTTTTAACAGGATTAATCATACTTGAAACATTTTAATACCGAATGCCTAAGGCAACTTTGCCATCGAGAAACGTTTTTTATTCCACATTTCTTTACTATTTATAATATTTAGAATTTAATTTTTGTGGCCGTAGACTTAAACGCGTTCTGTAACAAGTTCATCATTTTATTTCCGCAAAGGAACACCTCGGCACCAGAAATTTGTTCCTTGTACTTTTTATTGATGTTAGATTCTAAACCTTTCATTTGTTAATGTATTACTATTCATACGGTAATTATTATATTATTTCCTATTTTTCGCGGTATAATTATCTCCAATTATTATATTTAGATTACTTAGTACCATTAGGTATTACTCTATGTAATCTAAATAATACAAAATACATTATTGATAACATGTTTTAATACTGATTCAGAAGTCAAACAACAAATGTTTTAATGTAACATATTATTAGTGTTATAAATATACTACAACAATGTTATAAATTATAAATATACCATCAATATTATATTATCAATGTTCAGTTATAAATATTACAATTTATATCTAGTCATTTTAATTAATGTCATGTTTCAGAATAATACACAATGATTTGCTTCTTTTAATGCATATTTTTCAAATATTCTTAGTTGTAATGCCCAATATTGATGAACTATTTTCCCCCTACCTAGAGCAAGAATAAAATTTACGTTCATCATTATTAAAAAAAACATTTTAATGAGTTCGAATCATATGATTACGTCGTAATTGTGATTTACGTGCTGCCTAACCTGGATAGTGGTTAGCGACGTTGACTGGGTACCGAAGGGCCCGGGCTCGAATCCCGGAGAAGGCATGGATGTTTGTAAATTTATTGTGTGTGTGCGACATGGGATCACTCTAAATATGCTGCGAGCCGAAAATCCTCTCGATCGCAAAATAATAATAATAATAGTAATAATAATAATAATAATAATAATAATAATAATAATGTGAACAAATAAAGTGTAAACGCTCTAACGTAAATATATATATATATATATAACTTCTACATAATATTAAGTAATATTCAATAAATATAATATTTGCATTATATTTTTCTATTTATGAAAATCTACTTGCTTAAGAGCTTAAAACTATTTTCAAGCACATAATAAAAATCCCAGTATTATTAGTCGTATTATAATGTGATTATAAGGGATATTTTGTACTTCAGATTACTGCATTAAGTGCAAAAGCAGATCTAACTGTGTTTCAAGACGATGTGATGTGGTTGAAACGCTGAGCTCCTGTCCGCGGTGAGAGTGTATTGGCGCGGCGAGAGGAACGAAGCCGGAGTCGAGGATTGTATAACCCTTTTCCCCAACTAAATGATGAAATGCGACTGATTTGACCTGACAAATTAATGGATTCAATTTGAGTGACTGCAAACTATCCGAATGGATCTTTCACAACAGTAGCTCAGCACTTTATAACGTAATGCAGTAACTCATGACTACATTTATGCCACCACATTGTACTAAAATCAAGTTAGAGTACAACAGTTTTAAAGTGAAGCTAAATCGCTTTATATTTACATACTTCAGACGAATGATATCTGGTAATCTTTCTGTGTTTACATTATTTTTACAATAAAACTCTGCATTCCTTCTTTTACAATAAAAAACTTTCGAGTTTACGTAAAAGACACTCGGTCATCTATTTTCATTGTAGTAATATTTCTATTTTTAATTTAAAAAAGCATATGTTTAATCTGGGAACTTAGATAAACTTTACTGTTATTTAGAAATACAGACAGACTAACAGAAATATTTTATTTGTGCTGCATAGCATCTTATGAAGTTTCGCTGATATTCCCACGCATCAAGACATTCAAAATTTCTGCAGAGAAGAAACCGGAATTTCTGAGTAAAAGAAAACAAAATGCATTTTATGAATACGACATTTTTCTGTTATAGTAATGCTCAATATATCATTGAACGGTTCGTAATTAGCGCAAGCGAATCATAACATACCAATCAAAAAAGTAATAATCTTTTGAACGTAAATATGGACTTTTAAACGCAAATTCTGACGTTACGCAGTTTTCTAAATGACGTACTTAGTCATCTAAGTTCAAAATTAAGACTCCATGAAGCCTGTGAAATCAGGGGTAATGCAGGGATTAGTCTTAGAGAAAAAAATTATGTTAGTTGAGTGCTAAGTATCGAAAATGTTAGAAAACATATTTATATTAAAACAGCATTTAAAATAGATTATTAATTGCATATCTACGTATTATACTTTTATGTATGTAAACATTCAAATACTTGGTTAGAAAATAGCCCATCATTTTTAAAATACCTGCTGAATACATAAGAATTACGTACATAACGAAAACATGCATAAACGAAATTATGTACTTCAATGACTTGCAATTGAATTCATTTTAATTGAGACAAACAGATTTTAGAAGAAAATGAAATCTGTAAGAGAAGGAAGTCAGAAGAGGAATATGAAAGTTCAGAAAAATTGACAAAGGAAATTATACAGACAGTTTGTTAAGGAAACTTTCTCAGAGTCTGACTTGCTTTGGTAGCATAAACTAGGATCAAATCCTTACAGACATGCAGCGAACTTTCGCTTCGTTTCAAAAACATTACTTAGTCTTGAAAAGTTTTCAGACAGACTTTTTTATTAAAACTGAACTTGAACATTAATCGCATTTCTTACGCATAACAAAAACAACCACCAGTTGTGGCAAAGCAGCTTAAATTAACAGTTCAATTTGAAATTTAAAACTTAGCCTAGTAGTCAACGATTACACCATTTATTTTGAATTCTAAGTTGGCTCAGAACTTCTCAACGACGTAACAACAAACGTCGCAGCAAAAACGCAGAGCTGAAGAATTATAATCTTATCAGAGTTGGCGAACCTAATAACGTGGGTTCGAGAGGTAGAAGCACTTTGTGTCTTACAATCCAAACCCCTCGGCTGAAATATTCAATGGTTTGCATTCTGGTAAGTAAATGGAAAGTAGATTTGATAGTAAGGTCTAAATCATAATAACTTGTTAATTGAAATAATAACACTACAATCCATGCATAATAAAATCTTTCAAGTGTCATTAAAGTAGATCTGCAAGTTATTCAAACATCCATTTTAAAAAATAACGGAGACAGGGATAATTTTGTCTCATGCTAGATCAAAGTAATGAACTGCCGTGGTAATTTAAAAGTTTGGATGCATTAGAAGTAACTTCAGTTGTAATCTATATAATGCTTCGCACAATGACATAAACGATTTATATTCAGCTACATAGGTTGTTTGTGCATTTTTAAATGATTTTGCTTTGTCATTAAAAAACATCGCTTGTTTGGAATTTTTTTTATAACTGTGCGAATTTAAAGGAAGAAAGCGCTCTTTCCGAAGATAATTATTTATATCTAGTTATTAAAAATTTCTGTGAAATCCATGGGTTTTCTGTATAAATCAACAATTAGCTGGTTCTTTTCACTAAGGTTGGTACGCTACAGGAAGGAACTAGCTCAATACAAAAAACAAATCAAGGCAGCGAAGCAAAAGTCATGCACTGTAGTAACGTCCACGCAACCTATGGTACATTACATAAAATAGCCACCAATAAGGTTTTTCAACCCCTACATCTTCCTGTTAAAGTAAAACAAGATGCAAAAAGCGAAACAAAAGATCTAAATGCTATCCTAGAAACAATATTTGTTTCTAGATGAAAATTGAAGACAAGATGAAAATTGATTTAGAAACTCGCACAGAAATAAGACAAAAGTATAATAGGAAAATCTGGAAAAGTAGCAACAGAGATACAACTCTTCCTACAGGCCACGAAGTTCATAATATCATCAAAGCCTTAGAAAACAAAAATGCACCAGGTCCCTATGGCATAGATAATACCATTGTTAAAGAAATTCGCAAAGAATTCCCAGGTTTGTTTCCAAAACTATGCAGAGCCTGCTGCCGAATCGGACTCTTCCGTAGAAGCATGAAACTAGCCGAAATCGTACTCTTTCACAAGCAGGGCAAAGACCCGTCAGACCCGGCATCTTATAGGCCTATAAGCTTACTGCCTTCAATCAGTAAGATTTTAGAAGTAATTCAGCAATGCCTTAATTTCCACATGTACAGGAACACGTCTATAAACAAACAACAATATGGCTTCTGCGCAGGAAAGTCTACAGACAATGCCCAAAATCAACTACTAGATAACATAGAGCAGAACAAAGACAACAATTTGGACACACTGGTTATATCGTTGGACATCAAAGGGCATTCGACTCGTTATGGTGACCAGACGTAGTCGAATGCCTAGACACCATCAAATGCCCAATGGAAATCCTGAATCTTATACGCAGCTACTTGCAGGATAGTTGGATACAGGTTACAACGGACAATGACGTACTCAAAGTCAAGAGGCTGCCCCCAGGTTTTCTGGGAATACGCTTTGGAATTTTGTAAGGAACACAGCCTTAGCGCTCTATGACCAATAGCAAGGAGTGGGTATCCAGGCGTACGAGGATGACTTTTTATTGGTCATTTCTGGTAGCACGGACATTAGATGCAGGTTTACTAAAAGCATAAAACTTTACCTGGAAGATAAGAACAACATGATTCAATCATTTTTAATGCAAAAAATTCACAATTTAACAAACATGTAAGAATAAAGAAACTAAGCTCACTGAGCCGAGTAACAGACTGGAAATATATATATATATATATATATATGTACTTTTGGTGCGGCCGATTTTAACCAAAATACGAGGTGCATATCTACATGTTATAGCAGTCCTACATTACAAACTTTAAACGTTCTGAGGCTACTCGTTTCTCGTTTTTGAGTTGTGCGAAATACGTACGTACAGATGCCACGAAAAATGCTCTTCAGATTTCATTTTAAATCAGTTTTATAATTTTTTTGGCAGGAAAGAGTCCTTTATTCTGCCCTTATGTGCAGATATCACGCAAAACATCGTTAAATTGCATTCGATAGCCGTCAAAATGAATATTTTCGTAGAAATATGATACCCCAAATGTTTCGTAATTTCAATACTTCCTTTTTACTTCATACAAAGAAATAAAAATACTACACTTATGAGTTAGTGTTAGCAAAAATGTCACACTTATTTACCAATTTCAAAAAGGATATGAAATAAAAAGACCAAAGAGAGCTAACATTTTTAAAATAAAATTGAAAAAAAATCTTTACTTCTGAACATAGACCAGAAACACAAACAAAAATGCCTTCTCCATCCGTTTCAACAACATATGTCATCTGGTGTTGTGCTATGTTACTAAATTTATTATATTTTGATTTAAGTTACTTTTTACATGCATTCCTTTCACATTTTTAAGTGCTGTTTTAAATTGTGTTAAATACATGAAAGCTGACAACGTTTCCTTGTTCTCTAACCTCAGGCTCATAACTTTTCTCAGAGCACTTAGTGACTGTTTGCGGAATGTCAGTGTTCCGTGGAGCACAATTTGGGAAAAAGGTACATGCCTTAAAACATCGGAGTTCATTGCAGCAATAAAATTTTATGATTAGACAGAAAGTCATTGTGACAATTTTGTACCTGAAAGCAATAAACATTATTTAGAATTTTGCTTTCGGATAACATTTACTTTTTGAGGAGGGGCTTTAAAGAACTATTTACTCATTTGTTATCTTTTGGTTTTACTTAAGGGGTTACACTTCATTCACAGTCAGCAAAATGTATCCTTCCACTGATATCGGCCTTATAGAAAATTCTAAGCTCTTCTAGGAAGAAAGTATTTAACTCTGTCATCTTCAAGGCGTTTTCTTAGTAAAACTCCTTGAAATTGGCTCTTAAATTCCAGACGATAACCTTTGGATATTAAATTTGAAAAGAATCTTTGAACTTAAATCTAGCGTATTTGTCTTTCCTGTTTTGTATCATATTGTCATCTGTGTTTGCCTGCAGATAATCGTTTAAACATAAGATTGATTACTTTTAATAACTTAAGGTGCTGATGAAGAAACTGTTTCGTAAGAGATTGACAGTAGCGTCATCTATCATTTCATATAATACATGAGAGATAAAAGTAGATTCGTTATTTTAACTAAAGTGCTTCCGAGATGAGGAATATTGCAATGAATTTTATTGGTATAAAAAAGTTTCGTATGAAGCAGGATTGCACTAAGAAAGTTAATAGCTGATAACAACACAAAAAACTTCAACAGTATTATTTATGCGGCATGTGAATCGCTATGTATCGAATGGATACATAAATAATATTAATAATTTTTAAGAAATGTAAATGCATTTTTAACATTAAAATTACCAAGGTATTATTCACTCATGACCTAAAATATGTTTCGTTTTGCCCATAATACTTTCGCTTTTCAAAATTATGGTATCCAAATTTTGAATATTCCCAACTATTCAAACTCATTTCTGAAACAAAACTTGGTTTAAATTAAGCAATTGCTTCATTTCCTATGAAGCTGTAGCAACAGTTACAGTGGCAGGTTATCACTGACTTAAGATAAATAATGCTCATTATTTTTCATTTAATCTGGCTCTTGATTCCTGTTCTATGAATATTTGAGTCTTAACACTGCAAAAAGTATTGTATCTTACTTTTACTAGTGTTTTATAAGAAGAGAGTAAAAAAGAAAAAAACGAATTTCAAAAACATCTGAAAAAACTTATTTCAAATTTCGTTTTGCCAAGTTAGGCCACTTTTTACAATACTCGCCATTTCAAGTGCACTTATCAATTTAGTTCTTTATTTTAAATGCCCTAAATCAAGGTTTCTCAACGGGTGGTACTCGTACCACTGATGGTACGCAAGAGAAAAGTAGGTGGTACGCAAAGAAGCAGAGCAGTTTTAACTATTAAATAAAAAAATTAAAACCCCAACATCCTGATTGAGTTTTTTTCTCCAACACTCGTAAATTTATGCAATCTGAGCTTTGTTCAAGAGTGGTGGTGGTAGTAGTACTTTGTAGTGGTGGTACTAAAAGTTTTAAATGTTTTGTTTAGATGGTACGCGTTAGCAAAACGGTTGAGAACCGCTTCCCTAAAGCATTAGAGACTGAATACGGAACACGTAGTTTCTCTTCAATAAGCTCAAAATTTCGAGGGAGGAACTGATAATTATCATTCGATTTTCGCCCTTGCGATTACATCTGAAAATTTTGAAACCGCGAAACGAACTTACAACAACTGAATCCTGTGGTTAGATTTCACTAAAATATATAGATTTATGGGGATTATTTTTTATTTCAGGAATATTCTGGTAAAGGTAAAAAATATTTTGGATGGGAAAAATATATGTTCTCCATTATAACATCATTATAACATGTTTCCCTTTTCAAAAGAAAATGTATTTCTTTTTAAAAAGATTTGATTCTTCAATAAAAATTTCTCAAACTAGAAATAAAACATCTGTAATATTTTCTTGCACTTCCATTAAATTTGCCATTGATATTATGATCAAAATGACTAGGGTATACTACATGAATTACAACGCTTGCCACCGCATTTTCGTTATTAATATTTTAGTCCTTGTTACTGTAAGTGCTGAATATATAGATTTTAAAGAAACAATTAGTGATAGGAACAGAAGAAGGATTGCATTCTGGAATTATCTAAAGGGTTGCCTTCAAAACTAATTCCAAGATTTTTATATAATCACGACATCACCAACGTGCGCAGATGCAAAAACGACAAACTACAGTTACACACGATAAGTGCATAAAATGTGTGTGTAGATTGGGTAAAGGATCACAATAGCCAGGAGCCGTATTATTTTGTGGATAGCACTTGGAAATGCAAGCAGCTCAATTTAAGTAATAGCATAGGTTAGTAATGATAATTTATAACATTACTGGGATATGGTATTTTATTATAACGCCATATTTGAATTATGCATAACGTTTTAACTAATTTTCAATCTACAGTTATTGTAACATACTTTTAAAGGAAAAATACATATAATACAAGTTTAATTTTAAATGAATTGTAAATAAATAATGTATAATTTGTTTTTTTTTTTTTTTTTTTTTTTTTTTTTTTTTTTTTTTTTTTTTGTTATTGTAAAGTGCAGTCCTTTTACATTTGAATGCATAATGTTCCAAAAAATAAATTATCTTAACCGGAACAATAGATATGATGCATTGTATCACATATAGTATATAAGTTTAGTTACCTTCGCCCCAGAACTTTAGCTTTGATAAAAATATAGTCATTCTAAAATTTAAATCTCAGTTGGATCTATGCATTGTGTGTATATAACACCAATACGACATAATAGACACAAATGTAGCATTCATAACTATATGCGTAAGCTAAATAACTTATATTGTACAGATAAATATAAAGTAAAAATAATTTGTATTTTTAGAAAAGAGTAAAAAATAGGAGGAAATAGAGAATAATGCTTTAAACCTGTAGCTTTATTTACAAAAAAACGGCACATCGAACACTAAAACACTACTGTTCTGCATAAATAATGGGTTAGTTGATTACCAGCAGACCGTACATTAACTATCTGACTACGAAGGAATACGCCTTCGTAAACGAATTTCTACCCATATTTGCCCACATTCCCATATTTACGTAAACCACAGAGAGAGAAATCACTTAAGCATCATACAGCCAGCTCCTTATTGCCACAAGGAATTCTAAAAGACTGAAAAATTTATTATCGACTGCACTTGGAAATTTACAGACTTATAATTTACAGACTGATTTGATTATATAAGGCACGTTTTAGTATTCCAATCGCTGTTTCATTCAACAAAAAAGAATAAATATATAGGATAAATTTTTAACACATATTTAGATATTCTTTGGGGCTACAAGCCTTTCTTTCCCCCCTTTCTCAAATTGAAATAATTATCGCTTCTTGCTGTATTGTAAAGAGAAAAATGAAGCAATTAGTACTCTTTATTCATTTCTTTTGTAGTAAGAATTTTTCATTATTATTCTCATTGCATATTACGTTTATTATGCGTTACGGAATTTATTATGTGTTATGGAAAAAAAACACTTGAAGACAACGATTAATAAATGCTCTTTAGGCAGTCACGCAATAGATCTAAATATAGTGTCTTATGTTAAACGTTTTAATGATTTCAATGTCTTTAGTTCATAAGTATACGAAAATATCACTTAATTTTTAAGCATAAATGATGTAACTATGTGAGAAATGGCCATGCAACTGAAACGGTAACTATAACTGAATGATGTAATCATAACGCGCCATGAGTGCGCAGACGATGATAGAAGTGTAATGTAGTGACGATTATCTTTTCTTTTCCTATTACTTTTGATTCACGTAAATAAATCGCAGTTTAGTAATAAATCAATTAGTATTAGTGATATTTTTCTACAATTTTTTTACTAAAATTATCCTTTCTAAAAAAGGAGTTAAATATTTCTAAAACCTGCAGAATCAAAGGAACCTTTCCGCTACTTAAACCTGCTCCAAATCAGAGCACCACAATTTTGCATTACTCACTTATGAGATACTTGTATTTTTCAACAGCTCAGAATTACATTTGGGCTTTTGAAAGACTTCTGAATTCCTGCCAAGAATCATGATTATGCTCTTTATCTGGTTTCTTGTAACCACTGTCGGATCCCAACATTTACAATGATTTAAGAAATTACGTCCCCTTTGTGTTAAAAAGTTTATACTAGCTCTAAATATCGATGCTGAAAGTATTTTGGGTCAACTTGCTATGCAAGGCTGAAATATTGCAAAAGTTTTGAAAATATGAAAAGATGATAAACGATAAACATTGGAAAATGGTATGCACACTTTCCTAAAACTCATATGAATGTTTTGATTCGATTTCTTGTCAGACTTAATTAGCATTCATATTAGATTTTAGACGATTGTTTGACAATTTTAAATACATTCTTTTTCGAGGCATTCTTTATCTAAAGTATTTTAAGCGGGCCTCTTATTTATATAAGTCTCCTTCACACAGATCGGTAAGATCAGAGTTTTGCCATTGTAATTGCACTAAAGAGTAAATACAGATTCCACACCTTAAGAAGCTACAGGTTTTAAAACTTAAGAATCAGCAAGATAGTGCTGATTGAAAATTACAAGCTGAGAAATACAACATTTAGCTTTTCGTAAAAAGATGCAAAATTATTATCTAATATTCCTAACCAATTTTCTAAAATATATTTTAAAATACATAAATAAGTACAAAAACGTGACCTGGAACAAATATTGATAAAAATATTAGAAACAAATTTTTCTCTTTAAATAGCTACTTAAATTCCAGTGTACTGGCATTTTTGATTTTGTGCGATAATATTAAAATGCATGCAAACGTGGTTCTGAATAACATATCAACGAACAATTTTTTTTTATTATTTTTGGTATTTAAATACGTAATTTTTAACATAAAGATTCAAGAAATTTCTGGATTTTAACTTAAAAAGATCTATTTGTTTACCTACTTTAAGCAAAGAATTAAAAGGTTCACAAAAATAGGAATTTTTAAAATAATTGCGTAGTAAACCAGTTTTTTGTGAGACAAAAGCTAGGTTTGAGTAAAACGGGAAAAAATACCAGAAATCTTCATAATCCGCGCGTTAAAAGTCGTCATTCATCCACATTAGAATTACAACTTTCGTAAAGTTAATACTTAAAGAAATGTATGGGAAAAGGTACTCCACTGAAAAGGTATTTCACATATCATACAGAGAAAAATTTTAAATGTGTGAAGAATAACACAAACCAGTAAGATTATAGTCCAGGAAAAAACCGTAGTTTTTACATTATAAATCATCTTAACTTTAGATAAAACAAAATAATGAGATTTAGCCCTAAAGAAACAGTGCAGAATGGGATTTTAGTCTCAAAACGTTATTTTGCGTGAAACACTTAAATGCGTTGGATCTTTGTTCCCCAGATACTATTATTGCCTGTATTATATTTAAAGAAATTAAATAATCCTCCATGAGAGTATGTATGTTTCTTGCATTGTGGAAAAACAGAGGCTCCTAGAGCCATACAATTTTGAATAACATAGTCCTCCACCCGAAGATGGGCACCTGGAAACCCAATTTTTGAATTTATTTCATTATCTATTTCATATTTTGTAAAACTTTAACGAATTTTTAATGAACAAACTCAACAATTTCAAAGCTAATAGTGGCAACACTGTACGGAATAAAACATCTTGATCTCCAGCGAGCGAGTCTGTCTATCAGAAATTCTAAAGATACGCTGTTTTTAAATATTTTATGATTATGCTGTTTAATTGAATTTTATCTGGCGTAAGCGCCAAGAGCATGATGTTTAATAAATAAAGTAAACACACAAAAGGTTAGTAAAAAGAGACAAAAAACGCTTTTGCAAAGCTCTCTTAGTAAGGAAACTGAACATTGATATGAGACACTCAGAAAGAACTGAAAAGCCGAGACTTAACGCTACACTAGGATTTCTAAACGTATACTGCTATGGTGATTTTAAAATTTTTGTAATTTTCCTATTGAAATGTATATGGCGTAAGTACGAAGAAATGATGCTCAATAACAAAGCTAAAAAGACAAAAAAAAAAGGATTAGTGGGAATGAATGTAATAGCAGACTTGCCGATTGGGAGCTGAGCGAGAGGGTAAAAAACTTTTACAAATCCATTTGGTCTATCATTAAAATCTAAAACTTTTCAGATTTTTATTTATTTATTATTTTTTTTTAAATTTTTTTGGTTTATTGGTGGTGCCAATATCATTAGACTTCGTGGTTTCTTGACTTGAGCTCTCAATGAAAGCTACACAGCGTATGTCTTATACTAAGCTTACTTTTGCTAGAATAGGTTAGGTGTAGTCATTTAGTATTTTATTTATCTAATATGTGTAACATAGGGATTCTGTATATTATGTTAGAATAGAATTTGTGGCAATATACCTAATGTTTAGAAATAAAAACTCTGATTTCATAAATGCTCTTTTCTTGTAACTGTCAATCTAAATCTCATTTTACAAGATCAGATAGACTTTATTACAGTTAGTGGTTCTTATTCGTTCAACAATAAAACTAGTTAATCTTTTTCATAGTCTATCCAATGTTTTTATTTGAGTTAAAAACTATTCTTTATGTTTTGTCTAAAGCGCAGAAATCCTTTGCTGAAACATTAGAGGACTTTGCGGATTATATGAACAAAATATATACCTTTTTTTGCTTGTCTCTTTTGGCATTTTTTCAGAACATTTAAAGCAATATTCGGAAGTATGATTCTAGCTGTATTCCAATAGATAAAGAAAAGGAATTTCTTCTTTAAATATAAACGTTAATAGCATCGATAACAAATATGTGAAATAGTTTTAACTTTTTTTCGTATTTTTAACTTTTCCTTTTTTCCTTGAAAGTCAATAATAAACGTCAATAAGCTTTAACTGAAACATCATCTGATTTATTAAAACTAGTATGGTAGGTATTTTGTGTGTTTTTCCTTAGTAAATACATGCATTTCAGTTATAAGTATTTATATAAATCGACGAGTCGTCAAATGTATTAGTATACTCCTATTCGTCTCCTGATAAATAATTTTAAATAAGTGTTCTGCAGCAAGTTCATTCATCTACGTGTCGATGGAGGTAACAGATGATGGGATTATGTTTTTTAATCTTTTTAATACTTAATCTCTTTGCTTATTTCATTTCTTCCCGTTTTGTTGCCTGTTTTCCTTCTAGTCGCATGCCCTTTTGAAATATGCATTTTAAAATATTGCGAATGCTCTTTGAGTTGACGGATTTGCTTTTAAAAACAGCGATTCCTTATTCGAAATATTTTCAAATGTTTCAATAAAGAAATATCTTCTTCAATTATTCCTTTGTTAATTTTTTGCATATAAAAGGAATGATTAGCTAATAGGTTTGGTTTATTTTATTGTGGCAAAACTTGCTGGGGTTATCTGCCTAAAGAGAAGGGATGCCTTGGTGGAAAATATTTTAAGGTAAACTGGCTCGCATCCACGTTATACATGAGGTTAACCAGAAAAAAGCCTATGCATCGAGCCCTTTTACCTGGAATCGAACTCAGATTAAACTACAAAAGTTCAGCAACTTTACCGCTTATATGTTGATAGGCACCTTATAAGAAAGTCCTTCTAAGTAAGGAAAGCTTTCAGAATTAGAAAGGTTATTTCCCTTTTTCTGAACATATTTTAATTACAGAATCAGAATATTTTGTTTCGCAAGGGTAAACAAATATTACATGATCTCAAAACCTGTTTATGTGAGTCATTTTTATAACAGATAACATTTGATTTTATCAGACTGTAATTTACGTGATGATTAACGACGAATAGTTTTAAGCAATTCGTTTGAAACCTTTTAGCTTTACCAGTGAGTAAACTTTTGAAGAAATTTTTATATTAATCCTTATACTAATTTTTATATTAATCCTTACACAATTAATTTTTATATTAATCTCCCCTTATTTCTATGTACACTTTTGTAATTTTCCTGATCATTAATAAGTGAAGATGTGTTTACAATATACAGTTATATTTCTATGGTTATCGAAAATGATCTTATTTAGTGAATAGAATATGAAAAACTGTGCTGGGCAATTGTGAATGTTACGTAAACTTTAAGAAAATGTTCACTAATCAAAAAGTTAATCCTAGTGTACAGGAAAATAAAATTTCTAATCTCACCATAAGATCAAGAATGATTATAGTTCTTAACTTGGAAACTGTAAGTAAAGCATCGCTATGCTTACTACAATCGAAATTTTAAATATTTTTAAGCATTAAATTTTCATTTACAAATAAATTCTAAGACGGCTCTCAAGTTTTATGGTATTTTAAATTCCGTTCCTTCAGCCATCTTAATTACCTTCAAATGAAATTTTAAAAGCGTATCTCTAAGAAATTCAGAATGGAATACTTAAAGATATTCAATATCGTATATAAAATGCATATTTTTATCAATTTATTCCATTTCGAGCCCCTCCCATCGCAAGTTTCCTTTCTTTCTTATGACCTCTGAAATTCCACCTGTGTAAAATATTCTCTCCCTTCTTTTTATGGAATGGGATGAAAAACCTGAAATGGATTCTTTCTAGGTACAAGAGATTAAAAAAATGGGAAGTTCATGCATATCTAAGCTGTTTTCGAAATATCTCAAAAAGGTCTGCGCAAGTCTATTGGAAATATCTCAGAAAGAAAGGCGTACGAGTGCATACCATTGTTCTGTCACAAAGGAAATTTCTGAAAAATATTCTTCATATTTTCCTCCCTTACTTTCATACGACAGATTAAATTGCAATAAAAAGTTCGCCTGTTCCCTCGTACTTTTTGTTTTCTAAGTAGAGTTCGTTTACTGATTATAGCAAAGAACACGAAGGCTAGTTTCTTAAAGATTGATGTCTTCTTGGAAGATGTTCTAAAGAAAACTGGATGGTATTTACATTACGAATGGGGAGAGGGAACCACTAAAAAAACCCTATATCCAGTCCATTCGTTGGGAGTTGCGAACGTTTTACTCACTCGAACATAAGCGGATTTATTTAAGTAAAAGAGGAAACGCATGGAATAAAAGTTTTGAATTCCAAAAATTAGTATTAAATACACATTGACGTTAGAAATGCTAATAGCTTCTCCATTCATTATTACAGCATTGCCCTTCACGAAGTCTGGGAAATACGTTACTCTTTCGCTCCGCATACAATTGCAATGTTATTTTCAGTTATAACAATGCATTGCCCATCATAAGAAAAAACTGAGCTATTTTAAAATAATATTTCCGAAACTTTATATTTATTATAATAACATTGCTTTTTGGTTCAAATGATAATAATTATTTGCTTAGCAATGTAAAAAATACGTTGTTTAAAACAAAACGCTTTAAAAAGGTACTGATTTTTAACTACAGTAGAGACCAGGTTATCCGATTAAACAGAACTAAATGTTGGCAGCGGAATAACCAAAACTACAAGCCTCCCAGATGGGAAAGTGATTAGCGATGCTGATTGTCGCACCGATGGGCCCGGCTCGAATCCCGGAGGTGCCATGAGTGTTTGTAAACGTATAGTGACTGTGCGGCATAGGGCACCCAAAGTATGCGGCGAACCGAAAGCCCTTTTGAGAGGTTAGGTGTAGGGGAAGAGGAGTGGAAGACCTTCTTCCCCTACCGCTAACGCCTTCCCTACCACTCCTCGGATTCGGCCCTCAGGGTGCTGTCCTCTTCTTCAAAATTGGAGCAAAACGGAGCATAAGGTGTCACCAGTATGGTGTTCGAAGCCCTGTCCAACGACAGACGCAGTCTTGTTCTTGCCACGATTATTATTTATGAGCTTGTTCTATTCACATCGGATAAGTGAGATTAGTAATAGTAGCCGAAAAAAGACGATAGTAACATATATTGCATAAAAAAAATACAGTGACCTTAAAACGATGCTTTATCACAAACTTGGCGGTAATAAATGTTATAACTGTTGTATATTGAAACCAGTTGGTAATTTTATTCTTTTATGCCCATGATAGCAAAACTACTTTCCCGAAAATAAAGCTAGCCTACTGTATAAATTAAATACCAATGATGATTATTAACGAAAAAATCTAGCTTGAAACAGATTTCCGTTTTGCATTTGATAAAATGCGTAATGTAGCATAATCGAAGGTTATATAGTCGAAAATAATTAGATTTATTGTTGTTTATCAGTATTTAAATAATATTTAAAGCACTGCAATCTGAAAACAGTTAGATTCGATCTAATCTTTCTCAAAAGTCTAAAATTAAAATTTCAAATTATTTAAAAATTTAAATTAAAAAATCAGCATATTAAAAAGGAATAGCTTTTAAAGCTGTATATATCTCTTTCGCATACTTGAAAACATTTTAAACTATTCATTTACAACGGGCCTATACGTTTAAGAACTAATGCCTCAGAAATTGAAAACAGAAAACATAAAATGTTATATTTAAAAGTGTAAAGTGAAAATTGTAGGGAATAAAATGCTATGATTTTTTTCCGCAGTAAATTAAAGCTAATTGGAGACTTGTGGGTTTATTTAACAAATAAATATTTTAATATTTTAAAATTAATTTTGCATACATTTTCCTGAACCGCTTGCGGATGGGGCTTGTAACAATTATTTCTCTCAAGTGGCTGCACATTTAATTTTGCTAGAAGACGTTCACTTACCTGAAACGATAAAATTGTCTTAGATAAAATTGTCTTTATCTTAGATTAGTTTAAAATAAAGATATATAAAAATTATTTGATTCTCAAATGAAAATTATTTGATTGCCCAAAATCACACTCATACTAGAAATTTCTTAATACAAGACATATAAATTACTCCTTTATCTTACGTTCTTTATGCTTTCACATATGAAAATAAACTATAGAGAAATGTTAACCTATTTTTTTTTTCCAAAAAAGAAAAAGATAAGATAAATTTCCCTAAGAAAAAAGAAAAGATAAATTTCCCTAAGAAAACTTTCCAATCATTTAAACATGTTGACGTGTACAAGCATGTTTAAAAGATTCGAATTCCATAAGCGAAGTTAATCCAATTCTCAATATGTACTATGGACCACTATCCAGGATTAGATTGCTTTACTTTGATTTTGTTCCCATCTACAAATGAGACCCATTTAATTTGTTGCGTTATATCAATTAACTCTTTACATTAATGCCCTTACATTAAAAAACAATTACAGTTTGTAAGTCTCTATTACAAACACGCAAGAGTCGTTTTGCATGGCACACCAAAATGTACTTTTATGATTACTCAATCGAGAGAGACAGAGATTCTAGAATATTATCGCAGCTAGTTCTCATACAATTTTAAAAGCACTAGAAGGCTTTTATTTTTTTTACAAATGAAAATACATTTTGTCTATTAAAACAATCTCATTTCTCATCATAATAATAAATACATTTATAAATACTAATAATCATTTTGTATTTAAGCTTTCATCAGATTATATTATTTTTTAATTTCATTTATAAAGATTTAATAACCAAATAATTAATAAATGAATGAAATAATTAAAGCAATTAACTAATTAGAGAATATTTTTATCATTTGAAATATTATTAACTTTCATTAATGTTAGGAATACGCTATGATTTAACATAATCAAAGTGTGTTCTGTAAATAAAAATATTAAGGTACTTAGTGAATTTACAGATAGAGAGTATACAACAAGGAAGTCATGGATATAATTATGAAGTACTTTTATAAAATTTTATTAATAAATAAATTTTCCTATATTTTTTTCATATAAGTCATAATAAATAGTTAAAAATAGAGTTTAGGCAATTTTTTTTATAAATATAACATGATAATTATTCATCCCATAAAATTCTTTATCCATGCATGATAATAAACGTATTTGTTTGCACCAGTTTTCAATCAATAGTTATTGGTGCTGATTATTTTTGCATATTTTTTCCAATGTCTTAATTTCTTTTAAGAGAAATAATCACAGAAACAATTTTCAGAGAAATTTGAAGGTTAAATTATGTTTACCCATTTATACTCCAAGCACAGCATAAGAAATCAGTTTGAAGCAAAAATGTTCATTATAAATTATATTTTCAACTTGAAATCGATAATTTTGCTTAATGGAAAGAAATTGATTAATTTCTTTATTAAAAAAATTCACTGTGAAGTAATAAAATATAAAGCAATCTTCAAACTATAGGACAGAAACTCCTTTGATGAGCGATACAAATATTTGATGAGATACAAACAAATAAAAAAAGTTTTCAAATAAGAAATAATGTAAATTCTTTAATATTTCAAGATTATATGAAGTGAGACAAATTGATGAGCTCAGAGTAAAACCAAATTACATGAATAATAAACTGCATAAAAGTATTTTAACACAAATATTTCGTGTACATAATAACAAATAGAATATAAAGCATCATTTTAGACGATTTATGGAACTTATATTCATTGAAATGAACTATTTACTTTCATGGTGTTAAAAGATATACTAAATAATTAGTATTTCTGTTTATATTACAGTCGATACAATATATATATTTCTCAAATTTGCATTTCTTCATTTTATATCCTACCATATTTAAATTTGAATAAATTACGAAAGTATAATTAAAAACAGATTCAAAATCCATGTATAACTTCCACCTTAAGTTGCATTTACATGCGTCTGTAGAAAACTCCTCTGCTTTAATAAGGGAAAAAATTACAAAGTATGTACTTACATTAATCCTGATACTTGACCTCCTCGAACTATGAAAAGAAGAAGCTGTGTTGATATGCATGATGAACAGAAAGAAGTAAAAAAAAAAGAACATGGCGCCATCTTAAATATTTATTCTATACGAATAGTCAATATGAGCACAGAACCACCATAGAATTTAACAACAGGAGGTTTTGAACACTAATATATATATTTATAACTCTTCCATATTCTTTATAGTTTACAAAATTATTGAAAATAAATAATCCATTCGGTGGTGGGAAGAAGGGAAGTAAACTAACAATGTTTTAAAATGTTTCATGATCCTGAGTTTAGACTCTCCATGACTGCTGGACTCATTTGAACAAGAACAATAATATAGGTGCACAGAGCACTCACTAGTGTAATCAAAATGCTTCTTGTGATATAGAAGAACCTACCAACGGTAAAAGTCACTGGAAAAACAGTAACACGATTTATAATAAGTTGCACTTCATTGTAAACACATTGGTTGGGCATTTCCTTAGACCGTGCAAAGTTGACTATATATGGTATAGTTTGCAGAGCTACTTCGGCCACTCGGCAACCACCAATCACGATAAGAATGACTATGGCTATGGCGTACAGAAAATCCAATACCATAATCACAGTGCCGCCGCTAGATATCAGTCCTTTTTCTTGCCTTAAGAAACTGTTGACCTCGACGCAGATGACAAGTAGCACGAAAGCAAACCAGATAAAGACAGAAGCATTAAAAAGTCTATCTGCTTCGAATACAAGCTCGCAAAGGGTGTTGTGGTCTACAGCCAAGTCGTGGATAACACTAGCTTCTACGATATCAGCTCTGCCTTTCATGAGGATCAGGCTCTTATTTAAACATTCGAACTGGAATTGAGTGTTGCTGCATATGAAGCAGAAGAGAAGGACGAGGAATGCCTTAACTCCCCAGATGAGCATCACGTGTGTTCCCCAAACAAGAAGCACCACGTTATAGGCACAAAGCTCAGACATACACATGGGCTGCACGTACGGTAGATGAGCTTCAAGCATATGATGTATGTCCCAAGACTGTATTATTATGGACAATGCCACAACGTAAAATATTAAGAACAAAACAGTGACCACAACGCCAATAGTCTCCCATCGGTAACTCCTCGTCTCAGAAGCTGATTTTTCAAAATGTAACGTTTGCAGTTGGCATGTAAGCTTGCGAACTCTTTTCACACGTAGTAGAAGGATATCCATCGGGATGACTGTCGTTACTGCATCCACTGAGACAACTAAAGTAAACCACAGATGGCCACTCCGATTTGGTGACCCCAGAAGAATGACATAGTGAACAGCAAAAGCGTGCAAGATGACAATCACTAGGGTCTTGATAATCGGACGGAGGAAACAATGTGTGGCATCTTTTCTTGGAATGTCTTCCAAAAGATCCGTCAGGCCTAGTGTCCATGACCACCAGTAAAATACTTTTGGGGCATCAAAACGTGGTCTGTCTTGGGGATAACTATCATCTCTGTCACTTCTTTGATCACATGAAAGGGGTAGATTTGTGATCTCCATAGTCACATGAGATTCACTGCTACTGCAGTGACGTTTCACGCACTCTAGGTCGAGCATTGTGGTTGGAGACAAGAGGGGTGGTTGGCATGTGGGATACGTTGCCGTGGCACACCTAATTGGCGGCGGTATTTTGGCTATCTGTTTCACCGTATCCAAATCTATCTCAAAGGAATCTACCTGTTTCGGATATAAGCTCATATATAACAATTTAGTTGTATTTTAGCTTTTCAGAAAGCTCTTGAAGGTCTCCCTTCAACTTTAACCAGTCTGCTTTAGAAATTATTTGTAGTTTTAATTGGATTCCTTATCTGGTTCTGAGGTTTGAAAGTATACAAAGACAGTGCTGTTTTACAAAATCTCTTGCAAATAATATAGTTAAATTTTTATGTAGTTTCGTTTAAATTTCTTTCTGATAAATCTTGAATACTTTAGCAAACTTTTATAGCATTGGCAATCATTTAGTATAAGTTAAAATGTCACAGAATGCTTGTTTGTGTAAAGAAAGGTTGACATTAAACTGACTGAAATTTCACTTCAGAGAAGTATATATCAAACAACTGCTGAAATATCTTCTGAAGTTCCAGGTAGCAGCAAATTATTATATTACTAAAAATTTTAACTAAAATGTATATGTGTATAGTATTTTATTAATTGCTAATTGAAAAGCGTTCAGACAATTTGGCATTTGATGTTACTTTATCGTATGCTAATACTAAGTATTTAAATAAATGTTTTGACTAATTTTGATATTGTTTAATTCTACACGGCTAATATTTTACGATATATTATCTCTCTATTTAGACAAAAAAGTATGAATCAACAAATAATCTATAGTTTGTAACACTGAAATAAGTTTTGTCTAGAATATACAGGAAGGACACGGATATTTTACAAAATAAGTTGCTTTCTTCTGTCTTATAGGTAAAATACATACGTTATCTAGTTCTTTAAAAAGTGAAATATTGACGCCTTAATCACAGGTTTAAATAATTTACTTGCTTTATGTAAAGTATATAGTTTATAAATAGCTTATCTAAATTTTATACAGCTAATTTTAATGTTCTAAAAATACTTCTATTTTTAAGAAGATTCTGTGAAGTATCACGGACATCAAAGTGCTCTATTTAATAGGTGTGAATATATTTGTTTACTTGAGCTGTGTTACACCAAATAATATTAAGAACACGTCCTAACTTCTGCTGCATTCAACTATATTAATCAAACCTTTACTATTTGCTAAGTATACTTCATTAAAGGTATTGTCTATAATTTGTATTTTTCTAGAAATTTGGCGTAAATTAGAAATTAAGTAATATTTTGATGTTCTGTTACACGCAAAATTGTGAATATATATTAAGGCACAAGAGATATTTTCAAATAACATTTCTTATAATTTTGTGCTGAAGTATTCGCAAATGTATGCGGTTTGAGTTCCTAGCTTCTTTGACTGATTAAACACTTGAGCAAATTTGTCTAATTAATAAATACAACCAAACATACATTTGAAATAATATTAAAATTTAAATCAAGTAATAGTTTTCGTTTACTACTGCAGAAGCTGAGTTTTTAACGCAAAGCTTCTTATTCCAAAGCAACTTATTGCAATGATATGGGAAGATCTCAAGGAGAGTATTTTATACTCAAAATTCAGTTTTAAATTTTGTAAGATTTGTAATTATAAAATTAATATGAAAATTTTAGGCTGCTCAAACTTTAATGTATTTAAGTTTGTAATGTATTTTTTATTAATAAATTTTCTCCATAAAATATAAATGATTATTTCAGTTTAATATTGAACTGTAGGATATTTTTAATTACGCAATAAAACAATAATGAAAGACGAGAACTGTGTAGTCATCATATTTATAATCAAAATCTTTCCGAAAATGTCTATTATAAATAGTTTACTAAATATTTTTACGTTATACAGGAGGAAACGCTATATAATTTTTAACGTATATTAGCTATCAAAATGCGATTTGAGCAATGAAAAGGTTAGTTTTTCATGCAATAAGAAGGGAAATTTTACCTGCCAATACTGCTTCAAGTAATATTCTTGATTATCTAGCAGGGGTGACCAATTTTCACTATAATTTTAGGGTGTTATTTTTTCTGCTGAGATAATCCGTAAGTAAGAAAGCCCGCTTTACATTTTCTTCTTGGAAAGAGCTTTTTGTAAATCCAAAGGAAAATTACTTATAGCAAAAATCTCGAAGATAAATGATAAATAACATCAAAATGTGTTAGAAATTATTTAATATACCTTTAAGAATTTTCAACCTTGAAATTTAAAGTACTTTGAGCAAGTATTTAGAAATTAAAGAATTTCTAAAGAAATGTATGAGGTTGAGTAAGGATAAAGTAACTATATTATTAATGTTAAAACAATTTTCATTTTAATTTACAATGAGCAAATTTAAAAACAATAATTTAATGTTTAAATAAACGGAAATTTTGTAAATACTGGATTTTTTTGGTTATATTTAGTAACTTAATTTTTTTTTAGATATTTTGTATAAAATAATAAATAAAAAAATTCTGAATTATAATTTTTTGGAATTTTATTTTGTTTGAATTTTAAATTAAAGTTTTTAGAATATCAACTATTTTCTACTATTGCAACTTATACAGCATTTTATGAAAATTAATCAGCGATTTTTTTTCTAAGCTCTCGTTTAAATTCAGTAACTCAGATAGTATTTAAATTATAATTAAATAGATGTTTGTTTCTTGTTTCAATTTCAGGAAAATGATTACTCATAAAATGTCACACTTTGTATTAACGATTGTGGTTTACAAACCTTCCTCACAAGATTGTTTTTTACTTTGTTAATAAATTTTGTGACTTATCTTCTTAGTTTAAGAAATTGATCTCTTTCCACTGGCTTTTTAAAAGAAAACTTAATTAAATCTTTGAAACCGTACTTCTAAAGAAGACATTTTTTATGAATTAACAGTTTATGCGATTTTTCCTGCAATATTTTTGTTCTCTTTTGATTTTCATAACCGTATCTTTAATATTCACAGTACAAATTTCATCCACTTCTGAACTCAAACTTATCTTTTATCCACTCCTAAATTCATATTCATCTTTCTGTAGTTATAATAAACCTGGAGTAACAATACTAATTCTTATTATTCCGATGTTATGAACTTTTTCTCGTAAAAATATCTTACTTTCTCATTGAAACTGAAACCCACGCAAAGTGGCGTAAAAGTTTCAAACAAACTGGTTCCGAAGAGAAATCGATGATCTCCCTTTTAATCCATATGGCATCTTACTCGACACTGGAACTACTTCTCGGTCGATTTGATTGTAATAAAATAACACAAAAACCTCACAACTTTTCAACTCAGCGTGACCATCGTTAGTGCCAGTAGAGGATAGGCAGGGGAAAATTCCTTTGCAGGTGAGAGAACGCAAACACAACTTCGGTCGGAGTTGCCACAGTTACCAGCATGACTATGCGGTACGAGGTAAGTGAAGGATCGCTACAATTTGCGGGCCCGTAGGGTTTTCAGAGGCACTAGTGGCGCCCTCCCTTTCGCTACGGGACAGAGAGGAGGACACTCCGCAGTTTCAGAAAGTACTAGATACGGAGAAATTTCGAGGTGGGGGCGGTGCTAGAGAAAAGAAAAGCGAAGAAGTTCTTGGTAACTGTCACGTTTTCTCTGAGTTTTCCGGAGGCTCAGCGTTCGCCCCCACACGTATTTCTAGCCTCCGGGAAATGGTATTTTCTTTCTCTTCTGGAAGTTTCTTGTGATTGCTCGACAGATAACAATCACCCGGATTGGATGAGGTTACTTGCGCATTCTTAAAGGATATATACTAAAAATAATACTTTTTGAATTTTCTTAAATTACACTGAAATCTCTTCAAAATCCTCCATTTATGCTAAAAGGTACTGTCAGAAACGGCAAATAACAAAAGATAAACCCCAGATAACATTTGAAATCCATCGGATATCCTAAGTAAATTTCAGTTTTCCAAACATTTTTAAGTTATCCCCTTTTGTAGTAAAACTCATCGATCTTGATTAATAATAAAACGCATTGAAAAAAGTAGTTTTACTACATTTATTTGGACACTGGTTGCATTACAAGAAACGAAGTATCTGAGTGTTATAATAAAATTTTAAAAATTGGCTTTTATTGGTAGAAAAAATGATAAATTGGATACACTAATTAAAAAAAAATCTGATGTGAAAACCACATGACTTTCTTGTGCAACCTATTAAATATTTTTAGAACAACAGTAAGCTGATATTAAATGTTGTTAGATACTCACAACAATAAAAATGATATTAAATATTGCTAGACTAACTACATATATAAACTGTTACGTATGTAATTAGATCCCGTTATTGGTTGAAAATTAAATTTTGGTTCCTTGTTTCAAGTAAAGGCAGTATTAAAATCGCGAAAAATTTCAGGTATCATATTCCGCATTGGAAATATCCATTTTGACAGTTCCTGAATCCTTTTGGATGATTTTGTTTTGCTTGACGTCTGTATGTAAGGACAGAATAAAGGACAAGGTTTCCAAAACGGTTGTAAAAGGCATTAAAAATAGATTCAAAAGGAATTTTTTCGTGCCGTCTTTCTATATGTAAGTATGGATTATCTGGCATAACTCAAAACGATGAGCAGTATATCGTTGAAATTTTGTACATGGGACTGCTAGAAAATCCAGCTTTATATATATATAAACCCCTTACCCAGCGAATACTTTCTTATCCGGTTTCCTTTTCGCAATCGTTGGCCACCGTCATCTACTTCCAGGTACAGAAGTTTTTTAAATAATAAAAATATTTATGTTTTGGCAGTGTCCATTTTTGAAAAAATTTAATTTTCGTCAAAAAATATAACTTAATAAAAACGATCTCCTGGTTCTTATACTTATATGTGGAAAAGTTTTATATTCATGTATATAATATATAAATGTAACTTATTCTTAACAATTACGTAATTAAAAACAAGTTATTTGCTTAAAATCTGAAGAAATAAGGTAATTGTATTTTTGACTCAGTTTTAAGTGATATCATATTTTAACTGCATCAAGTTTCCAATTACAGTAATCAGAACAGTAGCATTTACTGATAGCAGTTACTTCAGCATTTTTGCACATGGGACAAAAATCAATCTATTACTATATATATAATTTTAAAATTAAAAACAGTGTAAGCTGCAAGAAACGGTCTATTACTCTATACATAACTTTAAATAAAAAAATAGTGTAATATCAGTTTATATAGCATTCTATAAGAATCAGTCAATATATATAACTTCTAAATAAGAAAATGGTATAATCTACAATAATCAGTCTATTTCTGCATGCATCGCTTTTAAATAAGACAATGATATATTCTAAAAGAATGAGTCTATTACTTTTAAATAATAAAATATTATAATCTACAAATTAGTCTATTACTATATACATAACATTTAAATAATAAAATAGTACAATATAAGATAATTATGATTGAAATTCATTTTTCTTTGTTCGTTCGATATCCAAACATGAGTATTAATTGAGTGAAAAATCATTAAGTTATGCTAAGATAGTAGAATCATTTTTAAGATTATTTTTTGTAGAAAATAATATTTTATTAGTATTTAACCTTAAAAAAATTAGATGATATTTTATATTAAAACACTGCAGCATACATTATTGGATTATATTATTATAAAACATTGGAGTATACATTATAATAAAACAATTGTATTAATATAATGTATGCTTTGTATTAGCCATTATATGCAGAGAAACAGTTGCGATCGTTTTTTTTTCTGATTTCCTAAGACTGAATAATCCATACTACATTATTCTTTAATATATTGTAAAGCATTTAATAATGTCTTTCTAGTATATAGTAAATCATTTAATACAGAAATGGGTAAGATAATTCGTTATTTTTCTGAGAAATGTTGTTGGAAATTCGTATTGCATTTATGTTTGCCAAATGGCATTTCACTAGTAAAGACATTTAAAGCATCTAATAATGAAACTGAAAGTGACAGTCATCGTTATCAAACTTTCCCTAGAGACTAGCTAAAAATTATGAACAGATTTTCTGTAGAAACTTTTCATACACGTGATAGCATACACAATTCTGAAATATTTCCGGTAAAGTTGGATAAACTCTTATCTGAAGTGTGTTCTCACACACCAAGATAAGACGAGAACTCCAACAAAAACAATAATAAGAGTAAAAAACAATAATAATAATAATAATAATAATAATAATAATAATAAAGATTAAATCTTCTTCATACTGTTAACCTGTTACCATGTACAAAACCAAATTGACAGTTCTACAGCTCCCGTTCTACCTGGCCGATTGAGGAAATTTAATTTGCGTTTTTCATGTCTCGAGAGCGCAACATAGGATATATATTTATTTATATATAGATTTGTTCTAACATAAGTATTTTGATACAAAATCAGAGTTTTTCTGAAATGACTAATCGAATTTATTCCCCATTTCGATTCTACAACTCAACTTATGCCTAAATTTAAATTTGGTGAAATACTTACCGAGAAATTTAAAAATTTATGTTTGCGCACTTTTTTGAGTTTTCGCCAAGAGTAATTCACTTGGCAAAATTCTTAAATTATAGTAACCTATTTTCCTTTCCCTTTTTTCATTGTGCACGAGCGGAAAAAAATGTGCCTCTGTCACTCTTTCAAATAATTTTTGCAAAGTGAGTAAATCACATTTGATGTTATTATATTATTAACAAATATGCTATATTATTAACAACTAGGATATTTTATTAACAAATATGCTAAACTTCGAAACTCGCCAATATATAAATTCACGTATACCTTGGGAAATTTTGATTAAAAACTATAATTATTTGCAGGTATGCCTAGAAATGCATCTACTTTAAAGTAATAGTAGCATTTTACAGGTTATGATTCCAAACCTTTTTTCGAAAAAATTATAAAAATTACAAAAATTACAAATTTTAAAAACAATTCAGATAATAGCTTCAAATTTTATTTGGATTGACCCGAAAATTCCCCCAATATTCCTTCCTTTTTTTCGAAAGGTTCCATTGGCTAGCAACAAGATTACGAAGACTTGCTTCTGTTTAGGAGAGTCCTACAATAGGTGGAAATTGACTGCTTCCAATTGCTTGTAGCTCTCCTTAAGATTCCTTCGCATTTTGGCAACCTCCTCTCGTATGACTTTTGAACAGTTTAACACAAGTCGGAGCTCGCCTCGTCCAAAGGTACGTTTTCTCATTTTACTTTATTTCTTCACGTTTTTACATTTTGAGCAAAAAGGTCCTCCTTTTTGTCTAAACAGGACTTTACCGTGCAGGCTTTTTCTTAGCAAAAGGTTTTAATTTTGCGCAACCAAGCCTACCCTTAATTTTATTTTTACAAAGGAATTTCAAGTTTCATTTTCATATCTGATAATTACTGAAGATATGAACTCTTTTACTTTTAATTGTTCCTTAGCCTTACTAGGCCACCTTGTATTTGCATTTTCTTTTAATTGTGTTTATTTTTAAGTATTATTAAAGGGCTTTCAATGTTTTTTACTATTTTTTAAATTTGAATACTTTTAGACAGCCAAACATGGCGGGAAAAGGGAGAAATCTAGCGAGACTTTTGTTAGTTTTAATTTGAAAGGAAATTTGATTTTGATTAATATCGTTTGGAGTCTCAATAGTTTTGTCAGACGAAATGTGTTTGCATGATCTTAGTTAATCAACTTGGATGAAGGCTTCAAGCATTTTTCCCTTGACAAGTTCTGTTTGAAGCTTTGAGCAGAGAAGATAAACAATAATATTTTTTGTGAACTTTTTCAATTTTACTGTAGTTTGGATAGGTTTTTTCAAAATATTTTAGTTTTCTTTATCACTTATATTACATAATGTTTCAGGAATTTTAATAGGATACTACAAATGTTTTCTACGTCTTTTATTAGATTTCACACTTCCTTTCATCTTTATTTACATAATTTTATATATATTTATATAATTTTAGTGAAATTATAGTATCTTTTGTGTACTGTAACGTGAAAAGTATGAAGAAATGAAGCTTTGCCAGAAAACTAAGATTACAGGGGCAAATTTATTTAATATTGAAATAAATGGTTATCTCATTAAATTGGCGAGATATCGACAAGCTGGTGATGGGTTTAGCTGTTAATTTTTCTCACCAAGTTTGGGAAAACTCATCAAAGATAGCTAAATCAAAGCATTTTAATTCTATTTCTTCATTTTTCTTATTGTATTCTATTCTAAAAGTTTACATTATTTTCTCCCAATACAAATCTCACTTTTGGTTATAAGTGTTTTACATTATATATTATCCACAAATTCCCGTCATCTATTTTTATTAAAAGCTCACACTGTAATCATCTGTTTATAACTGTTAAATGACATGAAGCAAGTTTTCATCTATTCTTTTGTTCCTTCATAGCAAAGCCGTAGTTATACGAAGAAGCAACATTTCACTGAGTTTTCTGGAAAATACGATTTAAATTAGAATTCCGAGAACTGTGGATACTTCACCAGTAATAGTGCAATTTATTTACAGTTTAGGGAAAGAAAAAACAGCAAAATGGTAGTAAACGAGCTTTTATATTTATGAAATAATAATTTGCTTCAGTACATACATTACGTAAAATATCCATTTCAAGTTTAAGACAGCTGCGTTAAACCAAAGAAATTTCATTTGATGGAGGAAAATTAATCTATCCCAAGATGGACGTTAGTGCCGAATGGGATATTAGTCTCGAACCGGTTTTTTGCGTCGATCAAGCTTTGAAAAACGTAGCATGGGCACTTGCAAATCCTAATTTTGATTTTAGAGTTTGTTTTATTATCTATTTCATACACTGTGAAACTTTAACGAATTTTGTATTAACTGATTTCACCGAGCTGGAAGAAAAAGTACTGGAAGAAGCGAGCAGTTGCAAAACTATACGGAATAAAGCATTTTTATCTCCAGCGCGTGAGACTGTTTAACGGAAATTCATAAAGATATACTGTTTATAAGTATTTCGTTATTTTGTCATTGAATCGAATTATACGTAATTATAAGAGGCAATAACGTGATATTTAATAAATAAAGTAAATGCACAGTGCGTCTGAAAGACAAAAAAAGTTTTGTAAAGCCATTTAGCAAGAAAACTGAACATTAATACGATAAACTGAGAAAAATCTGGAAAAAAAATTATGCCAACGCTTAACGCTGCATCGGGAATTCTAGAAGTGTACTGCTACACTGCTTTAAAAATATTTGCAATTCTGTTGTTGAATTGTATGTGGCGTTAATGCAAAGAAACTTATGCTAAATAATAAAGCTGAAAAGACAAAAAAAGGCGTTAGTATAAATGAGTGTAACACTGGTAGACTACGAACTCAGCAAGAGTGTAAAACCCTTTTAACAAACCCTTTTAGGCGACTGTTAAAATCTGAATTCATTCAGACTTGTTTTTCGTCTTTATTTCATAATGAAAACAATATATAATAATTTATACATTGTTTCGTAAAACAACGTCAAGAAATTATTAAAGTTCGTCATGGCAATTGAAGTTGATATTTCTCTTTGAAACCTATTTTTCATTTGTTTTTTTAACTTTACTTCTTGCTGAAGTTATATCACTTGACTCTGATCAACTTATCTTCCTTCCAGCAGGGCAAAGAAAGTAATTCCTTTACCAGTCGTCAGAACACTTCTACTTCTGCCACATACTGATTAATACCACGAATGTGTGTTTTACTTTTTCTTCCAGTGCCGCTCATTAAAACTAGGCACAGAAAGTTTTCACCCGCTTAGAAATCTCTGGTGCCAAAATAAAGGAGCTACGAACAGAACAAAAACAGCGCTTTAGGTGGAGAATGTTTTTGTCAAGAACGCTTGATAATCCTTGTCGTTTGCAGAACTAAGGAAACAGATAAGAGTGATATAAGTATTATTTCCGTAAGTGTTTAATCTAGATTTATCTTTCAACTTAAAGCAATTAAACAGATAATTAAAATAAAGTGCAGAATTTTATTAAAAAATTTCTTAAATGTATAGATAAAAAGAGTTCTTAAAAGAAAAGCTTTATTTGATATTTGTAAAATAAAAATTTTGATTAGTCAAATGTTGCCATTATTTTATTTATTAAAGAAGTGTATATCTATATCTTCACAAACAATTTCCTGAGATATTATTTTAACCTAACATCAATGAATGAGATAGAATTTTGAAGACATATAATGTTTTACTGAGGCGAATTAGTCGGTAAAACGAAATTAACCAAATCAGTGAAACAAACATTTTCTTTTGCAGTTGCTATCTAAAGGGGTTATCACATCTAGCGACGGTCTCTGCTAGACGGGACTTTTCTGAGATTCTGGTAGCACTAGTTTAAACGGGACGGAAGCGATGTACCGGCTATGCGGGATTAATGTTTCGGCTACAGCGCTGTCCCAGGTAGAGATCAACCAATCAGACAAAAGTTCTGCTTCTGAAGGATCCCGTGATCCCAATCTGAGCGATAATCGATTACTTTTTGGCTTTCAAGTCTTTGTAGTAAGTGAAAATGGTAACCTAACTACGTGGGTTCCGTGGAAATGTGCGGATTCTTAGAAATGTCCCTTTCGATGTCCATTCCCGTTTGGCGGAAACATATGTAATAGAGACTTAAAAATCTGTCTAAAAAAACATGAATTTAAATCGATAACCGATTGAAGAAAACGACTTCAGTCATCATTTCTTAAAAGAACTTGTTAATTTTTTTTTTTTTTTTTTTTTTTTCAAGTGGGGGCCGTTTTTGGAAAGCATAATGTTCTGCTGACCATTTTAAACTTGCCCCCTTCGGAAGTAATATTTTTAGAATATGTTGCTACCAATACACAGATATTTTTTAAATACAATTTATTGATTTAATTTTTTTCTTAATGGCGGGCACTTACCCATAACGGCATTGGCCACTCCTAAGGCCAAACGTGGTGACCATTTTATTGTGGAGGCAGTTAATAGGCGGCCACCGTTACCTCCTATGAAGAGACAGACAATTTTACATCCATGTCTTCTCCAGGATTCGGGCCCTTCGGTATCTCAGTCAGGCTCGCCTAACCACTATACAGTCTGGTAGGCTATTTAATTTTAGATTGGCATTAAGTGAATTAATAGGAGAAAATTTGCATTAGTTTTTAATAATTCAAAACTATTAGAGTTTGGGTAATCTTTATCTTATTACCCAAAAATTAAATAAATGTTTGGTACTCACATTAATGAGATAGATGAGCCTGTCGATTCTTGCATAGCTTTTGGACGCTTGCCAGTAAGATTCAGTCCGATATTAAGGTTGATACACTAAGTCGATTCTGTTACTTTGTTTTCAATATTAGCCAGGTTTTTTTTTTTTTTTTATATATATAAAATGTCAGTCTTCGGGGAAAATTTAAAAACACAGATTAAAACCATTAAAAAAAATTAAAAATTTACTTTTGATAAAGAAAAGCTTTATTAGTATGTTGTCAATGTTATGTGCTGTATTTAATGTTAGGAATATTTTATGATACGAGTACATGAGCAATTTCCTTCCTGATTTTAATGGAAACACGTAGATTGAATAATATGAAAAATGACAATAGAAAACAAAATTATAAGCAGCAGTTAATTCTTTTTGAAAGGAACTATAATAATAAATTAGTATTCTACAGATAAGATTTGGTATTAAAGTGCAAAAGTAGTTGGTGTGCCATTAATATCGACACTGAATAAAAAAAAACAATTATTAGTCCGTAAATTATCTTAGTAATAGTTAAGTGTTCCAAAATATTTTGAATGAGATTATAGGTTATTGTCAGAAATCTGAAATCTGTATGATTTTTACTCAGTAAACTTGCTGCCAGAAATTTCTATGCAAAATTACATTTTTAAGCAGATATATTCAAAACTTTTTATAAGATGATACCTCGCCAATACGCTAATATCGTAAGAAATTTAATTAAGCTTCAAAAATTAACAATTTAAACGAGTTATCTTTTAACGTTTACTGTGTCGTTCACTATTTTTCTCTGCGATAATGCATAAACATGGTATGCTAAATTTTCTTAGCCTAATTGTTAATTAGTTATAGGCATAGGCATTAATGCAAAAAGTTATTGTAATGCAACATGAATCCCCTCTCGAAGAAAGATTTTTTGTAATGCCACTCACTCTTCATGAATACTAAATTGAAAACAAAGGTAATTAAAGAAAAACATTCCTATGTACTTAAGCAATTTTCTTATCAAGAAAACGAACATCAGTTGACATTAATGGACAATTTACGAGTAGTCAGCATTTATTTTCTAGTGAAGATATATATATATATATATATATATAGCGTGGTCTGCTCTTGTTTCATCTAAGAACAGTGTTCCTTAATTACGAACAAATGTAATCTTCCTTGTTTCCTATTGATTTCTCACAATATTATCTGGCCCAATTTACTTTAGCAAACAGTGGCTGTATTATTTTACTTAAACCAATATGTGAAATGTTTTTGTTTCTGTTTATACATCAGTAGTATCAGGAGTAAATTACGAAATAAAATGTAATACCCGTATCAAGTAGTATATTCAGAAGTCAAACAACAAAAATCAGCGTTATATTTACAAAATTGTAATATAACTCTAAAAATTTTGTAAACATAACGCTGATTTTTGTTGTTTGACTTAATATTTATTATAATTAATATTTATTCGGCGTGTTATTGTGTCTTAAAGTAGTATATTATTTTAAATATAGAACATAAAAGGTTAAGAAGTTTTAATTAGGAAATCACAAATTAAAACTAATGAAATTTATTTATTATTACATGTTCAATTATTATGGCATTATTAATAGCACACACATAGTAAAATCTTTTATTTTACATTTATATTTTACTAGCTGAAGTATCTGGGAATTGATGAGCTTTACATAAAGTCATGAGACTTCATTTAAGGGATAATGGACATGGAATTTTCGAAATCATATACAGACAGTGATTTTCTTCTTATTTTCGTTCAAGGTGAAATACGCAAATTTTTACCAAGCTGAATTAAAATTAAAGAAAGATTTTAATCAGATAGAAAATAAATATTATACCTGACACGCAAAAAAGGATTGCCCTTGTTAAAGCCCGATTCACTGACACTGATGTTATGAACGTTGTTTACACGTGCGATGTTAAATCTTTTCCTCGATGTTGATGTGAACATTCAGCAGCATTTAATGAAATGACTTAATATCTTAAAAAATACCTCTAAAATTAAATGTCCTTAGCATAGCAAAGTTAAATATCCATTGGGAATGATTTGGCTCCGTGAAACGGTACAAGCAATGTGAAACTCTCTGTAACGAACAGTGGACTGCAGTGCAATATAGAGAAAGAATGAAGCTAACAATAACAAAAGCATTTAATGAGAAATGGTAATAAAGCAAGATTCCAGTCTCCCACAACTAAGTTCAAATATGATATTGATAAAAATGGGTAAAAGTATACAATAATTTTTGAAAAGACAATAGAACAAAGAACAAACATGAAGCAAACAGCAAGAGCGTAAATCGTTGTTGTTGTGAATATGTTATAAGTTCAGGTATAATTAAAGGACACACGCGGTGTTTACCAATACGTGATTCAGGTTTCGTTACGGTCTACTAACTATATCCAAATACACAAACACCATAGAGGGCCCTGAAGGTCCACATGGTCCTCTGCACCCTAAAGAGGTATCTACAAAGAGTAATCGCTAGTGAGTTGTAATAGTTTGGCTGCTTCCTTTTCAGCTACAAAGTATAGCGCTGGAATTCCTGTGAGGAAATACAGAGCTGCATTTGATTTGATTTTACCCTGTAACATCTGAGTATTGTCAACAGGAGTGGCCTTTTGATAAACTGCAGCTCTTTGACTTATCTTGTATTGAGGCAATGACTCGTTACTATACTATTTGCATCATTTTAATTGTTTCTTGCCATTAATTCTGTTCTCATTGACAATTAAGTATTAAAGTTTCATTGACAGTGAAGTTGTTAAGTCTGATTCAGTTATGGCGTTAATTGGTCTGACAACCAACAAATGACCAGAAGTCAACACTTCTAATTCATCTAATGTCATCATATAGTGGATTGAGTGAGTTGGAAATTCAGATTTCCTCTATTTGAAAGACAGTTGTCATGCTAACATCCGATTCACTGCCAGTAAAGTTAAAAATATAGTTTACAGCTCTGCTCCTCGTTGATACTCATAGCGAATACATAGAAATGCACAGTATAGGTTTCACGGACGCTCACGTTGTATCTATAATGAATCCTTCCATAGGCCTTTGCGGTGCCGGTGAAGCCTGCCAGCTTGGGTAGGGGGATTGAAAGTTGCCTTTCCATCCAAGAAACCATTGTTCAAACGTTTTTTTTTTTTTTGTTCAACCATTCAAGTTGTTCAGAAGCTACTATAGAGTTTTTTAGAAGCTTTTCAAAGTCAGAAAGCTAAAAAAATCCACCATGCCCTGGCCGGGATTCGAACTCCGGACCTTCTGAATACGCTTCCATTTACACTACGAAAGTATTCAAATCCTATATTGTAAGTACAATTTAATGAAGATCATTCGTCATTAAATTTTAGTTTCCTACATATATTACATATTTTAATATTTAGAGAAATTACTTAGATTGCTTTCCGATTTAAAAGAAATAAAAGTATTGTTCTCTGACCAAGGTTTATCGGAAGCTGATAATTTCCTAATTAATCATACCATTAACTCAAAAATTTAATTTAGTCTAAGATATATTACTGATATTAATACTTTATTTTCAGAAAAAGTGGGATCGGATCAAGCTTTAAGCTTTTCTAGTACACAACTAATAGTTAAGACTTTATCTGGGAACTAAAAAAAACATACTTTAATCCGTTGTGACAACAGAAACGATTTTTTCCACATATTTCTGTAACTTCGAAAAAAGAATTCTAGATACTCCATTATTTCTGAAAATCTTCAACCTTTAGCTAAGATGCTGAACACAAAAGGCAGGAAACTACTTTCTCACGAAAGGAAATAAAAAGGAACATGAAGGGGGCTTACATATAACAACCTGAGAAAGTTTTTCTTATTTCCTCATAATGAACTTGCGAATTCAAGTTGGTGCTCTTATTACAATATTATCAGAATTCTTTTAGCATGTGTTATTCATAATATTTGCAAAGCTATTCAGTTTTCTTCTGTTATAAATAAAAGTTCGAAAAATATTTTGAATTTAAATGATATTATATATTCATATTTTCTTTGATTATTTGTGGAGATTTTACCTTCAGCCATTTAGATTTAGCCATATAGTACTATACAACGTATTTAAAGGATTATTTAAGTATTTATTTAAGGATAAACGCATTAGTAAATTTAATAAGAAAATAGTTGATATGCGCAATTGTTTTGCCAAAAAAGTCGCGTTAAAAAAGAGTAAAAGGTACAGGAAATTTACCTGAATTTTCACCAAAATTATTCCTAATATGCGTATTAAAAAATGGGAAAATTTAGGTAAATTTCTTCGTAAAGTACATGTTTGTGAAAAGTGAAAAAAAATTGAGCAGATTTAATTAATAATCACTAAAAATATACGATGCAAACAAATGGGAAGATTTACGTATATGCGATAAATACACATACGTATATTTGCACCAAAAATTCACGTAAACCCTTGAAATGCAGGAATATTATATGTAAAATCTACGAATGAAACGCGATTTATTGTTTGAGTATATCTAAATCTTGCGTACAACTTAATGTGTACTGTAACATAGAAATATACGCAAATATCTACTATTTTTGGTTTGGCCCTTTTCGTGATATTTTTACCTTCAGATTTTACGCTTTTTATAGGTAGGACCAATCTTATATTGCACGTATTTTTCGGGTTCAGTTTACTAATGCATGTTGTCTGAGAAATAGAATATTTAAAATGTAATTAAAAAAAACGCCTTGAGGATTACAAAGTTATTTGGAAATATGTATCACTTAATTTCAGCTTTAAATTCATACTTCTATGTTGAATATTCAATGATTAAAGCTAAATAGTTGAGAAGTATAATACAAAAAGGCCTCGCAGAATTTTATGCTGATTAACCATTTTTTATAACTTGAATTTTGACCTCTTCTTTCTTTAGCCCTCACGATAAAGCTATAAAGTGATAAAGTTACTTGCATACTTAACCCGGGGATTGAATCATTTTGGATAAGAGCTTCTGGCAGCCTTGCGTTGCAGTTACTTAGTATACCAGCTGTGCTAAAGTTATGCCGGCTTTAGCATTTTGCTGGCCGACTTTTAAACTATGCGCCGTTAATTATCTCGAGCCAGTTTAAATAGTCTATTGTAACTGTACTTTAAACCCTACTGTACCTACATTTGAATTTATCACCCGCAAGTAGCAGAGTTTCGTTTCTCATACAACTACTAGTGTCTTCTGTTCATTTAGGAGGGAAAGGTTATTTTAACCTTTTTATGACTGGATCATTTGCTTTGGACTAAAAGGATAACTTGCTGTACATTTTAGTAAGGTCTACAAGTCATTGAGATAAGCTTCTTGACGCAGCATAGAAAACTTAAATTTTCAACTCAAAATACCGTCTTAAAGATAGTAAAATGATAAACAGGTCAATTAGTTGGTTGGCTAATATTTATGAGGCAAAACTGCATTAATTTCTCCTTCCTAAACGCACAGCCCTCTCCCTATTGAGTACGATAAATGCAGTCAAACTTTGATAACTTGGCACTGACTCTCAATGATTCACACTGTACAGGATTGAACGTTTTGTGTAATTAATTTACAGTGTAAAATAAGTATAATTTGCGCTGAAAATAATTAGTGTTGCAGTTCTCCAATCTGAATAATCAGTCAAGTTTTTGCAAACTTTGAAAGTTGTTTCTATTAAAATCTACTATTATAGTAAACTTGCCACAAACCGAGTAACCGATTTCTCTAAATCTAGGTTAAGCGAATTAACCAGGTTAACCGATTTCTCTAAACCTTTATCAGTTTGTTCACTGCGAAAAGACAGAACATAAAAATTAAAACAAAATTTCCTATAAATAAGGAAAACAAAATGCGGGATTATAACAGTGAGAATGAAGTCATGGTATTTTCTTTATTTGATTAGAGCGACTCACAGGATGGTATCCGCCGAAGCCAGAGATGTCCTGTGGAACACTTTTAAAGAAACGTTGATCATATCAACGTCACACATGGGAAAAACCACGAGAACGCCCATGCAGCCAGAACTCCGTCTGTAACTAGTTTCAGTTTTCGGTCGAACCAGTGCTCAACGACTTTACAGATCACCGCTGGTAAGTCATAGTCTTGAGAAACTGTTTTCATCCACAATAATTTTATTGTATATAATCTGGAACATAGAAAGCGAAATGTTAAACATTGGTTAAAACCTTTGTTAAAATTAAATGGCTAAATCGTAAAATAAATTAATTGTAATTTCGGTTTAACACCAATCAATCGAAACTAACTCTCCGTTGCTTTGCCTTCGGGTAATTGTGCCAATTTATTTATTTATTTATTTGAGTTCTTCTTCTTGAAACTATTTAATCCAGAACATTTCTGCAGTTACTGATTCTTGTGCGCCATGAAACGTTTATCCTTTCAAATTTGGTTTGCATGTTGTAAACAAACTTCTTGAATCATGTCGATACTTACTTTGCTTATACAAGTTGCTATAATTATTTAAGTGAAATAGTGCTTTGCTCTCGGATTCAATTCTACTTGACATATGCATTATATTTAACCATTTTTCTTTATAATTTCCTTACAGTCATAACGTTTAACTCTTGCCGTCTGGAACAAGTGATTCTGCAGTCCACGAATCAAGACTGATTGATTTCATCACAGTCTGTCGTCCGGAGAGAATATGCCTTAATATTTCGAGTAATCTGATCTTCTAGATATATTTGCTTTTGAAGAAGAAAATTTTACCTCTGCTGCTTCGATAATGTTTGCATTTCTACAACACGACTGAAGACAAGACGAGCTGTTTCGAGTCTGAAGCACAGCCTCTGATAAAGCATAAACCTATCTGTGTATTAGTCCAGAGATGTAAAAAAATGCGCGAAGAAATATATGCAGATATATATAGAGAGAGAGAGAGAGAGCGAGAGAGAGGAGTTACGTAACTTCCTAGTTTTATCACTATTAAGAATCACCTGAGGCTCAAACCGGTGAAATATTACGAGTTTATTTGCCACCAATTGGAATCTTAAGTAACTAACCTCGGAGTTAAGTTACTGTTCGATGTACTCTTAAGCTCTCATCGGAAAATGTGCGCTTTTATTACCTTAGATTTAGTCATCGCAGTAGTGAGTTTTGATAAATAAATCATTCTACTCCTTAAATTCCATGCACCACTCTTTTCTCTACGACTACATATCATGAAATATAACTTAATCGTAACCTGTTAATTTTTCTCAAACAAACTGTAGAAAAAATTTAATTCTGATGATAAAAGGTACAGTTATGGATGATAATATTGCCACAGGCACTAGATATGGTACGTTTTCCTGAAGGCGCACTCTTCGTTAAAACGCCAGGCAAAACTATTTTCAAGATATCCTTCTTCCTCGTTCAGTTGCAGTACCTTCAGCAATACGTCGTTAATTAACATTACTCTTTTTTTAGATTTACATATCTTCATATAAGATTCTCCCATCCTTTTTTGAACATCAGAAGTCAAGGACAAAGCCTTCTCTAAAGTAATTTGCCTCAGTAAATTAAATCATCAACACAAAGAATACGTAATGTTTTGTAAATTTTAGTTTAACATTCCTTGCATTTCATTAAGTGTAGGTTGATAGCAGGAGAAAAGAGGAATGGGCTACCCCAGACCCTAAAGTCTTACAAATCTAAATAGTTTAAGTAATTTTTTGGTAGTCTATTTATTTTTAAATCAGAAGAATCTAAGAAATTCTCAGGTTTTTCTGCACTAATTGTTGCTGAAAGGAAACCTTTCTCAATGTCTACTATAAATCCAGTTTTAAATTTGCGAAATTCAGTAGTGCCATAAAAAAGTCTGATAGAAGTGTAACGTTATACTCAAGACAATTATTAAAGGATATTTCGTTTCTGCTTCTAAAAATTACATCGTAAACAATGCGTAATTTAGTTGTGGATTTTTACTCTCTAACAACTTGGGATGAGGAAACTAATAACAGGAATTATCAGGTCTATGAAATTGACATTCTTCGTTAACCGTTTCTTTTAACTGTTCCCTCAAAACTTCTTCATTTTTCTGGAATAACTCTCTATATACATTGTTTCCTATTTTATTTTCAAACTATGTCGTAGCTTGAGATCCTCTTAATTATTCCTTAACTTTTAAGGTGTTTCTTCTAAAGTAATTTTGTTTCGAGGCTTGTTTATAAGCCATGTGATTACGTACATTTGAGCAAGCGGATAATAGCCTCCCTTGCTCTTTTACTTTCAACTACAGGTTGGATCCTTCAGCGACTTTACCGCTCGGCCGCTAGTGGGCTGATGCATTTATGAAAAAACGCAATCTTTCATATATTATTTTTCCTAGCGGTAAAACAGGAGATAGTAAAAATAATTCGAACAATGAGTATAAATTGTACTGGATTGAAGTTGATGAAAACCCCATTGAACAAATCGTAATCTAAAATTTGGAACCATTTTTAAGCGAGTGCAACAGTATTATCATCGAATACCGTAAAATATTCTCCGCATAGCTAGGTTTTCTGCCTACAAGTTTCTTCCAGTCAATAACTTTCGTAAATTTTCAAGTTGATTAACATGGACAATAACTTGATTTGTCTGCTATACAATTTAGTGTCAAAATCACGCTCGTTTGCAAAGTATTGATATACGCAGATAAACATAGATATTGGTACCTACCTAAATTATCAATCATTTTCAGTTTAACTGTTATAAAATATCCGCTTGTGCACGTACATATTATGTTATCAAGGCAATTACATTAATTAGAAATAGAAGTACTTATATTAAGCATTCTCCGACATATAATACAAATGTTTTCGCCCACGAATGATGGCATTCTTAGTAAGAGAGAATATTAATATATAATTCTGAGCTCTTTTGCAGCATTCTGGTAGGTGTTTGTTTGTCATTTCTTTTTTAACAAATGGATACAAGTTTTTTTTTTTTTTTTTTTTTTTTTTTTTTTTTTGTCCTTCAAAAGGTCGTCAGTGAAAGGAATTTATTTCTTTTTATCTTTGATGCACTACCATCTTTGTTTAATGAATATCTCCTAAGTAAGCATTTTTATTAAAATACTATGTTACTTATTATGAATTATTAGCCTAAAAGGTGCTATTAGTCTCGAAGTGCATTCAATAAATGGATATGGATTATGATATGGATTAAAAGGAGTTTAAGTGTTCCTACTCACGTTAATATATATACGATTGCTTTTCTTTGTTACAGTCATTGTCTAGTCCGGTTTCTAAAAATCCATTAATTAATGAAATCAAAGAAAATTTTTTAAATATAAAGAAGAAACATTGTATTTTGTTGCATTGGGTTGAAGCTCATGTAAACTTTGCCGGCAACGAGAGAGAGGATAGGCAGGCTAAGAAGGCGGCTGAGATGGAAAATGCAAATTTTATAGAAATATCCGGTTCAAAGAAATATGCAATGCAATTAAAGTAATGCAAAAATATTATCTTGATAAATGATCGCAACAAGGGAATAGTTCAAAAATAAACAAGGGCTTATTGCAAAATATAAAAATAACTCAAAAAACTGCCAATATATAATGATATAGATGCAAATCAGTTTGTAACAAATCATGGTAGATTTTCGGAGTATCTCAGTCGATTTGGTATACAGGAAAATTCATTATGCTTAGCTTGTAATTCACCTGTCTCCGCAGGGCTCTTCGTGTTTGAATGTAAATCTATAAGGTATTTCTCCCGCCTTCTAAGCATGCCTTCGGGATGTACGGGTCAGCACACTCGAAGCGTATTCGAGAGGGCAGTCGTTCGAGTCCCGGTGAGGGCATTGCTCATTTTTAACGTCTTCGGCTTCCAAAAAATTGTAATGAATCTACAGTGGCTCCCGAACTAAAAGGTGGGAAAACCCCAGTCGATATTTAAAAGGGGAGAGTATATAAGGTATTTCTTTCGCCTTTTTAGCTAACCTTCGTGGTGTAGTGGTGAGCACACTCGACGCGTATTCGAGACATCCGTGGTTCGAGAGTTCCGGCGAGGGCATTTCACATTTTCCACGTCTTCTGCTTAAAAAAATAACTAATGTCTCTACAGATTAACAGAAAGTGTACAAGAACAAATGAAAACTGCAAATTTTGAAAATATAAGATAATCGATTATCGCTCAGACTGGGATCACGTGATTCTTCAGAAGTAGAACGTTCGTCTGATTAGTTGATCTCTACCAGGGACAGAAGTCAAGCCGAGACATTTTCGGTGAGGTTTGAAAAAAATCCCGCGTAGCCGCAACATCTTTTCTGTAGCTAGGCGGGACCTCGGTTCTAATGGGACTATTTTTTTCTAGGAATCCTCCCGTTTAAACCAGTGCTTACAGAATCTCGTTTCTCAGAAGTCCCGTCTAGCAGGGACTGTAAGAGGTGATAACGTCTTATTTCAAATATAAACATAGACATTTATTTTATAGTTTTTAGAATTTGCTTCATATGAGCAAACATTTCTATCTTTCGTTATTGTAATTTAAATAAAGGTTGTAAAATTAAAGAACACTTTCAAAAAATGGTATAATACTGAATAAATAATACAAATATTTTAATTTATTCGTTGCTTTTTCTTTTACGAAGTTTCTGGTAAATGTTTCTTGTATTATAATATATCTTTAATGAATGCATTTGCTTAACAGGAATCCATCACTTGAGCTTTAACTTGTCCTTTCATGTTATTTTACGAAGAGGATAGTTTAGGTTAAATATTCCACGCAGAGAATCATCGCAAGAAGCTTGTTCCCAGGTTCCCAAATACAAGACTATCATCATCAATTTTATAATTATACATATCTCCTGGGAGGCAACGTTTAATTTAAGCTCATTTACTCTTCTATGCCACTTCACTCTTCACGGAAGTTAATACATCACACGAGTATACTTAAAATAGAATATTACAGTCAAAGAGAGAAGAGATTAAAATCATTTCCAAACCAAATTATGTAAGAGAATTATATTCCGCCAAGAAATCTTTACCGATATTAATTGCACAGCATAACTTCATTATTTTCGGCTTTAAGACGTGACTAAGAATCCAAGTGTTTTTGGCTAATGTTCGCAATGTAGCAAAAATGATGAGTTTCGAATTTGTCTGCAGATGATAGGTCACGAGATTCTAATTTTAAATTATTTATAGCCATGCGTCAGATCTTACATTATTTGCTTGTATATATAAACAAATAATACCTTAGTCATGCAGTGTCAACCGTCATTAAATTCCATTAAAGGATTTATCTACGATACTGCACTCCGTAAAAATCATTCCAAGTGCTAATAACTCTTACCTTGTAAAAGTGTGAATAAGTTACAAGTTCTCGCAGTTCCTTTAAGTAACATTCTAAAACAAGATGCAAGAAAGAAATATTATTCAGCTAAGGTTAAGGTTAAGCACACTGGTTTCATGTGCTTCCATATCATGGTAGTCAGGACACATTCACAAACAAGTACCAATTAGTGTAAATTATGTGAACAGTTAAGTGTACAAATACAATAATATAGTACTAAGTGCCAATAGCAGCAATTTTCTGCAAACAGAAACTACGTATAAGATATAGTACATGCACAAAAATTTTAAGCAAGCACCCAGTCAGTTCAAAAAACTGATATCCAAAGCCGTATGTGTTATTTCAGCTAACATGATATTTTTAGTCCAAAGGGATTTAAGTCCCCGAAGGACTATTACTTTCGTTTTGGCATTTTGCATTATATTTGAAAAAGTAAAGTTAAATAATGAAAGTAAAGTTTCATTATTTAACTTTTAGTAAAGTTAAATAATGAAAAATCTGCATAAATGTATGTATATTTCTCGCGTTGTGAGAAAACAACGGTATCTAGAGCCATCTAATTTTGAATGACGTAATCCTACTGCGAATATGGGCATCTGAAATTCCAAATTTGAAATTTGGAATTTGTTTTTTATCGATTTCATATTTTGTAAACGTTTAATGAATTTTTGAGTAACAAACTCAACGATTTAAAAGCGAGCAATGGCAGCACTCTACGGGGGGGGGGAACCTTTTTATCTCCAGCGCGTCGAACTGTGTATCGGAAATTCTAAAGATATGCTCATATTAAAATTATTTTGCAACATTGCTGTTGAACTGAATTTTATGGTTTCAGTTCAAAGATCATGATATTTAATAAATAAAGGTAACACACGAAACGTTAAAAAAAACGCCCCTTTGGACGTAATTTAAAATTTGAAACATTTCAGATGTTATGTTAATTATTTTTAATGCCTTCTATTTCTTTCATCAGCCATCAGAAAAGATGCATATTAAGCTGAATTTAAATAGCGAACGAATTTGTAATTTAGAAAGAGTACTGCAACAGCCACCATTAAAGCTGTTCTCCCTCATCTTGCTGACTTATCACTGACCTGCGCATTCGGTGAGATAAATTGGTATTCATTAGCTGGAACCACATTAGCTTATGTTGTGTATGCATTAAATACCTGAATTACTGGGACTTTGTAAATAGCAGTGGCTAATATTTTTAAAATTTTATTACAAGATGCTACTTTAATAGATCTTTTAGTAAAGTTTTATAACTAGCTTATATTTTTGAAGTTACTTCATATATTAATATGACTTCATATATTAAGACAAAAACTCATTAGTAAAAGGAAAGGTTAAATAGTTATAACGAAATATTTAATTAGGTGAACATTATACAGTGTAGTAACGTATTAAAAATGTAGAATTATTGAGTGTATTAAATGCAATAGAAAGGATAATATTAAAAACATAACTCATTGTATCTGAAAAATTTGCAAGAACTTGCAACAGGTCACTGTGAATGCAAATGTCGAAAGATAATATTTTAATATATAAAGCTCTAACTAATTTACGAGCCTTTGGCAACTAGAACTTTAGTGAAGTGTCTAGCGACTATTCGCTGGTCTTCGTAACAATTGTAAAACATAAGTGCAAAGAAGGGTTAAAATACATTTCATTCACTCAAAGAAATATTACAGACGGTCCCTCTACGGAAGCTGTGTATATGTAACTAACCGATATGACCCGTAATTAAATCTCACCGGCGAATACTAACAGACACATAAGACTACGGCCAAACGTGGTAAGATAGGTTTAAACCAACGACATGGCGTCTACTGAGAACTTCTGAGCTCTTCTACGGAAGTGAATGAACTTTCCATTAAATGCTGGTTCAACTTTATTTACATAAAAAGCAATACGGAAATTTCCTTCTGTCAAGGAGCTCAGTAAGTGTGCTTTAGAACAGCTGATGGAGTATGTATAAAATGCCCTTTTCAGAAAATTGTTCCCAGCATTTTCCAGGATGGGGCGCATGAATGAAGAACGTCCGAGATGAAAAGAAGGGCGTGCATAGCCGATTGGAGAGACATCGCCTTATATTCAGCATGCTATGAATGACATTTTATTTCACCAAAAGGTTTTTCCATAAGCAGATAATATGCGGCTCTAACTGCTTGCCATTAGTACATACTATATACATTCGATGCATTTATCTATGGATCGATTTATCTAAAGCGATTCACGTCCAGGTTTTTGCTTCATGTCTAAAAATTGTGCACAGTGCGGATATATATAATGTTGCACATCCTAGGGTCTTTGGAATCCTTCAGCTGCTCTGCAAAGCTTTCATCCCGTTGTTTCAAAGCAGTTGACAACATCCTCTGATTCACTCCTTAAAACTCCTAATGCATTTAAAACGATACTGTCAGAAAGGGCTTTTTTACCAATCTAAGTTTACAGCACTATCAACCAATTCCATAATATTATATTAAGTTATTATAGGGTCTATTCAATTCTAAAATTCCAGACTGAAACGGTTGAATGCGATGATGAGAGAAAGATTTTTGCTTTAATGTCATAAAGCTTAATCCAAGCGCACCTTCTAAGATTTATGCATCCTTTCCATCAAGGACAAAAAAGACATATAGCTGGCATTTTTAAATTTCCCCACTGAGGGAAATATTATCAATTGTTGATCCACTTCAAAAGAATACAGTAACAGCGGATTTACAATCTCTGTTTATGTATTTTTAGAAAGAGATATTGATAGATAATAAAGGATAGAATCTTCGTACCAAAGCGAAATTCTCTCTCTGAAAATCTCTAACTGTGACAACACATCACTGTGTAGAATTAACTATGTGGAAAGAACTCTATACGCTGAACACTGATACTACTGTAACACCGTAACCTCGAGATTTGAAATGATTAGATTTAGTTATGTTAAAACCGAGCTCCTAATCCTCAGTTATTCGCCACAGAACTAATGGAATAAAGCAACATTTTAGGCAACGCCCAACTCTTTAATTTATAGCCAAGATTAAAAAATGCTTTATTTTAAGTAATTCAACATTCTAGTCTAAATATAGTCTGAATTAATAAACAAAGTTTTTTTGTTAGGAACATAAATCATCACCGCGAATTATAAAAAAGAAGTCTATGCGATTCATTATCTGTTTTGCGCAGTCTGAATTAAATTGAAAAAAACTACCGTTAGAAGTTACAACAAGGCAATAAAGTGTAACTTTATTTACATGCAGTAAACTTTTGCCGATCACGAAGATTCAGTCATTAATACACAGCGAGAGCGACAAAATTGAGTTCCGCAAAATTTATTTTCTATGGAAAAAATATGTTTGTAATTTACGGCACCTTTTTGCCTCGGGTTCGCTTTAAGACGTTTGGATTAGTGTAACCAATACCATACCTCTATGACACCTAATTAAAAAGTGCCTCTAACTTCCCTTCCCGAGTTATAGAGATGGAAACATGCATACAGACTGAGACTTAACAGCGTTTAAAATTAAAACTTTAATGTGTCTCTTCTTGAGCAGTGCAGATAGAAATATGAAGATAATGGTCTACTTAGAGAAACTAAATTAGCATTTCAAAGACAATCCTACAAGGAACCCTCCATTCACTGCTTTTTATCAAGCTAGGCCGCAAGATCTTTAGCTTTCTGATTTAGACAGGACTTTTCTCTTCGTCGTTACCTGTTCCAGCAATTTATTTAACAATATCCCCATAAGTAAGTTTATTTAATTATATATACAGAAATGCCTGCCACTTTTAAAATATTTTTGGCACGTTCCTTACCAGCGTCACATATATGTGACACCCATTCTGCTTATCTAAACTAGCCTGAACAAATAAGTGATGTTTGAATTTCTTTATCTATTTATGATAATTTATAACAGATTATGCTAAGGATTTATAATGTTTCAGCTACAATGCAAAATAATGCATGTGTGACATTTTATAAAACTGCTAGTTTAATTTATTTAGAAAGTTAAAAATGGATTCAAATGTAATGAAGCATAAATTAATGACAATCGATCTGCTATTATTTGGTTGGTTTTTTGAATTATGACAAAACATATGACGGCTATCTGCCTAAGGAAAAGGATGCTTTTGTGGAATACTTTCTAAGAAAAACTGACTCTTACTCATATTACACATAGGAAAAACTACGAAACCCCAACCATAGAACCAGCCCGTTTATCTGATTTTGAATGCAGAATGAACTGTTAGCAGTCGTTAACTGCTCGGTCCCTAGTGGGGTGAACTGATTTCATATTAAACAGAAAAAAATTATATGGCTAGCGGTGGACGATTTTTCTCTCAGTTTCTGGTAGAAAGCGTTTAAGAGAATTGGCAGTAGTAATAAGCTTCACTGTAGACTAAAGCTTCAAAAACATTATGGAATTTAAACGAAAATATACCCTTGTATGTAGACTCTTTTACCAAAGATGATGTATTGTCCTGAAGCATATATAGTATCCGAACTTTCTTGCCCAGAAAAATCTTTCGTCTTTAACTCGAGAGGGGCCAGCCAAAAGATCACATGAACTGAGATCAGGTGAGTAAAGTAGCTGTGAATGTAAAAGAGTCCGTCTTTTGGAGAGAAATTGCGAACTTGATAAGTTACCTAAGGCTGAGGAATTGTCACGATTTATTAAATTGAGATTAGAGAGAGACAATATCCTTGTTCCATAATGTCTCCAGTATGAATTTGCCTTCGTTGGAAATATCTGATTGCATGGATATTTTGATGACCGTCACATAGCCGATGTCCACTTGCTGCTTCGAATCAATAAAAAAGCATACATTTTATTTGTTACAATTTTGCTTGGCAGCCAGCTGGGGGACTTCACCTGCAGCGACTATAAAACAGTCATCCTAACAATGATATCCCATCACCAGGAGTAAAACAATATGCTAAGATTTGGTGTTTGCTCAAAACCTGTGTCAGTTACGAAAATCCCGCATTTTTTCGTGCTAGGGATATGTGCTGTTTCCTTTGAAATTGTCGCAAATATCGATCCCCTTTCAAGACTTTCAAATGGAACAAAATGTCAGCTTTGTAAACTTGCAGCAATATTTAATAAGTTTCGGTTAATCTTTTTCTTAGACGTACACAGAACATAATATTTATTCATTGTTCAACAAAAGGGATTTTTCACATAAAACCAGACACAAAATTCTTGACTCGGAACATACAAATGTACCAACAGCATCTAACGGTTTACTAATTGCAGGAAACTGCTTCATAAAGAGGAGGAATGGTTTGTGACTCTTTAAATAACATTTAACATGCGTATAAACGTCTTATGCATTCAGCTCCTGAACATCTGAACTTACCACATATTAAAGAAATTATAATTAAAAACATTAAGCATGTTTGCTTTCAGTGTGCGTATAATATAGTCACCTCTAAAAATTATTGTGCGTGATTCTAAATAGACAAGATGAACTCTTCTATATAGTTCTACTAGTTACTTCTGTGAAAAGATAAATAAAAGCTAAATAAAGTTTTGTATTCTGTATTTTTTCTAACAAAGATCATATGCAGTCTTTTAATTAGAGGAAATACAAGTTACTAAGCTGTATTTAGTATAAATATGATGGATATAGATTGCATTCGCAAGAGATGAGAACATATATCTTTACCATTACTGTATTGGAAGTATTGGCAGTATTTATAAGTTGAATATTATTATCGGTTCCCAATTATGTAACATTTCAAAACTAGTAATTGTTCAGTTACATTAATTTATAAATGTTCGTTGTATCTTAAACGCATTTATCTCATATTCTCACGATATCGCTCTAAAGTTTAAACTTAATTATTAACATAAATATTCACCTTGGTAGAACAATTATTTTGCGTCAATGAATAATACGGATATAAAGAAAAGGTATATGTAGAAAATATACATCAGTATGTATAAAATATATTAGTTACCCGTACAGCTATATGACTAACCGGCTGTCGCCTGATACCCGCAACTGTCCAGAGCAATACCCTTCTGGTGCCTCGCAGGGACTGCATCGGGAGTTTATTGCAGTAAAGGTAAAGATTGCTCATGACCGTAGGTACAAAAGATAAGTCAAAATTCATCTCCATTATAAATACACAAAATACAGTACAAAGTCCGTAATCCGGACTCGTCGGGACTTCGGCGATTCCGGATTAGGGGTTTTTCCGGATTATAGATCATCAATCTAAATCTGGTAAAATGGCATGCAGAAATTATACAATTGAAAATATTAAACCGTAATTTATGAAATAAAGAGCAATTATGATCTAAAGGGTATCAAAATTTCTAAAAAAAAAAGAGGCTTAATATTTGTTTACTTTAGTAAGCATTTCTTTCAATGTAAGTTGTTTAAGTTGCTTCGTTTTATGTGCTAATACTTTCTCTTTAATTCTATAAACAGACATAATTTCTTGTTCAGTTAAAAAGTTCCACTGTTCAAGTCCTGTAATTCCTGTGTCGAGAATACCGACTAACTTGTCAATCGAAATTTTTTCGTTTTCAATAACGTTCTCTGTTACTCTCTTCACTAGCGGAAGCGCGCATTTGTAAGCGCTTTACTCGCATTACGCGCATGCGTAAGTTTGTGGCTTTGAGGTGGGGATTATAAATCATTATGGATAGTGGACGTTCGGATTACGGACTTTGTAATGTACATTCATAAATACGTTACGATAATTGAAAACACCTACATATTTAAACCTAGCGCAGTTTTTGGATACATATATACACTAATACACAGCGTACTTGTATATAATACACATTACAGTAAGAAGTAACGCACAATATGATGGTAAAATGATATTTCTCGAATACTAGAGTCAGTACTGGTTGTGGAGTGTTAGGTACGTGGGAGCTGCATAATACTCCACAACCCAGTAGTAGCAATTCAACCTCAGACTAATGCTCCAATTTAGAGGAGAACTCTGTCGATTTCAAGGGATGGTAGTAATAGTGCTCATTCTCCTTTAAAGACTAAAAAAGGCCCACGAGCGGACGAGCGGTAAAGTAGCTGAACACTGGTAGTTCTGTCCAAAGCCCGAATCCCGGTTAACGCCTAACTGCATGGGCGTTTTTGTGGCTTTTCCCCATGTGTAACGTATATAATAACCAAAGTCTCTTAGAAAGTTCCCCACGCCATATCCCCTCATGCAGTTCTCGAGTGCTTTGTCATAATTAAATAAAACCAAACCAAAATCTTTAAAATGCAAAAGTGTTCTAACAAATAATCAAAATTCCTCATAATATCTTTTGTCCTTCAGGAAGAGTAAACAAGTGGCTTTTTTATTCGAAGATTCGAAGGAAAAAAATACTTACATGAGTCTGTTAGTATTATCTAATAAATATTAATATATCTAATAACCATTATCTTCTATAAATGTAAATAGTTAACGCCCGCAGATATATTAAAAGGTAAAATTTAATTTAAAATGTAATTCTATGCAAAGAACTAAAAACAGGCGTTCTAAAAATCTGTTACCTATCAAAAATTCAGAATATTTAAAATTAGAGTTGCAAATAAATTGAAAATATTTACACTTTGCGAATAAGATAGCAAAGACTGCATCTTGGAATTTCTTCCATAGTTTTATCTTATATATATCATTCATAAACTTCGAGAAAATGTAAATGTGTCTCTACAACTTAGGAAATTTAATAAAGTTTCATCAAAGTTTACATTCAAAAATATTTAAAGTATTAATTATCCACAGTTATATTCGAAAAAATTTTATGAAACCAATTATCGATAATCTGCTATTAAAAGAACAATCTTTTAAAGGTATACTATATAATTTCCCAGTGCTTTTCATTTTAGTACTGAGAGGTAGTATACAGGAAGCTTCTTCCAGTTCTTTTAAATACCTTTTCTATTCTTAAATAATAATACCAGATCGTAAGTATACAAATGTCATTTCAGTTCGATTTTACATTTACAATACTATTTGTTTTAATACTGTAGATAGTATACAGGAAGACCCCCTCCTCAATTCGTTTAAGTATGTATTCCATTCTTAAATCATTATACACAATCACAAGTGCCCCAATGCCATTTAACATCCAGAAAATAAATAAACATAGTTTTTTCTAACAGGAAAAATATTCCAGTTTCAAAAAACTTTACCTGCTATTATAAGTACTTATATTTTACATTTTATTTTGAATATTGAAACTTCAAAATGCTGTATAAAATAAAACTCCATTCAAATCAAATGTTTTATTATCCAAGATAATATCGTTATTACAGTGATGAAACAGGAGTAGTATAACATTGTTTAAAGGCAGTTTTTATATAATTGACTCTCATTATATGATCCCTATCAACCTAAGCGAAAGAAGCATTTTAACGAATGGAGTCAATAATGAAATTTTATTTAGTATGCAGTAATTAGTTGAAATATTTTGCATTAATGATGGGGCCTTCACAATGAACATCGTATTTATAATATGAAAACATCTAATTAAAATCCGAAACATATGATGATGAAGATTAATTTACTGTATCTGAGCATGATCAGTTGAAATTATTTTACATTAATGATGGAATCGTCGCACTAATAAGCCATTTTTACAATAACGATAATCACTGAAATAAGCTGCATTTGTATCTTCCCTTTGGAAAACTTTCGTAACTAAATGTGTATTTCCATTTGCTCTCTGTAACGTTTTGTAACACATTACAGTCGTACAATATGAAAAAAAAAAAACTAATTCCGTAAACTATAATTATGAAAATTAAATGACTATATCTGAAAATGACCAGTTGAGAATATTTTGCATTATTGATGTAACCGTCGCACTAATAAGCATTCTTTACAATGAGAGTTGACCGTATTTACAACCTTAATTATTTAAATAATTTGAGTTTGTTGTTTCCACTTTGGAGAACATTCATAAACAGATGTGTGTTTTCATTTGTTTTCTGTAACTCATGAAACATTATAGTCGTTTTTGCAATCATAGTATGAAAAAAATCTAGTTTAATAACGTAAATCATGATGATGAAGATTAGAAAAGGACTATATCTGAAGATGACCATTTGGGAATAGTTCACATTAATGATAGATTGATTTCCGAATAAATCCTTAAAAAACAACATTTGCACAACCGTAAATAATGTACTGGCATCCTAACGGACTTCGAAGACCTAAGAAATTATTTCATACTATTCTGAGTTTACATCATTGCTCTGTGTTTGCAAAACTAAACATTACTTTGTTATGGAAAATTCTTATGTATTTTTTGTTGTGTATAATTTTTGCGTATTATTTTACTGTGCATAATGTATTCTTAGTTTTTATATTATTTTTTGTGTTTAATGAATTTGTATTGAGCTTATTTTAAATTAATGTTTAATATTTAATTTTGTTAAACTTTACGGCAAAACTCCCTTAAGTTTGGCTGAATATGTGTTACAGTTAAAAGGGCGCGGTTGTATTTCCGTTTCTCACGCGTAGGCTTCTTTGGACGTTAGAGGTCACTGTCCAGCTGCATTTTCCCCTTTTTTCGCGGGGGTTGAAAACACGTGTTTTTCTCGTCCAGAGGAGAATAGTTCTAAGGGGCAGCGATATTTTGACAGAGTTATAGGTTGGAAACATTCTTCTGTTGCGTGGGAAAGAAAGGGTCTGTCTTCTTGTGAAGTGCTGAATTTCTGAGAATCTGAGATTTCTGAGAAAGTGCTGAATTTCTGAGAATTTCAGTGGCGATTTATGACCTTTCTTTTAATTGGCGAAAGGGAGTCCTAGTTTTCTTAAGATTGGCTAAATTTTTTAATTTTAGTGTTGTTTGAACCAATAGTGGTTTTGAGGCGTTTCTTGGAGAGTTAAACCGAGGTTTCTTAAGCCGTTGCACGGAAGGCAGGAGATCTTTTTTTTGGGACTTGAAAAAATAGCGATTTGTAGAGAAGACTTTGAAGAGGTTTTTTTGGAGCCTTAGGGGTTTGCTACTTTGACGGCGGCCCCTACGGGGCCGGCCGCGGTCAGTGAGGTGCTGAGATGGTGCGGTGGAAAACGCGGCGGTTCTGCCGTGGTCGACCGCGGTATACAGTTAAGTTTTATCTCCGAGATTTCTGGGTACGGAGGGTGACGGCGGCAATTCTTGCGGCCTATTATTTTCAATTTCGTCGCTGAGATCTCTTTTTCCCATTTGTGGAACAGTCTGAACTGCTCGTTCGTGCTGGAGTATCTATTTTGCTTTAGAAAAGGTGGAAATATGGAAAGTCGTCATCGCCTGAGGTCTGCTTTGGTCTTTTGTCTCCAGTTTCGACCTCTTTCTCTTATCTTCAGTGGAACTTCGAAAACGGGAAGATGATTGAGTGAAAGTGCTGCTTAACGGAGGAATTTGAAAACTTTAAACTGGAACTATGAAAAGGCTCCGGTTCCGGAAAACAACGATGAAGATTTGGATGTTATTGTTTCGGGATTTGTAAAATTTAGATCGGGGCAGCTCCGTGAGTCAAATTGAAAACTATGAACTATGAAAAGGCTCCGGTTCCGGAAAACAACGATGAAGATTTAGTAGTTATTGTTTCGGTGTTTTGAAATTGGATCAATGGATTTGGGCAGCTCCCTGATTCTCTCAAAGGTGGTACGCCGATTTCGTGAGTGACTTTTTATTTTGATACATAATCTTTTTAAATTTGGAAATGTTTAATACTAAAGCAAGAGTTGACATGTTAAGTAGATAAAAATTGAATATTTTTAGCAATTTCTAGCTGAGAAAGTAATTTTTTATTTAATGTTTAATAGTCAGAAGTCAATTGAACTAATTGGAGGAAGTGAATCTTTGTTTTTATGTTTAAGTGCTATGTTCAATATGTTTTATTCTAAATTAGTTTTTTTAAATGAGTTTAATGTTCTTGAGTTCCTGCTTAAAATGATTAAGAACTGTGACGTGTTTCCCTATGATTTTTGAGTTAATGAAATAATTTTTAAATTGAGATTTTTATGAAAAGAAGAAAAACTATGAGGACTTAAAAGATTTTGTAGGGGTAGTCTGGCCAGCTATCTTAAGTTATAATGTGTGGGAATTTTCAATAGATGTGTTTATTATCTTTAATATTGTATGTTTTTTTTTTTTTTTTTTTTTTTTTTTTTTTTTTTTTTTTTTGTGTGTGTATTAATTGTGGTCTACTGTAGGTCACCCATGTGATCCTAAGGGAAACATGGTTTTTCAACCGAACCTGGGTAATTATATTGCGGTAGTAGAAAAAAAAATTTAATTTTAGTGTCGGTGACTATACGATCGGTTTGCTGAATTTATTTTGATTTATTGAGTAGACTTCTTAATTGGGAGATTGTATCTTTCCCCGGTGTTTTGAAGAGTTCTGTGTGATATTTGAAATGTTCAAGGTTTAAGCTTATCTCTAGATTTAAGATTGAAATTTATGTGTTTTCAGGTTGGAGATATAAATTAGTTTTCATTTAGTGAGAGATAGCCTGTTAAAGATTTTGTTGTGGCTGTGCATAATTAATCGTGATTCTACCAAAACACCAGGGAGGATATTAGAGTAGTTAGATTTAGTTCGTTTTTTTTTTTTTTTTTTTTTTTTTTTGTCGCGGCACCAAGCAGTCAGTTTTAAAGAGATAAAAGTTAAATGAAAAAAAAACGTAACAAATGGTGCCGTGACCTCGCGACTGGTAGACCACTGTATGTAAATGTGTATTTTTGAATTATGTATTGAATTTCTATTTTATGTATGCTTATACTGTGTTTTGAGTAGAGCTGAATTTTTATGTTTGCGTTTACCTAGCTCTCTGACTCACCTTTTACTTAATTGGAAGTAATGTATGGTATTGGAATTTTTCTGAATTGCTTGTGTTAACTGCGTTTTTTTTAATAGTTTGATTTTGTTAGTTCCATTTTTTGTGAATTATTTTAATGTCAGAACAATTGTTTGTTTTAATTCAACAGTGAAGTTTTCTTAAGTTCGTAAATGGTGTTATTGGATTAGGGAATTTGTACAACAGATGTGTATTTTATTTTGAGTAATTGAGTTGCTTTGTTAACTTTAATGCGCGTTAGTTTTGTTAAGTTGCGAGGGACCAGTGATAGTCTGTTTAGAAATTTGACTGAAATTTGTTTTTAGATTTTAGGGAATTGTTTAGATTATCAGCTTGAGTGAAGTTGTTTAGTTTTTTGTGTGTTCAATTATTCTGTGGTTGTGGTTTGGCTTAATGAGTTGTACAAGTTAGTAATTGAGATTCCACCTAATTTCTGAGTTTTGTAGCTTGATGATTAGTGATTACTGTTGGTGAGAAATGGTTAAACAGTAGAAGTGTAGTGTTTTAAGACAATTTTGAATTGCGAGTTATGAGAATTTTGTGGCAATTTGTTTTGCGAGAATTAAGTGTGACAAGGTAGAATATTGTTGTGTTGTGGAATTTATGAAATTAGGATAATTACTCTTCTATACTCATTGTGTAGGTGTTCAGGTTGTTTTAATGCTAGTCTGGTGAGGAAATTAATAGTGAGTTGTAATATTGTTTTTAATTGTGAGTTAAATTGTTAATGAGTAATCTATTTGATTTTTATTAGTTTTTAATTTTTTGTCACAGGATTTCTGTTCTTGATTGAATTTGTTGCAAACTTATGGTTTTAATTCTAATTCGGTATTTGAGTTTTGTGCTGGTTTGGATCATTGGTGTGAAATGAGAATGAATACTTATACGGGAGACTTCAGATTGCTGGAGCAGTTTTTGTGTGAATTTGATATTACGAGTTTTTTTTCATTAGTATTATGCTATGCATTTTCAGTTTATTGCCATTGTTTTAAACTCACAAGACTTCTTGTTGCTTTTATACTTGGGTAGAGACACTGCCAGATTTCAGTGTGGATTTTTACTTGGAGCTTAGTGTACGCATTTGTGGAGTTATTGATTTTGAGTTGAGTTTGAGTTTATTTTGGAGATTTTGAGTTTTAAAACACTTCCTCCTTGTTTGAGATATTCACATTTATTTCCTTGCAGTTATTTTGGTAGTCTATTTGGTAGATTTTTTGTGTTTATGCTAAAGTCTGCATCACACAATTGCAGATCATGCACTTTTGTCCTGAACAGACTGCTGTCTCGTTTTCTAAATTGGGGTTTTGTATGTTTCATTTTGTTTGTTTACTTTGGGCGTTTTTGTATAGATGTTGCTCAATACTGCATTTTCTCAAATCAGTGCACATTCCCTAAACAGCTTTTGTAGACAAGTTTTATGTTTCATACGGTTTAAATTTTAAGGGTATTTTGAACACCTTTTTGTTATTTTGAGATTTTTATATGTGTTTTTAACTTGCTTCGGTTCGGTCTTGATGTAGTCCTGGTGACAAATTTTTGTCTAGATTTTTTTTCGGTAATTGATTTATTATTGAGTTTTGATTCCTTACATTTGTCTTGAATTTTCTTTGGCTCTTTGAAGAATTTTTTTTTTTAAAGTTCCGAGTTTATTTAGCTGGTTTTCACTCTGTTGGTGGTATGCGCTTGTTGAGAGTTTTCTTAGTTTCGGTTTTAGTTCGTGACTCCATAGTGGTTTCGTTTAGGGAATTATTCGGCTGGTCCGAATTTTCATTTCCTGGTTCAAGTTAAGTTTTCAAAATTTTTTTCCCCTTTTGTTTCTAGTTACGCGCTAGACGTTTTTGGTTTAGATTTTGGTCAAGTTACTGAATTCCGTTTCTGGAGATTCTCTCTGCGTGTGTGTACTTCCTTTCAGTTTAGAGGTTATTTCTGATAAATTTTCTGGTTCATGTTACTTGCTTCTGTTGTTGATTAGGATACTAAAAGCTTGTATTTATTTACTCACTAGTTGTTTGGTTGTTTCTGGTTATGAGAATGGTGTTACCAAGTTAGTAATTAAAGGTATCAGTGACACTTCACTCTTGCTGTCTTTGTAGTTACAAATTGACTTGTATTTAAATTTTTTTTTAGTTGAATTTTCTTAATTTGTTGGTTGAAGTGTAGGAAAATTTTTAATAGTTGATAAACTTATCACTGTTCTCCGTGACTACATCCAAGTGTTAATAATATTCTGCAGTTGTGTTTAATCTTATGTATTTATTAAGGTGTGTGTAGGAAAATTTTGTTTCTCAAAATTTTTCTTTTTCCGTACCGTGGGGGAATTGTTATGGAAAATTCTTATGTATTTTTTGTTGTGTATAATTTTTGCGTATTATTTTACTGTGCATAATGTATTCTTAGTTTTTATATTATTTTTTGTGTTTAATGAATTTGTATTGAGCTTATTTTAAATTAATGTTTAATATTTAATTTTGTTAAACTTTACGGCAAAACTCCCTTAAGTTTGGCTGAATATGTGTTACAGTTAAAAGGGCGCGGTTGTATTTCCGTTTCTCACGCGTAGGCTTCTTTGGAGGTTAGAGGTCACTGTCCAGCTGCATTTTCCCCTTTTTTCGCGGGGTTGAAAACACGTGTTTTTCTCGTCCAGAGGAGAATAGTTCTAAGAGGCAGCGATATTTTGACAGAGTTATAGGTTGGAAACATTCTTCTGTTGCGTGGGAAAGAAAGGGTCTGTCTTCTTGTAGAAAGTTCTGAATTTCTGAGAATTTCAGTGGCGATTTATGACCTTTCTTTTAATTGGCGAAAGCGAGTCCTAGTTTTCATAAGATTGGCTAAATTTTTTAATTTTAGTGTTGTTTGAACCAATAGTGGTTTTGAGGCGTTTCTTGGAGAGTTAAACCGAGGTTTCTTAAGCCGTTGCACGGAAGGCAGGAGATCTTTTTTTTGGGACTTGAAAAAATAGCGATTTGTAGAGAAGACTTTGAAGAGGTTTTTTGGAGCCTTAGGGGTTTGCTACTTTGACGGCGGCCCTTACGGGGCCGGCCGCGGTCAGTGAGGTGCTGAGATGGTGCGGTGGAAAACGCGGCGGTTCTGCCGTGGTCGACCGCGGTATACAGTTAAGTTTTATCTCCGAGATTTCTGGGTACGGAGGGTGACGGCGGCAATTCTTGCGGCCTATTATTTTCAATTTCGTCGCTGAGATCTCTTTTTCCCATTTGTGGAACAGTCTGAACTGCTCGTTCGTGCTGGAGTATCTATTTTGCTTTAGAAAAGGTGGAAATATGGAAAGTCGTCATCGCCTGAGGTCTGCTTTGGTCTTTTGTCTCCAGTTTCGACCTCTTTCTCTTATCTTCAGTGGAACTTCGAAAACGGGAAGATGATTGAGTGAAAGTGCTGCTTAACGGAGGAATTTGAAAACTTTAAACTGGAACTATGAAAAGGCTCCGGTTCCGGAAAACAACGATGAAGATTTGGATGTTATTGTTTCGGGATTTGTAAAATTTAGATCGGGGCAGCTCCGTGAGTCAAATTGAAAACTATGAACTATGAAAAGGCTCCGGTTCCGGAAAACAACGATGAAGATTTAGTAGTTATTGTTTCGGTGTTTTGAAATTGGATCAATGGATTTGGGCAGCTCCCTGATTCTCTCAAAGGTGGTACGCCGATTTCGTGAGTGACTTTTTATTTTGATACATAATCTTTTTAAATTTGGAAATGTTTAACACTAAAGCAAGAGTTGACATGTTAAGTAGATAAAAATTGAATATTTTTAGCAATTTCTAGCTGAGAAAGTAATTTTTTATTTAATGTTTAATAGTCAGAAGTCAATTGAACTAATTGGAGGAAGTTAATCTTTGTTTTTATGTTTAAGTGCTATGTTCAATATGTTTTATTCTAAATTAGTTTTTTTAAATGAGTTTAATGTTCTTGAGTTCCTGCTTAAAATGATTAAGAACTGTGACGTGTTTCCCTATGATTTTTGAGTTAATGAAATAATGTTTAAATTGAGATTGTTATGAAAAGAAAAAAAAAACTATGAGGACTTAAAAAGATTTTGTAGGGGTAGTCTGGCCAGCTATCTTAAGTTATAATGTGTGGGAATTTTCAATAAATGTGTTTATTATCTTTAATATTGTATGTTTTTTTTTTTTTGTGTGTGTATTAATTGTGGTCTACTGTAGGTCACCCATGTGATCCTAACGGAAACGTGGTTTTTCAACCGAACCTGGGTAATTATATTGCGGTAGTAGAAAAAAAAATTTAATTTTAGTGTCGGTGACTATACGATCGGTTTGCTGAATTTATTTTGATTTATTGAGTAGACTTCTTAATTGGGAGATTGTATCTTTCCCCGATGTTTTGAAGAGTTCTGTGTGATATTTGAAATGTTCAAGGTTTAAGCTTATCTCTAGATTTAAGATTGAAATTTATGTGTTTTCAGGTTGGAGATATAAATTAGTTTTCATTTAGTGAGAGATAGCCTGTTAAAGATATTAAATTATTTTTTTTCCTACGTAACAAATGGGGTGCCGCGACAAAAAAAACAAAACAAACTACTAAACTTTGTACTTACATAATCAAAACTTTTATATCTGAAAGACATCAAGAAAGATATCCTCCCTGGTGTTTTGGTAGAATCAGGATTAATTATGCACATCCACAACAAAATCTTTAACAGGCTATCTCTCACTAAATGAAAACTAATTTATATTTCCAACCTGAAAACACATAAATTTCAATCTTAAATCTAGAGATAAGCTTAAACCTTGAACATTTCAAATATCACACAGAACTCTTCAAAACACCGGGGAAAGATACAATCTCCCAATTAAGAAGTCTACTCAATAAATCAAAATAAATTCAGCAAACCGATCGTATAGTCACCGACACTAAAATTAAATTTTTTTTTCTACTACCGCAATATAATTACCCAGGTTCGGTTGAAAAACCATGTTTCCGTTAGGATCACATGGGTGACCTACAGTAGACCACAATTAATACACACAAAAAAAACATACAATATTAAAGATAATAAACACATTTATTGAAAATTCCCACACATTATAACTTAAGATAGCTGGCCAGACTACCCCTACAAAATCATTTTAAGTCCTCATAGTTTTTTTTCTTTTCATAACAATCTCAATTTAAACATTATTTCATTAACTCAAAAATCATAGGGAAACACGTCACAGTTCTTAATCATTTTAAGCAGGAACTCAAGAACATTAAACTCATTTAAAAAAACTAATTTAGAATAAAACATATTGAACATAGCACTTAAACATAAAAACAAAGATTCACTTCCTCCAATTAGTTCAATTGACTTCTGACTATTAAACATTAAATAAAAAATTACTTTCTCAGCTAGAAATTGCTAAAAATATTCAATTTTTATCTACTTAACATGTCAACTCTTGCTTTAGTATTAAACATTTCCAAATTTAAAAAGATTATGTATCAAAATAAAAAGTCACTCACGAAATCGGCGTACCACCTTTGAGAGAATCAGGGAGCTGCCCAAATCCATTGATCCAATTTCAAAACACCGAAACAATAACTACTAAATCTTCATCGTTGTTTTCCGGAACCGGAGCCTTTTCATAGTTCCAGTTTAAAGTTTTCAAATTCCTCCGTTAAGCAGCACTTTCACTCAATCATCTTCCCGTTTTCGAAGTTCCACTGAAGATAAGAGAAAGAGGTCGAAACTGGAGACAAAAGACCAAAGCAGACCTCAGGCGATGACGACTTTCCATATTTCCACCTTTTCTAAAAGTTTAAAAGTTTTCTAAAGCAAGATAGATACTCCAGCACGAACGAGCAGTTCAGACTGTTCCACAAATGGGAAAAAGAGATCTCAGGGACGAAATTGAAAATAATAGGCCGCAAGAATTGCCGCCGTCACCCTCCGTACCCAGAAATCTCGGAGATAAAACTTAACTGTATACCGCGGTCGACCACGGCAGAACCGCCGCGTTTTCCACCGCACCATCTCAGCACCTCACTGACCGTCAAAGTAGCAAACCCCTAAGGCTCCAAAAAAACCTCTTCAAAGTCTTCTCTACAAATCGCTATTTTTTCAAGTCCCAAAAAAAAGATCTCCTGCCTTCCGTGCAACGGCTTAAGAAACCTCGGTTTAACTCTCCAAGAAACGTCTCAAAACCACTATTGGTTCAAACAACACTAAAATTAAAAAATTTAGCCAATCTTATGAAAACTAGGACTCCCTTTCGCCAATTAAAAGAAAGGTCATAAATCGCCACTGAAATTCTCAGAAATTCAGAACTTTCTACAAGAAGACAGACCCTTTCTTTCCCACGCAACAGAAGAATGTTTCCAACCTATAACTCTGTCAAAATATCGCTGCCCCTTAGAACTATTCTCCTCTGGACGAGAAAAACACGTGTTTTTTTCAACCCCCGCGAAAAAAGGGGAAAATGCAGCTGGACAGTGACCTCTAACCTCCAAAGAAGCCTACGCGTGAGAAACGGAAATACAACCGCGCCCTTTTAACTGTAACACATATTCAGCCAAACTTAAGGGAGTTTTGCCGTAAAGTTTAACAAAATTAAATATTAAACATTAATTTAAAATAAGCTCAATACAAATTCATTAAACACAAAAAATAATATAAAAACTAAGAATACATTATGCACAGTAAAACAATACGCAAAAATTATACACAACAAAAAATACATAAGAATTTTCCATAACAACTTGAAGCTCATAAAACTGCTACGAACGAGGTTTATTCGCCATTTCACTTATGTTTTGCAGTTAGGTGAAACGACTGATAAGGCTGTGGAACAAAAGAATTTTCATCTGAAGGATCTAGGTCTTCTAAAATTAGAAAAAGTAAAAAGAGCCGAAAAATCGATGTTACTTATTTTCGTGCTCTAGAAGAAAAAAAAAAGTGAAAATATTTTCTGACAATCTGTACAGAAGTCATTAGATATGTTTTGCAAATTATATTGAATAAATAGTGTTACATACGTGAAATTTAGATGTCGTTATGGTATGTGGTATTTAATTAGCTCAAACGTTTTTGTAAATGTTTATATTACATACATGTAATATTTTTATATTTACAGATATTATAAAATTAAAGTTTGCTTACTTAAATAAATTTATATTATCTCAAATTGGTATATCAAATCATTCTTCCCGATAGCATAATAAAAGTATTTTAGGACTTTTAGGTTTTATGCGATTGATTAAGAATCAAGATTAGACAAAATTTCACTTCGACTAACTTTTGTGTCTTGCAAAACTTTCAGCAGTAAACAAGAAATTTGATATGAATTCCTCATCTTCAGAAAACGAAAATTTTGTAGCTTGTAAAATATTCTGCCAAAATATTCTTCAGAAAAATGTCCTACCAGAGTTATTTTTGAAGAATCTATACTGTTAAAATCTGTGCTGTCTGTTTGTCTATTTGTCTGCGGCATTATCTCCTTCGGAACTGTTTGGAGAGAGATACCCCCTGATTCCAAAAATACGTGGGAAGCCTATTCGACCATTCTCATCTTATTGTAACTTTAATCAGATGAGATATTAATTAAAAACTCAGAAAACGCTAATGTTCGCCCCCATTTTTCGGAGTAGCAACAGTCTCACACGTTGGAGATAAAAATAATAAAGCCAAGCATTTAATATATAACTCCGGATTCCAAACATTCTTTTATTCTTAATTCTTTTATTGTTATTGAAAAAATGCTGTTATATTATATTAAATTTAAATAACAAAGTCATACTTACTAACCGCCCACCAGCGGCCGAGCGGTAAAGTCGCTGAACACTGGTAGTTCGGTCCGAGGTTCGAATCCCGCGAACGGGCTGGCTGCATGGGCGTTTTCGTGGTTTTCCCCATGTGTAACGTGTATACGAGCCAGTTTCCCTTAGAAAGTCCTCCACGAAGGCATCCCTCCTCTTAGGCAGATAGCCCTCGGGGCTTTGCCATAATCACACACACACACACACATACTTACTAACCTGAAGTGTCAAAAGCTTTTGTTTCCTGGTTTGGCAATAAAAACAATTTTTACAAATTGATTATTGCTTGGAAAGAATGAACTGATTTCATTCATATGAAAATTTGTTTATGCATTTGCTTTTCAGAGGAAAAAAAAAGAGACAGTTCTGCACCAAAAACATAGACAGTTCTAAATCCGTTCGACTGGGCCGATTGACGAAATTTAACTTGAGTTTTTCATGTCTCGAGAGCGCGACTTAGGATATGTATTAGATATATATATAGCACTGTTTTAATATAGGTATTTTGACACAAAACCGGAATTTTTTTGAAACGACATGTCAATTTTTTTAAATATTTCGATTCTACGACTCAAATTATGCCAAGCTGCCAAGATTTGTAAAAATCGCACGAGTACTTTTCTTGTAAGAACTAACTAGTTCTCAAAATTTTAGCTCCTCAATGTAAAATGAATTTGATATATATTTGTAATTATCTCTTTATTGAATTAAACTTACTTGATTCCTTCTTCAATAATTCGAAATTTAGGCTTAATCTAAATATAATTCGCGCATTTTTACTTCCTTCTACGAAGTAAAGGGGAAGTATTGTAATCGCGAAAAGTTTCAGGCAGCATATTTCAAGGAAGATATCCATTTTAAATGCTATTCAATACAATTTAACGATGTTTTCGCATGACATCTGTACGTAAAGACCGAATAAAAGACAGTTTTCCTAAAAAAAAAATTACAAAACTGCTTTGAATTCTAAAGAGACTTTTTCGTGGGTCTGTACGTATGTATGTATCTCGCATTACTCAAAAACGAGTAGCCTCAGAACGGTGAAATTTTGTATATAGGACTGCTATAAAATGTAGATGTGCACCTAGTATTTTGGTTTCAATTGGCTTCACCCAAACGTGTATAAATATCTTTATATATATATCCACTCTCTTACCCGGCTCAGTAATCTCAGCTTCTTTACTCTTATATGTTTGGAAATTGCGTATTTTTTGCTTTAAAAATGATTGAATTATGTTGTTAATATCTTCCGGTTAAGGTAAGGTTTTTATACCTTTAGGAAATCTGCAAGCAATATGTGTAGAATTATCAACAATTTAAAAGCTGTTTAGGTGCGGTTAAGGTTAATGTTCAAATAACATGGCGGACATGTTTGTTTACAATTGAAACAACAGAATAGTATATTTGTTGCCAATCTAGAGAGACTAAGCTTCGCAACAACAAAGATAACACGTTCATTTATTATTGTGAAATAAAGCATGCTTAATCCTTTCCGGAATTTTTTCGAGGAAATAAGTGTTTAAGATTTAATTCTGTAATTTTTAACATAGATATTTTGAGTTTTTATGTATTTTTGCCTTGTCGCGAATTGAGAACTGAATTAATTGAATGAGAAATACTGAATCGTCTGTGAAAAGTTTCTTTTTTGTTTTGTTTGCTTAATTTCTTTTATACATCGTTCTAGCTTTATTATAGCATTTGAATCGAACATGGGGCAACGATTAGATAATTCTTTAAATGATATAAATTTTGTGCATTCTGAGTTATAATATAAACGAAATATAATACTGTCAAGTGAACTACGCGCCAGAGTGTCGCAATGGCAAACAAATAAAGTGAATTTTAAAGAGTGAATTTATTCTATTGTGGTTTATGCGCTATCAATGAAGTAGATTTAATTCAATCCAATAAGTTTAAATGAAATGCAAGAAATAATGCGTATAATTTAATATTCCGTACAAGGAAGTCATGTGGTGTAAACATCTGATTTTTTTATTATTTATTTCTAAAACTTATACTTTAAAATATTTTTATAGACATTAAAGTTTTTTATTCAATATTTCCTAAGATATATGTAAATTTACATTTTGGCGCGTTTTGAAATTTGGCGTATTAAATATAAGCGATAATAATGAAAGAGCGGTTTACCCACTTTGTTAAAACTGTTAGGAAGAATGAACGATGGACCTTTCTTTCTCTCGTGCATCAATGAAAATAAAGGAAAGTAAATAGGTTACTATAAATTAAGAATTCCGCCAAGTAAATTATTCTTTGCGCAAACTGAAAAAATTACGCAATATAAACTTTAAAATTTTTCCATACAATTCTCACCAAAAATTACAAAATTTAATATCTAGTCGCAATTTGAGTCGTAGAATCGGAATATGGAAAAACGTTTATATGTTATTTCAGGAAACTCCGATTTTGTGTCAAAATACCTATGTTAGAATATATAAGTCCTAAGTCGCGCTTTTGAGACATGAAAAGCGCAATTTGAATTTCATCATTCAATCCAGTAGAACGGGAGATACAGAACTGTCCCATTTTTTTTGGGGGGGGGGTTTGCTGTGTATGCTTACAAATTTTGCTTTGGCTGCAACCCGCTAGTGTTATTTAAATAAGGTCCCTATCTCGGAATAAATACAGTTTTTTCTTAAATAAAACTCATGTTGGTCGAAGAGTGAATTTTATCTCATTTTTAAAACGGCAATTTTTTTTCTGTTAACTCTCCTAAAAATTATGCACATTCTGTTTCCAACAATTATATGTTTGAGAATTTGTATCATAAATGCAAGTTGAGCAACTGATGCCAGCGGCATCATTACGGAAAGAACTTACAGGAATGTGAATATTAACAAAAGAATTTTCAAACCATATATATTTTTCTCTTAATAACCAATCGGAAAACGCGAATGAAGATTGTTACACTCTTAAACCACATATATAAAGATTTCAACTTCTTCATTCATTATTTATAATTCCATGTTTTCAAATTATCAAAACATCAATACATGCAACGATCTAAACAACGTCGTGGGACTTCTTAGTGGAGATTTCAGTTTTAATTGAGAAAAATCAATAAAAGTTTTCCGAAAATATAACGAGGAAAAGTAAATTTGCAAATTCCCCAATTACAACTGATAAAAGTTATCGATGTAAAAGAAACTTTTGAGGTATACTTTGAAATTTAAACGAACTCTGTCACTTTTTGGATATATACGTCTTGTTTCATTTCGAAGTTATTAATATTGTTGCGTGCGTACGGGTTCGTTATGAAATGAATGCACAAGTCCGATAAAAAAGGAACAAAAATTTATTATTATCACAACAAAAATGCTTAAATTTTCTCAAATTATCATGCAGTATTACAATATCTCACAATAGTTATCTTTTAACTACTCAAATGTCCAATAGAACTTAATTCAAAACAGCTAAAGAACGCTAATCTGCGAATTCGCTATAAACGACAAGAGCAGTTTTCTAAACAACAACAAACTAAGCAACTACAACAAACTGAGATGTTTTCCTCCTTTTATAAGATTTTAAAATCACGCGCTAGAATTTTCCAGTACTTTCTCGAAATCAAAAAGAGATATTTATTTATTTAATGCACGCGCTCTTGTATTTTCAATTTTCCGGCTTAGCTTTCTTTTAATATTCGTCACGCGCTGAACTGCGCGAGAAATAAAACCATTTAATTTATAATTGAACTAACATTAGCTTTTTAAATACCAAATTCGTAACACTGCCCCCTTCCCAAGGACTGCACGTCCCGGGCAGTACAATCCCTGGACAGGAAGCTAAACTTACAACTGTGGCATAAATGCAACTGAGGCATAAACATTACATTACAATATCAAACAACATGAACAATAAATGCAATACATAAAACAAATCAAATGCTATCAAAATCAAATACTAAATGCAAATCAAATACTAAATACAAATCAAATACTAAATACAAATCAAATCAAATACAAATTTAAAAACAAAATGGACCATGGTCTTATACTATTTACAATTATTTACATTATGTACTCTGGCCATAGTAATGAGCTAACTGTCGTAATGAACGACTTTAGGTTTAGAGTTCGAAGACTTACGGATCCGAACCACGACGTCATTCAGCCTGTTTAGGACCGTGTACGGACCATCCCAAGGTGACTGCTATTTCGGACAAAGTCCTTTCCGTAGAGTCGGATTCCACAACCACACCTTGTCTCCTTCATCTTCTCTTCTTCATCTTCTCCGTCGCCAAGTTGACTCGCTCTCGTGCAAAGTTGTGTATCACTTCAAACCGGGCCTGGAGATCTTGAATATATTCCTCAGACGATGAAGGAGCATCTGGAGGGCGGCCAAACAATAGATCACAAGGCAGACGAAGGTCACGACCGAAGAGCATCTGTGATGGAGAAAAGCCGGTAGTCTCGTGGACAGCACTGCGGTAAGCCAGTAAAAAGAGTGGTAATTTCTTGTCCCAGTCCTGTTGGTTTCTGGAAACCACTAATGAGAGGTTATTAAGGATGGTTCGATTGAACCTCTCTACCATGCCATCCGACTGGGGATGCAATGGCGTCGTTTGAGTTTTGTCAATGCCGAGTAGTTTGCATAGTTCTTTGATTACTGCCGAGGCAAAATTCCTTCCCTGATCGGAATATAACTGAAGAGGCACTCCAAACCTGGAAATCCAGTGCTGTATCATTACCTCAGCTACTGTGACAGCCTCTTGATCAGGAATAGGATAATCTTCAGGCCACTTGGTGAAGTAATCAATGACAACGAGTAGGTATTTGTTGCCATCAGCAGTTTGTGCCAGAGGTCCCAGGATATCAAAGGCGATACGTTCAAACGTCGCACCTACGTTGTAACGTTGCAGCTTGCCTCGGCTGCGTTTCTTCGGTCCTTTCCGACCTGCACAGGCATGGCAGGATCGGCACCACTTTTGCTCTTCATGCTTCGCATTATTCCAGTAAAAGCGCTCACGAACTCTCTGTAAGGTCTTCATTATTCCAAAGTGACCTCCCGTAGGGCTGTTATGTAGTTCTTTAAGGACATCAGGAATGCGGGATCTTGGATGTATCAGCTGCCATCGGAACGTCTTCCCATCATCCGATTCGAATTTGCGGTATAAGTCGCCGTTTCGAATGTGAAGTGAATCCCAGAGTGCCCAATACTGTTTGGTTGCTGGTTGATGACTCCATTAAATCAATTATGGGTTTAATGTCGCGGTCTTCCAGCTGGTCTTTCCTGACTTCATCATCACTCCATCGCTCTCGATCAGCCGAAGTTGATGTTGTAATTTGTCTTGCGACCGGAGTCAGCAGCTCGTATTTCGCTTCCACCCAGGAACAATATCGGCAGCTTTCTTGGCAAAGTCTTCTAGACAAGGCGTTTGCATTTCCGTGTGATGATCCCTTACGATGACGGATAGTGATGTCATATTCTTGGAGTCTCTGTATCCACCTGGCTATTTGACCCTCAGGATTCTTGAAATTTAAAAGCAAGGTCAATGATGCATGATCGGTGCGGAGCAGGAATTTTCTGCCGTATAGATAGTGATGGAACTGTTCTACAGCTTTAACTATGGCGAGCAACTCTTTCCTGGTGACACAATAATTCCTCTCCGGTTTAGACAGGCACTTGCTCCAATACGCCACTACACGTTCTTGGCCGTCTATTTCTTGGGACAAAACAGCACCGACACTTTCATTGCTTGCATCGGTGTCGAGAATAAATGGTCGGTCGAGCTGAGGATGCGTCAGGATTGGAGCAGATGTTATAGGCCTCCTTTAAGTTGTTAAATGCATCCTCGCATTCTTTTGTCCACAAGAACTTTTGGTTGCTCTCTGTCAGCTTGTGAAGGGGTCTTGCAATGGAAGAAAAGTCCTTCACGAATCTCCTTTAGTAGGTGCAAAGCCCTAGGAAGCTTCTCAGCTGATGGACATTTTCGGGACGTTTCGAGGATTTAACCGCTGATACCTTTTCAGGATCCGTGCGCACACCTTCTGCAGAGATGACATGTCCCAGGTAAGTCACTTCCTTTCGGAAGAATTTGCATTTAGCGGGACTCAGCTTCAGATTGGCTTCTTTCAGTTTCTGAAGCACCTTCCTAAGATTTTCTAAATGTTCTTCAAAACTCTTTCCGACGATGATGATGTCATCCAGGTATATCAGGCAGGCTTCGTAGGAAAGGCCTTTCAAAACAGTCTCCATAAGACGTTCGAATGTTGCCGGCGCATTACACAGTCCAAACGGCATCACCTTGAATTTCCAAAGCCCTTGTCCCGTAGTAAATGCCGTCTTTTCTCGGTCTTCAGGCTGTATTTCTACCTGCCAATACCCACTCTTTAAATCAAATGGTGAGAACCACTTGCTTCCAGAAAGAGTGTCTAGAATGTCGTCAGTTCTAGGAAGAGGGTAACTGTCTTTCCTCGTAAGCTCATTCAACCGGCGATAGTCGACGCAAAATCTTGTTGAGCCGTCTTTCTTTCTGACTAGGACGATAGGAGATGCCCATGGACTTACTGAAGGCTCGATGACATCGCCTTCTTCCATATCTTTTAACAGTGTTCGCACCTCTTCCTGTTTAGCAAACGGTAGACGTCTTGGATGTTGCTTGATCGGGGAATGATCGCCGGTATCTATTCTATGTTGTGTCAAACTAGTTCGACCCACGTCAGAAGACGAGCGGGAGAAAACAACTTGAAGATCTTTAATGACGCGATTGGCAGCATTCCTCTCTTTATCGTTTAATTGCGCATTCTGCAATAACTCCGCTGTAATGCTCACTGACGACACGGATTCTTGGATGTTACTCTTTCTTTCAACGGTGGTTACTGGAGTACATGCTGCAACCACTTCACCTTTCTTAATAATTTTCCCCTTCTCAGTTACATTGGCGACTCTCACCGGGATAACCATTCTGGATAGGTCGACGAGTGTTGAGGCTACTAGTACTCCTTTTGGGCAGACAGTTATTGGGATATTCTATGATGCCGTAATGGAAATTTCTGTTTTCGTCTATGGATCCAGGAAGTAAAATTTCTGTTCTTGCCGGTATTGTGCTATTGTCTTGTGCTATGATTTTATGGACAGATTTAACTTCTTCATCATTAACTCCAAATAACGCTGTGTCCTCAGATGTAGAATGCAATTCGTTATTTTTAAAGTCCAAGGAAAAATTGTATTTCCTTAGAAAGTCCAATCCGAGTATGCAAGAATCAGTGATCTCTGCTACATATGCCGTGTGATGGTAAGCGACATTTCCAAACGTGATTTTAACATTTACTTTTCCGTCGATGTCGATCTTCTCACCGGACACAGTCTGTAGGGTAACGCAGGGCGGCGTCCAGATAAGTTTGCTTCCCAGTTGTTGAGCCAAATCTTTTCGGATGATGGTAACGTTGGCTCCTGTATCTATCGTCATATTGCAGGGAACTCTATTAATATATCCTATTATGAAAAGTCCATTACTGCCGCCTCTCACTGCAGAAATCTGAAACGCTTTAAGCTGGGGCTTTTCATTATCTGGCAACCTCCGCCCCGCGAGATGGCCACTAATTAGTTTCCCTGCTGTTTGTTAGGAGCGGTCTTAACATCCGTACCCTGCGGTATTCTTCAGTTTCGTCGTATGTGTCCTTCAGCACCGCAGTTCCAGCACTTCACAGTCGGTTTCTTGTCACCAATATTCCGTCTCAAGGCGTTCAGTTGTCTAGTTAAATCGTCTAGACGGGCAGTGACTTGATCCCCTGGCTCCTGGACTTGAGCAGCTCTGACTGGATGGCGGTCTCGACGGGTGGCTTGCTGGGCTGCCTCGAATTTCCTAGCGTACACTCAAGCGCTTTTCAGATCTTTAACATCCGCCATTCGCAGTGCTTTCTGTATTTCAGGGTTTGGGATGTCATCGATGAAATATTGCAGGGACAGGATTTCGCTTGTTTCTGTCGGGCACTCCGAAAAGGCGTGATGTGACAGCCTTTCAACATCCGTGGCGAGCTCCTGAAGTGTTCCGGTGAGCTTCTGTTGACGGGATTTTAATTGGAGCCTGCTGTAGTCTTTTAAACATTTCTCGCCGAAGCGCAGCTCCAAAGCGCCGGATAGAGCTTCGAAATCTAGCCTTTGATTTTCGGGAAGCGTCTGCAGGATATCCGCTGCGTCTGCTCTCAGAGAAGCGGCGAGATGACAGGCCTTAGCTTGGGAATCCCATCCATTCGCATCCTCCACGATAGAAAACTGGGTCTTATACACTTGCCAGGATGTCTTCCCATCATATGTGGATAGCTTCAGAGATGGACGAGCAGGCATCGGTAAGAATTTAAAATCATCACTCTTGCTCCCAGCCGTCGCTACGAATTTCTTTAAAGTTTCCAGTTCTTTGGCAACAGCAGAAACCCGGTCATGAATTTGTTGTTTGATTTGTTTCTGAACGGAACAAACTCTTCCTTCTATTTCTTCTTTAACAGAAGAAACATTTTCCTCAATTTGTCCCACTTTATTCTCAACCACATCTATTCTGCCTTCCATAGCATCGAATTTGGTTTCTATTATGCAGGCAATTTCTCTTTTCATTTCGCACTGACTTTCTTCAATCTTGACTTGTACAGCTTTTATTTCTTCTTTAACAGATTCCTTAACAACTTTTATTTCGTCTTTAAAAGTTAATTGACCAGTTTGAATAGCCTTCATCTTTTCCTTAACGGATTCTTGGCCCAATTTCATTTGTTCCTGTGCCGTTTTCATTTCTTCCTTACTGGATTTCTGGCCCAATTTCATTTCTTCCTGTCCCGCTTCAATCTTTTCCTGTACGGATTTTTGACTAGCATCCATTTTCTCTTTAATTTCTTCTTTAAAAGATGATTGGCCAGCTTCCATCTTTTCTTGGAACGCAGCAAAAGCAGTAATGAGCTGTCTCAATTGTTCTTCCATCCCTCTTGTTATTGGCATTCAAATCCCACTTCTGACACAAAAACTTGTTGCTTGCGTACGGGTTCGTTATGAAATGAATGCACAAGTCCGATGAAAAAGGAACAAAAATTTATTATTATCACAACAAAAATGCTTAAATTTTCTCAAATTATTATGCAGTATTACAATATCTCACAATAGTTATCTTTTAACTACTCAAATGTCCAATAGAACTTAATTCAAAACAGCTAAAGAACGCTAATCCGCGAATTCGCTATAATCGACAAGAGCAGTTTTCTAAACAGCAACAAAGTAAGCAACTACAACAAACTGAGATGTTTTCCTCCTTTTATAAGATTTTAAAATCACGCGCTAGAATTTTCCAGTACTTTCTCGAAATCAAAAAGAGATATTTATTTATTTAATGCACGCGCTCTTGTATTTTCAATTTTCCGGCTTAGCTTTCTTTTAATATTCGTCACGCGCTGCACTGCGCGAGAAATAAAACCATTTAATTTATAATTGAACTAACATTAGCTTTTTAAATACCAAATTCGTAACAATATTATTTTAATCTAACATTTTTAAAATGAATGTTTTTTAAAAATGTGTGTGGGTGTGTGTGTTATTATGGCAAAGCCTCGAGGGCTATCTGCCTAAGGGGAGGGATGTCTTCAGGGAGGACTTTCTAAGGGGAACTGGCTCGTATACACGTCACATATGGGGAAAGCCACGAAAACGCCCATTCGAACCTCGGACCGAACTAGCAGTGTTCAGCGACTTTACCGCTCGGCCACTGGTGGGCCATTTAAAAATGGGAAAACATGTGCTCTGAAACTAAAATGCAAATCTGTGTAACACGTAATGATAGAAACATCTTTCATTAATTGTAATAAAGCTGTAAATTTTCTTAAAAAAATGTGAGTTGCATTTACTCTAAATTCAATATTTCTATAACATGTCTAATTAAACTAGTTCTTACTATCAGTAATTATAATTAGACATCCCAGATTTTAAAATAATATCTTCTTTCGGAAATGTAAGATAATTAGAAGCAATGCGACCTAAGAATATAATAAACCAGATGAATAATACTCTTATATTAGAGCATTGTTGTAAAGAAATAATATTCTGTAACTTACAATCACACTTAACTCATGGTTTTCCTTAAAAGTTCTCCATTCATTCCTCCCTTTAGACAAACTAGTACGGTTTGTCATTATGTAGTAAATCCAATCCATATCCATAAAGTAGACTTTTAGTTCAAATTTTGATCGATAGTTTGATTAATACCTCAAAAATACACACATTTATGTCCTTTAAACGATTTTGTGGTATGGGCAACTCAAGATGAATTGCTTTATTATTAAAACATTTTTACATGTTCGCAAATGGAAATTGATACTATATGTTGTGCAATCTGATTTTTATTTTAAATACAATGTGATACTAACACTCCCTGAGACACTCATCTGGGGAAAATTTAACCTTTTATTGTTTTGGGTTCTCACTTTTGTGATAAGACGTCTTTATATATATAAACTGAAGTCTGATACTAGTTTGTTGATATTTTCAAAAATGGTCTAAATTTATGGAACACCTTGTATATTGCATAAGTTTGCAGTAAAAAGCACATTAGTGACATCTAAAAATTTTCCTTTCATTTGTGATAAGTTAAACCCTAAAGAGTTAAGTTAAACCCTAATTTTACCAGGAATATGCTACAATATCTAATACGCTTCAAATTGCCTAATAGGTTTATAACTTCTTCCATCCTTCCAGTTCCTCATACTGGGATTCTTTCTTCAAGCCTTTTGAAATCCATTATCTTTGCGACATTAAGAGTTTTTTAAGCAGTTGCAGTTGTAATTCTAAAAATAAGCCCTTGTGTGGAACGTCGAAAGTCTGAAGACTACGAACTGGCTAATTTATCATGTCATACAAAGATAAATTTATTGTCATAAACCTGATGCAGTTACAAACGTGGTAGCCTTGTCCGGCTGTGAAATGATACACATACTGGTAATTTAACGTGAAGTTATCCAGTTTTACGGTCCCAGAATTTCGGCAGATTCTCTTCGTTACTCAATATCTGATATCAGTATAAAAAATTATTATTCCTAACAGAGGAATTTGCTAATATTTTAAGAAATAGTCAGCTAAGCTAATTTTCTTTATTATATTTTTCTATAGATATAGTATAAATATTTCTAAGATATGATTATGATTTTCTAAGATATAATTTTAAAGCAATGAACTTGCAAAGTTTCTGGAAGTCTTTATCTAAATCATTTAAAACCTTTTTTTGACAAAGCTGCAGCTTTATAAATTTTGTCTTGAAAACAAATGGTAGTCATTATTATTTTAGAAGGTATTATTCAAAGCATATAGTACAAGCACTTAAACTTTATATACAAATACTGTTAATATTTCAAAATACTAAAGCACTGAAAAGCTAAGGCTAAACTAAAGCAAAGGAATTTTTTATTGTGTGTGTGTGTGTATTTAATTATGGTAAAGCACACTAGGGCTATCTGCCTAAGGGGAGGGATGCCTTCGTGGAGGACTTTCTAAGGGAAACTGGCTCATATACACGTTACACTTGAGGAAAACCACGAAAACACTCATGCAGCAAGCCCGTTCCCGGTATTCGAAGCTCAGACCGAACTACCAGTGTTCAGAGACTTTACCGCTCGGCCGCTGGTGGACCAATTTTTTTTATTGGATTTTACTTCATTAAGTAGTAACGGAATTTTGGACATTTTAATGTAAATTATAGCGAACAAACAGCTTTAAATTTGTTTACTAGAAACGTATATAAAAGTCCATTATTTTTGTGTATTAAAAAAATTATTTGAGAAAATTTAGATGTTGAATTTAATTTTTTTTGTTTCAATAAATAATAATATTCAGATTTGAAATTCAACAATACCCTTAATTTAAAAATCATCTGTAAGATTTCACTTAAATACCTTTATTTTATCATTCACGCGGCTTGGTAAATATTGCTGTTTTACGAGGCTTTTGTTTATTCTTCACGCTGCAACATTTGTTTTTTCTGGAATTGCCAGCTTAAAAATGTTTGGTATTTCAACCATAGGATCATCAATTTATATTTCAAATTAAAAGTATACATTGCTTAACATTAAGTAATATATGTACTTTTTAACAATTTTGTTTTACTTTTAATAATATCACTAGCTAATATAATTTATAATGATTTTTTAGTTTATATTATTTATAACATATTTAACTGTTAAATTTTACATATATTTTTGATATCTTTGTAAATAAGAACATTTTACCTGAAGTCATATATTACATATTCTCCGTACAGAACAATCCGTATTCATTACATATTATATATTTCTAGCAGTATCTTTTTATGTTATTAAAGCGTCTCTAATCATACTAATCTTATTTGATATTATTTTAGAAACAGGGACATTGGTTGAAACTAAAACATTTTTATACCTAAATTCTAAATCTTCTCTTTATATTACGTTCTGAAATGGGGAAGTTTAATTCAATATTTCTAAATGAAATATAGCTGCACGAATATCTAGCTAGACAGATACAAAAGAATATATTTATAGCAACACATCCACCTTATATACATTCATTTCATTCAATTGCGAACTGAAATGGTTTTCCCGACCAGTTTATACATGCATTCAAATAAACTATAATATTATGCAGTTACAATAACTCAAGCGCCCAAGCCAGAGTTGAACCTAGCATTGATTCAGATGAAGTTAAATGTAAAACAGTTATATTACTCATAGACGTTTAGTTCAAATATCTCTGTAACGACTGCAGTGCCTCAGTCACCACGAAGTGTGGTTATGTTATGGATAACGATGCTATTTCCAGGAGATATAACCGCAGACATGTACTATATATACGTTTCTCTGGCAGATGAAATTCGCTTATGAATTTCGGCGACTGTATATCCAAGTAACACTTTCCAGAAGTAGCCCGTTGCATGGCTCATTTAAAACACAATCATAAATAGCTGATGTTTATATAGCAGACCATGAGCGGAGTTCAGGAAGACATTTCTCCAATCTTAGTGTTAGCAAGAAAAGGCATTTGAGAATAGACTTCTTAAGTTTCATGAACATTTTCATTTAGGTTAAAATTAAGACCTTTAACTGCTTAAATCAAGTCAGGAAATAAATGCCTATGAAATCACTTTTATGTATAGGGGTATCATCATTTAATAAAAATAATTTCAAATCACTTTAGAAAGTTATACGCATTCAAATTAGTGTCATTTTACTTTTAAATAGTTTGTAAGTCAATAGAAAATGTAAGTCGTTTGACCTATATTTTTAAATTAAAGGCTAAGGAAAAGAACACAGCTTTCGTCCAGTACATGTTTTAGTTATTTATGAAGAAATAATAGTAAATCTGTAAAGCAACTAAAAAGACATTGAAATACAAAATGAAATGTAATAACTAAATCAAGATGGTAGTAAGTAATTAATTAATGTATGAAAATCATTCAGAAACAGCCGCAGATATTTCAAAAAAAAAAAAAAAAAAAAGGTCTCTTTGTAAATTCTGCTTTTTTATATTTTTAGCATTTTTGTGATTTTGGGTATTTCTCAATTCTTAATACTTTCATTATTCTGCAAATTTAAATATTTTCAATAAGTACTAAATAATTCTGAAAATTTCGCTCATTCTTGATAATTTCTCCTTTCATCCTTGATTGAAGTCGATTATTTATTCATTGCTTTTATTTAACAAGCATACACACACACCATCGCACACGTACACATACAGGCACACATATATATAAGATGAAATATTGATCTGATTTGAAATTAGCTCCTCATTTCCTTATTAAATTCGCTTAATTTGCCTTCCTATTCTAAAAATAATAACTGCTTATAATAATTCATTCTAAACTGCGGCACTTAAAAATGAATCCTTCTTACATGATTTTTATATAACGTGAATGATGCGGACACATACTGTTTTAGGCAATCATAATATTAAAATCTGCGAGAATAATATTAAAATCTGCGAGCTAAAACTTAAATTAACTAATCAAAGTCCAGTGAAACTACGACTAAATGAATATTAACCAGTTCTTTATCTGAATAGTACACATTCTTTCTCCGCTTCTAAGGTCCTTCTGGCTTGCTTCTACCTGTTGCTTTTTCTTTTTCAAATATATCGGAACAACGTATCAGTTTCTGATACAATTGCTGAAGATATCGATTCATATATACAGAGCAAATTGGTTACAAACTTTTAGGAGAGATAGAGTACGCTGAGACGATGAAAAAATAGATACCAGTGCATGGTCGTAAACACTTTCATGGCGCAGTAGTGACGATATAAAGCAAAAGGAAGGTAGGATCTTTAGGAATCTTTAGGATCTTTAAGAATCTTTAGGATCTTTAGGAAAGAATTTTTATTATCTTTAGTGCAGCAGAAAGCAAGAAATAAAAACAAACACAGGCGATCGTTATCAAAGAAAGTGTTCTAAATTTCGTTCGAAACATATCCTTAAAATGTTTCGAACGGCCCACCCCTGGCCTGCATCAGGGCAGGGCAACAAGATCGCCAGACGTCACTTGCATTGACTACTTTCTATGGGTTATTCCAGGATATGGGTATACGAAACCCGGTAGAAGTACTAAGAAACTTGTTGCGCGCATCGTGGCACTGCTGGAAAAGTCCTAGATATGATCGCTATCTTCCAGAACATCAAATCTCCCATATGAGGCCTGCATCAGGATCTGGGGTCGTAATTTCGAGCACTTTCTTTGATGAAGATCAATGAATGCCGCAAATTTAAAAAAGAAATATCATTTGGACATAATATAAATATATAAGTGCTCCAATTATATTACTTGTATAGTTTATGAAGACAGAATTGAACAAAAAATGGGGTAAAAACAATTATTTGTTGTCAACAAACCATAGTTAATATCATAGATGGTCACTAAATTTGGCTAAATAAAGCTAGCCGAAGTGCAGTAATACAGTGAAAGCCGACGACTTACAGGTTAAGGAGATCTCGCCTTACGATGCCAGTACGAGGCACGGGAGTAAATTTAGATGACATTTTTAATTTAAATTAAATTGAAGCATTCTGGAGCCCAGTCAAGTTTACTTAGTCTCCGGTGAACTACAGGCTGATTTTCAGTTTTCGTCACTGATGCTTAAACTGAAAGACTCTACTGTCTGTCATATCTGTTGATCAGCGGTTCAAGATCAGAGGCCGATGACCATTAATAGTCAACTAATAGGATAATACAATAAATTTAGATGATTTTTTTAAAATCTACCCTACCGAAGAACAAGACTAAAATAAGCTTCGAGACACTGTGACTATTTCATACGGTGATATTCCAGGTATTGTCCCATACTCCTGATTTCTTGTAGTTTCTGCGCTATCTTTTCAAACGTTTTTCTTACAGTTATTAATTTTCGGTGTTTCCGCACATTAAAGCAAGTTGGTGGTCATTGTGTCCAAGAGCTTTGCATATTTTTTTTAATTGAAATGAAAATGAAATACACCAGTGACCGCAAATGATATCATTGGAGATCGGCCACAGGATAGTGTAAAGCAGAGCAGTAAATATAGAAGTAGATATTTAGAATTAAAGTAGGAGAATATTAGGGCGCGTCAAAGCCGTTGGTCATTGTGACCATTAAGTTGAGAGTAATTTGTGTTTTCTCTAGTACCGATTAATTCAAGTATTCAAACGAAATTTAATTGAACTTCCCGCTTCTCATCGAGATTGTTGGTCAGTGCTACGATTCCAGGTCTCAATCCCAGAACGCAAACTGGACTCTCTCAAAGCCCCTATCGCTGACCCAACCACCAAGACTCGTCTCATCTCAATAGAATGAAGATCATGACGGGGAAGATGCAAGACATAATTACGTCATTTCACCATTTTTTTTTCAAAAACAAAGGAGGAGATGCAGTTACAGTGCCTAGTGAGCGATGCCGATTGATAACAACAATTCTTTTTGCGGCCAAATTTGGAGGAAATTGTTTTGTTGACATGTGCTTGAAACACGTCGGTGTCACATGCCACACTGCTAAAGACACTATCGATGTATTACAAAAAATGATTGGTGAAAGGATTTTATAAAAAACCATTAATCTTTCAGAAGTTAGTATAGAACTTCTGTATATTAGATTTGGAGGAAAATTTTTGTTGACATGTGCTTGAAACACGTCGGTGTCACATGCCACACTGCTAAAGCCACTATCGATGTATTACAAAAAAATGATTGGTGAAAGGATTTTATAAAATACCATTAATCTTTCAGAAGTTAGTATAGAACTTCTGTATATTAGATTTGGAGGAGTTATTTGTGTTCGAAGAAACCATGAACACTTTATTCATTAAGAATAAACATCAAACTCTAAATTCGTGACATTAGTTATTGCACACAGTAATCGGTGCAATTGTATTCAACAAATTCGTTGCACAGTTGTGTTCAACAAATTCGTTGCACAGTTGTGTTCAACAAATTCGTTTCTGTGCACTTCGAGATGGACACTTAATAATGCTTTTCTTAAAATATAATACCATAAATTGTACTTCAAATGTAAAAATTTTGGTTCTACCTGAAATAGTTCTTATTTTACTTCATTTCAGAGTCAAATCATTCTTATTGATACCAACAACAAGAGATCAACCAACACATTACTGGTGAGAGGTAGTTAGTAAATATAGACATATCATTATGAAAATTTGGTCATGACTAGCCTATAATTTGAGCGTCGGGTGATCTACAATTACAGTTGATCAATTAATATCATTGGGTTGGAATAATTCAGTAAATGAAAATAAACTGTAAAAATGAAATTAAACCTTATTGAATGTACGATTGTTACTGAGCGTACGAACACAGGCGAAGAGCAGGCACTTTAGGTCACTTGTAACGTACATGTTTTCAGTCATCATGCCATCGCAATAATGGTGCTACATTTAGAAAACATAAGATGATTTAAATTAAGGTAACTTAAACGTACGGAAAGAAACCTGTGGAAAGAATTCGCTAAAACTTACACCTTAGTATTTCTAATGATTTTATTAGGTAAAACCTTTTCATTTTATCTAAACTGAACAAATGCACTCACTAGATGTTCACAAATTAGCCACTACTTGTGGCTAAGTAACTTGAACAGAAAATAAGATGTACAATAACAATAAAGTAAGATTGGCTATAGTACTGGCTCCATCTTTACCGCTAAATTTGGCTGCATACAGCAAAGCCAAGTCTAGAATGTCAAATATTACTTAATGAAGTATCTAGCGCGAACTATGCAACTACAAGGTTGCTAAATCAACTACGCAGCAAAAACTCAGAACTAACTCTCCTTCTGCGAACTCTTAAAACTGCTGCTTAAGTACTATTTCCAACTCACTTAGATTTGCACACACGTCATTAAATTTACATTCTGGTAGAAAATTGAAATCAGAAAGGACAGGAAAGTTTCTTTAAACTAAAAATCATTGGTTAGAATAAAATAAGATCTTTAAATCTTAACTAAGTTTTTATCTTTAAAACAAATATTGCCATCAGTACCTTTTGAAGTGTTTGAATGTTTGAATGACAGATATGTTTCAAGCATTTACTTATTCTCTTTTAAGTCCCTAAATTAAATAGAAAATTCCCAAAATGGTGAAGATTACAGAACCATATTTGACAGTAAAAAAGTTAGAATCGTATTTCATTAAATTTAAAGAGCTTTGTTAGAAATAAATTAGCTAAACCTATTCTGTAAAATAAAATACTTTCTCCTCACCTTAGAAGACTGCTTTGCGATGCAGAAGAATGGCTTATTTAAATAACTTCACTGAAAAAATGATTTTCCATTTATTTTGTGATCTAAAACTTCCAGAACGTTCCAAATGATGCCTCTTTGCATCACAAATGCCGTTCTCTTCGACTTGCATCGCAAATCTCACAATGCACGTTTTATCGTACCTTTAAAAAAGTTTTTTAAAAAAATGCTTCACTTAATGCAAACAATGAAAATGTTGGCAGAAAAAGGAAAAAAATATTCCTGATTTCTAAAAGCAGAAACCAGACAGCAGTTCTTTTGCTCTTTCGCGGCACAAAGATTTTTCCCAAAACGACGAACAAAGTATGGAAAATCATAGGATTTGCATGTGAAAATATGCATTCATAAACATGAATATCCAATGTACCTTGAATTTCACGTAGCGTGAATCATTAATGATTGTTAAGCGATTTCCATTAGGGTAAATAAGATCAGTTTGAATTCGATGACAAAAAATGACGAAGAGATAGAGCTGCAAATCTAAGCTTGGGGTTGCTTTATAAGTGAGCAAATGAATAAAATAATTGATTATTAGGAGTTATGTTCCTGATAATTGATGGCAATTTAAATATAAACTTTTGTAGATTCATGTTTGCGTAACAGTTGTACTCTCTCAGAAAATTCTGAGGAACTCTGATTGCACTGGATAACAAAACTGAAAATTTTTGTTTTGTTTTGTTACTTTGATTTTGTTGAAAGTTTTACCAGTACTGAAGCTAATAGCATTATACAAGCTGATTTCAAATCTTGTAATTAAATTTTCCTCTCGAGCACTGAGTTTAGTAATGGATGCTTTTACTTTTATCAAAATATAGTTAATAATAAACATTATAAACCTTCATTTCACTTTCAAGTGCGTGGGTTTTCTATATATATTCTAGTAGAAAATATTCTCTTAGTCCTAAATCGTGGCTCGTTTATTCTATAATGAAGAGTAAATGGGAGAATCCATAAAAGAAATCTTAATTTGTGAAGTATTTCGTACTTTCCCGTTCGCGCTTTCATGGTGTAATTGTGAAGTGTAGCTATCTCGTCCATCTAGCAACTCGAAGATCCGTAGTTCAGATCCCGACTAAGGCATAGCTGATGTTTCATATTTCCTTCATATAGACTCTAAGAGTAGCAGCAAAATTATTTGTTTGGCCTGTGATTTTATAGTTGTCTTAAACTCATCTTCGCCCATTGCACTAATTGAATAGGCTTTATCATAGACACACAACAACAAACAAACTATGTATTCTTCTGTAATTTTCTAGATTTTAATTACCTATGAAGTTCGTCACCACTTGCCACTATTTTGGACTTGTCTCAGATCCAGTCTTATTCAGGATACCTCCGAATGCAAACTCCTTCAGTTATCTTTGATTGAAGACAAACCCAGAAGAAAACCTTTAAGTTCCTCAAAACGAACGAAAGGAGACTTAATTTTGATTTCATTCGTCTTGGAGAACTTTTAAGTGAATGAAAATGTTCTTCATTTTTATTCTTTGATATCATAGCAATTTCCTATCAAACCTACTTCTAAATGATGATATGACAGGAACACATTCGAAGGCACAACAAAGTACTCCGAAACTTTATGCTTAATTTTTGGAGTGAATGTCTTCTTTTAGGCAAAATTTCTTTTAAACATATCTTTTCTTTATCCTCATCATCCTACTCGCACACATAATGACGATGATTGTGAATATGCATATTGCAGCCAAAAGCATAAATTTATTTTTACATACTTTTCGATGCTGTATGACAGTTTCTAATAATGTATATGAAAATGTTTTATGTTTTCACTCGATTCTTTAACACAAGACATATACGAAAATGGCATTTATGGATACTCGTTTGCGTTTTAAAGTAAGATTGCTGTTAAGATTGTTTTTAATGAGTCTATGAAAAAATTTGTTCATCAGGATTGTTTTGGTGTCCCGGATCTTCAGTAATTATGGATTGACTGGAAATGTTTTCCTTTGTAAGATTCTCATTAATATATATATATGATGTATCAGCTTTAGTCGTAGCTTAAATAATCAGACGATAAGTTTAAAAAACAGGATCCATTTATTATTATTTAGGAGAAATAGCAGTTACAAAAATCAGATATCCGGAGTAAATAAAAAGAATTACTAATAACTTTTTGTATGAAGTTTACTGCATCGTGACATTTAAGAAAAAGCCCCGATATTCCTTTTGCGACTCTTTTTATAGCCTCTGGAAAGGCGGAGCTTCCAAGAAATGATGTCAGCCTCGTCAGCCAATCCAGTTCGCTTTAAATACCTCCAGAACATTCTAAACCTGTACATGTAGAAAAGGCGGGAAAAACAACTTGACTGCGGGGCTGTGTATTTAATTCCACGTACTTTCAAATCAGAGAACGTCGCCATTAAAAATGAAAAGAACATACAGTTAGAATTTTAAGTGTATTCTTGACTATGGAATTTTATTATTACAAATATATATAATTTATTTACTGAATAGTATTGATTAATTGATTATATTATCTCCTAAGTTTAATTATAGTAGGATTATCTTAAAAGAGTGAATCCCTACTAGTAAGTTATATTTTGAAAGATGTTTTGAAGTAACTTGAAAGTAAAATGGTGTGGTGTGGTATTTAATTATGGCAAAGCACACTAGGGCTATCTGCCTAAGGGAAGGGATGCCTTCGTGGAGGGCTTTCTAAGGGAAAATGACTCGTATACACGTTACACATGGGGAAAACCACGAAAACGCCCATGCAGCCAGCCCGTTCGCGGGATTCGAACCTCGGACCGAGCTACCAGTGTTCAGCGACTTTACCGCTCGGCCGCTGGTGGGCCTGAAAGTAAAATGTTAAAGTGTTTTAACGGGGACTGGAATTAAATCATGAATAGAAAAATTTCAATTGTAAAAGGAACAAATTAAATGCATGTAATCATTGTCATTGATCGGAAATTAGTTGACTTTTCAAGGGGAACAAACCAACTCCCGTTCAATGAAGAATAATTAATAAATAAATACGAAGGTGTTTCGTCTTTACTCGAGCAAAAGGGCTAAGCCAAATCGGCAATTCAAGTCAGGCCAAATATTTCCTTGAATAGAAGGGATTATGAACCAATGCTGATATTCAAAGAACTTATTCCTATTAAGAGTTTTAGCCAATTCAATTTTGAGTGAAAAGCAATTTCTGCAGTAAATTTCGAAAATGCTCGAGTAATCATCCCCCGACACCCCCGTGTTTATGCCTTTCAGTTCAATATTATTTGTAAAAATTAAACATTGGAAATTGTCATTATGAAATAGAATTCAAAGTAGTTGAAATAAACATTAGAAAATTACAAAATATATGATAATAATGCAAACTTTGCAAAAACAAATAAAAAATAATATAAAAATAAAAATATAATAAGAAAAGTGAATGTACATGAATATATAAAGGCCAGAAAAAGTATTAATTAACTTACGTTCTTACTAGTGGGGAGTGGACAAAGTGTTCTCTTCGCGTAACTAGTAATGCTAAGGTAAAGTTTGCCACCATGTAAAGTGATTGAGCACAAAATCTCACAGAAAAAAAGAGGATACCATACAAAAAAAAGTTTTGTTGTACACATGGCGGATCATAGAAATGTCATCAAATCGGGAAACTACTCTACTTGGAAATTTCTGTCGCAATGGTCCCTCCATCTGGAACTTTCCCATAACGTCCCAAGTTGAAATGTTGCCGAAATAGACGCTGGATAGTAATAACAGAGTAATTATTCTTGAAATAACTTTCAAGAGCAAAGGCACGATGCTGTGCACTCCACCAATCCATATCACTGTCACACTCGAAATGGCAGTTCATTAGTACACGAATGCGGCACGAGCTGGCGCGCATTCATGCAGCCAGTTCGTCATTGTGCTATGCAAGTCAAATTACGTTATGAACGCTGCCCCACCCTGTATTTTAAGCTTCGATTTGCGTTCGACAGTCTTCGCCATATCAAAGGCGCCATTTTTCCGAAACAACCCAGATGCATAGCGTCATCGCTGTTTTAAGTTTCTACAGGCAATATATACTAATCTGATGTTATTCTTCAGAAAAAGACGCTAGACCGTCTGCCAAATCATATGTTATCAAGTCTAATAATTACAGACTTTGGTCACTTCCGTATATTGTTACTGGTATAATCTACAGAAAACGAACTATTTAAATGTAAAAAATAAATATTTTGCAGTAAAAATGACAGAATTCTTGAAAACGGGGAATGAAACGCAATTTATGCGATAATATTTTTCCCATTATAAGTTTGCTTTCTCAATCTTATATCATCTTTCGATCGTATATAATGCATTCAATACAGGAACTTTAAATTTTATTTCCTTAGATAATGTTACTAAATAATAAGTTACCTAAAATTACTTAAATAATAATACACAATTTTTAAATACAGTATTAACGTAACTTTTATGAAACTAATCTTTTACAAATGGTCTTTACGTTGTATTTGCAGGTTTTTGTAAACGTAAAATTAAAAAACATTTTGATAATAAAAATATTTGTCATGCTCTAATAAATCAAATAAAAAATATTTAAAAAACTTTCAGATCTTATATTACCCCCCAAAACGGGTGTTTTTGCCCATTTACAGATACATACACGTTTCGAGAGCATTTGGAATAACGACATATAGTGCTAAAAATATTTAAAAACAGCATATCTTTAATATTTCCGATAGACAGTCTCGCGCGCTGGAAATAAAACTCTTTTATTCCTTACAATGTTGCTGATCGCTTTTAAATCGTTGAGTATTTTTAATCACAAATTCGTTGAAGTTTAACAAAATATGAAATAGACAAACAAATTACAAATTACGACTTCCAGATGCTCATGCTCGGGTGAAGGACTATGTTATTCAAAATTTGATGACTTTAGGTACGTTGTTTTTTTCACATTGCGAGAAACATGCATACATTTTTATACATTCTTCATTTTTTGGTTCTTTAAATATAATACAGGGCAATAAGATTTGGTGGCAACAATATGAAAAATGATTTTGGACATAAAGTGATTTGACGCAAAATGCCCTTTTGAGACTAATAGCCCTCGTGAGCTAATGCGTGGTTTGGGTTAAAGATGTAATACTTGCACAGCAAAATTCGTAGAAATATTCGAAAGATTATTTAACAAATTAAATTCATTTTCAATACTTGTAATATTGGAAAAATTATGACTGTACCCTCGGGTTTACGAAGTAATCTCATATATAAATAAATATATATAATTTTTCAGTTTTGTAATGTCAGATCAGGTAAAACAAAATACATTACCGAAATTTTATCTGGATTCTAAAGGTATTAATTATTCATGTTTCTTTGAGCATATCTCTTGAAAGAATAGCAATTCTAGTTTTTAATACTTTAAAACATATTGAATATTTAAATGTTATTCATCCTTTTTATACATTACTCTACCTTTTAAGTGGTAATGTATTTTTTATTTAAAGTAATACAATGAAAAAAAATGATTAGTTACCATTAGACACTAGTTATTTTAAAAATAAATTGTATTTCATGTAATATTTTTACTTGCATTATTTCAATAACTTAATATTAAATGTATTCTCGATGTCTGTAAAAACTTATATATAAAATAAGTGAAAGAAATATTAATGTGAAATACATGTGAAATCTAATATTTATGTCCTATGGGTGAGACAAAAAATAATCAATAGGAATAAGTGTTCAAAATTTTAGAGTCCCTACAGATGGCGCTTTTTAAAAAACCTAGAATAAAATGACGCCAAAGTACTCAGATATTGTACAAAGTTCGCAAGGAAAAAAATGTCGCAAAAAGTGTATCTTCTTTTTACGACACATTTTATGTTTGATCTCAAAAAACACCAATCATTCTTTTCGGAGATAAGAACTTTTTGTTTTGCTTTGTTTAAAGTATATGTCGCGCATACTTTTTTATTTGTTTTCTTTTGGGTAACGTCTTAAAGTTTAAATATTTTTAGCTTCTTTTTTCCCTTTTCGTAAAAACTGAAAAATATGATAAATAACAAAGGACTATACATGCTTAGGAGATTATAAAATTTTAAGATAAAGAACTGCAAAGGGTAAATATATATATATAAAATTAAAAAAATATCATTCATGGGGAAATTTTAAGGAGTATCGCTGATTTTTACAAATGAAGTATTTAGTAAGTTGTAGAAAAAGTGATAATAAATATTCATTTCCTCCAGATCATTTATTGCATGCAAAAACATCAGAAATGGTAATGATAGAAGATACATTAACTCGTGTACGGCAATAGAATGACTATACATAACGTGTACACTATAGAATTACAAGCACATCAGAGTCAGATAGTGTTTTTAAAGTTTATTGTCGGATTTCCTTTTAAATGCAGGGTTAATTATTAGTACGTACATAACAACATCAAATTAAAATCTTTTACAATTAAAATTAGCATAAATGAAAGCGAAATGAATTCTTGCACTTAATTTAAGAAGAATAGATAGAAACCTAAAAGTTGTATTTTTTTAATTTAAAAGTTGTTGGATTCATTCATTCAAATATTAAAATTGTCTGTGTTAAAACATAGTGTCAAATTTTCTAATTAAAAGAAAGGGTTGCTATTTTCAAAACATTTTGGCAGTACTATATTTATCAAATGTCGATATTAAAGAGTACAAACAGTGATTATTAAGTTCTCCAAAGCTATAAAATATTGTGACAAAATAAAATAATAACATTGGTATTACATAAGAGTCCGTTATGTTTCTTAAACACTGCGGAAAAGTTCTTCACATGCGCAGAAATGTTTTCCAACATAGTACACAATGTAAACACTATGGTTAAAGAATGGATTCACAGTTAGCATTACATTTGCTGTAACCACTACAATTTAATGAATTTCTTTATTTTTCAAAATCATACAGATTTAGGTTAGAGCATAGCAGCGAGACGAGTCAGGGTCTAGAGCAGTGATTCTCAACCTTTTTTTTTTTTTTTTTTTTTTTTTTTTTTTTTTTTGTCGGGCAAACTTTTAACGATTTCAAAATTTGGCGGCACACAAAGAAAAAGATAAATTTAAAAGTTGTTTACTTACCTAATAATACACTGTGTAAAATAGTTTATGATAATAATTTTGAATATAAAATAAAATAATATGTACTACAAAAACAGCAGTACGTTTATTAAGAGATGAATTACAAGTTAATAAGAATACTTTTAATGCGAATTTTGAGCTCGATGTTTTTTGATAATTTCATTTATATTTGGTTGTAAAAATGGCAATGCTACTCTCATATCGTCTTCTACATTTAACAGTCTCGATCTTTATCTCGTAATTCACATAAATAAGATATAGGAAACTGTAATAATATTTTTTAAGCTTTTTTGGCCATCATGGGATAATCGCATCTAATGTTAATCCAAATGAGTTAACTGATTCTTCCGGTTAGTTTAAAATTAAATCTCGATTACTAGAAAGCGAAATCAGTTCTTCCTCTTCGTTCAAATTTAATTCAAATGCAGAAGTAATCGGCACCATATCGGCATGGATACCACAATTGGTGTGCTTATTAATGCCTTAAAAAATCGAATTCGCCAATTCTAATGTGTACGGTATTAAACCCACTATTATTATTCTCATGTGTACCGTATTAAGCCCATTATTATTATTCTCATGTGTACCGGATTAAACCCATTATTATTATTCTCATGTGTACCGGATTAAACCCATTATTATTATTCTCATGTGTACCGTATTAAGCCCATTATTATTATTCTCATGTGTACCGGATTAAATCCATTATTATTATTCTCATGTGTACCGGATTAAACCCATTATTATTATTCTCATGTGTACCGGATTAAACCCATTATTATTATTCTCATGTGTACCGGATTAAACCCATTATTATTATTCTCATGTGTACCGGATTAAACCTATTATTATTATTATTCTCATGTGTACCGGATTAAACCCATTATTATTATTCTCATGTGTACCGGATTAAACCCATTATAATTTTTACTATATACATTTCTAAAATTTGGCGGCACACTTTAAGAATTTGGCGGAAGACAAAACTGCCGCGGCACAGTGGTTGAGAATCACTGGTCTAGAGTTTTCCGCCGTCGCCATTTCACCGTGGCCGTTTCGCTGTCGGGCAGATTCACCGTCAAAGCATATTTTTCTTTACATGACTATATCATATATCGTCGTATTATACTCGTATTAAATTTATTTAGTTTAATAATTGTGTTTAACTTTTGTATACGTAAGGAAGGTTGCTTTTAATATATATAATTGTTTACAAATATAAGATATAAAGAAATTACACATAATTAGTTAGAAAATTATGTCAGTGTCAAAGAGAACTGGAGCTAAACCTCTGATGTAACAGAAGTTAGCCCACCAGCGGCCGAGCGGTAAAGTCGCTGAACACTGGTAGTTCGGTCCGAGGTTCGAATCCCGCGAACGGGCTGGCTGCATGGGCGTTTTCGTGGTTTTCCCCATGTGTAACGTGTATACGAGCCAGTTTCCCTTAGAAAGTCCTCCAAGAAGGCATCCCTCCTCTTAGGCAGATAGCCCTCGAGGCTTTGCCATAATAAAAGAATCACACACACACACATACAGTAACAGAAGTTATATTATCGATTTCAAAATTATGCAGGTACAATTTTTACACGATTCGTCAAAATTTCTTGAAATTTTAATTGGCAGTTGAGAGCAATCACTCATGCAAGCAAGAAATTCACATTTTCATGAAATCTGTATTGAAAACGTATTATTTTTTAATCTTGTCAGCACATTACTCTCTTAAAATAAAGCTGTTATGCCTAACGATGTATTTGTAAAAAGATGTTTACAAAAACATTGCATATATTATTCAAAAACTTTCAATACGAGGAATTTGCTCAACTGTAAATGTTAACAAACTATCTGGTTCTTTAAATGACAAAAATTTAGAAAGTTCTTTTTATGCGATTTGTTTAAAGTACTTGCGATTACTATGCGATTTGTACAAGAAATTACAAAAGATTTTTTCCTTTTAAAATTTAAGATAACCAGAAGTATAAAGTAGGTAAAAAAACTATTAAATTATATAAGCTTTATAATACACTGACTACCAATAAGTATTTGGACACCTTTGCAAATGACGATATCTGCGGTCCTAAGGTACGTCACGGACTCCGCCGGTATATATCGTGTAGGAAACAGCTTCGGCTTTAGTCGCATGCAAGATGCCTAGCAGTTCGGAGCTCTCTGATTTCGAGAAAGGTATAATTATCGGGTATCACAAATGTGGCCGATCCTTAAGGAAAATATCTAGCGATCTGAAGTACACAAAATCGACAGTGACCTATGTGATTAAGAAGTGGAAGGTGAGCGGTGGTTGTCGGAATGTGCCCCGAGTCGGCAGACCAACGAAACTGGGAGATAAAGACCGACGAGTGCTGTCCAGAGAAATTCCGAAGAACCGCACCCAACCGATGACTCTCACCCGCGAGGAGTTTCAACAGGCATCCGGGAGTATTGTTTCAATGAATACCATCCGTAAGGAAGCACATCTGCTTGGTTTTCATGGTCGTGCTGCTGCCAATAAGCTTTTCATCACAAAGTCCAACCGCGCTGCTCGGTTAATGTGGTGCAAAGCACATCGAAATTTGACCGTAGATTAGTGGAAACGGGTTCTTTGGAGTGACGAATCAAGGTTCACCCTTTACCGTTCGGATGGCAGAGTATGGGTCTGGCGTCTACCCGGAGAACGTCTCCTGCCAGAATGCATTGTGCCAACAGTCAAGTTCGACGGAGTTGGAATTATGGTCTGGGGGTGTTTCTCCTGGTATGGGCTGGGACCCTTGGTCCCCATTCATGGTAAGCTCAACTCCGATGCCTACTGCACTATTTTGGATGACAATGTGCTTCCTACGTTGTGGCAGTTTTACAGGTTGGACCCCTGTTAATTTCAAGACGACAATGCCAGTTGTGATGTTTCGATGTTAACCAAGGTTTGGTATGGTGCCAATGGAGTTCATCGAATAGACTGGCCTGCCCAGAGTCCAGACCTGAACCCTATCGAGAACCTCTGGGACGAGTTGCATCGCCGAATTCAGGGGTGCACTACCCGTGCAAAATCGGTGAAGGAACTTCTATGTCTTCTCCAAGCCGAGTGGAAGAAAATACCACTAGCTGTCATACAAAGACTTGTGGAAAGTATGCCCCGGAGGATCGACGCTGTAATTACCTCTCGTGGAAGCTCTACCAACTATTGATTTTGAATAAAGTTAGTTTTTCTTTTCTATCACAGGTGTCCAAACACTTTATTGTTAGTCAGTGTATAATATGGCAAGATATAATATAGGCATAAAAATATCTCTTAAATATACAACAGATAATCAAAATTATTAAACTAAATCAACTTAATAAAATACGTCAAGATTTAAAACAGTAATGTAAAGAAAAATATGTATTGACGGCGAAACGTCCAACAGCCAAACAGCCATTGCGAATAGTCCCATTCCCATATGAGTCATACGGACTTAGCTTAGCGCTAAGACTTTTCTTTACTTCAATTCAAGCTTAACAGCTTCCCTTATACTCTTATTAAACAGCTTTCTCTTCACTTTTATTTTCCTCACAATACATTTTAGAATGATGACAAGAATTTATTATTGTATAAAAGCATAATCCAAAATAGCCATGAAAACATAAAATTAACATAAAAATAATCACGTTACCCCAGCTTTGGATAACAAGTTGTCAAACATTAAGAAGATGAATATACAATCTAAGCTGATATAACAGCATTTGTGGAACAAATATTTGCAAGTGTAAAGCATTTTGAAAACAAACAAGTACACGTGTACAACATTTTCAAGCAAATGTTTACAACGATGTCAAATATTTTCTACTGTAGATATTTGTACACATTGAAGAGAATTTTACAACCTATTACGTCAATACAATATCATCCAATAACTTGCTAAACTTCCATCGTACATATTGCATAATGCACGAAAATTTTGGTAAGAGATAGGAAAAAGAACCCCTTTCTCCTGTGCTTAGAATTTTAATCCCGTTCTGATTATGTTTTCCTTTAAACATTTGTGGCCTCTGCCATCTTTTAGTACTCGTTTCTGTATTTATTTAATTGCGATTAAAACTTCACCACATTTCATTCATTCCGATTTATACGGTAACGGCATTAACATCTTCTTATAAAACAATTCATATGCTAAAGAAACATGAAAGCAATATTAAATGTGAAAACGCTGTTTATTGTTTTAATTGTAATATTCCCGAAATCCCAAATTGTATAACTTCATAGCATAACAAGCAGCTGCATATAGATTTATTTAAACGGATTATTTTCTTCAGTGTAGAATTTTCGTATTCAATATCTAGAAAAATACGCTTTGTAATGTAAATGCAAGCTTTGAACGACGTTACATCGTTAAATGGTATTACAAATGAGTTTAGTTCGAAGCATTCAAGCTTTCCTGTCTTTAATGGATCGAGCATTTCGAGTGCACCTGTTTCGCCTTTGAAAAATAGATGCTTTATATTATACCACGTCCACAATACTGCTATGCATAACTTTTAATTTGATAAAATTGCATTTCAAAGTGCATCCATTTTTGGCACCACAAATACTTATTTTACTTTTAAAGTGGTCCCTCCGCTAGTATTAATTAAGAAATATAAAAAAAGATTTCTTAATTTAACATTTTAAATATACTTATTGTACTGATATAAATTTTCTTAAAATATGTGTGTCGTAATAATTGACATTAATAACAATAACAAATTAAGTACGTTATTAATCACTAACGACATTGTGAAAACAACGAAGAATAATATTTAACAAGGAAATTCAGATAACTACTGAAATGAGACTTACTAAAAACGCACAGGAAACAGGCTTGCCTTGTCTACTGGAGTTCTGGCACCTAACTCATAAGGTTATGATGCGCCAAACATATGATGAAGTACTGCCTCTTATTAAATGATGCAAAAAATTTTAAAAGCATCTAAGCCGAAATATTAATTAAATTTTACTATAACGATATTAATATAAAGATACATGAATTCATAAGATAAATTCAAAAATAAGACAACTCAAATCCTAAAATATGTAAGACTTAAAAGCATATAATATTAAAGTAAATGAAATAAAATAATAAAAAAAACAGTCTCTCTCAAGTACTTAAATAATTTATTGATAGTACCTTTTCCTATTAAACGGTCAATAGCCTTGTCAGGACTCGTGTTTCTCTTGATTTGCTTTGGAAACATGAATGATCCTGAATAGGAACAGGGAGCTTAGTCAAGGTATGCTCAAGAAGGTGTGAAGTAGACAAGCAGAAAGATTATACGAAACCCTTTATTTTCAGTCTTTTACAGGCACTTCCTAACTTCGGAATACAGAGACCAACCACTTGTGGTCTGAACGTAAGAATATAAAAACTACTAACTAAAACTCTAACTAAAAGCTAACTTTGAATTAGTATACAAATGCCTAGCACTAAGACTGGTCTTTATTTAAAAAAGGTACGTATGTAGTACGCCGAGCTGCTTAAATTACAATACGTTTGCAAATATCAAGAGGGCTAAAACTCTGGCCTTAAAGGCAACCAGCAACCGAGTGAAAACTCGTAAAACTACAGTGGCAAGCGGCTTGCTTCTTAAAACTCCTTCTCTCTCTCGCTTGGCAAAAAGCCACAACTTAAGTACTTGGGCGTTAGAAAGAAAATTTGCATAACAAGTTAAAGCATTTAATTCTGGCCGGAAGTAGAAATAAGAAGTGATAGTACAGTTTTAAAATAAAATAAACGTTAGTAAAACTTAGGATCCTCACAGCCTGACAAAACTGTTAACATACTTAACTTGATGTTTGTTAAAATATGTATGATCTATTTAACAGAGAAGACACAGACAAGAAAACCACCATTACGCTTAGGCAAACAGACTCACAGACTGCTTTTAAAATATATTTAGGAATAATCCCCAAATTTTTATGATATATGCATTTTGGTTTTGTATTCTTTTTACGAGGGCCATCCAGGAAGTACATTACGTTTCCGTCTGTGTCCGCTAGGGGCGGGGCTAGCGCGGCCATCTTGGGGTCAGAGCGTTGCGCAGCTCAGTCTGCATCTAGCCGTGCTAGTGAGAGGTTCGTGCTGTGCTCCGTTCAGATACTGTGACGGTTTCAAATGTCTGCGTTAATTGAAAATCCCGCGAGCTGCGAGGTGCGCTCAGTAATAAGGTTTCTGACTGCAAAAAACTGTAAACCGATAGAAATCTATCGGCAGCTTCGTGAAGTGTATGGGGACAACATTATCACTGAAGGTGGAGTGCGTCAGTGGGTCATAAGATTTCAAAATGGTTGAACCAATGTTCACGACGAAGATCGAAGTGGGAGACCCAGCATAGTGACCGCCGAACTTCTCGAAAAAGTCGATGCTAAAGTCCGTGAAAATCGAAATTTCACAATAACGGAACTTTCTTTGAGTTTTCCACAAATTTCGCGAAGTTTGTTGCACGAAATCATCAGCGAAAAGCTTGGTTACCACAAGTTTTGTGCAAGATGGATTCCAAAAATCTTGACAGAGGACCACAAAAATCAGCGAATGGCTGCAGCGTTGAACTTTTTGGACGCTTACCATAAGGATGGTGACTCTTTACTCGATCGCATCGTTACTGGTGACGAAACATGTGAACTGTGAAACGAAATTGCAATCAATGCAGTGGGGGCACACAAGTTCTCCCCAAAAACCCAAGAAATGCATGCAAACAATGTCGGCAAGGAAGATGATGGCGACTGTTTTTTGGGACAGAAAAGGTGTAATTTTGGTGGACTTCCTGGAAAGAGGCACTACAATAAACTCTCAAAGGTATTGCCAAACTCTCCAAAAACTCAGAAGAGCAATTCAAAACAAGCGCAGAGGAATGTTGAGCTCTAAGATCTTGTTGATTCACGACAACGCCCGGCCCCACACGGCAAATGTCACTCGTAAAGTTCTTGAATCTTTTAAGTGGGAGTTGTTTCCTCATCCGCCGTACAGTCCCGACCTGGCACCGAGCGACTTCCACCTATTCCCAGCAATGAAGAAGTGGCTGGCTATGCAGCGTTTTGATGACGACGCACAGCTGCAAGAAGAGGTAACGAAGTGGTTGAAGGCGCAGGCGGCCGAATTTTTCGACGAAGGAATTTCCAAGCTCGTACATCGCTACGATAAATGCCTTAATTTGTATGGTGACTATGTAGAAAAGTAGTATTTGAGTGTGGCTTTCATGTGTATATAATAAAATTTGTTTCCTATACTTTGTTTATTTTTTTATTCCAAAACGTAATCTACTTTCTGGATAGCCCTCGTAGTATTATTCTTTTTAGAAGCATTTTATAAATTTTAACAGCGTTTTTGGATTTTAGAGCCTTTGTTGGGCATTTTAAAGCATTTAGAAGTATATCTTAGTAATTGAACTAGAAAATAAAATTATCTTTTGAATAACACTATCTGAACTCTTATGAACTCATTTTTAAGAGACGAATATGCCCTATTCATAGAAAACTGATTATGTAATCTACTAGTCTTGTCCTTTACAACTGGCATTTTCTACAAAGTATGAGTGTCACTTTTAAGAATTTTTCCATTATGGTGTTTCTTAGCTCTTGAAGACTTTTTGTGCATTTTCAGTTCTATGTGCGATTACATGCAGAGGTAAAACGTTACTCCACAGACGCATTCTTCGACTTAATCACTGAAATTAAATAAACATCTTAACATCTCATCATAAATCAGCATATTAAGTTATAAAAAGAACCTCGAAAAGTTACAAAGATATGATTACATCTCATGCATTCGTAATATTTTATCTCTCACACACATGGCTAGTTCCCGTGAAAACGGAAATAAATCGCGGCCTTTTTTCTCTTTTCTCAATTAATGATAACTGATAAGCTAAGCTGTTTCCTTTTCATAAATAATATGACAAAACTATTCATTCAGTTCACAGCTATATGCTCCGGTGCTTTCCTAAACGATAAAAATCTCTGCTAATCTCATTTACACAGCTCAGTTATTCTGAAATCTAAATTATTGGGAATCTGTCATACGCATGAGAAAATATAATACATTTTAAAAATGTTTAATACATTTCTCTTGGAAAGGAAATTTCTTCTATAAAGTATATAATCATTCTAAACACCATGAGATCTGAAACAATTTTATTAGTTCTTTTACCTTCAATACATCTATAGAATTTTAAATAATTCATAATTTACAGCATTTACAATTTTTAATGTCAATGTGAAAATCTAGTGAGTTTTCGTAAGATATTGATTATTATGCAATATTCCTAATAACGATTTCTCTACTGTCTTGAACACTTAGATAGTTGTTTATACATAAGGCTGCGTGAAAAATGAATAAAAAATATTGAATTTTCCATAGTGGCAACACTTCCGTGTATAGCAAATATATGTATAGCAAATATAGCTTCTAAATTCTTTTCTTTCTTCTTCCTTCAGTTTATCGTATTCTTTCTTTTTTTTTTTTTTTTTCTTTTTTTTTTTTTTTTCAATTTTACAATGTAATGATCCTAGTGTATGTTATAATATTATGTAATTCCAAACATACATATTTCAGAACGGATGATATTTCTATGTAATTCATGAAGACCTAGCGTTTTCGAAATAGCTTTTGTCTGAGGATTGAATCGTACGGAGCTGCTATGCCATTTTTTAAATAAAATCATAGATAATGTACGAAAGTCTATGCTGTATAGTCGAAATTGTTTCACCCTTCACATGCAAACACAGAAGAAGCATACAAGAAAATGAAAGATAACTTTCGGATGCTGCTAAATCTACCAGTACTTAACTACAGGAAGCGTAGAAGAAAGCAAATACCCTTGTTAGGATGTAGGAGAATATTCGTGTTAGCATACAGAAGTTGTACAAAGAATACCAAAATCTGGGTAAAGATAAATCAAGAAACACGAATAAAGCAAATGTGAAACGGCAGATTTGGAAAGGTCATAGCGTTGAGTTATTTAACATTTCCCGGAAAAATGTGTTTGAAATGACAAGAGTATCACGAGAAGACAAATAACTTCTTAGATTTCTTAGAGAAGTGATTATCTTTGCAAAGGCTCGAGGGCTATCTGACTAGGGAAAGGGCTGCCTTCATGGAGGAAGTCTTAAGGAAAACTGCCTCATATACACACATGGGGAAAACCACGAAAACGCACATGTAGCCAGCCCATACACGGGATTCGAACCTCGGAGCGAACTACCAGTGTTCCGCGACTTTACCGCTGAGGGGAGTAGACAGGCTTTTGCCTTGAAAATAAGAATTAAGCATACAAGAAAATGAGAATTAAATTTAAAAAAGAAGACAAAAATTAAAAAAAAGAAGACTTCTTTTAGGAATTAAAAAGAAGACAAAACTATTTCATATCAGAATAAACATACAAAGCTATCACTGAAATCAATAGAACAATTAAATTAGGAAGCTTCATCTCCATCATCATCAACACCTAATGACGAAAAGACCGACTCACAAAAGCCTATTCTTTCAGTAAATGGAAAGTAATTTAAGTATTTTTCACTAATATTATGCATGAAAGATATTTAAAAACTGTCACTACTTTTATTTTCTTACAATCAGGCAGTTAATTTCCAATTCCAAGGATTGGGTAAGATTGAATCGCTAAGTTTGTAAGGTTATCATTTAAATTAACCAATTATTTGTAATTTCAGCCTTTACTATAACTTCTCATTTACATTTTCTCACCAGAATACAAATGAGTTAGCTAGCATTTAAACTAAGGTTTCTTGATTGTAAGACAGAGCGTGTTACTGGTCTGCGCTGTCACGTTACGTTTAGCTCTTGTCAGCTCTGGTAAGTTGTATTAGATAGTCCTCCACGAAGGCATCCCTCCCTTTAGGCAGATAGCCCTCGTGTGCTTTGCCATGATTGAATAATCCAATCCTGATAAGATATAACCATTCGGCTTTGTGTTATCGCTGCTAGCATTTGAATCTGATACGCCGGTAGAGTTTACTGAGCCAGCTTAGATTAAAATTTAACTTGTGTATTCTTAGTTTATAACGATGCGCGCCTCTAACTTGCACGCAACCAAGAGGTGACTGTGAAAACTTGTATAAAAGATAGAAGCTTGTGAAGGGTTTAAGTCCCTTTTTATTCAGCGTAATAAATTACAATTGCGTTCTCTTGACTCTTACAGACGGTGCCAACTTGGCAGTCAAATAAAAATAATAACCTGAAAAGAAAATAAAGACAAGATTCTAACTACGAGGCTCTCTAAAATAACTAACTCACCGCGTTTTACAATACCGCTGCTAATTCAGCAGACTTGAAGCTCACTGGAACGATGACCACTCCTTCCCGCCAAGCACATAGGCCGCAACGCGGGGTTCTTCAATTCACTACCTCCGCGCTCGCTAAGTAAGAGAATCTCTCATACCGAACTTGTTTCCTTCGATTTAAATCAGAATACTTCCGCTGATAATTTGAATCCTTGCGCGTTCTACTCAAATTTACATATTCTGGCATTGGCAGTTCCAGGGGAAAGTAAGGCTTGACAGGAAAGATAGTTTAAACTTAAAATAAATGTTAGTTAAAATAAATATAAACCCTACATTTGCCGCTGCCAGAATTTGGAAAACTTGGAAGCAGGTCCTACAAACGACCTGTTGTAAGTTTATCTAATTCTGAACTAACTGGCGAAAGCCTCGTTTACACAAAAAAAAAAAAAAAAAAAAAAAAAAAAAAAATCTTATGTAACAATTATATACTAAAATTCTGTTACTCGTTACAAAGCTTTCTTCTTACAGCAACTTTTCCTGGACTTCATCAATCAATCTTGGTCTTTCCTTCCAGCATCTGGAAGGAATAAGTATCAGTATCTTTCTACATACATTATAATTTACACTTTCTTGACACAATAAATTTTTGTTTTTAAACGATTCATTTTTCTTAGTTATTGCTTAATTCACATTCATTCAATTTTTCAAGCATTAATTTAACTTTACCCTGGCTCTCCACCGTGTGTGGTGTCAAACGGGAATATTCGTGTTTTAGTCTTACAACACTTCCCCTAACCACCATGATTTGTTAGAATTCAACAACCAAATAGACACACCTTACTCGACATTCTACAACTCAATGAGCTACTTTAATAGTCTTAAAAATTCAAATGTAGGTGGAGAACCCTACAAAACACATTCATTCTAACTTCCCCCTCATTCATCTTTAAACATGCAGGCTTTCGCTCTAAAGCATGACATTATCTACAATTTACTACTTAAATTTTGACTTCATTGCTTTTAAGCATTCACTTTTAGCATCTACAATTTTATGCTTCTAGACTAAATTCTACTTTTACATAACCTTCAAGTATTTACATACATTTACAAAATTTTATACATATGCTTTTTACAATTTACCATAAAATGAATAAGAGAAAATAAATTTTTACTTTACTCATTCTTCGCCAAGCTGGCGGCACTGAAACTAAAATTCTCATTAATACAAGAATACGAAGTTATTTTTATCTTCGGCCAAATTTTGGCTTTAACATAACAGAATTAGTCTTTCGACCAACAGAAAATGCTTGTTTTTAGCTTTTACACTTAAAGAAAATAATACTTTTGCCTTAGCTAAATAAAGTAAAACAAAACTAAGTCTCAACCGAGACATATTGACTTTCGTCAAAACATAGAACTTCGTACTTATGCATAACATTTCGGAACAAAAGAGAAAAAAAATTTATAGAAGGTTTTAACTTATCTTTGAGTTTTCGATGCTTGAAACTCCGTCATCCGTTTTTGGCAAAATTGATCCCAAGTTAGAGGTTTCATGGATGTCAATCTTCTCCTTATTGATCTCCGAGTGTCGTCCACGTTGCTCTTTCTTTTGCGTCCTCTACATGCTGGCCTCTTGACGGAGTAATCGTCTGGTTGTTGGCCTTTGCGTTTCTGCCTGGGACGGGTGGTCTTGACGTCCTCCGGTCTGGAGTCCTTCTTGAATTTCTTCTGTTCCTCGTATTTTTGTGCCTCCTGCTGGCGTTTCAGTTTCCGGAACGGCGGCCTTGCTGGCACCTGACTCTGTGACCGTGTGCGCGTTCTCCTTGATGTGTAATTTCTCCTGCCATCATTTGTAGGTGGTGTTTTCGTCTTTACCACGGTTTCTTTACCCGGTTCATCTGTATTTTTGTTTTTCTTAAACGCCGGAGTTTGAAAATCATTTTTTCTTTTTGATACCGACGTCCGGGTTGTAGAAGTGCTAGGTCTCTCTTCAGTTCTCCGTTTCTTGGGTGGTGGAATAGTTGTTGCAGTCTCTGGCCCTTCTATTTCGTTTAGACTTGAGTCCTGCAAGAAACTTTTAAGGATTTCAAAATCATTTGGATTATAGTATTTTTTCACCTGGTCGGGACTTGCTTTACAGATTTCCCCTCTGTCGTTCTTAAGATATAATACTACCCCTTTGATTTCCTGAATTACATAGGGGCCTTCAAACTTTGGAGCTAGCTTTGCCATAAAATTGTCTGGGGCACTTGATAAAGAAAATTTCCGCTTCAATACTTTATCCCCAACTTTAAAATCCGCTTCACGGCGTTTTCTATCATAATATAACTTTTGTCTATTTCTTGTCGTATCCGAGGTTTTAAGCGCCTGATCAATCAACTTTTGCACATCTTGTTGTTTAAACTCCTGCTCTCTTTGTTGCACAAAGAATAATTTATCTAAAGGCGTAATTAACTTTCTCACTAAAAATAATTCTGCTGGAGTTTTTCCCGTAGTATCATGATGTGCCGTTCTTAAAGCATAAGCTAATTCATTTATGTAGCCATCCCAGCGCTTGTGATGTGTGCTCACGTAACTGCGAATTATTTTTACTATGTTTTTATTAACTCTTTCTGCTATGTTAGCCTGTGGTCTATACGGAACCATTTTGATATGGCGTATGCCAAGTCCATTGCATATGTTTTTAAATATTTGACTAATGAATTGTTTTCCGTTATCGCTAATGACTTTTATCGGTGCACCGTATTTTAAAATGTATCTGTGTAAGAATGCTTCTGCGACTGTTTTGGCTGACGCGAGTTTAAGTGGAACAATTTCTATCCATTTTGAAAAATGATCTACTATTACTAAAAGAAAACGATTTTTATTTAACTCGCTCTGGGGGAAGGGACCAAGGAGATCTATGCCTAAAATTTCATTGGGAAATGTAGCGCGAATGCTATTTAAGTACCCGGCCGGGCTGTAATTAATATCATTTATTAACTGACATTGATTGCAGGACCTGACATACGCCGTTACTATTTTGTATAATTGCGGGAAATATACCGCCTCGCGTACCCTTTTTAAAGTCTTTCTGACCCCTAGGTGGCCCGCTGTTTTTTTTTCGTGCAACTCCTTCAAAATGCTTAATCGAAGCGAGGCTGGGATGACTGGCTTATACTCAAGATTTTCGTTTGTTGTTTTCGTATAGAATAATAAATTATCTATTATTTCATAGTTTTTTGCTCTATTTCTTATCGCATCGATATCTGTATGCTCAAAGCTTTCAGAGTCTTTCAAATAAGCATAGATATTTCCAAATTCAGGATCAGCTTTCAGTTCAGTAATAACCGTATCTCTAGAATCTAAAATTTTTGAAGTCAACACAGCGCATTTAAGTTCATTTCCTTCGTCGTCCAGTTTTATACGAGAAAGTTTGTCAGCTACATTGTTTTCCTTACCCGGTTTATATTTTATTGTGATATTATATTCTTGGAGTTTTAAAGCCCATCTTATTAACCTGGGCGTTAGGTTTTTTCCCGAGTAAAGTCTACCAACAGCCGCATGATCCGAAAAGACTGTTACTGGCGATTTGCCGAAATAAACTCGAAATTTGTGTACAGCCATTAATACGGCTAATGTTTCTCTTTCTGTAGCTGTATAATTCCTTTGTGTCTGATTCAATGTTTTACTAAAAAATGCCAGCGGATGGTTATTTTGCATAAGAACCGCACCCACCGCATAGTCTGACGCATCTGCCGCAATTTCCAGGTTTTCGTCCCCCTCAGGGAATTTTAAAACAGGGGCATTAATAAGCGCTTCTTTTAATCTTTCAAAAGCTGTGTTAGCTTCCGCTGTCCACGTAAATTTACTCTTTTTTCTTTTGATTACTAAGAGTGGTTCAACAATATTAGCGAAATCTTTTATGAAAGATCGATAGTAAGAACATAATCCAAGGAAAGACGAAAGTTTCTTGGCGGTGTTGGGCGGTGGGAAATTCTTAATAGCTTTTATTTTTGAATCTTGCGTTTCTATACCCTTTTGCGAAATTTTATAACCGAGATATTTAAGTTCTTTAGTTGCGAACTTGCATTTTGAGGCGTTAATTGTAAGACCGGCCTCTTTTAATAATTTAAAAACTTGTTCGAGGTCATTAATGTGTTGTTCCAACGTACTACTCGTTATAATTATATCATCTAGATAAATTAAAGTTGATTTTCCTGGGACAGGCTTTAGAACAATGTCCATAGCTCTCTGGAATGTTGATGGGGCCCCACACAACACAAAGGGCATGCGTAAAAATGCATAAGTGCCCGATTTTGTTATAAACGCGGTTTTGTGTATATCTTCGGGTCTCATAGCTATTTGATAGTAGCCAGATGTTAAGTCCAAAGTAGACATATATCTTGTCGATTTTATCTGTCTAATGATCTCGTCTATAACCGGCAAAGGGTAAACTGGAAATTTAGTGATACTATTTAGTTTTCTATAATCGATAGCAAACCTCCAAGCCCTTTTATCTGAAGGAGGAAACTCGTTCTTTTTCCTACATAGTACGACTGGACTCGCGTACTCACTATTTATGGGCGTTATTATTTTATTCTTTAACATCTCCTGAATATGTTCTTCGATGATTAAGTCTTTTTGTTTATCATAGCGATACGGTTTAGTCCTACAAGGTTTTTCGGCATTTAATTGAATCTTGTGAGTCACGATTTGACAGTTTCCTGGTTTTTCTGAAAACAAATGAGAAAAATTACTCACCACTTGCTGTATTGCTTTACTTTCCTGGTCATTCAAATGGCTAAGGTCCAATTCAGGTGTCTCCACAGGTTCCACCACCCTCTGGTCCATCTCCAGCACCACGGAACTATCTTGAAAATTTAATTAGGCCCTCGCGGCCCTTAAAAAGTCCATACCTAAAATAAGAGAGTGTTGGAGGTGTTTCACCACAAAAATTAATAATTTGAGATTTTCCTCTTTTACCTGTACGTTTAATGATACTTTCCCGATGCAGTGACATGTTTTTCCTTGCGCCGCTATAATTTCCGTATTTCTGGTTTTAAAGAGTCGTATCCTATAAAAATTCTTTTTGAAGAACTTTTCACTCATGAAATTTCCTTCTGCTCCTGTATCGATGAGGGCTTCTACTGGTACATCGCCAACCAGGACTTGTATAATTGGTAGCTGTGAGTTTTTTACGATGACTGTATTTAAATGTCTATTTGAGGGTTTTTTTTAAACTTCCGGGTTCTGGACCCTCCCTTTCACAGGCCCCTCTAGTCGTTTAAAGCTTTCCTTTCAATCTGTGTCTTCTGGGTACGCGGATGCTTATTTTCAAATTTTCTTTTTGGGCCTTGACCTTCGAGTTTCGATGCGTTAGCTTGATAGTTCTTTCCCCCATACGAGTGATTTCCATTTCTGGTTTCCTCCTTCCTTCGGGTACTTTGAGAATATGTTTCCCCTCTCGCTCTTTCCGCGATTCTGCGATTTTGAAACTTCACCGCCAATTCGAAGAGTTCCTGCAATGTTCTTGGGTTTCTAATTTCAAAGTAGTCTTGGACAGCGGGTAACAATCTTGGTAATATTATTTCAATTATCTCCGCATCGGGTTTTTTCCCATACAGCATATCCGTTAGCTTGATTTTTCGTAAAATAAAGTCCGTCAATTCTGCTGTATCCCGTTGATAGAAACTATATAGTTCGGCTTCCAGCCGTGCGCGATCTTTCACTATGGGGAAGGCCTTTACTAACGATTTTTTGAAATTTTCAAATGTATACGTCGGGCTTCCAAATTCACCTAGAAGAAATTTGCTTATATTTTTCCACCATAGCGCGGCCTGTCCTCTTAGTGCTGATGTGGCGATGGCAACTTTTTGTCTTTCAGGCACAGGGTAGAGCTGAAAGTGGTTTTCTATACCTTCTAAAAATACGGACACCGAATTTTTTCCGTCGAAATAGACGTTTGGCTTGATAGACGCTCTCAACGTCTGGACCAGGTATCCAAATCCTTCTAACTGCGTTGTCATTTCTTGGTGTTGTCCAGCGGCTTCCATCCAGTTTTCGGCCATTTCAGTTCGATAAGTGTTGGGCGCCAATATAACGTTGCGCGCCTCTAACTTGCAAGCAACCAAGAGGTGACTGTGAAAACTTGTGTAAAAGATAGAAGCTTGTGAAGGGTTTAAGTCCCTTTTTATTCAGCGTAATAAATTACAATTGCGTTCTCTTGACGCTTACAGACGGTGCCAACTTGGCAGTCAAATAAAAATAATAACCTGAAAAGAAAATAAAGACAAGATTCTAACTACGAGGCTCTCTAAAATAACTAACTCACCGCGTTTTACAATACCGCTGCTAATTCAGCAGACTTGAAGCTCACTGGAACGATGACCACTCCTTCCCGCCAAGCACATAGGCCGCAACGCGGGGTTCTTCAATTCTCGCTAACTACCTCCGCGCTCGCTAAGTAAGAGAATCTCTCATACCGAACTTGTTTCCTTCGATTTAAATCAGAATACTTCCGCTGATAATTTGAATCCTTGCGCGTTCTACTCAAATTTACATATTCTGGCATTGGCAGTTCCAGGGGAAAGTAAGGCTTGACAGGAAAGATAGTTTAAACTTAAAATAAATGTTAGTTAAAATAAATATAAACCCTACAAGTTTACGTTTTAAACTGAATTTGACTATTATTTAGTTCATCTCTATGAACTGTGATTTATTTTGTTTAGCACAAGAACATGTGTTTATTTTCTATGTTTTTTAGACGAAGGGCTTATTTTCCCAGAAGGGCTATTAATTTCATTTTGGCATTTTGCACTGGTTCACTATAAACGGCATTTCACTTTTCAAATTGTTGCCACCAATTATTAGAGCCCTTCATTATATTGTTGCGTGCGTACGGGTTCGTTATGAAATGAATGCACAAGTCCGATGAAAAATGAACAAAAATTTATTATTATCACAACAAAAATGCTTAAATTTTCTCAAATTATCATGCAGTATTACAATATCTCACAGTAGTTATCTTTTAACTACTCAAATATCCAATAGAACGTAATTCAAAACAGCTAAAGAGCGCTAATCCGCGAATTCGCTACAAACAACAGGAGCAGTTTTCTAAACAACAACAAACTAAGCAACTACTCACAAACTGAGATGTTTTCCTCCTTTTTATAAGATTTTAAAATCACGCGCTAGAATTTTCCAGTACTTTCTCGAAATCAAAAAGAGATATTTATTTATTTAACGCACGCGCTCTTGTATTTTTAATTTTTCCGGCTTAGCTTTCTTTTAATATTCGTCACGCGCTGAACTGCGCGAGAAATAAAACCATTTAATTTATAATTGAACTAACATTAGCTTTTTAAATACCAAATTCGTAACACTGCCCCCTTCCCAAGGACCGCACGTCCCGGGCAGTACAATCCCTGGACAGGAAGCTAAACTTACAACTGTGGCATAAATGCAACTGTGGCATAAACATTACATTACAATATCAAACAATATAAACAATAAATGCAATAACTAACTTAAACAAATCAAATGCTATCAAATACTAAATACAAAACAAATACTAAATGCAAATCAAATACTAAATACAAATCAAATACTAAATGCAAATCAAATACTAAATACAAATCAAATCAAATACACATTTATAAACAAAAAGGACCATGGTCTGATACTATTTACAATTATTTACATTACGTACTATGGCCATAGTAATGAGCTAACCTGTCGTAAGAGTTCGAAGACTCACGGAGACGTCATTCAGTCTGTTCCGCACTGTACATGGACCATCCGAAGGTGACTGTAGTTTAGGACTGAGTCCTTTTCGTTGAATCGGGTTCCACAACCTCACCTTGTCTCCTTTGTTGGATCTATGTCCAGTAGCTCTCGTGTTGTATCTGGTCTTCACTTTCTCCGTCGCCAAGTTCACTCGCTTTCGTGCGAAACGGGGCATCACTTCAAAACGGGCCTGGACATCTTGGATGTGTTCCTCAGGCGATGAAGGCGCATCCGTACGGCGATCAAACAGGCGGTCACAAGGCTGACGAAGGTCTCGACCGAAGAGCTTCTGAGATGGAGAATAGCTGGTAGTCTTGCGTTTCTTTTCGACCCTAGCATGATTTCGGCGGCTTCCCGAGCTGGGTCTTTCGGACAAGGCGTCGGCATTTCCAAGTGAGGATCTCTTCTGAGGATGGATAGTCATGTCACCAGATGCTGAAAGCAGTTTGTTGTTTTTGAAGTCTAAGGAAAAATTGTATTTCCTTAAAAAGTCCAATCCGAGTATGCATGGATCTGTGATATCCGCCACATAAGCCGTGTGATGGTAGGCGGCACTTCCAAACGTGATGTTTACGTTTAACTTCCCAGTTATGTCGATCTTATCACCAGACGCAGTCTGAAGGGTAACACAGGATGGCGTCCAAATAAGTTTATCTTTAAACTGTTCAGCTAAGTCTTTCCTAATGATGGTAACATTAGCTCCTGTGTCAATGATCATATCGCAAGGAACTCCATCGATATTCCCATTAATGGACATTCCGTTACTGTTGCCACTCACTGTATAAATTTTAAGCGCTTTAAAACAAGGTTTTTCATTATCTGGCAACCTCCGTTCCTCGATATGGTCACTGATTTGTTTACTGCGTCGTTGCTGGGAAATGGTCTTATTTTCCGTACCTCGGGATGTTTTGCAGTTTCTTCGTATGTGGCCTTCAACTCCGCAGTTCCAGCACTTTAGAACTAGTTTCTTTTCACTTCTGTTCCGTCTCAAGCCACTGACTTGTCTGGTAAAATCATCTGCTTTATATTCCGTACCCTGGGGCGTTCTGCAATTCCGTCTTAGGTGACCTTCACTACCACATCTCCAACACCTTGGAGCCACTTTCTTCTCGCTCCTACTTCGTATCAAAGCTTCGACTTGTCTGGCTAAATCATCTAAACGAGCCATCAGTTGATCCACTGGCTCATGGACTCGCACAGCTCTAACTGGGTAGCGATCTCTATTAGTTGCTTCCTGGGCTGCCTCGAACTTCATGGCGTACAACAGAGCGCTTTTCAAATCTTTTACATCCGCCATTCGCAGTGCTTTCTGTATTTCAGGGTCCCGGATGCCATCGATGAAATATTGCAGGGACAGGATTTCCCTTGTTTCTATCGGGCACTCCGAAAAGGCGTGATGTGACAGCCTTTCAACATCCGTCGCGAGCTCCTGAAGCGTTTCGGTGAGCTTCTGTTGACGAGATTTTAATTGGAGCCTGCTGTAGTCTTTTAAACATTTCTCGCCGAAGCGCAGGTCCAAAGCGCCGGATAGAGCTTCGAAATCTAGCCTTTGATTTTCGGGAAGCGTCTGCAGGATATCCGCTGCGTCTGCTCTCAGAGAAGCGGCGAGATGACAGGCCTTAGCTTGGGAATCCCATCCATTCGCATCCGCAACGATAGAAAATTGTGTCCTATACACCTGCCAGGAGGTCTTCCCATCATATGTAGATAGTTTCAGAACAGAACGAGCAGGCATCGATAAAAATTTGAAACCTTCAGAATTGTTTCCTACCGTCGCTATGCACTTCTTTAGGCTGTCAACTTCTTTGGCGACGGCAGCAGAAACCCTATCATCAATTTGTTGTTCGACGGCAGAAACTCTTTCTTCAATTTGTTGTTGGAAGGCCGAAACTCTTCCTTCGACTCGTTGCTCCACAGCCGACACTCTATCTTCTATTTCATCTTTGACAGAAGAAACCTTTTCTTCAATTTGCCCGACTTTATTTTCGACAGCTCCTATTCTGTCTTCCATAGCCTCAAATTTACTTTCTATTACGCAAGTTATTTCTCTTTTCATTTCGACTTGACCTGCTTCAATCTTTTCTTGTACAGCTTTTATGTCTTCTTTAAGAGTTACTTGACCAGCTTCCAACTTTTCGTGAACGGCTTCCATTTCCTTTTTAACGGATCTCATCTCTCCTTTAACGGAATCTTGGCACAATTTCATATCTTCCTTAACGGATTCCTGGCCCAATTTCATTTCTTCCTTAACGGATTCCTGGCCCAATTTCATTTCTTCCTTAACGGAGTTGACGGCCCCTTCCATCTTTTCTTGGAAAGCAGCAAATGCAGTCATCATTTGCCTGAATTGTTCTTCCATCGCTCTTGTTATTGGCATTCAAACCCCACTCCTGACACCAAAAATTGTTGCGTGCGTACGGGTTCGTTATGAAATGAATGCACAAGTCCGATGAAAAATGAACAAAAATTTATTATTATCACAACAAAAATGCTTAAATTTTCTCAAATTATCATGCAGTATTACAATATCTCACAGTAGTTATCTTTTAACTACTCAAATATCCAATAAAACGTAATTCAAAACAGCTAAAGAACGCTAATCCGTGAATTCGCTACAATCAACAGGAGCAGTTTTCTAAACAACAACAAACTAAGCAACTACTCACAAACTGAGATGTTTTCCTCCTTTTTATAAGATTTTAAAATCACGCGCTAGAATTTTCCAGTACTTTCTCGAAATCAAAAAGAGATATTTATTTATTTAACGCACGCGCTCTTGTATTTTTAATTTTTCCGGCTTAGCTTTCTTTTAATATTCGTCACGCGCTGCACTGCGCGAGAAATAAAACCATTTAATTTATAATTGAACTAACATTAGCTTTTTAAATACCAAATTCGTAACACTATTAAAAGAAATTAAATAATTAAGAATCTGAATGGATGTGTGTATGTTTCTCACACTAGTAAAAGCCAACGGTACCTAGAGACATCACATTTTCAATAACATAGACCTCCACTCGAATACGGGCCTCTCAAATTTGTAATTTGTAATTTTTTTTATCGTCTGTTTCATACATTGTAAACCTTTAACGAATTTTTGGTTAACAAACTCAACGATTTCAAAGCGAGGAATAGCAACATTGTACGAAAAAAAAAAAAAAAAACATTTTTATGCCCAGCGCACGAGACTACATCGAAAATTCTAAATATAAGCTCTTTTAAAATTATTTTGCGATACTGCTGTTAAATTGAATTTTATGCTTTAAGCGCGAAGAACATGATATTTAATAAATAAAGGTAACACGCAAAACGTTAAAAAAACGCCCCTTTGGGCTTAATATACAATCTGAAAGCTTTCAGATTTTTTTTTAATGAAAAGATTTATTTAAAATTTTGTCTGATTCTGTAGTTACTTTCAGATATAGTGATAAATCGCTTCACGTATGTTAGTAGTTTGGAACTATTTAACTTTTACCAGATCAAGGATAACACCACAGCTATTTATCCTCAAACTAATTAATCGATAACATTAGGACGCGAACGAAATTGCTCAGTATCGTAAAACTATAAGATTGTCTTTTGCCATGTTGTTTTCCTTCTCAATTAGATTTTATGCTTTAGGAAGAATTACATGCTACTTGTTTCGAGAAGAATTAAACTTGAGAGATTTTCAACCAATCCGTAGAATTACATAAGAATTTTTTTAAATCTATATTTTTCTTAAACAGTTGCATGCTTTGAAAGTTTCTTGAAAATATAAATATTTAATGCAAATTTATAATTTCAAAATAAACCGATTGTTAAACAGAGACTAGAAAACGAAACATTTCCGCACCGCCTCGAGATACGTTCTGGCATGTTTGACGAATTATGTCTTATAAAATATTCAACTGATATCAATTGCACAATTTAAAATGAATTGATGAGCTAAGTTAAATAATTTACAATGAATTAAAAATAATAGGATAAAACATATTTTTTCAAACTTCAATGTTTGGAAAACAAATATTTGGACTTACGCTTAAATCAGCAATCTTGTGTAGTTTAGTTAAGATCCCAATCAATTTCGAATGTAAACAAGAACAGCTCCTTCATCATCAGGAGCAAAGAAATCCCTAAACAGTCGCAAGTCTATGTAACGAAGTAAAGTACAGAAATACTAGTGTTTAACAACCAAGATTACGTAAATATATCAACATACACTTTACTCACAGATCCTTCATTGCTACATAATAAGTATGCTTATAAGTGATATATAAATGTGAATTAAAAGAACATAGAGGTTGCAATGTCGAGTCATGCATACTATTTCACATTCTAAGAAATCACTCAGTATCAGTTCCACTTCTAAAAGTCTTTGCTTTAGAAGATCAAAACCACTATAAATTTAATGCGGATTTACGCAATGATATTAATTTAATTTCAGCTTTAACTAAATGGCAGATGAGATGAAACTATGCATGTATGATATAAAAAGACAAAAAGGAGCTGGGGCTAAAAGAATGAATATTTTGTTGAAAAGAGATCATTAGCTGGAAATATTTTAAAATTTAGGTGTTGAATATTTACGTTAAAAATGAAAAGTTATAAGAACAAAATAAAAAACAATTGGACTGCTCAAAGAATTTAAAAGGAAATGCATCGCTTTTACTGACGCTTAAGTTCTTAGTACCTGTCACTAGGAGCCTTGAAAATGTGCTTTACCATTTAGAAACCAATCAACGAATCGTTTTCGAGCAGAAATAAAGTGCAGAAAGCGATTTCATATGGAAAAAACAAGTTTTAAGATGAGTTTGAATGTTTGTTTTCTAACATATAAAGTCAATCTTCTTGCTATATCACGCGCCAGTCATATATACAGTGTCCATTCATATGTACATTGTATATATATACAGTGCATATGCCATGATTAATTAATATATAGATTTCGAACACGTAAACCATTGTCTGGTTTTATAACTTAAGCCCAATTTGAAAAGTGTTAAACTTCTGAGTAATTAAAAAACATAAGAAACGTTTTGAATAGGAAACGCATAAGTGAAATTTTGTTCAAAACGTAAAAGATACTGTTTCTGAAACTACAAAGCTTTAAATTTTATTCATTTATTTTCAGATATCAAGGCAATAAAATGAGCATTAAAGTGTTAGCACTTGGCACGAGTTTTGATATGTGGAAATCATATTTGCAAAATTTCGCATGCAGTAACGTTCAGATGAAATTACAAAATGTTAACACTAATCAAAATTATAAATGTTCATATGAAATTTGCACAAAAGTATTAGGGCAATTTTGAAATTAATTGCTTCAGTGCGCTAAACTTGAGATTGTTTTTTAATGTATGCAGCAACATTATGCAAATAAGGAATTTACCATTATACAAGTAAGTTATATTTTTTGAAAGAAAACTTTTTAACAATGAATCCATTACATTTCAAACGTTTCATAGATTTTGCCGCTTACTGATGATTAAATTCTGGTGTATTCCGAAGATAAAGGAAATTTTAATCTGTTATAAAGCCAAATGTTTAATAGATTATCACAAATTTGTTTTTAATCTTATTTTTATGATCTTGTCATTGTACTTAATTGAAAATCGGGTATTCGTACTTTGCCGCCAAGCATCTGCAACGCACTTTAGCCAGGTTTTTAATTGTAAAAATAGCTAATAGATACACACACACACACACACACACAAAAAAAAAAAAAACACGCAACGATGACACTATCGATATGTCTCGAAGTATGTTTGGCTTCTCTTTCGTAGGCATGAAAAAGGGTGCCGGGTGCATAACGGAAACGTACCGAAAATTGTTATAATTACAAAAACAAAAAAAAAAAAAAAAAAAAAAAACAGGTAAGGTAAGAGGTATTTATATATCCCACTCTCTACATATTTTTAATGGCCGAGCACCTAATATGTGGCCACCGTCGCCTCTTATGAAGGGACGGACAGTTTCAACCCTACTTCTCCGGGATTCGAACACGGTTCCATCGCTATGGCAATCAAGGTCACTAACCACCATAACAGCTGAACTGCTTTATACGTGTATATAAATGGAAAAGAATAGAAAAAAGAGAGTTATGTGTATTTTTTACTAATTCCTTCTAATAATAAAGACTAAAAATTAAATCCGAACTTAAATATTTTGTATCATAATTTTAGAAATAAAAGATTATGAATACTGGAGAACTTTTTCAGCAGGAACACCATTTCACAAGAAGTATCTGTTGGATTCAATTTCCAATTTAGTTTGCTGCAACACTTATTTCTTATGTACACACTAGGTTAAAAAAAAATTATTTTTGCATGCGACTTTGATCGTTCGAAAGTAGTAAAGTTTGCGAGTGTTAGTTGCTTAAGACAAGGAATGCCTTTGCAAAGGATTTTTCTCAATGAAATTAGCTCATATTCGGTTTACACATTGACAAAACCATGAAAACGCTTTTGTAGTGAACCTGTTTCTTGAGATCCGAACTTGGGTCGAACTTTGATGCTTTGGTCACATATTCTAGTTCACAGAAGGAAATTATCCTGCTCTTACCAGGTCAATCAATGAATCCCGCTCGGGGCCTCACTCTTAAAGGTTCTTCACAATTGTATCACTAAAGATGAGATCATATGAATTAGTACGCAAGGCACTTTACCTCTGAGATTTTACTCTGAGATGAGAATACAGAAAACTGGTTATCAAAGTCTGCATCAAATCTGGAGCTTCTTTACGATTACATAACGTCAATCGTGAATTTCACTAATATTTCAGTTTCAAAGTCCATCATGTTCGAGACACAGTAAAGGAAATCTAAATGACATATCAGTTTGTAGAGGAAATTAAACTAATTTAAATTTATTGAAATTAGGTTTCGTTGAGACATAATAGTTAATCAAAGCACAGTTCGAAAATTGGCTACTGAGTATGATATGCAGACTGGTGATTGGCTGTCGACTTATTTGACATCTTGCAGCTGTGGAGATCGAACTACCATTCTTTAGAGTACTTATACGTTCAGTTACTGGTAGGCGTCTTTTCTTATCCAACGGTATTTCGAGAAAGCTGCCATGAAGATGTGGTCAGTAACTGAGGATACGTTTACCAAAAAATCGCATTTTTTATTCATCTAAAATTTAAAAGGAATAAAAAATCCTTGCTAGCTACATTATATGTAAAATATTTCCTTCTGGAATATAAAAAATTTTCCGGAAATATGTAATAAACATTAGTAATGGAAATTTCCATTTAATCAATTATTATCATTACTTATCGGGAATCATTATATGCTAATAACTTATGTTTGTATTGTCATCTGCAAACTCTATTTGCTTTTATCGTATGTTTTTTTCTAGGAGAATTAGCTGCCTCTAAAAATTGACTGAACATAAAATTAGTTTCGCATTAATTATATATTACCATGTCAGATGAAGAAAGTGACACTGGGGAAACGGAGACGTAAGTTACTAAAAGTCAATTATACCCTTAAAGATGTGCTTTTTTATTACTTTGGTTTATTTTCTATATTTTGAGGAACCTGAATTCGTTTTATAAACATTACCAATAGAAATCGTTAATTTGAACTTTAAATGACGCACGTTACACATAATGAAAGGCCATAAAACTTACATACAGATAGTCATTGCATTATCAAACAGCCCTCGTGTGACCTCACAATCAAAATAAATCACACCAAACTTAATCATCAATGGATTTCCACAATCTACATTCAATCACTGAAAAATGAAATAATATGTGCTACCAGGCTACAGCAGCATACATCGCATGCAATAATTTCAAGTCTTTGTTTATTTTTAATTTTTATCAAGCGTTAAATACTCGGTTTAATAAGATGACGAATAACGATGTTGTTTTATTTTGAAGCAGTAGATGAAACTTTTCTTTGGCTTATGTTCCAAACACATTCGGTTCATGTCATTGGAAATCCTCACATAATTATACGTCGTTTTGTAAATATTGATTTTTTCCCAAGACGTAATGACAGTTACAGATTTCATTAAATTTCGCATGCTCATTTTACTAGTCTCTGATAAGATTTTAAGATTTTTAGCTTAAGAGAGTTTCAAGGCTTTTCTTATGAAATTTGCGAAATCAGAATATTTTATGAAAGAGCAGAACGAAACAAAGAAACATCTAAATACATTCACATATGCAATGCAATTCTCAACTGCATAAAAAAACTCGCATTCCGAACAGAATATCAAAGGGTATATTAGTTTTTTAATTCTCGTATAGAGGTTTAACATTCAAAATTTGCAAGTAGTTTTAAAGTGTTGGAAACAAACTAAAGTAAGAAATTTATTCTTTTATGAATCACATGATTATTTTTCTATAGTACTTGGGATGATACAACCGAACGCACATCTGACAATGGAATTTCAGTTTCAACGACCCAAGACACGGAATTTGAAACCGTAACGGAACGGACAGATTCTGGAACGGATCTGACTTCTACGAGAACTCCTTCAACAAAAAGCGAACCTCAAGAGACCGAACGGAAATACCTTCTACCAGAAGATATTTTGTGTCAGAAAGGACGTCATATAAAATCTGAGGACCCAAACTGGTGTCGTTGCCCTGTCCCAAATTTAAGGGATATCATCGTGGATGGATCTCAGTCAGTACGAGGTTAGTAAAAATTTTCAACTAAATTAGTATTATTCTAAATTAGTATCATAAATTTATAATATAAAATACGTTATTTTATTCTCTACTTATATCTTTACCAATAACAAACCTAACTGCTTATTGGTAAAGGTCAGCTTATACCTTTACCAATAAGCAGACAGGCACACTGAACATGATAGTTTTACTACACAGAATTTAAAAAACCTGCGGCTAGCTAGTATGCAAGAATTTCCAGAAAGAAATTGGCATGAGATAAAATGTCTTACATTGGGCCGAATTAAATAAATATATCATAATGGACCCCAGAAAGGCTTTGCATATATACTAATGATTAATGATAAGGAAATAAACACTTTTTTTTTTACTTCTCAAAACACACTAAACCAAAACTGGAAATATTATCCGGTCGAATAATATTGCAGTAACAGTTGTGCTGACTATGCAAACGTACAAATATAAGTTTCAGTTTTTTCGATAATGGTAAAGGTAAAACGGTATCTTTTTCTTCGTTCATTCTCCTTTCGTACACATCAGCAGTAATCACAGTGTCTGTTATTAAATGTTATCAAAAGTAGGGCAAAAAACGTTGTTAAACGTTATCAAAAGCAGGGCAGAATGACCAATCACTAACATTTAAATGGCAGAATGAGGTGCAGAATTATTGGTATACTAAAGGCAAGGCAGTCTCATAATCCCAGTTTGAAGTTGTAAGTGAACTCAGTGTAATGCCTAGTGCCATCTGAGAATGGAGATAATTTCAGATGATTGGCTGATACCCAGAAAGTCTTGACAATAGCGCCCAATGGTGCTTAAGAAAATCAAGATTTTTCAATTCTCACTCAAAAGCTAGAAAACGTTTCTAACCACTAATAAGATCACTAATGTGACAGAAATATCGTGGTATGGCCAGGATCCACAGTGGATGGCTGTACTTCATACCTTTGATAAAGGTTTCTCAAGTCCTCATAGGTACACATAGGCGATCTCAAAGCCCCATGTATGTCTTTATAGAAGCGCAGTTGATTCTCAACTTGACTATACTTGACTATACATCTTGACTTGATTCTCAACATGGGCCTTTTCATGGACTATACCTCTCAACAACAGTTAAGGACAATAGCTAAGAGACAAAAATATTTGACAAGTGAGAATATTTGGCCAGTTAGTTTTCCAGATTTGAAATTGTCTGAGGTGTACTATAAAAGGCAACTTCAATTCGCTTGCCGCCATCGAAAATCATCCAGGATTTAAAAACTGCTTTACACAAGATGGGTACAATTACATCAAAGCCTCATCAGCTATGTTGATAATAATAGTATGATAACTCGCTATGTGAACAGTGTGTTTAGCCACAAGTCATCATTAGACTCATTTAAGGCTTCATGTTGCATTTTCTCGTTTGTACATTCTTGCTGCGATGAGTTTCGCAGTGCATGTGTAATTGGATGTCTCAAGCTTGAATATCTGCTTTCTTAACTGTAATAAAAAGTTAAGTTTATTTACATAATGTACTCAAAAACGTATTTTTCGTTATGCATAATTTGGTTAATATTTCGCATTATAATAGATTCCTTATTAAATCTCAATCAAGAGTAGCGATTTCATTAGCTTGCAAAAGTGATGCTCTGTTTCCAGTAATGAAACACCAACTCCTTTACTCCAAGTTTGATGCAGCATTGTTATTGCAGAGAATATTTGTCTCGTAGAATAATGATTATCTGGTTCAATCAGATATTATTAATAATTACTTTTGACATTTTACATGGTTCATTGAATTATTACATTCAAAGAAATGAAAATATGGCTATGTTTCTAATTTTAAAAGTTGTTTCTTTAGCATACAGTTACAAAATTTAAATACTTAGTTAAATATAAGTCCATAGCCATGTAACGAAATTTAAACTAAAGAAGTGTAATAATATATTATATATGAAACCATCCAATATAATAGTAAATTAGCAGCTAAAATAAAATAAATTATCCTTAATATTAGAATAAGACAAATATATTCAATCCATCTACATAAGATACGAGTAAATATACACAAAATTTGCCTGTTATGCATTAAATGTATAATAAAAATATATGAGTTGCATTAATCGCTTTACGCTCAGTTGCTATAAACGTTCACAATCGTTGTCATCTCAAGCCAGTTATGACACTCTGCTTTTGTAATTTTAAAAATAGTTAACTTCATATATACATAAGAAGGATGGTATTCATTTAGATACAGTTGGTTTAGCATTTACATTCACGATAAACCCATTAACAAGTTTCACTTGAGTCTGTAGTTTTCATTAATTCCCAAAAGTGATGTTGCTTCTCATCAGAGAGAAACATCTAGTCTCTTTTGTTTGCACTTGTTTCAGTATGTCGTTTGTTATACTTCTGTATTTGCCACATTATTTATTGTAGTTACACATCATGTGTATTCTGTAATTGTTATAAACTTATTGAAGCATACTTATTGCATCACAATGAGCATTATTCATTATGAAAAGTAGATTGTATTTAGTTTTTTCTCAGAATTCAATTAGGGTTATACAATAGAAAGTTATATATTGAAAAGACAGATTGTGGATGACAACATATTTGTAATGATAGGTTATAAGCTATTTCTCCCGCCTTCTTAGCATACCCTCTAGTGTATAGGTCTGCACGCTGGGCGCGTATTCGAGAGGTCCGTGGTTCAATTCCCGGCGAGGGCGTTGCTCATTTTTCACTTCTCCTGCTTAAAAAATACCTTATGTCTCTACAAGGTAATATCTTAATTGCTAAATTCATATCAAAATATTTTTTTTTACATTTTATAACTATTTTTATTTTTATTTATTTATTTATTTATTTGGTGATTAATTTGACTCCTCTCCTAAGAATTCATCTAAAGCGAGTGCGTAATTTGTTTTACCCCGACCTTTATTCGCATAATATTTTGTAAAAGTATAATAAATAATAAAATGCTAGCTACCAAATGAAAAATTAATCCTTAGCCACTGATGTTCGAAAAAAAATTTATACTTTTCTTATTGCGCGGTCTAGAAGACTGCTGACTTAAGCTCATACGTAAGTATTTTTTTTTATCAAACTCAGATGCTTTATTTATTGTTTACCATCCTAGAAAATCCAGGCAGCATTACTTTGTCGATGATGTTAAAGCAAGAGATGATAAATTTCTGCTTAGGATGGATTTTCTGGGAGAGGGAAACTTTGCGGTCTGACGCGTGATATTATAGTACTTTAATATCAAGTCATGAGAAAACAAATCAGCAACTGCATATTTCAAATGCGCGCTCTCACATGCCACACACAAACAAGCAGCTTAGAAATTCGCAAACTTCGAATGTTTACAGTACGAATCTTACACAAACAAGATTAGGTGACAAGGAAATAAGAAAAACAACTTCAAAATTCAGTGACAGTTATTTACATTAAGGTAGAAATATGTGAAAATATATTAACAAAGTATGAATTTTTGTTACATTTTGAGTTTAAAAAAGTGTGTTAAATGTCCCGATTAATAGATATATTCCTATAAAAATTTATTTCGGTATAAGGAATTAAATGAGCTGAATTCTAAATGGTAAATTAAAATGTGTATTACATATACCTGTTTGAGTACATGCACTAGCTATTTTTCGCGAAATTTCTTTCTTTTTATTTATAAAATTGTCTGAAAAAACTTTAAATTTATTATATTTAGAGAAATTTGCCTATTTAATTCACAAAATACTTGTGGAAATTTTGATAAAATTACTATTGTAATATTTTACGCTAAGTTTTCTTTCGTAGCAGAAAAACTGAAAAAAGATTTTCAAAAAATGTTTAACTTAATGAAAATACAAACTCAAGGTTAAGAAAATGTTGCCAAGTATGAAAATTACATTTAGTTCCCGAGCACTTAATAACAAACAGCAAGGTTCAAAATCATCTTTTTGAGCATCACCAAAAGTATTCAAATGAAGTATTCTCATTTTAAAGTTAATCAGATTAGTCTGAGTACCTTTAGACAACAACTTCTGAATTCTTAAACGGAAACTTCTGGTTCACGGCGCCATAATTCTTCTTCTGAAGACTGGAGAGACAAAAGAAACGTAATTTTGGGAAGCTGAATGTATAAGCTTTAAAATAAAGTAATTATTTTTTTTTAAACATTTCGCCAAAATTGACGATTAGAACGTAGTCGGATAGCTTAATCAGTTCATATCTTAACCTTCAGGTAACAGTTATATCCTGTAGTCGGATACCTTAACCCGATATAACTGTTTACGAGTTAACTCGGGAGTAGCACTAAATGGGTTAAAGTGTTTCTCCTTAAATGCGAAATTATACCGCAGATCAAATCATAACCAATCATTTATAAATCCAGGTCCTGAACTGGCAAGTTTGATAAAAAGCGCTACTGAGGAGCAGAAAAGAAGGATGATAGATCTCTTGCCTTTGGATATTCCTGTCAAGTATATTTTGCCCAATCTAGAAGAAGGCCCTTACTGGAAAAGACAATGTTTGCTAAAATGGCCGGCATACGATGTTTGGCGTTTCGATGACAAGTGGAAGGCCATGTTTGTGGAAAAGTCTGTTCAAGAGTTAATTGAAAATTTTATACCTGATCAGTCTGATATTTCTGAGCTGGAGAAACATTTAAAGACATTCTCAGATTACGTTTACCGCTTGAAAATAACGAAATTGAACAAAATCCCTGAAAGTATTCTAAATGTAGATCTTTTCCCTGAGAACTTTGACGAACTTTTGGATGATTTTGTAGCCGCACCCGAAAGGCCAATATATTTGAACTTAGATTTGGTACTTGGCAGTTTGCACCAGCTTAGAGAATTCACTTTCATTCTTCCTCCAAAATCATTAGACTTTGAAACTCTGCAATTATCAATCGCTGATTTTAATTCTCTGCTGCGAGGACTCCGAAAGCTGCAAAAGCTTGAAAAATTTAGATGTTCTAATGGCTTTGTTCCAAATTTTCAAATTGAGATTCTGTGTAAGCTATTTGTCGATCACACATGTATGAAAGAAATTAATCTTTCGTACAATTTTGTAAATGATGCCATGTGCCAATGGATAGGAAAAATATTAATCTCAAAATGTCCTCTTGAAACACTAATCCTTAAATATAACAGCATAACTGATGAGGGGCTCAAAGCTATTGCTTCAGGACTGTCAGAAAATACGACATTGAAGAAACTGGATTTATCCCTCAATTTGATTGGAGACAAAGGTGGTATATTTCTCGCTAAAGTTATAGAAAATAATAGCACAATTGATGACTTGGATATTTCGAAAAACAAAGTGAGAAGTGGAACTGGCTTGGCATTCGCGGATGTTGTCAAAATTTCAAAATCTTTGAGAAATCTGAACATAGCAGAGAATTACCTAAGTCCAGTAAGTATTAATTTTGTACCGTTTTCCTTGAAATTGAACATTAACATAATATTTGTTGTAAATTAATATTGGAGTTACAGAATTTACTGATTCTTCCCTGTTTAAAATTCTGAAATCAGATTTAGAAAAAGGGAAAAAAATAACTGACATGGAAACTGCAGGATTTCCTTGTACGGCCTATTAACGTTTTTTACTTATTACGTGCTTAAGCGCTACTCGGAAAGCGGGATGCCCCGTGCAGTTCTTTTTAAGGGAAACTAGCTAGTATTCACGTTACATATGGTGAAAACCACCGAAATCGCCCATGCAGCCAGCCCTTTCGTCCGGACTCGAATCCCGAGAAGAACTATTAGTGTTCAGAGGCTTTTACCGCTCGGTTGCTGCTTGGACGGCTTCTCAAATTACACACAGTTTTTCTTGCACTTCATTTAAGCGTTTATTTCCTCGAGTTTTATCAGAGATATGTTTCTCATTCAATTAATTCAGTTCTCCCTTCGCGGCAAAACATCTTTATTAAAAATTGTACTCTAGAGAAAAATATAAAACACCAAATACAGTTTAAAAATTTTTGCAATTAAAAATAGAGTTTGTACTCAAAAACAAGCAATTCGCACAGCGGGAACGAAGTCAGTGCACAAAATTGGGAGTAAATTTCGGCAAAAAGATACTGAAGTTGATGCACAAATTGACTTAATTCATTATTCTACTAAGAATTTCAAATGTAAATAATTAGCGTTCTTGTTGGGGTTAGCACTACTTAAACTTTTAAATTGTTGATAATTCCACAACTACTGCGTTCAAATTAACTAAAGGCATAAAAACCTCAACCGGATCATAAGAAAAACGTAATAACTTTTAAAGCAAAAAATGTACAGTTTACCGACATATAAAAAAAAACTGAAAGGTTTCAGATTTTAAATTACGTCCAAAGGGGCGTTTTTTTAACGTTTTGTGTGTTACCTTTATTTATTAAATATCATATTCTACGTACTCAAACTACAAAATTCAGTTCAACAGCAATATCGCAAATTAATTTTAAAATGAGAATACCTTTAGAATTTCCGATACAGAGTCTCGCGCGCTGGAGATAATTTTTTTTTTTCCCGTAAAGTATTGCCATTGCTCGCTTTGTTTAGTTTTTTAATCAAAAATTCGTTGAAATGTTACAAAATATGAAATCGGTGAAAAAACAAATTTCATACTCAAATTAGGGCTTCCACATGCCCATATTCTATGGAAGATTACGTTATTCAAATTTTGATGACTCTAGGTACCATTGTTTTATCAACATGCGAGAAACATACATTTATGCAGATTCTTCATTATTTAATTTCTTTAAATAAAAGACAGGGCGATAATGTTTGGTGGCAGCAATTTGAAAAGTGATACAGCCTTTTAAAGTTTTCAAAGCAAATTGCCAAAACGAAATTAATAGTCCTTCAGGCCAAATTGCCCCTTTGGACTAAACCTCAGCTTACCGAGCCACATAACAGAGTGAGTGTGTGTATGTATATCTATCTATCTATCTATAGATAGATATACATATATAACTACGTATATATATATGTATGTGTGTGTGTAATAAAAAAGAGACAAAGACTTTGCAATATTGATGGTGTAGAACGTAGAAGTAAACTGAACTTCATTACGTTGAATCCGTAATAAAGAGCAAGAAATTTGGTGGCATAAAGAATGCTGAAATGCCGATCCACAATGAATAGGAACGTGGCAGCCAAGGCAGATTAAATCTTCATTTTATTTCAGTGAAAACATGCTGCGGCCACAAACAACTTGGCACACTAGTTTATTTCAAGATGCTTACATTTTTGGTAGATTTGCAATAAGAAGAGAGCAGCAGACTGCAGTCCAGATAGGTTGAAGCAAGCGAGTGCAGGAGAGCTGAAGCTAAAAGCTCGTTGTTATCCAATACGGAGAATCATCAAGAGAAGTTTTTGGCTTGATTAGAAGAGTTCCTGAAATTTTGAGTTCAAGTTTAGAATAAGCTACGTCATCAGCTTTACGCAAGCTCTGTGGCATAGAATAATCTAGAAATCCGCAGTCCAGAAACCTTATTGATGAGCTTTCACATTTTTGGATTGTCGGCATAGGGAAGGAGACTTATACTAATTCAGAAGTCAAACAACAAAAACCGCAGCAGCTGCAAATGCGGTTTGCTGCTGCTGCGGTTTTGCAGCGGTTTGCAGTTTTGCAGCTGAGGATGGTGGTTCGGTAAAACCATCGAAACTAGTCTTGTGAAACTTTGAAAATATAACGCTGATTTTTGTTGTTTGACTTCTGAACTAGTATTTGTTCGGAGTGTTATTGTGTATTAATTAAGGAGACTTATATTGGAGTGCAAAATTTAAGGCACTTTCGCCTTTAAGTTTTGCACACACACGTGCAAAACTTAAACACGTTTGCTCGTGTGGTCTACACGTGTAAACCACACGCGCAAAATAGAACACATAAACGGTACGTTTAACAACTAAAAGTTGTAAAGAATTACTGGCCTTAGTACAGATACATGCATGGAATAAAAGTAAAAGTTTATATATAATAGGGATATGATGTCTCTTAAGCGAAATTATTACTTGAGTTTCTGTTAATATGAGGCGGTTAATAAATTGTTGGGGCAACGTTTTCCATTATTCTAGTAAATTTTCTTTCCAGTTGTTGGGCATTAGGCACTCTATGTGGGTGTGCAGCAAAACATCTACTCAAAGTCTGCACATATCTCATAAAATAAAGATCTGGCGACCTTGCAGGTCAGTTAATATGAGAGGTGCCCTTATTTTTCAAAAAACAAAATCTAAAGCGAGAATAGAATGTCTTGAAATGTTATCATTCATAAGAAAACAATTACAATCAAATGGGCTTTGGAAAAGATGATGCGAGGGCCATCTCTTTGCAGCATCCGTTTGCCGTAGCGAATTACTATGCTGTAACGTGATGTATAACATCAGTTATCAAAAATTTGCGTAAACATCAAGAAAGTTTTCATGGCTTATTTAATTACGTATCATCCTATGGAATACTTTCTAGCATTTTCCCGGATGTCTCCCAAAGTCGCCAGATGTTTACGTTTTGTGATGTGTAACTTTGATGACATATTAAAGACAATACTTACGTGCTTCTATAGCACAATGAAGGAGCTCCAAAAACCGCACTTAACTTTTTTGATGATTATCAGTAAGAACGTGTTATAACGCCTGAAAGTTGGGTTTGAGTCTTGCCTGAGTATCTAAATTCAGGGCACAACATTTATAGTACCACAACTAAAGCTGGACGAATGTTTACTTTATTTCAAGTGGTTTCATTTTTTATTTGCAATACTTTACGGAATATTTCATGTAGAGTTATTAGGTTTCTTTTTTGAAGCAAAAGGGGCCCATTAATATTTATTTTGTGAATCTTATCATGGTAGAGCAACTGCAAACGAAAATTTTAGAGTAATTGATAATTTTATGTCTGAGAATGATATTCCTTCGAATAAGTGCATTGTCGTGACAGAGCTCGGGCTTTAACAGTAAAACATTCCGGAGTGATTTCGCAAATAAAGAAAGTCGCACCTGAAACTAAATTTACTCACTGCTCCATACATCGTGAAGCTTTAGTAACCAAAGAAATCCCAATTTTATTAAAAGCCGAGCTTTAAATTCAAGAATATTTACGATTTTATGTGAAGAGATGGGCAGTGAACATGAAACGCTTTTGTTATATTCCGAAGTAAGGTGGTTATTCAGAGGCAAAGATTTAAATCGTCTTTTTAAATTCGATCGGAAATTCAAATTTTTCTGTGTGATTCAAAATTTGAATTGCAAAAATGTCTATTTAGTGAATGATGGTTGGCGAGTTTAGCATTTTGAGCTGATATTTTTGGAAATTTAAATGAATTAAATTTAGTATTACAAGGACAAAATGTCAATTTGTTTACCGTTAGAGATAATGTAAAGGCAATGATAAAACTCCAGCTAAGTTTCAAAGAATTGGATAATATTTTAAGCTTTTTGCCACTTTTAGAAAGTTTTCTAACCAAAAACAATTTTAAAATAGAAGAACAACTAGCATCCGACATTAAAAATCATTGTTTTTCATTGATAAATAATTCCAACCTATATTTGCCCGAGGATTATGAAAAAGAAAATTAGTTTAGATATCCATTTTGTTCAAATATACCTGAAATGTTATGTCATGAAGAAAAGGAACAATTGACAGAAATTTCCTGTGATAGAAATCTAACTGAAGATTTTAAAAAATAACACACTTGTTAACCGAAAAAAATAATTTAGAAGCATTTCAAACAAAGCTATTAAATTTGTATTGCCTTTTTGGACAACCTATATGTGTGCGCAAGAATGTTCTTCCATGTTATATTTAAAAAATAAATACAGAACAAAATTAAAACTGGATTCTAATTTACGCTTAAAACTAAGTGAAATAAGACCAGACATAAAGAAATTAGAAATTGATTTCTCTTAAACGGCTCAAATTTCGCATGAAATTTTAGAATTAAAGTATTATAACTTAAATTTTGATAATTAAAATAGTAACCAATTTTTAATCTAATATTTTTATGTGTGCATATGTAATTCAAATAGACATAGTTCTTGCAAATGCCAAAATATTTTTTAGTCCTAAGAGCGTTAGCCCAGAAGGGCTGTTAATTTTAAAACAGCATTTTGCGTCGATTCACTTTTCAAACTGTAGCCACCAAATATTATCGCCGTGTACTATATTTAAAAAAAAACTAAATAATGAAAAATCTGCATGAATGCATGAATGATTCTCGCATTGTGAAAAACAAATCTGATGTGTACACCACATGACTTCCTTGTATTGGAATATTAAATTATACGCATTTTTTCTTGCATTTCATTTCAAATTATTGGATTGAATTACATCTACTTCGCCGACAGCGCATAAACCACAATAGAATAAACGCATTCTTTAAAATTCACTCTAGTATTCGTTTATCATAGCGACACTCTGGCGCTAGATTCACTTAACAGTATTAATAATTATATAACAGTTAACATATATAATAATTATATAACTAAGTTAACTGTTATATAATCCAATAATTATATAACAGTTAACGTATATATTTCGTTCATAGTATAACTCATAATGCACAAAATTTAAATCATTTAAAGAACAGAATTATATAATCGTTGCCACATGTTCTATTAAAATACTATAATAAAGCTAGAATGATGCATAAAAGAAATTAAGCAAACAAAACAAAAAAGAAACAGTTTTTCACAGACGATTGAGTATTTCTCATTTAATTAATTCAGTTCTCACTTCGCGAGAAGGCAAAAATACATAAAAACTCAAAATATCTATATTAAAAATTAGTAAGTAAATCTCAAACACTTATTTCCTCGAAAAAATTCCAGAAAGAATTATGCATGATTTAATTGGCAATAATAAATGAATGCGTTATCTTTGTTGTTGCGAAGCTAAATTTCTCTAGATTGGCAACGAATCCACTAGTCTCCTGTTTCAAATGTAAACATCAATGGCCGCCATTAAAAACAGGGTTAGCAGCAATTAAACAACTTTAAAATTGCTGATAATTCTAAAAATATTGCACACAGATTTACTAAATGCATAAAATCCTTCCTTAACCGGAAGATAAAAACAACATAATTCAATCATTTTTAAAGAAAAAATGTACAATTTACAAACATATAAGAGTAAAGAAACAGAGATCACTGAGCCGGGTAACAGAGTGGATATATATATAAATGAATGTATTTATATACGTTTGGTGCGGCCGATTGCAAACAAAATACGAGGTGCACATCTGCATGTTTCTGCATGTTATAGCAGTCCCATATACAAAATTTCAACGTTTTGAGGCTACTCGTTTTTGAGTTATGCGAGATACGTACGTACATACGTTCGTACAGACGCCACGAAAAATTCTCTTCAGAATTAATTTTAAAGCAGTTTTATAATTTTTTTGAAGGAGAAGAGTATTTTATTCTGTCCTTACGTACAGATATCACGCAAAAACATCGTTAAATTGCATTCGATAGCGGTCAAAATGGATATTTTCGTTGAAATATGCTGCCTGAAACTTTTCGCGTTTACAATACTTCCTTTTTATTTCGTACAAGGAAGTAACAACGGTTCCTAGAGCCATTAAATTTTGAATAAGGTAATCTTCCAACCGAGCACGGCCAATTGGAAGCCCGAATTTCAAATTTCGAATTTGTTTTATTATCTATTTCAAATTTTAAAAAACTTAAAGCTTTTGATTAACCCTTAACCTCAAATTCTTTTTATTTTAAACTTTAATTTTTGATTAACAAACTCAACGATTTCGAAGCTAGCAATGGCAACCCTGTACGAAAAGAAAAAGTATTCTAATCTCCAGCCGTGAGAATGTGTATCAAAAAGTCTAAAGGTATGCTGTTTTGCTGTTTTTAAATATTTTATGATATTGCTGTTGAATTGGATTTTATGTGTTTTAATTGCGAAGAACATGATATTATGTGTTTTAATTGGGAAGAACATGATGTTTAATAAATAAAGGTAACACATCAAACTTTAAAGAAACGCCCTTTTGGCCATTATGTAAAATCTGAAAGCATTTTCTTTCTTTTTAACCCAAACGGCGTTAGCCCAGAAGGGCTATTAACTTCGTTTTGGCATTTTGCGTCGAAAACTTTAAAAGGTTGTATCACTTTTCAAATTGTTGCCGCCGAATTTTATCGTTCTGTATTATATTTCAATATTCAATAACTTCAATCCCAGAATAACCTCAAATATTTTGCCAAAGTTGTTACAGAATTCTCAGGAAACTGGTATCAGTCGAATTAGTGATGGCGTAAGAGTTGAAGGAGTACTTTACTTACTAGGATTTTTGTTAGGGAAGTATATTTAAGATCGGGAAAAAAGTAAAGCAAAAGTGTATCCAACCATTCATTAATTTAAGCAGAACATTAATGCTTTTATTTTCTTTATATATGGGTCATTTCCTATATAAAAAATAATCATTTCTGAACTTCCGTACATAGAAATATTGCATGCATATTCAAGTTATTACGGGAAAATCGTGCTAAGCGACAATTACAGCACTGATCTTTGGTGTGTATATAAAAGAAGCATCAAGAAGAACAAAGTTATTAGCCCAAAGGGGCAGTTTTGCTCACATGCAAGGGCTATCAATTTCGCTTTGGTATTTTGCGTTGATTCACTATAAACGGCGAAGCTCTTTTTAAATTCTAGCCACCGAATATTAGAGACCTGCATTATACACTGACTAACAATAAGTATTTGGACACCTGTGATAGAAAAGAAAAACTAACTTTATTGAAAATCAATAGTTGGTAGAGCATCCACGAGAGGTAATTACAGCGTGGATCCTCCGGGGCATACTTTCCACAAGTCTTTGTATGACAGCTAGTGGTATTTTTTTCCACTCAGCTTGGAGAAGACATAGAAGTTCCTTCACCGATTTTGCACGGGTAGTGCAGCCCTGAATTCGGCGATGCAACTCGTCCAGAGGTTCTCGATAGGGTTCATGTCTGGAGTCTGGGCAGGCCAGTCCATTCGATGAACTCCATTGGCACCATACCAAGCCTTGGTTAACGTCGAAACATGACAACTGACATTGTCGTCCTGAAAGTAACAGGAGTCCAACCCGTAAAACTGCCACAACGTAGGAAGCACATTGTCATCCAAAATAGTGCAGTAGGCATCGGAGTTGAGCTTACCATGAATGGGGACCAAGGGTCCCAGCCCATACCAGGAGAAACACCCCCAGACCATAATTCCAACTCCACCGAACTTGACGACTGTTGGCACAATGCATTCTGGCAGGAGACGTTCTCCAGGTAGACGCCAGACCCATACTCTGCCATCCGAACGGTAAAAGGTGAACCTTGATTCGTCACTCCAAAGAACCCGTTTCCACTAATCTACGGTCAAATTTCGATGTGCTTTGCACCACATTAACTGAGCAGCGCGGTTGGACTTTGTGATGAAAGGCTTATTGGCAGCAGCACGACCATGAAAACCAAGCAGATGTGCTTCCTTACGGATGGTATTCATTGAAACAATGCTCCCGGATGCCTGTTGAAAAGGATTCGGCCACATTTGTGATACCCGATAATTATACCTTTCTCGAAATCAGAGAGCTCCGAACTGCTAGGCATCTTGCATGCGACTAAACCCAATGCTGTTTCCTACACGATATATACCGGCGGAGGCCGTGACGTACCTTAGGACCGCAGATATCGTCATTTGCAAAGGTGTCCAAATACTTATTGGTAGTCAGTGTATTTAAAGAAATTAAATAATGAAGAATCTGCATAAATGTAGGTATGTTTCTCGCATTGTGATAAAAGAGCCTTACCTAAAGCCATCCAATTTTGAATAACGAATCCTCCACCGAATATGGGCGTCTGGAAGCTTTAATTTGGAATTCGTTGTATTGTCAATTTCATATTTTGTTATACTTTAACGAATTTTTTATTGACAAACTCAGCGATTTCTAAGCGAGAAATGGTAATATTGTACGGGGAAGGGGGATTATCTCCATCGTGCGAGACTGTGTATCGGAAATTCTAAAGATATGCTCATTTTAAAGTTATTTTGCGGCATTGCTGTTGAACTGAATTTTAGGGTTTAAATGCGAAGAATATGATATTTAATAAATAAAGATAACACACAATACGTTAAAGAAACGCTTCTTTGGGTGTAATATAAAATCTAAAAGCTTTCAGGCTTCTTTTCTTAATGTTTCTATTCAGAAATTAAAAAAATAGTCATTGTAAAATGTAGTGGTGGTACTAAAGGTTTTCAATTTTTGTTTAGATGATACACGTTAGGCAAAAGGTTGAGAACCGCTGAACTAGAGGAGATATGTGAGGCCTGTAAAACTCAGCGTCTAAAGTGGACCAAAGATTCATCACTGTAAAATAGTGCGGGCTGTAAGAAATAAAAGCCCGTTTTCATACTTAAAAATGTGATAAATGTTAACTACATATAACATACATTATAAGGGAGTAACTACATATATTGCTACCGAATACTTTAAAAGAAATGAAAGAACATAAAGAAATAAACGATTGTTAACAGACACCCATTGTTTCTTTACCCGACACCTGACGCCTTTTTCCTACAACTTTTTGCATTACAGTTTTCAGAACAGAGGTCAGGCGAATGCCCGTCAACTGGATGTCGCTAGAAGCTTGCTCTTTCTAAATAGCTGATAAAAGCTAGCCACCTGTGATACGGACCATCCAATACTGAAATCATGCACCATGCAAGCTATATGGCTTTCTGGGACCTGTACGGATACTATTAGTAAAATTCTGAGATATCCACTTTACTGAAGTTTTATTTTAGTGTTAAGTCCAAAGAGTTTCTGGTAAAATTGCAAATGTGTTAGCAGAGTTTACAGTCGGCTGAGGAAATATTTTTAAAAGTCTCAGATTTTTGAAAATCTCAGATATCCTGTTTAGCATTAAAGTTCTATGTATGTTATTATATCCCGTGGAATTAGAGTTTTTGTTAATATATTATAATTATGTATGCAGTTTTATTTTCTGGGTGTGAATAAAGGACTGCAGAAAAATAAGTAAAGCTCTCTTGCCGGCCGCGAGTTTTTTTTTTTTTTTTTTTTTTTTTTTTAAAAAATGTTTTCTCTCTTTTTTTCAGGAAGTAGGCCCAGCATTTTCTCAGGCCATGGATGTAAATCAGACCATATTGCAACTGGATATTCGATTTTGCGGATTCCGTGCAGCAGACGAAGATCTCATACACAAGGCTCTCATTCGTAACCGGTCAAATCTCGGATATATTTCTTACGTAGGAGATAAGAAAAATGTGACTGCTGCCGAGTATATTGTATAGAAAACATGTTAACATAGTTTAAGATTATGCTAAAACTATTTAATATTGCTCTTCCTGGCTTCACAAAGTTGAAAAGTAATAATGAAAGTTTTGACAAAAGCACGTATAGAGGTATGGTAACTGTATTAAATGGTGAAATGTATATTCAAGAAACAAGCATTTTAAAATTGTTTGACCTTTCGTTACCTTCTGAGTTTATAATGATGTCTTTCGAGGATTGAAAATGGCCTCATAGGCAATGATCAGTATAATAACATGTGAAACGCTATGGTTTTTAAAATTTTATAAGTTCTTAAGGGTTGCTGTTGGTATGAAGCAGCGATACGTTACTCAAGAGATGACTGGTATTCCTGAAGATAAAGTATTAAAATATAATGTCAGGTCTTCTGAAACCATTAGCCAAATAAAAATTATTTTTTATACTATGACTACCTAAAAGTCTTTTATAGCTATTTTATTAACATTCAGCTAATAACTAGAAACAATTGAAAACATTGCCTATCTTCTAGCCTGTCTGCCCGTGCGAAACGTTGTGTTTTCGTCGATTATGATCTATAATGAAAGATATTCTAGAATTATGAATACAAATGCCTTTGGAAAATGTGTCATATTTTTATCAAAAAAAGCCTAAAACATATTGTTCAATAGCATTGAATTTAAATTTAAGAAATTTTATTCTTATACATGAAATAAAAATTTGTTTCCATATTAGTAGAATATGACGCAGTTTAGCAGCAACTAAAAGTTAATGAAATATTATATGAAGATAATGTCACGAAATAGGATATTTTGCCATAAATAATGCCATAAAAATTTTTCAAGTAAATATTTCTGAGAACCGAAATCATCTCATGCAAAAATAGGTAATTAGTCTATTTAGAATAATGTATTTTGAAAGAACCGCATATATTCGATCAGTCCGAAAGAGATATCAAAAATGATATTTGAATTTTGGAAGGAGACTATTTTTTAAGTGAAGGTGCTACACTGTTACTTATGAACATCATAAGCTGGAAACATCTCATACCGTTAACATATCGGACGTCACAATAGCTTACTTTAAATGTTCTCAAAATAATCAAACGCAAAGTCTATTTTATAGTATTTGTTACACTTAATACCACAATCTTCGGATGTCGCAGAAGTAACAAGAAACAGAAATTGGCCCTTATGAAAAATTCCGATGTCCCACATTTAAATTGGTCTAGTTGATTCCACCACGCATATACCATGACATGAAAATAATTAAAACGAGTAAAAAATAATTAATAGTAAATAAGAATTAATGATAAATAATAATCAATGACAAATAAGAATTATTAATTGTTAATAATAATTATGAATAATTAATCAATAATGCATTGTGGTGTGTTACTAATAATTATTAATAATTGATTTCAGCAATAATTAATCATTATTAATATGTATTGATACTTTATGATGATTAATTATACTTAATAACTATTGATAATAAATAATAATAATGATAATGATAATTTCATTACTGTTCCTAAATAAGATTCTGCAGACTACTATACATAGTTGATGTTACTCACTTGGTGCGTTTAAAAACGTCCCTTCTAAATATTTACTAAACTCTTATCTTACTAAACGTTGCAAAACTACTTTACTAATAAATTCCAAATAATTCTGTATAATTCTCGTACATATACAATAGTAATGCTAATATAATACAGTAAAGGATAATGCATTTTTTAAGCAAGAATAGATCCTAATTCAAAAATAACTCTTGATTATTGCTACTCAAAATTTATAATTAATTCATAATTTTCTGTATACCAGCAATAAAATATTTCTTAAAAAATATGCCCATCATTACAGCATAGTATCAATTGTTTAAACCAATTACTTAAACAATAGTTTATCCGAAACTGACGAAATATATTCAGAAAGTTATCGGTTGAGACCTAAGGGTAATGTTCAGGAAATAAGATGCAAGTCGAAATTCTTCGAAATCTTCAAATTTCTCTTGTCGTAAGGTTTTAGATCTTAGACATCTAATAACTATTATACGTAAATTCATTTAACTTACTACGTTATCGTTTCCACATTTTCATTTTAGACTCCTTTTAATGGATATATGTATCTGAGTATGGATTACGTTTTTCGGAAAAATGTTGTTCTGAATTACAGCACATAAATACAAAAGCATCTGAGAGGAAGACTTCTTTCAATTAAAGGTAAGTTAATAATTACCATTCGTTCAAAAGAAGAGGTTATACCAAGCAAAATAGATGTTAATTGTGATGTGGAAAATTCCAAACCAAGGATCTAATAAATATAATACTAAAATGAGGATCTAATAGCCATGATATAATCGCCGCCAGGATTGACAAGAAATAATAATGACCGTCTTATGGATTGCGAACTAAGAATATGTATAACGGGGAGAAAGTTTTTAAGCAAATTCCAAAATTTACTAAGTGTGCCGAAGATGGTTTTAAGTGGCAAATGAAAAAACGATTAATCTGTCTGTGGTTTACAATTACTGACGGATGACGAAACAAATTTAATCTTTGAATAATACTGAAATTTAAGTTAATTAAGATTAACAAATAGATGATAGCGACAAAAATCTCCAGATTCCTACATTCATAGAAACGCTTTATGCGATTTTGTACATATTTGAAAAGATACAAAATAAAAATAGACGACGTGCTTTGTCTTTTAGTTTAAAGAGCCGCTGGTGTTAATGCGTAGGAGTGTTAAGGGAAGTATGAGGATGTTATAGAACAAATAAAACAAATAAAAGATTTTACACATACTGCATAACCCTCTGCTCTGAATCTTTGTATTTTAATAAATGGTAAACGAGGAGATATTAAGCTCTCTCTCACTTATCGGATCCATTGACGACAAATCAGGACAGATAAGCAAAACCATTTGTTTTTAGCATAAACAGAATTTTCTTCTTATAGAAACATCATTTACATGAACCACATAACATGCATTTAGAGACACTATCATCAGGAAATTCTTCACGTAAAACATCCGCAAAATGTTTACTTTTTAAACCACAAACAATCGCAAACACTGCATATCTAAATGCATTATCAAGAAATCGTTTCTTGAAGCATTTATTATACTGTTACGAATTTTGTGCATAGATGATTTTAATGCAATCATTTGTGAAATTCTTTTATTTTGCTCCATAATGTAACATGAAAAATTTAAAGAGAGTAGCTATGCCGAAAAATTAAGAATACAGGTGCGAGTCTATTTAACATTGAGTAAAGAGGTATCTCGGTAATTTGGCGAGATATAGCCAAGCTGAAAACGTATTTGGCGACTTATTTTGTAGCTAAATTTGGCAAAATGTCGACACACTTGGCGACCATTTGGCAACATTTAGGTCTGGTCCCTGTATTACCGTAATAGGTATTGTAATTGAATAAATGCAATTGATCACTATATCAGCTGCAACTGTAATTCGACACTAATATTGTCTTCCAGTAATTTCGAGAAGCAAAATCTTGGCGAACTAGAAATATCTCAGCGGCCGGGTGGAAACTATATATAAAGCCTAAGAGCGAGCATCAACACTCAATTGTTTAGTTATTATTGTCTTTATTATTGCCAATTGTTAATTCAGGGTGAGATTGGATTAGCTTTCTCTTTAGATGCGCTTTGCGTTGTACTTAACATTCTTAGTAGTCTGAAGTTAACTAGTGATTACACTGCTTGATGTTGTGAACACTTGTAAAAATATTTCTGGGAAAATTGCAGAACTCTTAAATACTTCTTTTGATACAAATAAATTTTATTAATCTACAATTGGACCTATGTACATTCAACGTATAACGACCCCGCACGCAGGCAACAGTACTACGTTCCCATCTTTTTTTTTCTGAAAATTATTACTGAAAGTATTCATAAGCGGCAACCCAAGATTGATCTGACAAAGTCGATGCTCCGTTTTCCACAGCAAAGCAATTAAAGACTGTCGATGAACTTGTATTTAGTTTAATTATTACTGAAAGTATTCACAAGCAGCAACCCGAGAGTGATCTGACTGTCGGGTTGCTGCTTGTGAATTGCTTGCGGGTTGCTTGCTTGCTCGGGTTGCTGCTTGACCAAGCCGATGCTCCATTTTCCACAACACAGTAATTAGAGAGTGTCAGTGATCTTGGATTTAGTTTAATTACTACTGAAAGTATTCACAAGCGGCAACCCAAGAGTGATCTGACAAAGTCGATGCTCCATTTTCCCACAACAAAGCAATTAGACATTGTCATCGATCCTGGATTTAGCTGTCTCATAGTACGATCTCATATTACGATCCTTTTGAACATGTTTCTTTTATTCTTCCTTTGTTTGTTGCACATTGTCGTATCGTTTATTTCGTTCTGCTTCTTTTTGCCTTAAGCGGCTTAATTTTATTGCCTTAATTTTTCCTTTTTTTGAATTCATTATTATTAATTATTTTTGGTGAAATAAAATAAAATACAGCAAACACCACCCAAATAAATATAGGTTTAATTTTTCCCCCCATCAGACCATTATAGAGTAAAGTACGCAAGTAATCGAAATCAGCAATTTTAAATTATTGCTGCGATTTCAAGTATTGCTTGATGAAACATAAATGAGAAGTAAATTACATATTTTTGTAAGTAAAGAGTTTGCTTATATTATTTCAATACGAAAATCGATTTCATTAGAAATCTGTTATTCAAACCTGACCAGATCTCACTCTTCTGTCTCCGACTGTTGAAACATAGATTCCAACATTCTAAGTTGTAATCTATGTTTCAATAATTTACAACATTGTTTCAAAAATTAATAGCGACATCTTGAAGTATCGGAACGACTTCAGCACAGACATAAATAACACCTCCGAAAAATTAAACAATGAAAATTTAGAACATCAATCAATCAATGCCAGCTCATTAATTCTCAAAACAATTCTCTTAGAAGGAAAAGTGGAAGTTTATTTTGCACATTTTCATTTTGTTTCTGCGAATTCCATTTTGTAAATGGAGACAGATTGATAGTTAGAAGACAAAGTATTTTCATGATAGAATGATTAATCAAATGAATGCACAGAAAAAGGGCAACTGTAGATAATAAATATGGAAAAAGCAGTAAAAATTAAAGAAAGAAAAATACTCTGAATATTTTATCTGAAAAAACAGCAGTGAGGGAGTGAAAAGAAATCTTACTTTTCCAGTTTGAAGTTCTTTTAAAAAGAATAGAATATTTTTATTGATATTGTATTGTGTTATTCTGAGTGTCTTAGAACAATTAACGAAACATTTATTTTGCAATAATTAACAGCGTGAATAGTTCTCATAAACCGAAGCTTTATATAAATTTCTATTCCTACTATTTGGAAAATAGTAAATTCGAAAACGTAATGCATATTAAATTTAACATATTTTACCGCGGAAATATAATTTTGTTATTTCCTGTAGTTCAGGAAAATATTCCAGATTTCGTTTACAAAAATGTGAATTACTTCCTTTTATATTCCTCATATTTGTCCGCACACTACAGGGCCTACCAGCGGCAGAGCGGTAAAGCCGCTGAACACTGGTAATTCTGTCAGTGTTCGAATCAAAGCGAACAGGCTGTATACATGGGCGTTTTCGAGATTTTCCTCAGGTATATAACGTGCATATGAGAGTTTTCCCTTAACTAGTCCTCCAGGAAGGCATCCCTGCCTTTAGGCAGATAGCCCTCGATTTCTTTGCCATAATTAAACAAACTAAACCAAACCGGACATTTTATGCCCTTCACATTTTATAGCGTGGACATCCAGTCAAAAAGCTAATCGAATGAGATCAAACTATATTTTTTTATTATTTCCATTACAAGACTTACAAATAATGACGGTTTATCAGGAATTCTCAAGGGCTGTAAAAAATAATATTTATTCGAAGAATTTGTATAAGGACATGATCGTGCTATATATGACTGCAATATTTATCAAAAAAATGGCAGCGCTTTTTAAAAAGATAAATAATTCTTTTAACTGTATTTCTGTGAAAGGGAGGAAATGGCAGTTGTTTGAAAAAACTTTTGAAAAGCGGACGCGATGTCTCATCGGAAGTGGGAAAATCTCCCCATATTTCTAGAATTATAAATGTTTACTGTTGAATGTTGTGCTTATTGAAAAGTAATTATATCCGTCAGAACTAAACTTTATGCAGTGTTACTTCAAATAATACTTCGGATGTAAATAAAAGCTTTAAGTTGTTTACTGTATAACTAGTAGAATTATAAAAACTGAGAGACTAAATTTAATCAAATATAAATTTAAGTTAACAGAAAGGTTAGGTATATTTATAATCATTAGATACGAGAACCAAACACTTTAAGTACTATTCTTAAAGGTTACGTCTCTTCACTTATCAAAGGAAGTTTTGCCAAATTTATAACGATTTTCGGTTGAATAACAAATTAGAAAAGCTCAAAGTGTTTGACTGGATCGTTAAATAAGTAATTCTATCCTTACTGTCAAAAGATAACTACTTGTACTTTTAAACTCTGCCAAATTTTTATTCTAGTGAAGACATTCTCAAAGATAGAAAAGTTAGAAATAATTACTATGAAAAAAGTTGGTTATTTTTACATAAAATCTTTCCATTTCTTTGTGTTCTTATCAAGCCTTTTTTCTAAAACATGACGATACTGATGATGCATTGCATAAGTAATGAGAGGCATGAATTCCTTTTCATTTCTGTCTATTAACTTAAAAAGTGCTATATATTCAATGTATTTTGCACTTTTTAACAACTTGAAAGGAATTATCGCAAACCTACGTCCGTGCTTTCGTACGGTAATTAACATAATAATTTCGTACGGTAACAGTCCAATAGGAAGCAAAAGATGCGTAACTTCAGTCCTAGCAAGGGCACGCTTAATGTCTCATATGTCCTAGTTATGAAAAACCTTATTATCTCTAGAATTGTACCCGAACTAAAACGTGGAGAACAAAAACCAGACCCCGCGAGGACTCGATTTGATCTCGTGCCTCTCTTTATGTAGACAAGAATATAAGATGTTATCCCATTTTCTCTCTTTTATGTGCTGTCGTGATACACGTGTTTCTTACAGTCAGCTAGTAAGTGTAAATATCCAATTTTCTCTCCTTTACGTGCTGTCATGTTTCACGTATTTCGTACAGTCAGTTAGTAAATATAAGATAAAATATTAGAACCCTGGCTATGCTGTAGTTGATTCATCAAGTTTCCAAAATGTTTAATTCCTTGTTCAGAATGTTTAGTAGCGTTTTAATTACTTTCTTAGGCCCACCAGCGGCCGAGCGGTAAAGTCGCTGAACACTGGTAGTTCGGTCCGAGGTTCGAATCTCGCGAACGGGCTGGCTGCATGGGTGTTTTCGTGGTTTTCCCCATGTGTAACGTGTATACGAGCCAGTTTCCCTTAGAAAGTCCTCCACGAAAGGCATCCCTCCCCTTTGGCAGATAGCCCTAGTGTGCTTTGCCGTAATTAAATACACCACACCACCACCAATTACTTTCTTAGTCTAAATTTACACTTAAAAGTTTCGTAAACTTTACAGGATAGTATAATTTTTATGGTAAAATATTTTTGTTTGGTAAATTTGTATGTATAATAACCAGAAAATAAATATCTTTAAAAATAAAAATCATATAACATGCTAATAACATCTAATTCGAAGAAAGTCACGCCCACATACAACTTAAAATTAGGCAAAAAAATTCTTCTTTATACTTGCCAAATTTTGTGTTCCATTCTGTTGATTTTTACAGCAATCATATATAGGTACCGTTTAAATAAAAAAATATATTTTTACGGCAATCATATATAGGTACCGTTTTGAGAAGATTGAAAGAACTTTTGTGAAAATTTCGGATATTATAGAAAAATGGTGTTTGAAAAGAAAATTGAAATTAAATATTACCAAAACCAAGGTTATATGTTCTTCTCGCGGGGAGGTAAACGTACTATATATTCCAGATTGTGATATAAAGGTGAGAAGGTAAAGATAGGAAGGAATTTAAAGTTCCCTAGAGTAAATTCCTCCTAAAAAATATAGCACAGCACGTTTGTACTGATTATCTATATTCATCTTCTATGGGTACTAAAATGCGTTTGATATTTACGAAAGTTGGTGGTGAACTGAATAATATGTTAGTCAAACGATGACAAGTTTCAACAGGTTTAAAATTGTGTTTTTTTAGTAAATACGTCATAGTGAATTCCACGCATACTGTTAATGCACACGAACTTACGGACTGACCGATATTTGTTCACCTGAGGCAAGTGCCTCACCTGCCTCACCCTCGTCCCGGCCCTGCTTATGCATAATCCTTTGCTACATGTTGGAATTATTTAGACGAATATTCGATCTACGCCGATCGTGCCTAATGCCAAACTTTGCTTTCAGTAGAATGTTGCTAAAACATATAACGCCAAGGTCAGCAACAACAGTCTTCAATTTTCTATTTTTAACTGCTAATGTAAACAACAATATTCTTCAATTATCCTTGCCTGTTTCGTTTCATGACTCGGAAACAATAAATGACCTCGCAAACAATAAATTACCAACTCGAAAACCCGACCTAATGGCCATAGATTTAATGTTTGTGGGCAAATACCAAGTCCAAAGCTTATGTTTAGTTGACAGTCCCTTAAAACATGAGATACTGTAATACAATTTTTATGTGGTGAATTCAACTCAATAATTTGAAATAAACCTTTTTCCTTTTTCTAACAGATATCGTGTGTAACTCTGCCTTAGTTACTCATAGTAGTATTATGAAACCGCTGTATCATCATGCTTTACTCAGTAATTATAACTTAAAAATAGTGGCACGAACCACAAAAAAATGGGCTGGATTAGGAGTTTAAAGAAAATAGGTTGAGAAAAAGCTTCATATAAAGCTTTTAATATAATTTATGCGAATGCAATACGCATCAAAATATTCAGTTATATATTGTATTATCATTAACAGACATGTTTTGAGCAGAATCTAGAATTTGGGTTAGAAGTGAAGATGTCTACGAAATGTTTTGATGACAGAAAGTTCTACTCTTATCGAAACTACTAAAGTGCTTTGGTGACGAAACACGAAACACTTTAGCAAGTTAGGAACTACTACAAAACGTTAGGAAACGTTTTGCTCTTGTCGGAACAACTACTTTTGAAGATTTTATCCACAGTCTCCATAGCAGTCCTGAAATCCGAATAAACGATTTTCTGTTAGATAGAATTGTCTCGAGAGAACATTTCTGGCACTGTACATTCCCCAAATTGCCAACCATTAAGAATGAGCAAATAGTTACGATATTGGAATCCATTATGTAGGTTTAGTCGATATTACTAGTACATGAGTATTTCTTATTTGATGGTATTATTGCTTGAATGTCATACTATTACAGTAGTTCTTCTATTTGTATTCACTTATTTATTGAAGTATTCACTCGAATTTGAATCTTTGTTTCTCTGCAGGGTTAATCACGGCCATGATAATATTCGTATAATATTCAATCTATTTACACAGTTTCGCTTTCAAGTATATGTACTTTCAAATTAGAATACTAGTTTAAATTAGAGATCTTCAGCATCGATATCTTAGAATGCATCTTAGAATCTCTTAATATCTAAGAAATATGCTGAACAAGATTCCCATTCGTGCTTTAAGATTGCACAAAGTATAATGTAAGATTCCATGATGACAATTAGTATAATAATATGAAAAGGAAGAAATACTTTTATTCAAAATAATTATTTTCATTTAAAGCTCTGTAATTATTATTTTAAAGAGTGTAAGCCTAGAAGGGCTATTAAGTTCGTTTTGGCACTTTGAGTTGGTTCACTATAAATGACGTTTCACTTTTCACATTGTTGCCACCAAATATTAGAACCCTGCATTACAATTACAGAATTAAATAATGAAGAATCTGTATGAATGTATGTATGATTTCACATTGTGATAAAACAACGGTACCTATAAACCTCAAATTTTGAATAACGCAGTCTTGTACGAACTAAAAAACAATTTTATCTTTAACGCGCGAGACTGTGCATCGGAAAGAAATTCTAAAGATACTCTCTTTTTAAATTATTTTGTGATATTGCTGTTGAATTGAATTTTATGGTTAAGTGCGAAGAACATGATGTTTAATAAATAAAGGTAACACATAAAACGTTAAAAAAAGCCTCTTTAGACGTAATATAAAATCTGAAAGCTTTCACTTTTTTTTTTTTTTTTTTAAATTTTGTTTCTTTTTTGTGCAATGTTTATATAAAGGAATTTCTTTTCAGTCATACGTGAATTAATGTAATTAAATCATCTCAAGTACTAAATTTTTAATTAAATGCTGAGATGAAATGTAATATGTTTGAACTTTCCCTCATTTTTGTGTTACGTGTTAACTTTGTATCTAGTCACCAATATTTCAGGAGGCAATTGAAAGTGGAAAGAGAAAGTACAGGTTTCTTCCCAGCTCTTAATGACTCTTTGCAAGAAATCGAAGGTGGTTCTTTTTGCAATAAAATATCAAGACCTTTGAAATTTAAACGCAGCAGACAATTTTTCAGAATATGATGGCAACTGTCAATTCATTTATTTCAAATGCATTCAGCATGAAAAAACTGCTGTTGCGTTTTTCTCTTCCTGACACCAGTTGTTACGTTATTTTCTTCCTTCACGTTCGTATGGGGTTCGTAGATTTGGGATGAATCACGACAACACTTGATGAAGTATCGAAAAACACTTTATTTACCAGTATTTTCAGGACAGCTCCAAAATACGTTTTACAGTCGTCGATGAACTACTATAAACACGCTGACACGATCAGCGACAAAGCCTTCAGGTTATCAGGCTATCACGGTGGAGACAGCTTCACGGCAAAGCACTAAAGTACAGCTTTCGACTCTGCTTGATCGTTCTAGGAACTCCACGTACTCTCAAGACTCCACGCGATGCACTCGACGATACACAAGAGTATAGCTCTCGACTCAGCACAGTCTAAGACAAAATTCGACGATGCACTAATTCGCGATGCACTAAAAGACTCTCTCGATGCACTCGACGACCAACTCGGCGCTAGACTTCGAGACACTCGCTCAATGCCTGACTATCAGCTCGCTAGACGAGGCACACACACACTAACTGACTGCGGAACCAGCAGGGTTTATATAGCTGTTGGCTTGTGTTCGAGAACATTCTGGTCTAAACCGGTAAGAATTCGTTCCAGAAGATTCTCCTTCCGTTCATGGATATCGCCAATTTTGTCCCCAAATGTAGCAACCCTGCCTTTCCTTGCCATTTTATGGTAACCCTAAACCTGCTTTGCGGGGAAGCCATCTTACCGCGCCTGTACATTTCGTAACACTATTGAATTGGTAGTTGTGTGCAGTATGCAGACTTTGTAGATTTAATATGAAAATAGGTGAAATGAAAAGAAAATTATCGCTCTTTAAATAAAATCTTTAAATGAATCCTTTAAAAAGTGGACTATTGTATTTAAAGAGTTTTGTGCCTTAAATGTTTTCAACAGCTGTTCATTTTAATAAGAATTTTTTTTTTCTCTGCAGACGTTATATATTAAAAATAAGAAAAGCATCTCATCTGATGCTTTTCTTATTTTTCCATTAAATGGCGATGGCGAATTCCAATATGGCAAGTTCTAAATAATTTTTTCCATTAATTTTCTTACGAATTCCAATAGGGCGATTTCATAAGTTACGTTACATTTGAAAGTATTTTCACAAACCAAACTGCCTTTTTGTCCTGATACTTAATGAGGTTTGAATGCACCGATTAATTTATACGATTAAAATTCTTCCAAACACAACACTTTTTTGATTTATAAATATTATTTATATATTAAAGAGAAAAATACTGCTTGATGTACTACGACTTCATTCTTATAGTTGACAAATTACACCACTAAAGTTGGGGGGGGAGGCAAACATCAAATCTCATTTTTATTAAAACAAAATAGTAAAAGAAAAGTTCGAAATGATTTTTAACAGATTTCTCGGATGATAGAGGCCTTATTTAATAGATGTTCTACTACATTACAACAGAAAATTTCAACTTTTAAGGTAACATATTTCTTATTTATTCCAAAACACATTAGAACTAATGACTGAAATACATCTAAAACATTTATAAGTCCGTTTTTATTTTGCAGTATGCACGTACGATTTTCCGAAGTTTATATGATATTAGATTCTTTTAAATCATTTTTTCCATGTAATTTTCTTGCATTCATTAAAAAATCACGGGGGGGGGGGAGAACAAGTGATGTTAAGACTGATGCAGCAGGAATCCACTGCATTGTTTGTTCTGTCCTAATTCAATAAAAGCTGAAACATTATTTAGTATACTGGTGCTATAAAAATACATCTGAATCACCTGATTATTCTCTGTTATATAAAGAAACTACTATATTATTGGAATCATTAGCTGAGTCTTTAAATCCTAAACTATCAAATCAATTCTAAACTTGTATCAAAAGGTAAATTCTTTCAAATTTCGAAAATCACTCCACAATCCAGATATTAGTTAGTTTCTTTAATGATGCATTGTGTAATAATGCATATATAAATCATGATAATAACTCAAACATATTATTTTAAAAGTAATGATAATAACTGAAACCCATTATTTTAAGCGTAATGTCACTCAAACTTATTATTTAAAACGTACTCTTGTTAAATGAAATGTATTTTCATTAAGCTGTTAAATATTTCGTATGATTCAGAATAAAACATTCATAGAATAATAAAAAATATTAACTATTACAAATCTTTAGAAACAGATCATCTATATTGTGTAACAGAATTATTTAGCTGTAACCGAACTATTTTTTGGAACGCCATCTGGAGGCGACAAAAACGACGTCATTGAGTTGATCTCCAGCTACGTTCAGACTAGGTTATGCGCTTTGTATCCCCTAACTTCTAACTTGTAATTTTAAATATTAACTCTAAATGTTAGGTGTTTCGTTTTAGTGTATGTTCCCCTCGGATGTGTATTTTCTTTAACTACTCCTGTGCTCTGTTACAGAAGAACAGTTATTTAGTCCACAATTTTTTCTCAAAAACTAACAAAGAGGCCCTACACTATGACCATGTTCTGAATCAGTATATTACAGGGCACGGTCCTTTCCCCACCTACTTCCATGACAGAGGCATGTGCCCCACGGATCTCTGCATATGTGGCGAAATGGGTGACCCTGATCATTACATTTTTGACTGTAATCTAACAGACGGCAAACATCTGATCAAGCCTAACAACAATCTAATACCATTTAAGAAATATGCAATAAAGAACAGACACCTTAGGGCCAAAATCAGAGACGTTCTTATACATATCCAAAGACTCGGACTGGATATTTGTCATATCTAATGCTTATTCATCTCCATATGTTACTATACCATATTTGTCTTTTTTATTTTATTTTATTTATATATTTTTATTTTTTTTTTACTTTCATTGTTTATTTTATTTTTTTAATTTATTATTTTTTATTTTTTTTATTTCATTTTAATGTTCCAACAGTTTCATTTTTCTACGCAATGCTGATGGACGGGAGCTCCAAAGACTTGCTTATTACACCTTCCACTTTAGAAAAGACATTTATTCTTATATTTCTGCTTTTGGAAGCATCGGTTGTTGAACTTTTCAAGGACAGTCTTTTCTCAATATGATTTGTGTACACTATTAATACCAGAACTCATTTATCTCAGAAAGTCCTCTCAAGTGGTTGATGGTAAAAAAAAGAGGGGCGGGAGAACCTCGACCACCCCCCGGGGTGTTCTCCCTCAAAATTGGGGTGGAAAGTTTAACAGTTAGCTAGGTTCAGCAATACCTCAATTACATGTGGTACTACGGAGGTGCTGGCCTAGCTTCTACCTGTACCTGTACCTGTATTTCTTTTGTAACAATTCTTTTCTTAAAGTATTTAGAAATGGATTAGGAAATTAGTAGATATATCACCAACAGAACTTCCTACTTAAAAATATAGTTCACTATTTTTACTGAAGGGTAAAAGAAACAAATATCTTTAGTATCATTAAGAAACATTCAACGCAGTTCTACATTCGCAATATTATTGTGCAAAGAATATTCTTCATACTCTTGAAGAGTATAAGTCGAAACTCTAGATGAAAAGCAAGAATGACATTGAGTTGACTCACTGTAAATACGCATTTCGTCTATATTTGGCTTTTCCCATACCAATAATAAAAATAAAATTTACAGACACTCGACACATAAATCAGACTTACAAAGTCCCGCTAAACTCGACGTCTGGAAAGCTTGGAAATTTTCCAGTTATCCAAATGACAACCCGACACCCATGCCCAACGAAATGTTTCTTTTAATAAAAATTTTATTCTTTGAATAGCCAGATATAATAACTATTTTGCTTTAATGCTTTTCGTATCCTTTTGTATAATGCAGTTAACAGATTTGAGAGTCGTACATCTCTAAATGCTCGTCTTCTAATATTATATTTTATAGCCTCCGTAATTGAGAATGATGACGTTTAAGGTTTTAAAGAAGTTACTTTTATTCCTCTTTTCAAACACTAATATTACTTCCTGATCTTTTGACATCTTTCAATACTGAAGCGTCTCATCAATCACTTGTATCAGTAAAATAAATATATTATAATAAATAGGAACGTCGGTTAGGTGTATATATAAAAAGAAATTTTCACAAAATGCAAAGTTCTGACTGTGCGGAAAAAGACATGAGCACAAGCAAAAGCAAATTTTGGAAACAAGGAAACCAAGATCATTTCGATCTTTTATAGCTTTATACTCATTGTGGCACTAGTAATAGGTTCAATATATTTCAACACTTTACAAATCTCCGTTGGATCTCAACTTAACAATAGACTACTATGACACGGATTAATTTTGAAATGACGCAGTTTAGAGAGAATTATTATAAACTGTTACTATTTTTAGAAGAGAAAGTGAAAATAGCAAAATTAAAAGGAAGGGTTAAGAGACTACAATATACGAAAGTCAGCTCAATCAGGGATCTTTCCGTTGTCATCAATTTTACAAGTTACATAAACAACTGGCTTCAAAGAAGCAGCATTATGTACATTATAAACTACGTACCAAGAACGTGTTGCTTCTTTGTACGAAGTAAAGGAAGTGTTGTAATCACGAAGAATTTCGAGTACTATATTTCAACGGAAATATCCATTTTGACCGTTTCCGAATTGATTGTGACTATTTGTTGGCGGTGACGTCTATACATACTACAGAGTAAAGTACTCTTTGTTTCAAAATGGTTTGTAAAACGGATTTAAAATGCATTCGAAAGGAATTTTTCTTGCTTACGGATAGCAAGAAACATGTATCGCGTAAAACTCAAATAAGCATGTATCGTATAACTCAAAAAGAAAGCTCTCAGAACGTTGAAATTTTGTATTATATGACTGCTATAACATCTAATTGTTCATTTCCCTTTTTGCAATGGGCAATAACCAAAGAAAGTATATATATCAGAGGAATTTCCGTAAAGGGCTTGCTGCTGATCTCCAAATATTTCGATCATTATATTAAAAAATCTGAACTCTGCACCACATGACTTCCTTGTACGGAATATTAAATTATACGCATTTTTTCTTGCATTTCATTTAAACTTATTGGATTGAATTAAATCCACTTCGCCAACAGCGCATAAACCACAATAAAATAAAGGCATTCCTTAAAATTTCCTCTATTTCTTTACATAGCGACAGTCTGGCGCTAGGTTCAATTAACAGTATTATATTTCGTTCACATTATAACTCAGAATGCACAAAATTTATATCATTTAAAGAATTATATAATCGTTGCCACATGTTCTATTCATATACTATAATAAAACTAGAACGATGTATAAAAGAAATTAAGCAAACAAAACAAAAAAGAAACAGTTTTTCACAGACGATTGAGTATTTCTCATTCAATTAATTCAGTTCTCTCTTCGCGGCAAGGCAAAATTACTTAAAAACTCAAAATATCTGTATTAAAAATTACGAAGTAAATTTGAAACACTTATTTCCTCGGAAAAATTTCAGAAAGGATTAAGCATGATTTAATTCGCAATAATAAATGAAGGCGTTATCTTTGTTGTTGGAAACTAAGTTTCTCTAGATTGGCAACAAATCCACTATCCTGCTGTTTCAAACGTAAACAAGCAATGGCCGCCATCAAAAAAATTATTAGGCTTAGCGGCACTTAAACAACTTTAAAATTGTTGATAATCCTAAAACTATTGCCTACAGATTTACTAAAGGCATAAAAACCTTAACCGGAAGATAAAAACAACATAATTCAATCAATTTTAAAGCAAAAAATGTACAATTTACAAACATATAAGAGTAAAGAAACTGAGATCACTGAGCCGGGTAACAGAGTGGATATATATACATATATATAATCGAAATAGAAATTGAAAAGCTAACAAGTAATGTGAAGTAAGACCTATTTGGTCTTAAAAATTTTTTGCGCAAAATGCTGCAAAAATACGAAGTAATAGGAAGAAATATTGTAGCGAGCTTGCTAAAACGTTACCAGGAGCTGTAGCTCCATGAAGATTTTTTCTCCAAAAGGCTCCAAAAAGATTTTTCGGGACAATTCATATTATTTTTTTAAATTTTTTCGTCAAACAAGAGCTTCAATTGTCTGTTTCGGCGAAACGGGTAATGGTATTTGGCCTAGTTTGACATTCAACTATTTTTCCCTTGAAAAGCCTGGTTGAGGGTCCAATTGGGCTAATTTACCATTTTCCGCTTTGTAATTTTTATAATTTTTGTAATTTTGCAATTTATGTTTTAATTATGAATTTGCAATTTATGTTTTAATTATTTTTTAATTTTATTTTGTTTTAACTTGTTCCGTCGATCTATTTTTATATGTATTAATTTTCACATATCTCAACGATCAGATTAGTTTATTCATGCATTCACATGTTTTCTAACATTGATTTTAACAGTTTTATTTCGCGTATAAGCTGTTTTTGCATTTTTCCATGTTACTAATTTTTAATTCATTTCTTCTATGTTAATATTTTGGTAATACTGCGTTGAACTATTTCATGGAGCTACAGCTCTTGCTAACTTTTTAGCAAGCTCGGTACAATATTTCTTCCTATTACTATATATATATATATATATATATATATATATATATTTATATACGTTTGGTGCGTCCGATTGCAACCAAAATACGAGGTGTACATCTACATGTTATAGCAGTCCTATATGCAAAATATCAACGTTCTGAGTCTACTCGTTTTTGAGTTATGCGAGATACGTACGTACATACGTTCGTACAGACGCCACGAAAAATTCTCTTCAGAATTCATTTTAAAGCATTTATATATATATATATATATATATATATATTTTTTTTTTTTTTTTTTTTTTTTTTTTTTGGAGGAAAAGATTATTTTCTTCTGTCCTTATGTACAGACATCATGCAAAATCATCGTTAAATTGTATTCGCTAACGGTCATAATGGATATTGTTGAAATATGCTGCCTGAAACTTTTCGTGATTACAATACTTCCTTTTAACTTTTCGGACAAGGAAGCAAAAATGGAAATAAGTATTAAATGTATTTGAAAGTTGAACGTAGTATTTGTGGATAAATATGCTGTAAACCTTTGCATAATATGAAAAATAATACAAATTTTAAATTCCTCAGATTTGAGGTCTGAAAAGGAAAGTTTTCAGGTAAGGTGCGCAGACAGTTTACATAATTGAGTTTGCTTCATTTGCGGAAATCACACTATTATACATTTCCAAGTGTAATTTGCAAATGAATTACATTAATTATTGATAAACGTTTACAGTAATTATTGACAAAATTTGAACAGTAGTACTGTTAATGCCGACATTAGCAAAATCTGCAGCCCAATCTTATAGGTTTCACTCATCATATTACGAATATTATTGGTATTTATACGATATAGATTTTCGTACAAATTTATTATTACGTGCAATATTAGTATGCGTAATGTCTTGACCTTTATATGCCTATTCTTCATGAGGATCAAATGCACGATCTGAAAATAGTACACTTGGGACTATTAAAAAATTCTGATGCGGACACCACATGATTTCCTTGTACGGAATATTAAATTATACGCATTTTTTGCAGCATTTCATTTAAACTCATTTTCTCGAAATTATTTATACATATATTTCCCATTCAATTAATTCCTTTCTCACTTCGCGGCAAGGCAAAAATAGATAAAACCTCAAAACCTGAAAAATATAGAAAAGCATAAAACACCAAATATAGTTAAAACATTTAAAAAAAACATTTTTTTTTTTGCAATTCGAATTAGAGTTTCTACGCAAAAGCAAGCAATTCGGTTGGCAGACAAGAAAGCAGATTTTTCGGTCACAAAACTGAAAGTTTACTTCTGGCACCACGCGGCAAAAAGACATTAAAGTTGCAAAAACTGAATTAACTATTCTGCCGAGTTTCAAATGTAAACACATGGAGGTTCGTTATTAGGCTTAAGTCGCCACTTTTAAATTGTTGATAATTCTACAACTATTGCAAGCCGATTAACTAAAGGCATAAAAACGTTAACCGGAAGGAAAAAAAAACCCACATAATTCAACATAATTCAATATTTTTTAAAGCAAAAAATATCTATGTTTGTTTTTCGCTAGACTTTTCAGCTACAACTCCTCATGGCGTTTTAAGTTTTCTAAAATTTGTAATTTTGAAGGAAATTACTGGAAAGTATCTTCCCCGCAAATTGGAAATAATCATCCACAGTCTGGTTCTTTTCGTAGATTTATTAATTTTCAGCTACCGGGGGGAAAAGATTCAAATATACACGCGCACACACCAGCGGCCGAGCGGTAAAAGTCTCTGAATACTGGTAGTTCGGTCCAAGGTTTGAATTTCTCAAACAAGCTGGCTGCATGGGGGTTTTCGTGGTTTTCCCCATGTGTAACATGTATACCAGCCAGTTTCTCTTAGAAAATCCTCCCCAAACGCATCCATTCCTTCCGTGTAGTGCCTAAGAATGAAGCACGTAAATATATGAAATAAAAAATGCACTCCGAAACAAAGCGATTATCTTTATTGCAAAAATTCATAAGTGAGAATATTTATCTTCTGACGAGTCCTAATGAAAATAGGAATCTTCAAATTTTCTATAAAATTTATATCATTCTGTCAATTAATTACCTCCCTTTATAGATTTGCGTTCATTTTTGGTACTAAAAATAATGTAAAGTAGCGCTCCAAAGTATTAAAATTAGTTACAAGTCTCGATTAAATATCAGTAAAGTTTCAAAACATAAAATAACTAGTTATTTAATTTAAAGAAAACCTAATACGTTCATAGGACCCGTAACGGTTTTTTTCCCTATAAGCGCGGACCATAGTTTATCGCTGGAGAATCATTGCTTATGCTCAATAAAAGAACGTGAAACCGTTTTTCATGGACAAATAGGAGCTGTAAATTAGAAGTGCGCAAAAAGTATTAAAAAAGTTCATCAAGTAGACAGAAGGAGAAAGTACCATAAATCTCAGGAAAGAAAGCGAGGAAAATTAAAAATTTAACCACCAAACGGAAGATAAATCTTCTTTAAAAAAGGTATAGTTAAAAAAGCTACGTTGCTCCTTCAAAAACTGACTTTGATAAGAAAAGTGTTAAAACAAAAAAGAAAGCCACTGCATTTTTTTTTTAATGATAGCTTACAAGACTACTTTTTGCAGCATTTTTTTTCTGTGATTTCAGAGCACTGTTTACAACAAGATATTTTTAAAAATATCCCTCTAATATTCTTAAGAATTATTTACTGTTGCTCTGTTCCATTTCTCTAAGGAATTACTTTCACTTTTTCTACAATAATGCGAGATTTGCTACTTGTTCATTTGCCTAATTGGTTGTGACCAAACAAATTACTTTGCCTAATAAACCTAATGCTACTTTCGTGGAGGATTTTATTCAAAGTGTAGATTCATGTTACCATTTCACGTGGAGAAACTTTCAACCGAGTCTGTTCACATATTTTTTAAACGATTTGCTATACGAAAAACTTCTTTTTGGAAACTTTTTAATGCAACTAAATTTATGAAAGTATAAATTATCATGCGCTCCTTGACAGTTTTGTTTTCATAGAAAATGACGTTTTTAAAGAACCAAAGGATGGATGGATGGCTATGTTTAAGTTATTTCTGAAGAACATTGTTCGTATCTAGTTTTTCAAAATGCTGCGAAAGTTCGCCACAGTCAACAAGAGCAGTTTTCTAAACAAACTCTTAAAACAACAAAAAACTAACTAAAATCACAATCACGAATTGAGAGATTTTCTTGCCGCTTATATAAGCTTTTTTTAAATGCGCGAGAATTTTATAGCATTTTCTCGAAATCAAAAAGATATATTTATTTATTAAATATTAAATGCACGTGCTCTTGTGTTTTTTAACTTTCCGGCTTAGCTTCCTTTAATATTCGTCACGCGCTGCACTGCACAAGGAACGAAACAATTTAATTTATAATTCAACTAACGTTAGCTATTTAAATACCAAATCCGTAACACTATTTTCATACGTGCTACTTTTTTATTAGTCAATTACTAAATAAGAATTTAGTAACTTAAACAGATATAAAACTTGAAAATGCAAACTAAATTCCAATTTATTTTATATTTCCCAAATCCTTCATTTCTTTGTGAAATTAATCGGTACTTTTTATTTTACAACAGCTGTTACTTCAGCTTTCCTCACAAATGTAACCAAATGACGGAACGCAACAGAGAGTTCCTAGAGAAAAGAATATTCTCATATTTGTTTCGAAGTTACTTCTGAAAGCAAATGCTCGAGGGAGATGCTACAAACTCCCACGTACTTTACATTGTGTCGCTTTCTGTAGCGGATCGTTTTGACAAGCAAACAATGTTCTTAGATAGATGTTGCGCGGATAACAAAGCGAAGTTTAATTCGCTTCGAGGGAGTGCTCTGAAAATACCAATAGTTTTGTTTCTTCCTATTGTTCGAAATGCACATGGAGAGTGGATTCGAAAATCAAATTTCCATTTGTACTATCTACTAAAATAGTATTGGTTAAGAGCAGTGACCTTGGAAATGCAACATTTTCTTTAGTGATTGGGAGAAAGGTTATGATTTCTTTTTCTTGGCTTTTTCTTTAATTAAGTTTTCGATCAGCAACCTTTTCAAAATACTATTATTTGAGATAAATTAAAATGAAGTAATAGGTATTCGTAATTTTTAAAGGCAATGTGATAATACAAAGACATGTGTATTATGTTAAGTATTTTCTATGCTTATTTCAGGTTACAGCCAAAAACATCGCGGCAAAAACATCGCGGACGAAAACGTCGCGGAGAAAACATCGCAGTCCTAAAACATCGTGGTACAAAACATCGTCGTCGAAAATAAAGCGGTTCAAAAACTTCGCAGTTTAAAAACATCGTCATCGAAAATATCGTGGCAAAAAATAAAGTATCCACAAATGATCGCATGACGATAACATCGCAGACATGCTTTTTTCAGGCTTTAATAACTGTACATGGATATTCCTATAATGATTTGTGAGCGCAAAATGGAAAGAGGGATAATTTTTACTTTCATATTTTTTATTCACTAATAAATTTTTGCTGAGAAAATAAGAAGGAAACTTAAGCATAGAAAATTAATGCAACTTGTAGCAATCAATAGAATTTTAAACCGACATAGTTCACTAACAAAGGCCATTAATAAATCATTTTTGTAAAGTTTTTACTGGTAATTTTTCATAAAAAGTATAATCTATAAGTTGCATTTAATCAATTAATGCAACAATTAATCTTTTTCAGCAAAAATTTATTAGTCAATAAAAAACTGTGAAAGTAAAAATTATCCTTCTTTTCATCTTGCGCTCACAAATCCTTATGAGAACCATAATTCCATTTGCAGTTATTAAAGCCTGAAAAAAGCATGTTTGCGATGTTATCGTCATACGATGATTTGTAGATACTTTATTTTTTACCACGATATTTTCGACGACGGTGTTTTTAAACCGCTTTATTTTCGACGACAATGTTTTGTACCACGATGTTTTAGGGCTACGATGTTTTCTCTTTGCGATGTTTTCTCCCACGAAGTTTTGTAGCACGACGTTTTCGCCTTGCGTTGTTTTCTCCGCGACGTTTTCGTCCGCGATGTATTTGCGGCGATGTTATCGGAGACGCCCTTATTTCATTATTAACTTAGTCTTGCAATTACAGTTCATTTATGTGTACAGGATAAACAAAGATTAAGGAAAACCAAACGTTTAAATGTCACTAAATTTAATTTTTTCTTTCAGTCACACAAACCTAAATTTTGTGAACAGTTTTCGAATCAAAAGTAATAGAATTTAAGATAAAAGTTACTCTTCTAAAATTATTAAATAAATATTTAATCTTAGAAATATTAACATAGCAAAACTAATTATCCACTGAGCCTACATGTAAATTTTCATATTAATTTGGAAAAAATCATTAAAAGATAGTACTGTATGATCATATCATACGACTCTTAAAATTATGTGGCATGTTTCAACATATATATATATAAAAGAAACAAATTTATATTGCATAAAAACTCATATCAAACCAAAAAACGTGAATCTCAAATATACTATATTACATAAACAGTTTGATACGAGTTTTTACGTAATATAAATTTGCTTCTTTTTCCGGTTTTTGATCTCAAGTTTACCGGGAGAACGAAGCCCCCTTTCGAAGCATGTTAATCATCTTTTATAAAGCTTTAATTCATTTTCCTCAGATGAGTTCTGAGTTAAAGTTTCAATAAAAGAAGATTAATTTTTATATTTTTATTATCTTTTATATATTTTCCCTTTTTGCATTCTTAGCTTGCGAGTTTGTACTACTATGATCACTTTTATTTTGAAATGTTTTGATTTTTTGTTTCACCCCTTTATAATGATGCAATTATTGATACTGTCGAGGATTCGCCTTGCTTTGATTCCAGTTTACTTTTAAGTTTAGATGCTGTTTTGGCCTCCTCGGTGATTGCGGTGATTTGTGCCCAGAGGACGCACCGCACAAAAAGTTAGTTGCGTTACAGAACGTAAGGGAAGCGGACACGCCAAAATGTCGGGCGTATTACCGCTAATTGAGGTAATTGCATCGTATCTGTCAGGTGGCAGAAAACTAGTATGATGTATCAATTCACATGCCAGGTGGCAGAATATGTCTATCATGTACATGCCAGGATGCATAACGCTTGTAAACATGCCAGGTGGCATACGACTTGTAAATAAAGTGTAAATAAATGTACAGTAAAATATCTTGGTGCTATAGATCAAGGAACAAGCATCAACAACCTTCTGATCATTAGGATACGTACAGATGCTTTAAGTTGATATATTTATATATACATTTCCTTGTTACCCGGATCGTCGAACTGAGTAGTTTATTGTTATATGTTGATAAATATTGCATTTTTTGCTTTAAAAATGATTGAATTATATTTTTCTTATGTTTCAGTAAAGGTTTTTATGCGTTTAGGTAATCTCCATGCAATAATTATAGAATTATTAACAGTTTTTAAGTGGTGCTAGGCCTAATGAGGCCACCAATTTTTTGCATTTTAAACTCTTAGTAGGACAAGGAATTAAATCAGTTGCTGCACCAACTTCAGTGTCCTTTTGGTCCAATGGGAGGGAAAATTAACATTCAATTTCTTGCACCGAAAAACTGTTCTTTCTGCCCGTTCCCCGAATTGCTTTTATTTGTGTAGAAACTTTAATTTTAATTGTAAAAATTTTGTTAACCTGTATTTGGTTTTTAGTGTTTTTCTGCATTTTACAATTTTTTTAATGAAGATGGTTTGAGTTTTTATTATTTTTCCCTTGCCGCGAAGTGAGAATAAATTAATTGAATAAGAATTATATCTTTAATGAAATTCAAGGAAATAAATTTAAGTGAAATGCAACCAAAAAAAGTGTATAATTTAATAGGCTGTGCAAGGAAGTCGTGTGGTGGCAACAACAGCTATTCTAAATAAAACATCGCAATAGCATTTGGTGGCAACAGTTTGAAAAAATGATTCAGACGTAAAAGTGATACGGACAAAAGATGAGTTTTGAGAATAATAACACTTCTGGTGCTAATAAATTATTTCGTCTGTACAAATAAAATTAATTGTATGTAGAATGGTAAATCCATACTTAATTTGTATCAGTAAATTACTGAGGTAATTGTAATATCTCAAGAATCTCAAATATAGAGTTTAAATTCCGAACTCATTTCCTGGGGCTATGAAACTGATATCCTTAGCTGTAATGAAGAATTCTGTATAATGAGATTGAGTAAGATACTGAGAATATATTTTCGCTTATCCTACTAAATATAACGGGGTATTAACACTTGGGTAAAAGGAGAAGGCCCATCTACTCCTGCAAGAATTCTCTTTAAATAGTCACAAACGCGGTTCAAAAGGAATTCAAACAGAAAATTATTTTCTAGAGCTCAGCGCACCACCGTACAGTCAAAACCTGTGCGAATATCTATTTGATTGTTAAAGGTAATAAACTGGATAAAAGCGCCTTCACAAAATTGTATCACTGTATTTTAACAAAATATAAGGACATTATAATGAAATATCATTATATAAGATATCTAGATTATTTTATCTAAAACAACATCAGAAATCTGTATCATAGAAGACAAAGAATTAAAAAAGCCATTTTGCCGAGGTTTCAGACTTTGAGAATTAAGTTCCTTAGTTTCAAAAGGTTATTGTATATTTTATTAGCAACAAAATACTTTAATTTAAACTGCTACCAAATATTAAAGTAAAACGTACCTGAAATTTAATTCCTGAGTTAAGTGGGGCCCACCAGCGGCCGAACGGTAAAGTCGCTAAACACTGATCGTTCGGTCCGAGGTTCGAATCCCTCGGACGGGCTGGCTGCATGGGCGTTTTCGTAATTTTCCTCATGTGTAACGTGTATACGAGCTAGTTTCCTTTAGAAAGTCCTCCGCGAGGGCATCCCTCCCCTTCGGCAGATGGCCCTCGAGGCTTTGCCCTAATCACACACACACACCTTAGTCAAGTATAGCAAGCACAAAAATAAAAATTTTGTTTTTCTTAATAAATGTATCAGATTAAGTTTCAGATCTCCGTATACATATTTGCTTAGATTTTGATTAGCTGGAAAAACGAAAACTGATTATCGAAGGACTTATTCCTTTTCACATTTTTATGCCTAGGCTGATCATGATAAATTTATTACATGAAAAGAATATTAATAAGTTCTATACAATAAAGTTATTTTTCTAAATTAAGAAGGTTCAAACTGCGTTTGAATAAAACATTTTCTTGCGTGATCAAAGTAGTTAAAAAAAATAAATCTCCTTATAAAATCCCAGTATGGAGATTTTTGCTTTGAGAAGAAATGGGATGGTCTTTAAGCAATAAATTTCTCTTAAAAAAGCGTTATTAGGTTTTCATTAGTGGATTCTTTCACATTTAATTGAAAGAATTTATTTTTATATTGAATATGAAGCTTTCCATGATTTTAACGTGCGATTTGAATACTAGATATTGCTCATTCTTGCAGAGTATTAAAAATGTTAGAACTTCTGTAAACAGTAGTTTTGAGTTTCATTTAACTAATGTTAAAAGCAACTAAAAATCAAACAAAACTAGTGATTCGCGTATAATCAATACGTGTTGCTAATTTTGATTATAAAAACATATAATATTTTATAAACTGTTATTGTATATAAAAATGCGCAATCTAGAAACATCATTATTTAATTCTTCCATTTTCAGGAAAATATCGCTAATCATTTCACTTGTAAACCAAAATTAAAAGGCATTTATAAAGCACAGTTTTACCAGAAGAAACACTCTTTTTCTCTAGGCTTATTTTAAATTAATGCGTGTAATTAAAAATTATTTTATAAACATAACGCTTTTTTACACAGATAAGTTTTTTACTGTTATTTTAATAGAATTAAGAACGCAAAATCATCAGAGTATCTTCTCACTATATAGAATTTAAAGACGCTTTAGCTGTATTTAAATTATGAAAACTTTATTATTGTAAATTATACTATGATTCTTCAGTACATTCAGTGACAGAGAATTATTGTATAAGGGTATTTTATTTTTAGCTGAAGAACTGATATACCGATCACACAATTCTGTCGAAATTTTCCGATTTTAATTAATGCCTGTTTTCTCCAAAATATCTCACTTATGAAGCAAAAGGGAGAAGATCTCAAACTTTATTAGTGAGTACTACTATTAGTGTTTGTTATTAAACTTTCAGTAGTATCTTGAAGAGTAATATTATACCATCTAACATGATACCGACTTCGTCTATTTTTATACCGTTTAATACACTGTTGACCATTCAAATTGCACCATGAAGGAGGTATTCAAAAAAACATCAAATTTGCATTAAAGGTATTACATGCTGAGATACTGAAATAACTAGCATTGCAACGTATGCACACAAAGCAGATATAAGTAATATCATGAACAATGGATGTAAATCGGAAGATTTCACAGTGGGTAATTGCTGAGGAAAAATATAAGATAATTTTCCTTAGGGGGAATCTTGTTTCATCTTTACTTTTTCTTTAAGCGCCTCTCGATTCTTTTTGAGACTCAGTCTCTGTTTCACTCAAAATTTAAAGTAATTTGTTGCTGCCTAAGTTTTAAAATGTTTCTTAGTGAGACAGCGCATCGTTATTGAAAATGTTTATGACGTAGTTTTATAAAACGTGATATCGTTTTGTAAAAATTTTGATTCTTTACCCCAATTAGCACAAATTTCATGATTCAGAAACTACAGTCATTTTTCTTTCTTCATCTTCTGCTAAAGACATATCTTTCACAATCGCCTTTTGTTGCTGCGACTTAATTTGCTGCCATTCTTCCTTGTTGAGCTCATTTTTATGGTTTTGCAGTAATTCCTCTGCATTTTTTCCAAGTTCATTTTATTGTTAGCTTCCTAGTCCATTGTTTTGACAATATAATATCAAAGCTAACAGAAGATTTCTAATCCTCGAAGTGCTCAAAATCTGCCTGCAACCCAATTCAGCCATAATGTTTTCCAAGCCGAAGTCATACTCCTGTAAATCACTTGTTGACAGACATTGTTAATAAGGCTCAAGCAATGGAAAAATAAAATTATTTTTGCAGGAAGCTCTTACTGTTAATTTGTAGTGTGCTTTGTGTCCTATAAAATGAGAATGAGATATTCTATAATAGGAGAATGTGCGTAGGAACAGAGGAATATTCTCGAGGTAGTTAAAATTGCCAAACAAAGTCCATTAATTTCTGGGAAGCAATTAAAGCACTATGAGATTTGATATTATCATGATAAAAGATAACGTCTCTGCGATTGACATTTTTGGTCTTACAGAACTACATTTATCGTTTGCTTGCATCACCTTATATTATTCTTTTGACTTCCTATCACACGCTTAATAATATGTTTTATAAAAAACACTCTTTCTTTCTCCAAACTTATGATTCATTTCATCAGTTTATCAGATAGTCTTTCAGCTCTTGAAATGATTATGCATTACCCATTTCTGATTTCCTATCATAAACGACTTCAGATATGGTTTGCAAGAAACAAAATGTGTTGTTCCTATAACAAAATATTAAAGTTTATATTTTATGTATGAAAAGAAAATTAAATGTTGAAACTTTTCAAATTTTTTCATTATTCACGATCCCATCCACTAGCTTAGGCTGACCGCCAAACACAGCATTCCTCCATGATCGGAAATGACATCACGTATTCCCCTCTAATCGAACAGTTCTTCTCACGTTATGTCCGATCTTGGTCTACAGAGCATAAAGTTTAAAATTTTGAACTCCTTAATCTTATACCCAGATCCGCGATTTAACCGTGGCCTAGCTAAGATAGTCTGCTCTTATCACTAGGGATACTCACGATATAATAAGTGCACACATCATAAACGTAATTAAAGTTTATCTTTCTTCGACTGTTATTTAAATTTTTAGCTCGTATTTGGTTTCACTTCTTCTAACAGCAAAAGCTAGAACGAGATATTGAATTGCATATGAAATCTGAGAAAATCGAGTTAAACTAAGACTAATAAAAATAACATTTCACCATATAAGATTTAATTACAGCATGCATAAAATATATGCAGTACTTTTTAACTACTTCCTTATAAAGCATAGTAAAACTCGCTGCCATTGGCTGGCTGCAGCTTTACTTTTTGTGACAAAAACATCAACGAGGTTAACAAGCTACCGAAAACATTTGCCTTCCCTTTGTTCAGAAGCATGAAAACTTCTTAATGATATCTGGCATAACTGTTAAAGTTTTTCTTTACATGTCTCCTGTGATCTTTTTATAAATTTATTTGCAGTCGAATTTTTTTCTTTCGTTATCAAACATGTTCCATTAATTAGCTTTTCAGAGATGGGGCTACAGAGTGCGCAGCTGAAATTTCCTTTTATTTCATTATGAATTCTTCGTCAAAGCATTGATTTTTAACCGCCTCGAGAGAGGGACTTTTGAGAAAGCGAAATTAATATTGCTGTGGACGAAGGTTATCTTTTAATATATATTGCTGATGGGCAGCAATACTAGCCCAACTCGAAAGATAAAGTTTTTCCCTTTGGTTTTGAAGTGCAGAAAATTAAATGATAGTTTAAGGGGTAAGCATTAATAAAAGATTTTACAGAAGTTCTACTTATAATATATATTATAAAATATCATAGAAGTAACACCGTGTAATAATAAATTTTATCAGATTGTGTTATGTTGTCATTTTTAGTTCCTTGTATGCAGTAAAGGAAGTACTGTAATAGTGAAAAATTTCGGGTTTCCTATTTCAACGAAAACATCTATTTTGACAGCTCTCGAATCCATTTAAACGATGTTTTTGCATGATGTCTGTATGCACGGACAGAATAAAGTTCTTTTTGTCACAAAACAAAAATGGATTTAAAATTAGATTCAAAAGAGGCTATTCCGTGACGTCTGTACATAAATACATATGTATGCATCTCGCATAACTCAAAAACGAGCAGTCTCTAGACTTTGAAATTTTGTATATGGGATTGCTATAATATGTAGTTGTGCAGCTCGCGTTTTGGTTGCAATCGGTGGTACTAAAAATCTACCTATATATATGTATAGATGTATTAAAAAAATAACATATGAAAGCAAACTTCTAAATTTAATTGGCTATAACCTCTTTTATTTTTTATTTAATATGAGACTTCCTTTTTCTGTCTTAAAAATAACGCTACAATTCTAAACTGCGTTATTCAAATTAATCATGGGATCCTACGTAACCCTTAATGCAGATGCCTCTTGACCAATCACCAAATTGTAAACCAAAATTTACATCTGAAACTTTGGACTCCCTCCTTCTTTCTCTGAACTGATGCGTCACGAATCATTATATTTTCCTTTATCGTCAATCATTTTTCATATAGCTTCCGTACCAAAATAATGAGAAGTGTCCAAGTGTCGACTGTATACAATTCCAAATAGTAAGGGTAAAATGATGGAGGAAGGAATAGGTTTCCGTAGGCAAGATAACATCGAACAATGCGCGGAAACTTCAATTACGCTTTGCCATAAATCAACCAGTCCGTACGAAGATCGTGATCGTGCTGTGGCGTAGTGGCCGAACACGCTACCAAGGCCCCTGTTGTAATACAGTGTTGAAATGAATCCCAACTTAAGTTATAAACAACAGCATGAATTTTAATGAAGAACGTAACTTTTAACAAGTGCCGTTAATAAAGATCCGGGACTTGAATACACAGAAACCAATAGTTTCAGAAATTGTTTCAACAGGAAAGTGCTAGAGCAGCACGCCCGAAATGTTCATAGTCCCTTCGTGCAAGCTCCCATAGCATCAGCAAGAAGGTCCAAACCCCCAGTGCTCTCCTGAAAGCTTCACTTCTTGCTCCGAAACCTTGACTGATCTTCACGGTATCGCTACTCCTATTCGCATGCCTTTTGTGCATCTGTGATGGATTCTTCCTTATTACTTCCTAACTTCCCTTCTTCCAAAACTTTACTGTTCACAACACTTTCGCTTCAGATCTGGAATCCAAGTCTTCCTCCTGGCTACGCTCAACCTTCTCTACTCCCGCTTTGAGCTCCCCACGCCGTCACCATCGAGATAGACTATCTCGATGGTGACGCCCACGCTCGCGCCTGACTCCGCAGCGTTCAAGAGAATCGGTCGTTTCTCAATTTCCTATGTCAACTGCACGGTTTTATAACCTAACAAATAATAATATTCTTTATCTAACGCCGCTAGAATAACCGCTGCCTTTGTGGTAGCCATAACCAAAACCTTCTTCAATGGTGACTTTCGCCAAAGGTAAACATTTATTTTCCGTGTCCAAAGGCTATTTAACCCACACAGTTTCCACTAATAAGTCACTAGAATTAATCCAAGTACTGTTACCTAAATCTATTCTAGCCCCACTCTCTCTCTACCCCATTAAATACCGCTATCCTGAAGTAAACTCTCGGGTCCTAAATTATTCACAAGATTAGCCTTATTTTTTCTCAGCGATGGACACTTAGGTTGGATTTGCTCATCCTTCCCACACTGGTAACACCTAATATTCCGCTGTTTCGCGAAATCTGCTTCTGAAAGATGGCTGTTTTTTAGAAGTCTCCCTTTTTCTATGCTGCTTCAACTTAATTCTTTGATGGCCACTGCTTTTCTGATTATCACTACCATTGGAATTTATATAGTACTCTCTAGTTTCCTCAGATGGTTTCTTAGCACCCCACTCTCTGTTCTAACCTCCCGGTATCTCTTCGCAAAGCCTCATATCTATCGTATTTCTCTGCTAAAATGGAATTTATTTCAAATTCTTCCCTTTGTCTAAGTAGTGCTGCAAGAAAGTCCAAGCCGCCGATGCTCTTTTGAAACATCTTTCACTTCTTCCTACAAAATCTTGACTGACATTTATGGTGTCTTTACCCCTCTGCTGAATCCAGTGACAATTCCTGCTCTGGCAGGCAACAAAAAGCGACCACATTCTAAACCCTGTGAAAGAGTTTCCATCTCGGGAACTCTTTGGGTTAACTTCGAGGATGACTTGTCGCCCTGGATTTCTCCCCTGGTATGAAAGAGGCACGATTGCATTCCGAATTCGTGCCCTTGGGATATGCCACACAAGGAATATATATGTGACCTTTTCACACTGCAATAGAAAACAGAGTGTTACTCTGAACATTTATAGCAGAACTTAAATCTGTTATAAGTAATCTCAAAATAATTTTGGTCGAACCTATCGGATACAGCCATTTGCTGCAAAATGATGACTTGTTTCCAGTACTAGTGACACTAAAATAATCTACCATACGTAAACTGAACATCTGCAGTACAACGTACACAGCTCACACTGAAATTTACTAAATATACTATAGTTAATCACAAGACTTTTTGGAAATGAAAATAATTATGCTTCCTGAAATATATTTTCTAATAAATCAGTTTAATATCAGATCTATTTTCATTTGTCTTGTTTTATTTTACTAGGTTGGTGATAATCCTCATTTCCCTTTAATTCATAATTATAAAATTATCTGGTGTACCAATCTAAATTCATAAATTACGAAAAAAGGTTTGATTCTCAGTTTTCTGTTTACCTAAATAGGAAATATGCCTCATAAAATCTATGGGCAACGTAATTTTTTATCTCCATAACTTTCATAGTATCATTTCTCAAAGTATCACACACGGTGCATGAACAACAACATCTTCCCTTCTCGAGAAACAAATGAGGACTCTGCCATCATCTGTCTTTGTTATCCCGCACGTGCCGCGACACATCTTCGTTAATGCATTCATACATCGAATACCTAACACACAGTTTATTGTGCCGGTCGAGCGTGTAAATGAATCAACTCTCGGGCGCTATGCATCATGGGTATTCTCTTCTTAGAAATGTACACGTGACTGATTGCCTTATGCCCTTAAGCAGTGACAGTTCCACCTTAATAAAAATCTACTTACATCGTCATTTTATTCTAAACCTGGAATACAAGGGAATTCGTGAGTTTACCTGAGGTTCTTTTCATTAAAAGCTTAGGAAGTGTTTTAACACCTCGAAGAGATGTTATTATTGTCTGTTAAGGATAAAAATAATCTCTATTACAAAAAACGTCATGAGAGCATGCTATACAAAGTTACATAAAATCTGCTCTTTATTTTCGATATTAACAAATAATCTTGCTTAACTGCCGTATAATGTGAATCATTTAAATATTTACTGTCTAATTCTCAACGATAAATAAATACATTTATACCTTATAATAAAGTGACTCAAAAAGATTTTCAAACATTTAATGATAAAAATTCAGTTATTATTCCAAAATTAAATATTTTTATTGCTTTCTATGTTCAAATACAGTGCTAAATTATTATGATAAACAATGTTAAATAACTGTAGTAGTAGTAGTAGTAGTAGCAGAGGACGTAGTCACCATTCCTCTACCATTTAATCGGTTTTACCCACGTCCGCTCTTGTCTAGTATTTATTAATAATTCTAAAATTTTTACATTGCCATATAATGTGGCTGATTCATAGATAAAGTCTATACAATAATTGTATTCACGTTATTATCATAACTTATTACATACATTTTGATTGGAAATTTTGATCGTGCAGTTTCTCTTTTTTTATTTGTACCATTCCAACTAGAATGTTTTCTAAGTCCTCTTGCAAAATTCCTTTCGTTTTGCTGCAGTTTTTTGAGTTTCTCAGTTTCAAGGTTTCTATTGTATTCCTCATATAATACCTTAAATATTATGCTAATGTCTTCCAGAATAGTCCTTTTTATTTCCAAAGTTTTTCGTCTCTTCCTTTTGTATTTCGCTGAGTCCTATCATTACACCGAATCAACATGGGTATGCTTTCTTGCAACTTGATTTTCAAGTTTATAATATCTTTATGACAATTTAACTACCAATGCGTCATGCCTTCATAATCGCGGTATAATAAAGTCATAACGGTATAATAAAGTCAGTACTTATTTATCGTAATTTGAATGCGTGTACATATTAAATGCATGCACATTTTAAATATACTATGTATGACAGATACTTTTTGCTAGAAATTTATCACTTTTTCAAATTATGAGCACTGATGTTATTTGCTTTACTCTATTATAGATTGCACATATTAATTTATATCTTTATTTATTATACTCTTACATCTTTATTATAACTTGTTATATCAAATTATATTACTTGACATAAATCTGTGCCCAATTTTGTTAGAATGTCCATTGTTTTTGTGATTTTTTGCGCTGTGCATTTTTGTTTTACTAAGAATTTACTAAAAGCTTGAATATTTGTTGTTGGAATTTTAATATGAAAATCTTTAGTGAGTGGGCTGTTAGTAATGTAATGTTCAGGCGTTCCAAGCTGGCCACAAATACGGTTACTCGTGTTTGAAATACCAAACCTTTGGAAATATTCGGGGAAAGGTCCGTGGCCTGAAACAAAGCGCACTAGTTGTGGGTTTGTAATTATCCGTTGTGGGTTTACCTTCGCAAAGTGTTGATGTGTTCTTTTACCCGTTTCACTGTTATTCCATTCGTCTTGCCATTTTGATATGGCAATTGATATAAGATGTCTTTTATGTCTTTTTAGATGAGAGGTTGGCCATGGGATATCTCTAAATTCTGATCCTTGGCTTATAGCAGCCTCTTTAGCTAGTTGGTCCACTATTTCACTACCGCATATTCCGACATGCCTTGTCTAATGGCATGTCCAAATACGTCCCAATATGGCTGTTGGAGTTGTTAGAAATGGAAGATACAGTTAATAGAAATAGGTACTGTATGATCTTATGCAAAATGAAAACAGCCATCAAGAATCGTAGAGATGAAGTTTTATTAAAACGTGTTACTATTTTATTGCAGGACTATATCCATCCTCGAATGATAAGAATTTGCAAAGAGCAACTGCAGCTTTTCCATGGAATTTGTACATCACTTCCATGCAGCTTTTCCTCTGTTATTTCTATATGTTGGGCTCATTAAAAATTATTGGAAGGCTTCCTTATCGTTAAAAAACGATGAAGTCCATGAAATAGTTGAAGAATTGCTCCACAAGCGACTAAAGATTTCCTTCACAAACCCACTGGGACACGTGTTTCAACCAACAACGTGATTATGTGTAAATAGCTGATGATTTGTTGCATAATCATGTACAGGGGACACTTTCCTATAGGTAAGTTCACTTGTGCACTCTTGTTTATTTCTTTAAATGACAAGATCAATATATTCATGCACTTATAATATCATAGTTCTTCAGTTTGAAACTATGCATATAGTCAAATTAAATCCTTATAAACATCTTTATGAAATGTATTCAGTCTTACTTTAATTTGGCCGCATTTTATATGTATGTTACAAACTAACGCTAATGTAAATTGGTGAAGAGAAATGGCCCTATAGCAACTACTTGTCAAAATGGAGTTTTGTGTGACTTGAGACGTCAGTCACATAAAATAATATATAAATTTTAGCAGACCCGAAAGAAGGTGTCTTTCGCAGCTTTAAGGAAACATTTATTTTCAGACATTGAACTGACTAAATGCCAACACCATTTTCTAATTAATTTCTTGTTCTTTATTACTTAAACTCAGGTTGTTTTGCAATTAATAGCTGATTAGTTTTTCCTTCATTTTGTTTCAACATTTAATTTCTTTTGTAAAGATTAAGATTTAAATACACATCTTAATTTTTAGTCTGAGATATCTACGGTTCCTACTTTAAGCTATGTAGGCTAACTTTGTATAAGAAAAGTGGAAAATAATAATGTGAAAGTGTTCAGATTTTAATGGTCACCCACAAGATCTCTTTTAAAGTATAATATACAGTTACCAGTAGAGATAGCCCAGGTGGGAAAGCAACACATTTAGGCCCACTAGCGGCCGAGCGGTAAAATACATGACCGCTGGTAGTACTGACTTGGTTTCGAATCCAGGCGAACTAGCTGGCCGCATGTGTGTTTTCGTAGCTGTGTACGAGCCAGTTCCCCTTAGAACGTCCTCCAGGAAGGCACCCCTTTCCTTAGGCCCTAGTGTGCTTTGCCATAATAAACTAAACCAAACCAAACGAATATACGTTTAGAACAACATAGGAAAGTTATTTATCTTCTATATATTTGAAAAGTGAAAAATACTCAATTGTATATAAGTATTTAATGGTTTTAATTCGATATATCATAACTGAAATGCATTTTTACTCTAATCAATCAAAATAATTAAAAAGGTAATATTTATAAGATCTATATCTGTTGATTTTAAGTAGCTTCTTTTGTTATTCAAGAATAGACAGATTAAATCTGAAAAATAAATATAGATGGCAACAGATTCGAATGGAAAGTGAAATGCAAAATCGCGCTTTCAGATTTATAGCCCTTTCGGACTAATAAATATTTCTGTGAAAAGAAATAATCTCATACATTAGAAGTGTGTTTACTACGGTTACTAGGATATGTACATGGAAGTTTAATAGACTATCAATTCCTTAAACGCATGTTTACCATCTTAAAATAATGTAACTACCCATTTGTTTAATCAATTCTGATAAGCTTAGGTATCTTGGCATCACCCTGGAAAAAAGGATGTTACCGAAATACTATAGTGTGAAAATAAATTGGGACAAGCGTTTTATTCACAGAATTTGGAGTTAGTTCCCAGCAGGTTCCTTAAAGCACTTTTATCTGTCTTAATGGCGGCTGTATGTCTGCTTTTGACTACTTAGAATTGGATTAGGAACTAAATTAGGATTATTGCACCATTTTTAATCTTGTTTATGGGGAAGAGGATGTTACTTTTGTATATTTTTAAAAATGATTTTCATTCGCTCATTTTATTAATCAAGTATAATTATATTACTCAAGTACTGAAAATGGATATAGTCTCTAGAAATGTAGCAAAGATTACCGTAATTAGCAATCGCACATGCATGACAGTAAGAAACATTGCTTTCGCGGTTGGTGTTGCAAAATCGAGAAACTCTGACGAGACACAATGAAACTGGAACATTTTCTCAAGAAAGGAAGATCAATTGTGAAAAGCAACAAAATCAACTCCCAAATCTGAACCATTCCAACTCCGAAGTCGAATTATTAATCCAACAAAAACCAGCAAAGACCTTAAACCAGATCTGTTGTCTATTGGTATTGATATTTATTCTTCAAATGTGTTGTGTAAGCTTCTCGTTGTTGGTCGGAAGGCGATAAAAATAATTAAATAGAAACTTTTGAAACGTCAAATGGAGCAAAAACGATAAGCCAAATAAATACAAATCTTGGATTATAAATGACTGAGAAAATATTACATTCAGCGATGAGACTCATATTTACGAATTTAAGAGACAAAGCAAGGATGAAACAATAAGTCCCGACATATCCAACAAACCGTAAATGTACCTTCAAAAGCAAATGATTTTGTCGTTTTTCCCAGCGGATGGCACTGGAATTCTAGTTCTTATTGACGGATTGATGAATTTACCGTAATATATAGAAATTTTTAAAACGTAGGATTGTACCATTATTGAAAACATTTGCAGGAACATTTCAGCATGACTTGGCTGCACGTCACAATTCGAAGTCTGTCAAGAAGATTCACGTTGAAAAATAAAATTATTGTTTTTGACTGGCTTAGAAATTCACCAGACTGAAATCCGACCGAAAACTTGTAGCGCATTCTCAAGGAACATCTTATCAGAATGGATCCTAACACAAAAAATTCATGATTAAGAACGCTAAGAAAGTATGTTTCTTTGATAAAGAAGTAAAAGGTAATGCACAAGATTAATGTCCTTATCACATATAGCGACGATCCCTGCTAGACGGGACTTTTCTGAGAAACGAGATTCTGATAACACTGGTTTAAAACGGAGGATTCCTAGAAGAAACAGCTCCGCTGGCAGCGAAGTCCCGCCTAGCTACGGAAACGATGTATCGGCTACGCGGGATATTTTGAAACCTCGCCGGAAATGTTTCGGCTGCAGCTCTGTCCCGCATAGAGATCAACCAATCAGACGAAAGTTCTGATTCTGAAGGATCACGTGATCCCAATCTGAGGAATAATCGATTACTTTTTAGCGTTCAAGTCTATGTAGTAATATTGGTAACCTATCTAAGTGGATTTCCTGGAAATGTGGGGGTTCTGAGAATTGTCCCTTTCGACGAGTCCCTCGTAGCGGAAACATAATGCGATTGGGACTTAATGCATAAGCTTATTTTAGGTGTCATTTTTGCTGAAGAAGGACATATTTCCTATTAATTTTACTATTATCCCTGTATATGAAGGTATGTACATAAATTATAAAAAACATCGCTTTGTCTCAATTAATTTGCTCATTATAGTAGATCTAATAAGGCATTACGGATCAGAAGAATGCAATTCTAATGAGCTAACGAATAGAATATTCCTTACGTATCAGCAAATGGCATATAAATAGTCGAAGTCTGTCAAGAAGATTCACGTTGAAAAATAAAATTATTGTTTTTAACATCCTGATCTGTTTAAACATCCTGATCTCAGCAGGGAAGTAAAACTCTGGTGAAATTTTTAAGATTTTGTGAAAGGCATTGTGTGTCGTTAGCGTTATGCCAAAATATAAGAAATGAGTGATGTAAGAAGACATCAGTGATATCCCGGAACATGACTAGCTCCTAGATTATGCGAAGACTTATCCCTCAAACTCTGCACACTTCAGTTTTACGTTCCAGAGCGCATCAAGCAATGGATCCCAGGATGAGGATATAAAATGACCATCTAGTATTTTGAGAGTCATTTACATGTTCATATTAGAAAATACGTAGAGCAGAACAACTTATTACTCCATGACGCGAGGTGTTGTGATGGCAAGATTTTTCATCTAAACTCAATGAAGGTTTTTATAGATGACGCTAATGATATTTAGTGTCATCTATAAAAATGCAAGTATTATCTGCAACAGTGAATGTTTAGTTACCAATAAAGAAGGTGAGTGCATATTGCAACTATTCGGTTATGATATAAACTCATTTAAATTAATTAAATTATTAATTAATAATTAAATCCTTTTGTGAAAATAGATTTTGAAATTTTAGAAAAAGTGAAAAACTTGTCCCAGATGTAATAAAAGCATTCCTTTTAAAATCTTTTCACTGTGGTTTTATCGTTATATGTAGTGACCGAGAAATGCAACATATGATGCCAATCTTTTAAGAGAGCTAACTGCTCAGTGCAATTAAAATGGAATTACCGTCAGTAGTAATGAAAATTTTAAATTGCCAGGTCTGCATTGTGTTTCATCCCACAAAAACAAGGTATAAGTGTATGACAATGTTTTTTACTGAAAAGCTCAGATGTGCAGGTAATAAAGTATTTTTATTGATGAATTGATTGAGTTTCTAAATATTGCTAATATAGTAATAGAAAAATGTGTCATTCATTTGCATAATTATAATTTCTTAAAGTCTAAAATTTATGATAATGATAAAAATGACTAGTTATATATATTTTGATTTAATTTTTACTTGCATTCTATTTAGATTTATGTTTCATTTATATGCTATACATTTCATTTTCTATTATAAATATATAACTTTGCGATAATTTATTTCAAAATCAATATTGAATATTATTATTTTAAAAGTGAAAATATTTGCAGCATGGTGCAGTCCGTTTTCCTTCAAAGAACTGTGCTTATGTTTCAGAAACTATATTAAGAATTCAAAATTTCAGTTGACAATTTAACATGATCTCTTTCTCGTTAAATTAAATAAGTATAATGAATTTTTAATATGTTACGCTACATAGAAGTATTAAACATTTGTAAGGTATTTATGTTAATTATCCAGGTATTTTATCCTGCGAATCTGTACTGTTACCGCTCTCTTTCCGTTTTCCTGCTAGAATGCAAATTAGCTGGCGTGTAGTTAAGCGAGGATTTGAGACTGTTTTAGGCAGAGCGTGTTCTGCCCGCTAAAGCCACGTTTCTAATTGTTATTCTACAACAAGCATTCCTTTCTACAACACTGCTTTATTCTTGTAGATAGTGCTGTCACGTCGATGTAAATAAGGAGCCAACTTGCGTGTCTAAATATTTCAGCATAGTCTTTGGATCATAAAGACTAGACTTAGCTCTAATTTTTAAATTCTACATTTTGAGTTCGCTCTATAAGTGCTGGCTGATTTGTAAGCACCAGAAGTGCATTCTGTTTAGCTTACTGAGTTCTTAATAAAAGGGTCATTTAGATCCTTAGCCCATTCTTTTATTTGGAGTAAAGCGAGCAAAAATGTGATGGGCGATACGAAAAGTACCTCTGGTGCTAAAAATTACCAGTTTTCAAGTCTGAAAAGGAAACCTTTACAAATTTTAAAATCATTTAGCTCAATGTTCATATCGTGCTTGGTTTAAGAAATTCGCGTTTTAGTATATGTCCGGATGAAATAAATTAGTCAGTTATGTTAGTAAGTTGTTGATTTGCCGAAAAAAATCTCTCCGTTGGTGGATTTGATGATGTCGCGGAAGTGATGGGTATAGCGGTTAGCGACACTGGCTGCCGTATCGGTTATTGAGGATTCAAATCCCGGGGGAGGGTAGTTTATAAGTGTATAGTGTCTGTGGAGCACGGCTGCCGAGCCGAAATGCCTCTCGAGGGTTTTAATGGTAGGAAAAAGGGGATAGAAAAACGTCAGACTATCTCTCAAGGTCTCAATCAACATTGGAGTGGAGCTGCACTGTTAGAACGGTGGGGCTATATCTGTACAACAAATGGTGGAATCCCAATCACTCGCCCACCTGTACCTGAACCTGGTACAGTTGGTGCTAGAGTTCATATAATTAATTATTCCTAATATTTAAGTTATAATGTTTTGAATACTACTAACGTTTATACAAAGTGATAAAAACTTCAGCTTAAGCGTTTAAAAACTTCAGGGAGAGGTAGGTTATTCAAAGAATTATTCGGAAGTTCTTGTGCCAGTATGGAGAGAAGAAAACACAACTAAAGAGACATTGATATGAATAATGTGATTTTAATCAGCAAATCTTTACAGCTGTTGCGATATTCAGAGATCACAGTAAGTGCTCGAAGTTACACCCAGTTGCGATACAAGCGTGACACCCGCTCAGCAAGGAATTATGGACGTTTGGGAATATACCGAGAGTCTCAGGGATGATTGTGTTATCTACGTTAACGGAGCAGATAAAAAATAGCTACCTCTAATACGCGCGACAAGATCCTCCTCTGACCACCGGTGTAGACCAGGCTTTTCAAGTAACCCCGAGAGGTTCAGTGAACATGCAGGCCAATGAATAGAACCAATAAGATCAATTCAATACTCACCAAATGTTGAATTCAAGTGCTGCCGAACGAAGCATGAGAAAGTCATGAGCTATGGACTTTTTTAGATGCTCGCGAACAATGTCCAACGAAACATTGACGAAAAACCGGTGCTGTGCAACATGATCGGATACTCCTGTCATTGTCCACTGCCCATACATGTGTGTTATGTGCATTGTAGCATCTTTCTGTACTAACGTATGTCTTGTCAGTGAACAGGATACCAGCCGAAAAATAGGATTCCGTTGTACACTTTCTATTCAAGATGTAACTCATGGTTCGTACTCAGCAAGAAGCAGTTGCTATACTCGCTGCTCGTGCTTGGTGATTTTACCTGTTCCACAATAATGCCCTCTAGCGCGCTAGAATGTGCTTCCATACATACATTGCTATGTATTTCGGAATCATCTTCGAGTAACCTACCCTTCATGAAATTTGTACACGCTTAAGCGAATCTCTGTATAGATATTAACTTATGCACAAGTTTATTTGTTATCTCAAGGGAAAAATAAAGACAAATCAATTCAAATATTTCATAGTATGGACTAATACTAACTATGTTTAATAACTGTTCAAGTAGACTTCAAGAAGAAATTTTCTTTTTATTCAGGAAGCTAACGAATTCCTGCTTCGTATAACAACCAAACTTTTAGAGTTTCTTCTTGTATATATAATAATCTCACAATTCATTCAACAGATTTTTCGCCTTTTTCAATACACATTCTTTTAGGGAGAAAAGTCGGTTTTCTATTGTATGCTGGCTGAGTATCAAATTTTTTAATCAAACTCAGTAGATGACTGTATGCTACTGACTTTGATTGAAACAACTACAGAAATTGTTATTTCGTTTCGATGGTGTTCTTACAAGATATTGAATTAAAATTTGGTTAATAATATAACATAAAGATAGATAAAAATGAGGTATTTAAGCTACCAGTCTAGGATGGCTAAGTTTAGAACTAGATAACGGCATAGTAATGTTTTATTAATTAAGGAATCAATGCTACAGAATTCAAAGACCGTATTTCTGTTTTGCCTTTCAATGTTGTGCCATGTTGAAATCTGGAACAACAAATGTTACATTTACTTTTATCTTAATTCAATCACAGAAAGTAATTCATTTCTAACCAGATTAAACTCTTCAAGCAATGTTTTCTTTACTTTTTCTCCCCTCATGTCAGAAAATAATACTCAGAATGATTGACCCAAAATTGGTTGCCATTGCCTTTTATGTGCTTACTTATTTTTTCTATCTTTATATTTGTAGTAGATACGTTTCATTGATTAAGCTTTTGAACAGCTTTTCCGGAAAAACAGAACAATATTAGCCTCGAGATTGGTTCTTCCGTCCACAAATCAAAACCTAAGAATAAAAAGTTACAAATGATTCATACGATGAAGAAGCAAGTTGATCAAGGTCAGATCTGGTAGCCATAGCAACGACGGGTACAGTCATGACGTGACATCTCAATCCTCTCTGGATCAAGTTACAGCACCTAGTAATTTATCAAGTTCACTCCAGTGGTCACGGTTACAGCTTCTATATCAGGAGCACCTATTTTTTTCTATGCAATCATACTTTCAATCTATTTCCGCAATCCGTTTTCTTTTCTCGTCGGATGCACCTCATTTGTTGCGGAAATGTTGATTTATGTATGAATATGCAATAAAATTTCGCCAAACGATCGCTTTCGCTTTTCGGAAATGAATATGCTTTTTGGATTTTAAGAATGCAATTTTCAAAGTAATACCCAGCAATAATTTATTCTCGCAGCACTGAATATTAAATATCGGCACATAAACCAAGCATCTAACGCCAATAACTGAAAAATCATACAAATCTCGAATCTCCTTAATTTAGGAGAGCAGCATTTTTCCGGAAAGATTGTGCGTAACTTCATTTATAATAACATTTATTTAATATATACTAATGTAATAGCAACCCATAACTAATTAAAACTAATGCTTGTTTTTTAGAAGAGTTTTTAGAACGGAAGTTTTTTAGAAGAGAGATCGATGTGAATAATATGATTTTAATCATCAAATCATAAATATCATCATCATTAAACAATTCATAAGTAAATATGGACATAATGGAATGCTGTATTTTCCTCGCGTATTTCCCTCTCACAATTATTCGCATAACTTTCCCCTCTCAGTTTTCGGACGATAAAATTAGTAAAACATGTGGTGAAATACGATAATAGGAACTCTTTTGAGAGAGAAAAGAAAAGGAAATTTGATTTGATTAAAAACATATAATTTTTTCCTTTTATAATTGTCTTGTAGGTAGATAAATAAAAGAGCTTTTTAAAATAAATTTGATTAATTAATTATATTTTAAATGAATATTTTCAACTTGAAATGCTTATTTTTAAACCCGAACATGAAATTTCCTCAATACAACATAATTTAAGCCATTCAACTAATTTCAATGATTACTTGTAAAATTACTTTTAAAAAAAGTATTTCATTTTTCTTGCTTAGCTATTCATCTAGCCTCTCTGCAGTGCTCTTTGAGTTTACTAATGACTCAAAGTCAGGAAATAATGCTGAGTTTACTAATGACTTAAAATTACAAACTGGTGTGCTTTTGTGTTTTGAGTTTTTACAGTACTCTTTGAGATTACCGATGACTTAAGGTTACAAAAGTGTGCTCTTTCAGTTTACTATTAATTTAAAGTCATAAAACAGTGCTGTTTGAGTCTACTTATGACTCAAAGAGGACTGCTGATAGTAGGAATTTTTAACGCACCACCAAGAGTCGATAATCTATATTTTTATCAAAAATCAACAAAATTGGAAACACAGTTTTGCAACATGTATCTATGATTTAGCTTCAAAACTGTTATTCTCTTGCTATGAAATGCGCTATAGTTATAGTTTTTTTAAACTAGAAAGAATCTAGTCAGAAGATTATAAATCCGCCTTTAAGTCAATAAGGAAGGTCTTCCATACCTTAAACTCTTAATTTTTTAAAAACGCATACATAAATCCTCTCCACGTGAAGAGGATTTATGTATACGTTTTTTTGTATATGTTCCTCTCCACAGGGAGACATGTACTAAAATAATCAGCTACTTAAGTTCAGTAGATAGTTAAAAAAGTGTTAAAAACGGAGATTTTGATCTCCATTGGTGAGCTTCCTGGCGAATTACAAATGGCGAGCTCTTTGACCACAGTTTAAAACTACATGAAATCTCCAAAGCAACGTTGCATAGCGGAAGTAAGTTAGAGCAGAATCTATGTAATATGGCTTAGAGTTTACAGCCCTAGCTCAATTGGATGTCTGATCCTAATTGCGATACTTATGTCTACATATGACTCATTCACTATGAAAGTGATATTTGACAGTCGAGGCATTTCCGAGTTCTTAATTAACAAAAGGTTTGTCCTACAATAATGGAATGCAGCGTATACAACTAATCTTATATCACAAATGGGTCAGGGCAACATCCATGGAAATATCTGACTCAAATTATTATGATATTCAAATATTATGCATAGCACTAACGGAAGCTACGCATAATATTTGAATCTCAGAAACTTTAAGTTTTGACCTTTTGAGAAGCAAGCCTTTTTGGATCAGCTCATGAAAATCAGCTTCTATTAGCTAAATTTTTATAATTACTTATTTTATTGTCTGTTTTCATAAACTTCCATTAATTAAGATGATATTTACAGTATTAAAGAAATCAGAATATTTTAAATTGAAATTTAATACATACCAAGTGACAAAGTGTCTCATGACCGGGTGAAGATGGTCATGTCACTCAGGGGGTTTCCAGAACTTACTGTTGAAAACAAACATTATAAATAACGTTAAACATATGATGTATAAGTTTATGGCATGCATTAGATTCTGTATTCCCTACAAAATAGTAATAAGAAAATAAGGACGATTTAAAATACTTTAGTGTATTTACTTCTATTAACTTTACATCTTTTAGCTGAAGGATTAATCATCTGTTTGCCTCTGCTTACATCAGTTTTGTCTCGCATTATAAAAAAATCTTTAAAGTTTAGGCTAGTTTAGCTTTCTTACTTGCTGAACGTTTCTTTGTTTAGATGAATTATCATCCATGCAAAGTGCAATATCGCCGCCAAATTGAAATAGTGGTGGACTCTGACAGCCGTACTGAAGGATCGAGGTTTAAATCCCAGAGAGCGCATAGATAATTGTAAATGTATAGTGTCCGTGTGATATGGGACACTTTAAATATGGCGCGAACCGAAAGTCCTCTCAATTCAAGAGTTTATTTTTAGGAAAAAAGGGGTGGCAGACCCTCGGATCCATATCCCCAGAGTGCAGGTTTTCAAAATTTTGGACGAACTTCATCTAAAGTCGGGCTGTCACCTGTATGGTGCTCAAGAAACTTGTCAACGACACACGCATTTGACTCCTTGCCGCGATAAATGCCGAAGGATTTTGTTCACCATCGTCAGGCAAGTGAAATTGATAACAATTAGAACATGTGAACTATTTTTAATAATGCAAGATTAAAAGAAATTCAACTATACATTTGTTTGCTACTACTTAGTATTATTAAAGATTAAAATAACAAAACTATTCCCAGCTGCTGGCAGGATTTCAGACTAACTCAAGGCATTTAATTCACAAATCAAAATGAGCTCGATAGGTTTCATTTTGATCCACACAGGTAAATGTGACAGATAAATAATATTATTCATCAACTTAAAAATCGCTCCATTCATGGCACACGGCTTAAGCTTGTTGACGTGCAGTGATATTTCAATTTTGATAACACCCCCTTTTTTTCGAAACTACTAATTTGCATTCTGGTCCAAAAAAAAAAAAATTAATAAATAAATAAAAATAAAAAATAAAAAAATAAAAGTGAAAAAAGAATTAACATAAAATAATTGATTAATAAAATAAGACTATAAAAGTATTATTTCTGAAAATTAAAATTTTCTATTATAGATTTGTGAATAATTTTAACAATAAATAGTGAAGTACACTATTACGTACCTAAACTACTACATATATTCCTACACAAAGTACTCTTATTATTTGATGTTTCCAGAATGCAGGATTCATTTGCAAATTTTTGATTCCGTAAATTTCTGAAATAGATTTAATGCAAAATTCCACGAATAATAAAGTTATCAGACTTTTGGCTGTATATATTAGCCATAACCTCACAAGGAATCGAATCCAAGATTTTCCAAATATTAACTTAATTTATTAGCCACTACACTCGATGAAGACACGACAGAAGTGCTTTTAACCATTTTATCGTTTTCCCCGAGAGGAGTCGTCTATTTGGAAAGTATCACCAGAGTTGAATGTTGCGTGGATCGTTACTCCCGAAGGAGACTCGTTGCTCCGTGTTTTCGAACTCCCAAAATGTGTGTAAAATGAAAAGAGGAGAGGTATGGCCTAAGTTGTAACGCTCTTTCCAGAGCTGTGCTCTGTCGAGATCATACGAAACGAAGTCACTTAAAAAGACGTGAAATAGGAATGCATTTCCACTCCCCTTTCAGCTGGCATTGCAATGGAAACTATTACTCGTTTGGAAGCGTGTCTTTAGAAGACCGTCTTTGTTAATTTTCTTATAAGAAGCAAGGGAGAACAAAATAATTTTTTCCTGTGTAAGGTGACGCTATACAACGTGACGCTAACAAATATTTCAGTTCTGCAGAACGGTAGCGGTTAATTTTTTACAGTGTAAAACTTAGCAGTTTACATCCTCAATGATCTCAAATTAACTGTCTTATAATTTAAGGATATCTAAATATCTAATGTCTAACAAGCAATTTGAATCAAAAAAGTATTTTTATCTTTCATTAAAACTCCAGTTTTAGTTTAGCAGAGGAATAATTATCTGTATATATTCATTCTTTAAAAACATTTTGGACAAGTCAGAATGAAAACGAAACACGCAGTTTAAAAAGTTTTCAAGAATCACTTTACGAAACAAACATTTGCATGTTTCATTTATCGCCAGAAGTTTCTGCATATCTTATAGTTTTTTACCATTAATACTTTTATTTCTAATTCAAGACTTTAAAGAACTACTAAGTGCATTTTTTGACTTGTTAAATGGTAATGTTAGAAGTATAAATCAGCCTAAAAAAGTAAAAAAAAAATAGTTTTGGGGACTGGTTTTTAAAAGGAAAACTTTTTTATGGACAAAAAATAAGAAATTCTGTGAAAGGTTAGCTTTTTAGAAGTCTGTCATTTAGCTTTAAAAGAGAAAGGGATGATTTAGATCCCGGATTTCCATACATAATAGAGAACCAAAACAACTTTATAAGTACATTAACCTTTCTTGATGCGAAACAGTTTTGAAAGAAGTCCAAGAGGTCAAAGAAACGTCTTTTACCACGGGCCCGAACATTTTCTTTTCAATATTTGGTATATAAAACACTAACTTTTCCCTTTATCACTAATGGACTTCTTTTACTTTAGAAATCTTTGGTAGTAATACTGGTATAGTAATAAAAAAAAGCAATATCTTTCAACTGAGTTGCTTATTAAGCTAAAATGTTCAACTTAATGAATTAAAAGTTTCATCTAAAATGTTTTATTACTATAATATATTTTACTGAATCAAATTCAAGTTGATCAATATCATGATCAAAACTAGCGATATATTCAAATTTGCTGAAGTGTGTTTTGAAACATTTTGATTCGCAATATGTAGATTGGAACAAACTATTATGCTAAGGTTTTTACTGGTTTAAATTATTTTTAATAAAATCCTAAGTGCAACTTAGCCTATTATAAAACACGTCACACTTCTCAGTTAACGGTGTAAGTGTCCAATAGTTACATTGCTTGTATAGGTCCCTAGTACCTATCTATTCTTTGAGTTTTGGGCAAAATAAGAACAGCAAGAAATAGATTCACGCAACATTTACTAAAATCTACTACCTGTAATTAACAAATTGTAGAGTTCTTCACTTTGTAATTATAAGTTACTGTTGGAAGTGAAGAATCTTAAGAACAGGTAAGCGAATAATTGCTTGATTCCGTGTGACAGGAAACAACAAGATAGAAGGGTAAACTAACCCTTTATTATTCCAACTAAAGCTTAACAAAACTTCGTCTTGGAGTGTACAATAGAGCCGACACATGGGCTTGAACTTAAGAAACTAAGAATTAAACTAAACTAAACTTAACTAAAGAGATATAGCCGAAGCTATCAAGATTCTAACAGAGTTGGCCCCTTAACGTTAATAGACTGCGAAGCTATCAAGGCCCAAAAGTACGGCCGAGCGTAATAACAGCTTACAAGAGAGTAGCCTAAAAAAAGCGGACGCATGCACCTAGCATACCTGGTATCTCTCTCACTAAGACCGAAGAAGTTCGCGGTTAAATTTCGCTTATCTTCATTATGTATTCAGATGGGATTCTAAAATTACGTTCTGGCCGGAAGTGGTAAGTTGAAGTTAAGAATCGACAGGAAAAGAAGTTTAACTCAAACTTTAACTGTTAATAAAATTAACATGACCCTTATAAAATCAAAGGCAGAAGGGCTATTCTTTATTTTTTTATATGCAATGTCAAGTCAAATACAAGAGTATAAAAATACAAATTGTGGGAATTCATTTGATTTGTCTAACAGTTAATTTCATTTTAAAGCAACTTTCTTTTATTCTCGTTTTCAACCCACGCTTTCTTGCCAGATTGTTAGCGACTTAGCGCGCTTATATTCAAATGAGGTAGAAAGAAGTAGTACTTAAGGATGTAAGGATCTTAAGTTTTACTAACGTTTATTTTATTTTAAATCTTTACTATCACTTCTTATTTTCTACTTCCGGCCAGAATTAAAAGCTTTAACTTATTTATGCAAATTTGTCTGGCGAACGCCAAGTACTTAAGTTGTGGCTTTTTGCCAAGCAAGAGAGAGGAAGGAGTTAGTAGAAGCAGGCCGCTTACCTTAGCAGTTTTACTCGGTTGCTGGTTGCCTTCCAGGCCAGAGGTTTAATCCTCTTAATAATTTTAAACGTATTGTAGTGTTAACAGTTCTCTGTACTACATACGGCTTCCTGTTAATATACGGCCAATCTTCCACGTAGGCCCTTGTTTATTATTCCAAAGTTAAGTTAGAGTTTAGTTAATATTTTTATATTCTTACGTTCAGACCACAAGTGGTTGGTCTCTGTATTCCGAAGTCCGGAAATCATTGTAAAGAGTGAAAAATAAAGGGTTCCGTATACCCTTCCTGTGTATCTTGTCTACTTCCCACATTTATTGAACATAGCTTTAGTAAGCTCCCTGTTCCGAGTCAGGTTTTTGAATGTTCCCAAAGAAAGTAAGGAGAAACACTGAGCCTGATAAGGAAAGATTTTGTAAGGTCATTTTATAGCGTGTTATGCCTGCTTGAAGGCCACTTTGATATCTTTCATTTACTAGCGATTAGATTTCTGTGGCATTGAACGCTTTAAGCCTTGCCTCAACAGTAATCTAGCCAGTAAAGCTCTGTTTAAGAGTCGCCAAAAAGTGGCGCACATCAACGGAGATGGTCTCTATTCATCTATTCTTTATAACTCAAAAGTATAGTTTCCTTTTCTCCGTTTTTCTGTAGCATTTTCTTTTTCTAGAAGTATAGAACGTTGCGCATATTAGATATTGCGGAAACACATTGTAAGACCCAGCCGTGGCTGGTGTGCAGTCTCATACGCAATAAATGGATTCGGATTAACCTTATAAATTCATTCACACACGCAAGGTAAATTATATACACGTTGTACAAACATACATATATCGGTTGATATAACTGTTTAAATGTATAAAATTACCTCACTCAGCATTCTGAGCATTCGACCTCTCCCACCGAAAGTCGGTCTCTTACCTTTCCCTGGACACCGGTTCTTTCAAAATCGCATCCCACTCCATCAGCTGTTTTGTCTCCATAACAACCACTCACGCTGAATGCGTATTGGTTGTTCTCTCCTGTTGTATCTGAATTACCTGCAGTTGAATCACAACGGGGAGGGGACTAAACGCTCCTCTTTGTGATAAATTCTCGTACTCTCTGCCTGCGTCCTTAACAATAAGGACTCCTTAGCGACTTTTTGACTTCAGCTTATCAGCTTTTCCTTTCACCTTTAGCGAATGCTTCTTCTATCATTTTTTTCAATTTTCATTAATGATGATGTGGAGGTAATTACAACTAATTGCAAAAGGTACTCCGTAACCAAACGCCTTGGTCCTTGGTCCGAAAGTCGGTCTCCAACTTACCCTTTTCCCGCCTAGAGGGCGCTACCTATTTTTGAGGTTACAGTTTGGAGGACCAGCCACTAGACACATCTAAATAAAATCGAAGGCTAGATTCTTTGAATATGGCAAAACAAACGATAACTAACTTAGGGGGAGGGATACCTTCGTAGGAGACTTTTTAATTGTGACAACCAAGAAACAGTGCTACCTATGTGACAGCCGAGAAACAGCGTTACATATTTGAGAGCAGAAAAACAATGCTACAAATTTCTTCTACCAACACGCACCACAAAATATTACGGAGATGATAAAAAAGAAGTTACTACATAGCAACCTGACAACTTCTAATTTAGAGCTCCTGTATGTTCCGCTTATCAAAATAAATAACTTTACTGAAATATAAGTAGGGAAGATTAATCTTGGGCTGGTTTTGTAAGGAGATCAGAGAAACTTCACAAAAATAATTTTAAAACATGTTTAAGTTTTCGTTTTCATTTGAAAAACTTAGTTACTCTGCTCTTCTTAGAATATATAATCCTTTATTCATAAATGAAGATTAAATCTGCTTTTCTTAGTTATCTAGTAGGTGAACGCCCCTCATTTTGAAGCATTAAAATTAATTTTAACTTTTCTAGCTTAGTACAACAATCTTGACTAGAAATTTCGAATATCAAAGAAACTTTTATAAGTAGAATAATGTAGAATAAATTTTCATGGCTACAATGGTTTGACTGGTCTAAGCTTAATCATGTGGTTTATACTACTGTTAATAAACAATGAGACCATCTTCTGACGAAGAGCAATGAGATACGTCGTGGTGTGGCCAAAATATTATTTGAACAACTAAGTTATTAATGAAAATGAAGTAGCTGAATATTTAAACCATTTCTGAAGAAAAATAGACTAATCTGGCTAATTAGAAAGGCATATGTTTTAACTACAGTCTAGCAATAGCACTTAAGTATCTAATACGCGTATCCCAATGATAATTATTTGAGTTTATGCGTAATTTCAATAAAAATGTTTAACGAAACACTTTGACTTAAGCAATCTGATTCTTGCCGTAATCCGTGAATTTATCTGTAGAGTTTTGAATGATTATTCAAATAATTTACTAGTACTTTAAAATTAGGTAAAACGACAACCATGAATTAACCTTGCGTAAATTCTGAATAAAATTACATCGATTTCGAAAGCTGTCAGACATAGGTTCCTCTTCTTTGAAAGCAAAACGTTTGCAAAATTTTATAGGAGCACCGATTAAATTTATACCAAAATTAAAGGGCGGAACAAAGCAAAATCGAACGTAGAGCTGTCTTTCGAGGAAAATAGTAATGAAGCACCAACAAGCTAAGATATAAGCCAAGAAGTATCGAAAACAACTAAATTTATATTAATGTAATGTAATTTAAAGACCAGAAATTTGTGTGAATGTGAAAGATTTCACGGAAATCCAATTAACCAAATTAAGAAGCTCTATATACAATTTTTTGAAAGCGAAAAACAAAGCTGTAGTTAAGCGATTAACTAAGATTAACCTTTGAAGTTTATTTATTTCTCTTTTCAAGAATAAAATTGGAGTTCTTCGATGGAAATGTTAACACGTTTTTAGTTTTGCCAAAATATATCAAATTAAGAATTAAAATCAGAAGTGAAATTTTAAAGTAGAGCAACAAAATATATTAATAGGTGCGAAAATGACGGAAGATGAACTTCTGGAGAATAGGACCAATTTTGTAAATGATAAAATAATAAAATGAATGACCACAAGATTGTTATTTTATTCCTAATAGTGAAATGTCAACAAAATACATTGATATATGAAAAAATGTTCAGAATAACTTCTGGAGAATATGACGAAATTTTCAATTGGTGAAAGGATAAATAAGATAGCAACAAAGTTATTATGTTCAGTTCTAGTAGTGGGAATATCTTGAAAATGGTGAGAGGAAAAATTATTTTAAAAGTAAATAAAACAAATTATTCTTGCAATCATAATAGACATTTAGGTACTACAAATATTCATAATAACTTTGTTGGCACTCTTCTGTTAGTTAAAGAATGGCTTTATATCTCCACAAAGTGAATGTTTAAGGGATTTTCTCAGCCATCAGGAACATTCGCTGTTCGATTCTTAAACATTCCATCTCTGATTTGAATTATTCCGTAACTTATAGCAAATCTTGTAAAGAAGGTTTGACATTAATTGGTCAAACTATAACAGCTTTAAATTTTGGTATACAAGAGCACAAAGCCTTTATTTGGAAAAGAAAGAGAAACAATTCTTTATAATTGGTCATAGTTAGACACTTATCCACAATTTTAGTGTTGTTTCTGAGAAAAATATTCACTAAGTTTCAGTAGTTGCTTCTCCGACCCACACAGATGACGCTGAAACCTGGTAGTTCGTCTAAGATTAAATTTCTGGCGATAAAGGAGTTCGTAGGAAACGTCTTCTACGAATTCTTTATCCTCTTAGGCAGATAAATCGTCATAACTCTGTCGCAATCTAAATAATCCAGGCAAATCCAATCTTTAAAGTCTATCGCGTTCATAATAATCTTCCTTTAGTTAGTTATATCAATCCCAATCCCAGCTTTCTCAAAATTCTATAGTCTGAGCTGTTTCATGTTGTTGTTGTGACTAACCTCACTTGTCTAATATCCAAACAAGCCCATGAAATTCATTGTGGCTGGGAGGCAATATTGCGCCTGTAGCTTCCTGTTTTATTACTGTTTTTTTAGGTAGATAGCGCTACATTTCTTTGTTTTTACCTCCAGGTTGCATTCTTTATAAACATGGTTGTCACTCATTCTGCTTTTTCATCGTTATTTCTTACTTTCCTCACAGAAAAGTTTCATGCTGTTTCAATTGCAATGTGCCTATACGAGCTAAATCATTTTAGTTAACTTGAGGTGATAACGCGGCGACTCCATTGCAGTGACTGGTTATTTGGTTGCATTTTGATTAGGTTGCGTGTATAATTACAACATAGAAATTAAAAATTTTTTAATAAATCTACTCCAAGTTTAATATGATAACAACACTACTAAAATATGTCCAACAAACTGATAATCAATATTTGGAAAATGCACAGAAGCAATTACTTAAATATCTTAAGCTTCCAAAATATTTATTCTCCTCAATATGTGAGGATCTAGCTAGCAGCAAAAGTTTATGTAGTTCAAAGTTTCAGAGCAGCTTTCTTCTGTACATGCTCCATTTGGTACATTTTAAGACTGAATTAGTCGTACCCTTTTAGTTTTTCTCTGATTCGTTATAGTTGCAGATGATATCTGAAGACTTCAAAATCACTAGTTAGTCAGACCTCAGAAGTCTAAACGATTTGATGACAAGGCTCAGGGCAAATCTCTACAATTATCTGATACTGATCGTGAAGTTGTGATATATTTGTATTATTGTGAAAAAGTTAATTACTTATTTGTCATCTCACACAACTTAACGACATAGCCATATGGCTTTGGAGTTTGGATTGTGACTTGACTGTCCGCTGTAAGCTTTTTACCGTATCAAAAGACTAAATAAGCATATGCTCTAGCGTATCAACCCATTTTTCCAAACATTTATGTTGCTGAAGAAGGGTTTAGCTATGTCCGATCACCCTAGAAATCAATGAAATTTTATTAAAAAATTGTACTAATAAATTTAAATTTGCTTTTAAATCTTATTTTAAATTTATACTGTTGAGTTTGTCTTCCAGAAGTTAGTTATTTTTTGAATTAATGGCGTTTCGTAAAAATCGCAGCTGCAGGCTCTTCTTGAGTTAATATGTCTTATATATGTCTTTATAAGACAGAAAAATTTCGTTATTAACAGAATCGTTATCAAAGGCTCCTCTGCGTATTAATCAAAAACTGGTCTTTAGTTATATTAATCTCTATATTTTTCGAAAAAAGATCATATTTTTCAATGAGGAAATAAATTAGGATTCTTCAAAATTCTAAGTATTAATATTACAGAAAATGAAAGTTTCGCTAAATTAAAAAAACAAAATGTTAAAGAAATGGCGGTAAACACATCTATATTAGTAGTTAAGCGTAATGAAAATAATGGAATTTTAATAATGGGGTTGATTATATTAGAAGTATCTTACCTTTAAGAAATTAAGTTTAGGGGAAACCTACGCTTTCTCACCTGATGTTTTTATTATATAACTTCCGTTATGTGAAAGAATATTAACAGTTCTTATTTATGTAAAATGAATTTTAATTTGATCTCACTTCTGCTTAATAATAGAAGATGATTTCAACGATGTTCTATAAAATGAGAAAATAAATGAAAAATATAAAAAAAAACTTAAATTTATCTTTTAATGAAATTCTTATCTTAACATTTTTCTTTTCTGAACAGCGAGGAATTTCGATTAATATCAACAACTTGAAGGGATTTCTACATAAGTTGTTTACACATTTTAAAAATGATTTCGGGGCCGTTTAATTAATGTTTTAAATGTAAAAGTTATTTTCTTTTAAATAATCGACCTGATAGCGTATTTTCTGGACAAAAACTTCGCATCGTGATTACCCATGACAGATATCTTTTGGTAACATTTCCAGAGGTATTGATTTCCATGCCTCTTCTACTACATTGCAAAGTCTGGAACCACCTCTCGTTAGTGGTTTCCAAAAACAAACAAGCCTGGGACAAGAAATTACCCCTATTTTTATTGGCTTATCGTGGTGGGACTGCGCTTAGAAAGAAGTCTTTCAAGATCCAGAAACAGAATAGACATACAAAAGTCAAGAAACTTTCAGGAATGCATCGGAAAAGTATGTTTGCAATACCTGCATCAGTCTTCATTTTTTTAAGAAAAGCAGTGGTACGTTTGGAAGTATGTCTTATTCCTTTGTCTTGATGAAATTTTTCTCTTTGAAGGTTATTAATATAACGAAATGGGGTTTATTCTATATATATCCGACGTAAAACTTTCTCTTAGTATGTGAGTTGATCTCAGCACTGTTTTCCATTGTAAGAGAATCCAGTGCACAAACATAAACCCCTCACTGACACTTTTGCAACTAACGGAACCTCGTTTATATACTTTCCCCTTCGTTTTTATATTTTCCTCCTCGTTTGTATATTTTCCCCTTCGTTTTCACAATGAAGAGATTTTTTGTTTTGTTGCAGTCATTTAGGTTAATCCATACTTCATCATGAATCACAATGTGTTTTTATTTATTTCCTGCTAAATAGTTCTAATACAATGTTCTAATTTGTTCACGAAACTACCGGCTGTTCCTCCATTCCAGATGCTCTTCGGTCGCGACCTTCGTCTGCCTTGCATTCTTTTCTTTGATCGCCCTCCAGATGCTCCTTCATCGCCTGAGGAATACATTCAAGATCTCCAGGCCCGGTTTGTAGTGATGCACAACTTTGCATGAGAGCGAGTCAACTTGGCGACGAAAAAGATAAGACACGACACAAGAGCTACTGAACATCAATTCCACGAAGGAGACAAGGTGTGTTTGTGGAATCCGACTCGACGGAAAGGACTTTGTCGGAAATTACAGTCACCTTGGGATGGCCCGTACACAGTCCTAAACAGGCTGAATGACGTCGTGGTTCGGATTCGTAAGTCTTCAATCTCTAAACCTAAAGTCGTGCATTACGACAGGTTAGCTCATTACTATGGCTATAGTACGTAATGTAAATAATTGTAAATAGTGTAAGACCATGGTCCTTTTTGTTTCTAAATGTGTATTTAGTATTTGATTGGTATTTGATAGTATTTGATTTGATTTATTTATTACATTTATTGTTCATGTTGTTTATTATTGTAATGCAATGCTTATTATTGCATTTATGCCACAGTTGTATGTTTGGCTTCCTGTCCAGGGATTGTACTGCACGGGACGTGCAGTCTTGGGGAAGGGGTCAGTGTTACGGATTTGATATTTAAATAGCTTATGTTAGTTGAATTGTAAATTAAATCGTTTTATTTCCCGCGCAGTGCAGCGCGTGATGAATATTAAAGGAAAGCTAAGCCGGAAAATTGAAAATGCAAGAGCGCATGCATTTAACATTTAATAAATATTTCTTTTTGATTTCGAGAAAGTTGCAGAAAGTTTTAGCGTGCGATTTAAAAATCTTATGTGATTAAAGTCATCAAACAGAAAACCTACATGGCAGGACATTTCTATCTATAGTCCTACAACAAAACAATACTGGGCACTCTGGGATTCACTTCACATTCGAAACGGCGTCTTATACCGAAAATTCGAATCGAATGATGGGAAGACATTCCGATGGCAAGTGATACTTCCAAGATCCCGGATTCCTGATGTACTTAAAGAACTAAATAACAGCCGTACAGGAGGTCACTTTGGAATAATGAAGACCTTTCAGAGAGTTCGTGAGTGCTTTTACTGGAATAATGCAAAGGATGACGTGCAAAAGTAGTGCCGATCTTGCGATGCCTGTGCAGGTCGGAAAGGACCGAAGAGGCGCAGCCGAGGCAAGCTGCAACGTTACAACGTAGGGGCGCCTTTTGAACGTATCGCCTTTGACATCTTGGAACCTCTGCCAGGAACTGCTGATGGCAACAAATACATACTCGTTGTCGTTGATTACTTCACCAAATGGTCTGAAGCGTACCCTATTCCTGATCAAGAGGCTGTCACAATAGCTGAGGTGATGGTACAGCACTGGATTTCCAGGTTCGGAGTGCTTCTTCAGTTACATTCCGATCAGGGAAGGAATTTTACGTCGGCAGTAATCAAAGATCTCTGCAAACTGCTCGGCATTGACAAAACCCAAACGACGCCATTCCATCCCCAGTCGGACAGCATGGTAGAGAGGTTCAATCGAACCATCCTTAATAACCTCTCATTAGTGGTTTCCAGAAACCAACAGGATTGGGACAAGAAATTACCACTGTTTTTACTAGCTTACCGCAGTGCTGTCCACGAGACTACCGGCTATTCCCCATCACAGACGCTCTTCGGTCGTGACCTTCGTCTGCCTTGTGATCTCTTTTTTGGTCGCCTTCCGGATGCTCCTTCATCGCCTGAGGAATATATTCAAGATCTCCAGGCCCGGTTTGAAATGATGCACAACTTTGCACGAGAGCGAGTCAACTTGGCGACGGAGAAGATGAAGATACGTGAACTACAGGACATCGATTCAACAAAGCAGACAAGGTGTGGTTGTGGAATTCGATTCGATGAAAAGGACTCTGTCCTAAACTACAGTCACCTTGGGATAGTCTTTACACAGGCCTAAACAGGCTGTTCGACGTCTTAGTCCGTCAGTCATCGAATTATAAGCCCAAAGTCACTTATTACAACAGGGTAGCTCCTTACTATGGCCGTAGTACAAAGTGTATATAATTTAAATAGTATACGAACAGGGTCCTTTTTGTTTCTAAATTTTTAAATTTGTGCTCTCATCTATTGATTTGTTTTAAGTTATTTATTGCATCTGTTGTTTATGTTGCTTTTTATTGAGTTGTAATATTTATTATTGCATTGATGCCTTAGTTGTAAGTATGGCTTTCTATCCAGGGATAGTACTGCCCGAGACGTGCAGTCCTTGGGAAGAGGGAAATATTATGAATTTTTTAGTTACATAGCTAATTTTAATAGAATTACAACTAAAATTGTTGTATTTCCCAGCGCAATACAGTGGGAGACAAACTTTAAGAGAAAGGTATATTTTCCGAAACAATATTTTCCGTTCAGGTTAGATCATATTTCTTTTATACTCTTAAGTCAAAACTGAAAAATATTTAACATAGCATATTCAAATATAGCTACATTTAGCTACAAATGAAAAATAGAAAGTTAATTTTTATAATATTTGTTATATTCCGTTACATGTCCGTTATGTCCTCTCATAAATGTGTTATATCCACTCGAGTGACGCGATCGCGACACTAATTTTGGTGGCCTTCCCTCGGAGAATATAACATTTCTCCTAACAGCCAGTACTGCGCTTAATTTCTGTTTATACTCAGTCGAATCATTATTATCTAGTATGGAACATTTTCCGAAAAGGGCAGAAAAACATTTGGAGCGAAATCTATAAAATGGATTATCCATTTGTGTCTACACGAATGATTTAATTAAAGCAGTGGTGTTTGTGCAGCGTGATGCAGTGGAGCGTTATTATGAGCTGCGTTCACATTGAGTATGCCTTCCTCTTTCTCGTGCTTTGAAATGGTGAATGTAGTGATTTTAGATTACCGACTTCATGAACTAATATTTAGAAAATTATAATCAGAATACCATCAATTCTATCTTCAAACTCAATACATATAAGCTACTCGGTTGAATCATTTGTTTAAATTTTAAACTTTTGCACGGGAGGCGGATCTGAGATGATTTTATTTCTTAAAAGGACATTTCTGAGAACGATTTGCACGAGGACATCCATATTTCATCACTTAAGTGTGACTAGATTTTATCTTCTGCTGATGGATCAAGTGAGTAAATTTAGACTAGTGCTAGCTCTCATTTTTTGAGATGGCAGGTAGCCTTCAGAAAGCAATTTTGAAACCCAGTGAGAGCATAATTTACGAAAATTAATTGGATCTTTAACAAATTGCTTCAGACGAATTCTTGATATTACTGGAAATTTCAGGGTAAGCGAAGAAATTGCTAGGTGGTGATTCTCGAAATTCTCCGCGAACCTCACCACATCGTCTTTCGTAAGAGAAGATTAGTTCGGTTTGATTAATTTGATTATAGTAGAGCACACGAGGGCTATCTGCCTCAGGAAGGGATGCCTTCATTGATGACTTTCTAAGGGAAAATGGTTTGCATCCGCATTGCATACGAGGAAACACACGAAACCGCCCATGCAGTCAGCCCATTTACCTGGAATCGAAGCCAGATCGAACTACCAGTGTTCAGGTACTTAACCGCTCAGCCGCTGGTTGTTAAGATTACCACGACTTCTATTAAATTTTCTCTTTCTCTTCTAGAATCAAGAATAGAATATGGTAAATAAATTTTGCAAATTCTTCTGTACATGAATTGTAGAGACATTAGGTAGTTTTGGAAGCAGAAGAAGTGGAAAATTAGCAACGCCTTCGCCGGGAATCGAACCACCGACCTCCGCAATACGCGCAAAGCATGCAGACCACCACACCCGTGGTGTTTGCATACTGAGAAGAAGACGGGAGAAATATCTTATACACTTCCCATTTTTAAAGGGCGACTGGGGTTTTAGAGGAACCAGTCGCCAAATCCTGGGCGTGGACAATCATCATCCTCCACCCTTTTAGTTCGGGCACTGCTGTAGAGACATCAGGTATTTTTGGAAGCAGAAGAAGTGAAAACTTAGCAACGCCTTCGTCGGAAATCGAACCACGGATCTCTGGAATCCGCGCCCACCGTGCAGGCCACCACACCACGAATGCATGCTAAGAAGGCGGGGGAAATACCTTATAAAATAAGAGTAATACGACTCTTCACTACTAATAATGACTCTTGAATACGAATAATGACTGACTGGCCATGTTTCCACCTTAGCAAAATTTTCAGTACTGTTAAACATATTAAAATCTTAAGATGACTTGAAAAAACTACAGCACCGAACACAGTTAAAAACCCAATTTTTGATATTAAAAACAGTTTCTACGGGAATACAAGAAATTCGGCAAAATTTCAGGTACAGAAAAATTTTAACTTAACTTGTGTTCCCACACGGTAAAAAGACACTGAAGCTGGTGCATTAGCTGACTTAATTTACTATTCTACTAAGAATGTAAACAAATGGCGGCCTTATTAGGCCTAGCTCCACCTTTAAATTGTTGATAATTTTACAATTACATGCAGATTGACTATAGGAACCTGAACCTTAACATAAGAACAGCATAATTCAATCTTTTTAAAGCGTGAAATGCACAATTTACCAACATGTAATAATAAAAACATAGAGCTCAAACGAGTCGGGTGAGAGCGTGTGCATTTACATAACTTTGGGGCGGCAGATTGCAACAAAAAAAGGAGGCGCACAACTACATGTTATAGCAATCTTATGTACAAAATTGTAACATTCTACTGCTAATGTTATATGAGTTATGTGAGATACATGCATCCCCACTTACGTAAAAACGTCATGTAAAAAGAGTCTCTTCTCAATCTACTTAAAATCCATTTTACAATCCGTTTTGGAGAAAATAATCTTTTATTCTGTCCGTGCTTACAGATGTCAGGCAAGAAAAGCGCCTCAATGGATTCGAGAGTGGTTAACTAGATATTTTAATTAAAATATACCAAAATGATTGGCAATTACAGGACTTCTTTTGCTTCGTACTAGGAAGTAAAAATAGCATTTGTCAATTCCCAACAGTCTTGAAAATTCACTGGGAGGACACAACTCATAACACCATATCTTATATCAAGCGGTCTTGCCACTTGAATATACTTTGCAGGTAAAATTGTTACTAATTGATTACAAAGAACTGATTGCGTAACCACTATATTTCTGATTGTTGTAAATGTAAATCATCGATGATTTGGAACTATATTATATAAACTGGATTTGTTAAAATCTCAAATCATGAGCCATTGCTTCTTATATGAAAAATGAGGTTATTATTTTTATATCAAAACGCTAATGCAAATATCATCTTCCTAAAGGCAATTTATATAAGTCTATTAATTAGCGTAATATTTTCTCTTCTGCTGTTTTTAATCTTCCATCTCAAGCCATATTATTCTATTCTTTAGCATAATTTTAAGCGTAAAATTTGAAATAAATAATTACTATACTAATAGCTACTATACTTTACTAATAACTACTATACTATACTATACTAATAACTGTTATGCTATACTAATAACTACACTGGTGAAATAAATTAAAAGAATTTTCATATTAAATCTACGATCTCTAAAATTACTGGACAGATTTTAATAAAATTTGGTGTGAACATAGGTTGATATGCAAACAAAATAAACATTCAAAAGTTATAATAGACACACAAGTTCGTGTGTAACAGTCACGTCTGAAGATCAGGAGTCTGAAGATCTGAAACAGCGGTGGCAGAAGACACAAAAGAAATGGATTAATAGGGGGTATGGTCGCCTCTTACAGCCATACAGGCATCACAGCGTGATGTCATACTGAAAACAAAGCAGTTTATCAATGCCTGTGGCAACTGGTCCCATTCATTCAGCAACGCTGTTTTCAGTTTCTGTATGGTTCTGGGAGGGGGTTGCGAGTTGCAATTGCCCTCCCCAGAGCGTCCGAGACATGCTCCATAGTTGGGGTCTGGAGACCTGGCTGGCCAATCCATCGGGAGAATATCGAGAAATTCGTCCACTATAAGAGCTCTATGTGGCCTCGCGTTGTCGTCCTGTAATATGAGCTCTGAGCCCATTGCACCCCAGGAAAGGCTAACATAGAGCTCCAAGACCTCATCCCTATACCTCACACCAGTCATAGAGCCTCTGTCAAAGACGTGAAGAGGTGTGCGGCCATCCAATATTTTGCCCGCCCAGACCATTTCACTGCCACCTCCATAATTGTTGATTTCGAGGACATTGGAGGGTAGGTAGCAGGTCCTTGGCTCTCTCCATATGAAAGTACGGTGAGAATCGATGCTTAGGCTCAAACGGGACTCTTTGGTAAACAGAACGGTCTCACATTGCTCCGTACTCCAGTCACTATGCTGCCTGCACCATGCTAATCGGACTATCCTATCCGTAGACGTGAGCGGAACGCAAACAGCCGGGTCTTCTGGCAAACAACCCTCTCTCATTCAGTCTTTCGGAAACAGTCACCCTTGTTACAATGGTTCCTGTGGCTGCATACAGATCCCGAGAGAGCTGAGAAGCTGTGCCCCTCTGTTACGCCTCGCTAAAATGGACAAATAGCGACCTTCTCTGACCGTTGTGGCTCTTGGACGCCCTTGCAAAGGCTTTCTCTTGATGGATCCAGTATCCTAGACCTGCTTCCATTTGTTACACATGATGCTGGGAGTTAAATTAAACTCTCTGCATATCTGTAATTGAGAGTGGCCTGCCTCTACCCTCCCTAGAATTCGCCACCTCATTCCATCATCTAAACGTTGCTAGTTACTCATTTTTACTGTTTCGATGTAAATTTAACCGATTGCTGCAAGATAACACCAAGAAATTCGACGAGGTGGTGCTAGCGAACGCAATTCGTCTTACCACGCGCTTATGAAGTCTGTTTCTCTTCTGGTTTCGCCTATAGTACACGCGTGTACGCTTACGTATTTGTCGTACAAGATTTGCATTTTTATCTAGAAGCAGCGGTTTTTTCCTTCAGTTCAGTTTATTTCATGCAATTCGATAAAATTTGCAAATTCTCTTAATTTATTTCACCAGTGTACTATACTATACTAATAACTCCTGTACTACACTAATAACAACTATACGTTTCACGTGCTCAATATCTTTTAGAAAATCGTTTTTACTAAGCGGAATCACTATTCTGTTTTTATTCTCAACAGCGCTCTAAGAGCTTAAGAGTACTTAAAAGAGTCATTTTTTCAACGTTTTGGTGTTATCAATTATGTTGTTATTATGTTGGTTATTTATCATGTTCTTCGCACTTAGACTACATAAAATCCAGTTCAACAACAGTATCACAAATTATTTAAAAATATCATATCTTCAGCATGTATCAAGCTAAATCAAACAGCAATTTCCGATGGATAGTCTCGCGCGCTTGGAGATAAAAATGTTATTTTCCGTGCACTGTTGCTATTGTTCGTTTTGAAGTCGTTGAGTTTGCTAATCAAAAATTTGTTAAAGTTTTACAAAATTTGAAATCGATAATATAACAAATTCGAAATTCGGTAGCCCAGGTGCCCACGTCAGACTGGAAGATTATGTTATTTAAAATTTGATGGCATCATTTTTTCACAATACCCATCATTTTTTACAATGCGAGAAACATACATACATTCATGCAGATTCTTCATTATTTAATTTCTTTAAATATAATACAAGGCGATAATATTTGGTGGCAACAATTTAAAAATTGATTCGCCGACACGAAATGCCGGTTCCAGACTTATAGTCCTTCTGGGCTTTAAGGTAAAAATTATTATTTCCATAATTACGTTTGCTCATTTTCTGTACAGACAACATGCTTATTCTTAGCTGTTTGCTCTTTGAGAGTAAACATTTATCAGTTATTCATTCAGAAACTAATAATTCTAAACTCAACTCATCCTGTAAAAAACAGCTCCTTTTCGTAAATTAATTTCTGCTAGCATTCAGACTTTCATATTACTAAGCTAATGATTTTTAAAAATTTTAATTTTGTGTGGGTGTGGTGTTATTTGTAAATTACTAGTAAAATGATAATTAAAAATCTAATAATAATTATCGCCATAGTTATGTTTGTAAATACAGTATTAAATACAAAATAGTTTCCAGCGAATTCCAGAATAATATGAAAATACTACGGAATATCCTTATGCTTAACGATTGTGTTAGTGACGTGATTATGAAAAACCGTTGGAGCAAGAATAGAAATAAAAAATGAACCACATTGTTCCCAAAGGAATTTCTCTTCAGTTTAATTTTCACTCTCCATGGAATTCGCCACATTCCTCTTTCTTTAGATGGCAATACACCCTAGTACTGCGAAATATCGATTTATTTCACGTGTGGAAATCGATTATTTCTTTGTTCTAACCGTTGAGTTGGAACTAAAGTCATTGAGTCAAAAAGGATCTGTTAAGATGTTGGACGGCAAAACAGTTTTGAATGTACGCTTTTTTTTATTTCAGTATACAGAATATCACTTTTAAATGTCATTATGGCTTTTGGCATTTAAGCCTATGTATTTTTGAAGAATAAACTGATTTTTCAGCAAAAATATCCATCTAATATATACAATGGTATTTGCGAATTTTATGTAAGTTTACTACTGAGATGCGTACTCTCGTTACCAAAGTCATATAAAAAAAAGATAATTATATTTCATTCAAATATTAAAGTAAAACTTTTTTTGACACCATAAATTTGAAACATTTTTCCCCATTCATACACGTGTAAAGCAATACAAAAAAATCTTAACCAAGACCGTAAAAATTGGAAAAAAGGAATTAATATATAGTGAAAAGGCATTTTTATTGCGCTAAATGTTTGTTAATACTGTTTTCAGGTCTGTTAGTAGACTTGAAGCATACAACAAGAGAAGAAGCAAACAAAAATCAAAAGCTTCTATGCTGTTACTAGTTGCATATTTCCTCTATATAACTATTAATTTTCAGACATTATTTAATAATTTTCTTTTCGTACTCAAAACTGTAACAAAATTAATTTAATTGTGTTTTGGAAAAGTTTTTTCATACTTTCCACATCTTTCACATAAAACAATTGTATATAATGTACAGCGACCACAGAGCCTTTAAATAGTTTTAACAGCTTGTTGTCTGGAAATGAAACAATTCGAGTGGTCACACTTTCACAAGGAAAGTTCAAATCTTTTGTGGCAAAGTGACACAAGTTACACAGCGAAGACATGCAACAAATTGACGTCTGGTTGACCGTTGTCCAGTTGTGAGAGATTGCCGTTAAAGTAAATTTCGATTATAGAGCAATTTAAGGTATTATCGAGGTAAACTCCAGCTGTTATTGTTTATTCATGGAAGAAACATGTTCCTAATGCCTTGTCATACAGAATCGTATACCAAATATTGACTTTCACTCTGTTCCGCTCGTCTCCGTTTTGACATGATTTTTGAATCTCCAAATCTTCACGTTATGTGTTGTTTGGGAAAGAACTATAAATACGTATAAATAAAATCACAAAAATGTACAGCAGTACCTCTTATATAGTAGTATCTACTAGTACAATAACCGATTAAAGTTTTTCAGGATCTTTGTCCACACCCATTTTATGTGCATGGTTATTATCAAATGCTCTATCACCAAATGACAGCACAAAAGACAGTTGATAAAAAATTGTTTTATGAATTGTATAGCCGTGATATTTTCGAAACAAACCATCAGCTAAACATCTGCAAGCTACATCATTATGTTCCATCTGCATACATCATTTGCTTTGGTAGAGAAATGAAGATGGTTAAGTGTTCTGCTGAGTCGGAAATATTTAGCTTCCGTTAATCTCACCCAGTACTCTGTGTAATAGCACAAAATGGCTCGGTTCTTCCGGCCATTTCGTCGCACACTCAGGTATGTTCCCATGAGAACAGGAAGTTCTCGAATATAAACCTGATGTTTCATCAAAACTGAAGTTTGCCATAGCCACTTCTTTCCCGGCGCGGGGCGGGGGGGTTGCAGAAGTCCGATATCCTGCTTGATTATCTCTGCTAGAGACACATAAAGTTAGAAATAAACAATGAATATAAAACGCAAATATTTACACTGTGCTGTGTTAAGTACCAACGATAAAAATATGAACTTATATTGAGACCAGTATAAAAAGCCCATAACCAAATACTAAAACTAACTTAATTATACACATACAAAATAGAATTTTGCAGTTTTTCGCAAACATGTAATATACAACATTCATACTTAAATACATACTTAAATACAGAAATAAACAAGTCTACACAGAACATGAAACAGTGAGATATACAGAAATATAATCTCAAGTCTTCCGCTTAACGCATCGGCATTGAGATTTTCTGAGCGATGAACAATTGTACAAATACACTCATGTCCTTAAATTAAGGATAATGCAAAATCAGGCAAAGGAAGAGTTAGAAGCAAAACAAATTTGACTTATTTGTAAAGCTTATTTATTAAACAAAAGGTAAAGAGCAAAAAAAGATGCTATATGTTTGATATTATTAAAAAAATTAGCGATTTTTTTCTCCCTAGAGCACATTACAAAAAAACCTATTTACAAAAAAACAATATTACATGGTTGGTATGATTGTTAATACATTGTATGTCTCACAGACGATGCAATACACTTAGTACAACGCCTAGGCATGCTGAGTATCAAATTATCGATCTGAACTTGGGGGATATTACACCACTCAAAAAGCAATGCTCTCCGAAGTTCCGGTAGACATGTAGGAGGAGGTTGACGGGCTGCAACTCGTCGGCCAAGCATATCCCACACGTGCTCTACTGATTCTAGTCCGGTGAGAATGCTGGCCAGTCCATACGGGTGATATCCTCCGATTGAAGGCATTCGCTTACGATGTTTGCACGGTGAGGACGGGCATTGTCATCCATAAACACAAATTGTGCGCCCATGGCACCCCGAAACATACATATGTTGTTCCAGAATGACGTCTGAATAGATTTGGCTTGTCATGGTTCCAATTTGAACATGCAGGTCAGTTCTGGAACCCAGAATAATTCCACCCCAAACGAGCACTCCTGCACCACCGTAACTGTGTCGTTCAATTATGTTTTCTTGGTAGTAACGCATACCTGGAGCTCTCCATATGAAATTCCGTCGAGAATCAGACTGCAAGCTAAACCTGGACTCGTCGGAAAGCAACACACAAGCCCACTGTTGCGGTGTCCACAATACATGCTCTCTACTCCAGGCTAACCGCAGGCGACAGTGCGTTGCAGTAAGTGGAACGCATCGGACTGGTCTACAAGCATATAGACCAATCTGCCCTAAGCGTCTGTACACGGTCTGCCTTGAAATTGTCGTACCAGTGGCTGAAGAGAGCTGACGAGACGGGTCTGAGGCTAAGCTCCGCCTGTTTCTTTTGGCAGTAACTGACAAATACCGGTCCTCATTCGGCGTTGTAGCTCTGGGGCGACCTGTGCTGTAAAGTCTACTCACATTACCATCATCTTGAAATCGTTGCCAAAGCCTGGAGATGACACTCTGGGCAATTCCAAGTTCGTCTGATACTTCCAGTTGGGTACGCCTACATTCCAGACGGCCAATAATTCTACCACGTAAAAAATCATCCAAGTGCGTCCTTTGTGTCATAACTATTCGGTTATCGTACTGAAATGCTTATAAAGCGCCTGCGAACAATTTTACGTCTTTGCCTGTATCCCTTATATATCACACTCTTACACTCTCGTCATTGTGACGTACCATCGGTGTCATATGGTTACTTCCTGAAATTTGCATGTTATTCTTTAAGATGTTTGTAGTGATTCTACAGGTGATATATTTATTTTAGAGTTCGATTTCCGCGTGACTCAGAATTATCCTTAATTTATGGACATGAGTCCGTCAAGATGATAATGAAGTTTCTTGATATCGAAAACGATACTGACACATTTCTTTTCGGCAGTACAGTACTTTTATTTACTTATGAAATTTCTTTCTCGGGAAAATAACTGGATGTTCTCCCTTACTAGAGAGTAGAGAGTTGTGCCAGAACTAACTCCCATTCGATGATCAGATGCCTCGGTCTGCAGAATAAATGAAAGCCTAAAATTGGATGTATATAAAATTGGGTGATTGGTTAATTTTTCTTCAATTCAATAAAAGCCCTCTCACTCTCTGCACCCCACAGAATACCACCCTTATATCAAGCATTCATTGAATTTCTCTTTTTTAAATCTCATTTTGTCGATGTGACATTCGATACGGCTTGGATCTGACTGGCTAATTGCTGATAACCTCAATGTCATGTCTTACCAGGTCTGTCATTCCTGGCTCATTAGAAAAACTTTGCGAATATTAGTTTAATAATTTATGTAATTAATCTCTTTATGGAGGCTCTAACAATTATTCCAAATTACTACTTATAACGACCTCAGAATAATCGTAAACATTGGGATTGGTATCTATATAAGAAATATCTATTTCAGTATCAATCTTGTCAGAACGATTTTCGCTACACGGCAGATAATTAACTGCATCAGGTTTCTGATAACATGCCTTCGACATATTGACATGGTAAACTTGGGACTTTTTTTTTTCTCGGTAAAGTTACAATGTAATTTGTTTCAGATATTTTACTTTTAATTTTCCCTGGTCCATTCCAATGAACCAACAGTTTGTTTGCCATGGAAGATTAATACTACAGCACCTTCTCTAACCTTCCAGCACGCGCAAAATTTAAGACAAATTCAGTTTTTAATGCACAATTTTCGCACATCGAAACTGAGACAACTGAATATCATTTCTATTCCTTTTTCCTACCCTTCCCCACATCATGGAATTAAAAAAAAGCAAAAACTAATTTTCAAATAGCAAACTTATGCTTTATATTTCACTAACATTTGCAGTAGAATTAATTCTACCACCACATTGCGTATTTGCTTCACCGCATACTGTTCTCGATTCGAAAGTCGGCTGAGACGAGCGAGCCACGTTTAAGTTATGTCTAAGGGAGCTTGCCTTCTTCTCCCATTCATATTCTTTGGTATGACAGTCAAGAATGTATTTCATCCAATCAGAGCATGCCTTAAAAAGCATCTGGAGGTAAAGAATATGTATATTAAAAAAAAACCTTTCCCAAACAAGGGAAAACCCCATCATACTGCAGAGGGAAAAAAATGTTCTAAGTTTTCTTTATAGGGACTATTCATCTCCAGCGTTAATACTTTTTTGCACATGCGCGGAATACATGTCGAGTCAATGAAAGGTCACGTTTATCAAAAGTTCAAATTTCTGAGACAAAATAGTTTTCTCCGTCATGTCGATGTTGAACAAATCAGTGTTCCGGTGAAAAAAATAATAAATGATTTATTTATTTTCAGAAGAAAAATCCAAGAAATTCCAAGTTTAATTTATATTGAAAGGTTTTGTGAAATAAACGAATCCTTTAAGTTCTTTGATTTTGTAGCGTATTCCTCAATATACAGTACACCTGGCGATTTGGCGACAAGAACTTCTTTCTCCGCGACCTAGGGCGTGGCCGTGCCTAGGGTCGCAGTAGTCAAGTCATAAAACTGGTTTACATTCTATCTAATCCTATCTAATCCAGACAGTTATTGCTGGATTAGCGAGCCAAGCCAGTACCTCCTACATACATTGCTGTATGTAGCTACTGCTGTATGTAGGAGGTTCTGGCCAAACGCGCTCCTGAGTTCTACCCAGAGGGCACATGGCGTTGAAAGTACCTGACTCAGTAATTTTCAGAGGAACAGATCTTGAGGTAGAGAGAAAAAACCCAGACATTACAGGCATAGAGGGAAAACGTCACACAGCAACAGTAGATGTGAAGTCAGAGACAAGTCCATAAGGTGGCGACATCCATCGGAGCTCACAGAACTAAAAGGGAAGAATAGTTAGTCATCATACATGAAAGTGAACAAACTTAAAAGTCAGCTTTTATCATTTCTTCAACGATTCCCAGGGCGAGCAAAACGCTTTCTGAGGTGACTGCAGTCTTTTACATTTTCTTGCAAATTCCATAAATTTGTAAATCAATTTCTTCAGATTTTCATCCAACTCGAAATCCTTTGGGCCTTGTAAAACAGCATCTGAGTTAGATTTCTCACTTGGAAGCTACTGAGCATCTCTGTACAAAGGATAATGCTCTACACCTCCCTCGCAGCACAAGTGACAAGATGCGGCAGCGCAATGGGCTCCGCAAGGTATATCATGTGACATGGGATCCACAAATTAAAAGAGTGATTATTCGGTTTAGTAAAGAAATCATAAATGAAATTAATAATTTCAAAGAAGAAATTTGGACTGAAAAACTCGCCAATCTTAATGCACAGGACGGTTCACTATAGAAAATAGTTAAAAATTTAAAAAATTCTTACGCTACAAATAGACCTACACATAATGGGAACCCAGCTATTACGAACCAAGAAAAAGCTGATTCTTTCTCCTCACATCTGGAGGAGCAATTCTCTCCTAATTTATCACCCTGTGACTCACATTTTGAACATGCTTTCCTTACTAAAATCCAAGACTGGCTTAATTCTCCCATTGTCAAGAACCAGATCCCACTTACTACTCCGGCGGAATTCTCCATTATCATTAAAAAGCTCAAACCTAGAAAAGCCCCTGGAATCGACGGAATCACAAATAAATCTATCAAATTCTTGCCACCTAATTTCATCTGTAAAATCACCAGCATTTTTAATGCATCGAACTGCTACTTCTCCACTGCATGGAAGACAGCGAAGATTATCATGATCCCGAAACCGGGGAAAAACACTACTCAAACAGACAACGGATATAGACCTATAAGCCTGCTACCAGTTCTCAGTAAAATTATAGAAAGAATTATTCTCACAAGATTGCAGCACCATCTCAACGCTATCCTCATGTTAGACGTGGCGAAAGCCTTCGACCGCGTCTGGCATGAGGGTTTAATCATCGAGCTCATGAAATTCAACTTCAAAACTGAACTTCTCCACATACTCTACTCCTTCATTAGGCAAAGGACTTTTAAAGTTTGCGTAAACGACGCCTTTTCTACTGAGAGAAATATCAAAAGTGGCATCCCATAGGGAAGTGTTCTTGGCCCGGTCATGTATCTCTTTTACGCAGCTGATTTTCCTAAAATAGATTTTTCAAATTCCATCCTGGCCTGTTATGCAGACGACACGGCAATAGCTGTGAAATATGCTAACATCAATCACTTAATTAAAGGCCTCCAGAATTTTACCCTGAAAATAGAAGCCTGGTGCAGTATGTGGAAGATTAAAATAAATGCCAGTAAATCACAACTGCTGTTTAGAAGAAAAAAACGGAATCACCTTGTCACAAATAATTTACTTCTCTTCAATGAAGCAGTTCCCATTGTGCGTCAGGCAAAATACCTTGGCGTCACAATAAATGACAAGCTCACCTGAATCCAGCATATTAGTAATATCAGAAATCAAGCCCTAAGAGTAATCAACTGCCTCCTCCCCATCCTGGGAAAATTTTCAAATCTTGATCTCAACAAAAAGTGACTCATCTACCTAACTACTATACGACTTATTCTCACCTACGCATCACCTGCTTGGTATGCGGCCAAGCCAGCCGACATCAACAAGCTTCAGGTGGTTCAAAACAAATTTCTCTGTATTGCTACGAATGCTCCTTACTACGTAAGGAACTCTGTACTTCACAGTGATCTTCGAATTGAACCCTTGAGAGAATATCTCCATAGGAGTAACGAAAACTTCTACCATAAAGCTCTCGATTGTGAACATTTAAATTATTTCCAGATCTTCAACTATATCATCCTCCTAGAGGATCAATATCTGCGACCTTCCGCAGCTTTTTATTTAAATTCTGACCAAAACTACCCAACGTAGATTGTGCTTCTAAAACCAAGCAGCATTCACCGGAGTCACAGCTCGGGAGGGCGACCTCCCACGTGAGTATGGACTTCGTGTTTTCTTTATCTCTCTTCTGCTTATCTTATATCTGCAAGCCATGCAATGTTTTCTTTGTATATACCTGTAAATATTTATTGCTGTTCAATCTCATGAATTTTCAAGTGCGAAATCCTTCTTTGACATGGCTCTAATTCGGACTATCTATCTAAAATGCATCCTGGCATCTGGGCGTGCCTACGGCTGATGAACTTTAACTACTAAGCTCCGCCCACAGCTCTTGAAATTTGGAAATCACAGCACTTTTATGAACTCTGTGTGTAAAATTATCGCGGTATTCACTTATCAGGGCTATTACAGTTATAAGAAAAATATGTTTTCATATTTCTACACGGCAAATAATTTTCTTAAAAAATATACTTTTACTATGTTTTCTGCCCTAGCCAATGGCATGTACTCTCGGACATCACATGACATGGCTCTACTTTGGACTATCTTCTCTATGTAAATATTGTAAATACTTGTATATCTTACATTTATTCAAGACTCATTATTCGGTACTTTCGTTTGAAAAACTATGTTTTTGCTATTTAATTTTATGTTAGTAATTTCTTTATGTTTGCATACTCCACTTGTATTTGAATTGCATGTTACACCACCCCACGATATAATGCTCCGCAGTGGCAAAGTCCCACCTTTTTCTTTATTTTTCATATTTTGTCTCTGTGACACCTTCACTGATATTTTTACCTCCAGGATGCCATATTTAAAAACAACTGGCAATAGGGACGAACCAAGGGTTGCTTTATTCTTATTTTGTTTTAGCGACTGTTGGCTGAGGGAGAAAAGAGTATATCATTCGTCCTCAAGACAACCCTACGGAAAACTGGTCAAGGTTCGTTTCTACGGCAACAGACAGCTGCAGACTAACTGGCGAGAGCTTTTCTTATGATAGACATACTGTACATTTTCTTTGCTGGAGGCTTTGTGAATCAGCTTTTATCATTTAGGTCCTGTCAGTGCATAACACGAGCGGTGAGACGCGAATCAGCCGCAGAGTATTCTCATGAGGCCTCTCTCATACAACTATGAAGTATTTCCAGTTGTTAAGTTTGAAAATTTTACATCGTTTAAAATGTATTTAATATAAATTTTTAATTTTTTATTTTTTAATTATTAGCATAAGAGATCTCAAATAAATTTCTCTGGAAATAAGGCCGATATTTTTTCCGCAAAAACATGTTTATTGTATTCAGTAAGTAGATTCGTAGACATAGCGAAATTAAAAGTACTGCTTGGAGGAAATTCCTACCCTGTTATACAAACGACCGAATAAAATAAAGAAATATGTATGTCTTCAATAATTTCGTTTTTTTCTTAATATTTAAATCCTTCTTTTCCCGTAAAGATTTAACTCAGTTTTCAAAATCTAATTCTTTTTCATGTTTCGAATAACTAAATCTTTTTGTGTTGAATAATTAAGTCTATCTTTCTCAGTTCATTTGAAAAATAATAGTTTATGCTACACTTTTTTAATTTTGGGAGAAACAGTTTTTCTACTTTTAACTCCCTCGTAACCGCTTAGACATAAAATTGTTTCAGATATTCAACAAACATCTCCAATTCTAAGCCAGACCACAGTTTCTTTTTAATATTGTAATTTTTATGCATGATAAAATGTTTGAAATCCTTTTAAATACTGATGGTAAATTTTCATATGGCTAGACTGTAACCTGAACTAAGTAAGTATTAGTAGTAATAAATATTGTTCTGAAAACTCAACTGTAATACAAATTCAAATGAAAAAGGCTTCCTTTATTAGCGTTTTAATCGAAGGAGCAATTTATATATAATTTATGAAAAAATATCAGTAATAACAACTGAAAAATAATGTTTTCTGAAAATAATTATAATCAAAGAATTTGTTCCACCAATAGTCGAGTGGACAAGGGCGCTGAACACGAACAGCTCGAACCCGGTTCCATTTGGATGAGGCCCACCAGCGGCCGAGCGGTAAAGTCGCTGAACACTGGTAGTTCGGTCCGAGGTTCGAATCCCGCGAACGGGCTGGCTGCATGGGCGTTTTCGTGGTTTTCCCCATGTGTAACGTGTATACGAGCCAGTTTCCCTTAGAAAGTCCTCCACGAAAGGCATCCCTCCCCTTAGGCAGATAGCCCTCGTGTGCTTTGCCATAATTAAATACACACCACACAAATACACACCATTTGGATGAGAATGAGCGTGAATGAACATTTTCGTGTGAATATGAACCAAGTATCCTAAGAACATCCTCCAAAAAGAAATCACTTCTATTAATCAAACAACACGTTGTTTTGTCATACTAAATAAAACAAATGTGATAGAATGATTCTCTCTCTCCTTTTTTTTACAGAAAGCGAGAGAAAATATTCCTGATATACGTGAAAATTTCGTTTTAACATGGATATATCAACAGAATATGAAGAAACTGAAGGCGAAGGTTAATAAATTCGAATTTTAATAATGAATTGATAAAACAATACAGTTTAAAAATTATTTTTCACAGATGAAATAAAAGAAATGATGGTTATTTTAATTTCACGATTTAAATGCAGACAGGAAAAATAAATCAGATTGCATCCAGTTTTTAAAATCTACTTAGTTAAACTTTAATGACATTGGATTTAGGTATTTTAAAAGAAACATCTCATGATTTAAGATTTAAATATGCAAATGACGAAAAATCCTCTAAATACTTCATCAAAAATATCTAGTTTTAAAGACTATATTTTTGCATTTGTTGTGACAATTCTGGTCACTAAAGTAGATTGGTCCCTTCGAGCATGATTCAGGAATATAAAGTAGTTCAAACGTATGCAGATTTAAAAACTGCCTTCATAATATTTTAAAATTGTCAATTATTATTATTAGAGCTTAAGAACCTAAAACAATAATAATAAAAAAACATGTAAACATCTTGCTAGGTTTAAAAATATCTCTCAAACACGGCTGGTTTTTTTTCCTATATTTGCGTGATATTTGTACGTAAGAAGAGAATAAAAGACTCGTTTCCTCCAAAATAAATTATAAAACTACTTTATAATGAATTTTGAAGAAAATTTTTCTTGGCGTCTGTATGAACGTATGTACGTACGTATCTCGCATAACTCAAAAACGGGTAGCCTCAGAACGTTGAAATTTTGAATATAGGACTGCTAATACATGTAGATGTGCACCTCGTATTTTGGTTGCAATCGGCCGCACCAAAAGTGTATAAATATATTTATGTATATATATCCACTCTGTTACCCGGCTCAGTGATCTCAGTTTCTTTACTCTTATATGTTTGTAAATTGTACATTTTTTGCTTTAAAAATGATTGAATTATGTTGTTTTTATCTTCCGGTTAAGGTTTTTATGCCTTTAGTAAATCTGTCTGCAATATGTTTAGAATTATCAACAATTTGAAAGTTGTTTATGTGCCGATAAGCCTTTTTTTGATGTCGGCCATTGATTGTTTACATTTGAAACAGCATAATTGTAGATTTGTTGCCAATCTAGAGAAACTTAGCTTCGCAACAACAAACATAACGCCTTCATTTATTATTGCGAATTAAATCATGCTTAATCCTTTCTGGAATGTTTTCGAGGAAATAAGAGTTTAAGATTTGCTTCGTAATTTTTAATATAGATATTTTGAGTTTTTATGTATTTTTGCCTTCTCGCGAAGTGAGAACTGAATTAATTGAATGAGAAATACTCAATCGTCTGTGAAAAAGTGTTTCTTTTTTGTTTTGCGTGCTTAATTTCTTTTACACATCGTTCTAGCTTTATTATAGTATTTGAATAGAACATGTGGCAACGATTAGATAATTCTATTCTTTAAATGATATAAATTTTGTGCATTATGAGTTATAATATGAACGAAATATAATACTGTTAACTGAATCTAGCGCCAGAGTGTCGCTATGGTAAACAAATACTAGAGTGAATTTTAAAGAATGCATTTATTCTATTGTGGTTTATGCGCTGTCGGCGAAGTAGATTTAATTCAATCCACTAAGTTTAAATGAAATGTAAGAAAAAATGCGTATAATTTAATATTCCGTACGAGAAAGTCATGTGGTGTACACATCAGATTTTTTAAAATTAAATCTGCTCTTTCATTCACAGAGAAACGATTACACATTTTATTATGGAGGCCCCTAATAGTTGGGGCACTGTTGCCTCCTATGAAGAGTCAAACAATTTAAATCTATTCCTTCTCTGGGATTCGCAGAAGGTCCTTCAATACGACAGTCGGAATTAAGAAATGCTAAAATGAGAGAAATTGATATGGTTGTTTTTTTGTCAGAACTTCACTCTGTTATCTACTTCACAGATGTTTGGAAACAACACCCGATCGAAAATCGTCACGTCTGTACATGAAAGAAAGACGAAATAAAATTTGTGACTGTGAAATTTTACCTAAATTCTTACTCTAGGGAATCTAACAGATAATTTTAATTTCTCAAATTCAGAAAATACTTTTAGTGCTTTTATGTTGCTGCTCCATACAAATGAATCAGATTACCATATGTTAAAAATATCGATAATTATTTTCTTGCTTTGAATTTTACTGTATTCTTAAAACTAATTTAAGCATTATTTTTCAGAAATAATACAGTTCCTAGCGGAGAAATCGCCGCCGTACCTTTTTTATCTCCGTGATAATAATGGCCGTATTCCTTTAGAAATTGCTTGTAAATTTCATTGCCCAGAAGCTGTTCAGATTCTCTTGTCACAAGGCAATAGTGTATTTGGAAAAGGAGACCGACCGTTTTTAGTGAATGCTCTATATAATACCAAAAATTATGTAATGCCTAATATATCTCTGCTTTTGGACGCTGGTGCAAACGCAAGTAACGAAATCAAATTAGCCTTTTTAAATAATGAATGTTTAGTATTAATTTTTAAACAAAATATGTCTTTACCCAGATATCGCTAACTAATTTAAATTTCCATTTCTACATGTAAATTCAATGAAATCAAAGTACATATAGGCTATTTTCAACCTATGTATTTAATTACTTCTCCAGATGTATGCATAATTCTAGTTTTCTCGAACTCATTTCAGCAGCTAATGAATTCTGTTTTTAGGAGAAACTGTTGAAAGTAATGACACGAATTTCAATTGTTAAATAATATTTATTTTAATGAAATGATGTTTATCGGCCTTTTTTTAATAAGCTCTCCAGAAAACTTTCTACGGATCAAAGATTTCACAGAAACATTACAATATAATTGTGGAAACTGTGAGAATATTTCTGTTGTTATTAAATTATAAATTTTATTCTAACCTTAGGTCAATATTTATAACCTCTTAATTTCTAACGGAATTCTAGGCAAAATACAATGAAAATAAATTTTTATTCTTCACACATATATCAAGAATTATTCTTACATTACGCAATTTTGTTTTAAAATTTTCAATTTCAAATGAGAGTTACTTTTAAAATTGTTTATGCACTTTTACTGAAAACAATACAGAATGAAATTGAGAGAAGTTTGTAAACTTGGATGTTTCGTGAGATTCGATAAGAGATAACTAATTAATTAGAAAATCAAATTTTTTCACTTATGCTTTCACTGTGGTGCTGATAAATCCCGAATTTGTAATTATTTTGTTCCAGATTTAAGAAATGTAGTCTCTGTAAACATCAAATTCACAAACTCATTTCAAATTTTGTTTCATAGGAAAGTGTTTCTTCAGATTCAAAAACGTTACACCATATAAAGTTGTAGGGCTTATATTTATTTTAACTAACATTTATTTTAAGTTTAAACTATCTTTCCTGTCAAGCCTTACTTTCGCCTGGAACTGCCAATGCCAGAGTATGTAAATTTTAGTAGAACGCGCAAGGATTCAAATTATCAGCGGAAGTATTCTGAGTTAAATAGAAAGGAAACGAGTTCGAAGTGTGCTTTCTTGCTTCACGAGTGTGGAGGTGGCTAGTTAGAAATTGAAGAACCACGCGTTTCGGCCTGTGCGCTTGCCTCGCAAATTGTTAATCTTTCAACGTGGTATTCAGAGTTTGCTGAATTATCAGCGGTATTTTAGAACGCGGTAAGGTTAGTTACGTTTAGAGAGCCTCGTAGTTAGTCACTCGTTATTATCTTTTTAGTTTCTTATTTTTATTTTACCGCCGGGTCGGCGTAGTTTGTGAGCGTTAAGAGCACGCAATTGTAATTTCTAAAGTTGAATAAAAAGGGACTTAAACCCTTCTCAAGGCTCTGTCTAATTTCCAGTTTTTCTGCAGTCACCACTTTGTTGCGTGCAGGTTGGAAGCGCGCAACTTTGCATTGGCGCCCGAACACTTGTCGAACTGAAATGGCCGAAAATCGGATGGAAGCCGCGGGACAACAACAAGAAATGGCAAGCCAATTGGAAGGATTTGGATATCTGGTCCAGACGTTGAGAGCGTCAATCAAGCCAAACGTCAATTTCGACGGAAAAATTCGGTGGCGATATTTCTAGAAAACCTCGACAACCACTTTCAGCTCTACCCTGTGCCTGAAAGACAAAAAGTTGCCATCGCCACATCTGCACTAAGAGGACAGGCCGCGCTATGGTGGAAGAATATAGGCAAATTTTTATTAGGGGAATTTGCAGGCCAGACATATACATTTGAAAATTTCAAAAAATCGTTATTAAAGGCCTTCCCCATAGTGAAAGATCGAGCAAGGTTAGAAGCCGAACTATGTAGTTTCTATCAACGGGATATAGAAGAGTTAACGGACTTTATTCTGGGAAAAATTAAACTGACGGATATGCTGTATGGGAAGAAACCCGACGCGGAGATTATTGAAATAATCTTACCAAGATTGTTACCTGCTGTTCAAGATTACTTTGAAATTAGAAACCCAAGCACATTGCAGGAGCTCTTCGAATTGGCGGTTAAGTTTCAAAATCGCAGAATAGCGGAAAAAGCTAGAAGGGCATCGTATTCTCAAAGTACCCGAAGGCAATCTTCAAATGAGCAGACCAGAAACGCAAACCGCTCTTATGGGAGAAAGAGCTATCAAGCTAACTCATCGAACCTCGAACGTCAAGGCCCAAAAAGGAAATTTGAAAACAAACGTCCGCGTACCCAGAAGGCAGAAGTTGAAAGGAAAGATTTAAACGAGTAGAGGGGCCTATGAAAGCGAGGGTCCAGACCCCGGAAGTTTTAAAAAAAACCCTCAAAAAGACACTTAAATACGGTCATCGTAAAGAACTCACATCTACCAATTATACAAGTCCTGGTTGGCGATGTACCAGTAAGCCCTCATCGATACAGGAGCAGAAGGTAATTTTATGAGCGAAACATTCTTCAAAAAGAATTTTTATAGGTTACGATTATTTAAAAACAAAAACACAGAAACTATAGCGGCGCAAGGAAAAACCTGCCACTGCATTGGGAAATTATCATTAAACATACAGGTAAAAGAGGAAAGCCTCAAAGTATTAATTTTTGTAGTGAAGAATCTGAAAAATCCTCTTATTTTAGGTATGGAGTTTTTAAGGGCCGCGAGGGCCAAATTGAGTTTTCAGGACAGTTCTATTGTGCTGGAGATGGACCAGAGGGTGGTGGAACCTGTGGAACAACCGCAAGTTGACCTTAGCCATTTGAATGACCATGAAAGTCAAGCCATCCAGCAAGTGGTGAGTACTTTTTCAAACTTCGTATCGCTATGATAAACAGGAAGACATAATCATCGAAGAACATATTCAGGAAATGTTAAAGAACAAAATAATAACGCCCATAAATAGTGAGTACACGAGTCCAGTCGTACTATGTAGGAAAAAGAACAAGTTTCCTCCTTCGGATAAAAGGGCTTGGAGGTTTTGCTATCGATTACAGAAAACTGAATAGTATTACTAAATTCCCAGTTTACCCTTTGCCGGTTATAGAGGAAACTATTAGAAAGATTAAATCTACTAGATACATGACTACTTTGGACTTAACGTCTGGCTACTATCAAATAGCTATGAGACCCGAAGACATACATAAAACCGCGTTTATAACAAAATTGGGCACTTATGCATTTTTACGCATGCCCTTTGGGTTGTGTGGGGCCCCATCAACATTCCAGAGAGCTATGGACATTGCTCTAAAGCCTGTCCTAGGAAAATCAACTTTAATCTATCTAGATGATATAATTATAACGAGTAGTACGTTGGAACAACATATTAAAGATCTAGAAGAAGTGTTTAAATTATTAAAAGAGGCCGGTCTTACAATTAACGCCTCAAAATGCAAGTTCGTAACTAAAATATCTGGGTTATAAAATTTCGCGAAAGGTATAGAAACTCAAGATTCAAAAATAAAAGCCATCAAGAATTTCCCACCTCCCAACACCGCCAAGAAACTTTCTTCTTTCCTTGGGCTATGTTCTTACTATCGGTCATTCATAAAAGATTTCGCTAATATTGTTGAACCCCTGTTAGTAATTAAAAGAAAGAAAAGTAAATTCACGTGGACAGCGGAAGCAAATACCGCATTTGAAAGATTAAAAGAAGCGCTCATCAATGCCCCTGTTTTGAAATTCCCGGAGGGGGACGAAAACCTGGAAATTGCAGCAGATGCGTCGGAATATGCTGTGGGTGCAGTTCTTATGCAAAATAGCCATCCTTTGGCATTTTTTAGTAAAACGTTGAATCATACACAAAGGAATTATACAGCTACAGAGAGAGAAACATTAGCCGTATTAATGGCTGTACACAAATTTCGAGTTTATTTCGGCAAAGCGCCAGTAACAGTCTTTTCGGATCATGCGGCTGTTGGTAGACTTTACTCGGGGAAAACCCTAACGCCCAGGTTAATAAGATGGGCTTTAAAACTCCAAGAATATAATATCACAATAAAATATAAACTGGGTAAGGAAAACAATGTAGCTGACGCACTTTCTCGTATAAAACTGGACGATGAAGGTAATGAACTTAAATGCGCTGTGTTGACTTCAAAAATTTTAGATTCTAAAGATACAATTATTGCTGAACTGAAAGCTGATCCTGAATTTGGAAGTATCTATGCATATTTGAAAGACCCCGAAAGCTTTGAACATACAGATATCGATGCGATAAGAAATAGAGCAGAAAACTATGAAATTATAGATAATTTATTATTTTATACGAAAACAACAAACAAAAATCTCGAGTACAAACCAGGCATCCCAGCCTCGCTTCCATTAAGCATTTTGAAGGAATTACACGACGCGAAAACAGCGGGTCATTTAGGGGTCAGAAAAACTTTAAAAAGGGTACGCGAGGCGGTATATTTCCCGCAATTATACAAAATAGTAACTGCGTATGTCAGGTCCTGCAATCAATGTCACTTAATAAATGATATTAATTACAGTCCGACCGAGTACTTAAATAGCATTCGCGCTACATTTCCGAATGAAATTTTAGGCATAGATCTTCATGGTCCTTTCCCCCAGAGTGAGTTAAAAAAATCGTTTTCTTTTAGTAATTGTAAATCATTTTTCAAAATGGACAGAAATTGTTCCACTTAAACACGCGTCAGCCAAAACAGTCCCAGATGCATTCTTACACAGATACATTTTAAAATACGGTGCACCGATAAAAGTCATTAGCGATAACGGTAAACAATTCATTAGTCAAATATTTGAAAACATATGCACTGCACTTGGCATACGCCATATCAAAATGGTTCCGTATAGACCACAGGCAAACATAGCAGAAAGAGTTAATAAAAACATTGTAAAAATAATTCGCAGTTACGTTAGCACACATCACAAGCGCTGGGATGGCTACATAAATGAGTTAGCTTATGCTTTAAGAACGGTAAATCACGATACTACGGGGAAAACCGCAGCAGAATTATTTTTAGGCCGAAAGTTAATTACGCCTTTAGATAAATTATTCTTTGTGCAACAAAGAGAGCAAGAATTTAAACAGAAAGATGTGCAAAAACTTATTGACCAGGCGCTTAAAAGCTCGGATACAGCAAGAAATAGGCAAAAAATATATTACGATAGAAAACGCCGTGAAGCAGATTTTAAAGTTGGGGATAAAGTATTGAAGCGGAAATTTTCTTTATCAAGTGCCCCAGACAATTTTAGAGCAAAGTTAGCTCCAAAATTTGAAGGCCCCTATGTAATTCAGGAAATCAAAGGAGTCGTATTGTACCTTAAGAACGAGAGAGGGAAAATCTGTAAAGCAAGTCCAGACCAGGTCAAAAAATACTATAATCCAAATGATTTTGAAATCCTTAAAAGTTTCTTGCAGGACTCAAGCGTAAAATAAGTAGAAAGTCCAGAAATAACGTCACCCGTTCCACCACCCAAGAAGCAGAGAACTGAAGAGAGACCTAGCCCTTCTACAACGACGGTACCGAAAAGAAGAAACGAAAACTTTCAGACTCCAGCATTTAAGAAAAACAAGAACGCAAAGCCGCCGCGTAAAGAAACCTTGGTAAAGAGGAAAACACCACTTACAACGTATCGCAGTAGAAATTATACATCAAGGAGAACGCTCCCAGGGCCAGAGAGTCAGGTGCGAACAAGGCCGCCGTTCCGAAAAATAAAAAGACAGCAGGAGGAACGAAAAGTCCAGCAACTACAGAAGAAATTCAAGAATGACTCCAGACCGGAGGACGCCAAGACCAGCCGTCCAGCGAAAAACGAAAAAGACAGCAACCCGACGACTACTACTCCAAGAGGCCAGCATGCAGAGGACGAAAAAGACAAATTAGCGTGGACGACACTCGGAGGTCAGTAAGGAGAAGACTGACGTCCATGAAACCTATAACGTGGGAGCAGTTCTGCCAGAAAAGAATGACGGAGCTCCAATCATCGAAAACTCAAAAATAAGTTAAAATCTTCTATAAAATTTTTTTCTTTTGTTCCGAAATGTTATGCGTAAATACAAAGTTCTATGTTTTGACGAAAGTCAATGTGTCTCGGTTGAGACTTAGTTTTGTTTTACTTATTTAGCTAAGGCAAAAGTATTATTTTCTTTCAGTATAAAATCTAAGAATAAGCAATTTCTGTTGGTTGAAAGACTAATTCTGTTATGTTAAAGCCAAAAAGATAAAAAATAACTTCGCATTCTTGTATTAATAAGAATTTTAGTTTCAGTGCCGCCACCTTGGCGAAGAATGAGTAAAGTAAAAATTTATTTTTCTCTTATTCATTTTATGGTAAATTGTAAAAATCATATGTATTAGAATTTTGTAAATATACGTAAATACTTGAAAGTTATGTAAAAGTAGAATTTAGTCTAGAATCATAAAATTTTAGATGCTAAAAATAAATGCTCAAAAGCAATGAATTCAAATTTAAGTATTAAACTGTAGATAAAATCATGCTTTAGAGCGAAAGCCTGCATGTCTAAAGATGAATGAGGGGGAAGTTAGAATGAATGTATTTTGTAGGGTTCTCCACCAACACTTGAATTTTAAGAATGTTAAAGTAGCTCATCCAGTTGTAGAATGTCGAGTAAGGTGTGTCTATTTGGTCGTTGAATTCTAACAAAGCATGGTGGTTAGGGGAAGTGTTGTAATACTAAAACACGAATATTCCCGTTTGACACCACACATGTTGGAGAGCCAGAGTAAAGTTAAATTAATGTTTGAATACTTGAATGAATGTGAATTAAGCAGTAACTAAGGAAAATAAATCGTTTAAAAACAAAAATTTATTCAGTGTCAAGAAAGTGTAAATTATAATGTATTTAGAAAGATACTGATACTTATTCCTTCCAGATGCTGGAAGGAAAAGACCAAGATTGATTGATGAAGTCCAGGAAAAGTTGCTGTAAGAAGAGAGAGTTATAAGTATACACATAATTTTAGTATACAATTTGTTACATAAGATTTTTTTTGTGTAAACGAGGTTCTCGAGAGTTAGTTCAGAATTATAGAAACTTGCAACAGGTCGTTTGTAGGACCTGCTTCCAAGTTTTCCAAATTCTGGCAGCGGCAAATGTAGGGTTTATATTTATTTTAACTAACATTTATTTTAAGTTTAAACTACCTTTCCTGTCAAGCCTTACTTTCCCCTGGAACTGCCAATGCCAGAGTATGTAAATTTTAGTAGAACGCGCAAGGATTCAAATTATCAGCGGAAGTATTCTGAGTTAAATAGAATGGAAACGAGTTCGAAGTGTGCTTTCTTGCTTCACGAGTGTGGAGGTGGCTAGTTAGAAATTGAAGAATCACGCATTTCGGCCTGTGTGCTTGCCTCGGCAAATTGTTAATCTTTCAACGTGGTATTCAGAGTTTGCTAAATTATCAGCGGTATTTTAGAACGCGGTGAGGTTAGTTACGTTTAGAGAGCCTCGTAGTTAGTCACTCGTTATTATGTTTTTAGTTTCTTATTTTTATTTTACCGCCGGGTCGGCGTAGTTTGTGAGCGTCAAGAGCATGCAATTGTAATTTCCAAAGTTGAATAAAAAGGGACTTAAACCCTTCTCAAGACTCTAATTTCCAGTTTTTCTGCAGTCACCACTTTGTTGCGTGCAGGTTGGAAGCGCGCAACTTTACAAAGTCAAAGAGGGATCAAGCTTCTTGTTAGAGAGAACTAAGTTAGTTTTATGCAAAAACGTTATTTTACTGTTTTGTTTTTAATAGGAAAAGAAAAACTCAAAATGTACCCCAATCCGTACGATTATGATTGAAAGATGTATTGAAAACCCAAATAGTAGGATAAAATGTGTGAGTCAATGTAGTGAAACATAAATTAATTTTAACAAATTAAAAGTTATAAATACTTTTGCTAGTGAAGTAGTTTGGAAACGTATGTGTAAATAGGTATGTGTTGATTATCAACATTCTGAGTTATATGAAATTATGTTAAATATTTATAGATATTTTTCAGGAAATAGGAATTGGGGCTGCAATGATCCCTCTAAATATACAGGCTAACATCTAAAGACATAAAGGCACTTTCCTTAATATAAATTTTTTATAAAATTTCTGTTTCTGGATGGTTCTTTCTGAGAGAAGAGTTATAATAACGACATGGTTGACGAAGTTTTATTTTGTTTAATTAATATCTTTATTTTGAGAGGGAAATGTTCTACGATCGCTCGTAAAATAGCTTCAAAACGACTTTTACCATGAGCTATAGTATTCTGCCGCCAAATGAACTCCGCTACGTACTTCAAATGACATCTTCTTGCATACTTATGTTTCTGCATACTTATGTTTTTCGCCTAATTTTGAAATTTTAATTAGGTTAGCTTATTTTATGGTTCACTGATAATAATTACATTCATTTCATCAAGTATTATTTACGTAATAACCTTCGCTGCAGTTTATTTGGTATTTTCTAAACTTTTGAAATTCGATAGATTTTTGTCATTTGAAAAATATTTGTCATTTTTATTCGCACACTGTTTCTTTCTCTCTATATATTATGTATCAAAGCGGATTTCTCCATGTTCTTTATGTTGAATGCCGGAAATGTTGCCTCAGCATTTTATTTAAATCAACAGATGGCATTTTCCGCGATATTTCTTCTGCTCTTGTGTTTTTATAGCTTGCTCATAAGTAAAACTTCATTGAGATGAGAATTTTTTATATATTATTTTATGATTCATTAACTGTTTGTGATCCTTTATTTAATTATTTTATTCAAATATTTAAATTTAAATGATATTTTAATGTCCACTTTCTTTCTCAGATTGACGCTGCCGACGATTATGGGACGCCACTGATAACTGCTCTATGGAAATCTAAATGGGATTTAGAAGGTGCATTCTATTCCACTGCAAGTCAAAATGATCTATATAGAGATATTTGTATGATTTTGATAGATCGTAGATGTGATGTTAATATTCCTAATTTGATGGGTTCAACAGCTCTACATGTTGCTGCTCAATCGAGACACGAAGCGTTAGTTCGAAATCTCCTTATTTCTGGAAGTGACATTGACAGACGTGACTGGATTCACAAAACTCCATTGTACTATGCCTGTAGAAATGGAAACCAGAGAATAGTTGATTTGCTCATAATTTGCGGTGCTAATTTACGGGCCGAAGATTGGGAAACTCACTTCGAAAGGTGGAGACAGATGGACCAAATAAATGAGAAAAATAAACAGTTATTAAATTATGTTATTTATGAATCGAAGCAGTGTCTTACCTTAGAAAACATCTGCAATATAACCATTAGAAAAATATTAGAAATATAGAAAAAGATGTCATTCAACTCGGATTGCCCCCGTTACTGGTTAAACGTATATAACTTAAAGACTGATGTAAACTGATATATGCATAAAAAATAAGTTTATAAAATTGTATTTGATACGTTATTTCTAAATATGATTAAATGTATGAGGTATAAAATATAATAAAAAGGGAAAAAATGTATAAGTGTCCATTTGCTTTCTTCCCACAAGGAGGAGTATTTAAAATTTATTGCTTGATATTGAAAAAGTATTTTTTATATTTTTTATTCCTTATTGTACTTAAGTACTGTTCTACGTTTATAAAGTTCTATGTTTTATATTAATTAATTACTGTTCTACATTTATAACAACACAAACAAGCAACAATAATGAGTTGCATATAATGTAAGTTTAGAACAACAAAACATTACTCGAATGAAAATGTATGTCTAGATTATTATGTATACATTAATGTATATATAGATTAAATTGCTGGTAGGAATACTAGTAATATATTATGGTACTGGTCTTTATAAATAACAGCAAATTTGCTGCATACATGCTGCAATCCAAATGACAGACATTTTATCAGTAACCTCTTTGCCACTGAAAAGTATAATAGCTCTATCGATTGCTCTGATAAATAATGTACTGTTACAGTTTGAAATCTTTATTAAAGTGCTGCATGGTTAGAAATAATTCATCCACTTACAAGCCACTAGTTTATTTTCTTTTTTTATGTATGAAAATGATGATTTTAAATTAAGTATTTTATATTGAAATAGTACATGAGCATACAGAAAATATTTTAATGTCCACTTTACAGTCTATAAACAGTATACGAAAAATGGAATTTGGTATTTTTATTTTAATGCTTTTTGCATAACCATTACTTATTGAATTTTTTTTATTTTGTATTAATTTCAATAAGTTTTAAAGGAATATATTTATTTTTCTTTTTGGGGAAAGCACTCCATTTTAATTTTAGCTTTTTCCCTCTCCAAAAAATTGCTGAATATTAGTAGCTTGATACGTATTCGCGTCTTTGGGAATGGGATGGTTGCATGAGAAATTTCGTAGTTATTCCTATGTATAACATAAATATGACTTAGTTTCCCTTAAAATGTCCTCCATAAAATCATCCCTTCTTTTAGGCAGATAGCGCTCCTATGCTTTTCCATAATCTGAATAATTTTCTAATCCTTTGAATATAGGCTAAAGTTAAAGTTCAAATAGATTTGTGATTCTCATTACAACTAGTTCAGTTGTAGAATTTTTATTATGAACTCATAAAGTTTAAAAACGGAATACATTTTTTCCTGTACAATGGTTTAGTAATTCAAAAACGAAGCCTTATTAACCCCTTAAGGACCAATGCCGGGAGGCATGTAAGCAAAATGTACACTGCTAGGACAACGGCTTGAATTTGGCCAATGACAGTCCAGATGAGGGTCACCATTAACTCCGCTCACGTGAGTGATGTCATATTTCAGACGTTTCTTTACATTCTATTGCGTTCTTTGAATGTACCATTTAGTTTTTCAGAATGAAAGTGTTTATATATATGCGTATATATCTGTATATAACGATTTAATGTTTGTTTCGGAATATAAAGGACTACTCTACTGTTCCAATACAAAATTAGATCTAGTCGGATGGAAGTTACGGATAGTTGGAAGATGCATGTAAAATGCGGTTTTCAAATTATTCTGCATATTGATAATCAGAAACTTTTAACTGATAATGACTTATATCATCTAATATATAAAATGTACCTGTGGGAATTAAACCAAGTGAGGTTAATGTTATGCTAGTGAGTCCAAGTGCTAATTTTTGTCAGTAATTGATGCAGTAAATATTTTGAATCAAAATGCCACCAATAACTATTGCATGGATTAACATAGTGTGTGTCAAGGAATCCTTAAAACACATTTCATATATATCTATCTGAATATTTACAGAGTTATTAACTGTGTTTTGATTTTTTTACTGGATTTAATATGCTTTCTTAGAAATAAACTTCATTTCATTATTAGAACGTAAAGAGTATAAAGATGAAAAAGTGTGTCCACTCTAATGAACATATCGAAATGTAATTTAGCTGTGAAACTACTGAAGTTAAATGATGAACATGTTATTTAATAAGAACTGAATATATTTAAGATATGCTACCAGCTCTGATATTTCAAGACTGTTGGAATCACTATTAATGGACATTATGGTTCTGGTAAAGCATATATCATATTTGGAATTTTCATTGTTCAGTATTCATTCTTAGAAAGGAAGTTCATTCTTTTTCTAAAATGTAACGAAAATAATACTGAATAACTGTAAGTGCTTAGTGTAATATACCTACCGAAGTCTAATTTAGCGGGGAAAGTGCAGAATCGCCCACTACTTGGCGCGTTTTATGAATTGCACTAAATCGGTATCCATGTGCACATCGACCTATTTTAGATATGTTCTTATGAATGTCCCCTTATACATCTCATGCACCCCATGTTCCTACGTAAGATGTATTTAGGCATCTGAATATATATTTATCTTCTGCACAGTCTATCTGTAGCTACCGTATGTTCTTATGTATCATGTATCTAGGCAATAGATAAAGGTGGTCGTGGCGCTATACCGATTAACCGTATTGGTAGAGGGATGGTGCCCACTTTCTCCGTCGCATGTCGCATGCCGTATGAATCAACCCATGTCAAAACAATTACCACTTAGCTCCATCTACTAGCTTTTAAAAATTCAAATATATCGTTCCGTTTTAAAGTTACGTATACGCGACGCTGGGCTGGTAGAACCAGAATCGTTGCGGCGCGTATACGGGACGCTGGGCTGATAGAAGTGAAATCGTTGCGTCGCTTATACGGGATTCTGGTCTTGAACGGGTTAATTTCCTGTTTATCATTTTGTTTATAAATGGAGGCTATTTTTAACGTATACCAGTTTTTCTTTAATTCAAAAAGAATATATGTATTCTAAAACAACGTGTAAAAGTATATTGATTACCGGAATGGAAATAAACAAGTTTGTGAGGATTTTTTGTTTGCAGTATTATTTAATATTTTACGATAAGGAAATAGAATAAATATGTAAACAAAGTAAGCAATGTTACATGCTATATAACGTAAGTGAACTTCCGAGATGGAAAATAATCAAACCAGTGGGCGTTTTTAATACTTATTTTAGAACTCAAAAGAGATTTTTGGGTTAAATAAAAAGTAAACATCAGTACAGTTACAGAAAGGAAAGACTTTCCCGTCGCGTGATGTGACTTACTTTTTCGGGATTTCCAAATAAAAGCCCTTTACCTTTTTCGTTTGCGTCTCAAGGAAAACCGCGCAAGTGGGTCTGTCCTTAACGATTCTTTTCTTAATCACTTTCCGGCCATTTCGTCGGACACCTGGGGTATGTTTCCACATTAAGGTAGGAAGTCCTTTCTTACCTCCATGTTTTCCATGAGAACAGGAAGTTCTCGAATATAAACCTGATGTTTCATGAAAACTGATGATTGTAACACCAACTTTTTCCCCGGGGGGGAGGGGGTTTGCAGAAACCCGATATCCTGCTTGATTATCTCTGCTAGAGACACATAAAGTCAGCAATAAACAACAAATATAAAACACAAATATTTACGTTATGCTGGGTGAAGTACCAAGGATAAAAATATGAATTTACATCGAGACCAGTATAAAAAGCACATAACCAAATACTAAAACTAACTTAATTACACACATAAAAAATAGAATTTTACAGTTTTCTGCAAACATGTAATATACAACATATATACTTAAACGTTATACAAATAAACACGTCTACCCAAACTGTGAAACAAGGAGACATAGAGAAATATAATCTCAAGTCGTCCGGCTTCACGCATCGGCATTTTTATTGAGTTTTCCTGAGCGATGAACAATTGTGAAATTATATGGCTGAAGAGCAAGAGCCCATCGCATTAGGCGAGGATTAGTACAGCCATTAGTTTGTAACCAAGTGAGTCCAGTATGCTCAGTTTGCACAGTAAATTCCTGTACGTCCAGATAATAATGAAGTTTCTTGATACCGAAAACGATGCTGACACATTCTTTTTCGATTGTTTTTACTTTGGAAACTTCTTGCTCAGAAAAATAATTGGATGTTCTTCTTCCTTACTAATGAGTAGAGAGTTGTGCTAGAACAACTCTCATTCCATGATCAGATACAAGCATTAGTCGATCATGTAAACTTTTGTTGCACAGTGTTGTCTGTGCTCCTTTTAAAACATCTAAAAAGAGGAGTATTATTAAGATTTTTTTTACAGTTGACAAGAAATTGAACTTAAGCATGTATTCTTTTCCACTCATACAATAAAGAGGGGTAAAGTTTCAAGCAGTGAAACAAAAAACAACACAAATACACTAAATATAAAAATTGCATGAACACAACTAAACAGAAAACTGTACAATACTTTTTGAAACATTTGTTACTATTTAAACTTATTTTAGATGTAGATAGATCAATAAATCATTTCTAAACTAAAAACATAAAATTGCTTGAAAATTTTAATTGCTTCTAAATCTCTGTTTCACATACAGTTATTATATTTATATTTGAAACGATATAGACATATTGGCTTCCTACAAAATAATTTTGTCATTCTCTCACATGAAAACCCCATTTTATATTTTGAAGTACTAAATCATCTTGTATAGGTTTTGATTTTAATGTCTTCTAAAATATAAACTTTTCCTTTCCTTCTGCATTCTTCTTTTAGCTGTGATACATAAAATGATTTTTCTTTCAGCTAACAAACTCTTCTTTTTAAAACCAGTGTTTTTTATACCCTCTATAGTGCTATTTTCATACTTTTTTTTTTTTAATCTGAAACTCCTTTATTTCTAAATTTTTCCCTTTATTTGCTGTCAAGATTTTCTGATGAGGTTGATTCACTTCGTTGTTCAGATTCAATGCATTCTTCCTCTGAACTGTTATCTTTATCTCTTATTTCACTTCCGACTTCATTAAAGCATACCATTACTTTTTCTTGGAAGTCTTGATTGCTATCATGCACATTACTCTTATGACCCCTTCATTGCACATTACTTCATGATTTTCTCCTTCTTGCGGAACCGCACTTTCTTCGTCGCTCAAGGAAATGAAAAATCTACTTCAAGACCCATAAGATCCAGCGCCCCACAAAGAAGTATCCTCTGTTCAGTGCTGTATCTTTTCTACATCTGCGGACTTTCCGCACCCTGGTTTGGACAATTATTCTCTGTTAGCATGTTATGCCGATGATACGGCGATTGCAATTAAATCTATCAAAGCAAATTACGCTATCGACAAAATGCAAAATTATCTATATGCTGTAGAAGATTAGCGCACCAATTGGCGTGTAAAAATCAATGCTAGCAAGTCACAACTTTTAATCTTCAGCAAAACTAAGAAGCACATTATTTTTAAAGAACTCTTCCTTTTCCAAGAACCTGTTCCTTTGGTCTCAACTAAATATTTAAGAATCATTTTAAATCAATAACTCACATGGTCCAACCACATTAACAAGAACAAGGCCATTGGCATCATGTGCAGATTTCTCCCTGTCATTGGAAAATACTCAAATTTTAGCTTAAGTACCAAAAGACATATCTATACCACCTGCATTCGACCAATACTATGCTATGCTGCTCCAGCTTGGAACACGGTGTTAGACGTGGCGAAAGCTTTTGATCGCGTCTGGCATGAGGGTCTTATCTACAAACTCATCCAGATGAAATTTGAAAGGGAACTCGTACTCATACTCTTCTCCTTTCTAACAAACCGAAAATTCACAGTCACTATTAACCAAGCAAGCTCCTATGAAGGTAGTATCCATAGTGGCATTCCACAGGGATTAGTGATCGATCCGATTCTTTTCCTGATTAATGATGCTGACTTTCTTCAGCTTCACGGCAGCTCCCTTCTAGCGTGTTATGCAGACGATACTGCTCTGGCAGTAAAGTCTGCAAATGTAAATCACGCAATTAAGAAGCTTCAAAATAACATCCCACTCATAGAAGACTGGTGTAGAAATTGGAAAGTTCAAATCAACCCTGCAAAGTCAAAACATCTTATCATAAGACGGAAGAAACGATACGTTTGAGTCAAGAAAGATATGGTCCTTTTTGTTAGCATAAATTTAGGTATTTTGCATAATGAAACTCGAAAGGCATACGAAACGAACGTGCGCCAAGATATATATTGGCGAGAGAAAGTAAAGTTCGCGTGCAATGCAGTATATTTGATTTTCACCCTAGCTACTTATATCACGGCCAAAGTCTAATTCAGTTAGTACTTTCTCTTTTCAGGTACGGTGTCAAAGTATGTTCCTGTTTTTTCTTATTGCCTAAGTAGGTATGCTTGAAGATGTATGACTTATATTTGTATGTAAGTTATCTCCTTTTCGATAATTCAGTGTTTTAATGTCTGTGAAGATAATTACTTTTTGTTATGCTTAAGTTAAGCAAAATTCTCCTATTTTATTAAATAAAGATTTCGTAGTTAATTTTTTGACTTACGATTCTTTAATGAAAACTGCGCCTGAGGAAACTTACTCATTACGCCTTCAGTGCTAATGCACAAACCAACACTTTTCAACGAACCAGTTCCTATAGTCTCACATGCAAAATATTTGGGGTTATACTGAACGACGGACACACATGGACAACACACATCCCCCATATCCGTAAAAAATTCACTGAGGTGACAAAATCCTTCTACCCGCTCTCGGGCAAATACATTAGATTGGATTTATTTAAGAAGAGACTCATTTATCTCTCTACGATCCGGCCCATCATAAACTATGCTGCTCCAGCCTGGCTGCAGCCACGTACTCAGACCAAAATAAATTGCAAATTTTGCAAGATAAATATTTACGAATTATGATAAACGCCCATTACTATGTAAGAAATAAACGCCTTCAGCAAGACCTCAAGATTGACACGATCAAGGACTATTTACGAAAAGTAAACGAGAAGTTCTACAAAAGTGCAGAAGAATGCGATCATCTCAGTGCATTCAATTTATTTCATTATGAGATATTGACGGAAGACAAACACCTTCGACCTTTGCGGTATTTATGTTAAGCAAAAACCAAGTCTTCCTTACCTAGCTCTGGTAATTTGATTGGAATGTTCATTAGCAGTAATGAACTGTTTGTTACTTTTCAAGCAGCACCTCCATGGGTCACATCCCGGGAGGTAACCCTCTCATGTGACTATCACATGATTATGGACTCCTGACTACGTAGCCCGTCTTATCGCTTACACATTTTGCTGACATGTAAATAGCGTATATATTGTACATAGTATCAAGGAACTTTATTACTTCTCTTATATTTTTATTATTTATTCCTATAATTTTGTGCAAAATCTATATTCTTAGGTACTTGCCTGAAACTATCTCAGACATTCAGATGTCCTCAAATCTCTCACGTGACAAGTGTTCACTCCTACACCTGCAAAGCCCTCACACAGTCACGCATTTCTTCACCTGATGTACTCGAAGAAGAGTCTACCATATGCCAGCCGGAATACAGTTGGCATTGCAGTCAGTTTTCCGCGGCCCACAGCAGAACTTGGAACTGTTTGAGTGAACTTAATCATTTACTAAGGGAAACGCTGAGGTAGACTTGCTACCATCGAAGGTAATATCAGCAGCTGTTAGAGTTTGAGAGGGGAAGAATCATCGGGATGATGGAAGCTGAGTGATTAGCTCGGCGAGTAGCTCGTCAGGTAAGCCGTTCTGATTTTACTGTGAGAGAAGGTGTTGGAACCAGTGGACAGAAGAGACGTCATTTACATGGCAACCAGGCTCAGGACGCCCTCTACAGACCAGTCGTCGAGAAGATCGTCACATCATACGACACTCAGGCGTAGAGCTAACCGCCTCATTGGGCCGCTATATCAGACACAGACAGCAGCTTCATTACGGGTCGCTGTGTGCTTCTCGAATCATTGCAAGTTAGTTGAAGGGCATCTGGTATCTGGCCGAAAATTACGTGTGCTGGCAATGACACCCACTGACGCCTCCGTTTGGAGCATGGAGGTAGGAACTAAGACGGAGTGGGTCCTAACCAGTTTCCCTCATACACTACTTTGAAGCACTGGCGATCCTTCCGTGGTGACCAAAATATTGGTCCTTTACCATTAGGTTCAATGGGTTTTGACACGATCGGATGTAAATATTTCGCAATTACATCGTAAATATACATATAAATGCATATATTTTCTTTTTCTACAATAACTAAGTATATGAGTCCTAAGTATATGAAAAGAATAGATTTTTAAACAGCATTTCATTCTGAACGGAATTAAATGCGATACTTTTCACAGAACAGTTTTCTCAGAACGGTTTAATTTTGAATGAAATATTTTCACAAGTTTTCGGTAATTACATCAGAAACAAATTTACAAATTTTAAGGTAATTCGATTTTATTCGGTTAAGGATTACAAAAATTAAGATCGAAGTTTATTGTATTATTAATATTAAAATATGCATTATTTCTTTTCTATTTATAGAACTTCTTTATAAAATACTTTCTCAAATATGACATGATTTTTAGCTTCTGAGGTATCTTTTAAATCAAAACATCTAAGTCAATTTATAATTAATACTTTATTCGGTCCATTTCAAATTAGAGGACCTTTTATTTTAATAGCGAAATGCGTTAAATAGTACTTAATTTCAACAATACATATTCTAAAGCTCTTCTTTATTATTTTCTTAAGTTACGCATCTTATAGAATTGGCAATACATTTTAACAGATTGCTTTCCAGTACGAACAATTCTTGCTTAAATAGAAAACATGTAACAATCTGGAATCAATAAGAGGACCATTCATGATCGGACCTCCTTTGGCAGGATATACAAATGTTTTCACCTCCGTCGATTACCTTATTTTTAAATCCTTAATAAACTCTTGATGATGTGGCACGTTCACATGGTCACATCATCTTGATCGCACATTGATTGCACTTCCACCGAATTTGCAAATGTATCCGTCATCTGTTCCATACATTTGTGTAAAACTGTACATAATTTTACACAAATGTGTGATTACAAATCAAGGAAAAGTTAACTTATTGGCATATCTGTGCGTATATTTATTAATGTTGAAAAGGATTACAGCATTTGGTGGTAATTTTATTTTTTAATTAACCCAATTAAGTAAAACGTGTAAACCCAAAGTGATTATTTTTAAGTTATATAAAAATAAAATGATAAGTTTAAAATGAGCAACTATAAAGCCTCTCCTTTAAAAATTTTTAAAAAGTGCATGTCACAATAATATGTGGATGACAAAAAAAATTATTTTATTCAAAACATTTTGGTGTTTGGAACATAAAATAAAAGTAGCGAATACTCTATCAAGGGTGTCAAAAGACGTATACAATTTTAAAGGTAGCGTAAGGTAGTTTTCATTCTTTAATCATAACATTTTTGCTAAAATCTATATTTTTGTAGTTCAACAGATTAGAATTTTTATACAACAAATTCATAATCAAAATCGCTTTTGTTAATTATCGAAAAATAACCAAGATGTGATTTTTGTGTAAATGTCACTAAACTATACAAATTGCTATTATCCATCACACAAAGAATGTTTCATTTATGCGGAAATGTCCCGTTTTTCGATTTGTATGGAACTGTCGTGTGTCGAAATACTATCGAAGCGCTGTCAAGGCAGCTTCTAAATGTAAAAAAAAAAAAAAAAAAAAAAAAAAAAAAAAAAAACATTTGGAGACAGAAGCTTTGGAGCAGTGCTTCACTCTTAGTGCTGAACTGGCCACGCCTTCCTTTCTTACCTACATTTCTTACGTGTTCGTGTTTGGAGGCCCCGTGGTGAACTCCTCAAACCTGCCTTTGCTTTACAGCGACACACCGTTCCTACAGTTGGTGTGATGGTATGGAGTACCATTGCTTACGATACACGGTCGCTCCTAATATTAATCCATGGCACAATGACAGACCAGCGGTACGTCAATGACATCCTTCAGCCACATGTGTTGCCACTCATGGCAGGGCTCCCAGGACCCTGTTTTCAACAAGACAATGCTTGGACACACACAGCACGGATTTCGCAAGACTGTCTCCGCCACATTAACAGCCTCACCTGGCCTACTCGATTCCCAGATTGGTCACCAATCGAGCATATCTAGGATCGTTTGGGACGGCAAGTTCGACAGCCTACGAGAGTGGCCGAACTAGAGGTGCGTTTACAGCAACTGTGAAACGAAATGTCTCAGGACACCATACGGAACTTGTATGCCTCAATGCTCGCTCGTAATGCATCATGCATTCGCCCTAGAGGTGGTCCAACAGAGCACTAAAACTTCCGTTCATGTGCACTTTTTTCTGCAATAAATGATCCTTTTTTCTTTGATTTTTTAATCACTTGCTTATATCAAAGTAGTACGTAGATATGTAAAATTTTGTTTCATTCCGATAACTCTTTCTTAGTGCGTAAATTTTTGTGTCAATAAATGTGTTTGGTGGCAATAGTTTGAAAAGTAATTCAGACTTTTAAAGGTTTCGACGCAAAATGCCAAAACGAAATTAATGGACTTTCTGTAATAACTAAATGCATGCATATGATTAACATAGTAACGTTTTAAAAGATCGATGTCTTAAAAAGAAATAAGTAATTTTCTTAAAAATGAAGTTGTGATAAGTTATTTTTAAACAGAAAAATAACGTTTGGGGGATGTAGCAAGCGCTACACCCTCTGTGGGACTCGAAAGCCGGACTTCTCGAATACTCGTCGAGTTTCCTTCCAACTACACCACCAAGGCATGCGGAAAGGAGGGAGAAAATACCTTACAAACCAAACAAAATTGAACTTGAATCCCTTAAATTTTGCAGGTCTAACGTTCTAAGTCTGGAGTTTTTGATAAAAACGATAAAGAAAACGGAGAATTTTGTTTTTTAATATAAATAACCCCTTTTACACAGGAACAGTAAATTCCAAACACACAAATTGTTCTTAAATAGTAATGTGCGATATGAATATATTTAGTGAGCCACTTTTCGGGAAATCTTTCAGTATTATCTTTAAAGCTAATTACTTCGGGCGCGTACGGTGCTCATGCTTTGTTCAGTCAGATCTGTTTGCAAAGTATAAATAAAGCTTCACTCTTTCATGCATCAGTTCAGAAATTGCATTTCTATCATTCTATGAACGTAGACAGTTTGAAAAGCATATCAAGGATTCAAGGTCCATTAATCCTTAAAGGAAGTAGAAAATATTCTAGGCTCGCCTTTCCTCTCCTTCGCCATTGCTTAAACGGTAGGAACTGAACGGACTCTTTAATTGTTTCCTGCTTAGGATCTGGATGCATTTGCTACGGTCATCGACTTCGCCGAAAGAAAACTTCATAACTTGGATGATTAATTATGTAGCTAATGTTTATCTTCGGTGTCTTTATTAGAAGCAACTTGTCCGTTTTACGACTAAATGGCCGTAACGTTTACTTTAAAAACATGAAAGACTTTTGTTTATTTTACGTCATTTTTTGAACAACTGCTTCATCTGCTGATTTCTCTTCAACTAAAAATATAAAGCTTAAGAAATACTTACTGAAACCTTTGGAGACGGTACTCAAACTTCAAAGAGGTTAGACTTACATGTTAAACATTACACATTTTAAGGTCCAGATATTTTATATTTATTTACTTTCCTGTCCTCCTCATTTCTGTTTTCCTGCCAGAATGTAAATTTCAAGGTCACGTGGTAGTCAAATGGGGTAGAATAGGAGATAGTATTTAAATAAATGTTTTTAGAGGGTAGAAATAGAGCGTGTTCTGCCTGTTTAAGGTCCCGTTACTAAGTTTCATTCTCTTGACAGCTGTATTCTCCGGCGTTGCGTTGCTATCGCCATTTGGCTTGTCATGCCGGCTTAACAATCAACTTGCTTGTTACTTTATTTCTGCTACCTTACCTTTTACTTAGTTAAATCAGTTTCGTTATCTTTGATTTAAATCATAGATGCTGGCTTCTGTAAGTACGAATAGTGTCTTATGCTACCTTTTATTTGTCAAATAAAAGGGTCGTTTACATTCTTTTTCCCGTTTCTTTGGGTAGTGGTAATTAACTTTGGAGACAATAGACAACTTTAGAGATACTTAACATTACAGACAATAGACAATAGTGATAATTATCTTAAGAGACAATTAGACTTCAAGACATAATAGTAATTAACTAAGTCTCAAGACGTTTCGTACATTTTATGTTTCCGAAGGACTCGAGATATGATAACATTTTATAAATAGATCCATTTAAATGTCGCACAATTCAACTGCGAAAGAAAGAAAGCCCGTCATGTTGTCTCTTAACTTTTACTTTGCTTTTGGCGTATAAAGCTGCATTGCTCTATTCCTACGAAAGAGAAAAATAAATTAGATTTGAACACAGATTTAATTTACTGCAAATAGCACTAAAGTTGAATATCTTCTAATTTCGATGTAAAAAAAAGGAAATTTAACTATATTTTCATGTATAAAGACCATAAAAAATATTTCTCCTGCCAAAAAAGGAAAAAAAGGATTTTGATCAGTACATTCATTTTTCCCTATAAGATGAATAGAAAATAAGAAATAAAACATCGGAACTTTGGAAGCTTAAAGAAAAAGGAAACTTCTTGGGAAAAACGTTGGATTTTCTCTTGAGTCACTTTGCCCCAAGACATGTTTTGGCAGCTCTTACTAGCAGTACCACTGTTTAACAAAGAAAAAAACTGCTTATACTCTAGTATTTTTCTCCAAAGGACTTCGTAGCTTATTATTATGCAGTTGACATTCTCAAACTGAGTTATCTGGTAGTGTGATTTCGTTTTATATTGATCATATGCCGCTTTATTATGCTCCTTCCCAAGAAATCGTTGTCGAAATAATATTTTATATTACACGTAGTAAATTTTCTACGGATAAGACTGATGCTACGAAAATATCTTGCTCCAATCTTTTGCAGTCAAGAAAATAGTCAGTATATATAGTAAAACTGACTATAGTCAAGAAACTATAGTCAGTTTTGAAAAATGCCCATTTTAGAAATGAGTATGTGGATACTGGGTTTAACACTATACACAACTGTAAAATACGCTTTTGTCATTTCTTGAAGTTTTCCTGAAAAGATAAACAAATTTGTACGTAGGAATACTACGTACAAGGTGGTTTGAAAAAAACCTTCCCGCTATATCAATCTCTAGAAATCTATCAATCAAACAATCAAAATGAAATTTCAGATATTTTTATTTGAAAGTGCGCACCCGAGATTGTGATGATTTAACACAACATACAGAATAGAACTGTCACGATTATTACGAAAGGTAACACCCACTCTTTTCCTGCGCAAATTTATAACCGCATTAAAAAACCATAAATAACGTTGGATCAATACATGTGTGACGAAAGTTTTACAAAATATTTACAAGATTTACAAAAACGAGCGCTGTAGAGAACCAATGACAACGAAAGAGAGAAAAGGGGAAAATTTTTTTTACAAAATATTTACAAGAAGGTTTTACGAAAACGAACACTTTTAAAGGACAGATGATAACAAAAGAGAGAAAAGAAGAGACATTTTTTTTACTGAAATTATAAGTTTTCAATATGTACAACGTTTCAAGATACAGTTATCTACCGTAACTTTGCATTTTCATGGCCGTTGTGAACTCCCGACCTCATACCGGTGGATTTCGTTTTCTGGGGGTACCTAAAATCTAAAGTATACACATCAAATCCACGAAATTTGTTAGAAATAACTAAAAAATCCCATAAAATATGAAGTTGTGCAGATTTCTCCTGCAGTGTTACAATCGTCATTGTTGTCAGCAATTTTCCCGCTCTCAATCTGTTATCATCTGCGAAAGTAAGGCTTGTTAAAAACTTGTAATTCCAATAAAAGTTTTTTTACTCCGTTAGTCAGGTTTTGCACTCTTTTACCACTTTCATAGTCAGTTTTTATACATGTCGTGTCAATATTGCATTGACACATATTCTAAAAAGTAAATCATTATGATTTCCTTCACTGATTCCTGGAACATTAATTATAGTTTGCAATTCCTGTGAGATCTTTTTTTTTTTTTTTTTTTTTTTTTTTTTTTTTTTTTGTTACTTTGATTACAAACATAACCAATGCTTGCCCTGCGCCTAAATTGAAGCATGACCAATGCTTCAATTTTTAATTGCCTCTTTCTTCCCATATAAAGATTTCTAATATACGACAGTGTTAAAGAGCATTTCACGAACTTTTTGTAAATCTGCGAACATAATGTCTCTGTCCCAATGGGAAATATTTGAATGTGGAATCCTTAAAAATTGGGCTACAAAAGCTGCATTTCCACGTCTCATCAGATGGTATTTGAGAAGGAACCTTCACTAATTTACAGTGCTTTATTTTAAAGGATTGCTTTTGTTAATCTTGCGGTAAGAAAATTCTGCCCCTCTAAAATCCAGTGCAGACAATGAACACTGAAATAGTTCTTTTCAAGTACGAGGTCTGAGGGGGGAGGAGAAAAATTTAGTCAAACCCCTTTTATTGAAGTACTACATATCTGCATGATAAAGCCACGATAGACAATACATTAAATTGATGAACTACCACAAGCGTTGATAGCTGCAAGTAAGATATTCTGCCACTGAAGAATCTGTATTTTGTCAACTTGAGTTTAATAAACGGGAGTTTTGAGTTGATTAGTGCGTATTCGTTTCAATTCCTGTAAATTTGAGTGAGTTTATTAATCAATAAATGAATAAGTGACGTGTACTGTAATTACAGTATTGAGTAAAATGAAAACGGCGTTTAAAAGCTAGTAAAAAGTAGTTTTATTAATGTGTAAAGGGTCAATATCAAAAGTCTCTGAATTACAAAAATACCAGGAGTGGTATTTTTGTAATTCAGAGACGTAGTGGATGCCAAGACAATATCAAACTATGCTCAGTAACTAGAGGAATAGTCGAAGAAAATGGTTACTGTCCATACTAATTTTTCAATTGTGATGAAATTCTCTTTTGAGAAGGAAATGTCTTAACATTTTTAATCGATAAGACTGCCGAGAACGTCAAAATGCTAAACGTTAAAAGGAAAATATTACTTGGGAGCAATGAGAGACCAAAGCAAGTTATATGATAAAGCCAGTTTTAGTTTACAGGAATAAATATCACCATCCTGTCAAAAACACAAACATGAATTTGCTGCTTCAGCTCTGTTTCCTTGTTTTCTTGGATTGTTTGGTCTGTAAGCACAGAATCAAAAAAATACCCACTAGATTAGAAAATTGTGCTCAAGATTGGTTTCATATTAAACACGCTTCCATTCACTTCATAAAAACTTACCGTAAGTACCAAAATTAGAGACATTCCTCATAACTCACTGGAACAGCGTTAGCTCTTATCGCAACCAGTATTCGAAGCACAGATTCAACAAGATGTTGATATTGTTTCTGAGAAATATTAGCCCATACTGATATAACAGCAATTCTAAAATCATTCAGCTTTAATGCTTTTGATGTGATAATTCCATTTTGATGTTGGAGAGTTCACAGATGCTCTAGCGGAATAAGTCTAAAGAACTATGTAGGCTTTGGAAGGAACTTTGAAACATGCTCTTTAGAGTCATTTGAGATTACTCGTGCACGGTGACAAGGCACGTTATCTTGCTGAAAGTGTCAATCTGCATCAGAGAGTATCTTAGAAATGAGTATTGGCACTCGCGAACGATGCTGAGGTAAGCTGAGATGTTCAGTGCTGTTTCTAAATTTAGCAAAGAACCCGTTGTACCTCAGGATATATATTCTGTAGGCCATAATTCCAAGGCGACTTTCTTACGAATTGCTATAAACCGGCTAAAAAGGGTCAGATCGCAATTTTTTGTTTAGCCCAAAGGGCGGGGGTGATATCCACTTAAGGGCGGTAGTCCAGAAGAGCTATTAGTCTCAAAACGGTGTGTTATGGCGCTTCACTATAAAAACCAGGGCTTAATTTCTAAGCTTAGAAGTGCCGGAGCCCTATGGAAGAAAGTCAGCAAAGAGGAACAAGAGTAAATAAATAAATAAAATGACTATTAAGCTCATTAATAATTTTAAAATTAAATAGTTAATTATTATCAAATTAATTAATAGTTATTCAGTTAATGTTATTAATTGTTATTTAATCGATAATTATTATGTAATTAATTAATTATAATTTAATCGTTAATTATTAGATAATTAGTTAATATTTATTGAATTAATTAAATAATTAAAATTAAATAAAATGTAAAGAGATAAATTGAAATTTAATAAGCGATTTTTAATATAATTTTATTGTTAAAATAAAATTTCTTCTGAAATTGTTATTCAGTTACATAAAAGATGTGCCACAAGCCTTCTTATTTAGGGCTCCGGTGCGTTCCGGCTAGAATTATGATTTATTACAAAAACTAAGAAGCACCGCAGCCGACATCCGGTGGGCTCCGGTCCAATTTAAGCTCTGATCGAAGGGGGGGAGTTCTTTTATCATCACAAAAATTAAACATACTTAAAGTATAGCTGATGAAAATTCCAGGGCGAAACAGAATGAGGGTATGAATGGGTAGGAACAAAAAAAATGAGGGGAATCTTGGTGAGAAAGAACATTCTCTTTGACCGCGGGTCTCCGCTGATATAATTATAGCCATCAAGCAGATGTATGTGAGGGGTAAAATGAGTTCTGAATCTGAATCCTAAGGATGACTGTAAAATTGCTGGTTACGCTTCACCCCCATTAGTGGATACTATCAGAAGACGATATATAGGACGTGCTTGAGCAGTTTATCTGAGTAAACACTCTTATTGTATTCGTTGTCACTTAACGCACATTTAAGAACACAGATTTTCCTTCCTGCGAGGGTAACTAACTGCAAGCATCGATAACAATACACTCGATACGATGGCACTGGCGAGAAATTTACGCGTTCCTAAACAAACTCTCCCAAATTTATTGCCCTTCTTAAAGGGAAATGTTTCCGCATGTGAGTGAGAGGACTTTATTTGTTCGTCTCATGTTCTCATGAGTTCGTATTTCTAGGTAAATAGAGTATTGCAAGGTCTGCTTATTGTCAAACTAAAACGTTAGGAATTCTAAATTTTTTTCCCTTTAAATTGTAGTTCAGTTTTATAAAAAGAAGTACCGTAGCTCCTCTTATTTAGGGCTCCGGTGCGCTCCGGCTAAAATTGTAATTTATTTTAAAAATTGAGAATTGCGCCTTGCGCCAGGCTCCGGTGGGCTCCGGCGCAATTTAAGCACTGCTGTAGACCATAATTCCAAGGCGACCTTCTTACGAATTGTTATTAGGCAAGAGGGTTTATAAATTTATTTGGTTTGCGCAATATTCTGACTCTACCATCTGCACTATGGAGCACGAAGCGAGCTGTAAAACACAGTAGTTACTTCAAGAAAACAGTACGAACGATTAGCTAATCTTTTCTTTCAGCAGCTGCGTAATTTTCATCCGCAGCCTCGCAAGGATTTATTGATTTTACTCTAACCGGTTGTTTTACGTGAATTAGTTTTACTGTCAATCTCATTTTCCATTTTGCTGCCAGAATGCTAATTTTAGCTCGCTCGTGTTCAAATGAGGTAGAAAGAGATAATATTTAAAGGAAGGTTTCAGATTGTTTAGTCAGAGCGTATTGTCACGTTACTATCTGCAGTTCTACTATAGTAGTCTGTCTGCAGGATTGTTTTGTTCTTGCCCTTAGTACTTGTCGTTCCGGTGTAAGTTTCAGCCAACTTGTGCGTTATTCATTTATATATCGCCTTTGAATAACTTATGACTTAACGTAGTTTTAATTTGAATTCATTACTTTTGAGTTACGCCGTAAATGCTGGCTGGTTTGTAATCGCAAGGAGTGCCCTCTGGACTTGCTCTAAGGAAGTTTTCCTGGACTTCCTCTTGTATACAATAAATTTGATTAAGTTTCCCATAGGAATTTATGCGCATTCTTTAAGAGATAGACTCCTATTCTTTGCTTTAATCGAATGACTTAAACTAATCTAATCTTGTGTAAAATTAGGCTTTTCTACATGTGGACATTGAAGACTTTTGGTGTTTAAGACATGTCTTGGATTACTCACCCCTAAAGACAATAACCCCTCAAGAGAATATTTAATTAATATTCTCTTATTATTTTTCTTTTCTGTTGTGAGGGTTTTAAATCATGTTTTTTAATTTGCTCTGTGGGTTAACGAAACACTGCGTATCACGAAATAACAGATAGCAGTTTTGATAGAAGCATATATCTCTACCAGCTCTATTATGAAACAGGAAAATATACAAGATTTATAGTAACAAACAGCAGGTATGACAAGCTAATTTCTTAAACTAGTAAAATTTAAGAAAATTTACGAATGCCATGCACGAAAGAAGCAAATATGAAAGAACAAAATAGCGTTGTCAAATCAACTACTCCGTATAAAACTGCTATATTTCTTTATTTCTAAAGAAAATTTGTACTTGCTAAATACAATAAACTTAGATGTATCTGTATAAAAGAAAGTCACAAAATAACGCATTTTATTTACATTTGTTTTTTATTTGTGTATTTATTCTATTTAATTATATTCTTTATCATTTTTGATATTTGCTAAAATAACTGGTGTTTTTCTCAAATTGGATTCCAATGCCTTTTTTAAAGAACATGATGACATTACTTTTTTGTTTAAAGAATAAAAAGAAATTGATTTTTAATTACATTAACTAATGACCTCCTTCCCGAGTAATTTATAATCTTCTTAAGATGAGACACTACACTCATTAAACTTATCTGCATCTTGAGTTAAATCTTCTTTGAATTTTTGTTCGATGATATTTTTTTTTCATTTACAAAACAAAGCACTATCTCCGCTATGCAATTCTTGTCGAATAAATTAGTAATTCCTTGTTTCCTGCTCCTAAGAAAAGAAGTTTCTGCCTTAATCTCCAACTCAATCCATCCCTCCACAGTGTTAATGACTCGAAAAAGCATCAAGAAAGTTTCTAGGAATGAAAAACCCGCATAATAAATTCATCAAGTATGGCGTGTATAATAAGGCAATAACATTTTTTCCGCATGTTTTAAATCTACCTTATCTTTCATTCAACGTTCTTTGGCAATAAGCGTCTGCTAAGTCTCCTAAACAAAACAGAAAAAATTACAATTGTTTTCTTATTTCGTTTAACTTTTCACAGCTATTGCTGAATCTTAAAGAGAAGTCGAAATGTAACTAATAATACTGCAGGCATCGTCATCTAAAATGAACTCGCATACAAATGGCTACATACGAATTAAAGCCATTAATTCATTTGGTATTAAACCTATAATGTTCTGTTTAGTTGTACTAACAGTTATTTTAATTTTGCAACCTTTTCTAAATTCTCTCATTTGCCCTTGCACTCGTCAGGATGCAAATTAGGTTGGTAAACGAGAGTATTTAAAAGGTATTTAAAAGGTTGAAACGAAAACGTTAGACAGAGCGTGGTTTCGCTGGTAAAACGCACATTTGCTATTTTGTCCTCCAGCTGTTAATCTTAAATAGTAACTACGCATTCTGGCCGACTAGCTAGTGTACCTCCCGGTGTAGGTTTCTGAGTCAACCTGTCAGGTTTAAACTTGAATTGTGTAGTCTAGCACTACTCTTATCTTTAAATTTGTTGTTAAATTACCATTAAGTTCTCACCACTACTGGACACACGCAAGTCAGTGCATTTATGTTAAAAAGAGTTGTGTTCAATAAAAGGGTCTTTTTACTCTTTCTCGGTTGTATTCATCTTTATGCCTGTGCGAGGATGCGAAAGGTTTGACATCCAAGTAGATCTAGTGACATTGTATGATAGCCAAGAAGGTTATCTTATAAATATCAAGAAGATATCTTATACTAATTCAGAAGTCAAACAACAAAAATCAGCGTTCTATTTTCAAATTTTCACAGGACTAGTTTCGATGGTTTTACCGAACCATCATCCTCAGCTGCAAAAGCATTTGTAAGCAGTACCGACTATAAGAAGAGTAAAAGGGGGCAGAAAACAGGTAAAGATACAGGTGTGCATTGCATCCTACAATAAATATAAACACAGACTTGACATATTTGATAATTATGTAACAGCTTATATTACTTCAACTTAAGGAAAGAAACGATGCTGGCCTTTATTTGTTAGTGCGCTTGAAACAGCATTTGTTGCTTCATGGAAGTTCAATTAGTTATTTAGTGATGATAGTCTGAGCCTGTTTGTCTTTTGAAGACAAATAACAGCTGCCTATTTGGGACTTTATATTCCAAGAAAATCGTTTTGCAGAAAATAGGTGTTCAACAGGTTAATGAAAATTTGCTAAAGCTTCAAAATGAAGGTGTTGTTGTGAAAAACCTATAAACTATACAAAGAAGATGCCAACTAAAACTTGCAGAGTGAAACCAACAAATATCTAAAGAAAAGTAAAGTTGGACTATGCTTAAGATGCTTTCTCTCATTCCACTAAGTAAAAATAATTAGCAGTGGATTATGCCATCGTCCTATTTTTAGGACGGGTTGTATTGATCAAACTAATAAAAATTTGATAAGTTTTTGATTTTATATGTATACATAGAGAAATACACATTTAAGAATTTATAAAAAGTACAAACGTTTTCAGTGCTTGGTATGATATGGGTTAAGAGAGATCAATTTTTTCAATTCACTTGTTGAAATTATGTATCAATGGAAAAAAATGGTTTATAATGTTGGATGCTAATTCTTGATATATTTCCAAATTATTTTCTGTTAGAAAACTTTCTAAAAGTGGTAAAAAGCTTAAAGTATTATTATCCAATTCTCTGACTATTAGCTCAAATTTTTTTTATTCATTGCATTTATTTTATCCCTAATGGTAAATAAATTAACAATCTGTCCTTTTAATGCTAAATTTAATTCATTTACCTTTCCAAAAATATCAGCTAAATATGCTAAACGCGCCAACCATAATTCAGTAAATAAACATTTTTGCGATTCAAATTTTGAATCACAGAGGAAAATTTGAATTTCTGATCAATGTTCAAAGAGACAATTTAAAGCTTTGCCTCTGGAACTTATCTTACTTCGGAATGTAACAAAAACGTTTCGTGTTCACTATCCATCTTGGCATACAATCGTAAATATTCTTGAATTTAAAGCTTGGCTTTTAATAAAATTAACAGTGTTCATAGCTTGATTCAAAACTATCATAAAGCTTTCAGGGATTGTTTTGGCTGCTAAATGAATGGAGCAGTGAGTAAATTTAGTTTCAAGTGCGATTTCAAAAATAACACCGGGATGTTTTCCTGTTAAAGTCTCCGTCACTGCATATAGTAATGCACTTATTCCAAGAAATAGCTTTCTCAGTTGTCAATTATTTATTAAAAATTGTCAATTATTTTGAAAATTTCATTTGCAATTGCTCTATCAAGAAGAGATTCTCAAAATAAATACTCTTCGGCTATTCGTTTATCTTCTTCGAAACATATGTAAACTAATTGAACAAAGTTCATTATATCAGCACTTTCATCTAATTGCAATGCGAAATATTCACTGTGTTTTATTTTTTGAATAAGTGCCTCTTTTATGGAATTTATCATTTCATGAATTCGCCGACTTACTGAATTATTTTATAATGGAATATTATTAAGTTATTAGCAGCTTTTTCATTGAATAATGTTAGAACGATATCTTCAGCAAATCGACAAAAATGTTATTCTAAATGAAAATAGAGCAATATGAGCCCGAAAATGGTGACGACATAAAGCGTAGACATAACTCTGAAAGAATTAATGAGGTATTTATATAAGTACTTATTTTTACTTCCCATTAAATACAACATCCATTTCTATTACAATTTTAAAAGAATCATTTATGACAAATTTTTTATGTCTATGGCTAAAAAAGTACTTGCTAAAATAAAAACGAATTATTGTGCTAAAATCTTTGTGTGGCTATTTACCTTCAACAAAGCTCAGATCACATAAGTGGACGAATGTTAGATGAAAAAACTTAAAGAAGATGTTGGGGTATTGATTTTTTGAATTTAACAGTTAAAAAATACTTTGTTTCTTTGCGTACCACCTATTTTTCGCTTGCGCACTGCCAGTGGTAAGCGTACCATCGGGGGGAAATCGCTAGATTACCTCATATTTTTACGTTGATGCACTTTTAAGCTAAAATTAATTAAGGAAATTATTGTTATGAAACCTCATACAGAACAGGAAACACATTTATATTGCTGTACTGAAATAATTAAGCATTTCGAAGTTTGTGTCTTTGGTTTCCAAAATTAATCGTCACTTACATCAATATTGTCTTACATGACACAAAACAATGTGTGTTTTATACGTGTTACTAATACTAAATATTCAGTATGAAGAGTTTTTCGATTAATTGCTACATTTTTATAGTTGTTAATTAGAAAAGAATAAAATAGTTTAATTACGAACATTTTACACTTTCATGGCAGGCGATTCATTTCAAAATTTTCGAAGTATAGCATATTTCTTAAAATTATATCAATATTATTAAAAAAGTTCTGTATGCAAATGGATCTAGACAGTTCAGGTGTGCTTTATTGAAGAGTAACTACAGAGACATTAGATCTCGTATTTATGTTATTATAATCGTAACAGAATGAAGAATAAGTAAATACACTTGCCTGCATACTGGAAGTAAACTAACTATCCATTTGGGCTAATGAAACAAAGGACTAGAGATAGAGTACAAAAGGGAATTGATGCTTGGGAATGCTGGCAAAGTTCCAAATGACTTGACGACAAAAGACTTCTAAAGTAGCTCAACAGTCAAGTCAGGCCTCTTGTTGATAAACAAATGTAACATGAATGAAATAAATATATCAACTACTTCTATCGGCTAATAAAATGCACTTAGGAATTGAATCTAAAGAGAAAGAATAAAGAGTAATCAGATAATGAGGTTTTATATTAGAAACTCGGAAACGTGTGTTTAGTTTGATATTTTCACACTTATTGCTATGCATCAAACCAAAAGCTAAACTAATAAAAATCTACAATTTTTTAAAATTGTTATTTATTTATTTATTTATTTATTTATTTCAAGTTAAGTTAATACTGCTGGAAGAATAAACCCAGAAAATTTGTATCAGCCACCCAATAGAGATAGAAGTTAGTGACTCTGAGTACCGTATCGAAGAGCCTGGTTTCGAATCCCGGAAAAGGTATCGATGTTTGTAAATGTAGTATAGTGTTTGAAAAAGAATTATGCAGCGCGTTTTGCGTTCGGCGATATGTCGTGGGGAAAGAAGATACACATTATGTTTTTTCGCCTTTTTAAGACTCAAATCACCATTAATATATTTGATTACAGTTGATACTAGCATTTTAATGATTTTGCAACTGTCCTTTGATTTGGTGGATTTCCTTTTTTCATTAAAGATCTTAGTTTTGCAACATTCGAAAGATTTAATTTATTCCTTTGCTATATAGTATTTATTTGGAACAATTTTTCCACTTGAGGCAAAACTGTAAAGTCTTTTCTTTTCTTGTTGATAATACTATCTATCGTAGCTTTAGATATCGGAAAACCCTGCTTTCACAGCGTTTTTAATAACTAAATACGAATCATTTTCTTTGAGAAAAAACACTAACATAACTTTTCATCCATTACGTTTTTTAAAAGCACCGTTTTTCCTGAAAAGAAAACTGTCAAGTAGCAGACGATAATTTATACTTTTCCAAAATATAGCTGTAGTTAAAACAAATTTCCAAGCAAATGATTTTTTTTAATAGAAAGCTAAATAGTGCAAAAAATCTATGACCAGCCTCTATATGTGCTACTTAGTTTAATTTAATAAATAAATTTGCAATGAGAATTAATATTTTAAGTTGCTTTGGGAATATTATCTTCTACAAAATTCCTTACATATTTATATTTACGAGAATCTATTCTCATAATTATATATAAATATGTATATATACATGTTCTAAAAAATACTTTATAAAATATTTTATGATTATTTTTTTAACTCATATGTTTAAGAATTTTGCCTTTTCTGGTTTCTTTTCACTACTTTCAGACAGTTTTCTCAACTTCTAAAAATTAATTTCTACTAACAAACCTCTAAAATTAAACAAAGAGAGACATTTTATTTTATTTTACTACTTGGTAGCAAAATAAATTAATTTGTGGCAGCTAATTTTACAGTTTTTAGCTTTTTCATTGAACAAGCGAACTTATTAAAAATTTATATTGGAAAAAACTAAAAGCTTAATGAATCCTCTTAAAGTCTGAATTATTATTTTAGTTTAATTAAGTAGGATTTTCTTGGGCTTCAGAACAGCTTAGATACTATTTAATGAGGAAAGAAAATTCAGTTTTCGAAGTTATCTAAAAATTGCATTTTCAGATAGCCGGAGTTTATATTCATGAGCCCTGAGAGATAAAACCCATAAACGAAATTATTTGCACATTCCAGGAAAGGCTAGTATATAAATATCTGTATACATAATTTTCCTCTGAATATACTTTCTCGCAGGGCAGTCTCATTTCTTAAAGAATTTCCATTCGGTATATATATTTCTGCTTTTAAAACTTTTCTGCTCGGTAGGTAATAAAATAAATCCTTCTGTATAACTAAATACTGGATGGGAATTCCTATCTTATATTTTTAGAGCTACTGCTGTATTCTTTTTCGCGATCATTGGAATATTTTAAGTACACGTAAATTATTGAAATTCGTATGTCCGAAGACGTATTTTCAAAAGAGGATAAAGTATATTGTAAGTACTCTCTGTAGAATTAATCCGGAATTTCGAAAGGCACCTCATGTGGTCCAATTTTCAAGGTTTCTTGAAGGTGTTATCCTTTTCAGTTTATGATAAAATCCTGCCTCTCATAAATTCACTTCTATATAATTTCCAGCCATGCCTAACCTATTATGTTATAAACCAGAACTGTCGCTATAAGACATTTTAATCATATAGAAAATCAAATTATTATAATTTGATGAAACATTATCAAATTATTATGTTTCATAATAATATTTTGCATGATAAATTGTTATAAGTTTTTAATATCGTATAGTAGTTAGAATGTATCGTATAGTAGTTACAGCTGCATTATATTAGTTCTATACACTATCTTCTGAATCTAAAATTAAATGTAATGGTTATGACGAAAGTTACAGTAGTTTATAGATTCAGGACTCCTCTGTATGTTAGTTTTTAAACAGTTTTATTTTTGTATTTGACTCATCTGTTCGGTTGTTTAGATGACTCAATTTTGAAATTAATTTTTGACTCCCTTTTACCGACGCAATTATCTTGACATTTTTCACGTAACTATGCGATAACAATGCAATATTACAAAGAAAAGTTTTTTTCACTATCTGTACATATTGTTACGAATTTTGGTTCACAGATAGATGAGTTTAGTGCAACTATATGCGAAATTGTTGCACTTTTTCTGTGTAACGTAACGTGAAACAAATTTTAAGAGAAAGCTTTGCCGGAAAAGTAACAATACAGGTGCAAGTACATTTAACATTGAGTAAATGGATATCTCGGTAATTTGTCGAGATGTCGCCTAAAGACATCAAATTTGGTGAACAATATGGCAGAATTTTGGTCCGATCCCGTTATGCGTATTGAAATTGAATAAATGTAATTGATCACTATGTTAGCTGTAACCGTAATTTCGCCCTCATATTGCTTTCCAGTAATTTCGAGAAGCAAGAAGTACTAGAAATATCTCGGCTGGTCGAGCTGGAAATTATACAACGCCGATAATTAGTTGTTGCTATTTTTGCGAATTGTTAGTTCAGCGTGAGATTGGATAAGCTTTCTTTTTAGATGTACTTTGCATTGCGTTGTGTTTAACGTTCTTAATAGTTTGAAGTGTAACTACTGATTCTACCATGTGATACTGTTAACTTTTATACGAATATTTCTATGGAAAATTCCAGAGTTGTGAAATATTTCTTTTATAAAAATAAATTCTATTAATCTATTATCGGACTTGTGCCTTCTGTCTATTGCGAACTCGTACGCAAGTAACAATATCTTTTAAACTTGCTCAGTTTTCTTATCTACTCTTGTTTATAACCTCTTTGAAATTAATTGCCACATAATTCTGATCTTTATATTTTGTATAGACTGAAACATTGTCTCCCAAATCTGGGTTTATTTGAAGTTCTAGTGGTTATTAAACATTCTCCGAAATTTTAGGTATTTTACAAATACTAAAAATGGACGTTTTAAAATTTAAATCTTAAATCATTCATAATTTGTAAGCCAAATTTTTAAGTAATGCTCGGATTTCTAAATCAAACAGATATTTAAACGTATTAAAAGTATCTTACAGCAAATTAGAATATATAATTTTCTTATATTGAAAGGTAGTTTCTTTCTTTATTCCTTTTAGTGTTCTGTACACTAAATAATAAAAAAAAAATATTCAAATAAAGGTTTTTGATAGCAAGATTCAAATCAAAGGCACGAAAAAGCAGAAGTTAATTTTTCAAGCCATCATGAAATATGTAATCATACATGCTTAACAACAACATTTCATGGTTTTGACATTATAGCATCCATATTCAGTTTTGGCTTTGATTTGGTTTATTTAGTTATGGCAAAGCACTCGAGAGCTCTCTGGTTAAGGGGAGGGATGTCTTCGTCAAGGACCTTCTATTAAGGCATTCACAGAATAGTAGACTGGTTTGGCTTATTTGATTTTAGAAAAGTACAGGATGGCTATCTTCCTAAGGGAAGGGATTACTTCGTAGACCTTTTAGGGAAAACTAGCTCGTATCCACATTACACATATGGAAAACCAGGGAAGCGGCATTGAAGCTAGTCTACTCGCCTGGAATCGAACCCAGGTCGAATTACCAATGTTCACCGACTTTACCGCCCTGTCGCTAATGAAACCGTAGAACTGGTAATACAGAAATGACGTGGATGAAACTTCTACATTCAATTCGCTTATATATATATATATATATATATATTGGTTTTGAATCCATCCTTGTTAATAGCATGATGATTTTATTTAAAAGCGATTTTTACTTCATTGTGATTTTCAAGCGATTTTGTGAATGCCTGTTGTTAACAGCACATCGCGTATAAACTTATTTTACAACATAAGGCTCTGAACAGCATCGCATATAAGCTCCAACTAGAGAGAAAATAATCATTTGTCATCGAAAATTGAAAATGAAGTATTCCGTTTGAAGATTCGTTGTATAAGTTAATTACTAGAAAATGAATTATAAATTAAAGAGAAGAGTAACGAGCTGAGTACCAATCAATAATAAAATACAGTTATTCTTCTTTAAGAAATCTAGTTGACTTTACCTATCTTTGAATACATTTTCATACCTTAGTTTTCACGATATAATATCTTTAATATTTTAATCTAATTATTACTGTTAATGTACATTAACACAAACGCATAATTAAAGCATTCGTAATCAAAGCATTAATGAACATTTATTTTTGTTAAATTAGAATAAACAAAAAAAACAAAAAATTATTATTTTTTAAAGTAAATGGTTTACCAATAATTAATATGATCAGCAAATTTCCTTCTATGGATTTAGGATGACGAAGTTTCTTCGTTCAGAAGAGAAGTACTGTATGCTGAATTAAATAAAAACGGTAATCATTCATGTACGAGGCCTATAAATTATAAATTATTTATATCTATTCCTGGAAATACAGTAATTTCGATCATACTTCAGTATACATTAGCAGTTAACAATATCCCTAACTAGTTCAAGTTGGTTTAACCGTTTGCCTAGTTATTCCGAGTTAACTCGTCCGCCGGGAATTTGTCAAATATAATTATGACGAGTTAATTCTTCATTCATGGTTCATAACAAACTTTTTTATTTATTCTGAATGAACTGGTAGTGTATTTTGCGGATAAGCTGTTGATTTTCATGATATTTTGTTATGAGAATGCGCGAGTTTTATGTCCCGCCTTTTTTAGACTCGGCATTTATTTCATAATAAGGTAATTATTTACCATTTATTTTGCGTTGTAGAACATACAGATGTTATAAGAAAAGGTAATAAGGCAGCAATTGTTAGGAGGGTGTCGAAAATGCTATGTGCCTAATAAACAATTATTTTTAGATAGAAATACAGTATATGTAATAAACGATAATTAAACAATAATAAGACTCCTTTTAGCCAATCGTTAGAAAACAGAATAATAACTGTGCTTACTCTTTAGTCTGTATAGCGCCAATAAGAGGAGTAACTGAGCTTCACATGTGATTATTTTCTAGTGGCCATTTAAAATTATTTATTATGAGCATGTAAAAACCTGGCAAAGGGAAAACACAAATACCACGAACACCTTAATTAGATTATCCTAATTATTCATAACTAATTTATTTTTTTATTGGTAGCATTAAAAGTAAAATCTGTATCTTCAAATATTTGAATAATTGTGTAAGTATAATTAAGATTTATATAATTAAGATTTATATTACATTGTAACGTTGCATTTACAACAACGTAACGTTGTATTTACAACAAATTCAACGTCTTTGTAACGTTGTATTTACAACAAATTCAACGTCTTTGTAACGTTGTATTTACAGTAAATTCCTGGTTGAAATATCTTCGAGGGCCTCATAAATTGTTTCAGCGGCCGCATACGGCTCACGGGCCGCCAGTTTTGAGGTTATTGGATTAATGCATCTCAGCCTTCGCTAAGTGTGAGTTGGTTATGACGGTCCAACAGTAATTAATATCAAATAAAGGAAGATAGGAAGGTATAAGGTATACATACTATAAAATTCGAGCCTGGTAAAACACGCTAAACGTGACTGGCTGGTTAGTGGCATGTTAAACCAACAGATCACCAGATACAGTCAACGGGAATCGAAGTCTACTGCATCCCCAGAGGAGCATATTCCATAAGATACTTATGAAGCCTGGGTAACTCCTTAGGCACCATAACGTTAGTTTTGCTTATTTGTTATTTCATTATAAATTTCCAGACTCTGAAGGGAATAATGATTCATCTGTAATTTAAAATCTTGCTTACGTACTTGCATATAAATGATTATTAGATAAACACTGAATTAAAATATTTTATAATTTTCATGAATAAACTTTTGGGTACGTACGTGTTATCCCGCCGACCACTGGCGGAAATTTCAGCTACTGTCACGTATCACTACTGCGGAGTTCTAAATGACACGGTCATCCATAATTGGCGCTAAATCGCTCTGCTTGCTCTGTCGACGGAATAATATATACGTACCAACTTTTGTACATACTGAGGCGAATATTTTTTTTTTCAGAAGGACATGGTTACCGTAAGAAAATGGAAAACGAAAAGTTTTATTGAATAAACTACTGGTAAGTATAACACTTTCAAAAAAAAATTACAAAAATTTATATTCCAATATCCAATAACAATAACTCGTATTATTGAGCATTTCCGTTATATAATTAGATATCTTTTTTACTTCCTCCATCTTGAATCTCGACAACTCTTATTTTTGTCCATTGCTATTCTTAAGGCCTCACATCATTTATGCTGCTGGAACACATGCAAGATACCTCACACCATTTATGTAAAGCTCTATCATGAATAAGCATTACATATCTCCGTTTTCTTGAAGCTTTCCTCTTTTATTTCTTTATTAATCAAAGCCCAAAATTAACGAGAATATCAATTAATAAGTCGATAACTATCACTGAGGGGACAAACCTATTTTAAAATTTAGGAATACTGCTTTCCGAACACCTCGAGAAAGACGAAAATTACTTGAACACTTTAAAGATTTTGAAAATCTTCAGTGGAAAATTATACTAGCGAATTATAATAAGGTTTCTTAAACGTATAAGAAATAAATATCAATATGGATTCTTAAACTTTTGTCCCTATTTCACCTTTATGTTATAGGTCTTCCTCAAATCCCTGAAAAAGTGTTTTTCAAATACCTTATATATTGTACAGCATATTTATCTATATACATTAAAAACCTAATATTTTGTAGTGATAATTATAAAATTATCTTTCTTGGAAATACTGCACAATAAAATAATTATTCATCTATAATTTTATTTCTTAAAATTTATACTAAACTGTAAGCAGGCTCGATGGGGTGCTAAATTAACGGAATATATTACAAAGTACAATAATATAAAATAGTGGCATTACAAGCTTCATACAAAGAATATAGTTTCTGTTGTTATTAATCTCGCTTGTCTTATGTTAGAGCGAGCGCACGAAATTCATCGTGGAGAGGGGGCAGGATTTCGCCTGTCGTTGACAACAGCCTTGGGCAGGACTTTGATCAGTTTAACCCCCAATTTTGAAGAAAAGCACCCCTGGGGAATGGGTCCAAGAGTCCCCCACCCCTCTTTCTCTACCACAACCTCTCGAGAGGACTTTTGGCTCGCCACATATTTCGAGTGCCCTCATGCCACTTAGACACTTTACATTTACAAGCATTCATAACCTGGATTCGAACTCGGGTCCTTCGATACGGCAATCAAAGTCACTAACCGCTATCCCGGTTGGGCGGCAATAATATAGTAATGATATTAAGTGTAATATCGCTAAGCTTTCGCAACTCGTGAAGAAGAAAACAACGAAGTACAATTTTCTGGACTCTGAAATGAGAGTAAATATCAAGGAAATCTACTAAATACTAAATAGGAGGGAAGTACGTAAATTCTCAGACTGTTTATAATACAGCAGGTACCAGTCCTATGCGTGTATATAAAAATATTTCACCTTTTATAATTTTCTTCAAAATTCACGAGTCACATATGAAGGAGCAGTACTTCGGATATTTTATTGTGAATGCATAACTGAAAGCTGTGCTATTTTTATCGCAGCTAAGAATGTTTATAGAAAAATAGCATGTTTTTTCGGAAATCAATCTCTTTTATTCGTAAAAAATATCCATTTTCAATAGCTAAGATTATCATACATTACCATTATCGATTGGTAAACTCTCTTGTTTCCTGGAAGAGAATTTGTTAAAGAAATAAAAGCTTGAATACTAAAATCATGATTACGCAAAATTCTTGCCAAGTAGTTTTATGTTTAACATATTTACACAAAGTACGCCATTGGAATATTTCATCTTAGTTTCATCTTTCTCTAAAACGTGCATAAACAGAGCGATTGATTTTGCATATCAAATATCTTGTGTTTATTTATTGCTCAAGAAAGTTTGTGCACTCTATTAAGCCTGCTTTCCACAGAAGAAACAAATCGGAATCAAGAATTAAATTCGGTGTGGGGCTTTTGCAAGTGAAAAATGAAGGCCTTGGCACACATCCAAAAGACACGAAGAGAAAGGGAAGAAAAAAATTCAATCTGATAGAACTGTCTGATTTCACAATGGATCCGAACTTAAGGAAGATTTTTGTACGCTCTCTGAATGGTGAGATTAAAGCATCAGACTTCGTTTGATGGCAGCAAGCTTTGGGTTAAAGTTTCTAGGAGGGAAGGAATTCCGTGTTTGATATATCTGTCGCTGGGTTACATTTTCCGAGAAAAGCGAATTTTTCTTTACTAAGAAAAACCTCTGTTTAGGTTTCAACTGTCTGTTTACATGCATGTCAGTGAATGTTATAAGCAAATACGACTTTAGAAATGGATTGTTTCATTTTTGCTCCAGATATTCTTCTCACGTGTCGTTTCTTTTCAGATTCAATTTCACTCGGGTTAGATTCGCGAGCGATATTAAAAATTTAAGTTCTCTTATCTCCGAAAATAACACTAAACCTTCAAAAACATGGTCTTGCTTTGAAATTAAAAAATATAACTCATAGATGTACTGTAATTAACAGAGTTATTTGTGTTGATTCCTCTTTCTTATCCCATTTCATTGTCTAAAATACAAATGACTGGGAATGCATTTAAATCGAGATCTTATAATTTTTAGCCTAAGATTGTCTTCATTTCAACATATATATGTAAGATAAAAAATATAAAACTCACAATTACTAACTTAAACTTATCTTTGTAACTTCCCGTTTTAATCTGGCTATCTCCCATTTCTGTTCTAAACTGTTTATTATAAATTTTCTATTTATTATAAATTTATTATAAATTACTTGTGAAAGGTACACCTTTCACAACTAATCCGTTTAGGTAATAATACTGCAATGATATCAGTTCACAGCCAATTAAGATTAAAGAAATACATATTTTGTTATATAATGTTGATAACATAATGTTTTGTTATATAATGAAATATTTTGTTATATGTTGTTACAAATATCACTGCTACTATTGCGCATACTTTTCCCCAGCTTGCTGGCTGTAACGAGTGGTTCTGGCTATATTACTTTTTTCAAGACATGTAAAATACATGAAACTGTCAGCGGCTTCTCGCACCCAAACTGATGTTTAATACTTAAAGAAGAATTAATCGTCGAGAAATAAATTATATCTTATCATTGAAATTGTAAGAAACTGTGTCTTCCATTACTCCTGGTCTTTCTTCCTTACGCATCTTAGGTAACTACGTAGTAAAGCCTCTCCAAGTTGTTACAATCCAAGGAACCATCGCCAGTGCATTGCAGCTGTTCTTAAAATCATCCCATTACATTACATTTCAATTAATTACAAGTCCTGAGCTGGCAAATTGTCCACGAAGACATATCCAAATTTAACAAAAAATGGTTATACATGAAAGTAGGTAAAATAAATATTTATTCATTAAGATGCATCTATTAGGTTTCAATCAAATGATATTAATAAAATATCTATGTCTGGCATGACAATAAGTAAGGCCATGACTTTGAATGTAGAATGCTTACCATTTAGGGAAGAAGAAAGTTGAAGGACATGTTTATGTGGGAATTTATTAATATTTTTATTTTTTAAATACCCTCACTTCCAAACGTTAAGCACGAAGAGGAAAATGTTAATTTCAGGAAGCCAGTCAGAATTTAAGAGGATGCAATTCGCTGCAGAGGTAGATGGAAGTATGCAAATATGTTAGGTAACAGCCAATTGCGCTTTCATGTCAAGAAATATGGAAAAAAGGCAGTCTTATAATGAAATGAAGGGTTACAGAAGTTGATTGTAAGTGATATTAGAAGGTGTTTAAAACTTTCGTACAATCTGTTTTCAAGATATACGTGTTTCTATGACTTCCAGAAGACGAATGGAAGATTCTGAGCGCTGGCGTGCTGAGGGGCGCTTTGAAGCAGGACAGTCAATCACAGATGTTGCTCTTTTCTTCGACAGTCATCATTCTCTAATTTCACGTTTATGGAAACAATTCCAAACCACACAGACAGTTCTCCGAAGGCTCGTAGCCGGTAGCCCATGGGTTATAATCCCCGCGGAAGATCAATATATTGCTATTGTAGCCAAGCGGAATCGCAGAGCGACCTCCCCACGTGTGACACCTATGGTTGCAGCATCCATTGGTAAGGCGATATCTGCAGCTACTGTATGCCGAAGATTACATATGAGTGGACTGTACGCCCGGGTACCTCGATTTTGTGTTCCTCAATCAATTCCGGCACGATTAAAGTGATGCCAGGAACATGTCAATTGGAATGTGTCTGACTGGGACGATGTCATGTTTACTGATGAGTCAAGATTTGCTCTGGAGCCAGATGACAAGCGCATAAGGGTATGGCGTGAACAACGAACACGCAATCAGTTCCAAAACATCACCGAACATCACGCATTCCGAGGCGGAAGCATTATGATGTGGGCAAGGATTTCATTAGGATACGTCACCGACCTGCACAACTTTAAACGGGGTTCTTTGACGGCTGTCCGGTATCGAGATGAAGTCCTAGAACCCTTTCTGAGATTGTACGCTGCAGCAGTTGGCCCTAGTTTTGTTTTAATGAACGATAATGCACGTACCTATAGAGCTGACATCGTCAATGACTACCTGGAGAGTGAAGGGATTGCGCGTATGGCGTGGCCAGCATATTCGCCCGACCTTAATCCCATTGAAAATCTTTGGAATGCTCTCGGCCGTGCTGTATCTTCACGTTTCCCACCTCCAGCCACTCGTATTGAACTGGAAACTGCATTACAAGAAGAATGGCGATTGCTTAGTTCTGCGGTGGTTTACCACCTGATTGAAAGCATGGTCACAAGGTGTAAACTTTGTATACAGATGAGGAGGGATCACATACCCTATTAATGCCCTTTTTTTCATTTTATGCTGTTTATTTTCACTTTATGCATAATTCTGTTTACGTTTCCAGTATGTCATTATCTGATACCTTACAAAAATTTAATATTGTTTTTATTTCTGTATATCCCTTTCAAAGGCGGTGGTTTCGCCTTGAAACCGCTTTTTCAACATTTTTTTTTATTTAGAAAATTTGGTTTCATTTTCTCAAAACTGCTGCTAAAATTAAATTACTTCTTAAAGCTGATAAGAGATGGCAGCACCAAACCTTTTTGGACATCCATTAATTGATAGGAATCATTCAAAAATAGCTTGTTTTAGACACTATTCTTTTTGGGCTATTTTAAGAACAAAAAACCCAACAATTTTTAATTTTTCCGCAATATATTTTATAAGCAGGCATCAATGATTATTGAAATGTCCTTAGTTCACAAAAAAAGTAATGGAGCCCTTTTAATTTTAAATGTTTTCATCGCGGTTTCAGTATGAAACCGCCGCCCCTTTGAGACATCGAAGAAAGGATCAGATGACGCAGTAGCGAGATTTTTTACTGTGTATTGCTTTCGGATCACTGCTGTAAACAGTTGCACCATATCTTCGTTTGAGTGGCTTCAAAGATGAGGATTTATGGAGCTTTTGAGAGAGGGAAAACATTTCTTATTTTTTATAGAGACACAGAGCACACTGAAGAACACTCACAGTTGCGTTTTTATTCTGCTTCTCTTAGCCGTCGCTTTTCTCATGCTTCTAGTTCATAGTAAAATATTTGTATACATCTAAATTTATTTTATTTTCACATATAATTTTCTTAGTTTTTAACATAATTTTTAAAAATATTTCATAGTTTTATGTAAATAATTTAGTGTATTATTAGTTACTTTTTGTCTCATATTTTTGTTTCCTGTTTTAAATTTTTATTTATAATTAAAAATACGTGTTTATGCAAATATTACTTAATTCATTCGTTGTTCAGTAATTTACTAGTATAATCTGCAATTGTTCAGATACTTTCCAGCAAAGTAAAGGTAAATAAGCAAATGTTTAGTCTTAAATGTTTTAGACGGGCGCTGGTTTTAAGGCGAAACCGGTCCCCTTTCCATACAGGGGGAAGAAAAAAAAATTTAAACTCATTTATGTTGTCTATAAGACCATTGCATGTCATTATGCTTACTTTTTTACAACTTTTAAAAAATCATAACATTGCGCCCCTGAAAGGGATATAATTATTGATTTTGTTTTATGCATACATATATATGCTACTTTCCTGCCGAATTTTGTGTCAATCAAAGCAGTATTTGTTGATTTTTTTGCATTTTGCATCTTCGTTCTTGGAAGTGAGTGTATTAAAGTAGACTGTTACGACAGGTCTGTAACTGTACGTGTGATATAAACGTGTGATTGAAAATTTAGGATAATGACAAAAGAATTGGTGGTTATCATGTAGCTCGTGAATAAAGATGGAGAAATGCTTCAACAAAGTAGCAATTGCGGCACTCTTGTTTATGTGAACTTGTTTTATTTCTCGCTGCAGAGACCCTACAGTATTGGATTATTATTACCTGTTACAAATATTTCTCTTTGAGTACTATTGAATAAACAACTTCACTTTCATTTTCACCATTATATAACTATGTGCGTGTTCATTACGTTATCTGAGTTATATGAGAATTATATGGTACTATACATTTTCCAAAGAATTCCAGAGAGATTTATCCTAAGCATTTTACTACCCTTTCAGCCTGAATCTTTTGAGAGATTCCCCCAAACCGAGTCCAGAACATATTGTCTATAGCAGGGGTTCTCAAGCGGTGGTACGCAAGAGAAAAATAGATGGTACACAAAGAAGCAAAGTGTTTTTAACTATTAAATTCAAAAATTAAAACCCCAACAACCTGATTGAGTTTTCCTCTAACACTCGTAAATTTATGCGATCTGAGCTTTGTTCAAAGTTTGGCGGTGGTATTAGTACTTTGTAGAGGTAGTACTAAAGGTTTTCTATTTTTGCTTAGATGCGTTAGACGAAAGGTTGAGAACCGCTGGTCTACAGGTGTTAGAAGAACTCCCTTGCAGCATATCAAGTTCATCCTAATCGTTCCAAATCTCGAATTCAAGCAAATCTAGAAAGCAAATAGTCATAAGAAAAGTGGGAAAACACACGTAGAAAACCTGCCAGATGAAACCTCTGGTGAACAGTAGAGCAATCTCTACTAGACCTCTACATATGAAGGTGGCAAACACCACCAAAAGGCCCGAAAAGGTTAAAGATCTAGACAGGTTAAAGTTAAAAATTTGGTCTCCCATACATTGAGAATACTTAACATCCTTAATTACTTACCATCATTTCTTTGTAAAAGGAGGAAGTATTAAATTTCGCAGTTTTATTTTACCATTAAAAGTTCAGAAGTGAATTGATATGGGCATTTAATCAGGATTTTCACAATAAGGTCTCAACTGCTTAATGACTTTTGTACAAAAAACATTCACTCAGTTAACCAACTCAGATAACTGATGCAAATGAAATATTTATAATAATATCTTTTTTTAAATCAGGAGTTCCTATTAATCAGTGCGAAGCTTTCTTCGAAACAGAGGGATGAATGCGTAAATGGAAGGTGAAAAATGAAAAGTAAGTTTCTTTATTTTATCATGTAATTACATATTTTAAAGCATAATAATAATATTTATCTTTCGGATAATGAACCAAAACCAAATGTTTGCCATTCTGGAAAAAAATTAATAAAGGGAATTACCGAATTCTATTGCTTTTTTCTTTCAAATCCAAACAAAGCTGAAGCTGCTTTGGCAGTTTTAAAAGAATGTTGAAAAGAAAATATTTTTAAGCAGTAAACATATAAATTTATACATTCATGATTCAAGACGACATTAAATAAATCGTTCAAAAAGAAAGGAGAATCATTTAAGAATGCTTTTTTCTTAAGAAGGTGCGGCTTAGAGAAAACACTTATTCTGCGCATTTTTTTCCGTAAATATATACGAATTTTATTAAGCTTAGTGTTTTATAATTACTTTAATCTTCATCAAGATTAAATGGAATAATGGTATCACGAAACTTGGTTTAACCATCAGACGTTAATGGGATAGGAAAGAGTTGCGTGATTAATTGTGTGAACAGAGAAATATTAAAAGTTTATTATGAACTTCCCTAAATCTTGATTTACACGAAACGATCTTCCAGTAATGTATTTAAATCATGCTTGCTCCAAAACCGGTCTGTAACTGAGAGGCCCACCAGCGGCCGAAAGTAAAGTCCCTGAACGCTGGTATTTTGGTCCGAGTTTTGAATCCCACGAATTGGCTACGTGTATATAGCCAGTTTCCCTTAAAAAGTCCTCCATGCATTCATTCCTCCCCCTAGGCAGATAGCCCTCGAAGCTTTGCCATAATCACATAAACCAAACCAAACCGTGTAACTGAATACTGATGGTTACATTTATTATTTGCCTTCCCTTAATTCTCCAGCCAATTATATAAGACTTTCCGCCATATTTTTTACAAAATAAAGGTAGTCTTGGCTAACTTTATAACTAACTAAATAATTACTGTATCACCCCACCCCACTTCAATTTTGGGATAAATCTGAAGGAAGAGTTATTGCCAATAAATTAAGCTAACTGTGGAATCAAGAAACACACAAGAGTATTAAAATCTTATTTTATCTCACTACTTGTGAATTTCAAATTAAAATAGTGCAAAATAAAATCCGAGTTTCCTCGACTCATTAACTGGCTGAAAGGTAAATTTCGATTCACTGTAATACCAGTTTTCCTATTCAAGGCTCGGACAAAATAATCGAAATTATAAACTCAATTATTAACCTGGACTAATATTCGCCAGTATCCTTTCTCGAATTGAGGTTTTTAATGCGAAGCAAGATGAGTAGCCGAAATAACAGCCAAACCTCTCTCTCAATGAGAAGTCATTAGTTTACGATTCATGAGTCTTATGAGTTAACCATTCTTCTTCTCAATTTTAACTGTGTCACCTACTAATCAAATCTATAAATCTCTGGATTCAGCTGACTTCAGTTTGGCAAATAGTTCTCGTATAATTTAACGTATTCAAGTAACATTATCACTTTAAAATTGACACACTTCACTTCCATATACTACGTCATTACTGTAAATAGGCATCTTTAACGAAAAAAAGCAAATCATGAAAGATGCATTAGTCTTCTTTCCTCTTACCTATTTATCTATAGGCATTTTAAGTTTTACTAAACAGAATATTTATTTGTGTAAAGGAAACGAGATCCATAATTTTAATTTTAAAATAAATTGTGATTGGAACGAGATGAGTATATTCATTACGTTTTACTCATGCAGTGTTAGTCTTCAAGGGGGAATAATGCTGTAAATTATTGTGTCGGTACACATGGGCTAAAATATGACGTACCATTACGTAAAAAATACACTTTATTATGAAATTTCAAAAAAGATAGGTTTCGATCTTGGAATGACATTGCTTTTGAAAAACAACTTTCACTATTACTTTAAATTTTTCTTCAATTCCAATAATATATTGAATCTTAAATTTTGTCTTAATTGAGATAGCAAGTCATGTCACTGTGCATGTCAAACTTGACAGATTTGACAAATGGGACTTTTATTCCCAAGGAATACTTCACCAAATCGTATTTAGTTACCGAATGAATCGGAAGAAGGACTACAGTGACAGTGTAGAATCATAAATTCCTTTCCTGTGACAGGTAAATCAATTTTCGGGTCACCCCCTTACCGCGATTGATTAGAGATGTTCTCGGTTCAGAAGATATTCGAGTTAAGTCAATGCGGTTGTTAAAAAAACCATTTCAAAATTTTTGTTGGAGGAATATTTTTGCATTGGTATGTATTAAACCGTTTACAAATATTATGTATTTTTATAACAGTTATGTAAGGACGTTGAGGATTTCTTAGTAACCAATTAATGAAATATTTTCTTTCAGGACATAAGTACGTCCGTATAAATATATTAAAAACGAAAATAATACTATTTAAAAGGTCGTCATACGACGGTGCTTAATTTAAGGATCATTTTCGCTGGCAGATAAAATTTTGATTTTGATAATTTTCTTTAAAATACATGACGTACATACTTGAAATTTGAAATGTAGTCCCGCTTATTAGAAACAAAACCAACAATTTAATGTTAAGCAGATTAAAAAAATATACTCTCTATATCATATATTTACATATTCTACTTTAATACGAAACTCGTTAATCATATTCTACTACTGGCATACGATGTCGTTAATTGGCAGTACTGAGCCGATAAGGAAACGATCAGTGCTCAATAACCGGCAACGAACAATAAATGGATTCTGGAATTAATTTTTGCCATAGACTTTAAAATGCTGATGATGAAATTCAGTCTGAGTTACACAGGGAAACTGACTATCATATTCTTGAACTGAAGTCTTAATTTTATAGACAGTAAGGATAATTGTAAGTGTCTAGTACCTTTACGACTAAGGGCACTTAATATTGTCAAGTCTAAAGCTCTCTCTCGAAATGATGGTAAGGGAAAGAATAAGACCCTCGGATCCGTACCCAGGGAAGAAGAGATTCCCTGTGAAAACTGGGTATGTAGAATAGTTCACACTGTAATTTATAACATGCCCAGTCTTTAGCCAATCACAGGTGCAAATATTTTCCTCCTGGTCTCCACGAATTTGTGGACCTGGTTAGACTATGTTCAGGTCAGGAGGATTAGTCACAACTTCAGCAGAAATTTCTACATTTTCAGATATGTATTATGCTGAAAACGCAAATATCGAGAGTTTTTATTAACAGAATTGTACCTAGTCCTCAGAAACGATCAACATGTTAATTTCAGATCATGTACATCTGGACTACGATAAGCAATCTGCAATCATAAAATTTACTTTTGAGGCAGTACAGACTGAAAATATTTAACATTAGCGGGATATTAAGAATATTCCAAACTTTAGCATCTGCAGGTTAAAGACTTCAAATTATGTTATTTGCAATTCCAATTAAGGTTATTTGGCAACATTTGTTGCAATCCAATGTATAATTTATATGTTGACTTTTATTTCTTCCATTGATATTAAAAAAACCTCGTTGGTTTACCAAGATATACGTAACGAGTTCGCAAATTTTCTAGAATTTGTTACTACTAGAAATGTACCGCTCACACGGAAATTATTTATGTCAGGACAACAATAATGCAACATAAATTAAGACTGCTCAAAATATTTATTAGAATCAACAACTCTCAGGTAATTAAAGCATTTCTAAAACTCGATATGGCGCTGTTTGTAGGATGTACAAAATACCAATTTCAATTGTACATAGCCTAAGCTCAGTTTCTAATAAATTAGAATTTAAAAAAATCTGATGTGTTGACCCCACGACTTCCTTGTATGTATAACCCCATGACTTCCTTGACTGTATGGAATATTAAATTATACGCATTTTTGTTGCATTTTATTTAAACGTATTGGATTGAATTAAATCTACTTCCTCGATAGCGCATAAACCACAATAGAATAAATGCACTCTTTAAAACTCACTGTATTTGTTTACCATAGCAACACTCTGGCCCTAGGTTCACTTAATAGCGTAACATTTCATTCATTTTTTTAAATCAGAATGGACTAAAATTATATCATCTTAAGAATTATCTAATCATGTTCTATTCAAATACTATAATAAAACTAAAACTACGTATAAAAGAAATTAAGCAAACAACAAGACCAAAAAAAAAAAAAAAAAAAAAGAAACAGTTTTTCTCAGACGATTCAGTATTTCTTATTCAATTAATTCGCGACAAGGCAAAAATACGTAAAAACTCAAAATATATGTCTTGAAAATTATGAAGTGAATATTAAACACTTATCTCCTCGAATAAATTCCAGAATGGATTAAGCATGATTTAATTCGCAATAAAATAAAAAAGGCGTTATCTTTGTTACTGCGAAGCTTACTTTCTCTAGATTGGCAACAAATCTACTATTATACTGGTGTTTCAAATGTAAACAAACATGGCCGTCATGGCAAAAATAATTAGGCTTAGCGGCACTTAAACAACATTCAAATTGCTAATAATTCTGCACATACTGCATGCTGATTTACTAAAGGCATAAAAACCTTAACCGGAAGATAAGAACAACATAATTTAATCATTTTTAAAGCAAAAAGTGCACAATTTACAAACATATATGAATAACGAAACTGAGATTACTGGGCTGAGTAAAAGAGTAGATATATATACATATATTTATATACTTTTCGTGCGGCCTATTGCAATCAAAATACGAATACTTTTCGTGCGGCCTATTGCAATCAAAATACGAGGTACATGTTATAGCAATCCCATATGCGAAATTTCAACGTTCTAAGGCTACTCGTTTTTGAGTTACGCGAGATACGTACGTACGCACAGACGCCACGAAAAATTCTCTTTAGAATTCATTTTAAATCCGTTTTGTAATTTTTTGGGGGTAAAAGAGTCCTTTATTCTGTCCTTATGTACGAATGTCACACAAAATATAGTTAAATTGCATTCAATAGTGGTCAAAATGGATATTTTCGTTGCCTGAAGTTTTTCGCAGTTACAATACTTCCTTTTCACTTCTCACAAGAAAGTAAAAAGGCCAACTGTAACAAAAACACCCGGGTATTATTTCAGTTAAATTGATTTAACATTCTTGAAAGGTTGCAAATTCATATATCTTTTATGAACTATATCAATTGATGAGAAGCGTATAAATACTGAATTGGAATTAAGACAGAGATCTGCATACAGCATAATATTTATAGCTGCTAAAGCTCTACTGGTATATCTTGACGACATGCTAACTAAATCTACAGCATGAAATAAAGTCGACATGGAAAAGGGAAATGAGCTGCAGAAGAATTGGAAAATATTTTGTTATTTAAACATAATTTTTATTTTAGCTAGCATGTGTTTTCCTGTTAATTATTTCCCGTAATTTCTGAATCTTCCAACAAGATATCATAGTAATTCTGTTTAAATTGATTTTACTTAGCATGCGAAATTTTTTATTTAAAGAGAGAACTATGGCAACGCAACAGAAGGCAGTTTATTTCATGAGTTGTTCACCCATGTGTTTCCAATCTATGTTGTTGAGAAATATGTTGTTGCAGCAGACGCCAACGAACCGTGGAGCTGGACAACGCAACACCTGCAACTGTGCTCCAAAGTTTTGTAACACACGGGAGGATGATGCACGATCCGTCACAGCCATGCGGATGAGGTGTTTTTCGTCCCCTGCCATTGTGCTATTGCATGCCCCATTGCCAGGATGTCGCCTTATTTGGTTCTCTTCTGTCCATTTCTTCCAAACATGTGCCATTGTTATGACATTACACTGCGATTGCTGGATATGGAAGTCCACACCTCTCGCACACCGACGATTCGTCCTTGCTCGAACTCCGTTAGTTGTTGGTATGGCAGACTCCTGTGTTGACGAAACATACTGATCACTAACTAAACTTTCACCGCAGACAGAGGGCGATAAACAGATTTCAATACAACTTTACAGTTCTTTATAAACATGAAACAAGCGGCAGGGTCTTATTCCACGCATACGCAATCGCTTTGTAATTTTAATAATTTGCATGCCTTACTTCACTTTACATTCCCTGTAAATTTGGTTCAGTTTGCCTAATTCCTTCATAGTGTGGCAATTTCCATATATATTAGCGTATTATTATTATCATTTCATTTTATTACATTTCCTTTTCCACCGGCACGTGTGATATGTCACGAAATTTATGGAACCTTTGCTGCCAAATTGCGCGCTGTAAGATGCATAAATTAATTGCGAACTGAAGAAACTATATTGTATACTATACGTATATTTTAAAGTAACTTGGCAACTGTATTATTGCTTCACTTTTTAAGTTTTATCGAAAGGGATAGCTACAGCATGTTTGAAGTGATCTATTTCAATTCAAAACACATTTTCCTAGGATTATTCTCTAAGCTCTTGCTGCTGACTTAAATCATTTACCTTCGCTACGTGGATTTTATTTCCAATATTCGCGGAGCAGGAATCTATTTATACCAATGGAGGATGTCACAAAGATTTAGGCGACGTATATAAAAAATTCAAGAAAAAAATACTGCTTTCTAAACTCGACTACCGTGATGCGTTTATTAAGTGAGCTTTGAAATTCTAGGACGCTCTTGTGCTTCCAAATATCTTTTGATACCATGCAGAAAATAAGTTTTCAATAGACTTCAAAGTTTTCTTCTCGTATTACTTCTCGTACTCTCTTGTTAGAGTGTCAGGAATTATTCCATTCCTTAGTGTGAGCTTTTGTGTCATAAGTAATTAACATCTCAGCAGACAAGTCAAAGATCCATTGTTCGAGTCTCAGGAAGGACATAGATGTGGACTATAATTTATAGTCATATGGATTTGTCGACTGAGTCTCTTATATCTCCCTGGTAGCTTTTTAAAAGGGGGAAAATGTAAGAAATTATCGTATTTCCTTGTGTATATTCTGCTGGTGTAAGTGATCGGCATCAAGTTAAAGATTTTCAAGCCCCGGGTAGGGCAGAGAATGTTTTCATGCTTCCTTGTACAAAATGTTAAATAGTTTCTAAAAAAAATAGTTCGTAAATCTAATTTGTAATAAAAGGAAGTACTAGAACTAACAAAAATCAGAAAAATTTTAATTTACTGATAATATATTTAAAAACGCAATTAATATATGTGAGATAGACAGAATGTCCATTTAACTTTGCCACTAACTTTAGCAATTTGACACTTCATTTCGTTCTATGTTTCTTTTTTGATTTATTATTTATCACTTCCTGATTTCCACTAATATTAAGGCAATATTTCATATTGTAGATCTATCCTTAGTATCCTCATGAACAAGACAATATTAGTGCCTCTGAAATCAATCTGGTTCATATTGCAGTTCACCATTGCTGTGGATGATTTGTGGCTTTTTAGAATCATGAAGAGCTTTCAGCATCCAAGAAACTATAACAGGTGGCATAACATTATGTAGAACTAGTAATGTAATGCGCCGTACAAGGAAGTCGTGTGGTGTCCACATCAAATTTCTGTTTTTTTATTTATGTACTTTAATAATGAACGGAAATTAAAAAACTACCATTACCTAAAATAGCAAGATTTCAAAATTCCATCATTTATCCAGTTCATATTTAATAATTTAAATTTATCATGTCATCATTGATGATATTAGGATTGTTTTACCCTTAGACACGTGACTACTTGCTCTTTTTGGAAGTTTTATTCTTCATGTTTTATATAAACTGATAAATTAATCTGTGATATTCGCTAATTATATCATTCATTTATGGTGTAGCATAGTATTTATCACTTACATTATTGTCAGAACTAAGTAAATGGGTATTATATACTTTACATGTCTGTTATCTCATGGCTATCAGATAATGATAATTACTATTAGTATAATTTTCTTTTAGCCCCGAGGCAGACAGACGGAAACATTTTTATGCCACATTTGGTGGAGCAATAAAACCTTTTATCGTAAATTTCGTTTCTGATTGCAAATTATATTTGTATTAAATAAAATCAGTACAGATTATAAGGTATTTCTCCAGCCTTACTAGCCTGCCTTCGTGGTGTAGTGGTTCTACTCACTGAGCTGGTATTCCAGAGGTCCGTGGTTCGATTCCCGGCGAATGCGTTGCTCATTTTTCATCTCTCTTGCTTCCAAAAAAATCCTAATGTTTCTACAGTGGCGCCCGAACTAAAAGGGTGTTAGATGAGGATTCTCCACACCCAGGATTCGGGGATTGGGTCCCCTAAAATCCCCAGTCGTTCTTTATCCCACCTTCATGGTGTAGTGGTTCTGCACACTGGTCCGGTATTCCAGAGGTCCGTGGTTCGATTCCTGGCGAATGCGTTGCTCATTTTTCATCTCTCTTGCTTCCAAAAAATCCTTCTGTCTCTACAAGATTTTTTCTTAGATCTTAAAAGTTTTCTTTTATATTTAATACGTAAATTTTATTCTTCAATAAGATCATTTAACTCGTCAGCTTTTCAAAGCTCCCATATCAATAAGCATTTAAACATATGTTTATGCGCATAGTTTGGAGCATTTCTTTATATTCATTAAACGTAGTTTTCTTCGAAAGCAAATAATATGAGTCTTCAGTTATTAAAAACGTAGCTGGTGCATTAACTTGCTAACCTGAAATTGAGAATTAATTACTCCTTAACCTGAACACACACTTTCTTTGCTTAATTCTCTAGAGGTCTTTATTCTAAGTACGAGTATAACAAAACAAATTGTGGGAAGACTTTATTGGGTAATTTTCCTTCGGAAAAAGCCAATTTGCTGCTGCTACTTTCTTCGCGATCTTGTTCTTTTAGCAGATTAGTTTCACCCGTTTAATGAAGTCATAATTTCCTTGCATGAAGCTCTAAGCTTCACACTGTCTGAATTATCACATGTACTACAAAGCTACTTATTACATACTAAAACATTCACCACCACGCTACTCTGAAACAAGCACATGATCACAGCTTCCTTCGTTGTTTGTTGCCATGGTGACATTAAACCCAAGAAAGTGTTTGTATAAATTAATCTACACCACCGCAGCCAAGAATTAAGATTACGGAGTTGCATTCATTTAGTTTTCTCTATTACATGTGATGTCTTTGTGCGGAATTACAAAGAAAGAATAAAATATTTAAGAAGAGATATATCTTTCCATTATGTGTCACATTATGGGAAAGAATAATTTCTTTTCAGGTCTTGATGATGAAAATTAGAAGAAGTTTTAATAACGAGAACTATATTCAAAATGCAAGTGCTCTTAAAATATGCTGTCTAGTGGAAAAAAGAACAGGACTTAACTAAAATTATTCATTCCTGTGATTCCAGATGTGCGTATAATTAATAATAGAAATTGAATAATTAAATACTTGGAAATTTTCAAGAGGTTGTATTAAATTATGCGAAAATTTGTGTTGGTTTCGTATACGGTTAACATTTTTTGCTTAACATGGTATGAGGTAAGGGGGTTCAGTCTAAAAATTGGAAAACGTGTTTTTATTATATAAGCACGAATTAAGATTCCTCACAACACGTTTTCACACAACACAACGATGCTTGGGTTATGGCGTATTTTTGTTTTGGCGTTATTTCCTTGTGCCAGACGTAGCTTGATTTGAATTCGTTCTTGGGAATAATTGTCTTGCACCGCATTAGGTGTTTATTTGTTGCTGTTGTTGACTAATGCTCACTTGTCTAACCTATATTCACAGCAAGCCCACGAAAATTCCTCGTGGCAAGAAGCGCAAGATATGCCTCTTGTTGGCAACAGCTTTGAGAGCCTTACAGGTGACAGTACGATTTAGCTCAGCCCCAATTTTAATGAAGAGCACCCCGGAGGGGACACGTAAGAGGGTCTACCATCCCTCTTCCCCTACCATCAACCTCTTGAGAGGACTTTCGGCTCGCCGCATATTAAGGTGCCCCTATGCAGCACCGACACTTGTTTGTAAATAAACATCCATGCCTTCTCCCATGGCTCTCAATTCGAACCAAAGCCCTTTGGCACGGCAGTCAGCGACGTTAACCACTATACTGGTTGGGCGGCGCCATAAACGGACTTCTGGTTAGTTTTGTTTAAATTCTAATCAGCGTTGCCTGCATAATAGCTATTCATCACTGAAAGTTTATAAGTCTGCCGTTCTAATTTTAATACTTAACATAAAATATTTTCTACTTAGTATATAGAAAAATTACGACGACTGCAAATAACTCTTTCAAGTGTAATAAAATCTAGGTGCGCTAAAATGTGTAAATAGTAATTATAACATAAATGTATACATGGTAAAAACCTAGAAAATTAGTAGAAATGTCAATGGTATTTTATGCAAATCATGCCGAAAAACATTTTTCTGAGCTTACGGACGTTGATATATGCTTTCAAATTGATTGTAATATTATTTAACAATATGTTTCGTAGTCTTACCCGTATGCCGTACGGCGGCCATGATAAGTCTCAACGTTACGTAGCTGACATTTACTTAGCTTCACTTCTGTGACGTCAGGCGTACTATATCTATTCTAACCTCCTTGCTATAAACGACGTTTCACTTTTAGAATTGTTGCCATCAAATATTATCGCCCTATCTTATCTTATATTTAAAGAAATTGAATGTATGCATGTTTCTCGCACTGTGAAAAAGCAACGGTACCTAGAGCTATTAAATATTGAATAACGTAGTCATCACACGAAAATGGACACCTGGATCCCCGAATTTCGAATTTTATATTTCCTATTTATAAAGGTTTAATGAATTTTTGATCAACAGACTCAAAGATTTCAAAGCCAGCAGTGGCAGCAATGTACGGAAAAGAAAAACATTTTTATTTTCAGTGGGGAAGACTGTCTATCAAAAAGTATAAAGATATGCTGTTTATAAATATTTTGTGATTTTTTTTGGTCGAATCAAATTTTATGTGACGTAAGAGCCAAGAACAATGAATAAATAATAAATGTTAATAATAAATCTTAATAAATGAAGTACTTACGAAGCGTTAATAATAAATAAACAAACAAAGAGCTTTTAAAAGCCATCTTAGTAAGGAAACTGAACATTGAAATGATGAACTGAAAAAAGACTGAAAAAAGAACAGAAAAATGTATCGCAACACTTAACGCTCCATCTAGAATTCGAAACATATACTGCTATGCTGCTTTTAAAATTTTTGTAACTTTACTGTTGAATTGTATATGGCGTAATTGCGAAGAAGATGATGCTTAATAATAAAGCTAAAAGGACAAAAATATACTGCGTTAATAGGAACGAGTGTAAGAGCAGACTTGTAGATTGCGAGGTCAGCGAGAGAGTAAAAACCCTTAGCAAATCCTTCTGGACTACCGTTTAAATCTGAAACCTTTCAGATTTTTTTAAAATATGTTGTAACACTTAATTTTCTTATATACACAATTTTAAATAAATTATAAACGCTGAATTTTCTGAAGTTAAAAACAGATTCAAGTATATATTAAAACCCGTTGCTTTTCAAAAACAAGGATTTAGTGGAAATTCATATGATGGCTTCATCAGGTTTTCTAAAAACAGAATTGCGCTTTTAAGATGATAGCCAACCTTTTTTTTTTTGGGGGGGGGGGTTTGTTTTGTTTATTTTTAACATTGCAAAGGGCCAAGTTATTCTCGGGAAATCGTTTGTAAGAAATTATCGAATCTCGTTTTCTCCACACGGTACAGACTGTAGATGTTTACATACTGTATTCCCAGTAGATACTGATTCGGTTGCATGCATTCATTACTCTTCGAAGAACATTCACTTTATCTTGAATTCAGAATGGTATAATAACTTTATATGAGAATGAATTTTTCAGGCAGAAAATTTTCACTAATAATACATGAAGGCAGTTCGATCAAGGTGAAGTTTCATACTGATCAAAAAGTTGAGTAAAGAAGATTATTTCATCATTAATTTCTCTTATCCGCTGACGAATGAGAATGAATTCATTTTTTCTAACCTATGCATGATTACAAAGCAAAGTGCATAACCTTTCCCTTTATAGAATACCTACAATCGCGTGAATGAGTTAGAGGAAGCAGAATTTTTATTCAGGAAATATAGAGCCTGGAGAGTGTTTTAAGTTCTAGAATAAAATTGAACGATAGAGATAAGAAATCTCCATTCTTTTGTAGACGAATCACCTGTACAGCCCTACGCACACAACTATTTATTCTTTTAGTTTTCCTGAATATCAAAATTTTTTTAAGTTTCTATTGTTGCGTCATCTCTAAACAGAACTCTTTTCTTTAAGTTCAGTCAAAAATATTGAATCAGAAATTCCATGCCAGTTCTTTGGCTCAATGGTAACTGTATGATACAGTATAATATCCTAAGGTATGCTCATTGTGTGGCCTGGCTGTATAAGAACTTGATCTTACACCTGATTTGCGTAGCGTTTGTTTTGAACACAGAAAATATTGGAAATAAAGTTAAGAAACAAAAACGCAAAGGTGTTTTTTGTTATCCTAGTAGTCTAGAAATAGATGATTTTAACTATTTGTAATTTTAGGAAAAATAGGGAACAGATATTTTTACTTAAAAATGTTCTTGGATTTGTTATATCCGATTTTCCATACCCTTTAAGGTTTGTTATGATCGCATAAAATAGCACTGAATGTATAGAAAACTAGAAAAGACGAATGAGTTCTTTCGCTATATATAGAAGTTCGTAATAAGCAGGAGGCGTGCAGGAGTTTGTTTGCTGTTGCAGAGTTTGGCTGTGTGCACTGAAATTAAGATTTCTGCACTTTCTACTTCAAAGCACATATGGGAATAATTATATATTCAGAATTTAATAATGCAAAATTTCGTATCTATTTTACCTTTTACTGTGCAGAGTTTATGTATGTGTGAGTGTGCTTCTGGATGTAAGATGAAGCCGTAAATGTAATAGTTAAAATATCTGTTTTCGATCAAATTTCCAAATGTGACCATCATTATGCACTAAGAAACTATAAAATTTCGAACGCATTTTTGTCATGTTGGCAACAATAGCTATGCAGAACTAAGCGTTGTAAAATAATTATGTATTAGCCTTAGCGTTCCTACAATTTTGCACTTTTTCCAAAGTTCTCCGTTATAAAAATAAGCGTAAATTTAAAAAGGTCTTTCTAGTTCAAATGGAATTGTATGAAAAGTTTTAAAAGCCATTTATCTTATCTTATAGCATTTTAACTACATCAGCTCTTAAAATTTTTTTTTTTAACTATGAGCATTATTTTTTACGTTTACCTAAAGAATTAATTACCTTTCTTGAATAAGAAGAACTTGCAAACAATGGCAAGTGCTGGATAATTATATGAGATACGTACATGAGAGGTAGAACAACGTCTTTTACGTGTAAAAATTGATTAAGCTAAAGCTTCACACGTAACGATTTGGGAGGTAATATAGTAATTCGCTTTAATTTGGATTTCTTCGAGCTTGTAATGCAGGTTTTCACAACGTATTATAGTAAAACAGGGTAAGGAGATGGTTTTTCTTGGCCTGGCTCATTGTTCGTTACTCGAGGCAATGCTCGTATTTAGAAACAAATGTTTCACTCATACTTTCCTCGTATCTCTAATTTCTCGTATATAGAGGTGCTCTTATCTCGAGGTTCCACTGTAACTGATAATTAATTGTCAATTCTTTTACCTGTCTATTTATTATTACTCCAATATTATATTATTTATTTCTAGGAATCTCCCTTTTGCTTGCCTTTCTTTCAGAACCTTTTTACGTATGTGAATCGTGATAAATTGCAACTGTACTCAACGTGGGGTGATAAATAGCAACGCGAGGCTAAGCTTTATACAGAAAATTCTAAATCAGTTTGAAATTTAGGCATTATCAGCAGTCTTTTACGTGTATGTGGTCATATGGTCATATGTATGTGGTCACGGTGAATCGGACTGCTAGGCTGAAATATATACTAAAAATTCTAAATCAGTGTGCAGTTCGCACATTTTGTAGGAGCCTTTTATGTGTATGTAATTATGTGATCATAGGTATGGGGCTGTGATAATTTGCAGTTGTATGCACTTAAGTTCACAAGATAAACATTTGATAAACATTGGTCTAATGGACTAGGCATTGTTATATCCAACTGACGTAAAATTCTAGTTGAGATAAAATTAGAAAACGATTACCATAAAATGCATGAAATTCAATCTGATTCAAAATTTTTGTTGTATAATTTTAACAGTTAGATGGTATTTTTCTTTTTTCTTCAGTATTCTTTCTCTAATATTTCTATAGTATAATACTAATATAATATTCGTAAACTTGTAGATAATTCACGAAAAATAAACACAAATCTATATTAAAATGCAGAATCTTAAAGCAAATTACTCGCAGATAAAAATGTTTCGCATGAGATTATGGTTTTGGAGAAACAAAAGTTGAAATTTTAGGTTTCTTATGCTGTCTGTATATTGGAAACATAAAACTCCAGCCGACTTATTTCAACGGAGTCTCTATTGACTTTTATTACTTGAAGGGAATGTTGCTTTTATCCCAAGCTAAGCTGATAAAGAATAAAATTTGGCAAAATAAAAAAATAAAGTAGATTTATAAAATATATTTTTAATTTTGAAATATAAGTTTCACGAAACTAAATTCATTAAATTTGAAATATACATATACTTGTATATACTATATATCAGGACGTGCAAAAAATATTTGTGATATTTCAGCTTTTGACCGGATACAAAAAACATTATCAATATCATGTCATCAAATTTGACAAGTAGTTTCTTCACGAGTTACATAAAAAGTGCTATCGACTGGTTTGAGCCATTATTCATTGCCCAAAATTCGTTTAACTTGTGAAGGAAATCTTGTCATCAGATTCGACGAGTATTTTCTTCACAAGTTACACAAAAGATGTTAAAGACTGGTTTCAGCCATTAATGGCTGCCAAAAGTTCTCTAACTCTGTACCTTTCAATTTTTTAGACATATATTCGTTAAATTTTTTAATCTGAACTTGAGAAAAATGGTTTTTCCAGTCATCAATGTCTCCTTTTCTGAAGAAATTAACTTCTTTAACTTTGTAAGATTTTGCATTTTCTTTATCGATTTTCCCAATTTCCTCTGCAAATTTCCTGGCATCTTTTTGGATTTCATCAAATGCTGGGAAAAACATTCCTAATGATTTCATGTATTTAAAGTCGGAGTGCTTCAAACAGTTTTCCTGAATGTTCTTATCTAAGAGATCTTTATAATATGAATCACCAAGAAATTTTGCTATCGTGAAGAATGCCTTCTTGATGTCCTTTTTCATCTCCTCGTAAGTCAGAAGTAAAACATTTGGATCACTTCTGTGGTTATACCATGAAAGAACATGATCAAAATAATCTCCCCAGCCAAGCTCTCCAGTGATGAAAAGTTCAAAATATTCATCAAATGTAAGCTCAATCTGAGAAGTATCCATTTGGTGATGGTAATAGTATGATACGCAGCAGTCCCATGGATTCCTTATTATGTAAATATATTTAGAAGATGGGTTATAAGGCTGCAGATGGAAAGGGAGATGCGTTTTTATGATTCTTGGTCTACTCAGGGTTTCCAAAACATCTGGTCCGGTGACCTCCAAAAAGGGGACATGCTGAAACATCATCTGGTTAGGGCTAGGTGGCACTGCTCCTTTGTTTATGATTTCCCAAACAATGAACTGGGTCCACGTTGTTCCACATTTAGGATAGGTGACGATAAATACATCATCATCATCTGGTTTAAAATCAATAGCTTTTTCGACATTTCCTACTTCCGCTAAAAAAGCAGGAAATGGTAATCCACGAAAGTAAACTAAGGGATACTTGGAAACCTTTTCTTCGGTCTTGGATTCTGAAAAGAAAAGTGAACATGGGGATAAAATGTCATACTCATATTTATAATAAATAAAACTGTTTTCAAATATATTAAATGTACATTTAGGAGTGCGAAATATATATACGTTAATTAAAGCAGATCCTCAGCCTGCGTAACAGAAAACGTAAAATGTGCTTTAATTAATTATTTTTATATAAAATCAGTATCATAAAAAAAAGAAAATAAGTACAGGATTGTCAAAATACAAACATATTTCAGTTTTGAATTAGTTTCTTCCTTATTATTTTCACATTTAAATTTTTGAATCGTTTTTGAAATTTTTATTGCCTTGCATACCACCTATTGTCTGGTTAGGAAACATTTAAGAGGAAGTTATTTATTTATTCATCAGTATGAATATTTAGTGCGCTATTTAATATTCCGAAAGCACGTGCACCCAAGTGAGAATTAATTAATTTTGTATTAAATCTTAAAATTTGTGTACAGAAGTTTTACACATGGATCTTTACACTGTGACTTGACAAATCATGTCATTATCTTCTTATATGTACAATTTTATTTAAATTCTAATTCATGGACTCAATAAAGCTCTCACGTGGTGTTAGTTTATTTTCCCATATCTATAATTTTATATTGCTTGTTTGTTGGAGTTGACGTTATTGACTAAGAACATTGTTTGATTTTTTTCCCTTGAGGAGATCTTTAATCTGTAGATTTAGGTATTACATAAATTTCGCCCATAAATAAACAACATGACATGTTACTACTCCGGTAATTTGCAATTACCTCAGTAATATACTTTCTATAATAAATGGCTTTAATTTGCATTTATTGTTCTCAGAATGTAAACGAGATGTAAATATATGTAGAAGATATTAACTAAAAGTTTTCCGAACTTAAAAAGAAACGAACGGGAAAATGTTTGAGAAACGCTGGTGTAGAGTATTGTTAGTAGTATCTATACCAGGGGTGGCCAAAGTGCGGATCGCGAGCCTGGTACGGATCTCGCAGGCAATTTGTGTGGCTCGTGCATATAACATATATGTATGAAATATCTTAAACTAAAACTATTCAGTGTCCAAAAGGAAGTAACTAATTAGTTTAGACTCTTTTTACAAAGTTATCAGGGATTTCATTCTATTTAAAACCTCCTCCACTACTTCTATAATGATGTAAATATGAACTTGTTTCTTTTAGAAGTTCTAGATGCGGCTCTCGAACATTCCTGAATTCAAACGTGCGGCTCTTACTGACATAAAGTTTGGCCAACCCTGATCTATACTATTAAAATCTGTGCGAGCATCTTTGTTTGTTTGTTGCATTATCTCGTCCGGAGCGGAGGAGAGTTTAGTTTTCAGAGAGGTATCCCAGGATTCCAAAAATTCGTAGGATGCCATTTCGACCATTCTCATCTTCGTACGACTTTAATTAGCCCAAATATTAATTAAAAACTCTGAAAACACTAATTTTCACAATCCATTTTTTCCGAGTGGCAACAGTATCGCACGCTGGAGATACAAATCTGCTTTATTTCCAAAACTGTTGTCGCTGCTCGCTTTCATATCGTAGAGATTGTTAGTAAAAAAAAATGTGTAAGGGTTACAAAATATAAAATAAAACTAGCATTGCCAAACATTAAATATATTATTATTAGATAACGTCATGTTCTCACAATGAAGAAAGCACGCGATTTCATGTGACGTCATTGTATATCGAAAATCTTTCGTTAATGTCAACATTTTAAATAAATAGCTGCTGTTGGCAACATTTTTATTTCAGATTAAGATAAATGACACGGTATGTTACTACCACGTTAATTCTTTCAGTGATACTGAAAAAAAGTTGTTATATTAAATTAAATTAAATTAATGAAGTCATACGCATGCGTATTAACTTGATGTGTCCAAAGTTTCCGTTTCCTGGTTTGGCAACAAAAAACAATTATTTACAAATTAGTTGTTGCTTGGACAGAATGAACTGACTTCATTCACACTGAAATTTTTTTATGCACTTTGTTTTCAGGTGTACATAGAACTCATAAATTATTCTTTGGTTGCAGCTAGTAACTTTTTATACAGTACTTTAAGTTAATAATTCATTTTTCCCGTTTTCCACTACATATAAGTATTGTTTTGGCCGTAGCTCGCTGAGCTGGTGCGCTTGCACGCTAGTACACTATAAAATTTTGACGTATCTGATTTGTGAGATTCTTTACTTGATAGGGTCTCTTTAATAATTACAGGTCACAAATATCCATCTTCCAAAGTAACTTTATCAATTCCGCTACAAGTTTTAATATTCGGATAAAGATTTTGGCTAGTCCTAGCTCAAATAGAATGCTCCACAATTGAGTATAAATGCTGATAGTCATATAACAGGCGGTAAAACAACTCAGTTGATGATAAGTAAGTAAAGTTGTCTGGTGCAAACTGAGGAGCGCCAGTATTCCAGCGAGTGTAGATTAGAAACCAAATAATGCAACAGACACACTACTCTCATTTATTAGTTCGGCACTAAATTAAAATGTGTGTCCGTACTACTGACTTTACAATTTTGTGTAGGTTTGGTTTATTTAATTACTCCAAAACACTGATGGGCCTTTTCTCGTAGAGGAACACAGTAGATTCCAAATTCCACAAAGAAGCAATAGACCTAACACCGAAATGGATTACTTGCATCAGGTTCATTGTATTCACTGATCATTTTCTAATGAAAAAATTTATATACAGCGCTGTCGCGGGCGGAAACGAAAATGGCTGGAATTTCATGGTGAACTATACTCATGGCTTTCCTAAAATTAATGGGCAATTCAAATGTTATGGCAAAACGTCCTAAAGTGTCCAAGGTGTGGTGAATGAGCGAAATGATTATTGTCCTTCTTGCTTTCTTCTGCTGGCATTTCTTGCATCTCAGATACAACTGATTTCACTGGAGGACACACGATTATGTTGTCACCTGCACAAAAAAAAAAAAAAAAAAAAAAAAAAAACCTCTTCAAAACTATCATATCAGGGTTCGCGACATCTTAATTAAGAATCATTTAAGATTTAAAATTAGTCGAACTAGCTGACTTTAAAAAAATAAATAGCACATCTGATCACAGAATTGCATTTGGTGATTGATGCTCATTGCTGACGCCACGATAGCGATTGTCGAACAGTGTGAATCGTACTGGCTGTGATTTAAAGAATGCTGTGTGTTCTATGGGGGTTCCAATTAAGGGTGGCAGAGATTTTCTGAAAGCAGCTTTAGCAGAGGTATAAATTACTTTGAAAGTTTGTGTAAATGAAAAAATCTAATGGCGCAACGGACTGAAAAACAGTTCTTAAATCGAGATAACCGAAATTCGCGTTAACCGATAAAACGTCTTAAAACATCATGTACATCACTGCCGGGATCGAAATTTTGTTCATGTTAACAGAGTTTTCGCCTTAGACGAGCTCTTGTTAAGAGGGGTTTACTGTATATAAAATTTTTAATTCAACTTAGAAACATGAATATTTTACTAGATGGAAATTTTACTTCGAATTATTTGAATGATGCATTTATTTTCGCATAAAATTTCCTCAATACTTTTATTGTCATAAAGTTCTCTAACGCAACTTAGGAAATGTAATTTTTGAAATATGTTAAGACTAGTATTTAAGGAACCCTTAAATTGACTATGCATAAGGTGATGATTTAATGATTATGGCAAAATAGCGACAGACTGTCTCCCTAAGAGGAAATACGTCTTCGTGCTGAAATTTCTAAGCACCCGTCTACGATAAAAGAGGTATTTTATTCAGGGACATAGTATAGTCTCCTTCGCAGACATAAAGTACGACAGACAAAGAAGACACAAAATCCAAGCTGATATGATTATCATCTTTTATAATTAGCTGTTTTATTACATTGTCTTTAAATCTGCGTTTTTTTTTTTTTGTTTTTTTGTTTGTTTGTTTGTTTGTTTATACATTCGCAAAATTAGTTTTGGTATATCTACATTATTTTATAATAAAACGCAATAAGTAAATTTTACTGTATTCTATTTGTAATCATAATTTCAAATAAAAATTCCCACATTCTTTACTTCCGGGCTGCAGATTAAGGCGAGTCTTAGCATTTATTTCTGCGAATATTAAAAAAAAAAATAAGGCGTAAAAGATAACTGACAACAGCATCACTGGATGTTATATGGCATCACTGTCGTATAAATTCTCTCTTTACGGCTAACAGAGGACTTTCACGTGAGCTCTCACCTCATGGCACGTAATTAACGCCCCTTTTGGGAACTCATATTAACGTTTTACACACTAACTCATACTTACGTAACAAATCAGAGCATTCCAACAAACACGTTTGATTCAGGAATGTTTTAAGGCATGGACAACTGGGCCCGGGCTCTGGGCTTCGGCCTCAATGGGGTTTTGTCTCATTCTTGACTTGGCTTCAGTAAGAAAATGATGCGAATAACTTTAATCGGCAAAGGTTATTCTCGGACATTTTCTCCAGAAAACTAAAAATTTCCAATTATATGCTAATATGCAACAGTGGCAAGACTCCATTATTATGTCATGTCCGTCGTCCATGTCTAGGCCTAATCCTTCAGCTATACACAATCCTTACTCATTTAGTCGAAAAGCGGCTGTCAGTCGAGTCAGTTTGTGGTTAGTTTTGAGAGATTGTGAGTCACACACATTTATTACGGGTTAACATTTGTACGAGTGTTTGACAGGGCATAGTATTGTATGCTGAAAATCTATAGGTAAGAACAAAGTGTTAATAATCTATTTTAAACCATTTCAACATTTATTTTAATTATTCCATATTCAAGACAAGTCAGAATGAAACATTTTGAAAGTGGAGTTGCGAAACGTAAAAAATCGATGGAAAAGAAGAAATCTATTGATAAATTACTGAAGCTGACCTAAGCTAATTTTTTATTAATGCAAATTCTGCATATACCACTCACTTACACCAGTATATCCAACAATACAACTGAAGTTGAAGGATAGGGACAGCGAGAAACCGACTGTTGAAGTGTCCAAGAGGAAATAATAAGATCTACTGAAATAAGTACAATAACTGATGAAGCTATGGATGTTTCAAATATTTTTCCTGAAAATACGGATCCATTGTTGTGTACAGATCCAGAGTCTCTTATTTTGCCAATAATTTACAGTAGTACTGGATTGAGAAAGGTCCGTCAGTTTGTTTTACCAAACATAATAAGTTTGAAAAGTCAGCGCATATGTACAACGAGCGGAATGATAAAACTAAAACAAGATAACTTTCTGCGATGTTGTTTAAGAAAGAGTTACGTAATGGTGAGGTTGTAGACGGCTAATGGCTAATATAGTCTCCGTCATAAAGAAACGCATATTGTTCGTATGCAAATTGTTTACATACACATTCAACACTATCGGATTCAATGACTGGAAGCATGTAAATACGGCTACTTCACAATGTGAAAACTTACCTGAACACAAAAAGTGTATGATGAAGTACCACAGTCGTTTAAAGTTATCTAGTCGTATAAGATAACAAACTTATCATGCAATTGAATAATGAACGTCCTTAATGGAAAGAAGTGCTGAAGAGAATATTGTCTGTTATAAAGATCTTGGTATTAAGAGGACTGACTGCCTTTCGGGGGGGGATGAAACTATTGGTTCAGAGAAAAACAGAAATTAATTAGGTACTTTTTAATTTCTAAATAACTTTCAACCATTTTTTGGATGAGCATATCAGAAAGTACGGCAATTCTGGAAAAGGTAATCCCTCTTATCTATCTACTACAATTTGTGAGGAATTCATAGTAGTCAAAAGTTCAGGCAACTATCGTCACTTTCTTTCTTTTCGCCATCGACGGAACAACTGGCCCACTTAGGGTTAGGTGCTGTTGAATCTTGTCAATGGAATTAAAAATAAATAAATAAATAAGTATAAATAAAGAGCCTAGTATTGTGTGTTCCGTGAATTGATTTCATTTATAGCTTAGTGCTGTGTCTTCTGGTCATTGGCCATGCTAAGCGCGGAACATTGAAAGGAGGACCAGAACATGGAAAGAAGGTGCATGGTGGGAACTGCTGAGACTAAGGGGAACACTTTTCACTATTATTGCACATGATAGGCATACAGATATATTAAGGATATGGTATAAACTCAGGTACAGATGTAAAAATGAACAAATACATTACAAATCGTAAAATATATTAAATGAGTTCTGGATCAATCATAATACGTATTAAATATAATTGAAAATAAAACATAAAATAACAAAAAAAGTAAAACAAAACATTACATAAATTATCATATGTAGAGATCGGGCTGCTGACGGCACTGTGTCCAAGGAAAGAAGTCACTCCAGGCTGTCAGTAATGCTTTTAGCAATGGTAGTGCAGTCTCTAATGCGGTTGAGCGCATATTTATTCTTAATTGTGTTCTTGAACCATGCTGGCATATGGATTGCAGCTGGTCTTCTTAAATGTCAACTCGCTGTGTGCGGGCAACCAAACAGATAGTAATCTGGGTCACCATTACTGCCACAAATACATTGGCCGCTGTCTCTCAGGCGAAATCTGTGAAAATAGGAATATATGGGCCATTCCCTGTCAGATACTGTGTGAAGTGCGAAGAGCTGCTATTTAAATTCTGGTTTACTTTTGGTTGAAAATTTTAGTCCTGTCGTGCTTTACTCCCAGTAGTTTTGCCATTGTTTCATTAATTCACATTTTAGAGGGGTTATCAGATATGAGTGCGGAAGTGGTATAGTGCTACTCGCATGGGGTTCATTAGCAGCTCTTTTCGCAATCACATCTACTGCTTCATTTTCTTTAATCCCTGTATGGGCTCGAACCCATTGAAGCTTGGGCCTCAGACTTGCAGGAATCGAAATTAATAGTTTTTGTATGTCTCTGACTGTAGAATGTCTGCTGCGGCTGCCCTGAATGGCCTGCAAGCTGAGTCTGTGTAAATGACTTTATACCTGCCATTGGTAACAGTAAAGTCCAGAGCTGCCCATCCCAGTAAGCCCAACTCTCATCACTGAAATACAGAAAGCTAAGTATAATTCTGTCTCTGTTGATTCTATCCCAAATGTCACTTATGCCTACCAACTAACATTTATTACGCGCTATATCCAAAATAATGGCGCACCAATTGATAGACTTTTTGCAGTTTATTCATATTTATACGTATCTGATGGATGTTTAGGTTTCATTTTTGAAAAATAACAATATTTAACAATATTCTTATTTAAAATTAATAAGTGATTCTTAAAGGTCAGTCATACGACAGTGCCTCGAATATGTCTGGAAAATATTGAGGATTGCAAGTCCAACTTCAAGAAAAAAGTAAATATGCTGTGTACGTACCATGTTCAGGATATTCTTTGAGCTCTATTCGCGTTCAAGCAGTAGAATATAACTCTTGTATGGATTATGTTAATTTTATTAACAGTTAAATTTTTAGTTAAAGTTTCTTTCTTATCCATTCTTAACTTCAGCTTACCACTTCCGGCCAGAACGTAGTTTTCTAATCACGTCTGAATACATAATAAGGAAGAGCGGTATTTAACCGCGAAGTTCTTCGGTCTTAGTGAGAGAGATACCAGGTATTCTGTCTGCAAGCGTCCGCATCTTTAGGCTACTCTCTCGTAAGCTATTATTACGTTCAGCCATACTTTAGGCGTCGCAGTCTATTAATGTTAAGGGGCAAACTCGGTTAGAATCTTGATAGCTTTGGCTATATCTCTTTAGTTAAGATTAGTTTAGTATTATTTTTAGTTTCTTAAGTTCAAAGCCCAAGTGTCGGCTTTATTGTAAACTCCATGAAGGAGTTTGTTAAACTTTAGTTGGAATAATAAAGTGAGTGAGTGAGTAAGTGAGAGGTTATTAGCGCAAAACCAAAGATGATTATAGCGCGCCAAACATGTGATGGGATGATTACAATTGATGAAATTAAAATACAATAAATAAAAACAAGTGGGAAAATGTACCAAATCCAGAAAATGAAGTCTTATAAAAACAAGGTAAAAGCACACATTAAAATACAAGACACAATCTTTAAAACAAATTACATTAGGTAATAAAAGCCAGTCTCTTTTAAATAATAAAATAAATTACAATTGACCTCAATTCCGATTAAACGGTCGAGAGGTAAGTCACAGCTATTAAAATATTTCTGACGAAGACTATTAAAACATGGACACTCAATTAAAATATGACGAACAGATACACAAACATTACAATTCAAACAAATAGGCTCATTTTCAGCTTTCAGAAGATTATGTGTCACTCTAGTGTGGCCAATTCTGAAGCGAGTCAAAAGAACTTCCTCCTTACGATTTCCAGCAAAGTCCCAATGCTCAATTCTAGGCTTTACATTGAAGCTGAACGTCCCAAATTTGCTTCCATTTTTTTCGGATCTTTTCCTTGATGACACAGCAGATGTCTCTAAAAGGGATGAGGCGACTGGACAACTTTTTGTGGTAGAACTTTTTGTGGTAGAGCTTTGAGATGTACAAATGACCATAATATATTGCAGTTAGTTCAAATGTTATGGAATAATAAAGGGCTAGTTTACCCTTGTATCTGTTCTTGTTGTTTCCTGTCACACGAACTCAAGCGATTATTCGCTTATCAGATCTTAAGATTCTTCACTTTCAACAGTAACTCAGAATTACACTGTGAGGAATCCTACATTCTAATGGAACGATTTACTTCGGTTTTGTCCAAAATCTTCTCGTCAACAATTTTTTCTCGTCGTCAACCCATCTTTGGGTTATACTTACTTTAAATTACAATTTTGACAAAAATAAAAGTGCATTGAAAAGCTTAACAAAAACATGTACTCGATTTTACTCGACGTTTTGCAAAAAACTTGAAAAACAACATGAATTAATTGGAAACTACTATTTTAACTATCTGTTGGAATGACATTTTGACTCGTATTGACAAATTTATTGTTCCAGAGTAAAAATATGGATTTTTCGAAAGCAGTAAACGTTTTAAAATCTTTAATGACATTATATAAAAATTAAACAAGCTCTTTTGAATTTTATGAGTCAAAAATCAAAGGAAATTAGGGGCGCAGCTAGAGGGGGGGCAAGTAGACATCTGTCCCTAGGCGCTACATCCACGTGGGCGCCAAATTGATGCTACAAAATTGTAGGATGAAATGTTTTCCTTTCTTGGAAAATAGGAGGGGGCGCAAACTCTTCAGTTATCCCCAGGTATTGAAACCCTAGCTACGATTCTGAGGGAATATCCTTTGTAAAAGCGTATCAAAGTATTCACAAGCGTGTAAGTCAACGCAGTGCTAGGGTAAATTTCCTTGAAGGAGATAAAGGCACAGACATAACTTTTGAAGACAACCACAGCGAGAAATTTAAAATATAAGCGAGCATAGCGAGAAATTTACCAATAATCGACTTTCTAATTTACAACATACAAAAACGCTGTAAAAAACTACGAGGACTTATTTGAACTATTTGGGTTTTTTGAAAATATTTGTAATTTGGATGAGAGCGAAATTAAAATAGCATGTGAGAAATTATCGGAATTTTATGATAAAGTTGTTTTAGGGGAGGAACTGAATTTGGATTAATTAAGACACAATAACACGCCGAATAAATACTAATTCAGAAGTCAAACAACAAAAATCAGCGTTATATTTACAAAATTTTCACAGGACTATTTGCGGTTTTGCAGCTGAAGATGGTGGTTCGGTAAAACCATCGAAACTAGTCCTGTGAAAATTTTGTAAATATAACGCTGATTTTTGTTGTTTGACTTCTTGAATTTGGATTGTCAATATTTTAAATGATATCTAATTACTGATGGCGAAAAACTGAAGAAAAAACAAAGATAAGACATGGAAGAAAGGAAGATCGATTAGAAATATAATTTTACAAATGCGGATGATGATAAAGAACAATTGCTCGATGAGGAGATTGGATACCAGATATCGATGAGGAGATTGTAGTGTGTTGATGCCAGTTAGGTATGAACACACTCTATGCATACATGCATAATGAAATACTATTCACAGTGTTATTGAAATAGTAATGAGAATTTTCTTGTCCATGATGAATCACTAGCATCACCAGTCGTTCTAACGCGAGTGATGAGCGTTCATTTTCAAAACTCAAACTGCTCAAAAATGAAATCGTATGACTCCATCTCATTTGAGTAATTTAAGTTTGATGAATATTGAGAATGAAATATTATTAACAGTTAATTTTAAAGAGATTATAAGGTATTTCTCCCGCCTTCCTAGCGGGCCTTCGTGGTGTAGTGGTTCTGCACGCTGGGCCGGTGTCCACAGGTACGTGGTTCAATTCCCGGCGAAGGCGATTGCTCATTTTTCATCTTTCCTGTTTCCAATTAACCTAATAACTCTACAGTGGCGCCCGAACTGAAAGGGTGTTGGATGATGATTCTCCTCACTCATTGCTCATTTTTCATCTTGCCTGCTTCCAAAAATTTACCTAATATCTCTACAAGATAATTAATGATTTTACGAATTTAAAATGTAGAAAATGGATTTTCTAATTAAAGCTTCATTTTATTATGGATTGCTTTTATTAAACCTTACATTTAATGAAATAAAAGAGACGCAGGTGGGGCTTACTTTTGCATAGGGGCCCAGGGCCTCAAGAAGTCTTAAGACGTCCTTTGTTTGACTTACTAGAATAGATTCTGGGACGTGTATTTGCGGAAGATTATTTTTATATAAATATCTGAAGCAGAAGTAAGGATGACTTATAAATTAAGGTGCCGATGTCTTCCGATTCATGTCAAAATTATATTTAATATTGGGACATGAAATATTTTCTTTATATTTTATAGTTCATTTTTTTCAAAGTATATCTAATTAATCTTGTACATCGGTATGTTTCGATGCTGCAGTATATGTATATTACGTAAATCATAATTTTATAAAATTGTTCAGGAGGATCTTCACATTTCCTTATTTGAAAAAGGAATGAAATACCAAGGCAAAAGAATCAAATCTGTAGACAATATGAAATAGCTTGGCGTTACGATTGATAATAAATTAAATTTTGTAGAACATTTTAAATTGATACAAAGACCAACCGATTTGATTTATTAAATTGCAAAACTTTTTCAGCTGAGATTTAAATTCCTGAAATCCTCCATTCTGAGAAAGATCTACTTAAATGTTAATCAATCATCATGTATGGAATTAGAGCTTGGAGATCCATGCGAGGAAATGATTAGATTACGGATGAAGTTAGACAGTATTCAAGGAGCCTTACTTACTAACTCGATGTTTTAGAACGGTTCCTCGAGGCCGTTTTGGTGTTGGCTGGGCCGTCGCCTCTCTCAATTTTATTTAAAATTTATTATGAGAAATTTTTATTTAGAACTGCACGAGTAAACCTGATAATGTATGAAGATTATTCTGTTACAAAGAATGTTTTTGAAAAATTTAATATTCATTTAACACATCCAATAGACGTGGTTTGGACGTAGGCCGACATACTGCCTAAGCATGCGGTCTCATATGTCAATGCAATTGTTATTGAAGTAACAGGTTCGAAGAAAATTGCTATTGGAAGAACGAAAGTTTTATGTTTACAAATGGAAAACACTGTGGTTCTCGTACCTAAAAAACAAAGGATTTATGGAACTAATTGAAATCACAAATAAGATAAAATGTGTGAATAATATTGACGTTACTCAGGTTTTAACTGTATATGGTCGATTTCTGTTCTATTTCAAATAATTTATCTGCAGAAAACTAAACTATGCAATAATTGTCAGAGGGTGATGCTAGGCATTTTGTGGTTGATTGTGGCTTAACAGCCCCTGGTTAGATAGGTTTCTAACATTACTGATTTTCATGCAAATAACATTAATTGTAAAGTTTTTAGATCATATACCATTGCTCTAATCAAGTTTATTAATGAAAATAGGGGGCTTGTTGGAATCTTCTGTTGAAACTGAATTCTATGTTTATATGTGTTATAAATATCTGTGATGTTCTATGTTGTGATTTTGTGTTTATGGTTTTTGTTTGTAGTTTTGTGTGAGATTTGCTTCCTTATTTTTAAGTTATTTTTTTTATTTATTGTTTGGTGGCGGTGGCGCGCTGTCTGCCTTTCTTTGTGTAAAGATGGGACCCCTTCTTTTGGGCTATAGGAACACTCGTGTCCAGGTGGGCTGAAGGGAGCCTCCAATTCTTACACGCCGAGTGTGCTACCGTCACACCACTAAAGCATACTGAAAGGAAGGAGAAAATACTTTATAAACTATACCCTTTTTTTCTTCTTTCTTTTCTTATTAATTTTCGTTTCTTAATAATTTTTAATTTCTTATTAATTATCTTTTAACATTCGCTTTCCAATGCTTCTATTTCGGATATTTAGAACCGCAGGTTTCCTTTTGGGTCATCTTCTGTTAGACTGTTTCCGTTGCCTTAAGGACAGGTTTAATCTTTGAAGGGCAAAAACAGATTTTTGTATTTTTGGAAAAGAACTAAATGCAATAAAGTCATCTGCATGTTAACATTGAAGACGAAAGTCATGAATCAAGATTTGGGGACAAGTTGTAACGTGTTACAACTTCCTCCATCCTATGATTTCGGACACTTTTAAAAGTAATATCGCAATTAGTAAAAATGGTAAAGCAGCATTTTAAAACTTAATACCTACGTAAAAATTATGAAAAAAAATAACATTAAAAAAAAAAAAAAAAAAAAAAAAAAAAGATCAGTTAATTTACCTTAAATCAAAATTTAGGAACTCTTTCCCCATTAACTTGCTAAAACAGAGTGAGACACACAACCTCTCATAACCATTTTCAGGGTACTGGCTGTGCTTGCATGATAGGGTCCGTCACGAGAATCACGTTTAGTGTAAATTCTGATTAAAAGAAATTAAAAACTCAGTCGTAACACGCGTGTTACTATTTGCCCGTGTTACAATTAGCCCCATCTATCCTATTTCCTAACAGGACCTCTAGAGGCTAGTTGTAATACGGGCCTGATGATCTTAATATTAACCTATTTTAGTACGTTAGCATGTGAAAATTTCCACTAGCAGCTAAAGGAACGATTGAAAACTATAATACTTCAGACTTATTTGCTTTATGCTGATTAGCGATTTCATTATATTATTACTTAACATTAATAACATTTACTTTAGCCGCCCAACCGGTATAAATCCCTTAGAAGGCATGGATATTTGTAAATATATAGTGTCGGTGCGGCATGGCGGCACTTTAAATATGCGGAGAGCCGGAAGTCCTCTCGTGCGGCTTGCTGGAGGAAAGAGCCTCGGACCCGTCCCACCCCCCCGGGGTGCTCTCCAGCAAAATTGGGGGCGGAATTGAGCTAAAACGCACTGTCACCTGAATGGTGCTCAGGGCTGTTGCCAACGGCAGACCCTTACAACGTAATGTAAGGCTCCTTGCCAAGAGGGCTCCTTGCTTTCGTGGGTTTGGGCTAACTACATTAGACAAAGGGACACAAGCAACAACAATATTTACTTTAACTTACCCTTATGAAATTTCTAACGTAATATTTTAAGCTAATCCGAATTTCAACTTTTTACTCATTGTGAGATTCAGTGCAGTAAGAATCTTGTCTTAAATTTCATTACATTCGAATTTATGTCACAAAATATAAATTATGTAAGCTAACTCTTCTTTCAATTCTTTTTCATACAGATAAATTTATAAATTTTGGAAAAATTTAAGAACACCAACTTTACAGATATTTTTTTCGAGATAGTGAATTAAAGAGTAATTTTAAAATTTCAATATATATTTCATATTCAGAAATAATTTTTACTATTAAGTTTACTCCCATATGAATTTTTAATTAAAATTACAACAGATCTAATAAATAAATTTTGAAACTTACCAGATGCTGATTCGCTCATTTTTTCTAAATTATTCTTGTAAGTTGCACTGAATGTAGGTTACTGCTTCATGTTATGAAGGGCGTTGCACTGTAAGATATCACCCGCATAAACGTCTCAAACTATATCGCTATTCTTATCGTAATAAAATGATAACATTTGCCATTATTTAGAAATTGTTTTATCAACATATCGCAATTCTCTACTTTGTATTCGTTATGCAATAGTTGACTAGTGGATTTGAATGAACAATTAATGCCAAATTTTGGACATCAAAATTAGTTTCATTCAAAGTGAAGCGAACAGAGAAAATTATAAAACTTTGGTGGATTTTTTATCACATGCCATATTGAAAACTTCCTCGAGTTTTTACTACAAACTTAATTATGACTTTAATATATTTATAATCGCTGTTTCGAGCACATGCGGAAGACTCCAAACAGTTTTATTGTATAAAACATTGCTCTGGGGAATAGATCTACTTCGGACTCAATCCTAGATCTGTTATCATTCAATTAAATTGTATATCAAACATTAAAACAGAGAAAAAAATCTGATGTGGACACCACATAACTTCTTTGTATGGCTTATCAAATCATAGAAATGTTTCCCTGCACTTCACTTAAGCTTTTCCCCCGAATTATTTTGACTTAATTAACCGATCCCTCATGGCAATTCGAAAATGGAATCAAAAACTGTAAAATTTGAAATTAAATACTATAACGGTCTTTTTGTCGTACGGGAGTCAATTTTTCACAACGAATATAAAAAATTCGCAAATGTAAGTATAGGAACCGGTAGATTGCATCAAAAGTTAGATTTCGTTATTTGTCGATTTTTTTTTAAATTTGGCACTGCCAAAACATAAATATATTCGTCACTTAAAATGCTTCTGTAATTAGAAATATACGACTACGACAGACGATTGCAAAAATGGGAAGGTCGGGTAAGGACTTTTAAGACGGGTAAGGGTGTATGTGTGTGCGTGTCTATATTTATAAGTTTGATACTGCCGACTGCAATAAAAAGGGAGGTGCATAACCAGATGTTATAGCAACCCCATATTCAAAATTTCAATGTTATACATGAAATCATAGTTGAGAATCTATACATATTCCTGCAATAAGCAATGCTTCTATTCAAAGGCAAACGTTTTAGAATGCTTGTTGACTGTATCAATTTAATCATGCTTCGTTATCAGCACGTTCAACTTCCAAAGTTGATATGGTAAGTCTGTTTATAGATACCCAAGGTCCTGTCTACATTCTTGTGTTTTTTTTAATTCTTTTCTTTTTTAAAATTTATTTAAATACAGATATAATTGAATTCTTTTATCACTAAATGAATTTACATGAGTATACTCGGAATATATAAAAAATATATAAAATAACATTTTGCTATCTGTGGCAATTGCGAGATGCTCGGAACTAGATAAAAAATATTCGGAGTTCTGAGCATTTATGTAAATCTCCTGCATATGCAAAACGTTATTAGTCCAAAGGTGGTGTGGTGTATTTAATTATGGCAAAGCACACTAGGGCTATCTGCCTAAGGGGAAGGATGCCTTTCGTGGAGGACTTTCTAAGGGAAACTGGCTCGTATACACGTTACACATGGGGAAAACCACGAAAACACCCATGCAGCCAGCCCGTTCGCGGGATTCGAACCTCGGACCGAACTACCAGTGTTCAGCGACTTTACCGCTCGGCCGCTGGTGGGCTATTAGTCCAAAGGGGCTTTGTCCCTAAGGGACCATTGTTTTCGTTTTGCGATTTTGCGTCGAATCACTCTTAATGACCGTTTCCCTTTCAAACTCTAGCCACCAAATATTATCACCCTGTATTATATTTGAAGAAATTAAATAATGAAGAATCTGCATAAATGTATGTATGTTTCTTGCATTCTGATAAAACAACGGTAGCTAGATACATCTAATTTTGAATTACGTAATCCTACTGCGAATATGGGCATCTGGAAGACCAAATTTCAAATTTGAAATTTGTTTTATTATTGATTTCATATTTTGCAAAACTTTAACGAGTTTTTGATTAACAAACTCAAGAATTTCAAAGCGAACAATGACAACGTTGTACAGAAAAAACATTTTATCTCCAGTGCGTGAGACTGCGTATCGGAAATTTTAAAGATATGCTGAACATAAAATTATTTTGCACTTGAACTGAATTTTATGGTTTAAGTGGGAGGAACATAATATTTAATAAATCAAGGTAACGCACAAAATGTTAAAAAAACACCCCTTTGGACGTAATTTTCTTTATATTTATTTATTTATTTATTGTTAATTTGTTTTCTAATAGTCTTATACAAGTCACTGAACAAGAATTTTCCGCATGAATAAACAAAACAAAAAAAAAAGTGTTGGGTTCTAAATATTTAGATTTGCATTTATGTTTTGAAAAATAAATGATGCATTCCAGTACGCCAAGAATAATACAAAGTCCCTTTTTGTACGCCAAACACTTAAACATTACGTGCATTTGCTAAGGGAGTGCTCTTACTCGTTGATTTAGGTAAGGAAGTCGATAACTGGCTATCTGGTAGCTGGCAATAATCTTGATTTGCCAAACTAAAAGTATACTATATATAGACCAGCCGCCCAGACGATATAGTATATAAACGATATAGTAGTATGCCGCCCAAAGTGTTTAGGGGAGCCTAACACTGTGTTTAGTGTTTAGGGGAGCCTACTGCGGCACCGAAGGGCCTGGATTCGAATCTCGGAGAAGGCACGGTTGTTACTCTCCGTCCTTTCATAGGAGCTAACGGTGAACATTTCATGTGTCTCCAGAATAAAATGGCCACCACTTCTCATTTCAGGCATCGCCAAAGTGTCCGCCATTAAATGAAGAAAAATTCAGCTGTCTGTTCCAAGAACATCACAATGGATTGCCTGAGATGACCCAACAGCGGCTAAGCGGTAAATGCCGGTGAACACTGGTAGTTCGGTCCAGGGTTCGAGACCCGGCGAACATGCTGGCTGCATAGGCGTTTTTGTGTTTTTCCTCATGTGTAACGTGGATACGAAAGACCTCCATGGAGCATCCCTCCCTTTCCGTGTAGTACCTAAGGACGGAGCACTTAAAAAGTTAACTTAAGTAAACAAAATTACATGAGATACAGACTGTTCTTCTTACAGAATACAAAGTTAAATAAAATAAGAATACTATTAATTATTTACATTCTTAAAATTTTCAGAATTTGCGCTTTAATCAATGGTTGTTATCTTTGAAGAATTTTTTCCCCAAATCATAGTTAAGTTAATCGGTTAGAAGCAAAGCAATTAGAGGGCTAACTGCCTATGAGAAAGAGTTTCGTGGAGGAATTCTTAGAGGAAATTGGTTCGTATCCAAGTTAAGGGAAAAACCACGAAAACCAACCATGCAGCCAGCTCGTTCACCGGGATTAGACCCAAGGCCGAGTTACCAGTGCTCATTGTTTAGCGACTTTTCCGGCTTCCCGCTGGTGGGCGCTTCCCACATCAAGAACGGAAACAAAAGGAAGCATTGAATTTTTAGATAAGTAATAAATGTTTAATAAATATTCATATTCAGCATACATACACGTAAATTCCCTTAAATAAAAGCAATGAAACGACGGAGCAGTGTTGATGCGTACGTAGATCCATATCAAAGAGGAAGAATTCTGATTGCATAGTATGCTAATATGTTGACTTCGTAATGTCTGAAAAAATTGGCTGACGAGACAGGTTTAATTCCATTTCTATTTTCCAGTTGACGTTTGTGGCCAAAATCACTTGGCACTCTAATAATGCTTATTCAAGAACATTTACATTTTTTATATTATAGCCATAGCAAGACAGCGAAATTTCATCCTAGCAGGGCAGAGAGCGAAGCTGAAGTGCGTAGTTACGCAAGATGGAAGCACGCTAAGAGAAAAGTTTTGATTTACGAAGGTAGTTTCAGTTCCCCATTATTATTTCATCAGAGCTGCGCAGGCCATAGAATAATCTAGAAATGACCCAATCCCGAGAAGTTATTACGATTTTTAAAACAAAGAGGGAGAATTAAAGAGTTTATCGTTAGTTTAATTTATAATTTTGATTTTCATATTTTTTATCTTACATATATAAATGCTGCTTTGTATACCTTTCGCATTAATCATTATCTATTTATCCGGCCTAACTTGAGATTTGATTTATGGACAGCAGTTAATCAGGAGAAAAAATGCATGTTAAAACTGCATAAAATTATTTTATTTTCGCTAAAGGTTTCCTAGTACTCAATACTTAGTATAATTCACAGTTGAATTTAACATGAATGCCACATTTATTCTTTGGATTTATCTATGCTATTCGTTCTAGATTCAAAATAAATAATCAGGTTTAGCTGAAACTTTAGAGCTGGCATGGATCTGGCAGTTCTGCCGTGTAAATATTTCCACAAGCAAAAAGAAACTTTCTTTAAAACACGCACAAATTCAGATGTCCTTAATTGCTTACAAATTTATTGGCGTCTGGAATTAGTTTCAAAAACCTTGTAACACGAATTAACGCTCATGGAACTCATTTAATTACCGCGTTAACGAGAATGAATGTTTAAGTTCTAGCTATAAAAATTTGCTTTTAATGGTAACCAGCGTTGGACAGAGTACTTCGAAGGTGCATTTAATAGAGTACTGAAATTTTCTTACATGCACTGCTGAACATAAAAAGGTTAACGGCATAAAATGTCTCTACTTTAAGCAGCTAATTAATAATTCGATCTTGATTTCGATTATACTATAGATCTAGATTATTCTAAATATCTTTAGAATTAAAATTTCCTCAAAAGTATAATTTTAGATCCTCTCACAGCATGTTTGTAAATTATCAAAATGGCACACATTTTACATCTAAAATTATAATGGAATGTCTTCATCGTAAACTAATTCCTACATATAAGTAAACATTAATGAGCTCTACAAAAGAACAATCGAGAATTTGCTAATTAGATATTTTAAAACCATGCGTTTCTAACTGGCAGTCCATGTGTTAAATGACGTTTCAGAGATTATTGATGGCACTAAAACAATTCTTTAATCGGAAAAGGGAAAACAAAAGTCAATAAATCAGTACATGCTACATTGGAATTTGGAAACGAGAACAGATTGTACAACTGTTTCACTTAAATAAGCTGAACCTACAATTTTGTGTCAAAAGCATGTGATAAATCATACTTCAAACAATAATAGCAATCTAAATCAAACTGAATTCGTAAAAAATCTGAGATCAGACGAAAACGGCTTAATCCAGTCTTGAATCGTCAAGAAGACGTCCAGAACGTATGCGGTATTGATTGTCATATTATTAGAAGATTTTGAGAGTATATTCCAAGATTCAAGAAACATCAAATAAATTCCAGCATATTTGATTTTTCCGTCTGAGATCGTATTGTTGCGGTTTTTCTTTTCTTCTGACACCAGTTGTTGCGTTATTTTCTTCGTTCACGTTCGTACGGGGTTTGTGGACTTAGAGTGAATAACGACGACACTTGATGAAGTATCGAAACACACTTTATTTAGCCAATATTAATCAGGACAGTTCCAATAACACTTTTTACAGTCGTCGAAGATCTACTAGAAAAACGCTAGAACAATCAGCGACACAGCCTTCAGGTTATCAGGCTATCACGATGGAAAGAGCTTCCTGCAAAGCACCTGACTCTGCTTTCCGGAGTACGGCTCCCGACTCTGCCTGGTCGTTCTCGGAACTCCACGTACTCTCGAGACTCTCCACGCTACAACTCGCGATGCACTCGACAACACACGAACACAGCTTCCGACTCTTCGGTTCAGTCGTTTCCGGAACTCAACACGCTCTCTCGACGATGCACTAACCGCGATACACTAACAGACTCCTTCGGTGCACTCGACGATCCACTCGGCAATCGACTTGCTGTCAACTCGATCGACTCCGCAGGAATTGACTGGCTAGACGAGACACCAACTCGATACTAAGTAACTTGCACTCTAGACGAGGCACACACACACTCGTAACTAACTCTCCGAGTACCAGCAGGGTTTATATAGCTTTTGACTGGTGTTCGAGAACATTCTGGGCTAAACAGGTAAGAATTCGTTCAAGAAGGTTCTTCAACCGTCCATGGTATATCGCCAATTTTGTCGCCGAATGGGCGAGTTCTCGCCAAATGTGGCAACCCTGCCTTCCTTTGCTATTTTATGGCAGCCCTAAAATTGCTTTGCGGGGAAGCCATCTCACCGCGCCTGTACATTTCGTAACAGTATTAAACTTACTTCTGCACTTGAAAATGAAGTGTAAAACATTACAATCACACATGAAAAGTAAAGCAAATTTTCTAAGAATGGACTTATATAAACTATAACTATTAACCAAAGTTTTGTTTCATGTATACTCCCTATTCATAATAACTTGTTTGAAAAGCAATATATTTGAGAACAATTCTTTTCACTTGTAAAGAGTATAAAAGCAAAATTTTCAGAAGAAAAATTTGAATACATCCCTCGTAATCACTACCATATTTATCAAACTAGTCACAGATGCACTGATGTTCTATGAAGATACAAAATCTGATTTTAGCAGGCACGATAGCAAAACATATTATTTTAAAGCTATTAATAAATATTAAGCTAGGTAAACTATTCTTGACATATGTTTTTCGAATGTTGCACTTCTCTCACACAGGGAATGTGTGTCCTGTAAACTCTAAAATGTACCACACCCTGAATTTTATACATTCAGAGCATAAATAAGACTTCGATAGAATTATTATTTTTACATAAGCGGAAGTATGTATGATAAATGCAGAAAATTCCTGCATTTTTTTTCGTACAAAAGGACGCAGAAAATCTGTCGACAAACGCAATCAGAAAGACATGCAAAAATACAGGTAATCGTCTAATTAGTATTTGGTGAATAACATTACTAGGTTTTATTTCAATAAACCAGTTATCTTATGTTTTTCTGAAAAGACCTTTTCCGCATATAATTAGGCATGCTAAGCCAAATTAAGACTGTCTTTGCTTATACCTTTAGCCCATTCATCATACTTTAAATCTGATAATAGCTTTGTATTCTAGAGGAAATTACCGAAAGTTTACTTCATGTTAATTTCAGTTTGTACAACCATCAAGTCAGCATCTTAATAAATATTTAATTTGTTCTTACTTTCTGATACTTCTAATTAAAAAGTCAAACGAGACGAAATTTAATACAGTATTTTGTGGTTAATCGTATTAACTACTTTGTACTTCGATATCGTAACTCTGTAACATAACTCGTAAAATTAAGAGCACATGAAAAATAATGGAAATAATGAAAAGGATTTTATTTATACAAAATTTTGTCAAACGGTCTGTAGAAGTTTTCAGACCTTGCTTTCCCGCAAAAATATTATAAATGCTTTCCAAATTTTCAGAATCACTATGCAACTCTTTCTATAAGGTATCAGGTTCTATGTTCCTCCTTACTTGCTTTGGGAACATTAAATGGCCTGACTTGGAACAGGGAGCTTACTAAAACTATGTTCAATAAATGTGGGAAGTAGACAACACACACAAGAAGGGCATACGAAACCCTTTATTTTTCTCTCTTTACAATGATTTCCGGACTTCGGAATACAGAGACCAACCACTTGTGGTCTGAACGTAAGAATATAAAAATATTAACTAAACTCTAACTAAATTAACTTTGGATTAATAAACAAGTGCCTATTGGAAGATTGGCCGTATATTAACTGAAAGGCCGTATGTAGTACAGAGAACTGTTAACACTACAATACGTTTAAAATTATCAAGAGGATTAAACCTCTAGACTTGAAGGCAACCAGCAACCGAGTAAAACTGCTATGGCAAGCAGCCTGCTCCTAATCACTCCTTGCTTGCTCTCTCTTGCTTGGCAAAAAGCCACAATTTAAGTACTTGGCGTTCGCAAGACAAATTTGCATAAATAAGTTAAAGCTTTTAATTCTGGCCGGAAGTAGAAAATAAGAATTGATAGTAAAGATTTAAAATAAAATAAACGTTAGTAAAACTTAAGATCCTTACAAAAGGAATTTGCAAAATCTGCTTTTGATGTCATCAAATCACGAAATTTCACTATCTTTTCGTGATATCTATCTTTTCGAGTATCTTTTCGAGGTGTGAAGATTTCAAATGACATCTTTTCTAATTCCTAACAAAAAAGCTTCCATTAGTCTTTTAGAAAAAGCTCTCTGAAATAAACTGATGCAATGTATTTGGGGAAACTGCATACCTTAGGCGGAGGGAAGAAAACAACATCGTAAAATCCGGCCGTTTAGGACGGTTGTGGTCGTTCGAATGAACGGCTATGTCGGGCGTTTTGGCCTTCAGTTTGTTAATTGTAAACGTTTTTATTTTACAGTGCTTTTTGTTTGCTTTAGTTCTGTGTAATATAATAAAACGAGATATAAAAAGTACAACAAGTTCTTACCAAAACGTGAAACAAACCGACTCACCTAAACAAGTCTGACTACCGTTACTTTGTAAATAGATTACGTTCTTCACCGATGCGCGGAAGCTTAACATTCGTACAATACACACTTACACTTTGTCTGCAATGTGTAAAACGACGTTCTTGAAAGAAAAATTTGTCTGGGAGAGTTCATGAGTAACGACTAGTTTTCAAACGATGATTAACTCTGGTACTCTGGTAACTCTGGTAATCCAACACCTGAATGGCGATAGCTGAAGATGATAAAATTTTGGTTTCCTTAGTTCAACCTGCTATTATCATTTGGCACCCATATTCTTCCTTTGTTTGAATTAGCCATATTTAGTCAAAACAGTACAAATCATTCATGTTAGCTTTATTTCTGGCCGATTTTAAAAGTTAGGTTTTTCATAAATGCATTTAGATTGTTAGCCATCCTGTTTGATATGGGCTGACATATCATGAGCCCATATCAGACAAGTAGCAATTGTCCTATCAGATGAGCTGGCTGCCAGACAACTAGGACGAGAATCGAATCCTGGATGGATGTTTGTAAATCTTATGCGTGCAATACTGGTCATAGCTTCTTGTGGGTGTAAGATGGTAATCCATACTATTTGTATGTCATGCCCGTGATGTAACTTGGGCAAAATTTTTGGTGAATAAATAGCTAAATGGCCAGTGAGTGACTAACACTTTATGAGAAACTCTCCGTCCACCAAATAAAAATTCCTTATCCTTAATGCTAAAAGAATGTAATTTTATCAAGTCTAAAGAGAGATATTATATAGTTAATATTTAAATCTGAGTGAAAAACACATTTTTTTTCTAACTAAACGTTATGGGAAATAACGTTAGATCTTTGCGGTTTGCAACGCTTTATGTTTTTTAAACCATTTAAAATAATATTCCATTTGATCTCGGTCGTTGGCTGATCACAATTAGCAGATATTTAGCGGAAGTTTCCGCTTGAATTTTCTTGAGATTGAAACTCTACATTTAGACTGCTTAAAAACCTTTACCTCATCTATTCATGGGGAAAGCAATATTTCACATCTTCTCGTAAAATCCAAATTGAATCCTCGCTTCATTTAACAGTTTAATTGAAACAAAAAAGTCTTAATTTTCCGTCTTAATGGTGCATGAAGAACATCAGTTTCGGACTCAAGTACTTAGCAAAGAATTTAAAATAATTACGTCTTTTCTTTCATTATTTTACTTCATTTAGTTTTAGAAGATTTCTTAGAGCATGGATACTTCAAAAAGCGAAAAAAGGAAAAGAAAGAAAGGTCTTCAAAACTAACTATTGCTAATTCCAGTTTCATTAAACTTATCAATTAGACTATTGTACATGTTAATTTATGACATGTAAGAATAAATAATGAAAATGATAAGTAAAATATGTGCAACTCATGTTTTCCTTTTTTGTTAAGCACATTGTGATGAAAATATATGGGAAATGATTCATATAAAAGACGCGCGTGCAAGAAAGCTCTTATAAACGCTTTTCAGAAGTTGTTAAGATTTTCATCCACATCTACAAACAATCATATTTCATTTTTATCTTTGCTTAACAATTCATTTTTAAAGAAGAAAGAAATGTTTGTTCCGTGGTTTCCTAAACTGGCGAATGGGAGAGCAAAAGCCATGCATTTAATTTTGCTTTCGCATAGAAATTATAAAAATGTCTGAAGTGCTATGAAGAGCTTTTGAAAAAATGTCTTTATTAAAATCAAGATTTTTTTAAATGACTTATAAGACATAAATAAAAGAAGATGATGATATCTTCCGTGGTGAAATCGATGATGAAAATTTAATTTAACATTACCGTACTTGTATAAGAGAACTGACGGCACATAAGCAAAGAATAGAACGTAGGGGGGGGGAGAAAGAGTGTACATATAGTGTTTTATGTGCTGTGACTTATCTCACAGCAATAACAGAAGGAGCCTACAAAATTCAACGTGGCAAGAGGTGCAAGATTGCGCCTGTCGTTGGCAAGATGCTTGAGCACTATACAGATGAGAGTACAACTTTGCTCAGTTCCGCCCCCAGTTTTGGTTAAGAGCACCCCGAAGGGGAAGAGTCCAAGGGTTTCCCACTCCTCTTTCCCTACCACCGACCTCACAAGAGGACTTTCGTCTTGACGCATAATATAATCAGAGTTCTCCACATCTCACAGCACTATACAATTATAAACATATATGCCTTCTCAGAGATTCGAACCCGGGCCCTTCGGTACGGCAGTCAGAGGCATTAACCACTATCCCGGTTGGGCAGCCAGATGGTACACTTTGCATTTGGATTCCCCTTACTTGTTTCTTAGCCAGTCAACTATATTTAATATTCACTAAAAATAATCCAACATGATTTGTTTCTGTGTGTGCTTTAAAAAATGCCTATAGTGAGATATGTCATTTTTATTGCAAATGCTTATGCTACTGCTTTATCAGGGAGATTTTTTTCCTTGATATACTAGTAAAGAACGTTACCCCACTTTGCACAAATTTCACGAATGGAGGTTCTGTGGTTATCATATATTTCCTCTTCGTCTGTAGACACTTACTGTACCGCAGCCAGGTACATGACATCCTCCATACTGTCTTTTGTTTCTGTTTCTAGATTTGTTGCAGTTCTTCGAACTGCCCTCATTTTTATAGTCCTCTAATAACTCCAGCACGTCTTCATTGTTAATTTCCAAGCCCACGATTTTGCCTACAAACATAATATTATAGATAACCAGAAAACACCTCAGCGTCAAATCTTTCAAGATCTGTGCCTGCTTTAGAACTAGCCATAATTTCTTCCAATTCGATTTCATGGTCTTGTACGTAATGCGTCGCGAAATTTCGGCAGTAAGAGTTAAGCAATTTAGAATATTAAAATGATGCTTTAGGAGTCTTTAAGTGTTAATTATGTGTCAGAAGGTACCGTAAAACACCTCTGAAAATCATTTTGTCGACTTGGATGTTCGCTGCTTAAAACATGGTTTATCACACGAGACATTCTTTGTTCAGGAAATTAGATTCAGATTAGATTCATTTAATTCATGCGAATCAATAGAGCTAGGACAGTGGACAAAGGGTTTCGTTTGTAGCCTCAAACTTCCTGAGTACAATTTTGCAAAGATAATGGATATTTCATTAACTGTTTTTTCTTCTAATGTTTAAATGGTATCCTTTGCTGCAGAACTTCCTACTCTGAGCTCAAAAATAGTGAATATGTTCCATAATTGACATAAAGTAGGTGGCATTGTGTTTAATGTTCATTGACAGAAAAAAAGTACTACAACTACGTCACCTATGTGTGACGTTATCACGTGCATATTTCCTTCTGCAGTCAACAGATACCAGGACGTCATTCACGGCTGTTTCATTTGCAACAGTTCATTTAAAGAGTTCATATAGGTTTAAGTTTATGTTTTTGATGATTTGCCTTGAACATTGTGATCATTCTTAAATAATATAATTGATAATTAATATATTATGCATTTAATTCAACATTTTTATTTTTATATTAAAGCTCGACATTTTACAATATGAACACAGTTTCCTATGAGATGTCGATCGTTGGTCTCATATTCCTGTGTCACATTTTTGCAGCAAAATTAATTAACCGCAAAGTTCTGCAATTTTCACATCGCTTAATGCAACATTTTTTGCGTTGTAAATTTTATTTGCAATTTCATAATTTTATGTTTGTTCACGACTACATTTCTCGTTTTTAACGTTTAACAATGCTAATATTTCTTCTTAAATGCAGACACAATTTTTCAGCATCTGCAATTTATATAATATTTATTATATATGTTCACAGTATTATTAAAAGCACTAATCCATTAAGGATAAAAATTTTATTTCTTTATCATTCAATGTAAGATACTAAAATATATAACGATCAAGTTCCATTAGCTTATTATCTCAATGTGTTACAAAGCATCCTCCGGCAACTGTGAATATTTCTTATAAATTCATGGGCTGGCTTTACTGAAAATAAAATACACGCTTCCAAGATCTACTACAATGGAGGAAGGAGTTCCAGTTCCTCTTGCACTTTCCTTTGGGGAAATATCAGAAAAGATTACATCTCAGATTTCTACTTGAAGAAAGAAAAATCACCCTAATATTTGTTCAAGACCTTAACACTTCATTAGCGATATCGAAACTATTATTCCTAAGCCCTGCGTGTATGTTGTTAGCTTTATGTATGTGTGCTAGAGGCAAAGAGAAAATACGTTCCAATTAAAATTTTCATTTATCGGTATAACTCTAGGAATTTAGCCAAACACTTTGATTAGAACGTTGCAGGAGTTTACTGTGATCAAATGGAATTACATAGTTTACAGTTGTCTGGATTATTTAGGATACACTGGTAACAAATCTTTTTTTATCGACCTAATAAAATTGGGTTTATTGAGATACTTTGCTTTGGAGCGAGAAGAGATTATTGTTAATCTTCTTGACGAAACTTTATTTCTGGGAATAAGCAAATTTATGAAATTCATTACCAAAAATTAACAATCCATTTAATTCAAATCATTTAACTATTGAAATACTACTTTATAATTATAAATCGTCGAATTAGACAATACATTTTCTTAGAATACCGCGTTCTTAAAAGCAGAGATAGCTCTTGACAGGTGGAATATTTTAAAGTTCTTAACTTCATATTAATGTTGCATTAAGTTTAATTTTAACAATCATTAAATAAAATTTAATGACCTTTGCATGTATTTTAGATGCTAAAATTTATATACTCTTCAAAATATAGGAAAGAGGTGAATTTGATTATTTTTATTACCGTCACGTAATGTGGAAGAAATGTAACAATTTAGTGTGTAATATTATTTGGAACTTTGCCGTTATGCTGGTTTTTAGCAAATGATGTATTAGTCTGCCCTTGCCAATTCCTTGATGTATCCCATGTTGGGCTTGACGTTTGTGATACCGTAGAGAGTTATCTCCCGTAGAGATACACTGCGGAAAAAAAAAGAACAGTTCTATATCTCCCGTTCTATTGGGCCGATTGACGAAATTCAAATTACGTTTTTCATGTCTTGAAAGCGCGACTAAGTTGTACTTAGATTAATATATAGCATTGTTCTATACTAGGTATTTTAACACAAAATCGGACTTTTTTTTAAATGACATGCCAGTTTTTTTTTCCATATTTCGATTCTGCGGTTCTAATTATGCCTAAATATTAAATTCTGTAAACTTTGGTGCGAAATTTATGGAGAAATTCAAAAATGTTTCTTGGCAGGTTTTTTTTCAGTTTGTGCCAGGAATAATTTACTTGGCGAACTCCTTAATTTATAGCACCTATTTCCTTTCTTTTTTCCCTTGTCCACGAGCGGAAAGAACTTATCGTTCACACTTTCAAATAATTTTAACAAAGCTTGTAATCAGAAAAAAATATTAATTTATTTCCAGTGTCTCAGGTTTTTACTCCAAGGTAACTTATAAACAACAACATAAAGTGAATGAGGATTTTCTGAAGGGATCACTGCAGATTAAAAAGCTTAAATCTCTACATATAATAAAAGAAAGAGTCTATGTGTCTTGTTTGTGCTGCGCGTAAGATAATAGACCCAGTGCTACGAAATTTGGTATATAGGTGCATCTAGACAAGAGACTGTGCATCTCGAAGCGATTTTTTCAAAATTCGAATCAGTTTTTTTATTTTATCTTTTCGATTTTATCGCATCATTTTGAATAGTTTCATTCTTTTAGAAATGGGGTTTCAGCACCAGTTTTTCATTCGTTGCTTTGGATACTGGACTGTGGATACTGAACTGCTGACTGGTTTCTCGTGAAAATATGAGAGTTATTGTTTATTTCGTTGTAATTTTTTATATTATGTGTTAATTATATATAATTTTAATTAAAAGGTTTTGCATGATTTGTTTGGGAAACAAAGTTTTTAACTTCTTTATAACATTTGAATTTTTAAGATTTTGCAACTGGAAGTTGGTTAATTTATTTATTAGGATAAATAATACTTGTATTAAGGGACACTGCTATTTCATTGTAGTTTCTTTAGATGTAATTCTTTTTTTTTTTTTTTTTTTTTTTTTTTTTTTTTTTGACAAAGTTGATCTGCAGAGTATTCTGCGTGTACCACCGGTTGAGAACCCCTGCTTTAGGCATTTTTTCGGAACGTTTAAAAGCAGACGAAGGCTGGCTGCGTAGCTGTTAGTTATTAAATAAAATAAAAACATCTGAAAGCTTTCATGTTTTATATTAAGCCCAAATGCACGGTTTTAACGTTTTATGCGTTACTTTTATTTATAAAATATCATGTTCTTCACACTTAAACCATAAAATTCAATTCAACAGCAATATCACAAAATATTTAAGGGGGAAATGTTTAGAATTCCGATACACGGTCTCTCACGCTGGAGATAAAAGTGTTGCCATTGCTCGCTTTGAAATCGTGGAGTTTGTTAATCAAAAATTCGGTAACGTTTTACAAAATAAGAAATAGATAATAAAACAAAATCCAAATTTCGGTTTCCATATGCCCACATTCGTGTGGACGATTTCGTTATTCAAAATTTGATGTCTGCTGTTTTTTCACAGTGCGAGAAACATGCATACATTCATGCCGATTCTTCATTATTTAATTTCTTTAAATATAATGCGGGTCTCTAATATTTGGTGCTTCAATTTAAAAAGGTGTTCGCCGTTTATAGTGAATCAACGCAAAATATCAAAACGAAATTAAGAGCCCTTGTGAGCAAAACTGCCCCTTTGGGCTAATAATGTTGTTCTTCTTGATGTTTCTTTTATTTAGACACTGAAGATCAGTGCTGTAATTGTTGCTTAGCACAATTTTCCTGTAATAACTTAAAAATGCATGCAATATTTCTATGTACGGAAGTTCAGAAATGATTATTTATTATATAGGAAATGACCCTTATATAAAGAAAATAAGAGCATTAGTGTTCCCTTAAATTAATGAATGGTTGGATACAATTTTCTTTACTTTTTTTTCCCGATCTTAAATATACTTCCTAACAAAAATCCTAGTAAGTAAAGTACTTCAACTCTTCCGCCATCACTAATTCGACTGATACCAGTCTCCTGAGAATTCTGTAACAACTTTGGCAAATATTTGAGGTTATTCTGGGATTGAAGTTATTTATTCCGTAATGCCTAAATTTGTGAAACTTTTCTGCCTTTCTCTTTTTACTATTTCTCTTCTTAATGACAGAGCGGCAAAATTAAACATTTGAAGTGTAAATGTTTGCGAAATTAGCTATGCTGTTGCTAACAGCACCCACACTAACTTTATATTTTTTCTTCGTTCTTGGTTTCGAAATATCAAAGTTCACTTTTATGGCTTGTTGGTGCAAATGAGCATCAGTCTTGTTATAGAATGCAATCCTCAAATAAAGCTATTTTGCATATTTGGTGTAAAGTAAAAAGAGGGTGAATAAAATATGTCTGGCAAAAATATAAAAACAGTACTGGAGACTGAAATTCGTAGATTTTTTAAATAGAATATGAGTGCAAATATGGCACGCTTTGGTGAAACAGGGAGGTGTTGAGCGGTAGATAAAGGCGTTCACATTCTATTTGAGTAAATCGTCTTTCTCGGCTGTAAATATCATTAATAAGATACGGAGCTTACACATGTCTATTTTACTCATACAGCTGCAAAAAGAAACGGGACAGCTGCTCAAAAGAGGATTCGAGGGAATTGTTTTTTATACCTTTTTTTTAAGCCAGTTGCTCCATTTTAGCTGTAGTCCTGTAGACAAAATATAAACAAGCTTCGCATTCGTGTAGCGTTACTTCTGGCGATTCGCGCGGGAAATGATTTGCGCCAGCAAAACGCTTATTCATTCCGCTGCATAAACACATATCCATTGCAAAATACGTTTTTATCTAGCCTCTCAATTTTGTTGCCAGATATTTTTTAATTATCTTGTATTTTTGATAGAAGAATAGAAGAACCTTTAATACATCTGTCCCACGTAGCATAATTCCAAAAATATAAGTATATATTTGGGTATATAAATGCTTTTTTTTTCCCCTTCAACAGTATGCTACTCTTTCGAAGCGATGTGAACAGCGAGAATTTCTTTCTCTATGTTAAACGGTTATGCGGTTTATGTCAAATCTTTACCATGCGTTTCATGTCCAAGTAATAATAAAGTATACGCAGCAAATCGAGTGTGTGTGGTTTTCCACGGCTGTTTGAATGAAGCTGTAGAGTATCTTGTGTAAGTTAACACTTTTATGATTTTGGTCCAGAACGCAAATTTAACTTTGCGTGCACTTAAGCTGAGGATTTTGAATCTTAGTTCAGAGAGCTTCTGGTAATTGCGTCTCGCTGTTGGTATTCCTCGTCAGCTCTGTTTCAAATTAATATTCCGGCTTCAGCATTCTCGCTAGCCGATGACTTAAACTGTGCTCCAGTAAAATAAATCTTGAACTTATTCTGTTGCTTGAAATTTCACTATTTGCTATTAAGGTTGTAAGACATATCAACTTATTCTCCCGTCCCTTACGTATAGTATAGTATGTATATAAAAATCCTATCGTATCGTATAAGACTGATGAAAACTTATTATATTTTTTCCTCAGTGATATAAATCTTAAATATTTACACGCTTCTTTACCTCAACAGGTCTTCATGTTCCCTTTTAAAGCGTAAAATCCTAGAATTGAAAGCCAGATATTCCCACCAGCGCCTAAATGAAATTTTAGTAGTACTGTTGTAGAAGTGTCACTTATGCAAAGAGGGTGGCCATGAGTTGAGGTTTCAGGCAAAGTCCAGATTTTTATACTACTAATTATAGTAATATTTTTATACTACTAATTATAGTAATATTTTTATACTACTAATTATAGTAATATTTTTATACTACTAATTATAGTAATATTTTTATACTACTAATTATAGTAATATTTTTATACTACTAATTATAGTAATATTTTTATACTACTAATTATAGTAATATTTTTATACTACTAATTATAGTAATATTTTTATACTACTAATTATAGTAATATTTTTATACTACTAATTATAGTAATATTTTTATACTACTAATTATAGTAATATTTTTATACTACTAATTATAGTAATATTTTTATACTACTAATTATAGTAATATTTTTATACTACTAATTATAGTAATATTTTTATACTACTAATTATAGTAATATTTTTATACTACTAATTATAGTAATATTTTTATACTACTAATTATAGTAATATTTTTATACTACTAATTATAGTAATATTTTTATACTACTAATTATAGTAATATTTTTATACTACTAATTATAGTAATATTTTTATACTACTAATTATAGTAATATTTTTATACTACTAATTATAGTAATATTTTTATACTACTAATTATAGTAATATTTTTATACTACTAATTATAGTAATATTTTTATACTACTAATTATAGTAATATTTTTATACTACTAATTATAGTAATATTTTTATACTACTAATTATAGTAATATTTTTATACTACTAATTATAGTAATATTTTTATACTACTAATTATAGTAATATTTTTATACTACTAATTATAGTAATATTTTTATACTACTAATTATAGTAATATTTTTATACTACTAATTATAGTAATATTTTTATACTACTAATTATAGTAATATTTTTATACTACTAATTATAGTTAGTTTAATTATCAAAGTAGATTTATTCTAAATTAAATTTCAAGAAAAGCAATCTCCTTGAAATATCTCAATTAACAAAATGGGATTTTATATCGTTGCCATTTACGTCGCCGATTTCAACAAATAACACTTTCGCTCTACATCCAATTAAATTTATCTCTTTATTCAAATTTATACTCATTACTATATTTTCCCCATTACAGAAATTAAACAAACCTTAACTGAATGCTTCAGGAAATGAATAAAAAGTCCTTTAATTTCCGAAATTACCATTCAAATATTATTAAAAAACCATTTTTGATCGAAATGTCATTAAAATTCGTTTGGAAGAAAGCGAAAAGATTATAAGATAACTACGAGGTTTTGATAATTAGGGTGTAGTTCTTCCACAGGTAATTCAAAAGAATTTAGAGTACATAAAGGAGAGTAATTACATAATGGATGCAACTCCGAGAAAATGGTATTTGGAAACATATTATTGGCGATTAAACTTGTTTCATTTTATTAAACGGAAATAAACTTTTTCGTCACTGTAAGCAACTTGAACTCTAGAATTACCCTCTTACTAAATCTTAAGAAGTTAGAACTGCCTGTCGATTAAGTACCTTGCATTCAGAAAAAAAATATGATTACACAAAGAGAAAATTTTATTGGAAAAATTCATAGGACTGCACAAGTATAACCCATATTTATACATGTTGTACCATTATAGATGGTACAACATGTATAAATATGGGTTATTGGATTATTCAGTTATGGCAAATCACACGAGGGCTATATGCCTAAAGGGAGGGATGCCTTCGTGGAGGACTTTAAGGCAAACTGGCTCGTATATACGTTACACATCTATTATAGATGAATTTTACTGATATCTTACAGCCGTTGTTCGTTTTGAAATCGCTGAGTTTCTTAATAAAAACTCATAAATGCTTTACAGAATATGAAACAGATAGTAATAGAAATTTCAAATTTGTGCTTCCAGATTCCCATATTCGGGTGGTGACGAATGTTATTCAAAATTTGATAGCTCTCGGTACCGCTGTTTTATCACGATGCGAGAAACATACATGCATTTATGCAGATTCTTCATTATTTAATTTCTTTGGTGGCAACAAAGTTTTTGACTAAAAATGCCAAAACGAAATTATTGGGCGTACAAATAAGTTTTGAGGGATTTACATAAGAGATGGCGTTACTAGTATAATTAAATCCTATCGGACAATCTTGTAACTATATTCACGTTAAGGCGCCAGCATTTCCGTCTAAAAATCAGTCTATTTCATTTCGCTGAAGTGTAAAAAACAAACTTTATTTGTGCTCAACTCATGCCAACCTTTGTACCAACAAAACAACATTTTCGGAAAGCGCTTCTTTTTTGTTTTAATTTGAAGAAAAGTGCAGCTGATGAACATCGATTTCTGTGTGAAGCATATAGGGAACGTGCTCCAGCAATTAAAATATGTGACCAGTTAAGTTTGAAGATGCTGAGTTGGAGGAGTTACTGGACCAAAATTCTTACCAAACTCAAGAGGAGCTCGCCAGAAACCTTGGAAATGACTCAACAATCGTCTCAAGGCATGGGTAGGGTGCAAACACAAGGAAATTGGGTTCCGTATGAACTCAAACTAAGAGACTTCGAAGGCCGTTGTTTCACGTGCGAACAACTGCTCCAAAAGCAATATCGGAAGGCGACAACCCAAAGCGCAGAAAATCGTGGGTAAGCCCAGCTATGCATAAAACTTCAACGGTCAAACCGAATATTCATAGCAAGAAGCTAATGCTGTGCATCTGGTGGGATCAGTTTGGAGTGATCTATTATGTTCTACTCCAGCCTTACAAAACTATCAGTGGGGAACGTTACAAAGAACAGTTGATGCAACTGAGCCGAGTATTGAAGCTCAGACGCCTTCAATATGCCAAAAGACGTGACAAAGTGATCTTTCAGCACAGCAAGCCTCGCCCACATGCTACAAAAGTCGTTAAGGAAACCTTGATGGGATGTTCTACCCCACACGCCGTATTCACCAGACATTACTCCTTTCCACTTCTACTTATTTCGGTCGTTTACTCGTAACTTGGCCGAACACACTTCTCTTCATAAGATGAAGCCAAAATGTGGGTCGGTTCTTGGATCGCCGCAAAAGAAGAGGAATTTTCTAAACGAGGAATCTATATGCTACCTGAAAGATGGGGACAAGTCGTAAGTAACGATGGACAATACTTTGAATAAAATACATTCTTCCAATTTCTCTGAATAAAGCTTCAAAGTTACAAAAAAAAACTCTCAAAACTTATTTGTACACCCAATAATAGATCTTTGAGCTAAAAAAGAACTCCACTTGATATGATTCTGTGCTAGTAGACTTAATGTGCATTCTTAATTCACTAATACTAAAACTGGTTATATGTTTACTGACTTTTGAACCTCTCTTTCTATGCGATTACGTCATATATTATACTACTGGCAATTATTCCTCTAAATATTACATCTAACTGCATGTAATTGTGGAAAGACACCGTAGGCCAGTAAGCATTTCTAGTAAATCCCCAAACATATTTACTATAAAACGCTATGAACTATTCATTTCTCATTATTAGCACCCAATGTGCTATCCGTCTCGAAACTCACTTTCTGTGCGTATAACGTTCGTGTTCATATCACTTTAAATTGTTTCCACTAATTGTTATCGCGATGTACTATTTGTTTTGAAAAATTTAAATAATAAAGAATCTGTATGTATGTATGTGTCCTCGCATCGTGGAAGAACGAAGGAACTTAGAGCCATCGAATTCTTTTCATTTTCGAATTAGGTTTTGATTTATTTCATATTTTGTGCAAATTTAACGAATTTTTGGTTTAACGTACTCAGGAATTTGAAAATAAGAAATGCCAATACTGTTCGAAGTAAAACATTTTTGTCTCCAGCACATTAGACCGTTGCCATTCGGGAAAAAGCAAGATATTTATCTTTCTATTTTAATCCACAAATTCGGCTATTTGAAAGCAATGTGTTTCCACGTCCTTAAATGGAATACTTATTATCTCCACGCACCAGCCTATTGCATTTCACCAAAGCATAAGCTATTTAAATTTCAAATTTAATCTTTCTGTTACAGTATAGCAAAGGAAATGATTGATAAGCATTAAACGTAGTTCTTAAAAATATATAGTATTTTATTTAAATAAAAATTCATTTAAGTCGTGAGATGCCTAATTAGTATATATTAATGCGTACTAAATATTTTCATGAAATGACACTAGCTGGACTCATTAAATTACTCTTCTTTTTTATAATAACTCTTTAACGCGGCTGGCCGATCGAGCGGCTAGTTTTCAAAGAAACAATATAGAGAATATCAAAAAAATGTATGGCAACCTCTAACACTCTATCGAGAGTTCTAAAGATATACTGTTTTTAAACGTTTGAAGATCTTGTTATTGAACCTTTTGTGGCGTAAATGCGAAGAAAGCGATGCTTATAATAAAGTTATAATTGCTTAATAATTGCATTAGCAAGAGTAAATACAAGAGCGAATTGATAACCCACGATACTCAACAAGAGCATAAAAACCTTAATTATTCTTCTGATGTGATGTTAAAATCTGAAGCCTTTTAGATTTTCTCTCTTTTTACTTCCTTGTACGAAGTAAAAAGGAAGTATTGTAACCGCGAAAAGTTTCAGGCAGCATATTTCAACGAAACTATCCATTTTGACCGCTATCGAATGTAATTTAACAATGTTTTTGCGTCATATCTGTACGTAAGGAGAGAATAAAAGACTCTTTTCCTCCAAAAAAATTATAAAACTGCTTTAAAATGAATTCTGAAGAGAATTTTTTGTGGCGTCTGTACGAACGTATGTACGTACGTACGTATCTTGCATAACTCAAAAACAAGTAGCCTCAGAACGTTGAAATTTTATAGTATATAGGGCTACTATAACATGCATATGTACACCTCGTATTTTGGTTGCAATCGGTCGCGACAAACGTATATAAATATATTTATATATATATCCACTCTGTTACCCGGCTCAGTGATCTCAGTTTCTTTTCTCTTATATGTTTGTAAATTGTACATTTTTTGCTTTAAAAATGATTGAATTATGTTGTTCTTGTCTTCCGGTTGAGGGTTTTATGCCTTTAGTAAATCTGTATGCAATAGTTTTAGAATTATCAACAATTTTAAAGTTGTTTAAGTGACGCTAAGCCTAATAATTTTTTGGATGGCGGCCATTGATTGTTTACATTTGAAACAGCAAACTAGTGGATTTGTTGCCAATCTAGAGAAACTTAGCTTCGCAACAAAAAAAAATAACGCCTTCATTTATTATTGCGAATTAAATCATGCTTAACTCTTTCTGGAATTTTTTCGAGGGAATAAGTGTTTAAAATTTACATCGTAATTTTTAATATAGATTTTTTGAGTTTTTATGTATTTTTGCCTTCTCGCGAAGTAAGAACTGAATTAATTGAATGAGAAATACTCAATCGTCTGTGAAAAATTGTTTCTTTTTTGTTTTGTTTGCTTAATTTCTTTTATACATCGTTCTAGCTTTATTATAGTATTTGAATAGAACATGTGGCAACGATTAGTTAATACTTTAAATGATATAAATTTTGTGCATTCTGAGTTATAATATGAACGAAATATAATACTGTTAAGTGAACGTAGCGCCAGAGTGTCGCTATGAAAAACAAATAGAGTGAATTTTAAAGAATGCATTTATTCTATTGTGGTTTATGCACTGTCGGCGAAGTAAATTTAATTCAATCCAATATGTTTAAATGAAATGCAAGAAAAATGCATATAATTTAATATTTCGTACAAGTAAAGTCATGTGGTGTACACATCAGATTTTTTATGTTTTAGTTCAATGCGCATTAATTTAAACCAATGCATTTTCATAAAGCCTTTAGTATTATAACGTCCGATACAATGGAATTACGTGAGCTTTAAAGTCAAAAAGGCTTGCATATAAATGATTCTTTTTTCTTAAACATCTCTGAGTTTATCTGAAATATATTAGACAGCAATCACGAAAGATTTATACTTCAAGCTCGTTTAGAATAAAATATACATAGATTAACGGGTACAGATTTGCGTAGAAGGATACCTAAATGTCATTATCGTGCATTGAAAGTTTAATTGCATATCCTAATCATGGGTATTTTATTGAATTTGCTAGGTCTTCGTCTTTTACTGCGCTCTGTGAGGTCAAGGCGAATTTTGTTTTTATCGTTGCGAAACTCTAGCACGCTATTTAGTTGGAAAACTGACAATTCTGATATCTCACGCAAAGTTTAAAGATGTCCCAAGTCCAGCTTCTCAGATGTAGGTCATTGGGAATATATTGTAATATAACTTGGTTACATATAAAGTAACCAAGCCAAATTTGTTACACATAAAGTAAAGCTATTTTTCAGCAGAATACGTGCAATTTTTTATTTCTTATTTAATTCGAGAAGAAAATTTTAAATAAGAAAAACTTTAAAAGACATCTTTTTTTTCTATTGGTTTAAACTTTGGAACTAAGTTCTGAAAATGTTTTTCTGTATCTTGCATCATTTATCTTCTTATGCAAAAACATTTTTAAAAAACGTTGTACAGCAAGCAATATGAAAATCAGCTCAGACACAGATATAAATGTTATGAAGTTATTTCTGACTTTTGATTTTCATAATTGGCATTGACTTCCTTTTGGCAAGATGGTAGGGGAGCCGACTGCCATAGTCTAGGGCACGGATGAAAGAATAGATGTTTAGCAATGTAAAGAAACTTTGCGGCATGGAGACATCAAAACCTTAGTGAAAGTTCTCTCAAGAGACTTGTGGAAGGAGTAGAGGGGTAAAAGACCTTTAGATTCAGTCCCCGGGGGTGTTCTTCAAAATGGGACAGCGTTAGGAAAACGTCATACTCGTAAGAGAGAATTCGCATGGCAGTATAGCTATCACACTGGTATTGTTACACTCACAAGACGTAAAATTCATTAATTTAATTAATACCTTTGGAATAGGGTTTAAGCCGCAGATAATCTGAGAGGGGTAAATTTGCGCATGCGCGAACGCGCAAATGACACAGCTTAATTATCGACCGGGTGTCAGTTCATATGTATTTCGTTGTGACTACTTGTTCTTATACGATGATGTTATACATTTGAAACATTAGGACATGAAGACAAAATCTTTATGCCAGTTCCAGCGACATAGCAGTATCCGGTTTCTTATCAACGTAATCATGCCAGTTGTGACCAAAAAATCTCTCGTCTGAACTCTTCCTGAGGTACCTAAGGCTCCTCTAACGACGATCGCATATATCTCTTTGCCACCATAAATTAATAGAACTGATCCAGAGATCCTCTGAGATCAGTAGGATTAGAAACAGCAACATAATTTATTCTGAATGTTCTGCCGTTTTAAACACCTGGTCCGCGTTTTCTCTGTGAGTTAAAACTGATAATTAGTTAATTTTAATTTTGATCTAAATCTCTTAGTGGTAAATTCTGCATTTACAGCATTTAGTTGTTAGACAGAGGTATAGCACAATTATTCCAAGTACTAACTCCAAGCAGAGTTACTGGCTAAAACTTTAATTTGTGCACTTGACCTCTAGAACCAAGTTTCTTAAACCACAGTTTCCGATAATAATGGTTTAGTTATTTTATTATATAACTTGTAATATATTTGATTTAGGTAATACTTTGCAACACATCCAGACAGCCTTGTTTTCCTGATAGGCCGTTAAGTATACCATATACTTAATATTCTTGGTTTGTCGATTTACTAGCAATTTCTCAGTATCTTCTACACTCCATATCTACCAGGAATGTTTTTTTCGTGTTTGCCCTCAGTACAAGTGATTTCGTAATAACACCAGTGTTTACTTAAAACTGGCATTCAAGGTTTGAAGTTACTCTTTATTGCTTTGCCTAAAATTCTGTTTCTTATCCCATATTAGGAAACACTGAGCTGTACGTTAATTATGCCTGCTTCAGGAGCGTACGTTTGTGTTGAATAATTATGCACGTGGGTGACGAGTGTCATCCACCTATTGAAATATATCTAGACTAAGGAAAATTATTTTTGTGCTGCTGCGGTCACACCAACATTAAACACCAACATTTTAATAATTAACTTTCAACTATTAAAATGTGCGACTCTGAAAATCAACACATAGTATTAAAAACTTACGACAAATATCACTGCGGAACACCTATCACCAATGTCCACAATGTAGGTTAATAAGACTTTAAAAGAAAAAAAGAGGTTAGATTTTTTTTTCATTATATTTTTAGATTATAAAATAATGCAATATGTAATCATATATATTGTTCATGTTACTTACGTCACTCAGGTGACATACATAATGCTAAACATTATGAAATTTTTAAATACAAATTTACATTTTTCAATGACTTAAATTATTTCTATTTTTCATCTTAGTAATTGCTTTAATGTAAAATTCTATAGTAATAAATTCATATATTTTTAGAAAACTGATTAAGTTAATGAACGTGATTAGTTAATGAACTAATGATTTAGTTAATGACTAATAACTAAATCATAACTAATGATTTAGTTAATGAACTGATTTAGTTCTGCAACTTTTTGGTTTCTTATTTTAACTTGTCACATTCAGTAAGCTGTGGAAGATGATCGGATGTTTCAAGTTCAAAAGTGAACTGACTAGCAGGATCAAAGAAATTCATTATTGAAAGAACTTTATTTAAATCATTTTTCTACCGTCAGACAGGATAAAGATGTTGTCAACGTAGTAGAACCACACAGGGAAGTTTAAAGTTCCAAATAATTTTGATTCATAATAACGATTTATTAGCAAGGATAGAACTAAGAGGGGTTTCGTATGGCTAATTCCACGGTTGTACTACTTATTTTGAAATACAAAATGTGTTTGTTTCAGAGAGAGTAAGGGAAATTAACTTATTAGTTTTGATAAATGAGAAAAGAAATTCTCGAAGTCTCATTTCTGGATATTCAAGTGCACCTTCCACCAGAACACTAGTGAATAATGACTTTCATCAAAAGAAATCATAGTGAAATACTTTTACCTTTTTTATAAATTCTATTGATTTTTTATAGTGCAAGTGTCATTAACTAACACAGCCGAATACCTAGAAACTAAATATTCAACGAAGTACGAGGCAGAACCTAAATTTAGTGCAATAGGACAAAATGCAATACCACTTTTAGGAATTTTGGATAGTAATGCATATAGTATGGCACATTTACGCAAAAGAAAGGATAAGAGATTTTTTGATCGAAAGGATTTAAGATTTAATCGCAGTTTTTATTTCTGAGAGGTCCGAAGGGTGAAGGGCCTTTAGGGATCTGGTCATATGGGCCTTCGTTTAAGAGTTTATCGATTCCATCGTTGTAAATAGTTCCGTTCATGACGACTATTTGGCCACGTTTGTTGGCCTTCGATATCATAACATCTGGAAATTTCCCGCAATGTAGGTTTTTCTCTCATATTTACATTAGGTTTCAGAGATTTATTGTTACATTTCACATTATAATTGATAACATACCTAATTATTTCTTGGTGTATTTGAAATTTCATTACATTTGAAAGCTTCCCTTTCGCTTCTTTATTTTACAGAAATTTTCATAAAAATTTTATCCATATTATTTCACACTTCGATTAACATTAATTATATAGGGAATGTTGATGCATTTATTCCCTTTATGACTCTCTTCTTTAGGAGCGAAACTCATTTTCTCTTAAAGAAGAGAGACCTATGTATGAAGGCTACCTAAATTTCCAAAGTTTTATTCAAAATCCCTGCCAACCAAAGATTGCTTATTTGTTTAATTTTAAATTTTACACTGGTGTGATTCGCTTCTAACTAGGTATAGAACTACTCATTTTGATTGATGTGTGACTGCTATCTACAGCTGTTTCACTTAGTACTTCAGCATCACTTTAATATGTATTTGTATGCACAAAAGTCATACTCATATTCAATTCATAATCTCTCATCAGTTTCTATTGATTCAAGCTTACTTCGAAAGCCACCGGTCTCGAAAATTTTCTATGTGCTGATTCTTTTGTAAGTACCTTTCTTGCCAAAAATTGGCACTACCTAATTAAAGCGGCCACCACGCTTAGTAGCCAAATTTGCGCTCCTCGTTGCCAAATTGAATCTCTCTGTCCGTAACATGCAATTCAATTGTCTCCAAAATCTTAAGCTGTGGTCGCTTTAACAAGGAAGTGTCCAATATTCTTTAGATTTATTCCCAACATGCTTGTGTGCCAATCAGTAACAAGCAATAAGCCTCTAAATTAGATTTATGCTCTTGTAGCTTCAAATATCGCAACATTTACTTTACACCCTGTATAACATTTACAGTACACCCTACAGGAGCAGGAAAAAAGTATTTAAATGAACTGACTTTATATATTGTGTAGAGACATTAGGTATTTTTTTTAAAGCAGGAAGGATGAAAAATGAGCAACGCCCTCGACGGGAATCGAACCCCGGACCTCTGGAATACGCGCCCAGCGTGCGGACCACTACATTACGAAGGCGTTCTAAGAAGGCGGAAGAAATACCTTATATACTCCCCCTTTTAAAGAGCGACTGGGGTTTTTAGGGGACCCAATCGCCAAGTCCTGGGTGTGTAGAACCATCATCCACAACCCTTTTAGTTCGGGCGTCACTGTAGAGGCATTAGGTATTTTGGGGAAACAGGAAAGATGAAAAATGAGCAATGCTGTCCCCGGGAAACGAACCACGGACCTCTGAAATACGCCCCAAGCGTGCAGATCACTACACTACAAAGGCATGCTAAGAAGGCGGGCGAAATAACTCATAATTGTAAATTGTAAGCAGAGTTTTGAAGATATTTTTAAACTTGTTAGGGATTTCTGATTTCTAACTAACCAAATAATTACACAATAAAAAACTAAATAATCAAAACTTGCAAATTTTATGCGAATGAAACCATATTCGGATATTTATTGCATTCTTAGTTCCTAAGGCCCATATCACACGCCGTCTGTTTCACACGAATAACTGTTTCAATAGAATTTTCTGCCTGGTTTATTACTGAAAGAAAGACGTGCGAATTTTCCCTTCCTTTCCAAAAAAATTGCAAGTTGTTCGTTTTCAACCAATCAGCTATCAGCTTCGAATGCTATCAGCTTGTTTGTAATGGGAAATCAGTTTCGCCTGTGTTAAACCCAAAGCGATCTATGGTGATTGGCTGTTGTGACAAAGCAGAAAAATTGTTCCAAACAGTTGTTCTTTCGAAACAAACCGACGTGTGATAGCAGCCTAAGCCTCATAGTATCGCTTTGCTCTCAACTAATACGCTTATAAAATTTTAAGTAACGCAAAGTATATTTGAACATTTCTTTAGTAGTAGTTCTGATATGCTTGAACGTAATTAAATAACTCAGACTAATTCACTGTGACACCATTAATTTTGTTAGCACTTTGCCTTAAAAAACTGCAGTATAAATTCAAATATTTACAATTTAAAAATTTCTAATTCACTAGGCCTTTTTAAATAGCCTGTTGACTTAAGAACAATAAACTATTATAAAGTTATAAGGTTAAATCCTAATTTATACAAAATTTATTAACCTGATTACAGTTTCGATGTAAAATAAAAGATTGATCGCACATTTTGTCATTTCTTCGCTGATTAGCTAATATACAGAGCAAATTTCTATCTTTCTTTCAAAACTGTTCAATCCGAATTAAAATTTATGAAATCAGAATGTCAGTAGAGTCAAATTTCTTTTAATTTTCAGCGCAGCTAAAATACTGTCTAAACACTTTCATCATATTTAGGTTTTACTACTATCATCTTTCTTGTTTTGATTAACTGAATCACATTCTTTACTTACCAATTTTTCGTTTTTTGATTTATCTGAAGCTGCGCTACTGGAATTTACGTCATTTTCTGTTGAAGGTTCAATCTTGTCATTATCTTTCCTCAGAATATTATTTGAAATTGAATCCATAATTTGTGTTGAATCTTTGGATTCGGTATTTAAAGTTTGGTATTTACATTTCTGTGAATTACTGTTACTCTGAGATAAGTTATTATTCTGTTGCATTTCATTAGACAGTATATTACTTTCTGTAGTTGTATTCTCAGTAACAGCCGATTCATTAGCATAACAATATTCTGCAGGAATACTTGAAATTGAAAAATTTGGAACTTCAGATTCTGCAGTTTGATCGTTATATGGCTTTTCTTTTCTACATTCTTCAGCATTTAGACTAGAGTTCTGAAGTAAGGTTGAATTGTTTGTATTCTGATTCGAAAAGATACTGTCTGGTCTGCTTGTCTCTGAATCATATCCAGTTTCTTTTCCGTTATTTACTGGAGTCTGGGCGATATCCTGGTGTATATTCATAGACTCATCAACAGAAGATTGATCATCAGTTTCGCTGTCAGCGCGTTGAGGCGTCCGTGTTATAATGGCAACTGCAGATGGCATAAAAATACCACCAAAGTCGTTGCCTTGATTTGAACTTCCTCCACCAAAAATTGAAGAAAGTATGTTCTGTAAAATTGATATACTACCTTGGACACCAGATTGATTTTCTGAAACTGAAAGGTTATTTCTGTATTGTTCATTCTCCGGTTCCAAATCCAAGGCTTTTCGATAACACCAGGCTGCTCTACGATGCTTGTTCATCATAGCATAAGCTTGCCCCATTCTTGCATATGCTTTAGCATAGTCAGGGTTCAGTGTAAGAGCGAATCTACAGTCTTCCACAGCATCGAAAAAATTCCTAAGCTCAATTCTGGCTCCTGCTCGATTGCAGTAGTAAATTGCGTTCCACTTGTCTAGCTCTATAGCTCTGGTATACAAATCAACAGCTTCCTGGAACTGGCCTTGTACCACTTTCCTATTCCCTTCGATTTTGCACTCATCAGCTTCTAGTTTAGCTTTAACAGGAACAGGATTGGCCACTTGAGCAAACATATCTTGAAGCGGTCTGGAAAATCGCAGTAATGTGTAATCATTGTTTTCTAAGCCATACGCCATTTCTAAGCATTCTATGGCTATTTCTAAGCTATCTCTGTCTTCAGGAGTCATGTCCTCTCTGCTCTGCAACTGCTCTCTAAGGAAATCTGTTATGGCCACGACAAGTCTTCTGGAATCATCTTCATCTGACATCACATAAAAGATGTAAATATTTGCCTGATATCAGTGAGTTAGTTTAACACGTACAATTATATGTCTTTCGCGCAATTTCAGTGAATTTTGAAATGCTAAGTTTTATTGCCATCTGAAATCTTTCAAGGTTAAAAATAATCAAATATTAGAGTACGTGCAACTTGTGTAAAAGATTTTAAGCTGAATTAGAGTACCTGGTTCTCGTGGAAGAATATTGGATTTGAAATAAATAGTCATAAGATTTAGTTTTGATTTCTCTCAATTACACTGATAAATTTGTTTATTTATTTTCGGCCTCTCGTTTCTAAACTATAAAAGTATTACCATGAGATTTTAAAACAAGAGATTACAGAAGAATATTAAAGTTAGATTCTGTAACTATTTTGATAGCTTGCTTCGTATCTTTGCAGTGTAATGAAAATAGAAATGGCACAATGAAATATTTAGTAAAATCTGGGAAAACAACAAACTAATGTACGAACAACTGCAGACATTTGAAAAGTACTTGAATTAGTAAAGGTCGTTCTTTATTATTTCATGTGCACGCTTTTTCGTGGTTTTTCTTGAACTCAAGTCATTTTATTTATAATTCTTTAATAATGAGGAAGCTGTTTGGTCAGTGTCTAATTTAACTGTATGAAACAGACTTCAAAAAGATCCACCAGCGGCCGAACGCTAAAGGCACTGACTACCAGTAATTTGACCTGGGCTAAAACCCAATTTGGGACTAAAACCCAATTTGGGACTAAAACTCAATTTGGGACTAACGTCTCTTTTGCGCTAATATACATTCTAAATGATATTTTACACGAATTTCATGCAAGACAACTTGAATCATTAGTAATTCGGTTCTTCATTTTTAAGAATGCTAATCTTCCGGTATTTACTATGTGCAATAAAAAAACAAAATGTACTATCTAAATTTTTTATGCTTATTTGATGCAAAGAAACTTGTACCATTTGTAATTTTGGTTTTTCATTTCTAATAGTTATTTTACTTCCGGTATTTAAATGCGCAATACAAATGTTCTAACTTCTCATAATTTTTTTTTTTTTTTTCAGGTCGGAAAATGCTAATGTTTTAGGCAGTAAAAACAGTTTTAAAATAAAAGCAAAATTTCTAGTATCACTCACTCGCTTTCGATTTTATTTTTTAATCCCGTTTCCTTTCATAAGACGAGTAAGTAATATTAATAATTTATATGTTTTTATTATGTCTATTTGTTTTTTATTTTAGATGTCTTGAAAATGCCATGAAAAATTTTATTTAAGCGTAAAATGTTTTGTATAAATAAATTAATTTTCGCTTTTTAATTCTGAGGAGACCTTGTTATATTGCAAGGTCGGTAAAATTCTAGTATACTCTACGGCCTTGGCGCGATTTTGAAAACTGCCGTCAACACCAAAATGATTCGCTTACTGCTCATCATAAATACCGCTTTTACTAATTATCAGAATGTCGCCAAAAGTCGCCAAATCCTGTGTGCCATATACTAGGATTAAACCACAAGTTCTTTTAAATGTGTTTCTATTTATATATACTATATAACGAGTGGCCATAATTAAACTGACAGTGCTCACAGTGTTCTGTAGCGCGATCTATTTGCGAGAATGACGCCACATTTTGTAGGAAGATTAAACAAGACGGGGGACGAAGGATTCCGCGAAAAAACAAATTAGTTCCAAAAGTCATCGCTAGGAGAATATTTGGCGCTGTGTAATAGAAAATGAGAGTATTAACAAATGCAAATCAATACGGAAATTACCTTTTATTTTGCATTCAAATGAGGTTCAATGTGGCTGCCGTTGTTGTGGACTACATATTGCATTCTGTGCACAGTATGCACAACAGCAGAAAGTAACATGTCTGCAGGAATCTCCCGTACAGTCCGTGATATGTTATCCTTCAACGTAGGCAGGTCTTGGACCACTCCTTGATAGACCTTGGACTTAAGGTAACCCCATAGCCAGAAGTCGCATGGGGTAAGATCAGGCGACCGAGGTGGCCATGCAGTTGGAAAGTAGCGGCTAATGACTCTTTGTTGCGAATTTCTGTCGTAGCATCTGTTGCACCCATACAGCAACATGTGAACGGGCTCCATCTTGCATGAAAATGATTTCAACCAGGCATTGTCTTTTATCGCTTTTTAAAATCTCTTTTTTAAAAGTTTTGCCATATTGCACTTGAACTAAATCAGAAAATGTGCATAATAAAAGGTAATTTTATTCCGTATTAATTTGCATTTGTTAACACTCTATTTTCTATTACACAGCGCCAAATATTCCCCTAGCGGTGACGTTTGGAACTAATTTGTTTTATCGCGGAATCCTTCGTCCGCCATCTTGTTTAATCTTCCTACAAAATGTGGCGTCATTCTCGCAAATAGATCGCACTACAAAACACTGTGAGCACTGTCAGTTTAATTATGGCCACCCGGTATATTATTTTGGTTTGCAGATATTTAGTTACAGCGATAGTAGAATATCGTCCTTATATTTAATTTTATTTCTCATTTCCTACATTTAATATTCAATTCACTTAATGCTATTTAACATGAAGCACAATTTTCCCTTTTGTAATCGCATTATCTTAGTAAATATAATTTTCTCGTACATAGCCTTATGATTAAATAATCTGAAGGAAGACTTGTGAATTTTTAAAATCAAGATTAGATAAGTTACAACAAAGATTTTCTGATAGTTATTCAATTTCGTTAACAAGAGTGTTGGACAACTCATTACTTAATTTAATAGAATGGAAAATAGGATGTTTTTCTTATTTAGGGATGAAACTAAGTCAGGAATACTAATAATATTTATATAGTCACATTTTACTCCAAAGGAGCATTAGTTCAGATGGGCTAGTAGTCTCAAAACTGCATTTTGTGGCCTTTCACTATAAATGGCGAATACGTTTTCAAATTGTTGCCACCAAATATTATCCCCCTGCATCATATTTAAAGAAATGAAATAATGAAGAGTCTACATGAATGTATGTATGTTCCTCGCACTGTAAAAAGCGAACAATATCTATAGGAAGGAATTCTAAAGATATCGGAAATTTTAAAGATATGCTGTTTTTAAATATTTTGAGATATCGCTGTTAAATTGAATTTTATGTGTTTTAAGTGAGAAGAATATGGTATTTAATAAATAAAGATAACACACAAAACGTTAAAAATACGCTCCCTTGGACGTAATATAAAATCTGGAACCTTTCATTTAAAAAAAAAAAAATTATTTATTTATTTTTTTGAATTTTGAACTAGATTGATTTTAGTTTGTGCTGTTACTTGTTAAAAATAATTTATTTCTTCTTACACTAATTTTACTATACTCCCGACTTTTACAAGGGAAATTGAATTCTTTAAATCAACTCAATTACATTCTTCAAAGGAATTTAAATGTAATGGAAAGAAAATTTTTAATCATTAAATTTATTCTAAAAAGCAATGACTAGTAAACTACCATTTAAATACCGTCAATTTTTTTCTATTTTAATTTATTCAACAATGGAAATTCATTAAGAATCTAAAGGAAATTTTTTGAGAATATAATTAAATAAAATTCGACATTAAAGAAGGGAGATAATTTTTACCTTATTTAAAATGCAAGAATTTATTATTAAGCAAGTAGTAAAGCAACAAAACATTAACCTTTTCGAGTCTACTTGGCTTTTATACTTAATAGCGTAATTCCTTTTCTCTCTAATGGTATTTAACTGATAATAATTACAATTTTTAAATGAAAATAATTGCTTTAAATCAATAGGTATACATCTGAGTTTGGGAAAAATATATTAAGCATAAATGTACTAACAACAATGCCTGCGCATAATATTTAAGCAACTTCACATTTTTAAACCAATGCTTTTACTCGTGAATGCTTTCTTTCCACTTATTAGAAACTAAAATCTATCTTTAATTAATTAATAACTAATGAAGATAACCAGGAATTAAACCTTGTTATCTTCATTAGTTAATAATTAATACCATTTTCAAAATCAAACTGTTTCAAAATACCATTTTTATTTGGTATCTACTAGTTCTTTTTTATTTCGTTGAACTATCTGCTACTGGTAAAAATTAATTAATTGGAATTTGAAATACATTCCTAGCAGGAAGAATAAAACTATTAAAGGCGCAGAGAAGAAATAAAAAAATAACTGTCTTATGTATTAATTTCCTTTCTGTACTGCTTACAAATAATAAAATTGCTCCGTGAATTTAAATGTTTCCTGCATTAAAATGTTTCGTGTTTCAAAAGAATCAGTTCATTAAATGATATTTTAAAAATTAATTACTTGAATCAACGGTTATTCCTTTTCTCATTAAACGTTCTTATATGTTTCATGTGCTAACACATTTTAGTCATTTAAGTAACTTTGTAAAAGGTTTATTGGTGAAATAAAGGTTTCAAAATTTAACTAAAACTTTTCTTTCATCTTTCATTATACTTCCCAATTTCGTTTCCTGAAAAATGCATTTCTATGAATTAATTACACTTCTACCCCCTCAGAAAACGGAAGGAGCTGTATGTAAACCCAACAAAGTATTTTCTCTATATAATCCCGCGGTACAATTACAGGTATAAAGATTATACAGTTCTTAGTTAATCTTCTTAAATTTGTTTTTAATTTGATTTCAGAATTGTTGTAATAATTGTTTTCAATATGTGAACATCATTTTTTGGAATTCCACATAAATATTAATCTTTCAACTTTACGTAAGAATTTTAATTCTATTCCTACTCCAAAATGTTTAAATTCCTTTTTTATCAGTTTTGCTAAGTAGATGGCGTTGTATGTACGGCTTTCTCTTTTATTTCACTTGCTCTGCTTTATTATGCTGATATACTATTTTCTGCAAAATGGCGTATGATGTTTCACTATTTAAGGGACCAGTTACCAATATCAGACTGTACTGAAGTTTATCCCATAAAATTAATATCGTTCTATAAGAAATTTTCTCCTTTTCATGATGTAATTCAAACTGCATCCGGCGGACAGTCGAGAAATGTGGAGTTCGAGCTCCGAGGGCAAAATAGAGCTCATTTTTCATGTTTCCTTCTCCGATAATTTGACAGATGTAAGGCTGAAATTTGTTAGGTGAATTAATGCGTCTCTAAACTAAGTACCTTAGTTTGATAACTACAGGTGGATTCAAAAGCCTGGAAAGGCATTAACAATTCTTAAATTATTACAGGAATCGGGGAGAGCCGTATTTAGACTCGATAAGGCCCTAAGCTATTTGAGATATGGGGACCTTTTTGAGTCTATTGTACTATAATTGGAAGCATATTCGACGCGTATTCCAGTAGTCCAGGGTTCGAGTCCCGGCGAGGGCACTGCATATTTTTCACATCTTCTGCTTAAAAATAACCTAATGACTCCACAGTGCGATTTAGTCTTAGCTAGCAAGTGTTCATTAATAAGAGAAATAATGAAATCTGTAAAATTGCGCCCTCTTAAATTCAGACTCTATATACTAGTATGTGAGGAATAAACGAAGACTACCATAAGTTCCTTTTGGTGAAGTGGTCGTCTCGAGGAAACGCGTTGGCATATTTGATAAAACTGCAAGCACAAGTAGAAGTGTTTTTAATTAACTGTATTAGCGACGATTTAAAATAATGAAGACTGGGTATCTAAAAATGGCATATTCACCGAAATGTTTAAAAATGAACGAAATGAATCTATCATTGTTAGGATTAAAAAGCCACGGTTTTTGATGCAAACACTCAAGTCTCTTCTTTCAAGAAGGAACTTATGTGTTGATTGCTTTCCTCTTACAAAAACGTTCTTGGGAGAAACAAAACTCGAAATTCAAGGGAAAAAAATAGGTAAATACTCAAGCGCATCTGGAAGCGTTGAATGATTACTTTGAACTCTACTTTTCGTGAGCTCTAAAGAAAGTGCTTGGATGAATGGGTATAGAGTGTGCTCATTGTAAATATAAACTTATACAGCCTTTTATGAGGTTCTCATAGATTTAACATCTGAGAGCAAATTCAGAAGTCAAACAACAAAAATCAGCGTTATATTTTCAAAATTTTCACAGGTCTAGTTTCGATGGTTTTACCGAACCACCATCCTCAGCTGTAAAACCGGTCAAATTTTTGAAAATATAAGGCTAATTTTTGTTGTTTGACTTCTGAATTAGTATTTGTTCGGCGTGTTATTGTGTCTTAATCTGAGAGCAAGCTAAAAATTGCGTTTCAAAACAATGTTATCGAAGTTTTGACTGCATATAAGATGAATCCAAAATTTAATATCAGAGAGCAAAATTAGTGCTACTGTCATTCCGAATTACACATTCTTCAAAGAGAGGTTTCTGCGCCTACACATATGCCAAAGCAGTATATAGAATCCACGTGAAGATAGGACAAGGCATTCGCTTACAGTTGCCAACAATTGAACTTAAAACAAAGAAATTGGGCACAAAAATGTAACCACAGGTTTGTCATTAAACATTTCTACGTTTTTAGCACCGGAGGTGTTTTTAATCTCGAAGCTCGCTTTCTGCCCTTTATGCAAAAAAAGTGAGTGACCCAAACTTACTTTTCTGTATCACTTCTGAGCCCGAATCACTGCATGTATGTTCCTCACATTGTGGAAAACTAAGGCCCATAGACTTAGTTTTCAACAATGTGAGGAACCAAATTTTACACCCAACTCTTGTAAAAAGATCATTTAGAGCATATTATTGCTCATTTGCGGTTCCCATGTTTTCCATCCTAACAAAATAAAAAAAATTTGATGCACACATCAAATGACTTCCCTGTTCGGAATATTTAATTATACACATTTTTAATTGAACTTAGTTTAAACTTATTTCCTCGAATTTCATTGCAGATGTATTTATAATTCAATCAGTTCGGTTCTCACTTCGCGGCAGGGCAAAAATACATTAAACCTCGAAAAGTTTTCATTAAAAATTGTAAAATACAGAAAAACGAAGAATACCAGATACAGTTAAAAACATTTAAAAAAATCTTTACAATTAAAATTAGAGCTTCTACGCAAAAACAAGTAATTCGGCCAGCGGGCAAGAAGAGCGATTTTTCGGTGCACAAAATTGAAAGTTTACTTTTCGTCCCACTCGGCAAAAAGGTGTTGAAGTTGATGCAGAAACTGACTTAACTCACTTAAGAGTTTGAAATGTAAAGAAATGGCGGGTTCGTTAGGCCTAGTACCACTTAAAAAACTTTTAAATTGTTGATAATTCTACAACTGTTGTACGCAGATTAACTAAAGCCATAAATACCTTGACCGGAACATAAGAAGAAAATAATTCAATCACTTTTAAAACAAAAACTGCGCAAATTACATTTATATAAGCAAAAAAGAATGAGATATTCAATGCGCTCAGGTTTTCTTTTTCTTTCTTTTTTTTTTTTTTTTTTTTCCTTTGATAATGTCTGTCTCCTGCCTGCTCAACAATTATTCACTAATGCAAATTAATTTAGTCTTAGAAATTTTTAAAATTTTTTTAGGATTAATATTTTGGAATATTATATATTTATTCATGGTTTTAGATACTTACACTTAATTTACATATGCTCTCAGAATTTAAATGATATTGTAAATTAGTTCGTAGCAATAATGAATCATTTATTTGTATGTAATTAAAATTAAATTTTAATTAACTTTAAATTTGCTTTATACGAATAGAGAATGTTTGTTAAATTTATATATATATATATATATATATATATATATATACACTTGGTGTGGCCAATTGCAACCAAATGGCAGTTGCACAACTACATGTTACAGCAGTGTCCCATATACAAAACTGCAACTTTCTGAGGCTAATCCTTTTTGAGTTAGGCGAGATACATATATTCGTACGTATATGTGCGTAGAGAAGTCGCGAAAAAATATCTTCTGAATCCATTTTAAATCCATCTGACAATCCATTAGGGAAAAAAGAGCTGTTTATTCTGTCCGTAAGCAAAAACATCGTTCAAATAGATTCGAGAGCGGTCAAAATGTACATGTTCATTGAAGTATATTACTTGAAATTTTGCTCTATTACAATACTTCTTTTGCTTCGTAGAAGAAAGTAAAAGGTATACATTTTTTAGATAGGGCTGCTTAACAGCAAACAAGTTAATTCTGATTTCTGTTAATCGGAAACCTTTTGTATTCGAATTGAATATTATTTCGTTTCTTATTAGGAATAAAAGTTTATTTTTAAACTTTTTATTAAAACTAAATAAATATATATATATATATATATATAATTTTTCATTTCTTTGATACTTAAAATAAATAACAACGGAATACATACTGTAAAACTCCAAATGTCATGATGAAATACAGTTGGTTTTATTGAAATGAAGCAAAGAATTTCAGTGATTGTTTTAGATTGTAAGACCTTAGTTATTTTTAAGTTAACTTTTTTCTCTTTGTTTTCCCTTCAGCCTTCACCAGAATGTAAGTTAATAGGAGATTAAATGTCGCTTGTAGCTAGCATTTAAAGGACTTGGACTGGCAATTTATCAGTTCTCCTTACGCAGCGAAACCAACGAGCTCGGGAAACCACGTTCTGCCGTGATCGTGATATTTAATGAGTGATTATTCTGTTGTGAGTCGTAGCTAAGTGAGTGTGAGTGAGTGGCTTTTGGGAGCTAAAGGTACTCCGTTGCTTGGAACCGCTGTGTACCGCTGAATTTCAATAGTTCTCTTTCAGAAACCCACACGTAATGGTGGATAGCTTCTGCTAATTTTGCGATCTGTTTTATAAAGTCTACAAACCGTAATAAAACGTATTTGAGTTTTATTTACATGTGGTTTATGAAGTTCCAGCACACATGCTAGTTTGTTTGCGGCGACGATAATTTGCCTGGGTAAGATAAGATTGTTTGTATGATAATTTAAATTTAACCATATTTTTATAAGATGTTATCTTTTTTTTTCCTATTTTATAAATTTCGAATGAATAATTACTTGAACAATAAGATTAAGTAATACAAATAATGCAATTTTATCGCCAATAAAAACTGCGAAATTTGCTGTCCATTTCCTGGCGAGTAGGGAAAACTTCAGGAAAATTTTGTGATATGAAATTTAAATTACTAGTAATTTCACAAAAAGGTTTTTCAGTCGAAAGATTAGATTATCATTTCTAGGGAGGGAACGTATATCACGAACAAAGCACTAACACAAATAAATAATGTATAGCTATTAAAAACTTTATTACTACTTTTAATTCTAAGTTATAAACAAATCAAGTTCTGGAAACATATTTAAAAAGCTATTTAAATCACGTTTAACCTTTAATCGTTAATCGGATGGTATTTTATTACGTCATATTATACATAACAGATCTTTTATCATTCAATTTGTTTCTAAAAAGCGACTTTTTGGTAATTGGAATTATTTGTCTACATTAACTGGCAATGAAGAACGATTTTATAGATTTTGAGAAATGATTTTTGTCTCATAATTTCCTTTCCCAGACGTGTAGTAGAACTTAGGATAATTCAGAATTCAATTTATTAGTTTGAATTTTGAATATGATAACTTTTCGAAATACGTTTCACAAATTTCTAGAAAAAAGTAGCAAAAAAAAATTATTCAAGCATGGACTATAAATAAAAACATAATTAAAAAACTCAAATAAAAAATTACAAAATTCTTTAAAATAATATACAGATTTCAAACATTCTTTGCTTAAAATAACCCCAAATATTAATAAATGCAAAATCTATAAGTAATGTAAATCTGTGAAACAGAATTTCATAGCATTCAAAAGGAAACAAAAATATGAAACATCATTAAACTTCCATTCAAATTCATAAAAAATATAATATTAAAAAATGAAGACTTCCCTGCTGAAGTTAAGACACAATTTAATAACATTTCATCTCTTTTGAATGGCAGCAGAAGAATAGCGATCGTGGAATGTAAAGAAGTTCCAGTATGCTCTTCACTAAAAAAAAAAAAAAAAAAAAAAAAAAAAAAAAATCATCTTAAAGTAATCGCGATTTCATCCTTTCATCTCTTGAAACCCACAGACAAAAAGTCCTTACAAAATAATTAAAAAACGTAGCGTAGTATACCCCGTCTTGGGAGCTAACCTCGAGCAAAGTACTACCATAAAATTCCATCAAGCAAACACTGCAATATCGATCGAAGAGAAATGCTTTATCGATTAATTGCTATTTCTTTTGTTTTAATGCTTGTCACCGCAAAATCACCATTATAGGGGAGCGAAGACCAAGAAAAATGAATGAGCTCTCTAAAATTAGAAATCATAAAAATAGCTTGCTGGGTTGCTCATCGAACTTCTAATAGCTTCTTGGGCGAGAGCTATAATTTTCTATATGTTCACAAATAAATTTTTATTTATCTGTACATTAATAGTTCCACCTATTTTTACCTCGTTTTATTGAACGAAGAATAAACGATTTGTAATGGCTTTGTAGCTCTATTATATGGGTGTTCTGATATATCAGGTGGAAAATGTGATAAATTTAGATAATTTGAGCGTTATAAATAAAAAAAACATTAACTTCTATTCCTTTTTGTAGCTATGCGTCTAAATCGCCCACTGCATTTTTATTATCCATTTAGTAAAGCACGGATAAGTAATGCATGCATGTGTTATATTTCTCCTCAAGTTTTGTTCAGTTTGCCACAAAAAATTTTAATTAGGAAAATTAAAATGACGTCTGGAGGAGGAAAATTAAAATGACGTTTATATTTTTTAAAACTGCCTTAATAGATTTGAAGTGCTTATACTTCAAAGCTGATATATCGTGCATTTGGCACAGCTAATGCGTTTGAGAACACTATCCTCTATTTACCACAGTTTTATTAAAGACATAAGTTATAACATATATGAAATCTTTATTTAACTTAACTCAGATAGAACACAAATAGAATGAATACACATCAAAGTTAACAGTCTTTACAAACATTTATATCGAAGTGTTGAAATAAAGAACTTACAAGAGATCCATTTATAAATTTTAAATATCTTCAGGCTCACCTATTAGGCAATATTATCAGAAATATATTTATAAAAGAAAGTAAGGCTAATCTTTAGACTATGGTAACAGGTAGTTTGGCGACATTTTGGTAAGGCGATAAAGGTTACTAGCTAGGACTTTAGCAATAATAAGAGAAGAACACAGTTCGAATCGCAGATTATTTTGTCTCAGAGAAATGAGCGATCATGAGACATGTAATGTGACATTTTCCGGAAAATTCCAATGGGGATTTTAGCTAATAAGCGCTTAGAAACAATTTCGCTGCTAAAGTGCAGAATCGCCCACTTATTTGTTTGGCGCTTTTTACAAGAGTTAGAAGAATTGGATTTCTGTCAATTTTCTTTGACTGTTTAAGTGAAAATAGGTCGCTGTGTACATGGATAAAGTCAAGAGAGTGCACAGTGCTATTTTTGTGCAATTCTGCGATTTTTTTTAAGTCAAAATAGGTCGACGTGTACATGGATACCGCGTATATGCAATTCTTAACCCTTTGACGGTTATGGAAATGAGCAGTTTCCGTTTACTTAATTCACGCAGCATTAGGAGTAAACAGTAGTCGAAGGTGGCAGCTGTTTTCCCCCGCCGTTCTTCCGAAAATGTCACCTTTCTCTGGCGATGCCGTAGATAGCTCGCCTCGCGCGTTTTAAAAATTTCTTAAAGTATTTGTAGTACATAAATAACAGTTTTTACGTACTTTAAAATAATTATTAAACAGTAAATTATAAATGATTATAACCAATTATATAAATAATAATAGTTAATTATAAATATAAGACAAATATTAAATTGAAAGGACTAAATAAATAGAACTAATGTAAAACTTTATGAAGCACAGTATAAATACAGTAATTACCTAAAATTCTTTTTGTGTGTGATATACTTTAAAACATGGAATTGCACATAATGGGGCATTATGCAAAAATGTTGGTTTCCGTAACAATATGATTTATAATCTCATCAGTAAAAAACAGCTCAAAATACTCTAGTGGATCAGAAATATTTGTCACGCAAGCTTTCATGCCTACATCACCAGTAAAACCAAATCGGCTAGGAGCGTGAGAACTTGAATCAATTATACACCACTGTCGAACACTCGAAAAATTTTCCTTATCGCTTGAATCGTCTTCTGAGCTTGAAATACCGTGAACAAAGTCTTCATCAGATTCAAAATTTGATAAGCTTTCTGTATCACAATCATAATCATCATCATAACTATCTAACTTTCGCTTTTGGGCCATTTTACTGTACAAACACCCTAAAAAGCGCGCCAAAATACGTATAAAATGAACAAGGTCAAAAAAAAAAATCCACCTTCATTATGCAAAGAAATTCATGGAACTCGTACTGCCATCTGTAGACAGTAAAACTAACTAAATTTCGCGAGTAGCATTCGTTTGAAACACAATCAGTGCGGAATAATAATGGCGAACGAAGTCAGCTCGTCAGCGCGCATTGGGGAAAAATTTCACTACGCGAGTAGTGCTCGTTACTAACCATTTCGGTCAAAATCTTGCTCCCGAGCGGAACTTGTTTGCGCGCATTATGAAGCACGATTCGATTGCGAGCTGAACTCGTTCATAACCATCAAAGGGCTTAAAAACGCGGCAAGCAGTGGGCGATTCTACACTTTCTCCCAATTTCGCACCTAATCTTCGTCGTGATTAAGCACTTTTGTTCCATAAAAGTTCTAGCATAAGCGTAATTCGGCTAGCAGATTGTTGGAAAAAAATGTTGAGAAAAAAAAAAAGCATGCCTTTACTTCGCGAAAACGAAATGACGTTCCAAAAAAAAAAAAAAAAGCTAGCAGATTGCTGTAGCAGGCTTGGTCGCCAAAGTTTCACCAAAAAGTCGCTGAGTTACCATAATGTAAAGATTCATTGAAAGTAGCATGCTGAAAAGAATAAAGCACAAGTACAACGTTAGCACAAAATCTTTTTAAGACTTCTTTGCATCTACCAAATCTGGGTATAATCCTCTCTCGCCAATATATCGTTTGGCGCTCGTTTGTTTTTGAAGTTGCTGAGTTTAATTATGCAAAATGCAGCTAATTTATTCTAACAAAAGCAAATGTGAAAATGTTAAGAATTAGTTTTCAGGGCAAAGCATGATAATGACAATTCTTTCCATTTTGATTTTAATCGGAAGGCCTGCTACAAGGCGCATTTCTCGTCTTAAAAATAAATTTATAACGTTCGCCTTTCTTACGTTATGTAAGAAATATATTTCTTTGGTATATATTCTAATATTATATTCTAATATTATATTCTAATATTAATACAAATATATTATAATATTTTATAACGTAAATATATTTCTTTACCTATTAATAATAATTCTATTATTTCACACTAGTATATTGCGATATGCACGTTACCGTCAAAGTATGAAACGTCGGCATTCTATAGAATATCCTACAGTGTCTCACAAAAGTGATGGGACACTATGCTTTACAAAAGGAAACTGCAATAAAATAAATTTAAAAAACATGTAAAATTTTTTGTGGGTGTGTTTCATACTTAAATTTAGTAACAATTATTACATAACATACATTTTCTCAAAATATTAAAATATTAATTTAATAAAAATACAATTGTTTAGAACGGAGCAGAAAATGGCTCACTTAAGTGATGGGACACTTACTTTTCCATCAAATATTTATCCAAAAATTTTACTTTTTAAAAGATTTTTAATATTTTGTTGGATTTCCTTTTACTTTTAAAACATGATTTAATCTTCTTGGGATGAATTCGACTAATTTTTTTTTGTGATTTCTGGAGTGATTTTACCCCATTCTTCTTGAAGCACCGATTTTAATTGTTGTTTTGAAGAAATGGTGTGTTTGCGAATTCTTGATTCCAATTCTTGCAAAATATTCTCTATGGGATTTTAATTGTGGAGATTGTGGGGGTGTTTTTATTATTTCAGGACAGTTATACAGCAGCCAGAGTCTAACGTTCAAAGCACTGTGCTTGGGGTCATTGTCCTGGTAGAATTTAAAATCGTTATCAAGGTCCAATTTTCGTGCTGAAGATTTCAAATTTTGATTTAAAATGTGAATATACTTGTACTGATCCATTATACTGTCAATAAAAACAAGATTACCAACTCCAGCGGACGACATACACCCCCATACCATAACTCCTCCTCCACCATGTTTTACTGTTGGTACCAAGTTCTGTTTGCGAAAATTCTTCCCTGGGTTTTCTCCACACCAAGATTCTACTGTCAGAACCAAATATATTAAATTTACTCTCATCAGCAAATATAACTTCATTCCAGTAATCAGAATTCTTATTTATGTTGGATTTTGCGAAAGCCAGTCTGAGTTTTCTATTCTTTTCACTTACGAAGAATTTTTTCCTGGCTGCTCTACCGTGATATCCAGGAGATCGAATTACTCTTCTAATAGTCTCAGAATCAACAATTACTCCATATAATGTTTGTAAATCAGCAGCAACTTTAAGAGCACTCATTCTTGGATTTTTTTTTAAATATTTCGAACGATAATTCGCTTTATTCCATTGGATAGCTTTGATGGTCGGCCAGGTCTTCTTTTATCCTGAATCATATGATTCTTTTTATATCGTTTAATGATATTGAAAACTGTTGAATGACTGAAGTTAACTGTTTCAGTAGTTTCTCTAATAGATTTTCCACGTTCAATATGCAAATTAATAACTAATTTTCGAATTCCAGGCAAAGTTTCTTTTCGTTTAGCATTCATGGCTGCACAGAGCTAAAAAACACAAAAATTCCAAAACAAACTGAAGAGAAATACTGCAGACGATTTTATAAATTAATTGGCAATTGCTTTTGAGTAAAAATAAATACCCCTAAAGATATTTTTATCGCTTACTTCAGACGATTTTTGTTGCATAGTACGTAGTGTCCCATCACTTAAGTGAGCCATTTTCTGCTCCGTTCTAAACAATTGTATTTTTATTAAATTAATATTTTAATATTTTGAGAAAATGTATGTTATGTAATAATTGTTACTAAATTTAAGTATGAAACACACCCACAAAAAATTTTACATGTTTTTTAAATTTATTTTATTGCAGTTTCCTTTTGTAAAGCACAAGTGTCCCATCACTTTTTTGAGACACTGTAGGATTTTATAGAATGGCTGACAATTTTAGGCAAGATATGAAATATAAGAATTATTACATACTTTATCTAGGCATTCTATAGAATGACATATGCTCTCTAGGCAAATTATGAAGAATATCGTGACAAGGATATTAGTTAAAAGATATTCATTACTTAAAAATGCAAATATTAGTTTGAAAAAATAGTGAAAGACAGGTATTAAAAACTTCTATTCAAAGTACATAAAAGAAAGCGAAAGTTGTAGAAAACAAAATTTATGCCTTTCATTATAAAGAAAACAAAATTTTCGTAGAAAAATACGAAACTGAAATTAATCCATTTGTTGACACATGGCAGGCTTGAATGCCATTTTAAATTCACTTCATTACATTTTTCACACACAAACATTTTACATTTCAGCATTTGTTTTACACATGCACTTGACGAATCCTTGGCTAGTTTCATTAGGCTGAGCAACTGCAACTGATCAGAGAGAAATTTTATGGTCAGGAATATCTTCAAATCTAAGCAAGTTCTTAGAACATAAAATCTCGTATATGGTTGTTTTAAAATTCTTTCAGAAGAAATTCATGGCGGCTAACTTCGCATTCGTATAACTATTCATCTTACTACTTCTGCATACATTATGCGAAATGGCGATTTCCTGGAAGATGTCTCGGAATTTATAAACGCAATCTACCGCGTCAGAAAAGCATTTCAGGCCCTACATTGCTATATGATTCTGAGTCACTAGGGTGCACCCTACATCTCCTAGAAGTTCTGAAATGTGATACTGAGACACCCTGTATATAATAAATCTTAATACTATAAATTAAATATTGAATAAACACTCAGTTATTGATTACAGCTACTGTTGCGTATTTATTTTATACCCACAGGTAAAGGATATATTTCACTTCAAGGCAAGTTCACGTTTATCATAAAAAAAGCAATCAAAACAAATTGCTTCGCTTCTCTTTTTAATGCTCATTATCAAATTAGGTTTTTTTTGGACCGTTTATTTTAAAATTTTAAAAAAAAAAAGAAATCTGAAAGGTTTCAGATTTTAAATTACGTCCAAAGGAGCGTTTGTTTAACATTTTGTGTGTTACCTTTATTTATTAAATATCATGTTCTTCGCACTTAAACCATAAAATTTAGTTCAAGAGCAATATCGTAAAATAATTCTTTAGAATTTCCCATGCACGGTCTCGCGCGCTGGAGATAAAAATGCTCTTTCTGTACAGTTTTTGCCATTGCTCACTTTGAAATCCTTGAGTTTGTTAATCAAAAATTTGTTAAAGGTTTATAAAATATGAAATTGATCATGAAACAAATTCCAAATTTCAAATTGGGCTTCCCAGGTGCCCATATTCGCAAAAGGATTACGTTTTTCAAAATTTGATGGCTTTAGGTACCGTTGTTTTATCACAATGTGAGAAATATATATACATTTATGCATATTATTCATTATTTAATTTCTTTAACTATAATACAAGGCGATAATATTTGGTGGCAACAATTTGAAAAGTTAAACATGGCTTATAGTGAATCAACGCAGAATGCCAAAACGAAATTAATTGTCCTTCTGGGCAAATTGCCCCTTAAAACAAAAAAAACTAAATAATATTCGTATTAAACAGATAGAAAGACAAGGCTAAAGTTGTAATTTCATTGTTGAATATACATAATTCCGTAATAGAAATCTTTTGTAAAGTATTTCCATTTATAATTTAATAAACTTCTCCCATAGATTTTTAACAGCAAGCAGAAACTAAGCATTACCTATCCAGTCTGCTGTTATTTTCTGTCAGCTTTATTTAAAGAAGAATTAAATAGGGTAGCTTTCCAACGTGACAGCAAATTAATTCTATTCAAGAATTCCTGTTTTCTTTAACTTCGAAATAAATTTACTCTATTGCACGCAAATACAGCACTTTCTACTCACATGTTTTGATCTAAATCTCTTCGGATGAACATTTAAACCTTCGGGAAGCGAACGTTTCTTATTATTTTAGAAACTAATTTAACCAAATCACATTTCATTCAGTTTTATGTTTCAAATGAAACTCAGTAAGTATTTATTATTACTTACTTCCAAATTAAAATACGGAAGATTTCCAAAATTAAAGTTTGGAAAATTTGTTTACTTCCTATCTTAAAAGATATAACTAATGCATTTTATTCTCCCTGTACTGAGAATTAAATATTTAAGTGAAATTAATGTCTTTCTATTTTATTTGACAATTCAATGTTCCTAAAATCTGTGATTATAAAAATGTAACACGAATTTTTGTGTATTCACATTTCAGGTCCATATCGTAAGGAGCTCTCTAATGGACTCGTTGAGTATTAACGTGTTAGTAAAGTTCCGCTACAATGCCATTTATAAAAACTGTATATATTCGGTTAACTGTTCGTAACTATCAAGAAAATTACAAGTATTTTACTAAGTAGACTTACTATTACTAGAAAAATCAAACAGCAAGAATCAGCGTAATATTTGTAAATTTTGCAAGACTAGTTTCGATGATTCAAGTATCGAACCAACTGCCTCAGCTGCCTAAGTGCAAATGAACGAGATAAGACTACAGCCAAAATTATTCAAAAAACTTCTTTCATTGGTGAATTAGATTTTCTAGAGCCGTTTAACATTCAAAAATATCTTTCTGTTCTAGTTAACGAACCTTATTCCAATCCATCTTTTCCTTCAGCCTTTAAGGAAATTATGGATTAGTTTTCTTGTTTCATCAATAGATGACGTCAGTAGCTTAACTTCTGTCCAGCCATTCTTATCTGATCATCATAACGTACCTGATTCATTTGCGCCTAGGTAGGTAAGGAAGATGGTTCTGTAGTTCAACCACCGAAACTACTCCTGTGAAATTTACAAATATTACGCTGCTTCTTGTTCTTTGACTTCTCCAATAATTATTATTAACCGCGTTATTTTAAACTAAATATAGAGTTAGTATTATTTTAATTTAACAGTTATTTATAATTTCAAACTTTACTATCACTTCTCCGTTTCCTCACCAGAAATGCAAAACAATTAGGAAGTACTTAAATCGGGGTTTCGGATTGTATGATAGAGTGCTTTTCTACCTCTAGAAGCCATTTTACTACTTATTTCCGATTCTGATAATTGCTAGATGTGTGATTCTGATTGCAAGGTTTCTGATTCTGAACTCTGATTACTAGGTTTTGACAGTTATAATTCTGCGGCTTTGCGTTATTGCTGCCGATATTGAACTGTTACGCTGGTGAGAAGTTGAGCCAACTTAGAATTTAAAATCAATTGTGTAGTTTGGGGATACTAGCCTTAGTTTTAAATTAGAATTTTACTATTACTTTAAGTTTACTTACAAGTAGGAATTCATATAATTCGCTCCTGAGCCACAGGTGATAATTAAATTAAAATTCACAACTTTAATTTGGCTTTAATTTTTCACATGAAATTAATGCTATTTACAGTAGTTTAATTAATGTTCATACCACAAAATTAATATAACTTACAGTAAAATGAGTTTTTTGTTATTGATTTGTACAACACTGCAAATTCCTGCCACAAAATGAATAGAAATTATTAAATCTAAAAACAAAAAAGATAAACACAATGTTAAACAGATGAAAAAGAAGAAAATTAATTTCTACCTTACTCGAAAAGTGGATAGTACAAATAGAAGTGACGAAGGAAAGGAAAGGAAAATGTGTTATTTGTATGAGATATTTCTTCTCATGAAAATATAAGGTAACCATCTTTCTGCGGTATCCTTCTTTATGCTTTGTCTCTTAATGCAATGTTTGTTATCATAGATAAAAAACAATCCTCATTATCAAAGCCCTCGAAATCTCTGCCTGTTCTTTCCTCCAGGTAGAATTCAAAATCCTGTTAATATCTTTAGGCTTTATAATTTAGAAAAGTCCCAATCACATATGTTTCCGCTACGAGGGACTGGACGGCGAAAGTGACAATTCTCAGATCCCGCCCATTTCCACGAAACCTACGTAGTCAGGTTACCATTTTTACTTACTAAATAGATTTGAATGCCAAAGAGTAACCGATTATCGCTCAGATAGGGATCACGTGATCCTTCAGAAGCAGAATTCTGTCTGATTGGTTGATCTCTACCCGGAACAGAGCTGCAGTCGAAACATTTTTGGCGAGGTTTCAAAAAATCCCGCGTAGCCGGTACATTGTTTTCGTAACTAGGCGGGACTTCGCTTCCAGCGGAGCTGTTTTTCTTAGGAATCCTCCCGTTTAAACCAGTGCTACCAGAAATCTCGTTTCTTAGAAAAGTTCCGCCTAGCAGGGATCGTCGTTAGATGTGATAACCTCTTTAGAGATAAGCAACGGCAAATATTAAAGTGAGATTTCTAGAAGTCCTTGAAGATTGATTTTGTATTAAATGTATCAAAAAAATACATTTGTAAATTCTTTATTGCTGATTTGAGTACTCAGAATTTCCTTCTCAGAATCTTTTTGCCTGAAGTATTATGAGGCTCTATTATGTAATAAATCAATATGTATACGTATGAACTAACTAGAAATAGAGGTAAAATTATCGATTGACTAGATAATTAAAACTTTTAAAAAGTTATATGCCACTAACCAAATTTAAAGATGTGTGCAGTCCCCTCACAGCTGTTACTTTGAGTTGTTACAAGGGGTGAGACGACGTTGAAATTGCAAGAGCAATAACTTGTTCAGAAAAGCATCCACTTGACATTGTAACATAACTTCAGGCTCAGTATCAAGAGATTTTTAACGATATACACTGTGTCTGTTATTAAGGCCTCTCGAATTCAGAGATCGAAGAATCTATGATTTTTTAGCTCCTCTTATATCGTCTTCGGCTATAATGAAGCAGACGACGTAAAATACTGACGAAGCAAATTAAAGGGGCGTCACTAATTCAGTTTGCAAACTGTTTCAAACTGAGCAAAATACCTAAAAGTTCTGAAACCCCCGACTTGAGAAATTCTTGCTGCTAGTAAAATTCTCTCATAAAGAGTACAATATTCATTCAATATTAATTGCCAAGATATATATATATATAATATATCATAAAATTAAGTGTTTCTATAGCCATTTGTCATTTTACTTTTAATTTTAGTATGAGACAAAACGTTCATAATAAAATGTAACTTTTAATATGCGCAGATTTCATTCTTCATACTTAATAGATGTCACGTTGATATTATCTGGTTCACCCGCAAAATGCAGAACATACATTTTTGTTTGGTTTCATTCACCAATAAATTCATCAATGTATAAAAGGAAATTTAAAAAGGACATTGTTCTGGAATATTTGGTGAAATTTCGAATTTGTAATTCCTGATCTAAAACAACTCTGGCTTTCCATATCAGTCACATTTTCAGCTTTGCTAGATAGCATCAGTTTTGTATCTTTGGATAACCTGAATTATAGTATTTAGACACATAAGGCTTAAGCAAATGTGAGCTGGGACTTGTCAACTTACAAATTTCAGAGCGCTATCTTTTTGACATTTGCAATGCTCATTTATTTGTCAAATAATACAACAAAAAAACAAGATTTTTTTGTTAAAAAACATTATTGTTTAATAGTTAAAGATAAATTTTAAGTATCGGCATAAAACTGTGTAATGCTGCATATTTTTATTTCGCAATAAAACTGCAAATCGTTGAGATTGAGTTTATCATTTTCGCATTAAACTATCCATTTTATATAGAGATTCCTATAAAGAAAAGAATTTTAGCGGAAGACATTGCTAAAAATAATATATCCTGGTAATCTCTGTTGCATATTATACATAGCAAGGAATAAAACATATTTAACTAGTGTTCAAATATACGCACTTAGTAAAATTTCTGAGAGACCATAGTTGTTATTTGGCCCACCAACGGCTGAATGGTAAAATTGTTGTACAGTTGTAGTTCCGACTTGGATGGCTGCATAGGCCTTTTTCATGTTTTTCCCCGTGTATGTATATGAGACAGTTTCTCTTCGAAAGTCTTCCACAAAGGTATTCCTTCTCTTCGGCAGGTAACCCTTCGGCAGATAATAAGTGGACTTTGTCATAAACGACTAAACCAAATCAAACCACAGATATTATTTTAGCCATAATAATTTAAGGAAAGAAAATCATTTTTTTGTTTGTAAAATAAATCAGAAGCTTTCAGTAAACATCCTAACTTTTTTCTTTGAAACACCTACACAAATGTCACATTTTATGCAATACATAACGACACTGCAGTCCATTAATCTCAAATTTCTAGCAAGCCATATTACATATGTCTTCTTTCCTTAAACTTCATGTCGCGAAGAAGCTATGTACTTACGAATTATTAAATGAAAAATTATAAGAGTTCACATTCCAAAAGTATTTTAGTTTAAAAATGTACACAGTAATTTCATTTGATGTCAAAAGCATTATGAAAGCTTTCTAGGCTTGAAGGTAGAACTTTTCAAAATATACAAAATAAAACGTATGTAACGAAAAACAAGTGTTTCAAAGTTGGGTTATTTTTATGCAGAATGCAGAAACATTTTTATATGTTGAGAATAAAAGATAAAACTCGAATAATAAATTCAAACTTTAAAAAATCGTAGATTATGACCTTATGAGGTGAGATGTTTCAATTCAACAAAGGCTTACTTTTAAGGCTTAGAAGCACAGGTATTTTAAAGCAAAATTTAACATTTTTCAATGGTGCTATATTTAATTCATGACTTTGTCATACCTCTTCATATCTGTTTTCCCTTAAAGCTGCAGGTGTCGATTGTACACCTGTGAAGAACAAAGGTATGAGAGTTGAATCTGTTTTCCTTTAAATATTTTCAATAAAATATAAAAATAATTTTTTTGCATTGCATAGTTTCGCTGCTTTTATTTTAGTTACTTTAAAATGTCTTTTAATTGAGTATTTAACACTGTATAATAAGATAAAAGGATTATTGAAAAGTCAGAACTGAAGAATTAATGTCCTTATGTAGGGGTGGCCAAATGTCTTGCCAATAAAAGCTGCACTTTGGAACTCAAGAAAGTTTGAGAGTCGCAACTAGATTTTTTAAACGTCCATATTTACATCACTTTAAAAGCTGTAAAACAGGTTTCAAATAGAATGAAACATATTATTCTGAATAGTCATTGAATGAGAGTTTGCCTTCAGCATGAGATGATGCATCGGAGACAGCACAAAGTTTCCTGGTGTTTTTGTTTTCTCTAATTTGACGCGCTAAAAGTACTCTCTTTCAATTTTTTAATACTCCGATTTTTCCGCGAAACCTTCATGTAAATGTTAATCTGTCACAGCTTTATAAAGCTCATGAAATTGGGATTCATCTTAAATCTGCTCCAATTCAAATCGTTTTTGCCTCAAAATTATCAGTTCCCCTTGCTATCCAGGAAAATAATCCAATAGTTTATTATCCTATCCAGAGGGAATAATAAACTAATCCAGAGAATTTATGCAATAGTTTATTAATTTTCGAAATTATCCAATAGTTTGTCCTCCCCTTCCGCGACAAGCACGGGGTGTATCTTCTTTTTAGCCCAAACGGCGCTAGCCCAGAAGGGCTATTCGTAAGGCTATTACGAACATAGCCCAGGTTCGTAATTTAGTTTTCGCATTTTGCGTTGGTTCACTATGAAGTCTGACTTACTTTTCAAACTGTTGCCACCAAATATTAGAGCCCATCATTTTATTTAAAGAAATTAAACAATGAAGAATCTGCATGAATGTATGTATGTTTCTCGTACTGTGAAAAACAACGGTATCTAGAGCCATCCAATTTTGAATAACATAGTCCTTTATCCGAATATGGGCATCGGGAAGCCCGAATTTGGAATTTGCTTTATTATCTACTTCATATTTTGTAAAACATTCACGAATTTTTGATTAACAAACTCAACGACTTAAAAGCGTTTCATTAACATTAACATCACGTGCATCTTCAAGCGCGGATATTTTATGCGCGAGGTTTCTTTACATTTCTTACTGGTATTACGTTGGTAGCTTAGCAATGCAAAGACGTTACAAGGTGTATTCTGCGTCAAATGACTTTGAATACCTGTATCACTTTTCAAATCCCCTTTTTTGAATCCACCGTGAAAAAATGCTCCTTTGGGCTTAATATAAAATCTGAAAGCTTTCGGGTTTTATACTTTCTAAATTTTTGAGTAAGTTTTTTCTTCCTTATTTTTACCGATTCTCAAAATTTTGTAAAGGTAGCATCCTGATCTAAGCTACGACTTCATCAAATTTATTAGAAATTTCCAAAGCTTCTAATTGCCATAAGTTTCCCAACATTTCGAACGTAAAATCATCTTCTAAATTATTTTTAACTTGTATCAAATTCTACATGATATTAAATGTTTGTTTCAACATATTCTGTTTCACTTACAGACCACGAGAGATTATTTTCTACAGCTATTAATAGTCAGAAATTCGGCAGACATTTCCAGTAAAAGCATCGACAAGCATCCGTCTATATATTCGAAAAGCATCCACAAAAAAATATAACTTTTAAAGATTTTTTGCACAAAATTGTTCAATACAATCAGCACAATATTTTTTTTTGATGTTTTTCGATAACATTATTAAGTTCCTTAACTGAAAGGGGATAAAATAGAATTACGCTTGAGCATTGATCAGTTTATGTTTACTATTCACTTCGTAAGAAAGAAGTGAAATAAATTATTTACTTTCTTTCGAACATGAAGTATATTCAATTTACTATATTTTACTCATATATTTGATTTCTTCATTGGCCACCACTGCAAATATAATGACAGTAAATGTATATTTTTAGAAAGTTTCTTAAAATGAAGGAGATAATTTTGTAAGCGGTTTCAGCACTCTATCGTGTAGAGTTTTGCGAGCACGAAAATCTAACTTTTTACGCAGTTTTCATAAGACGAAAATCCCAATCAGAAAAGATCATTTATGCTTAAAGAGTTAAATTGCTTAATGTCTTTGCGTGCATATTCTGAGAAAATATTTTTAGAACTAATTTAAGCAGGCTATCATTTTTAAGCCTAATTAAATTTTCTCCTTAATTTCAAGACTCTGGAGAAAAAATTATTTACGGTTGCTTTATTTTTGGTAAAAATATTTGTTAAGCATATGTCAGCAAATTTTACTTAGGTATGTATACAAAGTAAGTTGTTTTTCAGCTGATTAAGCTAAAAGGAATATTTTATTACCTGTAATTGTTTACTCTACAAGGACCATACCGAGTTTTTTTTTTAAATCTTTTTTGAACTTTCAGTTGAGTGCTCGTTTCAAAGATTCTATTTTTATTTTTTAAAACTTTTGCATAAGAAGCAGAATTTGATGATTTCGGAGTCCACATTATTAGTGATATATATCCCGCCTTTTTCTTTCAACAGACATAAGTGAATGATTTGCGTGATTTCAATTGATCATTCTTTTTCCATAAAATTTTTAAACTTTAGTGGGACGATTTTTGGGAGTGGTTTCAGCGGTGGAGACGAAGGCTGTAATACATAACATTCCTAAATCTGCAGGGTTTGCCAAATTTGCTTTCAAGTGAAAATAATGTATAACTGACACCATTTTGAGAGATTAAAAGCATAAAACTGAATCATTTTAGGATATCTCGTGTATATGGAGAATCAAAATTTTCAAAAATATAGTCTATTTCCTGATCTAGATTTCCTTCCTAGAAAACTACATCACAGAAATTTCTAAATTCAGATCCCTTCCTTTTTTCTAATAATAACTACGCATATAATAGTAATTTAGTAGTGCATTTAAAGTAAGTTGATTCATAATCATTTCTGTTACTAATTAGTTCATTACATTAGATTATTAGAAATCGTAAAAGATCTTCAAGCACTGTAAACAGCGTTCATTAAAACTGCAGCTTGCATATTTATATTTTATATCGTATTTCAGCTTATTGAAATTTTAATCAAAATTCTCTATCTTATTTAAATTCTAATGAAAGATATCGTGCATTGTCTAATTATCCAGAAATTAAAGGTTTACCTTCAAACTGCGTGTCAGATGTGACTGCGAGAAGAGAGATAAACTTTGCATAACTGTAAAACTTTCAGGGTTCCCTTTAATTTAATAACCGGTTATTTTATTTTTTTGAATCTTTATTGTCACTTCTCTCTTTCTGTTTTTTTCACCAGAATTCAAATTAATTTGCGGGTATTTAAGTGAGGTTGGTTGTTAAGACAGAGCGTGTTCTGTCCCTTGAAGACCACGTTATTAAATTTGCTTCTCTAAGATAAGAGTTTCTGTCTTCTATTTTGCGTTATACAAGAAAGTGCATTGATATAAACATTAAACTGAACAAGTTAGAAAATGACAGAAAATTATAAAATAATATTCATATGCAAAATAAATAATAAAGAAAATTCTCATATGAGAATTAAATAAAATTAAGAATAAATAATAATTGAGAATAAATAATTGAGAATAAAGGATTAATAAAAAAAGATTAATAATAAAGAAAATTCTCATATGAGAATTTTCTTTATTATTAATCTTTTTTTATAAATTAAAAAAAACCATGTCAAAGCAAATAAAATTGATTTGAAAAACACTGCTGCGTATTAAAATTGAATATTCAATAATTCTTCAAGTGATTTATCAAAATGAAAAGTTTGATATTACTCGTTATCAAAGGCTCGATAAGTTTACAATGTCAGAATATAGAAATAAGACATATTTTCATATAGTCGAAGAAAGTGCGGTATCGATAAGTTATCGTACGCGCTAAAGAAGGAGTCGTATTTTAATTTATAAACTTTTGTTTATCTCCCGAGTCACAATATTTTAAATGTTTATAAGCCATTCGTTTCTTCACCTTATAACTTTAATTGAATTCTTCTTCTCAAAATATGCTTAAAAAAGAACTTAACAGATTTTTTTCCCATATGCAGATTTTCACGTGCATTTTCTTTATTTTGTAATATAAAATATATTCAAATGTCTCCTTAAAATCTTTTAAAATGTTTCTAAGCAAGGGGGAGGAGAAATAATTCAATTACTGATTCCCATATGTGTATTAAAGCAGAGCAAAAAAAGCTGATCTTTCGTTAATATACAATTATATGGTATTTCAAGTTAAATCAAATGAAAAGGCTGAGATTTTTCTCCTTCATTTATTCTTTAAATATCACTAATTTGTTTGGATTTTTTGGAATTCTAATTTTTATCTTTTTCTGAATATGCATTCAGAATATATTTATAAGCTTACATTTAGTTGCATTGATGACTACTGCTGAAAATGTTAGTTCCCGTAATTAATGATATTGCAAATTTAATCAAAACTCTTAATATCATATTAATGTATGCTGGGTTTGGTATATTCGATTATGGCAAAGCATTCAAGGGCTAGCTGCCTAAAAGGAGGGGTAGTTTTCAGGGCGATTTTATAAGGGAAACTGGCTTGCATACACCTTACAGAGAGAAAACCACGAAAACTCGCATGCAGCTAGCCCGTTCGCGAGATTCGAACCTCGGAGAGAACTACCGGTGTTCATTGACTTTCTTAGTCAGGCCGCTCGTGAACACCATAATGTATACTAGGATAGTCCTTTACTAGTGTTCAAAACTCCGCTTGAGAAGACGATATAAACTTCGATTCCAAAATAACGTCCTGTAAAATCAATTATCTTTTATTGAGATAAATACGAATATTAATGAAGACTCGATACTTGATCTAGTTTCATTGCTCAACCTCATCTTCTTCAAAAATATACACAGAAGAGGAGAGCAATTTCAAATCGTTCGTGTAAACACCTCTCTTGTCCACAGAAGTGCGTGTCATCAGAAAGCTGAAATTTCTCAATCATGCTAGTGGTCCTCTATTTACAACGGTTGCATAAACGACGATTCAGTATTACGAAAATCAAAATTAAAAATTCACTAAAGTTTACCAAGAGCATATACTATATGGTGCAAATTAATTAGACGAAGCGAGTTTTTCCCAAAATTTTAAGATGGTTGCCAGCTGGCATCAACTGGTCCCTAAAAACAGATTTATCTACTGAAATGTCATCTTAACGTCTTTTTTCGACTGCTTAGAAATGGTTTAGACAAAAAATAAGGATTATTAGATGACTTTTAAAGCTTGCTTTTGTGGAGAAGGGGAAGTTGCCTTTGCATACGTTTTGAGTACATTTTGCATTAGTTTACTTTAGTGGGCCAAGAATGGATATAACGCCTAGAATGAAAGCAAAAATTATCGCGGTTAATAATAACACTTCCATGAACGTAATAAATAATTTGGAGCAGACACAATGAAACTGGATCATTTTCTCAACAAAGGAAAGGCAAATGTGGAAGAAAAAGGAAAACAACTCCAAACTCTCATCTATTCCTTGCAAGAAATTGCATTATTAATACGATTAAAGCTAGCAAAAAAAGTCTGTTGTCTACTGGTATTAATATTCATCCTTCAAACATGCAGGGCAGAATTCTCACTAGGGGTAGGCGAGGAAGCGTATTACAAAACAAGTTTTGACACATCAAATGAAACAAAGCGTTTACTGCAGGCCTAAAAAATGCAAATCATGGACGACAAATGACTGGGAAAATGTGATTTTTAGCGATGAAACTCATTTATTCGTCCATAAGTTACACATCTATCGTTATTATACGAAGCAGGAGTGAATACATATGACCTCAACATAACTTTCAATACGGAAAATTCTCTCAAACACATGTTTTTGTAGTTATTGTTTTGTTTTTTTCATTGCAGATGGTACTTGAAACCTATCGAAGGCGTGAATGCATCAAAGTATATAGAAATTTTAAAACATTGGATTGTGCCATTCCCAAAAACCTTCGAAGGAACATTTCAGTATGGCTTGGCTTCATGCCACAATTCAAAATCTGACAAAAATTTCATGCTAGAAAATAAAATTGTGCTGGATTGGCCTGGAAATTCATCAGAGTTAAATTCGATGGAAAGCTTTGTACATTTTCAAGGAACATCTTAGCAAAATGGGATTGTACGGCAAAAGAGCGCATGATTAAAAACGCTATTTATAGCGTTTGTTTCATGATGAAGAAGTAAAAAATATATGCACAAGACAACCAATGCCTGAGTGCATTGTAGAGGTCATTTGTGGTAAAAGGAGACATATTCCCTATTAATTTTATTATTATTATTATATAAAGATATGTGCATAAATTATCTAAACAATCGCTTGGCCCAAATTAATTTGCACGCTACAGTACATACATGAACTATTTTTGTTAATAATTCAGAAAAACATGCTAATTTTCAAGAAATGCAGAACTTCCACAGTTAATTGAGCTGAAATTTGAACATAAAAAATGTAAAAGCATTTAAGAAAGCTGCCCGCTTAACAAACAATTCTTAATGTATTATTTTAGTATTATCAAAATTTCTCTACAGTTGAAAAGTTTACCTTTTTTAATTTGTATTACATCTCATAAATAGCTTTCGCTCTAACATGTATCTAAGAACTCAGGGTCGTTCGAAATTGTATGTTTTACTTGTGTCACTAACGAAATTACTAAAGGAAAAACTTTATTTGAAATTTTCTGCTCCTGGCGTTAGTGATTCCATAAACTAAACTAAATCTTTCATCCAGACTATATTTAGCAAAGGATTACTTAAAGAATAGCTTAGATACCAAGCACAATCCAATGATTAAATTGGATAAGAGGATGAAAAGAAAGTGGATCGTAAAACACGATTAGACCTATGAAGTTTTTTTTTTTTTTTTTTTTTTTTTTCCGAACGAAATTTTCATTTACTATTAAGGAATTGATACAAAGGTCTTTCTTTATTCAGTAAAACTGTTAGAATTACTGAGAAATAAAATGTTCTTCTCAAGGTGTCGAAAAGAATAATTATTTATTTCTATTTCGATATAGTATTTTAAATATTTTTTACCTAATCTTGATCAACGAAACTACTTGTATATGGGAATTTTCATTACTAAAGGAGTTCCAAATCATTTTTAGTCCAAAGGGGCTTTCTCCCTGAGAAGCTATTGTTTTCATTTTGGGATTTTGCGTCGAAACACTCTGAATGTCCGTTTCACTTTTCAAACTGTTGCAACCAAATTATCGCCCTGTATTATATTTGATAAAATTAAATAATGAAGAATCTGTATAATTGTATGTATGTTTCTATCACTGCGATAAAACAACCGTACCTAGAGCCATCTAATTTTGAATGACGTAATCCTACTGCGAATATGGGCATCTGGAAGCACAAATTTAAAATTTGGAATTTGTTTCATTATCGATGTCGTATTTTGTAAACGTTTAACGAATTTTTGATTAACAAACTGAAGGATTTCATAGGAAAAACAAACAGCAATGGCAACGTTGTACAGAAAAAACATTTTTATCTCCAGCGCGTGAGACTGTGCGTCGGAAATTCTAATGATATGCTCAATTTAAAATTATTTTGTGATATTGCTCTTGAACTAAATTTTATGGTTTAAGTGCAATGAACACGATATTCAATAAATAAAGGTAACACACAAAATGTTAAAAAACGCCCCTTCGGACGTAATTTGAAATCTGACACCTTTCAGATTTTCTTTATTATCTTTCATTGCCTTTCATATTCATTTAATTTTATTCTAATTTTAAAATATGTCTACTTAAAAGGAAATGGCTTCTGACATCTAAGAAATACTTTCCAATTCATTGTATTTCCTTACAAATGTGAATTTTATTTTTCTTCTTTTGTAAAAGTAATATATCATATTTCTGTAGTATTAATTTCATTTCATTCTTAGCAAAAAATATATTATTTATTAGCAACAGAAAGAAATATTTTTGCTAATGTTAACAGAATTTTAATCATTCGGCTTCGTTTCATCGAACCAAATACTTTTGTGATTGTAAAGTAAATACGTGACTTTGAAATTAATATCTTTATTTTTTCGAGTCCTTACATTCTTCAAAGTTAAAATCGAAATTTGATTTTAAAGAAGCATTATATTTTACGTATTTAATATTCTGTCTTGACAGCTAAATGAAAATATGTGCAGCTTCAATGATTTCTTTTATTTTCTTCGCTTTGATACTGCGCAAATATTTCAGTGACCTACATTTTGTCTGATCATATGCAATTAATTGTGAAAGTAAGGGAAGCAAAGCATTTGTTGTCACTGTGGTGATCCACGGTTTGAAAATGGTTTCTGAATCAGAAGAGATTCGTGCACTAACCTAGTGCTTCGCATTAGAGAGTAAAGAACATCTATGATATAAAAATATACTTTTATTTACACAGCGAAAACGCGCAGCAACATTATTAACGAAAGCTCATTCTCCTAATAACATACTTCTTTTTACACTTCACTTGCGCATGCGCATTGGCAATTACCAAAGGAGCTTGGCAGATACTGCCATCTGTTGGATAAACTATTCGCTACATATTCCTCCCACCTGAATTTACTGGGAGGTAAATTCACACATATGTTAAGTATAATATATGCATAATAGTACAGTATACAACATTGAAGTATAAAATTATGCCTACCAAGATGTTCTAATTAAATTGAAATACAAATTTACCTGGAGATGCAGCATTCCATAATTTTCTAGACATAGTAACAGATAATACTAAACCTAGAAAAATAAAAATAAATCAAATTATTACAAAGTATTCAAACAAGTACAAAACATTTCACAGACGTATCACTGGTTTCACAGTTCTACCACTGCTGGTAGTCATAGGAATATTTTCAGTCATATCCTTTTGGACTGGGTTATCCAGCTCAAGTCTGTACAGTCTTTGCACTGGTCTCAGAAACTCAGAAGTCTCTGTTTTTATGACAGCAAGTCTTATTTGTCCATCACGACCAGGTAGCAGCTTTATGACACGCGCCAGGTTCCAAAAACCACGTTTTTTGTTGTTATCTTCAAGTAGAACAATTTCACCCACCTGGAGAGGTTTAGCTATAGAGTTTTTAATGGACTGCTGACGTAACTGTCCTATATATTCCACACGGAATCTTGCTCTAAGTTGTTCTCTCACCTTTTGTAGATACTTAGCTCGTTTACTCAGTTTTTCCTTATCCACTGTATCGATATCAGGTACTCCTGATTTGGAAATCTCCCGCAAGAACATTTCTGGAGTTAATGGGGATGAATCTTCAACGTCTTCCGACACGTAGGTAAGTGGCCTAGTATTGATTACTCTCTCACAGTCGCATAGTACTGTAACCAACTCCTCGTAATCCAGGGCAGCACGACCTAGAACTTTTTTCAGAATCTGTTTCACCATTTGAACTAAACGTTCCCACCAACCGCCCCACCAAAGGTGCGGAAGGAGGAATAAATTTCCACTGAATTCTTTGCTCAGCGGCTTTTGATCGCAGACTCTCCCAATCAATTGTATGCAGAAGGCTCTCCGCTCCTTTAAAATTACTGCCATTGTCTGAGTATATTATAGATGGTCTTCCGCGACGAGAAATGAAACGTCTCAATGACTGGAAAAAAGCTTCAGTTGTCAAGGATGTTACTGACTCCAGATGAATGGCCCTATAGACCGCACATGTGTAAAGAACAATATAAGCTTTTCGACCATCCTTAAGGTAGAGGGGTCCTGCCAGATCGACACCCACTATCTCAAAAACATTTGCATCACGTACTCTATCTTTCGGCAAAATTCCTGGAGTTACATCACAACTTTTGGATTTAAATCTTTGACATTTAACACATTTTCTAATGCAGTTTCGTACTGTCTTACGAGTTTTGAGGATCCAATACTTTTCCCGCAAATGAGACATCACCATAGAAGTACCAGCATGCAGCAGCTCATTATGTGCATTCATTATTAGTAAGTTTACTACTGCATGATCAGATGGCAAAATGACAGGAAACTTAAAGTCATCAGTATCGTCGCGATAAGAAATATTGGTTTTAGCTCTGATCAAACCATCACGATCAACTATAGGTCTGAGGTCTTTAATTTTATCATCGTTCACACTCTTAAATGATTCTCTTTGAACCAATAACATAAGAGTTATCTCAGCTCTTTCAATTTCCGAAACTGACAAAATTTTGGAGGTTTCGTTTGTAATTCTTCGTAATTTAAAGTAAAACCTAAGAATCCAACCTAACATGCGTACAATTTTCTTTATGGATGAAAAGTACCTGTAATACCAATTGTCAGGTTTAGAATCTTTGTTAAGAGTTGTCAATACTGATTTACGCCTTTCTGAATTTATGATCTCTTCGTCCGGCAAATCGGTGCCTCTTGACCATGACGATTCTGGTTCTAAGAGCCATGATGGGCCCTCCCACCATTTCGACAGCAAAAACTGTTTAACTGAACAGCCTCTAGAAGGGAGATCGGCGGCATTCAGCTCCGAAGGGATGTAATGCCAATCTTCTATTTTTGTAAGTGTTCTGATTTCTTGGACACGATTCCAAACGAAAGTTCCCCACCGTACGTCTCGCTGGATCCAGCACAAAGCGGTTGTTGAGTCAGTCCAGAAGAATGTTCTTAAATTTGGCATGTTCAAATCTGAAAAGACCATACGTCCCAAGCGTGCTCCGATTAAGCAGGATAATAATTCCAAACGAGGAATGGATATACTCTTTAAAGGCTTAACTCTAGTGCGTGCTTGCACAAAATTTAAATAAACCTTATTTTCGGTCTTCACTCTTAAGAAAATGCAGGTAGCATAGGCATGCTTGCTGGCATCGCTGAAAACATGAAGACTTACATCTTCGTTAACCGATCTGTCAATATTAAGCCATCTAGGAATTTTGACATCAGACAGCAGTTTCATTTCCTTTACCCATTGTATGGACTTCTTTTCTTAATGTTCTGGCAATTTTTGATCCCAATTTAATCGTAATTTCCAACACTCTTGCAATATCACCTTTGGGAACAGGGTAACGGGAGAAAGGAAGCCTACTGGGTCAAATAACTTATGCGCGCAAGAAAGGAGTGTTCGTTTACTCGCGACAATCTCCTCTTTCTTTAGTGACTCAATTTTACAAGAAAGAGTATCATCCTTCAAATCCCAATTTAACCCTAGAACGCAAACGAATGTATCTAATTTAGAGTTGGGAATTATTTCGGTTTCACAATTCGACTGCCATCCTCTAAGATTAAACTTTCCCAGTGACAATAACATTCTCGATTCTAGTACAAATCTATTCAATTCTTCAAAATTCTTAAAACTAGTCAGGCAATTATCAACATAGAAGGACTCCTTCAAAATGTTGGCTGTAACTGCAAACTGATCAGGGGCACGATTTAAATGATAGTTCAACGTAGCGGCTAACAAAAATGGACTACAGTTAAGCCCAAAAACCACGCGACAATGTCTGTAAATTTTAGTATTCTCTTCTTCTGCACCTTTCCAAAAGAAACGCAAATAATCTCTATCCTTCTCTCTTATACCAATCTGCAAGAAAGCTTTCTCAATGTCTGAAATTACTGCAAGAGGATATTTCCGAAAACGATTCAACAATGTTGGAATTATTTCTATTAGGTTGGGACCTTTCTCAAGACAATCATTTAAGGAAAGTTCTCCTTTGGCGTGTGCCGAAGCATCAAAAACTGGCCTTACTCGCGTAGTTTCACTAGATTCTTTAAAAACCGGCCTATGAGGCAAATAGTGCTCTCTATCTACTTCGCCTTCATTTACCTCTTCAATAATTCGTTCCTTCAACCAAGTTTTAAATACTTCCTGATAAACTTTAATTTGATTCGAATCTAATAATTTCCTTCGCGTATTAGTCAGGCGTTTTTCTGCCAACGTTTTATTATTAGACAAGCGAGAGGGGTCCAATACCCAAGGTAATGCAGTTTCATATCTCCCGTCTGAATCCAAATTCAAATTTTCCTCAAAATATTGCATGGTCTCCTCATGAATTTCAGCTTTCTTTTTAGACTCAACTGGGTCATTTGTACCAATAACGTCTAACTTCCACAAGTTTTCTGCTGATCTTTCGTTTAGCAATAAAGAAACACATGCAAGAGAATCATTTATACCCGAAGATTCCTTCGCTGGAATTTTACCCATTAAAATCCATCCCAAACTTGTTTCCATCGCGACCGGACCACTTTGTAAACATTTAATATTTCCGGTGAATAATTTTCCAGCAATATCAGAACCTATCAACAATTTAATGTCACTTTCGTTTTCGAGAGCATTACCCTCTACATCTGACACTTGAATATTTAATTTACGAAGTTCTTTCAACCAAGGACCTTTAGGTAATTTCTTAACATCAGAACAGATAACAGATTCACTTAAACAATGCACACTACATACATATTTATTATCAAGGCTACTCAAATTAACTATATATTTAGAATGCAATTTTTCTTTTGTTTCTACACCTCCGAATAATTTATGAACTAATTTCACTTCACCAACACTGTTACATTTCAAAGAATCTGTAATATCTTTCGTTAAATAACTTCTCTCGCAACCCGTATCTATAATCCCTCTGACTATCCTTTCCCTGTTGCCATTTTTTACCCTTACGATTAATGTTTGTAGTAACACATCGGAGCTCGCGGATCTGCTAGCCAAAACATTGACCTCATTTTTCGCCACAGGCTCTACCTGTTTAGTCTCTTTCAATTGAGAAGGAACTTGTTGACACATTACTGCCAAATGCCTTTTCTGGCAAATTAAACACTTAACCTTGGACTTACAGTTACGAGAAATATGGTTTTTCTTCAAGCATAATAGACATAAACCCTTCTTAAATATTAAATCTTTTTTATCCTGATATGTAAGCGTACTAGCTTTAAAACATTTTTCTTTTAAATGTGGCTTATCACAAAATAAACACGATTCCTCAACTTTCTTAATAGGAGCATTTTCTTTAAATTTGTCTCCTGTATACAAATCATTACAAGTAGGAATATTAGACTCATCATTAATGTAACTTTTAGATTTTCTACTTTTATCAAAAGAAAAACGCGCTAATTTAATTCTCTCTTCAGATATCACTTCATTTTTCAAAAACAGAAGAATAGATTCAAGATCGCTCTTACCTTGTTGTGACGAGCTCTCCCGTTCCCTCTCCCACACGCGTAAGATGTCAGGGGGCAGGCAAGATTCAACTAACGGAAAAATAACACTAGCGTATTTATCTTCAGTCACACCGAGAGATTCCAGAGCACGCAGTTTTGTTTCTTAACTGTCGTACAACGATGATAGCGCAAAGTCCTTTTTGGTTGCATTATTATTTATCAACACAAGATTCAATAAATCCCGAACGTACACTTGTATAAGAATATCTTCACGTCCAAAACGATTCTTTAAATGTTCGATGACTTTCGGATAATTTTCTTTAGTTGTCGGGAAACTCTGCACTATTTCCCGTGCTTTCGATTTGGCAGCAGTAGCCTGGATCAGATATACGAATTTCAAATGACGATCTAGCACTGGATCTTCGTGTATCTTACTAAAGGTATTCCAAAAATTCAACCATTGTCGTGGATCACCTGTAAATTCAATCAAATTTATTTTCGGAAGCTTCAAATTCGTTGCCGTTGTTCTTGAATCAACAGTTCTGGTTTCATTTACCGATGCATGAGTCAGCAAATTTTTCTCTAGTTTCACAGTGATTTGCTTCACTTTCATCCTGGCTGCTATTAATTTCTCCTTGTAAGTCTCACATGACTCAAATTCTTTAGTATATTCTTCTTGCGAGACTTCTTTCGATTTTGATAGGAGATCCAATATTTCTTCATCCAACTGTTGTAGTCGAATTCCTTTATCTTCCAGGATTTCCAGGGACGATAATAGAACATCACTGTTCAATTCTGACTCATTCAAATGTCCATGTAGGCTATTATATGCTTTCGTGAAGGCTGCACGCAGTGGTATTCTTCTTACTTTCAAGGCTTCCATTTCTGCTGTTAAACCATCAAAAGTGTCCTTTACCCAACTAATGCGTCCTGTTAGACGGACGCCACATTTATTGTGGTGATCCACGGTTTGAAAATGGTTTCTGAATCAGAAGAGATTCGTGCACTAACCTAGTGCTTCGCATTAGAGAGTAAAGAACATCTATGATATAAAAATATACTTTTATTTACACAGCGAAAACGCGCAGCAACATTATTAACGAAAGCTCATTCTCCTAATAACATACTTCTTTTTACACTTCACTTGCGCATGCGCATTGGCAATTACCAAAGGAGCTTGGCAGATACTGCCATCTGTTGGATAAACTATTCGCTACATATTCCTCCCACCTGAATTTACTGGGAGGTAAATTCACACATATGTTAAGTATAATATATGCATAATAGTACAGTATACAACATTGAAGTATAAAATTATGCCTACCAAGATGTTCTAATTAAATTGAAATACAAATTTACCTGGAGATGCAGCATTCCATAATTTTCTAGACATAGTAACAGATAATACTAAACCTAGAAAAATAAAAATAAATCAAATTATTACAAAGTATTCAAACAAGTACAAAACATTTCACAGACGTATCACTGGTTTCACAGTTCTACCACTGCTGGTAGTCATAGGAATATTTTCAGTCATATCCTTTTGGACTGGGTTATCCAGCTCAAGTCTGTACAGTCTTTGCACTGGTCTCAGAAACTCAGAAGTCTCTGTTTTTATGACAGCAAGTCTTATTTGTCCATCACGACCAGGTAGCAGCTTTATGACACGCGCCAGGTTCCAAAAACCACGTTTTTTGTTGTTATCTTCAAGTAGAACAATTTCACCCACCTGGAGAGGTTTAGCTATAGAGTTTTTAATGGACTGCTGACGTAACTGTCCTATATATTCCACACGGAATCTTGCTCTAAGTTGTTCTCTCACCTTTTGTAGATACTTAGCTCGTTTACTCAGTTTTTCCTTATCCACTGTATCGATATCAGGTACTCCTGATTTGGAAATCTCCCGCAAGAACATTTCTGGAGTTAATGGGGATGAATCTTCAACGTCTTCCGACACGTAGGTAAGTGGCCTAGTATTGATTACTCTCTCACAGTCGCATAGTACTGTAACCAACTCCTCGTAATCCAGGGCAGCACGACCTAGAACTTTTCTCAGAATCTGTTTCACCATTTGAACTAAACGTTCCCACCAACCGCCCCACCAAGGTGCGGAAGGAGGAATAAATTTCCACTGAATTCTTTGCTCAGCGGCTTTTGATCGCAGACTCTCCCAATCAATTGTATGCAGAAGGCTCTCCGCTCCTTTAAAATTACTGCCATTGTCTGAGTATATTATAGATGGTCTTCCGCGACGAGAAATGAAACGTCTCAATGACTGGAAAAAAGCTTCAGTTGTCAAGGATGTTACTGACTCCAGATGAATGGCCCTATAGACCGCACATGTGTAAAGAACAATATAAGCTTTTCGACCATCCTTAAGGTAGAGGGGTCCTGCCAGATCGACACCCACTATCTCAAAAACATTTGCATCACGTACTCTATCTTTCGGCAAAATTCCTGGAGTTACATCACAACTTTTGGATTTAAATCTTTGACATTTAACACATTTTCTAATGCAGTTTCGTACTGTCTTACGAGTTTTGAGGATCCAATACTTTTCCCGCAAATGAGACATCACCATAGAAGTACCAGCATGCAGCAGCTCATTATGTGCATTCATTATTAGTAAGTTTACTACTGCATGATCAGATGGCAAAATGACAGGAAACTTAAAGTCATCAGTATCGTCGCGATAAGAAATATTGGTTTTAGCTCTGATCAAACCATCACGATCAACTATAGGTCTGAGGTCTTTAATTTTATCATCGTTCACACTCTTAAATGATTCTCTTTGAACCAATAACATAAGAGTTATCTCAGCTCTTTCAATTTCCGAAACTGACAAAATTTTGGAGGTTTCGTTTGTAATTCTTCGTAATTTAAAGTAAAACCTAAGAATCCAACCTAACATGCGTACAATTTTCTTTATGGATGAAAAGTACCTGTAATACCAATTGTCAGGTTTAGAATCTTTGTTAAGAGTTGTCAATACTGATTTACGCCTTTCTGAATTTATGATCTCTTCGTCCGGCAAATCGGTGCCTCTTGACCATGACGATTCTGGTTCTAAGAGCCATGATGGGCCCTCCCACCATTTCGACAGCAAAAACTGTTTAACTGAACAGCCTCTAGAAGGGAGATCGGCGGCATTCAGCTCCGAAGGGATGTAATGCCAATCTTCTATTTTTGTAAGTGTTCTGATTTCTTGGACACGATTCCAAACGAAAGTTCCCCACCGTACGTCTCGCTGGATCCAGCACAAAGCGGTTGTTGAGTCAGTCCAGAAGAATGTTCTTAAATTTGGCATGTTCAAATCTGAAAAGACCATACGTCCCAAGCGTGCTCCGATTAAGCAGGATAATAATTCCAAACGAGGAATGGATATACTCTTTAAAGGCTTAACTCTAGTGCGTGCTTGCACAAAATTTAAATAAACCTTATTTTCGGTCTTCACTCTTAAGAAAATGCAGGTAGCATAGGCATGCTTGCTGGCATCGCTGAAAACATGAAGACTTACATCTTCGTTAACCGATCTGTCAATATTAAGCCATCTAGGAATTTTGACATCAGACAGCAGTTTCATTTCCTTTACCCATTGTATGGACTTCTTTTCTTAATGTTCTGGCAATTTTTGATCCCAATTTAATCGTAATTTCCAACACTCTTGCAATATCACCTTTGGGAACAGGGTAACGGGAGAAAGGAAGCCTACTGGGTCAAATAACTTATGCGCGCAAGAAAGGAGTGTTCGTTTACTCGCGACAATCTCCTCTTTCTTTAGTGACTCAATTTTACAAGAAAGAGTATCATCCTTCAAATCCCAATTTAACCCTAGAACGCAAACGAATGTATCTAATTTAGAGTTGGGAATTATTTCGGTTTCACAATTCGACTGCCATCCTCTAAGATTAAACTTTCCCAGTGACAATAACATTCTCGATTCTAGTACAAATCTATTCAATTCTTCAAAATTCTTAAAACTAGTCAGGCAATTATCAACATAGAAGGACTCCTTCAAAATGTTGGCTGTAACTGCAAACTGATCAGGGGCACGATTTAAATGATAGTTCAACGTAGCGGCTAACAAAAATGGACTACAGTTAAGCCCAAAAACCACGCGACAATGTCTGTAAATTTTAGTATTCTCTTCTTCTGCACCTTTCCAAAAGAAACGCAAATAATCTCTATCCTTCTCTCTTATACCAATCTGCAAGAAAGCTTTCTCAATGTCTGAAATTACTGCAAGAGGATATTTCCGAAAACGATTCAACAATGTTGGAATTATTTCTATTAGGTTGGGACCTTTCTCAAGACAATCATTTAAGGAAAGTTCTCCTTTGGCGTGTGCCGAAGCATCAAAAACTGGCCTTACTCGCGTAGTTTCACTAGATTCTTTAAAAACCGGCCTATGAGGCAAATAGTGCTCTCTATCTACTTCGCCTTCATTTACCTCTTCAATAATTCGTTCCTTCAACCAAGTTTTAAATACTTCCTGATAAACTTTAATTTGATTCGAATCTAATAATTTCCTTCGCGTATTAGTCAGGCGTTTTTCTGCCAACGTTTTATTATTAGACAAGCGAGAGGGGTCCAATACCCAAGGTAATGCAGTTTCATATCTCCCGTCTGAATCCAAATTCAAATTTTCCTCAAAATATTGCATGGTCTCCTCATGAATTTCAGCTTTCTTTTTAGACTCAACTGGGTCATTTGTACCAATAACGTCTAACTTCCACAAGTTTTCTGCTGATCTTTCGTTTAGCAATAAAGAAACACATGCAAGAGAATCATTTATACCCGAAGATTCCTTCGCTGGAATTTTACCCATTAAAATCCATCCCAAACTTGTTTCCATCGCGACCGGACCACTTTGTAAACATTTAATATTTCCGGTGAATAATTTTCCAGCAATATCAGAACCTATCAACAATTTAATGTCACTTTCGTTTTCGAGAGCATTACCCTCTACATCTGACACTTGAATATTTAATTTACGAAGTTCTTTCAACCAAGGACCTTTAGGTAATTTCTTAACATCAGAACAGATAACAGATTCACTTAAACAATGCACACTACATACATATTTATTATCAAGGCTACTCAAATTAACTATATATTTAGAATGCAATTTTTCTTTTGTTTCTACACCTCCGAATAATTTATGAACTAATTTCACTTCACCAACACTGTTACATTTCAAAGAATCTGTAATATCTTTCGTTAAATAACTTCTCTCGCAACCCGTATCTATAATCCCTCTGACTATCCTTTCCCTGTTGCCATTTTTTACCCTTACGATTAATGTTTGTAGTAACACATCGGAGCTCGCGGATCTGCTAGCCAAAACATTGACCTCATTTTTCGCCACAGGCTCTACCTGTTTAGTCTCTTTCAATTGAGAAGGAACTTGTTGACACATTACTGCCAAATGCCTTTTCTGGCAAATTAAACACTTAACCTTGGACTTACAGTTACGAGAAATATGGTTTTTCTTCAAGCATAATAGACATAAACCCTTCTTAAATATTAAATCTTTTTTATCCTGATATGTAAGCGTACTAGCTTTAAAACATTTTTCTTTTAAATGTGGCTTATCACAAAATAAACACGATTCCTCAACTTTCTTAATAGGAGCATTTTCTTTAAATTTGTCTCCTGTATACAAATCATTACAAGTAGGAATATTAGACTCATCATTAATGTAACTTTTAGATTTTCTACTTTTATCAAAAGAAAAACGCGCTAATTTAATTCTCTCTTCAGATATCACTTCATTTTTCAAAAACAGAAGAATAGATTCAAGATCGCTCTTACCTTGTTGTGACGAGCTCTCCCGTTCCCTCTCCCACACGCGTAAGATGTCAGGGGGCAGGCAAGATTCAACTAACGGAAAAATAACACTAGCGTATTTATCTTCAGTCACACCGAGAGATTCCAGAGCACGCAGTTTTGTTTCTTAACTGTCGTACAACGATGATAGCGCAAAGTCCTTTTTGGTTGCATTATTATTTATCAACACAAGATTCAATAAATCCCGAACGTACACTTGTATAAGAATATCTTCACGTCCAAAACGATTCTTTAAATGTTCGATGACTTTCGGATAATTTTCTTTAGTTGTCGGGAAACTCTGCACTATTTCCCGTGCTTTCGATTTGGCAGCAGTAGCCTGGATCAGATATACGAATTTCAAATGATCATCTAGCACTGGATCTTCGTGTATCTTACTAAAGGTATTCCAAAAATTCAACCATTGTCGTGGATCACCTGTAAATTCAATCAAATTTATTTTCGGAAGCTTCAAATTCGTTGCCGTTGTTCTTGAATCAACAGTTCTGGTTTCATTTACCGATGCATGAGTCAGCAAATTTTTCTCTAGTTTCACAGTGATTTGCTTCACTTTCATCCTGGCTGCTATTAATTTCTCCTTGTAAGTCTCACATGACTCAAATTCTTTAGTATATTCTTCTTGCGAGACTTCTTTCGATTTTGATAGGAGATCCAATATTTCTTCATCCAACTGTTGTAGTCGAATTCCTTTATCTTCCAGGATTTCCAGGGACGATAATAGAACATCACTGTTCAATTCTGACTCATTCAAATGTCCATGTAGGCTATTATATGCTTTCGTGAAGGCTGCACGCAGTGGTATTCTTCTTACTTTCAAGGCTTCCATTTCTGCTGTTAAACCATCAAAAGTGTCCTTTACCCAACTAATGCGTCCTGTTAGACGGACGCCACTTTTTATTGTGGTGATCCACGGTTTGAAAATGGTTTCTGAATCAGAAGAGATTCGTGCACTAACCTAGTGCTTCGCATTAGAGAGTAAAGAACATCTATGATATAAAAATATACTTTTATTTACACAGCGAAAACGCGCAGCAACATTATTAACGAAAGCTCATTCTCCTAATAACATACTTCTTTTTACACTCCACTTGCGCATGCGCATTGGCAATTACCAAAGGAGCTTGGCAGATACTGCCATCTGTTGGATAAACTATTCGCTACAGTCACAGCGTTCACATTGACGTTTATTACCGTCACGTATTTGGAGTAACTCCAACTGGTAAAAGCACATGTGAATAAAATTTCTTTACAAATGCATACTGTGAAAAAGGTTTTTCGGGATAATTATACTTAACTATTTGCCGATGGATTTATTTATGTCGTGATAATGTATCAAACTTTACATTCGTATAAGCGGATAATGAATCTTTGGAACACTGCGTGAATAAAAATACATATTTAAGGTTAAGCATAACAAAGGACTAGTGTCCCCATCTTTAGTACCTACATTGGTGGGTTAGCATTAAATTTTCTAAAACTGTTCATTTTATTCGCTCCTCAAAACTTTGTCTTCCCGAAATAAGAATACCTGTACTTCATCTCAAGGTTTTTATATTATTTTCTAATTTCAAATATGAATTTCTGACTTTTGTCTGTCTAAACAGATTAGGGAATACCCTATTTCCCTGTGCGTGCTGTCGTCGTATACGTGGTAGCACTTCAACTAGTTCATGGAAGATCTTCGTTTCAAACGCCATAGAGATTCTACTACGCCATAGAGTAGTTAGTTTCGAGTTTCTTGCTTTGTATAACCTAATATCTCTACAAATATTTCAAAAGATACTAATTAAATGAATGAATTCATTTGCGCTTTTGCAGCTGAGGATGGCGGTTCGGTAAAACCATCGAAACTACTTCTGTGAAAATTTGAAAATATAACGCTATATTTTGTTGTTTGACTTCTGAATTAGTATTTGTTCGGCGTGTTATTGTGTCTTAATTTCAAAAGATATCACGTAACACGCACTTTATGAAAGATTGCATTACGTAAATTTATGAAGGACATGCTATGGAACCTGTGTAACCTAACCGAAAGAAACTCAGAGTGAATAGAATAGTTTAATTAATTAAAGCAAAGGAAATGAAGCATATTTGTGTAAAGGAAGGAATGCCTTCCTGAAAGATTTTCCAAGAGGAAATGGTTCATATGTACGTTACCAAAGGGAAAAAACATGAAAACCTATTTAGTTGCCACTGAGATTTTAATTTTATCCACTTACTGCCCCCCTACGTTATCATAGGATTTTCTTTGTATTGGAATTCCACCGACTGAGGTAGCGTATTACAGCAAAGAGAAGAAGCTTTCAGTACAAATTCCAAGTCCCTGATGAGCCGCAGCCCGAACACAATAAGATCATTCTAGAAGACATTAAATGAACAGGTAGTGTTGCGGATGAGAATGTCGGAACTGCTGGCCGACACGGTCGGCTATAACAGAAGCAAATGTACAAGTCGTTGAAGAAACAATTGCACTTTTTCCTAGAAAATTAGTCGGAAGAACTGCAGTCGTATATCAGTTGAGCAAAATGCCGGAGCATAAAATGATAAGCACGTGCCTGGCCTTGTTCTCGTACGTCTGAAGCGGTACGCTAAACACAGCAAGCGCTTTAGACTGTATCTGTTGAGAAAAGGAACGTGCTTGCGAAGGAAATGCTGGAAATGATTGATGATGGCAATATTGATGTGAATTCTATATTGTTTTCAAAAGAAGCAAATTTCCAACTTGATGGATTCTCCAATAAGCAAAATTGGCGAATTTGGAGAACTGAGAATCCTCATGTGTGTGTTCCACGATCACGCTATTCTTAAAACGTGTTTGTATGGGCAGCTATTTCCAGAAGAGATATGATTAGACCCTTGTTTTCTACGTGATACAGTGATTTCAGAACAGAATGTTCCAATTTTGCACAATTTTGTGGCCGTTGAAGATGTTTTGGTCGAATCATTGGCGATATCTTGGTACATGCAAGATGGTGCGAGGCCTCACTAGATTGCTGAAATTATCAATTTCTTAAAGAAATATTCGGATAACTGTTTAATTGCTTTAAATCTACCGTGCTTCACAGGAAAGTGTATGTGTGTGATTATGGCAAAGCCTCAAGTGCTATCTGCCTAAGGTGAGGGATGCCTTCGTGGAGGACTTTCTAAGGCAAAATGGCTCGTATACACGTTGCACATGTGGAAAACCACGAAAACGCCCATGCAGCCGGCCCGGACCGAACTACCAGTGTTCAGCGACTTTACCGCTCGGCCGCTGGTAGGCCGCTTCACAGGAAAGAGAAAAAAGTGACCACCGTAGTCAACAGACTTGCGCGTAGTCAACAGACAGTGCGATTTCTTCCTTTTGAACGATGTGCACCGGAAAAATATCCGAAAGTTAAAAAACAGGAAGAAATAATCAGTGACGAATGTATTATATATTATTTTGTTGTGTACAATTATTACATATTACTAATTACTGTGAATAGGGAATTTGTAATGTTCTTATTGCAGAATTAATTTTTAAAACATAGTTTTGTTTAAACTTGCAGTTTGATTACGGCAAAGCTCTTTCAAATTAGCAGAAAGTATATGCAGCTAAAAGGCGCGGGTTTTTACTTCCGTTCTTACACAGCGGTCACTTTGCGGCCAGCGGCGTTTTCTTACTCTTATTTCTTCGGAGGTTGAACGCGTGTTTTCTGGTTTGGAAGCGAGAAAGTATGTTCGGCCTTTCTGAAGAAGAAAACTGTGTGATATATTTATTACCTACTGGTGTCACAAGTTTAACTGAATTCGATTGAAAACATTCCTGTGCTTGTTCGGGAAAAAAAGGTTATGGCATCATGAAAGAGACGACTGAATTCTTCGAATTTTGTTAGTTGTTTATCATCTGTGTTCTAGTTGGATAGTAATGATGTTTTGTTTAACATTGGAGAATTTTTAATTTAGTCATGTTTGAGCCAATACTGAATTACAGGCGTTACGTTTTGAGCGTCTAACGAGGTTTCTTAAGTTGCTGCACGAGAGGCAAGAGAGAGATTTTGTGAGATTTTTTGAGCGAGTCCTTACCAACTCTTCTGAAAGAGAGCGGAGAAAAGCGGCGGCGTTTGCGATTAAAATTAAGGTTTCCGCATGGTTTTGGGCTACTGACACCCGTCCGAACGCATGACGGACGCCCTTCTTGACAGACGTGGGTGATTATGATGGAAAATCTGGAGCTAAAACTAGCATTTTTCCTTGACCGGCAATTTTTGATTGAGAATTCGTCGTTGACATTTTTTTCTTTGTGGAAGAATTGAGTTCGAATTGCTCACGCTTCCGATCCAGATTACTGATGAAAACATTGTTTCGATGTAGTAAAGAAAATTGTGTGGTAGCTTCCCGAGTTTCACAGACTGTTGTGCATGCGGCTTCGAATTCAGATCGCTGATGAAACACGTTTCGATGTACTAAAGAAAGCTGTCCGGTAGCTTCCCGAGTCTCACAGAGTGCTATGTATGTTGCTTCCGTAAGTGTATATATATATTTCTCTCTCGTTTTGTTTGTTACTAGTTATTTAATTTTTAATTTGTGAAAGTGAATTAAAAAAATGTTTAATTGATATGAGTTATAATTAAATGAATTAGAGGGAAAATAAATGTTTTTGAAAAGAAATTTTCACTGAAGTAATGTATAGTATTATATCAAGTAATTTAATTGATTACAAAATGTCAGAAGATAAATTTTTCCATATTCTAAATGTGAATTATTAATTAATGGTTGTAGGATTTTTACTCCTAATGAGAGGTAAGCGATCAAATGAGAAAATTATGAGTAAATTTTTAGATAATATTTGCAGGGGTAGTCTGGCCAGCTATCTTAGATTATAATGCTTGGAATATTTAATAAATGTGTTTATTGATTTAATTATTATATGTTTCATTTGCATTTTTATCCGTGGTCTACTGTAGGTCACCTATGTGACCATTGCGGAAAACCTGGCTATTTCAATTCCAACCTGTTTAACTTAGGTAATACAAAAATAAATTTTAAGTGTTTTGTGACTATACAATCGGCTTACTTAATTTATTTGAACTGATGACTTGTTCTTACTGGTGGGATATATCTTTCCCTGGTGTCTTGAAAAGTTGTGTGATGTATTTTAAGTGTATAGAATTTATGGCTATTTCTAGAATTCTATTGAAATGTGTTTTCAGGTTGGACAGTTGAAATAGTTTATTTTTGTGAGAGATAGCAGATGGAGAATTTGTTGAGGAAATTCCTTTTCACATTTTGTTTTGATAAATAACCTTTGATTTTACCAGGGAGGATATTATCCTTTCATTTTTGACTAAAAAAGAATGAGCGGTGATACGTTAAAACTTACTTTTCTCTGGTGCTGTTTTAAGTGAATTTTGTTTAAATTAAAGTAGTTTTGTATTCACCAAAATTTTAAAGCATTAAGATAAGAAGTTTGATTATCAGAGTGTTAGCAGTAGGGTTTTTTTTCGGGGGGGGGGGGGTCGCGAATCAGAAAGAGTTAATTATGTAGTCAGGCAGTTTATAAGTAAAACATAATTTTAAACTTATTTTATCTTTCTACATAACAAATGTGCAGCCGTTCTATTAGCCACTTAACAAAAAATACCTGCTAATTTTGCTCTCCTATTATGACATGTTATTGTGGCTGATGGTGGGCATTTCGAAAAATAGTGATGTAATTTTCAATTATTTTTCTTTGATTTACTAGAATTACTCGTAGTTACTCGTAATGATTTACAAGTAATATCTGCAGCGCCATCTCTCGGATAATTGTTGAACTATAACCAAGAACTCTGAGAAAACATTTGTGTCCTGACACAGGAATTTGCTACAAGAATTATTCTATTAATCTTTACCGTTTTCCTGTTATAAATTTTAGAAAAGCGTTAATCTGTTTTAGGACACATAGTATACTTATTTACTGTAATATTTTTTCATTGTTTTGTTTTCAGTGTTAAAATTCTCTAGTCGACTGAGCTCGATCATGACCATCAAAAAGTTAAATGAATTAAGTATTAATAAAATATAATTTACATTTGAATTTAAATAAAAGCAATTTAGTTTAAAACTCTAATCAGCTAGACTAAAAGCATAAATTAAGCAAAATATCTGGACCATTTCCATATAATGGAAAACCATTCCTTTCAGCAAGTATTACGAATTTCACGGATGGTGTTCTTTTCGGAGTAGAATAAAAATCGATTTGAAAACCAATGAGCTTAAGCTAAAGATATCCAACGTTCCTTTTCTAGATAAACAGTAGGTTCCTGCTCTTATCTGTTTATCTTTTACGTGTACATTTTCTTGGCCGACAACAGTGGAATATCTACAAAAGGTTTGCTGAATAGTGAAAAACTCGAAACAACAGACCATTCAACCTTGGCGATAAAACGAAAGTTCCGGAGAGGTTGGAACACAGGAGAAACTACTTTCTATGACAATGGTGTCATTTACTCGACTAGTTTCATCTTTTTCAGTCACCGACTTTTTCAAAAGAGTTACTTTCCGAATAAGTATAAAACTGCGATAAAAGGAATTTTAATGCATTGCATTACCAGCGCTAGACGAAATTTATTCAAATTAATGGATAAGCAAAGCAAAAGCGGTTATGTTTTATGGTTAGATGTGAAATGTTTTTTCTATTGCTCTAATTAATTGCAAAAATTAAAATTTATGAGTATGCGATTAAAGATGAGTCCTAGAGATACAGATACGTCAAATCACAAGTTACAAAAATACGAGTTCTGCGAATACCTTTTAAAATATGTAACTGTTTATTCACGGAATTTATTAAATTTAACTATGATCGATTCCATAAGGCCATTGAATATTGGTAATTCGGCCAGTGCATGACTCCCGACACTGGTACTTCGGCCAGTGCATCATTTCTGAAACTGCTAATTTGGCCAGTGCATCATTTCCGAAACTGCTAATTCGGCCAGTGTCTGACTCTCGACATGAGGATCTCTTGCATGGCGTTTTCTTACTTTTCTCCATGTGCAACTTAAACACAAGCCAGCTTGCCTTAAAAAGCTTTCCACAAAATATATCTATATGCATGAAGGAAGATATGTCTTCATGTTGGACTTTCTAAGGAAAACTAGCTCATATACACGTTAAACATGGGGAAAAGCATGAAATAACTCATGCAGTCAGGTCATTCACCAGAATTTGAAATTGGTGTCGAATAACCAGGGTTCAGCTACTTTATTTACCCCTGGTGTTGGACGTTCTAAGGAAAGTCCAACACCAGCGGTAAATTCCGCTGTGAATCTTATCGCAATATTACTGTGTTCATAATTGTGAATCTTGCTGCAATAGATCTCACAATTTGGGATTTGCGCGATAGAGGAAAATGTAACGTGTTGGAGGTGTCACAGAATGTGACTGATAGAGTAGATACTCTGCCATATGTAGTCTGTTGATAGATTGGTGTAGTGCAATATGATTCAGTAAACGTAATAAGGGGACTGACCGCCAACATTTAGTCTTTCTTTCAACTGAATTCATTTGGCATTGTTTGCATTTCAAAGACGAAATGTTCTCCCCAGTGATATTTTTAATTTTATGCCTTCTTTTTATTCTTCTAGCATTCCTTTTTAATGCAACGTTTATTGATTAGAACTTCGTTTTAGTTTCGTATATTTTATTCGTTTAAAATGCAATAAATATAACTTTAATCTAAACCCTGCTAAATTCGTTGCAAGTCTCAATTACGAAATTCTGGACGAAGTCAAACTCCTACGTCCATTTGCCGCTCATTTTGCTCAGACCAACCGAGTCGGCCAATGAGAAAACAGCACGACTTCTCAGGACTTGCGTATTTTCTAAAAATGCTTTTTACGGTTTTAATGGCCTCAGAATGACATTTATGACTTTTTCTCAAACAGTTCATAATTTTAGTCATGGCACTGCATCACTGAGGCATTGGACTTCATTTGTTTCCATTTCAGAACAACCTCACATGGAGAAATTCGATCACGAACTTTCTACATACGTCAGGACTCAGACAGAGCTCACTAAGGATTCTGGAAAAAGCAGGACTTGAGCACCTCCTGCTGAATGCCAGACGACTGCCCACAAAAGAATCAAAGTATCATTACATTGAAAATACAATTTTTCTGTGTTTGTTTTTATTCCTTTTTTAGAAGGAATTATTGCGTCTGATTATTCAGTGTGGCCAATGTTGCAAGAATGTTCCTCTAAATAACACAATATATTTTGTTAACAACAAATATGTAAGGCAATAATTAGATAATTGAGTATATATATTTAGGTTATCTCGACCTTCTGCATCTTACACGTTTACCATCTTGCCTGCCACTGATAATCGTAGTACAGATAGAGCCCTCTAGCTTAATGGAGGAGAATAATATAATAGGTGTTTCAGAAAGAAACCATCAGAATTCGAAAAATAAATTAGTGAAAGAATGAGAAAACTTGACACAAAATCGAACGTATAACGTTTTGAAATGCAATGTCTAGTAGCCAAAGGCTTCGTTTAGATTTATTTGATTATGGTAAAGCATGAAAAGGCTACCTACCTAAGGAGAGAGACGAATTTCTGAAGGACTTTATAAAGAAAACGGGATCGTATTCACGTTATATATGGCGAAAACTCCTAAAACGCCCATGCGGCCATCCCGTTCACCTGGATATGAGCCCAGGTGGAAGTAGCATTGTTCAGTGACTATACCGCTCGGCCACTGGTCGGCCCCCGTCATCGTAGTAGAAAGGATGCCTTCGTGGATGGTATTTTATAAAAGAAACCGGCTCGTACTTATGTAAACACGAGGGAATCCATGAAAACACCAATACGAACAGTGCCTTTATTAACACTCGAGCGCAGTCGTACTCAGCGGTTTTACGCAGTCTGCTATTGATAGGCTGCATTCTGTATAAAGAAATCTAATTGCATTGTTTCTTGACTACCTGTTTTAGACACGTAAATTGTATAATATCCCTAATTATTTTTCGAAATTATATTTACGAAATAGTTGGGCTTAAATAAATAACTTGGCAAGACTGAGACAAAAATATGAGTTATATGTACTGCTGTATTTCAGATCATCTGCTATTTTGTCTTAAAATAATCTGATTTTCAATTACTAAAAATAAATGCCATGAATATAAATTGTTTCAACTAACACAGTTGCGCTGCTATTTTGAACGCATTGCGATCGTTAGAATATTTTGACAGTGACATATATCCAAAGTTCATCACTGTATAATGAATTCCCATGCAGCATTTTAAAGGTCAAAGTAGAAAATTATGCTTCCAATTTCAATAATCTCCATTTACACCTATTTTTCGGCAACAACGCCCATTTGTAAGACGATTTTCGCTGCAAAACTGGACGCTGATGCTTTTTTGCTCGTCGTTGGTCACCGTCCAAAAAGTGGCCGTGCCGCCCACTCTGCGATGTTTAAACGACTGACTACGTTTCACAACTGCTCCACCCGTTTAATACGAACTTGAAAGAAAGCCAATTTGAGGTTACCGAAAAGTTGCTAAAGTCTTTGTAAAAGCATTTAAATTGATTAAGATCAAAAGTTCGAGCTAGTTTTCTGATTGATAAGAAAAGGAAAACTTTTGCCTGGAATTTTTACAATGTATCTTTTATATTAAAATTAGGAAGTGCTCTTTCAAGTCATTTTTTATTAGTTTTTGCTCCCAATATGTTACCATTGTTCATACGCAGTACACATTTTGAAAGCGAACTGTCATAGAGCTTGCTTAACGTGATATACGAAGTTGTCTTACTCGGATAAAAAGTTGCTGCATATTGAATGTGTTGATTTGTTGAACTGAATGCGGCAACAGACGCGAAGGTCATATATTTGAAAATAAAAGATGTCCCCAGGGAGGATTTTTGAAGGGAAAATTATTTCGTATTCGTGTTATACACGGGAAAACCATGCAAAAAGCCATGCAACCAGATTATTCACCGGAAATGAGATTTCAAATGAATAGTGTTCTGCAATCTTAAACCAACGGGTCCAGGGTGCATCTCCTATTCGAGATAAAACTAACCTACAAGCATAAAGATTGTACGTATGTCAAGAATTATATCGTTGTTTGGCTATAATACTTGGTACAACTCGAAAAGTGAGGTTTTGAGATAGCGTTTAAAGTTTTTCTTTATTTTGAAATGCTTGAATCGCATACTTAAGTGATGGATTTAGGAATAAGTATTTCTAAATGGCTTCACAGAAGGGGTTTTTTTGAATAAAATTAAGTTTCAATAATAATGTTACCATACTGCGATTATAAAATAACATTCTTAATGCTTCAATTCTACATCATTAATCAAAATACAAAAGAAAGTCATCAATTCCCCAAGAAAAATCTAGATTTATTTAGGTTTTAAAATACAGCCTATTTTACGATTCAAATTTTAGATTGTTGTAAAAATACTGAATACCCACTTGCTGGCGATTAAACTTTGTAGATAGTCGACATTTTCTTAGATTTTTGCAAGTTGGTGTGGTTCATTTGATTATGTCAAAACACTCTCTGCGGTATCTGCATAAGCGGAGGAAGGCCTTGGTGGAGGACTTTCTAATTGAAACTGGCTTGTATACGCATTACACATGGGAAAACATTGAAAACCCTCAAGCAGCCAGGCCGTAGGCCCGTAGGCCGGGATTTAATCCGATTAAACGCACTCTCTTCTGCGATGAACGGCACGCAAACAGCAGGTCCTCTGGCATATAGCCTTATCTCATCAATCCTTCGGGAAACGGTAGATCGCGATGTTCGGATTCAACATACAGAGGCAACATACAGCTCGCGTATGAAGCAGTCAGCGCGGCGACACAAGCTGTAGCAGTCTTGTGTCGCCGCGCTGGAAGTGCCAAATACGATTCTCATTCGTCGTTGTGGATCTTGGGCGGTCTTATCCAGGCCTTATAGATAGGGATCCAATGTCTTGAAATGTTTCTACAAATTGCAGATGAAACTTGTTGTTACTTTGAGGTATGTAGTCACTCGGGTTCGTGATTTGCCTGCCTCCAGTCTACCGAGAATTTTCCATCTTATTCCGTCATGGATACGTTCTTGGCTACTCATTTTACGTGATACCTTGTAAAATTTACCCGACTCTTCCGAGAAACTCGGAAAATATTGTGAAAGACTACGAGCATACAAATCGCTGAAAACCCCTAGTGTTTTCATGTCCCCTCCACAACTGCAATTACGCAGACACGCACGTGTACGCTTACGTATTCTTTAAATAGTTGCGTAATTCTTTGGTGGCCTAATTAGTACCTTTCGTTCAATACTTTTCGTATAAATAAACTTAATTTGCAAATTCTCTTAATTTTGCACACGAGTGTATAATACATAAAGTGATAATAATTAAATCAAAATGGCATCTCAAAAGATAGATAACTAACAAAAAAGGTAGACCCTTTGGCAGGGAAATCTGTATTTATTAGCCCAAAGGGCGTTAGCCCAAAAGGGCTATTAATTTCGTATTAACATTTTGCGTTGGTTCACTATAAATGTTGGTTCACTTTTCAAATTATTACCACCAAATATTAGAGCCCTATATTATGTTTAAAGAAATTAAATAAAGAAGAATCTGCATGAATGTATGTAATTTCTCTCGCTGCGAAGAAACAACGGTACCTAGAGACATCAAATTTTCAATAAGTTGTCCTCCACTAGAATATGGGGATCTGGAAGCAGGAACTTTGAATTTGGAATTTGTTTTATTATTGATTTCATATTTTGTAAAACTTGAACGAATGTTTTATAGAAAAACTCAGTTATCTCAAAGTAAGCAATGGGAACACTGTTGTACATAATGTAAAGTTCTAAGGTTTTTTTAAGGTTGTTAGTTTGGCACACTGTTATGTTTTATTTATTTATTTATTTATTTATTTATTTATTTATTTATTTATTTATTTTGTTGTTGTTGTTCAAGTGTTTCAAAAATGTGTAGGGAAAATTCTGGTACATTTGAGATTCGAGTTTTTAGTTTTATACGAATTTTAAAGTCTTTAATAAATATTTGATCAAATCGTTTAACGGTTTTTGATCTCAAATGGATCAGGAGAACGAAACATATTTTCGAAACATATTAATCAACTTTTACGAAGCTTTCATTCATTTCCCCTGATGAGTTTTGAATTGGAGTTTCAGTAAAAGGAGATTAATTTTTATTTGTATAATGTTGTATATTTTCCCTTTCGCATTTTTATTTTTCGAGTTTGCTCTGCTATGAATTCTTTCTTTAATTGGATTTGTTTTCATATTGTGTTAAACCTCTTACACACGGTTGCAATTATTATATTATAGAGGAATTGCCTTGCCTTTATTCCAATTTAATAATAAATTTAGATGCTTTAATTATATATATATGAACAAATATTTTTGAACAAGTATTTGCACATAAGTATATATATATATATATGTAAGATATAACAAAATATGGTAGCTCTTTCAAAAACATAATTGGCGACCTCAAAATTAACATTCTAAACTTGGTGATCTGCCCCTAAATTCATCTCTTCTCACAGGTTCCATATTTTTCTATCTTACGTAACGTTTTAATGCAGATTCCTCTTGCCCAATCACCTAATTGTAAATCAAAACTTAAAACTGAAACTTTTGCCTCCCCCTTCTTCCTCTGCATTATTACTGCGACACTCACTCTCTTCTGGTTTATGCTTTCATCCTGTCGACTTTTTATAAATGTGATGATTTTAAAAAATGCGTAGATGAAGGCACTCAACTGATAAACCAATATGATGGAAATGCTAGTATTTAGAGAAAGTTGTCGAGTCTTCAAGTTTTGTAAAGAATAAATAAATTTTGAATGTCTTAATAATAATGAAAAATTTGAAATTTGTTGTGTTTATGAATGATGTGTTACAAAATTTTTATATTTTAAAATGCCTTCCCTAAAAAACATAATTAAATAACATGAAAATTGGCATCTTAATTCGTATTATAATAGAAATTATTTTCATCAATAAAAATTGGAAAGACTTTTATTTGAACATTTACTGTGTTCCACACAGTAAAAAATTATACTTTTTACTGTGTGGAACTATCAAGAATTTTACAAAATTTCAGGACTCTTAAAATATGCAATTGTTTTCAAAGAATACAGTGCTAAACTTAATAACTCATTCAAGATTTTTATGACTTTCAATGAAATGTCAAATTGAGTCAAAAATATTGGTCAAACTTTTATGACAATAATTTTTTGTTTAAAATTAAATAATCTTTTTTAAAATGTGATGATATATGTTTTAATATGTTTTGTATTTTCAAATTTGTATTTTTCACATTTTGCTGCTCTAATGCTTTTTGTTCCACCCTGCTCACCCAGCCTTCTTTTGAAGGGGGGGATATGTAAGATATAACAAAATATGATAGCTGTGTCAAAAGAATAATTGTCGACCTCAAAATTAACATTCTAAATTTGGTTATCTGCCTCTAAATTCATCTCTTCTCACAGGTTCCAGATTTTTCTATCTTACGTTTTAATGCAGATGCCTCTTGTCTAATTAAATTAATTGTAAACCGAAACTCTGAACTGAAACTTTTCCGACTCCCACCCTTCTGCCTCTGAAGTTCTATGATAACTCTGCCTTTTTCCGCATAAGCTCTCCTGCCGGCAAGATGCTTTTTGTGTGTGCTGCTGCCGCTTACTTGCTTAAAACGACGTCGTACTTCAAAATGCAACTTACTGTATTCAAATATAATTAGCAAACATCTTGTCTGAAAAAGGATGATTTGATATGCTTAAAAAAAATAAAGATTGTGATTTTTCAAGATACGTTGTGCTAAATTGCGTCATCATGCTTTCCATTCTGCCACACTACAGTCTTCTCGGTCATCTACGCAATATTGAAAATTGTTAAAGTTCCAGTGCCTTCATCTACGCATTTTTTAATATCATCACACATATTATATGTGAGAATGGTGTGTGTGCATGTGTGCATGTGTGTGTACAGATAGTTCACAAATTCATAAATATAACAGCATATTCCTGAATATCACATGATTAACATCTTCATAATTATTTCTTGGAAACCTCTGGCTATTACTTGAAAACATTAATGTTCCTAGGAATCCCGATTCAGAAATAGTTCCGTGCAGGGTAAGCAAATGTATTTTTCCGAAGAAGTCCGCTTGTAGTGAAAATCCCTTTTAAGAAATTGAGAATAATTTTAAAGGATAATTATGTTAATATTATCGCTTTGAGTATCCCGAATCTATTCAGTAATCTTTCCTTACTCTTGAATAAGATTTAATAACTTGGCTGCCGATACTTTGAACCCGTAGAAAATATTAATGATATTATGAAGTAATGATTCCCTCTAAGCACACTTTTCATTAAAATGTACTACACTTCATTAATTTAATGAGCTTATATGAATATAGCAAAATCTGTTGGAGAAGAAGATGATGGGAATATTGGAAACATCGATTGCTCAGAAAATGTTAACAAGGTTCTGGCTACGATTTGATTTTTCATCAAAAGAAGTTGAGAAGGAAATGTTTAACACTTTCTCCAACTGAGCTTACAGATTTCAGTTATTTTAATTTCTCGCAATATTAGGTATGAAACTGCAGAATAACTTTTTAAATGAATCACAGAAATCAGTGACGACATGAATCGCGGCATTGAAACTTTACAGGAGGATATGAAATACATTTATTGGACTCAAGCTGCTTTTGCTTCATCATATGTTTTTAAATGGATCTTAGAGAGATACACAAAAAAAAAGTTTGTTTTTTACTTTTTCCTACGAAGTAAATGAAGTATTGTAACCTCTAAAACTTTCGGGTATCATATTTCAAAGCAAATACCATTTTGACTGCTCCCGAAACCATTTGAAGAATGTTTTTGCGTGGCATCTGTATGTACGGAAAAAATAAAAGACTCTTTTTTCCAATTAATTTTAGGCATTTTAAAATTGATTCTGAAGGTATTTCTTGGTGATGTCTGTACTTGCGTATGTATCTCGCATAACTCAAAAACAAGTAGCCGTAGAACATTGAAATGGGACTGCTACAACATCCAGTTGTGCCCCCCCCCTTTTCCATTGCAATCGGACGCACATAACATAATATATATGAACATATATGTATTCCCACTCTGCCAGCAGTCTCGGTGAGTTCAGTATTTTTATTCTTATGTTAAATTATACATATTTTACTTGATTGAATTAGTTGTTCTTATGTTCCGTTTACGATTTTTATTCTGTTATTTAATCTGCACATAATTGTCACAGAATTATTAATAACTTAAAAGTTTAAGAGACATTAGGCCTAACGAAGCCGCTATTTGTTTACATAGAAATTCCTAGGAGAGTAGCGAATTCAGTCAGTTGGTGTACCTACTTTAGTGCCTTTTTCTCAGTGTGACCAAAAGTTACCTTTCAATTTTGTGCACCGAAAATTTTCTCTTCCTTCCCAGTGTGCGGGTTCCTTGAGAAAACTCTCATTTTCATTGTAAAGGTAGTTTTTTTAACTGTATTTGATGTTTTAGTTTTTCTGTATTTTACAACTCTTAATGAAGATGTTTTGAGTTTTTATACATTTTTGCCTTGCCATGAAGTGATAAATGAATTGAGTGAATGAGAAATATATCTTTTAATAAAATTAGGGAAATAAGTTTAAATGAATTGCAGCAAAAATGTGTATAATTTAGTAGGCCGTACAAGGAAATATGAAATGTAAACGATAAAAATTATAAAAGATGCTTAACTATACTTCAAAGAAGAGCGCTAGTCTAAAGCCCTGCAGTTAGCTCGCTGTTGTTTTCATATTTCATTTTCTGATTAAGTAAATTTAAATTAAACATTTTCACTCTTTGGTCCTCCAGGTATTAATAGCTTTCTTTTTCGTAGCTACATTTAACATCAAATCAGTCAGTCACGCTTTTGTATGAAAATCTCATTTCTCATACTCTATGCTTTAATACCAAATCTAAACAATCTTAAAGAAAAACAGCGCGTAAGAAACGGAAGTTTAAGAGACACAGAGAGCGATATTGTGGGGTCAAAGGCAAACGCCTTTGCCTTTTGACCCCACAACATTGGCGAAGTCGTCTGGAGTGGTGTCGCAGCCGATCATCATGGCTGCCATCAGACTGGCATCGTATAGTGTTCAGCGATGAATACCGCTTCACTCTTGAAGCAGATGACCACCGTGTTCGAGTCTGGAGAGGACGGGACCAGCGGTCACTGTCAGCCTTTGTTTTACAAAGACACAAGCTATAACTGCTAGTGTGAGGGTGTTATGAAATATTTCTTATGACATAATCATATTTCTTATGACAGCAGGTCATCTTTAGTCATCCTCCTTACATCTTTAACATCTCAACGATATGTTGACACCATTTTACGGCCGTGCCCTTCATGGCACGTCATCCTGAGGCCATTTTCCTACAAGATAATGCCAGGCCACATACCTCTCGCACATCTCTGGACTGTATCCGTGCGGTTGATACTCTTCCTCTGCCAGCAATGTCACCAGACCTTTCACCAATCGAGCATATCTGGACCATGGTAGGCCGCCAGATTCGGGCACCACAAAATATCGCAGATCTGGAGCGACAAATGGTGAATGCCTGGAAGAATGTGTAGTAGGATGACACTAGGAACCTCTACCACTCCTTGCCTCAACGAAATCAAGCATTCATTGCCGCCAGGGACTGTTCGACCAACTAGTAATTTGAACACTCAATGGGTAATTGTGAGCCGTGAACAGGTACTATGACCTTGATTTTTTACTTATTTCATTATCTGTGTATGAGCTATACACATATTCAGTTTCATCAAAAACAACCACTTCCTTCATGGTGCCTCTATTGTTTTGCAAAAGAATGTATAACCGTCCAGAGTGACATATATATTAGTGACAGAATTAATGTCCAGATAACTTATATATTTGTTCAGAGTGTGACTGTGTCTAGAGTGTGTTTTGTCCAGAGTGAACCGGAACTCTCAGCTTTTTTTAACATATATCACACTAAATCAGATCTTAAAAAAAAAAAGAAAAGTAAGAGAGATAAGCAAATGTAAATATAGTAATTGCAGTCGAACTTAATTGTAAAGTACTAATTGTATTTTTTGTTTGCACAACCGTCAATGTAACTTCCCTGTTACCATTCATGTATTATGAAAAACCAACTTCCAGGTAAAACATTGTCATTTTATTTACAATTAAAACAAATTATGTAAATTCTTAAAAGAATTACAGATGTTAATTTTGATAACATTTCCTGCTTAATGTCAGATAAACAGAAACATTTCGTGTGACATTTTTGGTTCGAAATTAGGGAAATGAAATTGTACATCACGTTTGAGTCAAACACATGCCTTGGCATTCCTTTCAACTTTCAGGCTCACCAGCTGCTAAGCGGTAAAGTTACGGAACACAGGTATTTCGGTTAGGAGGTCCGAATTCCGGAGAATACGTTTTTTTGTGGCACCGGTTGTATATTTACTCAGGTGTAATGTGTATATAAGCCAGTTTTCCTTAAAAAAAGTCTACGAAGCCATCCCTTAGGTGTCTTAGACAGGCTACACTTAGACAGGTGCTTTGCCTTAATTAAATAAACTAAAGCAAACTTTTGCACTTTGGAGAGGGCCATCGAGTGACCGAGCGGTAACGTCGCTGAACGCTGGAGTTCACCGTGGGATCGAATCTCCGCAAACGGGTTGGCTGCATGGTTGGTTTTCGTCGTTTTTCCCATGTGTAACGTTGACAGAAGCCAGTTTTTCTTAGAAAGTCCTCCATAAAGGCATACTTTCTCTAGGCCTTAATGAATTAACCTAACCCTCCACTTTTGGAAGTGCTATATATTTACTTCCTAATCTGTACTTTCAATCCGCCTGGCACTTTTTGATTGTAATCAAGGTTTGAATCTAAGCATAACCAAACATTTACTGTGATCTATCACATTCTACCCTTTCACAATTGAGTAGGATTAATTTGTATCACTTATTAAATCCAGTGATTTAAATATTATGACGAAAACAAGATAGTAGATAAAAGAACTGTATAAAAGAAATATTTAAACTAATACTTTACTCCTTAGTAAAGGATGACAAAGTATATATATATACATATATATATATGCTGCTTTCGTGAATGAAGTATTACCAATGTATTTTTTGTTGCAGTTATCTACCTCTCTTACCTTAAATAATTAATTTAACTTGTCACTGATAGCGAAGAAAAATTATTATGTTTGAATATTTCATTAAACTCTCCCTAAGGAAAGAATATCCCTTTATATATCCTAATGGATGTGTCAGATCAATTAATAGATTACCGCTGGAGGTAAAAGATTACTTTACATTATACTTATATTAAGAGAAACTGTTATATTAGTAAAATCTTTGAATTAAATACTTGATTATTTTATAAAAGTAAACATTCAATTAGGCTCTTTTCCTATGCATATATATAAATGAATAAATACAAGTAAAAATAGTTCAAAAGGTAATCCAACTGAGCGCTGAAAATAGCAACAATCATGTAAAATAAATTAAAATAAATATGTTTAAAATCCATTCCGTTTTCAGTTAAAAAACTGTATGCAAAAAAAAAGGGAAAAAAATTTCAAATGGAAAACCAGAAGCGTAGTAACAAACTGCATGATAGGTGCAAAAATGCCAAAACAAAATATGAAAAGGAAAATGGAATTCACGTCTTTTGCTGCATTGTCCTCTGGGCCCCTGAATCTGAAACACCAAAGACAGTAATTAAAGCAATCTGTTTCTTTATAAGACTAACCTTTACAGGCCAGAGAAAGTAAAGAAAAAAATTGCAAAATTATAGTAGCTAACATAGCATAAACAAGCTTAACCTTTTGGCGGCAGTAGCAGACTGCCAGTACAAGAAGAAATCCAGTACATGAAGAAATATAATAACAAATAAACCCTACAGGCAAGAGTAAAATTTTTTTGGCAGAATTATAGCATTAAAATCATAAATAAATGAAAAGGCTAAAAAATCTAATAAAAATCATTTTCTATTAAAGCGTAGCGAATCCTAAAAAAATATGAGAACAGAAGCAACTCAACATATACAAAAATTATAACAAATGAAAATTTAATCCCCCCCCCCAAAAAAAAAAATAATAAAAATGTTAAGGAGAGTAAGTTTTTAAAGCCTGTAACGTTAGAGCAATAACGTATTGAAATAAAAAAGCTGGTGTGTACACCACATGACTTCCTTCCACGGAATATTAAATTATACGCATTTTTTCCTGAATTTCATTTAAACTTAAGAAATTGAATTAAATTTACTTCATCGATAGTGCTTAAACCATAATAGAATAGATGCACTCTTTAAAATTCACTATATTTATTTATCATAGCGACACTGACGCTAGGTTTATTTGACAGCATTGCAGCTCATTCGTAACTCACAATGGACAAAAAGTGTAACATCTGAAGAATTATCTAATCGTTGCCACATGTTCTATTCAAATGCTATAATAAATGTAAAACTATGTATAAAAGAAATTAAACAAATAAAAAAGGAACAGTTTTTCACAGACGATTACAATACTTCCTTTACTTCGTACAAAGAAGTAAACATATATTCGACATATTCAATAGCAAAATACAGTTGTTCAGCCTAAAATGTAGAATTGAAATTAAGATTTCGTTTCTGCATTATTACAGATTTTAAGAAGTAAGCTTTTTAGCCCAAACGGGCATCAACCCAAAACGGGCATTAGCCTCAAAAGGGCATATTGCGTCGGCTCACTATAAATGTCCGTATCACTATTCAGATTCTTGCCACCAAATATTATCGGCCTGTGTTATATTTAAAGAAATTAAATAATGAAGAATCTGCATAAATGTATGCATGTTTCTCGCATTGTAAATAACCAACGATACTTAGAGCCTTCAAATTTTGAACAACGTAGTCCTCCACTCGAATATAAGCACCTGGAAGCCCAAATTTGGAATGAATTTCGAATTTGTTTTATTATCGATTTCATATTTTGTAAAACTTTAACGAATTTGTGAGTAACAAACTCAACAATTTAAAAGCGAGCAATGGCAACAGTCTACGGGGGGGGGGGAACCTTTTTATCTCCAGCGCGCAGAACCGTGTATCGGAAATTCTAAAGATGTGCTCATTTTAAAAATACTTTGCGACATTGCTATTGAACTTAATTTTATGGTTTAAGTGCGAAGAGCATGATATATGAAACAAATCATATGCGAAGAACACGATTTGTTTCATGTTCTGTGAAATATTAATGAATTTTGATTAACAAACTCAATGATTTCATAGCGAGCAGTGGCAACACTGTATGTAATAAAACTTTTTTTATCTCCAGTCTGTCAATCTAAAATTCTCAAGGTATGCTGATTTGAATTAATATATGCTCAAAGGGAACATGTATGTGTGTGTAAATGAAAAAAACCACTTTGGGTGTATTATAAAATCTGAAAGTTTTCAGATTTTGCTTATTATTTAGTAATACTTTTATGTATAAATTAAAATTCTATTGCTTTTATAGCGTTACTTTCTTCTTAACGTTTTCATTTTTCATTTTATTTCTATTTTACATTTTTAAATCAAATTTTCATTTGTTATTTTTGTATACGTTCTGTTTCATTTGTTCCGTTGGCAGCATATTGCTTCTATTGCGCATGTTTTTGTATAAATTATTAAAATTAAAATTAATTGAATTAAAAATAATTTATTAATTTGAAATTAATTCATTAATTCACATTAAATTGAAAATATTTTTTTAAGATTTTTTTCGCTTGTTCTGATTTTTATGCTGTACTTTTAAACACTTTTTTATGCCTGCTGGGTGGTTTCAAAATTTTCATATGTTTCTATTTTTTCTACGCTTTGAAATGTTTACATTTACATTTATTGTTTCCTGGTCTCGGGCAACTGATAGTAAATATAAATATTTTTAAGCTTTTTCCTGATGCTATAATTTTACAATTGTTTTTACCATTTACTACGGCTAATAGGAGTTGGACTGATAAAGACATAGCAGATTAATTACTTTGACTGATTTCTTAAGATTATTTTAAGTATTAAAATTTGTTCTTTGTTGGTTCAGAAACACGCTCATGTATTTATTTCTTTCGTTGCACCAAACCTTGGATGACGATACAGCGAAAGATGTAAATTTCTTTTTTCATTTTTGATTTTGAATTTTTTGCCGTCACTAGCAGTTTGCAGCTGTGCTTCTGCTTTTCAGTTTTTGCATATGGTTTATTCCGAATCGAATAAGGAATTGATTGTAAGGTATTTTTATTTGAATTTATTCTGCATTATTACCATTTCTTGTAAACTAATGTAAGAATTTTGATAAGAATGCTTAATTCAATTAAGAACATCCAGAGTATACTGCCATAACAGTTTAGGTGTATTTTATCACGAAAAAACTGCAGTTTATTGGGCAAAAATAAATTTTAGATTGACAATTGTAGCTTAGCTAATTATTTTTTAATGAAAATATATGGAATTTTGCTAACGTTTAGTATTTAAATTTAAAAATTAAGCTGTTTTGTAAAATCTTTGCTGTTATTAAAAATGCTTTTTTAATCCTTTTGTTTGATTAATATTGGTGTTATCAGTAATTTTTCTGGAGATAGTAGAACATATTTGTAATATTCTATATTATAAGTATATTATAAAATGTTATATATATATAAAGAGAGAGAATATGTTTCAAAATAATGAAACCAATTAATTAATTATTTCAAAATTGAAACAGTCTTCTTTTATTAATTAAAATAATGTTGTTAAGAATGCAAATATATAGGGCAAGATAATCTGTTCGATGTTATCTTTGTTAGTTTTATTAATATTAAGGCATTTAGAAGAGATATCTTGTTTCTCAATTTAATTTAGAAACAAAATATCTATCCTACAACAAAGTGGATTATGGACATCCATGCGCTATGAGCTTTACTGATAATGATGCGTACATAAAAGAATCTTGAACGGTACACTGCGCAAAAAAAAAAAAAAAAAAAGCGACAGTTCTGTATCTTCCGTTTTACTGGGCCGATTGACAAAATTCAAATTGCGTTTTTCATGTCTCGAAAGCGCGACTTAGGTTATGTTACATTTATATATAGCATTGTTCTAACATAGGTATTTTGACACAAAATCGGACTTTTTCTGAAATCACATACCAATTTTTTTTCCATATTTCGAGTCTATGACTCAAATTATGCCTAGATATTAAATTTTGTAATTTTTTGTGAGAGATTTATGGATAAATTTAAAAATTTATCTCGGCGAATTTTTGCGCCAAGAATAATTCACTTGACGAACTTCTTAATTTATAACAACCTATTTTCCTTTGATTTTTTTCATTGTGCACGAGCGGGAAAAAAGTCATCGTTCACACTTTCAAATAATTTTAACGCCAAATTTCAATACGGGCGAAAATGTAAATTCAATATATCTTAGGAAGTTTTGAATAAAAAAAAACTCTAATTTTTTGCAATTACGCCTAGAAATACATCTACTTTAAGAAGATGGAAAACATTTTACAGATTATGACGCAAACATTTTTTTCGAAAAATTTATAAAAAATTATTTAAAAATACACATTTTTAAAATAAATCATAAACAATTGGCGAATTTTATTTGAAAGGAGCCCAAATTTCAAATTCTGGAAGAAGGAATCAAGAAAGTTTAATAAAAAAGAGATATTAATAAATATATGTCAAATTCAATTAACATTGAGAAGCTAAAATTTTGAGAGCTAATTTTTTAAAAACTGCTCTTGCGGTTTCTTGGATCTTGGCAGTCTGGCATAATTTGTGTCGTAGAATCGAAATATGGTAAAAAAATTGGCATGTCATTTCAGAAAAAGTCCAATTTTTTGTCAAAATACCTATGTTAGAATAATGTTATATATAAATCTAATACATATCCTGAGGCGCGCTTTCGAGACATGAAAAGTGCAAGCTGAATTTCGTTAATCGGCCCAGTAGAACGGGGCATATAGAACTGCTTCCCGTTTTCTTGTGCAGTGTACATCTCTTTCCCTGTTATTACCAAACAAAGACTATTTAAAATACAATTTTATTCATAAAAAAGTAGCACTATTTTCAAATAATGTGAACCTGAATCTTATGACAGTACCGAATCGTAACATATTTTATCTACGTTGCTGCTATTTTAAAATATTTGTAACTCGTTTATATAAAAGATAAAAATTTGATCACATTTAGCAAGGCATCTCCGAAGATTCTAGAAAGTACATCCGTTATTTTGTAAAAGAATTCTTATCATCGTTTGCAAGAATCGCCAGTGCTTATGAGCAGCAATCTTTTCAAGAAGTATTCAATAAGTTTTAGCTACGGTTAAATAAGAGTTTTAAGGTATCGTACTGTTTTCATTAAAATATATTAGGAATGATACTGCAAAGCACAAAATTTCATTTTATTTTTTTTAATTTTTCATTTCGTAAAATTTCATTTTTCATTTTATCATAAGTTTTCATTATGCCCTATTCAAAGAATTGCCTTCGATTGCAATATTCTTATGCCAACAAATCACTCATCCTCGAAACATATTTTAAAATCGTCTTGACGGATCTTCAGCCAATTTTCTTTTACTTTATTAACAGACTTGAAATGACGATCATAAAGCGGGACATTTAGATGTCGAAATCAAGCCAAAGTTCAACGGTGCAATATAAATATGTGCCGTGTTTATCAGACCTTTTTGGTCAAAAACTCATAAACATTGTGACCGAATGCATTATCGTGCTGTTACGTTATTGAGGTAAATATTGATTATCTTGCCATAATTTAGGTCGTTTTCTAGACATTACTTCACGTAAACTTAGCACTCAAACATTTATTGATTATTAACAGGTTGACCATGCGTATCACCACGATAATCGAAGAATACAGTAAATATTACGTACTTTGATTTTTGAATGTGTTTGACATCGGTTCTTTGTACTTTTATCTTTAGAATTCCATTCAGTTGATTGTCGAGCTGTTTCTGAATGAGAAACATAGATTCATATTTCACCACAGAGAATGATGCCTTTTGTAAAGGTCTCGCTTTAAGTAAGCATCTTCCAGGTCATCTTGATTAGTTTGGAAATACATTTTTTTAGAGGTTATAAAAAATTCAGAATTTCTGGAACAAGCTAGAAACATCTTTCAGAATTGCTTCACAGGATCCATGTGATATATAACGTGCAGTCAGCTTTAAACCTCTGTCTTTACTTTGAGTTTCTGATTAGTTTTAATGGATGGTCTACCAGACCGTGATTCATTTCCGATGTATTTTCTGCCTTCCATAAGCATCCTATACTATTCAAAAATCCTTCTTTTTGATAAACTACTATTCTCAAAGGTTTTTTGCAAGGTTACTAAAATACAAGGTTTGCTTTTCTTGTCCCGAAATCTTTGAGCTTGTGACATCACTGACTTATAGTTCCCTCCATAACAACTAATGCCTCGGGAAATAATTGCAACTATTTCTTTGTTTCTCCTTCTTCTATAAGTGACGTCTTTGAACCCGAACATTGATAAAAGCCTGATACTTTGATACTTCTTTTATAACAGTTTTAGCAAGAATTTTATGTTGCTTTCACTGACACCTCAAATAAACCCGATTAAGAACTGCTACACATACACCTTCTCATTGATGGCACACCAGTTTGGTCAACTGCAGGGATTGAAAAAAGAAAGTGAGGCCCTACCCTGAGGACTTTTTATGTGCAATGTGGTTGCACATGATGGAAATATGTGATGTTAGTATCAGGGTGAGATTTCGTAACAATTGTAGAATTTAGAATGTGTAGGCGGTAATAAAATAATTTAAAAATGTGAGTGGAAGGTGAAAAAGAAAAAACGACGTTATGATACATTAGTATGGTGGTGGTGTTAAATTCTGAGCGAGCTCTATTGATTATGAGCTCAGAGAGAAATTCACATGGTTTGGTGACCCTCCCACGCTCTGACTCCGGAGAGTGCTGCTGCCTTTACGCTGAAGTTATAATGCCTAATCATTTAGCCACGCTGTTCTTCGGAGGGAGTGTGGAATAGGTTTAAGATAAAGAGGTATAAACTATTTGGGACTATTGAGGTTAATTATTTACTGCAAGGTTTCTAAGCGGATACAAGGTATATGTTCTGAGATTTATGTCTATATTAATGAGTTCATATCTGAAGTTGTCGGCATAATTTACCTGGTTTTTATTTATGTCTTTGAAGTAGAAATCTGTATTGACCTTTACAGACGAGATTTCTATTATTTCTCAAGTTTTAAACACGGATCCTCCTACTTATGGACTGAAAAATTTAAACAATGAAGGAGATAAAGGAGATTCTTGAGGGAAAAATTGGTTAAATATGATAAAAAAGATTAAATTTATAAAATTATTAAAAATATAGGAGATAATAAAGAGGAAAGGAAACAAAGTTTCTGTAAAATGGTTAGAATATCTAGAAAGTTTCAGTTCTTATACTGACTAAAAAATTCTTTAAAATCCTCTTCAAAGTTCTGTTGTAAAACGAAATCCATGTTTTTTGCTCAATTACATTTAAAGTTCTGAGAAAATTCTTTATGCATTAAGAACGAGTTTATTTGCAAAAGATAAAAGTAAATGAAATATGGATTGTTGGCATATGTGGATGAAAGTTCTAATAACTGAAAAAAAATTGCAAGCTATTTCTTGTATGCGCAAATTTTAAATAAAATATTTCTTGGAACGTTTTGTTCATAGAAATAAGCAGAACAGGGAAATATTTTTAAAGTAATGTTTTGCGTTGTATAAAATAATAGATATCTATGTTTTGTTTCATCGTCCAGCCATCAGTAAAAAATATTTTATTTATAAGTGTATGATATATATATAAATATATATTTTAATGCTACCAAACTTTAATTATAATAGCATTTAAATCATATTTTAAATGACACATGTCTTTAGTATCAGGTTCAGAAATACTTGATAACTTAGCATTCCAATCTACTTTAGCACATTTAATATCATAGCGAATAAACTTATAGTTACCAGTTTTTTTTAAAAGCTTATTACATCCAGTGAGCAGATGACTAAATTATCTCGCTTTATATCCCGCTGAGCAAGTTTTATCCCTCAAGGCAAAAGATAACGTGACTGAGGAAGAAATAATCCCCACAGAGAAAACTAGTAAAGAGGATTTATGAGCCTTGAAAAAAATTTTTGGTCAGATGTACTGAATGCTAAAAATAAAAATCTAAAAATAGGAAGACGGAAACTAAATTCCCAGAAATAAAGGATAGAATTATAGTTTTGAAATTCTATTTGACCACCAGCATGCCTACTAAGCAACTGACAACTTCCTTCGTTTTGATTTAAACTTAATCCTTTAATTTGTTTCAAAGTGAAAAGTGTTTTGGTTGATTTTAACGAAAGTGTAAACTGTGGTTTTGTTAGAGAGTTGAAAAGGCTTGGGATTAGTAACAAAGTATAGGAAAAAAATAGAAATTCTCTCTAAAAAATAGTTTTCTTTCCAAAAAGGATTGCAAAAATGTCAAAATTAGTTAATCCTAAGGATTCTCTTAGATAACTGATTATTTTTATTTTAATTCTCTTCTGTTTCTAGCCTTCACTAGAATGCAAATTAAGTTGAATTTAAACAGGGATTCTGTTTGCTATTTCGAGGAGAACATCATGAGAACCAGCCAATACAGTTATTTGGCTTGAGAATTCCATGTAGCCGAACTTTGTATCATTTGTCCGACGGGTACGTTTTCCCCCGATAGGTTACTTTTTTTTTATTAATCTCTAGATGGCAGATCTTCATAAAAAGATATTTCATAAAAATGACCCTAAATAAATATGCGTGTGCCAGGACCGAGTAGGATTATTCTGACAAGCGCATGAAACTAATTCATTGCCACTTACAACTTGAAAATACTTCTAATTAAAAAAATACATTTATCGATAATTTAGTAATTGTGCTAATTTAAAAAGTATTTATGAAATAATAAATATTTTTTTCTAAAAGAAAACTCAGATTTTATACTAAGCCCAAAAGAGCGTTTTTTTAACGTTTGGTGTGCTACCTTTATTTATTAAATATCACGTTCTTTGAACTTGACCCACATCAAATTCAATTCAACAGCAAAATCAGAAAACATTTAAAAACAGCAAAACAAATTTCTTAAAGTTTTACAAAATTTGAAATAGATATGAGAAATTTAAAATTGAAAATTCGGGCTTCCAAGTGCCCATGTTTGGTTGGAGGGCTAGTCTAGGCACCGTTGTTTCTTTACAATGCGAGAAACATTCATGCATTCATGCAAAATCATCATTATTTAGTTTCCTTAAATATAATACGTGGCGATAATATCTGGTGGCAACAGTTTGAAAAGTGAATCAACGCAGAAAGTAAAACGACGCAAAATACCGTTTTGAGACTAATAGCCCTTTGAGCTCCTTTGGGCTAATAATAAAATATAAGTGTTACCAATTAACTTTCGATCCCAATAATAAATGCGATTATAAATATTCTGGTTATTTTATTAAAAGCAGTTAAAATAAATTAAAGTTAAAAAGAAATCTAAAAGTTTTCAGATATTATATTAGGCCAAAAAGGGCGTTTTTTAATGTTTGTGTGTTACCTTTATTTACTTATATATGTTTTCCTCACTTAAAATACATAAAATTCAGTTCAACAGCAATATCACAAAATAACTTTAAAATGAGCATATCTTTAGAATTTCCGATACACAGTCTCGCGCGCTGAAGATATTTTTTTTCGTACAGTATTCCCATTGCTCGCTTTAAAATCCTTGAGTCTGTTAATCAAAAATTCATTAAAGTTTTACAAAATTTTAAATAGACAATAAAATAAATTCAAAATTCGAGCTTCCAATTGTCCGTGTTCGGATGGAGCCATTATCAAAAATTTGACGGCTCTAGGTACCGTTGTTTCTTTACAATACGAGAAACGTTCATACATTTATGCAGATTCTTCATTATTTAGTTTCTGTAAATAAAATACATGGAGATAATATTTGGTGGCAACAGTTTTAAAAGTGAATCGACGCAAAATGCCGTTTTGAAAGCAATAGCCCTTCTGGGCTAACACTCTTTGTGCTAAAAATCAAAATTTACTGCTTTAAAAATACAAATATCAAGTACATAAACTAATGTATTTAAAATTGGCACTACATGTTAATGCGATACATGTGATTTTCCTGTGACACAAAACAGAATAATTAAATGTTTGATTTAAATTTTAAAAGGGTTATTTATTAACGCACATGCGTATCTTAATCACTTGTTGCATCCAAAAAATCTATTATGCAATAAAACTTTGAATACGACATAAAATTTAAAAATATATATATATTAAAAATATTTAAATGTTTTTAAATTTCAATATGAAAATCTGCAGAAAGATTATTAAAAAATTCATTAAGAGAGGAAATGTTTTAATATAATATTTTTTTTAGAAAAATGTTCGCTTGATCTGTCTGAACTATTAATTGTATCGTTATTTTCTATTTGATTTAATAAATCAATTTTGAATTTCATCGTCATTAACGCTTCTAAATTTGACTCTGCATGGGTACTGCGCAATTGGTTTGTCATATATTTTAATTTTGAAAGATCAAAACTCATGTAATTGTTTAGCTGTAAAAGCCTAATTTGGGGGATGTCTCAATATTTGACTTATCTTTTTTATTACAGTTAATCAATCACTTTTACTTTTGGATTAAAATTATCTTCGAATTCTTACTTAGCTTGAATATGTTTTAAGATTAATAAAATGCCAAATTTCAGACGAGGGATGCAAACAACTTACAAAGTAGGACACGAAATAAAAGTTTTTACATTATAAAGTATCATGTAAGATTCTAACCAGTTAATATATGTTCTTATTTCCATTTCCCTGCCAGAATATACATTTTTAGCTCGCTTGATATTCATATTAGGTGGAAAAAACACAATGTTGAAAGGAAGATTTTAGGAGGTAAACTCAGAGCGTGTTCTGCCTGCTTGAGGGCCACGTTGCTAATTTTGATTCTCTTGATCAGTGAGTTATTTTTGACATTAGGCTTGTTTATGGCGACTTCGGTCAGAGCCGGCTTGCGCGCAGGTTATACTGGGAAGCCTTTAAGCTATACTTAATTACATTAATTTTAATTAACCAGTTATCTTTATTTTAAGTCAAAACTATTGGCTTCTGTTCGCACGAATTGGTGCCAACTGTTAAACTTTATTTGGATCAATAAAAGGGTTCTTTACATTCTTTCCCTGGTTCTGTGGTACTTACAAGACATAGCGCAACTCCCCAATTATCTTTTAGAGTTCTGGTCTAATTTTATGTTACCTAAGAAGGCCAGACACTATAACGTTTTAAAAATATCATATATGTAAAAATGCTGCAATATTTTAAACAAAGAAAAATTCCTTAGTTGGAAATTTTTATGAATAATCAGAATTAAATAATAAATTTTTGAAAACAAAATATTACTGCAGTATGACACAAGCTACTTGAAGACTACAATATAACAATTGTTAGCTTAAAGCTAATACGAAAATGTTGAAAATTTTTTAGCGTTTTTAGAACTCTCAGTTTGAGATATCGGAGAAATGAAGCTAACGTCCCAATAGACTAGTTCGAAAAAAAAAAAAAAAAAAAAATATTCTTCCTTTTTTTTTTTTATTTTTGGAATCCTACTACTTTTGATTTCCCCTACACCTAAGCCTACACCACTATATATATGCATACTCTAAGTATTCTATACTACATGCGTTTTCAACCGTATTTACAGATTACAAAATCCACACAAAATTACATTATTCACATCCATACGATAATTAGGTCTTGCATTTACACTACTGCATTTTCATATATTTGCTTCCATTTTTTCTGCATTTGTACTTTGAAAAGCAAAATAAAATAAAGTACCTGAAATGTGTTAAGAAGAAAAATGTTACGAAATAAAATGATGTGCAGCATGACTTAATAATAAGACTTACTGGTGCATGACAGCCCACCAACGGGTGAGCTGTAAAGTCCCTGAACGCTATTAATTCGTTCCGGGGAATGGGCTAGCTACATGGTCGTCCCCTCCATGTACAACGTGTATACGATCCAGTTTTCCTTAGAATGTCCTCCACGAAAGCATCCCTGCTCTCAAGCAGACAGTCCTCGAGTGCTTTGACATAATTAAATAAAACAAACTAATTACTGGTTAATAAAACACCAAAATGCTCAAAATCTTAAAAAGCACTTTTCTTCTCATAAATGTTACACAAAATCTCATGTAATTAACGTGCACAAATAGCGGATGCACCGGGTAGTACAAGATTTAGACAATGATGTCAAACCTTTCACACGAAAAGAAAATATTCCCGAAATGGTGATCTCCGCAATTCTTGAGTTACCTACATGTCAAATTTGTTAATTAGAGCACTGATGCAAAATATGGCATGTCGTTTAAATTTTTAATAATTCTTTAAAAAGAATATTCCAAAATTTGAAAGCAGAGGAATGCCTGAAGAGATAAAATTCTTATAGCAATATATCTTATTTGTATTTTCTTTCAATTACCAGAAATATTTCTGCATGAAATTGCCTAACATTTGTTAATTACTTACGCTTATAATCTTTCTCTTTCCCCAAATTTTTCTGATTTATTTAAAAGTTCAGAATTATGTTTCAGAAGGATTTTAAACTCAAATTCAAGTTTTTTTTAAGGTTAAATCATTTTTTTAGTACTAGGCAATTTTAATTACACAAAAAAGCTTTTAAAATATGCGCAATGATTCAGCGTACAATTGAAGCAATTTCCATTAAAACAAGATACAGATCATTTTCCATTAAAACAAGATAATTCAATTAAATTAACTATTTCTATACATTTTACGCATTGGTTATTAACTCATTCTTTGCTATCCTATCGGAAGGTGTTCACCTATTTGCGTAATTAGTTATTTCCTTCGTTATGCTGTTGGTTTTCTTCTTGATGTAAAAAGTCCCATGTATTCAAGAGGTTTTCTAAATGTCTCTGTTTACATAATGAATCCCAAAAGACAATTTACAAGCTTATGTACTATTTCTCTATACTCGTAACTTTGTCGATCTCGGTAAAAATAAATATTTTACAGTAGACTTACATTATAAAAAGCAAAGATATTGCATAACGAGAGATATTAAATTAAGTTACCAAATGAGATTTTCCCAGTGCAGCGAAAGGTCAAAGTTCTACAAAATGTTTAAGAATGTGACTTATGTGTTCTACCCTTTAGTAGAGAAAGCAGACATGGAGAAGGAGAGAAAGCGATGTCATTTCCTGCGCAGGTAAAGAGTTCAGACTTCTAGTGACAGCTGCCATCATTTCTGGTGATATTGGCTATTTCCTCCGAGGTTTCAATCGAATACCTCCACCAATCCAATAGCCTTCTGTGCAAAAATGGTATAATCACTTTGGGTCGATACACTTCCATTTGGAAATGCCTCTCGAATTTAAATCAAATTCACTAATCATTTAAGTGTTTCCAATATCGAGATCTTATACAATGACTTCGCATGACAAAGTTTCTCTGTGTTTGACTGCTACTAAAGTTGCCTTTGTTGGGACGAAAGAAACTGGAAATGAATCTATCAAGAAGATATGACCTGAGTATGGTATTCTATACATATATGAACTAGAGTTTACAGTCTGTTGTAGTTGTTGTTGTGACTTGTCTCACTTAACTGACAGCATCAGAACAAGCGCACGAAATTCATCTTGGCAAGGAGTGGAGAACTTCCCCTGTCATTGGTAAGAATCTTGATCACCATACGGGTGATAGTACCACAGTATTTTTAGCACGTTTACCAACAAGAGCTCTCCGTGAGCGGTCGCACTATTGCTCAACAACTACTGCACAGTTTTGCTGGATCGGAGATCAATCGCTCCCAGCGGCCGAGCCCACCAGCGGCCGAGCGGTAAATTCGCTGAATATTGGTAGCTCGCTCCGAGGTTCGAATCCCGTGAACGGGCTGGCTGCATGGGCGTTTTCGTGGTTTTCCCCATGTGTAACGTGTATACTAGCCAGTTTCCCTTAGAAAGTCCTCCACGAAGGCATCCATCCCCTTAGGCAGATAGCCCTAGTGTGCTTTGCCATAATTAAATAAAGCAAACCAAACCAATCGTTCAGTAAAGTGAATTGGCTTTTTGAATCACTTCCGATGCCGATCGTCCTTCTCTAATTAGAACAAGCCCAAGAAATTCATCATGGCAAGGAGACAATATTGTTCCTGCCATTGACAAGAAGCTTGGGCACCATACACATGACAGTATGATTTTGTTTAAATCTGGCCTAATTTTGAAGGAGATCAACTCGGTGGAGAGAGGTAGTGAAGACACCTCTAGAGAGGACTTTCGACTTCCCGCATATTTAAAGTGCTTTCATGCCGCACAGACACTATACATTTACAAACATGCATGCTTTTCCCGGGATTAGATCCCTTCAGCACGGCAGTTAGAGTCATCAACAACAATCCCAGTTGGGCGGCCAGAGGTTATAATCTTAATTGAATCGTTTATTTTCAAACATTATGGTTAATAGATGCTATTAATGCCTGAGAGACTATTTCCTGGAGGGTTTTCCTAAATAAACTAGTTTGAAATCTCGTCAAACTTAAGAAAAATTACTAAATTACGCTTAACATCTGAGTAGGTACATTGTTTGAACGAATACTAACATAGGACAAACGACATGGGAAACAGCTATGCTAACCTTTACATCGACTTCGTCCACTTCCTAGAGAAAAAAGGAAGATTTTGCTTTTTTTCCCAAAGCTTAAAATTCTAAATTTAGACTATTCATTCTATGTAATGAAAGGCACAAATTGTTATGGCCTTTTCTCTTGCATATTTTGCGTGAGTATTAGATGCTTATAATCTAATTCCATATTATATTCATAAATAGTTTGGGTTACAAATATGAAATTCGTGAAATGTGTGTTGCTGAATTTGCTATTATTATGAAAACGAATTAATATCGCGTATATCAATCAATACTTTTAGAAATATTACACCAACAACTTCGAAACGCAATAATCTACTATGACAAATGTGAGAATTATCTGCATAGGAGGAGGATTTTTAAAGGACCTTTATTCGTATTCACTGTACCCACGTGCAAAACCATAACTTTGTCCAAGCAGGTAACCCACTCACAGAACTTTGAACCTGGGGCCAGCTATCAGTTTCTCTATCAGTTTCTCTTAGAAACTGATAGCTGGCCCCAGGTTCAAAGTTTAAAGCGACTTGCTTTGGTAGCAAAGGTTGCTTTGGTAGCATAACTTGCTGTGCCAGGTTCAAAGTGACTTGCTTTGGTAGCATAAACTATATCTAAACTTACAACAGACTTGGAGCGAGTTATCGCTAGGTCTGAAATACCAAAAGAGACTTGAAAAGGTTTCAAACAACTTTCTAATTAAACAGAACCTGGACATAAGTGCATGTCTTGTGCACCATTTGTGGCAATGGAACTCAAAAAACAGTCAATTCAAATTTAAAACGTGGATTAGTCGTCTAGGACTACACAACTCTATTTCAACCTAGGCTGGCACGAAAAACTCTAACCAGCATATCAGTTAAAATGTCAGCAGCAAACAACGCTAAGTTCGAATAATTACGAACTTTTCAGAGCTGACAAAATTAAGTAATAATCCTCGAGAGGTTAAAAACTTGTCTCTGTCTTATAATCTAAAAGCCTCAGCTTAAATAATCTCTCAAGGGATTTACATTTCCGATGAGGAAACAGAAAGGAGAAGGTATAGTAAAGGCTGATATTATAAATAACTGGTTAATTTAAGTAGCTAATGCTACGAATTATCCACACGACCACTATTGAGTTCTCTCATTATTAGAAGAAAAAGAATACAAGTGTCTTGAATTTAAATTCCCTATCACTGAAAATTAAATCGGATGTTACTTGAAAATTCTGTTGTCACTTGATCTTAAGGTAGTAATTTTCAGGGATAAAATGAAAAAAAAATTTAGAATTACATTGTGCATCAATAAGTTCAGATTCTTCTCCCAGAAAACTACCTGAATTTTTGCTACTTTCAATTTCATAGTATTAGCTTATTTTATAAAATACAGCTGTACTTAGAACAAATAATGTATAAATGCATAAGTAAAGATAAAAAATAAATTTGATTTTGTAGAGCCATTTGATATTTTTAAAGCAGAAGAGATGGGAAATGGGCAATGCCTTCTTCTGGGATCCAATCCCTGACCTCTCGAATATGCGCCGAGCTGCTGACCGCTACATCAAGAAGACACGCTAAGAAGGCGGAAGAAACTCCTTATATAATAGCCCTTTTAAAGGGAAACTGGATAGAAGACCCAATCGCCAAATCCTGGAGGTGGAGAATCACCATCCGCCACCCTTTTAGTTCGGGCGCCATTGCAGAGTCATTTAGAATTTTTCGATGTGAGGAAGCTGAAATAAACAATGCCTTGCCGGGACTGGAGCCAGGACCTCTCGAATACGCGCCGAACGTGCTGACCTCTACACCACGAAGGCATGCTAAGAAGACTGAAAAAATACCCTATAAGTTTATTTTTTGTTAATGTCAGAAAATTTTTAATGAATTACCTTATTTTCGAACTAACTTAGGGCGATATTCTATTGGAATTTGCGCTTCAAGTTTGCGTAAATTCGTTTTCTTGGTTTTTCCTGTCTTCACGGTGTTTAATCTTTGCTTTTTCTCTGCTTGATTTCTACTTTTTCTGTTCATTGTTTTTTATTTCATTCCTTTTTCAAGTAGATTTTTCTTGTTCGATTTAATTTGCTCTCTAACATTTCTGTTGGAAAAATTCAAATTGCTTTTTTTTTTTTTTTTTTTTTTTTTTTGTATTTGGCATAATGAAACTTTTTCAAGCCTTTTCAAACTGAGTACAAAAGCTAACACATTACCTAGCCTTAGCAACAGTTCTTTATCCTTTTCTTCTAAATGCATGCTCGTTTGAATCCGTCATACATCATATACAGGTCTAAACATTTTTTTGTCCTCTCTTTTTATAAAAAACAGATACTTTTTATAAAAACAGATATAAAAAACAGAAACAGTCCTCTCTTTTTATAAAAAACAGAAAATTACTTCAAATAATTGGTTCAACTGACTGGAAGCACTTTGCTAATTTTCTGATCTTTTTTTAATCTGAGCGAACTCCTGTTCCAGGTTAGATAAGAATGTACATTTATTGAGATATAAATTAATAACCCTTCAAATTAGCAAACTGTTTCACGTTAAGTTCACTTATAATTCTGTGTCAAACACTTGTTTTGTTTTGTTCCTTACTTTTTTTTTCCATTTTGAAGAATATTGTTAAATGACACAGATGCAAATGCATTTTAAGAAATTGTATATGAATTTTATATAAGTAATTCGGAATTGCTCAAGCTGAAGATTTTGATTTCAATGTCTTCATGTAACAAGTGCTAATTTGAAGGAATATTGCTTTTTTTCTCACACTTTGCCCTACGAGCACCGCTTCAATTCGAGCTATTCTCCAAAAACGCGTTCCTGCCCTTAGGCAGGTAGCCTCTGTGAGTTTTGCCATATTCAATACCTCAAAACGTTTGACATGGGCTGTTATTAATGCTTTGGTATTGCATGTCAAACGTTTTTCTATGCATATGTTTTCAATTAAATCACATTTTGACAGTCTAATTGTGATCTTTTCGGAGTTCAATAATGAATGCTCGCGTGGACCGAAAAGTGCCCTACATAGCAACCTCGATTCTGCCTTGCGAGCCACAAGTGAAGTTTGTCACATATTAAAACGCGAGCTAATTTTATTTTATTTTCTGTTTTGACGGTGCGTAAATATATAGAGGCATAAATGGAATGTGTTAGTTGATGCGTCTGCGCATAAGCGAAAACTAGAGCAGAGGAGCAGGCAAGGTAAGGTGTTTCTTAACATTTTGTTACCTCTGAAAAACTTAGGTCAACATTTACAGAAGCATGTTGAAGCTCAGGAAGCATTTTCCTCTGGTGAAAAGCTGGGCAACTATCAAGGACCATCTGAAGATATGGGAAATGTGGATCCAAGCCACATCCATACAGTAGCATACAAATCAAGCTGAGAAAAACAGCATGAAAACGTTCAATGAAAAAATTCCGACTTAATGAAGATCAAACCAGTTTTAAAAACTTTTTAAACCCTGAACTTCACCCAAAACGAAAGACAGATGCGCAAACAATCCCAGGACAACTGAACCTTTCATCGCCAGTGGAAGACTGATACGCAGTCGCATGGACCTCCGACCTAAGGTTCTACACCAATCAGTTATATGTCCATGCGATGGAAAAGAATCTACAATCCACCGCCAGCGGCATTCACTGAATCAATGATAGTAATATTACAATGCTAAATTGACAGTGTCATCTATACAATAATTGTTACATAATAATCCGTATGAAAATACATATACGATCAATTAATAATTGCATTGTCATGGATAGGATCTATGTTGTGGAGAGTGGAGCTTATATATCAACCAGTTTTTAAACCTATGTCTTCTTCAATACATCATAACTTCATATTCTTATCAGTTACACACCTAATGATGTGTGTCCGTATTATTTTTGCAGTTATCCACAAAGTAAGCAAGTCACATCAGTTCAGGCAATTGATAGTTCCATATCCCAAAGTATACGATGTTGTGTAGGCTATTCTATGTTCACTTTTGTTAAATTCATCGTTCAAGTAAATACTACTTGTCCACTTTGATACATCATAACTTCGTGTCCTTAACAGTTAGCACACCTCATTATGTGCGTCCATAGCAATTTGCACACTGTGTCGCAATTATCCACAAGACAAACATGAAATTGCAATCGGGAATTTCATTGTAATATGTACACTATTTTACTATTATCCACAGAATCAAATGTTTTGTAAATAATGACTTGGCTCCCAGATGATAAAAAAAAGGAAACTAATTCTTAAATTTTTCAATACAATTCTAAATTGTTCAAAACTACAGATTTGTTAAACAGTTCCAGTCAATACAAATTGACCAGTATTCCAACAATATAAAGCACATATTCTAAAATAAAACGTCTAATGGTAAACAGGAACTAATTCCCAATTAAAATAGACTTTATTCAGCACATATTATATACCAATCATCATACCATAAAAATACACATGTTTCAAATGCTGCAACTAATATTTTATTACAGTTAGAATATTTACCAATCAAACATACTACAAATGTACATGTTTAAAAAAACTGCAACTAAATTTTTCATGGCAGTTAAAATAATAAATTTCTATTATACAATTATAAATAGCACAAATAAACAATTTCAATCTATACAAATTGGCAGGTATTCCTACAACATAAGAACACATATTCAAATATAGGTAATCATTCTTGTAATATGACTATAATAGGGCCCAATTTCTTCAAATAATTAAAAACATCTACAGAAAAACAGGAACCAATTCCCAATTGTAACAAACATGAAATATCCAAAATTATTCAGCACATATTATATACCAATCAATTATACCATATAAATGCACATGTTTCAAATGCTGCAACTAATTTTTCATTGCAGTTAGTATATTCCAATTTGCCAGCTAATAAAATAAATTCGCTCTAAGTTGAATTGGCTGTAATAGTTCACAATGCTTAAAATAGTTAATCTACTGGAAAACAGAAACTTATACCCAATTATGATGGACACGATATACATACAAAATAATTAGATACAGCTCTAAATTCCTGTTCTTACTGAAAATGCAGATATTCTAAGAACTGTAATGAATTTTTTTTTTTTTTTTTTTTTTTTTTCCCACAGTCAGAATATTCCAGTTTACCAGCTAACAAAAATTGTAATTAACTTACAAAAATGCAAAAATAATACAGTAATAACAAAATGGCTAAAAAAATAATAATAATAAAAGGAACAAAATAATAACTATAAAATAACAAAAAAAATCAGAATTAAAGGCTATAATATTAACATACAAACAGACAATTCCCAAATGCAGAACTTATTCCCATGTGGAAGTGCAGAGCACATCCAGTACTTAATAGTGCTAAATATTCTATGCATTGGAGTTAAACACACAATTATCATTATAACATGTCAGATGGGGAAAAAAATTAAAAGGCTACCCATAGTGCAAATATTATGTGAAGGTTGTTGGAAACGTATACATCTCATTGCAAATATTAAAAATTTGAGTTAATCTGTGCTGAAGAATTTGTCATTTTAATAGTGTTTTAGTCCATTCACTCCAATATAAGTCTGATGGTCTTTGCAGATGAAATTCAGTGGTGAGCGGGCAAGAAAAAGCAAAATGGTCTGGAGACCCAATACTTCCACAGTGACATTTGTCATCTTTCTTAAGATGAAATCGAAATAAAAACGACGGAAAGGGACCGTGTCCCGTGAGAAAAATTGACTGCGCTACAGATGAAACCAAAAATGTTTCCGAGACCTTTGGCAAAAATTTAAAAGTTCTTCTGCTCGTTGTGGAGTGTTCCCACTTTTTTTGCCATTGCTGGAGTAAGTTCTCTTTTGTATATCTCTTAATATAAGAAAATGGTAAAGGCAATGAATATTGAGGAAGATTATTCCCTCTTACCGCTTCTTTTGCCAACTGGTCTGCCAACTCATTGCCATAAATCCCCCTATGAGCGGGCCAGTGGAAGACTGGGGAAACACAGGGCTTAACTGAACTAAAAATGGGAATTGTGCATACACATAATGTACGTAAATATGTTTTAATTTTCAGTGGCGCCAAGGGCCAGTTACGCGCTTGCATAAGGAAATAGTATAGATATCGGAAGTAGTTGCATAAGTTCACATTTTTTACCTTTTTCGATGTCAGTACGATACTTAACTGCTACGAAACAGACCTATGGTTAACCATGAGGTTCATTTACCAGCTTCAGAACACTGGGCTATGTAGAGCCACATTTCCGATATGTGCCGATAGATAATGACACGAGCAAACAGTAATGCCAAGGAGAAAGCGAACTAAGGCCTGGGGACAACCACAAACTACTAATTAATACATTCCTAGCTTTTTCATCATTGGTCACGTCTTAATAGTCTCTCAAATATTTTTTTCATTATGCAGTGTTTTTGAAACTGCCTTTAAATGGATTAAATATGTTCTCACATTATCCTGCAAACTTAATAATAATGGAACCGACTGCTTTTCATTAATAAGGAGCTCCGCTATATTTTCGCAAATGTAAAATAAATAAAATTCTCTTTTAAAAAAACGACGAAAATTAAAATACCGAAACATCGAAATTTCTCTTGTCAAAGTTTAAAACGTTTGCTTAATCTGCTCTCATAGTCAGAGCTGTAATTCGACATAGCATTAAATATGTTGAGTTATATTTATGATAGCTATCATCTAATGATAACAACAATTACTGTATTTAGTGCAGCAATCATTAGAGGAAATGCAGCATCGAATAAGCATCGTCGATAAGACCGTGCTTCATATCGATCATCTTAGCGGCTTACTCTTATTACATCAATCATTTCCCTCGCATTAAAGCAGGATTTCACCTTTGCGTTTGAAACCATTCCATCACAGTCGTAAGGCAATTAAAGTGGTTCTTGATATCGGTATGATTCGCTGGCTATCACAGCACATTCCATCTAAAACTCATTCATGTCCTATGAGATGAAATGGGTAATCAGGTTTGATCTAACGCATTAATACGAAGGGAGAAGGGGAAGATATATTCTGATTTTAGTATCAGGTTGTTTTCAAGGAGGAGAAATGGGTTACGAAGTGCACTGAGGTAAACGCGACAGGAAGTTTAGATTTGAAATAAGAGACGACGATATTTACTACTTATAAGCACGCTATGGATTTTAACGTCTTGTTTAGTCTAAACCAGAAAGGGTTTTGAATATAATCTATAGTAAACAAGCATATAAATTTGAAACATAAAAAGAGGCAAAATTTGTGATGTTGTTTTTGAAACATTTCGCTGTGAATTTCGGTAAAAGCTCTTCAAGGAACAAATATATGCGAATTAAATACTTTCCAGAATATTTTATACAAATTCCTCAAAATATCTTGGACACAAAGAAGAAAGATATATGAACCAAATAATTTCTAAAAGGGTTTATATAAAATTATTCAAAATATTTTGGATACAAGGAATAAAATGTGCAACTTGTTGTTGTGTAAAAACTTTAGAATGTACTTTACAACAAATGTGTAAAATCTTTAGAATGTTTTATACACAGATATTAAAAATATTTCAGATTGAAGAAGATAAATTATAAAGCGCTTTTGAAAATGTTTTATGTAATATTAATCAAAATATTTTGGATTCAAGGACAGAATATGCAAGTGAAATACGTTTTAGAAAGTTTTATATCAAATCATTCAAAATTTCTTTAAGAAAAAAAAAGCATAAAAAAACTATCAGGAAATTTATTCACAATAATACAAAAACTGTTGCTTCTTGAAGAAGAAAGAGCTTTCTCAGCTTCTCTTGAAATACATAGGAATGTTTTTAAAATACCATTACTTCCGACTTCGATGAAACTCCGTCTAAGATTATAAAGCTTCATTTTAATAGGTGATATTACTGTTTACTTAAAAATTAATAAGATCATTACGAATCAACAAGAAATAGACTATCTTAATCTTCATGTAATTAATTATAAAACAATTAAACTTTATGACAAAAGAAGAATCTTAAATTTTTCTACATTTAAACTTTCCAATCCTCCTTGATAAGTCAGGATCTTTCTATGGAATCAGCAATAATTCTCTTTTTATTCTTCTGTTTTACATTTTAATTGGTGTTCCATGGTATTTATTAATAAATTCCGATTAATTATTACTGAAAAGTGCACATAAGCTTTCTAAATTACTTTCCAACTTGCCAATTATTTTTACTACAATAGTGCAAATTTGCATTCTAAATTTTACTTTAAATTTCCTAGCAGATAATTTTCTTTATATTCTCTTTAACTTTTTTAGTATAAGTATATACCGATATTCTCTTATTTTGCGCTATTTCTCTTTGCTAACTTTTGTCCTTGATGTTATTGAAATTAGAAAACTTAAGTCTCCTAGTTAAATTTGAATACAGAACCTTTTATTTTTAAGGCATCAGATTACTTGCTACCATTAAGCAAGTGTTTGTTTATTTATTTAACGCGTATAAAAAAACATTATATCTATCTGTCGACTAAATGGGATGTCTTCATGGAAAGCTTTTAAGGGAAACTAGCTGTTATAAAGATGTAAGCTTTTTAAGCCCATGATTTAAAAAGCTTACGTTACAGGGTTCATCCATTTCAGAGTCCATGCTTATTAAACTGAACAAACGATTGTTCCATGCGAAATTATTTATTTAATGCTAACACGATTAAAAGATAAACAGAAATTAAAGATAGACATGCATTTTAAACAGGACTGAGTAAGTGAGCGTATTGGCAGTGTTATGTGAAACGTATATGCCGAAAAGTAAGTAGAGTTAGTAGTTCTGGGTTATGAGTCAGATTATGTCTGCCATGTGAAAAAGTCTATCACATATTTAATTTTGAACGTATATCTAAGTTGATGAAAACACTTTTACACACAACTTCCAAAAATATTTTAATTGTTTAAATTTTCCACTTTCTCCAAATCTGTTTAAGCTACAACTTTGGATTTGTAATGTAGAACGAATCAAATTCAAATTTGTGGTGTAAATATACGTTTTTAACCAGATTTTTCTTATTTAATAGGCAAATCAAAAACATAAACTCTTAAAATACAAAAGGTGTTCAAATTTTGATGGAAAATTAAAGTATATTAAATTAAACCAGATATTTTACTTCAAATAAATTTTCAATGGTCTAATTAAGTGCATCTAAATATTTCTTCACAACCAGTTATTGATTTTCTCTCCGGCAGCGCAAGTGAAAGTCTTAAGCATTTTGCGTAATTAGCCCTGATAAAATCCTCTGAAATTTTGCTGCACAAAATGTAACTATCATCTGTGAAACTGCAGCTTTACAAACTCTCTAAAAATTGGAATATTAATAAAATTTGTTACCATAAACTTTAAACATTCCTTTTTCATTACTGGACTTTACTAGAGGAAAATATTTATAAACAGATCAGTCATAGAAAGATCAGTTGACAGGTTAAGGGTTAGATATGTTCTTCATCATCTTTCAGAGTCTGAAAACAGCTTGTATTCACATGACATGTGTATTTACATAGCAGCTTATATTCACACCAGATGTCATATGTTGGTACACTTTCATGTGTACCAACACATGACAAAAAGTCTATGCAGTCAGCCCATTTGTCTGGAACTGAACCCAGATTAAACTAGCAATATTCACTACACATTGCTGATTAGAGAACCAGTGTGGCAGAAATTTTAGACTTTAATGATGCAGAGAATAACAAAATCTAGAAATGGTAAAACATTTAGAATTTAGTACAGACACTGGGAGCAGAATTTAGAACCCAGAGAGATTGCATCAAGTGGGAAAATGTCTAATTTCAGTCCTGTGTATCATGCATTAAGCCATGTAAGATGAATATGGTTTGATGGAAATTAATTTTCTACTTTCAAGATTCATTCCAAATGTTTCTCTTCACAAATGAATATTTACTGACTGAATCTAGAAATGGTAAAACATTTAGAATTTAGTACAGACACTGGGAGCAGAATTTAGAACCCAGAGAGATTGCATCAAGTGGGAAAATGTCTAATTTCAGTCCTGTGTATCATGCATTAAGCCATGTAAGATGAATATGGTTTGATGGAAATTAATTTTCTACTTTCAAGATTCATTCCAAATGTTTCTCTTCACAAATGAATATTTACTGACCATTCACAAACATTTGCAATCGCTTCACTTGCAGTTATAGTACTCTTATTTAAAATAAATTTAATAAATGCCTGTCTTTGATTTATGTTTGTCATATACTCGCGTCAGAGTCAATGAATAATTTCGCACAGAAATGTCCTTTGTTAAGTTTAATAACGCATGGACTCTAAACCTGTGGTTATTTAAAACATGGGCTTAAAATGCTTACGTTTTCTAAGACTTCATAACGCCTAGTTCCCTTAAAAGTTCCCATGAAGACATCCATTAAAGAAAAAGTAGTTAATATTTTAAACAGAAAATACATGACAAAATCTGCCAGATAGAAAAACACCAAACCAAGCCACTTCCCTGTTCATCTATTCAATAGGACATTCATCTAAGGAGTATTATTGAAATTATCAATGTCAATAAGCACTGCAGCTTTTAAATGTCTGGAGACAAGTATTAAGCCGTTGCATATACAGTACTCGCTGCTTATTAAACTCTCTGGTAAATAAATCTAGCCGTTTATTACTATATTCAAATATCAACCAGCCAAAATAAATACATATTAAAGGTAGAATTTCCATTAACAAAAACCGTTCAATAGAGACATTTGAAATACGCGAGGGTTCCTTCTCGAATACCAGTTGATAGGGAGAAAATAGACTTGTTAGAATAAACTTTAAATTTTTTCCTGAATAGTTATTGGCTACAACAGACATATGTTCGCGAAGGCGATAATTCATCTTATTTAGTTAATATTTAGAGATTTACAGAGATTTCATAAAACCAATTTCAATTTTCTAGTTATTCATGTTTAGCTTGTAAACCATCTTTTGCATCCAGTAGTCAAATATGCATCTTTTTTATTTAAAGGAAAACAAAACTTTATCGAAAGAAAACCTCGTGCTATCTTAACATTCCTAATTCATTCAGTTCAAACTGATGACATTTGAATTCGATTTTCAAGCTCAATGAATGAAATACAGATCGCCAGTGACAACCTAACTGCAACGGCAGTTATCTTATGTGACAGCAGATTCCAGAACTGTTCTGTACATCACATAAAGAGCAGTTATCCAAGTCACATTCTAGATTAAACCTAAGAAAAGAAACAGATTCTGAGGTTTAATGGGTTTCTCAGCTGCCGCAAAGACAACCTTTCCTGACATTACTAATCAATACAATCCACGGTAGCGTAATTGGACAAGGACAGACATCGTTTTTCCGCGTCATACTAAATCAGCGCACTTGCTTAATCTCATTGTGTCATTTAGAAAGGACCATGTACTCTGCGTCAAAAATGCTTCTTTGAACTAAAACGCGAACAAGGAAGAAAGACATCTCCAAAAGTGAATTATATTGGCAGAAGCAATGCATTTAAAAGACACACTTCGAAGTAATGTTATATAAATTATAAGAATATATTATGTATTGTGACAGCTGTTTGTGGTTATTTTTCCTTTTAAGACAGTCTCTAGCCGTTTTAGGCGTTGACCGCTATGAAGTCGGAAGCGGAAGTCTCTATATTTTAAGGAGGCACTTAATAGGTGGGCTACCGTTGTCTCCTATGAATGGGGAAACAAAGTACATCCATGCCTTTTCCGGGGTTCGATCCCGGGCCCTTCGTACGGCAGTCAGAGTTGTTAACCACTCTTCCGTCTGGGCCGCTTGTTTTGAGTTATTAACTAGCTGATTTCCTAAATTGACTGTCTCAACATTACTAATTCATTCACTAGCAGCCGAGCGGTAAAGTCGTTGAACACTGGTAGTTCCGACATGGGTTCAATTCCAGGTGAAAGGGGTCGCTGCATGGGCGTTTTTGTGATTTTCCCCATATATAACGTGTATACGAGCCAGTTTGCCTTAAAAAGTTCTCCACGAAGGCATTCATCCCCTTAAACAGATAGCCCTAGTGTGCTTTGCCATAGTCAACTAAACCAAACCTGAGTTTGACTCCATGTCCTCTATATTTTCCCTATACACAAACACAGGGTCCAAAAGATCATTTAAATTCATTCAGCTAGAAAAAGATGCGTTGGTTAATTAATTTCTAAAATCTAATTAGCCATTATAACAATAAAAATTCAACTGAACTCTAACTCTTTCACGAAAATGTGTGCTACCTATTTGATTTATGTTAGTTGAAACGTACCGTTCCTATGCAACGGAATATAGAAACCTAGGCTGCTTTCGTTGCCTATTATTTGATATTTGTGATTACATAGGATATATAATCAACTTATAGGCTTGTAGTAAAGATCTGATATTTGAATTTTAGTCCTACGACCCTGCTAGGCAAGTAACGGGGTATTTGCTATGTCTGAAATAGTACGATGAAGATTTGCGAAGGTTTTAAATAACCTTTTTGTTAAACTACTTTAAACAAAGCAGGCGCAACTCGTGTTACATGTGAACTAATGCTTACGGCGATAGAGAAAAAATGGCACTGTATGTCATATACCCAAATTACGCGACTCGTCATAAGCAAAATGAACGCAATCAGTGCAAACGCAGTAATGCTCAATAATGTATTAGTAATTTTGAAATGCATATCATAAAAACTATGCATTTAAGGGAAATAATACTGTGTGCAGTTCAAGCAATAAATTTTAATTAGTCTTAGGGCATTTTTATTAAATAATTATATACCACATAAGCTATAATTTAGATTCCAAATTGAATTGTTTTCATATGTTTATTGTTATTATAATATTGCATCGTATTAAATGTGAAGCATGACTGTAAAATGCATCGGTATCCCACCCGTTTATCATAAGCCTTATGATAATTAAGCATATAAGAGCAACTTAATGTCATGTATTCAAAAATATAATAATATTGGTTATTTTGTATTTATTACTGCAAGAAATTCGGTTAAGGGAATATGCAATGTATCGACTCCACAAAAATTAAGCTTATTCAGTGATAAGTGCCTTTCAGTAATAACGTAAATAATAAGCATTAATTAGTAGTAGTACTTTTATTAATATAACTATATTATATACATATTGTAATGCATAATAAATATTACTATATTGCGTACGAAATGTCGCCTTGCTTTTATGTGTAAAGCGCAACTGTTGATATGTAAATATACTGAATCACTAGCATCACGTTACAGTACCTGTATCACCGTAAAGTCCTGATGTTCCGTATGCTTATTCCTCTTCTGTCCTGTATACAGCAGAGACAGCCGAGTTGTCATACATCCCGTACGGCTGAAAACTCGGGAGGGGGCCTTCTCTTAAGGTGTCCTCTTCTTCTGCCCAGTAAAGAGCAGCCTGGCAACTCAGTAATGAAACTAAAATGCCAAATTCTTTCTACGGTGGCGTGATATCAAATTTTACGTTGCATAAGCATTCATGCCCGCTGGTCAAGGATTAAGATAAATAATTTGACAGCCTTATTCGTTGGATGCTTTACACGGAAAAGGAATTTGGATACATATTACGTTTAAAATTCTCTAAATTCTCCAAATATTGAATTTCCAATAAAATTGAATTATACTGAGATTCAAAAGTCAAGCTGAAACTATTTTTTTTTCTTTTTGCTTTTTGAAAAACTATAAGGAAATGCAGTAGTCGTTTCAGGAAATGTTAGAAAATACATATTTTTAATTAAAAAATTGCTTTTCGAAACCAAAACTTTTCTTAATCATAAAAAGGAAACAATTCCTAAAGTAAAATTCATCACTTAATGCAGCACTCAATATTATTATAGAAGAAATATAATGGAATTTCCTCGACTTCCAACCAGCACGTGCTTTACATGAAAGAAATCCCGAAATTAGAAATAAATAAAGAATAAGGTTAAAGACGTGAAACATCTTGAATTGCTTTCCATTATAATCTTCATAAAGTTCTTCTTCATGGCCTTCCACAACCTTGGGAAACTACTTTCCACTATCTGAGAAAAAAACCATCTTTACATTAAAACTCTTCATATCAATTCGCAAAATTGTATTTTAGCTGATCAAAAATTCAGTGTGCATATAAATACCATGTATTAATAGACACTTGTGATTCATGTAATCGGGAATTATGCTGAAATGCTTAAATTCGAAACTCTCTCCTTAGAAAAATTTTGTTGACTAGTAAATTAAGAGTGATGATCTAAATGAAAACAAATATATTTCCTTGAGATTTCCAAAAAGTTTGGTTTATTTAATTATGACAAAGCATGCGACGGCTATCTGCCTGAAAGAAGGGAAGTCTTCCTGCAGAAATTTCTAAGGAAAACTGGCTCGTATACACACGAAAACGCACATGTAGCCAGCCCGTTCACTTGGAATTGAACCCAAGTCAGGACTATCGATATCCAGTAATTTTACTGCTCGGCTGCTGTTGGACCACTCCCAAAGAGGATTATAAAATAATTTAAAACTTCGTTTATTATCCTTACTCTTAAATATCGCAATAAGTTAATTTTTATATATTTAATATTTATTTACTACAGTCAATTAAATTACCATTTTTACTACCATTCAGTTACGTATATAATTTATGTTGATTAATAATAAAATCATATTGAACTACGCTTTTTGTTGAAACCAAACACATTTTATTTTAAAAGGCAAAGAAATATTTTATTTTCGGCTAATTGGCTACTATATTTCTGTTAAATCCGTAAATTACCAAACAAAAATACTACCTTACTTTATCCAAATTTAGTAATTTATACTCATGTATTAAATATGATGTAATATGTTACATTAAATATGTCAGTACTGTTTTAAATTAGATTCTTGGTTTGGCTTAGAAAAACTGCTTGCATAAATTGGCGTTAATTTTCAGTATATTTAGCGCAGAAATGTTTTACTCTTGAAGAAGAGAGTGATCATGTGTGATCCTTTTCAAAATCTATAACGTACTCGGTTTTTCAAAATATACACCAATCTAAGATTTAATAATCGATTTCTAATTTTTTTACCTTACATCAGGTTTTATATTGGCATACTTCTCTTCAACTTGTATATGAGCACTAATTTAATACCGGCATGTTAATATCACCTCTCGTAAAAGAAAAACTGTATAATTCCGTTCATCTGACGCACTGCAGACAAAACCAATAGCGAATTATCGAAACATTCTGGTGAAATAGAAGGTTGTAACTACTCTGAATACAGAATAACAAAAATAAGGTTTTCACCAGTTCAAAAACAATTCTTCAACAGCTACGGAATATATGATGTTAGAAATATTTTTTATTAATTGCAGTTACTCAACACACTTCCTAAAAGTGCTCTGAAAACATGTGAAAGAATTCACATTTTAATGTCACACCAGAAGTTTCTCGAACCGTCTCAAAAATGAGGATAAGTTATGAGCGTTATATGCATTCTTTAAAGCCCGACGTTATGTACATGACGGAAGAGATTCCACACAAAAGTGAGGATAGTTATAAGCGTTATAACTGATATACATTATCATCCGAAAAGACATACTCAACAATGGTATATTTTTTATCATTTTGAGCATCCCTGCCTTACAAGCGTTACAAAAATAGCTTAAAATTACTATAAGTATTATAAAAATAAGCCGTATATTCCAAAAGAAATTCGACGCAAAAGTGAGAATAAGTTATAAGCGTTGTATGCGATATATGTTATTGTCCTTAAAGCAAACATTAGAAAATATGATAATTTTTATCCTTAACAGCATTCATACGTTATTTGATAAGGAATATACCGCAAAAAATGAGGATATGTTATATACGTCGGAAGCATTATAAGCTATATATATGATCATTCGAAAAGCAAACATTCAACAACAAGATATTTTGAGCTTTATAAGCGTTATAAAAATAAGCTTTGTGAAAATCAGTTATATAGCGTAAAACTATGGATAAATTATGTGCGCTATACGCGTTGTAAGCGTCATTGTCCGCAAAACAAATATTCGACAACATGATATTTTTAGCGCTGGAAGTTTCCATACATTATAAGCGTTTTGAAAATAAAATTTAAATACTTACGGAATACAATAGTATTGGTGCTATTAGACATTCATTAGCATTGGGGAGAGACAAATTTTGTATATGTATGCGTGATCGAATTTTGATTTGAAAAGTGATGCATCACTAAAGTAAATATAGAGAGTAATAGCCGCTACTCGTGCTAACAATTTTTATTTTGATATACTATAAACGAAGTGTATTAATATCAGTCAGATATTAATACGTGAATCTACATACTATGAAATACAATTTTGGGGCATCAAATAGCTTACATTCTACGTACCAATACTGATATTTTAAATACGTACACTGCTCAAAAAAAAAAAAAAAAAAAAAAAAAAAAAAAAAAAAAAAAAAAAAAAAATGGGACAGTGCTATATCTCCCGTTCTACTGGGTCGATTGACAAAATTCAAACTGCGTTTTTCATGTCTCGAAAGCGCGACTTAGGATATATATTAGATTTATATATAGCACTATTCTAAGATAGGTATTTTGACACAAAATCGGACTTTTTCTGAAATAACATACCAATTTTTTTCCATATTTCGATTCTACGACTCAAATTATGCCAGAATACCAAGTTTTGTAAAAATCGTAGGACTAGTTTTTTAAATATTAGCTCTCAAAATTTTAGCTCCTCAATGTTAATTGAATTTGGCAAATATTTATTAATATCTCTTTTTTTATTAAACTTTTTTGATTTTTTCTCTCACATTTCGAAATTTAGGTTCATTCCAAATAAAATTTACCCATTTTTTGTGTTTTATTTTTTAAATTTCTATTTTTAAATAATTTTTATAAATTTTTCGAAAAAAATTTTGAATTATAACCTATAAAATTTTTACCATCATCTTAAAGTAGGTGTATTTTTAAGCATATCTGCAAAAAATTAGACTTTGTTATTCAAAATTTTCTAAGATATACACGAAGTTACATATTTTCGCGTTTTGAAATTTGGCATCTTTTTTTTTTTTTTTTGAGCGATAATAACGCCAAATGTGGTCTATGGATTTTTGTTCCACTGAATTGCCACAGCTATTTTTAACCTTAAATTTCAAGTAAAATTTTATGGAGAATTAATTATATGACATTTTTTTCCCTCAATGATGCGTAATAAATATTTATTAATACTAAATGAAAAGCTATTTTTTTATATTATCGATGATATTATTCAAATTTTTAACTATTTTTTTTATGTCTCTCTATCTTTTTTAACAATATAAATAAATAAATAAATAAATAAAAAATTAGAGTAAATTTTTACCTTCGGCGTTTTATCGTCTGCTACATTACTTCGTTTAAATCGAATTGCCTAAAACTGAGAATTTTCGTTTGATGTTTATTTGAATTTTATGACATTAATTGCATAATTTATTTCTAAACAAACTGTTGCTTTTGAAGTGGCTCAAAGAGCGGCTGATACTATCATCCACATTTTTAAAGCACAATATATTTTTATAGAAACATAAGATTTAGAATAATCATTTTTATAAAAGTCAAATTATGATAGACTGAATTAATGGAAGTTCAATGGTTATGTAGAAATGATCTGCAGCTACTTAATGGCTGGATAAGTCAGCAGATTCTGTGAACAAGTAAAAATAATTATATAAACGACACCCAACATTCTGGATTCAATTAACAACAAGGATACGATGTTTATTAAATGAATTCAAGAAATTTTAAAACATAAAAAATTAACTCATTTTTTATCCTAAAATGTATTTTTGTGCGTAGCGTATTTTCATTATATCCTTAAAATTCTAATTTAAAATGTAATTGTCAAGAACTGAATCCTAATCATCAGTAATATAATAAGTAATTATCACGGTTATTAATAAATCCTTCTTATAAAGTAATTGCAAATATTTCAAAAAACTTTCTGTCTGAATGCAAATATTTTTCTGTGCAAATACTTTTAATTTTATATTAATAGAGATTGCACACGATATTATTTATTTGCACTTCAATTCTTACCGTCAGTTCTAGTAGAATTTACAAATCAATTATATTTAATTAAGGATTGGATTGGATTATTTAATTATGGCAAAGCACACGAGGGCTATCTGCCTAAAGGGAGGGATGCTTTCGTGGAGGACTTTCTAGGGGAAACTGGCTCATATACACGTTACACATGGGAAAAACCACGAAAACGCCCATGCAGACAGCCCGTTCGCGGGATTCGAACGTCGGACCGAACTACCAGTGTTCAGCGATTTACCGCTCGGCCGCTGTTTCATCAGGAGGGAAAAAAAAACGTCTTTAGGTGACATCCACATACATCACTTGATTCATTCAGCTTCAGTAATTCGAAATTTTTGACGGAATTGTTGTCGGAACTAGGACTTAGAAGATAAGTCAAATTAAATATTTCGATAACCCAATAAATTCAAGGTCGAAGTTTCAATATTTGATTTTCGGAGAGAGGGGAAATTTTTTCAGTTTTGGTCCATTATCCTAAGTATATTTGCTTCGATTCTTTATTTTTCCATAAAAGCGAAAAATTTACGCATGGTATACATATAACGCATAGCTTCAAATTAAAATTTAATAATATACAGAGTGGTTATAATTAAAGTTCCACATTGAAACGGTCATAAAAGGAAAACTACTGGATCAAATGTTATCAAACTTGGTAATCGTGTAAAGGAGGTCATGAGAATTTATTTTCCGCGAAAATAAGGAAGTTCGAAATCTCATCACCAGGGGGGAAATGGCACTGTATGCAATATTGTTAAACGAAATATGGGTCGGAATCTAACTTAACCTTTTGTTACACGGGTTTAATATGTTGCATACCCTTAAGAAACTTTGAAGTAGGCAAATTACCATTTAAAAGCGTTAAATTCGATAAAAGTCGAGTGCGCCATCCGTGTAAGTGAGAAATTCGTCCGTGAAATCCACGAATTAGCGATTAGAAAATGTGAGATCGCAAATCACTAGCACAAGTGCGTACAATCTGGAAATCGTTTTCTTACAGATCGCTAATTTGTAATTTTTGAAGCCTGAATTCGGCCCTAAAACATGAAGATACTGATTGAAAACGCTTTTAATCGATTTGGGCCAAAGAAATCCCTCATGTTATCTATCTAGTTCCATTGCATTCTCCTACTGCATTCGATTGCATAGCAGTCATTCCACACCGTTTAGTGTTGAATGACAGCTAGTTTTATAACTGAACCATTTTTCTCTGAAGACCACTGTGATTGCAGCTCACTTAGAGTCAATGTTAAAATGTTTCGTGACACATGAACTGCAGTAACATGGAATTTTAGATACTACGATTTTTATGCACGGCTGGGCCCCCACCTCACGTGTGTCGCACAGTTACTTAGGCAACATTTCACGAATGAACATCTTATAGGCCGACTATTCCCCTCTTCCCACCAGACCTCAATCTCTGTGACTTTTGGCTATGGGGTTATCTCAAAAGCACTGTTTATGGTGATAAACTAAACAATTTGGCAGAAATGAAAAATGTCCGTAACATTTCTCCTGATATGCTAAGAACTGCTGTCGAGAATGCAGTAACAGGATTTAACTTGCTCTCGAAAAATGCTGGACGCTACATTGAACATGCTTTGTAACACGTTTCGGAAAATATTAAACACATTTTAAACAGATGTTTTCATGTCTTATTTCATTTACCAATATTGTATACAGCGCCATTTTTCCACTGGCGGTGAGTTTTTGAACTCTTTTTTTTTTTCCCCGCGGAAAATAAATTCCCATAACCTCCTTTACACGATTCCCAAGTATGATAACACTTGGTCCGGTAGTTTTCCTTTTATGACCATTTCAATTTGGAACTTTAATTATAACCATCATGTAAATTAATCTTTAAAAGTCTGACAGTTTGGTTCAAGTCCCAGCTTTAAAAATATATATATTTAAATATAATATTTTATATCAATCCTCTTAGAAAGAATGTTTTAAGAAGCTAATTTTTCTCTCGCGTTATGGATTGTATAAAAAAAACATGGTCTTTAATATGATTTAGATTGCTTCAGCCGATATAAGAATCGGGTTACTCGGTGGTACAGAATAAACCCTGCTGGACTGTTTTATTTCTTTGTCATTTAGTAAAAATCTTTTAATTAAAATATTTATCCTTTGGGCTTCGATTTAAACTTTACTTATAGTTAAAATGACTAGAAAATGAAAAGCTGTCTTCAGCTGACACGCAATTCATGTAATTGATATTTTAAAAATTTGACGAGAATGCAAAATTTATGGAAGTCTAGCAATCGAAAAATCTTAATTTTCTTGTGTGAGCACTTAAAATAACTGTAGACAGAAAGAAGAAAATTAAGGAGAAAACTAAGCAAAAATTTGCAGGAAAATTTGGCTGTCAGACATACCAAGATGTTTCAAAAAGTTGGATGCTTTTGAATATACCTTCAGGATACTTCAAAGAATTTAGATGTTCAAAGAGAAAACACTTGGACATGTACACCACCACCACCAAATACCATCAATTGAGCTTGTGTTAACAGAAAAGACAAAAACGATATCATTACAGATTAAAGTGAAGAGCGACTGGTTGTAGACTATATGGTTGTATAAATTTAACTTACGTTATAGAACATCATATCGTATCATAAATGGAGAATCCCATGATTTTCTCAGTCGAATTATTTAAAGATTGAGGAGTTTATCCAGTGATGTATGTGGATTTCACCTAAATACGTTTTTTTCCTCCTGATGAAACAGGGGCCGAACGGTAAAGTCGCTGAACACTGGTAGTTCGGTCCGAGGTTCGAATCACGCGAACGTGCTGTCTGCATGGGCGTTTTCGTGGTTTTCCCCATGTGTAACGTATATGCGAGCCAGTTTCCCTCAGAAAGTCCTCCATGAAGGCATCCCTTCCCTTAGGCAGATAGCCCTAGTGTGCTTTGTCATAATTAAATAAACCAAAACCTCTTGATAAAACCAGACTTTCCTTTCATCTCATACCTTCAAAATGTTTAGCCTCTAAAGACTGATAAAGGCTCTGACCAAATACTTCGTGAAGAACTTTCTAAGAGAAACCAGCTGGCATACACGGTACACATGAGAAAAATCCACGAAAATGCCCATGCAACCAGCCCGTTTACCGGGATTCGAACCTCAGAGTGAACTACCAGTGTTCAACGATTCTCTACCGCTCTGCTGTTTGTGAGCCTTTATGGAATGGAAGGCGATAACTTTATTTAAAATGATTGTCAGAAATACCAAGATATTTCGAAAAGTTGGATGCTTTTTAATACACTTGCAGAATGCCCAAAGAAAAAGAGCAAAAATAAAGTAGAATGCCTGAAGAAAAAGAGAAGAAAAAATAAATTTTTGCGTAAAATTTAGTATTTATATTTTTTTTAATTTAAAACCTTTTAATCTTATGATATTTGATTCTTGCGATTTCAAAAATAAAATATTTCACTAAAATATCAATAACATTTTAAGAAACCAAATGTAAGATGAAATTGGGTAAAGCAATGGGCACAATGATAAAACTGTTTAAAGCAGTTTATGCAAGTCATCCTAAGTTAAAATGTCGGTTATACATATCTCTTATTTATATAGATCTTTTCTGAACAGAACATTGAAAGGCGTGTTAACTGTGCTTTACTGTATTTTCTCTTTTAATATATGCAGTTTTCAAACGCATCATAGTCTGGGTTACAAAGTATTCTTCCAAAAGAAACGCAATTTAAATAAATAAAATCAAATTCTGGAAAATTTATATTGATAAATATATTTAAAATGCTCAGTTCGAAGGAATAAATAGAAAATTTTAAAACAATTATCTAAAGAGACAATGCAACACAAACAATTAAAATAAAAATATAAAAATTTAAAAATTTCCTAAAATAATAACTATGATAAAAATATATATAAAGAAAACTATTTGAAAAAAAAATAAACACTGCACCTTTATTTACGCAGTTCGAATAGGTAAATAGAAATTTTTAAAACAGTTATTCGAAAAAAAAATACATGCAACTTAAACAATTAAAATGAAATTCGAAAAAGAAAAAAAATACTTAAAATGATAACAGTTATAATAAAAAATATAATATAAAGAATATTATTTGGAAAAAAGGAATGATGGTGACTTTTTTCCTCTCACGGGAAAGGAAACTAGGTTGCCATATATTAAGAAGTTTGCCAAGTGAACTATTCTTGGCGCAAACTGAACAAAAAGTGTCAACATAAATTTGGGAATTTCTCCGTAAATTTCGCTCCAAATTTTACAAAATTTCATATTTAGGCGTAATTTGAGCTGTAGAATCGAAATATGTAAAAAAAATGGTATGTTATTTCAGAAAAAGTCCGATTTTGTGTCAAAATACCTATATTAGAATAGTGCTATATATAAATCTAATATCGCGCTTTCGAGACATGAAGAACGCAATTTGAATTTTGTCAATCGGCCCACCCAGTAGAACGGGAGATATAGAACTGTCCCTTTTTTTTTTTTTTTTTTTTTTTGAGCAGTGTACCTATTTTTGTTCACATAATGTCTACAATTATCTTACCTACACTCAGTAGCCTTAAAATGTCCCTGGAAAGTTTGCTTAACTTTCTATTGACCGGACAGATATGCTAATACATGCTAAATGTAGAAGCAGTCTAGCAAACGAACTATTAATTTTATAACAGTTAGATTTTACATCAATATTAGACTGTGATTATACTTAAACGTATCCTCTTCTTTGTATTATAAGTAGCTGAGGAGCAAAACATAAAGGACGAAGGATAGAGGGAGAATTCTCATTTAAACAACATTATAAAGCAAATTAAAATATCAAACTGTTCTATTTACAATGTTAGAGACTTTTGGTCACGAACATGGATTAGTCTTGTTTTATTTTGGGGGGAGCAGCTTTATCAGTACCAAAGTAAGCGGAAGAAGATGCCATGTTATAGCTTGGGATTTTAGAAGTTTCAAATATTTATAAGTATTGCATTTAGGCCGAGAAATAATGCGTAAAATCTGTTCACGCAAAAGTCCTATTGTATGCTATAAAGGAAGATGGTATGAGACTACTAGATACTTTTACATGTGGGTCAAATCATTTTTCTCATTTGATCAATTAAGGCAAACAAACGCGAGGGTTATATTTTAGAGAAAGGGATGCCTTTGTGAAGAACTTGTTAAGAGCAACTTGCTCGTTTCATGTCCCCACAGGTTAAATCACCGAAACGCCCTTGCAACCAACCCATTAGCCGGGGAAGAAGTTCACTCTAAATCCCTCTGAGAGTGGGATTTGAAGAGTGACAGCAGATTTTGCTCCGTTTCTCGTTAAACAACGGAGATTTACTCTCTTGGTAACAGAATATGTTTCGTCATCTGCAACTATGACAATGGAGAAGAGAGTGAGTTGAGAGATAGAATGACCCCCTGTCGAGACAGAGTGCCCGAACAGGTTGCTGAAGCTCGCCATTTCAAGCGAGGACAGTGTCGTAACAATGGATGCACCTCCTTTGCCAAAAGTAAATTCGCTTTTAAAGCACATATAAAGTTATTTCTTACTAGAAATATCTTAAGCACTATAAATTATAGTCTTATAGTTAGATTTATGTGTAAAATTTGAAGGATGTAATAAAAAGTAGTTTTAGTTTGCTCTCTTTGTAAGGTATCTGTAAATTTGCTTTAGAGTGTAATGCTGTAACGTAGTTTTATTTATAGCTAACACGATGAAAGCTATATGCATGCATGGTATTTTTTGTAAACACTTCTTAATTTTTAGTTTTGTACAATTTACACAACACTATCGATTTTAATTATTTAAATTCAGTTTTGCATGCATTTTTAATTCAAATAGGAAGAACAGCGGTTAAAAAGAAATCCATACTATAGATTTGATTTTTTATAACACAACCAACACAAGTTGGTAGAATTGCAGCATATCAGCAAGAAATAAAAATCGTATATATACTTTGGTGAAGTCTTATTGTTTTTAACTTATAGTACTTTTTAATAGTTTTTTTTTTTTTTTTTTAACTTTTAGATTTTTAATGTCATTTTTTGTCATGTCATTTTAATGCCATATTTTTAGTGTCATATTGATCATTTATATACTGTATGTACATGTATTTCCTAATAAAAAGTTTTTCATGCATTGCTTATTACTTTGTTCATGGAAATTATTATAATTCTGCAGTTATGCTAATGATTTCTGCTTGGATTTAATCAATAAATAAAATACATAAGAATTTTCGGCAGAATTATGAAAAATGAATTTTTATCTTACACATGTGAGCTAATCTATATTATTTCACTTTAAAATTTACTTTATTCTTTGCATATGAGACTTGGAATTAGAATTAGCAGATATAAAAATAAGTTATACTCTAAAAATATATGTAAACAATTATTAACCTGTAATGATTAATGTATAGAATTCTAAAAGTAAAAAGCGTTAGAAGCTAACTGAATATTTTAAGCTTTATTCATAATTTGGGTAATAGGTTAATTAATTTTAAGCTCATCATAATTTTGTAATAAGAAATAGAAACATTTCTTTCTCAATATTTTATGCAATATATGAAGTTAAAAACAATAGCATGAGAGTATTTTATGGTAACTTATTTTCTGAATCTCATACATTGCAAACAATGTTGAATAATTTTCATATAAGAGAAATTAAATGCACACTTTTTTCTTACTTCAATTTGTATATTAAAATTTATTCGATTTTCTATGCGTACTATGCACAAGTAGACAAACAACCAGTAACATCAATTCACAAATTGTATTAAAATATTTATTTATAAGTAGCATTTTAGGAAGTTAAATCTAGCAGAATATAATGCAGGTTTACTGAGATATATATGATCAGCTGTTTTAACACATTCAAATTTTCATGGTTATAAAATTTTTCAAGAAATATTTTTAATAAATTAATTTTCCGACTATTATGATTATTTAATGGCTAATTTAGCTCACATGATTGCATGTTCTAATCTTGTGAATGAAAGCTATGAATAAGCATAATTTGTTTTTTAAAATTAAAATATGCATGCGAAATTCAGAATCTATATCACTATATAGAAGTTTTTAAATTTCTTTTATAAAACTTGTAGAGACATTAGGTATTTTTTTTTTGGAAGCAGCCAAGATGAAAAATATACAACCGCCTTCGCCGGGAATCGAACCGCGGACCTCTGGAATACGCGTCCAGCATGCAGACCACCACACCACGATGACATGCCAAGAAGGCGGGACAAAAACCTTATAAACTAAGCAGTTTTGATTTCTCAAATCAAAATTTGAAAATTTCTGAAATATTTATTCAAAGTTTTATGTACCTGAAAGACCTTATTTTTTATTCAAAAACCAAGTTTTCAGTCCGAATTTCTTGTTATTCCAGTTTTTATGTATAAGTTGCATTGATTTCTTATTTTTATTACTTACTACACATAGATAAAGGCAAAAACCATGTTTCTGTAAAATAAAATATATTCTGTGTATTCAAAGTAATTTCATATCAGAAGTACTGTGAGATAGTGATAGCGTTAAGTATTTCAGAAAGTTAAATATTGTAACATGATACCGAATTTCCAATATTTTAATGTGATATATTTCGTTAGATTTGGAAAGAAAAACTATACGTCCAAACAATGAAGATATGATTGTCCTGTGATGGCTACTTTGATTCATAATCTTCTTCGTCACCAATAAATGTTTTTGTAAGTGTAGGTAGCAAATATAAAGCATATGTATATGTCAGATATTTAAAATCCCAATAGCTTGTTAAAAAGTAATGTAAAACATTTTTTCAAGAGATAATATTAACCAGAAATCTAAAACTTTACCTCAGCCATAAAATTTACATACAGCAAATACCAAATTTCAGTTTGCAAATAAAATAAATATAAAATAAGTGTATAAAAACGTACCATCAAGGAGTGAGCAGAGTATTATAATTCCTTGTAATGTGTGTGGTTTCACCCGAATATCGGGCGATATCTCACTATCGAGAAGAGCGAACGAAGAAAGGGTCACTCTTTTTTGTGTGTGAGAGGGGACCGTTTTTTCCTAGAGCAAAAAGTCGCTCCTTCGAGGTTAGTGCCATTTTGGCATTAGATGGAGGTGGGATGTCACTCCTTTGGGAATCGGATAGGACTCTTTCGGATTTAGTGTGTTCAGCTGGCTATAGCTTTGAATGAGAACAGAAGTTTTCTATTCCCTTTTCCTCGACTGGTGACCCCTCCCTAAAAATATAACATAATGGTGCTTTGATGAATCATCCTGATATGAATATAGTCCAGATCAAGTCCACAAATTCATAAAGGTTGGTCATAAAGGTTCACGAAGCGGCTGTGACTGTCATTGGCGAAAATCTCCGTCGGCTCACAGGTGACAATGCAAGTTTACACATTTACGTCTCAGTTTTGATGAAGAATCTTTCGAAAGACTGGATCCATGGTTTCCTAATTCTATTCCTCTACCATCAGCCTCTCGGTGGAGCTTTTGGATAGACAGTATTTTAAATGTTCTCAAGCCGCAAAGATACTATACATTTACAAACAGCCATGTCTTGTTCCAGGATTCGAACCAGGGCTCCGCACTATAGCAGTCGACTCCTTTGCCATAATTCCAATAGGGCAGCATAATATATTTAAAATGTGAAATATTTTTAAAAAATAAAAATTTATTAAATACCTATAATTTAATTATTTAATTATGCCTCCCAACTGCGATAAGGGTTAGCGGCGACTGGCGAAGCAAAGGGTCTAGGCTCAAATTCCGGAGAAGACATGGTTGTTTGTAAATGTTAGTGTCCGTGCGGCATGGGAGCACTCTAAATATTCGGCGAGCCGAAAGTCTTCAGGAGAGGTTGGTGCTAAGAGAAGAGAGATGGGAGATTTTGGGACCTGGGATGCTGTTTATCAAAATTGGGGACATAACTCAGCAAAGTTCTACTAAGCATGTTGCGGTAGGCTCTTGCCAACGACAGGCGCAGTCTTGCCCTCCTTGCCACGATGAATTTCGTGGACCTGTGCTGATGTTGCTGTCAGACAAGTGAGGTAAGTCACAACAATAATAACAACAATTATTTAATTACTATCTATTGATTTTTTTATTTAATTTCGCAGCACACTGCGGGGTCTTTAAGAATCTATAATCTTAATTTTCTAAATTCCTGTTTGTACTTTAGAATAGATTCAAATGAGAAAAAAGTAAATAATTAATCTTTCTCAGCATGTTCCAAAAATAAAAATATTCGTGCATTATTTCTTACTTATCTTTACATACAGCAATCAAAGCTCAATGGTTGTCTTTTTATGTACACACAATACTTTCGACAGCCTGTTTCAGACTTTCTGCTAAAAACAATGGCGGCTTAGCACATGATAAGCAGCGATAAAGTGTGAGGAGTATTGTTAACAGAAATGATGAGTTGACAGCAAGGGGGAAATGGAGAAGCGAACACAGTAACAACCTTGCTTGTCTTTTATAACGCATAAAAGCAACTAAGATAATAAACAAAAGCAGATGTCACTGTTTTCTTAATTTAAATTGCCAAGTTTGCTAATTTCTCTTTTACCTTCGAACCAACATAACAGAAACCAAATTTCAAAGATAAAATCAATATTTTTTTAGCAATTGCACAGCTAGGCCACAGTGAGCCTCAGATGTCTCATAATTCTGCTATAGTCCATCTAAAGTATTGGATTACTACCTAAAATACAGGTTCTGTACATGCAGCTCACGACAGGTAAGCTCCCTTCTGCTTTCTCAAGGCAAGCGTTATATAGCATTAGATTCATTTTCAAAAATCCGGGTGTTAAAATTAATTTGCTTTGCAAACAAACTCTTTAATTTGGATGTAAATAAAATTAAATGAGGATGAACAATCTGCGATTTGCATAGATTGTTAATGAAAGATGTATCTCTAGATCTAGGGATGCGCATTTTATCCCTGACTGAAACAAAGTTTTTTTATTTGTTTATTGGAATGATATATTGTACCTTGTAGTCTATGGCTATCAAAATGGAATCTATGCGTCTTTAAACAAGGGTCCTTTTAGTACTAAAGATTAAATTTATGTTCCACTTCATTCCACTGAGCAGAGAAGATCGCGTTGGGAAAAGTTAAGTTGATTTTGAAGAGATGAGAATTCCATACACGCACATAGCCAGACAAGATTGGTTTTTCTCAAAAGTATACAAAATCTAAGATTAATTTAGAAGATTAATAACAGATTACGAGCAAACAATATCAGGTTTTTAGCTATTTACATAATAAAAAGCAACGTAAATACCTACCCTTATCTGAACATAAATAATAAATTTTCAGCGCATTAGAAAAAATTAGAAATGATTCATCACAAATAATAAAAAAAGTATGTTCAAAGATACTATAAAAAATATGTTCAAAGATACATCCAGCGAAAATATATCGTCATTTAAAATAAATACAATCCCGAATTAAAATAAAACCTTTGACTTTAAAATGTAAATGAGTACATTTAATTCTTATTTTAAAATCTTGAAATTTTCTTCTGGAATAAATTTTTAATTTATCAGAATTGTTTTTTACTTTTCTTTCTATTAAGATATGCAGTCTGTTCCGAAGCTTAATTTTTTTTTTTTTTTTTTTTTTTTTTTTTATTGAACCTAACTTGCAATTTCAGTTGAAAAAATATACATGCTAATTTAAGTTTCCCGTCATTCTCCAATGCTGTTAATTATTTATTTTAATTAGCTATTACTGTGCGCAAATCTAGTCTTCTGGATATAGGTTAGCGTATAAAATATTCAAATTAGTTGATTGAAAGTATGTTGCGCAAAGAATGAATGTTGGAATTCAAATGTTTAGTATTGTTTAAATTTGATGTAGCTTATGAGAGGGATTGTTTTGCATTAGCTACGAATCAAAAGCCTCATTCAAGGGAAAGGCAAAAGTGGCAGTTAATTATTAGACTCGAGGGGAAGGATGTCACCCAAGATCTGAATTTCCGCCAAAGTATTATATTAAGAACTTTAACCGCCTCTTAGGCACTGAATCAGCTAGTAGAAATCCTGGTCAAGGCTGGTCAAGACTAACAACAGCATTCAAAAACCGTTTTCTAGCTCGAAGAAACCAATAGTTAAGATCTTCAGGCCGGTACAAGAACTCACTTCAGCCGTTTTACTGTTGCATGGAGACTTCGCCGGGTTAAATGTTATACGAAAAAAATTAATCATTTATGTCCCATATGCTTCATCTTCCAAAGTAACCGTTTGAGGTACTGTGCGTCGTTATCAAGTTCAAGGCACCAAGAGCATTGAGACCATCTTGTGGAGATGTGTGGAGCACGCAAGGTGAAATTGTCTCGTCTCTATTTTGCTGTGTAATATTCGCCCCAAGGTAGGCATCTTTGTGGAAGTTTCTACAACTGGTCACAGATATGTAGACGAAGTCTTGAAATCTCAACTGTATCCCTAAAAAATTAGTGTTGCTGGCACAGAAATTTTGCTAATCGATGGTATTGCGAGTATCTTTATTGTTGGAATACTTGTAAACAGAAGATATCATTCGAATGGATAAGCCACCTGACTCGTGAGATCTGAACCTGTCTGCACATGGGCTGAATATCTTAGGCCGCCGTAGTGCAGAGCGCCTAATTCTTCTGAAACCTCAGGGATTTGAAAAGTGCGCCAAAGCGCAAACGTGGCGCAAACTGCATGCCACGTTTTCCAAAGAAAACGTGGCATGCAGTTTGAAAAGAATTGATCAAGAGTTTGGTAAATTCTATGAAATCAAAATGCGAAATTTACATTTCTGTCGGTGGTAATAAAGTTATACACTATATTAAATGAAGATTTGTTTCAAAACAGCAGAGATGACTTTTTTTCATTATTTTAAAATTTTTACAACTTTTAATTCAGTATTTTGAGATTAATATATTTAGAGAGATTAATAATTTTGAGATATTATATCTATAAACACTGTAATGTATAAGAAAAAATAATTTTAAATCTTTTGGCAATAAGTAATAATTAAATTTCATTTTTTTCAATATCCTTTAATTTTGATCAGCGATAAAAAATAGATGCCTTGTTGTCCAATGTAGCAATTCCAATATTTTTTTTTATTTTTACAGCAGTGGAAAAAGTCTTTATTTGACAGTTTTCCTGAACTTCTGTCGTATGCCCACCAAGTAGTAGTGTCGCTTAATACTGGTAGCTCGGTCCGGAGTTCGAATCCCGGCGAACATGAGTGGTTACATGCGCGCTTTCGCGATTTTTTCTATCTGTATATAAGCCCGCTTCCCTTATAAAGTCCTCTACAAAGGCACCCCTCTCCTTAGGCAGACAGAACTCGAGTGTTTCGCCACAATCAACTAAGCCAAACTAAGCCAAACGTTTTCATTATTGTTGTCTGAGAGTTGTAAGCTTTCCCAAAATGATGCCCTATGAAGATGAGTTTTAATTTTAAGCAATAAAAGAAATCACACGTAGCCAAGATACGTCTATAGGTTTGATGTAGAAGAATTTTAATAGTGTTCTAATCAATCGCTCATGAGAATGATACGTATTACGTGGTAAACTGCCGTGATCAGGGGGCCATGGGTTCGCAGTTTGACGACAGAAGCATAAAGTGATTTTCCTCCATCTCAGTTTATAGCTCGACCGCCTCATCCGCGACCATGACGTATGCGCCATTCGGATCGAATTATTCTCGAAATAAGGTGGAAGGATGGGGACTTTCTTTTCCTCCAGCATAGCTCTTTCCGGAGAAGTAAAGACCTTTCACGTCGCAGTAAAAAATACCACCCCTTTTGGACAAGTCTATGTGTTTTGGCAGAATGCCAACCAGAGTTGCGCTTGGAGACGGTCGAACTATATCTGCGTGTTACTTGGTCTGTATTAACAACATTGTTTTCAATTCGTAAAACTGAAAGACGTCTTGACACCGTTCAGGCTCAACTCTGTCCCTCCCATCCATGAAAGCAATGTGTCACCTGAAGATTCGGACTGAAGACAAAGCAGCATCCGCATAAAATGTCTTCAGCATTTACAGTATTTTAGAACCAAACTTTCCACGCTCTGCACAAGAATTCATCGTGTACTATTAACTGAAACTACTCTGCATTTTCCATCCGTGCTGACAAATCCTTACGCCTTCTCCTAGGATGCAGATTGCGGACAAAGTGTCAGACTGGATTTCCTTCTGTCGCCCCTCTTGCTGTAAACAAAAATATCATTCTAATTTCTTCTAAGACAGATAACGTATTTAATTTTTAAATAATATTGCTTTGTGCACTGTATAAGCAAATTATGAAACATACAACTCTATTAATGTTTCTATAACTATTTTGCTTTCTCTTACCAGTTTCCAAATGAGCAATATGAGACGGAAACTCCAATGTGATCTATTGTCTTAGTATTTCAACAAAAGCTCTACTGGGAAGCATAGTATTGGATTTACTTTAAAGAAATAGACAATAGTATTATTTACATGACAGTAATCCATCTTTGAAAAAAGACAGTTAAAAAAGAAAAGGAATGAAAATCTGAAAGCTTTCGGATTTTATATTACGCCCAAAAGGGCGCTTTTTAACGTTTTGTACGGAACCTTTATTTATTAAATATCGCCCTTACTTGAACCATAGAATTCAATATCACAAAATAATTTAAAAAGAGCATATCGTTAGAATTTTCGATACACAGTCTAAAGCGCTGACGATAATTTCCCCCCCCCCGTGGCACAGTGTTGCCATTGCTCGCTTTGAAATCTTTGAGTTTGTTAATCAAAAATTAGTAAAATTTTTACAAAATTTTAAATAGATAATAAAACAAATTCGAAATTCAAATTTCGGGCTTCCAAGAGCCATGTTCACTTGGAGGACCAGGTTATTCAAAATTTGATGGCCCTAGGTACCATAATATTGACGGCTCTAGGTACTGTAATCTGCATTAATTTGAGAAACATTAATGCATTCATGCATATTCGATTCTCCATTATTTAGTTTCTTTAAATATAATATATGGCGACAATATTTGATGACAACAGTTTGAAAAATGAATCAACGCAGAAAGTGAAACGACGCAAAATACCGTTTTGAGACTAACAGCCCTTTGGGTCTAACGGCCCTTGGGGCTAAGAATTTTCTTGATTTTATTAATAGTATTTCGAAAGGTGAATAATGAACTGAAAAACCATAACAAACATTAAAACATTGAGTGAAGATCCTTCTGATGCGTACAAAAATACCAACATTCACATAACGCACTCGTAGTCTAAGTGAACACTTCAAGGGCTTTCCACGCCATATTTAGAGCAACGCTGTCTGCATTTTGTACTGCACAAGAACCTTTTGGGAGGCACAAATTCTTCTTCTTTAACTATTGAAGCTCACCACATTTAAAAACATTTTTAACGCAAATGAATCAAGCAGATAGCTTTTAAGTGCTTTGAAGAGATATGCATTTTAACGATTGAGATAAATGCGTTTGTTTAAAGCATTGTATCCCTCGTTTTAAACTATATTCATATACTTACAATTCGTAAAATTTCATACATTTATTACAAATAGTTCCTTCCTTAAAAATTTTAGTGTTTTAGTGTTTCCGCAATTGATATAAACCGCAACTTTCAGAAATTCACGGTAAAAAATCTGGATGTCTAACTATCTGTAACAATATATGCATACTTCTCCCTCCAAAAAATAAATAAATAAATTTGTTAAGTATTTTTGTGTCATTTTTGATCGTAAAAGGATTATTTTATTTGTTTATTTAGTTGATTAATTAAATTATGGAATTTTTTCTACTCTTTGGCATTTGAATTGACAAATTTTGACAGATTTTTTTTTTCTTTTGTGATACCCTTATTAAAATTTTAAGTTTCATTAATTTTTGATGAAAAAGTCATTGAATAAAAACTGTCATCGTTAAAATATTACCTTCTGTTTTAATCTTCCAGGTAAATTTCATATTTGGCAAACTCACGGATAAAAATAAATTTAGAAAAAGGAGAAAAAAAGCAAAAGACAAAAAAAGTTAATTTAAGATTAAGTTAATCAACTGCATTATTTTTTTTTCTAATTACGTTATGTAAATATTAGAGGATACGATGTACGCGTATGTGAACGATAAGGCTTAATGATGTCGTTTGTGCAGGGATGCAGTTAATTTTATTTTTTCACATGAAATAAAGATAAGAGATTTTTTTTTTTTTTTTAATGTGAGAAACATATTTAGCACAGTCTTTTCAAGCTTTTGAAATATTATATTACTTTACATTGCCATGCATTTATCATTCAGCGCTTTGGCAGCCTGTTCTCAGAGTGTTGCCATTCGTAAAACATAAGACTTTTAATTTATATTTTAAATTTAAACAGTCTGTAATTACCCGTACTTAATAAATAAAAATATTTAAAAGAAACAGATGCAATTCTTAATAATTAAAATATTTATTTTAATAACATAATTACGCAATATGAATTAAAATATATTTAACTTATAATGCTTTCAGATGATAATTTGTATGAATAGTTTCACCATTATCATCTTAATTAATAAAAAAATATTTCTAACACCATAATTGAAACAAAGCTTCTTTTTAATTTTAATTATACGTAAAATTTTACTCATCTTGTAAATCTGGGCTTAAACTCATTAGTTTCTATTTTATAAAAAATAAACAAAGTTAATTCCGCTGTCTCTAAATTCATAATAATAGAAAAAAATATGTTTTTAATTATAAATTAATTCTTTCCTCTTTCTTAAACCAAAAACCAAGAAAAATATGATGAAATTTGCAACAACTCAAATGTATATACTTCATCAACAGATAAAATGAGAAATTTCACCTTTTCTTTAAGACGGAAAAAGAAATGATATATGAGTTTCCCTAAAGAAACTGACACGTGAGGAAAAAAAAAACGTAAGACTGTGTGGACAAAAATGTGATCTCTGCTAATCGAATACAAACGCTAATAAAACTGTTTAAAAAATAATAATTAAAATAAATTTAAAAGTCTAAAAGCTTTCAGATTTTATAATACACCCAAAGAAACGTTTTTTAACTTTCTGTGCATTACCTTTATTTATTAAATATTCTTTGCACTTAAACCATAAAATTCAATTCAACAGCAATATCGCAAAAGAATTTTTAAATGAGCATACGTTTAGAGTTTCCGATACACAGTGTGCGAACTGGAGACATTTTTTTTTTTTTTTTTTTTTTTTTTTTTTTTTTTTTTTTTTCCCGTACAGTTTTTGCCATTGCTCGCTTTGAAATCGTCGAGTTTGTTAATCAAAATTTCGTTGAAATATTACAAATATGGAACCGATAATAAAACAAATTGCATATTGCAAATTAGGGCTTCCAGATGCCTATATTCTATGGAAGATGACGTTATTCAAATTTTGATAGCTCTAGGTACCGTTGTTTTATCACAATTCCAGAAACATACCTACGTTTATGCAGATTCTTCATTATTTAATTTCTTTAGGGAGATGATATTTGGTAGCAACAATTTGAAAAGTGAAACAACGCAGAAAGTGAATCGACGCAAATTGCCAAAACGAAATTAATAATACTTCTGGGCAAATTGCCCCTTTGGACTAAAAATTATAGGCATCAGCATTAAAATTTAAAAGGCTGTAATAAGTTCCAAATTATAATACATTTGTTTCATGCAATTAGAACATTTATCTAGCTTCCTTACACCAAAAAAAAAAAAAAAAAAAAAAAAACCATCAGGAAAAAAGTTTAATGCTATTGAGTGAAACTTCTGATTCATTTATGGCCACAAGCACACACCAGAAATAAAGAAAACACTAGAGAAAAGATTTACTTGACATTAAATTTAATCCGCAATTTGCAGTAAAGAACACCATGTAAAATGAAGAGTTTACGACGCCACTCGGCATTGAATTTTGCTTTTACCATACCTCCATTTGCATTTTCTAATCCTTATTGTTGACACTAGATGGCAGCACTTAAAAGAAAGCAACATCATAAATTTTACATTATTTTTCACAAATGAAATTTTAAATATTTATATCATTTTCTTTTGCCTAATTTTGTAAACTCACCTGCCTCTTATATTCCCGAAAGTTCTCAAATTTATATCTCCTTTAAATGCTTTACTTCCGTTTCGTTTCATTTTCTACTTAACAAATTTCATTTTCTACACTTAAAGCACTTAGAAACAAATTTGTTGCTTAAATAAAGTAGTTTAAAACTTCATTAATGGGAAGAATCGTCTTATGTAAAGTATGTCTTGAATAATTTTGATTATTAAATTATTTTATTTTCGCTAATTTTAATCAGTAATTGAATCTAAATGCAAATAAAACAGTTACAGGACACTTAATTTGGTAGCTGATTAGGCTATAAAATGAAGCCTTGCCAATTGTAATGTTTGTGATTTAAAAGTTTATGAACGGAAATTTTAGTAGAGCTTGAATTATAAACACAGTTCTGCTTTGTGATGTAACTAAATGAGAATAAAAGTCCTGTTAAGAAACTTCTTCAAAGAAACTTTTGGCTACCACACTTGTCTTAGAAAACGGAAAATAGGAAAAATTTATGTTTTTAGGAAAATAACTAAATCACACTAATTTCACAACTATAACACTATTCTACAGTACAATTTAGGCAGAAAATTTCATGTATTTTTAGGGTTATGAATTGATGCCAACGGTACTGAATGAACAAATTATTAGCAAAAATAAATGATGTATTTCTGTCCTTTTTAACAAGAAAATTTTAATCATAAAAAATAATCAAAGTAAATAGATGACAAATATGGTAAAATAATCATGTTATCATGAGTCTGAAATCTGACTTAAAACATCTCATGAAATGTCAGCTTACAGTCAACATCATCAGTAGTGGAGTTGTCGACCAGTTCAGATTTCTTCTTTAAATAGTTTGTGCTGATCAGCTCACTTAATAATGTCTGATATACTGTATATAAAGTTAAACATTTGATCGTAATTTATATGAATCTTATCTTAATGAGCTGACTGTACTGCAAGATATTGAGCAACGCAATTATGAATATATTTTGTGTTATGCTTCATGTATAGAATGCTGTGAATTGCCAAACAAGACACCTGTACTTTGTATTTTATATTCACAGCAACACGTCACGACTGCATGTTTTTGTATTTTGTAATTTTTTCCCCCTGAATGTGTATTATTAACAGTTTGTTTAAGTTCTTTGTATTAAGTATTATGTTGCATATAATCAAGAGTTATTACAAAAGTCTATTTTATATAATCAAGAGTAATGTTCAATGTAATATGTAGCTAATACTCATAGTGTATTGAGTGTAGAAATACGTTTTATAAAGTATAAAATGTCTTAAGTATAATGCAGTGTTGAATGTGAATGTATTATAAAAATTATAGTGTATTGAGTGTTTTATATATAGCAACGTGTTAACGTGCAATGCGAAAAGGAAAACGTTTAATTAAAAAGTTATTCTTGGTATGTTTTCAGAAGACAGCAAAATTTATGCAACAGTGAATTTTTAGCATAATGTTATTTAATTAAAATTAGTATGGGCTGTACTTTGTCCTCAAATCTGTTATTTCTATTTTGTATATTATAAATACAGCAAAGTAACCAATGCGTATTTCTGTATGTAATTATGTAATTAGTTTGTAATGTGTAATTTTGCTCTTTATTTAATGCCTGTTATATCAAAAACTATGTTTTATATAACCAAGTTATGTACTATATTATCAAGCTTATGCCTTTACCAGCCGTTCTCAACCTTTTGATTACCGCTTATTGTCTACACAAAAATTGAAAAACCTGTAGTACTACCACTAAAGTACTACTGCCCCCACCACTCTTGCACAAAGCTCAGATCGCATAAATTTACGAGTGTTAGAGAAAAAACTCAATCAGGATGTTGAGGTTTTAATTTTTGAATTTAATAGTTAAAACTACTTTGCATCTTTGCGTACCACCTATTTTTCTTTTGCGTACCACCGGTTGAGAACCCCTGGTTTATACAGTCAATTACATTCAATTACAGTCAATTACATTCAATTACAGTCAATTACATTATTCAGAACCTATGTTAAATTGTCAAGAGTAATGTTCAGCATAATATGTAGCATAGATTATTTAGTGTATTAAATGTAGCAATGAGCTTTGTAAATGTGCCTTAGTACAGTGCAGTGATCAATGCAATTCATATTATAAAATGTATAGTGTAACGAGTATGTGCAGCAATGTGTTCACATGCGATGTCAACAGGAGAATGTTTAATTACAAAGTTAGTTTTGGACTGTTTTCAGAGTACAGCAAAATCTCCACAACAGTGAGCTTTTAAAACTGTGTTATTCCATCAAAAGTTAATATGGAATGTATTGTGTCTTCAGATCTGTTTGCTGTATTTTGTATATTCTACTTTATGCAACGCATGCAGAAAAATCTGATACTTTGCCCTTGTATGGCCATGTAATGTCTTGATTTTGGAGTGTAGTTTTAGATAGTTGCGGGATCCAGACGATACCCGAAGGATGGAGCTGCGAGAGCGTAGCAGCTGATCATTATTGATGTTTAAACCTGGCCGGTGTACAGTCTGTCTATCATAAGAAAAAGCGGCCGAGCGGTGAAGTCGCTCAACACTGGTAGTTCGGTCCGAGGTTCGAATCCCACGAACGGTCTGGCTGCATGGGCGTTTTCGTGTTTTTCCCCATGTGTAACGTGTATACTTCCCTTAGAAAGTGCTCCACAAAGGCATCCCTCCCCTTAGGCAGATAGCCCTAGTGTGCTTCGCCATAATTAAATACACCACCACCTATCATAAGAAAAGCTCTCGCCAGTTAGTCTGCAGCTGTCTGTTGCCATAGAAACGAACCTTGATCCATTTTCCGTAGCGGTGTCTTGAAGACGAATGATAAACATTTTTCCCCTCAGCCAACAGTCGCCAAAAACAAAATGACAATAAAGCAACCCTTGGTTCGCTCCTATTTGAAATATATTAGCCCTGTTGCTATAGCGACCGCCACCCGCCAGACACTGTGGCGGGCGCTATTCTTTTCGTAGACAGACAGTAGTTGATCTCTGAGAAATTCTGTTCAAAACAGTAAGCTACGGTTGAAAACCAGTAGCAATTGTTCGAACCGCACGAAGTAAGCGGTAGTGGTTACAATAGCTCGAACACTCTCAAATGTAACAGCAGGTGACAGACGTTTATGTCATTGACGAAAGTGGCGCTAAATGTGCAGCAGCAAATAGCTGTTTCAACGATATCAAATGCATAACAAAATAATCGTGAGGCCATAATGCAGCAGTTTTGTTACCAACTACTTGGGAACAGAGTAAGCGGCTTATTACAGTCTTTAAGACTAAGAAGAGGAAATGTAAAAGGACTGTCGGCAACATCAATGCAAAAACATTAGTAAGAATTTTGGAATCTTTCGAAAACGATGGATCCTGGTCATAATACTATTATCACATTATTCAGACCATGTACAGCCATGTTTTTTAATCACCTTGTACGTTATTGAACTCTACACGTTTTTCACTGCTTGACACAATAACATTTTCATTGATCAAAACATTTACTGAAAATGGATCAAAGAAAACACGCAGATACGCTTAAATACTATTCATATTTAACGTTGAATGTAAATTATAAACATTTCTCACAGAACACAGACTAAAATCACTGAGCAGCAGATTCAGTAACACACCCAATCTATATCAGAATAATTTCTCCGAAAATATGTCTCAAATATGTTTTTAGGAGCTGGGTTCCTCAAAACGTGTTCTGAAAATAATCTAAAATGTTACTTTATTGGTGAGAAATCGCCAACTTGACAGTAAAATTTTTCAGCAAATTTAAAGGAAGACTTTTCAGCCAACGTATATGATTATCTTTAAGCTATTTTCATTATTTGAAAGTAAATTGCGCAGGATTAGTAAAATAATATATGAATTAAGCACATATAAACTATAAGTCTCCATATAGTGAAGAGTTCACAAAATAACACTCACATACTAGATGAACATACAGTTACTTATGCCCTAAAAAAATAAATATGTTTATAAAACAATGCACAATAAAAAAAGCAAACTTCATATACATAAAAAACAGATTCAAACAAATAATAACAATTACTTACTTTAATTGCAATATTACTTTAATTAATAATATTATAAGGTATTTTCCCGCCTTCTTAGCATGCCTTCGTGGTGTAGTAGTCAGCACGCTCGACGCTTATTCGAGAGGTCCGTGGTTCGAGTCCTGGCCAGGGCATTGCTCATTTTTCACCTCTCCTGCTTTCAAAAACTACCTAATGTCTCTACAATGTTAACTATCGCATAATCGATTCGAAGAGAATGGGCTACGAATGGATCAAGAAAATAATTGGTTTTAGATATGAAGACATGTTAAAGCCGAAAAAACCCGAAATTAGGCACCTCAGCCTCAAAATACTTGGTTGAACTGTGAATCAAAGAAAGAAGTTAACAGTACTATTCCAGCGAACCAAGAGGCTAAAGAATCTTGTTTTTTTTGGTCTGCAATACGTATTATGCAAAACAACTTCAACCTGGATTAGGAAACTAAAATATTCATGTGACTTTTTTATTAAAATATTAAATTTATGAAGGCGAACTGGGACCGAACGCAATATCTTGTATTTCAATAATGCATTCTCAATGATCTTTTTCCATAATAACATCAAAAATGGGTATTATTTCCACCTCGAAAACACAATTCTGCACGGAATCACTTTTGACTTAAAACTGTGGCCTCTATCGATTGCCACCACATAAGGAAAGAGAAAAATCTAAGCACCAACTCTTAATAAAACGGTGTTTTGCCAACCAAGATAATCTGATTTAGATTCACTTACGAAAGTGGAATTGCCTCTTCATCTTAATAGCCTGGGACTTCGCGATTGGTTTCTTCCCTTTTTAATATATATCTCTCTCTTTTATACTTCATTTTGCAAAGTAAAGGAAGACTATAATTACGGAAAATGTCGGCTATTATATTTCAATGGAAATATCCATTTTGACAGTGTCCGAATTCATTTTGACGATTTTTTTTTTTTTTTTTTTTTTTTTTTTGTGTGTGTGTGTGACATCTGTACATACGTACGGAATAAAGGATTCCTTTTTCCAAAATGGTTTTAATATAAATTCATTTTCGTGACGTCTGTACATACGTATATACCACGCATGACACAAAAATGATTAGCCGTAGAATGTTGAAATTTTGTATATAGGAGTATTATAACAACTAGTTGTCCATCTCTCTTTCTTATTGCATTTGGCAGCAGCAAGCCTATACTCACCACATATACCCAGCTCCTTACCCGGCTTAAAAGTTCTTACCCGGAGTTTATTTTCCTAATCGTTGGTTGTAATCATATATTTCTAATCAGTGAAATGTTTTAAACAACAAAAATATTCACGTTTTGGCAGTGCCAAATTACGAAAAAAAATCACCTTCGGCAAATAGCGAAGTCTAACTTCTCTCCCGATTCCTTTACTTATAATGTATATAAGCCGAGTAGAGAACTTGGTATTATACTTCTTGGCGAACTGAAGTAATGTAAATAGTTACATCCTGAGTAACTACATTAGAGGTTGCTTGAAACCAACGAGAGCCTTTACCTTCTATATTAAGTTATGCAACAAGCATTGTAGAATCAAGAAAAACTCTGTCACTAAATCAAAGGTTACATCAGCCTTTCGTTCACATTTTCATTTCTTATAATGATGCTCTCTTTTACGAAAACGTCAACACTCCTTTGTCTTTAAAGCTAACCGATAGACTAAAGGAGTATTAGATGAGACTGATGCTCTCGAATAATCCAAAATTTTAATTTCTGCCCGATGGTAATTTAATTTCGTATTTAATAACTAAATTAGAAACATAAGTCCGAAGCAACGAAACTTTAGCAAGTATAGAAATTTTAAGCAAAGGTGGATTTAAGTTTTTGCGCAAGACGCAATCGAAAGGGCCTCTGCTTTGCAGAAAGTCTTTAAATCATTAATGAATTTCTTTTAATTCTCTGTCTTAAGGTCGAAGACGCCAACGGTTCAGATAAGTTAGGTACTCCACTTCATAAATCCACGAATTGGTTTACAATAGTATATCTTAAAATATTTTGGAACACAGTGCCACCTTCTAATGCTTAAAATATGAAGTCATTGGTAGAGCAATTGGCTGGCAGAGGAAAAGCTGAATCGATACTATTAATTTTTTACCGCCTTGGGCGGATGGAGCTAATATTTATTTAAATATTTCTTCTAGTAATCTGCTAATATATAATGTACCTATTTTCTCATAACAAAAGACACTTCATTTAATTCTTTCTCTTCCCCAATCCTTTGGTCTTCTCCCTTCGTCCTTCCTTTTGTCTTCCGTAGTTTTCAGATATTAAACTTTTATTTCTTTTTAATTGCTAAAAACTACACGCAAAGATTGCATCATTAATGTATAGCATATATAGGTTTCATATGGTTGAAAGGGTTTAAAACAATTCCTGAAATTCTTTATTATAATGTTTATTAGTATCTGTACATATTTTTGCCGTTGTCGTAAACACTGGCTGGACTTCAAAGAAATCTTCCTTGTCCACAAGAAGTAGTCTTATCTGTTGAACAACCAGAAGCTATAACCAACTCTGCATATAATTAGTATGAGATTTGGGTGATTTGACCTGACTGATTGTTTGGTTAAAACATGATCTGAACAGATATGCTACCGTCATTTCGCTTCGGAACAATAAAAGTCCCAGTTTGTGAAACGTAACTTAAGGGAACTCGTACACCTTAAAACCCTTAAGATCTTCGACTATGTTATTGTTGCAAGAATTGGGATAACGTATTTATTTTAAAAGAACTTACTTCCAATTTTTACAGCTGACTACAAAGTATAGTCGCTTTGGGAATTAGTAGCCAGAAATTTTGTGTTGCCACAAATATTTTTATAATTTAATCTGCTTTGTGAAACAACTTTTTATGCGTTCACGTCATGTTTCCACCTTGCGAGCACAATTTAAAATATTCTGCTGTATAATTTAATTCTATATTTAATATAAAGTTTTCATAACATTTGAAAACAGTTGTGAACCAATAATACTAAGAATTTCATGGCAAATTCTTATTTTATTTTGAGTTGAAATTATAAAATGTATTTTATTAAAAGGATGGTTAATACTTTCATGATATCATATATATATTCATATATGATAAATTAAAATGAAGCTAAATAATACAAATTTTTTTAAATACATAATCAGCGGAAAATGTAATACCACACAGAAAATAAATGAAAACTTAGAACAGGTATTCGCCTACGTTTGATTCTCATACATACAAGCAGAATTTCTATAGAAAAAAGACTGATGTTGACTCCTTATGATTTTCTTGTACAACCTATTGAATTATGCACATTTTCTGATGCACTTCATTTAAACTGATTTCTTCGAATTATTTTAACTTGAATAACCGATCCCTCAAGGCAAACTGAAAGTGACATGAACAACTGCAAGTTTTGAAATTAATTGCCCCGGTTAATTTTTGTCGTACGGGAGTCAAATTTCTCATAATTTTATTGTTTCATAAGGAGTATAAAACTTTCCCAAATATTAAGTATAGGAATCGTGTGACAAGTGTTGGCGTTTTTGTGCAAGATAGCATCATTATAAAAAATGAAAATCTGTGTGAAAAGCTGATGTTAGTTGATCGAGGTAGCGTTTGATCTAGTGACAGAATTTTCTTTGACAATCCGTTTGATCTAGTGCGTTTGATCTAGTGACAGAATTTTTTTGAATCCTACAATGTTTGTGGCATAACTTCATATAGCAGATAAAGTTGTCCCTTGATCACAAGGGTTATTTTTCTAAAGCACTTGCTCAGGCTGTAACTGTTTGCATTACTCTATTTTGTCAAGAAGTATGGTACTAAGCTCTCTACTCTGCATACACTTTGCATACATCTATAGCTGATTGCAGCGTATATGGGACATGATGCGAACACATTACTTGCTAAATTTTGTTTCTGCTAACCATATCTGTAAACTGCCTTTAATTTATTGGCTAGCTTCTCTAAATCCCAATTAGCTATCATATCTCTTGTAAGGCGAGACAGTCCAAAGATGCGCATCTATACAACTATGTAGGGTTTCTCCCTTCCCTTAGAATAAAAATTTTACGGTTTTGCTTATAGCATTAAGAACAGTTCGCAAAGGTGAAGCATTAAACAAATCGTATTCATTTCTTGTAGAAATCTCAGAAGTTTCTCAATTTCAGAATTAGAGCATACAGTTTTCATATTCCCTATAATTTGGATATGCGTTAGTTCATTGATACGTTTGCCTTCACTCATGATTATATTCCTTTAAACTGTATTCGAATGCAGATGTGCTTCAATACTAAGCACTTCTATTTCAGCTTGTTTCTGTTCAATGGCATTTTAAACCGAGTGTAAATAACTGGAATAGTGGCATTTAAGAAATGCAATGAAATCACTGCATAGAAGCAGCTATTCAGCCAGTACATATTTCATTGGTTCTTTTGGTTGTCTTCGAGAAGTATCAAAAGATTATTAAAAAGCATACTTGCTCAATCTTTTGAAGTGGTTATATAATACAATATTAAGATCTGAAAGCTAGATTTCAGATGCTACTTGATTGGCAGTGATTCATTCGTCTTCGATGCTACCTTTTAATTTGTTTGACGTAGGATTACGCTCCTCCATAATGGTCTGATAAGAAAATAAAATTCAAGACTTTATTTGAGGTGTGCGAGAATGCTTATATCTTTGAAACTACAGATGTTACTATCAGTCTAAATACATTATTAGACAGATAAAAGAGCACATTAGCAAACCCAGTATTTTTTTTTTAATTGGACCGAGGATATACGCATAGTAACGTGTCAAATACAAAGACATGTAGGTGACATCAAAGCTCCGTGCAGGTGCACAACCGTATGTGAGTGATAAGATCGTCTGGCAGACAGTCGCGTGTTGACAATTAGTGTGTTCGGGTGCTGTTTGCTGCATTTTATTTTATTTTGCTAAGTGGTAAGGTCGTCTGGTAGACAGTCAGTGTGTTCGAATAATGTCTGCTGTATTTTATTTTATTTTGCTAAGTGGCAAGATCTTTGGTAGACAGTAGTGCGTAGACAGTCAGTGTGTTCGGATGGTGTTCAGTGGCGTAGCGAGGGGGTGAAAAAGGGTGTATGATTCCCTGGGCGCCGCTCGCAGACGGGCGCCAAATGGTCTCCAAACAAGATTTTCCGGAAAATTTCAGTTTTGATTTTGATCGATTTCTGGAAAATATATTTAAAATTAATAATTATTGTAATATAATTAATTATTTATTTTCTTGATTTGTCTGATAAAATGTGTAATAAAATGTTTGCAGTATATCAACAAAATACCTCCGCATACAAAACGTTCTTTCTGACCACTTTATTTCTCTAAAATAGAGTTTTTTTTTTTTTTTTTTTTTTTTTTTTTTTTAATGAAATGCTCATATAGCTCCCGCTTTTTATTTAAAACGATAACACGACCTTGTACCGAATTTCTCAAACATATCCAGTTTCCAGAAACGATTCCATAGCCTGGAAATGACATTTTTGGAAACTCCTAACACTTGCTACTATGGATTTCGTTTGACTCTCCTGTAAACGACTGATGGCCTGCCTTCCTGACTACCGATTCAACTAAGTCATCTTGCTGAGACATCGGATATTTACTGCTGCAAAGCATTCAACGCGTGTCAATTGTTTTTAATCTCCTACTACAAAGGAATGCTGCAGATCGCCCCTTATCTAATACGCATAGTTTTCGACGTAACAGACTAAATTTGCATATTTTGTAAAGGTTATAATTTTCCTTTATAATATCTTCTATTTCTTTTTGTTAAAACGGTTGTCGATTATATGGTTATTTCATACTGAACTCACAATATTCCCTAATTGTTTTGAGCAATGAATGTGACTGCGAAATATTACTCCGCAGTAGAAAAGAAACTGAATCTAAAACTCCATTACAGATCTACGGAGAAAATGTTTTTCCAAACCTAAGAGTCGCACTTCAAATACTCCTTAATATTTCATTATTAAATGCTAGCTATGTACGTTCGTTCAGCAAATTAAAATAAATTTTGACTATTTACAATCAACGGTGGGACAAGATTCCCTAAGTCATCTAGCATTTTTAAATGTGGAAAGGGAAAAATTTGAAAGGATCGACTTTGATGAGGTAATTGATAAATTTCCTTCATCTAAGGCAAGAAAAATGTATACATAGTAATTAATTGTATTAATGTATTATAATATTATATTATTATTAATTAATATATCTACATATCTGTACTATATATTAAACTTTTAACTGTTTAAAAATGTACTTTTTAAAAAACAATTACATAAATATGTAAAATAAATAATACCTTTTTAACTAATTCCAGATCATCGTATGTTTGATTTTTCAGCCGACACAGATACATTTCCGAATCCAGTGATAGTGTAGTTAGGTAGTGACTATTAATATGTTTTATTTTTATGGCAGATTCAGCATTTTATTACTATTTTCATTATTTTCTTATTACGAATATATTCTATACATTATAGTATTGTAAGTGTTTTTTTTTGGGGGGGGGCGCCAAAAAGGTATTTTGCCCCGGGCGCCAGTTATGCTCGCTACGCCACTGATGGTGTTTGCTGTATTTTATTTCGCCAAAAATAATTAATAATGAATTTGAAAAAGGAATTAAGGCGATCGAGGCAAAGAGAAGCAGAACGAAACAAATCGATACGACAATGATCTGGAAATAAAACATACGATGATCTGGAATTAGTTAAAAAAAAACAAAAGAAGAAAGAAAGAAATGTTTGAGAAAAGAAAGTAACAGATGATACTATGTATCTTATTTCTCATATCATCGACCAGTTTATATAGAATCATAATAAATAAAAAATTAAATATATTATGTGTGTAAAAGCTTTTGTTTATTTTATTTACTGTATAATATCCTCATATTTCCGTTAGTAATTCTACGCATTAAACACCAATGACTCTTTAAACTGAAAGAAAGAGCCTACGTTTAAGTTTTTTCTTTCTTGAATCAAAATGAAAACTATCCTAACGATGGATTAATAGTTTCCAGAGAGTGGAAAATGGAACATTTTTAGAATTTTTGCTTCTCTTCTGAAGGCAAATGCAGTGCAATAATCGACAAGTTATACTGAAGCAATTTGAAACAGAGAATAGATACATAAAGAAGTAACGAAAGCGGGAGAAAACCGAAGAGAAATCTCAGTATAATGTAATTATCTTTTATCTATAAATAAAGTTATATAATATTATTCCGATAATATAATACCATGTTGAGTAAGAACTACCTTCAGTATCAAAGACAAACACTGCTTAACAATGGAGATGATTGCCTGCTTTGTCATTTAGGTTTGCTGTTTATTCCAGGAGCTTTACAATGAAATTTGTAAAAGAAATAACAAAATTACTATTCATTTGTTAGTTTGAAGAATCCGAAATCATTTGACTGCAATATTTTCTGATGTTAAATAAATATTGATTAAAGAAGTTGGTAAAGATTTAATTAGAAAGTTGGACTTTTTAAAATTAATTCATTTCCCCACTCTAGAATAATTTAATGCTTTCTTGTAGCTTAAGCTATGAATGTAATTTTGGTAACTGAAGAAAAATACGCACAGAGTTCAAATCTTTGTAGACTTTTAAACGCATTAAAAGATCGTGATTTTTCGGAATTACCATTAAAAACCTGAAAACATCAGAATAATTCAGAGTTCTGCAATGATATTTATGCACAGTAGATCCTAAAGCCGCTTAGGTTAAATCCAGATCTTAGCTCGGATAACATTATGGAATGACTAATTCGAAAAAGAATGCAAAACAGCACTCATAAATTACGGTGTGTGTTTGGTGTATTTAATTATGGCAAAATATTCGACGGCTATCTGTTTAAAAGGAAGGATGCTTTTGTGGAGGACTTTCTAAGGGAAACTGGCTCTTATACACACAGCATATGGGGAAAGCCACGAAAATGCTCATGCAGCCAACTCGTCGTTCGCCTGGGATCGGACCCAAGTCGAACTACCAATGTTCAGCGATTTCACAGCACGGCCGCCGGTGGGCACTTATAAATTACGAATTAGTTTTAAAAACATATTGTAAATACAGACTATACGTATTAATAAATTAAATAGTAAATAATATTAATTAAATAATTTTTATATATTTAAAAACTAATATTTTTTTTTTTTTTTTTTTTTTTTTTTTTTTCCAATTTTAACTCTAGTTTTGAATCAAGACTCTTATTCACCACAGGTTTCGCAACATTCATTTCATTAGTTATCAGAATTATAGGTTCTTTATTATCAACAAGTTCTAGTGTTTTTAATTTCATTGTAATAATTTAAACGATTGTCGTTGATTCGAGTTCATTACTTTAATTAACATAAATTAAAAAGAAGGAAAAAAAGAAATTACAGTATTTCTTCTCGTATTTTTCTCCCTAGCTTTTTATCACAAAGATCTGTAAATTTCAAAAATATTCCTTAATTTTCTACTTCTTCAGAGAACGAGTTCCCTAAATTTTGAAATAGAATCGTCCACATAGTGATTGTTTTTGTCTTACTAACAAAGCCAAACACTCTAAGACTACGTGCGAAATTTATACCAGCTTAAAACAAGAATCAACCATTCACAGCGAAGCGAACACGAAGTGACATTTTGTCCACGAATTGGCTAAGTTCGCAATACATTCATCTTCTTTAATTATTCATATCTGATTTGAAGCCTAAGGAGTAGCAGAGATAACAATAAGAATGTAAATTATTGTATCTCTTGTGGTATGTAACATGAAAGGATTCAGAAAGTGAAGCATCCTGACACAAATAGGGTTACAGAGGTAAGTCCATTTAGCATTGTGTTAAATGACTATTTAGCTAAATTGGTGATATAAAACAAAGCTGGCGATGGTTTTGGCGACTAATTTCTGTCTCCAAATTTGTCTAGAAATCGCCAAAAGTCGCCAAACTTGGAGATATTTTGATCCGATCCCTATGTAACTGTAACTGGTCCGATCACTTACGTAACTGTATCCAGCTCTATGTGTCTGTAACAGTGTATGTCTTCCAGCAATTTTGAGAAATCAAAGATACTGGAAATTTCTCGGCGGGTGGCATTTATCACTGCAAGAGATAAAGAACGTTTAATTTTACCACAGACAGGAGACAACTAGTTTAGAATGAGTTTCGTAAGATTATCACATTTGACTATAACTGTAAAAGTTTAACGAATTCAACTATTGAAAAGTAATAAAGGTAGTCCTTATTAATTTAGATCTTTATTAGCCCAAAAGAGCATTAGCTCAGAAGTTCTACTCGTCTGGAAACGGAATTTTGCGTAGGTTACCTATAGAGCTATCAAATTTTGAGTGAATATAGAGTAATCCTCCTCCCGAACGTGGGCGCTTGGAAGCCCGAATTTTGAATTTCGAATTTTTTTATTGTTTATTTCACATTTTGTAAAATTTAAACGAATTTTTTATTAACAAACTCAGCAATTTCAAAGCAAGCAACGGTAACACCGTACGGGAAAAACATTTTTTATATCCAGCGCGCAAGACTGTCTGTTGGAAATTCCAAAGATATGCTGCTTTTAAATATTTTGTGACATTGCTGTTGACTTAAATTTTATAGTTTAAGTGCGAAGAATATGAATATAAATATACATATAATACAGACAGATATAGTATAGAATATAAATGGCATAGTACAATATTAGGAATTTTGATATGATGCTTTTAACTGTGCTTTTGTTTAAATATGTGTTGAGTGTGCTGCGTCAACGATAAGGCTGATTATTACCGGCGAGGAGGGTTGCAGCACGTTTGTATAATACATTCATTACATTACGGCGCCATCTAACGGTTTTAATAAGACCTGACAGCAGGAATGCCACAACGGTGATATGAACCTAAAATGTGAGTCGTCAGCGCAGTTTTCTAATATGTATGCCCTGAATGATTGGGTTTCCAGAATCTTCTGTTGACAGTGACAGAGGAGAAACACGCCAAAGCTGAACATAAAAGTAGCAAAGGAACAATCTTGCGTTTGACGTAGTCATGATTTCAATCGATTTCGAAGACAAACAAATACAGGCGACAGGTGACGGAAGACGGGAACGCCTGGTGTTTAACAGAGGTAAACAGGCATATGTCCCACACCCTCCCCTATCTAGTGGCAGCAACTCCCTGGAGCCTCATGAGGCCACCTCGGGAGTTTATTGAAGAATTTTACGTAACAGTACATGGCCATACGGAAACGTTTTAAGAATACATTAGCTTTGACAAACAGGTACAGGTTCCTCTTCATCAGGAGCAAAGAAATCTGCAAAGAAAGCAATGGTACTAAAACGAACAAGAATGTAGCACTATATGTCGGCAGAAGTAGTAACAAAAATTGAAAAATTAAGTTAATAGAATTTTAAAAGTGTAAGGAAGCATTTGATTTTACTTAACGTCTTTAACTAAACAAGATAAATCTTTTTGAATGTGAAGACTTGTTCATTTCGCCTTTTCGGACATGAAATTCGGGTTCCTTGATAGTAAACTTTAACGCTCTTTTAGTTTGGCCAATATACCTCATACCACATTGATAGGATATGCTCCCCGAAAATGTTGTTGTTGTTGCTGTGACGTACGTCACCTGTCTGACAGTACCATCAAAAGAAGCCCATGAAATTTCATCGTGGCAAAGGCCTTGAAGTGACAGTATGAATTTGCTTAATTCGGCACCCCAAATTTTGATGGAGAGCACCCAGAGGGAAATCGATTCGAGGGTCTTCCATCCTTCTTCCCTTAGCATCAACTTCGCTAGAAGACTTTCGGCTCGCCGCATATTTAGAAAGCCCCCATGCAGCACAGACATTATACATTTACAAACATCCATGCCTTCTCCGAGATTCGTACCCGAGCCCTTCGGTACGGCAGTCAGAGTCACTAACCACAATCTCAGTTGGGAGTCACTCCCCAAGAATTACATCCTTAAGAATTAGAACTGGAATACATAAGAATAAAACTATGGATTTTATTGACAGGCGAAAAAATGTCTTGAAAATAGAACTTCTGGCAAATCCACGCAATTCTGTAGTCGACAGAAGGATGAAATGGAAGCAAGACAAGGTTATCTATGCTATTTTGAATAGCGGAATGTCTAACTTTGATGGCAAACTAAAAAATCTTTAAAGGCTTTATGAATGACCACGGGAGAAAATCCTTAGTCAATGGCAATTAATCTCAAGTAATTGAGTTCATTAGCAAGCAAAGGTTCGGAGAACAATTTTAGAAAGCTCAAAGTCGCTATGCAAAAGAGAATGAAAAACATAATTTTAGCTAAAGTATTTCCAAAAATATACTGAACGTGCCATTATTTACATGCTTTTATTAAATATAAACTCTGTTCGAAGCGTCGGAATACTTATGTGAAATCGGTTTCAGAATTATTTGAATTAACTAGCTGTTTTACTTAAAATATTTTGTATAACTTACTTCAAAACCAGCAGGTTTTTCCAAAAGCTGTTTGATAGTATACGTGAAAAAAAATTAAAGTCATTTCGTTAATAGTTAATAACTTATATTTGTAAATAAAGTTGAGAAACACAAGTGTTCGAAAACAAATGTGTGTTACTGTATATATGGTTTTAGACAATGCCAACTTAATACCCGAAATTGTTGTACAGCAAGTGGCGTAGTAACAGCGATAAGCTCTTTTTCTCAGTAACAGTAATTAAAGTTTTGTCGGATTCGATCCATCTATGCGAGCACCAAGTGCTTTGATGAAGCTTAAAAATGTCAGAAACGCGTTGCTCGAATTCAACACTAACAGACTTAACTATCTTTTAAGAAACAAAATTATCAATTATTTACTGTTGCAATATTTACTAATAACTTATGGCAGCATTATTTAATTTCTTACGATCAAAATCAACTATACTGAAAAAATAAAATCTCAGGTCTTGAAAAAGAATCTTTGCAACGTTAACAAGATCCAATTCAGTGTTTGTTTCAGAGCCTTAAACACTTACTTTAGAACCATTAGATTCCAATCTCTGAAACAGGAAAATGCATTTCGAATTTACAATGATTCCCGGAGGAGATGTTCATGCGCATGCGCGAATCCGCGGTGAAGGAATTCGCATCGCGGCTCCAGAGGACCTGATCGTCATCCTGGAAACCGAGCCCTAGAATCTTTCTATCCCACCAAATTCTTTTCCCAAAATGGCGCATGTTTATACTATCTTCAAGCATTATATCGCGTAGAGAACAGAGACGTAACAGAGGTAAGCTTCCGTCTGTTTACTGTTTTCGTGCTTTCTTCCAATGCATCTTATTCGCAAGCTTTTCCTTTACAGCTGCTGCCTCGGTTCAGTCAAAATAAACAGTATCTGTCACTCCTGGCAACAGGAGGATGGAGAAATATAAACACTATTTGCAGAAAGAAACAAACCTTAACGTGACGAAATATGCTGGTTTGAAAGGAAAGGCAGATCGAGATTCCAAAGAGGCTAAATCAAAAATCGCTATGCATAAAAATTTTAAATGACAACAGAATAAAAATCTTCTACGCTTCACTAATCTTTCACCGTATAATTTTTATATTTTCGAAAAAAATAAGCGTAAAACAAAAGATTTATTTGTAATAATAGAAAAGTACAGAAAAGGAATAAGTTAAATATAGGGTATTCGAAATGTGCTTATAAAAATACTAATGATGTTAAATGTTTATAAAATATAATTGATCAATTTTTTAATGTATCAAACTTATTGTTATGTATTGGACAAACGATTTTTCTTTGATCATGTGCATAATATTAGCTTTAGAAGTGCATATTGATGACATTAATAATGTAAATATTAATAAATAATATGAATCTGATACATTATAAATTATGTAGAAAGTGTATGCTATTAAAAACGATATTAACGAAATTTAAGAATTGAGTTCATTATTTTAAAATTTAACAGTTTGTTATTCTCATGCATTCTTATGTTATAGTTCATAAATTAAGTTAGAGATTTTCTCCCGCAACACTGGCAACAGTTCTCAGAATTGGCAGTTTGCCAGTTCACTTACCCGCTGAATTGCATGACCGCCTTTATCCTGCCATGAGATTTTTTTCGTTTTTTTAGTTTGTAATTTAAATTTATAATTTCTAATTTGTGTTAAAATTATATAAATTTATAATTTGTGTTAGTTTATAATTTAAAATATTTTGCTTCATTACATTTAATGATGTATATATCATCTCAATAATGGGAGTTTGTGAAAACGGAGACCAAAATAAGTAATTATATAAATTTAGCTATTAAATGTGGTTCTAATACAGGTTATCATGTTAATGATAAAAAAAACCTGTGCCACTCGGAGCGTTAAATATCATTTCATTTAAATCTTGCAGAAGCTTTCAGAACTGCCGCTGCAAATTGAATTGACTGAATTGACTGCAAATTGAATTGAACTGAATTGAGATACCTATTTTTGTCCACATTTAGGTTCTATGGCTAAAGTTATGCTAGAGGACTGAGTTTTGTAAGCATCACACAAATAGGTTTTAAAAAATTAGCTGTAAAAATTTTAGCTCCTCGGTGTTAATTGAATTTGGTATATATTTATTAATATCTCTTTTTTTATAAAACTTACTTGATTCATTCTTTCAAAGTTCAAAATATAGGCTCAATCCAATTAAAATGCGCAGATATTTTCTGTCATATTACGATTGCAAAAGCTCTAGGTTTAAAACAGAAGTATTTCAAAGAAAAAATATCACCAAGGGGTTGACTGAAATCAATAACTAGTTTTAACTCTTTCCAAGCACCTTAGAAGAATATTTACAACAAATATTTCCCTTTGTGTTCATGTTCCAGATATAAAAAAAAAACTAAATTTAGAAGAAAATAAATGAATTCCTGTATCTTCCTATAGTTTAAATAACAGTAAATGGCATTTATTTAAAACTTTTCTCATTAAGTTTCTATAATTTCTTAATTTTTGAAGAAAAATAAGGTTGACTTCTAACTGCGCAAAATCAGGAACTATTTAAAGAAATGCTACTTGTAATTCGTATAAGCATAAAAATGTTTTTAAAAAATTCTGAAAGGTTTCAGATTTTAAATACGTCCAAAGGGGCGTTTTTTTAACGTTTTGTGTGTTACCTTTATTTATTAAATATCAAGTTCAACGTACTCAAACTATAAAATTCAGTTCAACAGCAATATAGCACATTGATTTTAAATAAACATATCTTTAGAATTTCCGATACAGAGGCTGGAGATAATTTTTTTCTCGTACAGTGCTGCCATTGTTCGCTTTGAAATCGTTTAGTTTTATAATCAGAAATTCGTTAAGTGTTATAAAATATGAAATCGATAATACAACAAATCTCAACTTCAAATTCGTGCTTCCACATGCCCATATTCTATGGAAGATTACGTTATTCAAATTTTGATGGCTCTAGGTACCTTTGTTTTACTACAATGCGAGAAAAATACATACATTTATGCAGATTCATCATTATTTAATATCTTTAAATATAAAACAGGGCGATAATGTATGGTGGCAACAATTTGAAAAGTGGTGCAGCTTTTTAAAGTTTTCAGCGCAAAATGCCTAAACGAAATTTATAGTCCTTTAAGGGAAATTGACCCTTTGGACTAAAAATTGCGAAAATTAATTTCAGATACTGGAATAATCAAAACGGGATCTACCGGAAGCAGGATGATTAAATAGTTGATTTTAATGGCTTCTATTTCAATAGGAAACGTTTTCTGGCTTCTCCATTTGCATTTACGCATTTTGTCAGCACAGATTTCCAAATCATTAAATAATCGATTTTAATACCGGTTTATAGGTTCTGTTACACCGTAGATGCGTTCTACTAATAAAAAAGGTCGAGTTAATTGGGTAAAAATGAATGAAAGAAAAGGTATTTAAAAAATTACTTAGAAACATGTCTTTAAAAAACCATAAATCTCTCTTATGAACTTACAAACAGAACTTACTCTCTCTTACAGATAGAACCATAAATTGTCTCTGTCTGTAAATTTTTCAATCTTGTTACGAATTTATTGTGCATACATTTGAACTAAAGTAAACCATAAATCAAAACCTTAAGCAATGTAATGAGAAAATAGATTCTCGTATTAGCGCAAAGAGGTGTTAGCCTAGAATGGCTATTTGTCTCAAAATGGCATTTCGCGTCGAATCGCTATAAACGGTTGTATCACTTTTCAAATTGTTGCCACCAAATATTATTGCCGTGTATTATATTTAATGGAATTAAATCATGAAGAATCTGCATGAACGAATGTATGTTTCTCGCACTGTGAAAAAGCAACGAAACCTAGAGCCATTGTATTTTGAATAACGTAGTCCCCCACCCGAAAATAGGCATTTGGAACCTCGAATATTGAATTTTGAATTTGCTTTATCATTTATTTTTACATTTTGGCGAATTTTTGATTAAGAAACTCAACTATTTCAAAGCGAGCAGTGGCAACACACTATACGGAATAAAATATTTTTATCTCCAGCGCGTGAAACTGACTATCCGTATGCTATTTTTAAATATTTTAGCAGAAATTCTCTCGAAACGTGTATGTATGTGTAAATGAAAAATAACGCGCCTTTGGGTGTAATATGAAATGTAAAATCGTAATATAAAATTTTAATGCTTTATTTATGCACAATCCTTATAAAGCGATCACTGAATTTTTCTCTAGAAGCTGGTCCTTGAAGTACAATGAAGTTAACTGAGACAACACCTCGGAATTATAAAGCAGAGGAATATTTTTCATTCATAGAATTTTTAACTCTTTATAGCCTACTGTTGACCAGAGAATTCACTATGAAGCTAAACAGTAGATTAACACATATATTACAATAAAGTAAGCTAGATATACGGAAATATTTCACATATAAAACTATACAGTATTCTTAATGTCGTATGTTTTTTTGTTTAGAAAAGTATCAGTATATATGTTCTGTCACACACGATACAAAACAGCTATCAGGATGTACATGTATTATTCCCATACTGGATACAAATTAAGATATTATTTATGTCTCTAAATATTAGACATTATAGAAATGGAAACATATTGTCAAAAAAGAAAAAAAAATATTGTTAAATACAAAGATTTGTAATGCTTATTTTGTTACTAACTTATAATGTTTCAAGATTAATAAAAATACACATATTTTAGTATAAAGTTAGTTTTAGTAAACGTTCTAGTTAATTGACTTGTCATTGGCTACTAGAACCTTGGGAAAGAGTCTAGCCACTATTCGCAGGTCTTTTTACAACTATAAAAACAAGGTCCAAGGGAGGGTTAAAATACCATTTTTTTTTCCACAAAGAAATATTTGACAGACACCCCGAGAGATCCTGTAATCCCGAGAGAGGCCTTCTTGACAGAGGGCCTCTCTCGGGATTACAGGAAAGCCTCCATTTGGGCTTTAACTTAAGATAGAAAATAAGGAACTAAACTAATTCTAACTAAAATTTCGAAGGAGCTGTACAGGTGACAGGTGACGGAGGACAGGTACGCCTGGTGTTTAACAAAGGTAAACAGGCATATGTCCCGCGCCCTCCCCTATTTAGTGGCAGCAACTCCCTGGAGCCTCATGAGGCCACCTCGGAAGTTTATTGAAGAATTTAACGTAATTTCATGGCCATACAGGGGTGTCTTAAGAATACATAAGTTTTGATCGATAGGCGAATGATTTGTTACATCTTGGTTTGTTAGACACAAATTACAGCATATACAAACACATACACTTATACTTGCACATATAAAGACACATACAAAAACTCGTGTAAAACACACATAAGAGCTCATATATAACACATATAAAACATATAAACACATTATAGAATAATATAAATTAGATATTAGTTTGCACACACTTATACAAGTAAAACATATACTTATAATGAAACATAATTAAGCTAATATATATTATACACTTACACATTTAAAGACGCATGTAGATCACATGTAAAATGTGCATATAAAACATACATAAAACATGCAGTCACACTGTAGAATATTAGTAGATTGCTTGCACTTGCACAAGCAATATACACAATGCTTATATACTTTGAGTAGTTACGCAGTGCTTATATTAGATACACGATGCTTATACTAGATAGTTACACAATGCGAAATCAGATAGGCACGCAATACGAATAGATACACAATGCGATATCAGATACACTATGCTTGTAGAGTATTAGTTATTAGATTGCACACAATAACACAGACAAAATAAAACACTGTACAACAAAATAAAACACAGTTTTTACACGTAGCACCATGCAGGCTGTGTTGCGTGATGTTGCCAAGCTCAATAATTCTGTGGCTGGAGCTGTACAGAAATAACTAACCAAGTTGGCTCGTAATGAAACCTTCTAGAGATATTAGGTTTTGGAAGAGGAAAGATGAAAAATGAACAGCCGGCTTCGCCGGGAATCGAACCATGGACCTCTGGATACCGGCCCAGCGTGCAGAACCACTACACCACGAAGGTACGCTAGGAAAGTGGGAAAATACCTTATAACCTGACCGGCGACCGACGGGTACGTAAGACTACGGCCGAACGACTTAAAGCAGACTTAAAGCAACCACGTGGCTCGAAGGCCGAACACGCTCTATTGAAAACTTCTGAGCTTTCCTTCGGGAGTGATTGAACTTCTCGTTAAATACTGATTCTACCTTACTTACATAAATCGCGAGACTGAAAACTCATTCTGGTAGAGAGTTGTGGATGTGAAACAAGAATTTAAAGGAAAGGATTTCAAAATTAGAAACAGCTATTAGAAAACTAAAATAAATCCCTACAATTGTTATAAAGTCTCACTCTCTTTGGTAATATAAACTAGATGAGAAATTTGAAAAAACGTAAGTGACTTATCGCTATGTCTGGGACATTACTGCAAAGTGTGTAAAAGACCCTTTTATTTAACTCAGAAAAAGTTAGCAGAATGCATGCTTGTGATTACAGAAGCGGCCAGGATTCTGTGGCGTAAATCAGAAACGTAATGAATTGAAATTAAACTAGTTCATCTTAAGCTCGCCGAAAACGCTGCACAGAAAAATGCGCTTAAGTTGGATCAGACCTCATGTCGATGTGAGAAGCCTAACGAAGAGAAACGCTGCAGATAAACTACTCTAAAAAAATCAACTAGCAACGTGGCCTTCAGTAGGCGGAACACGCTCTAATTCTATCATCTAAAACCTTCCTTAAAATATTACTCTTGCTATCTCATTTCAGTACGGGTGAGCTAGAAATTAGCATTCTGACAGGAAAATGTAAAGCGAGAAAGATAGAAAAGCTAACTGGTTAATAAAAATAAATAGATACTCTACAAAGTACTATTTATTTTTAGTACTGCATGAATATAAATTGATACTGGTGAGTGCAGTCCTTGATTTCTTTGAATAATAGATAATACAATAGACATCGCTTAATGTTGTCTTAATGTAACCATTTTCGGATATTGCCGAATGCTCTGCCCCTTTAAATACGAAAACATGGAAAATACAGCGCTTACTGTGGTCAGCAATTCGGTTAATGATACCAAAATATTTAAGAATTTTTTTAATCGAAGTAAAGTTCCGAAATAAAAGGTAAAGTCACCAAATAACTGCATTGTAAGAATTGTTAAGTTGCAGAAAAATGTCACCAAGTCAGGGATTAAGTCGCCAAATATTTTGGTTTAAATTTTAGTTAATCATTTCAACTAAGGCAAAAATGCTCAGTTTGACCTCAGTTAGTATTTTCTATAATTCTATCGATTCTTAAAGGATCAGACACAGGTCCCTCTTCTCCAGGAAGAAGATAATACCTTCAAAATTAATATTATTTTCCTGAAAAAAAAACATTCCTCTGAAAACATCTACGCCAATTGTTTTTTGTTTGTTTGTTTGTTTGTTTGTTTGTTTTGTTGTTGTTTGTTTGTTTTATTGGTATAATATTAAATTTTACATTGATAAGTTCATTTCGAATGAGAGATGCTCCGAAGGTTTGGAAGCATAGCATTGGTCAAATAATTTCCAGAACAGTTATAAACTAAATTTGCATTAAAGACATTATGAGCAGGCCATAAACAAACTTTTACATTTTCCTAATTAAAATGCTGTGAAAGTATGTATCTATATGTTCTAATTACATTTATATTCAATCAGCTAAATTCTTTTGCTTTTTGAAGAATATTTTTTCTCATTGTTTACGTTATCATTCGGTTAGGGTCATCAAAATAGCCTTGAACAAACATGATCAGAGTAAGCGGGTGAAAAACAATCTGATATCACATGACTTCTTTGTACGACCTATTAAATCATACACATTTTTTGCTGCACTTCATTTAAACTTATTTCCTCGAATTATTCTAGATTGAATAAGGGATCTCTCAAGGCAACTTGAAAATGACATCAAAAATTGCATATTTTGAAACTAAATATTCCTGTCATTTTATGGTCGTACTTCTTATAATTCAAACTTCTTATAATTTTATTTTTTTTATAACGAGTATAAAACTTTCCAAAATATAAGTACATGAACCGGAAGAGCGCATTAAAAGTTAGGTTTCGCTAGTTAGATTAGAAATTGTTTTTTAATTTGACATTGTCAAAATATGAATATTTTCGTCAATTAAAACACTTCTGTAATTGGTAATATACACTGGTTATCATAAATTAAGGAAAAATCACAAAAATAGCGATAACTCGCTCAAAAATAAGCCAAACCGTGTAAAATTTCAATATGTTGCCAAGCAAGAGTAGCTGAGTAAAACTCCAATATGCAAATTAGAGGCGCTGCACTCGGAATACGTCATCTGCGAGGAGCATAAAAGTCCATGTTTGAGAGCAAGCCCACATATATCACTGTGATGGTGACATCAGAAATCTGAGATAGCCAATTCGTAACAATGATCTCCAGGCATCATTTGCCTGCAGAACTAGACAGAAAGCCATTGGGAGACTAGAGACAGGACAAAGTCAAACAGAAGTGGCCAGATGGCTAAATGTGAGTCCTTCTGTGGTTCTTAGACTTTGGAGACAATTTCAAATCACAGATTCGGCATCTAGGAGGTTCAGCCAAGGACGGCCAACTGCTACGACGAGCGCCGATGACCGATATTTGACATTATGTTCACTCAGGAATAGAACCGCTACTCCGACTCTTCTTAGATCCTCCCTTGCTGCAGCCACCGGAAGGTTGATGTCAACGTCAACTTTGCGTAAAAGGCTTCACGAAGGTGGTCTGTATGCGAGGCGAACAACCATTTGCGTGCTGCTCAAGTCACGCCATAGGAAGGACCGTTTACCGTTTGCAGTGGGCACGACAACATGTCCACTGGAAGCCTGAGCAATAGAGAGCTATTCTCTTTACGGATGAGCCCAGGTTTAGTCTAGAACGTGATAGTAGGCATTATTTGATATGGAGAGAACCTGGAACCAGTTATCATCCGTCAAACATCCGTGAAAGAAATGCATACGGAAGAGGCAGTGTCTGTGTTTGAAGTGGCATCTCTTTGGGTGGACGCGCAGACCTACATGTTTTTCCAAGGGGAACCGTGAATGCTCATGTTTATAGAGATGACATCTTTGATGCTTATGTGCGCCCATATGCCGGGGCAATAGGTGATGCTTTCCTGTTACAGGACGACAATGCAAGACCACACAGGGCTCGCATCGTATATGATTATCTTTAACAGGAAAAAAATTATGCGCATGAAGTGGCCAGCTTGATCCCCGGACTTGAATCCTATGGAGCACGTTTGGGATACTTTAGGGAGACGTCTAGATGCTCTCAATCCGCCCCCTTAGACCCCTGCCGCACTTCCAACTGCTTTGCAAGAGCAATGGCTCTCGCTTCCTATGGAACTGATAGACCGCATAATTGAAAGCATCACGCATCGCTGTATGTGCTGTATTGCTTCTAGAGGCGACCATATTCCGTATTGAAGTTACTTTTCCTGTATCAAACTGACATCTTCGATTTGTTCATTTTATACATGTGCTAATTTCTATACTACCAAAACTGTCTAGTAATTTCTTTTTATGTTATTTGATACCTTACTATGTGGTGTATATTGTGCGTAAGTTTCATAAAATTCTACATGTAACTTTTTCAGTAATCGTGATTTTTCTGATTTTTCCTTAATTGATGATAACCAGTGTATGACTACAATCAATGATTGCGAAAATATAGGCTGAGTAAGGACATTTAAGTTAGGTAAGAAGGTGAATATCTATCTATCTGTATCTATATATTACAAATGCATATACTCTCACACACACACACATAATTGAAATGAAAAAAGGTGTTATAGCATTCCCATATAAAAAGTTTAACGTTCTACGGGTACGGGTAATCATTTTTGAGTTATGCGAAATATGTGCTTAGGTACGTACAGGCGTCACGAAAAAATCCACTTTGAATCTATTTTACAATCCGTTTTAGAAAAAACAGTCCTTTACTCTGTCCGTACGTATCGACGTGACGAAAAAAGTCTATTTTGAATCTATTTTACAATCCGTCTTTGAAAAACTAGTCCTTTATTCTGCCCGTACGTACAGATGTCACGAAAAAAATCAACCAAAAGGATTTGGGAACGGTCAAAATGGATATTTTCGTTGAAATATGATATCCGAAAAATTTTGCTATTGTAATACTTCCTTTACTTCGTGCATGGAAGTAAAAAAAAAAAAAAAAAAGAAAAAGAAAAAAAAAAACGCATCTGGGCAGTATAGCTTCAAACTTACAAGAAAGAAAACATTTTATAGGAGGGAAAGACTCTTACTTATTACAGGAGAAGTTAATTCTTCTCCTGCATATTTTATTATTATATGATTTTATAAATTATAATATGCTTATTCGCTTCAAAGAGCTGTTCACAAAAGCACTGAACTCTCTTATCTCATTAGGATCTGAAATTAAGGGCTATGCATTTACATGAGACATTAGAAAAAATTTCTGGAAGGCATAAAAAAACCTCGCTTAAAAGCATTCTAGGAAACGCTTTGTAAGAGATTTGTCTGTACACAATGAATAGCTTGCCGTTGGATTTTAAATTAATTTTGTCTTAACATTTACTTGAATAATAACTCAAAAGTACGTATCAGTAAAAATAAAACCGCTTTCATTTAACTGAAGTTAGTAGGCATTAGCTTTATAACAAGAATAAATTATAATATGCTTATTTTACTATTCATATGAAGATTCTGCTCTGAGCTCACTTCATTTCAATAAAAAATAACAGTGAAGTAATTGTTTAACTACGCTTTAAGAGAATTTTAATTAGGTAAAAAACCTTTATTGTTAAAAACCGTTAAATGGGTTTATTATTTGCTATTAAATCTAATTTTCTAAATTCTTATTAGACTATCCAATAAGAATTGACTATTTATTCAACAGATGACTATTTATTCAACTGCTACGAATACCAAAACCTAGGATTTTAAAATACCTTTCATCATCCACTGACAAACATAGATCAGGAACATCAGCAAAAGTCAATATCTGCTCAGTGACATATGACACTGTACTGCCATTGCTAAGAATATATATGGCAGCCTGGAATAATTGACTGCTACTTCTCTAGCCTTCGAAAAATCTAGACCCCCCCCCGGCAGCTACGTACATTTGCATTTTATTATGTATTTTTTCCTCTTCGTATGGAGTATTTACCTTATGTTTTATATCCCTGTATTACTTACTGAAAATAATTTTAAGATTTCTGCACATACAAAATAATGTATTTTTTCCGATTCCTAAGAGGGGACTACAACACTTGATGATTCTAATAATACGAATAACTTCTTCACAGCGGTGGTTTCTCAAAACGACACATCACATTAATACAACAACAATGCTACGGCACTACAACTATTACACAACGTAAATACATAGAATATTCTCTTTCGATACAACAGCGCCCTCATACGATGAAAAGTTGCAACAATGTATAACTTTGTTGTATGACTTATCTCCGTGGGTATACATCTCACGTTAATGTTGTACTAATACACTGTTCTGTTACACATAATGTATAGATAATTTTATGTCTTGCTTTTAACGTTAATTATATGAAAATATTTATGTAAATATTACCATGTTCACATTTCAATGTATATTGTGCTACAATTTATATCTTTACAGTAGTTTATACAATTTGTGTCTTTACAATATTGTATCTGTGTATATGTATAACTATTTTGTTTCTTTATGTGCATGCAATTGATGTAATCCACAGAACTGAGTTGTCTGGACATTTTGTCTGTTCTCCTTCCCTGCTAAACATCCTTATATTATTAAATAAAATCGTAAAATCGAATTTTAAAGGCTAACTAATTTTTTTTCCAATTTTAGTAATTAATAATTTGCGTAATCTTTAAAATAAAATAAGGATCTTGGAAATTAGATAATCCTATAAGACTTAGAGTTTTTCTATTTATTTCAAACATTCTTCTAACACTTCTAACATTCTTCAAACATTCTAAACACCACCCCACACTTCTGAACATCTCGGATATATTATGGTCATGGGACAGAATTATTTTACCTTTTTTATACCCTTTTTTCTATTATTATAGCCCTTTTTTATATTATTATACCCTTTTTCAGGACAAATGCTAGGTTCATTTACATAAGAAATAAAAATCTGATGTGTACACTACATGACTTCCTTGCACGGAATATTAAATTATACGCATTTTTTTGCATTTCATGAATTAAATCTACATCATCGATAGCACATAAACCACAATTGAATAAATGCACTGTTTAAAATTCATTGTATTTGTTTACCATAGCGACACTCTGGCGCCAGGTTCACTTAACAGCATTACATTTCGTCCATATTATAACTTGACTTATGACTTACGTTTTTCTGGTCATTAACCACTAAAGAGTTTTCACCAGTAGATCGCATTAAAGTGCACTAGGCAAAGATATTTTCAAATAAATGTTACTAGGGAAGTACCAACACCCGTGGGCAAAGAATATTCAGCTGCGTGAGCAGGCATATCTTAATACTTACAAAAGTAGGCGTTCATCATAAAAATTGTGCAGTGATAAGCAATGGCATTAAATTGAAGCATGGAGGCAGGTGCAGTGAGTTATATGGCAAATGCAGATGGTGAGTGCAATATAGCTAGTGAGAGTGTAGAATAAGCAGTAGTGAGACATCATGAAAATGGCGCGAAGACAGTTTGAAGCTGTGAATGGCATAAGAGATCAAAGTCTTTCAGAAGTATGCAGTAGCTAGATAGGCCGTAAAAAGTTCAAAAGTTCGTAGAATCATACGATACATATTATAACTCGGAATGCATATAAATTTATATCATTTGAAGAATTATCGAATCGCTTCCATATGTTCTATTCAAATACCATAATAAATCTAAAACGATGTATAAAATAAATTAAGCAAACGAAACAAAAAAGAAACAGTTTTTCACAGACAATTCAGTATTTCTCATTCAATTAATTCAGTTCTCACTTCCCGACAAGGCAAAAATACATAAAAACTCAAAATACCTATATTAAAAATTACGAAGTAACTCTTAAACACTTATTTCCTCGAATAAATTCCAGAATGGATTAAGGATGATTTAATTCGCAATAATAAAATAAGGCGTTATCTTTGAAGCTTAGTTTCTCTAGATTGGCAACAAAGCCGCTATTTTGCCCAGTTTGAAATTTAAACAAACATTTCCGCCATCCGCAAAATGCATTAGGCTGGCTGCACATAATAACTTTTAAATTGTTGATAATTCCACAAATATTGCATGCAGATTTACTAAAGGCATAAAAATCTTAACCGGAAGATAAGAATAATGTAATTCAATCATTTGTAAAGCAAAAAATGCACAATTTACAAACATATAAGAGTAAAGAAACTGAGCTCACTGAGCCGAGTAACAGAGTGGATATATATATATTTATATGCTTTTGGTGCGATTGCAACCAAAGTATGAGGTGCACATCTACATGTTATAGCAGTCCTACATACAAAATTTCAGCATTCTGAAGCTACTCCTTTTTGAGTTATGCGAGATACGTACGCACAGACGCCACAAAAAATTATCTTCAGAATTCCTTTTAAATCAGTTTTATAATTTTTTGGGGCAAAAGTGTCCTTTATTCTGTCCTTACTTGCGGATGTCATGCAAAAGCATCATTAAATTGCATTGGATAGCAATCATTAAATTAATTTAATCATTAATTACATCATTAAATTGCATTGGAAAGGTCAAAATCGATATTTTCGTTGATATATGATACCCGAAATTTTCCGCGATTACAATACTTCTTTTTTACCTCGTACAAAAAAGTAAAAATGACTCAATTTTTAACATATTTTAAATAATATTATTTTTAATATTATTTTTAAGAACGTATTGCAATATTCAAACTCCAAAATTTATCTTTTGAAAATTTCATATTAAGTTGCATAACGAGAACAATATATATCTTTAAAGACAAAAAATAGCGCCTAAATATTCGGTTTTTGAATTAATAATAACTATTTAACTAATAAACGGGTGCCACAGGTAAAGATTAGGAAACGCATGATAGAAGTTTATTTGAAAGCGTAAATTTAAATGCATGAATTTAAAAAACAAATGCTAACTGTTAATGTATATCATAATATATTATGCACAACAATAAGTTTTAAAATATTCAGCAAAATAGTTTCAGCATTTTTATTAAAATATTCTATAAGGAAAATAGGTTAGTATAAATTTTCCTTGCACAATAGCAAAAATTAAGTTGAGATGTGTAGCAAAATTCTGATAATTTATTGTAATCATTGAAACTCTCGTTTGGGTTAGTTCAGTTACTTCCGTACAGAATACATTTCAATTTACATAAAAGGTTATCTATGATAAATATTTTGCAAGCTGCATATAGTATGAGGTTACTTATTTACCCTGAATTTCCAAATTTCTTACATATTTTTACATTTTTTCTGATTCAGAGAAATAAATAACTGACATTTCAAAAATAACTATACATGAAAGCGAAGGAAAAAGACTAGAAAGTATGAAAAATTTTAGCATTTATCTCTATAAGAAATGCCATCATCCACTACACGTCGGAAGTATTGCTTCCTGTAAGAAACACCTTTTTTTTAAAGGCTTAGAATTTCTGTCCCTGTCTTTCGGTCCATATATCATTGAAACGTTCCATAATAGCTCGTGTCTACCAACTGAAAAATATTCTTTTAGCTAAGCTGTGCTATAATTTTGGAATGTAAAGTTATTTTTCAATTCCCAGTTCATATTTTGACGTTAGAAATATTCTTAGCGAAACTTTTCTTATTTAAAAAGCCGCTGAGTTGTGTTATGTTACTCTATGATGCGCGTAACTTGGCTAGTATAACCATTACGCAAGATAATATATTTCATTTTTTTTTCCATCCATTCTACGAGATATAAGATTCATAGTTTATATTTCAAATGCTAATGATGTTCTTAACTAATTAAAAATTCAAAAGCACTTCTTAATAATTTCAGTCTTTAATTTCTATGATATATCATATCGATATATTTTAAATATATTTAATTTGTCATAAATATAGCTGATAATTTTATGAATATTTTTAACGTTAATTTAATTATATAAGTATGTGACACATCCAACATCATGTACTTTAAGTAGGCTATATACAAATATCAGTCATATATACCCTATCCTTTTAGTCTTTTAATAAACAAAGTTTTCTCTTTTTTAAAAAAAATCGGATAATATAACAGGAAACCGCTGATGGAAAGACCAATATTCTATTCATCATTCTGCAGAAAATAACAAAGAAGTAAATGGAATCACTTTCAAAGGAAAGACATTCTATTAACTAGCAAAGAAACTTGGTCGTCTACTTAACGATGGCGAATCACGACATAAGATAAATGTGTATGTGTACAGTATACATTACGATATAAGGTCATGGATCTAGTGGCAGGGGGGATAATCAATAATAAATGAATCAGGAGACCTTATAAAACCCCAGCATTAAAATGCTGTGTTTAAGGTATATCGATTCACAAGCTTGAAGAAAGTTAAAATGATGTAAGGTAGCATAAATATTGAATTTTTTTAAAACAGAAACTGATTTTTCCATGGCTTGAAAAGGAAAATGATAATGGCTATGATATTAAAAAAACAGAAAAAAAATTATAAGCCATATTTCCCTTCATTGTACGTGCCTTCGTGGTGGGACTGAAAGCACACTCGACGCGTATTCGCAAGATCCGAAGTTCGAACCCCGGAGTGGAATTGCGGATTTATTCAGGTTCGTGGCTTCGAAAAATTCTAATAAGAAAATTCATTTTATTATATAAAATAAAAATTCATTATTTTATCACAAGGAGCCAGTAAAAGTTGAGAAGAATTAAACCTTCAAGCAAATTTTCTAATTCACAGTTAGGCAAGAGCACATGAAATATGCTCTTGCCGAAATATTATTTATAACTGAATTCTTAAAACTGCAACACTAAATATAATAGAGAATAGTATGTTGAAGACGTAAGCATTCACACAACGCGCTGAAACTAGGCCGATTTCTACAATTCTTGGTAAATGCGCAGTATGAGAGAGTTTTCCAAGGCCGGTTTAAGACACCTTTCTATCGACCTATGAATCATTAAAAAACATCCGCCAGGATTTTTAGTAAAATATGAAAAATTATGTTTACGTATAGAAATGTATCCTATTTAAGCCGAAGGAACATTCTTTGGATTAACTGGGACGCTCCAGGAAACGCTTGCAAAAAATTCACAAAGAACTGAAGAACTGTTAATCGAAGCGAATTTCTGCATTGACAGACAAAAAGGCGATTAACTATCTTACACAATAAGACAAATGAAGAAAGAATGCAGTAGGCTGAGAAAATCTTTAATAACCGAAGTCCATTAAGGGAAAAATGATTGGTGCTAAAGTAAAACAACAAGAAAATGCTTTTGACTGAAGATAGTGTTATCAGTGTGGATCTTTTGATTAATCACATCCTCGCTTGTCAAAACATAAAATGGCTAAGTATGTTATCTGTAGTGACCAACTACCCGGGAGTGTGCGGGACCATCCCAAAATTCAGTCTTCTCTCTTCAAGATAGGTCAAGAAAAATGTCCTGCATTATGTAAATATTATCAGATTTCGTAAAGATGAACTTTGAGGGATATAATTTATTTGATATTCGTGCTTTCTAGATACATATTTTAGAAAATTCGTGAGATCTGCGAAAAAAGGGCTTGCGAAACAATTTCTGGAAGTATTCTAGCTGCATTTCTTCTTTGAAAAATGAGCAGTGAAACTAATTCATTTGAAAAGTTTTTAATGAATCGTCTTTTGAAAGTATTCTAGAATGAAAGCACGTGAATCGCTTAATCATAACAATCATGTTTATTCTAAATTTATACCTTTTATAATTAACCTCGAATTACAGTGCAGAAATACAGTGCATATTTCCACAGTAAATACAATAAAATTTCTTATGGCACCATATCTGAAATTGTACAGCATTAAAGGAAAGAAACAACCTTTTGTTTGGCGTAAATTTAGTCAATAAGTCAATTTGTTTCGGGGACAAACAGCTACAGGTCCTTCTTCATCAGAAATCTGCAAGACTCAGCAGGGACCTGTACGTGTTTGCCCTCAAAAACGATTGACTTAGTGAATAAATCTAGGGCAAATGTCGATGTCAGCAAACTACGAGGAAAGTTCTGTGATCCACAAGCTTGGTAAATAATCATTCTTCACAGGACTAGAACCATAGGTCCATTTTATGGTAGGCGCGGGCTTGGCAGGAACCGTACTGGTTCTGTCGTGTCCGTTGCCTTCGCTGTGGGAGCGTTAAAATCATGTAGATATTAAGCGCTGTGCCGGGAAGGGGCGGCTTCCCGCGCAGCCTACAGTGGGATGGATTGTGGCGATGAACATGTGAAGTCCCTGCGGCCTGTTCGGTGGGTTGGCGCCCCGTCGGCACAGTCGTCCGAGGGAGGTTATATGAACATGTAAGGCAGCTCAAAGAAGCAGCCAGGAAATGTGGCCCGACTTGGTGTTAATGTGATCCAGAAGTAAGATATATTCTTGGTCAATTTACTGACTACATGTGTTTTGCAAAAATTATTAAAGTCAATTTATGCATTTAAGAGTTCCTTTACTAAATGAAAAATTGACATCAACTTCTAACTGAATTATTAATTAAGAATAAAAATGATCAAGAGAACTCGGCAATTATTTCGATCCTGGGTCGTCCTGGCTAACTTTAACCGCCCCTGGGGCAAGAGAATTACTTGTTTCAAAGTATTTTTGTAAGACAATCTACTACCATGAATCACATAACGCGAAAGGAAGTGATTATGTGATTCATGTAACTTTTCGTTATTCGTTAGCAACTTTTCGTTAGTAACTTTCGTTAGAAGTTTTAAGTGAGTAAAAGTTTCCTCAAACTTCCCAGTATATGAAGTTGTTTTAAACTGCATTCTCTCTCTCTATTGCGAATGATACATCTATCAAATCATCTTATATGCAATTCATTTTCCTTTATGCCTAACTTGACGCTCTTCATGCAACAAAGTCTTCTCCGTGAAATCATAAAGTGCTTATAGCATGTTAGAAACATAATGCCGAAAAGAACTTCTTATCAAATTTTTCGTTGCTTCCTTTTTTGTAAAGTCCTTTTGTAAGGATTTCCGTTTGAATTTGACAGACATAGAGAGCAACACGACAAACCTTTATTGCTTACAACTCAGAAGAATAAGCGAAGTATCCTTGAGAAATTTAGCATTTCTCAGAGCCAATTCCGTTATTCGTATTTAATTTTATTATACGTATTTTCATTATACATATATACGTATACAGTTTTAGTATTGTCACTAATCTCACTTGTCTGGCATATGGAGGTTAAAATCGATGGAGAAAGCATGACATCACAAAGTTGAAGTTGAGGAAATATCAACAGCGTGACGTCACGACTGATGACGGCCGTGTAGCGTCATGTAGCTCGATGGCTTGTATCTCCTGTCCTGCTTTTGCTTTTTTTCAATAATCTCCACATTCCATTTTATGCAACAATTTCTTGAATGACATTCAATAAGCAACTGTTACCACATACGTAAACTATGCTGACAATTCTGTGAAGTTTTGATTATAATTGCATTGAAACAAAATGGGTCAATACAGAGCTCATGAATGCAACAATCATTCCAATTGTGCACCAGCTAATGTTGCATTTCATAGATAAATGCCATAAACAGATTATTTTACTGTTTCTGTATATTCTTATTATTTTGGCTTATGGAAGCGGCCATTAGCATTCGTTATGTCACACCGTGACGTTTCATGGCTTCATTTTCATTGCACGGGACATACGGAGAAGGGTTACTCCATCTATTCCATAGTCTGGCATCAGAAAAAGTCCACGAAATTCATCGCGGGAAGGAGTACAATAATACGCCTGTCGTTAGCAAGATCCTTGGGCACAATATATTATATACAAGACATTACCATGCATAACCGTGCAAAGACACTGTACTTTTATTATCATCCACGCCTTCACTGGATTTGAACCCGGTAAGGTAGTCAGAGTCAATAACCACTGTCCTGTTTGGGGGCCACGTATATCAGTATTTAATAAATACCCGAACTAGGACAACTTGAGAATAACAGAAAGGAAATTTAATTTTTCTAATAAGAAAGCGTATAGAACAAAGAATTAAAGGGAAATATGTAAATTAGAAATTTTAATAATTTTCCAAATCTCCTTTTATTTACAAGCTCAAACTTTCATATAAGAGATTGAAATTTTCGAGTTGGAACACTAGTTGCCTTGAACTAAAAAGCATCAGCTTTGTATAATAAACTTTATTGCTATTCTAAAACATAAAATTCTTTAAGAGAAAAATTGCCTGCAGCGCAGTGCGGCTAAGAACGCTATTCTACTGAAACATAAACATGAACAACTGTTGCCATTCACACAAACTTTATAGTAAAATAAAGCACGTTGCCAGTAACAAGATTATTGCAAAAATCATACATAAAATTAAGCAGTGAGAAAATAAAATATACAAAGAAAAAAAGAAATGCAAATATTAAATATGCATCCAACATTAACTCCCACCCTTGCCATTGCATTAACAATAGATCATTCCCGATGCAATGGCAATGGTAAAAGTTTTACTATAGGTCTTTTAAAATAACCATTAACAGTTTTTACTGTAACAACTCTAACATTGCCATCCTTTCCTGGATGGATTTCAACAATACGACCTAAAGGCCAAACACCAGGAGGCATGTTGTCCTCCTTAATTAATACAATATCACCTACAGACAAATTTGGAAGTTGTTGCTTCCATTTGTACCTTTGTTGTAAGGAATTTAAATACTCCTTATAATATCTCTTCCAAAAGCCTTGTTTCATTTGCTGTAATAATTCCCATCGTTTTAATAAAGTGGGTTTGGGAATATTAGAAAAATCCTGTTCTGGGATGCTAGTGATAACATCCCCAGTTAAAAAATGTGATGGAGTCAAAGCATCTAAATTACCTACATCATTGTGATTAGTTTTAGATAAGGGTCGTGAATTTAACACAGCTTCAATTTGAGTTAGTAAAGTAGTTAATTCTTCAAATGTTAACTTTGTCTCTCCTATCATTCTTTTCAAATGAAATTTTATGGACTTGATCCCTGATTCCCACAAACCACCAAAGTGGGGAGAAGCAGGTGGAATCATTTTCCATTCCATAGTATTTTCAGCCAAATAATTTAAAATCAATTCATTGCTGTTAAGCGAAAGTAGCAGAGTTTGCAATTCGGACAATTTTCTTTTTGCGCCAACAAAGTTCGTACCATTATCCGAAAATAAGTATCGAGGCGTACCACGCCTCGATACAAATCGCTTAAAAGCAGCAATGAAAGAATCTGCAGTTAAGTCGCTAACTACCTCAATATGGTAATCTTTGGTAGCTAGACATACAAACAAAGCTATATAACCTTTAGTGGTCTTAAAGCAACGACTTTTGTAACATTTCAAAATTACAGGACCGGCATAATCAATACCTGTGCTAAAAAATGGTCTCTCAAGTGTTACTCTTTGTTTTGGCAAGTTTCCCATTAACTGATTATTAGATGACAATTTATATCTGTGACAAACAATACATTTATGGATGAAAGACTGAATAAGCTTCTTACCATTTACAATCCAATAGCTTTGCTTTAAAATGTTAGCTAGTAAACTGGACCCTGCATGCATATAAGTTACATGATATTGTTTAACAAGCAACAAAGCAATCCTGTGTTGACCTGGTATAATTATGGGATGCTTAGCATTGAATGACAAGTCAGAATTTTGCAGCCGACCTCCCACCCGTAAAACACTATCATCATCTAGAAAAGGAAAAAGTGAGCTTAAAACACTTTTAGGACTTAAAAATGAATTATTTTTGAGATCCTTTATATCTTTATGGAAGTGCACAAACTAGATCCATTTAATGATCAACTTCATAGCTGCTTGCCTTTCATTAGATGAAGGTACTACTGCAGGACTTTTTAACCTATTATCTTCAGAACCAAAGACCCGTTCTTTGCACCTAGAAATAAATCTTAAACAAAAAGAAATTACATTAACTATTTTAGATAAAGAAGAACAGTTCTGAAATAAATTGTCCAGAGTGTCATTAGTCAAATAAGCTGTTGTACAAAAAATTGATTTTGTCCTTTGTTCAGTTAAGACAGTTGCATCACTGTTAGTCTCATTACTGACAGAACATTGTAGAGGCCACTTTGAACTGTCGAACGCTAAGAATGATGGCCCATGCCACCATAGGGATATGTTCGGTAGAACTTTAGGATCGATTCCTCTAGAAGGAAGATCGGCAGGATTTTGTTTCGACGAAATATAGCTCCACTGTTGATAGGGAATAGCATCTAATATTTCTGAAGTCCTGTTTGCCACAAAAGGCTTCCATTTTCGAGGATGAGCTGCTAACCAACAGAGAACAACCTTAGAGTCAGTCCAAGCGTGAAAGCAAATTTCAGTGGTGGAGAAGGCTTTACGGACAGCTTTGATTAATCTGGCAAGGAGCAATGCACCTAGGAGTTCCAGTATAGGTATGGACACTTGTTTAATGGGAGCAACTTTGGTTTTAGCAACCACCAAATTGACTTCATTTCTGTCGTGAGATGTTGGTTGAACACAGTAGATAACAGCAGCGTAAGCAGATTCTGACGCGTCACAAAAACCATGCAGATAGATGTGGTTAGACGTAGTTTGAAGCCACCTTGAAATTTTAACATTTTTGAGAGCCTTAAGATCTTCTTGAAGTAACTGCAACTTCTTTTCCCATTCTTTAGGCAGTGGGGCATCCCAGTCAAGTTTTAAAAACCACAATTGCTGATAAAACATTTTCAACTTGACTGTACATGGTGATAGCAAGCCAAGAGGATCAAAGATTTTAGAAGATTGAGAAATGAACCTTCTTTTAGTAATTTCAGTCCCAAAATCCATAGAAATGTTAAATAAAAATACGTCTTCTGTAGAGTTCCAAAACAGCCCTAAAGTCTTGGCACATTCATCTGAGTGAACTTCCAGGTCACCTTCTTCATGATTATCAATGGATAAATTTTCGAGAAGCTTTGAGCATTTTGATCTCCATTTCCTTAAATTAAATCCACTTTTCTGTAATAGCTGTGAAAGCTTAGAACATAGGTCAACTGCTTCCTCTAAACTGTTTGCTCCAGATAAACAATCATCTACATAGAAATCACTTTTAAGAACGGAGGATACATGAGGATGATCCTGTTCTGAATCCAAAGCAATTTGCCACAAACAGCGTGTTGCTAAAAATGGTGCAGATGCAGTGCCATAACTAACTGTACATAATTTATATGTCTGCATTTTTGAATTAACAGATTCTCTCCAAACAATTCTTTGTAAATGTTGATCCTCATTATCTACTAAAATCTGGCGGTACATGTTTTCTATGTCAGCAGAAAAAAAATCTATTTTATGTACACGAAAGTTGAGCAACATTGAAAATATATCTCGTTGTAGTGTTCCACCTACCCCTAAAACAGAGTTCAAAGAAACTGAATTTTTAGGTTTACATGAACCGTCAAATACTACACGAAGTTTAGTGGTAGAGCTACTCGGTTTAACAACAGCATGATGCAGTAGATAATATACTTGCTTATTTTCTTCATTCTCAACAACTGGAACCATATGATTTAAAGTTTCGTGTTCTTGCATGAACTCCTTGTATTGCCTACCAAGTTCTTTATCTAAATCAAATTTTCTTTCCATGGATAGAAAACGAGAAATAGCCAAAGGTTTGGAGTCCCCTAACTCTTCAGCATTACTGAAAATGGGCAGTCGGACAACAAATCTGCCATTTCCGTTTACTCGATAATTTTCTTTAAAATGCTTCTCACAAAACTCTTCTTCAATCGTTGATTTCTGATTTTGGAACGTTAATTCTTCCAACTCCCAAAAACGCTTAAGTGTTGCATCGACGTTATCCTCAATATGTAAACTAATGCGATTAACACTAATGGGATGCGGAGTATTGCCTTCTGTTTTAATTCTGCCTGATACAACCCAACCAATAATAGTATTTTGCGCAATTACATTTTTATAGCCAACAATCTGCCCTGGCTGAAGCAGAGAAAAGAAATAGTCAGCTCCAATTATCATGTCTATTTGTTTGGGCGTACTGAAATTCGGATCTGCAAGATTAATTGAATTCAAATAATCAAGGTCCTTGCTATCAATCTTTACTGAAGGCAAATGCGGAGTTAATTTTTTAAGAATATATGCTTGTATTAAAACACCATTTTTTTTCAACTCAGATTTCGGAAACAATTTTACGTTTACATAACCACGAGTCAAAGCTGCTTCAGAATCACCAAGTCCCTTTACGCAAATACGGGCATTTTGTCTGCGTATATTTAATTGTCGAATAAATGATTCACTGATGAAAGAAGCTTCACTTCCACTGTCAAAAAGAATGATACATTCATGACCTTGACCAGCAGAATCGTAAATTATTACTGCCGCCGTTGGTAAAAATGAAGTACTCTGACCCTGAATAGAAAAACTCGAAATATCATTTTGTTCGTCTGAATTAGAAATTTGTTCATCAGATGGAGATGAATTTGACACAACTACGTTATTACTTTTAATATCTTCATGCAGTAAAGTATGGTGTTTTGCTTTGCAAATAGAACACACATTCTGCGATGAACAAAATTTTAATTGATGATTTCCGAAACAATTGAAGCATAATAAATTCTTGCGAATGATATTTTTCCTAGTCGTAATATCTGCACCTTTAAATTTATAACACTTTGATAAAAAATGAGAACCATTGCAATGCTGACATTTTAGAACAGAATTTTTATTATTATGTGAAACATTCTTCGAAACAGAGCACTGATTTTTATGCGATACTCGCTTTTCATTATTATGAGTGTTTAACATTTCAAGTGAAACACATCTTGAGTTTAAGAATTCCAAAAAACATTCTAAGGTAGGAAATTCTTCTTCACCATTTTTTTGTGACCATAAATGGCGCGTTTCCGGATCGACTTTTTCTAACAAAAAATAAATTAGCCAAACATCTCTAGACGAAGCCTTTTCGCCAAGAGATTTTAATCCACGGATAACTTCATCAGATGTATCAGAGAGTTTTCTTAGATTAACAGAATCAGCGCTAGTAATTTTGGGTTGCTCAAGAAATGTTCTGACAAGCGACATTACAATTTGATTTTTTCTATCATAACGATTCATCAATTTGTCCCAAGCCTCATCGTATGTAGTTTCGGAAATCGGAATGTGCTTAATAATAGCAGCTGGTTCGTCTTTTAAAAGTCCTATCAAATATTGGAATTTCTGAATTTTCGCTAATGACTGATTGGTATGAACTGTCGCCATGTACAGATCTTTAAAATTAGGCCAATCAGTATATTTACCATTGAAACTCGGAATGTTTAAACGCGGAAGTTTAAAGCTAGCCTCAACTGCAGTGGGATTTGAAATCAAAACATTTCTGGCCGTTACGGATTCAATGGCGGATTGATACATTACTTTCGTTTCAAAATATTTAGCTTCGAATTAAGCAATTTCAGAAGCTTCTTCGGGTAAAGCAGCATCATATTGATCAAATTCTTTAAATATTTGTTCAATTCTTTCTAATCGTGCTTTTAATTCCGTTAAACTTAACTGATTATTGAAACTATTGTGAAGCCGCGTTAGGGTAGATTTCGTTCGTCCTCTTAATCTTTTAAGATCAGATTCACTTAATTCTGTCATTATTACCATGAATAATGATTAATAATCACAAATAACTTCAACAAGATACTTAAGCAGCAAAAAATATTTCCGCTTATCTTTCTGACGTCACGCAGACGATTCGCAGTACCAGTACTTAAAAGTTCGTTAAACACAGTTCTAAAGCATATAATAATAACACATTAAATAGCATTTAAATGCCTCACCTGGGGAACCAAATAGTTGCCTTGAACTAAAAGGCATCAGCTTTGTATAATAAACTTTATTGCTATTCTAAAACATAAAATTCTTTAAGAGAAAAATTGCCTGCAGCGCAGTGCGGCTAAGAACGCTATTCTACTGAAACATAAACATGAACAACTGTTGCCATTAACACAAACTTTATAGTAAAATAAAGCACGTTGCCAGTAACAAGATTATTGCAAAAATCATAACATAAAATTAAGCAGTGAGGAAATAAAATATACAAAGAAAAAAAGAAACGCAAATATTAAATATGCATCCAACAAACACTTTGAAGGAGATTCAGATTTTCAAAATGAAATGCTAAAAGTGTTCGCAAAAATGACACCATGCATGAAATGAAAACACGATTATTAAAAAAAAAAGTCCAGAGCAAATCCTTTATTAAAATGTTTTTTAAGAGATGAAGTTAAAAAAGTAAATAAATTTTTATATGAAATTTAAATACTTAATAAAAATGTATCAAGCTTTAAAATTATAATAAGAAATTGAAATACCTAAAATAATAAATATATTTTTATTATTTTAAGCAAACATAACTTTGAAAAGGATTTTAAAAGACTTTTTTGACAGTCCAAGAATTAAAACTTTCTTAGATAAAGCTTTCTCAAAAAGATTCTTAGATTCTTCTTTCTTAGATAAAGATTCTCAAAAGCTTTGTTTCCTTTTCTCTTTATTACTTTCTCAATTTCATAAATTTCATCTTTTTACCTTATTTCATTAAGTCTTTTTCATGAAAAATTCCTTGAATTTCTTTGTTGCTTGCTTATAGGATTAACTGATTATATACAGGGTGTGCCAGTACAGCGGTGACAAACTTTCAGGAGAAATAGAGTACACCTAGACGATGGGAAATCACATAGCAATGCATGGTCGGAAACGCTTTCCTGGTGCGGTAGCGACGACACAAAACGCAAAAAAGGAACGATGCGAACAGTCAGACAAAACATTACAGTACATTAGTACAGCAGAAACCTACAAATAAGAACAAAAACAAACACCGATCGTCGTTAAAGAAGTTGTTCGAAATTACGAGCCCGGACCATGATGCAAACCTTACTTCTCTGGCGCATAGAAGATCCACATCGCGAACGGAAGATCTTATGGAAGATGCATGACGCACGGTTCCTGCATCAGAATCCGGGTCGTTATTTCGAACACCTTCTTTAATGATGATCGTTGTCTCTTTATGTTGTTTTATGTTCTTTATGTTGTTTTCTTTGTTTTTGTTGTACTCCCAATAATAAACATGTTTTCTCACCACCGTTCGTGCCCTTTTTTTCTTGACTTTTGTGTCGTTACTACCGCGCTAGGAAAGCTTTTCCGACTATGCATTCCTATGTGATTTCCGATCGTCTAGGTATACTTTATCTCTCCTGAAAGCTCACCGTTGTACTGATACACCCTGTGTATGAACCTCTTACTTATAGACGAAAATTTAACGGAAAATAACCTTCAAAGATGGATTGGGTTTGGTTGACCAGTGGCCTGTCACCCACGCTGTCCAGATTAGCATAGCCTAGATTTCTTTGTTTGGGAAGCACTTAAATAAGCTCTTTTATGCATGAAACATCCGTCGAGACAGAGATTGATCTGACTGCAAGAATTGTCTGCGCTGCAGCAGACATCGAAGCGAATCCGGATGTTCTTGACTGTGCCCGCCAGCCATGGTCCGTCCGCGTAACTCATGCAGCGCTTGTAATGATGAAAACTTTGAACATCTCTTGTAATATTTTGAAATGGTATCATCTACTACAATGTTATGAAATATTTATCAGTAGCTAATACTTCTGGTAATCTCTTGTTTCTTCATTACTTCCATGCCTGATATCACTTTCCAGTGGCGTTCCTGGTTATAGGTTGCTATACAATTCTCAATCCTTTTGACGTGTCTTCTCTGCCCTTAATTTTCAAATTTTCATTACTATGCGATTCATACTGTGGCGTGTTCAACACGTTCGCTTATTCGATTCGTAAGAGATTAAGGGACTTACTAGCATGTCATAACATTCATCTTTTTATAATCCTTCTTACTTTAAATCACTTTATTATCTAACCTAAGACTTCATTAATCCAAAGGGGCTCTGCCCTTGAGGGACTATTGTTTTCGTCTTGCGATTTTGCGTCGAATCACTCTGAATGTTCGCTTCACTTTTCAAATTGTTGCCACTAAATATTATCGCCCTGTATTATATTTAAAAAAATTAAATAATGAAGAATCTGCATAAATGTATATATGTTTCTCGCATTGTGATAAAACAACGGTAACTAGAACCATCGATCCAAATTTGAATGACGTAATCCTACTGCGAATATGGGCATCTGGAATCCCAAATTTGAAATTTGTAATTTGATTTATTATCGATTTGGTATTTTGTAACATTTTATTTATTTATTTATTTTTATTACTTTTTATTTATTTTGTGTTTTACTTCTCCTATTTCTACAGAGGCTGTTCGGATATTTTTAGACGATTTTGTTTTGCTGTAAAAAAAATTTCTTTTTGGAATTTTTTTAACTGCAATTATATTTTTGAAAGTATAAATTATCCTCAGTTACTTGACAATTTTGCGTTCACGCAAATGTCGCTTTTAGATAAGCAATGGATGAAATGCTACGCTTGTGTTCTTTCAGAACAAAATTATTCTTATTTAATCGTTAAAAAGGGCGTGAAAGCCATGCGCTTTCGATATCTAAATCTGCGATAGGTATTGTTGTCAATAACAAAGGAAACCAAATGTACTTCAAAATTCAGCTTCATGTGTTCCAAATATGTATCCAAGGGAAAAAATGGAATATTTCGAATGTTGCAAAAGTAAGATCTTTAATGTTAAAAGAAAATTCACGAAATCAACGGACAGTTGCAGAATCATTAAAATACTCTGTGTCAACTGTAAACAAAGTGATTAATGCTGATGTGAAGCTAAAACAGGCAAAAACACACAATGTGCATCGTCTTTCTCGCCGGTAGATCGCCGAACATAGAACGCGCTTAAGAATTCTTTATAAGAAACATTTATCCGGACAGAAATGGAAAAACGCTATAACAATAGACGAATGTTGGGTGCACTTAAATGACTGCAATAAAAATAGATCCATGTATTATCATCAAAGAGGAGAAAAAGTCGTAAAACGTGGTTCAAGGGAACTAAAGAAAGTTTTCTTAAGGGAATTTATCAATCAATCGTTTTTGTTTGTTTCTGGTTTTGCATACAACGGCAGATTAAAAATAAAGAGAGCGGAGAAAAATGTTAAGATCTACTCCGCATATTATCAAAAACATATTTTATACTCAATTTTCAAATATGAAGTACATTCTGTTTACACACAGTGTGATCAATCAGTAGAACTGCATCAAGGCAAAGCAAGCAGGGGCACATCAGTCTACTGTTAATTTCCCGGAAAAAGTGGAACAAGAAACGGTTATCAAGGTCAAATCTTTCATTTTTTCCTTACTAAATTTCCTGATCTGTCATTAATGTATTCTTGCACGTTTTTTATTGACTATTTAAATTCCTTGTGCACCACATAGTATCACCCAAGGCTTACAGAGCTAAGTAAAAGAAAAATGCAACAACACAACTCAAAACAAAATAAACTTACAAATTCACAAATGACACGTAAGAGATAAATATACAGAAGAAAGAGAATGTCATTTTATCTTGGAGCAAATACAAGAAGAGGAGAAGGAAATGTAATGTTCACAGAGTTTTAACTTAAAAATGAGTTCTTTTCGTCCTTCTGTAAGCTTTGAACAATGTAACAACAAATGTTCGACATTTTGCATTCTCACGAAGCTGCAGGAACACAAGCCTGTATGAGATAACCCAAATATCTTCAGATATGAGTTGAAATTACCATGTCCAGTTAGAAATTTAGTAATTTCAAAAATTGCAGAAATTTTTTTTTATTATTCAATCTGTAAGGAATGGAAGGAAAATATAATTTAATCAAAAAGGTAGTAATAAAATTTCTGTATAATTCATAACACTTGAGTATTGTTTTATCCGTACTCTTTTTCTTGAAGAATAACTTAGGCAGTATCATTGGAGTATTAACTTGAATATTTGTAGCTTGTTTTGCTAACCAATCAGGCCTTTCATTTCTCAGATTGCCAATGTGGCCACGTACATGAGAAAAGATGATATCAACGCCTTTATTATTATGGTCTTTAATCATGGTATGAAAAGTGACACTTAATTTATTACATGAGAAGATATTCATAAGAGAATATAACGGTGGCCGAGAATCAGTGAAACTAAGAAATTTAGCACTTAACAAACAGTTGTTAGATATCCACTTAATGCACAATAATTCGGCTTGGAAAACGTTGCATTCATTGGGACTTCAAAGTGATTAATGCTGATGTGAATCTAAAACAACAACAACAACAACAACAAAAAAAAAAAAAAAAAAAAAAAAAAAAAAAAAAAAAACACAATGTCTGCGAACGGACTGGCTGCATGCGCGCTTCCGTGGTTTTCTTCATGTGTAATGTCTATACGAGCGCGTTTTCCTTAGAAGGTCCTCCACGAAGACATCAGATAGGCCCTTGAGGCGTTGCCGTAATTACATAAATGAAACCAAAACCAGTCAATAACCAAAAGAAGTGGAGAAAAGTTGCAATGATGTGATAAGACTTTCTGTCTGAAATCCCAGGTAAAAGGCACGCAAATGTATTTACTTGTTATTTACATAGGTAGGATCAGATTTTTCTCATTAATTAATATTTATGAAAAGGGCGAGTATAGGCTGTAGTCTATGAGTAGTACCATTTTTTGTATTGTATGACTAACTGAACTTTTTAGCACTTGGCATCAATAAAAAAATTATATTTATATCCTTTTTCTTAATATTTTCAGATTGTAGACTAGTATTGTCATCAGAGATGAAGATATAGTCCGTTATCTATGGAATCTTTATGTGAACCAGATGCGTATATACCGTACAGGTACGTATCAAGTTTCTTGTTGAATTAAAATATGTTGATATTTTATTTAGAAAAAGAAGACACATTTTGCAAATCAACAATCCTATAAGCGTGCTATTAGTTACGGCGTTGAGAGATTAGTTGCCAACGGTGATCAAGAAAGTTAAGGGATAATAAATAAATGCTTTGGAGACGACAGAACATGCGAAACAACAATTCGCCTGTTATATTAGTTGCTAACTGTATCTAATACTAACAAATCTTAATAAATTCCCTTTTAAAAATACTCCATCCGTATCGAAATGATTGTCCGATTTATAAATGTGTATCGAATTATGGAGACAGAAACGGGAATAGTGGTTTTGAACACGTTACCTGCTACTTTTACAAAATAGAATTTTGGAATATATGTCGATTTATCTTAATTCTGTTTTATAGAACTATGGGAAAGAAATGCAATTTAATATCTAAAGAGAGAAATATGATGCTACAGGAGCTATTAAGAAACTTTAAAAATGAAAGACCTGAGCATGGTATTCTAGCAGCTATTGAAAAAAAGCATGATATGTCGGCCGCAAGAGTTTCTGAGATATGACAATGCTGCTATGAAAGAGATAAATACTGACGAAATATGCAGTTTTATTGTTAATCTTTTAGTAGCCCTGACTTTAAAATCTTGGATTTAGGATTATTTAACATCGTACAAGCATTAAAACATCCAGTTACGTCTTAAGACTTAAAGAATCAGTTTTATTTAACTCGGATAAAAGTTAATAGAAGGCAGCTCTCGTGCTTACAGTATAAGGTATTTCACCCTCCTTCCACCATGCCTTCCTGGTGCAACGGTTAGCACACTCGGCACGTATTCGAGAGTTCCAGGTTCGAGTCCAGACAAGGGCATTGCTCATTTTTCATGTATTTCTGCTTCCATAATACCTAATGACTCTGCAGTGGCGACCGAACTAAAAGGTGGTGGATGATGATTCTTCGCCACCAGGATTTGGTGATTGGGTCCCCTAATCGCCAGTCGCCCTTTAAAAGGGGGAGTATCTAAGGTACCATGAGTGGGCGCAGCCGTACCCACCTAACCAAACAAATTGGTCTTATGATTTCCTCCATCCTTCCAGCATGCCTTCGTAGTGTAACGGTCAGCACACTCGGCGCGTATTCGAAAGATCCAGGTTCAAGTCGAGGCGAGGTCATTGCTCATTTTTCATGTATTCCTGCTTCAAAAACACCTAACGGCTTTACGACAGAAGCCAGCATTTATGGCTTAAATTTAAGATAATGAATTTGACTTAACTAAAAGGTAAGTTAGCCTCGGGGCTACACAAATAGAGAAACGCGCAAATCCTAAAGTCCTAAACGCTGTCCTAAAGTTGTGCAATTTTTAGCATTTTGTGAAATCCTATTACTTTTTTAACAGTCGCTGGCTCATGCAGTTTGGTGTGCTTGTAAATAATTTTGTTATTCAGTTCCGATTCCAACAGGTTAGCATAAAACTGTTTACATATAATGCTAACGTTATTACTAACTTTATCGCTTTTGGTGACTGTAAATTGTTGTTTTAATTCCTGAATATGTTCCTAAACTTCATTCCAATGTAAATTGCCAGTAAATTTAATGCTGTGACTTCAAAGTTTGATCTGAACAATAACCGCTGTCCTCCATTCCAAAAAAGTTGCATTTAAGGAACATATAATCTGTAGGGCTTTTAGAATAAATTCGTTTATATTTTCTATGATCCGGATAATGCATGAATTTTGTTGATCGTCAACACTGGCCTAAATTTAGCACCATTCTGCATAAGATTTCTTAGAAGAGGGTTTTAGATGATATTAAGATGACCTGTGATTACATGCTTATGCTGAGGACCAAGGAAATCCATGTAAGTTGGAGACAGGCAATAACGTGTTGCTGTGGAATCAATGTCATAAAGATTTCCAATTAAGCTGCTGAAAGATTTTAAGGGCAGACAGGAATGTCTTGACAGACAGGAAATTACCAAATTTACTTCACTTCTATTAAGTTTAATTATTCTGATTCTCAATAATTTATTTCTTTTAAATTTATTTGCATTGAACTTTATTGGAATTGGTGCATAAATTATATTGTTAATTAAGTTTTGCTTGAAATTCTTATTTTTTGGCTAAATATATACAATGTAATAGAAGTTACAACTTATTGTTAATTTCATTAATATTGTTTATATATATATTAATAGTAACTACAAACAACAGTTTTCTTTAAAAATTATTAGAACATCCTAGGAAGAAAATGCATAGGGACTGAAAAGTGCTAGCACAAAATAGAAGTCCCTTTTCCCCAAAACGGATTCAAAAATGGATTTAAAACGGATCCAGAAGAGACTTTTTCGTGAGGCCTGTACGTACGTACGCATGTATATATCTCGCATAACTCAAAAACGAGTAGCCTGAGACATTTGAAATTTTGTATATGGGGCTGCTATAGCATGTAGCATTAAAATTATATAAAAAATCGCTTATTAAATTTTAATTTATCTCTTTACATTTTATTTAATTACTTTAATCTTTAATTATTTTAATAAATAATAATTAATAATAAATTAGGAATTAATTAAACAATAACTACAAGTTAAATAATAATTGATAAATATTAATTATTAATTTATTAATTATTAATACCAATTAAATAATTATTAATTAATTTGATACTCATTAACTATTTAACTTTTAAATTATTAATGATTTTAACACTCATTTTGTTTATTTATTTACTCTTGTACCTCTTTCGTGATGGTCTTTCATAGGACTCCGGCACTTCTACTTTTAGAAATTAAGCTCTAAAAACTGTCCGCAAAATATTCGAAAACGTTATACAAATTAATTATCCAAAATAATTTATGAAAAAGGCGCATATTAGTATTATAAAAAATGTCATTTACTAAAGGAAGTAACTTGTTATTAGTACTAAAGGAATTATTAACTTGTTATTAGCGATAGAATTTTTTAAAGATATTTAAAATTAAATTATGTATACTTTAGTTTCATAGTAGCTATTTTAGGTATACTGCTGCGGCAGAGGTTAGTTGTTTGAAAAGTGAAATAGATAGCAAAGGTGATTCGCTGCAAAAGTGAGTGTCGTGAATAATAGACCTTCCTGCCAAAAAAAAAATGTATGGTAACATTTAGCACTGTATCAGGAATTTTAAAAATATACGACTCGTACTATTTATTAAGATCTTGTGATTTTGCTGCTGAATTTTATGTAGCGTAAGTGGCAAGAAAATTATGTTTAAAGTTAAAAAGACAAAACAAAGTTGCTTCAGCAAGAGTGAGTCTAAGAGCAGATAGATAAACTGAGAACTTCGTGAGAGAAAAAGAATTAACAAACCCTCTGGTGCAATGTTAAAATCCTTTCAGATGTTCCTTTTTTTAATAAAAAAAAAGAGAACCTTATATCCTCATGACATTTAAATCCGGTTTAAAGTATAATGTACTTAAAAATCAGCTAAAACCTTCCCAATTCCATTATATTAAGACTGTATTTGAATAAGTAGTGGATATGCAACGAAATGTATTTCTCCAGTAATCTTCAAGAAGGGAGCCGTTTAACATTTAAATACTGCGGATTAGAGGAAGAGGTATTTATTCCTCGACGCCTAATGAATCTGATCTTAATAATCGCTCGTCGAGCTTCATTGATCGCCGTTTCAGAGAATCCATTTTCCTATAATTTGAAGGAAGATATCTTGTTTCGCGTAATTAAGGCGACTCCTAAAGTAATTAAAGCCATTATCGTTACCCGAGAGCAATGAAAATACAGAAAACTTCATCAAAATGAATATTTAAATACCCTTAGTGTTTCAGTTGTGTAAAATAAAAAGGATTATAAGTGACAGTTTTTGAGAAGCTCATATAAAATATTCATTTTGTTGACGTAGAAATAAATAAGAATTATATATTTTTATAATAGCCGTTCTGTGTGTCTGAATGAGTAAAAATAGCTATGCAAAAAATAAAACGCTTTAAAGAACTAGTTTTGTAAATAGTAAAGAATGTCTTCTTGCTCGATTATTTATTTCCTTTCGCTTTCCTTGTTTGCATTTCGTCATTATTCGGGTAGTTCAGGCACTTCGTTGTAGAAATAAATTACTACAAGTAGTCCTTCACGTACGTTGGTACGTTGGCATTATTTTCCAATTTTAAAATGGTCAGATAATACCCGAACTAGCGTAAGCGAACCTAAGTTAGGTAGATGAAAAGTATATTTCCATAACTTCTGGCTAATAATACATGATACCGTCAGATACATGAAGCATACGAAAAGAAAGTCAGCTAATAACCAGACACAGGTAACTCCTGCATATATATTTGTACTCTAATAAATGAAATTTGGCACCTTCTTCAAAAATTCTAATCTTGTTAAATCTTAAATAAATGCTGATGTCCCAGTGTCTTCTTTTGGCTGTTCTCGAGCCTGAAGAGACGATAGATAAATAGGTGATCTTTGTACTGTAGCATTCCCATCATATAGTAGGCATTAATTTATGTGCGAGATCATGCAGAAATAGTACTAGTATCATAGAACAGTCATTATTAGGCAGCATACAGTTGTCATTAATATAATATCGTAACACCTTCAGCTATTTTCTGTCAACCATCCCGAAATTCTCGAAAAGTTATTTTCCAAAGATCACTTAGCAGTTCTCTGGATAGTTGAACTTGGCCTGTAACCCGTGACGTTCTCAAGTCTTTATTTTCTTTCATGATGAAAGAACATTATTTCGTTCCTGAGAAAAGCTGGAGCGTGTGTGTCCTTCGTCCAAAATCCCATGCATCTGTTTATAACTGTTTTGTTGTGCCTCGAATGCCTGTCACCGACCAACTCGGATTGAGCCGAAGATTTATCGTGAAAATTTTTCCAGGCCAGTCAACGTCCTCAAACAATCAAGGTGTTCTCGCCAACTGAGAAACGCTCTTAAAATTTCGGCCCCTAAACAATCGAGACCAAACAATTGAGGGCCTCAAACAATCGAGGAAATTTCCAGACCCTCAAACAAACGCTCTGAAACTTTCGGGCGAATAAGAATTCAGAAAGTCGTCCTGACACGCCCAGGAAAACTTGAAATGAAAAACAGTGAACGCAGTACCAAAGAGAGAGTTAGTAAACTACTCAAAGGTTTTAGGAAAAAAAAAAAAAAGAGAGAGAGAAACCCCCTTTATTGTATTTTCAGCTCTATCAAGAACAATTTTTATTCGCTCTGTCAAAAGTATTCTCATCTCTCTGTGGAACGATTCAGTAGCTGGTAACTGGAATTTTCTGCTACCTACTCGAAAGTAATCTACTCGGCACGGCCAGCTGCGGCCACAACAAGGCTTTTTGCCTTACATAGGAACTTATACCCTGCATCAAGAAAAACTCTCTGAGAACGTCCATGTAACGGAGTGGAACTTCAGCCGAATTGATGCATCATCTAGTTTTTGGTTTTATATTTTTATTCCTTTTCCGATGAGAACATTATCTCATAAATTATTTGCAGAATAGCTAAGAATTAGAATCTTAAAGAAATTAATTGCGTTACCTCCTTGTTTCAACTCGCCATATATCATTATCAGTAATAGTATCATACACCACTCATTAATATCATCATCAATATTAGCACCATACAGGTCTCATCATACAAAAGTTCTTACTATCATCATCAGTATTAGTATAATACCACAGTCATTAATATAGTACTTGCGAGATGGCACCGGAAAAATTGGTTGCTATCTGTCAGATATACACTAACAAACGGTAAAGCCAGTAACTCAAAACTAAATTACAGAAGCTGGGAAGCTTCTGACGTTCTTTGATAGCTTGTGTTATTCTGCTGCTTCAATATCAAATCGGTATACGCCATTCAAATCCCATCAGATATTTTTTAATCCTAACCTGCTGTCTTTCAGCATACTTGCTTCAGCAATGGATACCCTGTTCTCCAGTTCTGTTTTTACTTCCAATACAGTATTCAGTAAATAAAATATATATCTTACGGTGAAACACCGAAATCTGGAGAATGTCGACTTTCACCGGTGAATGTCAACATTCACATAGTCGCTTGGCGCATGTCCGAAATATTTTCCAAATACTCTTATTTCTGACTTACACCGGTAAATGTCGACATTCACCATGTGCTAATGGTGAATGTTGAACATATAAGAATATTATATTTTCTTCTCCGTAATTCAGTCTCGAAAAAACGCACTTGAGACTTAAAATGAGAACTTAAGAATATAAGAACTTAAAACACACAGTACATTCAAAATGAGAAAGGAAAATAATAGAAGTTAAAAACTTACTAAATTATGTGATTCAAATTTTATTTACTGCAACAACTTAAACTATTAGGATACTTTGAATTTGCACAAGAGGTCCTTGCTTTTACAACTGCATTTATTTGTGGAACACTTCCTTTTGCAATGACAGCACGTACATATACTCATCTCTTTTCGACCTACACCAGAGCATATCTGTGATTGTCGACATACACCAGTGAGGGTCCGAATGTACAAGAATGTAATGCAATATTCGATCTTTCACCAACGCATTTGGTGAATGTTGACATTCTCCGGTGAAAATCGACGTTCTCCAATTTTCACGGTAACATATATATGTATTGGACACTTCGTTACAATGCAGACTTTGCGTTATTTCTAGTCCAAAGGCGCTTTGTCCCTGAAGGACTATTGTTTTCGTTTTGCGATTTCGCGTTGAATTACTCTGAATGTCCGTTTCACTTTTCAAACTATTGCCACCAAATACTATCGCCCTGTATTATATTTGAAAAAATTAAATAATGAAGAATCTGCATAAATCTATGTATGTTTCTTGCATCGTGATAAAACAACGGTACCTAGAGCCATCCAATTTTGAATGACGTAATCCTACTGCGAATATGGGCATCTGGAAGACCAAATTTGAAATTTGTTTTATTATCGGTTTCATATTTTGTAAAACTTTAACGAATTTTTTATTAACACACTCAACGATTTAAAAGAGAGCAATGGCACCACTCTACGGGAGGGAAAAAAAACTTTTTATCTCCAGCGCCCGGAACTGTGTATGGAAATCCTAAAGATATGCTTATTTTATAATTATTTTGCGACACTGCTGTTGAACTGAATTTTATGGCTTAAGTGATAACACGATATTTAATAAATAAAGGTAGAACACAAAACGATAAAAAAGTGCCCCTTTAGACGTAATTTAAAATCTGAAACCTTTCAGATTTTTGTTTTGTTTTTTCTTTGTTGTTTTCTGTTGTAAATCCCCTAAGCACATTTAATGGATCTAGGTACATTCAGATATTCACATAAGATACCTAAGCACATTCAGATATTCACATAAGATACCTAAGCACATTCAGATATTCACATAAGATACCTAAGCACATTCAGATATTCACATAAGATACCTAAGCACATTCAGATATTCAGAGAGTCACATATTTTTTACTTATCAAAATTAAATATTCAAGTTAAAGATCCATTTGATTTATCAAGATTATCAGCAGAAAATAATAAAGTAAATATTTAATTTGTCATTTTAGTTCCTTTCTGTATTCCTTGCGCAGGTATAGTTTTTAATAAATAATCGTTTCCAAATTAAACATTGTTAATAAAAATTCGCATTTTCATTAAAAATGTCTTTTATCGTTACCCATCAATAGCCTAACGGTTAAAGTCGTAAAACACTGCTAATTCGTCTGCAGTTTATTCCTGTTGGTTGAATAAGCTAGACGTATAAGATTTCCAAAAATGTAACATAACCGAAAATTAGTTTTTTACAGAAAGTCCTCCATAAAAGCATCCATGGGTCTCTTACTTATCAGGCAGAAAGAAATGGTACGCTTTGCTCTTGTTTAGTCTAAACTTGTTGCTTCTGAACTATAAAACGTAACCCACGTTCCAAGAAATTAATAAATTAATGATTTTAATAATTAATAAATTATTTTTAAATATTTAAGGGAAAATTTTTTAATAATTCTTTTCCGTCATCGTAAATACTGCTGTTTACCTTCTCTTGAACTTTTGCAAATATATTGTTTATTTAGCCAATAAAATTCCATTGCCAACTTTGCAGTAAATAAAGCATTTAGATCTACTTAAAGACACCATCACTTCTTCATTTCTTCTCAGAATTTGACGCTTTTCTGAATAACTATGTCCAGTTGTTGTACGGAAGTAAAGGAGTGGGTGTCCGTTACCATAACAACAACAACGAGCAGATGTTATTGGGCACGAAAGGCGCTGCTATTTCAAGGTCTAATTTATCACCGGCTCTTTTTCAACAGACGATCGTAAGATTTTCACAGTTCGTCCGGGTGTGCCGAAGCTAAGAAAAATATCGCTTTTGCTTTTCGTGGAACTACTGTGTACAGGCAGTGGGTTCTTTATCCGGACTTCAATATGTGTTATTATGCTTAAAATATATTTATTAGTGTGAATTAAGATTGTCGATCAGAAGTTTGCAAAGTGAAGATTATTTTAAAAACTGCATTGCTACGAGCGAATTTTGAGATCAATTTGTATTGTCAAAAAGTGGCATTCTCATTAAATATTGCTTTGCAGTTTAGTGAATCTTGGTGATAAGTAAGGGAAAGTGATCAGTTCTTACTATCAGTTTATTATAGAATTTTGTTTCATTTCATTTTTAATTTTTCTTTATTGTGCACTGCTGTGACCTTTTATTCAGTCTGGTCTTGAAACGTTACAGTTTTTTATCAATAAACTCATTAGCCTCACATCTCTTTTCAGGAATGTTAAATTTGTAACTATATAATTACAGTATTTTCCAGTAGGTATTTATGATTCATTTTCTTACATTAATTATTTGTAAGGATATGAAGCAGGTTTTTCATTTAGTCAGAAATTATCTGATGGACTAAATTTATATCGATTTTACATGAATATGTAAAGGGAAATTGACTGAAACTTAAGGCTGTAGCATATACATAAAGAATGGAAGAAAACAAACAAGAAAAATCTGAAACTCAACCTGAGTCGCTTGTTAGTAGGATATGTGGAGCCGCAGCGCTTGAAAGGTAAGTTCTTATTTGCTTTCATTACCGTCTTTGAGAAGACATTTCAGCAATGGATTTTTTATCATTGTTTTGACTGATTCTGTTTATCTTCAAGTTTTCTCTTTTTATAACTAACCTGTTCTTTCTGATTTCTTTCACATATAATAAATTACAAATAAATTTTGTGGTCATTTGTTAAACTTTACATATTTGCAAGTAATATAGCAATTGTAATTATTAAATATGCGGCTGTAATTTTTTTTTTTTTTCCGAAATGGCAAACTTTTGAAACCTGATCAGCAACTTAGGCCTTACTTTTAAATATCCTTTTTAATTTTAAGATATTTTTCAGCTATTATTAAGTTAATATTCACTTAACAGATGTAATTTTTATTTTTTGATTCCATTCGCGTTTGGACAAATGTGAAACAACCGTATCATTAAAATTTAAATTCAAGGTTATATAATTCAAGATCATTTATGACATTAAAAATCTAGTTTACAGCATAAGCCACCTAAGAGCTTTCTGCTTAAAGAGACTACTTACTGGGAGAATTTTCAGAAACAGAACTGAACGATAATTTTGAAAAATTCTGATATTTAACAAAACGGAATTTATAACAAGGAATTTTACTTTTCACGTTTGGATTTTCTTTGAAGATTTTGAACAGATAAATGCATTATTTGCTTTTATAATGTACATTTTGTTTCTCGTATAAATTAACTGGCGAATCCAATAACTGTTAGAATTGTTAAAAAATAATAGAAAAAAAAGTATCTGAAAGCTTTCAGATTTTATATTACGCCCAAAAGGGCGTTTTTTTAACGTTTTGTGTGTTACCTTTATTTATTAAATATCATGTTCTTCTCACTTAAATTACATTAAATTCAATTCAACAGCAGTATCACCAAACATTTAAAAAATGGCATAGCTTTAGAATTTCTAATACACAGTCTCGCGTTACTGGAGATAAAATGTTTTTTTCCTGCACAGTGTTGCAATTGCTCGCTTTGAAATCGTTGCGTTTGTTAAATAAAAATTAGTTTAAATTTTGCAAAATTTGAAATAGATAATAAAACAAACTCGAAATACAAAATTCGGGCTTTGAAATCCATGTTCGGTTGGAGGTCTACGTAATTCAAAATTTGATGGCTCTAGAATGCGAGAAATATTCATGCAGATTCATCATTGCTTCAACAATTTGAAAATTGTTTCAGCACTTTTTGTGATTCGACGAAAAATGTTTCAAGCCTAATTTCTGGAGTAACCCCCCATTGTATTACCCATCGTGCTTTCAGAAGATTTCTGCAATATTATCGTATCTTAGTGCAACTTTAAGTAAAGAATATAGTTAAATTAGCCAGAATTCTTAAACAAATGAATTCTATCTTAGCTTTTCAGTTTTTAAGATTTATTAAATTTAAGTACATGTTTTTCAAAGGAGGGAAAGTTAACTATTTTGTTATTAGTAGAGAAAACTGCTTTCTTACATATGTCTTAACTCACTGCTAAATCTATGGTGAGCATTTTAATCCGGCTTCAAGAAAGGAAAGAAGAAATTCTGGAAAACAATTTGCTGAAGATTTTTAAAGCTTGTAATACGTAATTCTAAAATTACCCGAAGAACTCATTTAGAAAAGCAAATCGCGTTGCAAGCAAAAGGGAATAAAAAAAAATATTTCAAAGTTTTTATAAGGTAGAATTTATAAATAAATAAATAAATAAATAAAAATAAAAAAAATAAAAAAACCGCTAAGTTGCGTAAAGAAGAAATTTCAGAAAACAGATTGTTAGAGATTTTTCAAGTAAGTTATAAAAACAGAGTGTTAAAGCTCGAAAAAAAAAAGGGAATTTGGAGCAATAAAATGCTAATTCTTTTTTATAAGGAAAAAAATAGGAGGTGAATTTAAAAAATAAACTTGAGTTTTATCTTTTTCTGACCAATATGACACACCAAAATGATACTTATAGTGCAGGTTCTGATAAAGGCTATGTCAGAGTCCTTAAGAGATGTAATTGAACATGAACTTAAGATGCAAAATGTAACTGAACAATTCAAGTATTAGTGAAGTGAATGGCAACAGAAAAGATAGATAAGACGAGACGAACATCTCCTTATCATTAGCATAACCTGTTCACCTAAATCAAATCTTCACACTAAAATGGTATCAATAGGTGTTATCTTATCCTTTAAAATTTTAAAGGATGAAGCTGAAATCTGAATCCACGGCTAAATCATATCGCATTATCTTTAGAATTTTATCTAATGGCTTGGAAATATAGACTTCTGAACTCTCGAAACCTTTGTAAATAGAAAAAAAAAATGAAATATAAAAAACTTTACATAGGATTTAAACTTTATCAAGAGTATTTAAAGTATATTTAAAGTAATAACAGTTTTAATTTTTTTAAATTCTATGGTATTTTTAATTTCAATTTGAGTTTACCATACATTTATTAGCCCCAAAGTCTCGTACCTTCACTAGTCTCGAAATTGCGTTTACTATAAACGGCGTATCATTTTTCAAATTATTGCCACCAAATATTATCACCCTGTATTGTTTTTTAAAAAAATTAAATAAAAAAAGAATATGCATGCATGTATGTATAAAAAATATGCATGTCAAAAAACGACGGTACGTAGATCCTTTAAATTCTGAATAACGTAGTCCTCATTCCCAACATGTCCACGTGGAAGCCAGAATTTTGATTTTTTTGATTATTTTTTATTTCATAATTTGAAAAACTTTAATGAATTTTTTATTGACAAATTCAACGATTTGAAAACGAAAGTAAAGGCTTGGATTTACCACTTTTCTTTGAGAACGAAATTTTTAATCGTGCGGGGCAATATAAATTCCTCGACTGTCTGAAACATGTTATTTCAAAATTAATGCACTTAGTTGGGCCGCCTAGCCGGTATAGTGGTTAGTGGTTAGTGACCTGCGTAACGCTAGAGGGCGCTGAGAGCATCATTGAGTGTGCAGTTACTTGATGGAAGGTGTGACGCAGTGGTTATGTGAGATTTCTGAGATTGTGATATTATCATACTCCATTAAATCAATTAATATTTTATTGATTTGTGATTATTGATTGTCGATTTATTCATATTTGATGTGATATTATGTTTTACTGAAGCACCATATATTCGAAACTTAGATTACCACTGAATCTTCATACCACTGATGCGCAGTAACGATGAGCCCGGGCTCGAATCCCGAAGAAGACATGGTTATAACTGTCCGTCCCTTCATAGAAGGCAACGGTGGGCATCTGTTAGGTGCTTCCCTAATGAAATGGCCACCACTTCCGGCCCTTGTAGTGGCTCAAGGCTAATGGCTATTAAATAAAGCGCCCGTCACATTAAAAAAATATACACTTAGTTGGAGTTTTCCAGTCAGTTATATGTTTCAATAAAACCACCAAAACAGACCTCAAGAGTTCACTCGATTTTGATCGTCTGTGAAATGGTCGTCTTAAAAAATATGAGTATCGCTAATGCTCAATACTAATATTTACATATATTTTTAGAACTGTTCTCTTTGGTCACCACGAGAGATTTAATTTTATTCATTGCCGAAATAGTTCATTTGAATAGCGCAAAGCATACGAGGATTATTTACCTAAGGGAAGAGATGCCTCCGTGGAGGACTTCGTAAGGAAATTAGCTCCATTATACATGGAAAGAACCAACCGTGCAGCTAACCCCTTCACCTGGCATCGAACTCAAGTCGGACTACACGCATTCAGCGGTCATATTATTGACGAAATATATGCTGTGTTGGTGCAACTAATCTTAGTAAGTGAGGCCCAATTGTTAAGGTTACAAATTTAATGCTTCTTTATTTAAATATGACAAAGCACATGAGTCTTCTGTGCCTAAGGCGAAAGATTGTTTTTTTCTGAAGGTATCCTTCTTTTTAGGCAGATACCTTATAAGGAAGGTTTTCTAAAAGAAATTGACTCATATTTACGTTACACGTGGAGAATACCTTGGAAACAATACAGTTACAGATTTGACAGACACATAATCATTCTGATTATGTAAGAAAATGTCGCTCCATTTTGCTGAATTTCAGTTTCATTGAAATTATTTAATTTTTTGGTATTTCATATCTTTTAACCTTTTCCCGGGGGTGGGACATATGTGACCCGTACTAAGGATACAGCAACTGGGGGCTCGGGACAGTTTGCCGTTGGTGACAGGGGTAGGAATTCTATCTAGCGCTTGAGGCGATTGATTCATATTTCTATGAATAATATATTAAATAATGATTCTTCGTCAAAATATTTTCATTTTTAAACTAAGCTTTCTTCCGTATGATTATATTCTACAGTATTTTCAAATGGCGTTCTGGTTAACTTTCTTCATGTGACTTCATTTCGCAACCCATTTCTGAACTGCGAAACGCAGTTGAAATAGAAGTTCAGAAATTCTTTCACAAATCGGTCTTTTTGTGGAATTTCCATGTGCTCTAAAGCAGAGCTTTCTTAAACTTTCAGTCGCGACCCCTTTTTATCACTGAGATTTTTTTCGCGACCCCAAGACCCCATTTGCGAAAATTTTGTGGGACCCCCATAAATATTGCGCAAATCTGACACACGCGTGAGTGAAACTGTCAATTTTTTCATTTGCACTGTAATATACTATTGCAGTTCTAGGTCATTAACTTTAATTTATAATTTTAAAGCATAGAACAATGTGAAAATTTTAAATAATTAACAGACGAAATGACAGCGTCACGTGCAAAGCAAGTAAAATGAATGAATGAGTAAAACGTAGTTTTTCTTTCTCGGTATTGTCTTATCTTTATGTATTTTCAGATACATTAATATTTGTAAAAATATTTGGTAATTGTAAAATTATTATATTAATAATTTTAATGAAATATCAAAACTGCTACAATTTTAGCGACCTCTTGCTGCAGGTCCCACGACCCACAGTTTAAGAAACTCTGCTGTAAAGTATATATTAAGAAAACAAGATGGATGAATTATTGGACAGATTGCATGAAACTTTCTTCATGACTGTGTAAACAGCATTAATAAAATTCATGTCAACTATATTTACAAAATTCGAAAATATGTAGAGAATATTGGACATTTTCTGAGTATGGGACATTTCATTAAAATGCGGGACTGGGACACACAATATGGGAAATCTAAACCCAAACTCAGCGAAATAATTTAAGAATTTTGTGGAAAGATATTTCTTAAAAGATAACCTGGTGTGAACTGTGTTTTACTCTTGTTGAAAACTAGTAAACGAAAAGAATATTAACTTGTTCAATGACTTCGATTCTACTCTAATGTTAGAATATTGCATGCGCAAATACAGTCATTGTCCTATTATTGCTTTTTGAACTCTTCGTTATTTTAATACGTTTCAGTATCACGCGAAGTTTGTGTGATTGCGTGTGTATTCAGCTGGTAAAAGCACATATACACATGGCGCCCGTCCAGACATTCACTGGCGATAAAACCTGAGTTACAACTAAAGACGTAAAAATGTTAGCCAACATGCGAAATACAGACATACACTACAGCTTCTAAAAATAATATTTCACGTTTTCTAAATGTGCGTGTAATTTCTCGGCGAACTAACTAGTAGTCAAATTTGTTTAAAGTCTGGAATTCTATTTCCCGTCTTTATTAATTTTAAACGGTTCCATTAAAATTATCTCACCATTTTAATGATCTCGAGAAAAATAACTATCTTTTTACATACTAAACGCAAAGCCGAATTTAAAGACTCTGTAAAGGATGGGTTTTTAAATTTGTTTTTCTGTTTCTTGGAATGTCGCCACTTAAGGAATCATTTGGATGTTAAAATATTTTTTTAATAATTGCGCGTCTTATACGTGTATATTGCGTCTTATAACGTCGATACTCATTTATTCGGAGTTAGCATTTCGCAAGTTTGTGAATGGGTCAAATCGTTATAGGATGTTGTGAAAACAGAGACAGTGATTAAACCATTTAAGAAGTGGGGCATTAGTATTGCACTGGAATGGTACAGAAGACAATTTGTTGTATGAGGACCCAGATGCTGATTTAGAAGAGCTTTCAAGTGAGTTTATACTTAGCTCTGGAGTTGAGAGTCTGGGTTTTGACAAAGAAGATTAAAACGTGTTCTTTCCCAGACGCATTGGGTACTTGCAGAAAGTATTACTTTGTATTTGTATTACTTTTACTTTTTAAAAAAACTGTAAATCCACTATAAAGATAATTAATAAAATTTCATCCTTTAAAAATATGTATAAAAAATGGAGTGCGTCTTATACACCGGCAAATACTCTGCAGAACAATTTTATAAAAAACATTAATAAAAATGTATTATCTATATAAACAATGGCAATGAAATATGCCAATCTCTTAAAACCAGTGGCATAAGAAATACGATGAAAAATTGTTGCCAAACCCATGTTTCTAAAAGAATGAAACTATTCAAAATGATGCGATTTCATCAAAAATCTATCAACAGCAATAAGAAAGGAAAATTGTTGCCAAAATCACATTTGTAAAGATGTGAGATGTGAGAAGTGTACTCGGAAGCTTCATTTAAAAAATTTTTTAAAAATACAAAATATTATCATTTTTCCAAAATTCTTTTTCTAAAAGCAGTCGCAAGGATGAAATTTTAACGTGTCCAAAAATCAAAGAAAAATAAACTGTACATTTTTAAAAATAAACTTTTTTAGAAAAAATCCCATTGAAAAGGTGCTAAGCTCACTTTATTAAATAAATTCGTATTTGATCGATTTATTGAAACACGAAATTTATTTTAAATTCTCAAAATAGCTAAGTGCCTACGTTTCATGACGATGTGAAAATGGAGTGTGTAGAGTAAAATGTCGCTTTCCTATAGCCCATTATCTCTCAAAATGACGCGATTTCGTCACAAAACATAAAATAAAAAAATTCGAATTCGAATTTCGAAAAATTCGCTTCGAGGTGCTCTGGCTCTTGTCTAGATGCACCTATGTACCAAATTTCGTAGCCGTGGGTCTATTAGCTAACGAAAGACACACACCCAGACAGACTCTTTCTTTTATTATATGTATAGTATAGATATCCTTGAGGAAAATATCAGCATTTTGTTTTATTTCTCAGGATAAGAATAAATTTTATTAACTCTTTATCGACTTGTGCATTCAGTCCATTTCGAACCCGGTACGCATGCAACAATGTTTTAAAAAGACAACGAAACCCACATTGCGATCAGATGGAATTTAAGCTTTCAGAAGAAGAAACAAAATGCGAATAAAGAGGACTCACTTAAACGACTGCATTCTCTCCTCACGTATACTTTTTAGAGAAAATGATTCGAAGCTGAGTAAGGCTCGGATGTGAGTCTTCATGACTTATCGCAGCTCATTTTTCATTTTGACAAGCGCATTTCAGAAAAGGCTCTTGGGGCACTCAGATCAAAAACCTCTTCAGCCTGGAGTATTCATCCACTTTATAATTGCCAGGCGCATGTGAAAAAAAATTGTTTTGGTATGTCTTCGAATTCCTCCTTGAAATATAAGTACAGTTTAACTGTTCGAATAATTCAGAATACTGAAGTAGCAAAATTAGAACTTCTTGTTTCCAAGACGGTGTTTGTAAGTTCTTGGGGAGAGAGAGGAAATTTCAGATAGAAATTATCACTATTCATTTGTCACAAATTTTCTGTCCTGATCTCTCTCAAATTTGCAGAATCTATATTTCATAACGATTTATTCTTGCAGTAATCTCTGTATGAGGGAAACATAAAATAAAACTGGTCGGGTTAACCCTTTAAAGAGTATTATTTTATTGCGAAAAGAAAGATTGCTGTATTTTTTTAGAAGTGATCTTAAGCTTGCTATAGAAGCATTCAATTTGATATTAAATTTATTCCTGAATTCCGAAAAATATGGTAGGAAGTAATATATTATTATTAAATATGGAAGAAATCCATAGAGTTGTGAAACCGAATTTAGTAACTACAGTTCAAGTACATAGTATACATCATTAGGGATATCTGTACAGTGTTATTATTATTGATAACCAATATCTATAAAATGCAAATAATAATAAATTCACTGCCTAACAGATTATATCTGTATTCTCTTAATGGTTCTTATTTTCACAGGATCGTAATAAAATATTAAAAATATATGTGTACCATTTATTATAAGTGGTTCGTTTTGCTGTAGTAGGAAAATTTGAATTTGGCAAAATTGATACAAAGTGGTCATAAAAACCTTCCCCGATAGATGAGCCCCTAGCGGCTTATCCGCCCAACTAATCGAAATTTAATTCCAGATATTGTTATTTGAAAATAAGCGCCTGAGATTGTGATAAATTCAAGCACCAGAGATCTAACGGTTAAGGTTTCAGTGAAAATATTTCGAAATTTTCGAATGGGAAACCCATTTTTTAGTTCCAAAAACTTATCAGCACACTGAAAAACCATAAATGGCTTTAGAAAAACGACACACATATGACGAAAATATCCGGCGTAAAGCATTTCCAAAGAGCATTGTATAGAACCTGAAGTGCCTCCTTTACAGACGATAACGCACTACATGCGAGAGACTGTTGACGACAATGACGAACGTAACAATCGCAAGAGGAATCTATAACTTCACATTTTGTGGCATCTTTCAGTTCTGACAAACCCCGTGGATTTGACGTGTACATCTTAGATTTCGGTAATCTCAGAACCAAACGGTCCATCGAAGTGAGGCCGGGGGATTGCATTGGCCACAAAATTGCACACAAAGTGGCGGGAGATAACTCTATTTTGAAACGCTGTAATACGTTGAAAACTCGCAATTCCAATAAATGTTTTCCCTCTCCTCTCTTGTGTTGCCGAGGATTCTTTATCGTGCTCTTTTTGCAAATATATTAGGCCGGTAATTTTTGTTATACGTGTATGCTCCAATGCCATTTATTGGTTTTCAATGCTCTGATCAATTTCCGAAAAAAAAAAAAAAAAAAAAAAATAGTGGATGTTGCCATTCTAAAATTTTGAAAATTTTCCACTTAATGTAACCGCGAGAGAGCTATTGTTTTAAAGCATCACAATCTCGAGCGCATATCTTCAAATAACAATATCTGAAATTTTATTTGGATTGTTTGAGTATATCAACAAAGTTTTTTTATCACCACGCTACAAGTGCGTGTGTTGCGAGCGCTTTCAGCAATTAGATCAGCAGTCACCAACCTGTGGTCTGTAGAAAGTTATTGATGGTCCGCAGAAAAATTGGGACATGATTTATATTTTTATGAAGAATCAGTTTAAAAAATGACGAGTAACAACACCTATTATGTAATATGGATTCTACAATTTTTAAAAATTTTAGCTACTACCTTTTAGCGAAATTCCTTCTAAATTTAGCGACTTTTTAGCTACTTTTGCAGGTGTATCTAGCGACATTTGAAAGTGAGAGTTGGCATCCATTAATATGCTGCTGTTATCAGTAATAGCGCGAACTGGAATCCTCTTTCCTTTGGAATTAAAAACATCATATATTATTGTAGTCGTTAATGACACAGTTTGTCTCCGTTTCAATAGGCAACTTGATGGATTTTTAGGAAAACCATCTGCATTCTTGTTTATAATTGCATCACCGGAATTTTTCGTTTTTGTTTTGTCTAACTGTTGATCGATGGCGTCCCGTGAAGTTCTAAGGGACTATTTTTTAAACAGTGTTTTCTTCGCAAAACGGAAGAAGGGTTGTTGATAATAAAATAGTAAAAGTAGTATAATATTTTTAATGTGCTTCAAGTTCATCTTAGAAATAGCAAGACCTTGAAAAGAAGCTTCTAGTGATAGCCCACTTCCTTTGATCGCAAATATTCAATATCAGTAGCGTGACATCTTGACTTCCTGGCTAAAATGTGCTAAAATGTCTAAGGTCTGTTTTTTTTTATCTGTTTTCTATGTTGCATTGAAATAGTTTTCTATGAAATTTTGTTGCATATGACATGCAATGTAAAATTAAACGTATATCTATCTGCATTGTCATCTTTGTCGATTTTTTTTTTTTTTTTTTTTAGAAATATGCGACGATTACCATTCGCATTATTATTACTTAAGCGATCATTATACGCACTATTATCAAATTTATATATTTTAGAAAATATATGTTTGATAATGACGTGAAATTATAAACCTAAATTCAATGTGTTACTTGAAAAGCAGATCTTTCGTAATATACCCATTATACTATCAGACATGTGTGGACAACTTAATATAATGACTCAAAAAAGAAATATTTTAAACGTTTCAGATTTTAACGGTCACCCAAATGGGTTTCTTAAGTTTTTTTACCCTTTCGCTGAGCTCGCAGTCTACCAGTCTCCTGTTATACACTACCTTGGAAACTAACCCATTTTTGTATTTGTGCTTTTAAGCACATCTTTACTATTAAGCACCACTTTCTTCGCACTTACGCAAATATGCAGTTCAAGAGCAAAATAGCAAAAATCTTAAAAGCAGCATTTCAGCATACATTTAGAATTCCCGATGCAGTGTTAAGTTTTGGTATACATTTTTTTGTTTTTTTTTTCTTTTTTCAGTCTCTTCTCAGGTCAATATATCAATGCTCTGTTTTCTTACTAAGATGACTTTACAATACTTGTTTTCTCTTTTTATTATTAACGTTTTGTGTGTTTACATTACATATTAAATATCGTGTTCTTGTCGTTTACGCCACATAAAATTTAATTCAACAGCAAAATCACAAAATATTTAAAAATGCCATATCTTTAAAATTTCCCATAGGCAGTCTCGCGCGCTGGAGATAAAAATGTTTTTTTTTTCCTCCCCGTTAAGTGTTGCTACTGATCACTTAGTAATCGATGAGTTTTTTTAATCAAAAATTTGTTAAGTTTTACAAAATATGAAATGGATAATAAAACAAATTCCATGGAAACGTACGTTATTCACATTTGATGGTACTGTTGTTTTATCACAGTGCGAGAATATACATACATACATGCAGATGTTACATTTCTTTAAATATAATACAGGGAGATAATATTTGGCGGCAACAGTTTGAAAAGTCATCCGCCGTTTATAGTAATTCAACCCAAATGCCATTTCGAGAGTAATATTCCATACGGGACTAACACCCTTTTTAGGATAATAATATAGTACTTAAAAGCAATAAAAAGAAACATAGAAATAAAAACACTCATTATAATTTGTGTAAAATAATTTTCATGTACACTGCGGGGAAAAAAGGGACAATTCTGTGCGACTTGGGATATATATTAGATTTATATATAGCATTGTTCTAACATAGGTATTTTGACAGAAAATGGGACTGTTTCTTAAATAACATACCAATTTTTCACTCAAATTATGCCTAAATATTAAATTTTCTAAAATTTGGTGCGAATTTTACAAAGTATTCAAAAATTTATCTTGGCGCATTTTTTTTCAGTTTTCGACAAGAATACTTCACTTGGCGAACTTCTTAATATATGGCAACCTATTTTCCTTTCACTTCCATTGTACAGGAGCGGGGGAAAAAGTCACATCGTTCTTACTTTTAAATAATTTTAACAAAGTGCCTAAACCACATTTGATGTTACTGTTGCTTTCAACAAATATGCCATATTTCAAAACGCGCCAATATATAAATTCACGTATATTTTCGGAAATTTTGAATAATAAACTGTAATATTTGCAGGTATGCTTAGAAATACGTCTACATTAAAATAATGATAAAAATTTTATAGATTATAATTCAAATTTTTTTTCGAAAAATTTATGAATATTATTTAAAAATTCAAATTTTAAAAATAAATCGTAAAAAATGGACTAATTTTATTTGGAATGAACTTAAATTTTGAAATATGAAAGGAAGAATCAAATGAGTTTAATAAAAAAAAGAGATATTAATAAATATATATCAAATTCAATTAACACTGAGGAGCTAAAATTTTGAGAGCTAATTTTTAAAAACTACTCGTGTGATTTTTACAAAACTTAGCAGTTTGGCGTAATTTGAGTTGTAGAATTGAAATATGGAAAAATATTGGCATGTCATTTCAGAAAAAGTCTTATTTGGTGTCATACAGGTTATACCTATATTAGAACAATGATATATATAAATCTAATACATATCCTAAGTCACGCTTTCGAGACATGAAAAACGCAAGTCGAATTTTGTCAATCGGTCCAGCAGAACGAGAGATATAGAACTGTCTTTTTTTTTTTTTTTTTTTTTTTTTTTAAACATCTTGAAGGATAAGTATTGCTTTCAATTTTAAATTCCAGTCGTGGCAAAATTTATGGACTGAATTATGCCTCGGAATCTGACAGGAAAAAAAAAAAAAAAAAAAAAAAAAAAAAAAAAAGAAAGGTGGAAAGAATCTATAAACAGCTTTAGAAAGTGTTATATCATTGTGCGAAACAAAAGGCTTTTTTCTCCACGCGCCCTCCCCTAATGCCGCTTCTTAGAAAGTTGCCATTCGCCAGAGCATAAGTTTTTAATTAAAGTTTATATAGTTTTGTTATTTAATAGAGTTTCAGTTCTATAGTTTCGAAAACCCTTCGGCATATATATATTTTTTTAAACGTGTATGTTGGCTTTTCTTAAGTTTAGTACTACAGTTGATGTTATAACAAGTAACATAAACATATTTTCATTCATTCTATCATTTATTTTATATTTTATCAAAATTTTACATAATATCAAATATGATCTATCAGCATGAGTAAGGATTTCAGAAAGGAGTGAAAAGCAGGAAATGAAAAAGAAACGTTAAAAAACAATATGCATTGTTTAATTAGTTTTCTTCAAAAGGGATGTAGACATATTAGCATAATGAATTGAAAAAAATTGAAGATCTGTATCGATGTAAAAAATAAGGAGAAACTAGTGAGCGTGAAATAATTAAAGTAGAAAAGCCTTTCTCATGGGAAAAAAAATTGGATCGGATTATAGAGATGAAATTAAAAAACTATCACTTCAATGAAATTGATGTGCAAGAACTAGACGATTAGTTGACGCAGTAGGCGATTTTAATGACGAAAAAAACGAAAATCGCGTTACCTGAAAATACCAGTTCATAATAAAAATGTTCCAGTTTTTGTTCTGAGTACTGAAATACTGTTAAGAATAATGCATGTAAGTAATGCAATAGGAGAAAGTTTTTTGAAGTATTTATTTATTTTAATGTAATCCCATTAGCTTTACATAAATGCAAACGATATGTTTTAATACAACTTATGAGTGTCAACAATATTTAATTTCAGTTTACAGTTTATTGTTGTTCTACAAAGAATATAATTTAAAAAGATTAGAATACTAGATTCTCTCGATTTGGTTAGTAAAATTATATGCTGTAAATAAAAAGACTTTGTTTGAGAATCTTGGATGTTTAATGTTTCTTTATTAAAGTAATTGTTATTATTATTGTCATTATTTTAGTTTTTAAACGAATTAAAAATTATTTTAGAAATTCAGTGAAACAAGAAAAGTTAAGGTCTTTAATAACGCTTACTATAGAAAAAGAAGTTGCTAAAGCATTAGGAGATATTATTGATTATTTTTCTAGAATGAAAATCAATGAAGGAAAAGTTTAAGTTTTTTAAAGACTGGTCAATGGCTATATATGTATATTTTTTTCATTATATCAGAAGTACATTTATATGGGCTCAAAAGCGACCGAGCTGTAAAGTCGCTGAGTACTGGTATTCGCACCCGGATTCAAAACTGGGGGCAGTTGGGCTGGCTGCATGGTTGGTTTCATGTTTCCTCGGTACTTGCGTATTAACGTAACCACCTTGGCGCAGTTTGACCATTTTTTACAGTTGAAAAGGTAGAAGTTACTCATCAGTTGCAAGTTGGTTGTTTTCGCGCCTTTTTTTAGACAGATTCCTAAAGTATCAAGTTTTATTGCAAATCTGTAAAACACTATCATCACTGGGAAAAGAAAACATACTATAGCAATTTAAAATAAAAATTTAAATTGTTTAGTAAGGATTGCGTAATACATTCAAAAAATAAAACACATTCTTCTTCAAATCTTTCTGCATTCTCTGCCCTATTCTTCTCCCGAAGTACACAGCGATCTTTTTTGGGGGGCGTGCTTTAAAAAACATCAGAGAATCGAGGAGATTCGGTTTCGTGCAAACTTCTGCAACAGCAGCTATCTAGGAAACACATTTCCTCGTTGTACTCATTAAAAAATTTCTGCAAAATTCTGTGTTCCTGAGGAAAATTTACAGCAGGTTTTTTTCCCATTGCTGGTAAGCCCACTAGCGGCCGAGTGGTAAAGACGCTGAACACTGGTGGTTCGGTCCGAGGTTCGAATCCCGCGAACGGGCTGGCTGCATGGGCGTTTTCGTGGTTTTCCCCATGAGTAACGTGTATACGAGCCAGTTTGCCTTAGAAAGTCCTCCACGAAGGCATCCCATCCTTTAGGCAGATAGCCCTCGTGTGCTTTGCCATAAATGAATAACCCATAACCCAACCCATTGCTGGTAAATTCCACAAACTTGTGTGTTTCCTGTTTTAAAATTAAAGTTAAAACAAAAAATATCCCGATTTGTTTATGAAAACTCTTGGAATGAAAAAGAAAATTAATAAAAAGAGAATGCGTATGAAAATGGCGGCGTTGCTTGACTGAAGGTTTGCTATGCGAATGGTTGCTGAAGAATGGTTATGCATGTAGGTTGCCTGAATTTGGCGCATTTGGAAAATTTAGCAATTTCTAAGGTGGTTACCTTAATATGTGAGTAACGTTTTCTCCATATGTAACATGGATATGAGTCAGTTTCTCTTTGAAATTCCTCCGCGAAGGCATCTCTTCCCTTAGGCATCCCTCGCGTCTCTCTCGGTAACCAAACCAACCAGTCCAATTCATTTATTATGCCATAGTTATTCTATTCGTGCCTATACGCTTAATGTCTGTATACGCTGTTATAGGTAATAGATCTAAAGATTTTGAGACTTTTTCATTCCCAGAGAAGCAACTTATATAAATGAGGCCCTGATTAAAATTTTTTCTAGGACCCGCTAGTGATTTAATCCGACACTGATTGTATAGACACTTTTATTTTAAGAACATTTATACTTTCTAGTAACGTGTTTCTGATTCATATTTTATGTAACTGATACAGAATCTTTTTTTAATAATGCTATGTATTTTTAAATTTTTCAAATGTTTTTGAAATTCTTATTAGTTAACCCTTCTTTTAAATGTTAGATAACAATCTGAAGTTTTCGGATTGTAGTTTTCTTGTTTTCGTATTATTTTAGAATATAATACATACTTCGTATTATTTTAGTATATAATATATTATATATTTCTTTTGAGGCCGCTGAATTCTAAAGAGTTGGATAAATCTTCTATAGATGGGTAAAATGTTATCATTGTCAGCTGTATTAGCAAAATTTGTCCCGCTGTTTCAATTACAATGGAAGAATTTTCTTGAAATGATGTTTTCCGCCCTCTACTCAGTATCGCAAACAGGGCAGAAAATGATGTGCATATATATATTCAATAATGCATTGTTATAACATAATACCTGTCTTCATCATATGTTGTGAGTGACTCCTTTTGTGCGTATTGTGCTTGGTAATATATTTTGTCAGCAAAACTGTATTTCCGTTGTTCCCTTCGCCCTTTTTAGTCGAAAGGGGCGCTATTAGTCTCGAAACGGCATTTTGCGTCGATTCACTAAAAATATGCCCGTTCCACTTTTCATACTGTCGCCATGAAGTACCGAATATACCCGCGTATAAGTCGACCCCCCACTTCCGAAATCGATCGAGAAACTTCGAAAATTTTTTTTAAAGTAATACATTTATTCAGAATCATCTGAGAAAAAAAGTAAACATACTGTTACGAATTTGGTATTTAAAAAGCTAATGTTAGTTCAATTATAAATTAAATGGTTTTATTTCTCGCGCAGTGCAGCGCGTGACGAATATTAAAAGAAAGCTAAGCCGGAAAAATTAAAAATACAAGAGCGCGTGCGTTAAATAAATAAATATCTCTTTTTGATTTCGAGAAAGTACTGGAAAATTCTAGCGCGTGATTTTAAAAGCTTATAAAAGGAGGAAAACATCTCAGTTTGTAGTTGTTGCTTAGTTTGTTGTTGTTTAGAAAACTACTGTTGTTGATTGTAGCGAATTCGCGGATTAGCGTTCTTTAGCTGTTTTGAATGACGTTCTATTGGACATTTGAGTAGTTAAAAGATAACTACTGTGAGATATTGTAATACTGCATGATAATTTGAGAAAATTTAAGCATTTTTGTTGTGATAATAATAAATTTTTGTTCATTTTTCATCGGACTTGTGCATTCATTTCATAACGAACCCGTACGCACGCAACAATTTTTGGTGTCAGGAGTGGGGTTTGAATGCCAATAACAAGAGCGATGGAAGAACAATTCAGGCAAATGATGACTGCATTTGCTGCTTTCCAAGAAAAGATGGAAGGAGCCGTCAACTCCGTTAAGGAAGATATAAAAGCTGTACAAGAGAAAATGGATGCTGGTCAAATATCCGTTAAGGAAGAAATGAAATTGGGCCAGGAATGCGTTAAGGAAGAGATGAAATCCCTTAAAGACGAGATGAAAGCAGGTCAGGACGAAATGAAAAGAGAAATTACCTGCGTAATAGAAAATAAATTTGAGGCTATGGAAGGCAGAATAGACGCGGTTGAAACTAAAGTTGGACAAATAGAAGAAAGAGTTTCTTCGGTAAAAGAACATATAGAAGAGAGAGTTTCTGCCGTCGAACAACAAATTGATGATAGGGTTTCTGCTGCCGTCACCAAAGAAGTTGACAGCCTAAAGAAGTGCATAGCGACGGTAGGAAACAATTCTGAAGGTTTTAAATTTTTATCGATGCCTGCTCGTTCCGTTCTGAAACTATCTACATATGATGGGAAGACCTCCTGGCAGGTGTATAGGACACAATTTTCTATCATTGCGGATGCGAATGGATGGGATTCCCAAGCTAAGGCCTGTCATCTCGCCGCTTCTCTAAGAGCAGACGCAGCGGATATCCTGCAGACGTTTCCCGAAAATCAAAGGCTAGATTTCGAAGCTCTATCCGGCGCTTTGGAGCTGCGCTTCGGCGAGAAATGTTTAAAAGACTACAGCAGGTTCCAATTAAAATCTCGTCAACAGAAGCCTACCGAAACACTTCAGGAGCTCGCCGCGGATGTTGAAAGGCTGTCCCATCTCGCCTTTTCGGAATGCCCGACAGAAACAAGGGAAATCCTGTCCTTACAATACTTTATCGACGGCATCCGAGATACTGAAATACAGAAAGCTCTTCGAATGGCAGATGTAAAGGACATAAAAAGCGCTCTGTTGTACGCCATGAAGTTCAAGGCAGCCCAGCAAGCAACTAGTAGAGATCGCTACCCTGTTAGAGCTGTGCGAGTCCATGAGCCAGTGGATCAACTGATGGCTCGTTTAGATGATTTAGCCAGACAAGTCGAAGATTTGATACGGAGTAGGAGCGAGAAGAAAGTGGCTCTAAGGTGTTGGAGATGTGGTAGTGAAGGTCACCTAAGACGGAATTGCAGAACACCCCAGGGTACGGAATATAAAGCAGATGATTTTACCAGACAAGTCAGTGGCTTGAGACGGAACAGAAGTGAAAAGAAACTAATTCTAAAGTGCTGGAACTGCGGAGTTGAAGGCCACATACGAAGAAACTGCAGAACACCCCGAGGTACGGAAAATAAGACCATTTCCCAGCAACAACGCAGTAAACAAATTAGTGACCATATCGAGGAACGGAGGTTGCCAGATAGTGAAAAACCTTGTTTTAAAGCTCTTAAAATTTATACAGTGAGTGGCAACAATAACGGACTGTCCATCAATGGGAATATCGATGGAGTTCCTTGCAGTATGATCATTGACACAGGAGCTAATGTTACCATCATTAGGAAAGATTTAGCTGAACAGTTTAAAGATAAACTTATTTGGACGCCATCCTGTGTTACCCTTCAGACTGCGTCTGGTGACAAGATCGACATAACTGGGAAGTTAAACGTAAACATCACGTTTGGAAGTGCCGCCTACCATCACACAGCATATGTGGCGGATATTACAGATCCATGCATACTCGGATTGGACTTTTTAAGGAAATACAATTTTTCCTTAGACTTGAAAAACAACAAACTGCTTTCAGGATCTGAAGACATGACTATCTATCCTAAGAAGGGATCCTCACCTGGAAATGCCGACGCTTTGTCCGAAAGAACCAGCTCGAGAAACAGCCGAAATCATGCTAGGGTCGAAAAGAAACACCAGACTACCAGCTATTCTCCATCTCAGATGCTCTTCGGTCGAGACCTTCGTCTGCCTTGTGACCGCCTGTTTCATCGCCGTACGGATGCGCCTTCATCGCCTGAGGAACACATCCAAGATGTCAAGGCCCATTTTGAAGTGATGCACCGTTCCGCACGAAAGCGAGTGGAACTTGGCGACGGAGAAAGTGAAGACCAGATGCGACACAAGAGCTACTAGACAGAGATCCAACAAAGGAGACAAGGCGTGGTTGTGGAACCCAATTCAACGAAAAAGACTGAGCCCTAAATTACAGTCACCTTCGGATGGTCCATATACAGTGCTGAACACGAATGACGTCGTGGTTCGGATCCGTGAGTCTTCGAACTCTTACGACAGGTTAGCTTATTACTACGGCCATAGTACGTAATGTAAATAATTGTAAATAGTATCAGACCATGGTCCTTTTCGTTTATAAATGTGTATTTAGTATTTGATTTGTATTTAGTATTTGATTTGCATTTAGTATTTGATTTGTATTTAGTAATTGTTTTGTATTTAGTATTTGATAGCATTTGATTTGTTTTATGTATTGCATTTATTGTTCATGTTGTTTATTATAGTAATGTAATGCTTATTAATGCATTTATGCCACAGTTGTAAGTTTAGCTTCCTGTCCAGGGATTGTACTGCCCGGGACGTGCAGTCCTTGGGAAGGGCAAGTGTTACGAATTTGGTATTTAAAAAGCTAATGTTAGTTCAATTATAAATTAAATGGTTTTATTTCTCGCGCAGTGCAGCGCGTGACGAATATTAAAAGAAAGCTAAGCCGGAAAAATTAAAAATACAAGAGCGCGTGCGTTAAATAAATAAATATCTCTTTTTGATTTCGAGAAAGTACTGGAAAATTCTAGCGCGTGATTTTAAAAGCTTATAAAAGGAGGAAAACATCTCAGTTTGTAGTTGTTGCTTAGTTTGTTGTTGTTTAGAAAACTACTGTTGTTGATTGTAGCGAATTCGCGGATTAGCGTTCTTTAGCTGTTTTGAATTACATTCTATTGGACATTTGAGTAGTTAAAAGATAACTACTGTGAGATATTGTAATACTGCATGATAATTTGAGAAAATTTAAGCATTTTTGTTGTGATAATAATAAATTTTTGTTCATTTTTCATCGGACTTGTGCATTCATTTCATAACGAACCCGTACGCACGCAACAATACGATAAAAAATACCTTGGTAAATAAACAAAATCAAAATCCTTCAACGTCCGATTCATGGTCAGATTCGCCAAACATTTCATAGAACTCTTCTGTCGTCATTGGTTCGTCATTATACATATTTTCAGTCTCGAACTCTGTATTGTTACAATCACTACTAGAGCCTTCGTCGTCATTTTCACTTTCAAAAATAGCATCATCTTCCGTCCCGTCTAGTTCGTTGCTAATACAACATTTTTTAAATGATTTTATAATCATTTCAGAGAGTATTTCATTCCAAGCATCTTTAACCCACTGAGCAATTAATGTAATATCGGGCTTTTTAATGTTGCCTTCTAGAATTTGAAGTTGATCGTATATAGTAACCTTCTGGAATTTGTTCCGGAAAATCTATCTGCATTTTCCGTTTTTAAAAGTTAAAAGAAATATTCAAAACTGTTCAGTTATTGCGTGGGCTATTTTTTTAAATTTTGACGTGTACGCCTGTTAACAAAAGTATTTCATGAATGAACAATAACTATTATAAAGACTTATACGTACGTAAAAACTATCTGCATTTCTCTTTTCTTGGCGTGTTGGCGAAACTTTTTTATTGCTCGATATTGATCGGTTGTTCGGGGGCCGAAAATTCTTTGGTTTAATCGAAACTTACTCTAGTTAAAGTATGAGACTCTGTGATTAGTTCGTCACATAATTTAAGTCATGAAATTACTTCAACTAAGTGACTTATTTGATAAGTCGTCCAATTTCAGTGCGGGAAGAAAACAACTGCATTATATAAAGAAATTTTTGAATTTCCGCTTCTTTTAATTTTTTATGGCCCCGCGTATAAGTCGACCCCCCCACTTTGAAGTCTTTTTTTTGTCCAAAATATCTCGACTTATACGCGGGTATATAAGGTATTATCGCCCTGCATTATATTTAATGAAATTAAATAATGAAGAATCTGCATGAATTTATACATGTTTTTCACACTGTGAAAAAACAACGGTACCTAGAGCCATCAAATTTTGAATAACGTAGTCCGCCACCCGAATATGGGCGACTAAAAACCCGAATTTGGAATTTTGATTTATTGTCTGTTTCGTGTTTTGTAAACTTCAACGCATTTTTGATTAACAAGCTCAAAGATTTCAAAGGAAGCAATGCCAACACTATACGGGAAAAGACGTTTTTATTTCCAGCGCGCGAGACTGTCTATCGGAAATTCTAAGGATTGCTGTTTTTAAATATTTTTAGGCCAAAGAGACATTAGCCCAAATGCTCTAGAAACGCGTATATTGTGTAAATGAAAATAACGTCCCTTCGGGCGTAATATAAAATCTTAAATTTTCATATTTTTTGCATTGATATTATTTTTTATTGAATTAAAACAATTATTAAAACTCTTCAAGACCTTAAAATACACATTCATTTTGCTTATGTTTGGAGACACTGTGGTGTAGAGACGTTATTTTTTTAAAGCAGGAGACATGAAAAATGAGCAATGCCCTCTCCGGTACTCGAACCACGAACCTCTCGAATACACACCGAGCGTGACCACGAAGGCATGCTACGAATTAGGGAGAATTACCTTATATACTCCCCCTTTTAAAGGGCGAATGGGGATTAGGGGACCCAATCGCCAAATCCTGGTGGTGGAGAATCATAAACCACTTTTTTTAGTTTGGGCGCCACTGTAGAGACATTAAGTATTCCGAAGCAAGAGAGATGAAAAATAAGCAATGCCCTCACCGGGACTCGAACCACGGATCTGTCGAATACGCGCCGAGCGTGTTGACCACTACACCACTAAAGCGTGCTAAGAAGGCGGGAGAAATACCTTATAGTGAAAATTTTGGGGATGAGAGCTCTGATGCTTTAACAAAGTCCATGAATCTTAATATTTATTTAAGCCCAGGACTGAATTAACCATTAAGCAAAATAAGAACGTGTTTAAGGTATCAAGAAAAGGGGGAACCCCCCAAAAAAGTCCTTATTTGTTCGGGAAAGGGGACACCACAAAATTTCCCATTGATGATTTTCACACGTGTGGTGCAGCTATAAACTGACAGAAAGAAAATGACAGAATGAAAAGAAAATTGGTGTAAACATATGTTTAGGCATTAATATATTTTAAGTGCGTAGAGCCTCTGAAAGTCTAAATCCGGCCGTGCGTAAACCTCAGTATTTCAATTTCTGTGTGGAAAAGCAATTTTTGGAAAGATATTATCTGAGCAGTAAAGTTTTTTGTAGCAGTTCTGTATAGAATAAAAATGAATATATTTTCAACATATTTTTTAACTAATTTAAATTTTATTTAAAGCCATTTGGACTTGTTCCGCAAGTATACTGTGTAGTCCCTGCTAGTATCGGCATTGATGATGTCAGTCATATTCTTCTTGATTTTGTTCGCGAAGTCTAGCAGAGGAAGATACTTAAGACGACTCGGAAGGATCTGTCTGCATCTCGGCCTTAATTGTTTCCAAATCTTTGCGGAATAAAGAGACAGCTTCCACTTTTCAGAATTCCTTTCTCAATTTAGATTTTTTAAGTTTAAAATTTTTATTTAATTACTATTTAAGTTCCCCATTACATTTTTGGCAGCATTATTATTTCTATATTTGTAAGTTACTCATTATCTTAGGGCTATAACATATTTCTGAAACCTCGTCATATACATTGAGAGACAGAAAACGCAAACTGACTTAAGGGAAGGGAGATGAAAAGAAAAATCTTGATTGATTGAGTATTTCGGCTTAGTCCTAATAGTTTCATAGCCAAAAAATAAGAAAATTAAGAAAGTTAAGTCGAAAATTCTTAATTAGTTTCACTGTGTACGTTTTTTATGAAATTACATGATTTGAAGAAATAATCGCTGTTATTAAATAAAGAATATGTGATTTCATTGCCCTGTGCCGTCTAGAGATACCGACTTTTGAACACAACCAGTCATGTAATCAAGCAAGTGCAATTTGAAGTCCAAATTTTGAATTCCTTTTTTCTATTTATTTATTTATTGCGAATTTAACGAATTTTTGACATTTCCTTATTCTTATAAACTGTGTTATACAAAGGGTATTTACATATTTTCACAATTTTAGAAAGATTTCGGGCAACTTAAGTGTATTTTTTTAATGTTCGATCTGACAGCATTTTTATCGACTTAATACTGTATCATGATTTCCATGATAATATAGCTTTTAGTTAAATTTCCAGGGGTATTGATTTCTATTCCTCTTCCACTATTTTCCAGTTTCCATCAATGATGGTGGGTTTGCGCTTAGAAAGAGCACTCGTCCGAAGTCAAAGGCACAAAAATGCATAGGTGAAACGTCAGGAATTTCGCAACAATGTATTGAAAATGTATATATGCAATACCTGTATCAGTCTTTATTTTTTCAAGGAATGCAGTGGTACACTGCCCCTCTCCATAAAGACAGTTCTCTAACTCTCGTTCTACTGGGCCGATTGACGAAATTCAAATTGCGTTTTTCATATCTCGAAAGTTCGATTTAGGATATAGGTACTTTGACACAAAATCGGACCTTTTTCTGAAATAACATGCCATTTTTTTTTTCATATTTCGTGTCGACGACTCAAATTATGCCTAAACATTAAATTTTGTAAAATTTAGAGTGAAATTTACGGAGAAATTCAAAAGTTGATCTTGGCGTATTTCTTTCAGTTTGCGCCAAGAATGATTCACTTGGAGAACTTAATTTATGGCAACCTATTTTCCTTTTACCTTTTTACATTGTGCAAGAGAGGGAAAAAAGTCACATCCTTCCTACTTTCAAATAATTTTAACAAAGTGCTTAAACCACATTGGATGTTATTATCGCTTTCAACAAATATGCCAATTTTCAGAACGTGCCAATATATAAATTCACATATATCTTGGAAAATTTTGAATAAAAAAAACTGTAATTTTTTGCAGGTATGCTTAGAAATACATCTATTTTAAAATAATGGTAAAAAGTTTATAGATTATAACTCACAATTTTTTTCTAAAAATTTATAAAAATTATTTAAAAATGCAAATTTTAAAAATAAATCGTAAAAAATGGGCGAATTTTATTTGGAATGAACCTAAATTTCGAATTGTGAAAGAAGGTATCAAGTAAGAGTAATAAAAAAAGAGATATTAATAAAAGGATATTATAGGAGGTAAAATTTTGAGAGTTAAATTTTTAAAAACTGCTCTTGTGGTTTTTACAAACTTGACAGTTTGGCATAATTTGAGTCGCAGAATTGAAATATGCAAAAAAATTGGCACGTCGTTTCAGAAAAAGTTCTATTTTGTGTCAAAATACCTATATTAGAACAATGCTGTATATAAATCTAAGACATATCTTAAGTCGCTCTTTCGAGACATGAAAAACGCAATTTGAATTTCGTCAATCGGCCCAGTAGAACGGGAGATATAGAACTATCCCTCCCTTTTTTGGCAGTGTGCATTTCAAAATATGATTTGTTGCCTTGTCTTGATGAATTTTTAATTTACCTTCTAAATAGTTTTCATATAGGGTTCTATAGATTATTCTGCGTTGAGCCACATGCTTCGCAAAAACTGTTGAACACTGTGTTTTTAGCCATTTTAAATTTTAAATCCGATATATTATTTTATTTTATTGTTACTACAGATATATTTAATGACTTTGCAATTGATTTCTGCGTCAGCGGACTTCTTTTTGTTACCATCGATTTAACTTCTGAAACGCAGAAGTAATGGTACGGTTTTACCCTTTCTGATTAATAATGCTACTTATTTTACTCTTAGGAATTTTAATACCATTCATTTCACAAAGTAAGAACTATGGAATAAGAACTTTTCTCTTCAGAAAGAAAAAACATATGTTTCAACCTACAGCTAGTTTACATGCGACATTTTGAAAGAAGAATAAATTTAAAAGTAGCCGAGGATATTTTTAATTTGAAGTAACAAGTTGTTGCCAGAAATTTTTATCCAAAAAAATTAGCTTTTCTTCTAATTATTTACTGAAATCGTTGTCAAAGTGTGTGAACACTTTCTGTATCATCGCTTCCGACTCTTATGGAGTCCTTGATGGCAATTTTTATAGAAAGGGATGAGTCCAAAATAATGTTGGCATTATTTTGAGTAGTCACTGTTCTACATATTTTTCGCTGCAGTTATTTTTAACACTTTAGAATCCTTATCACATAACTTCATCTTACCGCGGCAGTTACTCCGACTGGACGAAAGCCTTCGTTTTTCTATATTACGGATATTATCCTGGATATTGTGGCTCTCCACCGAATATACCAACCAGATGAGCCCCAACGTGTTGTAAGTCCTTCTGAGTTCCTAACTCTGGAGGACTCTGAAGGAGTGCACAGTTTGGATCTAACTTTAAACTGCATACTCAGGCTTGAAATCTGGAGTATATAACTCTGGCTTGAACTTTGGAACCGTTTCACCGTTTCAGTTTCACTGCCTAATATTTGTCGTAACTTCATTTAACTTTTAGAAATTATTCAGTCTGGGGGGGGGGAGTATTACGATTTTATTTCAATAATTTTGCCTCCATTTGATTATTCTGTATGGATTTCTTACTTCACAAAGTAAGAACAATGGAATAAGAACTTTTCTCTTCAGAAAGCGAAAAACATATGTTTCAATCTACAATTAGTTTCCATTAAAAATTTAAATGGTATGCACTCAAAGCTATTTAAAGCGACATCTGAATAACATATTACTTCAGTTTTCAAATTATCTTTTAAAATCCAAAAAATTATCTCAGCTACTTATACAAATAATTTAGTCTATTTTGGGTGTTAATATTGGTGAAGGTAATTCCGCTTTCTACGTTATTTTGAGCTTGAACTTTCGTTGGTCTTCCGTACGGTATTGGTGGTTAGGGTAGACGATTGCGATACCGAAGGGCCCGGGTTCGAATCCCGGAGAAGGCATGGATGAAAATTGTCTGTCCCCTCATAGTGGTAACGGTGACCACCTATTAAGTACCTCCATAATAAAATTATCACCACTTCTGGCCTTAGTAATGGCGAAAGCCTAAAAATAGATAGTGCCCGCCATTATAAAAAAAAAAAAATAAATAAAATTCTGAAAGGTTTCAGATTTGAAAATACCCCCAAAAGGGGCGTTTTTTTAACGTTTTGTGTGTTGCCTTTAATTATTAATATCATGTTCTTTCCACTTAAAACATAAAATTCAGTTCAACAGCAATATCGCAAAATAGTCTTTAAATTACCATATCTTTAGAATTTCTGTTACAGAGACTCGCCGGGCTGGAGATAAAAATGTTTTTTCTGTGCAACGTTGCCATGGCTCGCTTTGAAATCCTTGAGTTTGTTAATCAAACATTCGTTAATTTTTTACAAAATATAAAGTCGATAATAAAACAAATTCCAAATTTCAAATTTGGGCTTCCACATGAACATAATCGTAGGAGGATTACGTCATTCAAAATTCGATGGCTCTATGTACCGTTGTTTTATCACAATGCGAGAAATAGACATGAATTTATGGAGTTTTTCATTATTTAATTTCTTCAAATATAATGCAGGACTCTAACATTTGGTGGCAATAGTTTGAAAAAAGATTCGCCGTTTATAGTAATTCAACTCAAAATCGCAAAACGAAAATAATAGTCCTTCAGGGACAAAGCCCCTTTGGACTAAAAAAATTAAAGGAAAAAATAACTTTTAATTTCGGAAAAACGTTTAGTTTCGTTAACTGCATTGCCATCAGGTTTTAACAAGATACGAGACGCTATAATTTGAATTATCATGCCCTATCCACGACTCTGCCCAAACTAATTAGTATTCTAAAATATTCATTGTGAGGGTTGCAGGTCCAAGAGTTTTCTTTATCGAAATATAATCCAAATGTTATCCATTCTTGTAATTTCTTAGCATTGTACTCTCATATCGCTTTGTCAACCAGAGACCAAGCATTAAGACTGCTGAGCACTTCAACCAAAGTTTAAAGATTCAACCAAGGCTCGATCAGGGTTCAAGTTCTGGTAAATGGGCTAGATGCATAGGAGTTTTCTAGGTTTTCATTGTATTTAATGTGAATAATAGCCAAGCTTCTTTAAAAGTCATTCACAAAGGTATATAATCTATGCATGATTTTCCATAATTCGACTAATCCAAATCCACATTACACCACCCTTCGCTGTTCAAAATTAAATTTTATTAATTAGATTATTTGAGAAATAGTTTTAGCATTACGAATTGGCAAAATAATCTAAGTGGTCTACTGATCTGTATATAAATAAAATCGACAACTACTATAGTGTGCAAATTAATTGGGACAAAGCGTTTTCTTTTTCACAGAATTTTAAGTTGGTTGCCAGCTGGCCGCAGCAGGTTTCCTAAAAAGGCAGTTTAATACACTTTGATATAGTCTGGATGTTTGCTTTCGACCACTTAGAACTGATGTAGACCATAAATTAGGATTATTACACGATTTTTAAGTTTGTTTCTGTGAGAAGAGGAGGTTACTTTTACATACTTTACAAACACGCTTTGCATTCGTTCATTTTAGTGATAAAAGGCCTAAAATGAGGGCAAAAGTTATTGCATTTTATAGTCGCATATTCATGTCTGTAAGAAGTTTTGGTTTCGCTGTTGATATTGAAAATACGAGCTTTTCTCGAATTCTGAGCAGACACAATGACACTGCATCATTTTATTCTGCAAAGAAGGGCAAATGTGGAATGAAAAGGAAAACAACACCAAAATCTGATCCATTTCTACCACGAAATAACATTACTAATGCAATAAAAACTAGCGACGACCTTAAAAGACATCTGTTGTCTATTGGTGTTGATATGCATCCTTCAAATGTTCGGAGCAGACTTCTCACTGCTTGTCGAAAGCGAGATAGCCAATTAAAATCAACTTTTTGACACGTCAGATGAAACAAAAATTATTGTTGTGGGCCATAAATACAAACCTTGGACCATAAATGATGGTAAATTGTCCTTTTCAACGACGAGACTCATATATTTGTTAATGGTTGCGCATCTATAATGTTGTTACACGAAGCAAGGATGAATGAGCTCAACGTGTCCGACAAACCGTGAAATACCCTCAAGAACAAAATCTTTCGAGGTTTGTTAATCGCAGACGTTACTGAAAATTTAGTTCCAAGTTCCAAAGTGATGAATTCATGGAAGTATACTATATAAACATTTAGAAATGTAGGATTGTGACATTTTTGAAAACCTTTTCAGGGACATTTGGGCATGACTTGGCTCTATGCTGCCACAATTCGAAATTTATCAGGTGGTCCATGTGGGAAAATAAAATTGTTGTGCTAGGTTAGCCTGAAAATACCCCAAACTTAAATTCAATCCAATACCCTTGTGGCACATCCTCAAGGACCATCTTAGAAAAATGGATTGTAAGACAAAAGAGTGCATTATTAAGAACGCTGTAAAAGTGTAGTTCCATCATAAAGAAGTAAAAAATATATGCACAAGAGTATTAGAGTCAATGCCTAAACGCATTTCTGCTAAAGAAGGCTATATTTCCTTTTAATTTTACTGTTATTACTGTATATGAAGGTATGTAGATAAATTATTATATAAAAATAGCTTTGTCCCAAATTTTTTTACGTACTATTTCAAGGAGGTAAAAAATGGTTCATAAATCAATAAAATATGTCTTCCTTTCTCTAAGTTGAAGTTTGAATTTAAAAGGAAATCTTAATGGTTAGGTTAAGTTTTAATGACTCTGTTTATTAATGCACCTCCATTAATAAATCACGTTTATATCTATATTAAGTGCGATGTTAAGTTTTCGCTCTATCAAATCAGAAAATATTTGAAGAATCTGACTATTCATTTCAGAATTCTATTTTGAACTCCAAAAAATAAGGATTTATGCCTTATTGGCATTTATTGAATGTCGTCATTTATCAAACGACCGTTGCCAAGGGAACCAGCAACAAACAAACAAGCAAAACATTCCCTGGCAGTCAAGAGGTCATTACAGAGTTTCCATTGGCTACGACTAATGACCTCATGTTTTTCGAGCTGAAAAATCAAATGTTTTCGATTTTTCTTTCTCTACCAAATTCTTCTACGCTCTTTGGATTATATTGCTGTAACCAATCCATATAGTTTAGTCAAGGAATAAAACCTATAAAAATTGTGATATTTTTACTTCATAATATCATAATAATTAGGGGTTATTATCGTTACTGAACACTAATTAAGACGTTTATAATTATTATCCTCTGACAGTTTGATAATATTTGCATTTATCAGAGCCAGATTTAGACTTGATAAGGCCCTAAGCTATTTGAGATATGTGGCCCTTTATAAGTCTGTTAGTATATATTTTAATACTATTTATACTATATTTTAATTTTTGAGGAGCTCTAAGCTATAGCTTGTATAGCCTTATACGTAAATCCGACCCTGCATTCGATAAGTTGTAAAATGTGTACAGGATAATGTTAAATATTTTTGTCGCATTTATAGAACATTTAAAGAGATTATGCTTTAATAACTTAGAATTCAAGACATCGGAAGTAATCCTGAGTAAAAAAAAAAAAGGGCCTTTCATTATTACATTATACTATAACTATATACTACACGAAGCTACACTTTAATTACACTATTTCACCATGACTTTTCACTTTCTTCTGCAAGCTAAATTACTATATCCATACAAAAAATAAATAAATAAAATAAAATATCCCAAAAGGAGTTTGTAAAGGTTTTTATGCTCTCTCTGAGTTCACTCGCAGTCTACCAGTCTCCTTGTTGCACTCACTCCTACTACCACAACCTCTTCCCCGCCTTTTTTTTTTTTATTTTGCTTTATTATTAAACGTCGTTTTCTTTGCACTTGCTCCATATACAATTCAACAGCAAAATCGCAACAAATTTTAAAAGCAGTATAGCAACATGTGTAGAATTCTCGGTACAGTGTTAAGTATTTTGGCATATATTTTTTCTATTTTCTTCACTCTTTCAGTTCACTATATCAGTGTTCAAGATGGCTTATAATTTTGTTTGTCTTTTTTCATTACTAAGGTTTTGCGTGTTGACTTTGTTTTTTAAATATCAGGTTCTTCGAACTTACACTACATAAAATTCAGTTCAACGGCAAAATCACAAAATCATATTGAAAAACAGCATATCTTTATATATCATATATATATATTTCCGATACACGATCTCGCATACTGGATAAAAAAATCTTTTATTCTGCACAGTGTTGCCACTGCTTGCCTTCAGGTAAATGAGTTTATTAATAAAAAATTCATTAAAATTTTACAAAATATGAAAAAAAATTAAAAAGTGTAACGTCACTCTACGAAAATATTGAATGTGTTTAATTAATAGATCATGTATTAAGTGCAATTTTAGTATTTAAATCAATCCGATTCAAAAGTAAGAAACGAATATTCTTAAGAACTGCATCTATTGTTTTCAGATAGCTTAGTTTTTTAATCCACTACGGACAGATTCAGTTTGAAAGATAAATAAATAAAGTTGCCGAATGGCAACACACTTAAAAGAAAAGTGAAACGGCACTTTTGTATTGATTCTCTGCAAAATCCCATTTCGAGCTCTTTTGGACTAAAAAATGGAAATTAACATTTTGTATGGCTACAATTTTTGACAGCCAGTAATACTTTCATAATTCAGAGTATATCCTTTGCTCCGATTTGCTTTACTTCTTACAAGCGTATTAGAGCATCATACTTTAATAAAAGCTTTATGAATTTCTTCTCTATTGCAGGAGTGATTTGTTCCTCGTGAAGTTCCGAAAGTTCCCGGTATTGTCCACATATAGAGACTTCAGTAGCCATTCATTAATTTTGACTAAAAACTTGCTTGACACCTTATGATCGATGGTGAATGATTGCTGCAATGTTGGCAAAGTATTTCTTAAGCAGATTATCATCCATGGCAAAAAACGGCAACATTATTGGCTACTGCAGAATCCGTGAACTCTTGCTTGAAAAGCCGTTGCTTAACCCTTTCCAGCACGCTACCTTTTAAAGTCAAAGTTTTGCTTTAAAAAAAAAAAAAAAAAAAGTAGGCAGTCTGACTAGGCCTAGAGGTGTACACAAGTCAAATTTTGTGAAGATAGAAATCATCGTTTTAATTCTGTGGTTGTACCCAAAGTGGCACACTGATTGAATACAGCTTCGAAAAGAGTGCTGAAACGAGCATTGTTGTCAATGAACTGAACGATGAGATGCGGAAAAACAAAGAATACAGACTCTCAGTTGTCCTAGATTATCGGTGAGCCCGGTCTGGGCACACCTAGGGTTCGCCGTTTGATTTTGGGCAAGATTTCAAGGTAAAAATTTAAAACTAATATAGAATAAGGAGATTAGCATACAGTTAAAAAATAACATAGAAATTACTTTTCAAACAATTCCTTTTATACCCTAAAAATGTCTGGAAGATTTCTTTGAAAAATGAGGGTCTTAAAAAACTAAACATGACTAAAATATATGAACTGGTTTGTGTTGAGCTGCCATCTACTAAAAATAAAGAAGGTTCAGAGTAACCTATAGTAACCTATAAATCCTTTTTCATTCAATTTTTCTGTGCGTACAGAAGGAAATTTTTAGTTATGTCCAGACCGGACACACTGTGCCACAAAGGGTTAAACAAATCGGACCATAAGTGAATGCATGAAACAATGGCAAGACAGGGATGAGTTCTCTGAGTTTCGCAAGCTGCTAATGATATTGGGGAGGGTAGCTGCAAACCTTATTGTGCGTGCATTTAAAGGGCGTATGCGAACTCAGGTCGACAGGCGAGTGTGAAATCTATTGAGCTGAGTGTAGAAGGTGGTGTGACATAGCTGTTTCAATTGATAATATCCCACCTAGAACCGTATTTTGGGATCTATAGTCGGCGTTTTGGACCTCGGACAGTATTTGCTTCTAATAAATGGCACTACCACTAGAGTACTCATCCGTCCTCGATCATAGGCGCCAGACTTGCAGGAAAACCAATACTCATAAAAAGACAGACCAATTTTGGTCTTTTTGCAGGAAATCCGGTATTCATAAGAAAAGGAATGTTCTTCTTCTGCAAATAACTTTCTCATTTATTGGAATCACCAGTGTCTGTGCGATTAAGAGAGCTTATTACTGTTAGTTCGACACGGGTTCGAACTCAGGCATACGGGTTGCTTCATGGTTAGTTTCTGTGTTTTTCCTTAAATATAAAGTGCATGTGAGGCAGTTTTCCTTAGAAAATCGTCTGTATCCTCAGGCAAATAGCCGTTGTGTGAAGCTGTCGTTCATTTGAAACCTTGTATTGGTTTCAAGAGAAAGCTTTTCATGTTTATTTCGCTGTCTGTAAATATCATGGATTTTGTTTGTGATCACGGGCAACACAATTATCGAAGGAAGGAGCATCTCTTTAACTGTAAGAGAAATACACATACTTTAAAAATTTTCAAGAAGATTATACAATAATAATCTTTAAAATTTAATCCTATCCTAATTTTCCGTCGATCTCGAATCGCGGGAAAAGTATATTTACGAAACACAAAAAATAACAGTGCATTCTTCAAGCTTTTGACTAAATTAATTATATCCATTTCAAACTAGAAATAATTACTTCCCACTCACTCATTTTCATAAAATTCTCCCATTTTTACAGTATGCAGTTCGTTTCTTGATCGAGACTATGATTTGAGACTGATTGAGGTTTTCAAGTAGATATTTTAGCTGACAAACACTCTTCAGTTATTGTCCCTGAATGTTCTTTGCCATAACTAAATGAGTGCATTTTGAATTTTAAGACTTTTATAGGCAATATTTCATTTTGAAAGCAAATGTCTAAAATGTCAAATTTAAATCTCTTTCTCTCTATTTTTAATATAAGTCGATGACGACAATATGAGCTCTTCCGCTACCCTACAAATCATTTTTCGTAATCTAACAGAACCACGTAATAACCGCAAATAAAGCAGCCTTTTACTGCGACATATTTTTCCCCTTTTACAAGCCTGAAATTTGTTTAGCTCCCCTTGAAGTCAACTCTTTTTTTTAAATATTTTTTAGGTAACTATTAATAAAAGGTGTTAAATATTTAAGTTTTTAATAGCTGTAAGTTTATCGAATATTTTAGTGCATAAAAGTTGACATATTTTTAGCCTTGTGTAGTCTAGTAACTTGCCAGTTTCTTTCTTGAAGGAAGTCACTTTTTACCCGTTCTTTTTAAGTAAAGCTTTGTAAAGTCTGTCAACTAATAAAGATTTGTTTGGTTTTGAAGGTTATCAGATGTTTCAAAATATGAAAATTAAATAACAAGCATACCGATTAAAGCCTTATAAAATATATTTTATACCAGAATAAAATTACCTTGTAAAATACTACTGAATTTTAATCTTTAAATTTCATACCGCTTCAGAGGGAAAAATTATTTTTTAAGCATCTGATATTAAGCATAAGGAAAAGATTAGCACAGTAAAATAGTACTGAAATATGATTTTTATCAGTGAATCTTATAATTTGGCGAGGTACCTCAGATGTACTTTTTGTTTTGTGTTTGATTATTTTTAACATCATAAAAATTTAACTTACCTCACTACAGTTCAATATAAATTTGTATAAATGAATAATTTTAAAGACATTTTGCTTATCTTATCTTATCTTAGTTCCATATTTATTATTTTCTCTCTGAAAAGTTGTGTTTTATAGTACTGCGTTTATTGCATATTGCATTCTTAGTAGTAAATATTATTCATATCAATAATATTCATCGATTAATTTTCTAAAATACAGCATGAAAATTTGACCCTGACATGTACACAGAATAGACAACTTAAAGTACGTGATTTCATTAGTTTTACACTTTACATATTTAACATTATAAAACAGAGGTTTTAATTATGTAGCGTGATTTTTTTTACTTTGTTTCAAATGAAAATTTAATTATTTTGTGATGGTAAACAGACGATACTGCCATGTGGAAGGTATGAATCTTAATAAAAAACCACTTTATTTCTACGCATATTTTGATTTCTACGCAAGTTACAAAGAATAATTAACACACAGACTTAATTTGTGAAATAAAAAATAGAGACTAAAGCAGCTAGAAAAGCTGATTAAAATCTAATAATCATGAAGTATAACTAAAGCGATAAAATAAATAAATAAATTTCTAATTAAAATAAAAATTAACTAAAATTAAATCAATAAAAATAAATGAGTAAAATGCAACATACGTGTTTTCTACATGATTAAATATTTCTTTCTAAATTTATGAAAAAATAAAATTTAGCATCAGTTTTAAAAAAACACAGGATTAGGTAAAAAAAAACTACTAAAGAAGGAAGTGAAACTGATGAATATATACTATGCTTTCTTTCAAAGATTTTTATTCCAAAAATTTCTTATTTAGTCATATTTTATTCCTTCTTCCTTAATCAGAGGATATTATTGCCCTTTGTGATATTTAAATATTGAACTATAAAACAGGAAATTACTGAAATTGATTTGAACAAACATTTCGGTTTACTCCGTTATAGTGTTACTATTTAGGCACTTCAAGGTCATAGTAGCCTTCCCCTCACTTGCGAACGTAACACGTATCGTCACTGCGCAAAGGAAATTAGGATATTTTCACAAATTTTGGAGGATTTTACCTTCTTTTACGCAGTAGTCGTTACTATGTTTATGAGGCATACTTTAGAGAGGAATGGTCTTAAAGTACCTGTTCAGTAATTGAAAATAACATACTATTAAACCTGAAAGTAACGGCTACTAAAATTTATTTCCTTGGAAGTGAGGGGCCGTATCTAGGCTCTGGTGAACTCCTGCGGTGTGTACTGCTTCATTCGCTCATTATTTCACATGAAAATATAAATATACTTGTGTTAATCGCATGTTATTGTTCTGGGGCTTGCAATATTTCGTCGTGTCTCTGAATTTATTTATTTATTAATCATTAAAAAATAAACTTTTCTTTTTCAAGTCGTCCAAAGTATGAACTAGATCTGGATCAAGACATTCATGTACTCAATCAGTCTGTAATTCTCGCCGTCTTACTACGATGGTTTTTGAGAGATGTTTTGAGTACTGTCGTCAAGCAGAAGATCGTGGCAGCGACTTTGAGACTTTCAAGTCAATGCTTAACTAAAATACATAAAACTCGAAGTTGAATTTTGATAGGCTGATACAAACCGGAAGGAATAGGAGGGTTCTTTTAATTCATCTTAGAATCGATCACCCTCCTGTTACTCATAATTACTTACTAAAAGCCGAGAAAAAGTCCCTATGTTCAAATTGTCATGCTCATCTATCGGTGTGTCACATTTTAACATTGTCCAAATTTTAAGAGTCTTCATAAAAAGTATTTTAATATTTCTTTACTTACGTCTTGACCGTTTAATCGGAAAAGAGGTGAATTTTAAGGTAATTCCTTACCTACAGAAGACTAAATTTTGCTATTTAATTTGATTTTGTTTTTAAACACGTAATTGTGTCTTAACACTGTGTATTTTAATGATTGTCATGTTTGTGCTTTTAGTTGTTTCTGCATTTTAACTCACCGTAAAGCTTCCATTCATGTCACTTTCACAACTGTAATAAATGCTCATCACTTTTACTTCATTTATTTTAGAAAGTGGAATAACTCGAAGAAGTGCTTGGCGCATTAGCGCCTATTTAGGCTATGAGCTGAAAATTTTACTATCCATCCATCCTATGACGGTTTACATTTAATGTCAATTTTCCACTTCTAACAAGTTTGGCTTTTGGTATATGTAATTACGGCAAAGCCACGAGAGCTATTTCCCAAAGGGAGGGATGCTTTCGTGGAGAACTTTCTCAGGGAAACTGCCTTGTATACACGTCACACATGGGGAAAACCACGAAAACGCCCATCCAGCCATTACGTTCGCGGGATTCGAACCTCGGACCGAACTACCAGTGTTCAGTGACTTTTGCCGCTCAGCCGCTGGTGAGCTCTTCTAACAAGCATCCGTGGATACAACATGCTTTTCGTCAATTTAATAGATGATCCCTTCTGTCTCCGCAGCATTTTTCCCCTTTCCAAGAGGGGAGATTAAATTATGTATTATTATTATATACTAAGTATAAATTATGCATTAAGTAATGTATACTCATGTAAATATTTACAAAAGTCATTCTTACCTTTAATTACCTTACGTACCTTAAGGTTATGACATTGTTATTTAAGATGCCGTAAATAAATATGAAGATGATGAATAGATTTAGCGAGTACTTTCTCAAATTTGAAGGGCTCTATCCAAATATATATATATATATATATATATATATATATGCAATCTAAAATTTCAAAGCATTTCTTGTTAAAAGATTTTTAAAAAAATGTTTACAAATTTTTTTTTTTTTTTTTTTTTTTTTTTTTTTTTTTTATGTGTGAAAATTTACGATCTGGTCCGGATATTTAATTTCGAATTTACTACATAAAACAGTTTTAAGCTAAACAGTTACGATATTCCTAATAGCTTAAGAATTAATTCCCACAAATTCAAGATACTGATTATAAAATCATATATTTGCAATAAGCTGTTCAAAATAACAATGCCAGACAATACAGAAGGAAAATATTTTAGGATATTATTCCATAAGAAGTTAACATGGACCTTTTGCTATTACTGAATAAATAAGGCATTATTATTCAAAACTTAGTTGGCAATATATCTCACAAAATCACTTGCATAGGAGGCTTCCATCAAATATTTCCACGAGTGGTGTGGAAACAGTTTCTAAATTCGCGTAATGAGAAAAATAAATCCTTCTTTCAAGTGTTAAAACAAAACTCGTTGAACTTATTTGAAAGTGAAGAAGTTTTGTAAACACGTAATTTAAAAAAGATATTTATTATGATATGTAGAACAAACAATGCATAGCTAAACAATATCTGGAAAGTGTTTAGGTATGCGTCATAAATTAGAAAATTCGGGACATCAGAGCAGGATGCTAGAAATTTTTCCAACTTGTTGCTGCATGAAATGCATTTTCTGATAATTCTAATACTCCTCTAGCCGTTTTAGTAAAAAATAGTTTTTTTACTGTATTATTTGTTGTTTATTTTAAATCTTTTATAAAGAAAAAGGAACTTAAAAGTTTAAGAGCTATTCTCTGCTATAAAGCTGCTCGATACCGTTTTCCTCCTCTCTTTTTTAAAGCTGTGCTTTATAACTTCCTGCTTAAAACATTTTTTCATTTTTATCCGTGAAAGAAAGCATATGGGCCACGCGGAAGTATATATCATCTTGAATTCCATCTTTTTGAGCATTCCAAAAAATAAGAAACTGGTGATTTGAAATGGAAAGCAAGCAATACATTCCTTCCTACTTCGAATAAGTGAGCAACTATTTTTATCAGTTATTCCACTTGTTGGAACTCAATGCAGCATTAATATGAAACTTTTTACGACCGGAAGTTGTCTGTGTGACTTTGGGAAGCTGACTGAAAAAAGAAAAACTGAACATATAAATACGGCGCTGACATACTGCTTCTGTTTATCTTTGCTTCCTGCCATAATCTTTTCATTTCTTTCTTTCTTTTTAATCGAAACCAATAATACTTGCATACCAAATAAGCTTAAGTATAAGAAATCCAAATTTAATAGTATTTTTAACCTGCAGTACAGATATTTAATTTATTATTCTTGATACAAAAAAGCATAATCTTTTTATGCAAATTGACTACTGCAAGTGACAAGTGACGGAGAATGGGAACACCTGGTGGCTAGCAGAGGTCAGAAGCGAAACACACGAAAGTAAAACATAAAATTAGCAAAGAAACAGTCTTGTGTTTGGTGTAGATTTTTTAGCGAGGACTATCGATTCAGGTATAAATCCTTCTTTATAAGGAGTCGGACAATCATCTTTCTGATAGAACATTCACTTAATTTACTCTTTATTATGTATCATGAGGGGGTTTCTTACTGAGAGCAAAGCTCTAGGAGTGGCATATGCTATTATGGAAAGATAGTAGGGAAAGACAAAAAGACCTCATTTCCCAAAAATTCGCAAAAAATCATTTGCTACTGAGGAAGAGGGGCCTATGTCTATTCGCCTTCAAAATCAATAGTTTTACGAAAACTAAAAATTTTTTTCTATTACCTTCAAATGTCACACTAGCGTGTTTATCTTTCTATTTAAACTTTGCTGATATAGCAGGATTCATTCTTTAACACCTAAGTATCCTTTGGTGAATCATACAACAAAAGGTCACATTCATCGCTGTAGGGTATATTTTCACTTGAATCGTTATAATAGTCCAAAGTCATTCTTCTACAATCACTTACTGCAGCAAGAAAAATCTTCTTTCGTACGTAGAATTTAGTACATAGAATTCCGAGAACGACCGGACCGAGTCTGGAGCTGTACTCTGGTGCTTTGCCGTGAAGCTGTCTTCACCGTTATAGCCTGAAGGCTGTATTGCTGATTGTTTCAGCATGCTTGTCGCAGTTTTTCGACGACTGTAAACACGTTTTTGGAGCTGTCCTGAGTAATGCTCGTTGAGTAATAACTGAGTAATACTGGCTAACAAATTATGTTTGCATTCTTCATCAAGTGCTCTCGTCAATCACTCCAAGGAAGAAATCATATAAATATACAGAAAAAAGACACTAAAATTGTTTAATGTATTTAAAAAGCCAGTAATAATATATTTTTACAATATAAAATTTTTTATGCAATAAGTACAATATAAGAAAGTAAAACGCGAAACATAAGAAGATACAATAAAAAAATACGAAGAATGCAAAACTAAAGAATGGAAAGCAAGGAAAAGTGTTTTTTTTTTAATAGGAGATAATTTTAAAATTAAGCAATTTTATATGAAATATTAGAAAAAATGCATCAAGTGCAGCCATCCTTTTTATTAAAATTGAACATTTGTACCTAAGAATATGTGATTTTGTTTCTGAAAACTGTTCGTATTTGTAAAATTAAAAATAATGATAATATTTCCTGGTTAGAAATAAATTTTTATAATTATTTTATAAGATACATATATTAAGATCACGCAAGCAAAACTGGTTATAAATACTGCCGTGGAAAGAGAAAGAGTACTTAGTGTGCATAAAAATTGCTCCGTAAATCAAGATCCAAATATCAACCTTCTTCAAAACAAAAAAATTTTTAAAAAAACTTTTCTTTAAATGTATATGAGTATGATACAATCTAGGATTATTCAAGTTTCTTTTTTTCTTCAGTATTATTTTTCTTAGCATTTCTTACAAATGATAAGAACTTAAAACTAAATTCAGTAATATAAGATTACAGTATTCCACAGATTACCTTGTGTTAAAATTATAACTTGAAGCTTCCTATCAAAATTTTAAAGTAAACCCTATTTTCACACCAATAGCTAGGATAAGACAATTGGGGTATTAGCTAGGGTAAGAAACTAGCTAAACTAGGGCAAACTATTAGTTAGAGTAAGAAAACTAGTTATTTTTTTTTTCTCATTTGGAAAGAATTTCGTGATGAAATTCTTACCTTTGTCTTCTGAAAATGTATATTAAGCAAAAATTCAGTCTCAATTTTTGGTTAAAAGTTTAAGCAAAAAAGAATTGTTTTCCACTTTGTTTTAAATGTTCCCTTATTTAAAAATTTCAGAAGAGCCTTTTAAACATAACTAATTGCTCCTCGGCTTGCGCCATAGTTAAGAAAGATTAACAGATGCACTGGCATAGAGGCAGGACAAAGATGCCTTTGAAAAGGAAGTTAATTACAAGAAAAAACAGCTTAAATAAATTTAAGGATGACTGATTGTTTGCTTGTTGTTGAGTCAAGCAAAACTTTCCATTATTCATAAGAGAATGGTTGCCAGAACCTCATGAAGGTTGGACTTCTATTTCTACCCAAATTTTCAAGGAAAACACCTCGGGGGTGGTCTGGGGATCTTCTGTACCACCAAACCACACTAGAGGAATTTCGGTTTGCCATATATTTAGAATACCCACATGGTACAAAGACGCTATACATTTGCAAACATCCATGCCTTCTCCGCGAACCCAGGCCTTTCGGTACGACATTCAGAGTCATTAAACATTATCCCGTCTTGGCGGCTGGAGGATTATAAATAGTCAATAATAAACATTATAAATAGTCATTAATAAATACACATGAATGATTTCATGTAATTCTTGTAAGCAAATCTTGTTAATAAACTATTGTTCAACTGTATATGTTTTATCGTTATTTCTTACTCTCTTCTAACAGCCCTCAAAAGTATTTCTCGGGGCAAGCTAGTTTACAAGTATTCACCTTGAATGAACACGCAGAGAAATCTTGAGTTCAAGGATTATTAAAATGAACATTAGAAATAATGTACTAGTTAAAAGAAATCTGAAAATTTTTAATTTTAATTTTTCTTCTAGGAAGCACAGCAGTGGAGATCTGCAAAGCCGCCTGAAAACACGTAAGATTCTTGGTGTAGGCGAAACAGATAATGGAGATGTTCACAGATCAAAGGTAAAGTTAACTTGAATTTTATGGTTATATTCTACAATTAGCAACATATCTAAGAGAAAAAATAATATAACATGAAATGTAATTAAATAAATCATTTAGAATTTTATTTGAAGCATCTGTTTGTTTACATTTTCTGCAAGATTATTCCATATTTACGTACATTATATAGAACTGTAATTTAAAGCGAATGGATTAATTTTATTTCCGTACAAATCATTGTTTGGGTAATTATCAAGTTATTTTGCCTTTTCGGCTATACGTTATTTTCTTCAACATTCAGTTTGTATGTGGAAATAGTATTAACTTCTTTTCCACAAACGTACTGTCATCGAAAGCAGAATCTGTTTATTATCTAGTAACACAAAGAATGGACGTAGATCTCCAAAATCATCTTACACGTCCTCATAAAAACGAAACTGCGGGTATTAAAATTCCCGAAAGTATACTATATCTTATCCGTAGACTTTTCATTCTTATAATTATGACCCTAATAATATCTTGCTCCGGGTTTTACAGCGATCATAGAACATAACATAATAAGCGTTTTCAAAGCAGAATGAGCATATATTGTTCCAAATGAATACTAGTGTGGTGATCCTGAGGCGTGAGGCTCGCTCACTTTTCGGTCTTTGTCGCCATTTGTTAGCACTGACGGTAAGTGCGACGTACACATTGCCGATGTCCTTGACGACGGTAAATGACTTGAATTTCGATCACGTGTCTATTACTTGGTAGTCAAGTACTGTACCGCTGTCGTAAAATAGTTCCTATGCGGTATTTTCTGATATTTGCGCTACTTCGTGGTGCGAGCGTTTTTATTGGCCCTCAAGATCGCTACATACTCCCTCCCCAAGCATTTTGAATGCGATATGCCACAGCATGCGTTGTGGGTATGGTTGCGGACCTATGCGTTGATATGATTGATCTTTGCATTGTTGAGCATGTCTAGTTGGGTCCGTTGGATATTGTGGAGTGAAGCGCCGTGGTGTGTGTGACATAGTTATTTGTCTCTAGGTGAGCGGTGAGTGTTCTTGTCACATTTAAGATCATCCTTTGTGGCGGTTCCGAGACGTGAAGCCCATATGTTCAACTTTTCTGCTTGCTTGTGTCACCATCTTTTAGAACTAATGGGAAGTGCGCTAATGTCCTTGGCGACGTTAGATTACCCGTTTCGATCGTGGGTCTGTTATGTCAAATATCCTACCACTATTGCTAAAAAGCTCCATGTGTGATAGATTCTAGTATTTGAACTAGTTCGTAATGCAAGCGTTTTGATTAGTTGTCGGGATGGTTACACTAGGGTTTCATAAGCATTGGTAGATTTTTCTGAGAGAACCGTAATTTAATTTTTGATTGTCATCAACGAGCTCAGCTATTATTCCAGTTACGTATAGCAGTGGGCAGCAGACGAACACAGCTCGCATTTTAAATTTACGAATAATAGATTTGGAATGAAAGAACTGCTTAATCTCGAAGCTGCTGAAGGGTTAAAATACAATGATCTATCTATGAAATTAATGGTGGAAGAATAAGCTAAAATTGAATTTAGAACAATTTTTCGGAATCTTAAAAAAGCATTTTAAAGGCCAAGCATCTTTCCTGCAAAAGTCTACAGTAACGAACAAGTTATAAACACTTCAACAAACTACAGTAACAAATATTTTAGGAAATCAAATCTAGTGTCACGAAACTAATTTACAGAAGTGATGCAATATAATTATATGTCATTCTGTCATTCATAGACATGTGAGTCTGCATTTTATCGATGCCAATGTCATTTGGTTTTTCAAAGTGTAACTTATGGTGATGCTTCCACAAAGACGTTTTCCGATTTGAGGGATGTCACTATTGTTACTGAGGTTTACGAAGGTAATGAATTTGATTTTAAGGTCAGATTTTGCTCTAAAAGAACTTTGTTTGTAAAATTGCTAATGTGTTGTTCTTACTCAATGGCCATGTAATAAATCTACTCACTGCAGTACCACACAAATCTGTAATCTAAATCTTTTTTTGATATGATTTAACTCTGTTTAATTTAATACCTTATTGAATCAGTAAATATTACCGCTTGTTGTTATGCTTTCATTCAACTGCATTATTACTGAAGAAATTGCTTATTGTTTATGATTTAATTCAAGTGCATTATTATATAAGAATACAATCTTTTCGTTTGTTGTAATTATTTAATTTAAATAAATTGGTTAAAACTGAATTTAATATGTTCAACGTTTAACATAATTAACGGAGAATACCATAGTACTTTCTACCATTTTTCAGCTCTAAAAGAATTTGCTTAAACTGCATAGCACTTTCATTCTGTACAACAGAAATTTAGGATAACTGATGCTAAATATGGAGAATTACTTTTGGATGGTAATATTTATTATTCATCAATCACGGTAACGTTATTATTAATTAAAGATTTAATAACTTTTCATGGTAAGTTTTTTTTTTTTTTTTTTTCTTAAGAAATTATTCTAAATGATCCTACGCGGCAAAATATTAAAGCACATTGCTATAGAATAAATATAGAATTCACTATGGCCAACTCTTGAAATCCAGCTAACACAGTTCTTAAGGAATTGCCAGGATGTACTTTTCCAGCTTGATATTGAAAGCATTAGGAATCATATAAGCAATGCTTTTTTCTTATACACACTAATGGAGCAAAACCTCTATTTTATTATTTATTTATTTATTACGTATTTCGCCATTTGGCCCTATACAGAAAGGGAGGGAGGATTGTTTTAATGCAAACTGGCTCATATCCATGTTACGTATGGGGAGAACCACAAAAACGACTGTGCAGCCAGCCTGTTCGCCGGGATGCATAATTCACAAGTGCACCTCAGTATCGCCACTGAGGGATTTCAAAAATGGACCAATGAGCTTCTATTGCTCTTGTCACGTTGAATCTTCGAAACTGTGCTTGTGAGCGCATGTTGTTGTTTACGTTTTATTTTGCATTTGTTTGGCAGTGATAAATATATGGCGAATAAATGCTGCTTTCATTTTCGTACGAAATCTCGTAGTGCTTTCATTTTATAAGTTCGCTCTTTATATCGAGGAAATGACTCGAGCTATAATCAGCCTCGAATATTACGCATTTACTAACACCTGTGGATTCAAATGTATAATTTTTTTTATTCAGCTGAGAATAAATAAAAGTATTAGGATGAATCTAGTATTTTCTTATCTCAAAGCTTGCATTCCTTTGATTTGGCAAGTGTAAGTTTCAAAATACATATTGTGAATGATTTTTTTATACCTATTGTTAACATTAAAAGTTATATATGAATAAATTAAACATATTCGTTGTGAATAAGATAAATTCATTCTGTTTGAAGAGTATTTCTTGAATAAACAATGCATTTAAGAACAAACCGTTATTAATGGGAAATTTAACACACTAAATGTGTAGAAATGCAAATTAGGAAAGTTCACTTTGAATAAAATTGTGTCTTGGCTATTATTATTATTATTATGCATCTTTTTCATATAGACAGCAATAAAAGTTTCATATAGACTGCAAAAAAATAACTTCTATTTACATATATAATTATGCTTACATTTGATCTTTCGCACTGAAAATTTTCACAAGAAATGCACGATGCTTTAATTATTTTGTACAGGAACTTACAGGGCAAAATATTTAAAGCATCTTGCGTAAAAAGCGACAAAAGTCACGTGAAAAGACATAAATATTACTGGAAGACCATTGGTCCAGTCTAGAAGCCACTCCCTTGGTGGCGATACAGATGTGCACTTACGAAATGTCCTGCCGGGACATGAGCTCCCGGACCAAACTACCGATGTTCGGTGTTTTACACTGCTCGACCGCTGGTGGACAAAACCTGTGTTTAACAACAGAAAATATATCGGAGCAGCTCTACTCAGTTTCGGGGTAGTCAGTAGGTTCCGCATATACTACCAAATGTGAATTCAAATAATGAAAGGAAATTTTCGCTTCTCATGTCTTCAAGAGAAAAAAAAAAAATCATTTGTCAACTGAAAAGTCACCAGTAACGATAAATATGCCCATTATAGGAATATAAAGCATGGAAAACAATGTTATGACAGAACATGTCAAGAAACTAATTTCTGAAAAAAAAAAATGATAAATGAATAGAGATCGGAATTTCTGTAATCTTCTTGACTCAGGATTATTTATGCTAGCTTTATATGCATATATATATATTATAGCATATTTTTTCATTATATGCCAGTTGTAAACTGGCATATAATGAAAAAATATTTTGCTTAAAACTTTATATCACAAAATACATACATTGCTTTAATATTGTTATTTTTTTTCTCTCTCTCTTTCTTAGATCAGTCAAGTTCTCGGCCACAATGAGCATCTCTTTGTGAGATTTCCACGATGCTATTGGTTATGGCACCTTGCTATGGCCGTTGTGTTTACAGCAGCTGGCTTTATGGTAAATCTATTTAGCATTTCATCGCAAAATTCTAGTTTTTTAATACCTTATCCATAAATGCTTTGACATAAAAATTCTGCTTATCTTTGATTCTTTTGTCAATAATTTGAATCTTTAATTTTTTATCAATTATCTCATATTTATGAGTATACGTATCACCATGTATTTAATGCATAAGTATGCTTTTTATAAAAATCATGTATGTGCAGTAGGGTTGTACTTAAGCCCAAACTATAAGATCCTGTAGTTACAGAAAACGTCAGCAAAGCTTGGCACAGAGCAATTAAACAAGTTTAAAAAAGCTTAATAAATTTTATCTTGTTATTTCAACCATCATCATTGAAATTAAAAGTTCACTAGTTACAACTGCATTTAAAATTTCTCGTATATCCTAATGCTGCCATTTACTGGAGCATTAAAAAGTATGAGATTGAGATCAATTGGAAAATGGTAGCCGTCAGCGGTTTGAATGGAAGATTTGTGGGGCCATTATAAAAAGTGCATTTCATAAAGAATAATGAAGTTTCATCATTTATATGTTGCAAGCTTGCCTTACGCATCTCTAAAAAGATAAAAACACTGATATGAAAATGAGAAGGCCAGGTAACTGCCAACTTAACCCTGTTAGATTTATAATTCTCTTGCTACAAATTTTGACTCTGTTGGATGCATATGTTTCATTTACAATGAAAAATTTCAAAGTCTACACTGAAAGCAAAATATTTATATTTTTTATTTTCAACTAAAATGAGTGTTTTATTTTACTGCAATTTTTAATCTTTTGAATTTCTACGTGCCTCATATTCCCCATTACCCACAAACTGACTTGTTACTTTGACACATGGCTCAATGAGCCCGTGATTTTAAATTTTTTTAATTAAAAATTTCTTATGGTCCTTGAAAATTAATAAGTCATTTCTTACCCCATTAAAGATCTTTTAGCTGATAAAATAAGCATGAAATATGCAAAATTGATCTGAAAAAAAGAATCGTCAAAATTGTATGACTTTCACCAGATTCGGAAGAATGTCGAAACCGTGCAAATTTAGCCGTATAAAAATTAAATTTCATTAAATACAAAATTCAAATTTTTTATTTCTCTACAAATAGTAATTTTAAACCATTATTTATTTGTAAGTTGCATATTTCTAACATAAAATAATAGTCTTTCAGAAATTTGCATTCTAAAATTTAAATATGAATTGCCAAGTTTAGAGAATGTGTACCAGTGTTTCTCAACTGGGGGGAAGAGGGAGGAATGTGGTCAGCCTTTCATCAGTTAAGTATTTAATTTTAGTTTATGGATATAAGAGCTACTTTTATTCAAGGTTTGGTATTTATTAACATTTTCTTTACTTTTTGTTGTTTAATTTATAAAACACATTCTTCTTCTTCACTTGCATTACAGGCCTATTACAGTCTAAGGCTGTCTCAACAGGATCTGATCAATCACTACAGTCTGCCAACGATTGATTTTTTTGAAAGTCTTGAGATCTACCTCCACACCAGTGTATCAAACTTGTGTCAGATCTTGTTCTTTTCCTGGTACCCCCTACATTTGCAAAGATAAAACACATTAAGTTACCTAAACTTAAATAAATTTTCGAGTTTGGGAAAGAGAGGAGGCATGATCGTCTAGCAGTGGTGAAAGAGGTGCATAGGATAAAAAAGGTTGAGAACCATTGATGTATGCTAATGTCTAAAATCCCCCAAAGTGTTGAATTAAAGAATTTTCATACATTGCGGATAATTCTACTATGAGGAAAATGTTTCTCATTCAAGATCATATAAAACTGTAAGTTTCCTGTATATTTTTACAGAAACGCATCATATATCAAAATAGTTGCAGTCTGAAAGCCTATCTTATTTGATTTATTCCTTAAACTATAACTTTACGTTTGCAGTTAGTGGTTCAAGAGACATTTAAACATGCAAGTATTTTAAATATCCTTTACAATGAGAGAGTTTGCAATAAAGATATCAGTTTATGATGAACATTAAATGTCTAAAACAGAAACTGTTGTCTAATAATTAAATATTAATAGTAATAAGGGATTTTATTTTCTGAAATAAATTGTGCATGTATTTTTTAGTCCCCCCTTCCCATATTGTAGACATTTTTTTCCATAAATAGAAAATATACAACTGATATTATTCTCCTGTTTTGTCTTTTCAGAATCTTTTCACTCCAACATCGGAACAGGGTGCCTCAGAAAAAGGCGAAGATAGAAGTTCCCTGCAGATGATGACCAATTTTTACGGATCAGTATTACTAGGTTGATATATCACATTGACTTTACTTTTTATGCTTTATCCATAAATTACATTTTGGAATATATGAAAAAAAATTTAACACAGTAAGTGTTTGAAATCTTGAATTCTCACTTAGATAGATATCTTCGCTAAGTCCTATTAATTAATGCAAAAGAATGGTAGTGTCCCAACTGGCGATCTACCGAATTTTGTTAGTTAGTTAATTAATTTTATAATAGATGGCGCCACCTCTTTTTCAGACTATTTTGTTTGTAAAAGCAATGTTGCTTTCACATGCAATTTTTCCATTGAGTTTGCGAAGAGCTTTAAAAATGCACTCTTCGAATGTTTGCTACTCTCAAATAAATTTCATGTTTACAATACTTTGTGAAGAGCTTTTAAAATGCCGTCTTCGAATCTTTGTTATCAATTTACTCTCAAATAAATTTCATGTTTACATTACAAACAGTTGAAATAAAAAGCAGATGAAATAACACTTATCTTAAGTGGCAACAGTGTTTAATTTCTCTTTCTTAAATTCATTATCTCTTTTTTTTTTTTCAACACTCTGTACATAGGTTTTGAAACAACTTAATATAGCAGTACAAAATCGGGTATATTTTCTCTTACCTGTTTCATTCACTATATGCGTGAAATTCTGGATATAATCTGTATATAACACTTAGGGGCTCACTTTCAATTATATTAATATCAAGTAATTTATTGAAATACTTAAACCAGCTAATTAATTTTAAAAAAATTCTTTCATTTTGAACATGCAATAAGATGGCAGAAGAAAAAGATGTGTAAAAACAAACAATTTCAGTGGCACCATCGCTCTGTAAAGCAACTACACAGTTAAGTAAGGTAGATTGCCTATTGGGAAAATACTGAGAAAGCATTTGCCATTCTATTCAGTCGGAAAATAAAACTTATCTTAAGTTAAGTAAGGTAGATTGCCTATTGGGAAAATACTGAGAAAGCATTTGCCATTCTATTCAGTCGGAAAAATAAGAGTTCAGATGCGAATAATCCTATGTTTCCTTCTACCATACACTCTTACTCATGGGGCCCCTTCTTTTGAGCTATGGGAACACTCATGTCCAAGTGGGCTGAAGGGAGCCTCCAATTCTTACACTCTTACTCAATCCAAACAACACAAGCAGTTACTGAGAACAAGATGACAGTTTTCAGATCATAGCCTAGTTAAATGATGTTTACATTAACTAATATTTCATATACTGTCTGTCATAAGCTATTGATATGTCCATCATATCATCTGTATGGGACAGAAAAAAAACAATACCATTTTAGAAGCAAAAATTAAATTTCATTGAAAAACTGATTTAGCACACTTTTGCTTGACATTTTGAGGGCCTATGAAAATGTGCTAGAAACAATAGAAGAATCTAAGCAGTCATGTAATTTTAAGCCAATCATGTCAGTCACATTAAAGAGACACCTCCACTTTTTGATACTAAATCAAGCTGACCTACAAGTTGCAGATTTAGAGATAAATATTCTAACTAGAATAAAATTTTGATTAACTCTTTACCTACTTCTTTAACATCTTACTCTCATGCATCAGGCTTCAGAGACTTAGCTTAATGCACTACCACAATAACCATCACTTCTGATATTTCCAGTATTTTTACTATTTCTCAGCTTTGAAAATTGAAACTACATTTGTGCACCAGTGGCCAAAATTTTAAAATAAAAAATACTATATATAACTTCATTAATTTTAACAAAAGTTCTATAAAGAAATATACCACTGGAAAGATAATTTTATGCATAATATTATGGAGTTTACCATGCTAGATTATCTTCATTACATAAAAAGTTATAACTGAATAAACATATGAAGAAAACAAAACTGTCTTATTTGAAGAAAAGGGACTTCTTCAATTAAAAAAATTGAAAGCCAATTAGGTGTTGCCACAAACTGGACCCAGTAAGATGTCAGCCACATCTTTTGTTACAAGAATTTATAATAAAGAATCTCATTTATTTGTTTAATCATTAATAAACTGATGACTACTTTTTGTGATTTTTTAATAACTACTGTCTTTCACAAATATTTTATTTATGGGAAGAAAATTTTATAACTTGTTTTAGGGAGATAAGCATAGTAAAAACATTCATTAGGATCACCTAGAAAGATATGCAAAGAAATTTCTTTTCATGAAAAGAATATAACTCTATAAGGTACTTTCTCTCTCCTTTATGCATGCCTTTCTGATGTAACTGGATAGCACATCCGACGCGTAACCAGAAGGTCCAGAGTTCGAATCCCAGCGAGAACACTACACATTTTTCATGTCTCTTTTATCAATAAACATAATTCTCATGATTAAATTAAGGGGACAGTTAGTAGAAACGTAATTAAAGGAGAAGCTTCTAAACTTGTGGAATTACTATCAACAGATTCAGCTGAGTGAAAATCAAATTTCTAGAGACAGGAAAAGGTCTTTTGCAAAAAGTAAAAAAACTGTTACTTGAGTGACAGGCAATGTAAATATATCTAAATATTAATGACAGGCTTGTTCCAGATACTATGATTTCAGTGCTGCTTGAGATCACTGTTGTTTACAATTTAATTTCAAAATTTTGTTTTGCGATTAAGTGTTTATCCATGCCCATCTATGGCCTGCTATTAAGTGAACAGCAATTAAAATTATTGTCAAAACTGTCCAGATTAAAAGAGTTTTAATTTATGATAAGTTGCTATTACATTTACGATAATTTACTATTACATTTACTACCAATCAATTTACTGAGATTATAACAGAATTACCAGCATTGAGTTATATTTTAATTTTCCTTTATCAGTGAATCTATTAACTATTTTTATATACTACTAATTCTGTTAGTAATTCTATTATTATATATTCGGTTTTAATCACAGTAAGAAAGAAGTCATTGGTTTTAAAAACATTGAATACAGAATGTTTTTTAATGCTGTAAAACCTTTCATTATAATCACCTCCCTAAAATGATTAGTATTCCTGAGACCATAATTAAAAAATGATATTGAATATGATAATCATGTCTTCTGCTGTGATGTGATATTTTATACATTCTGGGATAGGCTTTTTATTAAACCCATATTCTTTTCATAATTATTACATTTATTATTTACTTTGCATTCATGTTAATATCATTTAAAACTCATCAATAGCTTATTATAGATAATAAGCCACAATGCTCATTAAGTTATGGCTTATTTTACATAATAAGATATAACATAAGGAAGTATTGCTTCCTTTTCTGTTATTCAAATGTCATTCTAAAACCAAATTACAATATTCTGTAAATGAAGTTTAAATTTTGTTCAATAAATTTTGTGATACTGAGAATCAAAAAATGGAAAAATTTCATAAAAAATATAATTCATTAAATTTTCAAAAAATGATTTTTTCTATACCTTTATTTCAGATTATCTCTAACCAATTTAAAATAAACAACATTTGGAATTTCAAATTTGACAATTGCCATTTCAAATGAAAATGGTTAGCAAAAGTTGTTTTTTAATTTAAATGCTACACACTTGTAATCATATTTATCAGCTTTAAAAAGTATTATAATTTCAGGATTTGCTTTCCTGCTGTGGAGTTTCTTTGGAACAACAGATAAATCCCTAGCACGAAGTCTCATGTCAGCAATAGTGGTAGCTGAACTTGCACAAGTATTTGGTGAGTAATTTATTTAATCATATAATGAAAGGAAATTCCAATCAGTTATCATAAATGATATGGGTGGTAAATAATACTTGAAATACAACAATCTTCATAATTCAAGGGAAAAAAAACTACATAAGTATTTCATAAAATTTGAAAAGATAAATAAATAAATGAATAAAAAAATATATATAATCAGTTCTTAATAGTTAAAATAATTAGTAAAATATTCTTGTCAAAATTAGCACATATTAAATTAGCACCTGTCCTAAAAATGTAGTGTCATAATGCATGCTACAAAATACTTAGGTATAGCAAGTTCTTCATATGATCTATAAAGAATTTTATGTTGTTTATGATTTCAGTGAATTCATGACATGAATAACACTGTTAATTTTTAGGAATTTACAAATATTCTGTTTGGTGCTGGGCTCGTACATCTCGCAAAACAAAGGGGGGGTGATTCAAATAAGCTAATTTTAATTCAGTCAATAGCATATACAGAAGGCATTGCCAAACTGTATCTCACCAGGCACATGTGGCTTAAGTATAGCTCACAGTGTATTAAGCAAAGTTATCCAAATTTTAAAATTAAAATATCTATGTAATAATTTCCATATATATGTTGCATATAATTCACTAAAATAATATACAAGATAAATAATTACTCTTCTATGACTTATTGATGGTGAGAAGTTATTAGGGCAAAGAAAAGACAAGGACATCAGCAACAATGTGCATAAAATTAGCTGAACAATGGTATAAATATGTATGTTGTGCATAACTCATCTGGTATTCTGATTCATTGATTTAAAATATAATCTCTACATGACAGATTATGAGAACTTAAAACTATAATTTTGTATGCAAAATAGTGAAACACTCGCAATTTATTTTCACACTTCTGTATTCAGATTTTAACTTATCCATAACTATTTCAATACACACATTGTATTCTTTCTAAAGGAGTACACAAGTTCTTAATAATGAAAAGTTATTGATTCTATTTTTTAAATTACTATCTTTCTTTCACTCAAATTAACAGCATTTTCACCATATACTAGTAACTAGAATATTTTTAAAATTTAAATTCAGTGTGTTTCCTATTAAAAAAAATTCAATAGTCATAGAAAAGTTTGTTTGTATCATATTGATTTATATTTTTGAATATACAACATACAGAGTAAAAACTGCAATTATTTATTTGTACTTAAAAATAATTTATATATGCAAAATCCTTGTTAATTTAATTAAATTTTTTTTATACTCCTGATGAGCTGTTTTACTGTTTTTGAAATGCTGTAAACATCTATTCACAACCCTTAAAATTTATGAATTTCGACATGAAACAAAGAGCGCCATCCAGTCTGCAGAAATAGTTAGCGATGCTGAAGAAGGCATGGATGTTTGCAAGCTCATGGTGTTTGTGTTGCAAAAGGCATTCTAAATACACAGCAAGACAAAAGTTCTCTCAAGAGGTTGGTGGTAGGGAAAGAGGGGTGAGAGACCCTTTGTCTACTTCCCAGGATGTTCTCTCTCAAAATTGAAATGGAACTGCACAGTTTGAGTGGTGGGACTATATTTGTACAACCAATGGTGAAATTCTGATGTCTTACCCACTTCTACCTGTGCCTGACATAAAGATCAAGCCCTGATGTTTAAAGATTAGTTATTTTATCGATATGTATACATTATAATGCATCTATTGTCTCAATTAATGCTTCTTATGCACATCCATTGAGCTCATATTATTTAAGGAGACTGTTGAATATTTTGCTGCTCTAGTTCAGTATGACTAAGCATCCTCATTCTTGAAACATCACATTTTGTTTATTGAACTTGTAAAGTTTATACATAATAATAAACAATGCTGGCTATTTAGGCACAAAGATGTGGCCCATTTTTTGAAATACCATATGGTACCTTCATAACAACTATATCTGCTGCTGCAACTGGAATAACAATATCATTTTTGTATGCAATATTTGTATCTGTGAATAATGCAGACTTGCACGGGTTCTTCAAATGTCTGTATGCAAAACCAGTCACCTGCTACATCACAAAACAATAACATGAGAGTTGCATAAATCGCTAGTCACTAGCATTACACTGCATTCATTAACCATTTTATAATCAGCAGAAGCTAATTAAATATTCTCTTGCGAGAAGAATGCAACTCTTATTATGATTTTAAAAAAGGAACATATTCATGCACTGTCTTCACATGCACATTTAGTTAAGCATAGATATGGATTTTATACAACAACCAAGATTAAGCCTTACCTGGCTGAACTTCCGAAACATGGATGAGAACTCTGGAATTTATTTCCGAGAAGAACTTATTCTGCCATCTTGTGGGGTCTGGACCATCTCAATCTAGTTGCATCTTTATCTGTAGCTTGTCTAGCAAATGATAAAGTTACTCTTTTTTGAGGATAATGAGCACTTGAAATATTAAAAACTTGAGCCAAAATACCAGTTTCTCCACTGCTGTGCAGGGAAAACTAAGCTCTCAGAAGAAAAAGAATATTTTATATATATATTTAGGAACAACAGATTATGAAGATTGTTGTATATTTTATATATATATTTAGGAATAACATATATTATTATTATTATATATATATATACTAAAGAAATATTGATTATATTATCTCCTAAGATTAATTTTAGTAGAATTATCTAAAAAGAGTGAATCCATAAATATTAAGTTTAATTCCGAAAATTGTTTTAAAGTAACTTGAATGTAAATTGTTAAAAATGTTTAACGGGGACTTGAATTAAATCATGAATAACAAAATTTCAATTGTAAAAAGAAATTAAATTAAAAGCAAGTAATCATTGCCATTGATCCGAAATTAGTTGACTTTTCAAGGGGAACAAACCAACTCCCGTTCAATGAACAATAATTAAGAAATAAATACGAAGGCGTTTCCTCCTTTACTCAAGTACTAAGGCGATGCCAAACTGGCAATTTAAGTTAGGCCAAATATTTCCATGAATTGAAGGGATCAAGAACCAATGCATTGAATGGGAGTTGGTTTGTTCCCCTTGAAAAGTCAACTAATTTCCGATCAATGGCAGTGATTACTTGCTTTTAATTAATTACCTGCTTTTAATTTAATTTCTTTTTACAATTGAAATTTTGTTATTCATGATTTAATTCAAGTCCACGTTAAACATTTTTAACAATTTACATTCATGTTACTTTAAAACAATTTTTGGAATTAAACTTACTAACTATGGATTCACTCTTTTTAGATAATTCTACTAAAATTAATCTTAGGAGATAATATAATCAATATTTCTTTAGTAAATAAATTATTATTAACTTACTTTGCAGCAATTGCGCAAGTAGTAGAATAACTCGATTTCGCACTAAGTGAATTTAAGATACATATATATATATATATGGTCAGCATTTCATATTCACTGCCTTTTAGCACTGTCTGTACTGCCCTCACATGGTATACTTTTCAATAAAAATACATAGATCATAATTTTCAAAATGGTTACTTAACTTTTCAATATTTATATTCAAATAGTAATAAGGAAAGGAGCAATGTTTTAAATATACATATAATATTATTATAATTAAAAATTAAGCATAAAATAATTAATAGCAAAGTTTTCAAATTATGATAACTAAAAACACAAAAACTTATTACATTTAAATAAATGTTTCATTTTTTTCTTAATCTTTTCTTAAATTTTCACTTCTAGCTGTTCTGAACTTCGCATTCCAGAGCAATACATGGGACAATAACATACGCACTGACATCTCAATACGAATATTCCTACTGCTAGGCAGTGCCTATTTCTTCTGGGCAATTGGTTCTAGTCGTGCTGGATTGCGTAAATCTCTTTCTAATAGAGATCTTTCACAGCCTACACCAGATGATCAGCACTCTAGTCCATCGAGTCCATCTGCAAAACGACCAACATCAGAAGATAAAAAGAATGAGTAGCATTTCCAAAATCCACAATTTATTGTGAAACAGCTTCCAAAATAGAAGCTTTTGATTCTCTTTTCCATTAAAAGAACACTGATGTTATTCCTTCTTAGAGGATATTCATTGTTTTCTATAAATAAATAACAGAAAGTTGTATGCATACTTAATGATATTAATAAAATAAATCTTGACCAGGTCACAGCATCAATAAAATAATAAACTGATTATTCAAATATTCCTTTCAATTTTGAATCATCAAGCAAGATTAAATTTTAATATAGTTCTAAGGTTTTAAATATTACAAACAAAATACTGGATTGCATACTTCAAGATCAAGGATCTTGCATATTAAAAAATATCAGAATTACATCCAGGAAGAAACATTAAATACACACATATACACACATTCCTAAAAAGAAAAAAAAAAAAAAAAAAAAAAACTAGAAACCTAAAATTTTCTTTCCTCTCTCTTTTTCTTTGTATAATGAATAAATGTTTCCAATTATAAAATAAAAATTTGTTTCTTAATACAAAATATATGAAACAGAATACCAATTATAAAAATAAATATCTACAATATTGTTAAAACATAAGATGACGATTAAAGATTTAAAATGTGGCAACACAGTGTAGTTTTATTGCATGAGTTGTAAAGATGAGAATGAAAAGTTCTTCATTACCTAAATTCAGATATGGAACAATCTGTTTGTGCTTTCTTAGGAAATCTCGATCTTTTACAGCAGAAGTTTGACGGAGGGAGCACTGTCAAACTCTGCTGAATTTATTTTGTGGAAATAAAACCAGAATATCACGTATATGCAATATTTTCAGCACTTACGGCAAGTGACTTCAGCTACCATTGCAACTATAATTTAATTACTTAAAAGACAATCAAATACTATATTGTCTTGTGGTTTGCAAAAATTCTAATGTGTTTTTACAATTCAGGCATTCTTATTCAATAGCCTTGTGCATAAATTTACTTTTTTTTTTAAAAAACCATTCACTTCAATCTTCACTGAATTTGTTTAGACGTTTCAGATAACTACATTATTTATATTTTCTTATTCATCTTATCTATGAAATTTATTATGTAAGAAATTTCAAATTTTTTCAATAAATTTCTTTCCCCCCCACACACACCTCCAATAAGGATACACTCTTTGTCTTCCACTTGATAGTTTCCTTTCTCACACTTTGGCTACAATTTAAAAAGTTCAATTCTATATATGTAAGATTTTTTTTTTAAAAAAGTTCTTATAATGCAACATGATTAATTACATTAATTGATTACCACCTATTTTAGGAATTAAATGTAATAATCCACATCAATATATAAATAGTAGTTATGTTGATGACTAATTGAAAATTTTTAAATAATTGGAATTCACTAACATGCTAACTAGAATCACTTTTGAATAATGTGGCATTTATGCAGAGATGCAATGCTATATTTATACGATCCAACTACTACTCTATCATTTAAATAAATAAATTAAAACATAAACTATGATGTGGGGGAAAAAAAGGTGAATTACATTCAGTGCATTTATTTTCATTCATGTTAATTCAATCAAATATTTCATATTGTAATGAAGTTCTGTTCTGAGCATGAGATGATTATTGATGCAGTTATGCAGTAAAGAATATCAAGTCTTTCCGTCATTTATTCGCAATTAAATTTTTTAAGATCGAGATTATTAGTGTCTTGCATCAAATAATCTAACCAGGGTTTGTACAGTCCTTAAGAGTCCTCAAGTTTTTTGGAATCGATTTTTGGTCCTTAAAATTCCTTAATCATCTGAAATTTCTGTCTGTTTTTACGACTGCCATTTTGGATGTGAATTAGCATTTTGCAGGAATATTTTTGGCGATTCACTGACATATATGGCTATTTTTTGAATGGGTTCATGAGTTATAATTTGTTGCTATTTGTAATATAAATAATGGTGGGATACTCAACTTTCTGAGCCAGAAGTGAAACATAAGCATTTCAAAATTATTTCATTTTTTGAAATGAAAAGCTTTTAAACAACTTTCCGCTTTTGGGGATGCGAATTCTTTTATTAAACGGTTCTAAATTTGGTGATTATCAACATTTTGGCGATTTTAAGATCGGTTTCTATAGAAAATTTTTAATTTCGAGATCTGGGAATTTTTTGACGATTTTTTTAGAACATTCTAACATTGTTAAATTTCATTAATATGATGGCAATATATTGGAACTATATTTAAGAAATATCTATAGAAAATTTTTAATTCCGAGATCTGGGAATTTTTTGACGATTTTTTTAGAACATTTTAACATTGTTAAATTTCATTAAAATAATGGCAATATATTGGAACTATATTTAAGAAATAACATTAAAATAAAGCATTTTTATTTTTCACTGACATATTATAAAGTTCCATTTTGGCCACATATTATACAATTTTTTGAATCTGAAAAATAAGCAAGGAATAATGCTATAAAGCACAGTTTACGGAACAATTTTTAGCAAAAGCAAAATAGCTATGTAATTAATTAAAAATGTCTTTTTAATTTTTTCATGGTAAGAATTTTTCCCATCTCTCAGAATAATCAGAATTCTCAGAAAATGCATCAGTTTTCTCTATAAAATTAATTTCACACTTTTTTCCTCCGATTTTTTTAAAAACACTTCTGGCTTTTTGCTGTTACAGAATTGGTAGGGGTAATTTTTCTTTAGGATTTTAGACATTGAAGCTTGGAAAGTTTAGAAAGATTTTAAGGCAAATTTATAGACCCACGATTCTAAAAGATTCCAGAAAAATGTCTCCATGGGAGTAACACGCAGTTTCTTACATTTTGGAGAAAATCTGGAAGAACAATGAAAACATATTAGTTGAATGTTTTACTTCTGATCCTAGAATCACTTTCTTAACATTTTTATCTTCCCTTTATTTTCTCTACTTTTCACTAGATACGAGCATGGAATATATCAAAAGTACTTCTAATCTTATCATATGGACAGGCATTATAGAAAGGAATTTTTTTATTAATAAAGAAATTGAAAACTGACAATTCAAAAGATTCATCTAATCTTAATGCATCATACACAGAGCTGGTGCTAGGCATTTTGACACCTGACACAGTCTCTGTGGATCCTAAATTCTGCTGCTTGGTGCCTTTCTAAATTCTGCTTCCAATGCCTGCTCAAAATTCTAGAAGTTTTGCCATTTCTAGATTTTGTTGTTCAGTGTGTCCCTAAATTTTAAAAACTATGCCACACCAGCTCTGTGACCAGACTTTACCATATGTATTTCATATTTCTTCTGAATGTTCGTATAACTAAAAAAATAAAATTAGAAGCTTTTTCCGTACATTCTAAATGCATTTAGTCTTTTAGAATAATAGAAGTCTTTAATTAAATCTCAAAAATTTTAAGTGAAAAGGAAACGTGTTGAAAAAAGAAACTAAATATATAAAGAGAAAGAAAATAATTCTTCAAAGATATGTACAGTTATTATTATGTAAATTACCCAGCTATTTACAGTTTCAGCCTTCACTATAATTTATTTCCTCACCAGAATGCAAATTACTCAGAGTTTTTAAATTGAGGTTTTTGGAGTGTTAAGACGAGTGTGTTTCTGACCTCCACTTGCTCCCTGCATTAGTTCTGTCAACTCTGATAATTTGTAATTATTAGTCTTTCCATTACTGCTGCTGACATTTGAGTTTATTATGACAATAGAGTTACTGAACCAGATTAAATTCAAATTAAATTGTATAGTCTTTGACCACTAGTCCATATTTTTAGTTTGAATTTGACTCTTCTTGTTTAATTATATCACCACAAACTGTAACGACTTTGTTAGCATAAGAACTGGCCTATGTATTCCAAGTTCTTTTTGAATAAGAAGCTTATTTAAACCTTTATTTAAATTTATTATCTGATTTATACTTACTTTCAGACATAGTGATAATTTGTTTCACGTCCGTAGGGGGGAAGACTATTTAACTTTTACCAGATCAAGTAAACCCTCATCGGTAGTACAGTCAAAAATCGTTAATTCAGACACCCATAATCCGGAATGATCTATAATCCAGACCTCAAAGCTACAAGACGCATGCGCGCAAGACCTTTACGGCTGCGAATATGCGTCTGCGCATGCGCGTTTAATGTATAACAGATGGTATAAGCTAAGCTAAAATTATCTAATTCAGTTAATGTTGCAGATTGCGTTGTTCCTTAATCTTCGAATTGGATCTGGCTTATTAATTTTTGCAGGCTGTTAGAGCAATTTTATAAAAGTAAGCTTGAACTTTCGATTATGTCAAAATAGAATTTCCGATATATGTTTACTAATATGTAAAGGATCTGCAAAGCGAAAGTATGTTTCGAAGTCAATTAAACAAAAAGTGGAATTGCTGCAAAATATGGATAAATGCATAATCCTTTGTTTATCTAACCATTCCGAAATCTGTTTATCAATTTCACGCTGCTCTGCGGCGGGAGGGGGGAAACGGCGCGGTGCACGATGAATTGGAAGTTGATCTGTCAGCACTATCCTTATCTTCAGGGCAGATGTTTTTATTTTACTTGGCTTGTAATTCCTTACTAAATGTAGTATTTCATCTCGATATACTCCATCTTTGATATGATTTAAATCAAATTCCTCGTCATTATAATTTGCTTCCGACAGCGAAGAAAGTGACACAGAGATTATTGAAAACGAAAAAATTTCGATTGACAAATTAGTCAGTATTTTCGACACAGCAATTATAGGACAACAGCGGAACTTTGTAACTGAAGAAGAAATTATGTCTGTTTATAGAATTAAAGAGAAAGTATTATCACATAAAACGAAGCAACTTAAACAACTTACATTGAAAGAAATGTTTAATAAAGTAAACAAATAAATATTAAGCTTTTTTTTTTTTTTTTGTAAATTTTCATACCCTTTAGATCATAATTGTTCTTTATTTCATAAATTATGGTTTCATATTTTTAATTTTATAATTTCTGCATACCATCTTACCAGATTTAAACTTATGATCTATAATCCAGAAAAATCGATAATCCGGAATCGGCGAAGTCCCGACGAGCCCGGAATAACGACTTTTGACTGTACGTTGTGGAGTGGTTGGCAGTTAGGAGATAAAACACGCAGAAACTAATGAGAACATTGTTTTGCACATTGAGACAAATTTCTAATTGTAGAAAACATGCTTAAGGAGAAGGAAATTATAAATTAGCCAAAATGTCTGGGCAGGCCTTCAAATTAAAAAGACGCATAATTATTTTGTTGAATTTTATGTTTTGCAGCTTTTAATGTGCAATTATCCTAATATTGTTTAAAAATCAATGTCATAAATTGTATGTATTTTAAACTGTGAAATTTTATGAGATTGTAATATTAATAGGGTTTTTTTAACAAATATTATTAAAAAATAAATTTAATTTAATAGTGGCCATGTAAATCTATAATGACTAAGGTTATCTAATACCTAATTTAATTATAACTAAATGCATTCTCTTAAAAATTATCTCTCTATATTAAAGCAAGCTATTGCCTTTCGTTAATGCGCTGAGCTCGGCGTCAGTCCCTGGGAACTGGCACTGGAATTTTCGTTTGGCTGGCGTCGGTCCTCGGGACCGACAGTGCTAAAGTTAAAAAATAAGTATAGTCTCAATGAAATGTGATCAAATGTAGTTTTAATGAAGCTTTACACATATTACAATACGAAACAACTATTTTGGTAACACTTTTGGCTATCTTGCATCCAAATAGTTTTGAACTGTCATCATAACATTTCGAACAATACTTTCGGACTTTATGTGCATCTCCTTCCTTGTATAATTTAAGTTGGCAATATTGCCGCCGGCTCAACAGAAAGGACAGCAAATTTGGCACCGGGCTCAGTGTGTTAAACCTTTACCGTGGTCACAAGGTAAAACACAAAAATATAAAAATTCATGTGAAACTTATTCTTTGCATCTAGTGAGACTTAATGCAAAACAACTTATCACCGCTTATGCTTTAGTGGCTTAATAGAACCTTAAAGTATATTAACTGAGTTACAACCTCTGGAACTCTACACGAAGCTATGACACTAACAGTGTCAGACAGAGGTCAGCTAACTTTCAAAACTTGCTAAGTGTGCCTACATCAGGCCTTTCAGGTTTGTTCTGATCAGCAGATCTCTCTATAGGCGAGCAGGAGTGGTGACAACAGCCAGTCTTTTGTTATGAATTATATTCATAGGTCCTTCATTTTTTTCATTAATGGTCCTTAAAAGTACTTAATTTCCTTCTACAGAAATGTGTATGAACCCTGTTAACAGAACAAATTTTACAAACAAAAATTTAATTAAAAGACAAGTTTAAATATTTTTTCAGAAATTCTCAATTCTCAAGTTGTAAAAACAATACTTTATTACCATACCATAAATTGCTTTCCAAATTACAGTTTTCATACACTACATGGCACAACGTGTTACAAAATATAGTAGTATGTTTTATGTCACATTACAAAAACTATCTCACAAAAGAAATATATTAAAAAAAAAAAACTAATAGGACTTTATTCACTATTTACTTTACAAGACTAGATCAGATGTCATCTAAATTTTGCAGTTGATACTATAATTATTTTATGGCAAAGTGTAAATGATTTTTAAAATAAGTACAAATGAACTATTTTATTACCAGATGTTAGACAATAACTTAAGTGTTAAAAAATTAGACATTATAAATATGAAAAGCAAATTTTAACAAATACTTAAAAAAAAAGCATTCAAAATAAAATACATTAATAAAAATTAAATGGAGTAACAAACAACACTAATACAACCATTTTAACAGCATAATAATTTTAACATCATTATAAATTTTAAAAATAAAGCTTACATATAGGCCTTTCTATCAACTGAAGAAAAATTCAAATGGGAACAAAAATATCAAAATTTTCAAATAGAAAGAAAAACGGGGATTGCAATCTGCAAAATGTATTTATAATTTAATCTAAAAGCAACATCAGTTGAAATCACTAAGCCATGATATGAAGTGCTTGTGTATTCAATACTGTACTACACATACAAACATGTACATTTTTTTTGTACCCAGTTGGTCAAGTCCTTTTTAACTTGTTGGAAAGTTTAATATCCTTACGGTGAAGGCATACATTTCAGCCTTTCAAAAGCAGCTTTCTCCAGAGCTTCACGATGCTTAGGATGAGCGATTTGAATGAGATGGTACGCACGCTGTCTAATGTTTTTGCCGAAAAGATCAGCAATGCCATGTTCCGTAACAAGATAATGAATATGAGAACGAGATGTTACCACTCCACCACCTAACAAAAGAAAATGCATATATATATCATGCAGTATGCAACTGTAAACATTTTCAATAAAAATTTCTAGAAGTTATGCGAGCCAGTAATAAGTAATTTTTGTTCTAGAATAGGCAAAATTTTTAAGACTTATTTATCCATACTGACTGCAATGAATACAACATTAAACACTAAAAAAAAAAAAAAAAAAAAAAAAAAAAAAAAAGCAATTTATGAAGTAGAATTTATTTTCTATACATATTTACAAATAAATTCTAAATTTTCATTTTATTAATATTTTCAATAAATATATGGATATATAACTGGATTCTGACAGCTGGTGAATGGCTGCAATCTGCAGTCATTTTATATATATATATATATATATATATATACACAGTTTTCACAAAATTTAGCATTGTAAATTCAGCAACTTTGGGGGACCTAAAAATTGAACCAAATGAATTATTTGGTTGCCAGATTGGTTTTCATTAGCCTGCTGGATTACAATTCTGTAGGGAAAAAAATTATTACATAGAGTTGTTGAAATCAATCATTTGTGTCTGACAATGTTGGCAGCAGAGTCACCATTGTGTAAAGCAAACCAGATGAATGAATGACATAAAATTTTCAAAGAAAATGTAAGCCTTTACATGGGGAAATATGGCATACTTGCAAATAAATTTTTTAAACAAAAGTATAACACGTTATAAAAATTATAATATATTCTGATCAAAGAAGCAAATTTATTTTATTACTTAAGATCTATTTAGCATTTTCAGCATATTTCAGCATTATTTTTTTAATCATAAGCACAAAGAAAAATCTTGCCAAATTTTTCATTTTAGATAAATCCTTACTTTTAGATATATATTCAACTGTCTTTTAACACTGAATTATATAGATTACATGTACACAGAATTCATTTGTCTATGACTTTTCAAAGTTTTTGTTTCAACTTAAATGCACAATTAATCTCCTCATCTTGCAAGGTGAAAACTTCTTTGCAGTGATGATAAATAGGGAAAGATTCTTAAAACTATCACTTGTAGTGACCTTTTTGACATAGAAAATTGAAAATAAGGCAATGGTATTAAATATAGAAAATATGACAAAGGAAAACTAAAGAACAGAGAAATTTTCTTCTAATAAATCCAGAATTTCAGTAGTAGCACTTTTATGTTAATTACTTGCATTGTTATTATAGTCCATTTAATAACAGTGCAAATAATTCACTTGCATAGAATAGAATATAATGCAGAATTAAGATAGGGATCCATTTTAGAGAAAACTTTACTACAATTATTTTTATAAACAATGAATTTATTTATTTGTTTTCATACTTCTCAATTAAATTGTCACTCTGGTTAATCACAGTAAATGTCAAATTTGATAACCCATTCTGCAACATACAATTTTGAAACATTACCAAAGGCTTATGCAATGGCTACTAGTACTTTTATTTATTTTTTTATTATTATTATTTATTTATTTATTTATTTTTATTTTTTATTTTATTTTTATTTTTATTTATATATATATATATTTTTGTTATTTAAAAAGGTACAAATTACTTTAAGAGTGACGTTACTCATCCATATTGCATTTTCCCTTGCAATGACATTACTTTCTTTCTATATAATTATATTTAAAAGACTATCATCTTCAACAAATCTTGATTAAATAATTCTTAGAATATACAAATAATACAGTGGATTCAAATTTAACATAAAAATTAGAGAGAAAATATGTACCAAATTCAAGAAGACATATAATCCACACAATCTGCAGTCTCAGGGTGTGCAGATTATCAAAATTTTATTGTACTTTTAATCAAAATAAATCAAATAGCTGCTAACCTTCTCACAAGATTTTCAGTAATGGGTGGAATGTTTGATAAGGCAACTCGAATACAAATTTTTATTCATTCGTAATCAAAGCAATATCAAAAACCACATTTTAATTTTTCATTTTAGAAAATTCTACTTCCAAATTTTTGAAAAATGCCTATTCAAATATTTGTATAAATGCCAGTTTAATACTTGTAAAACATCATTTTAATGAATACATTATAGTTCTTGCTGATGCCAATGAGAGTTCAGTTATAAAACAAAATCAACAGCATTTAAAGGAATCTTGCTAAAATAGTTAAGTTCTCACTGCTCGATAAAAAGCATATGCAGATTATGGGAATTTACAAGAGTGACAGAAACTCGCTTGAAATTATATGGCAGAATTATGTTGCAATACAAGCTTGTTTCTTTGTAAGCAACTGTTTTTTTCTTCCCTGCAATTTATTTGAATCTTACTTAGCACTGGCAATAACAGAGGTTTCTAATTAGTTGACCACTGAAAAAACAAAACTGCACAAAAGGAAGCAGTGATTACATGCTTCTGATAAAATGTATTTTCCCAAAGTTGAATGCAATATGTGATCTCTGTGAAAAAAGCCTTCAGATTGATTTGCCCTCTCAATACTTCAAATTTAAATTATTTTTCTTTGGCGCAGTTATTATGGTTTTGAATTGATAAAAAACCTAAATGGGTTTTGACAGAATTTGTGAACAAGATCATTAATACAACTGAAAGGAATAACAAATTCAGAGATTTTGACTCTTGCAATGCAAAATTTTGAAACAGCTTTAAAAATTATGAACCAAGCGTCACTATTTCATAAACTTATTTTTATCAAATACGAGGGCCATCCAGGAAGTAGATTACGTTTCCGTCTGTGTCCGCTAGGGGCGGGGCTAGCGCGGCCATCTTGGGGTCAGAGCGTTGCGCAGCTCAGTCTGCATCTAGCCGTGCTAGTGAGAGGTTCGTGCTGTGCTCCGTTCAGATACTGTGACGGTTTGAAATGTCTGCGTTAATTGAAAATCCCGCGAGGTGCGCTCAGTAATAAGGTTTCTGACTGCAAAAAACTGTAAACCGATAGAAATCTATCGGCAGCTTCGTGAAGTGTATGGGGACAACATTATCACTGAAGGTGGAGTGCGTCAGTGGGTCATAAGATTTCAAAATGGCCGAACCAATGTTCACGACGAAGATCGAAGTGGGAGACCCAGCATAGTGACCGCCGAACTTCTCGAAAAAGTCGATGCTAAAGTCCGTGAAAATCGAAATTTCACAATAACGGAACTGTCTTTGAGTTTTCCACAAATTTCGCGAAGTTTGTTGCACGAAATCATCAGCGAAAAGCTTGGTTACCACAAGTTTTGTGCAAGATGGATTCCAAAAATCTTGACAGAGGACCACAAAAATCAGCAAATGGCTGCAGCGTTGAACTTTTTGGACGCTTACCATAAGGATGGTGACTCTTTACTCGATCGCATCATTACTGGTGACGAAACATGGGTGAAACATGTGAACTGTGAAACGAAATTGCAATCAATGCAGTGGGGGCACACAAGTTCTCCCCAAAAACCCAAGAAATGCATGCAAACAATGTCAGCAAGGAAGATGATGGCGACTGTTTTTTGGGACAGAAAAGGTGTAATTTTGGTGGACTTCCTGGAAAGAGGCACTACAATAAACTCTCAAAGGTATTGCCAAACTCTCCAAAAACTCAGAAGAGCAATTCAAAACAAGCGCAGAGGAATGTTGAGCTCTAAGATCTTGTTGATTCACGACAACGCCCGGCCCCACACGGCAAATGTCACTCGTAAAGTTCTTGAATCTTTTAAGTGGGAGTTGTTTCCTCATCCTCCGTACAGTCCCGACCTGGCACCTAGCGACTTCCACCTATTCCCAGCAATGAAGAAGTGGCTGGCTATGCAGCGTTTTGATGACGACGCACAGCTGCAAGAAGAGGTAATGAAGTGGTTGAAGGCGCAGGCGGCTGAATTTTTCGACGAAGGAATTTCCAAGCTCGTACATTGCTACGATAAATGCCTTAATTTGTATGGTGACTATGTAGAAAAGTAGTATTTGAGTGTGGCTTTCATCTGTATATAATAAAATTTGTTTCCTATACTTTGTTTATTTTTTTATTCCAAAACGTAATCTACTTTCTGGATAGCCCTCGTACTAAGACAAAAATTCTCTTTTTCAATCTTAATGCACCATTTTAATTAATTATAAAGGAATTCTGATAGATAAAACTCCTAGCATGAGCAACAGATATAGAACTATTATTTTATTTATACACTTAACATTTTTAAACATTTAAAGCCCCTATTAAAGTTCAACTTTTAAATCTTTAGATTTCCAATAACAGTTTTCCTGACCATACATGTTGAGCTAGTTATCAGACTAAGCATAAAGAATGGTAATTTTATACATTTACTAACAACATTATAAAAAAAGTCTAATTTATCTCACCAACTATGATGAAAATATAAGAACTATATGCAGTAAATATGCATTTAAACCATTAAAAAATACCGGTTTTTGAAACAGAAATATATAGTATGGTACATAATTATGGTGCCTTCTCACACATACCCAATTCAAAATATAATTAATAAATTATAAAATAAAAATTAATTTATTTACTTTTCAGAAGTTTTCTTTTACTTTTTGTTAACTGCTTGATAATAATTTGCTTACATATTTAGAAATAAGGCATTCAATCTGCTTTGTTAGATAATTATTCTGCAGTAATTTTTTTAATATATTACGAAAATTAACATTAAGCTGAGCAGGTTATGACCACATATTCAAAATACACAAAATCATCTGTAAAGTTTCACTCAATTTTGTCTTCCCTAAAAATTTCATACAGTATAATTGAATCTTTTTTACACCTTTTTATTATTAAACATAGAATACACACATGAGTAAACTACTACAATACAATTCAAGAAACCAGTTACATCATGAGAAAGATTATATCCTCCGAGTAAGCATTAATCAACTTTTTACCACAATAGGTTTCAATTTTTGTGCATAATGAAGTGATATTACATAGCACATCACTTTGAAAAGAAAATCATTACTTGCATCTTCTATTACATATTTTGCCTCTTTTCATCTATTTCATGTTTGTCAACTACTGTGTAAAAGATAGTGATATGAAGTTTATATCTCGCATTTACAAATATTTTCAGTACATTTCCAACATTAGGAACATTTTTTCTAACAGTAAGCAAGTGTGATCTGCCTTGTAATGAACATCAAATAGTACTTCCTCTGTAGCTTCTTTACATAATTCAAACTCATCTTAGGAAATGCTCAGTTAATGATCAATACATATCTATGCATGTGTTTAAGGTCCAGATCCTTATTCTGCAGAACTTGGCTTATTCTAAGAAAATTTTGCAAAAGCTCATCCATAAATTCAAACCATAAACAAATTTCATATGTCTGTATATATATATATATATATGCAATTTTTGAAAACAAAAAGCATCTGTAGTACGTTCTTTCTAATCTGGGAAAGAATTGTTCTGTATTATGTTACTTCACTGAAATCATTTATCATCCTTGCAGTTTAGCAAGTATTTTAATTCCAAGAGCTGTAAGATATTTAATTAAATTTCCAAGCAGCCTGACAAATAATCAGTTTTCAGAGCGTTACCATTCAAGTAGCATGTTATACATTCAAGACTGCATAATCACTGATCTTTCAAATTATAACTATCTGCTTGATAATTATGAGAAATTAATTCTCATAATTATCAAGCAGTAATAATTGTACTTTGTAAAAATTTATGCACTCCTAACAATTTATACCCTTAGGTTTTAATAATAGACTTAATTTACATAAAATTAATACCAGTCAAATGATAATTTTCAAGTACATGTGCATCTTATTACAATTATTAAAATATGTCTTATTATAATTATTAAAATATGTTTTTAATGCTGTATATTACAAAATAAATATTTAGTTTTTAAATGTCATTCATTTACTACTAGAGATCCCCAATTTTTTTTAACATAATTCAGCTGCATCATTTGCAAGTTTCGCATTATGAATCCACGATAAAATCAGCAACAAAAGCTTTAAGATGTGATCCCTTTTCTTAATGCCTTAAGCATGTGCTCACTTTGTTTAATGGTCAATTTAACCTCATTTACAGGTCTGTAAAATGTATAACATGCTACTTGATGAAAATTAAAAGTTCTTAAATAACTAAAATGCTGCTTGAAAGAAAATTCTTTCACAAATATAAAATATGCGAGTTAAAAATTTATTCCAGCAACACACTAATTATTTTTTACATGGAATTGAATAAAAAGTAAAAATTTGATACACACCTTGCTTAATGAATGGTACAATCTTTGATTCCCCTTTGCTTGTACAAGAAGGCATTGCTAAAATAGGCTTTCCTTTTCCATCTTTTCCCATAGCAGCACCTCGAAGAAAATCAATTTGACCTCCAACACCTATAATAGTTTTTGTAGACTTATTGCAATTATATTACATAACCATGCTTATTAAAATACAATTCATATTGCAAACTATTGAAATATGAAAACTAAAGTCACTGTTGATGTGACTCTTAAGATTTCAAAAAAATTTTTATATTCTAATGTGTTCAGAAGAACATGCAATTTAATATACATTTGGAACAAGTAAATTATAATTTAAAAAAAAACTTGCATGTTTGTAATTATGTTTCACCCTTTAAGGGCATCTATACAACAAACATTTCAGGCTTTTTCTTACTAGTTTACAGTAAAAGAAATGATCCTGTAACAAAAGTATTTCCAGACTAATTTCACATGATCCAAGAAAAACTTTCATTAAACTACAGGTCATTTTACATACCTTTAACTCCTAATAATCTACTGAGTGAAACATTTCTATAAAGAAAATTTAACATATGCAACTATCATATAAATATTAAGATTGCACACAAGAACATATATGGCTTCTGATTACTCTAACAAGTGCCATTTTTACAAGATATTAATACACTGTTTCTTCAAAATCACCAAATATATTGTTCTACTCATTTAATAACAAAATACATTTAATTTTGTTCTTTCTATAAAAATGTACATTTTGGGGTAACTTATATTTTTAGTTTTAAATTATTTTAATGCAATAACTCTTCTATGTACAATAATTCAGAAATTTAAAATATTTAAATAAAATAACTGCAATATCAGATAAAGTAATACAAGTAATTAAGGGTTAAATAGTATAAAACACACGAGTTGTTTTATTCCTCATTAAAAAACTTTGCAGTCATAATTTATAAAATCGATAAATACAAAAACTATAACCATACAGTCTCAACTATGATTTGGTAAAAAAGATGTTGGCTACATTAAATCTCACAAGATGGTAAGACTACAGTATACTTCAATAATAGAGTTTTATTAATTTGTGAAAATTCTACTTTAAAAGAAAACAAGCATAGAAATGTATGTGTTTCAGCTTAGAAACTGAAAAATGCATACAAATACGGTGAGAAAGCTATCACATTATCTCTTTTCGTCACACTAACAAGAATAAGAATAGGCTATTATGAGATAAATTTGTCAAAATGATATATATTGAAAGTTGTATACATAACAAATATTAGAATGTATTTCAAAAAGCTGGAACACTGATATCTCTAGTAAAAGTCTAGTAAGTTTACACATGATTGCAGGCATTGAAACTCACAACAAAGTAACAGTTTTTTTATAAGGTGTTTAACTTGATTTGATAATTGTTGAGAAAGGCTGTGTTTCTATGAAAATGAATTACTCTAAAAATTATTACCTGAATAAATTCTAGTTCCAATGGAATCTGAGCATACTTGTCCAGTTAAATCAACTTCAATACATGAGTTGATAGCAGTCATTTTAGGATTTATGGCAATGTTGTCAGAATGGTTCACATAGTCCACATTCAGCATAACTAAGAAAGGAAAGAAAATACAGTCAAAAGTAGTTAATCCGGATTCGTCGGGACTTCGGCGATTCCGGATTATAGATCATCAGTTTAAATCTGGTAAGATGGCATGCAGAAATTATAAAATTAAATTACATGAAATGAGGTTATATGAAACTGTAATTTATGAAATAAAGAACAATTATGATCTAATGGGTATCAAAATTTACAAAAAAAGCATAATATTTATTTGTTTACTTTATTAAACATTTCTTTCAATGTATTTTCTTTAATTCTATAAGCAGACATAATTTCTTCTTCAGTTACAAAGTTCCACTGTTCAAGTCCTATAATTGCTGTGTCGAGAATACCGACTAATTTGTCAATCGAAATTTTTTCGTTTTCAATAACCTCTGTGACACTTTCTTCACTATCGGAAGCGAATTATAATGACGAGGAATTTGACTTAAATCATATTAAAGACAGAGTACATCGAGATGAAATACTACATTTAGTTAGGAATTATAAGCCAAATAAAATAAAAACATCTGCCCTGAAGATAAGGATAGTGCTGACAGATCAACTTCCAATTCATTGCGTGCCACATTCATTAAATACTCTTTGCAATGGTATTACATAGTAGGTCTCATATGATAGTCAAAATGTGAGAAAATTTGGTCTTATAAATACATTTTCAATGCAGTTATCTAAAATATATATTTCCCCTAACAGCTCATCAGTATTAATTTCCATTTGACATCCTTTGCCAAGTAATTTGTTTTTGTGTTTCAAAATATTTCAAACTTTTTCAGAATCATTTTATGATATTTTTCCAAGTAACAAAACATTTCCATAGTCTTTGAAACTCAGCACACACAAAAAAAAAATAAAATTAGTTTTATTTTTAAATTCATCTGGAATTTAACCCTTTGCAAAGGTTTGAAGTATTTTTAAATCTAGTCAAAAGTTACATTTCTGTCTGTTAACTCATATTCCTACAAGTATGATTAAAAATCATAATAACAAATAACAAACATAATAAATGTTTTTTTCATGAAACAATCTATACAAACATTCAAATAAACATTCTTAGAGACAATAAAAATTAGACAGTATGCACTGCTAGCACTACACTTGCTTTAGAATGATCATTTGATAATGATCGGTAATACACTTGCTCTACAATGAGCAAGTGAATTACCGATTATTACCGAATGATGATTTATTTGGAGCAAGTGTATTACAGATCATTACCGAATGATAATTTATTTGGAATAATACAGTGGTAAAGATACATGAGTTTCTGAACTTCATAAAATATTTAAAATATTAATTATTTTTACATTAATATAATCTAATTCTTGTGTTTTAACATATTCATCAGTATTAGCTTTGTTCTCACCACACATAACAAGAATAAAAATCAAAATTTGAAAAAACTCATATTCATTATTTACAAGTGAATAAAGAAATGTCTACTCTGATGTGATGAAACTAAGAAGTTAATATTGCAGTTTTGCAATACAATTTATATAGAAAAAAAAGTGAAATACGTTTGTGTCCTCAAAAATGTTTTTTAGGGTTTCATAATCATAACATTCTAAAGACAACATACATTATTAATTTGATGCAGACACCAGTTAGAAATAGAATGACAGGAGGAGGAGGAGAAAGATGCTTATGTACTACATACCATATTTTTGATTGAAAATAAGAGCCTTTAAATTATCTACATGTTAATATTACAACACAATTTTACAAAACTTACAATTTATTTTAACACATACACATCAGGCCACCTCCTCCCAAAAAATTGAAAGACAGTGACAAAATCTTACATTTGTGAGAATGACTTGATGATTTTGATACATCAAGAAGAAAAAGAACAACCTAAAGATTTTGCAGTGCTACTTTGGTAGACGGTTGCACAGATTTTTGGTGATTTACTTTGGCGCAATCATTGGCACGGTTTTTACAATAGTCAGCCATCTTGAAAAATGCTGTTTTTACGTATTTTACTCATAGTAAAATATTCGAAACTCTAAAAAAAAATAAATATCATTAAACATAATGGATTAATTTTTTGTTGAAAATGTTGTTTTTTAAGATGGCTGGCCAATGTAAATAAATACATTTACTACGAGTATAAAATACTAAAGTTAGGTTAAATTATTATTTTCATATAGCAAAGAAATAGAATAAAAACACCACTATAAAAACATTGCAGCAATGTTTAATTGGATTAAAATATTATTTAAATTGAATATTGAATTAAAAACCATCATACTAATGTTTAAAAGAAATAAAATATTACTTAAATTCAAATTCCTTAAAATAAGTAAATAAGAATGCTTCATACACTAGAGCTAAAATGACAGCAATTAGAAGTTTACTGCCGGTAAAAAAAGGAGGAATGTCTAATACTTTTTTTACCGTTACAGCGGTTATTTCTTGCAACGTGACTACAATACCATATACGGCCGTCCTCAGAATCGGCTCTTTTAATGATCTTCATCTGTGATCCATATTTCTCGCACTTCATTGAAGAAGCAGTTAGCGAGGTTTCCTCCAAAAATTTTTAATAAATTTCCTCTGACCCTTGTAACAATTTATATATAAATCTTTGATTAGGAAAGTCAGGTTGGCCAAAATAAGGTCTCAAAGGACAATTTTTTGATTCCGATACCAATAATTCTTCATACTTACCAATAAAAACATTATTCTTTGACAGGGACATATCCGTTCACTATGAAATCTAAGGAATTCGAAGAGATGAATAATAAAATTTCAATATGGCGCAGTAATACACAAATATTCAGTAACCAATCAGGGAGCTGATTACAAATCGTTAATACACAAAAATTCTGTAACCAATCAGGGAGCTGATCACGTCACACACAGAATTAAAATTATTTAAATAATCATACATAATAAAATTATTTTTCAAAAAATTCAAAATTAAATTGTATTTTAATTTTTAAAACATTTCATTAAATTTATAGATATTAAAACCAATTACTTTTAAAACAAGGTGATGCCATTGATTACATCATCCACAACATAAAATTATATAAAATATCATAAACAATAAAATTTTTATTTCAAATAAAAATGCAAAATTAAATTGATTTTTAATATTTAGAAGCCATAAATAAAATTAAAAACACGGAACTTATGCATAATAAAACGCATTATTGTTTAAATAAAATGACAACAAAGTATTGGTTACCATAAATAACTTGTCCAACAATGGGTTTACCATAAGTAGTATTGCTTGTCAAAAAAAAAATCCCCAAAATTCGTTCAACCGTCTACCAAAGTAGCACCAATTTTGCCTCAAATCTATTACATGCATTAGTTTTAATGGAGAATAGGAAAACACAAAAATATCCTTAATTTAATCATATTTTTGAAAAACATAATTAATTTAATATTTTTGTGCGATATAAGTAATAAACGCATATTCAAAATATAACATACCATAAAAATACAAGTATTACTTTATATAAAAGTGGAACAAGCATTTAATACATGAAAACCCAAAAATATCACTTAATAAACACATAGTAAAATTCTAATATATCATGAAAATATTATTAAAATGAAGCAAGTCTAAAATTCTTACCAACAAATGGATTATTGTCCATGAAGTCAAATAGCTTGCGGGTTCCAATGGTAAAACTTCCAACAATTTTTCCAGCATACACAGCTTTATATTTATTATTAATGCATCCAGTATTGACTAGATCAACTACACCATCACTGAACATCTCAGAATGAATTCCTAGGTCTTTGTGATTTTTTAAACTAGCCAATACAGCATCAGGAATTGAGCCAATTCCTGAAAAAATATATATTATATACATGTGTGCATGTATGTATGAACTAAATACTTTATAAAATAAATCCTATCAATAATTTTAGATATTAATAACTAGACTTATATAAAAAGATAATAATTATATAAAAGCAAAATTCTGAAAATTAATCTTGGTTAAATTATGATTTATTTTATGAAATACAAAGGTAAAAACATATATATTAAAGAAAATATGCAAAATATTTATAAAACATTTATTAGAAAGGAAGTTTAGTATAATAAACTTCGAAACGAAGATCAAGGCAAAATCCTACTTTGTAATCTTTCCACCAAATCGGCGTTTCTTTGCGAATTTTTTGGCCAGTTTCATTTTTTTTAGCAACAAACAGCACACTATCTATGAGGTTCCTTTTTTTATGGGATTGGGGGTATATGGCTAGCAAAATGTTGAGCAGTTTGTCTCATTGGATTGAGAGTTGAACTACAGACATTTTTTAGCTTTGAAAAGAGCGTGTAAAATGGTACAAAACATGCTTGTATTTTTCACAGAAATATGGAAAACTAATGCCATTTGTTAACCTAAATCTGAATAAACAATTAAACATCACAGAAATGCCGAAATGAAACCATGAACAGGAAAAGAGCTGGCTGCATAGTTAAGCAGATGGAAAAAATGCAGCCCCACTGAAATTGCAGGATACGCAGCAAGAGGATTAAAATTACTCAACATTGGTAAATTCTTTCAGATGCTTTCTGTTACAGATTAAAGTTATAATCACCATAAACAGTGCCAGTGGAAGTATGCTCAGCAATATCTTCATTCGGCTGATCTTTAGAATATGGTAACTGGTAGTTTGGCGATATTTTGGAGGCGATAAAGGTTACTACCTGGGACTTTGGTAATAATGTGAGCAGTACTCAGTTCCGATTACGCATTATTTTGTGTGAGGGAAATGAGAGATCATGGGATATGTCATGTGATATTTAATGGATGAATTACGGTTCTTTAATCGGAAAAGGGGGAAATCGACAAAAAATCTGGAAATTTTGTATTTGGCTTTATTCTGTGTTGTGTGAAACAGTGTTCGTTAATTTTTGGATCCCATGGTCCTAACTAAAGTGAATTCGAAATGGGTATTTAGTAGGATTGAAAGGGGTAGTAATAAGTGTTTCTTTAAGGTTGTGCGAGATAGAAGTAAAGATGTTTTATTAAGTTATTTATTTTACCTGGTACCTTGCTGTGAACTATAAGTATGATTTTAAAGATCCTGAAACAGAAATTAGAAAAGTTTATCGGACACGTAATCAAGATTCTGAAGAAGATTAGGTAAGTTAGTATTTTTAATTATTTGAGGATATTATTTTTATGCATTGTTCTAAATGTAAGGTGGAAGTAAAGTAATTTGGTATTATTGGGAAAATTGTTATTAGCAATGATTTAGTTTAAAGTAATTAGGATTGTAAGCTAATTTTTATTAATTTAATGTATGTGCTTATTTATATTTTAAGTAGTGTTTTTGAATTTAATTATATTTTAATTATGATAGTTATTTTGTGAATTTTATGTTTGTAGGAATTTGGTATACGTTTTAGTTGAAGTAAACGTGCATGGAAATAATTTAAATATTTGACACTAAGTATTTGTAATGTTTGCGGTATGAATTCGTTGGTGACGTTTATAATATAATAGATAATTTAGAGGTAAAAGTTTTTGGATATTTTATTTATTTTATACGTGGAAATGTTCATATTTGGAAAGGGTATATACTTTTTCGCGATCGGGTAATTTCATATATGTTCTTTTTACCGGGTTTAAAGATTGAGAAAATTGTCATGTATTTTCGTGAAATTTTTCTAATTTATGAGAAAAAAGCAGTGTACATGGTTATAGTGAAGAGTGTGCGCAATGCCATTTTTGTGTAATTCTGGGATGTTTTTTTAAGTAAAAATAAGTCGACGTGACATGGTTTATGTGTATGTGTTATTTTGAAAAATGCGTAAGGAGTATGGTATTGTGCACTTTTTCCCAATTTTGCAGTGAATATTTGTCATGATTAAGCAGTTTTGTTAGATAAAATTTCTAGCATAAGTGTAATTCGGCTAGTAGATTGTTGGAAGAAGTGTTCAGTAGATAAAAAGAAAAGAAACATGTCTTTACTTCGTGAAGACAAAATGGCTGCGGGAAAAAAAAATAGACGGTTGCTGTAGGAGAGTTGGTCGCCAAATTTTCGCCAAAAAATCGACAAGTTACCATAATGTAAAGATCAACCCTTCATTCCTACAGCATAAGATTAATAACTAGTTCTCATAATTTTTCATATGAGAGTGATACGGTAGGTGTTTGTACATCAAAACTTACTACAGAATAAATTCAAGTTAAAAAAAATAATAATAATAACCATCTGCAATAATAATAACCTTACCCATCTGCAAAGTTGCTCCATTTTCTACTAAGTTGTTAGCTATCAATTTGCCAATGTTGAGCTCAACATCAGTTAAAACATCTGCTTTGTGTTCTGGCAATTCTCGCTCACCTTCAACCAAAGCATCAAAATGCGATATATGTATAGTTGCATCTCCAAATGTTCGAGGCAAGCGAGGATTTACTTGGCCTAGAAGAAAAATACGTAATATGAATATAATAAAAAGCTAAAAAATAACAAATGTTGCGAGGCAAAACAAGACATTTTAAGATAGAAAGGCTTAATTCATATTTAGTGAACAAAATTTAATAGTTTTCCTTAATACATCTTAATTTACATGCAATAATATTAATTAAATATTAAGGTAGTGCAACATTTCTGCAAAGATTAAAATTCTCACCAGACACTTACACAAGATATAAAAATTAACACTAAAACTAAGTATAATTTTGTAAGTAGTAAATATACTGTACCAATGACATATTTAGCATGCATAAGAGCAGCTCTTGTACAGTCCACACTGGTTCCTATGCTGCAATAGCCATGGCTGTCAGCTGGAGTAATCTGTACCATTGCTACATCAACTGGTACAATTTTTCTATGGAATAGTAATGGAATTTCACTCAAGAAAATAGGAACAAAATCTCCTCTTCCTGAATTGATAGCTTCTCTGCAATTGGCACCAACAAAGAAGGAGTTACTGCGAAATATTCCTATAAAGATACATTTTTTTTAAAACATATTTCAGGAAAATTTCACATAGTATCAATAACAACACAAATAATAATAAAAATACAAATATTATAAATAAATATATGTACAAAATGATCATACATTGATTGTTTAAAATGAATTATTTTTCAAAATGAAAAAGGATGTTAATTATCCGATAACAATTTACTCCATGACGCAAAGATATAGTATTCTACTAAATGAATTAGGCCTCGCACATTATTATTCAAAATTTACTGATGAATATGTCACCAGTAAATCAAGTATTAAACTAGAACAGTTTTCAGAATAAAATCAATTGTTATTCTGCTTTAAAAAGATTAAAATGACTGAAAATACAAATGAATCAGTTAATTCCACAAATGCAAAACCATAGCAATTATGCAACACAAATATTTATTCCATCTAAAAATATTCTACTTTCAACAACAGTTCTACTTCAACAACTCAAACTGAAGAACTGCTATTATTACTAATTAAAAAAATATTTTTTCCTCTTTTACCAATAAGACTTTTATTCTACTATGAATCTGAACTTAATTTTGTAAATTACTAGAATTTTAACAGTTTTCATGAAATTGCTGAATTTTTATTTAAAAAATTTTAATAAATATACTGAGCTTATTCACAAAATTAATTTTTCAGTATAATAGTTTTAGTTAAATTATGCATCAAAACTGAAAATATTACAAGACAAGTCTACATTCATTACCAATTTTTATAATGTTTTATAAAATGCTATTTTAATCTATATCTTTAAAGATGAATACGGTGAGCAATTATATTAGAATTACTAATCAACCTACCTATTATTCCACAAAAGATTTATAAATTGATAGAAATACAAAGACACAGCCCTTTAAGACTTTATATTTCAGTTCAATAAAATAATTTTAAAAGGCATCTGAAGGTGTTTTGTAATGACACCATGATTTCATCACATTTAACATTGTTTAGATAACAAGAAAGCGGAAAAATCAGATACCTGGAAAAATTACCAGAACTTTTATGAGGCAAAATTCTGCTGGCACAGCTATACGTAATAGCCAGCAATAAGACTCTGAATAGTATCAATATTATTCAGAAGATTGCACAACTAAGTGTAATATTCAAAATAGTGTAAAGCTAGTGAAAATACTTATTGCATTCAGCAACGATATAAATGCCTTATAAAAAAACTTGATGATTTCAAGATTTTATTACTTTTAATAATCAAAAGATTCTTAGGACTGATACCAACAGAAAACAAAAATCGTATAGCTTTTAAAAAAATTGCTTAAGTATAATTTTGCATTTAAGTCAAAATTTACATTTACAATCAATGAAATTAGTGCATCAGGAAAGAAGTTCTGAACACAAGTGAAATGAATAAAGATACATATTGCTACGAATTTGCATACATATAAGGTAAATGAACCCATAACTGACTGAATGGAGTTGTAGGCAATAATTGTTATTGGTCATAATAACTACAACTACTTCTACTAGATAATAACTACTACTTTCACTTCACTTATAGTTTCCTCATGACATTGAATTGGTAAAGACCAAAAGGTGTGATGATGGCAGTTTTTTCTTTATCTTTGTCTGCTACTGGAATGTGAAAATACGCTTTAAAGAGATCAATTTTAGAAAATATAGTTTTATGAATTAAAATATGTTGAAAATCTTGAATTCGAGGATTGAGATAAAGATCAGGTAGAGTTAAATCATTCAGTCTTCTGTAATCCCCACACGGGCAGAAAAAACCGTCCTTCTTTGTCACTATGTGTAGGGGACTTGCCCATCCTGAACTGGACAGACTAATGATGTTATTGTCCAGCATATATTTGAATTCTCTTTTAGCTATTTCCAACCGCTTAGGGTCTAATTGTCTTACTTTACAATTTTTTACAAAGAAGGACAGTTTTTTCTGCTCGTGTGGGGATTACAGAAGACTGAGTGATTTAACTCTACCTGATCTTTATCCCAATCCTCGAATTCAAGATTTTCAATATATTTTAATTCATAAAACTATATTTTCTAAAATTGATCTCTTTAAAGCATATTTTCACATTCCAGTAGCAGATGAAGATAAAGGAAAAACTGGCATCATCACACCTTTTGGTCTTTACCAATTCAATGTCATGAGTCTAGGCCATAAAAAACTTCATTGAGGAACCTCCGAAAGGTTGCGGGGGCATTTTTGAGACCAAAACTTCAAATAGGAAACCTATATAGGATATTTTGATCTATAATCCTGTGACAAAATAATATTGGGCTCTCTTCATATTCAATAATATTGGGACTCACTTCATATTAAAAATCAAATCTTGTACTCAGAAGTTCGAATGGATGATGGAAAGGCATTGGGATGGCAGCTGATACTTTCAAGATCACAAATGTCCTTAAGAACTATACAATAGTCCAAAGGAGGCCACTTTGAAATAATGAAGACTTTACACAGAAGAGCACTTCTACTGAAGTAAAGCAAAAGCTGACAAGCAAAAGTGGAGCCAATCATGCAATGCCTGTGCAGATCAGAAAGGACTGAAGAAATGCAGCCAAGGGAAGTTGCAATGCTACAGTATAAAAGCGCTTTTATAACAACATCCTTGACATCCTTAGACCTCTGCCACGAACTTATGATGACTACAAATACATCCTTGATGTCACTGATTACTTTGCAAAATGGTCTGAAGAATATCTGTCTCTGATCAAAAGGCTGACACAGTAGCAGAGATAATGATAAAGCATTGCATTTCTAAGTTAGAAGTGCCTCTTCAATTGCATTCCGATCAAGGAAGGAGTTTTATCTCGGCTGAATCAAACAGCTTTGTAAAATACTTGGCATACACAAAACCCAAATGATACCTTGACATCCACAATAAGATGGCATGGTAGAGAGATTTAATCAAACCACCCTTAATAACCTCTCACTGATGGTTTCCAGAACCCAAAAGGACAGGGACCAGAAGTTACCACTGTTCTTACTGGCCTAATGCAGTGCTATCCATGAAACTTCTGGCTATTGTCCATTCCAGATGCTCTACAGATGTGACCTTTGTCTACCTTTCAGTCTTCTGTTTGGTCGCCCATCGAATGCACCTTCATCATCTGAGGAATAAATTCAAGATCTTCAGGCATGGTTTGAAGTGATGCAAAGCTTTGCTCAAGAGCAAGTGAATTTGGCAAAAGAAAAGGTGAACAAGAAGAGCAATAGGACATCTGTTCAATGAAGGTGACAACAAAAGTGTGGTTATTTGATGGAAAGGACTTTCTCGTAAACTACAGTCATCCTGAGATGGTGCTTAGACAGTCCTAAACAGGCTGAATGATGCTGTAGTTCAAATCTACCAGTCCTCAAATCATTAGTCTAAAGTGATTCATTATGGCAGGCTAGCCATCTTACTACAGCCACAGTACATAGTCCCCATAATGTATATAACATAAATAGTATACTAAACCATGGTCCTATGTATATATAAAAATGTGTAAATGCTTGCATTTATTTATTGATTGATTGAATTAGTAATTTGTTTGTTCTACGTTAGTTATGGAAACTATTATTTTAGTATTGCATTGGTTTTTAGCTGTAAGTATGGCTTTCTGTCAAGGGATTATACTCTAAAAAACATGCAATCCTTGGGAATGGGGCAACGTTATAAACTTTGTATATATGTAAAAAATTTTAGTGAAATTATTTACGGATATATTAAATTCCTCACCCTATAGTATCTCATGCATAATGTAACATGAAATGCCTCAAGTTGCGAAGTATTGCCAGAAAAATAAGATTACAGGGGCAGGTCCATTTAAAATGGAGGTTTCACGAGATAGTGCAAGGCTGGCAATGACTTTGGCAACTAATTTTATCCAGTAAATTTGGCAAGAAATCACCAAAATTCACCAGTTTTGCTACATTTTGATCTGATCTTGGTATAACTGTAACTAGTCTGATCCTTATATTTAATTGTGACTGCATATGCCTTTCTGCAATTTCAGGAAATCAGGTACAGGAAATTTGCACTTCTGCAGCTGAAGAGAAAGTTCCATATTTAAACTTCAAAAATAGTCCTGCAAATTCATAAATATTAATTCTGATTCTTTTTGCTCTAGCTCTTTCAACAAAGCATTTTTTCCCCCTTTTGTAAACCTGACTACATCATCTGCTGCTTTTCTGCAATCAATGCTGCTATTTAAATCTACTGATTTGCAATTGCAGTGCCACTGGAAAGTGTGTGACCCTACATAATCATGTCAAATTTGGATCACCTCTATACCAATACAGCACCAAACAGACCAATACAGACAGGGAAGAATAAGTAGCATACAAACTACAGGCATAGTTTTGCAGTCATGACACTTTTTTTTTTTTTAAATATATACATATATATGTAGTATAGATGACACTGGTACTTTTATCAGCTTGCAGTTGTCATGGCCGAGGACGGATATTTTGATGCGCTGCAGCTTGAAGTCTGAGCAGTTAGAAGATGGATGCATAAAACAAAAACTTCTAGAGGCCATTTCAAAACACAATTTTATTGCATGATAATTTATATCAGATCATTTTTTGTAGACAAGGTATTTATCCAATCTTATTTAAATACAATAATTTTTATGTACACTGGTTTTAAAGGTATGACATAAGCATCTTAGACAGGGAAGAATAAGTAGCATGGAGATGTTGGCAGAAGTTAAGAAAAGGAATGACGTAGTTGCTTGCAAGCAGTATTTATACTAAGTAGGTGCATAAGTACAATTACGCTGTGATTAGTTAATTTTAGGTAACATGAACTTGAATTTGGGAGAACAGATGAACTTAGGGAAGAGAACACCAAATTTAGAATAGTCAATTTTGAGGTTGCCAATTATTTGGATGCATAGCCATCATATCTTATTATATCTTACATATATATATGCACTAATTTCATTGACTTTAAGGGTTCTCCTTGATTACTAAGTTAAGTGCTCTGAAAATGTTACCTTTAAATGGATATTGACTGTTAAATTCTTTTAATATTGGAACTTTAAGAAGCAACATATTACCTGCACACTCAGGATGATTATACTCAGCAGCTCCTTCTGTATGAATGTGACATACTGTGACATTTTTCAATCCAGACTTTTTACCATGCTCAGCTAAAGCTGGAACCAGAACACGAGGTGTTGCAGCTGCACCTTGGACAAATACAGTATCTCCTATTTGAAAGAAAGATTTTAAAAAACATTAATGTTATATTGAAAACAATCATGGTGTCAATGTTTTTTTATCAGTTGGTTTGCAACTATATGGTGTATGGTATAAGTAAATGTATATAGAAACAATAGATTTCAAAAATTTGAAATATAACATCAATTTTTCCCCTTCTACAAACGCATAGCTTCATAACCATAGAAAATCTTCAATTCATATAGATATTGCATCCTACATATAAGCCACCATCAAAAAGTGAATTAAATGGTAAATCATTACATAATATGTAGAAAGAACAAACATAGTTAATCAAACACTATACATAGTACTAGACGGTTAGTCTAATATCCACAATCAACTACAATAATCTACATATAAATTTCTCCAATGGATGTACATTTAATACACATTACAGCTGTACATTTAATAGAAACTATTGATACAACATTAACATCACATACAAATGAAAAATCTTTGCCTTGCTGTTATTGCCATTAAAAAGTTGAAAATTTTAAATGTCAAATGTGTTAAAAGTTGAAAATTTTAAATGTCAAATGTGTACCCTTTTAAGCAATAATACAACAGATAAGACAAAAATGAGAAACAATTTTCACCTTAAACTTCACAGTTGTCCAGCATATGTTAATTTGTTAGCCAAAGAATTAAATATAACAAATGTTACTGAGTATGTTATTCAAATCATAAAATATTTTTTAAATCACCAGCCAGCCCATACCAGATTTAATTAATACAGTGAAAATGGATTAAATATACCATTTGAAATATGTTAGAACTCAGTATATGACGCCCTTGAAAGCTTTAGGAAACAACTGGCCATTTTTTATAAGTTTCCAGATATAATAATGAAAATACAGTAAAAGGTTTTTAACATGTCAGTCAAACAAAGCTGATATCTTACTTCATTTGAACACAGTTTCAGCTGCTTTTAATAAAATCCAGAAAACTGCACCACTGCTGAAAATCTTATTAAAGTTTGGAAAGATCTCAAAAATAGCTTAAAAAATCTTAGTAAAACACTCTTGCACAGAATTATTTAAAACAAAATACAAACAAGCACTGTAAACAGCACATTAACAAATTAAATTACCAAATAATAGAGTCAAAGCCTTACCAGCAAGTGAAAAGGAATTGGGATTAGTAAAAGAAAATATGCAGACAATACTTCGTTTGCATTAAGATTCAAACTTATAATTTATGCTATACACACAACTGTTTTTGAAGATAAGAGAGTTAGTAATCACACAAGTAGTAAGCTGCACATATTGCAGATATAAATGACATGTCTGTGATTATATTTATTCTAATTTTTTATTTTGCAACATGTAAAGTAAAAAAGTTTTTTAGCCCAAAGTAGCAATAAGCCCAGAAGGGCTATTAATTTCGTTTGGGCATTTTGCATTGTACACTATCACTTTTCAAATTATTGCCACTAAATACTAGAGCCCTGCATAATATTTAAAGAAACTAAATAATGAAATGAATAAATAATGAAATAAATGAAGAATCTGCACAAATGCATATACATTTCTCGCATTGTGAAAAAACAACAGCACCTCTGGAATCCCAAATTTGGAATCTGTTTTATTATCTATTTAATATTTTGTAAAACTTTTCAGAAATTTTTTATTAACAAACTCGACAATTTCAAAGCTACCAATGGCAACACTGTACATATATATATATATATATATATATATTTTAATCTCTACTGTGCGAGACTGTATATCAGAAATTTGTATATCAGACTTTTGTATATAATATTTGTATATCAGACTTTTGTATATAATCTTTGTATACAAGACTGTATATCAGACTGTATTTAAATTATTCTGAAGTATCTAATAATTCTCCTTTTGATTACTTTGTGTTGTGTTACTGTTGAACTGAATTTTATAGTTTAAGTGCAAAGAACATGCTATTTAATAAATAAGTATAACACACATAATGTTTAAAAAAAACGCCATTTTTAGACGTAATATAAAATCTGAAAGCCTTTAGATAATTTTTTTTTTCAGCCGAAAGGGGCGGATGATGTTATAAACAAACCAACAGACGTGCACAGAATTTAATAGTACAGACTAGTGGGCTTTTCCAGCAAACAACCAATTAGAAAATAAATATATTGTTGCCAAATAAACGTTTTCAGAGTTTTTAATTAATATATCGCAACAAACCAAAAAAATATATGAAACGAAACAAATCCCGTTTTGAAACTAATAGCACTTCTGCACTACCATCTCTTTGGGCTAAACAATCAAAAAATTAATATAACGCGTAATCCGCAGCAACCAATTTGTAAATAAATTTTTTGTCGCCACATTAGCGTTTTCAAAGATTTAATATCTCGCAACAACCACAGCAATCAGTAATTAACATCTCAAGCAACGCACAAAAAATTTTTGTTGCTTGTACCATTTTTATTTAATGTCTCGGCTGATTAAAATCGTACGAAGATGAGAATGGTCAAATGGCTTCCCACGAAATTTTGAATCTAGGGGTACCTCTCTCGAAAATCAACTTCCTGCCATTCCAGAGGAGTTGTGTTACTGTTGAACTGGATGTACATTTAATACACATTACAGCTGTACATTTAATAGAAACTATTGATACAACATTAACATCACATACAAATGAAAAATCTTTGCCTTGCTGTTATTGCCATTAAAAAGTTGAAAATTTTAAATGTCAAATGTGTTAAAAGTTGAAAATTTTAAATGTCAAATGTGTACCCTTTATTACAAACTACTAGCAAGCAAACAGACAGACAGACGCGCACCGCTCTGTTACCTCGTATATGTTTGTAAATTTTACATTTTTAGCTTTGAAAATGATTGAATTATGTTGTTTTTATCTTCCAGTTAAGGTTTTTATGCCTTCGGTAAATTTGAATGCAATATTTTTAGAATTATCAACAATTTTAAAGTTGTTTAAGTGCCGCTAAGCCTTTTTTTTATGGCGGCCATTGATTGTTTACATTTGAAACAGCAGACTAGTGGATTTGTTGCCAATCTAGAGAAACTTAGCTTCGCTACAACAAAGATAACGCCTTCATTTATTATTGCCAATTAAATCATGCTTAATCCTTTATGGAATTTTTTCGAGGAAATAAGCATTTAAGATTTACTTCGTAATTTTTAATATAGATATTTTGAGTTTTTATGTATTTTTGCCTTCTCGCGAAGTGAGAACTGAATCAATTGAATGAGAAATACTCAATTGTCTGTGAAAAACTGTTTCTTTTTTGTTTTGTTTGCTTAAGTTCTTTTATACATCATTCTAGCTTTATTATAGCATTTGAATAGAACTCGTGGCAACGATTAGATAATTCTATTCTTTAAATGATATAAATTTTGTGCATTATGAGTTATAATATGAACGAAATATATTACTGTTAAGTGAATCTAGCACCAGAGTGTCGCTACGGTAAACAAATACTAGAGTGAATTTTAAAGAATGCATTTATTCTATTGTGGTTTATGCGCTGTCAGTGAAGTAGATGTAATTCAATCCAATAATGTTAAAGGAAATGCAAGAAAAAATGCGTATAACTTAATATTCCGTACAAGGAAGCCATGTGGTGTACACATCAGATTTTTTTAATTAATTATTTCTAAAAATTATTTCTGTCTCCTAGGCTGATTTTCCTCTTGCAGTAAATTTTGAATTTGGATTATTATTTAAAAGGAACATGATAATGTAAAAACATCTATCTGCATTTTATATGCTTACGATTATATCAAACTAAACATTCGGTAACAAAACGAGATATTAATCCCAGCCAGTTATCATTACAGTTCAAGTAAACAAGCTAATACATTATTTGTAATGCAAGTTTAGCATTCAGTTCTATTTATCTGCTTAAAAAGGACTAATCTTTTTCAAGAAATTTCCGGCAAAAGCGTATGAAGCACTACCCCACCACTCCACGTCCACACCCTGCGCTGACTGTTTGAATGATAACAACTGAACTTTGAGACCTTTAGAGAGAGTGTGAAGTTTACTACAGACTTTTGACTCGATTCGAAGGGCAGAGAAATCACGACCTTAACTTCACATTTTTTCCGCATGCTTGCCCGATAATAGGTTCTGGCAAGGAGACCTATTTATAGATGACTAATTCAGAACGAGCCAGGCAGTGTGCCACAACGATTACGCTATTCTCGTAATAAATACATCGGCATATTAAAAATATATTTTAGACAACCACCCACATTAACGGAAGAGACAATATTCATTCCGAATAGTTTTCTTTCCTATAGATAATTTCTTACGCTGGACTTTTCAAAAAAAAAAAAAAAAAAAAAAAAAAAAAGGTAGAAGTCTATTTCTTTAAATATCGTTCCTAGACATGTACTTTCAAAGTTTCTCAAAATATATTCTTATGAAAACTGTTTCAATGCTGAAAGAAGGTAGAAAAATTATCTAAATACAAAAATCTAACTTTTCACATACACACCATGAAATAACCGAGATTAATAAAATTTCTTCGTGTCTTAATTAGACAAAAAAATTCCATTCTAAAACTCACTCTCATCGATCAATTTTATATGCCTACCGTAAAACGATTTCAATAAAATTTTAGTCGGATTAACGAAGGAACAGCATAAGCAGCTCATTTTGATGAATAATAATTTTGTTGTGGGTAAAACCGCATTCAAAACTGACCTTATAAAACTATTACCTAAATATTATCTCCGTGAATTTTTTCACGCAAACATACGAAGTTTTTTTGTACGTACGAACATCACGAGCATTCTATGAATCCACCCCGTCTGTGGAAAATAAATTTTTAAATGTCTGATTTTATTAAGCCCAGAATTTTACAATCCTGAAGCTATTTTCATAAACTTTTCTATCTTGTTTTGTAAAACCTTATTATAATTTCAGGTACAAGCTTAGGATCAATTTTTAAGCGAATAAAGTCTGTAGCCATCTTTTCCGAACAATCCTATGTAATAAATTATCCCTGACGTTTGCAATTCGAATGATAGAAACCTCCAAGTTCTGGTCTAAATATTTAATTATAAACACATAATGATAATAATGAATGAAGAAAATTTCATTTTTAATGTTCTACCTCAAACAAAATACCTCAAGATAAATAACAAAAAACTTAACTACAATACCCAGAATTAGAAAAAAAAAAAAAAATATCGACTTCTAAGTAATATCAGCAACATGAGTATTATGTACTCACTCAAATTATTAATTATGCAGTGCTAGCAGAATTAAAAAAGAAGGCATAAAAGGCATTCAGTTATTTTTATGAAAGACGCCCAGAACCATCACATCCTAAAAGAGGCATTCATATTAGCTCCACAGTTTATTTGCTGCTTTTTTTCACGACAAATGAATCTAAAAATACTTAGAAGTACAAAGAAATTATTTCATTCGTGCATCTTTTTTTCCTCTGAACAAATGAATTCCTTCATTCTGTAAACCGCTATACGAAGCATTTCATTTTAAACCAGAATTTAAAGTAGGGAAAAATTGCAGGGGCGAAGGCTTTACTGAATAACAGTTAACAACTATTTTAAGATGGTATTTAATAGGTATTACCGCAGCCACCATTATATAAGTCACCAAATTTTCAGAATGTGCCATAACTATGCTAATCATGCGCATAAGCATATGCATCTTTAGACAATCATGTATATAACAATTCACAAGCAAAAACGCGATTTTCGTATGCTTTTTTGTTGTTGCTGTATTCCGAGTTTCAACAGTTTTTATTCACAAATCATATTTTTTGTTTAAAACTCAGTTTTAAAATATGCTTTTGTGCGATCTGTCTGCAGTGAAAGAAAGTTCGGTGAAATTTCAACAAGAATAGAGCATTTTGCCGCAAAATCGCTAATGAGAAAATTTGCTTTGAAGCTAGCAATAGCGGAGAAATTTTCACCGGAATGACGAAACAAAAGACACTTCGTTAGTAGGGTTTATTAATAGATTTTCGATATAAATATCTAAAAGAAATGTAAAATACTTATGCATCTCCCACATGACTTTTCTAAAATTATAAATCATTATTTTTCTTTTGTTGAAGGTCACCAAAAGTTGTGCTAATACGTAAAACTCGATGAAAAGAGGAGAGGTGGAAAGGCACCGTCATTTTTCATGAACTATAATATACTTCTGCACGACAAGGATCATTTATAACATATGTTTGCATACTCTTTATTTAGTCAATGTTTATTACACTGACTAACAATTCAATTATATCCAAAATTCTGAACAGTCTCAATATCAAAAGTTCTTCACATACTCGCGTAAGACTGACATTTATACTGGTTTGGTTTATTTGATTATAGCAAAGCACTCAAAAGGGCTATCTGCCTAAGAGAAGGGATGCCTTCGTGAGGGACTTTCTAAGGGAAACTAAGTGGTATACACGTTACACATGGGAGAAAAACAAGAAAACGCCCATGCAGTCAGCCCATTCGCCGGGCACCAGTGTTCAGAGACTTGACCGCATAGCCGCTGGTAAGCATGACATTTGTACTGACTAATTATGCAAGATTTATTATTTTATCAGCTTAAGTTTTATTAGATTGCTTTTACCATTTAACAGTCCTATTGAATATACTTCCAGATATCTACTAAGTACTCCCCTAATTAATCTATATAACCGTCATTAATGCCGCCCAGATGATATAATGGTTAAGGCAGCCTACTACGGTACCGATACATTCATACTGTGTTCGTACATTCATACAATTCCGATAGTCGAACACAAATCAAACTATGCTTGTTATTTTCCCGTATTCTTACAACTACTACTCATCGATAACTTAATCTATCACAATTCTCTGTTTATATCTTAAGCAGCATCGCATCACACCATTTAACAGTGGATAGCTCGTGACCCTCACGCTATGGTAAATGAAAACACACATGTGGTATTTGCTCTTTTTATTAAGAAAACATGGACATTTTTGGTAGTATTATCTAAACAATTTTTCGAACTTCACTCAGGGCATTGAAATTCAAGAATCTTGAGAGTATTATGTTCTAAACTAATCCTTTCTTACCTAAATGCAAAAATATCAATTTGATAGTCAACTCCTCTTTTCCTAGCTGCGTAAAGAACACTGATACATTTCCACTTTTATACTTCCAGAAGAATTAATTATCTATATACAAATTAATGTCCAGACCAAATGTAGGATTTCCCAAGCATGAAATTTAAAATGCAGTTTTGAATACATTTTTAGTAAAATATTTACATCCTTAAAATGTAAGGCAAATTTGAAAATATAACGTGATTTTTGTTGTTTGACTTCTGCATTAGTACAGTGTAAGTACGCATGAAAAGCAAATTGTTCGCAAAGTCGGCTCTCCGTGACGTCCTCAATATTTTGAACAAGTTCTGAAGATATCTAAGTCAATCTGTAATTTATTATTATTTTTTTTTTTTTTACAGCTTTCATAATGAGAAGTGTAATCACATATGCAGGTGCTTCCGAACACTATTCAAAAACGACTCGAGGTATTTTTCTGGTAGCACCAGTTTTTAAAAGTCAATGCCCGTCTATTCCCTGCATTTGCCATACTTAAGATGCACAACGCACTACAGCGTTATCAAAAAAGAAGTATGGAAACACACGCTAACAGGAAGTGCGGGGTCGATAAAAATAGAAAAGCTAATAAATTCTGTTCACTTTGCCTTGGAACACTAGCTGACTACCCTTGGAATATTACTTCAAATTCTGCAACTTCAGGCTCGTTTCTAAAAACACTTTTTCGAAACAGTTTAGGTTTATAAATATTTAAGATCTTGTAGTTCTCCCCCCCCTCCTTTAATTTTACCTAAGAACTAAAGAATCAAAGCTACGTTGCAAAAATATAATCGTCATTCTTTTTTTTTTTTTTTTTTTAAGCGAAACATCTCTCTGTTTAAGGTATCAGAAAAGAAAGAGGGGGAAAAAACTCATCAAAATTTCTATGCGAGGAAAGTTATCACACAAATGCAGGTGGAATTATTAAAAAAAAAAAAAAAAAAAAAAAAAAAAGAGTATCATCTAAAATTAAATGGGAGAAGATCAACGCACAGTTAAAACACCAGGAATTGAAAAGACCGCACATTTCACCTCCTCCACAAAAAGCTAGACAACTAACCATAGCAAACAAAAATAAAATTGCCACTTTCATTCGCAGACACGAAGAATGTCAGAACGTTACGTCACTAGTTACGAACTTTCACGTCGCTAGCTAGCTCACACGCATGCTCACACGTCTTATACGCTCGTTGCTAAACTTACGGAAGTTTTCTCGATGAACAAATTCTAAGAGAACAACAGGTTACACTTCCCCCCTTCTTTGCCTGCTCGCTTATTTAGCATACATACCAGAAGAAACAGAATGCAATACCCAAAACAGAATGCACTTTCTCAAGCCGCAACCTAGCAATCTGCAAGAATGCACTATAGGTTATACATAAAATTACCATGATAATAGACTAATCACAGAAAAAGTTTTTATATTTGATTTCCTATTTGCAATTTTATGGCATATTCTCGCAAAATTTTTAAATATTAATCCATTTAAAAATACAATAATTATAAGAAATATATTTTATGGTGTTTGCAATGGACCATTCGGAAACTCTTTTAATGATAAATACATAGGAATTGGCATCAGCGGAGTGACAGTCACAGTCGAGAACGAGACGCAAACATATTAATCGATCAGTGCTTTTTTGGCGTATAGATGAATTTAATTCCTTATTTTGGGTCCACGAATTGAAATAATAATTTAATAATAAGCATGTCTATGATAGTTTTTCTTAGTTTATGAGAAGTTTGAATGGGGGTGTTTTCTGTCTTACAAAATTGTTTGCCTTTATTTGCTTTAGTTTTAAGTTTTATTAATAATTTTCACAGTTTCCTGAAATATGAATATAATTCTAAGTTCCAGAAAAGTTAAAAGGCCTGAAAAATGCTATATAAAAGAGCAATAAATTCGGTTAACAGACATCTTATCTCATTCTCAATAGCCCACAATCGATTAAAAGTAGTTTATTTATTAATCAGTACCGATCCTAGACCGTCGACGACCACGTGCAAATTAAAACTGGCCGCCCTTTGTTTACATTAACACCAAGAATAGATCTTTTCGATTTGTTGGCGTTCTGGTTAAGCCTACTTTGGGTTTCGCCGCGATTGCCCATAATTGTCTTATCACATGCCATTAATTGCTGGTTTTGGTGATTGATTTTCCCGATACGATTGCTTTCTAAATTTATTTTTGATACGTAATTTAAGTAATTATTTTCGTCTTTTCCAGGATTTTCTAACTTAAAGACTCAGTGATTTGTCTAGATTTTGGATTGCATATTCCCCCAAGCTTTCGCTTCAGGTGATTGTCAGGAGCCTTGCGGGAATTTTCGCCAACACATCCGCCTGTTAGGACACCATCGAGTGGGCCTAATTCCGGGGTGTTGGACTCCTATATTCAGGGCGCAGGTTTTTGATTTTCGATGCGAAGATGGATGCAGTGCTAGGTGCAGTGAAAGCGCAGATTATTGAGCTTGACCATGTCAAAGAGCAAAATGAAGAATTCACTGACACAGAAGGCAAACTTTACACATTCTTGCATAGTCTTGTTGATATGTTGAAAGTGTTTAATGAACAAATTAATCATGAAAAAAGAAACACTAACGAAAACACTAATACCTTAGTGGATATTAGAAATACGAGTCCAACTTTAGAGGATAATGATAGGGGTAGAAGCGCAATCAAGATTAATGATTTCTCACACCTAAACTCAGATAATGAAAAAACGCTTGATCAAGAAACTAGTTCAGAAGACGAAACACAAAACAGGCGTAGAGGAGATCAAACTGTAAGGACTAGAAATCACAGAGTGCAGTATAAAAAGCAAAAGATAAGTGATAGTCAAGTTATCAAGTCCAATGTCACCACTGCTTCAGATAAAAATGCACAATCAAGCACAGATAGCTCAGTTACTAAAATCACAGAGCAAATTAACAAAACTCATATAGATAATCAAGATATGGACACAAATGATGCAGATAGTGTTCAAAATGACACTACAAATATTGCTAAAACCTCAAATAATAGTGTAAATTCATCTCGTACTAAAATCCCACCCATTACTCTCAGGGAGACTGATTTGAACTAGGGAGAAATTAGTAAAGTTTTTCACAGAAATAAATTAAAATTTTTCGGTCGACAAATTCCAGATGGAATTAAAGTTATTGCAGAATCCCCCGATGATTACAGGGGTATGGTAAAAATCTTAAATGATCTAGGAGTTCAACATCATTCATTTAAACTACCAGAAGAGCGCAACTTAAAAGTTGTATTGAGAGGACTAACTTACAGAACTCCAATTGAGGATATTAAAAGAGATCTTGTAGAATTACACTACAAAGTAGAGGATGTTAAACAGATGACCCGCCGCTGGGAGGGTATTGTCACAAAACTACCTCTGTTCATTATCACGTTGCCTAAGTCGGAAGACTCAAGATTTATCATGAGCAATTTCTTTGTGACATGAAAATTAAAATCCAAGAGTATAAAGGACGTCAGGGGCCCTTGCAGTGCTTCCGATGTCAAGGCTTTAATCATACTCAAGAAGGCTGCAAGTGTCCTCCAAAATGTGTCCGATGTGCTAAGGATCATTTCTCTCGAGATTGTCCTGATAAAGGAAAACCAGATGTACCATTATGCTGCGTAAACTGCGGAAAAGAACACACGTCAAGTTTTCGCGGTTGCGAAAGGTTCCCTAAACCAAAAATAGTCAAGGAGAATGTTTTCAGCAACAGAGTTGTAGAAAATAAATCTTATGCTAAGGCTCTCTCAGCTGGAATCTATCAAAAACAACTCACCGAGGCTAAGAAAGTCTTCGCTGATCTGGCGGAATTGGTGACCGTCATCAAAAGCGCAGGCTTCCAACTTACACAACAAGTCAAACAGTTATCGCAAATAAATCAAGAGAACATTCCCTCCAAATCTTCTAACAATGAGGAAAAATAGGAATTTAAAAGCGCTTTTAAAACGTGATGATATGGAATGCTTGTAGCATTCATGGAAAATTATTGGAACTTACCGATTTTATTCAAAACAATGATGTTGACATTGCTATGGTAACAGAGACACATGCAAATCCTGGTATTAGTATTAACATAATGAATTTCAGATGCTATCGCACAGATAGACTCAGTCACCGTGGTGGGGGGGTAGCGATATACGTAAAGAACTCTCTCCAATCATGCATGATTAAGCAGTACAGAAATAATGGACAGGAGTATGTCACTGTCTCCGTGTTTCTTCAAGGTTATGGAAACACTTATTTCACAGCCTTCTATAATCCACCCAGATACCCTTCAGAAGCTGAATTATTAAATGACAGCTTATTCACAAATCTTCCAGTTATATTAGCAGGTGATTTTAATGCGAAACATGAGGTATGGAACTGTCGCAAAACAAACCCAAATGGAGAACAAACAACTCTTTGAATTTATAAACAACGAACCTGTTTATTTCTTTGCGCCTGAGAAAGACACTTATCTTGCAAACGACCGGAACAGAGGGGACATTCTTGATCTACTACTTACCTCCGCTTCAATTCCAGTATATCTTGAAGTTGTTAATGATCTAAGCTCGGATCATTTACCTGTAATGGCCACACTTGGAATCCTAAAAGACAAAACGACGCAGGAGAAAAAGATTACAGACTGGAAGCAGTATAATCTGATCTTAAGTAATAGTACCTTCCTGAACACAGCTTTAAGAACCAAGCAGGACATAGACTTAGCTGTGCACGTGTTTACTAACAGTATCATTAATGCAGTCAATACTGCCACCAAGAACATTCCCATTAAACAGACATCTGGAAGACTTTCCCCCACATCAAAGATAAAATCAGAGAAAGAAATAGATTAAGGAAAGCCTGGAATCGAACATGGAACCCGAGTACTAAAACGGAAATTAATAGACTGGATCGTGACATCAAGCAATCAATTCATCAGCTCAGAAATGACCTTTGGGATGAAAAAATCATGAATTTTAATGAACCAGACAATGCATTCTAGTCATTTGTCAGAAATCTAAAAGGAAAGGCTGTAGCGAACAAACCACTTCACTTCATTAATAGCGTGGCTCTCACTAATAAAGAAAAAGTAAACGCCTTTGCAGAACATTTTGAAAATTAGTTTAAACCGAATGAGCTCCTTGTGACATAGACTTCGCTTATGATGTAAGATACTGCATTAATGGCTGGTTTACCTCACAGGAGGACTTAGAAGACAATCTGGAACTCACCTCTCCACATGAAATCCAAGAAATCATAAGGAAACTAAAAAACAAGAAGGCTCCGGGCTATGATGCAATAACCAACCTAGCGATCAAGAACTTACCGAAAAATTGTATTGCAAGGTATGCCAGTATTTTAAATGCTTGCTTAACTATCAGATACTTTCCGCTTGCCTGGAAAAGAGCCAAAATGATTTTCTTACCTAAAGCTAGCAAGGTTACCACTCGCCCAGAAGGATTTAGACCTATCAGTTTGATTCCCGTTTTGGGGAAAATTTTTGAATGCGTCATTTATCATAGAATCCATCCATACTTAGAGAAACTACCAGAAGAACAGTTTGGTTTTCAAAAAACACTCTCCACCACGAAACAATTGGTCAGACTTTCTGAGTTCATCGGCAGTGCGTTACATAACAGACAAAATGTGGCTTTATTCATGCTAGACGTGGACAAAGCCTTTGACCGCGTCTGGCATGAGGGTCTAATTTTCAAGCTCCGTTCCCTTGGCTTCACCAAAACTTTAACGTGTCTCATCTACTCATTCCTGAAAGGCAGGAGTTTTCATGTTTCTATTGGAAATGAGATTTCTGAAGTCAAACGAATTCACGCCGGCGTCCCGCAAGGGTCAATTTTAGGTCCGATCTTATATCTCTTCTTTGTGACTGACTTCCCTAAAACAGGCTTTAACTAATATTACTTCATTGGCTGTTATGCAGATGATACGGCGCTTGCTGTAAAATCTATGTGTCCTAATCAAGCTGTCAGGAAACTTCAACAAGTCATGCCGCAAATAGAATTTTGGTGTACCAAATGGCGTATTTCAGTTAACGCAGATAAATCCAAACTGCTCATTATCCGAAAGAAGAACTCTGCCACTGAAATAACAGAAAAGCTTAAGCTATTTGACATAGAAGTTCCTAGAGTACGCAAGGCGAATTACCTTGGCGTTATTATTAATGATCAATTTTCCTGGAAGGATCACCTGACTCATGTCAGGGAAAAAACACTAGGAGTCATTCAGAGTCTTAACCCACTTATTAACGAGCACTCTAAACTGGACTTAAGAAGAAAACGGCACTTATACATCTCTGTTATACGGCCAATCTTCACGTATGCTTCCCCTGCGTGGGCATCAGTTAGAGACAGGGACATATCTAAATTACAAATTACACAGAACAAGTTGCTGCGCACCTTCACGAATGCGCATTATTTCGTATCTAATAGGACTTTACACAAGGATTTGAAAATTGAAACTGTAATATAGCATCTTCATCGCTTAAACTCCAGCTTTTTCCAGAAAGCAGTTACATGCCCTCACATGTCAAAATTACATGTATTTGACTACATTCCACTACTGGAAGATAAAGAGTTACGACCGCTGGCAGCCCACCTAGCCAGAGATCTGAACTTTCCTACATAATGTAGAATATTCCTGTATATAGTTGTATATATTGTGTATAGCTTTTATGAATACTTTTTTCATTATTTCATCGAAACTTTTATATGATATCTGATCTTGCAAACTGCACTTTTCTCACTGTAACTCTATGTCTGCAAATGTATGCTTTTGAGAGTTTGTATTCCTACAAACTCGTTCTGTCATGTAGTATATTCTCACAGTAGCTTATCATAAAAACTCATTGCTTTACCTTGTACTTCTGCCTCACCTCATTCTCTTAACTCCTACCACGTCAGACTTCCTACCGTCATATGTCTACTGGCTCTCCTCATGAGCTGGAAACACGCTTCATACAACATGCCTTTAATGATAAACAATCCAACTTCAGACGACTGCGTCGGCGGGGCGCCAATGCATCGAACAGTCCGCAGGGACTTCTCATGTTCATAGCCACAATCCATCACACTGAGGACTGCGCGGGGGGACGATGGACCTATGGTTCTAGTTCTGTGAAGTCTGATTATTTACCCAAGAAATCGAAACTGTCAGGACACGAGTCCAGCCAGTGGTCTGGAAGAACCTCTCCTCCTATTTCTGGTCGGTTCCGGAAATTCCTACCAGTCGATCACAAGGGATGGCGCTTTTTTTACAGAAATATAATATGTTTGATATTCATTTCGACGCTCTTTTAAATTTGGCGGCCCTCGTGCTGTGCACCATCTTGCCCCTGCTAGGAGCGGCCGTGGATTTAATTAATATACACTCCTTTGCAAAAAAAAATCGAAACATATGAAAGATGTTGTTTTTGATGCAACTGAATATGTGTATATCTCATACACAGATGATAAAATGATTAAAAAAATCAAGGTCATAGTACCTGTTCACGGCTTACAATCAGCCACTGAGTGTTCAAATTAGTAGTTGGTCGAACCGCCCCTGACGGCAATGCATACTTGAATTCGTTGAGGCAAGGAGTGGTAGAAGTTCCTAATGTCATCCTGCGACACATTCTTCCAGGCATTCATCAGCTCCAGATCTGCGATATTTTATAGTGCTCGAATATGACGGCCTACCATGTCACAGGTATGTTCGATTGGTAAAAGGTCTGGTGACCTTGCTGGCCAAGGAAGAGTATCAACCGCACGGAGACAGTCCAGAGATATGCGAGTGGTATGTGGCCTGGTATTACCTTGTTGGAAAATGGCTCTAGGATGACGTGCCATGAAGGGTAATGCAAACGGCCGGAGGTTGGTATCAACATATCGTTCAGCTGTTCCAAGATGTACAAAGGATGAATAAAGATGACCTGCTGTCCTAAGAAATAGCGCCCCACACCATCACACTAGGGGTTATGGCTGTATGCCTTTGTAAAACAACGGCTGATTGGTACCACTGGCCCTGTTCTCTCCAGACATGAACACGGTGGTCATCTGCTTCAAGAGTGAAGCGGGATTCATCGTTGAACTCTATACGATGCCAGTCTGATGGCAGCCATGATGATCGGCTGCGACACCACTCCACCGATGTTGTGGGATCAAAGGCAAACGTCTTAAAGGCCTCTAAAACAAATCGGATATAAATAATAGCTCTTATCTGGTTCTTGATCTTCTGATTTTCTAAAGAAGAGTAATTGAAAATCACTTAACTTTTAATCTTTTACTGACACATTACACGAAGGACAATTCACTTGAAAAGACACATCTTACACATTTAACTACATTCTAAAAATAAAAGTAAATAAATCAGTTTTAAATTTAAGACCTCACTAGCACCCCCTTTCGGCTGAGTTTGCAACATCCTCCGGGGCCAACAGTTCGTCAGGAGATGCAAATGTTCATTAAATGTTGACTGAGAGTTCCAGAGGAATAACAGTTGCACAGGTCTCCTAATGAGAGTTCCATTCCAAAGTCTCACGGTGCATGCACAGACACGACCATCAAGTCCAGAATGTAATTCTGTCACAATACCCATTCGCCATACAAGTCTAGGCGCACTGTCATCTTTTATCAAAACCACAGTGTTCTCTCGAAGTCCTATGGGCAGGTTTACTGATCGTGATTGGTGAGCTGACCTAAGCTCAAGAAGATATGATGCCTCCCATCTTTTTCAAATTCGATTAAGTATATTTTCTTGGTATTTTCTCATTTTCAAAATCTGAGATTCGGAGGAAGGAATTACTTTAATTACATTAGTTGCTTGAGGGAGAGTTAATAATCGTCATCCAATCAAGAAATGTCCAGGTGTTAGCGGTTCTGGTTCATTTGGATTGCTGAAAACATAAGTGAGAGGTCTAGAGTTGATAACTACCTCTGTCTCTATCAATATAACTTCCAGTTCTTGAAATAAAGCTGATGTTCTTCCTAAGATTCTCCTCAGAGACATCTTAACTGACCTCACTAAGCGTTCCCCAAAACCACCCCACCAGGCGGCTCTTTCGACGATAAATTTCCATTTGATAGATAACTTTTCAAATAAATTTTGCACTTCTTCCTCTCTCATTATTTTCCATAGCAAATTCAGTTCTCGGTTTGCCTTGTGGAATGTCTTTGCATTATCACTATAGATCACACTGCAAATGTCTCTTCCAACAAATTTTCGAAAGGCTTGTAGAAATGACTAAGTGGTTAAGTCAAGAGTGAGTTAAACATGTATCGCTCTAGTTGCGCCGCAGGTAAAGAGCAGTACATAGGTCTTCTTCATGGTATCTCGATCTTTAATATTCTAAGTAATCCAATCCAACCGTTTGAAAAGGATATGCTTCTGATATTCCGTCAGCCGGCAGTGGCGCAGTAATCTGAGTTACTGGCTTCGTTCGAAATTTCTGGCATAAAAGACATTTATGTGTAACACTCTTAATTCTTTGCCTGGCTCTTAAAGTCCACATTTTATCTCTAAGATGAGCTAGTGTTTCTTGCTGCACCTCCATGTCTTACTCTTTCATGGCACGATGAGATCAGACAAGTGACAAGCGCTAGGCAACAAAACTGGATATGCTTCTTGTTCCGAAGAGTAATTGAAAATTACTTAGCTTTTGATCCTTTATTGACACATTATACGAAGGACAATTCACGTGACAACACACATCTTACACATTTAACTAAGATAAAAGTAAATAAATTAGTTTTAAATTCAAGGGCTCACTAGCGCCCCCTATCGGCTGTCTTTGTAACAGCCTCTGTGAGCGTAATCCCGCCTGAGATAAGCACCGGTACCACGGGAGTATAGACGTGGCTACAGTCATCGTTGTGTTGAATAGTCGAAAATGATACCGTTGGGGCGGTTCCGGCCTGGCGAACAATCATACTATATTGCCTCGCATTTGTGATCCTTGGCCTTCCAGAGCCTTCCTTTCGTCGGCAATTTCCTTGTAGCAACCATTGCTGCCAACATCTTTGCACAGCAGTGTCTGTACGCTGCAGGTGGTGGCCTATTACTCGGTATAACCACTCAGCTTCACGTAATCCTACAATGAGACCACGTTCGAAGTTGTTTATAAGGTCTTCGATATCGTCGTAAAGGCACCTTTAGCTGCTTCTTTATGGAATTACAATGGCAGCAACAAAACAAAAGATAAATTTTCCGCCTCTATTACTGGTTTTATACTTTGCTAATTGCGCACTAAAAATGCGCGCTAGGATCGCAATTCCTATTAATTTGCCTTGAAACTTTGATCATTTGCATGTTTGATCAAGATGTTTTTGCATACTAAATTTCGTCACGATCACAAAAGTCCTTCTTGGTGCTTCGATTTTTTTTTTTTTTTTTTTTTTTTTTCAAAAGAGTGTATTTAGTCCTTTTAATTACAAATTAACTCAATTATTGGAAGTCTTATTCCTTTCAGTACAAAAAATTATCAACTTAATAAGTAGTAATTCTTAAATTGCAGTCTGTCTTGTCTGCAAAAGGAAGCTTTCATCGGGAAGAGACAAAAAAAAATTATCTACCCTGTCATCTGGTAAAGTTATCTACCTAATCGTCTGTTAAAAATGACTGTAAAAAAATTATCACTTCAACCATCACTCTGTCGCTTAAACCCATAAATAAGTCCAGCAAAGAATGAGGCAGTAAAAAATCACACACGCAGTCTGTGAAAATTCAGTATTTAAATTAGCGAGCTGCATACTGTCACGATCTTCAACGCAATCGCTATCGAACATTATTATTTTGTTAGAAAACATAATAAATTAAAATAAAAACTAAAAAATAATATAGATCACACTCTAAAGACAAATTGCTTAATTTTAAAAATAAATTAGGTGCACAATCATTAACCTTTTGCTTTCATACATACTTCTACTGAAATACAAGACTAAAGTCAACAAAAAGGAAAGGAAAAAAAAACAGCATGGGCATTATAAAGGAAGAAAGAAACAGGCAAAGACATGAAGAAACACAGAAAGAAAAAAGAATGCAGGTACATACAGATGGAGGACAAAATAATGCGAACACCTGTGAGAAAGTATGACGTATTTCACACCTGCAGTACAGCCGCGCCACCTGCAACCGAAGTCTGCCACGTGTTTAAGTGGAGCATCGGTTACGGAAAGAGCAAAGACCGGTGAATCTTGCGGTACCTTCTTTCACCTTCCTGATCCTCCTTGGATCTCCATGGATCGGACTACTTCAGGTTAGCTGAACGTTAATACGCCTTCGTGGCAAATATTTATCGAGCCGGACAAGTGGCCTCGTGCTGCATTCTGGCAATATTTAATCAGTCAATCAGAAACGGCAAACTTTGTGGGGTGTGCAAGGAGTACGGTATCAGCCGTTATTACAGCGTATATGAAAGAGGGTAGAAGACGACGTCTTCAAAGCACAATAGTGGCCAAAAGTCAAAGCTGGCTGATAGGGATAGACGGGTCTTGAAGCGCATAGTAGCTCGAAAGCACAAGCAATCGTTGTCCGAGATAACATTCGAAATGAATAGTCATCTCCAGGACCCCGTTTCAACAAAAACTGTCAAAAGGGAACTTCATGCTGCGAACATTTATGGCAGAGTGGCAATTCATAAACCCTTGGTGACAGCAACTAATGCTTTCAAGCGACGCCAATGGTGCAGAGATCACAAAGGCTGGCCCCCACAGCAGCGGCAATAGGTAATATGGTTAGATGAATCGTCATTCACGCTATTTCAGACGACCGGACGCGTTTATGTCTAAAGAACGCCCATAGAAGTGTATCATCCTGACTGCCTCTTGCCGACTGTGAAGCATGGGGGTGGCACCATTATGGTATGGGGTGCGATATCTTGACGCGGTCTTGGGCCACTTGTTATTCTGCATAGAAGGATCACATCCAATCACTATCTAAGCATTCTAGGGGATCCTGTCCATCCTTTTCTCCAGACTGTTGTCCCTGGGGAGCAACCGCTTTTTCAAGATGACAACGCCCTTATCCACACTGCTAGGTGTATTCAAGAATGGATCGAAGAACATGACGATGCAACTGAACATCTCGCTTGGCTTCCTCAGTCTCTGGACTTGAATATTATTGAACATTTATGGGCATGTTTGGAGCCCAAACTTCGTTCCCTATTTCCATCTCCATCCGGACTTTCGGAATTAGAGACCGCTCTGCAGGAGAAATGGCTTAATATTCCTTTAAATATTGTCCATGACCTTTATGCATCTACTCCACATCGTATTCAATCTGTACTTCAGTCAAAGGGTAGTCCAACCCCCTATTAATAAAGGTTTTCCATTATTTTACAGGTGTTCCTTTTATTTTGTCCTCCATCTGTACTTAGAAAACATGCCAAACAGCAGAAGGAAGATCAGCTAATAAAAAATAATTTTCATCTTTGAAAAACGATTTTTTTTTTATTATTTGTGTGCATGTCTTTAAAATGTCTTAAAAATTTTTACTCTTCGTGTCATGGAATTAAAAGGCTTTTTTCTGATGTAACCCCGATTGAGTATTTTTTTTTTTCCCTTGCATTTGTGGGGGGAAAAAAAAAAAAAAAAAAAAAAGAGTTTGATGGCTGTGGCATTTGTGACTGCTCTCCAGCTCATTTGCAGCTAGTTTAGAGAATTAACATCTTAATTGTTGAATGGGACAAAGAACAACTGGAAATGGTCAATAAACAGGAATTGGAACAATCATCTGCCAAAAGTTTGCACTCATACCATGTTTTAAGAAGAGCTTCGTTTAAAATCAGAAAGCTTAACAATGTTTCAATGGTGGTCAACATTCATGGTCGACAAAATAATGTATAAGTATTGAATACACTATAGTGAGTTTTATACTAGAAATTTAAAAATCAGACTTTTCTTAAAGGAGAAAAATTACTTTTAGAGGATTTATAGGGATTCTAGTCTTAGGCTCCCCCAGTGGGTTTACAAAAAATTACCTTTTAAATCAATATATCCTTAAAAGTATAAGCATATTATAGAACATATGCAGAAATCAGAAAACAAGTAATTACAATACAGTGAAATGCAAAAGATATACTACAAGTATAAAATTTATTAAACTGATGGCCCTCCCCCCCCCACACACAAAGAGAAAGAAAAATGTCATAATTAACAAAACAGCCATAAATGCAAAAAACCTAGATAATTCAGTGTTTTTTCATGTTAATCCTTTTTTGATATACCAACTTATTGTTTTATTTTAAAAATTTATTGCCCACGGTTTCAAGTAAGATCATAAAAAAGATTTTACGAGTTGCCTCGCAAAAACCTTTCTATGAAATAACTTTCTATTAGCGAAATCATGCTTTTTCACATCTCATCGCACCAGTGGCTAAGACTGCTGAATACTAGTAGTTCGTCTTGGGTTCAAACCCAAACGAACATGCTGGCTGCATGACTGGTTTTCAAGGTTTTTCCCATGCACAACATGAATGCAAAACAGTTTTCTTTAGAAAGTCTTCCATGAAGATATCCCTCTCTTAGACAGAAAACCCTTGTTTTGAGGTCGCTGGTTAGACTGTATACTATAGACAACTTTACAACAACAACAACCAATTTTATTTCATGGACTGTAACATAACTAAAAATCTAAATCGAAAATGATAAATTCCTGACCATACGGGATCAAAACATGTATGCTACGCTAGGAGCTCGAATCTTAACTAACTGAAATTGCACAGAAACAATGCGCTGTACATAACTTTGAAGTTGCGCAGAAACAATGCGCTGTACATAACTTTAATTGTCGCACAGGAAGCAACAATCCTCATGTACTTTGTCATAGCCAAATAACCAGTACTTTACCGTTATGAACATGCCACACTTTTTGACTCCTATGAGAGAGAAGAAAAACACATGCCGGGAGTCAATGACAGCAAAATCTGAAGACTGTATGTGTGTGTGTGTAAAAGAGAATAATTAAACACACATATTATTAGAACAGTACTGCCAAAATGTATGGCAGGTGCATAATGGGAAAATACCAAATAACCTAATCTAATCGTTTTCACATCCTGACATTATACTTTATTACTTAGCAGCACATATAAAGCTAGTTTTATATTTCTCACCCTATATTACCTCTTCACATTATGCACTAGCAGCAGGCTCTTTTTATTCAGCATAATTTTGCTCTCAAAAATTATTAATAATAATACAGTTTTCAAATAGGCAATTACTTACTTTTATTATTAGAAGTTTATAAGATATTTTTTAACTTCTGTTATTTTCTAATGTTTGAGGCTCTTTGTACTACTTTGTTTTACTTACAAATTTTATTACTGGTACTGCTTTCTTTGCTATTTATAAGAATAAAATAATATATTTTAGAATGAATATTAACTAATTCAATATTATTAAAATTATTTTACTATTGAAAATACCTGGCAGGATTAAAAAATACCAAATTACAGGATTTCAACATTACTCATTTAATGAAAAGTTGCAGACCCTAATGTTACACTGAATATAACTGATGTAAAAATAACTTTTATGCATATTTTAAAATATTTACTTATCATTTACATTAAATTGACATGTATGAGGATGCAACTGGAGCTACCCAGTTTCAACCATTACTGATATGCTGAAAAACGAGATATAAATATTTCAAAGTACACTGACTTATACATAAATATTCAAAAATACAATCTACATGCATTTTTAAGATCTTTATCATTTGCTTGCCCTATATTAATATCTAAAAATTATGCAACTGCAGCTATCTTCTTTCGTTATCAACATAACAAATAACTATCAAGAGTACTAGAGAAATCATTACATAATCATTTTTGCAAAGTAATCAAAACATTACGTATTTCCATTTGGTACTGTCATCTGCAATCTTTAAATTATTTTATTAAATACAATAATAAAACTTTAAACTTGAACAGAACCTTGCAGAATATAAATTTGTTTTTAAAAACTTATCAATACTTAAAAATGATGTCTTTCTTTGTATTAGTAAATGTACGGAAAACATTTTTTGAAAAGTTACACAGATTTGGAGCGAAATTATAACATCACCTAAAAATTATCAATTTTTTCCCTACATAATTTCAACATTTTAACAGTTTCTAATAACAGATAGTCTGCCCATTACTGGTTTCTAACTTTCTGCTATCTTAATGCAAACACTCTTTATATATTATGTAACTTTCTCTTCCAGACTTCATTAAGATTTATTAATTTTTTAAATAAATAGGAAATCTGCAATGATTTGCAAAAATGACAGCAAATACATATGATACAAAAAATGCACACAATTATAAATATAGAATAATTAATCAATAAAGAATGCAGTAAAGAACATAATAAATATTATATTTTAATAATTACTATAGACAAAAGCAAAATATAACTAATAAGTGAGTATGTGTGATTATGGCAAAGTCTCTAGGGCTATCTGTCTAAGAAGAGGGATGCCTTCATGGAGGACTTTCTAAATGAAACTGGCTCGTATACACATTACACATGGGGAACACCACAAAAAAGGCCATTCAGCCTGCCCTTTCGCGGGATTTGAACCTCAGACCGAACTACCAGTGTTCAGCGACTTTACCGCTCGGCTGCTGGTGGGCTATAACTAATTAAACAGTTAAATTTAAGGAAACAATGAAACAGGCATATAAGATAATTAAAACAGGTTACGATCTTAATTTAATCATACACCTCTTTTGTTATTTCCATTGATTCTATTAATTTTATTATGTTATTCTTCATCAGATTAATAAAACATTTTAAAATTATAATATCCATTAAGCCAGAGATTCTCAAGCAGGGAAGAATTTCTTAATTTCAGGAGGGGGAATGTGGTCACCTTTTATTTACTAGTTAAGTATTTAGTTTTAGTTTATGAATATGGTATTGGCAAAGTATGGAATGCCTAGGCATTGTATATAATGCCTACAATTTTAGGCAAAGTATGAAATAAAAGAATTATTACATACTTTCCCCAGGCATTGTATTTAATACCTAAGCATTCTATACAGCGACAAATGCTATTTCGGCAAAATATGAAAAAAGGTCCTGTTAAGGCTATTATCTATGTTATTGGCAAAATATGAAATGCTGGTATTCTATAGAATATAGAATATAAAATATGCCAATATATTGCACAAATCACCTGGCCCCTTGTCAATGTCAGGAATAGGAACTCGCACGTTAATTCGCAAAGAAGAAGTGGGAAATAGTTTATAACCAGATTGATTTCGGAATTTATTTTACCTTCAATAGCATTGTCAGTTTTGAAACAAAGGGTGCACAAAATATCCATTTCATCGTCTTTACTAGCATGGCTACAGAACGTATGAATTTTTTGCATGCAAGTGCATCACTTGTTTCCTTTAAACACACACAAAAGGTACTAGAAACAGAATATGTGGAATACTGAATTAATTGAAATGCACATGATATTCGAAACTAAATTGGAGATGTATTTCATACTTTGCCGGTTTCTCATTTAGCATTTTATACAATGCCTAAGAAATGTTTGAAATATGAATCGTTTCATACATTGCCGGCTAGTTTTAGACATCATATATAATATTCTAGGCATTCTATAAAATGCTGGATTTCAAACTTTGCTGGTAACAAATATAAAAAGCTACTCTTATTTACGTTTTTGTGTTTATCAATATTGGCAGGGGTAGCTAAGCTCCCTTGAAGAGGGGTTGTATCAGATTTTTATGAACCAACGATTGAGTGGGAGGAGACCCAGGATCTAATCTGGCCCTTCTGAAAGTGGGCTTTGTTACAGGACAGCGATGTGCAATATATAGATTCTTGCTGTTCTAATCTGACACAGGCCTTTCAACCATTTAATGGGAGGAGAACCAGGGTCTAGTCTGGCTCTTCAGAGAGTGGGCTTAGTTACGTTACAGTGATGTTCAATATATAGCCTTTCGCTGTTCTAATCTGACCTGGGCCTCCTCGTGGCCTTGCTGCTAACCAGGTTTGTCTGGGCTAACTATGTTAGGATAATCATATAGATATCGGTATGATGACTTTGTTAAAAAGTGCAGGAGAGCCCATGATATAATGGCTTAAGTGCTAATGTTTGGCATTTCTAAAATAAAACTATGTTTGGATGACCACCCCTCGGGGTCAACTCGCAGCAATCCCAGCTTTCTGGCTACATCAATATCTACATAGACTTGATTTCTGGGGTAAAATTAACAGTCTTCACAATGACTAGAATCGGTTCTGGCTCGACAAGGAACATTTGGTAACTGTCTTTTCTGCACCTTGATGGTGGGGGCGCTGCATGGTGAATTTCGAAAGGTGTCCTTTGGGGGTTTGACTCCCCTTGATCAACACTGGGGGATGGTGGAAGTCTAACATGCGTTCCTGTGATTCTTTTCGGTAGATGCCAGTCATCCACCACTGTTCTAAGCCTTCAATTTACAGAACAAGTGAAACTGAAATTGTACCCCCCCCCACACCGGGTTGACCGAGGGGAAGGTATGCCTCCAGGGGTTAGGGCACTTAACTGTGTATGGCAGCCTTGAGCTAGCTAGGTCTGGGTGCCTCTTCCTCCTTGGAGTGTTGTTTATCAACATTTCCTATACTTTTTTTTGCTTAATTTATAAAACACATTAAAAAATAATTTAATTTTAAATAAATGCATATGTATTTTTCAAGTTTTAGAAAGCAGGAGAATGCAATGGTGAAAGGGGTGCATGGGACAAAAATGGTTGAAAATCACTGCATTAAAGGAAAAGTAAACAATTTTTAAGAAGTATGTGCCAAATTAAAATATTTATTTAAAAATCAGATAACCTGAGGGGGAAAGGGGAAACCTAAACAAATTTAAATATAATGAAACCTGTCATAGTTAATCAGATCTGAAAATAAACAGTTTTCTGGAAATATAGATAAACAATGATACTGAACATCACCAAAAATCATTATTTTTCCTCCATGAAATTCCAAAATTACCAGGAACTGTGGATAATGAACTTTCGGAGATTTCACTATATTTTCAATGCACTCATCAATTACAAACTCTTCGGTTAAATAGTCAGTGTCATCCCCAGTAAACAGAAGCATCTACAACAATGATGTAATTATGTAAAATTTTGATACTTATGTATTATTACAAACACTCACTGCAGCTTCAGAATACCCCAAACTCTGGCAACCACGTATATAACATTTCTTTGGGTAACCATGTGTGTGAAACAATGTGGCAAAATCGATAAAAGAAACAATGCTTTGAATTCTTTCTCAAAGTGATTGCTGCGAAATTTCTGCCACAACAAAAACAGAAAACTACTTATAACTAGGTTTACTGATTGTCTTTTGGAAAAAAATATATAGTTGAAATATAGAATATGTATGTGATATAATTTTTTTTACAATAAAAGTAACTGTTCTTTTTATTCCGTAAAATTTGCCAATCTGCAAAAAAATGGTTATGATAATAGGTAAGTACCAAAATTTTCTGTTGTTCTGAACATACTAGAGTTTTTAAAGCATTCATCATGACTCTGACTACACCATTGCAAAATTTCCAGTAGATGCACATTTTTTCTTGATTTTTCTTTTGATTAAAAATACAGGTCAAAAATACTCTCTTAATAGCATATTAAAACTATGATTCATGGTGTAAAGATTTATATACGAAAGGCTTTATTTTAAAAGATAAAAATATTTCCACATAAATATTTTTGGGAGGATATGGAGGTTATTAAATAATTGCATATAAATACTTTTACTTGGGCACAGAATTCAAAAGACAAATGGATTCTCTGATGCCAACACAGAAAAGTTAAAAATGCAGCGATCTAAATGATATATTAATCACAAAAAGATTTTTTAAGTTTTTTTTTTTTTTTTTTTTTTTTTTAAATGCCAATATGACAGCTCTGGTGATAGATACACTTACTAGTCATAAAAAGTGTGCAGTGCAGTCTAATTTCAAACTAAAACATTATTGATAATTTTGGATTCAATACTAAAATTTATGAGTACTTAAAACATGGTGTTTGATTTTTTTCTAACTAAGCAAAGTTTAAAATTTTCAACTCATATCATTTCTTTGTTCAGAACTTAATGATCTATAGATCAATTATTCAGAATTAACTGTTATATAGAATATGAGTATACTGAAAGTATAAATAAGTAGTAGTAAGAGAGTAACCACTTGATGAAGTTATTAATCAAAAATGTACATAAATTAAGTATAACTGTGTTTCAAATTTGATACTCCAAATCTTATTTGAATGATGATTTAATTATAGAAGTTCTTAATTCTGAATTTAAAATGTTTATCACTTTCTTTATACTCAGTTTACATTAAAATAATAGCATCTTTCCATACTATAACATAAAATAAATTTTTTAAAGATTTAATTCTCTAATTGTATTGAGCTAGCTTTCTATAAATATATGGTTTAAAATTATTAGAATTCAAATGAAGCTAAGAGCTAATTAAGAAGGAGGATGGTGATAACTCACCTTTCAGATTAGAAAAAATACTATATGCAACATCTACAGAGTAAAGATGGGAAAATATAGCTATGATTAAAAAAAAAATTCTTCATATTATTTAAAAAAAAAAAAAAAATTCTTCATATTCGAAGAATACTTACTGTACCTGCTACATTAACAGCATAGATTTTTAACATCTGAACAAAACTAGCTATCTTATTATGTTTTAAAAGCTGTGACACACTAAACATGGCTGGTAAATCCATTTTGGTAAAGTTTACATTATGTCATCTAATTATAATGCTAATAATGAATAGAACAATTTAGTAATTACTAAATTATCACCATTATTTGTTAGGTATACACGGATTTAAAAAAAAGAAAGAAGAAAAACGGGAAAAAAACAGAAGCCAGGAAATATTTTTTTAACTGGATATATTTTTGTATCAGAAAATATCACAATTTTCATATACATTTTATCAATGAAATTTTTACGAATATAGTATGCACTACATTTGTTACACATTTATAAATAACACAATAATTAAAGAGTTCGGATAAAACACAATTTTTTTAAATTTTTATTTTGTTAGAATTGTGATAAAGTCTTTTTTTTTTTAATTTTTTTTTTCTATCTAATTGCTCCTATTCTGATAAAATATAATATATAACAAATTCGAGCTAAAATTATAATAAATAAAATTTTATTTCGTTACAAACATTTTAGAATGCAGAAATAAAATGTAACGCATATTAAAGACATCAATACAATCAAGATGAAATAAAAGCAAGCCAAGTGAGCTCTTGCAGCGCAATATTACATACGGGTTCATTTCAGAAAGACAAATTACATTCATACTTCTTTTAAATGCGTCAAGTGTTTTCCTTAACTCAAACTTAAGATTAAATACACTTTAAATTTAACACTCATCGGTCTATTTAAAAGTTCATTTAAACGTATATTTGATACAAATATAAACATGAGAAAAAGTTACTCAAAATAGTGCTAACTCTCAAATACGTCAATATGGTGTTTGGCTATTCTAAGCAATGATTCTTCATTTTTATTACACCTGTGTTTTTCTTACAAACGGAAACTATTATAAAAATGTAAAAATCAAATTTTAATAAATTTTATTTACCGGTTTTAACAACTTTCACCGCTTCTTCGGCGGACATCCATTTTGGTTGTTTATCTCCTAAAGGTTGAGCTGGTTCTCTGAGATTTTCAGTGAATTTTCTGGTATTATTAACATTAGACCGATTTCGTAAAAATTTAAATACCTGTCTGGATGATAAAAGGGGAAAATAACAACGAGATGCCATAGCGAAAAGTAAACAAAACTTCGACTACAGAACTCAAAGTATGGAACTGGAAGTATTAACGCAAGCGAAGAGTGATGAGCGACGCCCCCTGTACGAACCTATTAAAATTACGTTATTTTCAAATTTTAAGCTCGATGGTTCGGCTACACGCCATTCTAATTATTAGCTGCGAATACTGCCGTCGTAATCGAATTATTGGAAGTTTTTGAAAGACTTTTCAGAAGAGGGGGAAAAGTTAACGCAAGTGTGATACAGTTCTTTCTAAAATAGTTTATAGCTTGGCAAACCGCTAGTTTAGTATTAGACTATTAGTCCTAAAATTCCACGTTTGCACAGAAATATTACATTTTCTCAGCTCACTGTGGATTAAAACTGAAGAAAAGAGAAAAATAGTGCAGCAGAACATTAGTGCGAGTTTAGACCGCCGAGTTTAGCTAGCTATACTCATTATTATCATTTTATCGTAATGTTTATTTTTTCAATGTGTAAAATTCTTACGTGCGAAAAATCCTTTGAAGATTTTTGACCACTATTTATCAGTGAATATTATCCTTTTTGCCTTAAAAAAACTCCCTGTGAATGAACCGGTAACCAAATTATTTAAGTTCCGACACTACTTAGTATTAAAATTACTACCATACGTTCGTATTTATTATTCTAATTTTCCTAATCTGAACCAACTGTCAGAGAATGTCTAAGAATTTTGTTGTGGTCAAAAGACAAAGGTTGCTCCTGTAGTTCCTTTTGCTCAGATTCGTATCGGTTTTGAAGAAACAAATCGGAGGGTTTTCTGCTTGCCATCCATCCGTGTTTAGTATAGACGATTTGTATTTTAAAATTATTCATTCCTGTCGGATTGTTCTTCAGTAAATTAACATGATGTCCACAGATTTAGCTAATAATGTGACTATGGCATTTGTAATGAAGTTCGAAAGGCATTAATTCATTCTTATTGCTATTATACATTTACAAGCATATGTAGAAGAAGTCAAACAATCTGGGTAAAAAAAAAACTAGTACTCTTTTCAACTAGAATTTTTGTTTTAGATTTGCAGATGAACTGACACCTATAGAAGTCAACAATTTAACTGGAAGACCTTCGATATTTATATCCAACGTGCTACTAAAACAGCTGTAAAATTTAATAAGTAAAATAAAATGACTGAAAAAATGATAGAAAATGATGAAAATCTTTCTTGAAGTCATTTTTGCCCTGATCGTTTAAGTAATTGTACCACGTTTCTAATGAAATTTTATAATACATCCTACACGCTAGAAAAGCATCAAAAGTATATTAATCTTCATTGTTTTTTGTTTGTCTGTAAATACCGCCATTAGCAAAAAAAAATGTATGTTAGTTCTGATATTAAAAGAGCAATTTGTCTATATAATAACTCAAATATTACCTTTCATTCAGAGCATTCAATTTAGCCGTTCTATAAAAGATAAGTTTATCAATTTATCAATATTATCGTGTATATGACATATGATATTTCAAATATCCTTACAGAGGAAAAACATAAATCCATTCACTGGAAATATGAATTGTATTGACTTTATAACATATTACTTTTCATAACTTTGGTTTTCACTTTCACTTCTGTCTCCCCACAGTTCATATTTTAAAGCACATAACTGAATGCATAGAAGCTTCTACATGTATTAACAAATTCAGCTTGTACGAAATTAACTTATGTAGCCTGAAATACAAAATTAGTTGCACCACTGCTATTAAAACATTAATTCACATTAAACATTAATCATGAAACAGTACACGCTATAGACTATACCTATATAAACAATACACTGTACTTGAAATGATACACTTTGCTGATTATGTTTCAGTTTGCCTACATTATTGGTACTTAATTCTACCGCACACCAACCATTATGCTATGACAAATTTAATACTATTTGTAACATAAAAAAAATTAATTTTCAGACACATTTAAAAATTACATTCAGTTTAAATCAATGAAGAAGCCTGCGCTAGTTTTAGGAAAGAGAACTTCAGTGGCGTCGCAGCTAATGAGCTAACTGTTTTTCTACAGAGCTGAATGTTTTACTGCCTTGCACCTCTCTAAATTCAAAATAGTTTGCTGTCCATTGCTTAACATTTCGAATAAATTCTAAAAATATTATCATCTCTAAATTTTACTCTATGTTACTTCTCTAGATTTTAAAAATTTAGCCGTCCCTAAATTCTGCCGCCTGGTGCAACCACACCGATTGCACTGGCTCTGGAGCCGACCATGCGAGCACACATGCATATTTTATAAAATTAGCACATACGTTTCTTCTAAATTATTTAACAGGTGTGTGTGTATATCTATCTATCTATATATATATGCATATACAATTTATTGACAAATAAAAAATATAAATCCATTACATATTCAATCTGAATCAAGTTATTACAAAAAAAAATAGTCTATGTTGGCAAAAAACACAGTGAATCAATCGGCATTGAGATCAATAGAGAACAAATACATAAAAATGCAAATAATAAAAGCAATAACACTGCAAAACAAAAAAGCAGTAATTAAAGACTAACGCACAGAAGACGCTGTACAAATCCGCAGTGGATAATCGCACCGACGGTGCGAATAGCTAACAGGCTATTCACACCACCTACGTTCGCGCATGCGCACAAGGAGCCCAGGTACAAGGCAGGCGGTAGTGAGAGCGAAGGTTGTTAACCCTAACTCAGCAATAGAAAGGGTTGTTAATAGTTCACCAGCAAAAGAATAATTTGCAAGAAATAATTATCAGTTACAAAGACGAAGTCAATCTATATACATGATAATGTTCAGGAAATGATTAGATAAAATAGGGATTTAATGATGGTTATAATTGCAAGCGAGGACGAGTAATAGTTTAAAAAAACTTTAGTGTATTGACAAAAAGGCTACAGAAATTAATTAAATTCTTCTATTTAACAGAGGAATTTTTATGCAAACTTAGACCCTAGTCTTACAGCATTGGACTGTCAGAATTTATTATTCAATAAGAAAATTTAGTGAAAATTATAATATTCTTATATATTCATCATATTTCAGTATCCACTCATGTTTATAGGTTAAAATGCCATATTCAATATCAAAGTTATTTATGAAATAAAAACCTTATAAAATCTGATAAATCATTTGTGTGTGCAAATTTTTAAATCTAAATCTCTTACATTAAATTATTTCTGTCTTTTAAATTACATCCCATTATTTATTTCAATTCAATTGATTAATGTGTTTGTACTAATATTTCAAAGTTCTTTCAAGCACTTTTTGTGTCCTGAAAATGCCAAGTATTTCTATAAAAAAATAAGCAGGCATACAGAATAATTCATTTAATGGTTCATATAATCGCTTTTAACTGATTTCACGTCTAAATTTTCTACACAGAAATCCGCTGTCTAATTTTTAGTATCTTTTACCGGACGAAAATTTTCAAAGAGGAATGAATTAACATTGAGCAAAACACATCTTTAAAGCTAAATGTATTCTAAGAAGTACAAAAAATGTCAACACGATTTTGCCCCCCCCCCTTCAAATCAGTCATTTAAACTATTCAAACCGTTTAGGAAAAAGATAAACATTGCGAACATAAAAATCTGCCCTTTTTTATATATACTTTAATAAAAGGAAATGTGTTCCTTCTTTTTATAAGAAAAGGAACCCATTTTCCTTTCTAAGCTTTTGAAAGTCGCCAACGCTTAAAAAATGATAAACTAAGCCAAGGTAGAAACCCGCCTTTGACAACTCAATGCGCATGCGTGATTAATGTTGGTGCGAATAGCTTAAGCGGCTAATCGAACCGGTGGTGCGAATAGCATCGGCCGTACAAATCGTAGACGATGCTTACTTGTCTTAAGCTTGGACATATCTTTTTATGACATATTATTGGCATATTTTTTCTATAAACATATTACGGTTATGCTCTAAATGAGTTACCATTTTGAAAATTTGAGTTACCTATGAGTTATTGTTTGCAACATTTTGCATATATTCATATCTGAAGGAAATTTCTTAGCAAGTGTCTTAGCAAACAACGAGCGAAGCAGGGAAAAAGGGTTGCGCAGTTACTTGCAGCGTTATTTAAAGACTGTTTCCTTTGTAAGGTATCCGACTACAATCTAATAGTCAATTTATACTTAAACCTACATTAAAGTTCAATTTCAAATTTTTGGAAAATTTGAAATTTAGCTTTATAATTGAAATTAAATTATTGAAAAGTTTGAAATTTCTCAAAAATTTATTATTGGTGAAGAGAGAAGCTAAAGTACAAGTTTTAAAGCTTGTACTTTAGCTTCTCAAAAGTGTTTTTGTTTCATCTCTTCGGTGATCAGAAGGAGAGTTATGGTCATTTTGTTCTATGTTGTGAACCGGAAGTTGCTGTTTAAAATGTCAGAAGGTAATGTTTACAGGTACACAGAATATCATAAGTATCTTTAAATTGAGCATTTTTCACTTAAACACATTGGATGGTGTTCAAGAAATGATTTTGAAACATCCTATTTATTATTAAGTGCTCGGGAACAAGATTAGTTTTTGAATTTCAGTTTCATATTTGGCAACATTTTCTTTTGATTCTATTTGTGTTTATATTCGGAATCTTTAAAGTACTTGGCCATTATTCAGTGTTTTAATTTCTTTTTTGCTTTTTTTTTTTTAATCATAACTATTTTCGGTTACAAAATATGCAGTCTGTCACTAAAGCGGTATTTTTTCACTATTGCACTTCGAAAATAATATATGCACAGTGTCCGAAGAGAGTTGAGAAGCTGTTGCAAATTTCAAAAATATGCTGCTTTGGGAACAAATTATAAAGATAAAACTAAAGGGTTAGCAAAAGCTCTTATAAATATTATAAAACTTGTGTACAATGAGGTTTATGGTGTCAAACTGTTAAAACATTGTTTGCTTGAAAAATATTCAAAATTGAAATGAGAGTTTTATTAATATATTATGAAGTATAACACAAAAACAAGTGTTTGTCAATTAACAACGTTGTTTCTTGACTCCACAATACAATCAAGTAACGGATTTAAGCGTATGATTAAAATGCTAGAAAAACTAATATGAACCCTCCACTATAAGCTGTCAAGGAATATAACTGCATTGATGATACGCGGATTTTCGACTCAAAAGGACATCTGAAAAAATCGGGAGGAAAACAATTTAGAGCTTCACTAACGAAAAAAAAAAAAAAAACTTTTAAAATAGACTTAGAAGGAAATGTAATGTATAAGACAAGGCAGCAATGTAGCAATGTAGCATATCATTTTCTAAAAATAAAACTTTAAACCTATTTTTTGAAAAACTTGATTTTATTCAACTTTTCTATTAATGAACTAAAAGTTTAGCTTTATGAACATATTTAAAATTTTTACAGAAAGTTTTGTAGAGGAAAAAGGAGAAATTTATCGAAAATAGCCAGTGCGTGTACTCAACAGGTATATTTAACAGCCATTTTATTTTATCACTTAGATTTTAATCCATTTAATTCCTTATACATTAATAAATGTAAGTGACAAAAATAAAAAATAAAATATTCATAAATATTTTTGTGAAAATATATCTAGCAAATCAAATATTATATTTTGATAGTAATATGTTTATCGCATATAAGTAATGTTCCACTAAACAGCCCCAAAGGTTGATTAATTTGTACTATTTTTCATATTTTTGGGTGTCGAACGTATTCGCATTCCTTGAACGAGAACCGCTCGCATTGCAAGTATGATTAGATAAGAGAGCGTGGATTAATCGATCGTCAAATGATTCACTTTAGATTTATATAATAGTAGTTTTAAGACAGGAAGGGGACATAGCCAAATTAAAATGAGAATTAACATGACTGTTGCTAAATTAAACTTAGTAGTTTTTTCATATTTTGTATCTCATATATAAACTGCCCTTCAAACATAAAAAGGCTTGGTGATATAGAAAAACCTTTTAAAAAAGCATCATAGTGTTAAGAAGTGTAAGAATAACTTTTCAAAAATTATAAAATTTTGGTGTGAAAATGAATATAACATTTTTTACCAATGAATGCTGTTGTGTAGCAAATTTAATATAATTAAGTGAATCATAAAAATCAAAATTTTAATTTGTAAATATTCAAAATTTTAGCTACACAACAAGTTTGGTTATATTCTTTTATTTGGCTTATTAATTCTAGTGTAATCTATTTCGGCTATTCGAGTTTACGCGAACAGCGTCTTCAATCTTGTACACTCAGAAAAATTAGCTCTTTAATTTGACATAACTTTCGTTTTCCTAACTTTAATTGCATTTTAGTTATGAGCTTTAATTAATAGTTTTTTCCCGTTGTCATTGTGATGTCTACTCTGGGGGAAGAAGTTCCCTCTTTCCGGTAAAATAGTCATTTTTTCGAGTTTTCAGCGTTCCTTCGTTGGGACTGCTTACAGGGTTGTTGAAATTCCAAGTTCTTCCCCTTCGCGAGGCGTGGTTGATTGGCGACGGCTTGGCGACTTAGAATTTCCGTTGGGGTTTCAAAGTGGCGGCTTTGGCGAGATTGTTAACATGAAGGAATGCTGAAGTTGCAACTGGTTTAGTTTTTGGCGAGGAGTGAACAGTGCCAAGTTAATATTCCGGCGCGTCCCCTTTTAACGGGCTGTTTTGTGGAACGAGGACACTTTTTTGGACTTTTGAATTGCTTTCTGATGCTGTACGAGACGACAGCTGATTCTGCCGAGTAAATGAAAATCCGTCCAGATAGTAATACGGGCCTCTTGCCTTTGCGCTTTGAGGGCGGGCCCTAGTTTATGGGCATCAATGTCTTCACCAAATTCCTTTCTTTTCATCAGTTTTTTTTTGTGTGTGTTTGTGTATCTCAAGACATATAATGCAGAAAAATGTCTAGTAAAATGATGCCTGCTCCTAGTTCTCTACCATATAATTGCTGCTTTTGGAAGTTGTCTACGATGGCATAGAAATGCTTCATCAGGCTCTTGCATACTCTGAAATAGAATGTTTAATTTACACCCGTTGCGTTTACGACCATAGAGAATTGATTCGTCGTTTCCACCGACAGATTTCCTGAGTTATGTCCTGAAATTTTTCTCCTTGCTGACTCTTAGTATCTCCAAAACCTGGACTGTATTTCAACTATCTTACCGTATTGGAACCTCATTTGTTCATCCTAAAATCTACTAGAAACTTTTCGGCTCCCGTGATGACTCCATATACTCGACGAACACTTTTTCTTCAACGTGCTGCCAGCATTCCTCCTGAACTTCAATGGACTTTTTTTTTTCATATGGTTTGACTTTTCCTGCTACTCAGCAACCAGATAAGTTTTTTTTTTATGTTTTCTTTCTTGGATAGTTAAATGTTATAGAATTCTGCAGTTAAAATGATTGAAGTAATTTAATTCGTTGAACCTTAATTTTTTTTTGTAGTTGATAAATTTAACCTAACTCTATGGAAATCATTTTTGTGTGTCGATTAAGTAAAAGTATTAGATTGACTAAGGAATTATAACCTTATTTAAATTATTGTAACTTAACTTAATTGTAAAAGAAAAATAAGTTCTTCATGAAATTATTTAATTGAACTTTTGGAGTTCCTTCATGGTGAGGACTGATTTGTAATAGTGTCGCCATATGAGCCTCTTTGCTCCTCTCAGGGTTTAACTTTGTTTGTTGGATTGTAATAGCATAAACTACAAAACCTTTATCCGGTTAAACTATACTTAAAAAAAAAATAGAAAATTATTATGTGCAATAAAATTTTTTTTGTATTGATTATTCTGTGTGAAGTGTTTCTTTTTTTTTTTGGAAAGTGTAACTTGTTAAATTTATTTTTTTTCTCCCCGGAGAGGGTACTGTTAATTTATTCATAGTTTATTTCTGGTATGTTTACATGATTGTAAAAGAAAATATAATAGAGATTCTAAAGACTAAAGTTAAAGAAATATTACTCGTTAAGAGTATGGATTGTAAAACAATAGTACAGAATTGTTGAATTTATTTAGATTTTCTAAGTAATGGATATATTAATTGCATAAGAATTAAATAAATAGGTTCATTTTCTAGATCAATCTATGGATATTTTATTTTGTGTGCTCATGATTTTCACCAGTCAATTTCTCAAATTGATTTTAGGGTTAATCCGGAAAACACAACGCAAATGAAAAATTTTATAGATACTAGTATTTTACTGTGGTAAGAGTATTTTTAGTGTTATGGTAAACTAGTAGGTTACCTTATTGGTACTTTCAAAAACGACATAACATTTTGGTGCCGTGACCTTGTAAGGATCCTAAGTTTTACTAACGTTTATTTTATTTTAAATCTTTACTATCACTTCTTATTTTCTACTTCCGGCTTTAACTTATTTATGCAAATTTGTCTTGCTAACGCCAAGTACTTAAGTTGTGGCTTTTTGCCAAGCAAGAGAGAGGAAGGAGTATTTGGAAGCAAGCCGCTTGCCATAGTAGTTTTACTCGGTTGCTGGTTGCCTTCAAGGCCAGAGGTTTAGTCCTCTTGATAATTTCAAACGTATCGTTGTTTTAGCAGCTCTCTGTACTACGTACGAACTTTGTTAAATAACGGCCAATCTTATTGCTAGGCACTTGTATACTAATTCAAAGTTAGTTTTAGTTATAGTTAGTAGTTTTATATTCTTACGTTCAGACCACAAGTGGTTGGTCTCTGTATTCCGAAGCTCCGGAAAGATCTGTAAAGATAGAAAAATAAAGGGTTTCGTATACCCTTCCTGTGTGTATTGTCTACTTTACAATTTATTGAACATAGCTTGAGTAAGCTCCCTCAGTTCATATTTCCAAAGCAAGTAAAGAGGAACACAAGTCCTGATAGTGGCGCCCAACGAAGAAGAATAACCATGGTCGAGTTTCAAGAAGAACCTGTGGTGCCTGCAGAAGCGCCTCAGAATCCAGAAATGCCAGCTGCCGCCTTGGAAGGATTTGGGTACATCGTACAGACCATGCGCGCATCGATGAAACCAGAAGCAACATTTAATGGAAACTCACCGGTAACCAGTTTTTTGGAAAAATTGGATGACCACGTCATGCTGTATCCAGTCCATGAGTTCCAGAAAGTCACCTTAGCTACCAGCGCTTTGAGGGGCCATGCGCTTAATTGGTTCAAATGTATAGGCAGAAACCTCTTGGGTCAAGCGGGAAGTCCCACCTATACTTACGAAAATTTCAAGACTGCCTTAGTAAAAGCCTTCCCTGTCGTAAGGGATCGTGCGAAATTAGAAACGGAACTTTTCAGCATATATCAGCAACGAATTGAAAATCTCTCAAGCTTTATTTTAAGAAAAATTAACGTCTTTAAACTCTTGTATGGAAGCCGTCCGGATCCTGAGATAATTCAAGTAATTTTGCCTAGCTTACTTCCCCAAGTACAAGACTTTATTGAATTAAGGAATCCGACTACACTGGAAAAGTTATTTGAGCTAGCAATCCAGTTTGAAAGTAGAAGAACGGCGGACATTGAAAGAAGACGCCAGTATGAGCAACGAAGCCAATTTGGTGCTCCAAGACCACAGCAAAAGCAAGAACACGGTTACGGAAGCAAATCGAATCAGTGGGCAAGGAAACCTGAGTATCCAAAAACAACCGGCGAACGTCGACAGTTCAATAGTAAGCCAGAAAAAAAGTCTGAACGCCAGCGGAAAAAGAAGAAAGGCATGGAAAGGAAGAAAGAAAGTTTAAACTAAAACGGATTTTTGCTGACGGGATGGTGCGGAAATCCGAAGGCCAAGAAAACCCCTCTTCCTTCAAGTTAAATACAGTTATTGTGAAAAATTTGACTCTTCCGAAGATTGAAGTTTTGGTGAACAACATCCCAGCCACCGCACTCCTGGATATAGGCGCGCAGTGTTCCTGTGTGGCAGAAGATTTTTTAGGAAGTACTTCCGTAGATACAACGGCGTATGTCCAGTCCTGCCGAACATGTCAAGCAGTTAATTATATTAATTTCCGCCCGGCCGGGTTTCTAAATAGCATTAAATCGGAAATTTCAAATGAAATAATTGGCATCGATTTATTGGGACCTTTCCCGAAAAGTCAGTTAAATAAAAGTTGGTATCTCCTTGTTATGGTTGATCATTTTAGTAAGTGGACCGAAATTGTTCCCTTAAAACTAGCCTCCGCGAAATTAGTTACTGATTCTATTTTAAATAAATATATTTTAAAATACGGGGCGCCCCTAAAAGTTATATCGGATAATGGTCTTCAATTTGTAAGTAATATATTTGAAGACATGTGCCAAAAACTGGGCATACGTCATTTAAAAACGGTCCCGTATCGGCCGCAATCAAATATAGCGGAACGGGTTAATAGAAATATAGTGAAAATTATCCGTAGTTATGTTAAAAATTTTCATAAAAGCTAGAATAACTATGTCAATGAATTACCTTTCGCCCTTAGGACCGCAAAACATGATACGACGGGCAAAACTCCTGCTGAGTTATTTTTAGGCAGAAAGATTATAACGCCGTTAGATAAATTATTTTATGTTCAACAAAGAGCCCCAGAATTTAAAATGGGCGATATAGAAAAATTAATTAAAGAAGCAAAAAAGAACACTGAAGTAGCACAAAGAAAACAAAAGCTGTATTATGATATGAAACGACGGGGAGTAACTTATAAAGTAGGGGATGAAGTGTTAAAAATTAAGCATTCACTTTCTTCAGCACCAGAAGATAAAACTGCCAAATTTTATCCACGATTTGAAGGACCATATGTCATAGAAAATGTAACTCAGGCTGTAGTGGTGCTAAATGCCAGGAATGGTGAAACCTGCACCGCAAACGTTGACCAGATAAAACCATTTTATAATTGTAATAAAATGCCAATATTTCAAGATCTTTTGCAGAATCCGGCACGGCAGGCACAATCTCCAGAGGTGGAACAATGACAAACACAAAGCAAGCCATGAGTAGACAGGAGCAATTGAAAAGAAAGTTCCCCCGTTGGAAAACTGAAGGTAACAAGAAAAAGAAGCCGTTCCACCGACCAGAAAAGAGAGGGCCCGTCCACACCCAGAATGAAGAAGGGAGAAGTTCGACTAATACAAAGAGAGCCAGGAGAAATGGCAGCAACTATAACACGGCTCCAAAACGGAAGATCTACCCATCTGATAGGAGTCTACGCAGCAAATGTCGACGAACTGATGAAGGAAAACCGGCTGCAGATGCAAAGAAGCAAGAAAAGTTTGAACAGCCAGCAACGAGATCCAGGAAACAACGAGAGAGAGTTGTCCCGGTTCCGCCAAGACCAGCTGCCATCAAACGGCCGAGACCACAAGCAGATGCTAAAAAGAAGGTCTTCAAGGGTGACGGAACTGGAAGAAAAAGAAAGCTCATGGAGGAAGGCACAGAAGGGCGAACCCGCACAAGAAGGAAGATAAACCAGACGGTAGTCTTCGCCACTTTCCAGGACTGGGCAGAAAAAAGGATGTCTGAATATCACAAAGATAAGTAAAACTTTATGTTACTTTGAAACTTTTAATTTTTCATTCTTACTGCAAGTGGCAGAATCCAAGAAGTTTTACCTCATGTGAGGCCTACCTTTATCGCCAAAAAGGCGAGAAATGAGTTGTTACCTATTCTGGTATTATGTTTTTCAATTACTCGCGAGTAAAACTAAAATTATTGTATAATAGGAATGTGAAAATACTTGAATATTGTAAAAACATTGATAATCTTTGAGAAAGGTACCTTAAGAAAATTGTAAAAAAAATTATTGTATAAAATTTTATTTAAAAGATTCTGGCAAGAAAGAAGTTTTAGTCTGAAAGACTTTTGAAATGTAGTATTTCAAAGTAGAAGAATTGGCACTTGCTTGGAAAAGAATAGAAGTTTACAAACAATGTACTACTAATGTATGTTTTAAAATGCGTAAAATTAACGGCATGTTAATATGTCCTTATATACAATGTGAACTGTTATCTTAAAAGTTAAGAAATACTGTGATATGTTAAAAGTGAAAATATTAGAGTAATGCCAAAAATTTTAACTTATTGGTGTGACTGTAAAAAGAGCAAATTATTGTGAATATGTGTTAAAGGTTGAATGAATGTACGAGTTAGGCTCTCTGACGCTACACTTCAGAGTTAGCCACTTTTCAGAATAGTACCTCAGAGTTTAGAGATGAATATAAGGTGTGTTCTGAGGTCTTGTTATGTTGAATTTTAACACGTTAGTGTTTTGATTGCAGGCGGTAGTGTTGAACACTTGTACATAGACACGCACGTGTTTGGTGTTTTTCTTTACAACACATGTCAGAGAGCACGGGGAGATAATTAAATAACGTCATGAATGAAATAAGAATTTTAAAAGAGAAATATAAATATTCATGTTACTTGCCATTTAATTGTGTAACATTTCATTAAACTAGTTTTCCTTCCAGATCTCTGGAAGGAACCAGATTTCAACTAGAAACTCCTGTTTAGATGCAGTACAGATGAAAAGTAATTGTCCATGGAATTGATAATGTAAAAACGACTTTTTTTTTAAATTTCTAGTTTCTAGTGAGAAATATTTGTAAAAGATTGGCCTCGCGTTAGATTCTAGAGCTAAAAGTTTTCAACAAGGTCGTTTTAGACCTCAGTTTCAAACTAATTAACTCTGGCGGGAAGTATGCAAGGATCTTAAGTTTTACTAACGTTTATTTTATTTTAAATCTTTACTATCACTTCTTATTTTCTACTTCCGGCCAGAATTAAAAGCTTTAACTTATTTATGCAAATTTGTCTTCCTAACGCCAACTATGTTATAGTTGCTGCCATTTAAGTTGTGGTTTTTTGCCAAGCAAGAGAGAGGAAGGAGTATTTGGAAGCAAGCCGCTTGCCATAGTAGTTTTACTCGGTTGCTGGTTGCCTTCAAGGCCAGAGGTTTAGTCCTCTTGATAATTTCAAACGTATCGTAGCTTTAGCAGCTCTCTGTACTACATACGAACTTTGTTAAATAACGGCCAATCTTATTGCTAGGCACTTGTATACTAATTCAAAGTTAGTTTTAGTTAGTAGTTTTATATTCTTACGTTCAGACCACAAGTGGTTGGTCTCTGTATTCCGAAGTTCCGGTAAGATCTGTAAAGATAGAAAAATAAAGGGTTTCGTATACCCTTCCTGTGTGTATTGTCTACTTCACAATTTATTGAACATAGCTTGAGTAAGCTCCCTGTTCCGAGTCAGGACAGTTCATGTTTCCAAAGCAAGTAAAGAGGGTGCGTGTGTATTTAATTATGGCAAACACGCTAGGGCTATCTGCCTAAGGGGAGGGATGCCTTCGTGGAGGACTTTCTAAGGAAAACTGGCTCGTATACACGTTACACATGGGGAAAACCACGAAAACACCCATGCAGCCAGCCCGTTCGCGGGATTCGAACCTCGGACCGAACTACCAGTGTTCAGCGACTTTACCGCTCGGCCGCTGGTGGGCCCAAGTAAAGAGGAACACAAGTCCTGATAACCTTTCGAACCAATTTCGAAACAGCATTTTTGGGTGCTGTGATTTTTGCACCACCTTTTTGGCTTGCACATATAATTGAACTTAATTTTGAATTGAGACTGGTGATTGTCATGTATAGTATTGCATATTTATGTGAAAGTTTTCTTCCACATGTCTAGGCTTTTTACTGAAACCCTACTCGTTAGTTGGTTACGGTGACAGGCCTATACTGTGGTCGCATTTTTGTGCTTATTTTGCACTTATTACCTTAGGGAGCATAACAGTTGTACTACTGATACACATTTGGACTTTTAAACTTTATTGTATCCAAACACAAACATTTTCACGCAGTACCTTTATTTGTTTAGTTAAGTATTTTCTTTTATGTGCAAAATGTTATGGTTCTTTATGTTATGGTCAACTAGTAGGTTACCTTATTGGTACTTTGAAAAACGACTTAACAATGCAGATGCTAGAGTACTATTGAAATTTTCAGTCAAATTTTGAAAGTTTGGAAATTTATTTTTTGTCTGAAAGTATTGTAAAAAATTTTCAAGAAACAGTAATTAAAATTCACAGCTCTTGAAAATCTTTGCTAGAATGTTATTAATGTTATTTATACACTCCTACTTTTAAACGTCTTTCGAAAAAAAATTTTTTTTCATATCAAACCAAAATTGTTTCTTTTAGATATCCAAGACATTCTATTATAATTAATTATTTACTCACTATTAAAACACATGTGTAACGTGTATACGAGCCAGTTCCCCTTAGAAAGTCTTTTACGAAGGTATCCCTTCCCATAGGCAGATAGCCCTCGTGTCTTTGCCGTAATCAAATAAACCAAACCAAACCAAACCAAAAACAGTATTAAAACGATCTGCATTTCTTTATTGTAAAGCAATGTAAAAGTTCTTTAGAAATTAATAAGCATAGAAAAGTGACAAAATGCAATAAATAATAAAATAGCTTTGATAAAAATGGGCAGGTTCTCACAAGCAAAGTAGCGTAACTACTTATTTATGGCTGTGGGATGCTTCAATACAATAAGAAATAAAACATCTTTCTTATAGAAGGTAACTGGATTTTAGTAGTCTATAAATATATTAAAGTTATTAATTATGAAGTATGGCGATAAAATTCTTTAATATTACATAATTGAAATAAAAACAGAAATGTACGAAAATTCAAGTTTAAGTTAAGTCTTTTAACTTGTATACTCAAGTTAAGTTTCACAAATTTAGTGAATAAAATTTTACATTGCCCTACAATAACAACTGAAAAATAAACAACATCGAAAGATCCCACAGCACATTTTCTGGTTCAGTTACGTTTTAATCGTCGCGTTGCGTTGCACTGCAAAAATAGTGCGTGTGTGTAAATGCTAGGGTAAATTAAAATTAGGCGATTTTTAGTCTTAATTTTTGTTCGTGCAAACAGCGAGTCGTCGGATGTCGGACCGTTGTGAATCAATGACTGCCTATGCATTCAAAGGTGCTTAAAGCAGACGATAGTCAAAACTTGTTAGTGAATCACTCTTCTGATTGGTTCATAAGTGAGGTATTAGGTGGAATAACTTCTAAAAATAGATTAAAAAAATTTCTTAAATTGATTTTATTGAAGAGTTTTTTTCAGTACGTTCAAAATTATTTTAGTGAAGGAAAGAAATATTTTATATTTACATATAACTCTCAAGTAGTTTGGTTAATTAGAATCGCTTTTAGATTACGAAAATAGGAATTTATTCATTTTTGCTACCATCACATTAATGACTACATTAATGATATTTCTAATTCATCGCATTAATGATATTTCTAATTCATCGAAGTCCGATATCATACCTTTTTTCTTCTTTCGCTTTTAAGAAGTTAAGTGTTAATATGAAAGCGTAGCGAATGAAAAGTCATTTGTGTAGGGCAAGCTTTGATGCAAAAGCCTTTGATGATACCTCGACAAAAGCCTTTCATGGTGGTTTTACTTCGTGTTTCTTCGACTTTTTTTAGTCCAAAGAGGCCAGTTGCGCTGAAGGGGGTATTATTTTCGTTTTGGCATTTTGCGTTGAAAACTTTAAAAGGCTGTATCACTTTTCAAATTGTTGCCACCAAATATTAGAGCCCTGTATTATATTTAAAGAAATTAAATAATGAAGAATCTGCATAAATGTATGTATGTTTCTCGCATTGTGTTATAACAACGTGACCTAGAGCCATTCAATTTTGAATAACGTACGTTTCCGTCCGACTTTGGGCTATTAGAAGCCCAAATTTGCAATTTGGAATTTGTTTTATTATCTATTTCATATTTTGTAAAACTTTAACTAATTTTTAATTAACAAACTCAACGATTTAAGTTTGAGCAATGGCAACACTCTATGCGAAAAAAAAAAAGTTTTATCTCCAGCGCGCGGAACTGTGTATCGGATTCTAAAGATGTGCTTATTTAAAAATTATTTTGCGATATTGCTGTTGAACTGAATTTTATGTTTTAATTGCGAAAAAACATGATATTTAATAAATAGGGGTAACACACAAAACGTTAAAAATACGCCTTTTGGACGTAATTTAAAATCTGAAACCTTTTAGATTTTTTTTCTTATTACTATAATGCTATTTTTTTCATAACGCGCATGTAAAAAACTTTAAAGATTTAAAGAAAAATTCCTAAACAGAATTAAATAAAGCACTAAAAGCTTAAAAATGGTAATTGTAAAATTATAACCGCATTAAATTTGTAATTTAAACGAGGATTAAAAAATTCCTTTAATTCCTTCTTAAAATTTTCATAGTTGCCACGGCAACCCTGTTGCTAGAATTCAGTTATTTATTACATTCCAAGCAGAAGAACATTCCGGATACTAAAGAATTTCAACAAGGTTAAATTTCGTTCGGAATTCCTTAGAGCCGCTTAGTTTATATTGGGAAATAAGAGAGTAATAGAAGCAGGTTCTTGCAAATTTAGATTACGTTATTTTCCATTAAATATAGGGCAACACTAAGTACACTTAGTTTTTGGAGATTAAATCATTTTTAATAAATAAGCCAAAATCTCAAATGGGCATATAAAGCGGAATAACCTCTTGGATATAGTGACGTGAGAAAGGAGTAAGTTAGAAATACAAGTGCATGAGACACTTTTGCGTTGCGTGATAAATGGAGTGACTTGCTATCCCATCTGACGGCTGAAGGAGGCTTACCTGCATTTCTTTCTTATTCCCTTTTGCTGCGAAAAAACACTTTTAGCACTTTTAATCACTATAGCTAAAATAATCATTCATAAAAAGCTGTTTGTTTCCGAAAATCGCAAATTATGAAGTTATTGATCAATATTCCTGCCATATCACTCTGTGTTTACAAATTTTTAAAAGACAGCAACCTGGAATCATTTTGAAATCGTTTTGAAAAACCTTGTACAATGATTATTTCAGATAATATGTATGCTTTTATAGTATATTTAGTTTCAAAAACCTTTTTATTTTTCCTTTTGTATTTTTCATCAGTTTTAAGAAACAGCCGTTCAAAGCACTCTTATTAAATGAACAATAAATAAAAATAAGTAAATAAAATAAAAATCTGATATGTACATCACATGGTGCTTGTATGGAATATTAAATTATACGCACCTTTTGCTACATTTCATTTAAATTTATTTCCTCGACTTTCATTAGAGATATAATTCAATTCTCACTTCGCGACAGGCAAAAATACATATAACCTCTAAATATCTTTATTAAAAAAAAAAAAAGAGTCCTTTATTCTGTCCTTACGCACACATGTCATGCAAAAAACCATTTGATAGCGGTCAAAATGGATATTTTCGTTGAAATACCATATCTGAAAGTTTTCGCTATTACCATACTTTCTTTACTTCGTACAAGAAAGTAAAAATGATAGATATTGCCCTTTTTTCTACTTCCTTGGTCGAAGTAAAGAAGGTATTTCAATTAACAAAAAATTCATTTTAACCGCAATCTATTGCAATTGAACAATATTTTTGCGTAACATCTGTACGTAGAGACAGAATAAAGGACTTTTTTCTTCTGTGCGTACGTATTTCGCATAACTCAAAAACGAGTATCCCTCAGAAAGCTGAAATTTTGTGCATAAGACTGCTATAACATGTAGATGTGCACCTCGTATTTTGGTTGCAATCGGCCGCACCAAACGTATATAAATACGTGTATATAGTATGTATATCCACTCTGTTAATCGGCTGAGCTCAGTTCCTTTATTCTTATATGTTTATAAATTGTGCATTTTTTGCTTTAAAAAAAATTTTTTTTTTTTTTTGTTGTTGTTTTTATCTTTCAGTTAAGGTTTTTATACCTTTAGTAAATCTGCATGCAATATTTGCGGAGTTATCAACAATTTAAAAGTTGTTTAAGTGCGGCTAAGCCTAATTATTTTTGCCATGGCGGCCATGTTTGTTTACATTTGAAACTTGGTAGAATAGTGGATTTGTTGCCAATCTAGAGAACCTAAGCTTCGCAACAATAAGTATAACGCCTTCTTTTATTATTGCGAATTAAATCATGCTTAATCCATTCTGGAATTTATTAAGAAATAAGTGTTTAAGATTTACTTCGTAATTTTTAATACAGATATTTTAAGTTTTTATGTATTTTAGCCTTGTAGCGAAGTGCGGACTGAATTAATTGAATGAGAAATACTGAATCGTCTGTGAAAAACAGATTCTTTTTTTTTTTTTTTTTTTTTTAATTTATTTGTTTAATTTCTTTTATACATCGTTTTAGATTTATTATAATATTTGAATAGAACATGTGGAAAAGATTAGATAATTCTTCAGATGATATAAATTTTATGCATTCTGAGCTATATGTAACGCTGTTAAGGGAACTGAGCGCCAGAGTGTCACTGTGGTAAACAAATATAGTGAATTTGTGCATTTGTTGTGGTTTACGCGCTATCGGCGAAGTAGATTTAATTCAGTCCAATAAGTTTAAATGAAATCCAAGAAAAATGCGTATAATTTAATATTCCGTGCAAGGAAGTCATGTGGTGTACCCATCAGATTTTTTAGTATAAAATATACTGTTAAAATGTGCTTCGGCATTTTTAAATTAGCATTAGAAATCTCGTTTTAAACACATAAAACATTGTGAAAAGATAAAATATATTTTTTTAGATGTTATCTTCAAGTGGATTTCTTTCATAATTTTTGTGCATTTATTTGGTTTTGTTAACTAATATTACAGGTTTAACCTTTTCGAAAGAAAAGTTCTAGAAATAATGGAGTTATAAAATCATTAGATAATGCAGTCCGAAATATGTTTTTTAAACCAATAAATGGAAAACTGGAAGCTATTTAATACTTAATAAGATACAGAGTATTTGGGAAAAGGTACGACCGAACTTCTCCTGAATGGTTTCTCATATATACAGATAGTCAATTTTTTTTTAAAAAATGCATCCAATAATGATAATTTTCAGTAAATAATGGCTGGTGATATTATACCCTCCACTGATACCTTTCATTAAAAAACACATTTTTGTCAAAATCCTCCGCGCCTTAAAATATTGCTTGAATTGACATAAACAACAGGAAAACAAAGACGAAGAAACAACTGTCATTAGATAGCAATTAATTAAGTTAATGTAAAGACAGAGGTTGGTAACCTTTACGTATAGCATGATAAGGATATTTTTTGTGGCCAAGTGGGCGAATATTTGATCTTTCATGGAATCTGAAAGATTCGAAGATTGGTTTTCGAACTTTGTTTTCATACTGTAGTTGCTCAACAAATTCACGTACGTTACGACATCGCTGTTTCCGTCGTCTTAATATGTTCTGTGCTTGTTGGATAGAGAAAAAGTCTACAGATTCAGCAACTCAATAAGGAAACAATAGGGGAGGAAAATGAAAATGGGGATGCACATTCGACTAACTGCAAAGCACTTACGCACTAGACGGACTGGAAGGCATTATATTACTAAAATGCAGTCTTCGGCAAGAAGCACAGAATTCTCATTTACAAGAGATTAGAACAATTGGGGGGGGGGGTCTGAAATTGGCACTTCCGAAAAAAATTTATGCCGTACGCTGAAGCATTTTAATTGCACATTTGTTCTAAAGACATTGCTGCAAAGACTCTAAGATTTTAATTATTTGTATTTCGATTTACATTATTTTCATTAGCATTAAAAACAAACGCACCAGAAAATCTATAAATTCAGCTAATTAATTTACAGTGTGATATAAATCTTATTCAAAATCCTGAAGATACAGATTGGATTATTATTGTGATTGTTAGAAAGTAAATGTACTCATTTACGATTTTTTGCGCTAAGAAAAATCGCTTTGTCTGGGAATATATTTATATGTGAACAGCTTTTTTTCAGAGTTTAATATCCAACTGTGGAAAAAAACTGTTCACATGTAAGAAAAGAACTCGATTGACCGATGAGCATTTAAAATCCGTATTTTTTTAACTTGTGCCAAGAATATTCACTTGGCGAACGTCTCAAGTTATAGAAACCTATTTTCCGTTCCCTTTTTTTGATTGTACAGCAGCGGAAAAAAAGAGCATCGTTGATACTTTCAAATAATTTTAACAAAGTGTGTAAACCATATTTGGCATTATTTTCGTTTATAAAAAATATGCCAAATTTCAAAATTCGCGTGCATCGTAGGAAATTTTTAATCAAAAACTTTAATTCTGCGCAGTGTACATACAATGGAGATTTTTATTCTCTTATTAAAATATCTTTACCAGTTAAGGAACAACTTAAGAAGTATAATCGTTTCTTCATAGAGCCCACGTATTACACTTATCTTCAATATATTTTTGACAGAAAGGAAGAGTGACTAAAATTATCATTGCTTGAAAAATCTCTCATTTGATTCATTTTTTGAAGTGCAAATACTAATTAAAGGCGTATTTAAAATGCAGTCTCTTAAGATATTGAACTAAACGTATATAATCCTACTACTTCAACAATTCTAATATCAAAAGAAACTATACAACTTTATGTTGTTAGAAATTTAGTTTCTAGTGTTCACTTGTCTAATTTCAGCAAATAGTTTTGATACTTCTGAAATATTTCTGATTAGAAAAGAATTTTTAATTCGCAATTTTAATGGTCTTCATCTATGAATGATGTGAAAATTTTATGATAATCATTAAAATAATGGTGAACTTGAATTATGAATATATGATAACGCTAAATCAAATAAATATTGAATAGGATAAGAATTTCAGTAATGATTATAACAAAATAAGGTAATGAAATATTAATGTGAAGAAAAAATTGAAGGGGAAATCGCACAGCTCCACAAGACTTATGTAGACAACAAAATTTAAAGAAATACAAATTTATGCCTTTAAAAACTTAAGGACACCAGAAGATGTCAGATCAGTGCGTATGCTTCTTATTTGAATGCTGGTCATGCTTCAAACCTGTTCAGGTAGGTATGTGATTTTATGCATCCTCAATCTAATAACTTAAGGAAACTCAAAAATAAATCTAAAATTCTCAGCCAGAAAATAAAAATATTAGTTCCACTTTATCATGTCTCTAAAAATATCAATATTTAACATTTTGAATTTGCTTTTTTGAGCGATGTAGACATATTCAAGACATTAATGGGCACATGTGCAGCGCAGATCATAGTGTCTTTAAGAAGAAGAAAAGACAAATTAATTTTTCTTCGTTATAAAACAGCTGTTCATTCACCTTTGGATGGAGAGTTAAAAGAAGTGCTTCACATTGGATGTATATGTCTCTATATGCCATTTTACTTCTTTGTACGAAGTAAAAAGGAAGTAATGCAATCGCGAAAAATTTCGGGTATATATTTCAACCAAAATATCCATTTTGACCGCCATCGAATGTAATTTAACGATGTTTTTGCGTGACATCTGTACATAAGGACAGAATAAAGGACTCTTTTTTCCCCAAAAGAAATTATAAAACTTATTTAAAATAAATTATGAAGAGATATTTTCGTGGCGTCTGTACGTACGTACCTATCTCGCATAGCTCAAAAACGGGTAGCCTCAGAATTTTGAAATTTTGTACACAGGACTGCTATAACATTTAGATGTGCACCTCCCATTTTGGTTGTAATCGGCCGCACCAAAAATATGTAAATATATATATCCACTCTTTTACTCGGCTCAGTGAAACCAGTTTCTTTATTCTTATATGTTTGTAAATTGTGCATTTTTTGCTTTAAGATCATTGAGTTATGTTGTTCTTATCTTCCGGTTAAGGTTTTCATGCCTTTAGTTAACCTGCATGTTATAGTTGTAGAATTACCAACAATTAAAAAATTGCTTAAGTGCACCTAAGCCTTTTTTTTTTTTTTTTTTTTTTTTTTTTTTAAACCATAGGAGTCATGTTCGTTTACATTTGAAACTCACGAGTATAATGGATTTGTTGCCAATCTAGAGAAACTAAGCTTCGCAACAACAAAGTAACGTCTTCTTTTATTATTGCGAATTAAATTATGCTTAATTCATTCTGGAATTAACCTTTAAGTTATTAGCCTGTTTTGGCCTAGAAACTGTAATTTTAATTTTAAAAATTGTTTTTTAATTGTTTTAACTGTATTTGGTGTTTTATGTTTTTCTATATCTTTCAAATTCATTTGCTTAATTTCTTTTATACATCGTTTTAGATGATATAATTTTTGTGCACTCTGAGTTTTAAAACCAATGTTAATACTGTTAAGTGAACGCAGAGCCGAAGTGTCGCTTTGGTAAATAAATATAGTGAACTTTATAGAGTGCATTTATTCTATTGTGGTTTATGTGTTATCGACGAAGTATATTTAATTCAAAATTCGTTAACTGTTTAATTCGATATGTTCAAGCGCGTAAATTGAATTTGCCTCCCCCTCTTGATGTATAAACCAATAACTAAAAAAATACCAACATGACATATAGGTAAATAAATTTAAACTATGTCTATTTCTGAAGAAAAATCTGAATTCTAACATATTGAAATTATATTATTGTTTTGCTTTTTTTTTTTTTTTTTTTTTTTTTTTGTCTCAAAAACCTTGGAAACATCGAAGAGATCTACTTGATTGTTATGATTGGTGTAATATAGAATATAGAAAGATTTATCATATGCAAAATAAATAATTAAAGTTCTTAAACACATCTTAAATGCAAAACAAACATTTAGAGTATTAAAATACTTTTTAAATGATTTTTATTCAGAAAATTCTCATAACTCGCATCGCTTACGGAAATTTTGAGGAAAGTTCGCAATAATATTATAATATTTGAAACTTTGTTCTTGAGAGTGTATTTTAGAATTAACTGCAAAAACTCAAAAGAACCACCCTTCCACGTTCCTGTTCCGTTATAATAACAGAAACAAAACTTTTGAAATAATTCTCTTTTCAGAAGGAATTCTTCATTATTAATATCATCGTGATTATGATTTAACAAATAATCGTAATTTGCATACAAACCTTTCGACGAAATAAAAAAGGTATAATAAAAGGTTGTGTAGCTGTTGAAACGTCTTGGTAATTTCTAGAATACTTTACCTCGAATAAAAACTATTTTTTCCTCAATAAATTCGGTACGCAATTAAGAATCTCAAGTAATTAAGAATTACCTCAAATTCTCTTCATTCATTAATTAAGAATCTCAGGTATGTTACCAATACATGCGGTACCAAATCTTATTATTCTTTACGTGTCTCCAACGTAAAGAAACAATAAGATCCACGTGACTAACCTCTATAAAATAATGTTTCATGTGAAAAATGCTGTCATGTCAAAAATGTGCCGTCCTGAGCGGACTGCCCTTGCTACACCGCTGTAAGCATGTGCATATTTTATTTAATGGTTAACCGAGCTCTGCCACTAATTGCGCTGTGGAACCCAACTCACAAAATATTTTATTTTAAAGAGTGTTTCCATTCTTTCTCAAGTTAAATTATTAAAAAGAACTATTTAACTCTTCAGGCCTAAACAGCTTCAGTAAAAGATTATTTATATTGCTTCTATTTTTTTTCGCAGTGTGTCATGTAAGGAATGTTTATAAAAGAGATTCAAATAGTCGAAAATGAAGTAGAGATTCAAATTCATTTGATACAAGGTACATAGATGGCGACACCATCTACCCTCATGAACGATTATCATCTTTTGTTGCACTATTTGCATTCTGGTTTTTCTAGGAGTAATTCATTGTACCGTTACTTTACACGGATAAGTATTTATAACGGGGGGGGGGGAACTGAAAGCTTTCAGATTTTATATTACGCCCAAAGGGACGTTTTTTAACTTTTTGAGTGTTTCCTTTATTTATTAAATATTGTGTTCTTTGCGCATAAACCATAAAATTCAATTCAACAGCAATATCGCAAAATAATTTTTTAAAGAGCATATATTTAGACTTTCTGATACACAGTCTCATGCGCTGGAGATAAAAATGTTTTTTTTTTTTTTTTTCCTGTACATTGCTCGCTTTGAAACCGTTGAGTTTGTTAACCAAAAAATCGTTAAAGTTTTACAAAATATAAAATAGATAATAAAACAAATTCCAAATTTGGGCTTTCAAATGCTCATATTCGAGTGGAGGACTCCGCTATTCAGAATTTGATGTTTCTTGGTATCGTTGTTTTTTTACAGTGCGAAAAACATGCATGCATTCATGCAGATTCTTCATTATTTACTTTTTTTTAAATATAATGCAGGGTTGTAATGTTTGGTGGGAAGAATTTGAAAAATGAATCGCCGTTTATAGTGAACCAACGGAAAATGCGAAAGTGAAATTAATAGCCAAATTGCCTCTTTGGGCTTATATATCTTCGTATATTGGAAAAGTGAAAAAAGCGCATAACGTAATTCCACAAAAATCTTAAATTTTTTATTTAAATATATCATAAATTAAACCTGTTGATATTTAAATCGATCAATTAAAAAACTAAAAGATTACATTGTTGCTTTTAAAGGTAGGGTACGAACTGCGCCAAATTTGATCGAAGATCCTCGTCCCACAGTTATCTAATCCACGAACTGCGCGACGTTTACTGTCCCCTATTTCTTTTCAAAGAACATTGGGTGCTACAAAAAGTCATTTATCCCCATTAATGGGACATTTGTAAAAATTGTGCATGCAAAACAAATATTAATTTAATGTCTGGCGTGTGCTGAAGTAAAAATAAATTTCTTTTACACTCATTTTAAAGTTTTATGATGCTTAAAGGAAGGATGAGCCAGATCTTTTTTATTCTCTGTAAGAATTAAAAACTTTCCAAGTTGTAGATTTTAGTCGCTGATATATATATATCAGTTTTGAATAGTAAAATTGATAGATTAATGACATACACAAAACTATACATAATCAACCTATCAAATATCGGATTTGTAGCTCACCTTAAATAAGTTTCTTGTCTAGATAAAGATTAACAAATCTTCTTAGATAGCAGATAGATGGTTTTAACTTTCAAATTTACCAATTTAGGAAAACAGTTCTAATTTAATTAAAAGAATTCTCTTTATTAAATCTAAAAATTGGACTTCTAAGTCGTTCTAAATTCACACTAATATTATTGCAATATATTCCCGTATTAAGCTTTCCATTTTTAGTCATTGAAGTTATTTTAAGGTTATTTTACTTTGTTACAAATTCCATATTTTAATACTAGAAACGTTTAAATATTTATTCTGTTTTCCATCTGATATACTTTGGCATACATTTAATTTCTAATACACATTTAATTAATAAATTAATAATTATGAGCGTCAGCAGAATTTTCATAATTAACGGAAAAAAAAAATTCAAACTCCTTTATATTTATATCTTGGGATTTTCAGTTCCCTTTTCACATATTGTTGCACTGTACTCAAGTTTTCATGTATGTAGAATTTATATACTTTGTATTATATTTATGCCAATTTATATTTAAATGATAATTTCTACAAATTCTTGCATCACAACTCTAGTTAACAGAAGATGTTTCTAACCCCTTGGCAAAGCTTACTTAATCTTCAGCATGTAGCTTATTTTCTAACCCAGTTTCAGGCTGAATGATTTGCAAAATTAATTACTTGAAATTATTTGTTAACAAAGATGGTCGCTAAATCACGTTAATAATATTTCTAACTGTTGTAATTTATAATGCAACGAGTTCATGTGATTTTATAATATAATTTATTTATAATTTTTTTCAGCAGTATTGAAATTAATAGCAGATACTGATAATGTTATACATTTATATTACAGTGATTTATATTGCCATAGCCTTCTTCAATCATGCTTTTATGCTACATTCCTAATATTTCATGATGACATACATGTAAGTTTAACTCATTCATTACTTTTTAAATTTATTCTTTAAAAATATTGCAAAAATTTTCACCTTAGCATATCTTTTTAAAAATCCCTCTAATAAGGAAAGAAATTAACTCGGTTTCGGTGATTGATACTTCGCTGCAAATTATATGTAACATTTTTCCAAAAGCATAGAGTTTATATGGATATCAATAATTTAAGGATTATTTCTCCATCTAATTTTCTTAACATGTTTATTCCAGAATTTTCTTTTCACACTGTAGCGCTTAACTTTATGAGTTTTCTATAATCTTTCAATTTCTCTAGCCATGACAACTTTGCATGCCTTCTGACAAGTAGTTATATTTTTAACCGCTATATTTTAATTCCTGTTGACTATCAGTACATTATTCATTTGTTTCACAAGTGCAACTTTTATTTTATACGCAAATCTACGTAAAATAGTATTAAAACTTCAGGTAATGATCGATTGCTTGTTTTAGATTGAATGAAATTAAGCTTAATGTTACTGTTAATTAGCTTGTTAGTAATTTAATTATACATTTCTAATTAATTATATGTTCAGATATTTCCAAGTATATTACTCAAACTTTTGCATCCCAATTTTTAATTTTTGGTTAAAAAAATAAACTTTTATTTATTGAGAGGCCTGACCGATTATATTAATTTGAGTATTGTTTATCTAATTCCTTTCTTCTGGATAAATTTTAGAAAAAACTTCTTAGCATAATAATTTAAATTTATTTACAATTTATACGTCAATGTTCCAAATGCATAGTAATGTTGTTATAATATATTTCATGCTAAGCTTTTTTTTTTAATTTAACTAAATTTAATTTCTGCAAACATTTACATGATTACTTTAATTAACAAAAAATATTTTTAGCACATTTTAACACACTTTGATATGGAATAATTTTTTGCACGCTAGTGAACTCTATTAAATTTTCCAGTCTAGTTCAGACATCTTGACTATTATTAATGTAATTTATTAAAAAATATAATTTGTATGCTTTATAATTATTTAATTTATGATATTATTATAATAAATGAAAGATGTTTGTAATGTTAATATGTATGTTTACCAATAACTTTTATTTTATTTGTTAGCTCTCGTATTTATTACTGTTATTCAAGTAATTAGCCTACTTGTTAGATATTTATTACTTGTTCTTGTGATATGTCATTCTATTCCTTTATTTTGTTTTCCTCTTGGCTACAATTGGCTTCGAAAAGTTAAATTGTAACCCTGTAGGCAGCAGTGGGAAGAAACTTTGATTGGCCCCGTTGGACTATAGCTCGACCCGGGGGGGGATTTTCATTAGCGCAGTTGGAGTACACCCGCTTTTAAATAATTTAGTTTGTTAATTTAACATTATTTCCATAAATCAGAACTTTCTAAATCACATGCTGAAAACACTACGGAGGAAATCACACACAGAGGAGAAAAATACGAGTAAATACGGTATATAAATAACAAATTATAATTCAAGAAACATGTCAATAAAAATTAAAAGAAACAATAAGACTCAGTGGGGAGGACATAAAAAGGAAATGGGGGATAAGATATTGTATTGAAGGATAAAAGAAAGCAAATATTCTAAAGTGTTCTTCATTAGGTAAAATTAATGCGGCTTTTAATCCATTTAAATCCATTTTTTTGATGGAATTACATTTTGCCTTCCCAACTGTTTAAATTTTTTTTCATAATTTGCCGGGAAACGGAGGCATATATTCAGTAGCAGGTATCAATATTAGTTTTGCTAAATATTAAAAGGAAATATTGGATTAATGACATAAATTTCTGTTACTGCAGTGATTCTGCTATACGACAAAAGGTCAAAAAGCATCTCCATTAGATCTGTAGCTTTATTTAAGATACCTCATGAGAGCTGAATAGAACGGAGCAGCACTTCCTTGAAAACCAAAGCTACTATACTATTATACAAAATTTGCTCTTTCCGAATAGAAAGCTTTGAGCGTGTGACGTCACTAATTGATACTCTGCTTCAAAACAACTACCCCTGCTCCTTCAATTTCTGTCACTAATGCAAGGAATCGAGCTTTGGGAAGAGCTTAACGACGGAGTACAAAGACGGCTCCGATCGTCTGCTCACACAGTGTATTATCCAGCGTCATACCTCCCAAACACCTGGTATCATGGTGTGGGAAGTTATTAGGTATAACTGTGGATCCTATCTAGTGCAGATTGCGCGCAACTCAACAATGATCGCCACATATGGAAAGTTGTGGAGCCAGAGGTCCTCCCCATTCTTCGACGCATTCTGGGCTCCGCATTTCAGCAAGATAATGCTCATGCACATGTTTCTCAGATTGCACAAGCCTACTTTAGGGCACAAAAGGTTTCGTTTCTTCCACGGCCTTCTATTTCCTGGACATGTCGACCACTGAGCATGTCTTGGATTTTATCGGTCGGCGAATCGCTTGTACAGCTGGTGGAGTGAACACTAAGACTGAACTTTGGCGTCAAGTAGAAGCCATATGGAATGTCATTCCCCAGGATTACATTCAGAACATTTATGATTCAGTGCTACGATATGTACAGGTTCTCATCGCTCAGCATGGCGGACACACAAAGTACTGATTTTCGACGTTCGTTTTGCTTTTTTGTTTTGTAAATTTGATCGTTTATTTGTATCACTGTCAGTGATATGTGGAATAAATTTCATTCATTTCCGATAATTGCTTCATGGTGTTGAATGTTTCACCAAACATCAGGGTATAACTTTTTCACGCGTTATATGAAGCTGTTTCACTCCTCTTTTCAACGGATGTTAATGCTTTCAACCAGCTGTAAATGAAACTGAGTTCTGTCACAAATGTGATAGTCTTTTTCTATTAGATTAGAAGTCTTTTTCTTTCCTTTTTTCCAAAGTATAAGGCAAAATAGAACTGTTAATTTATATAAACAAGGCTGTCGCCAGAGTCGTAGCTAGGGTTTTCAGCGCCCAGGGACAACTGAAGATTTCGCGTCCCCCTACTGCTTGCCAAAGATGGAAAACATTTAATTCTAAAATGTCGTAACATCAGTTTGGCGCCCCTTGGATTCTGCGACCGGGGACAGATGACCCCCCTTGCCCCCCTCTAGCTACGCCCCTGGCTGTCGCACATATTATTGCAATGTCTGCGCAGCAACCCAACGCTTGCAAATTTGAAAGAGTCGAAATTCCTGAAACTATCACAAGTAGATCTTTTACGGCAGTAGTAGATAATTAACCCAAGCCTTAACGCTACTTTTCCTGGAATTTCACACTTATCTAAACTCATTTCAAAAGAGCTTCCTCACTCAACCCAAAGTATTATACAATTAAAAATTAAATACTGTTGACTGGACTTATCTTTTTAGTTAGTGATATTTGTCACTTTAAAACTTCATTGATGATGCTTTTAATTCTGTTTCCTACTGATGAAATTAAAAGAAGAAGGAGACAGTTAACAAAAAGAAAAAAATGCAATTTAAGTTCTCTTTTAGATCGAATGAATATTAGGAACAGAAAAATCTGCTTTATTAAAGGATCTAGGAGTGCACGATCTGTTTTAGTCTTATGGATTATTATTATTAATAATAGTATCTTCTGCTGCATTGAAGATGAGATATAAATTCACATATTTTTATGTGATTTTTAGTGTCTAGTCAAAAACAATTCCAGTCACAAACTGGTACGACATATGCTGCCTTTAAAGAAACCACCTTGAGAATGAAATAGTGGCGCCATCTGACGTTTTTATTTATCATTATTTATGATCCAATAACTTAACAGTGTGGAGCAATGGTTCTCAACTTTTTGATTAATGCGTATCATTTAAACAAAAATTGAAAAATCTTAAGTACCACCACTACATTTTACAATGATTATTTTTTAATTTCTCAATAGAAATATTAAAAAAAAAATATTTTGCCATTTGCACAACCTATTGGCTGTATTAAACGAGCACGCATAAAAAAAATTTAATTAAAAATTGGCTACCATTTTAATTATCAAAATTTAAGTTATAATACTTCAATTCTAAAATTTAGTGTGAAATTTGGGCTTGTTTAAGAGAGATCAATTTCTTTATGTCTGGTCTTATTTCACTTAACTTTAACCGTAAATTAGGATCCAATTTAAATTTTGATCTGTATTACTTTTTCAAATAAAACGTGGAAGACAATACTTGTTCACACAAATAGGTTGTGCGAAAAGGCAATAAAAATTTAACAGCTTTATTTGAAACACCTTTAAATACTTTTTTTTAACTCAAAAGTTAGAAAGTGTGTTATTTTTGAAATCTCCAGTTAGAGTTCAATCACAGGAATTTTATATTAGTTTTTCCTTTTTTTTCACGAGATTTTTTAATTTAATAGTTAAAAATACTTTGCATATTTTTTACCACCACTTTCTTTCTTTGCGTATCGCCTATTTTTTCCTCTTGCGTAACACCGGTTCAAAATCGCTGGTGTAGAGCAGTATTTACCAACGTTTCTTGTGCTATGCCCCACCTAATCCTCTCTAACATTCTTATGCTCCCCCTAGCATATACATAATTTTTAATATAAAAAATTGAAATATTTACGAAAGAGACTTTAAATTATAGGTTTTAGGAAGAAATCACTAGGAAATTTTATGAGCCAACACAGTAAGTAAACTTTCAAAATATATAATAAAGAATTGAAATTCAAATACAAAATAATTTTAATAAAAGTTTTTTCTATATTATTTTAAGTATTAGTAATTATTTATTATTTAAAATTAGTGAGATCCTTGCCCTTGATGTTAACTGCAAAGAGATTTTATGTCAGGTTCCAATTTAGTTAACTTCACTCTCAAGTCATCCCTTTTTTGCTATATCCAGCCGATTTCTTTTTTACTTTCTTGCAATCGCGAAAATTTTCAGGCATCATATTTCAACAAAATATCCATTTTGACTGCTATCGAATGCAATTTAACGATGTTTTTGAGTGACATCTGTACGTAAGGACAAAATAAAAGGTGGCGTACTTATGTATGTAGATATGAACGTACCTCACATAACTCAAAAACGAGTAGCCTCAGAACGTTGAAATTTTTTATATAGGACTGCTATAACATGTAGATTTGCACCTCGTATTTTGGTTGCAATCGGCCACACCAAACGGATATAAATATATGTATATATATAACCATTCTGTTACCCGGCTCGTTGATCTCAGTTTCTTTACTCTTATATGTTTGTAAATTGTACATTTTTGCTTTAAAAATGATTGAATATGTTGTTCTTATCTTCCGGTTAAGGTTTCTATGCCTTTACTAAATCTGCATGAAATATTTGTGGAGTTATCAACAATTTAAAAGTTGTTTAAGTGCCGCTAAGCCTAATTAACTTTGCGATGGCGGACATGTTTTTCGCAACAACAAACATAACGCCTTCTCTTATTATTGCAAATTAAATCATGTTTAATCCTTTCTGGAATTTATTCGAGAAAATAAGTGTTTAAAATTTGCTTCGTAATTTTTAATATAGATATTTTGAGTTTTTATGTATTTTTGCTTTGTCGCAAAGTGAGAACTGAAGTGATTGAATGAGAAATACTGAATCGTACGTGAAAAAAACCGTTTTTTTTTTTTTTTTTTTTTTGGGCTTAATTTCTTTTATACATCGTTTTAGATTTATAGTATTTAAATAGAACATGTGGCAACGATTAAATAATTCTTCAAATGATATAAATTTATATGCATTCTGAGTTATAATATGAACGAAATGTAACGCTGTTAAGTGAACCCAGCGGCAGAGTGTAGCTATGGTAAACAAATATAGTAAATTTTAAAAAGTGCATTTATTCTATTGTGGTTTATGCACTATCGACTAAGTACATTTTATTCAATCCAATAAGTTTAAATGAAATGCAAGAAAAAATGTGTATAATTTAATATTCCGTACAAGGATGTCATGTGGTTTATACATCAGATTTTTTTTAACATTAAAGATATTACCTTTGAAACATTCGAAACATTTCGTTCTTTCCTTGGAAATGTATTTGGAATAATTTTTCCACTTGAAGCCAAACTTTTTTTCCTTTCTTGTTCAAATATTACCTATTGTAGGTTCAGGTATAAAAAAAGTGGCTTTCACAGCGTTTTTTAATAACTGGATACGGATAATTTCCTTTGGAAAGAGAACAAACATGGCCTACCAGCCATTGTTTCTTTAAAAGCGCCACTTTGTATGAAATCAAAACTGTCAAGTAGAGGACAATAATTTATACTTTTTCAAAATATAGCTGCAGTTAAATTATTTTTAAGCAGACGATTTTTTCTTTACAGTAAATCAAAATCGTCTAAATTATGTTAACAGTCTCCTGTATAACCGGATTAGGTCAAGGGAATCTTCGCGCGACGATTTTCCTGCAAAGCATGCAGTCTATTGCTACAGATATTAAGACAAAAAGAATCAGCATAATTTTCATAAATTGTCAGGACTAGTTTTCAAGGTTTGAATTTAGAAACGTTTTCAGCTGCAGACATGAAAATGAAGAAGAAAGTTATACATTCAAACTTTCGAACCGGTCCTGCAAATTTCTAAAAATTACGCTTATTTTTTTCATTAGTATTTCCAATAATCATTATTTGGCACGTTATTTTTTTTAATGAATTATATTCAAATTCTTCACGTTTTATTTATGTTACCTTATGTACTTTCATTAAATTGGAATTGCTATCTTTTCATCGAGGGGGGGGGAGAAGGTGAATGTTTCTACTTTTGCGAGTAGCAGACGACTAACTTGATTTTGACTTATTTATTATAAGCAGCAAATAATTTTGTTGTTTATTTATTAGACTTAATTTAAACTGAGTCTTTTCTTGCTGGTATAAATAAATACATTATAGTATGGACGTTATTTAAATAAATGGCAGTATACAAGCCATTTATTTAAATAACGTCCTTAACTTGTTTTAGGAGATTATAAAAATTCTGTTGTCATTCCCTTCTTTCCATCAATTAGCTATAAAGTTGCACATATTTTGCAGAAATTTAACTTTCGGGTTGTGTATTCTCCCATCAATAAAATTCCGAGTTCCATACTCAAGGACTCCATTCCGGATGTGAATTCCTGAGGTATTTATAGGATTCCTTGCCAGTCCTTGCTTCCTTTTAATTTACATTGGCCAAACTAAGAGAGCCTTAAAATTTCGCGTCAAGGAACATGAGGCATATGTTAGAAAAAAGGAAACACAGAAGACTTCTGTTGCTTAACATTGTTGGTCCGAAAATCACACTTTCAATTTTTCTGCTGCCAAAATTATTCGAAAAAACATCTTCCATTGGAGAATTGGATTTTCTAGAAGCATTTCACATTCAAAAAAATCTTTCTGTTTAAGTTAAGGATCCTAATTCCAGTCCACCTTTGCCTTCGGCCTTTAAAGAAATTATGTTTTAGTTCTGGTTTCATCAACAGATGGCGCCACTTGCTTATTCTTGTGGCTTTCTTATCTTATCTAATCATTATTTCCTATCTTGTTCATTTACGGTTTTGCAGCTGAGGATGGTGGTTCGGAAAAATCAACTAGTCCTGTGAAAAGTTTGAAAATATAACACTGATTTTTGTTGCTTGACTTCTGAATTAGTATTTATTCGGTGTGTTATTGTGGCTTAATTACTTAATGTAATTTACCAGTATTTAATGCTTAATTTTATTTAATGTGGTATAGATTAAATAACGTATTTGTAGTGCATTTTTAAAGCTCTTGATGGGGTTACGGAATACCACTTTGTATATACATGATGAATTCGTTCATCGTAATGAGAGTCATAGAGTCAAATTTAAACTCACTGTAAATTTGCAGATTCAAACGTTTATATAGTAAGTATCACTGTTTCGCATTCTAACACGGGTTCTGAAAATTATGTGTAAAAATTTTTATTCGATTATAAAGTGCGTTTTACTTTAAAAGTGTAGTATTAAAACTGTTACACCAACTGTTACACCAAGGTACGGTTTAGAAATTTGTGCTTGAATTCTTACATGTTTCAACATTGCCTTTAAATATTATACTGATATTTTATAATGATAGCAATAAATACGTTGCCGACATTTTTTGCTTTCTTTTCGCTAAATTATTTCATTAACTCTTGTAACATTCCTTATACTTTCTTTCTGACTGATAAATTTCTTTTAGTCTTGCGGGTTGATCACGTGACTCAATAATAAACAGATTAAATTTCTTTCTAGAATCTTGAACTCTTCTTCAGTATCAAAAATAAGAAATACATGTGTAAAGTATATAGTAGTGAGAATAAATTATTACTATTCGTTTAACTTTTGAAAAAATTTGACCTTGCATAATACATTGTGAACTAATTGAAGGTGAACTAGCATTTTATACCTACGCTTAACCTTGAAGATATAGATTTCGATTTGCTGATGTGAATGCAGATTAATAATTAAGAGAAGAAAACCCACATAGATTTTCTTCTTCAGGATTATTACATAAATATTCAGTTTTTATTAAACCTAGGTAATTGTATATTTGACATTAAGATCTTTTTGTCTGTGGCTTTAATTTTAATTTTTTTTTCAGTTAAAACTGAAAGATGAATAGCTATAGTTTCTCAAGTTATTGATATCATTTAGCAGTAATTACTTCAGCTAACTAGTTAATTCGAGATTGTTCTTGGCTTCAAAAGTTTATTTATGAATAGAATGCAAGGCTGCTCTAAATTACATTCAAGCGGTTATGATAAATTTCCGAAATACCATCTTAAGAGAAGAGCACCTGGCACTCATAGAAGTTTATCTCAAGAAAATGAAAATAACAAGTAAAGACAGTATGAAGCAAAAATAAAAATATGAATTTATTCGGCCCCCAAATTAAAAGGAAATAAAATAATATAAAACATCGGGCATAAAATGCCCAATCCGACATCGTTTATGTTTTTAGTTTATGTTCTATGATGTTCTTAGTGGCTATAGAGACTTTAATAAACGAGCTGCTTGCCCCAAATGACTATACACGCTCTGTAGCTGTTTTCATGTACTATTAACAAGACTCTTGAGCATTTTTCGGGGAAAAGTATTCTCCAAGTGCAATTGAGATCTAGGCAGTGGTTCATGGTGAAAATGTACCAGTATTTGAGGGTATCACCATACATGCAGGAAGGAGTTTATGTCTGGCATGGCCTCTTCAGAGGGTCTAGGACTTTTCGCCATCGCCATTTCACGGTAGCCGTTTCACTGTTGAAACGTTTCGTTGTCACGACTTATTTTGCTTTAAATGACTGTAATTTAGCTTGCCGTATTATATCTTTAGTTTAATAATTCTGTTTACCTCTTGTATACTTGATAAAGATTGCTTTTAATATATATATATATATATAGTTATTCACAAGTATGAGATATAAAGAAATTACACATAGTTGGAAAATTTTGTCGGTATCAAAGAGAACTGGGGCTAAACTTTTGATATAACAGAAGCTATATTACCGATTTTAAAATTATGCGGGTAAATGTTTACATGATTCGTCAAAATTTCTTAAAATTTTAATCGGCTAGTTCAGAGAAATCATTCATACAAGCAGGAAATTCACATTTTTATGGAATATGAATTTAAAACGGAACTATCTTGGAATCCTGTCAGCATAATATGCCATGTGTAACGGTGCATTTGTATAAAACTGCACAAAACAATTATATATTATTTTATTTAAGCAGAGTTATTAACTTAAATCAACTTGATATAATACAGTCATGCAAAGAAAAATATGTCTTGACGGCGAAACGTCCCGATGGCGAAATGGCCGACAGTGAAACGGCCGATGGCGAAATTGCCACGTCGAAACGGCTGCGGCGAATCGTCCCATTTCCTCTTCAGACGCGTTACGCTTTTTGATTGCGGATCATAATGAGCATGCCTATTTGCTATATATTCCTACTGATTTGCTTCCTGATAATATAATTTATGCCAGTGCGGAGAGACTACGATCCATGCCTTTAAACCTTTGTAAATTAGATTATTGCCTCGTAGGTCAATGTTATTCAGTCTTAAAACTTGGACCAGCAATACATTCAAAAAATTAGTGCAATATTGAGTAATCTATGAAGCTAAGAAGAGCCTTAATATGTAAGGAAATTACATACTTGTTATTATTATCATTTTGTGTAATATTCTAAACATTCCTACACAACCACATATATAGCAATTTGTAAAGTGTTGTGGTTCTTCCTTTAAGTACTATTAGTCGTTTTAAACTATTTGGAAATTCGTGGACTTGGCATACTTCCGTTTGCAAATGCTCTATGAGTAGTGCCTGATTCAGACCAGTAACGCACTACTACGAATAATACATGCTTCTGGCGATATATATTATCATGTTAATTATTTATCATCGACAGAATAGATAATTTATATATAATTTATATATAATTTATATATAATTTATATATAATTTATATATAATTTACTGCCATCGACAGGCTATAAGAGCTGAAATATGGCATTTGTAGATCAGCCAGTCAGTCTATGTTGCAGAATGCAAAGATATTCTTACACCAGTTTAACATTAGACTTATGAGAAGAGAAATGCCATCTTTGAGAAGGAATCTAGAAATGAATGCAGATCTCCCAAACAAATCTTTAATATTAATGCAAGATGATATTTTTGGCAATTATGGCTGTTACAGTACCTTTTGTGAAGACTTGCAGTAGTACCAACAGCATTCTCGACTTACATTTATATGCAATTATCTTGGAACCTCCGTAATGATCGTTTTCGTCAAGGGAATTTGCAAGAGATACAGACATCGGAAATCGCTGATGATATTTAGCTGAGAATGGTCCTCAATTAAAATACTATTGTATTATTCCAAGGTTCACGCGAAGTTTTTGATAAAAGTTAGCTTATTTAGAAATAAGTCAAAAAATGAGTTTGGAAAACTTTTTTGAATAAGTCTAAATTAAAATAGGCACAAAAATAGCAATATTCATTTAACGAAGATACATTATGGTATTATATAAAACCACATTAGCCTGGTACTACCAAAATAAATTTTGTAATGCTACTTTTACGCAAACTTTTTACGTAGTTTTATGAAACGTTATCTTTAGATCTAAGCAAAGCTTTACGAGAAGAATAAAGAATTATGGGGGAAATATCAATGGAAACGTCAAAAAGCAAACTTTTTCCCCCCTGACTGTATCATTACAGAATTGCAACGGGTTTGTGTTAGGAACGTATTTACCTGTTTGGTGTCATAATCAGTTTTAGTTTCAATAAGCTCAAGAATTTATTACTACTCAATTTCAGTTACTTGAAATTATTTCTTTCAGTTTCAGTTATTTGAAATCAATTTGATCAGTTATCAATTAATTTCAGTTACCTGCATTAAAATGCAATTCATATTCTGCAAGATTCCTTATTCGCGATACGCACGTGTAGACTTTGACTTATCCATAAGAAGAAAACAGTGCAATGGGTAGCGGACTGACTTATCTGAAAAGTTCTTTTTCTCAGAAAATCTTTCGTTCATGTGTATTATGCAATTTTTAAGCATATGAGTGGGTGTTCTAACTTGTCAAATGAAATTTGGTGTACAAGTGAATTGTTTGAGAAAAGGTAAAACTTTTTAAATATACAAATTAACTTCTTTTATGACTATAGATTCGGTAAAAGGAAAACGTACAGCGAGATATAAAACTATTTTAGGTACTTTTCCGTTTTGCCGGCGCATGCGTTAAAGTCGCCAATAATGGTGCAACTGATGCCAAAAGGAATATCCTCGATGGTAACCTTTAACTTCTCATATTTTCAAAACAAGTCTCAGCCATTTGTTATCAGATTGATTGTTTCTTTCAATACTGGAATACAATTACATAGAATTTTTACCAGATACGTAAGTTTAGTTAAGTTTTACGCCCTAAGGCCATTCGCGTTAATCAAGTCAATTAGGATGCAATCACACCGCTTACCCGAAGCCGAAAATATAGAATAGGCAAAGTCAAGGGTTAAATTCATCCATTCTAATGAGAATGCACTAGCGAAGTAAAGCACTGCAGTTTTACGTAATTTCTGAGTAAGATATTCGTACGATCTGAAATAATTATTGCATTTAAACTTGTGTTCCGAATTAAGACTTGACTTGAAATTAATGTACATAATTATTGACAGAATTAGGTTTTTGTAACGTAGTTTACGTGAGATGAGATCACTTGGGGTCACGTTATATGAACCGGCGAATCGGGATGTTGAATCATGTTCATAGTAAAATTTTAAATTAATGTCTTTTTACAATTTTATTGTCTTTATTTATTGACTTTTCTACAAAATTTTAAACGATATTAAAATGTTTATACCTTCAAAATAAAAAAATTCTTAGAACTAACATTTTTGTATATACTGTATGTTGTTGCCAATAAAGTCTGCTTGGCGAGATTTGCGCCGGCGAAACGAAAAAGTACCCTATTTTAATTTACTATAATTACCTTCATGAATTTTATATTTACAGTTCTTACAATTCATTTTGTAAATGTGTTAGACCTTTGGAACGCTTTGTGTATTCATCTAGTTCTAACCGCTTTTGTCCGATTATGATATTTATTTGAATCTTGGTATATTTTACTTATTTGAAACTTTTATTTCCTTATATTCCATAATGATTTAAATGTCATCCTGGTGAATAGAACATTTATATAATATCCTTTAATATCTTCATTTTACAGTTATAGTGAAATCGCGACTATCCTAACCGAATTGAAGCAGAAACATACGTATCTTCATTTAAAATATATTTCGCGTTGAATATTTTTTTAATGGCCGAGCGCTTTATTTAATAGCCATCAGCTTTGCACCACTACAGGTTCCGGAAGTGGTGACAATTTTATTATGTAAGCTCCTAATAGGTGGCATCGTTGCCTCCTATGAAGGGATGGACAGCTACAAGCATGCTTTCTCCAGGCTATTTCTACACTTCCCATTTTTATTGCAATCGGGCTATGCCAAAAGATACATATATAACTACTCTCCTCAGCCGGTCGTTTATTTTTTCAATCCTTGATCTTGGTCTTCTACTTCCAATTACTGAAGTGCTTTAAATGATGTAAAATATCATGTTTTGGAAATGTAAAATTTAAAAAAAAAGAATTAAGTTTCGACAAATAACAAAATCTGTCTTTTGGTTCCTTCACTTCAATTTGGAAAAGTTTTATACTGGCTATAAAAAATAAAATTTTAAGAAGTTTGACTCCCGTAAGACAAAAATTGGCCGGGATATTTAAATTCGAAATCTACAATTTTTTATTTCATTTTCAATTTATCTTGAGACATCGGTTAATCAAGTTAGAATAATTCGAGAAAATAACTTTAAATCACGTGCAGCAAAAAATGTGTATAATTTAATAGGTTATATACATGTGGTATCCATATTTAAATTCATAATGTCAGTCATTAAATTCGTAATGTCAGTCATTAAATTCATTATGTCAATGCTAACTTTATAATGTCAATGATTTTTTTAAATTCAGAATATCAATAATTACACGAATCTTTGATTACACGAAAAGAGGGTTATTTCTCAGCATTCAAATGTAACGCAAATACTTGTTTCTTATGAAAAATGTTACAGTTGTTTATTCCGTGATAAAATACAAGTATTTTTTTTTAATCAAGTCATTTTATTATTCAGTAACAAATGATTCTAAGTATAAAAAATAAAACAAAACAAGTAACTACAAAATTATTCATTCATTCCCTACATTCGAAGAACTACGGTTGTTCACTTCTTGCATGAAAGGTACAGGCTTACGTAAAATTTAAATAATGGAAACAGCATTGATAACAGCTCATCTCTAAAATACAAGCATGACGCCTTTCTTCATCACAAACTGCTCTGTAACTGTTGCTTTCGAGTTTCCAAAGAAAAAATGGCAGAACAAAACTAAACAAAATGGATGTAAAAAAGTACTTGTATGTTACGGAGGATCATGCATTACCTCCTACTACAATACTTCCATGATGTATCATCCAAACCAACAGGCAAAGCACAGAGTTCAAACTGAGATATCAGTTCGCGGAACAGCATTAGGACAAAATTGTTAAATACTTTTTATGTCATTTCCATTGCGATGCTGCGGGTTTTTCAGGAACGTCCATGTAAACAGGTGATCGCAAAGTACTAAAAGTACAACGAGTTCACCCCTGAGTAAGGTACAAATGACTAGTTTTTTTTTTATTACTTTTTCACCACCAGGGCTCAAAAGTAATTTGCATAAAATACGGCCCATATTGTTGAAACTAATATAAAGATTAGCGCAGGTACATTTCCATGGGCTGAAGAATATATGGTCTGTAAGTTGCTGCGTGAAGAGAAAATTGGGTTTGAACTTGATTCACGCACTCCTTGAATGACGTTTTCGTCTATAACAGCCTTGAAGCGATCTCTCCAAAATTCGCATCGGTAATTGTCCGGTCTGAGGCGAACACTTTCTTCAATATCGATATCTAAGTATTCTGGTTGTTCAAAGCTGAATTGAGGCCAATGTAGAGTTCCTGGAACATTTGGATTGCTGAAAGAAACAAAATTTCATTAATGGTAGCAATTTCGAACACATGCAATACGTATGCAGACAAACGGAATAAGATGGAAATAAGTATTTTATGAATTCAGTTAGCAAATTATTCTGTGAGTAATACAATTTTCCAATTAAAAATAGTTGTTATACTGGTTTGTTTTTTCTTATTAAATACGAGTGGTTTTGTATGACCCGATTTTTTGTACTTAACGAAAGCCAACTAAGTATAATTCGTAATTATCTTTTCACTAAATATATTTCTGTATTTTATATATACCGTATATTTTTTCCATCTTATGTGTATGGAAATCGAGGAGATTGACAGTTCTACCTTTAGTCTTCAAGAGATGATAATAATAATAATAATATTTGTCTAACGTGCTCCGTCTATTAGACACTACACGGACCGGTCCTAACTAAAAGGCCTCCATATCAAACAAGGGGTGGATTCGCTAGTCATCGTTCCAAAAGAGAATAAATGTACACTATTCATGCTACCACCCCGGGGCCCCAATCCAAGGTGGCAGACTTTAGAAGTTTCTCGACAACCCCTGCTAACTCCTGGGGGCGCGGGGTTACCATTTCCGTTTCCCAGGTTTCACAGCGGCGGGGACCTTGCACGCCTGGAGATCTGACTGGTAGTTTAAAATGCTTCCACAGGTACTACACGGGCCTGGACTGTTTTCCCTATAGGAAAACACATACCAGGCAGAGTACAGAGTTCTCCTCATAGGGTAGTAGTCTTCGCCAATCCTCCCTCAGTACAACTATATGAAACGATCTTGCTTTGGGGTTCTGGAACCGCCAGGCTCGTGATTTTACAACTCCGTTGCCGAGACTGCCTAGGTACAGACCCTAGTCAGTAGCTTCACAGAGTTCTTTGCGTTGACCCCCCCTCCGGGGGCAGAGATGATAAAACAGTTAAATATACTATGTTAAGCATAATTCCATGTAAATTTAAAAAGATTGGATTGGAATGGATTTTTATTATAGAAAAACGCAGTATGGTTGTCTTATCTAAAATCGAAAGCCGTGAAAGATTTTTCTGAGAGAAACTGGCTCGTATTTATTTTTTATAAATGAAAATGCTCCCGTATCTAGCTCTTTCTTAGAAGTTTGGGCCTAGGACGAATCATTATGTTCAGCAGTCGTATTCACTCGGTTAGTGGCTTAAGAGAATACCTGTTCTAAGAATTACTAGGTTCAAGGGATTTAAGAATGATAAACGTTCTTTTTCTTTCTTTTTCTTTTTCTTTCTTTTCTTTTTTTTTTTTTTTTTTTTTAATCCATCCAAATAAGCATCAGTTGTAGTCAACCTAGGTTCATTCCTGCGTATATTTAGGATTGCAGTGGATAACTATACTGGGCATGGTTGGGATGTTGTATTACATCATAATCTCGTACGTGCTCATTTAATGTGCATTTTGTAGTTTTTAAATCGCTTAAGTTCTCAAAATGTTTCTTATCATCGGTATTTCGACGAAAATAAAAATAGCTCATGTTGAATTAACAGATCGTTGGAAATGAATACGGAACTATCGGTAAATGCAAGCATTTAAATGAAAATGACATTTTTAGCATTATTTCCAAAATTCTCCAGTTTTATTCTAGCAGATTTGTTTACACTGCTTTATCTATTTATACTGCTTTCAAAATTAATGAAGTTTTGTAAAAATTTGACAATGAGGGCATATTACTAAAATGCGTTGTTTCATCAACGCACTACCTTGATTATTTAATTAAGTTTGTAAAAACTGGACTTCTAGATAAAATTCGAGATCACAAGTTTCCTTGTTGGCATATGGCCTACTTTATCAACAGAGGTACCATATGCGGCAGTGATTTCCAGATGATACCTGTTTAACGGCGACTTAAAAACATTCTGACTTTGGTTGACCTTGTCTTTCGTTTAATTTAAATAGTTGTACTAGTCTGTCACATTTTTGCTTTTCTGTCTGGGTGGGACGTTACCTAGCAAAACGTAGCAAATGTTATGCTAGGGCCGTACACGTTAAACGTTCTATTTCTAATCAGAGATCACTGAAACTTTTTAAACAGTGGTTCTGAACTCGAATTTAAATCTTCCTAATCAACGGGTAAGCCGCTTTTATCGACAGATCGTGTCCTAAATCGGCAGTCAGCTTGCTATGGAAATTAAACGGTTGATGTTCGAGTGATTTAACCTTGATTGATTCTGAATTTAACTAGCTGTGCCCTTCAAGATTTGTAATAGTTAATTATTCAGCACAATGAAATATACGATTGACGACTTTTGCTTTCTGCAAAAATGGTGCGGGGGCTTGAATGATCACGCTAAAAGAACATTTACATTACAAGACGTGGTATAAAACAAAAGAAATAATCTACCTGATAATGCTGTTGTTTTCTAGATGAATGCGTATTTCAGAGAGTAATTTTCTAAAGGGATAGCGTGACTTACTTCATTTCCTGAATGATTGGTTTTCCTTATGTATCTGTTCAATACGTTTACTTTCGCAGACATAAAGAAATGCACAGTGTGAGCATAGATAAAATACAAATATAAAATAAAAAAAATGAGGGAAGGTCACCTTTCTTCAGAATAATGGACATTCTTTCGAAAGAAGAAGAAAGGTAATTTAAACCAATTTATAGGTTTATTAAGCCTATCGCCTAACTCCTTCAAATGTTACCTCTGGTTTCACGGAAGCAGTCAACCAACTTATAGAGCTGTCTTTAGACTTCCAGTGAAATAACATCAGACACAGAAGAAACTTAGAGCTTCAGCGTGGCAATTTGCACAGCTCGTGTAGTAACAGAATACTTTGTTGACTGGGTAAATAAAACACAAAGTTAAAGAAAAATTTAGAATATGATATTCTAAAGACAAAGTCCGCCTATACGTTTCGGCTTAGGCCCCAAAAGTGTATCACGCCAGCAAACATGGCTTACAAAAATTAAAGCTGTTTCCAGTAAATTCCGAAGCTTGGCGAAAACAGTCTTAAAACAATTAGTGGCCGTTGCAAGAAAGCTCACTTTTAAAATAAGAAACTCTGTTCTCAAATACATTTATTGACTTACATTTTGGCGGAAGCCTTGAAAGCAAAGTTGACAGTAAATGTAAAGTGACAAGATAAATGGTTAATAAACATAAAACGTACGTAAATACTAAAATAGCAGTCTAATGCAACTAGTTGAACAGCAATGCATTATTTAATGTACGAGTGTATACCCTCAGAGGTCCGAATGAGGCTATTATCAAATTAAAATAGTATTAATAATAGCAGATTTTCAGATATATTTTTACCAAATTACGTAGACTTTAGTATACGTTTTATAGTAAAGTATAATAAAGTCTGCGTAATTAGTAGTCTACGCAATTTAGTACTTCAAACCACCGATGACAAAGAAGCCGGTCGTCTGGGCCCAGCTGTTGGATTTGGCCCACCTGAAATTTGATGATGATAATGGAACCTCGGACTCCGGAGTCCATTAACTCTCTTCCCTTGTTACCGAACCTTCGGCTAGATAATATTTTAAGTACCCCCCCCCCACAATGTGAGAAAGATACTATATAGTTACAAATAATCCTTCTTTGTTCCAATTCGAAGTCGGGCTGAAAACAGTGATAGCCGGTTACCCCTACTACCATGTCAACAGGGGATGTAAACTTCTTTGTAGTAGTATGTGTATTTCATTGCACATCTTCACTTTCAGTATAAAAAGTAATATGGCGCATTTTGTTTTTGCCTCTAAACTTAGTCTAAACTGTTTTGGGAAACTGTCGATAGTGGCATAAACCATTACGACATTCGGTTTTTCTTTCGCCGTGTAAAAAGCGTAACAGAAACTTATAAAATCTTTCGGCCAACTAGCAAGGACTATGAGATTATGAGGCCTTAAACTAAGGGCCGTTTAAATTTAGAATTTAATGATATATATGAATATGATGAATTTGATAATGACTTGCATGCTCAGTGGCGCTCATGTGCTCGTTGTGAACATACGTATCACATTGATCCTTTCTTTTCGCCAGCCGAGGTTAATAATGCAATTCAGAATTTAATGCTTGGTGCGGATTCTATTCTCATTGAAATTACAAGACACATTTATCGTGTTACTCCGCTGGTTTTCATAGATTGTTCAATATAGTATGTTTGGGTCTCGGTGCTTTTCCGCGAACCTGAAAGAATGCCTTTGTCATTGTGACACCCAAGAAAAAGACTTTTAGTGTTCCATATGTAAATAATCTTCGATGTATCTGTCTTCTTTCGTTCTCGAGTAAATGTTTTGAAAAACAAGCTGCTAACAGAATTATTTGGCACATACATAAAGAAAAACTTCTTAGTGTGGATGATTATGGTTTCACTTCAAAAAATGTACACAGGATTCGCTTTTGCATCTAAGCATCGCTATACATAAGGTCAATATGAGTGGCTTGTGTACTATTTTAATTTTTTTATACTGAAGAAGCCTTCGGTAATGCATGGTGGCATGCCATTCTTAATTTACTGAAGAAAATCAAAATGCCTCATAATGTGCTTAATGTTGTTTTGCTGATTTGCTTAAGGATAGGATTGTCGAGCTTCTTCTGGGTACCACCTCAAGAATTCGTCGACCTCAGAAGGGATGTCCGCAATGTTCTATTTCCGGTATCTTGACTTTTAATTATCATTATCAGTGATCTCTTGCAGAACCTTGCAGTGTGAAACTTGTTCTTCATTTGTGAAGTTATTGTCTTTTCTGATGATTTGTCACTCTGTATTCAGAGAAAGGAGTTGCATGATGTTTTTTACCTTGCGCAAGATGTTTGAATGTGTACCAAATTTCATTTCTGACTGGTCGACAAATTTTAAGCTGAAAGGTAACCTGCAAAATCTACGACGATGCTTACTGATAGAAGAGTTCAAAAAAAGTTCTTATCTTTGAACTGCTGAAAAATACGGACTAATTACTCAATTTCATCTTTATGCAACTTTTGTATGAACATGGGAAGTTTAATGTTTATCTTGAACGGTAAGCTGACATCTTCCAATTTGTGCTGTTGTGATCTCGGCTTACAGCAAAGTGTCTTCCACTTACGCTTTGATTGTCCTTTGCGTAATTATGCAAGAAATTCATTGAAATATTATAATTGTGTGATATTTTGTGGTGTACGAAGAATGTTTTTCAATTAATTTAAAAAAAAAAAATTGGGAGATCCACTGCTTTTTTTACTGCTTTGTTGAACACCCAGTAATTGCGAATATTGCAATTATTGAAGAAGAAGAATATTTAAAAAAGCACTCTTTGTAGAAAAAGAACAAAATATTGCAAAGACAAAGCAAGAAAACTTTGTTCAAGATTATTTTCGTTAGAAAGATATTAAGAACGCATTACCGTCCCGACGCAGTGTCATGATTCTGATTCTTTACAACTAAAAGCGAAAAAAAAATTAACTACTATTTAAATTGTAGTTTAAGGACTTCAGAGGAAATTTCGTATATATTTATAAGAAACGATTTTGTACCCGTCTTCAAAGAATGGCAGTACCCATAAGAAAGATTTTTTATTCTAAGAGTAAAATTATAAGGTATATCTCCCGCCTTCTTAGCGTGCCTTCGTGGTGTAGTGGTCTGCATGCTGGGCGTGTATTCCAGAGGTCCATGGTTCGATTCCCGGCGAAGGCGTTGCTCATTTTTCAAGTCTTCTGCTTCCAAAAAATCCTAATGTCTCTACAAAATAACTTCGATCATGATTGTTTAAAGAGCTATTAAAATTACTAACGGGACAACAAATTAAATATATATATATATATGTACACTGGCGAATCAAACCATTGTGACCATCTTGTTTCATCCCCATATGTTTCGATGAACTAGTGACGTGCAGGACACGTGATTAATTAGGAATGGTAAACTGCTGCTGGAGAAGGTGAGTAATCATTCTTGTCTTCACTTTTGCAAGTGATGGAAAAGCTAACGATCTAAACGAATTTCATAGAGGCAGATTGCAGTGGCCGAAAGATTCAGAAGGAGTATCTCCAACTGCAGTACTGGTAAGTTATTCATGATCTGCCGTTGTTAGTATTTATGCAAAGAGGATAAATTACGGTGAAACCAGCAAGTTGTTGGACATCCAAGCGTTCTCAAAGAAAACGGGCGTTAGAGGTCCCGATTGGTACAACAAAATCGGCGCCAGGCAGTGGCTCAGCTGATAGCCCAGTACAATTCAGGTCCAAGTGCAACTGATTCTGAACACACAGCTCAGCGGACACTGTTGGATATGGGACTGCGCTGCAAACGTCTCCCTCGTGCGCTTCTGTTGACCAAGCGTCATTGTCACCTATGCCCACAGTAGGCACGAGAATATCGAGATTGAACAATGGATAAGGGGAAGACAGTTGCCTGGTCAGATCAATCACGATTTCTCATTCATCACATCGATGGTCGTGTCAGGGTATGCCGTCTTCCAGGCGAACAGTTGCTCCACCCCTGTACAGTAGGTCAGAAGCAGGCTGGTGGTGGCGGTATTATGCTTTGGGACACGTTCTCATGAGCGGCTCTGGGATCCTTAGTTTTCGTAGAACAGATCACGAAAGCTGCGGCTATTTGAACATACGGATCAGTTGCACCCTTACATGACGTCCGTCTTCTCAACTGGAAATGGAATTTTCCAGCAAGACAACGCCTCTTGTAACAAGACTCGAATTGTATTGGAGTGGTTCGAGGAGCATAAGGATGAATTCAAATTAATGTCCTGGCCACCTAACTCGCCCGATCTTAACCCGAAAAAGCATATTTGGGATGTCATGGAGTTACAGTTAAGAGCTCAAGCATCACCATGTCGGAATATCTCGACTTTGCGTGACCGATGCTTAGACATTTGGTACAACCTATCTCCAATCACATCCACCAAGAACCATCTACCAAGAGTTTATGGCTTCTATGCCAAGGTGAGTTACAGCTGTTTTGCAGGCCAAAGGTTACTTAACGCGTTACAGTAGGTGGTCATAATGTTTTGACTGTTCAGTGTACATGCTTTAGGATTTTAATTCTAGTCTTCATTGAAAAAATACCTGATATATATATATATATATGAAATGTAATTTCTAATACATTATTTGTTTTGTGCAGCCGGGGCAACAGGAATGAGACAAATTTTGGAATATAAAGTGGTAGGTTTATTTTAGCATCCATCTCACAAGCGTTTCTCCTCGTACCTTGAGCAGAAGCCCAATTTATACATATGTGTGCGTCACGAGGCTCCTCCAATCAGCGATATTAATTGAAATCACGAGGTGACGCTATCTTCTCATCAGGAGTGTTCTTAAGTACTTTATGTAATATGACAGATTTATGAGCTTGGCGATTTGGCGGGCGCCAACAGGTTAATATATTTTATACTAAAGAAAGGATTTCACCAAAATTTAGGAACAGGGATGCAATTTAGGTAGAGAATCGCCAACACGTTATTAAGCAATATTAATAGAATTTAATTTAATCAATTGATTTAAAAATATCATTACAGATTATCCCCCCCCCCATCTGAAAAGGCTTGCAGTCGCGGCCGTCGACCCAAGACAGTCCAGAAAGTGAGAGCAAAAAATTTAGTTATTAGGAAATTAAGTGAGTAGGAAAACTGATTGGATTTACCTCAAGGCACACAAAATGTTTACATAAAATATGACATAAAATATTTGTACACAGTATATAAAATATAAAAAATGATTAATGAAATTATAATATAGTAACTAAGTGCAGAACAAATAAAGCACTAATAACATATTGCTGGTTAGCTACGCGGCAATAGGAAATAGTAATATAACTGAATTTGTAAGTTTATATCTTAGGGCATGCCATTCACAGTTTGTGTATGAGTCCATACAATCATTAGAGTTGTCATTCAGTCTCATCTTCAGTCTTTTACTGGTCCTTGGAGATCTCCGGATCATTTAATTAGCGCTAGAATTATGGATCAGCATTGGCACTGAAAACATTTGTGTTTTTATGTCACGATACTAGAGCTCTTATACTCTTGTTGAAAATACACATTTTGCTAGGTTTTTAACATATTTTGTCACTCTATTTTTCTCTTATTAATGATAACAAAACAAAATTTAACTTCCAACATCCATACCAGTTTTTTTGTACACGATGCTGCAGAAACATAAAATGAAATTCAGAAATTTCAACAACTGAAATTTAAATTTTTCAACTGTTGCTACAATTTATAACACAAACATAGGAAAACATGAGCTCAAGGAAATGTGAGGGTATAGTCAGGACTAAAGAGAAGAGCTAGCTCATAGAGCGTTTCCCCCTGAAACAGGCAGTGAGGAGTGATGACGTAGCAATGATGCCACTGAGCGCGGAGATGCAATTGACAACATAGAAATTAGCGTTTTAAATTTGAAGAATGAGCGTTTAAAATGAGCTGTGTGTGAAAGATAGCTATAATTTGGAAGAGACAATGTTACTGCAGTATGCATTTTACACTGAACATTACAAAATTTAATAGTACTTACTCAATTTTAAAATAATAGATAAAATGCGCTACTCTTAGCATAAAGTTCCTTTTTTTATTTGCAGGGATCCTGGATCCCTGGGGTATAGTACTCTACTTGTAGTATAGCCTCAATTGAGTGTTTCCCACACGGAAAGTGCATTGAACCTGAAACTCAAGTTTGAAGGAGCCCAGTAAAAGGAAAGGGCAGACAAACTTTTCAGACACTGAGAGATAAATCAATTATTAAGGGAGACAACAGGATGAAAACTAAAATAAGGGTTATGGATAGTTTATTGATTTATAAATTTTGATTTATTCATGATGTAATTTAAAGTTCTCGGGTGGATAATAGAACCTTAATTTTGACGCATGCACAATCTCAGTTGGTTTCTTCGTGTGAAAATTTTCCCTGTCGATTTCATAATTAACTTCAGATAATTTATTCATAATGCGATAAGGGCCTGAATAGGGTGAAGTCAATTTTCTAGTATTTGGGTATTCGAATTCCTCGTAAAGGACAAAATCTCCAGGTTGAAATTTAGATTCTACAAATCTGATGTCATATCTAGTTTTATTCTTTCAGTGGTATTCGATAGTTCTTTTCTTTGCTAAAGCCCTTGCTTCATTTAAGGAAGGGTATTTATTTTGATCAATTGGAGATTCAAAAGGGAGGTTACCAAATAGTAAGTATGCTGGGGTGAACTTAGTTACCGTATGAGGGGAGTTGTTATATTCGATAACAACTTGCTCTAGCACTTTAGTCCACGGTACTTTTTTAGAAGAAGAATTTACTTTACATTTTAGTCGACTTACTATTGATTGATTTACTCTTTCTACTTTACCATTTGTCTGGGGATGGTGAGATGAAGTTAAAAGTAGTTTAACATTATGCTTTTTAAGAAATTTTTTGAATCTAGAGGAAGTGAAGGCTGCATTCCTGTCACTCAGAATTTTTTCGGGGACTTGTATTTGAAATATTTGTTTTAGACAATTGGCATAGGTTTTTGAAGTTACACTTTTAGAGGGAAAAGCCCAGACATATTTTGTTGCATGGTCAATAACTATATGTAAATATTTTTTTGTAGAATTATAATAATTAAATCCTCCCACAGTGTCAATAGAGAGACATTCGAAAGGTTTGTCGGTTGGGGGTACGTCTTGCATAAGACCAAATTTTTTCTGTTTTTTCTTTTTATTAAGTTGACAAGTATGACAATGTTTAACAAAATTTCCGATATCTTCGCTAATATGAGGCCAATAATATTGAGGGGGGATTAAGTTAAGCATAATTTGAACTCCCGGGTGACCAAAATTTTCATGGGTTTTATTCAACAATTTTAATCTTAAAGATTTAGGTACTACAATTTTATAAAAATTCTTTTTCTTAATTACCATCATATCATTTATCTCTTGGTAATTTTTTCCGCAGACATTATCAGTTTTTTGTTGTTGGATTATTTCATTTCTATCAAGTAAATGTACATAATGTTGGAGGTGCTGTGAAACAGGATGTCTAGAAAGCATGTCAGCTTCAATATTGGTAGAGCCCTTCTGATACTTTACTTCATAATTGAACATACTTAGTTTGAGTGACCAACGGAAGAGTCTACCTTTTAAATTTTTAACATTTTTGAGCCAAACGAGGGCCGCATGGTCCGTATGTATAACAAATTTTTGTCCATGCAGATAGTAATATAATTTGTCTAGGGCATCTACTATGGCCAAACATTCTAACTCAGTAATCGTATAATTTTTCTCATAATTTCTTAAAGTTCCGGAATGATATGATACAAGGTGAAGGATATCATTTTCATCTGGTTGTTTCAAAACAGCTCCAACAGCAGTTTGAGAAGCGTCAACAAAAATATGACATGGCCTACTGGAATCATACAATTGTAAAACAGGTTTGGAAATCAGTATTCTTTTCATTTCGTCGAAAGCTTTTTGACATTGGTCATCCCATTCCCACTTGACATCTTTTTTCAAGAGTCTGTTTAATGGAGCTCTAATAGTTGCATAATTCGGAATGAATCTATGATACACATTCACACTTCCCAAAACTCTTTGTAACTCTTTGGTGTTACTGGGGTTTTTAAGTTTCTTAATAACTTCTATATTATGGTTATCGGGAATTATTCTACCATTTTTTATTTCATAGCCAAGAAATGTGATCTGATCTCTGGCGAACACACATTTGTTTCGATTCAATTTAATATGCTCCTCTTTAAACACCTCAAATAAAATTTTTAAATGTTCTAAATGTTCCTTCTCAGAGGAAGAGTAAACGATTATATCATCAAAGTAACTGCAAGCGAAATTAATTTTATTTTTTGTAAATATTCGTCTAATTGTTCTGTTAAAAATTGAAGGAGCATTTTTGAAACCAAAAGGGAGTCTTAACCATTCGAATAATCCAAAATTCGTGCAAAAAGCTAATTTCTCAGTATCTGCAGGGTGAATCGGGATATGCCAGAAACCAGATCTCAAATCAATTGTAGAAAATACTTTTGCTTTACGTAATTTGTCTAACAAAGTGTCAATGCGAGGAAGGGTTTGCATCTGTTTTAGCCAGGGAATTCAATTTTCGATAATCTATACATAATCTAGTTTTCTTACCTTCCTCACGTTTAAGTACTAAAGTCACGGGGGACGAATATGGGCTACAACTTTCTTTAATTATACCTGCTTGTAATAATTGATCAATTTGGGTCTTAATTTCCTCTTCTTCCATAGGGGATGTTCTATAAGGTCTTAATGATACAGGCAAATCAGAATTTAAATTAATTCGTTGAGGTTCAATATTAATTTTTCCTACATCATACTTATTTTTAGAAAACACAGACGAATAATCATTTAACAATTTTTTTAAGTTATACTCTTTGTTATCGACAGTATTAGAAACAGCATTTTTCACATAAATGTTAGACTGAGAAACTAATTCCCTTGGATTTGTAGTCCGAGATTTACAGGTTGGAAAATTTCTTACATCGTCATCATTATTAACACATGGATAAACATTTGTTGTACCACCTTGAAGTTGGAGGTGTAGAGATATGGGTCGGCTGTCAAAATGGCAGTCATCATTAAGTACAATAGCTCTCTGTTTAATTTTTAAATTAGTACAATCAATACTCAACTCAAATAATTTGCATTCATAAAGTCCTAAAATTACATAATTCAAATTATTATCAAGAACAAACAAGGTAATTTGGTTACTAATCCGTCCAATTTTCATTTGTATACAACATATTTTGTTGAAGATTATTTTTCCTTTAGTTTGGGTTACTGAAAATGATCTAACTCTTTGCACTTTTAAACGTAATTGTCTAGCTGTTTTGGAAGAAATTATTGATATGGTGGCACCACTGTCTACAACACACTCTAGACGTTTCTTATTGGGCAAATATCCCGACACCTTTAATTTTCAACTACTGTGAGGGGTTTCTGGGGTTGGTTCTATTGCAAGGGGCGTAACATTAGGTGTATCAGATCTCTCCCCTCTGAAAGGACAAACCTGAAACCAGTGAAAAGCATTTGGGATTCCGTTCCGGGTGCAAAGTCTACAGGGACTGGGTGGCAATGGCAATCTATTTTGAGAATTATAATTATGATGGCTTGTAAATCTTGGACCACTGAACCGATTATAAAAATTACTTGGTCTCTGAAAACGTTGGAAATTGTTGGGTCTAGGAGAATCTTTTCTCACAGTAGTTTTATAGCTTGAAGCTGAAATTCTACTTCTATTAAATCGATTGTAATCTTGGGGACTGTTCCCAATCGGAGTAACAAATCTGGGAGGTGCACTTTTGATTTGTTGATTTTCGCTAATCTTAATAAGCTTATGGACATGAGTAAGACAAGAGATGGGGTCAGAGGGTGCGTTGATCGTCATTAAGGATTTTGATTCTATAGGAAGGCCATCCGTCAGACCCTCCAAGATCATTTCATGAGTTAGATTTAATTTTTTACCAATATCTAATTTTTTGCGAAAATATTGCGTTATGTCCTCTTTATGATTGTACTTTTAATTGGCAAAACCACCAAACGTAGTTAAAGTGGGGTCGAAAAAATTTTCCTTTAAAATTTGGACTAATTCCACATATTTAGTAATTTTATGGCAGTTTTTGACATATACGCTAAGTGCATTACCTTTTAGATATCGAGCTACATTATTAAGCTTCCACGTTTCATCTTTATCTAAATGAGTTTTGTTAAAGTACTCAAGCCATGAATTTATATCCATATCATTCTGCGCGTCAAAGGGAATTATACTTGTTTCAGGTTCAGCGCTAGCTGCCCTTAATGAATCATCAGGATCAGAGAGGTTTTCATTAGCCATTATTCTTTTAATAATACTTTCATAAATAAAACTAATTCAAAAATAATACTCTTTAAATTTTCCCAAAACAATATTAAAACCAAAATACATCCTTTAAATACCAAATTTAAAATACATTTATACCAAAATAATACTTTTTAAAATTTTCAAAATAAAAACACTATTATTAAATCAGTAATTATAATTCAATAGTAATAATATCATTTGCTTCGCCAATCTTTTTACTAATTGCTTCTGTTTGACTTATTGTGACGAGAATACGAGTGATGAAATCGACACGAAAATACACATTTTTGTGCACTCTTGATTAGATTTTCGCAAAACACGATCAATCACAACACAAGCACAAAGCTCTCGAGAGCAACACAGAACGGCGTAGACGTAGGGAAAGATTTCCATCCTCAAAAGTAGGTCAACGGTAAGAGCACATTTGATGAACGACGAACTTTCGATGGAAACACAAATCACACATCACAGGGGGCAGAAGGATGCTTCTCTGGACGTACAATAATCTGCAGAATACCAGAATAGAGGTAACAGAAGGATGATTCTCTTGAAGCAAGAACGCCTAGAGAAAAATGTAGAAACATAGAAGTCGCACAGCGGCAAATTCATCTAAAGTGCGTAACATTTTATCCGTATAATCCTTGGGGTATCTTCTTTTTTAGATAATCCCTTTGAAGGTGGTATCCTACCGGCTTTCTGAAATGTAATTTCTCATACATTATTTGTTTTGTGCAGCCGGGGCAACAGGAATGAGACAAATTTTGGAATATAAAGTGGTAGGTTTATTTTAGCATCCATCTCACAAGCGTTTCTCCTCGTACCTTGAGCAGAAGCCCAATTTATACATATGTGTGCGTCACGAGGCTCCTCCAATCAGCGATATTAATTGAAATCACGAGGTGACGCTATCTTCTCATCAGGAGTGTTCTTAAGTACTTTATGTAATATAACAGATTTATGAGTTTGGCGATTTGGCGGGGGCCAACAGGTTAATATATTTTATACTAAAGAAAGGATTTCGCCAAAATTTAGGAACAGGGATGCAATTTAGATAGAGAATCGCCAACACGTTATTAAGCAATATTAATAGAATTTAATTTAATCAATTGATTTAAAAATATCATTACATATATATATATATATATATATATATATATAATACGAACGACTCTCGTATACGTGAGCGAATATGTGTGAATACATCTACATATGCATAAGACAATTTAAAGTAAACATATTTGTTACGCAGACATAACAAAATATTTAATAATGTTGTTTGATATTGTATAACTCAGTTGACCACAAATCAAAGTTGTGATAAAGTTTCAATTATGATTAACATTCGAAGATTTGCTTATCTCGCATTTTCGGTCACAAGATTTGTGTTACCTGATGTTAAAACGCTCTTTCAACTTTGCCGATGCCATTCAAACCGCACTGAAAATTGCTATCAGTTCTACAAGTATTAATGTCAGAAATGGAATCTTTAAGAATTTAAAAAAATCTTTATTTTTAATGTTGAGTAATTATTATTAAAAAAATTTGAGTCTTATTTATAAGTGAGAAAATCTAATAATCCAACCTCTAATTGATAGACGAATGAAATGGCATGAGAAAAAATTATTAATGTTTTTTCTAACATTGAAAAGTTTTCTTTGATGGCTAAAGGAACATTTTATAAAAGCGTTATCAATGACTATGGAGGAAAATCGTCAGCCAGTAACAACCTATATTTTATAACTGAATTCATTAGAAAGCAAAGATTCTGAAGAACAAGCTTTGAGATGGCAATATTACTAAAAGTAAAAACAGGCGATTTTTTGCTTACCAGGATGACATGATTTAGCGTGGAGAGGCAAACAAGCAGGTAAAGATATTTCAGTTGATGAACAGAAATGGTATTCGAATTACCCGCTAGGAATCTGATTTCGGCACCACTGTTTAAACGTTTTTCTGAAACTCGTATAAAAATAGTAACTTAATTTATGAATTTTTGAAAAATCGGTCGATTTTTTAGACTATTTGACTTTTATGATTTTAAAACATTTCAACATCTAAAAAAGTATCGGTTATAAAGTTTTGAAATTTTCACAGATTACAAAACGAATTTTCCGCCCTAATTTAAAACAAGCATGATAACAAAAATATTTCTTAAGCGATTTTCTACATTGACAGAAGAAAAAGTGTTTTGAGTTTGCTTTTTCTTGGCGCAATTAATGATAAACTGAAATTAATGATAAACTGACGATATACGGTTTTTCATTTTAGTTTCAAATAATTTCGAAACTGAGTTTGAAAATTCATTCTTCATTCTCTGAATTGATTTATTCATTCTCAAATTGATTTCTTCATTCTCTGAATGCAGTTCAGTTATTTTTATTTATTTGGTAATTTTCTTATAACTTGTTGCTTGTGTTTTAGTAGTGACTAAACTTTCATTATTAATAACGTGTAATTCAGCCTAAAAAAACAGAAAATAAATTACAATTAAAAATTTTTGCACAATAAGCTTTTATTTGAAATAAATATAATTAATTAATGCACTAAAAGGAGAAAAATAATTTTTTTAATCTAATTTAATGGAAATAATAAATTAAATAATTTTATTTACAGAATTCTTGTACAATTTGATATCGCGAATAATAAAAGTGTACGGCCCCTAAATAACGAAAGCTACTAATTTAATAGCATTGTCAAATGCATATGCCATCATGGTCGCCCCACGCTTTTAACAAGCGCGATATCAATTTGCAGATGAATTCTGTAAAGAGAATTATTTAATCTATTATTCGCATTGAACTATGTTAAATTATTTTCATCATCTTAGTGCATTAATTGTCATATTCATTTAAAATAAAAACTTATTGCATAAAAACTTTTTTTTAATTGTATTTTAATCGTACAAATTTTAGACTTTGTTGTCAGCTTCTTTGATGATGTAACAATTTTAACAGTCAACAGTGTATACATATTATATACACTTGGTAAAACATTTACACATTAAATTTGAATACACGGTCCTCACCTCCTAGACGAGGTATCACCGGCATGTGGCTCTCATCCCAACCTGATCCGACAAGACGCCCTTATTACAAGCATCGCCTACCCCTGACCGGAGCGCCCACTACCAGGCACTGCTTTGTGAGAGATAGTCGTGTAGCACAAAGACTGCTCAAGCCTCCCTATATTGGGAAGCCAACCACAGCCCAAGGGCGGGCCCTTTTACCGCTCTTCACCACGCCAAGGTGGACCCTCAGAGGGGGTAAAACATTTACACAGCCGGTCCAAACAGTTACCTGTAATTCAATACAAGAAGGAACCACTGCTATGTAAGACTCGTATAAATGACTACTAGGGTCCTCAGCATGTAACTGGGCTTTATAATTATAATTAATAGAGCAAATAATTTCTTAAAAAACGGTATGTCATAAAAATATGCTTGCAGTTTATTACTCAATCACTTCGTGTTAAGAATAACAAAAATATAATAACTTGTTTTCGTAAAATTTAATATTATACATACCCTGTTTTAGCGAAGGCTAACCACCTGTCCATCATTCTTCTACTCAGTTCCTCCTCATCTGATGTGAAATTCTTAAATACCGTATTTCCGAATATGTACTTTAGTTCATCAAAGTGAGTAGTTCCCATCCACTCAGCTAATAGCGAAGTAGATGACCGATGACTAAATACATAGAAATATACTGGATTACGTAAAGAATGTATCTGAGCGTGAAAAACAGAACCACACGTTATCAAATAATCTCCAAGCGAATTGCTCATAGCTTGAGTGTAGATATCAGATGTTCCATTACTTATATCATTTATATAAAAGTCAGCGATTTTTCCTTCTTCTTTCTGTTCTGTGAACCTATACATTACCCGTATCATTTGGTAAGCCAGTCTTCTACTTAAGGTCTGAATATTGTTTACTCCGTACACTCCAAAATAATCAGGAGCGGCAGCAGAGAGAAAAAAGGAACCTTCGTTTTCATTTACACCAATCAACAGTTCTGTATCTTTGAAATTGCCTTCCATTACATCATAAACAATTGCTCTTGGCATGTAAGTATCTCCGGTTCTAGGAACGAATGTTATTGGATTAGACTTCATTAAAATACCTTCAGCAGCAGACAATTCCTTTGCTGACAACCTTTTTAAGCAGTTAACGATGATTCGTGGATCTGTTTGTAACGTAACAGACTTATCGGCACAACCTACTATGGTGGCTAATTTTTGTGAAGCTTTATACAGCCGTTCATTTTCATCATAATTCATTGGTTGTAGACCGGCTCCACTCTGTAAGATGGCTCTTTTGATGAGATTTTTTGTTAGGGGAGATACGAGGTGTGCGGCAACAGACATCGCACCTGCACTCTCGCCCATCAGAACAATGTGATCAGGATCACCTCCAAAAGATTCAGCATTGTCTCTCACCCAGTTTAATGCCAAGATTTGATCGTAGATTCCCATATTTCCATCAGCGTCTTCTATGAAAGCAGAAAAAAAGCCCATTACACCAATCCGATAATTTATGGTAACAACTATGACGTCACCACGACTTACCATCTTCGTTCCGTCATAAACACCCATATTAGAAGAGCCAATGTTAAAAGCTCCACCATGAATGAAAAAAATTATAGGTTTTCGGCCAGTTCCATTTCCAGAATAAGGGACCCACATATTCAGATACAGGCAGTCCTCAGTCATATTATCGATGTTAGGCATATAATAATATTGCGCCGAAGCATTCTGTATGCAAGTTGGAGCTAATTTCGAAGCATCATATACTCCCAGCCAAGAAGTTTTTGGGACGGGTTTCATAAATCTCAGTCTACCGACGGGTGGTTCGGCATAAGGGATTCCAAGAAAAGCCTCTATTTCTGGTTCTGATGAAACAGTGATTCCCTGTATTGGTCCGTTATTAGTCATAACCACTCTGTCTGAGAGAACTCCGCTGAGGAAGCTCACGACGAAAAGAACTTTAAAATGCGCCAGCTCCATAATTTTCCTAAAATTAAGAAAATATATGAATTAGATTTTGTTCTAGTAAAATATTGCTTTATTTTTTATAAAAAAATAAAAGTAAATTGTTCATGACTGTTAACTTCTGTTGATGGTTCTATTAAAATACATATCATTAAGAAAAAAAAAAAAAAAAAAAAAAAAAAAAAAAAAAAAAAACAGACATGCTATAACAACTTGAAATCATTTCTTTTAGCCACATTTCACGTAATCTGCTATATTTCTATATTTCTGCTTTTGCTATTGAAAAATAAGTATCAGTGCCAACATTCACTTATTTCTTCCAAATACTGGATAGGCAACTTTTTTTAATGAATTTTGTAAATATAATGCTTGGAAAAGTTATATAAGAAGCGATTTTCAGGTGTTTTAATTTTTTTTTTACTTTAAAGTACATGCGCACATTTAAATTAATTAAACATAGAATAACAAGGCTTAAAATTTCACAGTTGTTTTATGACATGAACTTAATTTCTTTATAATTGAATCGTATTTGGAATTATCGTTGCAGTTTCCAGATCGGATGAAGTGACCAAATATGTGCGTTTGTCGAAATCTTGCTACAAATGGTTTATATATATATATATATATATATATATATATATAATTTTAAATACTAAGCTTTTATGTAATAAATACTTACCTAGGGTTATGTATTTACAAGTTACTGTACAGAGTAAATGTAAAACGCAAGGCCTAAGGATAATGAATGCCAAACATACTTTAAGTCGACTATTATGAATCATGTAATTTATGTCTTACTTCTACAATGATTAATAGGGATTATTAATTAGTTACTCGTGTTAGAAATAGTGGATGATTATAATTTTAAAGAGAAATAATTAATGTCCATGTTACGTTGAAATGAAGTGATACGACTAATTTCTTTTCTCAGGGATGACTATACAGTAAAATTACCGTTGTTCAGTAAATTTGTATGGTTAGCCGTTGGTTTATATAACATCAGTATCTCTTAATTTATTTAACATTTATACAACCATTAACTAATGCATTATTTCTTTCCTTAAACCGTTGTTATTATCTGATAATGGTCAGTACAAGCCCATGACATTCATCGTGATAAGGAATCAAATGCACCTTTCGTTGGCAAGTGCCCTAAACACCAAATAGGAGACAGACCGACCAAATAGCTCACTTTCCCCTCCGAATTTTGAGAGAGAGCGCCCTGGAGGGGGACGTTTCCAAGGTTCTCTCACCTCTCCTCCACTACCAGAGTGCCCCCAGGCCGCACAGACACTACACATTTACAAACATCCATGCTTTCTGCAGGATTCGAGCCCGGCCTTTCGGTACGGCAGTCAGAGTCACTAACCACTATCTCGGTTGGATGACACTCTTCAAAACTAAGTAACATTTTCAGTTTTTTTCTAACATTTCTCTTGGAAAAGCAATAGCTCTGTTTGAAAAAAGCCTTTATTTTCATTTATTTATTTTTTAATCAATACTTCAAAACTGATGATGAAGCTGTGCGCACAGGAAAGCAAGTTTTCGTTAGAAGACCATTTTCCTTTTTCAACAAAAACCGTTTTCTATATCTAATACTATTATGACATCTTGTTTCCTTGTTAAAAATTATTAATTTTATATATAAGCTTTACCTTGCATTTTGCATCCTTATTTATATTCCTTTGTAAAGAAAATTTTGGTGATGGTAAATACAGGGTAACCAAGAAAGAATACACAGACTACAAAAATTGCTTAAAATGCTTCGAAATGAGTCAGCTACTGAGTAATGTCAAACACTTTCGTTTTATCTTAGCAAAGTTTGATATATTTCTTTGTTTCGTCAAATGGGCTCTAACTACGCTGACTCATAAATTTACATTTGCAATGGTTGCTGCATTCTTTTATCATAAGTGTAAAAAAGAGCACGAAATGTTTCGCCTTATATCATGTTCCTGCCTTATTCCAGCAAACTAAATTCATCAATGTTTGATAGCACAAAATAGGCAACACGGCTGCAGAGCGTCGTAGATGGCATGAACAAAGCTGAATTCAGTCGGTGTTCTTCACAAAACTTCTCCATTATAAACTTCTCCATTATATTTTTATTTTGCATCTTCAAATCTTAGGCTGTTTGTAAGTATTTAATGCTAAACTCCAAATTTTGAAGTAAAGCATTTTTATAATTCGAACAGCTCTTTATTTCACTAGGCGTTTATAAAAGGCTTTGCAACGCGTTTTAAATAGCGACTCTGCTGAAGCGTTTAAAATTCTGCAAAGGATGAAACCTGTCAGATCTCATTAGTCAAGTCAAATCCAAAGTCTGGTCGAAATCCCTTGAGTACTACCACACAGGAATAGAAACTTCATAAATCATATCTATAAAATGGAGACTTCTTAAATTCAATCAGTTTAACTAAAGAATATTATGTTAAGAACGGAAGCTTCGCCAAAGCAAGGGAGGGGAGGGCTCCCTCAAACCGCAGGAAAACACAGGCTCCAGCCTTTGTATCATTTTGCGCATGTCCGAAATAGTGGTCAAGCCGGTGTCGAAAGGACTAAAATCACGTTTATCAAGAGTTAAAAGTTCTGTGAAACCATTTTTCGCCCCCCGTACCGACGTAAATCAAATCAGTGATCTGTGCAAGTAGATTAATTAATGGGTTATTTATTTTGAGTAACAAGATCTACCAAAATCCGAGTTTAAAATATAGCGAAAAGCTTTTTCAAAGAACCAGTCTTAATATAAGTTCCTTGAATTTGTACCCTATTCCTCAATTTTCTGTACACCTGGCGTATAGCGACGAGAATTTGACTCTTTGCGATATAGCGGCGCTGTAGTCAAACTGGTTTACATCACATTTATGGAAGCTTTCCTTCTTTGCATATATGTTCTTTGGTTTAACGGAAAATAGTGCAAATATACTGTCCATAAAGGAATGGCTTTATTTTCAAATCCCATTGACAAACAAGGATTTTACCCTGATTCCTGGTTAAAACCTACACACCGACTGAATAGCTGCAAAAGTACATAGCTGTTAATGTTCAGCTAGTGAAAAAAAATAAATGCCTGCCAATCACTGCAAGAGCCGAACTGGCAACCCAAACGAATAACAAAATCAAATGCATTACATAGTCAAGAATAAAATTGAATACAAGACTTATAAAGACCACCTGGAGGAGAGGGATAGTTGCTTTTACACATAAAATAAATTTCCATTTGCGGTCAGGACTAATAATTGATAAAATAGCGGATTAAAAATTCACAAAATTAAAAAAAAAATTGTACACGAATCACACCCTAAATATACATATATTTATATCAGTCATTTACAGCTCCTTCTTCTTGAGCGCTACTACCTGCTACAGGACAAGATTGCCTCTCTAAGTTTTTTCCATCTGACCCTGTCTGGCGCCACAGCTTCCCATTGGGTTTACACTTATCAGTTGCAAATTTTTTCCCACACTATCCAGCCATCTAGCAGTTGGTCTTCCTTTTCGTTGCTTCTCCTCTGCTTCTGAGAAGGTTATCTTTTTAGTAGGAAATACATCAACATATCTATAAATATGGCCTAGACATCTAATACCAGATGCGTTTGCAATTTTCACAATATTAGATTTATTACATTTCTTATAGATTTCATGGTTGTATAATATTCTCCACAATTCATTTTGCCTCACCGGTCCAAAAATCTTCCTTAGAATGTTTCTTTCAAATATTAGCAGTAGATCATGCTTCCATGCCGATATTCGTGTGGAAACGTACGTTATTCAAAATTTGATGGCTCTAGGTACCGTTGTTTCACCGATGCGAGAAACATACATATATTTATACAGCATTTTCATTATTTAATTTCTTTAAATATATTACACGGCTCTAATATTTGGTGGCAACAATTTAAAAAATGATTCGCCGTTTATACTGAATCAACGCAGAATGCCAAAATGAAATTAATAGCTCTTCTGGGCAAATTGCCCCTTTGGGCTAAAAGCAATAGAAATATTTGCTTATTGAGTTAAAGTTAGATTTTTATGTCTTCAAAATATTTTAACAAGTATTTTATCACGTTCTTCGCTCTTATGCTAGATAAAACACCATTCAAGAGCAAAATTACAGAATATTTAAAAACAGCATATCTTTAGAATTTCCGATAAACAGTCTCGCGCGCTGTATATGAAAAGTTTTTATTCCTACAGTGTTGTAGTTGCTCGCTTTCAAATCATTAAGTAGTTTATTAATCATAGTTTAATTATAGCTAGCTAATTAAAAATTCATTAATGTTTTATTAAATACGAAGTAAAAATAAAAGTATATAATATCATTCCATAAAAATATTGAATATTTTTAATTAAAATAGATCATGAATTAAATGTATTTTTATTTAAATCAATCCAATTCAAAATTAAGAAGTGCATACAATTTTAGTTTGAAAGATAAATATCATCTTGCATTTTGCCAAATGGTTCTTGAATGAAAATGAAACGACGCTTTTATAGTAATTGTATGGAAATTCCACTTCGAAGCTAATAGCAACTTTTGGGTTAATAATAAAGAAATGAATAAAATCGGTATAAAAATGTAATTGAATTTAAATCAAACCTTCAAATTATGTTATGACCAGCAAATTAGATAAATTTAGTGACTTAAATCTATACAATGATTAGCGATTATTACAAGCTATTTTAATACTATTGTTACGAAATATTTGGGTTAGGGTAGCCAGAAAGTGAGAAGGACAATTGTTGACAAAAGTGGCGATATGTCATAGCGAGAACATTCTGGAACGAATTCTTCCCGGTTTTCCCGAGAATGTTCTCGAAGGCTGGTCAAGAGCTATATATACAATGCCTGTACGCTGAGTAAGATAGTATCTTAAGTATCTTGAATTCAGGAGTAGTGTCGTGAGTTCAGAGGTTAGCTTGAGAGCGACCGAAACGAGTCGGGAGCTGTACTTTACTGTAAAGCTATTATCACATTTGCAGCCTGAAGGCTTGCTGATTGTTTCAGTGTTTTGTCGTAGTTTTTCGACGACTGTAAATGCGTCTTTGGGACTCTCCTGTGTAATACTGACAAATACATTGTGTTTCGATTATTCATCAAGTGTTGTCGTCAATCGCGTCAAATCCACGAACCCGTAGAACGCAACCTTATTTAACTACGGAAATAAAATTACAATTAAAAAACACTGCTAAAATTAATTGTTATACTGTTGCGTGTGTACTGGTTTGTAATAGATTGAATGCACAAACGCTGGATTTTGCCTCAAAGATATTCGTACAATATCACAATATCACGCAGTAGTTATACTTTAAACTACTAAAACATTAAATAGAACGCAATCCAAAGCACAGAGAAAGCTAATCCGATCTCACCGCGAATTCGCTCGAACAGTTATCTAAACAACTACTGAGTTGAGATGTTCTGTCTCTGGCTTTTATACCTTTTTAATTCGGCCGCACGTGAGAGCTCTAGCAACTTCTGGAAAGCAAAAAGAGCAGAATTACGGTTACAGTTAGCATTGTAGTCAATTACATTTATTCAAATTAAATACCAATTACAGAGATAAACTTTTATGAAATGTTAAATGCACGTGCTCTTGTATTTTTACTTTTCCGGCGTAGCTTTCTCTTAAAATTTGTCACGCGCTGCATTACATGGGGAAATAAAACAATTTTAATTGCAGTTCTGCTAAAAATAGCCAACTAAATACTAAATCCGTAACAATACAAATAACAAGAAACAGCTGAGCACATGTTAGCGCACTGGGATTGCCTAATTTCATTAGAACATTTTTATTATTAGTAATATTCAGTGACCATGCGGCCTAGTTGGCTTAAGATGGCCTCTTTAAGTGAAATAGTATGATAATGCTATAAACAAAGACATAACCTCGCTCCCCCACACAAACTGCCTATGGCCAAATCTCATCAAGTATGAAAAAAAGGAATTCATGCCCTATTAAGATTTGCGTCAGTGAGGAATTACTACATCATAAAGAAAAGCCATTTTAGGAAAGAACTGGTAGGTGCTCCTGTCCGTTTGTTCAATAATACAATGTCCCTGTCATTTAATCAAGAGGTTTGTCATAATATTCTCTATAAGTATGAAACGGGCCAAGGTAGTAAACTTTCTCCCATATTTGAATCATTAGCTGGTTTAGCAAACTGATTTGCAAGATCATTAGTAGTTATGATAGTAATGATCACATTTCCAATGGAAGTGAAGTTTTTAACCCAAAGGAAGGTTTATCAATTTTTCTTTTTTAATTTCTAGAATTCAAAGATGTCTGTTTCGTGTACCAGATATGCCAGTTAATTGAGCTTTGCAAGGTCATTTCTAGTTGTGTAAGTGAGCTTAACTCAAAGGAAGGTTTATTTTAATTTTTTAAAATTCAAAGATGCCTGGTTTGTATACCGGTTAAAGGAAACAAGCTTCACCCGGAATTGGTAAAAATAATAGTTTTATTCAGGTATCTTTTTGCATGATAGTGAGAAGCACGAAGTGATACTTCTGCTTGAAAAATTGAATTATTAAATCAAAGACAACAGTACCATGTTAAGGAAATATTATTTTTGCTGATTTAAGTCTTCAAGAATCGTTCTTCGGAGTGTTATTTTAACTCAAATGATTCATGGTCTTTGAAGCTGAAATCAAATGTTTTGTCACCGCTTTATAAACGATTTTCTTGTAAGCTACTGAGTTCAAATTTTGTACACACACAGTTTGTGGATAATAATACAATATATGAAACGATCTCTTTAAAATTCGGCATAGAATGTTTTTTAAATTTAATGCTAAAATGATTTTTTGTACATAGCCTCGTTTAACATACAAACTAAAACTCGCATATTCTTTGCATCTTGGAACACAGCGGGAAAAATCTTTTAAATGTAATTTAATTTGTATGAAAGTTTTTGACTTAATTTCTAGATCATTTGCTATGTTTAGAAAATCTTTCGAATTTTTTTGAATATTTGAAGTTTATTATTTTAAAATTTCAACACCTAAAATGTATCGGTTACACAGTTTTGATAGAGTGTGTGATTATGGCAAAGCCTCGAGGTCTATCTGCCTAAGAGGAGGAGTGCCTTCGTGGAGGACTTTCTAAGGGAAACTGGCTCGTCTACACGTTACACATGGGCAAAACCACGAAAACACCCATGCAGCCAGCCCGTTCGCGGAATTTGAACCTCGGACCGAATTACCAGTGTTCAGCGACTTTACCGCTCGGCCGCTGGGCTCTAGTTTTGATATATTTACAAATTATAAACCAAAAATGCAGAAATATTTATGGATGACAATACTATAGATTCCGAAAGTCGAATAAAACTTTCTTGAATTTGATGTTGAAATGATTTTTCGCACATTTTCTACATCATCGGAGTGATAAAATAAAAATTTTTAAATTGAGTTTTAACAAATTTTAAGCTAATGTTTCGCTTTCTAGCAAATACGCTGGATATAATTTTTTGTTTCATTTGACTTAAATAATTGTTGGAGGTAAATGAGGAGGTGTTCACCGTTGGAAAATGATTTTAAATTGAATAATTTTAGTGATAACGTGTCATTGAGACTAAAAAATCTGATGTGGACACCATATGATTGATAAATTATACAGAATTTTTGCTGCATTTCATTTAAAATTTTTTCCTCGAATTATTCTAACCAATCCCTCAAGACAAGTTGAAAATTACATAAAAAATTACAAATTTTGAAACGAAGTATAAGTTTGAATTTTTGTCGTACGGCAGTCAAACGTCTTCTAATTTTAATTTTTCGTAACGATTTCCAAATATAAGTTTAGGAACCAAGAAATGCCGAAACACGGCATAGAAATTTGGTTTTGGTGATCTGTCCAAAATTAATTCTTTTTTTAAAATTTGACATTGCCAAACATCAATATTTTTGCCATTTAAAAGACTTCTGCAATTGGAAGTAATATATGACTACGACCAACGATTGCGAAAGTAAAGGCCGAGTAAAGGCTTCTAAGCTAGGTAAGAAGGTAGGTACATGTATACATACTTTTGGTTCTACCAATTACAATAAAAAAGGGAGGGGCACAAATACATGTTATAACAGTCCTATATACAAAGTTTCAACATTTGACGAATGCTCGAACTTGAGTTACGCGAGATACATACGTACGTACGCATGTACAAAAACCTCTTCTGAACCAATTTTAAATCCATTTTACAACCCTTTTGGCAAAAACAGCCCTTTGTTCTGTTCATACGTACAGATGTCACGCAAAAACATCGTTCAAATGGTTTCGAGAGCGGTAAACGGATTGTAAGACGGATTGTAAAATGGAATTTAAACGGAGTCAGAAAACGATTTTCGTGAAGTCTGTGTGCGTACGTATGTATGCATCTCGCATAACTTAAAACCATGTTAAGGAAGTAGCCGTAGATCATTGAAACTTTGTATATGAGATTGTTATATATATTTAATAATTTATTATATATACATATATATATATATATAATAAATTCAGGAGAAAGGGTTGTAGGAGAAGGAACAAACTTAGAATGCAGAAATGACGATCCACAATAAATAGGAAATTTGGAGGCGAATGCAGATTAAATCTTCAGTTTTATTTTCGGCAACATGTTGCGGCTACACACAAGTCGGCACATTAAATATGCCTGTTCCAAAAGGGTTACATTTTTGATATATTTGTAGCATAAAAGAAGAAGCAGACAGACAGCAGTGTAGCTAGGCCAAAGCGTGGAAAGCAAGTGCGTAATGTTCAGAATGAAATCTCAAGTCAGACTGAGTTAGTTTTGTTTTTCAAAGCATTCTGATTGGATGGTTAATATTTCTGTAAAATTATTATTGGCTGTTAAAAGTTTTAGTTTCGTTTACATCATCATAATTACGTAAGAGTCATATGACATAGATTTTTCTCGAAATGGCGCAGTGCGAATAGATGTTGCTATTTTTCAAATAGAGAAAGGAAATCAATTTACGCTGCTAATTTAATTTTTTACATATTCTTTTTCTTACACACACACACATATATATATATATATAGCTCAACCTCTTACCCGGCTCGGGAACTCTTTTTCTTATTCTTATGTGTTGGTAAACTGTGCATTGTTTGCTTTAAAAGTGAGTGAATTATGTTGCTTTTTATGTTCCGGTTAAGGTTTTTATGCCTTTAGTTAATCGTCGCCATTTGTTTGCATTTGAAACTCTTAGTAAAATAGTGAATTAAGTAAGCTGGTACGGCAACTTTAGCGTCTTTTTGCCGAGTGGTACCAAAAGTTAACTTCCAATTTTGTGCACCGAAAATTTGGTTGTTGGCTGAATTGCTTGTTTTGGCGTAGGAACTTTAGTTTCAATTATAAAAATTTTTTTTTTATTGTTGTTTCGTGTTTTACGTTTTTCCGTATTTTACAGTTTTTAAGATTTTTTATAAAAATACTTCTTTTTTTTCATTTTTACTTCTTTTTTAGGAAGTATTGTAATCGTGAAAAATTTCGGTTCTCATATTTCAACAAAACTATCCATTTTAACTATTCCCGAATCCATTTAGAAGATTTTTTTGAAAGGGGGTAACATCTGTACATACAGACAGAACATAGGACTGTTACTTCCAGAACGGATTGTAAAATGAATTTCGCGATGTCTGTACGTACCTACATATGAATGCATGTATCTAGCTTAACTCAAAAACGATTAGTCGCAAAACATTAAAATTTCGTATGTGGACTGTCATAACACCTATTAACCGGCTCAAAAGTCTTTACCTGGCCTTTATTTTCGGAGTCGTTGGTCGTAGTCAGCAATATTTCCAGTTGCATAAACGTTTTAAACGACAAAAATATTCATGTTTTGGTAATGTCAAGTTTAAAAAAAAATCGAAAAATAACTTAATCTAACTTTTAATGAGGTCTCCCAGCTCCTATGTCCTTTGGTAAAGTTTTATACTCGTTAAGGAAAAATAAAGTCAAAATAAGTTTGACTTCCGTAAAACAAAAACTGCCTGGGGTATTTTATTTCAAAATTTGCAGTTTTTGATATCATTTTCGAGAGTTCCATTAGCAAAGTTAGAATAATTCAAAGAAATAAGTTCGAATGAAATGCAGCAAAAAGTGTGTATAATTTAATAGGCCGTACAAGGAAATTATGTCGTGCCCATATCAGAACATTTTTTTTTTTTTTTTTTTTTCCAGATGAAAGAACGAAAGAATTCTCTGACTGGACATTAGCGAACTTCGGGAGTAATCCGAAATAATTTTTCCATTTTAATCAAATTTATAAAGCAAAATAATAGACTTCATATAAAAATGATAATTAACATTATATATTTATTTTAATAGCAATAATTAACATTATTTAGATTCTAATGTACCGCAGTGATTCTAAAATATTAATTCTTCTCTGGAAAAGAAACATACTCATATATTTGAGAAAATTTAATTTTGATGACGCGAAAATATTAAAAAAGGATATATTTAAAAGAAATTCCCAGATTTGTTTTACCGCATTTAATAGCGTGATAGCAACATTCTAAAAGCTACAGGTTTCTTTTTCCGTTACACGTGGCAAAGAAATAATATTCAGAATCGTATTTACAGGCGATTCTGAATATTATTTCCAGATAGCTAAAAGCGGAAAACAAATAATTTGAAGGAGCTTGAATCATTTTCAAGGATCTGATCTCTGGTTGGGATCAAGAGTTTAAATGCGATTCTGAATATTATTTCCAGATAGCTAAAAGCGGAAAACAGATAATTTGAAGGAGCTTGAATCATTTTCAAAGATCTGATCTCTGGTTGGGATCAAGCGTTTTAACTAATTTATCAAAAGTAGACACGTTTTCCTCAAAGGTGAAATCAGATCTCCGACCATTATGACGCAGTGCATTAACTTGTCGTTGCTTTTACTAATACTCAGTTGTCTGATCTATAGTCAGCCCAAGCCCACGAGATTCCTCGTGGCAAGGAGCTCAAGTTTACGCCTGCCGTTGGCAATAGCCTTGAGCGCCTAAGAGGTAGTGCAATTTAGCTTAGTTCTGCCCCTAATTTTGACGGAGAGCACCTCGGGGGGGTCTGAGGGTCTCCCACCCTTCTTCCCCTACCATCAGCCTCTCGAGAGGGCTTTCGGCTCGCCACATATTTAGAGTGCCCCTATGCCTCACGGACACTGCACATTTACAAACATCCATGCCTTCTCGGGGATTCTGTAATAAATATGAGTATCTTTCCAAGCCTGCTATATCATAAGCAATTTAACATTTGGTATTAGAGGCTTTAGAATCTCAGTATTACGCAAAAGTGAGTTTTGCTTAACATAAATGAAAGCATTTTATGTTTTACTTTATGAAACTTCATGTACTAATTAACTGAAAGCATAGTAAAGCTGAATACTTGAAAGACTCTTATGTTTATTTTATTTTAACTTATATAACTGAAAGCATTTTATATTTATACTAGCATTTCCTCACACGTTTTTCAAATGGGAATTTTTTTATAAATTAGAACGCTCTGTTCTAATTTTACTTTTGTTCCCTTCGAAAACATTTTTTTTTTTGTATATGTTACTACTAGTATACTTATATATTTAAAATACAGCTAAATAAATCATTAATAATTAATGTAATTCATTAGCCCAAAGGGCGTTAGCCCATAAGGGCTATTAATTTCGTTTTGGCATTTTGCTCTCGTTCATTATAAAAGTCTGAATCACTTCTCAGATTGTTGCCACCAAATATTAGAGCTCTGCATTATATTTAAAGAAATTAAATATTGAAGCATCTGCATGGATGTATGTATGTTTCTCGCATTTTGAAATAAAAATGGACATCAAATTTTGAATAACGTAATCCTCCACCCGAATGTGGGCGTCTGGAAGCCCAAATTTGGAATTTGTTTTATTATCTATTTCATATTTAGCAGAACTTTAACGAATTTTTTATTAACAAACTCAACGATTTCAAAGCATTCAATTAACATTTACAACATTGAAGCATGGATATTTTATGCTCGAGGTTTCTTTACATTTCTTACTTACATGCTACGCTACCAATATAAGAATGTATATTGTTGCTACGCTACCAATATACATTCTTATATTGGTAGCGTAGCACCGCAAACACGTTACAATGTCTTAACGGTATTTTGCGTCGAATGACTTTGAATGTCTGTATCACTTTTCAAATCCCGTTTTAAATCATCCGTGAAGAAAAAAAAAAAAAAAAAAAAAAAAAAAATGGCGTAATATAAAATTTGAAAGGTTTTAAACTTTATTTTAACTTTATTTAATAGAGTTTGAAATGTAACTCAGAAAGGTTTTAAACTTTATTTTAACTTTATTTAATAGAGTGTAACTCAGAGCTCAAAGTTCAAACTGAAAGCTATTAGAATTTAAGGACCACTGAATACTGAGAGTTCGACCCGAGCTAGATTCTAGGCGAAATGAATGACTGCATACCTGGATTTTGTGGTTTTTCTATGTGTAACATGATTACAAGGCAGTTTCCCTTTAGCAGTTCTCCACGAAGGCATTATTTCCTTTATGCAGATGGCCCTCTTGAACTTTGCTATATTAAATTAACCTAATCAAATCTAACTAAAAATTAAATAAATGTTGATACTCGCATTAATGTGACGGATGAGCCTGTCCATTCTTGCACAGCTGTTCTGTGTTTAGACGTACACTGTTAAGAAACACCACAGTCATAGTACTTTAAATTTCTCTTTTGTTATTAGGACTAGATAGAGGAGTTCGTCGGTAGGCTAATCATTAGTAAATTTCATTAAATGTTAATCATGGGAGAAAAAGTGCTAGATGATTGTCACGTGTAATTTCCAAACTTTGAGATCTTCAACTGTAACTTGGTATACACAGTTAATTTGAATTTAAAAATTTTTCTTATTTGGAAAACGTGGAGTTCTACATTTCTAGGACCACAAACAAATAAGCGCTAATTAATATTGCTGTAAACAGAACGGTGCGCAGTATTTGCGATTTCTGGTGAAACTAAATTATTCTTTAGATGATTTTTAAATAAATCTAAATAAGCTCCACAGTACTGTTTCTTTGAAACCAATACATTATGTACTTGATAAAAATTAAGAAATTTTACATTTACTACCGAATAACTTGACGGTGTTAATGAACCTACTATACCGTAACATTCATTTTGAAACAGTTTAAAAATAACCGAATAAACGCCTCAAAGCAGAGAACTAGAAGGTCATGGAAAGTGAAAGGCAGGACTGGTTTGACCAATCGCAACAGGGATGCTTCGAAACTGTTTTCTTCTTTCGGTCTCCCGTTAACGATGAAATATTCTAGATGCGAAAAACCTCGAAAGGTATGCCGTAGGAATTTGCAGATGATTAAAAAAAATAAGAAGAAAAACTGTAAACATTAAGGCAGTTTTTGGAAGCTTTGTGCATTTTAACATTGCTCAGAGTCTTGATAAAAACAGTTTAAATATAACCGTTTATAAGCTATTTCTCCCAATCGAGAATATTTTTCAAAGATTAAATTATATTAATTGTTTCTCAGATTTTAGGCAATAATTCAATTATTTCAGTTACTAGTTCAGTCGCGTTTATTTTAAAATTAGTTCGTTCCTGTGAAACCTGGAGTACATTTTTGATCATTCCGATTTCTTTTAAATCACTTGATGTAATTAATTATATGTGATAAAATTAAATTTTATATTGTTGTTAAATAATATAAAATAAAACTGATTACCTAAAAATCTAATTTATAATCATTTAACCAGAATCTGAAGATTATATATATAAATGTGGGATTAAAAACGAGTTTATTGGTAAACGAGCGTATGTTTGGTTTGGTTTAATTAACCCTAGGATACTAACCTGAGTAAATTTTACTCACGGAACAAAGAAATGCGCGTGAAGCTTCTAAACCGTGCACAGTAGTGCCACTTTCACTCAGATACGTTCTTTTGTCTGTAAGATGCAGTTATAACTGAATGTGAGACATTTTCTGTCTTTCAGGAAATTTAACCCTTCTTTTATATGGTGAGTAAAATTTACTCGTAGTTAGTTTTAAGAGAATGCTTTTTGTAAGTAATATTTACTCATGGTTAGTATTAATAGACTAATTTTTTATATGATATTTGTTTTAATTTAGCAGTGGAAAGAAATTTTTGTAAGTAATATTTACTCATGGTTAGTATTAATAGACTAATTTTTTATAAGATATTTGTTTTAATTTAGCAGAGGAAGGAATTTTTTGTTTAAATTTTATTATAAATAATGTCGTTTAATTCTAAATAATACGTATTATAAATATCTATGTATTTTTAGTTGTATTTTCCCCATTTTTAGTAAAAGATGCCTAGAAAACGATGATTAGATATAGATGAAGCATTAAAAATTATTTTCAAGGACGATTCTGAATTATCTTCAGCTGAACAAGATACATTAGAATGGAAATCTGATGACTCTTTTGTTGATCCACTTTGCCTCCAAAAACAGGAGAAATGCAGTTTTTAGAAGATGATATGATTCAAGAAGTAAGCAACAATATAAAAGAAAGTGAATTGTGGAAGAAAAACACGAAGATGGCCTTCATGCATTTTTTATAATAGGATAAATATGGCATGTATCAATTCATGTGTAGTATACACACACAACTTTTACGCTAAACAAAATTCTGCTAAGCCATTATCAAGATTGCAATATATTGTTACTTTTTTTCTCTTCCTATTCTCCTGACACGAGTTGTTGCGTTATTTTCTTCCTTCACGTTCGTACGGGGTTCGTGTGGATTTGGAGTGAATAACGACGACACTTTATGAAGTATCGAAACACACTTTATTTATCAATAATTGTCAGGACAGCTCCAAAACACGTTTTACAGTCGTCGAAGATTTACTATAAACACGCTGACACGATCAGCGACACAGCCTTCAGGTTATCAGGCTATCTCGATGGAGACAGCTTCCTGCAAAGCAGCCATCTCTGCTTTCCGGAGTACAGCTCCCGACTCTGCTCGGTCATTCTCGGAACTCCACGTACTCTCGAGACTCTCCACACTACAACTCGCGATGCACTCGACGACACACGAGCACAGCTCCTGAATCTTCGGTTCAGTCTTTCCCGGAGCCGAAGACACTCTCTCGACAATGCACTATCCGCGATACACTAATAGACTTCTTCGGTGCACTCGACGACCCACGCGGCACTCGCTGCCCGGCTGTCAACTCGATCGACTCCGCAGGGAATGACTCGCTAGACGAGACACACTCACTCTCGACGAGAGACACACTCTTCCTCTCGATGAAGCACACTCACTGACTGCGGACCAGCAGGGTTTATATAGCTTTCGGCTTGTGTGCGGGAACATTCTGGGGTAAACCGGTAAGAACTCGTTCCAGAAGGTTCTCCAACCGTCCATGGTATATCGCCAATTTTGTAGGCAAATGTGGCAACCCTGCCCTCCTTGCTATTTTATGGCAACCCTAAAAGTGCTTTTCGGGGAAGCCATCTTACCGCGCCTGTACATTTCGTAACAATATGTTAAATCTACATCGACAGCTTACTAGAGAATGGCAATAAATAGACTTGAAACACCAACTATGCCAAAGTATCTATATTCAATAATAGAAAATGCCATAAGTGATGAAAATGTTCATACAGAGTACGAAGTCGTACAAAAGGAAACAAGCCCATCAACATGCAAAGAAAGTGACACCTGTAAAGGAACTAAAAAATATTGTTTTTCTTGTTCATATTTTAAAATAAGGTATACCACTATTTATTGTTGTAAATGTGAAAAGCCAATATGCGGTGAACATCAGCAGAAATTCTGTTTAACTTGTTGTAATACGTTAGTGCAATTTTCATTGTTATATTTTCCTTTCTCCCTGTTTTCCTTTTTTACTCATTAAGTAGATACATACATAGATTATATAATACATTACATAGATACGTTTAATAAATAAATTTTTGTGTAGCATTGAAATGTATATGTTACGGTGGAACACCGAAATCTGGAGAATGTAGACTTTCACCGGTGAATGTCAGCATTCACATAGTCGCTTGTTGTATGTCCGAAATATTTTCCAAATACTCTTATTTCTGACTTACACCGGTAAATGTCGACATTCACCATGTGCTAATGGTGAATGTTGAACATATAAGAATATTAAGAATTTAAGAATATTATATTTTCTTCTCCGTAATTTAGTCGCGAAAAAACGCACTTAAGACTTATAATAAGAACTTAAAACACACAGTACATTCAAAATGAGAAAGGAAAATAATAGAAGGTAAGAACTTACTTAATTATACAGTACATTCTATTTTAGAGTACGTTCCTCGCTTTTCGACCTACACCAGAGCATATCTGTGACTGTCGACATACACGGGTGAGGGTCCGAATGTACAAGAATGTAATGCATTACTCCATCTTTCACCGACGTATTTGGTGAATGTTGACATTATCCGGTGAAAGTCAACATTCTCCAATTTCGGTCTTTCACGGTAACATATACACATATACCAGAATTATGTTTCTAAAATATGTTATACTATAAATGTTTTTTAAATATGTAGTGAGTAAATTTTACTCATAGTTAGTATTACTGTACTAAATGTAGGGGTTAGTATTCTAAGGTTAATTATGGCAAAGCACTCGAGGGCTATCTGCCTAACAGGAGGATGCTTTTGTCGAGCGACTTTTTAAAAGGAACCTAGCTCGTATACACGTTATGCATGGGAAAAGCCACGAAAGCCCCCATGCAGCCAACCTTCGCCAGGGTTCGAACCCCGAAATCAGTGCTCAGCAGCTTTACTATTCGGCCATTCCTGGGCCTGAGTGTATATCTGAGGTTTGTGTAAATTTTTTGAATAGCAATGCCAGGGAAATTACGCAGAAATTCGCCTTTCCTTATAATAGGTATTATTCCCCTAACTAATTGTAGTGAAAAAAAAATTAAGGTACTTTGGTGTTATTTAAGGTACCACCATGGTGCAATTTAGCGACCTTTTAGAAGAAACAAAGAACGTAATTTAAAATCGAAGTAAGCTATTCATTTTATATCCTACATGTTTTTAGGTACACTGCGCAGGAAAAAAAAATGTCTGAAAAGTTTCAGATTTTAAATTGCGTCCAATTTAAATTGCGGACGTTTTTTTAACGTTTTGAATGTTAACGTTTTTAAATATCATGTTCTACGTACTGAAACTATAAAATTCACTTCAACAGTAATGTCGCAAATTAATTTTAAAATGAACATATCTTTAGATTTTCCGATACAGAGTCTCGCGCGCTGGAGATAAATTTTTTCCCCCCGTACAGTGTTGCCACTGCTCGCTTTGAAATCATTTAGTTTTTTAATCAAAAATTCGTTGAAGTGGTACAAAATATGAAATCGATAAAATACAAATTTCAAATTCAAATTAGGGCTTCCACATGCCCACATTCTATGAAAGATTACGTTATTCAAATTTTGATGGCTCTAGGTACCGTTATTTTATCATAATGCGAGAAACATACATAATTTATGCAGATTTTTTATTATTTAATTTCTTTAAATATAAGACAGGGCGATAATATATGGTGACAACGATTTGAAAAGTGATACAGCCTTTTAAAGTTTTCGATGTAAAATGCCACAACGAAATTAACAGTCCTTCAAGGCAAACTGTCCCTTTGGACTAAAAAAAGGGGGGGGGGACATGTTTTATATCTCTAGTTCTATTCGGCCGATTGACGAAATTCAAAATACTTTTTTCATATCTCGAAAGCGCGACTTAGGATATATATTAGATTAAAAAAAATTAAGCTATTTTAAACTGTATTTAGCGTTTTAGGTATTTCTGTATTTTACAATTTTTAATGAAGGTGTTTTGAGTTTTTATATATTTTTCCTTTGCCGCGAAATGAGAACTGAAGTGCATAAAAAAAATATACCTCTAATGAAATTCGAAGAAAGAAGTGCAGCAAAAAATGGGTCTAATTTAACACGTTAATTGACATAAGTGTGTATTCTTTTTAAAATAAAATCTTAAGAGTAGTGAAATCTTTTTTCCTTAAGATCACTTCTATGATCACTCTTTTAATTTGAACAATATTCATATTTCTTTGTTTAATTTCTAAATTAGGCTGCTAAGAAGTGATAGAAACTATAGTCTTCGTCGGGTGCATATGTGGTTTAGTATATCTAGGATTTTTACCTTAGGATAATTTCTAGTATCATCATACCTATAATACAGTGTAACAACAAGTGCGTACACATGTTGCCTGATTTCATTAGTTTGCGTACAAACTCGGATAGGAATGAGATAAAAAGTATTGCTGCGCAAGATTTTATAGCGGGCCGAATTAAGCTGTTAAAAGCGCCGCTCTCGATGACTTGAGGACTGGTTTTTGCTCCCCCCCTCCGTTCGAAATCATAGATTTAATCGAGAGATATATAGTTGCAACCTTAGTAATCATTTCTTACAGTACTGAAATTGTTTATTTTTCAGCAAGATCATCAACATAGGAGCTGGGACTCATGGATAAGTCCAAAAACTTTCAAAACGGGATTGCTAAGGATGGCATAAAATACGTATAATTATTACAATGCTATTCAAATATTTATATTATAAAGCATCTTTACCCCTCTTGGAAATTTTTTGGGTGTCAGAAAATTTAGATTTCACAATGCATCAAAACCTTCCTACCTAACTGACAAATCTCTTTTACAGGAGCTTCTGAAAAATTCCCCGATCCTGCATCGAAGGACGAATAGTAATGAGGTTTACTTGCTTCTTATGAATATGTAGGTGCACACACAACAGAATTACATAACTGGAATACAGATGGCAGAATTGTACTTGAATGGAGTCGTTGCTTCCTGCATCAGGCTCACGTGAAAAATATTTGATGTGTTGCTTACTTATTGGACAAAGGAGGTCTTAGTTTAAATTTCGATTATATTAAAAACTTTTTATACATTTTATTTGTGCTTCTGCATTTTCGGAGTATTGTTTCTCAGTGGGATTATATACTTGCAATTATTCCAAATAACTAAAATATGGTAATATGACATACTGATACGTTACAAATAATTACATAGTTAACTCTTCTCCATACATTAGCAATATTGATAGAAATATTACATTTTCAAATACTTTGCTTATTCCTAAACTGACGATGAAAGAAATGGCTTGGGAATAGCCTTCGATGTTTTTCTATACATAAACATATATTTAATATTAATTTAGAAGTCAAACAACAAAAATCAGCGTTATATTTGCAAATTTTCACAGGACTAGTTTCCATATTTCCACATCACCCTTAGCTGTCAAAGTGCAAATGAACGAGATAAGATATAGTGACATGGTAAGATAAGAATCAATACTGCTAATGAATGGAGTCTTATCTTGTCTTTTCACTCTCGTTTATTTGCACTTTGGCAGCTGAGGTTGATGGTTCGGTAAAACTATCGAAACTAATCCTGTGAAAATTTGCAAATATTACGCTGATTTTTGTTGCTTGACTTCTAAATTAATATATGTTCGGCGTCTTATTTTAACCTAAACTTTTTAATAGTTCAGATATATATAGCTTTGAAGGACTTGGAAAGATTGCCGAGACTAGAGTCGATTGTATTCTATAAGATTTCAGGTATAAACGAAACTGAGCATAAGTCCTGTTTTTAAGATTATTAAAGCGTACAAAGTTTTAAAGATGTGCTATTCGTTCGCAAACTACTTCAAAGAGCCGATTTGCTTTACTTATAAGCGAACGCCGATTCGTAAAAAACGAGCAGTAGCTGTTTTAGAGCTCCACCACCAAGAGTTCTTTTTGGAAACGTACCAAGAAACTTCAATTCCAATTTTAGAGAAGTAAAGGATGTTTATCCTTCCATGTTTAAAGTGAATTTAATTTTTACCATTTCCCAATTTTTGGAAAAAAATAAAATTATTGTAGAATTTTACTGTTAGTTCTATGTAGAAAGGAAGTTTTAAGGAATCTCTAAATTAGATCGAAAAGAAATGAGTCCAGAGAATTAAGGGTTCGACTCAGTTCTTCCGATCCCATTGCTCATTCGATTCTTTCCGCTGTTCGCTTCATCTTCTGCCATATCTCTGGGTTCACTTCCCGTTCTCGATGTCATTAATCAAAATTACTGTTAATGAGTGATATGTCACAAAAAAAGAACCGATTCAGTTCAGTGAGCGAACGGTTCTGCTCTGATCCCATAAAAGTGCGGTTTTGCCTATATCTAGTGAGCATGTTAATTTAACAATTATACAATCAAAACTATATACATGAAATTTGAACGAAAATGCACTTAAATGTTTAACATTTTCAAATAGACTGAAAGTTTTGGTGAATGGCTGGGAATTTGAATCACAAATAAAATTATTGCTCCGGTCGAGCCGGATATAAGCAATGCTAATTGACTCAGATTTTTATTTAGGAGATATGCTTTTAGTAATGGCCATTCTCATCTTCAACTAAATGAAGGTGCTTTCATTTATAATTACTAAAATAAAATCTGTGTCAATCAACTTATTTTCTTACACTTGCTTTGCATGGCGGGTCGTTCTTTTTCATTAGTATAGTTTATTAGACATTTCACCGTGATAATTGTATGTAAAGATGTGTTTTAAATTAGAAATTAGAAGATTAGAAATTGGCTGTTTAAAATGCACGATTATGAAGGGAAGAAAGCAAAAGTCAGATGACTTCATTATCATAACTTCTAGAATATCTCTGGCACACTTCCAGAAACGGGGAAATGCGGCTGCACACGAAGCTACTGAACTGAGAGCGATCTTCGATAAGCCTCTTTAGAACATTCTACAAAACTTCGAAACCAGCTCTCTGATCTTCGAACTGTTCAGGCCTTGAAATTTTATTAAAAATCCAAAGGTGTTCTCACGGGCCTATTAACAGCATTAAAAGCTTTTATGTAAGGTATTTTTCATTTTTTACGCGACGTACTTTATGCGACTGCTGTTAGAAAATTTATTGCTTGCGCATACGAAATAAGGCGTTTAATTTCATGTGTCAAATTATAATAAAGCACAATTTTATTTTATTTTATCTTATCTTATATTTAGTTGTCTTGTAATGTGCCATTAGGAATAAAAAAATTTGATAAATTTTTCTGGTACCAATACACATTTGTTTATCTGATTAAAAACGACTTGTTTCACATTTCAGTGGTTTTCGGAATCAATAGTGCTTTGGGCTGCAACCTATAGTACGATAAATGGATACGTAGTCCGAGTTCATAAAGAAATTTTGGGACTTCAGATTTCAGACTTATCAGAAAAATTAAATCTTGGATAAATCATCTTAGATTGACATTAATTTAAAAACATCCCCTTAGGGAAAATATCTAATTCTCGGAATTTTTACATTTCCTTTCAGTTAAAGCTAATAGAAGAATCATTTGGTTTTTTTAATTGTAAAGAGCTTAATTTTTTTCATGTAAGTTCCTTACCTCCACACTGATATCGAAAATCTGCTTTCATCTATTTTCGAGCAGATGCGTGAACGCAATACCTTTCACCCACATTTAGAAAGCTCTGTGACCTTTCAAAAGATGTAAAATGAAGGATTTGTGGTCAAGGACATTTTCTGAGGAACAATAATGAAAGCTTTCAGTCTGATTCCTTAGCAAAGTATAATTTTTCTAATCTCATGAACTGCAGTATTTTGCGAGTATATTTCTGCTGGTTTTAGATATATGGTAACGCATTTAAATAAATACTTTAAGTAACTTAGCCAAGGTTAAAAAATAAATGTTGCAGGTGACTTATGCTTTTAAGGTGCTCCATAACTTACATTTGTTTAACCATCTTTGTGTTTTATAATGACTTGGCGAATGAGGTGGTACCTTTGAAGAAATGGAACGGTCCGCTCTAGGTATATAAAAATGGATCAGGCCACACGCTTTGTGCTTAATTAGAAAGATTTAGTGTTAGGGCATAGACTTCAACTGCAGGTTAAGAGGTCGCGAGTCTTTTTTCCTGAGCAAAACTTTCAGAATTTCCACTGTTGCCATCAACTTCATGAAAATATTGAAATTAGATATATCCTTTTTATATTAATTTCTTTCAGTAAGAACAGCAAAATGAAATCTGTTCCTTGTGAACCTGACAAAGGGTTCCATATTGTAATGGAATAAAATTTAGGATCTAGAAACCTGCTAAAATAATAAAAATATATATTAATATTTGACTAAAGCGATTTTTATATATTTATTAGGCCAAATGGGCAATTTGCCCAAAAGAGCTATTAATTTCGTTTTGGTATTTTGCTTTGTTTCCCCTTCAAATTGGCGTTTCCCTTTTCAAATTGTTGCCACCAAATATTAGAGACCTGTATTATGTTTAAAGAATTAAATAATAAAGAATCTGCACGAATGCATGTATGTTTCTCACACTGTGAAAAACCAGCGATACCTAAAGACATCAAATTTTGAATTAAGGAGTCATCCACTAGAATATGGGCATCTAGAAGCCTAAATTTGGAATTTGTTTTAGTATTTATTTCACGTTTTATAAAAATTTAACGAAATTTGGATTAAAAAATTCAATGATTTCAAAGCGAGCAATGACAAAACTGTACGGGAATAAAATTATCTCCAGCGCGCGAGACAGTGTCTCGGAAATTCTAGATATATGTTCGGTTTAAATTATTTATTATACTGCTGCTGAATTGAATTTTATGTTTCAAGTGCGAAGATCATGATATTTAATAAGTAAATATAACACACAAAAGGTTGAAAAAAAAAACGCCTCTTTGGAAGTAATATGTAATATAAAGTCTGAAAGCTATTAGATATTTAATTTTTTCATTTATTTATTTTAACGAAGAGGGATTCTCATTTTCAACTGAAAAGTAAAAAGTAATAAATGCGTAAAAACATGATACATACACATTTTTGGAAAAAAAACATTGGAATGATTCCTATCCGCTGAGATTTCAAACTACACAATTTAACGCTCTTATAGTATGAAATTTCAAATATTAGAACTAGATTACCGTTGAAATGTAAACCCTAGCAGTTTTGCTTTTCAGCTTGCAAATAAGGTTTGATAGCAGAAATACAGGAAACTCAATACGTATTATTTACGAAAACATGTAGAATTAAGTATCACTCTTTGTATGTACAAAGTATGATAAAATGGATCTAATTTTAAAGAATGCGTGTAATTTGATTCACACTCACAAGCGAACGAGAGATATTTGGCATTCAATGCTTACATGTCAAAACGTCTGATTATGATTGTTAAGTATGATGGAGAACTTATGTCTAAGGTAGATTTAATGGGTATAAGAAAATCACTTTAAGTTGATTATAAGTTCTGATACATTAATTATATTATTTAGAAAATATTAAATTTTTTATGTATATTGTTGTAGATTTTGGACAGGAAAAAATTTATTTCTTACAGAAAGTATATTCTTAAGCTCACAGTTAACGGTTTACACCTTAATTTAATTAGAACAAAACTTAATCTATATGTTGCCGACAAAGTATGAAATCCGGCATTCTATAGAATACCCAGGCATTTTATAGAATACCTAAAACTGGCCGGTCAGTGTATGAAATGTTTAAACATTTACACATTGCCTAGGCATTCTAAGAATGCCAAATGGCGAACCGGCAGAGTGTGGAATACATATCTGATTCGTTTCGAATAACCGAAACTACTTACTAGAAGCTAGTAAATGATATAAAAAAAAGGCCAAATTAACTACTAAGAAGGAATCATGGAGGTATTAGTTGCTGAATTGCTGTGATGTGATAATTGTGGGAAACAAAAGTAAACTCATTTATCCCGTTAAAGAAGGAATCAGTGCTATACAATATTATAGCACCGACGCTGAATTATTTTAGGTACTTTGTGAAACTCATTTGGCTATTGGACACAGTAGTCCTGAAAGAATGCTGAAAGAATGTTAAACCAAATACAATATATATATATATATATATTAAAAAGGCATTGTTGTGAAAATAATTTTTTCTGAATTAAACTCCCGTTGACAGGTAGATCTTATTGAGTTCTAGTCTCACCAAGATAGAGAATAAAAATTTATTACGGTGTAGCAAGGTTATTGGTGTACCAATTTATTATGGTGTATCATTTACTTTGTTTACGTATTTTGAATAATAATAAGTTTTTTAATGGCAGTATTTCATTATTTTTCCAAAATATCACTTGCATTTTTGAACATGACCTTTTTTCGATACTTTGCCTTTCGTTTGTCGTTCTATAGAATGCCTAGGTATTATAGACAGTGCCCAGAAAAAGTATATAAAGATTTTTATATTTGATGCTTTGCCTAAAAATGCCTAGGTATTATATAGAATGCCGGCGTTTCATACATTGCCGGTAACATATACAAAGAGATATAGAAACCTGTGCAGACAACAAATATGTTTTGCAGCATCTTCTTAAATGAAAGCTAAGAACGTTTTCCATTACCAATGTAATAAAAGTAAGAAGTGTAAAGAGAATTAGAAATTTATTTGATTTCTTAATGATGCATTTCAAAATACTATAATTATTATTCATTAATTCAACTCTCTGCTGCTGTCCACAGTGTGAAGAAAATACCTAACAGTAAAGGAAAAAAATAGTATTATCTTAGAAAGAAAAATATTATTATCTGATCTCAGAATTCGCGAGAATAGGATGTAAACAATTGCCACGTGGAATAGCCCATTAAAACATTTTGCTGCTTATTGATGAAATATATTGAAAAAAAAATAATAATTTTTTAAAATGTTGTAGAATCATTAGGTTATTTTGAAGCAGGAGGTATGAAAATTGTGCAATGCCCTCGCCGGGACTCGAACCTGAATCTCTCGAATACGCCCCGAGTGTGCTACCGTTACACCACGAAAGCATGCTGGAAGGACAGAAAAAACACCTTATAATATTAATTTTTTACCTGAACTATGATCCGACTGTTGCTTGCAAAGAAACTGATGTGCAAACAAAACATGTTAGAACTTCTGTGATTCTCCCAAATTTTTAATCAATTTATTAAATTCCTCAATCCAAATTAAGAAAATATTTTGAAATATTGGGTTATATTTTCTGCCTGTGAAAATTCTAAAATTACATATTTATTTTTTTCTTTCTTCTTAAATATTTTACTATTAAATATTCTTAAATATATTTTTTTTCATTTCATTTTTACTTGTCTAATTTTATATTTGGACTCAGTTTTATTCTGGGTAGCAATTATACTAAGAGTAAAATCCTCTTTTGATTATTTATAAAATGTTACATTTAAAAAGTGTTTTGATAGAAGACTTTAAAACTGTTTCATGAAATAAAAATTTTAAAGGGCATTTTATCCTTAGTTTGAAATTGGAATTCTCAAGATTTTTTTAAACAAATGTTTGTAAAAGGGAACTGCAACTATAGGTGAACAACGAGATGCATTCACTAAAATTATCTTTAATTGTTCGTACGTACAGGCGAATGGAACGTCAAAGTTAAATTTTCCATTAGGATTTCATTTCTAAATGCATAAGTACATTTCAAAATAAAAATAAACATCATCATTTTTTTATTGATTTACTTTTTTCATTAAATCTCATGCCTTTAAAATGATAAGTGTTATTCTTCGAAGGAAAATTACATAAACCTTTTACGTCCTCCGAATTGAATATATATATATATAAACACAAATTAAAAATTAAAATAAAAAAAAATCTGAAAGATTTCCGATTTTAAATTACGTCCAAAAGGACTTTTTTTTTAACGGTTTGTGTGTTACCTTTATCTATTAAATATCACGTTCTTTGCACTTAAACCATAAAATTCAGTTCAACAGCAATGTCGCAAAATAATTTTAAAATGAGCATATCTTTAGAATATCCGATACACAGTCCCGCGCGCTGGAGATAAAAAGGTTTTTTCTCCCCGTAGAGTGTTGCGATTGCTCGCTTTTAAATCGTTGAGTTCCTTAACCAAAAATTCGTTAAAGTTTACAAAATATGAAATCGATAATAAAAGAAATTCGAAATTTCAAATTTGGGCTTTCAGAAGCCCATATTCGCATTAGGTTTACGTCCTTCAAAATTGCATGGGTGAGGGTACCGTTTTTTTTATCACATTGCGAGAAACATACATACATTTATGCAGATTCTTCATTATTTAATTTCTTCAAATATAATACAGGGCGATAGTATTTGGTGGCAACGATTTGAAAAGTGATACAGCCTTTTAAAGTTTTCAACACAAAATAGCAAAACGAAAACAATAGTCCTTCAGGGACAAAGTCCCTTCGGACTAAAAATTAAATAAAATTTTAAAAACTTACTTATCGTCTTCCTATGACAATTAAATAAAATTATTTATTTACTGCTTCTAAATATAAAAAATGTGTTAGAGATAATTTCAACTTACGTGTTTTTCTTCTTAGAAATAGGCACACACAGTGTAACCATACGTGTAACAGGTACAACAGGGAGAAAATGCACAACTTTCACCTATGGTACACTTAAGTTGAGTAGAAGACCAGGTTGAGAAAAATTCTCCCTCCGATCACTCTACCTCAACTGTCATTCCCTCTGGGTATATTCTCTGTAGGCATAAATGACGGGTTATAACATAACGTCGGCTGACCTTGTGAACCATTGAGGTTGATTTCTTACGTCATGACGACGGCTGCGCGTGATTCAACGGCTCTCACTTAGTTCTTGAAATTAAATAATCGCGGAATACCGAGAAGATTTAAAAGAAGTGGATGAGAGATTTTACTGCCTTGCATTGTTCGTTTCATTTATCTCAACTTTAAAGGACTCATTTAAGAGCAGGCATTATCATGCGAACCTGACTTTGTCAAGAGGAAGTTTACATTCATTACAAACTCGCGGAGAACAATCGTAACCTAGAGGACTGACTTTTTCTCTTCCTCATTTTGAACTTATATTTCGATTCTCTACTAAAGTTCGCCTATTTTGCTTTAAAGCAGAGATGTCCAGCGAGTAACCTTTACAAGGTTAACAAAATTTATCTTTGTTATTAATATAATTAATTGAGGACTTTTGTATGCTTATATGTTTTCATATTTCTGGTTATCATAGGTCATTTTCAGAGCTGTTAAAATTATTAAATACGTCACTTATAATCGACTTTAATAAACATATTTCTTAGAAGAATTTCCGATATTGTTTAATTTATTATATACTGATCTGTTAAATTTACAGATTTCTTACGCGTGTAATTTTACGTTTGGTCTCAGTATTCTTCTAACAGCTGTTAATTCGAATTAAATACAGGATAAATTAAGAAAATACCATTGTCTTGCAGATGATTATAGCAATTTATTTGGATAATATTTGCTTGTGTTATCTCAAACTAAATTACTGTAGATGGCAAAGCAACAAGAATAAGCGTAATATACATAAATGAGTAAGTAAAAAAATAATTCATGACTAAGTTTATGAATATTAAGTTCATAAACTTATTTATGAATACATAAAGACTAATTCATAAACATCTTTTATTCATAAACATATATTTCATAAATAAATTACTTTATAAAAAATCTGAACATATCTGAACAACAGAAAACCAGCATATCTTTAGAATTTCCGATATACAGTCTCGCGTGCTGGAGATAAAAATGTTTTCTCTAAACAACGTTGCCATTGCTATCTTTGAAATCCTTGAGTTTGTTAATCAAAAATTGGTTAAAGTTTTAAAAAATATGAAATCGATCATAAAACGAATTCCAAATTTCAAATGTGGGCTTCCAGATGCCCATATTCGTAGGAGAATTACGTCATTCAAAATTGGATGGCTGTAGGTACCGTTGTTTTACCACAATGCGAGAAATATACATACATTTATGCAGATTCTTCATTATTTAATTTATTTAAATATAATACAGGGAAATAATATTTGGTGTCAACAATTTGAAATGTGAAACAACGCTTATAGTGAATCAGCGCGAAATGCCAAAACTAAATTAATAGTTCTTCTGGGCTAATTGCTCCTTTGGATTAATAAGTTTGTAATATTAAGTTATGAATAATAAGTTCTGAATATTATGCTAAATTCTGTTACCTTTCCATTTCCAATAATCATTATTCGGGGGATTATTTTACTCAGAGATCAAGCTAAACTTTAACTATGGAAATTTCTTCAATTCTGTGTCAGATCCTTTTGTCACGCTTTTAACATCCATTACAATCCTTTTCAGTATTTTCAGTATCCTTTCCGTATTATATTTGTACTCACATCATAACTGGTGTGGTTGTCGTGATGGCATAGATAATATGTGTCGGTTTGTAATAGCTACGTAAAAGCAATACGTTTAACATATCTCTACAAAAAAAAAAAAAAAAAAAAAAAAAAAAAAAAAAAAAAAAATCCCCAAAAGTGAAATCTGACGATTTAAGATTTAAAGCGAAGGTGAGGAATGCATTACAATTCGCTCCTTTAACATTAGATTGGAAGCCTGTTATAACATGATCCGTTTTTGACTTATCCTGAATTTATATCATCTTGAAGTAATCCATATTTTTATAACAGAACGCACTCCTAAAATACCAACTAAGTAAATCATTGCGTAGCTATGACGCCAAGCATGCATGTTAACCTTTTGGTGGTCGTCAACGAGCTCAACTCACATTTCAGTTAAGCACCGCAAAGGGCTCAAAAGAACACAGCTCGCATTACATATTTACGACAAATAGATAACACACCTATTTGGGAAGAAAGAATTGTTTAATTTCGCAACTGCCGAAGGGTTAAAAGGGTGTTTAAGAGGTCCCGAAAGGTTAAAGGGCTGAAGGGTTTAATTTCGCCACCACCGAAGCGTGCTCCTCATCTGTCTGTTAGGTATCACAAGTGAGTCTTAAAATCGTGAGGGGTCTTGGGTACCAAATGTTTGTAAATTATTAAATACGTTTTAAAAATAATAAGCACATCCTATGGCTTAAATACGGGGTTCTAAAAGTTCAGGTGTTCCGCCAATGCCCTTATTCGCACAGAAATTAGCAAATTTTGTTTTAAGCGTTCAAATACTGGCGAACGTATCTGTGTGTTCCGTAGGCTGCATATGAGTCTTCGTGTTTCCTCTCAGAAATATTTCCACCAGGAGATCCCTCTTCTTTGTCAGATAGCCCTTGCACAGTTTACAAAAATACAAGTAACGCTAATCCTTCCTGTAAAACAATGAAGGGCTTATCGCATACCATGGGTACCTTGGAAATGAAAACAGATATAATATTATAGAAATAACTTAATAAAATGCATCATTGTGCCAAGAAACGTCAGCAAATGAAGAAGTGTTCCACTTAACAGATCATGTTTTATCTTAGTACACATATATTCATAAACCCTGTGTGTCCCATCGGATTTGAAAGGTTATAAGGGAAAAAATTAGGTTAAATAGTATCCATTATTGAGCATCAAAAACACTCTGAAAATTGCTTATGGATATAAGAATCAACAAATATAAACTTCATGAAATTCAAGCAGTAGATTATGAATACATTAATGTAGTTTCAACAAGACAATCGAGAAGAAAAAGACAGAAAAAACAAAGGAAAAAATATGTAAAAAAGGAAAACCTTCAATTCTGTCGGAGACTTGGCAACAATGCGTTTCGATAAATCTGATATCGATTCCAGGAAAAATATAAAAAAATGAAGAGAATATAACAATAATAACTGAAACCCGATGACACTGAGCTTTAGGATACTTTTGCCGGAAATTGTGACAGGTTTCATAAAATTTATGTAAAGGCGAATCGAAGTCGTTGCAAATAAAGAATTTTAACTTAATTGTATTTTTATGCTCTTTCGTCTTAAGCATTAACAATTTCCAGAATTTTGTTTTAAAACTGGCTTGTATAGAATCATTAGATTTTTTTTTTAAGCAGGAGACGTGAAAATGTGAAATGCCTTCACCGGGGCTTGCACCTGGCTCCAATACGTGCCGAGTGTGCAACTGTTACACTACAAAAGCATGCTGGAAGGAAAGAGAAAATACCTCACAAACAAACCTAATATTATTCTGGTTTTGATTACATTTGCTTATGCAAGGTAAGTTACAAAAACCTCGAACTGGATATAAAGATAGTAAATCCAATTATTTTAGAAGAAAATATTAATACAAAAGTGTACACATTCAAGGAATTTTACAAGAGAACGAAAATTTTTTTCTAGGCAGAATGGCTCAACCACTCGTTATGAACATACCTTAGAGGAGTACATGAGCTATTTGGGAAAGAACTTGCTGTAAGTAACGAGTTATGGTTATAGTAATAACGATATATTACCTCCGGAGGTAGTTCAAAATTAAGGTAAGTGAATTCAGCCCTAGATTTGCTGTTGAATAAACAAAATAAACAAATATTTCATTTCAGGAAATAATAGTTTGGTTTATTTTGATTATCGCAAAGAACTAGAGGTCTGCCTGCCCAAAGGAAGAGATACTTTCGCGAAAGGCTTTTTAGGAAGAAACTAACTTGTATACATGTTATACAGTGGGTAAACTACTACGCAGCCAGGCCGTTCGCCGGGATTCGAATCGGGGACCGAAATACCAGTGTTTGTTCAGCGACTTTACCGCTCGGCCGCTGGTGGACTTCTAGAATAATGATAATCTATCGTTGCGAAATAGCTTTTGAACAGCATAGCGTCACCGACTCAGTATTACAGAGAAGCTAGTGATAGGAAACTCGAAGCATCTTCTATATTTTATACATATTGTTATGAATTCTGTACAATGTAATATGAGTGGGCTCAAGAAAGACGAAGCTTTGCCGGAAAAATAAGATTACAGGAGCAAATCTGTTTAACCAGAGGTAAATGGCTATCTCGCTAAATTTGCGAGCTACCACCAAACTGACGTTAATTTTCGCAACTAATTTTTGTCGCCAAATTTAACGAGAAATTACCAACACCGCCAACCTGGTTGATCATTTGGCGATATTCTGGACCGGTCCTTCTATAACTGTAATTGATTCCTCTATGTAGTTGCAATCGCATTCAGCACTTATATGTAACATTAACACCCGTAATTTCGAAAAATGGAAGGTACTCTAATTTCCCAAAAATTGTTTCCCTGTGAGCTTTTTCTTTTAGATGCGCTTTGCATTGCGTTGTGTTTAACGTTTTTAGTAGTTCGAAGTGGTAGCTACTGATTGTTGACTGTCGTAATGAGAAGAGCTGTCCGAGTACTTTTGTGGGAAGTTCTAGAACTGGAAAGTGTTTCTTTTAGGAAAATAAATTTTATCAAGCTGTCATCGGCTCTGTATGCATTGAGTCCATTACGAAATCGTACGCACTTAATAATATTATCATTGCTCAGTAGAGCCGATTCAGATTTCTTAGCTGTAGATTGTACTTTTTTGTTATCTATAGAAATCAGCCAAGATATTCCTTGATGAACTATTGTAAGACTTCATGGCATTCCTTTCTTGTGAGGTTTATTCGAACTTGGGGTCGCGGGGCAGAGCGGTGAATGTGTGTGCCGCTTAGGCTGAAGTGCGCATACGTAGCGTTCATGGAAACGTTAAATCTCTTCCCTAAAAGCTTTGATTTGCACACATTTCTTGAACCCCCCCTCCAAAATCATAAAATTTCCAATTAAAATTCCTTATTTAATTAAACAATTCTTAGTACTCTTATTATATATTAATATACTAAATATTGATTATATCACAGAACTTTAGAAAAATTTCAAAGCCTAGCTCTTAAAAAATAGTTAAATAGAATATTCAAAATTTTTAGAATGTTTCAACAGCTATTGACTTCCAGTCATATGTACAGTGATTCCGGGATAATGAGCCTGTATTAATACGCTCTCTTTCTTTCCGATAAGTAATCACTGCATGAAGCTATTGTAATGCTTAAGACCAACTTTACAAACGGGAACTCGGTGAGGAACATTCCGAGAGAAACATGAAAGGGTTCCAGGGCCGCATTCACGTATAAGCTACGCACATAGCTTACGGCCCCCTTTTTTTGGTGGACCCCCCAAATTAAAATATAGTATAAATAGTAGTATAAAAATACATTATAAAAGACTTATAAAGGGCAGCATATCTCAAATATAAAGGACCTTATCAAGTCTAAATCCGGCTCTGGTTGTTGCCATTGACGATGATGATTTCAGAACCAAATTATATAAATTTCAGTTTTCTTTAAGGCAAAGATAACAAGAAAAGGTTCCTTTCAATAACAGTATTTTTCCCTTGCGTCTCGGTCAATTTTTTGCTGGCAAAAGCTATTGGTTGTTCTACACTGTTTTCGTCTTTCTGAGCTAAACAACGGCTTAGGGCATCCTACGGTGTATGATGATGCGACTATTTAAATGACGAAAAACAAATTAAAATTTGGAGAGTGACTATTTGGAGCATCGCAAATAGGATGCTTCGATTGAACGAATGCTTCATCAACTTCTCTCAGCCGGATAATTTCATTTGAAGTTCTTTTCTTTGTGAACGTTGTTAAAGGTTTGTGCTGTTGCAGAAAGTTTTGATGTTTAAGATCTGTAATATGATAATAACCCTAAAATGCTTCTTACATCTTTCTTAGTACGAGGTACTTGTAAATTCTGGGTAAGGTTCATGTGAACCAGAACCAACTATAGCAGCCCAATTGGTATAGTGGTTAGCGTCGCTGACTGCCGTGCCGAAGGGCCCTGGTTCGAATCTCGGAAAAAGCATGGGTGTTTGTAAATATATGGTGTCCATTCGGCATGAAGGCAATCTGAATACGCGGCGACCCGAAAATCCTCTCGAGAGATTGGTGGTAGGGAAAGAAGTGGGCGTGGGAGACCCTCGGACCCGACCCTCCCGGGTGCTCTCAATCCAAACTGGGGGGGGGAGGGAAACTCAGCTAAATCACACTGTCACCTGTAAGGTGCTCATGGCTATTGCCAGCGACAGGCGTAAACTTGGACTCCTTGCTACGAGGATATTCGTGGGCTTGGGCTGACTATAGGTCAGACAAGTGAGCATCAACAGCAACAAAAACAGAACTAACTATATGTGCTAGGAATTTAATTTTGTCGCTTTTATGCTGCGCCATATTTATTGAAATTAACAGTGAAATTTGCTTCATCTAAGTACACTTAAGACTTTTTCAAGATATCTCAAATGTACATTTTAGGCACTAGAAAATATAATCATGTCATCAAATCACGTCTCTCATAAATGTATGTTCCTTATTTCATGTCTATATTTGAATGTGCCATTGATTCTTATGGAAGCATATACTTTCAGTTCTACCAAGAAAATTTTCAAAGAACATAATTCATAATTCGTTACCACCAAGACTTGGCGATCAGTTCCTCTAATTCCCAGTTGCCCTTTTTCCCCCCAGTTGCTTATAAAGTATTTTCTTTCTACTTGCAGCATGTCTTCATGATGTAACGGTAGCACACTCGGCGCGTATTCGAGAGATCTAGATTCGAGTTCTGACGAGAGAATTGCTCATTTTTCACGTCTCCTGCTTAAAAAACCCTAATGATTCTATATACATAAATATAAAATAAAGTATTAAGCGTATTTAATTCGTGACTGTATTATTTAGGAAAGAAAAGGTAAAATAAGAAATTCACATTCGGCCCACATTGCAATCTGTAAAACATAATTATTTGGTGAGACTGATAGTAGATTTTTACCTTTGCTAAAAACGGTTTGTAACTTGGGACAGAATTCATAGGAATTAATACTTGGGACAGAATTCATAGACACAGGAGACCACTGGGTGAGCAGCTGTGCCGCCATGAAGACTTTCATTTTTATTGCTCACTCAGTGGGACCATGTTTATTTAAATTTTATAATCTACACAACACATGAAATTTCGATTTATACATTAAATAAAGTTATGAGAAACATTTTTCTATATACGCAAAAATTAATTAAATCTAATTTGAAAATTCCGTAATAGTTGCTGAGATGAATTTAAAGTTTATGAGTTCATTGAGTTCATATGTGTTTATGAACAGTTCATAGGAATTTGATTTCGTAGAGGTATTAAGTACATCAGTTCAATTAGTATATTAATTCTTATGTAATGAGTTCTTAGGAGTTTGTAGAGTTATTTAAAAGGGTTAAAAGTTCATAAGTTCCATTTTGATGTCTTTAATATCTTGCTTATGCGATTGAATACATAAAATCTTGAGTTTGCAGATGAATGAAAGAAAACTCTTGAGTATGGGAATATGAAATATCTTAAATTTTAGATTAGAAGAAGAAAGAGAAATAGGAAGTCGAGTTGTGAGTTCAATTTTGAACTTGAATGTGAACAATTGGAATCATTTTTGTGCATAAGCTTTTGAAAATCTCAAAATTTTGTCGAGGACGATCATAAAGTACGATATTGAAGGTACCTGTTATAGGAGTTTTGATGTATTTTTATTTTTGTTGGATGTTTCTGTTGAATGAAATCCAGTAATAGTAATATTGATCCTGTGTTTGTTTTTGTATTTGAACCCTACACATGCGCATTGCAGTCTCCTAATATTAAATGTTGACATGTTGAGGGAAGTGGAATTGAGTCGACTTCTTGTAGAAGTTCTTGAAGGTTTAAAGATGGAGGAGCATATACCGAGGTACAGTATATTGAGAGATTTGATGCCTTAAATTTGATTGCTGCATTGGATGTATGAATTATTATAAGCGTCAGAGGCCCTTCAATAGGTTTTTAAAGATTTGGTTGAGTGTGACAACAATCTAAAGAATCCTGAAGGAAGTTCTAATTTTCTTGAAGGTGGGACTTGTGCCTTAGGGTTCTTGAGCCAGTATTAAGTCTATTTTTTCTACTTGTGTTATTTTAAATGAGGCAGGTAATGTAATTTTTGTCCCTGAAAATTAATTTATAGTATTTTAAATGAAGGGTTATTGATAAATTGTTTGGCTGTGGAATGAGAGGTTGTATTTATAGGAAAATCCTTTTGAGACATTAGTAGAGTGTTTTCGAAACTATTTTTCCACTTTCTAATTGTAGCTTGGGCAAATGACGTCGTTAGCAGCATGATAAGTATCGAAACTTCTATTGTTATAGACACAGAATCATTTTCACACTCCGTTTTAAAAAATTCCTCAATCCTGAATTCGTTCTTCGGAGCTCTTATTAAGAATACGCCATCGACAGATTTTCTCTAAAAACCACGTTATTAAAGGGGGTGTTCGATATTCCTTCCCCACGTGTGTAAGAGTTTCCTTTTGAAAAATGTTTTAACCTTGAATTAATACTTGGGACAGAATTCATAGGTCTCACTGACTTTACCTTATTAACGATTTTATCTAAAAGTGATATTATCGCGGAGTGTCAAATATTCATTCTGAATAAGCGTATGCCTTTAAAAGTGGCACTCAGTGTCTCATCTGAACTTGTAGATCTCCCCGCATCCCTAATAATAATGATTTAAACATCTGATAAAGCATCATTCTGTCTCTCTAATTATTTCAGTTTGATTTCTCGTATCTAAGATACATTGTTACCATCAGTACCTTTTGCAGCAGATTTCTTTGTTTGCGATTTCCCAATTTATCTTCTATTGTTTCTATATTTATCTACAGATTTTTATGAACTTTCATCTTCGTGAAAAGCTATCCGACAAAAGCCTTTAAAACAGTATAAGTAAAAATATTGTAAGAGCTACTTAGAGCAATTTGTCCGAAAATACTTCTCGTTTAATTCCTCGTTTATCTGAACTAAAATGAACTGAGGGAGTAGTATTTCAGATAATACAATTTTTTCTCTTAATTCGTGCGGTTTATTTTTACCTACCAATTTTTACGAACTTTCGTCTTCGTGAAAAGCTATGCAAAGTGCCTTAAAAACATTTTAAGAACTGCTTAGAGAAATTTCTCGAAAAATAAAACAAAATCCTCGTTTATATGAACAGAAGAGGAAAAGGTGGGCACAGCTATTTCCGATATTTTTTTCGGTCGACTCGTTAAGCTTATTTTTATCTACGAATTTTTACGAACTCTCGCCTTCATGAAAAGCCATTTGCGAAGTGCCTTAAGGCATTATGACAAAAGAATGTCTTTAGAAATTCCTACAGAAATTTCTGAGAAAGTAAAACATAATCCTCGTTTATCTGAACAAAGGCGAAACGGTGTAGCTATTTCAGATAATCCCTTTTTTTTCTGTTAACCTGTGAGGTTTATTTTTTGCACTTAGAAATAGAAACAAATATATAACTGGAATAACTTTGCTGTCTGGGTGCTATGAAGGCTTTGTCATTATACCGAAGACGATTTCTTTTCCTTCCTTTATCTGAAGGAATTTGATGAATATAAATAGTCACAGATAACTAATATTTTTCTAGTAAAGAAACTTTTCCACAGGAACCTTAAAATTTAAGCCAAATATTTTACTAATAAGCTTGTGCCATTATATATCATAACGTTACAAGGCATCTCTCTCTCCTTTCTGCATGACTTCGTGGTGTAATGGTTGGCACACTCGGCGCGTATTTGAGAGGTCCAGGCTCGAATGCCGGAGAGGGCATTGTATATTTTTCAAGGTTCCCCGTATTAAAAACTACTAATGTCTCTAAAGTAGCATACGAACTAAAATGTGGGGGATGATGATTCTTCACCACCAGAATTTAGCGACGGGTCCTCTAACCTTCAGTCGCCCTTTAAAAGGAGGAGTATATAAGAAATTTTCTACCTCTTTTTGCATGCCTTTGTGGTGAAACGGTTGGCACACTCGGCGCGTATTCGAGAGGTCCTGGGTCCAGTCTCTCTGAGGGCAATGCTAATTTTTCACGTCTCCAGCATAAAAATAACATAATGACTTTACAACATTAGTAAGCAAACCTAATTAAAGAAGCCTTTTAAAGAAGGCTTGATTATTTTCAACATGAACACAAACTTCTCGGAAGTACTGTAGAGTTATTAGGCTATTTTGCAGCAGAGTACACGAAAAATGTGGGATGCCTTCAGCGGAACGCGATCCTGAACCTCTCCAATACGCGCCGAGTGTGCTAAAAGATCTAAAAGAATTTATTAACAGAGCGTAGAAACAGTTACAAAGAAAATATACATCAAAATAGAATGTACATCAAAAGGGAACACCTAGCAGTTAGAATTCACTTTCGAGTCACGGAGGCATAAAAGTTGTTGTCTTTTCCACTGGATGCCGTTCGATAACAGAGTTTGGTTACAGTATAGTAAATTATTTTTCTAATTCTAATTCATTAATTATTTTATGAGCTTCAAATAAAAGCTTATTTTGTAAATACTTTTTGAAAAACTTTCGACATTTTGTCTCAATGACCCGTTATCAATAAAATTATTAAACTCAGAAATCATTTTTCAGTATTTAATAATCCCTCTTTTATTACCATAAATTATTTATGCCAAATGATGGGAAACATCCAGCGATTTTGCCAAGAAAAAATATATTACGTTAAAACCTCTTACAAACATAATTTAAAAGATTATTTTCCGCTCTATCCGAAGATGAAAAAATAAATTTCTCAGATTTTTAGCTTGCTCGTTAAATGAAGACATATGAGAAAATTCTGACACAATAAATTAAAAGAAATAATTAAAACGAATTTTGAAAATATCGCTTCACCACATTGCATTTTCTTCGACAAATAACATGTGCATAGAATTTGGATTCGGTCGCTCATCAGGAAGTAAGTGAAAATTCAGTGACAGGCTTTCGACAAGTAAGGACAAATACAATAAAGGTCATGAGTGAACAAAATAAAAGCTCTGGAAATATATATAAAATTCTTTCGAAACATACAAGTGGTTGCATTTTATACGTTATGAGGTATTTTCTCCATTCTTCCTGCATGCCTTCGTGGAGTAACTGTAGCACACTCGGCACGTATTCGAGAGGTCTAGGTTCGAGTCCCGGCGATGGCATTGCTCATTTTTCACATCTCCTGCTGCAAAATAACCTCATGACTCTACATTGTTACTATAGAACATTATCTTTAGAATTAGAATCTGTGGCTAGCGTGGCGATCGAAAAATGAAATACGCAATATATATCGCTAGAAACAAATTTTATTAATTCTAAATAATAAATAAATTAAGAGACTAATAATGGTATACAAATGATACTGAAATTCATTATAAAGTGCTCTTCAGACTATCTTATCCTAATTGCTTCCTTTCTTATGCAGTTAAACAATCTGATGTTAAAATGTGGCGTATAAAGGAAAGATACTACTGCTTAGATTTACAATAGCTACCTTTTCTTTTCTGTTTGCCCTACTAGGTCATTTTCTTTGTAAAATGAAAACAATAACAACTGAAAGAAAATGTTAAAAAAAGAAAGAAGATGTAATCAAACGAAAAGTAAGGTGCTTATGCAAATAAACGCTGACGCATCATGGGGAAAGATATATGATGACAAAAAATGAATTTCTTATTCAAATTCCATTCACGTTAAACCAGTCTCCAGATTTTATAGATTACTTACAGTGGCTCACATTTGTTTTAAGACACTTGTATTTTTGAAACTTATTTGCATAAATCTTGTACTAAATTCAAAAATATAGAATCCAAACACTTTTAGCTCAAATAGGGGGTTAACCCAAATAGACTATTAGTCTCGAGACTAACAGGATTTTGCTTTGAATCACTATAAATGGCGTATCATTTTTTAAAAGTGTTGCCACCAAATGTTATCTCCCTACATTATTTTCAAAGAAATCAAATAGCAAAGCCCCTTTGGACTAACAATAGTCCTTCGGGGACAAAACCCCTTTGGACTGAAAATCAGAAAGGTTTCCGATTTTAAATTACGTCCAGAGGGCCTTTTTTTTAACCTTTTCTGTATTACCTTTATTTATTAAATATCATGTTCTTTGCACTTAAACCATAAAATTCAATTCAATTGCAATGTCCCAAAATAATTTTAAAATGAGCCTATTTTTAAAATTTCCGATACACAGTTTCGCGCGCTGGAGATAAAAAGGGTTCTCCCCCCCTCGTAGAGTGTTGCCATTGCTCGCTTTTAAATCGTTGAGTTTGTTAATCAAAAATTCGTTACAGTTTTACAAAATATGAAATCGATAAAACAAATTCCAGATTTCAAATTTGGGCTTTCAGATGTCCAAATTCGCAGTAGAATTATGTCATTCAAAATTGGATGGCTCTAGGTACCGTTGTTTTATCACAATGCCAGAAACATACACACATTTATGCAGATTTTTATCATTTAATTTCTTCAAATATAATACAGGGCGATAGTATTTGGTGGCAACGATTTGAAAAGTGATACGCCGTTTATAGGGTTCAGGCGCAAAATCACAAAACGAAAACAATAGTCTTTCAGGGACAAAGCCCCTTTGGACTAATGAAGAATTTACATGAATGTATGCATGTTTCTCGCACTGTGAAAATCGATGGTACCTAGAACCCTCAAATTTTGAATAACGTAATCCTCCACCAGAACATGTGCATGTGGGAGCCCGAATTTTGAATTTTGCATTTACTAGGTCAATCCGTTTCATATTTTGTAAAACTTTAATGAATTTTTGATTAACAAACTAGAGGATTTGAAAGCGAGCAGTGGCCAAACTGCATGGAATAAAGCACTTTTAGCTCCAGCGCGCGAGACTGTCCTTCGGAAATTCTAACAATATGCTGTTTTTAAATATTTGTAGTTTTACCGCTGAACTGAATTTTATATGGCTTAAGAATGTTATATTTAATGAGTAAAGTTAACACAAATGTTAATGCTAAAAAGTTAACTAACTTAAAAAAAGGAAAAAATGCTTTGCAAGCCCTAAAAGGGCAAACTTAGTAAAACTAAGAAAATTTTTGAATTGTTTGAAATTGAACTCTCTTAGTAACTGGTAAATTATAATGTAATTCTAAGTGTGCAGGTAATCCAAGACAACATTTTGAATTGTTGTACTTTTCAGCATAAATATTTTGCTTAATAATTTATTTAATTACTTAGAACTTCTTTCTTATCATCTACACTGGGTCACCGAATGAAAAAAAATCATCACTAAAAGACAGCCAAAAAATTATTCTTTAACCAAATAAAGTGTAAAAAAAACTAGATTACTAACATTTGTTTTCAGAACCTAAGTTCTTCATAGATTCGTCTTATGTTATATAATTATACGTATTACAATAAATACTATATATGGCTTTACAAATGTGTTTTGCTAATTAAAAGGTAAATGTTTGTAAAAGTTTTCAGTTAGGTAGTTAAAGTCAAAAGGTATTTTTCGCATACCTTCATGCTTTTCACATACCTTTGGAAGCGTATTCGAGAGATTCAGGGTTCTAGTTCCGGTGAGTTCACAGTACATTTTTCAGGTCTCATGAAAGGTGGTGGGCGATTATTCGTCACCACCCAGACTTGGCAATTGAGTCCCTAAATCCCCAGTCTCCATTTAAAAGGGAAATATATAAGGTATTTCGTCCCTCCTTTCCACACGCCTTTGTCGTGTAATTAAAAGCGTACTCGACGCGTATTCGAGAAGTCAAGGGTTCAAGACCCGTCGAGGACATTGCACTTTTTCCGCTTAGCCTGCTTTAAAAAAATAATAATGACGCTCCAAAATATTTTATTAAATAGATGCATAATAAGAATATATCTGAAAGCTTGCAAATTTTGTACGACTCCCAAAGGGGCATTCTTTTAATTTATACTTACATACGCATTTCCAGAGGATTTGAGCTAACGCCCTTCAGGGGTCAAAATATTTATGAACAACATGTCTTTAAAATTTCCGATAGACAGTCTCGCACGCTAGGGATTAAAAGTGTTTTATTCCGTACAGTGTTGCTATTGCTCACTTTAAATTCATTGAGTTTTTTAATTAAAAATTCATTAAAGTTTTACAAAATATGAATCAGATAATAAAACATATTCAAAATCCTCCCTGGTGCCCATGTTCGTGTGGAGGAGTAGGTTATTCATGATGGTTCTAGGTACCGTTGTTTTTTTACAATGCGAGAAACAACTAACATTCATACAGATTCTTTATTATCTAATTTCTATAAATATAATACAGAGCAATAATATTTGGCGGCAACAATTTGAAAAGTGATTCAACGCTTTTAGTCATTCGACGCCAAATGCCTTTTCGAGATTAACAGTCTTTCTGCGCTAATAATAATAACAGTGCAGTAGTATTAAAAAGTAGGTACATATATTACTGGATTGCAGGATACAGCAAATGGAAAGAGATCGACATTTTCCTTATAAGCCCCCAAACAATTCTAAAAATTGAACCTAAACGTGATATAAGCAGTTTTATTGACATAACTTTTATTGAGAAGATACTACTGCCATTTCATTTCAGAAATATTAACACATATTCGCTTAATACGCATTGTTTTCAAAAGCAGTTGTTATCAATAATGGGTAATCATTCTTAAATTTTAAAAAACCATTTAGCGGGTAAATTAAATAACATTAGGTGACAAATGTCCCTATTGTTTTCAAATTAATTATAACTGTGAAAAATTATTCATACTATTAGGTCATATCTTAGGCCTTAGATGGAGGTTTAGGGAAAAAAAATAATCATTTATTATGCGACCAATGATAATCATTTACAGATGAAGGTCTTCATTGTTCTTGATACAGTAGATCTAAGAGTACTTCTAAGGACATACATTCGATTTACATCATTAAATGATGTCAAACGAGTCTTGAAAATGTGACGGTAGTCGGTTTATCATAATTTAGGGAGCTGAAAGGAAATAAGCCTAGAAATTCGTTCACAACTTTATCATAAGAAAGTAAAAAGTTAGTGCATACACATTTTACCATTCCAGACTAAAACGAAAGTAAATAAATTTATTTTCTGGTTTCTAACTTGCATTCCATGCTTCCCGAAGGTAAAAAATGAGCAAATTACGAAGTATTTAAGTCGTAATCAGCAAGATGAGGAACTAGTTGAAAATGGCGAAAGCATGAAGTACCAAAAGCAAACTTTCCAACGTTTTTCGCAGTGATACTTTATGCTACGTTACCAGTGCACATCTCATCTCTACAACCTCACAGAAGGCATTGTCATTTCAAAAATGGAAAAAAAAAAAAAAAAAAAAAAAAAAATCCTGTAGTCTTTAAAATTTCAAGAACTATTTTCCTGCAGTTTGGGATGGAAATCGAGACGACGTAGTTAAATCGGAATATTAGTATAGTCGTTTTTGCGCCGTCTAACAATGAATCTGTACTATTAAAATCTTTGCGGATCTGTCTGTTTGTTTAATTTTAACATCATCTCCTCCGGAACGACGGGGAACTGAGTTTCGAGAAAGGTACCCCTGGATTCCAAAAATTCATAAAAAGCCATTTCGACCATTTTCATCTTAACACGACTTTAATCAACCGAGATATTAAAACCCTGAAACCGCTAATTTGCGCACACATTATTATTCCCAGTGGCAAAAGTCTCGCGCGATGGAAGTAAAAATGCTTTATTTCGAAAAGTATTGCCACTGCTCGCTTCCAAATCATAGAGTTTGTTAATCAAAAATATTTAAGTTTTACAAAATATGAAATAAAAATAACATTTCCAAGCATTCAACATATTATTATTATTATACATAATTCTGGTTATATTCTGACGTTGAAGAAGACACGCGACTACATATAATGTCACTGTATGTCGAAACGTTTTCGTGAATACCAGCAGGGAACTTTTTTGTTTCAGGTTAGATTAATTGACACAGTATGTTACTGCCACATTAATCCTTTTATTGAAGTTGAAAAAAATTATTATACAGGATGTTTATAAAGTCCCGGACCCATTTTGATGTTTAATAACTCATAAAATAATGAAGATATAAACAAACTTATGGCATTTATTGATGGAATAACTTATATATTTTCCTTTCAGGTTTCAATATCTTTACTTTTGTAAATATCGTCTGTGCGTGTAGTTAATTTCAGATAATTTCATTTTCCAGTCTAAATATCTGTACTTTTCTAAATATCGTCTGCTTATTAATTGCATTTTTCTCTCTTTTGTTTTTGGCAACTATTGCAATGTTATGGACTTTTTCCTTTGGGGATTTGTAAAGGACAACGTTTACAGGTGGAGAGTGTCGAACATTGATGACCTAAAAGCCAGAATTACAACCGCAATAGCCTCTCTGGATGCCAAATTGCTTGCCAGTACCTGGCGTGAAATTGAATATAGACTTGATATTATCCGTGCGACGAAGGGAGCACACGCGGAAGTTCATTGACAAGGGTCATGAAACTTTTTGAGTCTATCTAACCATTTATGTTATTAATTTTAATCTATCTTTATTATTTTATGAGTTATTAAACATCAAAATGGGTCCAGGACTTTATAAACACCCTGTATTACATGAAAGTTAAATCCTGACGTCATGCGCATACCTGAAGTGTCAAAAGCTTTTGTTTCCTGGTTTGGCAACAAAAAATTATTTACTAATCGGTTGTTGCTTCGAAAGAATGAACTGATTTCATTCATACTGAAATGTTTTTATATATTTTCTTTTTAGGTGTACATTAGAACTATAAATTTTGCTTTGGAATTTATCTTCTCATTGCCGTCTAGTTTTATTTATATTTTCCGCACTATTTTATAATTTAGTTAGCCTTAAATGAGTTGCTGAGGTTTTTCTTTGAATTTTTCCTTGGAGCAGTTAAAAAGTAATTTATTTGTAGATTTTAATACAATAGGGCAATTATTATTGTTATATTCCTCAGCTTAATCCTTACGCAACTATTCGTAATCTCATTCAAAACTATTAAAAGACTTGAAATGAAAATAAATAATTTCAGATAAGATACAAGAGTGTGTACAGATTGTTTGATCCTGATTAAAGTTAACAGTTGTCTTGTTTTCATGTAAGAAAGATATATATATATTTTTATCAGAGGCATTAGATACATTTTCCTTTCAAATTGAAGTCTCTAATAACAAATAAAATATGTTATTATTTCAAATAAGGAAAAAAAAATATATGGATAGGAAATAATGCGCTCTCAAATTGTACAATAAATTGCAGAAGGCATATATTTTTCATTCCTATTGAAATAAATGTTCGTGCTTTAACACATTTTATGCATTTAATAATGCAAAAATTCGAATGCGCATTCTCGCATACTTAAACAAGTAATATATAAAAAAAATTAGGTCAATTCCTACTTAGGTCAACAAAGAAAATTTTTATTTTAGCTACTTTTTATCAACATTATTAAAATTTTTTTTTTTTCTAATTTATGAAGCTACAATTTATGGATATAATTTCTCGTTCTATCGATCTCTTGTAATGCTTCATTATTGCAAGGAATCTTTTCAGTCAGTTTCGAGCAGTTCAGTTCTTCAACTAATATTCCATCTAATGATTTCACACGATACAAGGCGACACATGCTTGACCTGCTGCTGTTTTTCTTTCTCTAATGGTCGCTTGCGTTGTGCTGTAGTTTCTTTTCGCATTCTCCGTTTGTAAAGGAAGTGACATTTTAAAGGGTTATATTTTAAATATATGTTATTATCAAGTTAACATAGAAATACGGGGAGAATTTTCGCTACATAATGGGACATTACATCCGCTTCATCCAACCCTATAAAACTACAATTCCTTAATTCCATACACTCTAAAAATCTTTAGAAGTCTGTCTTACTGTTGCCTCTTATTTTTGTTAAATATTTCAATCCCGTTTATCACAGTCATGTACTATTATTTATAAGTTGTTATAAAATTAATGTTTACAGCACGTAAGAATTCCTAATAAACGGTCAGTATTATAATATATTTAATAAGTCTTATAATATATTTAATAAAAACAGCAACAGCAGTATCTTTAGTTCCGATAAACAGGAATAAATAAGTAAGAATTGACTTTAATAGCGAAAAAACTGTATTAACATCCAATGTCATCCGGTACAAGTTTAAAAAATGTATTTGAACTTGAGTGGATGAAAACAAAGTATTTTACTAACGACTGAAAATTTGAACAAGATATAGGGAGAGTGTGAGCTAATAGTGGGAATTTAATAACGCATTCCTTCCTTTTATTTATGTTGCTTTATAAAGTTACGTCGTCTTCTTTGGTAGCATAAATTAGACCGAGAACTCTAAAAGACTAAAACGCCTTATCGTTAGGTCTTGTAAATTACAACAGAGACTAAGATAGAGAGTAAAAGACCCTTTAACTCAAATAAAAGTTGACAGAAGGAACTAATCGAGCTTACAGAAACAGCCAGCATTTATCGCTTAAGTAACGAAATTTAACTTAACTAAGTAAACTAGTACAACAGCTAGACAGACAGTGAAACTCGCAAACTTGGCTCAGACCTAATATCGGGGTGACAAGTCTAATGGCGAGAAAACGGAAAGCCACGGATATACTGCTGTTAAGAGAATCAATTAGCAAACGTGGTCATCAGTAGGCGGTACACGCTCTGAATCGACCCTCTAAAAACTTCCTTTAAATACTATCGCTTTTCCTATATCATTTGAATACACGCAAACTAGAAATTTGCATTCCCGTAGGGAAATGGAAAGCACGAAAGGTAGCGAAGGTAACTAACATAAAATAACTGGTTAGTAAAACTAAATAAATCCTTACTACCTTAGATTACGTTAACTAAAGAGTATTTTAGCCACATGGAGAGTAAAATGACGCATAGGTCAAATTTTATGTACTGTTAAAAAATATGAACATAAAAATATTCCACTATTCCATTTTATAGTAAATCACTAGAACTCAGTTTGTATTTGGAGACTGCTGATGAGACGTATGTATATATAAGCGTTAAAACCTGAATATGCACTTAAAATTATCCTCATAATGAACCTTTACTTGGATTATTTGTTACAAAACGTACTTTCAGATGCCTTATAAAATATTTGAATATAGTTTATAATGCGTAGTGCAGCGAAAATGCAGGAAATTCGTGAACTTTTTCAACAGATATCCTTTTTCAAACATTTCAGTTGTCATTACTGCGAAGGCAACGCATCCATAGATTTGAACTGCGTTCGAAAGTATAGACCGTTTAATGAAAAAACTACTTATCAACCTTTCACTGTGGAGTAGTCTTCTTATAGGTTTTTCTGAACCCAGGAGACGTGAAAATTGTGCATTTCTCTCTGAGACTCGAACCTTGGGCCTCTCGAATAGGCATCCAGTGTGCTTCCCATTATAAAAAAGCTTTCAGATTTTGTATTACACCCAAAGGGGCGTTTTTTTAATGTTTAGTGTGTTACCTTTATTTATTAAATATCATGCTCTTCGCACTTAAACCATAAAATTCAGTTGAGCAGCAATATTACAAATTAATTTAAAAAGAGCATATCTTTAGAATTTCCGATACACAATTTTACGCGCTGGAGATAATTTTTTTTTTTCGTAGAGTGTTGCTATTGCTCGCTTTGAAATCATTGCCATTGTTAATCAAAAATTCGTTAAAGTTACACAAAATACGAAATAGGTAATAAAAGAAATTCCACATTTCAAATTTGGGCTTCTAGATGCCTAATTTTGGAGGGAAAGACTACGTTATTCAAAATCTGATGTCTCTAAATACCGTTTTTTTTTCACAGTGTGAGAAACATAAATGTATTTATGTAGATTCTTCATTATTTAATTTCTTTAAATTTAACACAGGGTTCTAATATTTGGTGGCAAGAATCTGAAAAGTGAAACACCATTTATAGTGAACCAAAGCAAAATGCTAAAATGAAATTAACAGCCCTTTTGGGAAAATTACTCCTTTGGGCTAATAACAACAACAAGATGATCTTTCTGCACTGAAACTGTCAGTTGCAGTCAAGCCGGTTGATTTAATGCTTCTTACTTCAGGCTGAAAGTATTTCTAAGAAAACAAAATCGAGTTTTACTTCGTTAGATAAAAGGCAAAAATAAAAGAAATAGTTTGGAAACAGGAATGAATGAAAAATGAAATTAATTTTTCAAGGAGACGAAAAGGAAGTTAATCATGACTAGCACAGATAAAAGTAGTTAACGTCTCATTTTTTTTTTTTTTTTTTTCCTCCTCCTAATGTAAAGCAAAGAGCTTTTTCTAAATGGGAATCATGTACCTATAACTGGTTTTAATTTACAAGGTTACTAATAAATGAAGTTATTACGTAATGGTTATGCTTGATGGTGTAATAATATCTGCTATTTCTGGAACACTGCAATTTAGAGAATCATTCACAAGAATCTCCGCAAATATTTTACACTTAGAAACTGTAACAAGGTCGAGTTTTTAATTTTTGCTTTTAGAATATTTAAGAATCCGAGCTGGAAATCTGTTTTAAATTCAAGCCAATTAATTTATCTTCTATTCAGTTCATTTTGCAAACCTATTCTGTAAGAAATCATATTTTCGCTTTCATGTAACATATTTAATTTAAATAAATTTACAAATTAATTTAACTTGAATAAATTTTTAATTACAAATAATATCATCTATATTATTTAAATATTATTTAAAAATTTGTAAATTTAATTACCAATTTTTAAATAATATCATCTTTTTCTTTTCTTTAAGTTTATTTGATAATATTTGGATGACATATATATGGAAGTTTGATACTCTAGAAAAACATTAGATCCTCCAATGTTGTTTGAAATGAAGATATTCTTTATAATACGGAGGTTGAAATTTTTTTGATAATTATTCCATTATTCACGCAAGTGTACGCAAATTTCTACCAAGGTGAAAAAGATTACTCCTCAGCAGCCCAGACGGTGTAGTGGTTAAGGGAGCTACTGTGGTAAGGAAGGACCAGAGCTCGAATCCCGGAGAAGGCAATGATGTTTGTAAATGTATAGTGTCTCTGCGGCATAGAGTCACTCTAAATATGCGACGAGCCGGAATTCCTCTCGAGAGGTTGATGGTAGGGTAAGAGGGGGTGGGATACCGTAGGATCCTTCCCCCCGGGGGTTGCTCTGCATTCAAAATCAGGGTAGGAACTGAGTAAAGTCGTACTGTCACCTGCATGGTGCTCAAGGCTGTTGCTGACGATAGGCGCAATCTTGCTCTCCTTGCCACAGTAAAGTTCGTGTGGTTGTTCTGATGTTCTTGTCAGACAAGTGAGATATGTCATGACAACACACAACAACAGATTACTTCTGTAAGAAAGCGTTAGTTTCTAACTGGAGGGTTCAAATGAAATTTGTCCAGTTATATAGAATTAAAATTTCTAAGTTTACTTGTTTTGCACAGGAAGCATATCACTAGAATTAACAATAATTAAAATATAAATTATCATATCCATATTTGATAAAGCACTTCAAATTAAACGTAGATTCGAAGTATATATTGATATTGGCATTTTTTCCTAATGAGTAATGAAGAGAAATCAGTAACATTTGGGGAAAAAATTAAATAACTATATTACTTTAGTAATTCATGTAGAGATAGAAGTTCTTCGAGTTTATTAACGAAGATTATACATACTACGAAAGCTACATTCTTCAGTTCAGTCTCCTTCAATATTATAACTTTTAACTAATTTCTGGAAGCCAAGAATTTACGTTTTCTCAATATACAGTATTGGTTATACGTTAGATCCCTTTAGTAATCTTACCCTACTTCTATATAATATCTACTTATATCTACAGAGGCTATTTACACATTTTTTAGACGATGTATATTGTATTCACAAAACTAAATTACCTAAAATTCTTGTATTTTAAATGTTCTATTATTCCTTATTCTGAACCATCTTTCGACACCGCAATTTCCAGGATAATAATGCCTTTTGAAGTGGCAGAAGAGGTATTCTATCCCATTCCTCCCGAACAGCTTTCCAGAGTCCTGTTAGGGTTCTGCGACAATGTTTGGATAATGCAGTTTTTAAAAGTCGGAAAGCACAAAAATCCATAAGTGACACATCGAGAGATTGAGTAGGGATATCAGTGAAGGATATGGCCTTGATACCAGTTTTTTGTTCCATTTCTTTTAGGAAATTTACAGTGGATTTTGATGTGTGACTTGTTTTTGTCCTGATGGAGTCTCACAGATTGATGGCACTGTGGGTAAAGCGATGGTATTTCATTCAGAAAAATTGGCGATAAAATATGTTCCTGATAGTATTTGAAGTTAATCTTGACATTGGTTTTGCACTTTCTTTATTTTTAACTTGCCATTATAAGAAAAACCAGCAACAATCATGAATCCCTTAGAAAAATTTTCTTTCGGTTCTTTGAACCATGTACTTAAATTTTTTTATGCCCTTTTATGATAATAAATGGCTCTGTTTCTGTTACAACCATTTAAATACACCCATGCTTCATCTATTGTGACAATTGTTTTCCATTTTTCTTTGGCTAAGTGTTTCTCATACAGAATTCTGCAGCGTGTCCTGCGTTGAGCGATATGCTTTGGAAGAAGACGATGCACATTGCGTTTTCTCGTTTTCTTAAGATTTAAATCAACGTTTATCATTTTGTTTACAGTGGACACCGAGCATTTTAATGATTTTGCAACTGTCCTTTGATTAGGAGGATTTTCTTTTAACATTAAACAACGTACCTTTGCAATAGTCGAAAATGTCCGTTTTTTCCTTGGATACTTGTTTGGAATTTTTGTCCCACTTGAGGCTTCAATTTGACGTTTATTTCCTTTCTTGTTGATGATATTACCTATCGACGCTTTAGATATCACAAAACTACGACTCTCACATCGTTTTTGGATAACGGAGTATTCATATTTCTCTTCGGAAACAGTGTAAATGTAGCCTTCGAACCACTGCTTTGTTAAATTCGCCATTTTGAATAAAAACAAAACTTTTAAGCCACAGATGATAATTTTGACTTTTAAAAACATAGTACAATTGCAATTACCTTTTTTGAAGCAAACGATGTTTTATCACCGCTTACCAAAATCGTCTAAAGAATGTGCGAACAGCCTCTGTACAATCTCATAACGAGCCATATATGTATCTATATACATCTGTAATAAGTCACATCTATATAACAGGATCGCACGCCTCTAGGGCTTTATGGGAGTTTTCGTAGTATTCCTCCTGTGTAATGCGCACACGAGCCAAATTCCGTTAGAAAGTATTCCACGAAAACCTCCTTCCACTTAGGCACATAGTCCTCGAGTGCTTTGCAATAATCAAATAAATCAAACCAAACCTACACGATTTCAGTGTGAACTTCATTTACATTCTTAGCCTTATAATAAGCAATAATTTCAGATGTCTTCAATATATGTGCATAAAAAGTCACAGACTTCTAATAAGTTTTCATGTCTTTGCTAGAATCTGTTTCCACTTTTGTAATATTTTGTGGTGAAACTTCTTGAAGACGCTGGATAACATTAGGAGAAAAATTCTTAAACACATCAAAACGTGACCAATAAGAGCAGAATTAAGCTGTAGCTCTCGGCTTTACATGTCTTTCGCAATAATTTCTTCTCACTTTTATAACTTTTTGTCAAAGTTCTGCTAGATTCTGGATGACATTAGAAAAATAATTTTAATAACATTAAAATGTGAGTAATAAGAGCAGAATTATATGAGCTGTTGCTCTCGACTTTACATATCTTCGCTGTAGTCTCTTCACACTTTTGTAACTTTTAGTCAAACTACTGGAAGATCCTGGGTGACATCGCTGGATTAAAAAAAAATTATAAAAATAATTCTTAATAACATCCAAACGGGAGTGACAAGAGCAGGATTATATGAGCTGCTGCTCTCTTTTGGATTTAATATAGACCCAAATTCGATTATATGTAACTATCCGAAATTGTTTTAAACTTTTATTTAATATAAGGAAAGAATTCTGTTTGATATGTTTATTGTTTTTTGTTTGCAGATTTTGTGTCTTGCCAAAATATAAAAGTACACTCAAACCTGTTTATGTGCTGTCTTTTTTTTTTTTGTGCTTTTTTTATTTGTGCGGTATATGAAAATTTTAATAAAATTGGAACATAATTATACGATTATATGACAGCAGATTAAAGTCTATGCAGGACTCCAGCTTTGCCATGAATTAGAATGTCATTTTCTTGCAATCGATGCCAATTCTGAAAGAACTTCAGAATTTCAAAAGGAGTTTCAATCTTGCATACAGTGGAACCTCGTATACGAGAACGAGGACCTCTATATACGAGAAATTCGAGATGCCAGAGAAGTATGAGAGAAACATTCATCTCTAAATACGAGCATTGACTCGAGTAACGAGCCAAGAGCCAGGCTGTTAGTATGTGTGGCGCCATTTCCCGATTCGGCTGGACTCTGGGAATCCCCTTCGTCAGATCACTCAGATCACAGTGTTCTTTGATGTACGTATTTGTGTGTTTGTGAGTTAATTGTTTTTTACATTTAACATGAAAATAGTTATTTTACGATGCCTCCCAAGAAGACTGGTGCCACAGATAATGCTGCAAAGAAAAAAGAAAGAAGTCTTGGTGGCTGAAATTCAGGAAGAAATCATAGATAAACATAAGCGTGGTGTAAGAGTAACGGAACTGGCGAAAACTTACGGCCGTTCCTACATGAACGATCTACACTATTCTGAAGAAGAACGAAGAAATTAAAGAAATTTGATGTGGCTAAAGGAGTAAACGTTAGTTACAAGCACCATCCAAAGCTGCTAGATATTGAGAAGCTGTTGTTGGTGTGGATTAATGTGAAGCAGCTAAAAGTCGATTCGGTGTCGGAAGCTATCATAAAGGTAAACTACGGTTATTTATTTTACCAGTATTATTCATTCGAAAAATTTATTTTTATGTTGATATTTTTGGGGGTGCGGAAAGGATTAACTGGATGTCCATTATTTTCAAGAAATTCGCTATACGAGGCCAATGCTGGAACGAATTAAACTCGTATCTCAAGGTTGCACTGTATCTGGCTACCGTGACATATGCAAGTGTCTAGTAAAACAACAGTCGTTGCAAAAACTGATCAACGACTACTCAGTAAATGGGGAAAAAAAAAGTTAGCTCTAAACGAGTGCGAGGTAGTATCTTCAAGTGATAAAAGTGATTTTGAGTCAGTTTACCATAAAAAATTTCGCGTATTTTCAGACTGCGAAGGATAATGGTTATATGTTTTGAAAAGTTTTGTATGTGTAAAGAAAGCAAATAAAATATTTAAAAATGTTCGCATGTGTATTTTCTAAATCAGAAGATTCTAAAAGGTTTGGTGAGATTCCAAGTGGCTGCCAAGCCTCATGTCTTGATTTCGTTTAAAAAAGTAATTCCTAGTTATTTCGTAAGGTTTTGAGTTATTTTTTATGTGAGAGTTTTTTATGCGACCCCTAGTCACTGCATAAAAAATACTTTTTAATTGTGTTGCGAAAACTATTTTTTATAGCTACTCGTAAAGTTTTGTGCGATTTTTTATGCGTTTTCTTTATGCAGTCCCTATCCACCGCAAAAAAACCGGTGTGAGTATATACCCATTTGACGAAAATATTTATTGCAAGTACCCTGCGCAAGCGATTCAATAAAATAGACTTGCATTGAGACCTTAATAAATTTTTTCTTCATTAAGTGAATGAACAGATCTCTACTTTGCGCAATTTACGCTGGAATAACATAAACGCATTCCTCTCTTTTTCATTACTTTTTTGTGCAGTTCACTTCCCACATGAGATTTTACATTCTGTATTTTCAATTTCTGGTAAATTAATTTTCAGTAATTACTCTATTATCACTAATTATATTAAAACTGTTTCGGGTGCTAAATTTAAATCTGTGCAGTAAAATCAGACTGAGTTTCTTTTTAATCTTGCCTTTTTCTTACATGCTTTAATTAAAGAATTTTCAAACCTAACGAAACATCATTGATAAACTCCAAGATATGTTAAATTATAATCGGTAGGTTTAAGATTTCAGTTTCCCTTCTCTTCATTGTCACCAATTTATCTATCAGGTATTAAAAATGTGGTCATAAAAGGCGTTTGTGGACTTTATAGTATATTAATTAGCTCTGCTGCTGTATTAGTCGGAATTACTATAGTGTTATTATAACTACCGCTAATATATTAATCAGAGCCATCGACTCCCTTTGCTCTGGGCATTAAAAAAAAAGAAATACAAAATCTATGCCCCAAAGAGGCGTTTTTAACGTTTTGTTTGGTACCTTTATTTATTAAATATCATGTTATTCGCACTTAAACCATAAAATTTAATTCAACAGCAGTATCGCAAAATAATTTTAAAATGAGCATATCTTTATAATTTCCGATACACAGTTCCGCGCGCTGGAGATAAAAAGGTTTTTCCCTCCCCGTAGAGAGTGTTGTCATTGCTCGCTTTCAAATCATTGAGTTTGTTAATCAAAAATTCGTTAAAGTTTTACAAAATATGAAATCGATAATAAAACAAATTCCAAATTTCAAATTTGGTCTTTTACATGCCCATATTCGTAGGAGGATTACGTCATTCCAAATTCGATGGCTCTATGTACCGATGTTTTATCACAATGCGAGAAATATACATACATTTATGCAGATTTTTCATTATTTAATTTCTTCAAATATAATGCAGGACTCTAACATTTGGTGGCAACAGTTTGAAAAGTGAAACTCCCCAAAATGCCAAAACGAAATCAATAGCCCTTCTGGGCTAACGCCCTTTGGGCTAAAAAACTTCGATCGAATTTGCTAAATTTCTAAAGCTCGAGAGATTTCTTCTTTTGCAAGAAAGCGCTTTCCCCTTAACAGTCGTTCTTTTAAAGGTCAAAGTTCTGCGATGAACCAGAACTCAAATACTACTGGTGCGTTTGACAGCTCTCTTCTTCTCCCGGGGCAAAAATGTTGCGCCAGATACTAGAAATTTCAGAGTAATCTTGTCTTACAGTGACGTTAATGTCCAAGATGACACTTCATGTAATTACCCTGTTACACTTGTTGATGAAGAAAGTTACTCGCATTTTCTGAAATATCTTATGCTCTCTGGTACGTTTAGAGAAAACACTGGCGTTTTCAAGCAAGTGTTCTCATAATTTTGCTTGAAAATGCCTGATCCCACTCTATGTCTTTTGCGGAGAAATTTTAGCACGATGGCAATGGTACTCAATCGTTCCCAGATATGTGCACATTAAGGTTTGATTTCTCCAATACTGACAAAAAATGGGACATCACATTAAAGAAGAAATTTTCAGGGTTTCTGGGAACTCTCGCTCTGACATCATCAAAAAATACTAGGACGACTGGTGACATTAGCATTCTTCAGTAAGTTTTGGGTAGGAGAAAATAATGCGAGAATGTAAAGTTATTATATTCAACGAAAGAATATTTTGTTAGACGTACACACACTATTCCTCTATCGCATTTCGTGAATATTTTGCAAACACAAAATCCGAATTAAATTATTTTGATAAAAATTAAGAAAAAAAAGCATATGTAAAACAATTACCTAAAACTTTACAGATCTTCATATTCAACCATTTAAGAGAATGGAAACCATTTGAAAATAAATAACAACCCTTGTTGGGTTCAAAACAGGAAATTTCCTTTATCAATGTGATTATTTCGTTTAAGAAATCCTATTCAAGTCCTGTCATTTGCAGTTTGATTAAGGTTTACAGGAGTTTCCAAAGAACAAATAAATTACTATTAAAAATGGTTAAATACTGCCGATTTCTGCTTTCACACAGGAAGTTGCATAAATGGGGCGCTCATAAATGGATAATAAGCTACTTTTCTTTTGTGGGAATGGAATTAGATATGACAAGCAGTACCAATCCTAAGTATCTGGACTGTATGTTCTTGTTTTTAAGCAATACTCTGCATGCTGAGGTAGGATAAGAAAGGAATATATGTATTCTGACCTTAAAAGTGAAAGAGAGAAATTAGACGATTAAACAGAAAGGCAAGTTCTCTCGTTTTCATAAATTTGATAACATGTAACCATTAATAATCTATATCAGACCAAAATATTTCCAAAATTTTACTTGAATCACATGTTACTTCAAACTATCACAGTTGCTTGGGGGGAAAAATTGGAAGAAGCGCATTAAGGTCGAGGATCTTTCAATTATTTTCTCAAAGCTTGATGATGATAACTTACATTGCAGTTTTTTACTTTAATTAATATATAACTTATCATGGTCCAATTTCTTTTTTTTTTTTTAAAGAAATTTCCCGCACGATTATATATACGCAATTGAAGAGGAGATTCGGATCATTACCTGTTTCCCTGCCCTATCACAAATAATCTAAATCTGGAAAAAAAAAGAGAGAGAGAGAAAGAAAAGAAAAGAAAAGAGCGGATTTGAAGCTTCCTTTGAAATGCATCATTTAAATTCCAGAGCTCCACCACAGACTCAATGCTGATATGAGTATAATTTTGAAACTGATAAATGGCTATACTTAATTAACATACTACAATAAATTCGTATTATGCTCTTGCTTAGGTGAGTCAATTTTATTTATATTTATTTCACACTTCTTATGAATTAATCTCAGTTTTCAGACTATTTTTTGCATCTGATGTGTTTTTGAAAATATGTATTATGAAATTTTTCATATTTATTTGCTTCCTGGAATTCTTCATTTATTCTCTTTTATGTACTTTAAAGAGTATCTTCTATAAGCAGTTGGCTTAATTCACTATAAGAGAGACTTTAAATAAGTTTCTCGGGTTCTGAGACTTTTTTCCGCTATTTTCAGGAGGCTTAAAACTGCTTTCTTTAGATGCTTCCCTGAACTGTTCGAATTATTTTCACGAAAAACAGTAATTATTCTGTAAAATGCTTTACGTTTGATTTTATTAAATTTTGAACTCGTCCTGTTCGGGGACTTATATGCTTTTTTGTAGCAAAGTCTTTGCCTTTCTTAAAAAATATATATTTAAATATTATGGAAGTTTTTTAAGTTAAAAATGTCTATATCGAAATCTGTTCAATTTTTCTGTCCGTTATGGTATGTTACATTACCGGTATAACGTTTGCGATCTGCATATTCAGCAAATACTATCATTTCAATGGATATAAAAATCTAAATAATGAACATCCAAGTGACTTGGTAAAAGCCCCATGCTCACAGTTTTACCATTACGAATGATTTATATATGATTTTGTTTTAGTTATTTTATATTTATACGTGTTGAACATTATTTTCTATAACTTGAAACTTTGCTGAATCAGATAAAGAGAAATGCAAAGTGTTTCAGTTCAGTGTACTAAACACTGACCTCAATGGGGAAAAAAAAAAAAAAAAAAAAAAAAAAGATCCTGTTGATCGAATTTGCTTTCTGGAGACTGAGGAATTCCTGAATTAGTTATTAATAAACTTCTTGAGATTCGAGAATCCTTTGCGAAAGATCTCAAGAAGCTCCGGAGAGGAGATACCTTTACACATGGATATAAGATCTTTAGATTTATTTCCAAATTGCAATTCTATATGCTTATAAGCCTAAGAGACATAATAAACGCACTTATTCGTAAATTTCGATTTAATTATAAACCTAATATTTTCGATAAATGTGTTCATTTTATATTAATTAACTAATAACGTCTATGAACACTTGCAGCATCACCGTAATTAATAAAGCATGTTCATAAGTCTGTGGTGTTACGTATCTTTGTATAGAATATGGTTTTCCTTAAATAGTACTATATTTCACATACTACACTTCATATGTCACTTCCTAATTATAATATATAGATGTAAAGTACAAAGAGTAATCAACAACCTTAGATATTTTACCGTGTCTATATTCACTTACGTAGCAAAATTTGCATATATTAATTACTAAGTACATTTCTGATATTGAATAATTACCTCTATCTATATTCATTTGCAAAATATGGTAACATGATGTTCATGAAATCTCAGAAATAAATAATTTTTTAGCACTGCCACAAGCTGATATTAAAGCATTGTATCAAATCATCACACTGATACGATGGGATGTGGACTAAAAAAATCTGAAAGCCTTCAGATTTTAGATTACGAGCAAAAGGGCTTTTTTTTTAACGTTTTCTGTGTTACCTTTATTTATCAAATTTAATTTTCTTCGCACTTAAATGATAAAATATAATTTAACAGCAGTATCTCAAAATAATTTTAAAATTAGCATATCTTTAGAATTTCCGATACATAGCTTCTCGCGCTGGTGATAAAAATGGTTTTTTTTTTTTTTTTTTTTTTTTTTTTTTTTTTTTTCCCGTACAGTTTTGCCATTGACCTGTTTGAAATCGTTGAGTTTGTTAATAAAAAATTCATTAAAGTGTTACAAAATATGTAATATATAATAAAACAAATTTCAAAAGCCAAATTTGGACTTCAAGATGCTCATATTCGAATGGAGGTCTACGTTATTTAAAATTTGATGTCTTTAGGTACCGTTGTTTTATTCCAATGCGAGAAAGATACATACATTTATGGAAATTCTTCATTATTTAATTTCTTTAAATATAACATAGGGCGATAATATTTGTTGGTAACAATTTGAAAAGTGAACCGACAGTTATAGTGAACCAACGCAAAGTGCTGTACCACTGTACCAACGCACTGTACTAAAAAAAAAAATTATCTCCAGAGCGCGAGATTGTGTATCGGAAATTCTAAAGATATGCTTATTTTAAAATTATTTGGCGATATTGTTGTTGAACTGAATTTTATGTATCAAGTACGTAAACACTCAAAACGTTAAAGAAAGGCCCCTTTGGACGTAATGTAAAATGTGAAGGCTCTCAGATTTTTTTAATATGCGTCTCATTGAAATTTCGAACTACAGAAATATGACTATAATTTCCAATAAATTCAGTCTGGGGACAGGGCTGGATTTATACTTGATAAGATCCTAGGCTATTTAAGATATGGTGCCATTTACAAGTCCAGATATAATATGTCAATGCCAAATATGATTTTCGGATACCTAGAGAGTTTTTTTGGAGGGCCACAAGAAAGCGGGGCACCAAGCTGTAGCTTGTGTAGCTTACGTAAATCCTGCATTGCTTGGGGAGATACTACTTCATTCCATTAGATGAACATGTTCAAAGATACAGTTCATAGTTTTCTCTTTAATGCAATCTGTGGTACTGTGTTTCATTTTCATACAGCGGGCTAATTCACGGCCAGTAGTAGTTTCTAATGGGTAGTTCCTAGGTTTAAAGACAAAATTATCTAAAATTAAACACTAATTTAAACTTGCCTCGATTACATACCTCTTACACGCAGACTGCTACTGCCATCTATCGGTTCATTTCGCAAATTAATGCTGATATACTGTTGGTATATTTACCTTCTTTTTAATGCTTTGAAAATTTCCTGTAACCGGATTAAATGGCTGTTAAGAGGCATATCTCCTGCCATTTCATCTGTCCATTCATCAGGTATTTATTTTAACATGTTTGCACATTTGATCGAACGAGATGAATTCTTCAGTAAACTGATGTCTTTTCTTGGTTTGAAAATTTCAACGTGCAGTTCTATTTCCCCACTGCTCAATCTTTTTTTTTTTTTTTTTTTCAAAATACACAATTGCTATTAATTTTAAGCATTCTATATTTTGAGCAGATTTGAAAATATTAATTTAGTTTACGAAATATGTTTTCCAATCGCAAAATTTTGTGTTTGTTCACACAAGAAAATTAAAACTCACATTATGATGCGTTCTTACCTTGTACCGTATTTGTGGCACAACAGCACAACATTACTTTTCGAAACTAAAATTCAGGTTTTAGTGCTGTATACACATATATAACTTTTTTTTTTTTTTTTTTTTTTTTTTTAAAGTGCGCATATATCTCCTTAATTCACATAGTTGAATTCAAAAATGGTGCGTCTGCCAGTAATTTGTTTAATGAATAAATAAAATAAAAAATTAAATATACTGTAAAAGGTTGGTTAATTAAGGCAAAACACGCAAAAGTTATCTGCCAAAGGGAAAGAATGCTTTCACAAACGACTTTCTGAAGGAAAGTGTGTTGTATTGATGGGGAGAAAATCTCCAAACTGTATACTGTTATTTCATTTAAAACCAGAAAAGAATTACCGATATTTAGTATCTTACAAACTGATGAGCAAGAAATACATGTCCAAAAAAAATCTGATACGGACACCACATGACTTCCTTGTACCGAATATTAAATTATAGGCATTTTTTGTGCATTTCATTTAAACTTATCTCCTCAAATCTTATTCGAGAAACATCTCTCATTCAATTAATTCAGTTCTCACTTCGCGGTCAGGCAAAAATACATAAAACCTTAAAAAGTCTTCATTAAAAATTGCAAAATAGAGAAAAACATAAAACACTAAATACAGTTAAAAAAATATAAAAAAACAATAAAAAAACAATTTTTACAATTAAAATTAGAATTTCTACGCAAAAACAAGTAAGCCCGCAGACAAGAAGGCAGATTTTTCGGTTCACAAAAACTAAAAGCTCTTTTTGGTCCCACTGGGCACAAAGACACTGAAAATGCAGAAACTGACCTAACTCACTATTCTGCTAAGTTTCAAATGAAAAAGAAATATGGCTGCTATGGTGAAAAAAATCAGGCTTAGCAGCACTTAAACAACTTTTAAATTGTTGATGATCCTGGAACTATTGCATGCAGATTACCTTAAATGTTAAAAACCTTAACCGGAAGATAAGAACAATATAATTCAATAATTGCTAAAGCAAAAAATGCACAATTTAACAGAGAGCACGATTAAAACCTTAACGGAAAGATAAGAACAACGTAATTCAATCATTTCTAAAGAAGAAAAATTGCACAATTTACCAACACATAAAAAAAAAAAAAAAAAAAAAAAAAAAAAAAAAAAAAAAAAAAAAAAAACTGAGCTCACTGAGCCGAGTAACAGAGTAGGTATATATATATATATATACATATATATACATTTATATATGGTGCTGTCGATTGCGACCAAAATAAGAGGTGCACAATTACATGTTATAGCAGTCCTATATACAAAATTTCAACGTTCTGAGGCTACTCGTTTTCGAGTTATGCGAGATACATACATATGTACGTACGTACAAACGCGACGAAAAAAATCTCTTCTGAATCCATTTTAAATCAGTTTTATAATTCGTTTGGGGAAAAACAGTCCTTTATTCTGTCCTTTCGTACAGATGTCACGCAAAAACATCGTTAAATTGCATTCGATAGCGGTCAAAAGGGGCATTTTCGTTGAAATATGATATCTGGAAGTTTTCGTGATTACAACACTTCCTTTACTTTGTACAAGGAAACAAAAAAATTAGGCTTTACTGTAGTTAAACAACTTTTAAATTGTTAATAATTTTACAACCATTGCATGCAGATTAATTAAAGGCGTAAAAACCTTCACTAAAAGATAAGAACAACAAAATTCAATCGTTTTTAAAGCAAAAAATGCACAATTTAACCGAAAGCACAATTAAAACCTCAGCCGAAAGATAAGAACATCATAATTCAATTAGTTCCAAAGTAAAAAAATTCACAATTTGCCAGCATATAAGAATAAGAAAAACTGAGCTTATCGAACCGAGGTGCACAACTACATGTTATAGCAGTCCTACATACAAAATTTCAACGCTCTGAAGCTGCTCGTTTTTGAGTTATGCGATATACATACATACATACGTACATACATGAGTACGTACAGACGCCAGGAAAAAAATCTCTTTTTAATCCATCTTAAATCTGTTTTATAATCCATTTGAGGAAAAAGCGTCCTTTAGACTGTCCTTACGTGCAGATGTCATGCAGAAACATCGTTAAATTGCATTTGACTGCGGGTCAAAATGAATATTTTCGTTGAAATATGATACCCGGAATTTTTGGTGATTACAGTACTTCCTTTGCTTCGTACGTGGAAGTAAAAATAAAAATCATAACGTGTTCTTTCCTGCTTCTAATTAAAACCGATATGAGATTTCAGATTAAAGCTTTCAACTAGCATTTCTGAAACTTCACAACCTTAGAAAACCCTTATAATGATATTTATGTCTCAGCGATTTCCCTTTTCCAATAAGAACTTATTCTATATTACCTGTAATAAAGCTATTGACTGCTAATTTTTGCCTGAGATCTGAGAAGTTTTAGTTGGAAGATAATACTTTAAACTAGTGTTTCTGAAATTAAATATTTCGTTAAAGCTAATTGAGTGGTCATCTGTTATGAAAATATTTTACAAAACCTTACGAAAAATCTTACAATTCTTGCGCTAGTAAAAAACTTAATCTCTAACAATAGTTTAATTATTATTTTAAATAGAAATCTGATATTGCGAAAAACATTTATGGCAAAAAATTTTATTTTAGGTATTTTGATTTGTTAATGTACTCTGAAAATTTCACTGGAGCTTTTTAATTCGGACTTTTCCACGTCAGAGATGAAGGTTTTTATATTTAATTAGTGCAGATTTACGTATAATCAATCTTATTGCTTCACTTTTACGTACAGGCATAAACCTTTGACCTTTTTCTTAAAATCCTATCATCCAACATGCTTTCCCTCCCTTTTTTAAAATCAAACCGACGTTTTTTCCTGCTCTTCGGGCAGAACAAATGATAATTTTTGGTTTTCCTCATCTTCATTGCGTAATTTTTGTTTTCGCTTGATAACTGCAGTACTTGAACGTATTTCATTCATTTTTGGATGTTTTTATTTTTGGATGTTTTGGATTTTTGGATATGTTTATTAGGTTGTTTAAAATATCATAAATATTATTCAACATTTTTCAATGATTCGTTCTTTCGGTTCTTGCAAAATGGGGTAAAAAACCGAAAGCAGAAAGGTTTTTGACTATTTTTTCTTTTTTAAGTCAAAACACAAACACTAAAAAACCCGAATACTCTTACTATATGTAAAAAAAAAAAAAAAAAAAAAAAAAAAAAAACGGTAACATTTTAGATTTTAACAAATTTCCAAAACGTTTTGTTGAGGTTTTTTACACTCTCGCTGAGCTCGCAGTCTACCAGTCTGCTCTTGAACTCACTTCTAATCCGTATTTTTGTTTTGTTTTGTTTTGTTTTGTTTTTTGTTGTTTTTGTTTTTCTGTTGTTTTATTAAACAAATCTCTTTAGAAAATCACTTTACAATTTTATACCACGAATAAAAAAGCACGGGGCTTCCACGAGAAATATAAAGCAATTCTTCAATGTATTCACAATACATTAATTATTTGTGTACTATCAAAGGTAACCCATGCTTTTATTGTTCGTGGTATAAAATTGTGTAGGAATTTTGTTGAATCTAGGAATTAATTAGCGATTAAGAGAATCTAGGCATTGAAAAGAATTGTTTAATCTAGAGGTTTTCCTAATTGGGTCGGTATTCACCTGCGGTTGATGAAATTTTTAAAACGATGTTCAAGCGATGTCAGCGATGTTCAAGGAATCAATAGCCAAGTATGCATTGGTAATTAATGGATTGGCAAAGTTAAGATTCAATAGATTAGAAGAAAATTAATTATAAAATTGATAATTAATTGATTCTTTATGCAAATCTGAAACATTTAGTAAATAATGAATCATTTAGTAAGGAAGAAATCATATAAAATAATAATAAGATAAAAAATACTCAAAAACTATCTAATAATTTTTTTAAATCAATAACATTTTTTTAAATAAACAAATTCCTTGGCGCAGTAAATTCAATACATAAAAGTAAAACGCAAGAACATAAGAAGTGTGTGTGTGTGTGTGATTATGGCAAAACCTCGAGGGCTATCTGCCTAAGGAGAGGAATGCCTTCGTGGTGGACTTTTTAAAGAAAACTGCCTCGTATGCACGTTACACATGGGGGGGGGAACCGCCCATGCAGCCAGCTCGTTTGCGGGATTCGAACCTCGGATCGAACTACCAGTGTTCAGCGACTTAACCGCTCGAGCGCTGGTGAGCCCCATAAGAAAAGAGAAAAAAAATTACGAAGAACGCTAATCAGAACAGAAAACAAGAAACAATTTGAATATTTTTGAACAAGGTTATTTAAGAATTAAATTCAATTTTATGCCAAATATTCAAAACATTAAAGGTAGTTATCAAATTAATTAAAAAAAAGTAGAATTTTTCTGCAATTAGAATCTGCAATTTTTTTTCTGAAGTTCGCTTACATTTGTAAAATTAAAAATAATTAAACAGAAATCTAGTAAACCATTTTCCCCAAAACTTTTGTTCATATCCTTAATTCAGTTGTTACCTTATTTATGTGCAATTACTTTTATGATTATGTTGTATACTGTATATTATTGAGAAAAATTTAAGGGGGCGATGGTGAAAACCGTTCATGTAAAACGGGTCGATGGAAACAAAAAAATGGGAATTTCTGATTTAATCTCTCATTTCGTTAAAACTATAAGAGAAATTATTTTTTCACTTTGAGTTGATTAATTATTCTATCCATTATAAATAAAACCTTATTGTATACAAATCTTTTCTTAATTATATTTTATTTATAATTCTTGTTTTAAAAGAGGACGATGTGTTTAATTTATAACATGTAAAAATTTTTTAAATTTCACATTCGATACATTTTTAGATATTGAAATATTTATAAACGTCAAATAGTAAAAATAAAAAAAAAACCTAAGAAGTTTTCAAAAGTTCGAGAAATAAATTAGAATTTTCATACAAATTTTATTTAAAAGATTTTTCTCTGCTGTCTTGGATGGCATAAAAGTAAAATTCTGATACCTTTAGTTTGTTCGTAAAGCGAAGGTATGTGCGAAAATTTTAAATATTAAATAGAAAATATATATCTAATTTAAAAAAAATCGTTTCACCACTTCGCATTGTCATCGACAAATAAAGCAATGTACAAAGTTTTAACTCGATTCTTCACTTCGATAAAATTCTATGTTATTACATATGTATAACCAAAATTAACCTCTGTACCTGTCTTTTTAATTGTAAACTATTTACATTGCTTAGCAGCCGCTCAGAAGGTAATAGTGGTTAGGGAAGCCTATTGCGATACCGAAGGGGCAGGGTTCGAATCCCGAAGAAGCGTGGATTTTTGTAAATATATAGTGTCTGTGCGGCATGGGGCACTCTAAATAAGCGGCGAGCCAAAAGTCCTCTCGAGAGGTTGGTGATACGGTAAGAGGTGGTCCGAGGCCTGGGAGACCCGTCCCCCTAGAGTGCTCTCCTTTAAAAGTCGGGGCGGAACTGAGCAAAGGCGTACTGTCACCTGTTGATATGATGTCACTGTCAGGTAACTGAGATAAGTCGCAACAACAAAAAACATTGCCAAGCAGTAACATTATAACAGAAACCTATTTTGAAGCTGCCGTAAATATAACCCCACCACACTCACTTGCAAGCGATCTATGACCTAGAAGTATTCTCTGATTCATTAAGAATAAAACAAACCAAAACAAATGACACCAAATACTCATTATTTCTTTATTCTTTATTGCCGATAATCACCGACGACAGTTTTACTTGTAGTTAATCATGAGTAATTTCCCTTTTTTTTTTAACTACATGTAAATGAGATGTATGCATATCATTACTAAAGCAATTACTACAAACCTAAATTAAGGATTGTTATTTACTGTAAATCGATTAAGAACAGAAAATGAGATCGTTTTATTTCCTTGATAACGAGTCATTAAAACTGATTTGTGTGTACAGCGAATAAGAATCTATCTGCTTTAGATAATGAACCATTCGAAACCTGATGCACGAAGGCCTATCGCTTTACATTACAGTACGTTACTCATTATACTAGTCGAAAAGAGCAAATCTTACAGAGTTCTTTTAATAACATAGACATTATCTTTATGATTACAGTAGCATTCAATGGTTCGTAAGTTATTTGAGCACTGTACAAAAATTATAAATTTTCTGATTAAAATATGCGACAAGCCTTTAATTAATTATATGCAGAAATACAAGGTAAACGGCTGCTTAAATTCGGACGGGGAAAAAAAAAAAAAAAAAAAAAAAACAGCTGTCGGTTTTAAGTACATTAACAATTCGGAAACTCAGTTCACCTTGGTCTAATCTGAGACACTATTTGTGAATCTCCTGAACAGCTATGTGTTAGAACTCTATTCGAATTTCCTCTGTTCTTTCCTCGTTATATAAGAATGAAGGTCTCTTGCAATGACAGAATGATATAGCTCGAAAGAGGATTAATCTTAGTAATTAACATTACATTTTATTTCATTACATATACAATGCTTCTTTAAGTTCTGAAGAAAAGAGAAAAATTAAAGATTTAAAAACAATTTCAATTTCTAACATTCAAATCCTTAAGCTCCATACACATACAAGGGAAATATTGGCATTAGTTAAACGTAATGGACTCGTAACATATCTCATAACATTGCTTGTAATTCGTAACCTTATAGTTAAAGGAAAATTTCCTAATTCAAGGAGTTTTCCTTAAATAGTAGATTACGAGTTCCTTGTTCACGTTTTAACTCAAGCCAGATTTTCCCTTGCATACGTATGTATATGTTACTGAAGGGTACCTTGGTGAATAGTATATTAACTACAGGATTTATATGTATTTCTGAAATTTCATAATAATTTATATTAAAACGAATTAATCAAATTAATTAAAATACTAATTCACAATAGAAATATCGAGGTTTAACGAAAGTTTCCCGCTACCGCAAATATCGTCTGCGCAAACAGTTCGCGTTGGCGTGTTTAATCACATTTTGTCAAACAATTTTTGGCATTTTGGGCAAGAACGATTTTGGAAAGAAAGAGACTTGCTTTAGGACAGCGTGTCGTGAAATTTGTAAAAAAAAAAAAAAAAAAAAAAAAAAAAAAATCGTTAAGTACCAGGAGTCTGATATAGAACTACCACGCTACCAGGCTAGAACCATCATTTACTTCCAGTACTTCCAGCTCTGTTACAAAATGTAAGCCTTAGAATGTCACCAAATCATGTATCCAGCTTTAGGTACTAATGTTGTATCACATGACACTTCGAAGATTTGGTACCGAAAGTTCAAAAGCAAAGACTATGATATTCAAAAAGCAGAGCGCTCTGGCCAGCCTACTGATGTTGAAGAGGGCTCGCCTGCCAGAACTTTTGGAAGAAGGTCAATATGCAACCATTCAAACGTTACCAAAAGGTAAAGTTTCATGGAGATAATGCAAGACCATATGTGTCTGCATTCAGCAGGTGGACTCTGTACGGATTCGAATGGGATCTTTTGCCTCTCCCAGCATATAGTCTCGAGATCGCTCCTCCGCACTGCTACCTTTCTTCACACCTGCAGCTATATCTTGCTGGTGCTATCTTTCATTCTGCACAGGACATCCGAAATGAGGTTGATCTGTTTTCGGACTCGCGGCCACCAAGTTTCTGCGCCCAAATGCTTTGAAAAACTACCAGAATGTTCGCAAGAACATCATAGATTTGGGAAATGATTACTACCTGCCGCTAAAAGAACTGCTTTCATGTTTTTTTTTTAACTTTATTAAGAACGTTTTTTGGCGGAAAAAGTTTCATTACAAACAGATATATTGAGCAATTTAAACTTTAATTCATGTAAATAATTACAAAATTTTAATTATTGATAATTTATGTGAGCAAATGACTACTTATTATTGGAATAGTTAAAACAACAAGAAACAGCGTAATTACACGTAAATGCTTTAATATTTCTCCAGTAGTGGTTTTTCAGCATATTACTTTACCTCAAAAATGGCTACTTATTTGCCAAAATTAACTAAAAACACATAGCGGTAGTTTGTTTTTGGATGATTTCAGGTTTTCGAGTATCCTTCGGTCTCTAACTATAGACAAAGTGAGGAAAGCTTATAGTGATTTCTCTTTTGAGTTATGCACTCGTATTAACCACAACTGTGATTAAACCGTCTGAATGAATGGACAGATATGTATAAGAAATGGCTAATTGTATACAAAAATAGTCATCTACCATGATATTTAAATATTATATATGCATTATTGAATTTCGAAAATATCTAGAAAAGAGAGTATTAATTTAGGATTATTTACACAAATCAACTCTTTTTAACCCAAAGGGTAATTTGCCTAGAAAGGCTATTAATTTTGTTTTGTAAGCGCCGGTTCATTTTTCAAATTGTTGCCACCAAATATTAGAGTCCTACATTATATTTAAAGAAATAAAATAATGAAGAATCTGCACGAATGTATGTATCTTTCTCGCACTGTGAAAAAAACAACGGTACCTAAAGACATCAGATTTTAAATAACGTAGTCCTCCATCTGGAAGTCCAAATTTGGAATTTGACATTTGTTTTATTATCTATTCCATATTTGGGCAAACATTAAAGAAGAAACATTGATTTGAAGAATTTCTGATTAACTCAACGATTTCAAAGCGACAAATGGCAACACTGTATAGGAAAAAGAAAAAAAAAAAAAAAAAAAATCTTCAGCGCACGAGACTGTGTATTGGAAATTCTAAAGTTATTATCTTTTCAAATTATTTTGTGATATTGATGTTGAATTGAATTTTATGGTTTAAGTGCGAAGGACATGATATTTAATAAGTAGAGGTAACACAGAAAACGTTAAAAAAAGCCCGTTTGGGTGCTATATAAAATCTGAAAGCTTTCAGATTTTTACTTTCTTTTATGTGTTTTTTAAATGTTAAGTTAAAAATTAGAGAGACATATATCCATGTTTTAGATTTTAACTCAGGATAGAATAATGTATTTATTATTAGCCCGCTATGGAGTTTGTGTTGGTCTTTACACAGTCATTTTTTTGTCATTATCCAAAATACGATGCATGTTGTTTGAAGTGTTTGAAGTCATGTGATAGAAAGAAAGTATTGAAATAATTACCTAAATTAATGGTAAATTAATGATATTTATATATTAATTTGATAAAGTCAAGTTTCAAGCACATTAAGCATGTAAATACGTAACACATTAAACATGTAAATACGTAAGCGCGGAAAATGAAAATGCAGATTATTTACTTATTATTATTATATTTTCATTTTATGCTTATTCTTAGCAGTAATCGAATTATATATGACCGCGTAATATTAAATAATAATTTTCAGTAATTAAAGCAATTTTTCTCGATTAATTGGATGTTTTTAATTCCAAATATTTGAGAAGTATATCTTTTTTAGTAGAACCAGAAGAATTTCTTTTTTTTTATTCCCCCCCCCCCTGAGCTAAGCTGAAATCTGACATTGTGCAAAACCACGGAGGTTATTTTTTAAACTTCTTTTGTAGTATTTTCAACTTGCACACTCGTGGTTTTCTGGGTCATTTACTAATCTTCGACAGCAACATGGATCACTCGCATTTTCGAACGTACTACATGAATATGTATATTTAAGAAAACAGTAAATTGTTTTACAATTACATTTTAAGACTTGTTTTATAGTATTTTTAAATGGGAAGTAATTTGTATACTCGTGGTTTTCTGGGTCATTCACTAATCTTCCTCAGCAACATGGCTCACTCGCGTGTTGTATACATGAATATATATATTAAAGAAAACAGTAAATTATTTTACAGCTATTATCAATCTAGATTTTTATTTGAGGTAAGCGAAATTTAGCTGTTTCAAATTTTATGTACCCCGTGTTTTTTAGTGTATTCCCTTAGAAATCAGAAGGTGACCTAAATAATTTATTCAATTTTAATTGTTTATTTACGTTTTGTTGCAGTGATGTGCGTTAATTATTTTAACGTGATGTTTTTGCTTTAGGCACAATATTGACGAAGGGACAAAAGCGAATTTTTTTTCGAAATTTGAATGACTTTCAAATTGAGTTAGTAATCTAATTCTGTGTCAGAATGAAAGATTTCAACTTAATATCATATTAAGAAAATTTCTCTTAGATATATGTTTTATTAAATGGCGAAATTTCTTTATGTTAATTATTTTTTAACCTTTCTGAAGTATCGAAGTAATTTTTTTCGATAAAATACATAATAATTCTTACCTGTTGTAATTTTTATGCTTATGTATATAGAATTATAGACGCGTTTTCAGGTGTGCTGAACTTTCTATTATTAGACTGATTCCTTAACTCTTTACAGATTATTTCTCTAAGTTTGTTTGTTCCGAAGTTCAAAAATAGCGGTTTTAAAAGTATTCTGAAATAGTTTTTCTGCAATTTTTAACATTAACATTACAAATGCAGTTCTATGAGAGAATGACAGAGTTCCGCTTTATATGTATAAAATTAGGTAATTCACGTTTTTCGAAAGAAAATACATCTTCCACAATATTATCGCATTTTAAATGACAAATTGTTCCCTTGTTCTGTTGCAAAATATATCTTTTATATCATGGTAATTGCAGGATGAGTTTCTAAAAAGGAAAGTCATTTCAGACTGATTGAACTGTAGAGTCATTAGGTTTTTTGAAGTAGAACTACATGAAACTGAGCAATGCCCTGGCCGCGACTCGAAACTGGACCTCTCGAATACGCGCCGAGTGTTCTAACCGTTACGCCACGAAGGTATGAGGGAAGGAGGGAGAAAGTACCTTGTATACTTCCCTTTTGAAAAGGGCGACTGGGGATTAGAGGATCCAGTGGCCAAATCCTGGTGGTGAAGAATCATCATCCACCACCTCTTAGTGCGGGCACCTCTGTAGAGACATTAGATTATTTTGAAGTCGAGAGACGTGCAAAATTAGCAATACCCTCGCGGGACTCCAACCTGGACCTCTCGAATACGCGCCGAGTGTGTTAATTGTTTTTCTTCTAGGGTTAGGAATTAATTTTGCAGATTCACTCTTTACAAATTAACAAGCCGCCCAACCGGATAGTGGTTAGTAACTCTGATTGCAGTATGAATGATTGTAATACATACAGAAGAATGATTGTAATACATACAGATTGTATACATACATGATACAGAAGGTATGAATGATTGTAAATTTACAGTGTCTGTATGGCATAGGTTCACATTAAAAATATGCTGCCAGCCGAAAGTCCTCTCGAGAGGTTGCTGGAGAGGAAGAGGATAGGGAGACCCTAGGACCCGTCTCCCTAGGGTGCTCTCCTTCAAAAATGGGGGTCGAACTGAGCAAAGTCGTACTGTTACCTGTATGGTGCCAAGACTCTTGCCAATGATAGACGCAATCTTGCCTCCTTGTCACGATGAATATTGTCTGCTTTGTTAGACATGAAGTAAACGAGATTAGTCTCAACAGCAGTAGCAAAAGTAACAAGATCGTGCAGAGGGAAAATTTATTTATATATGGATGAGTATTTAAATACTTTTATATTTTATTATTCTGATGGTCACAAAATTCAAGTAATAAATGCGAATTATGTAAGTTTTTTCACTTATCTGGTGTGAACAAACACCACGACTTCCTTGTATGACCCAATAAATTATGCACATTTTTCCTGCACTTCATTTAAACTTATTTCCTTGAATGTCTCTAACTTGAAAAACTGATTTCTCAAGGAAAGTTCAAAATGGCACCAAAATTTGCAAATTTTTAAATTAAATATCCCAGTCAATTTTTGTCGTGCGGGAGCCAAACTTCTTCTTCTTTTTTTTTTTTTTTTTTTTTTTTTTAAGTTTAAAGGGGCATTGTCCCTGAAGGAGTATTGTTTTCCTTTTGCGATTCTGCGTTAAATCACTATAAATTTACGTTTCACTTTTCAAACTGTTGCCACCAAATGTTACAGTCCTGCATTAAATTTGAAGAAATTAAATAATGAACAATCTGCGTAAATGTATGTCTATTTCTCGCATTGTCATAAAACAACGGTACATAGAACCTTCGAATTTTGAATGACGTAATCCTCCTACGAATATGGACATGTGGAAGACCAATGAAATTTGGAATTTGTTTTATTATCCATTTCATATTTTGTAAAACTTTAACGAATTTTTGAGTAGCAAACTCAACGCTTTAAAAGCGAGCAATGGCAATACTCTACGGGGAGGGGGGAAACGTTTTTATCTCCAGCGCGCGGAACTGTGTATCGGAAATTCTAAAGATAGGCTCATTTTAAAAATTATTTTGCGACATTGCTATTGAACTGAATTTTATGGTTTAAGTGAAAACTGATATTTAATAAATAAAGGTAACACACAAAACGTTAAAAAAAAACTCCTTTGGACTTCATTTAAAATCTAAAACCTCTCAGTTTTTTTTTTTTTTTTTTTGTTGTTGTTTGTTTGTTTTGTTTTTGTTTTTGGAAAATTACATTTTTTCCTCCAAATATAAGCACACATCGCATTAAAATTACATTTCGATATATATATGCATGTTTGGTACTGCTGATCACATAAAAATTTTAACGCGTTATGGCTAATGAAAACTAAGTTATGCGAGATACGTTCTTAATCACTCAACACAACGAATGAAATCTGCATTCCACAATTCCAAAAGGGATTTCGGGATTTTTCTTTCGTGACGTTTCTACTTCGTGCCCTAAGGAATTCAAAAAGAATTTTAAACCCATTATACAATCTGTTTTGGAAAAAAAGGGAGTCCTTTATTCTGTGCCTACGTATAGACGTCACGTGAAAAAATCTTCGAAACGGATTCGGAAACGGTCAAAATGGATATCTCCGTTGAAACATGATACCGTGAATTTTTCGTCATTACAATACATCCATTACTTCGTCCAAGAAAATAGAATACTCTACTGAGTTAAAAAAAAAAGTTAACGAATTATGTTGTTTTTCTTATAACAAGTTTTATTGGCAAAATAATATACCAAAGCACGAAAAGAGTGAATGTATGGACTCTATTCATAAACAGCTTTGAGGATAAAATAAAGCCATATCATTAAAAGGAAATGATACCATAAAAATAGTCCTCTTAAATAAATTTGCAGATTTACAATGCACCGTGTGGTTCGTGTTAAGTTTTATTGCAGCTGTACCTTTACAAAAGAGAAATATTTCAAGTCATAAAGCTTTTCACTAAAGATTTCTGAAGAACTTTTAAGTCAATTTCACGATTTGAAAAGAATAAAAGCATCCTTTAGAAAGCCAATACAATGGTTAGCAGCATAAATGTTCTCTATACTAATAATAAAAGGGAAAAATCTGAAAGGTTTTAGATTTTAACGGCTGCGCAGATTTACTTTTTAAGGTTACTACTAGTCTGCTCTTGCAGTAACGCGAACTTGTTTTTCGTTTTAGCTTTACCGTTTTATCTTTTACCAAGCATCTTTTTTGTTTACATTGAGCTTCTTATCTTTTATAGCATATTATCTTTTTAACATTTATTAAGGATTGTTTTCTTCGCACTTACACCACATACAGTTCAACTTCAAAATCACAAAAATAGAGCTGCAAAGCTGTACCATATGTACCATATTAATAGTTGACATAGCATTTTTATGTTTTTCCAGTCTTTTCTCAGTTCATTATGTCAATATTCAGTTTTCTTAGTAAGATTACTAAGAAAGAAAATTTTTTGTCTTTCTATTATTAATTTTTTATGTTTTAATTTTATACATTAAATATCACGTTCTTCGTACTTACGCCACATAAAATTCAGTACAACCGAAAATCACAAAATATTTAAAAAACAGCATATCTGACAAATTCCAGATAGAGTGTTAAAGGTTGTCATTCATACTTCATATTCGCCATATTATTTCTTTAAAAACTAACAGCCGGAGCTTCCAACCGCCTGAAGCAGTTATCATAAAAAAGGAAAAGTATATAATTATTTTAATGAGTCAAGCTAGAGTCATTTAATAAAAATATTGAATGCTGCTAACCAGACATATCATGATTTTAATACATGTTTATTTAGATCAATCAAATTAAAAAGTAATGCTTATGAGAAATGTGTTTATTGCTTTAAAATTGCTTAGTTTATTAATCAGTTCACTTCCAGAATGAAATTTGAATGTCTCGAAAGCGAGACTTTTAAAGCATTTAGTGAAAGCGAGATATTTTTAAAGCATTGTTCTAACATAGGTATATTTACACAAAATTGAACTTTTACTGAAGTGACATACCGATTTTTTTATATTTCGATAGATATATAAAATTAATAATATTTGGCCTTCCCCAATGACCGGTTAAGACCGCTGAATGCTGGTAATTCTATATGGGATAGAATCCAGACAAACTAGCTGGCTACATCGTTGGTTTCTGTTGTTTTTTCCCATGTATAACGTAAATACAAGCCACTTTTCATTAGGGTTTTGGTTTGATTTAATTGATTATGACAAAGCACACTAGTGCTGTCTGCTTAAGGTAAAGGATGTCTTTGAGGAGGACTTTCTAAGGGACTTGTTTCCATTAAAGAAGTCCTCCATGAAGGCTTTCCTTTTCTTAGTCCAACAACTTTTGTGTGCTTTACCATATTCAAATAACCTAACCTAATTAGGAATATTAAGTCATTTTCCCAAATGCAAACAAGCAGGGAAATTTTCAAAACTTTGTTTCTCCTTCTTTTTCTTTTTTAGAGCAAAAATACTGCGCATTACTGCCATTTAATACAACCTAAACATCAACATCTAATTAAAATAAAAACAACTAGTATTAGTCCCCCCAATTTATAAGTTGCTAAACCTTTTAAATGATTATGATACTTTATCTCGAAGGAAAAGTACTCATATCTATTATAGGAGGCTGTTTTTAAAAGCGGGTAACGCGTTAACAATACTATTTCTATTGAAAGCACCAGGATAGTAATAAGATATGCGTTATTTGTAAATGGCATATTACACTCATTAATAAATACACCATTACAATTTAAAACAAAAATTAAAGATTTTTATCCTGCGTAGTTCGGCAACAGCTGTTCCAAAACTAATGTACGCTGAGAACTGAAATCAAGTTAAACATGTTTTGAACGTGAAAATAATCTGTTTACATACTGTCTAAAAGGAAAACTAGGCAGCAGATAAAAAATAACAACATTTTTCTAATGTTAACACGTAACATGATGACTGATTTGAATTACACCACCTACAAATATTCCTACAAGTCTGAAAGAAATAAAGTGTTTTTTCTTTCAAGGTGGTTACACGTTATTAGTTTTGTCTATTGAACCATGACTTTCTCATTGTTTAAAGAGCATCTGCTGTTTTCCTCTTCCTATCTTAATTTCCTCTCATTAAAGTTGTGAAACCTTTTATTATTATTTGAGCTACGTTTTGAGACGGAAATTTATTACGATCTTAGGCCTAAGATATTATTTCTTTCAAGGCCTTTTTGCACACATGACTGAAAGTTCAAAACACATTTGCCACTTCTGGACATGGTGTAAATGACTCGTTACGCTTTACTAATAAAATGATTCTTGTAAAGGAAACTGCAATGACATTCGAATCATTTGTCTAAATCCAATCATATATTTATTTGACGAGTTTCAACAGTGGTTTAGCATCATTTCACCACAGAATACCCAAACTGAAAGGAAATAATTTAAACATTTGTTTAAAAAGAGTTTGTTAAATTTAATGAAACTGGTTAAATATAAAGATTTATGTAGTTAATAAAAATATGTTATTCAATAAAATCTGATATATCTTTATTTTAATTTCTAACCATGAAAATAACAGAAAAAAATGCTAAAATGTATTTTTTGTAAGATAATTCACAAACATCATCGTGCATTTTAAAAAGATTTTTTTTTATATAATAGTTCGTTAAGAGGATATGTGACTTAAAAAGATTCAAACTTTCCATTTTGGGCTAAAAAGATAAAGTAGACTGAGACGATTCCAAAAAATATATAATTTATTCATGTTTCAAAATTTAAAAAAACCGAAAACTTACAGTTAAAAATGTAAACACACACTGACACGCCCTCCAGTTTAAAAGGGACAGATGTATGGTGAAGCTAGAATAAAGCTTTTAGAGCTACTAAAAATACGTCGATAAACGTTCTTTGCCAGACTTCTTCGAAGTACTGTTATTCTAAAATTAGTTCCATCTCTGCAAAAAAAGTTGCTTTTACGTTGTTAAAATTCAGAGCATGATTTCTGATTCGAATTTTACATTTAGTTGCAAAATCTTTAAACAATACTTTTCCTTCCGGGCGTCCATATAATATGCATTTGCTAAATTACATTTATTTGAGGCAGATATTCTTTCTTTCTATTGTTTTCTTAGCTACGCTCTGTTTTTAGTCCAAAGGCGCTTTGTCCCTGAGGTACTATTGTTTTCGTTTTGCGATTTTGCGTCGAATCACTCTGATTGTCCGTTTCACGTTTCAAACTGTTGCCATCTAATATTATTGCCCTGTATTATATTTGAAGAAATTAAATAATGAAGAATTTGTATAAATGTATGTATGTTTCTCGCACTGTGATAAAACAACGGTACCTAGAGCCATTCAATTTTGAATGACGTAATTCTGCTGTGAAGATGGGCATATGGAAGCCTAAATTTGAAATCTGGAATTTATTTTAATATCGATTTCATATTTTGTAAAACTTTTACGAATTTTTAAGTAACAAACTCAAGGATTTCAAAGCGAGCAATGGCAACGGTGTACAGAAAAAACATTTTTTATTTTGCGATATTGCTCTTGAACTGAATTTTATACTTCATAACGAACATGAACGTGCGAAGAACATGATCTATAATAAATAAAAGTAACACGCAAAATGTAAAAAAACGCCCCTTTGGACATAATTTAAAAAACTTATATTTTGCCTCTTTTCATCTCATTTAATATTCATGATGTTACTGAACATGTTTTCATTGAACACATGTTCTGACCAATTAGGTTTTCACTCATTAAATGCATGTTCTGAGCTGAACTCGAAGTACCAGGATATATGTCGACGTACCTAGTACGTAGTACATTAACATGCGCTTAGATTAAAAACGAACAGAATTTTTTCCTTGGGGTATGCGTTTTTTTTTTTTTTTTTTTTGTTTTTGTTTTGTAATTTTTCGACTTCTCATCCCTTAAAAACAAGATTTCAGAATTACATAGCAAAATGAAATGTATGAGCTACCCACATTTCTCAGACTACGTGTTACATCAGCATCTGATAAGAAAGCAATGATTATCGCATAAAGGGAAAACGAAAGAGAACTTTCGTGCGGCTTGTCAACAGGAAAATGAACGAGATTTTTTTTTTTTTTTCACTGCGAAACCAAGTATGATGAATACGCTTCTCAAGGTCAAAGCAAAGGTAATTGGACTCGAAATTCTTTTTTCGAAAGCGAATTTGATGTAGAAGAACTATTTGTAGTTCAAAATTTCTCACAATGTTATAAACATTTATAAAAGAAGGAACAGATGAAATGTGAGTTGTTAAGGGTAAAACAAAATGGCTTTGAAAAGAAAAAAAAAATATCGACCATAGCATGTGAAAAGTTAGATAAGGACCCCCCCCCCCCAAAAAAAGAAAAAAATATGAAAGCTTTCAAATTTTATATTACACCCAAAGTAGCGCTTTTAGAAGCTTTTGTGGGCTAGCTTTATTTATTAAATATCACGTTCTTCGCACTTAAGCCATAAAATTCAATTTGACAGGAATATCACAAAATACTTTAAAAAAAAGCAAATCTTCAAAATTTCCGATAGACAGTCTCGCGCGCTTGGAGACTAAAATTTTCTTTTCCGTACAGTGTTGCCACTGCTCGCTTTGAAAACGTTGAATTTGTTAATCAAAAATTCGTTAAAGTTTTGAAAAATATGAAATAGATAATAAAACAAATCCCATATTCCAAATTTTGGTTTCAGGAGACCCACATTCGAGTGGAGGAGTACATTTATCATAATTTGATATTTCTAGGTATCTTTGTTTTTCAGAGTGTGAGAAACATGCATACATTTATACAGATTCTTCATCATTTAATTTCTTTAAAATTTATGCAGGGCTCTAACATTTGGTGACAACAATCTAAAAAGTGAAACGCCGTTTTCTAGTGGACGACGCAAAATGCGAGAACGAAATTAATAGCCTTTCTGGAAAAATTTCCCCTTTGGGCTAAAAATCTAGATTAACTTTTCGTCTCTTTTTTTAATAATTGTAGGTTCAAATAAAAAATAAATCCAGTTTCATTTTCAGAAAAAGGATTTATGTAAATTCCATTCCATATTCACACAATATCTGTAACTTAGGAAAATAATCTCATATCATATGTCTATTCAGGTAAAAAAAGCTTAACCATCGGCAAGTAAGTTTTAATTAGTCTATGTTACCACGAAACACTTTTTAAGGATCATATTATAGCATTACAATTTTAAAAGAGCTTAATATGTTACTCATTAACAGACGTAACTAAAAGACAGGAATTTAAAGTGATATTTTACAATGCAAATATCAATCAAAACATCTATCAAGCAATGACTTAAACAAAAAATACCAGAACTTTGAGTCCCGTACGACAAAAGTTTACCGGCTTATTTAATGTCAAAATTTGCAGTTTTAGATGTCATTTCCAAATTGCTTTGAGAGATCAGTCAATAAATTATAAACAAAATCTAAAAGGTTTCAGATATTAAATTACGCCCAAAGGGTTTTTTTTAACGTTTTGTGAGTTACGTTTATTTATTAGATATCATGTTCTTTGCACTTAAACCATAAAATTCAGTTCAATAGCAATGTCGCAAAATAATTTTAAAATGAGCCTATCTTTAGAATTTGCGATACACATAGTTCCGCACGCTGGAGATAAAAAGCTTCCACGCCCCCCCCCCCGAGTGTTGCCATTGCTCGCTTTGAAATCCTTGAGTTTGTTAATCAAAAATTCGTTAATATGAAATTGATAATAAAACAAATTTCAAATTTGGTCTTCCACATGCCCATATTCGTAGGAGGATTACGTCATTCAAAATTCGATGGCTCTATGTACCGTTGTTTTATCACAATGCGAGAAATATACATACATTTATGTAGATTTTCATTATTTAATTTCTTCAAATATAATGCAGGACTCTAACATTCGGTGGCAACAGTTTGAAAAGTGAAACGGACATTTATAGTGATTCAACGCAAAATCGCAAAACGAAAACAATAGTCCTTCAGGAACAAAGCCCCTTTGGACTAAAAATCTTATACTGATATTACGTATTTCATAAAACTTTGTGTCGAAGTGGAGACTTTTGCATTTGCTTAATGCAAAAAAACTCTAATTATTCAACATGAAATGTGGACTTTTCACTAGGTCGCTTTTGCGCGAGGCTTTTAGCAAATACACCCAGCAAATACAAAAGGCAACAATTTCTATTTTTTTATAAACAAAATTCGTGTAGCGAAATAATAGCTCTTTCTCGGAAGTGCTTGTTATTTTCTGAAGGTAAATATGTAAAAGAATATATATATATATATATATATATATATATATATATTATAACGTGCGTAAGAGAGCGTAATGGAATGAATGCACACATAACCAATGCTAGCATAATAGATTTTATTTTCTCAAAAGAAACACTTTACGTTTCAGGAGCATTTCACAAATGTACTCGTACTGCTTTTCTCAGGATCATAGAGCACAATGGCTAGTTAGCACTTAATTTCTAAGAACGTTAAACACAATGCTATGCAAAGCACATCTGAAGGGCGAAGCTCGCACGGAAATTTCTCAGCACTCCGAAGTCTATTCTGAACTAACAGCTGAGAAACTGAGCTCCTTCCGGGCTTATTTAGTTATCCCTCAGCTGCTGAGAAATCTCTAGTACCTTCCATTTCTCGAAATTACTCGAGATCATATACAATTAAAGTTACACATAAGGGCCAGATACGGTTATAGTTGCATAAAAAACCTACAATTTCCATATGATTTCATTAAAATTATTTACATATATACAATATATAAATCCAGTGCCCATTCAAAATTCGTAATAATATATAAATATTCGCATATGTATTGATATTGTAAATATATGTATTGATATTGATATGAAACATTTAATTCCAGTGCCCATTCAAACTGGTGCATGTAAATATAAATATAAAAAATTTGATGTGTGCTCCACATGACTTCCTTGCACGGAATATTAAATTATACGCATTTTTTCTTGCATTTCATTTAAACTTATTGGATTGAATTAAATCTACTTCAATAGCGCGTAAACCACAATAGAATAAATGGACTCCTTAAAATTCACTATATTTAATTCAGAAGTCAAACAACAAAAATCAGCGTTATATTTACAAAATTTTCACAGAACTAGTTTCGATGGTTTTACCGAACCACCATCCTCAGCTGCAAAACCGCAATGAACAATATTTTGTTCATTTGCGGAGGGGGTTTGCACACTGTACGGAGGGGGGGGGATTATCTCCAGCGTGCAAGACTCTGCATCGGAAATTCTAAAGATATGCTCCTTTTAAAATTATTTTGCGATATTGCTGTTAAACTTAATTTTAGGGTTTGAGTACGTAGAACATGATATTTAATAAATAAAGGTAACACACAAAACGTTAAAAAAACGCCCCTTTGTACGTAGTTTAAAATCTGAAACCTCTCAGATTTTTATTTTTAAAAACATGTGTGCAGCTTGTTTTTCTTTCTTTACCAAACAAATTCCTTTAGAGACGTAAATTCCACTCATAATCGTAATTCATGAAATCTGCAGGTATTCTTAGAAAGCCATCTCGCAAAACTTGACCCGCCGCAAGGCTTAACAAAATCCGCTTACTATACGAAGTATGCGGGGAACTGGTCTTCGGTGAACAAGAAACCTTCACCTTCAGTGACACTTCCTTGAATGAAGTAACTGTTTACAAACACAACATTCAGTTTAACATCCGGAGGAACGCCTCTCTACAAGATGATTTATACTTTACAGCAGCTAAAGTTAAGATCCCTCACAAATTATCGTGTCAGCTACAGCAGCGGGAGTTACTCTTAACACCCGTATCGCCGTTAATTAATACTTTGGCCAGGCAGTCGTATTCGGAATTTGTAAATATTTTTGTTAGTTTTTCATTTACGTAGTCCAGAAGACAGTAGGCGTAACGTGATTCGAAAGAAAATTAGAAGGATAACAGGTTAAAAATAAATAAATCTCTACATATAATAAAACAAAGAGTTTGTGGCTTTCGTTCGCGCTGCCCGTAAGCTAATAGACCCACGACTACGAAATTTGGTACATAAGTGCATCTAGACAAGATCCAGTGCACCTCGAAGCGATTTTCCCGAAATTCGAATTCGAATTTTTTTATTTTATGTTTTGTGACGAAATCGCGTCATTTTGAGACATAATGAGCTATAGGAAAGCGAGATTTTACTGTACACACTTCATTTTCACATCGCCATGAAACGTAGGCACTTACCTATTTTACGAACTTAAAATAAATTTCGTGTTTAAATAAATCGATTAAATACGAATTTATTTAACAAAGGGAGCTTAACACTTTTTCAATGGAATTTTTTCTAAAATAGTTTATTTTTTAAAATGTACAGTTTACTTTTCTTTGATTTTTGGACACGTTAAACTTTTATCCTTGCGACTGCTTTTACAAAAAGAATTTTGGAAAAATGATAATATTTTGTATTTTTAAAGAATTTTTTAAATGAAGCTTCCGAGTACACATCTCACATCTCACATCTTTACAAATGTGATTTTGGCAACATTTTTCCAGTCTTATTGTTGTTGATATATTTTTGATGAAATAGCATCATTTTGAATAATTTCATTCTTTTAGAAATATGGGTTTGGCAACAATTTTTCATCGTATTTCTTATGTCACTGTTTTTAAGAGATTGACATATTTCATTGTCATTTATATATATATATATATAATATATTTTTATTGATTTTTTTTTTGATACAGTTGTTCTGCAGAGTAAATTTCTGCTCGGAATTTTATGCTTTTTGAGTTGCTTTCATGTTATTTTTTACTTATTTCACTGTTTGTAAGATATTGAAAAGTTTTGCATGATGTTTTTTTTTTTTTTCTTAAACGGAAAATTGGTTAATTTTTTTATTAGGATAGTTAATATTTGCATTAGGGGATATAGCTTATTTCATTATAATTTTTTCCTCTTGAAAATATAAGATAAAATATCATTAATTATACTTTGCTTTTCAGAATTTTTTGTTTTTTGTATTCTTTTATGTTATTTATTGCTCATTTCACTGTCTTTACGATATCGAAAAGTTTTGAGTGATTTTTTTAGGAAACAAAGTTCTTAACCTCCTTTATACCATTTGAATTCTTAAGATTTTGCAAAGGGAAGTTGGTTAATTTATTTATTAGAATAATTAATATTTGTATTAAGGGATATTGCTTATTTCATTGTAATTTTGTTATACGTAATAACATTTTTTTTATGAAGTTGTTCTGCAGAGTAAAATTCTACGCAGTTTTTAAATTTAACGTTTGGTGTTCCCTTCAGCCATTTCTCCGGTACATTTAAAAGCCGGGCGAAGGCTGGCAGCGAAGCTGCTAGTAAATAAATAAAAATCAACTCTGTCAGATTGAAAAATGTTAAACAAATAACGTTTAATTTGTCTTCTGGCTGTAAAACTTTCATCATGTTATATCATAACAAAGGCAAATGTAAAGATTTTGCCGAATTTGAGAAATTTTGCTTCAATTACCAAAAGCATGATCAGTACCCAAAGTGCACTCACTTTAAAATAATCGATTGCGTCAATTTCTATTATTCTCAGAGACTTCAAAAATACTTATCCGTTCGAGGATCTTCCTTGTGTTGTTTTTAGAAAAACCGCAAAAAGAATAATGCCTGTTTGGGAAAAAAAATTAAAAGCCTAGATTTCCTCAGATAAAAATTTCATTCTATCTGTAACATACTTCATGTCTTGTTAATTGCTTTAAAAACAATAAAATAGACGTAAAAACTACCAGAGTTCCTATTTTAACTGCTTTCATTGACATCGCTTTAGATTATTTCTTGACATCGCTTTAGATTATTTCAATGTTTTATCTCTATTTGTTTTTATCTCCAGAGGTGTTATTAGTGTGGATGTTCACTTTCATTTCTATGTCCGAAACACTTCTTCAAATAAAAGAAAATTGCCACCGAATGTTATTTCCAAGTCTTATTTCTAAAGAAATAATATGGAGAGTATAAAAAATATGTACGGTAACACTTAAAACTCACTCTGTCTTAAATTCTAAAGACACATAGTTTCAAAATATTTTGAGATTTTACTGTTGAATTTTAAGTGGCGTAAGCGCGAAGAAGTGATGTTTAGTAATACAGTTAAAAAGACAAAAGGTATTCTGTAAGTCAGCCTTTGAAGGAAATATAACTTTGATATGACAAAGTAAAAAATGAAAAAAATGAGGAAAAGGGTACGGAAATACTTATTACTTTACTGGGAATTCTAAAATTATGCTCTTTTTAAAAATTTTGTGATTTTACTACTGAATTTTATGTGGAGTAAGTGCGAGGACATCGATTTTAATAATAAATGCAAAATAAGTTTCATTAGCGGGAGCTCAGAGATTAAAAAGTCCTTTGTAGCTAATCCTTAAAATCGTGGTACAAATCCTTAAAATCTGAATCCTTTCACATCACCCCCTCCCCCAATTTTAGTCCAAAAGGGACGTTAGTTGCGAATTAGTCTCCGAACAGCATTTTGCTTTAAACAACTATTAATGGCGTATCACTTTTCAGATAACTTTCATCAAATATTACGAATTAGTCTCCGAACAGTTACGAATTAGTCTCCGAATTAGTCCTGTATTATATATATACTCTTATTTAAAGAAATTAAATAATGAAAAATCTGCATGAATGTATGCATGTTTCTGGCATTGTGAAAAAACAGCAGTAGCTTGAGCCATCAAATTTTAAATAACGTTGTCCTCCACCCGAATATGGGCAACTGAAACCCTAATTTGCAATTTGTTTTACTATCTGTTTCATATTTTCTAAAAATTTAACGAGTTTTTGATTAACAAACTCAACAATTTCAAAGGGAGCAATGGCAACACTGTACGGAAAAATCCATTTTACCTCCAGTACACGAGACTGTCTATCAGAAATATTAAAGACATGTTCTTTTAAAATATTTTGTTGAATCGAGTTTTTTGTGGCGTAAGTGCCAAGAACGGAATATTTAATAAATAAAGTAAACACGCAAATCGTTAATATTAAAAACACACACACACACACAAAAAAAAAAAAAAAAAAAAAAAAATTATAAAGCCATCTTAGTAAGAAAATTGGATATTGATATGATGAACTGAGAAAAGACTGAAATAAAAAAAAATTGTATGCCAATACTTAACGCTGCATCGAGAATTCTAAACGTATACTGTAATGCTGCTTTTAAAATTTTTGTCATTTTGCTGTTGAATTGTGTATAGCATAAATGCGAAGAAAATTATGCTTAATAATAAAGCTAAAAGGGGGGGGAAATGGATTAGCAGGAGTGAGTGTAGCGGCTGACTGGTACACTGGGAGCTTAAAAAACCTTAACAAACCATCTTGGGCGACCGTTAAAATCTGAAACATTTCAGATTTTTTTTAAAAACCTTTTTTAGATCATGATAGAATCGTATTAAATAAAGTTATTTTCGCGTTTTTGAGCGTATATAGAGCCATGAATAGAAGAAGACAAGATTTTAATTTAGCTTAAAATATTTCCTTTAAAAAATGATTGCATTAGTTTATAGACTCTAACCTTAGCTAAATTCTTAACAGGCTGTCTTCTGGTTAGATTCATTCATCGGCACAGCTGGATTTAAATTAAAATTAAACTTTAAATAACATATACATAAAAGAAAACTACAGAAAAAAATTTATTTGTAAAATTGTACACCAACGAGAATATTTATAAATCGCTAAAATTTCACTTAGATAAAAATGTTTGCTTCTAACACAAGCTAAGGAATAGTAATAAATCCGCATCTGCCCCGTCACACTGCAATAAATTTGCAGGTGCAACCTCGGCATTTAAAACAGTTTTAGTTCCAAGCTAATTCTTGGCACATTTCGTTAAAGCAGAATTTCAGTAGAAAAATTACAAAACTCATTTGTGCAGTTTCGTTTTTCTCTTACAAAATTTTGACTTTTTAAAACATAATTATCTCATAACAATGAAAATCTTCTATAACCCTTTATAGTAATGCATTCATTAAAATACAATGAAAGCATTTGTTTTCGGCGACAATTTTAATGCTATTTAAGACGATATCCAATCAGCGTGAACAAAAGCCCCCAAGTAAAGGAAATCCCGTGCTTATGATACATCTTCTGATTAAAATCACATGATAGTGATCATAAACGAAGAAAATTAAAGCCCTTGTCAGACATATCTCAATCAGATGTATCATTTAAATAATGTAAATGTAACTTTCTGAAAATAAGATAAATCTAGAAAGATCTAAGTTTGAGTGATAAATGCATTGAATTAACATTTTTCTACTCGTGGACAGCAAAGAAATATTTTTATGCAATGAAATACAATATTTTGTATGATCTATATACAAAATTACATAAAAATATGAAAGCTCTCAGATTTTATATTAGCTCAAAGAGGCGTTTTATTTTCCTTTACAGATACATACACGTTTCCAGAGCATTTGTGCTAAAGCCAGATTGGGCTAAAAATATTTAAAAACAGCATACCTTTAGAATTTCCAATAGACAGACTCACACAGTGGAGATCAAAATTTTTTATTCCCTACAGTGTCACTACTGCTCGCCTATAATTAGTGATTTCCATTCCTCTTCCATTAACTTCCAGAGTTCCATCAATCGTGGTTGGTTTGCGTTTAGAAAGAGCTCTTTTCAATAGACCAAAGACACAATAATCCATGAATAAAACGACAGGGGACTTCTCAGGAGTTATAAGTTAAAAAATGTTTATGTGCAATGTGTATATCAGTCTTCATTTTTACAAGGCATGCAGTGGTACTTTTCAAAGTATGACTTGTTGCTTTGGCTTGATGTAGTTTCCTTTTCTGAAAGTCACTGAGATCAATAAATGAAATTTTTTCCGAAAATATTGAAGGCAAAACTTTTTCTTGGTAGTACTCTGTGTTGATTTTAACATTTTGCCCACCTTTCTTATTTTTAATTTCCCATCGTAACAGAATCCTGCGGTAATCATTCTGAAAATTTCTTTGCATTGAAAGAACCAGGTTTGTACACTTTTATTTATTTATTTATTAATTTTTTTATAATAAATATACTTTTTTTTGTTGCGGTCATTTAGGTATATCTATACTTCATAGATCGTCACAATGTATTTTCACTTATTTCCTCCTGAATTGCTTTCATACAGCCGCCCAGAGGGGGAAGCGGTTAGTGACTCTGACTGCCGTACTGGTTTGGTTCGCGTCAAAAGAAATAGAGAAGGAGGATATTCAAACTGAGCGAACGCTTAATGAAATGTTTGAGAAAGTTTCTGTATTATTGAACTGTCCTACTGTATCATCGGAAGAACTCGCTGCAATAGATGATGATAATGTGTTATACAGCCTCAATTATGGCAGGCAAAGACAGTTTGGAGCTTGTTCAAAGATAAAAAAATTATCAGTGATGCATATTTCGAAGACGAAAATGAAATGAATGATGCAGCTCCTTTTCCCACGTCACCCGAAATGAGGAACATCATGAAAAGATACGCAGTTATTTAGACGCACATTCCAATGGCGAAATAAATGACAAAATGGACGACATCGAACAATTTGTTGACAATTTGATGCTAAAAAAGGCAATGCAAAGAAACATATTAGATTATTTTCTAAAAACTCAATAAATGTTTTGTTTTTCAAAAAACTTGAAAATTTTGTATTAAAAATAAATTTATAAATTCGTATTAAGTTCTTGTGGATGATTTTCTTTCATTGATTTTTATTAAATATATGCATATATACATATCTTTGTAAATAAAATGTACTCTAATAATTTTGTAGAATATATATTTTTTTAATACCCTTTAGCACGAAATTCTTTTAACACGAAAAAATATTTCCGTTCCCTCAGTTTCATGTTAAACGATTTTCTCTGTATACCAATAGCTATCACTAATGTTAACCTAGCCTAATAAGCAAAAAAGATCCATATAATTTTGAAAAAAGATAATGTGTTATAGTTTCTCATGGAATGATAAAGCTTATATTATGCAAAACGGTTATATTGCCGAAAGTAAAGTAAAATGGATTTTGCATGGTATGTTGTTCTGAAGAGTTACGTTGTTCCATAATCGTCTCTTCTTTCATTTGCATACTCATCTTCGCTGTTGCTTCAAGTCGTTGATAAAGGCTTTGTTCTTCTTCTTTTATTGACTACGATATCACTGCCATTGCTAATATCCTTTATTCTTCTTCTTCTCCACAACTGTGTTGGGCACTATTTTCACCATAACCTAATTCTTCATACTCATACAAGGCCATAAAATATTCGTCATCACTACTTTCCAACTCATTTTTATAATTTCATCTTGTAAACGTTAATTAGGTATTTTTAAGACAGTGAAAGAATTTTAATTATAATATTTGCTGCAGAGAAAATAAAGAGGAAACTACAAGAGATTTATAACTAGGCTCAGTGAGAGACAAGGTTGTTCAGTTCCCTTTTGTTTTAGATGACCCAAAAATCAGATGGTGAAAAACGACTGGAAACTGCAAACAATCTTCTCCGACTTATTATTTTGAGATTTTTGTACGAAGATATTTCGTCCGGTGAATCTTTCGCTAAGTGAAAAAGTTGTACCAAGAAGCTTGAAAATCATGTCTTAATAGGATAGACTACTCGGAATATACATAACAAAGATGATGAACTGTTTTGAAAATTATTCGCACGTAATTCGAATAATCTGATATCATCAGCTATAGAATTTTACATTCAGAAATATACTGTTTTTTCTAAAGTAGTTAGATATTTATATGCAACAAGAAACGGAAATAATCCAACTATGCCCTCTCCTCGGATTAGAACTCGAAATCTTTGGATTGTTAGCAGGATGCACTACCAGTTGCTCTAGCATAACAGTGGAAAAGAAAAAATTCCTTATATTCACTCCCTATTTAAAGGGTATTTTGAAGAGAAGATACCCAGTTACCAAATCTAGGTAGAAATGAATTATTGTTATTGCATTTAATTTAATAATATTCACTCCCTATTTAAAGGGTATTTTGAAGAGAAGATACCCAGTTACCAAATCTAGGTAGAAATGAATTATTTTGCATTTAATTTAATAATATTCACTCCCTATTTAAAGGGTATTTTGAAGAGAAGATACCCAGTTACCAAATCTAGGTAGAAATGAATTATTGTTATTGCATTTTAGTCGGGAGCCACAGTAAAATTCTTAGATAATTATTTGGAGCAAGAAACAAGAACAATTAGTTATGCCTTCAGTGAGATTTGAAATCCGAATGTTTCGCTTGTTAGCAGAAAGTACTACCAGTTACACCCTTATATCACGAAATAGGGTAGGCAAAAATTCCATTTAATATGCATTTTCCAGTTCCGCATCATAGATAATTTTTTTTCTATAAATACAGCAATATAATTAATGCCTCTTTTATCTTTCCAGGGCCTTTCACTCCACTATCTCAAGAAGTTGTCTAAGAAATAACTGAAGGTAGAAATTTTCTGTAAATGATGATAAATTTTTACTGATCAATATTTCTAAGTTGAAATTAGATGGGATTCATTTATTGGGATTTACACATAAATTGTTTTCTGAAATATGTAAAAGATTTTATAAATAGAAAATTCTCGATATCTCAAATTTCCACGTGTACAGAAATTATTTCACAGCATGAAGTTTTCTAATACTGTTTTTAATTCGTTTTAAAGACAGCATCTTTGTTATTATACATTTTGTTATATATGTGTACAAAAGAAATCTATTTTGAACTTGCTTTGGTATTTTTTTAATGTATTTTCAGGTAGGACATATCTAAAGCGAACAAAATAACGTTAACAGCTAAAACGTGTTAAAAAACTAGTTAACAGCATGTAGATTATTGTAACATGTATGATGGATGTTGCTATAATGTAAGTGACTGTTCTGAATTAAACCAGGAGTTAGTTTAATTTCAATTTTAAATATCATTACAGGTTTGTAGATCTTTAAAACAGCAAGTCAGAATAAAAGGTAAAATCATCTTGTATATGAAGAAAAATTGTGCATGAAATATAAGGATATTTACGACAAAGAAATTCTATTAGTCTGGCTTTAAAAATTAAAAAATTTTTTTAAAAAAGGCAAAATTAAAAATTAAGAAAAGAAATTTATTTAACTAAGTCTATAAATTTTAATGCAAAGCAAAGGAACCAAAAAGCATTCTAACGTAAAGAATACGGAAAGCTCATTTAATAAAAGAGGGAGGAAGAGAATATGAATTCTAAAGATAGAGGACTTCTGAAAAAGATGGGGAATTGGTGTTTGAATTTTACTTAGTGTAATACAACGAAAGTGGCATATAATAAATAAAGTTCAAAGAGTATGAACAGTTTTGGCGTGGATGTGAAAGAAACAAAATGGCCAGCTGGCTTGCGCAACCTGATCATTTTAATAATAACATAATAACTGCCATATAACCGCAGAAATTAAATAATGAATTAAAAGCAAAATTAACGAGGCTGGAAAAATTTGAAAAATGGATGGATATAAAATCTCTTTGCGAAGAGTCAACGTGAAGTTCCCGCATTCATTTACAAGTAAGGTGCAATCCTAAATGTGCGTATCATAGTTACGACTTTTATATATAAGTAATTTTAGTGAAATTATATGTGAAACTGTAGTATTTTTCTACATATAATGTAACATGAAATGCTTACAAGAGACGGAGCTCAGTTGAAAAATAAGAATACAAGGGCAAGTGTATTTAACATTGAGGTAAATTGCTATTTCACTAAGTTGGCGAGCTATCGCCAAACTGGCGATGTTTTTTGAAGACTAATTTTTATCCCTAAATTTGGTGAAAAATAGCCAAAAGTCGCAAAACTTGACGAACATTTGACGACAATTTGATCCGATCTCTGTGTAACTGCAAATGATACTGTAACTAAGTAATTGCAATTGTTCCTTATATGTAACTGTAACCGTATCTGGCTCTTATGTGTAACTTTAGCGGTATATGCCTTCCAGTAATTTCAAGAAACGAAAGGCACTAGAGATTTCTCAGCTGCCGAGGGAATTCTACATAAGACCGAAGGGAGCATTAGTTTCGCAATTATTAGTTTATACCTGAATTCGAAGCATTGGGATATCCGCGATAGCCTCGCTTTTTAGATGCTCTTTGCATTGTCCTGTGTTTAACGCCGTCCGTAGTTTAAAGTGTAACTACTGATTGTACACTGGGATACTGAGAAGATCTGTACGAGTATTTTCGTGTTTCAGAACGGCAAAGTGTTTCTTTTGGTATAATATATTTTATCAAGCTATCATCGGTTGTGTGTGGATTCAATCTATTACGAACCCGTACGCTTGCAACAATATATATATCTGCATTTTGATGAAATTATATTCAGTTCGTCAATTGTAATAAAATATTTGACTTTCTGATAATTCTTCATTTTTCTATTTTTCCAACACTACATAACAGCAAAACCAAAGAGCACGACATCAAAAAACTGTATATGAAATGAAAGGATGTTTTTGACATAGAAATTCTATTAATTTGAACTTTTCTCGTATTAATTTTACGAAAGAAATTCATCTGTTTGGGATTGGTATAAATCTTAATGCCGAGAAAATATTCAAAACTTATTTATTCTATTTCTATAATAAAGTTGCTGAAATTCCTAGGAGTCTGCAATTTCCAAATTGCATTTTGGAGAATGGAATGCATTGCTATGAAATTCGATGCATATATTAAAATATATGAAAATGACAATTATTAGTAACATGTAATTTAAAACTGGCTATTAAAATAGCGCGTCTGTTAGAAGGTCATTTACTTTGCAGGAAGTACTAAATGAAACATTAACCTATTTATCTTAAGCTCTCAAAAGCATGTAATTTTTCTTTGTCATAATTTTATTTTCATCGCTTCGGGACATGTAGGAAAAATACGCCGCTTATTTGCATGCAAAAGATCGGTTTATTTCTTTTAATAATGATAGGCAACCCATGAAATAAGCTTTAAAGTCTAAAATTGCTGATTCAAGGTATTCATTTTGTTGAAAGTATATTTATTTGTAATAAAGGTACAGTTCAAATTGTTGATTTTAAAAACTTAGACAATAATATAAAAGTAGACAATAATATAATAATAGGGTATACACAAGGAAAAAAGGGAGCCTCTTTGAATAATAAAATCCTTGACTCAAGATTCAGTCATATCCCGAATAACGGAGACGGAGTAATCGGGCTGGGAAAAGACGAAAATGTTACTTTTACAACCATTACTGAAATCAAAATTGTGTTCGGAAAATACAAAAGAGTGAAAGAGAAATACGTGGGATAATAATGTGTTAGAATATAATATTTGAGAGTTGTTTTTATTTACAAAAAAGACACATACGAAGACCAATAATTGAAATTCATAAGTTGGTGTTACCGATTACAATAAAAAAGAGAGATGCAAAACTAGACGGACGTCACGAAAAATGTCCTTTTGAATTTATTTTAAATCCATTTTGCAATCCGGGAACGGTCAAAATAGAATTTTCCCTTGAAATAGGATACCCGAAATTTTTCGCAATTATAATACTTTCTTTACTTCGTACCAGGAAGTAAAAACTCTATATCAATAAACCGATTATTTCGCATCCGGTTGTGTTTTAAAATGGGAAGATTTTTTCGGTTGCTTTACATCGTAAGAAGTTACATACCACCACGAAAACCCATAATTCGAAAATCTCGGATTTGCCTTAGAGTTCAATGGCAGTAAGTTTTTTTTTTTCTTCTAAGAGAGTCTTGTTCCAAAATTCTTATTCCTTCCCATTGGCCCCCAGACTAAAATGCCATCTGATAATTTGCCTCCAAATGTCATAAAATAGATGTTTGGTGTTTTTTAGCTGGCCTATTCTGTATATCTTTCTCTTTTTTAGATGTAGAGGGGGGAATGTAGGGATTTAAATGCATTTCTTCCCATCTGCACGCTTAATGAACACATCTATCAGGAAGTTCGAAGATTCGAAGATCTTGTTCGGATAAAAGCTTTATTAGTTTTTTAACATTTCCTAATCAACGTTTCCTCTACTTGTGTCATTATCGGTTGTATAAAATAACAGAACAACTCATTAGTTATGGAACTGATGATTATTTTTAATTTACACAGAAAAACAACCTTCTCATAAATGAAAAATATTCGAAGCATTCAAACAAGCTTTTCAATAGAGCGCTAGCGTACCATAATTACATGTATGTCCTTGAATAATGTAATTACGTATTAGTTCAGCTGTAGACCTACTAGTATAGGACTTCGGTGACTGGTTTTACCTTGATTGTATTATAAAACATGAATGCGATTTTCCTCCACCGTCTTTTTTGCGCGATGAGGTAATTTAATCTACTTATATATTAAAATATTAATTTTATTTATTTAAAAAAGAAAGGAAAGAATAAGAAACGATTATGCATCTAAATATAGGGTTTTCGTTGCATCTTTTGTTAGAAGAAAATGGCAGAAATCCAATATAGATTTTCCTGGTCTCAACCAAATTTCTGAATAGATCAACAGGTACACTGCGAAAAAAAAACAGTTCTATACTCACCGTTCTACTGGGCCGATTGACAAAATTCAAATTGCGTTTTTCGTGTCTCGAAAGCGCGACTTAAAATATATATTAGATTTATATATAGAATTGTTCTAATTATATATAGAATTGTTGTAATTGTTCTAAAAATTTAACTTAACGCATTTTTTTCAGTTTCTGCCAACAATAATTCACTTGGCGAACTTCTTAATATATGGCAACCTATTTTCCTTTCCCTTCCATTGTGCAGGAGAGGAAAAGAAGTCACAGCGTTTCTAGCTTTTAACATGGTGCATGAGCGGAAAAAAAGTCAAATCATTTCTATTTTCAAATAATTTTACAAAGTTCCTAAACCACATTTGATGTTATTATCGCTTTCAACAACTATGCCAAATTTCAAAATGCGCAAATATATAAATTCACGTATATCTTTGGAAATTTTAAATAAAAAACTATTTTTTTGTAGGTATGCTTAGAAAGATGATGGTAAAAATTTTATAGATTATAATTAAAAATTTTTCGAAAAGCTTTATAAAAATTACTTAAAAATACAAATTTTAATAAATAATAAAAATATGATGTATACACCACATAACTTCCTTGTACGGAATATTAAATTATACGCATTTTTTCTTGCATTTTATTTAAACTTATTAGATTGAATTAAACCTACTTCGCCGACAGCGCATAAACCACAATAGAATAAATGCATTCTTTAAAATTCACTTTGTTTACCATAGCGACACTCTGGCACTAGGTTTACTTAACAGTATTACTCGTATATTTCATTCATATTATAACTCAGAATGCACAAAATGTATATCTTTTAAAGAATAATCTAATCGTTGCCACATGTTATATTCAAATACTATAATAAAGCTAGAACTATGTATAAAAGAAATTAAGCAAATAAAACAAAAAAGAAACAGTTTTTCACAGACGATTGAGTATTTCTCATTCAATTAATTCAGTTCTTACTTCGCGAGAAGGCAAAAATACATAAAAACTCAAAATATCTATATTAAAAATTACGAAGTAAATCTCAAACGCTTATTTCCTCGAAAAAATTCCAGAAAGAATTAAGCATGATTTAATTGGCAATAATAATGAATGCGTTATCTTTGTTGTTGGGAAGCTAAGTTTCTCTAGATTGGCAACAAATCCACTAGTCTCCTGTTTCAAATGTAAGCATCAATGGCCGCCATTAAAACAGGCTTAGCGGCAATTAAACAACTTTAAAATTGCTGATAATTCTAAAAATATTGCATACAGATTTACTAAAGGCATAAAATCCTTAACCGGAAGATAAAAACAATATAATTCAATCATTTTTAAAGAAAAAAATGTACAATTTACAAACATATAAGAATAAAGAAACTGAGATCACTGAGCCAGGTAATAGAATGGATATATATATAAATATATTTATATACGTTTGGTGCGGCCGATTGCAACCAAAATACGAGGTGCACATCTACATGTTATAGCAGTCCTATATACAAAATTTCAACGTTCTGAGGCTACTCGTTTTTGAGTTATGCGAGATACGTACGTACGAACGAACGTACGTACGTACGCACGTATGTACACTGCTAAAAAAAATGGGACAGTCCTATATCTCCCGATCTACTGGGCCGATTGACAAAATTCAAATTGCGTTCTTCATGTCTCGAAAGCGCGACTTAAAATATATATTAGATTTATATATAGCACTATTCTAACATAGGTATTTTGATACAAAATTGGTCTTTTTCTGAAATAACATACCAATTTTTTTACATATTTCGATTCTACGACTCAAATTACGCCTAAATATGAAATTTTGTAAAATTTGGTGCGAAATTTACGGAGAAATTCACAAATTTATGTTGGCACTTTTTTGTCAGTTTGCGCCAAGAATACTTCACTTGGCGAACTTCTTAATATATGGCAACCTAGTTTCCTTTCCCGTGAGAGGAAAAAAAGTCACCATCGTTCCTTTTTTCCAAATAATATTCTTTATATTATATTTTTAATTAAAAGTTATTATTTTAAATAATTTTTTCTTTTTCGAATTTCATTTTAATTGTTTAAGTTGCACTTTTTTTTTTTTTTTTTTTTTTTCTTTTCGAATAACTGTTAACTGTTTTAAAAATTTCCATTTACCTAATCGAACTGCGTAAATAAAGGTGCAGCGTTTATTTATTTTTTTTTTTTTTTCAAATAGTTTTCTTCATATATATTTTTCGTCATAGTTATTATTTTAGGTAATTTTTAAATTTTTATACTTTTATTTTAATTGTTTGTGTTGCATTGTCTCTTCAGAAAATTGTTTTAAAATTTTCTATTCATTCCTTCGAACTGAGCATTTTAAATATATTTATTAATATCAATTTTCCAGAATTTGATTTTATTTATTTGAACTGCGTTTCTTTCGGAAGAATACTTTGTAACACAGACTACGATGAGTTTGAAAACTGCATACTATATTAAAAGACAAAATACAGTAAAGCACAGTTTTACACGCCTTTCAATGTTCCGTTCAGAAAAGATATATATAAATAAGAGAGATGTATAACCGACATTTTAACTTAGGATGACTTGCATACATTGCTTTAAACAGTTTTATCATTCTGCCCATTGCTTTACACAGTTTTATCCTACATTTGGTTTCTTAAAATGTTATTCATATTTTAGTCAAATATTTTATTTTTGAAATCGCAAGAATCAAATATCATAAGATTGAAAAGTTTTAAATTAAAAAAATACAAATACTAAATTTTACGAAAAAATTTATTTTTCTTCTCTTTTTCTTTAAGCATTCTGAAAGTATATTAAAAAGTATCCAACTTTTCGAAACATTTTGGTATTTCTGACAATCATTTTAAATAAAGTTATCGCCTTCCATTTCATAAAGGCCCACAAACGGCCGAGCGGTAAAGACGCTGATCACTGGTAGTTCGGTCCGAGGTTCGAATCCTGCGAACGGGCTGTTTGCATGGGTGTTTTCGTGGTTTTCCCGATGTGTAACGTGTATACGAGCCAGTTTCCCTTAGAAAGTCCTCCACGAAGGCATCCCTCCCTTTAGGCAGATAGCCCTCGTGTGCTTTGCCATAATTAAATAATCCAATCCAATCCTTAATTAAATATAATTGATTTGTAACTTCTACTAGAACTGACGTTAAGAATTGAAGTGCAAATAAATAATATCGTGTGCAATCTTGATTAATATAAAATTAAAAATATTTGCGCAGAAAAATATTTGCGTTCAGACAGAAAGTTTTTTGAAATATTTGCAATTACTTTATAAGAAGGATTTATTAATAACCGTAATAATTACTTATTATATTACTGATGATTAGGATTCAGTTCTTGACAATTACATTCTAAATTAGAATTTTAAGAATCGCCCCAGTAGAACGGAAGATATAGCACTATCCCATTTTTTTTTTTTTTTTTTTTTTTTTTGAGCAGTGTACATACGTTCGTACAGACGCCATGAAAAATTCTCTTCAGAATTAATTTTATAGCAGTTTTATAATTTTTTTGAAGGAAAAGAGTATTTTATTCTGTTTTTACGTACAGATATCACGCAAAAACATCGTTAAATTGCATTCGATAGCGGTCAAAATGGATATTTTCGTTGAAATATGCTGCCTGAAACTTTTCGCGATCACAATACTTCCTTTTTACTTCGTACAAGGAAGTAAAAATAGGCGAGTTTTATTTGCAATGAACCTAAATTTCGAAATATGAAAGGAAGAATAAATTAAGTTTAATAAAAAAGAGAAAGTTAATAAATATATACCAAACTCAATTAACATTGAGGGGCTAAAATTTTGAGAGCTAATTTCTTAAAAACTACTCGTGCGAATTTTACAAAACTCGGTAGTTTGGCGTAATTTGAGTCGTAGAATGGAAATATGGAAAAATATGGTATCTTGTTTCAGCAAGATCCGATTTTGTGTCAAAATACCTATGTTAAAACAACGCTATATAAAAATCTAATACATATCCTAAGTCGCACTTTCGAGAGATGAAAAACGCAAGTTGAATTTCGTCAATCGGCCAAGTAGGACGGGAGATGTAGAACTCCCACCCCCTTTTTTTTCACAGTTCACTGTTTCTGAAAACAATTTTAAATAAGTTCTTAGACTGAAATTTTCCTGAATATTGGTCTGTTATTCCTATTAATCATCTTTCCTGTTCAGATGAATAACATGAATTTAATGAATTAAAATGACTGCAACCAGCTAAATTGTTCTATAAGGTTCAGAACACTCATCATATATAGAAAATAGCAAACCGTTTTGATTTCACCATATAAGTCATATTCAGTACTGCTACGAATAATCTATACATATATGTATAAAGAATTTTAGTGAAATTACATGTGAAATTGTAGTACACTTCGCAGAATGTAACATGAAATGTTTGAAAACCGAAGCTCTGCGGGAACAATAGGGTTGCAGGGGCAAGTCTATTCAGCACTGAGGTAAATAGCTATCTTGCTAAAAAATTGGAGAGATATTGCCAAGCTAGCCAGTGCTATGTTACAGAGTGTCTATAGTTCAAAACCATGTACCTCTACATCATAAGAATATCTGATTAGTGAGCATAAATAGGAAAATTGAATAAATGATTGTAATTATGCACACTAGAGGGAGCCACATTGGCTCGAGAAAGTTTAGGGATAGGAAAATAAGTAAGTCAAAAGTTTTGATTTTTGTGGAAGTTTTATGGTTTTATACGTTTTGTGTTTTTAATTTTATAGTTTTTTTTTATAACACATAAATACAACGGATAGGAAAGATTATTATAAATACAACGGATAGGAAAGATTTTACAGATTAATTGGCTCATTGGCATATGGCATTAAATCGCCAAGCTAGCTATGGTTTGGGAAGCTAATGTTTGTCACGGAATTTGGCGAGAGTCAGTAAACTTGACGAGCATTTTGCGATATTTTGGTCCGGTCGCTGTGTGAATGTTATTGATACTGTAATTTACTAACTGTAACTGATCCTTATATTAATTGTAACGATGTAATGATCTAAAGTTGTACTAACGTTTATTTTATTTTAAAACTTTACTATCCTCTCTATTTTCCACTTCCGGCCAGAATTAAACTCATTAACTTGTTTATGCAAATTGTACTTGCTAACGCCCAAGTATTTAAGTTGGGGCTTTTTGCCAAGAGTTAGTTAGAAAGTGAGCCGTCTTGCCAATGCATTTCACGCGAGTTTTCAATCAGCTGCTGTCCGCCTTTAAGGCCAGAGGTTTAGTCCTCTTGATATTTAAAGTGTATTGTAGTTTTTGGCAGTTTGCGTACTACATACGTAATATTTTAAAAGGCCAGTCTTAGGTATTTGTGTAAACTATTCAAAGTCAGCTCTTATTTAAAATTTAGGTAGTAGTTTTATATTTTTACGTTCAGACCACAAGTGGTTGGTCTCTGTATCCCGAAAAGCGGGAGCACCTGTAATATTGCAGAAAAATAAAGGGTAAAGTTAACCCTTTCTTCTTGTGTCGTCCATTTAAAACATATTTGAACATAGCTTGAGTAAGCTCCCTGAAAATTAAAACTTCATTCAGGACATGTCATGTTCCCAAAACAGATTAAAAGAATACAAGTCCTGATAACGGTATACGACCCATATACTAACTTTAACCGTATATGCCTTCCACTAATTTCTTATTTTTCGCCCATCGGTGCAGAAAGACTTAGCGGGTGCAAAACAAGACTTCTGTCTACTTTGTCACTCTGTCTGTCTGATATCTCGGCGGCCGGGGTATTCCGGAGAGAAAATCAGCTCTCAGTTTTCAGTTCAGAGCTAATCTTAATCAGCGTATTAAGATCTCTGTTCGAGCTTCGCCTTTTAGATACGCTTTTCAATGCGATATGTTTAATGTTTTTAGTGATTTGAAGTGTAACTACTGATTGTATTCTAAGCTACTGAGAAGAGCTGTACGAGAGTTTTAAAGTTCCAGAACTGTAAACCTATTTTTTCAGGGAAAAATGAATTTTATCAAGCTACTATCGGTTCTGTGTGCATTGAATCCATTACAACCCGTACACGTGCAACAGCACATTACGGATTTTAAGTAAGGTGCATCAAAATGATTAAAACGGTTTTAAGGTTCAATACATCTATAATTTTATCATACGAATATCATGCGCATATAAGTATAGGTACTAATTAAATTGAAAAAGTATGTTTAGGAATTCGTAATGCATATGTATAAGTGTTCGAGATTTTATTCTATTTCTCTGCTCCTCTGTAATGCAGTAAAGAATACAATTTACTTCCAAACTGCTACTCCATTCATTTTGATACAATATTTTGGATAAGCTTTTTCAAATCATGATTATTTAAAACTTAGAAACAATGAAAACGTTTAATTAATTCTTAGGTAATCTTAAGTATTTACCTACACAAAACCCATAAAGCGCAATACTTTTGTACATTTTAAAAATCTCCTTAAAAAAAATTAAGCTATTACTTCCCAATCATTAAAAGGTTAGATATTAGCAGCTATCGTGTGTAGAGGAGTTACAAATTTACATGACATTTACAGACTGAATCTAGAAAAGAATAAAGAGAATGAAATTTCTTACAAACTTTAATACAGCATACGACTACACGTAGCAACGTCACAGATCTTACATAGCATTCTTAATTAGTTTTTGAAAGAACTGTTAGGAAATGTAAAGTAAGGCAATAATATCCAAAGCATTACAAAATAAATAGAGAAAACCACAAAGCTTCAGTTTTAATTGCTGTATTGAAACTTTCTAGTTATACAGTATATTTAAAAAGGTGCTGCAGGTTTTATTTCCTTTAATATTATTCCTAGACATGTGTTCCCAGCGACAGTCTTTCAATGGCAAAGAAAATCACAATGAGGCTTAATGACTGAATTTTCTCAAACCCTGGTTTTAGAAAGAATTAGTAATTTCTCAAGAAAAATCAAAGATATATAATCAAAGAAGTCAATCATTAGACCCCCTCCAATTTTAATACATCAAAAGCCCCGTCGATCCCTAGGGACCAAGCAAAATAAGCTTGGTTAAAACCCAGGCAAAATAAGCTTGGGTTTTAACATGTTAAGCAACAGACACCCAAGCTCCATTTTAGATGAAATGGTGCTTGATGAACTATGTGGTCCATCTAGGTCATCTTGGTCCCTCTAGTAGCTAGTTAACTTTCGCATTTGAAAAAATTGCTTTGGCTAATAAATTTATTAAATGAAAATTTCATAGTTATTAAATAGTAATGAAAATATTACCACATGGTTCCTCGAAGTTTAAAATTAAAAAACGCATGCCTGAATTTGTGCGTAAAAAGGGCGGAAAGCTTGCGATAGGGTTAATTAAAACATTCTGCTCAATGGATAACTGTACATCAAGCATTCAGAAGTAACTGGGCAAAAAACGAAAAGAATGTGATGTTATATTTTACACAACGAGCATCTACCTGAGTTGTTCATTATGTTTTCCTCGTGTATAGTTAGATCATAATAACAGAACGAAACACTGAAGACGTGCACAAAATAGTTGAAGATCTCTGCATAAAATAAACTATCTCTGCATAACTCTGAGCATAAACTCTGCATAAATAAACAATCAGCAAAATATGATGTTCTTTTGCTTCAAAGTAACCGCTAGCTGCATGTCTCATGATAAAGAATATAAATATTTGGTTAGATTGTCGAATAATTAGGTTTTTTGTTTTAAACAGGAGACATGAAAAATGAGGAATACCCTCTCCGGGACCCGAATCTGAACCTCTCGAATACGCGCCGACTGTGTTACCGTTACACCACGAAGGCATGCTGGAGGGAAGGCGAAAATATCTTATAAGCTATTGTCCTTTATTCATCAAATTTTTTCATCAACAAACGATCGTTTCATTCTCACTAGACTGGATTGGGTCGCATCTTTTACGCTGAGCATATTTCGATTCAGAGATATAGATGCTTAAACCCTCTCATCACAGTAATGAAAATATTAATATAGTGGTTGAGAGAGAGTCAATCATAGTGCATCGAAAGCTTCACGTTGAAAGGCAATGCAAAATGAAGTATAACAATGCAAATCAAACCGATATGCTTCCTGGGGGATGGTATTCATCTAAACAACACTACCGGATGCCTGGTGAAACTCCTGGAGTATGTAGTCCAGAGGCTAGATGCGGGTCTTCCGAATTTCTTTGGACAGCACCCGTCGATCTCTATCTCCCAGTTTCATGAGTTTGCCGACTTGAGGCACATTTCGACCATCACCGCTCACCTTTCTGAATCACATAGGCCACTGTCGATTTTGGGTAATTCAGCTCAATAGATATGCCTCTTAAGGATCGGCCATTTCTGTGATATCCGATGATTATACCTTTCTCGAAATCAAACAACTCTGCATTTCGTTGCATCTTGCATGAATGCCAATGTTGTTACCTACAGGATATTTAACAGCGAAGGGCGTGACTTATATCAAGACAGCAGATATCGGACATTTGCATGGGTGTTCTTATTGATAGTGTAGTAGGCGGGAGTGAATCAATCATAATCAGTCAGAAGCTTTAATTTGAAGAATAATTCAAAGTAAAAAATTTAAGCAATCATAAAAAATAATTAACAATAATTTGAACCATATAATTAATGTAAAAGTTAATAATAAATATGTAATTAAAGAATAAACATTTGAATTTATTCTGAGCAAGAAAAATGTCCACATTCGTTCGAATGTGCAGCTATCGTGCTGATATATAAAATTTCTTCTTGAGTGATCGTTTAATAATAAATAGGTAAATAAAAGGATAAATAAGAAAGAAACGGAAAGGTATTCTGATATGTTGCGTATTTAACACAGTTAAGGCCTTTGTGTATACTATCTTCTATTTAGGACAGTTTTATTAAAGAATCATAAGTTAGAATAACTGTGAAATCTTTATTTAACAAGTTAAAGAGTTTGCTTAGTTCAAATAGATCAAAAATAGAATACAAATTAAAGTTAACTGTCTTTATAAACATTTAAATCGAAGTATTGAAATAAAGAACTTACAAGAGATTTATTTATAAGTTTTAAATAATCTTCAGGGTTACCAATCAGGAGTATATTCCATAAAAGAAATTAACATGCTGAAAAGAATGAAGCACAAGTATAATGCAAGTACAAAATCTTTTTTAATACTTCTGCATCTGAAAATATAAGTAGAATCCTCTCTCCTTAATATATTGTTTGGCGCTCGTTTGTTTTTGAAGTTGCCAAGTTTCATTACGCATTAGTGACACTTATTTATTCTTTATGTTAGTTTTTTTTTGTGTGTGATTAAGGCAAAGCCTCGAGGGCTATCTACCTAAGGGGAGCGATGCCTTCGTGGAAGACTTTCTAAGGGAAACTGGCTCATATATACGTTACACATGGGGAAAACGACGAAAACGCCCAACTTATTTATTCTAACACAGTCAAATTGATATTAATCTTGAATAAAATAAGAAAAAAAATGAAGTAAAAAATCTGAAAGCTTTCAGACTTTATATTACGTACAAAGGGCATAAATTTTTTTAACATTTTGTGTGTCATCTTTATTTATCAAATGTCAAGTACTTCGCACTTAAAACATAAAATTCAGTTCAACAGCAGTATCACAAAATATTTAAAAATAGCATCTTTAGAATTTCTGATACATAGATAATAAAACAAATTCCAAATTCCAAATTTGGGCTTCCAGAGGCACATATTCGAGTGGAGGACTACGTTATTCAAAATTTGATGTCTCTAGGTACGGTTGTTTTTTCACAGTCTGACGAACATACATACATTCATGCAGATTCTTCATTATTGAATTTCTTTAAATATAATGCAGGGCTCTAATATTTGGTGGCAACAATTTGAAAAGTGAAACGCTTTTTATAGTAAACGAAAGCAAAATGGTAAAACTAAATTAATAGCCCTTCTAGGCAAATTGCTCCTTTAGGCTAAAAATAAATGCAAAATTTGAAAAAAAAATAAAGCAAATTCAGTTCTGAGAGATACATTATCATATTTATAGATGAAAATTTATAGTTAGATAACAAATCTTATACTTATTCACAAAGCCATTATCAAGAGTAAAAGTTAATTACATGGAAATAGTGGGAGTAATATTTCTAACTCAAGCAGTTCAAGGCTACGGAGTTATAACCTGAAAACGTTACATCAAAATTCCTTCAACCCATGAATCATTTTCTTTTTAAGTCCTTTCATTAGTACTCAGCTGTTTACTGGGGGAGGGGGGAAGAGTGAATGTTGATAACCTCTAGAGAACAAGAGTCGAGTTTTCAGAGCTGACATGAGCGACCTTGCAAAAGATTAACTAAAACTTTTCCATGCGTATGATGGTTAATATGTAAATTACTTCCTCTTACGTTCTGAGTTCCTAAATTTCGTTTTAAATCAACCATTTCAGCTGCTGGGAATTGAATATCCGACATGATGTGTGGTTGCAATTTTATTATTAGGCTTTTTATCTTTAGTTAATGCTTAGAAAACCTTTTATCGCAACATGTACCTTTCTAATTTAAAATTTTAAAAGTTTGCATAAATACTTAAGGTTTTATTTACATATTTAATTCCTTGTTTCAGATATTATAAAAAGTAATTCGATTTCAGATTTTACATATAATTTATTTAAATTATTCTAGCTAGTAAGTATAGTAAAAATCTAATTAATATGGGTCGTCTAATATATGTTTCCTTCCTTTTAAGCAATAAAGTACAAAAATATCAAAAATAAAAATAATCTGAAAGCTTTCAGATTTTAAATTACGTCCAAAGTGTCGTTTTTTTAATGTTTTGTGTGTTATCTTTATTTATTAAATATCATGATCTTCGCACTTAAAGAGTAAAGTTCAATTCAACAGTAATATCGCAAAATAATTTTAAAATTAGCATAGCTTTAGAAATTCCGATACACAGTCTCTCGCGGCTGCAGATAAAAAAAAAAAAATCTTTCTTTTTCTGTATAGTGTTGCCGTTGCTCGCTTTGAAATCGTTGAGTTTGTTAATCAAAAATTCTTTAATGTATGACAAAATATGAAATAGATAATAAAACAAATTCCAAATTAGGGCTGCCAGATGCCCATATCGTATCCGGAGACAGGTTTTATTTAATCACATCATACACATCTGCTACCCACTCATTGAAAAATGCAATTACTTTTACCAGAGCGCTTCATTGTCATCTAAGCGCTTTTTAATCAAAAGTTCTTTTAATTTTTATGGAAAGATTGTAAGGATTTTAAGTTTTACTAACGTTTATTTCATTTAAATCTTTTCTATCCTCTCTTATTTTAGCCTAGAGAGAGAGACTTCTCGCTGCTTTACCACGTGCGTGCTTTTCAGTCAGTTCATGTTTGCCTATAAGGCCAGAACTTAGTTCTCGCTGATATTTGAAGACGTATTGCAGTTTTTTCATTCCGCTCACTACATACGTTATGTTAAAAGGCCAATCTTCGCGTTATTGCTCTCTGTAATACATCTAAGTTTAATTCTTATTTAGTTAAGTTAGTTTATTCATTATTTTCTACGTTAATGTTTTAATTTAATGTACGTTCATTATTTTCTACTACCATAAGTGCTGGTCTCTGTATCCCGAAGTGCGGGAACGGCTGTACGATGCGAGAAATAAAGGGTAAATTAATCCTTCGTACCTTTTGTATCTTCTACCACACGCACGAACCTAGTTTTGAGTAAGCTCCCTGTTCCTACTCAGGACTCCAGTTATGTTTCCAAAAGCGATAAAATCCATCATTTGATGAATTGTTTGTTTAAGCCTTTGACCAAGACGTAAATCAAAATCAATTTTCATGCATAAAAATATTTTAAGGTTTTCTAACGTTAAACACAGATTGCCCTTAATCAGTCAAGTACATTGGATAGAAATGGATTAGTTTTGTTTGGGCTTCTACTAAAACTGATGGATTTATTGGAGACATCATTTCTTAGTATTTTTCGAATAAAAACAATTTGCGTGTGTGTTACGAATAGGAAAAAAAAAATACTGAGTAATTTTTTTCAACCACTAGAAGAAATTCTGCATAAATTAGAGAATCGGGGCAGGATCCATCCACTTTGCGACGGTTTTCAAGGTTATATTGGAATTAAAGAATTCATGACGATATAGTCGGCTAGTATTAAGATATATGTGTTTAAAAACGCATGCAAAAATTTAACATTCCCAACATTTTAGTTGCATTGAGCATAATAAACATGTTTTCTCACCTTGTTCGTGTCCATCCTTTCTTGTGTTTTGTGTCGTCACTACCGCACCAGGAAAGCGTTTCTGACCATGCACTGCTGCGCAATTTTCCAATGTCTAGGCGTACTCTGTATTTCCTGAAAGTTTGTAACCTAACTGCTGAAACGCCTTGTATATATATATGGCCTTCCGGTCAAAGTGTTTCGACTTATGGCCTGAGAGCTTAAGAATATGGCCTTCTCGTCAAAGGGATTAGAACGATATTCTCACACTGGGCAGTATGCGACACCCGAAAAAATTTATGCGACCCTCAATAATTTTTCAGTTATGTATTTGTTGCAAAGACTTTGGGACTTTAATTATAAGAATTTCGAGTTTTTCATTATGTTAATATAACATTCATTGCGTTATTTTTATACATCTTATTAATTTAGAGTTTGATATAAAGATATATATTTAGAGTTTATTCAAAGATTTGAAGATATATTTTTTTAATTTATTCGTACTTACCCCCCTCCAAAATAAATAAGCTCAGTTACGAATTTTACATGAATATGTGAACAGATTTGTGTTTTTCACATTTAGAAACTCGTAAGAAAAGTACGTTGATCATCTATACTCCGTGATGAAGAAAATTTCTCGTAATTTCTGTCGAAAGCTAGAAACTTTATCAGAGATAAAACGTCATCAAGTGTCAAGAAGTTTCTAATTATTTAAATAAAATAAATAAAAAAGCAAGTATTTTTATTTATGCGTCAAAGAAAATTTAATAAATAGCAGAGACTAAATTGTTATCATTTATTCTGAAATTCTGTTAAATTTTGAAACATTTTCTCTGGAACCATGGAAAGTTTTCATAATTTCTTTACTTAGTTTAAATTAAATTAAATTAGTTGATGATTAACTTAACATATTAAAACTATTATAAGTAAATGTTAGTCTTAAATTTAATATTTATCTGTTCAATATATTTGAATTACAAACTTACCAACAAAACTATCTTGCACGAAATCTGCAGTACCATTCCATACTTCTAATCAAATGATCAAACACCAAGGATAAATAATCAAAGGCCAAATTGCATTAGAAAGCAATATGTTACGAAGAACACAGAAAATATATAAATCAAATATATTTAAAACAGTTCGTTCAGTTGCGGGCCTGCCTCTACCCGAGGCTGGGTGCATTATGAATAAAGACAAAAAAATTCTTAATAAATCATTCTTTATTTCCATCAAAACAGTATCGCTTTTCCGAGATCAGCTTTCGTTCGTCCACACTCAAAACATTCGAAAACATTCAGCACGCAGGCTGACGTCACAAAACAGCAGCGCCTCGCGCCGGTTATTACTTCAGTTCATTTCACAACATCCTCCCCCCTTGAGACTCAGGTTGAGTCTCAAACTCATAACAAACATTATTTAAAAGATCAAGTCTTTTTGGAACTTTTACAAGTCGTCCAGAGGAGGAATATTGTTGCATCACCATTTTATCAGGTGCAATTCCCCTTTTTAACGTACACCCAGCACTAGAATTAGATTCCTCTGCACCCAGTTTCTTATCAGGAATTATGTTTCTATCATTGGACTGTATCTCCAGAGGAAAGATGCGTTGTATTGGTCGTATAACTATTCCATGCCGGGTCTTAAGTTTAACCGTACGAATCTTTCCATCACGTCCAGGAATCAATTCTGTAATTCGGGCTAAAGGCCAAAATAAACGTTTTCTGTTATCATCCCCCATCAGTACTATTTCTCCTACTACAGGTTCCCGAGATCGCTTTTCATTATGCTTTTGAACCAGTTGACTAAGGTATTCTTTTCTAAATCGTTGTCTCAGATCATTTAACAATTTAGTTCTATACTTTAATCTCTTATTAAGACTTGACGAATTTAATTCATCAAGATCTTCAACATTGGAATTTCTGTTCTCGATAAGAAACATGGCGGGTGTCAGAGGTACTAATTCTTGCGGATCTTCAGAAACATAAGTTAAGGGTCTAGAATTAATTATAGTTTCACAATCACAAATAATAGTATAAAGTTCTTCAGATGATAACACTGATTTACCTAAAGTACGTTTTAACAATTCTTTTACTGTACGAACCAACCTCTCCCACCAGCCACCCCACCAAGCTGCAGTAGGTGGAATAAATTTCCAGATTATACTTTCAGTTCCCGTTTCCTTTACTACTTTAGTCCAATTTAGTTTTGATAAATCATTAGACGCACCCCGAAAATTTGTCCCGTTATCACTATAGATTATTCTAGGGCGTCCGCGCCTAGCAACAAATCGTCGCAGCGCCAGGAGAAACGCATCAGTAGAAAGAGAATTTACGAGTTCAAGGTGAATGGCACGGTACACAGCGCAGGTGAACAGCGCGATCCACACCTTTCCTCCATTTTTTAAAAACAGCGGTCCGGCCAAATCAATCCCTATGATTTCAAATGGCGCACAATCCGTAACTCGGTCTGGCGGCAGAGGTGTCGGTTCGCTTGACATGGCCTTAGTTTTAAATCTTTTACAAACGATACAGTTAAAGAGGACATTTTTAATGGCCTTTCTAGCTCTGACTATCCAAAATCTTTCTCCTAATATGCATTGCATCATCTGAAGACCAGCATGACAGTTCTTATTATGCACATTTCTGATTAATAACTTAGTAAAATCACATTTTTCTGGTAACAGTATTGGATACAGAAAAGATTCATCTCTATTTAGTATTCTCGTTTTAACTCTTAGAATACCATCATCATCAATGAGCGTTTCAATAAAATTATAAGATTTCTTATCAGTCAGATAATAATTTTGAACCAAACGAATTAAATTTTTCTCAGAATTTTCAATTTCATACTGTGAAAGTTCAATCTTTCCATTCTTTTCAGAACCACCTTTACAATTATTTACAAATCTAAATATCCATGCAAATACTCTAATCATTTTATCATAATTGGATACACTGATTCGATGCCAAGGGGGTGCGTCTTTTGATAGATCAATATTCACTCTTTTTATCTTTTTTCTCTCCAATTCTACTTCTTCATGCAAATAAATAATCTCACCAGTGGGCCAGTTTTCAGGGCTTTCTCGTAACCACAAGGGGCCTTCCCACCATCTAGACCGAAGCATTTGCTTCGCAAAACATCCGCGCGACAACAAGTCGGCAATATTTAGTTTCCCTGGGATATGTCTCCATGAATGACCTCGCGTCAACTCTCGAATCTCTTTAACCCTATTTTCGACGAAAACGGACCAATTTCCTTGCTCTGTTATCCACCAAAGGGCAGTGGTTGAATCAGACCAGAAGGTAACTTTTAAATCGGGCAAACTGAGAACTTTGATAATAGAATTTGCAAGTCTAGAACCTATACAACAGGCCATTAATTCTAAGCGAGGAATGCTTAAAGATTTCAAAGGCGATACTCTAGACTTCGCCCGTACGAGATTTATTTTTACTTCAGAATTAAATATTGATCGAACAAAGACGCACGCTGCATACGCCCCCTTGCAAGCATCCACAAATACATGTAGTTCAGACGTGTCATTGATAAACAAGTATCGAGGCAAAGTAACATCTTTCAAAACATTAAGTTCTTTAAACCAGTTCAAAAATATATTTACATCATTCGGAGACAATTCATCATCCCATGCAATTTTCACTTTCCACAATTTTTGCAACAACAGTTTTGGAAGCAATGTAGTTGGCGTTAATAAACCAATAGGATCAAAAATTGTCTGCACAATTGCCAAAATTGTCCTCTTTGTGATTTTTGTATCACAGGTAAATGTATTTGTGTCTGTGCAGCACCTCAGCGTATCATTATCCAAATTCCAAATTACCCCCAAAACGGAAGTATCCCCTGAATGTTTGTCAACATTTGTACCAGCCACATTGCTTTCAAAACCGCGCAAGTTAAAACATCCATTTGACATGATTAATTTGGAATGTTCAATAAACGTAAACTGTTCAACAATACTAAAAACACTAGATAAACAATTATCCACATAAAATGACGATTTCAATTTTTGAGCAACTTCACTATATTGACGTGGACAGTTTTCTAATAGATGCATTATAGATGCGTTCAACAAGTAGGGGCTCGAAGAAACTCCAAACACAACTCTGCAATGCCTATAAATTAATTGCTCTTCATTGCATGGGAAAAAAATCTGAGAAAATCTCTATCTTTAGATGCGACGGATAACATTAAAAAAGCCTTTTCAATATCGGCACTAATACCAATCGGATACATTCTAAAACGATCTATAATATCAGGTATTAATTCAATAAGATTTATTCCTTTACACAAACATTCGTTCAAAGAGAGTCTCCCTTTCTCAGATGCAGAAGCGTCAAAAACAGGACGAATTTTCGTGGTTTCACTTCCTAATTTGATTACAGGCCTATGCGGCAAATAATGACATTCATTATTCAATTCGTTTTCTGGTACGCGTTCAATAATATTCAACCTTTCCCATTCCTTGAACACATTTTGATAATCATCGAAAAATTTACTACATCTGAGTTTATAGATCATCTTTTGATACCTTTTCCAGGATAATTCTTTATTATCGGTTAAATGTGTCGTATCACATTTCCACGGAAGTTCTACTTCATATCTTCCATCTGGAAGAATTTTCATTTTGTTCTCAAATTCAGATAAATTAAAACTTTCATTCATTTTAACAGTTTCGTTTGGAGCGCATATTCCTATTTTGCAAGTTCCCATAACTCATTCAGAGGAATTCTCCTGACATGCATTGAAAATGTTTTCAAAATATTATCCTTTTCACCCGAATTTCGTTTGCCAAATACCGTCCACCCAAGTTTCGTTTCGACAGCCGTTACCCCGGACTGTAATTCAATAGAATTTCCCGTCAATAACTTTCCTATAACATCTGCTCCGATTAAAAGGTTAATTTCAATTTCCTTTCACAATGGATCAGAAAATTCGATTTCTTTTTCTTTTAATTCATTCAAAATCTCTTTATCTTTAACCTTAGGAATAAAACCGCAAATCTTTTTTCCGATAATGCCTCAAAACTACATGCGAATGTTCCTTTTAAATTGCTGACCTCGACCGAAAACACTTCATGCTGTTTAGGTTTCGTTTCGTCCCCCCCCCAAACAGTGCATGTATAACTGTCTCCTCCCGAAGTGGAGATGCTTTAAGCTGACTCATCATATTTTCACTAACGTAGCTACTTTGGCTTCCGCTATCAATTATGCAGCGAATAATTTTCTCGCGACCTTGACACCGAATTCGAACGCAAAGCGTTTGCAAAAATACAGTTTCGCTTCTGCTACAGTTAGAAAGAGAACTCTCTTTTGAAACATTTATCTGATCATTATTTTTTAGCTTTTGATTACACATTACATCAAAATGATTACAACTTTTGCAAATAGAACAACTTAACTTACCTTTGAAAGGACAAAATTTACTAATATGACTCGCTCTTTTCAGACAAGAAAAACAAGCACCTTTTTTCAACAACAATTGTTGTTTTTCAGCTAAAGTCATTTTTTTTGCAGAGTAACATTTTTCACTAAAATGTTTCTTTTCACAAAAATTACAGTTCGGAACACTCTTACCTGAATTCTCAAGACTTACTAGAGCTGATGCTGTTACGGGATCATTTTGCTTTACCTGTTCGTGGTTATAATCTTTCTTTCGATGGTTCTGTTGGGAAGCGAAACCAGTTCTTGCGAGGAGAACAATCTCTTCCCCCTTAACTTCCTGTTTTAAGAAATTCATTAAATATTTCAAAGATCGATTCCCTTTAGTTTCAATGGAGTCGTGATTTCTGCTTCTTTCCCATGCCATCAGTACTTCTTCTGGTAAGCAACTTTCCACTAAGGGGGTCAAAAAATCCCCATATTTTTCTTGGGTTCTTCCCAAACTTTCCAACGCTCGCAATTTTCCTTCTAGTTCATCATACAGGGAGGGTAGATCCGTTTTTGCTCTTCCGGTTACAGCGTTCTTCATCACTAGGCTTAACAAGTCTCTCACATAGATTTGCACAAGTAAATCTTCGCGTCCAAAGCGCTCTTTTAGTTGTTCGATGGCTTTAGGATAATTAGCTGCCGTTGCCGGGAAGCTAAGGACTAGGCGTTCTGCTTTCGATTTGGGTTCCATGGCCTGCAATAGATACTGCATTTTATCTTCATCGGCGATACTTTTGTCATCGTGGATTTTCTGGAACTGACTCCAAAAAGTCAGGTAATCTTTAGCTTCACCACTGAATTTTTTAAGCTTAATTTTAGGCAATTTAAATTTCCTAGATTCGGAATTATTTGAAGGAGAAGAGGCTTGTATTTCCGCATCTATTTGAGCACACTGTTCTAGAAACTTATCTCGATAATTCTCCGCTTCTTGAAAATCATCACTAAATAATTTTTCTCCATCTTCAGTCTGTAGAATTTGCTGCGATAAAGCACTCTGGCATATGTCAAGTCTCTGGAATTTATCACAAAGTTGACACTTCAAAATCGAAAGTATTTTTAAATCTCTTACTTCTTTAGTTAATTCACTTTAGGTTTTTCTTGAGGTTTGCGTAAACGCAATTTCTTTCTAAGTCCTTTTCTTTGGGCCTTTAAAGCGATCAAATCCATCTTCAAAGTATATTCAAAATCGAAATTCAATATCAAAAGTTCAATCGGAAAATTCTAATTCAAAGCACCCGGTCCCGCCGAGGGTACCACTATGTTACGAAGAACACAGAAAATATATAAATCAAATATATTTAAAACAGTTCGTTCAGTCGCGGGCCTGCCTCTACCCGAGGCTGGGTGCATTGTGAATAAAGACAAAAAAAAATTCTTAATAAATCATTCTTTATTTCCATCAAAACAGTATCGCTTTTCCGAGATCAGCTTTCGTTCGTACACACTCAAAACATTCGAAAACATTCAGCACGCAGGCTGATGTCACAAAACAGCAGCGCCTCGCGCCGGTTATTACTTCAGTTCATTTCACAACACAATAATTCCCACTCTTCTAGTAAGATAATTAAGATAATTCTGCAAGTATTAGAGAATAGTTGAAGGTACTGAAAGCAATATTCAAGGAACATCCCAAATATTTTAGATAAAGTTGAGACAGTATGAAAATAGTAGCCACTCAATGCGTTTATTATTTTCATTCCCTATAAGACATTATTTTAAGACTATTTCTCATTTGCATTTAACGCGATTCTAAAAACTCATTCCGGTAAGGAATTGCATGCATTAGCCAGAAGTGGCATGAAAAATAACTATTATAAAATTAAAATTTACCTTTCTAAAGCAAAAATTTACCTTACAATTAAAATTTACCTTACACTTATCAGAAGAATATTCCCTGCAAATCGGGAACAGGTCATCCGTCAACTGACTTACTCATCTGCCATTATTCATAAAGGTTAAAAGTTACAGAGTGTTTAACATAAAAGAAAACAATGGCACATATCATAAAAAGGCCATATAATAACTGCTTTGCTTCAAGCTAGTCGTTAGCACGCTATTATTTAGTCGCTTTTTCTTAACAACAATGAATCTTATCTAATCAAAACATAAAAGGATTATTCTTCAGAATTTTTCTAATAGCTGTTAAACTTATCTATTCAGGCAGACATCATTTTCAACCAATTTGTGCTTATTTGTGGACGGAGAGTAAATCATAATTAGTCACATCATATGATATTCTACAATCAGAGTGAAATTTATCTGATAATATAATACTCAGAAGACATTTCAAAAGTCAGAATTTACAACGCCTGACTAACATCTAAAAAGCAGCTTGTAAATGGTTTCTTAAATACGGAAGTTCTGAATTTCTGGAATATAAAAGCATTACATCAGATTAAAATAGCATGCATCACTCTTATTTTCTATATTACCCACTTTTAATAGATAATTAGGAACGCAGAATAGTTAAAGTAAAGAACTCATTGTTTGCTTAACAATTTAGCACTTTTAATTATTCAAAACATGAGGCAACAAAAACTGTTATTGGAACATAAAATAATGATATAATTTTACGTTGAAAATCAAAAATAATGTTTTGTTTTACACACTTTACGAACGAACTTCCTTCTACTGCAGAACCACCTACAGAGAACGTCAACCATATTTCATGCTTAATTGAACTTTTAACAAGATGAAACAATATAAAAGCTTTTTTTTTTTTTTTTTTTAATCATCTTCAGTGGTTTTCCGATATATTGCTGAAACCTTAAAGGTAAGTGAAAAGGGTTACGCAACTTTCCTTGTGACGCAAAAATGTAACTTCCACGGTTCACAAGGTCAACCGGCGTTATGTTTAGCCCGTCGTTATATCGAAAGGGCTGCAATGTTATCTGAGAAGTGTGATTAGAAAGGAAGATTTTTTAGCCCGAGTTTGTAGTTCAGTTTAAATGCTGCATTGATGAAAGTAAAATATTTGCTGTCTATTGCAATACAAATTTTAAAATTACTTAGTTGACTCGTGAAGAAGATATTTTTTAAACATGTAAGTTCTTTTTATTTATTTTTATAGAAATAATGGTTTAGTTTTCTTTATTTGATAAAGATAAACATTTAATTTTCGATTTACATTTATCATATGTTTTAAATCAAACTGAGGAAATAAATAATAAGCGCATTTAATTATTATACATATGAACAAGAACATACGTTCAACAATAACAACGTTTAGACTTAGGAATGCACAGTACGCTCATGTTGAAATTAACCGAGCTTTTGGATATTATACGCGTGCTGCCTAAAACTCATATGTAAATAATTCAGTTCCGCGAAACCGCCTATCAGCTAAATAATATTAGGATATTAGAATAGTATTAGATAATAATAAGTCTTATAAATAAAAGTTCAGAAAATTAATTTAATTTAAATCGTATAATTTTTTGTGAACAAATCATTAACTTTATAGAAAATTGTAAAGCTTGGGTGATAAATGAAATTTTCCCAAATGTTCTTAAAACTAATTTTGCAAAGCCAATATACAAAAGCTACAATTTTTTAAGCAAATAAGTGTTATTATGTTTTCAAATGTTTTATATGACTTTTGTGCGACTTTTATATGTATGACGATTTACATACAAATATGCAAATAGAATCGTATGCATTTATTTTTTGTGCATGCTTTATGGTGCTGCATATTTTTATTTATGGTTTTACCTTTTACTTACATAATATATTAATGAAATGGGTAAAAATGTGTTTTCTTCCTTCGTTTTCAAGTTAATTATTTAATAAATATATAGCTATTTTTATACCTATACATGCAAATAATACTTTTTATCGCTCAAACGTTTACTCTGAAATGACAGCAGCCGTGCAATGTAGGTTTCAATGTGCTCTAGACTTCCGCATTATAAGGAAGGTCTATACTACATGAAATTGTAAATAAAGCCATAAAATAAATTTTCAATCTTGTCAATAATATAAACATAAAATTTGAAATCCAAATTTTGTTTTCTATTCAGGTTTGTTAGGAATGCTATTTTATTATCTTATATCTGTTTCTTGTAAGAGAAACACTTTCTTTTCCCTTTATGAAGAGCGCATATAGAAAAACATTTAAATTTCAAACAAGAGAATTAAAAACTATTTGTTCCAAACTATAGAATGAATTTAACCCCAAACAACATAATGGTATAGATGGCAATTCATTTATAATTTTATTTATGTTACACAATAAATAAAATTAACAAATGCCATTTTATAAAAATGAAATACAATAAAATAATAAATAAATAATGGCAATTTAATAAAATAATAAAATACAATACATGGCAATTTATATACATTTAATACTAATTAATAATAAAGCTATCAATAGATTTATCTTTAAAAGTTATTTTTCTTTTTAATATTTACTGATAACAATATGCTGATAATTCCTTATTTTTATCTTATTTTTACTGATCTAGTTGACAAAATAATGAGTACTTCTTGATTTTCCACTTATATTTTATTCACTCATTTGAGCAAACTAAAATAAAATATTTTAAAATTATCTGAGTAAAGTATCTGAATTTCCTGAAATCGGAATATTTTTGTCTGTTAAAATTTAAAATTTGAATTGCCTAGTTAAGTATTAAAATCTGTATCTTCTTACACTCATTCGAAGATTTTGCTCACTCCCATAGTTGATTGCCCTTTCATTCTCATAAGAGAGAAATTCGGAAAAATTCATGAATTTGAAATGGTAAACTAGTTGGATATCATTTTATGTGAATAAACGTTGGAAAAATAACGTTTTGGGGAAAAAAAAAAGGCATTAGAAAATTTCAAGTATTAATTTTTCAAAAATAATCAAAAATTCATCCGGCATATGTGTTGCATTCTCTTGAAATTATATTGTACTACCGTTTACCTTTTATAGTCTTCTACAGTGTTTTTACAGTTATTCTCAATAAACTTTGAGACAATTCTCATGCACATGTTTGGATAGTTTAACTCAGTTCTCGATAAATGTACTTTCATCTTTCATGAAGCATGAAATTTACTCATAATTAACCTCTAATTAATTGTAAACTAAACAAAGAGTTTCAAAGAATTAAGATAAAAAATCTGAAGTGGACACCACATGACTTGCTTGTCCGGCCTATTAAATTATACACATTTTTTCTGCATTTCATTTAAACGTATTTCCTCGAATTTCATTAGAGATATATTCTCATTCAATTCATTCAGTTCTCACTTTGCGACAAAATCAAAATACATAAAAACTCAAAATATTTTCATTATAAAATGGAAATTATAGAAAAACTTAAAACACCAAATACAGGTAAAACAGTTAAACGTTTTTTACAATTAAAAGTACATTTTCTGCGAAAAACAAACGAATCGGCAGCGGGCAAGAAAGCAGATTTTTCTGTGCACACAACTGAAAGCTTACTTTTGGTCCCACTCGACGAAAACTGACTTAATACTGAAATACTTAATACCCGTTCTGCCAAGTTTCAAATGTAAACAAATGCCTGGTCTGTTAGGCTTAGTCACATTTAAACAACTTTTAAATTGCTAACAATTTATTGCATACAGATTAACTAAAGGCATAAAAACGTTACCGAAACATAAGGACAACATAATGCAATCACTTTTAAAGCAAAAAAATGCACAATTTTCAAACATATAAGAAAAAAAAAAACTGCGCTCACCGAGCTGAGTAAGAGAGTGGGTATATATATATATATGAATTTACAAAATATTCTCTATTTGTAAAAAGTTAATATAAATTTAAAATTAAAGAAATCTTAATTGTAAAAATAAAAAATAAAAGATTAATTATTGCTTATTTAAATTTCATTTAACTTTGCTATAATTCTTGTGAAACAATATATATATATGTACACACATACACTTATGTACTTTTAATGCCGCCGAAAAGGCAGGTGCACATTTACATGTTATAGCAGCCCCATGTATATGTTTAAACTTTCTGAAGCTACTAGTTTTTGAGTTATGCGAGATACATACATACGTACGTACAGATGTTAATAATAAAAGACAAAAAAAGTTTTGCTGCTGCCTTGCAAAGAAAATTGAACATTGATATGACGAAATGAAAAATAAACTACAAAAAATAGATAAAATACATGCCAACACTTACCACTGCATCTAGAATTCCAAATATATGATAATATATTTGCTTTAAAAAGTTTTGTGAGTTCGCGGTTGAGCTTTATATGGTGTAAAAGCAAAGAAAACAATGCTTAATTAAAAGTTAAAAAGACTTTTACAACGAGCTGCACTCGCAGCAGCAGACTTGTAGACTGCAAGCTCAACGAGAGCATAAGAAAGCTTAATAAAATGTTTTTTAGGCGACCGTTAAAATATGAAACGTTCCAGATTTTTTTATTATTATATAAAATGTTACAAATATAAACAAATATTTCAAAAGAAATCAAGGATTGAAAGTGAGCAAAGATTGGAGTTCAGTTTTAATTGATATGATGGCTGCGCTTGATGCGCTGAACATTTTTTTCTGCTTCTGGTATAGAATTGCTTAAATTAATTCTTAAATTAACTCATTCAAAAATATTGAACCTGTTTCGTGTTTTTCCTAGAAAATTGTTGACTTGACTAACCTCCATCCAGTTGATAGGAAGTAAGGAAAGTCTAGACATTTTCTTTCGTAAAATTTTAAACCTTAGCTAACTTGTGTGTTTTGAGTAAGACTTAAGCTTGAAATCTTCCTTTAATGCAGATCAGATCTTTTAGCCTCATTCATATCAAGATCAGATGTATCGCAATTTTGGTACATGTTTTCCTTCATATGTATTTTGCATGATTTCTTCCTTATTATATGATACACGGGGTGGTTTTCAACCTTTTTTGCCCTTTTCATTGTTAGAAGATCATTCCCCTCCCCTTTCAAAACTCGAAAAATACATTTGTTCAGGTTTAGATTATTTTTTAACGCGTTTTATATATTAAACAGCAAAAAATATAGAAAAATTTTCTCAAATACAAAAATTTGAATAAAAGTAGCTTTTTGCAGTCATAAACTAAAGCTAAATATTTAATAGTTAAATAAAAGGTTGGCCTGATGCCTCCCCTTAAGCTATGAAATTCCTTCCCGATTGAAAACGCCTATGGTGTAGCTTTATATCAATAAATAATTCATAAATACCTTTGCAATGGGATGCTGATTATGCCGATCAGCTGCTGGTGCACATTCGGCAGTGGAATCCCAATAGACCACCTTTATCATCACAGATCCCCTTTAAAATTTCATCTATTTTCCCATGGGATCAATACCGACCCTTTAGGAATCAGCCTGTAGGAGGGCACTGCTCATTTTTCATCTCTTCTGCTTCGAAATAACTCTCTACAATGGCGCCCGAACTAAAACAGGTGGTCTCCTCCGCAGGATTTGGCGATTGGGTCCTCTAAAAACCCCACTCGCCCTTTAAAAAGGGGAGTATATAAGTTATTTCTCCCGCCTTCGTAGCATGCCTTCGTGGTGTAGTGGTCAGCACGTTCCACGCGTATTCGAGAGGTCTATGGTTCGATTCCCAACGACCGAATTGCTGATTTTTCATCTCTTCTGCTTCGAAATAACCTAATGCCTCTACAAGTTTCTTAAAGGCTATCGATTGAAGTTAATGAAGAACATAAAACGAAAATCATTTATAAATTTATTATTAAAATAATTTAAATATTCAAGCTAATTTAGCTCATAAATTTGAGATTGGTACATAGAGTTCATATCGGATTTTTATTTCAAAATAAAAAGTTAAAATGAGGCACTTAAAAGGTAATGAAATTTCAGCAACGGCAGCAGTTTGAAAACCTGAAAATAATACTAATAGAGTAAATTTTCCAAAAGAGATCAGAAGGACTCAAAAGTCCGGAGAAAACACGATCTCAGATCAATGACCTGTTCCTAACACTTATAATTTTCAGTCTTCCAGAATTCTCCTGCACTTCTTGCAGATCTCTAGACCGCTTATTAACTGCAATCATGACCTTTCATATTTATCAAATCAAATAGATCTTCCTCTTTCATAGTACCAGTTCTCGTCTCTTACATAAAAAAATACAGTTATGAAAGTAGGGTTTAATTCAATTTAATGGTAGGACAAAGAATGGTTATAATATTTTTAGCCCAAAGGGGAGGTAGCGGGAGACTGTTAGTGGAAATTCTGAAGATCTGTTTTTAAATACCTTTAGCCCAAGGGGACGGTAGACAAAAAAAGGGCTATTAGTCTCAAAACAGCATTTCGGGGCTATTCATTATAAACTTCAAATCACTTTTTAAATTGTTGACACCGACTATTATCGCCCTGTAATATGTTTAAAGGAATTAAAATAATGAAGAATCTGCATGAATGTATTTATGTTTTTCGCATTGTGAATAAAAAAAAAAAAAAAAAAAAAAAAACGACGGTACCTAGAGCCATCAAAATTTGAATAACGTGATCCTCCATCCGAACATGGGCAACTGGATGCCGAATTTTGAATTTAGAATTTGTTTTATTAACTATTTCATATTTTGTAAGCCGTTAAAAATTTTTGATTAATAAACTCAACGATTTCAAAGCGAGAAAGGGCAACACTGTAAAGAAGGAGTCATTTTTATCTCCTGCTCACGAGACTGTCTGTCGAAAATTCTAAAGATAAGATAGGCTGTTTTAAATATTTTAACCCAAGGAACATTAGCCCAAATACTCTCGAAAGCGTATGTAAATGAAAAAGCGTCTGCTTTGTGTATAATATAAAATCTGAAAGCTTTTAAATTTTTTAATAATGTTTATGTTATTTAGCATGGGACTGCACTTGTTATAAAACGTTTTTTCGTATACACTTGCATGTAAAATTACATCCATCATCACTAAAAATTCATACTTGCTCAAGTTTATACAAAATATACATAAGTCCCGTTGTTGCAATAAGTTCTTAAAATGCAAATTAAGTCATCTACAGCTGCAGATGTTTATTAAATTCACCTAATTCTCCAACTACTGCTAAAGCAACTGAATTTTGCTTTTGGCTCCGATCTGTTAAAATGGCTTTCGATAGCAAAAAGTTTTAGGATTGTTTATTAACTGCTTACAACTGCTCATGAGGCGGCCGAATTTAGCTTTTGTTTTCGACTGATAACCCGAATAGCAATTGTAAGGTATTTCTCCCGCCTTCTTAGCATGCCTTCGTAGTGTGGTGGTCTGCACGCTGGCCGCGTATTCCAGTGGTCCGTGATTTTATTCCCGGCGAAGGCGTTGCTCTTTTTTTCTTCTCCTACTCCCAAAAAAATACCTAATGTCTCTAGCATTAGGTATTTTAATGCGGCGGTAGGCATTTTTCGGTATTAGGTATTTTTCGGGCGCCTAAACAGTGGCGCAAGAACTTAAAGAGTGGTGGATGATAATTCTCCACACCCAGGGTTTGGCGATTTGGGTCCCCTAAAACCCCAGTTGCTCTTTAAAATGCTTGATATATAAGGTATTTCTCCCGCCTTCTTAGCATGCCTCCGTAATGTGGTGGTCTGTACGCAGAGCGCGTTTTCCAGAGGTCCGTGGTTCGATTCCTGGTGAAGGTTTTGCTCATTTTTAACTTCTCCTGCTTCCAAAAAAATACCTAATGACTCTACACAATTAATTAACAGAAATGATACCAAATAGAAATTCTTATAGAAATCTTCAATTTATAGATAGACACAAAATAGATTTACAGTTCAAGGGTTCCGGTGAAACTTGCAGAAACTGAAACATACATTTTTTCATGAGAAGAAGAAGTTCAGCGTCCATACCTACAGCATTCGGAGCTAAATCAAAAGGTCGACGAACTAGTCGGAATGCTAAGTTGACGCTAAGGCTAATAAATTTAGAAATAACTGCTACAGGAGGGATTTCAATCCATCCGTTGATGCGGCAATTGCTGGTTAAGTTCGCGAAGACAAGATACCTGCAATTAACTATTATGCTGCTGTACTTCTATTAAATTAAATTAACCGTTATATTTTCACGTACTCTTACAAGTTAAATATTAACTACATGTGTATATTTGGAGAACATGACTAAAATGGCGTGAGAAGCAAATGATGGTATACATAAAAAATAAAAATTAGTTACAAAAAATTAATTGTGAAACTTGTTCGAAATTTTGGCAATGTGTTTCAATTTTAAGATATCACTCTATTACTCTGGTTTTGTATTCCACCAAAATATACTGATGTCGGATTATAATTTCTATAAACATGTTTTGAATAATATTCTATGATCTCTAAAGCGTTCAGAGAATTATAGTACTAAGGATCCTTTCGTACCTGGCACATGTTTCGATGTTCACAACATCTTGTTTTAATGGCAAATATTTCCTATTTGTTTCGCTCTAAGAAAATGTTCTACAAGTATATTCCTCTCGTCTGGTCTACATGTATCTTCGTTCATTGATTTGCGTCTAAGCAGATTTTAAGAAAGAATCTCACTCGACATCGAGAAGTACGGCCCTTGCTCGCTTTCAAATTGTAGAGTTTGTTAATAAAAAATTCGGAAGTTTTACAGTGAGATATAGATAGCATAGCCAAACATTAAATACATTATTTCCGGTTCCAAAAATTATTGGGATTGTATTTCGACTATTCCTATCTTCGTACGACATTAACCAACCGAGATATTAATTAAAAACTCTGAAAACACTCATTTTCGCACTCGTTGTTTTCCGAGTGACAACAGTCTCGAGCGTAGGAGATAAAAAGCTTTATTTCGAAAAGTGTTGCTACTGCTACCTTCAAATCGTAGAGTTTGTTAATAAAAAATCTGATGTGTACACCACATGACTTCCTTGTACGGAATCTTAAATTACACGCATTTTTTCTTGCATTTCATTTAAACTTACTGAATTGAATTAAATCTACTTCGCCGACAGCGCATAAACCACAATAGAATAAATGCATTCTTTAAATTTCAGTCTATTTGTTTACCACAGCGACACTCTGGCGCTAGGTTCACTTAACAGTATTATATTTCGTTCATATTATAACTCATAATGCACAAAATTTACATCATTTAAAGAATTATCTAATCGTTGCCCCACGTTCTATTCAAATACTGTAATAGACCTAGAACGATGTATAAAAGAAATTAAGCAAAAAAAAAAAAAAAAAAAAAAAAAAAAAAAAAAAAAAAGAAACAGTTTTTTTCACAGACGATTGACTATTTCTCATTCAATTAATTCAATTCTCACTTCGCGACAACACAAAAATACATAAAAACGCAAAATATCTGTATTAAAAATTACGAAGTAAATTTTAAACACTTATTTCCTCGAAAAAATTCCAGAAAGAATTAAGCATGATTTAATTCGCAATAATAAATGAAATTTCTTTGTTTTTGCGAAGCTAAGTTTCTCTAGATTGGCAACAAATCCACTATTCTGCTGTTTCAAATGTAAACAAGCAATGGCCGCCATCAAAAAAATTATCAGGCTTAGCGTCACTTAAACAACTTTGAAATTGTTGATAATTCTAAAAATACTGAAAATAGAATAACATAATTCAATCATTTAAAGCAAAAAATGTACAATTTAGAAACATATAAGAGTAAGAAACTGAGATCACTGAGCCGGGTAGCAGAGTGGATATATATATAAATATATTTATATACGTTTGGTGCGGCCGATTGCAACCAAAATACGAGGTGCACGTCTACATGTTATAGCAGTCCTATATACAAAATTTCAACGTTCTGAGGCTACTCGTTTATGCGAGATACATACGTATATACATACGTTCGTACAGACGACACGAAAAATTCTCCTCAGAATTCATTTTAAAGCAGTTTTATAATTTTTTTGGAGGAAAAGAGTCTTTTATTCTGTTCTCACGTATAGATATCACGCAAAAACATCGTTAAATTGCATTTGATAGCGGTCAAAATGGATGTTTTCGTTGAAATATGCTGCCTGAAACTTTTCGCTATTACAACACTTCCTTTTTACTTCGTACAAGGAAGTAAAAATTTGTAAGTTTTACAAAATTTACGTATATAAAGAGGAATGCCTGTTTGTGTGTTTGTTTGTTTTTTTGTTCGCGTTATTTATTTCTGAACAATTATGATCAATTTTTTGCCACATTTAATCGACTAAAATTGAACATAAGTGAAATATTGGATGGTACTTCAGCTTTTATGACCATTTGATTGGAAAAACAAAAATCATTAAAAACTGTGTGAACTGCTTGCGTGATTTAAAGCTGATATTATTAGAGAGAATTAGTTTATTTTTCAATCGAAATTTTTTATCTGGTTTGAATACACATCAGACTGAAAAATGTGTGACTATGAATCGTATTTTTTGCATTGTTATTAGAGAAGGATTACAGCGGTATCGTTCTCTCTGTTCTCAGATACATTACTCTCAATCTACATTAACTGGCATCGGGTATATTCGCTAGTAAGGAAATAAAAAGTAGTCAATGCATTACATTATTATAATTTTTTAAAGATTTTATTCTTTATTTTTCAGTTTATTGTTTAGTTAGTTTAAAACATTAAAAAATCAAGATCAATAACTAAATAAAAGTCATAATATGGCTTCATAAATCCATTTGACAATTCCAAATCATACATTAACTATAGAAATGAAATTTGAATTTTTAAATTTTTTATATTTTTTTCTCTTATTATTACTATCATTGACAGATACTTTTAAAAATAATTAGCTTCAAATTTTTTCCATAAACATAAAACAAAATTAATTTTTAAGCGAAATAACTGCAAATTAATCTGTTTCATATAATACATATTTATTTTTTATACAATGGGATTTATATTTTGGTACATATTTACATTATTTTTATATGTTGCGTATTACTCTGTGATATAAATTTTCTTTGTAAAATTATTCTATCATTAAGGTACATTGTTATTATAACAGAAAAAAAATCTGACTTAATATGTGTTTCTTTTTTCAGGGTATTTATCACAATGAAAAATTTCAAACTTCTTTTCATCTTGAGCTTCATCAGTACAGCTTTCTCAGACAGAGTGGTTATGACCAATAGTGGACCAGTACAAGGCATAACTGTTTCATCAGAGCCAGAAATAGAGGCCTTTCTAGGCATTCCTTATGCCGAGCCTCCTGTCGGTAGACTGAGATTCATGAAACCAGTTCCGAAACGTTCCTGGTTCGGAGTATATGATGCTTCAAAATTAGCACCAACTTGCATACAGAATGCTTCACAATATTATTACATGCCTAACATAGAGAATATGACAGAAGACTGTTTGTATTTGAATATGTGGGTTCCCTATTCGAAAAAAAGAAATAACCTGAAACCTGTAATTTTTTTCATCCATGGTGGAGCTTTTAATCTTGGTTCTTCTAACATGCGTGTTTATGATGGAACTAGGATGGCAAGCCGTGGAGATGTTATAGTCGTTACCATAAATTATCGGGTTGGTGTAATGGGCTTTTTTTCCGCTTTCACGGAGGAAGTTGAAGGAAATATGGGTGCTTATGATCAAGTTTTAGCATTAAACTGGGTTTACAATAATGCTGAAGCTTTTGGAGGTAATCCTCATCACATTGTTTTGATAGGCGAGAGCGCAGGTGCAATGTCTGTTTCGGGACATCTTGCTGCTAATTTAACGAGGCATCTCTTCAAACGAGTCATCTTGCAGAGTGGAGCAGGCATACAACCAATGAGTTTGGATGAAGATGGACGGCTTTATAAACTTTCGCAAAGATTAGCCACGATGGTGGGTTGCGCCGATAAGAATACTACGCTGAGAACAGATCCCCGACTCATCGTGAGTTGCTTGAGAAGATTACCAGCTAGGACACTATCCGCTGCTGAAGGTATTTTGATGAAGATCCATCCAATAACATTCCTTCCTCGGATAGGCGTTCCTAATATGCCAAAAGCAATTGTCTACAACCTTCTGGAAGGGAATTTTAAAGATACAGAAATGCTGATTGGTATAAATAAAAATGAAGGTACATTCTTTCTCTCTGCAGCCGCTCCTGATTATTTTGGAGTGTATGGAAAAGACAATATCAAGACAGTAAGTAGAAGAATGGCTTATCAAATAACACGATTCATCTACAAGAACACCGAGCAGAAGGATGAAGGGAAAATCGCTGACTTTTATGTGAACAGTGTTAAAAATGGGACTTCGGATGCTTACACACAAGCAATGAGCGATTCGCTTGGAGACTACTTGATAACGTGCGGGTCTGTCTTTAACGCTGAAATACATTCCTTACGTAATCCTGTGTATTTCTACGTATTCAGTCACCGCCCTTCTTCTACACCATTAGCAGAATGGATGGGATGCACTCATTTTGATGAAATGGAATATGTATTCGGGAATCCATTACATGCAAATTTCACCCCAGAAGAGGAGCAACTGACCGAACGAATAATGGATAGATGGTTAGCCTTTGCTAAAACAGGGTAATTATATCATTCATTTATTCCTTTTAGAGCACTTTTATGTTGCAACAAATTATAGTCAAAATGTGCTTAAATATTAAGCCATATGTATTGTGTCTATTTATTATATAATGAGAGCTTTCATTCAAGATGTGTTATTTTCCGTATTTCTTTCTATCAGTCATGTTTATCTGCACTTAAAATCTCTATTGAATGAATAAGAGGAATAAAAATTAATTGTTTTGTGCTGGATTCTTATTTTCAGTACCCTAATGCAATAGTTTTATATATGGCTCGTTGAATTAATATGCAACATAAATACACATCAGATTCCCTTGCAGAGATGTTTAGCAACGGCATCATTCTCAAGGCAGATATCACTGGTTCTTATGTGTCTAATCTTTGACGTATCGATTCTTTTTCGCGATCTATTCTTACATTCATCGATTTCTTTAAACACCCATCTTCACAGTATATATATATATATATATATATATATATATATACTTACATTTCAAATAGAAACTATAAATATCTACTTTTCTAATAGAAACTTAACAATATTTATTTAACTCCTCTTTTAAGTTTGAGCATGCTCCCCTTTTGATACTAAAAATAGCACTTTTCTAATACAATTCTAACTTCTGTTATATGAAAGGTCATCATTCTGAAAAGTAATCGGTCATTTGATCACTCTTGCCCAATTCAACCCACCATCCGGATATTTATCTGTTTTGCATATAAAATTTAATTCGTTTAATGTAAACGTTTTTGTTGTACGATCTGAAATGTAATCTATTTAATGTAATCATACCTTGGTATTAAAAATCTCTGCGCATTCTTACGCTCTGTGGTCGCCGATCTTTTTTTGTTCGCCTCTGTTTGTTCTCTTCTTTGCTGTAGCCTGCTGCCTCCGATGTAAAACGTTCATTAAGAACAAGGCTTTATAGCGCCGATTAGATGCTTAAGGAAATATGTAAGGGCCGATATGCTTAAGGAAATATGTAAAATATGCAAAATTAAAACGAAATTATAGAAATGAAAAAAATCTGCTAGAAAGAAACCAAAGATTAAATTTCAGAGGCTAATTACTTTTAACAACGATTTTTCGTATGGACGGTCTCTAGTTTAAGATGCTAATGGATTTACCTTAGAAACCATATCATATTTTCAAACAGTATTTTTAATTTCTGCTTCCTTGATGAAATGAAGAATATGTAAGATACTTAATGATCAAAGATCATTCTAATCGGTTTATCTAGATTTATGTGGATACAATTTTGTTAAAACCGAAAAACGTTCAATGGCGAAAAGTGTTTCGAATTCAGATGCTGAACATTTTCTGATAACTGAAAAAGTAAATAACCCATAATGTATCGCTTACGAATGCAGATCATGAAATTAGTAACATATTTTAGATTTGCGCGTGTGCCACATATGAATTTCGGGTACCTAGAGGGTTAAATTGAAATACAATTAAGAAGGATCTGATAGTAAAATAATAAATCTTTAACTTAAAACCAGTTTTATTCATAAAAACTTTAAAATGCAAACTCTGGTGAAAAGAAACAAAAAGTTATTTTAAAAGACACAATTTATAGGAGCTTATTATCTAATCTTTTGAAACATGTCACATGTATTAAGGAATTATATTAAATTAAATTATTTTATTTCTTGCCTTTGCCAGAGCAAAGTCACTGATGATATCATAAAATCATAAACTGTGTAGTTTGTCAGTTTCTATGCACACGAGACTGAGGGAACATAATTTATCTTGAGTCATTTTTGTTCTAAATTCATTTATTCATTTTTTATTCTCTACAGCAGAGAAAAAGATCTTTCTCCAAAGCAATTTGCAACCATCGGAGCCAGTATAGCGGAGCAACACAAGGGAATCCCCATGTTTGTAATAAAAGAAATTATATATTTTATACGTTCCATCCCCTAGACCCAATAGCCCTTTGTTTCTTTAAAAAGGCGCGTTAAAATAATTGGATGAAGAGTATGGGACGTTCTGGACGTGCGGCATTGGAAAAAAAAATATTTAAGTATATATGACAATTGATCACTCGGACAATTTTTTGGGGGTGCCCCTAAGAAAGGGGGGCTAAGTTATAGCTTGCGTAGCTTAAATGTAAATCCTACACTGAATACTGATTACGTTTAAATTAAAACTAAACAGGAAAAATAGTTGAGGAATATATATATAGTTACCGGGTGATCAAAAAATAATTAAAAAATTAAAAATTTAATAACTAGAAAGACATGGACAGTAGCATGATGTGGGTTTCGCAGAAAAACACATAAAGCCGTGGGATTTTTTATAATTAAAAATTTGGTTTTCAGATTAGTTACATTGTTTTCCTAAAGGTGACACTGTGCATTTCATGTGGATTATGAGTATACAAGAACTGAAACCAGCCGAGTTCAAAACACAGCATGATTTTGCAAATAGTGTTTTTTATAGGATAAAAAAGGCGCAATGGTTGTCAAATGTCCTGTGGACTGACAAGGCTTACGTTTCGCTTAATGAAATGTAACTGCACATACTATTATTCAATTATTGTTAGTTATTTTTTAAACTGTGATTTGCAATGTTTGCCTCTTAATATTACTTATCTTAGAAATTTATCTGCAACAAGTACATGTAATAGCTTTTATAATTATATACATTAAAGTATGAATACCTTGTGGTGTTCCACTCTTTTATTTAACAGCTAAATATGCAAGAACCTCGTGAACAGATAAGCAAGAATCGCTTGAGTTCGGGAACAGAGACGTAAAGCTCAAGAAGGGTTAATTACCCTTTATTATTCAAAATAAGAATTTACTGTCGTCACCTTTCTCAGAGCTACAGCAAAGCTTCCACTTGAGCATGAGTTCTCTTTGCACCCTCTTGAAGTAATAAGAAATAAAAATTAAGTAAAACTTAACTAAAAGATATAGCCGAAGCTATCAAGAATTTCTATGTAGTTGGGCCCCTAAATGTCATTTAAGGTGACGAAGCTATCAAGGGCCTAAAATACGGCCGAGCGTAATAACAGCCTAGAGAGAGTGTAGCCAAAGGCGAACGCGCGCTGGTCAGAAACTCTGGGTCTCAGTCAGTGGAACTTCGACTTGAATACCACTCTTACGCATTTGCATTAAACGCGATTCTAAAAACACATTCTGGTAGGAAATTGTAAGCTGAAATTAGTAAGAATAGGAAAATAACTTTAACTAAAGATAACTGTTAAAAACTTAATATAAACCTTACAACCTCATTTGATAACACATAATTAATTATTTCTAAAACAGCTGTAAATCCCTTTGCTTTTATGGATCATAGGAAAAAAATCATGAAATTCTTTTTTAAAAAATGATTTAGTGTTCGTGAGCCATACACTGATTCCAATATTGTGTTACTTGTAAAGCAAAGACAAAATGTGTAACAGGAAAAAATTAATGTAGATGATGAACAGGAGACAAATTAAGAGTTCCATCTATGAGTGACTTCTAAAAATGGCACTGACATAGAAGGAAATCAAAGAGCACATAGAATTCAAAAGGTAGACGCAGAAGGAATGGCCGAAGACGAAAGGTTAAACTGCATAACTATAGGCAAAACAAGGAGGGAACATTTGACGGCAGTGCCAAGCAGGGTAAGACTAAGGACTTCACATGCGCACTTGACATGAAAGAATAAAAGAAGATTAATTATCAAAATTAAACATAATAGAAATAAATTCGGTGAAGTTAATTAGAGCTGCGTAGCCCCGATTCAAATCCCTGGCAGTTTTCCCGGGTGGTGGTGGAAGTGTTATACAACGAAGAAAATCTATAAAAACGGCAAAAAGAATGCTGTTACGAGAAGCCCTTAAAGGATAAGGCAGAAGAATAGTATCAAGAAGAGATCATTAAACTGAAGGTCCATCTCGAAGTACTTAAATACCAATAATGAGGATATAATGAATATATTATCATAATGGATAGTCAATCATTGTACGGGAGTATATTCATGCCAAATTTTAAGTAAAAAAAGCCATTTTTACGCACATTTTTAAGAGCCATTTTTAGTGTATGATACATCGGCTCCACATTGGAAGTTGGTTTGATTATGAAGAAAGAAAAGCATGCATCTTCACAAATCTACAAAGCCAAAATATAATCATTTTATATTATTAGATAAATAAATCAATAAAAATCTCTCTTATATATATACGAATATACGAATTATTATTCTTATTATATATACGAATTATATATATATCAGAAAAGCCTTGTATTGAGATTAATCATTCAGTGAAGAAGGAATGTGATTTGTATACAGTAAGTAGATATACAGATAATCACTTTTACTAGCATTTGAGTCATTTAATGCTTCTAAACTATGATTATTTATGAAACGGACAACAGTGGTTTTTCATAGCATGCCTGTAAACGTAAGTTGCTCTGCAGGATGATTTTCCAAAAATAAAATGCATTACAATGAATATTTATATAAACGAGAACGGAAAAGCAGATCAATTAGACTAAATAACAGATTAATAACATTTTACATTTTAGCAATCCGCTAGTTCCGTTATATCGCTCTCATATGTCTATATCCAATTGTAATAACATACATAACATTAACCTTGTGTTCTCTGATAACTAAGAGTACACATGCTATCTTTTCTTTTTTTCTTTTTTTAACTCTAATCCCAACTCCTCTTGTTCCACAAAATATACCACGAGGTTTTCAGAAGACAGTTATAGCTCTATCAAAATAAATAAACAAATGGTACAATAGCATTGCAAAGGCAGAAAAAGTTTTTAAAAATGATACGGAAAAGAATAAATTAAAAAAATAAAATGAAATAAAATAAAGAGAACTCAATAATCTAAATCGAGATCCGAAAAGCAGAAATTGTCTCTGTAGTCCGTAAAAGTTCAGATTAAATTGGTGGCCACGCCAAGGGCTTCAAATTGGTCTGAAATATCTTCCCGTGCAGGACATGATAAACGCACTCAAGACGAATATGCTTAATATCTTCTTCGTCGGAACCGCAGCTCCCCAAAGCACTTCAAACATGTCCATATCGCTTGAAATAGCTCTTAAAATTGCTATGCCCAGTCAAAAATTGAGTTGATATAAAATCTGTTGAATATTGATCTGTGAAAATCTGTAGGAAAAACTATTTTGGTCCACTATGCATTTGCTGAGGCCATATATTCTCTGTTCATTTCTATTAAAGCTCTTCCAGTGAAAATCAGGAACGCTGAGATATAAATAGCTATGCTAGAGCACCAGCCTTCTCATCCTTCCAAAATTTCGTCAGTGTTCACGAACGGAAGCAAAATGAATATGGATATCTAAATTGAATTTCAACATTCTCTGAAACAAAATTTGTCCGTAGCGAAGAAAACGAATCACTGCGTATAAAAACGCGAATTGATCTTTTAACTTTTTATTTGAATTATGATTTTCTAATATCTTTCGCATATTAAGAATTTTTTCCTCACTCGCCTTTTCCTGCTTTCTCAAGGGCATTTCCGAAGCATTATCATTTCACTCACGTATTAAAAGACTACTGTACGGAAGACTTACACTTCCCTGTTATTAAAGACATTAATCAGCCTCTGATGGTTATTCTTGTCTTCAGAAAACTGCCCTAAGGTTACTTATTTTTCAAACTTTCAAAGTTGTTCTATTTACTATCATCTGGATAGCAAGACAGATGCAGAAGTGATATAATGTACTAAAAATTTATAAATAAATTTTCAATTTATTTTGCTACATACATACATATATAATTAACTATACGATATGAATTTGATAGACGCCATAATCGGTCCTGAAATTTTCTACAGCTGCTGTTGCAGAAATAATACACATAGAAATGTGTGTCTAGTTAGACACACATTTCTATGTATGCCTTAGCATACATAGAAATGTTAGGCATTATCTATGTATGCCTTAGCATACATAGAATTTATGTATGCCTTAGCATACATAGAATTATACATAGGCATTATCTATGTATGTGTGTCTAACATTTCTATGTATGCCTTAGCATACATAGAAATGTTAGGCAACCTGTTAGGCATTATCAGGTATGATTATTTGGGAGTAATTTCAAAAGCCGCCTTTAATGATATTTTTACCTTTCATCAAAGAAAAGAATTCGAAGAATATTTTAAAATTAATGCAAATTTCATAATTTATTTTGATGTATTAATTATTAATATCAATCTAAACAGACATGCTTGCTATCAACATTATAAGACTATAGGTTGGCAGAGAAAAGCATGACAAGCTTGTGCCCACGTATAGTTAATTACATGTAATAAGGAAACACAATTTTGAAATCCAAATCAAATATTAACTAAAAGATTTAATTAAAAAGTTATTATAGTATTGTTTTAATATCAGTCTAATTACAAATTAACAAACAAAAGTGTCCAATGTTATTCGCAAGTCTTTACTTGTTAGAATCAAAAGCAAATCTTTAGATATGCTTTCAGTTCTAATAAATATTTGCTTTTAACTACGTAAAGTATTACTTACCCACACGAGTATAAAAATCCTGAAGACAGATTATGGAATTTCTGTCTCTGAAAAGGAGGTTACAGAAACCGAAACGTTGAGGTCTAACAGAGCAGCTCGCAAAAACTTAACCACGTCAATCGCTACCGAATTCGGTCTCTATTTCTTTGCCGTTTTGCCAAACTAAATGGACAGAAAATGTGGAAGAGGTTATTAAATTTAAAACTAATAATTCGAAATTTTATCCAGTTATCAAACATAGAGAAAAAGGTTTAAAGTAAACTATTAATTAAACTGAACAAATGCATTTAAATATTCGTTTAGGTTTTCTTACTAGTCGAAATTAATGACTACTTTTGTAAACCTAAACCTTTTTAAGCTTAAATTTTATCCAGTTTTAATTATCAACTATGTTCTTTAAAAGAGCTTAGAAAGTCTAGTTCTCATAAGAAGCATACACTATAGAAAAAAATCTATTGAAGAATTATCTTCTAGCTTGTGAAACAAAACAAAAGTCAGAAGAAGTGTGCATAAAACTCTTTTATTAGAACACAAACTTAGCAATTACACAACTTCGATTTACACAAGCCAAGTAATTCTGGCTTAACAGAAGTACGTAACGATGAACAAATTCAAAATGTGGTAGATTAGCCTAACGACTCACAAGATAATTTAAAGCGCAAGGCAAGGCCTTTTTTTTCCATATTTCGATTCTACATCTCAAATTATGCCAAACTGCCAAGTTTTACAAAAATCTATAGATTAGTTTTTAAAACATTAGCTCTCATGATTTTAGCTCCCCATTGCTAATTGAATTTGATATATATTTATTAATATCTCTTTTTTATTAAACTTACTTGATTCCTTCTTTCAGAATTCGAAATTTAGGCTTAATCCAAATATAATTCGCACATATTTTGTAATTTATTTTTTAAAGTTGTATTTTTAAATATTTTTTATATATTTTTCGAAAAAAAATTTGTATTATAACCTATAAAATTTTTTAAATCATCTTAAAGTAGATGTATTTCTGTATTTCTAGTCATATCTGCAAAAAATTACAGTTTTTTTATTTAAAACTTTCTAAGATATACATGAATATATATATTGGAGCATTTTGAAATTTGGCATCTTTTTTTTAGCGATAATAACGCCAAACAATAATACGCACTTTGTTAAAATTATTTGAAAGTATGAACGATGACTTTTTTCCGCTCGTCCACAATGAAAAACAGGAAAGGAAAATAGGTTGCCATAAATTAAGAAGTTCGCCAAGTGAATTATTCTTGGCGCAAACTGAAAAAATGCCCCAAGATAAATTTTTGAATTTCTCCGTAAATGTTGCACCAACGAAATATTGAAAACGAAATGGCATGTCATTTCAGAAAAGTCCGATTTTGTGTCAAAATACCAATATATTAGAACAATCTAATATATATCCTAAGTCGCGCTTTCGAGACATGAAAAACACAATTTTGTCAATCGGACCAGTAGGACGAGAAATTTAAAACTTCTCACCCCTTTTTTTTCCCGTAGTGTACATCTGCGGTTGATTTACAATGAAGACACTCTAATACCACCGTTTCAAATATACAGTTTGGTTTATGCTTCAAAAATTGATTCATTAAATCAATTTTATGTGCCCTCAGTTCACATTATGTGAGTTGTAATAAGCTTTTGTGTTGTTTGTTTTTATTCTTTCTAGCTAAAGTTCAAATATGGATATTTTAGCGAAGTATTTTGAAAAGTAGAGTTGAATTTCTTCCTGGTACTCATAATTCATATTTTATTTAGCACAGTATATAATATGACTTAACTTTGGAATCCTGCTTATAGATTATCACAATATTAAACAAAGTGATCAATAAAACACATAAAAATACCAGCTACTACTGCTGGTAGTGACTACACATGTACTCATGGTCTATGATGGCAGGTGTGCGTGTTATGAACTTTTGCTGAAGTATAAATAAATTATTAGTTTTAATCATAAATTAAGTTGAATAGCTACATCATTAACATATATAAATTTGATGAAGTATTAAAAATTGGTTTTTAAGTAGCAAAAAGTAGCACAAGGAAATGACGGAGGAGCAGAAAATTTGCAAAATTGCATTAACATAATTTAGTAGCACAAGTTTATTAAAAGTAACAAAATAGTGAAAAATCGCACAATCTGGCAACACTGGAATTTAGCCATCGTCAGGACATTACTAAAACTAAATAAGGAATGGAAACTACCAGAGTTTAGTAGTTTAATCCTTTGTCACTGACGAACCTAAATGGTGCTATATGACAAGAAATGAACCTTTCTTTTTAAGATAAAATTCATTTTAAGTTAACGGTAAACGCTGTGGATCACAAAATGTCTCAAAATTAGTAGCGAAACGTTCTTAGAAGGGCCACTGAGAGCGAAAGGTAGGTAGATTTAAATAACGGTGGTTAAGATGGTATTGGGAAGTACACTTATGGTAAGCTTAGATAATTTATTTTGTTTTGCACTATTCACATAAGCTGCTTGATATTACTGTCACTGAAAAGTCATTTTGTTTCTTTCAGCAATCCAAATATTCCCGGAACACTAAGATGGCCGGAGTTCACATTTGAACAACCAGAATACTTGGACATCGATGTTGAAGAAAGTGTACGTCTCAGACCAGACAGGTACAGATGCGAGTTTTGGAGAGATCGTTTCAAGTCTGTTATCGATGCAAATGTTATTCAAGCAGTGCGTGGATCACGTTCTACCGCATTCACCTCAGCACATAATAACTTCCTAATAGGATTATCTTCAGCACATGGCAAATTCCCTTCATTTAGTTGTTTAGTAATTTCCATGATGTGGGTTTTAGTCTACGCTAATTATTTTTCAACAATGCTGGGGGAGAAAAGAGGGAAACTAGTCATTTATACTATACTCAGGAGATGAACTCGATGTTCTCCAAATAAGAATCAGATCATCTCTTGTCCTCAGCTATCCACAATTTCTTTCTTTAAAAAGCTATTATTAGAAAAGTGTATATCTGTATACACTGGTATATCTTAAAACTTGAAATTTTGTAATTTCATGTGTTCATTATTCCTTATGTCTTAACTGCAATGTTGTTGAGTTGTAACGTTTCGACGAAATGTATCGAAAAGGACTGAAAATTAGTTTATATCCTCCTTCGAATTTACCTGATACTTACAAAGATTCATTACAGTGTACTGAATTAAAAAAAACAGACTCAGTAAAAATCCAGTAACAGGGTTCTAAAATATAAGATAACTGATATATAACGATGAAGTTTATGTTGGTGGAATTAAGGGTGAAGTTGATGCATAACGGTATCATAACGTTGCGGAATGTGCTTTGGAACAACTTTGTTATCTAAATAATACCAAAAATTCTGAAAAGTGAAGTTTTTGAGTGTGCTTTATTACAGTGTAGCATATGAAACAGGGATATTCTTCGAACCTGCCTTAATCTGGGAACTTCAGGAATATCTTACAGGCCAAGCTCTGATTACCATATAGGCCCATCCTAAATTTTAGGAAGACTCAGAATAATCCAAAATTTCTCATACCTCACAAAAATAAAAAAAATAAAAATTACCATATTACAATATCAATATAAAATAATATTAATAAAGGAATATTACGTCTAAGTCCCATATTACCTTAATCAGATCCGCTTCGGATCAGCAGCATTCTGAATCAGTTTTGCCAAAATGATCCCAAAGAAATGAATCCAGTGAGGTAAGACTCATACTGTAAAGATCCACTTCATTTCTCTTGGAAATGAACTTTTATTACGTTCTGTACAGTTACTGTAGAATTTAAAATATCCTATCCTTCTGAAATGTATGCAAAAATATTCTTGTATTCAATATGGTGTAAGAAACCAAATACTGCAGCATGGCTAGATAGAAGGTACGATGACCAGCATCAAACTTCACAACATTTTGAAACAACATTTTCAATACTCCAACTCCAAATATTAGCACACTTGGATGGTAGCTTAAATAATTAATAACATCACATTTCATTTGTAAAGTATAAATGCACTGTATTTTTTACGTTAAATTTGTAACAGTTGGTTCAAGATAAACCAAACTCAAAACACATGAATTCTAAGGCAGTGTTATTCAAGTAAGTGAAAGATAAGCCTACTCCTGTGATTCCTTCCATACTGCAGGAAATGTTGACCATCATGGTCTAGGCACAAGTTTGGTCCAATGAATCACATTCAGTATGACTTGCTATAGCTCTTCCCATTGGATGGTGGTGATGGCGTTGCTTATATTCTGTTCCAGTGCGTCGAAAATTGACGGATTATTCTGGGTCAGGGTTGGAAAGTGAGTGCACAGCTTCTATGGAGGCGTGGTTATGTTTTCTGTAGCACCTTCCTGCCTCTGAATACACTAATGCTTTTAGGTTTTTCCCCTGCCACACCCTATTCGATTTATGTTTTAGCATCTTGTATTATATTTTTAGTATTAAACTGATATCATATATAATATATGTTGAATTTGTGTTGTATTTTCAATGTTAAATTTGTATTATATTATTAGTAAAACTTTTCTTTTAATGTTAAACTTGCATTGCGCCACTGTTAGTTTTATGTATTTCTTGTTATAATTATGTTGTCATTTTCCTACGTTCTGCTTTTGCTGTCACATTTGAATATGGATTAAACAACTGTACTAAAATTCCGTCTGCAAGACAAAAATTGCATAACATTTCCAGTATTTTAAACCATTTACCTCTTGCAGTTAATAGACATTACGAAATAAATCAAATACTTATAGAGCTCATTTTCGGTGTGATCAGGAATGATACTTAATTATCATCTTCGATTTAGTGGGAAGCCGAATCATTGGAGACAGATTGGTATCCCAGAAACCGTGCCATAATGTCATATATACAAACCACAATTGACATTTATTTCTTCACCACTGTTACGCTTAGCCAATCATAATTTTCAGAAATAGAAGAAATTTTTAAATACTGACCACAGGGCGAAAATCAATAAGGGATAACGACATTTGAGCTCCGAATCTTGTTATCAAATAAAATTACAAATATTATTGAATATATTTACTGTCGAGATTCAATAGAAGTTTGTTTGAATGAAGTCCTAGCTGCAATTTGGTAAACGTAGGCTTATTCTGATACACATAAAGCACAATGTAAGCTTTCTTAAGTTTCTTAATAAATTAAGCAACTTATTCAAAACACCGAACTACAGTGTAAATATTCATTAATTATATGTACATTGATTGTTTGTAAATTGATTCCGATTTTTTTGCGTGTAATAAACTGATACAACTTGATTGACTAGTATATTGTAAGTTGATTGTTTTATTGCATTTGTGTGTTTTTAATAAATTGTTCAATTTTGTTAAATGTGTGTAGTATTACTGAAAAAATCAGCAAATTCTTTTAAAGAATAATTTACTGTTAAAATTTCCATTCCATATGATAGCAAAAAAAAAAAAAAAAAAAAAAGCATACTAATTCACGCCAGGTTTTTTTTATAGTTTTCACGCAGACAGACAACGAAGGGTGTAGTTTGGTTTAGTTTACTTAATTGTGGCAAAGCTCTCGAGGAATATCTAGTAGAAACTGGCTCAAATACATGTTACAGATAAGGAAATGTCCATGCGACTAGTCCATTCGGCGGTATTCGGGACAGAACTACCAGAGTTCAGCAACTTTATCTCTCAGCTGCTAGTGGGCCAGCCGTGGTAGGGAAGGAGAGTTGTTTCTCAATATTTTTAAATAATTTGCAACATACTTAAGCTTTGATACTTGCTCATAGTTTGCATTTATGGTTATTGGGAATACCAGAGAAATTTTCGTTTTGCTAACTACATCAAAATTACTGTAGTAAATAACGGGTGATGAATTTTTAAAGAGCGAAAAATCTTTTCCCCGGTTGTCTGAAATGTATTACAAACAAACAGCGGAAACCAAGCTACACTTGTACACTGACTACCAATAAGTATTTGGACACCTGTGATAGAAAAGAAAAACTAACTTTATTAAAAATCAATAGTTGGTAGAGCCTCCACGAGACGTAAGTACAGCGTGGACTCTCCGGGGCATACTTTCCACAAGTCTTTCTATGATAGCTAGAGGTATTTTCTTCTACTCGGCTTGGAGAAGACATAGAAGTTCCTCCACCGATTTTGCACGGGTAGTGCACCCCTGAATTCGGCGATGCAACGAGTCCCAGAGGTTCTCGATAGGGTTCTGGACTCTGGGCAGGCCAGTCCATTCGATGAACTCCATTGGCACCATACCTTGGTTAACGTCGAAACATGACAACATGACATTGTCGTCCTGAAAGTAACAGGGGTCCAACCCGTAAAACTGCCATAACGTAGGAAGCACATTGTCATCCAAAATAGTGCAGTAGGCATCGGTGTTGAGCTTACCATGAAGGGGACCAAGGGTCCCAGCCCATACCAGGAGAAACACACCCAGACCATAATTCCACCTTCGCCGAACTTGACTGTTGGCACAATGCATTCTGGCAGGAGACGTTCTCCAGGTAGACGCCAGACCCAGACCCTGCCATCCGAACGGTAAAGGGTGAACCTTGATTCGTCACTCCAAAGAACCCGTTTCCATTGATCTACGGTCCAGTTTCGATGTGCTTTTCACCACATTAACCTAGCAGCGCGGTTGGACTTTGTGATCAAAGGCTTATGGGCAGCAGCACGACCATGAATACCAAGCAGATGTGCTTCCTTACGGATGGTATTCATTGAATAAATACTCCCGGATGCCTGTTGAAACTCCTCGCGGATGAGGGCCATCGGTTGGGTGCGGTTCTTCCGAATTTCTCTCGACAGCACTCGTCGGTCTCTATCTCCAAGTTTCGCTGGTCTGCCGACTCGGGGCACATTCCGACAATCACCGCTCACCTTCCACTTCTTAATCACATAGGCCACTGTCGATTTTGGGTACTTCAGATCGCTACATATGTCCCTTACGGATCGGCCACATTTGTGATACCCGATAATTATACCTTTCTCGAAATAAGAGAGCTCCGAACTGCGAGGCATCTTGCATGCGACCAAAGCCGATGCAGTTTCCTACACGATACATACCGGCGGAGTCCGTAACGTACCTTAGGACCGCAGATATCTCCACTTGCATAGGTGTCTAAATACTTATTGGTAGTCAGTGTATATCTAGGTTTAATTTTTGTGTTACAAAATAAAACAACCTGTTTTTATAAATAAACAACTACAGAACAAATTAAATTAATACATTGATTTGTACTCAGTTAAAAGATCGACTTTAATAACTTACTAACGGGCAAGCTCGGCTGATGAGCGGACTGCTGCCAAAGCAAAATTTATAAATTCTTTGTACACCTGAAAAGAACATGCTTAATATTTCAATATGAATTAAGAAATCAGTTTGTTCTTTTCAAGCAAGCAACCAATTCGTAAATATCTTTTTTTACTTACTTGTGCGAAGTAAAAAGGAAGTATTGTAATCGCGAAAAGCTTCAGGCAGCATATTTCAACGAAAATATCCACTTTGACCGCTTTCGAATGCAATTTAACGATGTTTTTGCGTGATATCTGTACGTAAGGACAGAATAAAAGACTCTTTTCCTCCAAAAAAACTAAAAAGCTGCTTTAAAATGAATTCTGAAAAGAATTTTTCGTGGCGTCTGTACGAACGTATATACGTACCTACGTACGTGCGTGCGTACGTACGTACGTATCTCGCATAACTCAAAAACGAGTAGCCTCAGAACGTTGAAATTTTGTATATAAGACTACTATAACATGTAAATGTGCACCTCGTATTTTGGTTTCAATCGGCCGCGCCAAACGTATATAAATATATTTATAAATATATCCACTCTGTTACCCGGCTCAGTGATCTCAGTTTCTTTACTCTTATATGTTTGTAAATTGTACACTTTTTGCCTTAAAATGATTGAATTATGTTGTTTTTATCTTCCGGTTAAGGGTTTCATGCCTTTACTAAATCTGTATATATATTTTTAGAATTATCAACAACTTTAAAATTGTTTAAGTGCCGCTAAGCCTAATTTGATGGCGGCCATTGATGTTTACATTTGAAACAGAAGACTAGTGGATTTGTTGCCAATCTAGAGAAACTTAGCTTCGCAACAACAAAGATAACGCATTCATTTATTATTGCCAATTAAATCATGCTTAATCCTTTCTTGAATTTTTTCGAGGAAATAAGCGTTTTATTTCCTCGAAATTTAGATTTACTTCGTAATTTTTAATACAGATATTTTGAGTTTTTATGCATTTTTGCCTTTTCGCTAGTGAGTGAGAATGAATTAATTGAATGAGAAATACTCAATCGTCTGTGAAAAACTGTTTCTTTTTTGTTTTGTTTGCTTAATTTCTTTTATACATAGTTCTAGCTTTATTATAGTATTTGAATAGAACATGTGGCAACGATTAGATAATTCTTTAAATGATATAAATTTTGTGCATTCAGAGTTATAATATGAACGAAATATAATACTGTTAAGTAAACCTAGCGCCAGAGTGTCGCTATGGTAAACAAAGTGAATTTTAAAGAATGCATTTATTCTATTGTGGTTTATGCTCTGTCAGCGAAGTAGGTTTAATTCAATCTAATAAGTTTAAATAAAATGCAAGAAAAAAGCGTATAATTTAATATTCCGTACAAGGAAGTCATGTGGTGTACACATCAGAGTTTTTTTTTTTTTTTTACTTTTAACACTTGACTTTTTTCAGTAACTTACTAAAAATCAATGTTAATGAAAAGGAGTGTAATTAAATATCATCCCAACTATCAACAAACTCTGTTTATGTGTATAAATTGATTTATTTAAATACAAATTGAAGTTGGAAAAAAAATGTTTTTTCACTTTTATTCAGAAAAGTTTATATATACATATATTGAACTCAACAAATATTGTTACGTGTCAACTTTTTTATGCTTATTCAAAAACTTGAATTATTTGTGATAAGACACGAACAGAAAGAGGTGGTGTAATGAAAGTGATCAGGTTACTGACGGCAGCATTATTGAAATAGTGCTGGAACAAACATTAAACACTTTAATTAACTAAAATACACCTAAATTAACTTAAAATGCAATTCATATACGCCTGAAATAAGAGAAGAAATTACATATGCTGTTGAACGGTTTTAAATAAATTGTTTTAAAAATTCAAATTTTGCTTTCTGAAGAAATCTGATGTGTTCACCACATGACTACTGCATATAATATTAAATTATATTAATTTTTCTTGCATTTCATTTAAACTTAGTGGATTGAATTAAATATACTTCGTCGATAGCGCATAAACCACAATAGAATAAATGCACTCTTTAAAATTCACTATATTTGTTACCATAGCGACACTCTGGCGCTAGGTTCACGTAACAGCGTTACATTTAGTTCATAACTCAGAATGCATATAAATTTATATTATCGGAAGAATTATCTAATCGTTGCCACATATTCTATTCAAATACTATAATAAATCTAAAATGATGTATAAAAGAAATTAAGCAAACAAAACAGAAAAGAAACAGTTTTTCATAGCCGATTTAGCATTTCTCATTCGATTAATTCAGTTCTCGCTTCCCGACAAGGCAAAAATACATAAAAGCTCAAAATATCTATATTAAAAATTACGAAATAAATCTTAAACACTTGTTCCTCGAATAAATTCCAAAATGGATTAAACATGATTTAATTCGCAATAATAAAAGAAGGCGTTATCTTTGTTGTTGCGAAGCTTAGTTGGCCACAAATACGTTATTTTGTCAAGCTTGAAATGTAAACAAACATGCCCGCCCTCGCAAAAATAATTAGGCTTAGCTGCACTTAAACAACTTTTAAATTGTTGATAATTCCACAAATATTGCATGCAGATTTACTAAAGTTATAAAAACCTTAACCGGAAGATAAGAACAACATAATTCAATCATTTTTAAAGCAAAAAATGCACAACTTACAAACATACAAGAGTAAAGAACCCTGAGCCGGTTTACAGACATATGTTTGGTGCGGCCGATTGCAAATAAAATACGAGGTTGCACGTCTAGATGTTATAGCAGTCCTATATACAAAATTTCAACGTTCTGGGGCTACTCGTTTTTGAGTTATGAGAGATACGTACATACGTAAGTACGCGCAGACGCCACGAAAATTCCCTTCAGCATTCATTTTAAATCAGTTTACAATTTTTTTGGGGAAAACGAGTCTTTTATTCTGACCTTACAGATGTCACGCAAAAACATCGTTAAATTGCATTCGATAGCGGTCAAAATGGATATTTTCGTTGAAATATGATGCCTGAAAATTTTCGCGATTACAATACTTCCTTTTTACTTCGTACAAGGAAGTAAAAATGAATAAAACGACAAATTATCATTATTAATACTGATTATAAAACTTTCATAAAATATATTATAATTAATTCATGTATTAAAATTGTTTTGAAAGCTTAAAAATAACAGGTAAAGCAAAATTCTACTTGCATTTTAATGATTTTTTGCAATATTTTTAGCCAGATAAGGTTTTAAACAAAAGCTTGCAATTTATGTAGAAACTAAATTATTTAATATTTTTACTGATTATTTAAAATTATGTACTTAATAGAAACAAGGATGGGTTTTGTAAATAATGGAAAGAAGAATTATTGGAAGTGAAATTGGGATTGAGATCATATTTGTTTTAAGTTTTTATATAAAAATGTACTTTTTATTTTTTCTCAGAAACTAATTCATTAATTAGAAAATGAGTCTTTAAATTTATTAAGAACACTCTAATAAATACATTAAACAATTTTTGGGCAAAAACATCGAACATTGTAGGAGAAGAAAGAATTTTTAATTATTAATTTTTTTCAAAAAAATTGAAATTAAAAAAAAATACTAGCAAAAAATTTTTTTCAGCTTAAAATCATTTTGTCTTATAAAAACCCTTTATATTATTCATAAAAAGTAGGTGAAAGTTCTTAAATAAAAATCATTCAAAAGGTACCAAGACCCCAGCATAAAATTCAGTTCGACACTAATATCACAAAATATTTAAAAACAGCATATCTTTAGATTTTCCGTTACACAGTCTCGCACGCTGGAGATAAAAAACGGTTCTTTTCGTGCAGTGTTGCCATTGCTTGCTTTGAAATCGCTTAATTTGTTAATCAAAAACTCATTAAAGTTTTCAAAATATGAAAAAAAAATAATAAAATAAATTCCAGATTCCCAAATTTGGGTTTCCAGATGCCCATATTCGAGAGCATCTGGAGTTATTCAAAATTTGATGTCTCTAGGTACCATTATTTTTTCACAATGAGAGAAACATACTACATATATTCATAGCATGCAGATTCTTTATTAATTGATTTCTTTAAATATAACGCAGGGCTCTAATATTTGGTGGCAACAATTTGAAAAGTTAAACGTCGTTTTATAGTGGACGATGCAAAATGACAAAACGAGGTTAATAGACGTTCTAGGCAAATTGCCGCTTTCTCCTAACAAAACAACAACAAAGCATGTTATTGAAACATAAAATGATCGTAGAATTTTAAGTTAAAATTTGAGAACACAATTTGTTGAGACTCTTTTTCCACCCGTAATTATCGAAATTCTCCTACTGCAGAGCCATCCAAGGACAGGATTAATGATTAAACATGAAATATTTCGATTAAATATTTCATGTTTAATCGAAGCATTTGACTGGTCGAAAAGCATAACTATACATAAACGCAGAAACCATGCCCAGAAGGGCTATTAATTTCGTTTTGGCATTTTGGGTCGAAAATTTTAACATTCTGAATCACTTTTCAAATTGTTGCCACCAAATATTATCACCGTGTATTATATTTAAAGAAATTTAAAAATGAAGAACAAGCATAAATGTATGCATGTTTCTCGCTTTGTGATGAAACGACGGTATCTAGACCCATCCAAATTTGAATAACGTACGTCTCCACCCGAATATGGGCATCTGGAAGCCCAAATTTGAAAGTTGGAATTTGTCTCATTATCTGTTTCATATTTTGCAAAAGCATTTGTGAGTGAGGTTCTGATTAAAAAAACTCTATGATTTCCAAACAAGCAATGGCAACACTGCACGGAATGTTTTTTTTTTTTTTTTTTTTTTTTTTTTTTTTTTTTTTTCATCTCTAGCACACGAGGCTGTGTATCGGAAATCATACAGATATGCTTTTTAAAAATTATTTTGTGATATTACCGTTGAATTGAATTTTTAAGGTTAAGTGAAGAACGTGATATTTAATAAATAAAGGTAACACAAAAAAGTTAAAAAAAAGTCCCTTTGGGTGTTATATAATACCTGAAAGGCTTTCATTTTTTTAACAGTTTTGGGTGTTTTTTTTTCCGATATATTACTAAAACATTAAAGGTAAGGGAATACTGTTGCGCAACTTTCCTTGTTATGCAAAAATGTAAATTCGGCGGTTCACAAGGCTAACGAGCGTAATGTTTACCCGCCATTTTTATCTAGAAAGTTAATAACGACCTCAGATAATCTAGAATGTTATGTGAGGAATGTGATTACAAGGGAAGATTTTTCAGCCCGTGTTTGTAGTTCAGTTTAAGTGCTCGACTGATGAAAGAATATTTGCTCTCACCTGCAATGGAATTTTTATAATTTATTTAGTGGTGTCTTCTTCCGAAAAAGATAAGCATGTAAGTTTTTTTTATTTACCTTTAAAGTAATATTTTTATTTTTATTTGTTTGATAAAGGTAAGCACGTAAATTTGTTATTTACATTTATCGTGCGTTTTTTCATCTAACGCAAGGAAATAAATAATTTTATTTAATTATCATTCATATGAGCAAGAACATACGATCAGCAACGAGTGTTTTTTACTTACGAATGGGCAGTTACACTCTTTTTATAATTTTATTAACTCTCTCGAATTAAAATGCTCATGTTAACTACGGTTTCAGATATTTATATGCGTGTTAAATAAATTCCATGCAAATAATGCAGTTCCTGGAAACCGTTTAACAAAATACAGGCCTAGAAACCTAAGACTTCGAGGGCCGCTTCGAAAAGGAATTTCGTTTCGGCATTCCGCATTGTATATATTTTTCGAAAGTGAAATTTTAATACGTAATACAGTATTTTTATTCATGAATTCATAATAGAGTAGTTTTCACGGATGCATCTTTTCCCTTAGACAGATAGCTCCAATAAAACAATCGAATAATATTATATTTACTCAGGAGGATAACGGTTTCACTTTTCTTTCATTTAGTTTTTTTCAAGCCGATTTCAGTACTTGTATTTGTGCATCGTAACTGATGCTGCAGGTTTCTGTCAGTTAAGGACGCATGCGAGTTATATTTCGGGAATTTTATTTTGGGAGGGAAAAAAAATCTGAAAAGTTTCAGACTTTATATTGCGCACAAACGAGGCTTTTTTTTTCCTAATTTAGAGACACATACGCATTTCTAAGCCAAATTGTGCTAAAAATATTTAAAAATAGCATATATTTGTAATTTCCGATAGACAGTTTCGAGCACTGGAGATAAAAATGTTTTGGTCCTTACGGTATTGCCACTGCTCTCTTTGAAATTCCTGAGTTTTTTAATCCAGAATTCGTTAAAGTGTTATAAAATATGAAATAGACACCAAATTCGAACTTCCAATGTCCATGCGCGAGTGGAGGATTATGTTATTCAGAATGTAATGACTCTAGGTACCGTCGTTTTTTCACAATGCGGAAAACATGCGTACATTCATTCAAATTCTTCAATATTTAATTTCTTTAAATATAATTCGGGACGATAATATTTGGGGGCAACAATATATGAAAAGTGATTCAACACAAAATGCCATTTTGAAATTAACAGCCTTTCTGTGCTAAAGCGAATTTGGGCTTAAAAAAAGATTCAGGGACGTAAATTGCTCTAAAACAATCGCAAATTTTTCTGCCGCATTTCACAAATTTCGTGTATTCCGCCAGGGGCTGCAAAATTTTACAGAGTGAGCCGCATGCATAGCAGCTATGAGATGTTACATCCCTGAACCAAACAGTATTTCTTTAAGACTTAAGATAAGTCTAGTCTTATCCATACACCTTCCTACGGCTTAATCTTCTAAACGTTCAGAAAGTGGATTCCCTTAAAAGCATGCAAATATCCACTATAAAAACATTAATTTTAGTGAAAAATATAAAAATAGGATGATAAATTAAATTTCCCCAAATAGTTCTAAAAATAATTTAATAAAACATACTTACATATTTTGCACACTCATTTAGGAAATAAACGTGTATGTACGCAAATGGAATATGATATAACATATGATACGATATATAAATAAACGCGCATTCAAGCATCTATATTTAATTTTTATGCATTCTTTATAATACTGTCTGTTTTTATATTTTATGTGTTTGCCATTTACTTACATAGTGCGTTCATGAATTGCGTTAAAATTTGTTTTTTTCTTCTTTTTCGAGTTTAATATTTAATACAAACATACATATTTTTACACTTGGACATACGTACAGTATTTTTTGTTGCTTAAACGTTTACTTTGAAATGAGAGCAGCCATGTAATGTAGGTTTGTGTTCGAGAACTCCGTATTATAAAAATGACATTTTTTAAGTAAAATTTTAAATAAGCCAAAGAAAACAATTTTCCATCTCTTCAGTAATGCAAACGTAAAATTTAAAAACTGAATGCAATATTTCGTTTTCCTTGATGTTTGTCGTAAATGCTGTTTTGTTATCTTACATATAGTGCTTGCAAGGGTAACACTTCGTTTTTCATTTCCGTTAAAAACTAACGCTCGCAGAAAAATTATAATATAAAATTTGATGATATTGTTCATTGCTGTCTTTCTCTGTTTGCCGAGTTTCATCACTTTCTGGCCACTTCTTCTTGGTGTTGCATTTTCACTATCGGGTATGGTATTATTGGAGAAGTCAAACAACAAGAATCAGCGTAATATTTGTAAATTTTGTATGTGCAGAATTATTATAAAATAAGTTAACGTATTTGAGTTTTTTAAGTTAGGTACGACAAGAATTTTACTTTCTGGATTGAAAAATTCAAATTTTAAAGGAAAAAAGAAATAAAATTTCAAAAAATCTGAAAGTTTTTCAGATTTTAAATTACGTCCACAGGGGCGTTTTTTTAACATTTTTTATGTTACCTTTATTTATTAAATATCATGTTCTTCGAACTTAAACCATAAAATTCAGTTCAAGAGCAATATCGCGAAAGAATTTTAAAATAAGCATATCTTTAGAATTTCCGATACACAGTCTTGCGTGTAGGACATAAAAATGTTCTTTCCTGTAGAACGTTGCCATTGCTCGCTTTGAAATCCTCGAGTTTGTTAATCAAAAATTCGTTAAAGTGTTACAAAATATGAGATCGATAATAAAACAAATTCAAAATTTCAAATTTGGTTTTCCAGATGCTCATATTTGCAGGAAGATTACATACATTTATGAAGATTCTTCATTATTTAATTTCTTTTAAATATAATGCAAGGCAATAATATTTGGTGGCAGCAATTTAAAAAGTGAAACAACGCTTGTAGTGAATCAGCGCAAAATGCCCAAACGAAATTTAGTCCTTCTGGGCAAATTGTGCCTTTGGACTAATAACAGTTTGAAAGTTATAAACAGAAATACCTTTATAACTATAATGAAACTTCTCATCAGTGTCATTAGCATATATATATATATATATATATATATATATATATATATATATATATATATACACAAAGATAGTTATAAGATATTATTTCATGAAGCTTAGCACTACTAGTATATCATAATGTAATGTGAATATTTTGTATTTTTAAATAATATTACATAATTTAAAATGAAAATGTATACATTTTTTCATTTAAGAAAAAATTATGCAATATTATTTAAGAATACAAAATATTAACATTACATTATGATATACTAATGCTAAGCTTCTTGAAACAATATCTTTAATGTCCTTGTATTGAGCTAGAAACCATATATAAATGTAGTATTAAAGCTCTTTAAATATCTTGCATGCGTTGTTCAGCAAAGCTGAGTTTGGTACAGAGAGATTATATGGAATTTTCATTTCGAAGGAAGCAGTTAGAATAAGGCACTATAAAGGCTAATGGAATTTCGGTGGCGGGAGCCGCTGGAAAATCCGGAAGCCGTGCTAGTAAACTAAACTTTTCGAGAAACACCAAAGGGACTCAGGGTCGATGGAAACCTGATCTCAGTTGAATAACCTTATTCTTAGTAACAATTATACGAGCCTCGTAGCAAATTACTTGTTCTTCTTAGAGACTTTCTAGAATTATTTTAGACTTCTTTCAAATGCTTCTATTAGAGTTCTAGAAGACTTGTTAATTGCAATCGTAAGCAATTAAACTCACTATTTCAAATTGCTTTCCCTCTCCTTTTACTCAAAGTCACATAATTTTAGATAAAAAATTTATTTTTTTAAGAAGTATTTCACATGTTATAATACTTAAACGGAGAATATTTATAATAATGCTTATATTATTTAACATGTGATTGGAGTAGTTATAAAAAATTTTATTCATGCATTATTCATTCATGGACGTAAAAGGAAACTAGGCATACCAAAAAAAAATTAATTTTTATTTAAGATTTTACAAAATATACATAAACTCCATTCAAGTTGTACTACAAAACTTCAAGTTCGTAAGTGTAAATTATTCTGTGACTCCTAACCCTTTATTAAATCTATCTAGTTTTCCAATTAATACTACAGCACGTTAGGATTCTTTATTCTAACCTTCAGTAAAGTCGCCTAGCGTGCCGAATACTACTAAGCGGCTGTATTTTGTTTTGGGTTTAGATTAAATGGAAATTAATTAACGAACTGATAGACAAAACTAGAAACAGTTACTGAAATCATAGTTTATATATAGATACAAACTGATTTACCCCTTAAAATTTCCGGTGTATTTAGTAGAACTGGAGTATAAATTATGTTTATGGGAAGCAGAAGTTTAACATCCAGATCTACAGTGATTGGAACTTAACGAAAAGGACGGCTAGCTGAACTAGATGCTGTTACTGAGTTAGCGTTACAGCTAGTTAATTAAAGCTGCTAACTGTTAAAGACATGGTATCGTATTAATCCACAGATAAGGCAAGCGCAGGTAAAGCTCGTAGCAGAGAAGATACAGTGAAACTTACGATCATGAACTTGATTCTTTCAGGAAAGCTGTTCATCAAACGAAATAATTTTAGCCGAAGAAATGAATGTAAAATGGATTAATTCGCTCGTGAACCGCATATAATTGCTTATTTAAACTTTATAACAATAATTTGTGCGCAAGTTCACAGCCCATAACAGAGTAAAATCACTATGATAATCTTCTTAGGTACCATAAATTGTATCCCAAATTTGGTTAACTGACAGCGAATTATCGCTAAGCCTAAAATAATATCGGTAAGTAAATCTTTGCTTCTTACTCCGTTTTGAATGAATTTCGGGAATCAAAGAACTGGGTCCCTTTTCGATTCGTCTTTTACTTCTAAAAACATTTCTTCCACAATCGCCTCTTGTAGATGCTTTTGAAGTTGTAGTTCTTTCTTCTTACCTCATTTTTATGACTCTCTAGTAGTTTTTATGGCTACGTCTTTATTGTTAACAATCTAGCCATTTTTTTTGGCCTAGAAACGCAATATTGTAAATAACATAAAAAAGTCTTAACTGCTCAAAGTCTCTGCTTGCAAATCAGTATGATCATAATTTCCTCCAGGCCGAATTCATCGCTCTGTAAGTTATTTACGGCCAAGCTTTGTTAATGAGAGTTAGTGATATTAATTTGTTAATGATATATAATTAAGTTTGTTAATGAGAGTTTGCACTTTGCAAATGAGAGTAAAGAAAAATATTTTAATGATATTTCTAGAAAGCCTGAGTGTTAGTTATGTGACATAGATTACCTCAAATCATCTTTGAAAATCATGTGTTTATGACCTGAATGTTCGTAATTCGAGAAACCGTTCGTCATCCGAGGCAATTTTATTCAAATAATTTGTTCATGAATCGAATTGTTCGTGATCCGAAGTTCCATTGTACTTGATATTAACTTTACGTTGCGATTCTTCTACTAACTGTTACAGCTATATCTCAACACCCCTTTCCATCTTAATTATTAAGTTTTTTAATTAATATCTCGGCTGATTAAATTCTCTTACAGAGAATGATCGAAACGTCTTCCCACGAATTTTTTAGGTCCTCTCGAAACTCAATTCCTCGCCGTTCCGCAGAAAATGATGTTACAAACAACCAATCAACCAAACATAGATGCGCACAGATTTAATAGTATTAATTTCATTGCTCTTTTCTATTACTTCTAAAGCATACTGATATCTTTTTAGTCCAAAGGGGCAATTTGCGCAGAAGACTATTAATTTCGTGTTGGCATTTTGCGTCGATTCACGATAAGCGTTGTTTCACTTTTCAAATTGTTGCCACCCAATATTATAGCCCTGTATTATATTTATTTAAAGAAATTAAATCACGAAAAATATGCATGAATATATGTATGTTTCTCGCATTGTGATAAAACAACAGTACCTAGAGCTATCAAATTTTGAATAATGTAATCTTCTATAGAATATGGGCATGTGGAAGCTCTAATTTCAACTTGAAATATGTTTTATTATCGATTTCATATTTTGTAATACTTCAACAAATTTTTGATTAACAAACGAAACGATTTCAAAGCGAGAAATGACAATACTGTACGAAAAAAAAAACATTTTTATCTCCAGCGCGCGAGACTATATATCGTAAATTCTAAAGATATGCTTATTTTAAAATTATTTTGCGATATTGCTGTTGAACTCAATTTTATAGTTTGAGTACGTAAAACATGATGTTTAATAAATGAAGGTAACACACAAAAAGTAAAAAAAAACGCCCCTTTGGACGTAATTTAAAATCTGAAACCTCTTAGATTTTATTTATTTATTTATTTTTTACTTATTACGTGCTGCACCCTTAGGCACAGCATGGAACGTGAGCGATGTCCGGTCTGGATGATGTAGGTTTTATTTAAGGGAAACTGGCTCGTATGTACGGTGCACATTCGGGAAAACACAAAAACACTCAAGCAGTCAGTCCGTTAGCCATACTCGAACCGCTGACCAAAACTACCAGTGTTCAGCGGCTTTTAACGTTCGACCGCTGGTGAGCCAATATACTGATATTAGATTACATTTTCATAAACATATTTTGAATAATATTCCATGCTTTAAAAACATTCAGGGTTTTTCACATCTAGTGCACAGTAGGGTAAGCCATATGAATCTGAACGTCAATGAAAATTCCCGTCTGTTCTTCTCTACGGAAAATTTCATCGTCTGCTTATGCCTTCATTCATTTACTAAGCAGGTTTAAGAAAGAATTCCAATCGGCATCAAATCAGACTTTTTTTTTTTTTTTTTTTGTTGTTGTTGTTTAGTTTATAGTACATAATGTTAGAACTTGCATTTCTAAGAAGAAGGAAGACTTCGTGGAGGATATTTTAGGAATCCTAGCCAAACTGCTTCATATTCATGTTAGATATTGGAAAACCACGAACACTTCCAGTAACTCTCCCGATCTTCGTAAATGTATTAAATTCAAATGCTATTTTATTAGTATTACATTTCTAGCGAAGTACTGTATCTTACAATCTGAGACACAATTTTATGTTTCATTTAGCAGAATGTTTTAATTTTAGCCTTGAAATCTTTATTTTTATTATCAAAAATTTTTAGCATTAATTAATCTAGAATCGATGCTGGCGAGAAACGTCCAATTTAATAATTGTAGATGCAAATATATAATGAAGTAAAATGCAAAATTATTACGATTTTATTTTATTTTTCACTTTATTGTTTCATTGCTTTAAAAATCTAACACAGTTAAGATTTCCGACTACGTTTTAATCGTCAGTTTTCATGAAATATTTCAAAAGATTCTTTTAACTTTATTTTAAAGATTATACGTTAAGCTCCCTAAAGCCACTTTTATTTTGTCTCTTCAGTAGCAGAATTATTTTTTGGCGGTTCTTGTCCTACGCCGTTAACCGGAAGTTTCTTTTTATGAGCCCAGAAGTTGATGTCTAAAGGTGCACAGACTACTCTAAATAACTTTAAAATGAAACCTTTTCATTTAAATACTTTTTGTGCTGTACAAAAGATGATTCTGAAACTTTCTATTTGTTATTAAGTGCTCAGGAAAAAGACTAATTATTATTCATTTTCATACTTGGTAACATTTTCTTTTCCTTCTGTTTGTGTTTGCATTACATTAAACTTAATTTGTAAAAACTTGATTTTTTTTTCAACTTCTATGTTACCAGAAATCGTTAACTTAAAATATTATTGAAGTAATTTTGTGAAACTTTTCACAAATATTCTATGAAATATTGCGTATTAAATGAGCTAAAAGCTTAGGTTTATCTATATATCTAGAATTGTTGCTGTTGTTACATGTGGCTTTATTGGAAAAATCAGTCTAAACATATGAAACAGCTCAAGTATCACACAAGGACAATGATATATAATAAAAAAGAACAAGCATGTAAAGTAAGAGCCAGAACATATGAACATGGGAACAAAAGTAAAAAGTTAAAAATTTAAAAAACAAGGAATGCCATGTAAGAGATGTAGTCTTTATAAGGAGTTCATGAAAGCTCTGGCATTCCAATATAGTTAACTTATCTCACCACGTTTCTGAGACTCCTTGTCTAGTTCTGGGCAGATAAGGAAATGCTCTGCATTCATGAAACCCGAATTGCAAATTTGGTATATACTAGATGGAAGGAGCCAATTTTATTAAGATGATGTGGCATGTAATCGTGACCTGTTTGCAGTCTGAAATTAGCCACAGCCTCTTTATTGGGTTTTTGACAAAACGTTTTCCAAGTTGCTTGAATGTTAGCCCAGGATTTGCCTGTTGATTTTGCTACCTGGTCAGATTTAACAGTATCCATTAATTTCTCAGAAATAAAGTGTGACTCAGGAGGAAGTGGTTTGCTGTTTTGTGGCTCAAGTGTTCCTTTCTTGGCTAGTGAGTCTGCCTTTTTCGTTACCGTCGATACCTACATGTGAAGATATCCATTGAAAAATGATTGTTTTGTTTTATTTTTATGAATAAAGTTCACAGTTTGTTTTATTTCTGAGGTAACCTGGGTCCGTGATATCCTTAATCCACACGTGCAGGGCAACGTAGGGAGGCATTGTTACTCGCACCTGTGATAGCTTGAATTCCCACATGCCTCCTGAGTGGTGCTAAATGAGTAACAATTATGGATAAGGCGGCTCAGAGTACATCTAAAATTTTTTGAGATAATTTTATAAGTGAAAAGAAAGAAATTTCTTGAAAAATTGTTAATGCATATATTTAAACGGGAATATTTTATAGCCATTTTATTTTATCACTTATTTAGTTCATTTAATTCCTTATACCTTAATAAATATAAGGGGCAAAAATTAAAATATTGATGAAAATTTTTGTGACAACATATGTAGTAATCCTGAAATTTAACACATATTTAACCCAAAATGTGAGGGAAAAAATTATACTTTGATAATATATTTATTATGTTTATTACCTGTTTCTATCACTTCTGTATTCTGTAGTAGTATTCTGCTAAATAAATATTTATTTATATACTATTTTCCAAAATCTGGGTGTCGAACCTAATCTGATACCAAGGTGAAGAATTAATTTAAAATCACAATGCAGTTAATCCTTGTCAAACGCGTGGGTTACGTCAAAAATACGTAGCGCGCTCAGCAAAATTGCATTCTTAAGAGTTACCATATAAATATTATATTTTTAAAAACAATGAATTTCGCTTGGGACAACGACTAAAGCAACTTTTTAAAAGTTTTGTGATAAAGAGTACAGAGATTTTCAATGTTTCATATAAAGTGTCTTCTTTCTTCATTTGGGTCTACCTTAATTGCAAAATTAGATAGTTCTAGTGCCTTTGTAATAGTTAGTTTAATTTCTTGCAAATTGAAGGCGCTTAATCATTTTCCCTATCCCTACTTTCATTATCGGCTGGTGTCATAAAATCTCTCAGTTCTTCATTCATGGCTTCTCGATCTTCTTCTTCTGAGTAAATTCTTTGACCTTATCGTCTTCTGCAACCCAAACCCTTCTCCACCAGCTGCTTTTACCATTTGTACGGGTTCTTTGGCTTCTTTTTAAATTTATGGAAATCTTTTAGAATTGTATCCTTTCAAATTGCAATTTCAAATGTACTAATTCAAAAAGAAAACAAAATAAACATTGACAAATACTTAATTACAGCTGTCTGAATATGAGTGAAATGATCGGAACTTGCTCAGAGTCAAGAGTATCTGTGACAAAGCAGCCAACGGTCTGCAGCGTATCGTGTATGAATTTTAGATTTTGGAAAATTAAATCGAAGCGATTAAGATTATGAGTATGTGCAATATCGCGTTTCGCAAATATGTGCTCGACAAGGATTTCTGTTTTGTTTCTTAAATAAATATGCCTACGACAAATTATAAATACAAAAATCATAGAAATGGAATTAAAAATTTTACATTTCTGTAGTTATTATTATTTTTGTTATTATTATTATTGAGAGAAAACAATTTAAAAATTAAATGATTACAAAATTACCCATAAAGATTCTACAGAACTTAATTCTAAGCAAAATAACTTCAAATTAATCTATTTTATGTAGTACCCCTTTATCTTTGACCACAATGTCTATTTACCTTATGAATTGTATTTTGAATTATTTTGTGTGATGCCTCTTCTGTGATAAGATTATTTTATCGTCAAAGCACATAGTTATTTCAATTGAATAAAATTTAATTACTACTTTTTTCATTTTAGGGTATTTATTATTCTGACAAATGTCAAATTCCTTTTTATCTTAAACTTCATCAATATGGCTTTATCAGATAGAGTAGTTATGACCAATAGTGGACCAGTACAAGGAATAACAGCTTCATCAGAGCCAGAAGTAGAAGCCTTTCTAGGCATCCCTTATGCCGAGCCCCCTGTCGGTAGAATGAGATTCATGAAACCAGTTCCAAAACGTTCCTGGTTCGGAGTGTATGATGCATCAAAATTAGCTCCAACTTGCATACAGAATGCTTCAGCACAATATTATTATATGCCTGACATCGAGAATATGACCGAAGACTGCCTATATTTGAATATGTGGGTTCCCTACTCTAGAAATGGAACTGACTTAAAACCTATAATTTTCTTCGTTCATGGTGGAGCTTTCAACATGGGCTCTTCTAACATGCGCATTTATGATGGAACTAGGATGGCAAGTCGTGGAGATGTTATAGTCGTTACCATAAATTATCGTGTTGGTGTAATGGGCTTTTTTTCCGCTTTCACGGAGGAAGTTGAAGGAAATATGGGTGCTTATGATCAGGTTCTAGCATTAAAATGGATTTACAACAATGTTGAAGCTTTCGGAGGTAACCCTCATCACATTGTTTTGATAGGTGAAAGTGCAGGTGCAGTGTCAGTTTCCGGACATCTTACAACAAATATATCAAAACATTTCATCAAAAGGGTCATTTTGCAGAGTGGATCTAGTATACAACCAATGAATTTCGACAAAGATGGACGGCTTTATAAATTTTCACAAAGATTGGCCACCCTGGTTGGTTGTGCGTACAAGAATATTACGCTGAGAACAAATCCGCGACTCATCGTCAGTTGCTTGAGAAGATTACCGGCTAGGGCACTTTCCGCTGCTGAGGGTATTTTGATGAAGATCCATCCAATAACATTCCTTCCTCGGATAGGCGTTCCTGATGTGCCAAAAGCAATTGTTTACAATTATCTGGAAGGGAATTTTAAAGACACGGAAATGTTAATTGGGGTTAACAAAAATGAGGGTACATTCTTTCTCACTGCAGCTGCTCCTGATTATTTTGGAGTGTATGGAATAGATAATATTAAGACAGTAAGCAAACGAATGGCTTATCAAATAACACGATTCATATACAAGAACACAGAGCAGACGGATGAAGGGAAAATCGCCGACTTTTATGTGAACAGTGTTAAAAATGGGACTTCGGATGCTTATACTCAAGCGATGAGTGATTCGCTTGGAGACTACTTGATAACATGTGGCTCTGTCTTTAACGCTGAGATATGTTCTTTACGTAATCCTGTGTTCTTCTACGTATTCAGTCACCGCCCTTCTTCTACACCTTTAGCAGAATGGATGGGATGTACTCATTTTGATGAACTAGAATATGTATTCGGGAATCCATTACATGGAAATTTCACCCCAGAAGAGGAGCAACTGAGTGAACGACTCATGGATAGATGGTTAGCCTTTGCTAAAACAGGGTAATTATATTCTTCATTTATTCATTTTAGAGGATAAAAATTTGAAACAGTTTTATAGTAAAAGATCTTATAGTTAAGAATGTTTGAACATGATCCATATGCGTTGTGTCTATTCATTTTATAACAAGAGGTTTTATTGAAGACGTGCATTCGTTTGTAAAATCTTTGTCTTCTTTTATTCTGTTATCTTTATCATATATTTAACTGAATCTTATTCCTACATTTAGTACGTGGATAAAATTAATTAAAATGATAGCTTCTTGGCGGACTCTAGTTTTTAGGGCCAAACAGTATATACTCATGTATGTTTTGTTGAAGTTCTATGCAATGTAAATACATAGGAGATTTCCTAACAAAGATATTTAGGGAAAGTATAATTCCCAAGGCAGAAAACTTTAGTTGTAATAATACATCATATAATATATAATCTTACAACCATCGATTCTATTACACTTTTTAATATTATGCTCACAGATTTCTATATGTAACTTTCTTCATATAATATTGCAAATTACACGAATACACCAATGTCAAATTTTTAAGTCTATATAGGTATCCGTGTATATAATATATATATATAAGATAAAAATCAAAATTATAATTAAAATTAGCAATAGCGCCTTAATTCCTTATTTTAGTTTGGGTACTTCCCCCTCTATTCTAAAAATAATAATGAGTTTTTCTGGACTGATTAATTCCAATATATCATATGTCTTTTACATAACAATGACGACGTAGCTAATTCGGAACTAAAACCGAAACCTTTCTCTTAATAAGTGCCATACCTGGTAGCTACAGATTTTGCTTCTGCTCCTCCTCAGCGAATGTAGATTGTTGTTTACTGCTTCTTTTCTCACCTCAAAGCTATCAAAAGTTATGTAAGATAAAAATTAGGTAAAACAAAATTATAAGTTGAAATTAGCAATAGCCCCTGAATTTCTCATTTCCATTTTAGGATTTCTTCTGTCTATTCTAAATTTAGAATAATCCATATCATATGATCTTTACATAATGATGATAACGTAGCTAATACGGTACCTAAAATTTCTCGAACACTAAGGCTTTCTATTAAAAAGGCTGATATTTCATAACTTTGCGGTGAGGAGAGAAGCAGCAAACAATAGTCTACTTTCGCTGAGGAGAAGAAGCAAGATATGTAGTTATCCTGTATGGCAGCTTATTAAAAGTCATATGATATGGATTATTCTAAAAATGGGGCAGTATAGGGAAAGTTAGTACTATTTTTAGAGTAAAAATGGGAAGCACCCAGATTACAAAGAAGAATTGAGGGGCTATTGGTAATTTACGTTATAATTTTAATTTACTTAAGTTTTAATTCCATCGTATATGTATGTAAGATAAAAATATATGAATCAGAATTATAATATAACTATAAGCATTAGTTCTTCCTCTCTATTCTAAAATCGTAATAACTTATCTGCATTGCGTCATTCAAATTAATCATGCGATCTTACGTAACCGTTAATACCATATGCCTCTTGACGACCAATCACCGAATTGTAAACCAAAACTTTTCTCTTCGCGTGCTTCCATCTTTCATAACTACGCACTTCAGCTTTTGCCCTCTATTCTGCTAAGATGTAATTTCGCTGGCTTGCTTTCTATCCCAACAATATCAAAAATGTAAATCTTCTGTGGAAAGGCACGACTAGAGTGCCAAGTGATTGTGGCCACAAATATCAACTGGAAATAAAAATGGAATTAAAACTGCCTCGACTGCCAAGTTCTTTAAATACTACGCAATCAAAATTCTTCTTCAATATGGAAATAAGCACGCATCTACACTGCTCCGTCTTATTTCCTGTGCTTTTATTATTACATGTATATATATGTAAAATATAACAAAATGCGATAACTGCTTTAAAAATAATTGGCGACTTCAAAATTAACGATTCTAGATTTGGTGCTCTTCCCCTAAATTCAATTTTTCTGCCAAATTCGAGATCCTTCCATAATTATATAACGACCTCAAATTAACCAAACATGGCTTAGAGTTCTTTCTGTATGTACTTAGTATAAACACAAACTGCGTCATCTTCTTCTTGCTTCCACCGCACCAAGATCGACGCTGCTTTACTTGTCCGTCTAAAATGATATCGCCCCCGTTAATTTGTGTTTATAATATATTATTGTATTTGTATGTGATAACAAATTATATTATCTACGAAGAATTATTCTAATGTGCGTGGAAATAAAGATGGTAATTAGCTGACTTGGTTTGGTATCAACATCTTCGTCCCGTCTTGCCGCTCTTCAATCTCGACTACGAATTAAAATATTATATATATATATACGGATAAAAAACGTATACGACAAAATACGTATTTTTTATATTATAAACATACACACACACACATTATTTATATATATATATACAATATATGTATGCATGAATGTGTGTGTGGGGGGGTAATATGAGATATACGTAGGATAAAGTATTGACTTTAATTTATAATATTTCCTTAAGTCTCGTATGTATTTAATTTATTTATTTCCTCTTTCTATCCTAAAAATAGTAACATTTTAAAATTAAAGCTCTCTGAACTGTATCATTTCAAAATTAATATATGTTACATGATCCTTGCATAACAGTAATGATGCATATACATACATAAGGCTTCAACCAATAATATTGCTGCGATTTGCAAACTGAAACGCAAGATACTTTGTAAGAAAGACATAGAATTGTAACTTTATTAATAACCGTACTAGAAACTTTGCGTTTCTTCTGTTTCCTGCTATTGTTGCATTAATATTTATGATTGCCAGCTGTAAAAAAGATATTTGACCATCAATTTCGCTTTTAAAAGAGAGCATCGTTCCCTTCTTAGAAAAGATGCAAAAACTCCATAGAGTAATATTCACAAACGATCAAACTTTCGGCGCATACTGCAATCATGCCCAGCACTTACTGTGATCGAAATTCGATGATGGCATGCCCTCAGTCTCTCTTTCTCTACTAAATGGTCACAAAAGTCTCCAGATCTTGCAAACTAACTTTCGGTTTTGGTAAGCTGCCGTTACATGTATATAGAGGTCGAACGTCTTTATTGGCCTTAGCAAAAGAAATTATTCTCTATCAATAATTACAATTGAAATTCTCTTCAGTGTTGTGCTGATTGTCATGCCACATCTAACGGCCATTCTCATGAATGGTAACCGTTGTATTGAACATTTGTAATCCTAGCTACGTTGCAAACAGTGTTGCGCTACTGTATATAATGTTACTTGGCTACAGTATATACCTTATACATAATCGTGTATCATCCTAAGTGGCTATACATACAGTAGTAGAAATGATACACTTATACATTAATATACATTTATACATGGTAAATGATGCATTTATACATTAATAGAAATAGTACACTGACAATGAAATATGCGCATTAATACGAAAGATTTTTTTAACAAAAAAAAAATTGTGTTTGATTATGTGTTATCATTAATCGTAACCTTTCGTATTAATGAGCATATTTCGTTGTCAGTATATTAATGTATAAGTGTATCATTTCTACTACTGTATTGTATAGCCACTTAGGATGATACACGATTACGTATTACCATTATTCTTCATCTATCGTATAATGTACAAGTGCAATTTTTCAGTTTTTCATTTCCATTAATGTATAACTGTTTAAGTGTACCATTTGCACTAATATATATGTTCAGCCAAGTAAGGTAATACACGAATGTGTGCAATCATTAATTATCATCGTTCACAATGATGCACAATTTTCATTCTCAGTGTATCATTTCTGTCAACGTATAGGTGTGTATGTATCATTTTTATTGATGTGTGCATAGCCCAGTAGAATAATGCATGGTTATGTGTTTTCATTTATCGCCATCATTCGTATTACTGTGCATATGCCGTTGTCAGAATATCATTGCTATTAATGTATAAGTGTTTCTAGTAGTATCATTTCTAGTAGTTTATGTATAGTCATACAGGATGACACACAATTACGTGTATTCATTAATTGTCATCTTCTGCATTAATGCGCCAGTTGCATTATCAGTGTATCATTTCTTTTAATGTATAAGTGTTTATTGTTTGCCTATCTCATTAACCACTTAGACCAATAGACATATGTATCCATTTAGACCAATAGACAGCCAGTGTACCTATGTATGAAACTTTTTATTAATTCTATTACTGATATGCATAAGCCCTTGTCTGGCCACGAGAAAACTTCATATTCTCCATTAATATATTACTGATGCAGCCTCGCAGGAAGCTGCGAGGGTTGTGTTGTTCTAGATAGGTGCGGGTACCGGACGACACCTGATTTGTCATATTAAGCAGTCTGGGAGTCCGGGGCCTGTATATAATGTTGACACAACTGAAGCATCACCTTTTGGTGCGAAATGTTACTCTTTTGGCAATAAAAATCTTTCACTATATAAAAAACACCTTATCACTCTGCTTTTCCTTGTTTACTGTACTATAGTAAGGATGATAGCTTGATAAAACTTATTTTCCAAAAGAAACAACTTACAGTTCTGGAACTTAACACAAAAGTTCTCGCACAGCTCTTCTCAGTAAGACAGAGCACAATCAGTAATTACCACTGCAGGCTACTAATAATGTTAAACACTGCAAAGGGCACCAAAAGAGAAAAGCTCCAGCGGAGATCTCTCAGCACTTTGAAGTCAGCCCTGAATTAAAACTGACAGCTGATGCTCTATCCGTGCGTTTTTCCCCGACAGCCGAAAAACCTCTAGTACTTTCCATTCTTAAAAATTACTCGAAGGCATATGCAGTGTAAGTTAAGTAAGGGTGGGATTCGGTTACAGTTGCATACACGGATCCATTACCGTTATTCAATTACAATATGAATTAGTTAAGCAGAGACCAAAAAAATGTCTGCAAATGATCGCAGAGTTTGGTAATTTCTCACTAAATGTAGAGAAAAAAAATTAGTCCCCGAAACCATCAGCAACTTGGCGATAGCTTGCCAATTCTTTTACTGATACTAAATGTACTCTTATTAGTCGAATTATGATTGAGGGATGTCTTTCATATGCTACAAATTTGTCCTGCTCTCTCTAACAGAGTTTAGGGAAAATTATCATATCACTCATTTATTGAAATCTTACTGTACAAATGGTATTCCCGTAATATCAAGAAGTACAGATTTTAACAATGCTTTTAAGCAAAGAAGAGTAATTCGAAACATTATTCATAATTAATTAAAAATTTACACTATTTTTCTGCTTGTTAATTATTAAAATATCAAACTGAGCAGATGTTTTAGCTGTGGAGTTTGCCAGTACATGTTAGCAGCAGCAGGAAAGTGACTGGTGGCACGTATGGTTTCGTTTGGTTTGGTTTATGTAACTATGGCAAAGCCTTGAGGCCTATCTGCCTTAAAACTACGTATTATAAAGGATAATATTCTCGTAATGACTCAAATATAGTTAGAATAATGTGGGGACAAATGAATAGGTTTTAACTATTTGTGTTTTGTTGGATCTTGTGTAGACACATAGATATAACAGATCAAGTAAAACCAAATGCTGATTTCACCCGGCTGAAATGCCGCCCAGACGGTATAATGGTTAGGGGAAGCTAATGACGTACCAATGGGCCCGGGTTCGAATCTCGAAGAAGGCATGCATGTGTATAAATCCATAGTGCCTTTGCGGCATGGGGGCACTCTAAATATATGGTGAGCCGAAAGTTCTGTCGTGTGGTTTGATGGTAGGAGATCCACGACCACCCCGCGGGGTGCTCTTCGTGAAAACTGGAGTGGAAGTAAAAGTCCAACCTCCTTGAAGTTCTGGTACCATTCATCCATGACATTCATGGACAAGACAGTTGACAGTTGAGAGCAGAGTCTGAGCACCCGTGCAGCTTACTTAGACTATTCGGGTCTAGTCCAGGCTCCTCAACTATCCGGGGCAACACCTCATGGGCCCCATAAAGGCATATATTGTTCCTATATCATAATACTATATGCTTGCATAGTTCATAATATATGCTTACATAGTTACATAGTTCATAATATATGCTTACATAGTTACATAGTTCATAGTACATGCTTATATATGCTTACATAGTTCATAACACATTGAGCCTGTTACATAATACATGCTTACATAGTTCATAACACATTGAGCCTGTTGCATAATACATACTTACATAGTTCATAACACATTGAGCCTGTTACATAATACATGCTTACATAGTTCATAATACTTTTCATTGGCCATAATACATACTCATGGACAAGATAACAACAACCGGTTTAAATAACAGGGCCGATCAAGCTATTATATATCTTCATTATTCTGGCGTCCACTAACCGTTTATTTTTAATGGCGGAGTATTTGGGGACTGTTTAGACACCTAGAACTCCTTCATTGTATATTCTTATAATTTCTTGTATATGTTGCAAATTTCTTATTAATTTACATGGACATATGAATTTATTTTTTTACCGTTTGAAAATATTGTTCCGTGCTTACGGGTTCGTAATGAATTGAATGCACGCAGAACCGATGATAGTTTGATAAAATTTATTTTTACTAATAGAAACAATTTACTATTCTGGAACTTTGCACAAAAGCACACGTACAGCTCTTCTGAGTATCACAGAGCACACTCAGGAGTCCCACTTCAAAGTACTCAGAACGTTTTACACATGCAGAGTAAAGCGCATTTAAAGAGCGAAGCTCACCCGGAGATATCTCAATACTCCGAAGTCGACTCTGAACTGAAAACCCAGGCTCTTTCCGGGCTTATATTGCTACTGAGAAATCTATTTTACCTTCCATTTCTCGAAATTACTGGAAGGCATGTGCGAGCCGGATACAGTTACAAATTACACATAAGCATCAATTATAGTTATTCAGTTACAATAACAGTTATATTATTACCAAACATCGCCAAGTGGTCGCCAAGTGTCGCAACATTTGGCGATGTTTCGCCAAAACCATTGCCAGCTTGGTGATATCTCGCCAATATTTAGCGAAGGAGCCATTTACATCAGTGTTAAATAAACTTGCCCCAGTAATCATACTTTTCCGGCAGAGCTTCGTCTCTTCCGATTTTTTATGTTACGTTATACAAAAAGTAATTTCACATATAATTTAACTGAAATTATTTACATATATACAAAACCCGTAAAAATATTTTCTTGCTTAATCATTCAAACAATGAACTTGAAAAACTCGTATGCGTTCCTTAATTTGAAAGCCAATGTAATTACAGTATGTCGAATTCTCTTAAATCTTGTTCCGCTTATAGTTTGATGAGTTTGGTTTTCTTCTGAAGCTCGTGTTGTTCTTGCGAATATACAGCTTAATATTGTAATCTACATAAACACTCACGTGAAACCATAAACTGTATTTACTTATTATTATTTCTGATATGTTTCTAATTAGTTTCTAAACAATGATAAGGAAAGAGCATATAAAGTGTTCTCTCCTTGCTTAATGCGAGCCTTCGTGATATAACTGGATAGAAATTGGAATGTTGAGAGCTAAAATTGACAACCTAGATTCTCCATGTTTCTCGGCTTTAGTAAACACCAAAGATTCTCTAAATATACTTCTTTCTTCCCACATTTGAGGTCTTTCTACCGAAAATTTAGCATTGTTGCAATCCATAGAAAACATGAAATACTCTTAAAGCTAGAAAACGGTGCCGTTGTTTAATATCTCATTCATCTCTAGCGACAATTTGCAAAAAGTAATTTGAAATAACACTTTCATGTTTCAGAAATAATTAACAGCTAGAATATCAAAAATTCTGATGTGTACACCACATGACTTCCTTATACGGCATATTAAATTATACGCATTTTTTCTTGCATTTCATTTAATTTATTAGATTGAATTAAACCTACTTCGCCGACAGCGCATAAACCACAATAGAATAAATTCATTCTTTAAAATTCACTTTGTTTACCATAGCGACAGTCTGGCGCTAGGTTTACTTACAGTATTATATTTCGTTATAACTCAGAATGCACAAAATGTATATCATTTAAAGAATTATCTAATCGTTGCCACATGTTCTATTCAAATACTATAATAAAGCTAGAACTATGTATAAAAGAAATTAAGCAAACAAAACAAAAAAGAAACAGTTTTTCACAGACGATTGTGTATTTCTCATTCAATTAATTCAGTTCTCACTTCGCGACAAGGCAAAAATATATAAAAACTCAAAATATCTGTATTAAAAATTACGAAGTAAATCTTAAATACTTATTTCCTCGAAAAAATTCCAGAAAGGATTAAGCATGATTTAATTCGCAATAATAAATGAAGGCGTTATTTTTGTGCTGCGAAGCTTAGTCTCTCTAGATTGGCAACAAATCTACAATTCTGCTGTTTCAAATGTAAACAAATATGTCCGCCATGTTATTTAAAACTTAATCGCACTTAAACAGCTTTTAAATTGTTGATAATTCTAAAAATACTGCATAAAGTCATAAAAACCTTAACCGGAAGATAAGAACAACATAATTCAATCATTTTTAAAGCAAAAAATGTACAATTTACAAACATATAAGAGTAAAGAAACTGAGATCACTGAGCCGGGTAACAGAGTGGATATATTTATAAATATATTTATATACGTTTGGCGCGGCCGATTGAAACCAAAATACGAGGTGCACATTTACATGTTATAGTAGTCTTATATACAAAATTTCAACGTTCTGAGGCTACTCGTTTTTGAGTTATGCGAGATACGTACGTACGTACGCACGCACGTACGTAGGTACGTATATACGTTCGTACAGACGCCACGAAAAATTCTCTTCAGAATTCATTTTAAAACAGTTTTTTAGTTTTTTTGGAGGAAAAGAGTCTTTTATTCTGTCCTTACGTATAGATTTCACGCAAAAACATCATTAAATTGCATTCGAAAGCGGTCGAAGTGGATATTTTCGTTGAAATATGCTGCCTGAAGCTTTTCGCGATTACAATACTTCAGTTTTACTTCGTACAAGGAAGTAAAAACAGTAGTTTAATAGAAAGTAAAACTAAACAGTTCGGTTCTAAATTATTAGCACAACAAAACGCCTTTCTAAATAACATATTAAACCTTTTTTTTTTGTTTTATTTCTGCGCTTTTTCATAGATTAACCCCCCCCCCAAGAGAGTTTGAATGATGTCGCGAACTACTCAACGGTTGTTTAAACATTCTTTTTCCTTCAAGTTATCTTTTACACTTTGGCAGTACTGCATATTTTAGTTTATGTTTAAAATATTAAATAGAAAGGCGGCAACAAATGTGTTAAATTACATAACTTCGCTACATAACTTTTAATAATATTTTATGTAAAAATTAACACCAACAATAAATCAGTTAACATTCCTCTTATGTATCCCAATTACATTGACACTAGTTCAAGAATATGCACATTCAGTCCATAAATTCACCAAAATTGAACTTGAAATGGAAATTACTAGTGTTTAGTAGTTTATAATTTTGCTACTAAGTTAAAAGATTTTTTTAAAGATAGAATGCATTTTAATCTAACGCTAAAAGCTATGGGTCAGAACCATCCAGGAATCAATAGCCATATATATTAAGAAAAGGATTATCGAGTGAGAATGGCTAAATGAGCAGATTTAATAACGGTTATTAAATTAGAATTGAGCAGAACGTGCACAAGAAACTCAAATCATTGATTTTATTTTGTATCGTTCCCATGGTTTGCTTGAAATTATTGCCACTGAGATAGTATTTTGTTTCTTTCAGCAATCCAAACATTCCTGGAACGCTACGATGGCCACAGTTCACGCTTCAACAACCAGAATACTTAGACATCGATGTTGAGGAAAGTGTACGTCTCAGACCAGACAAGTACAGATGCGAGTTCTGGCGAGATCGTTTCAAGTCTGTTATCGATGCAAATGTTATTCAAGCAGTGCGTGGACCACGCTCTACCTCATTCACCTCAGCACGTAGCGACTACATAACCACGTTATCCTCAGCGCATAGCAGCTGCTCTACGTTTATTTCCTTATTAATTTCAACGATATGGGTCTTAATGTACGCCAATTCGTTTTAAGCGTTGTTGAAGGAAAAACGGGGGGGGGGGAACGAGTCACTTAGTAACACTCAGCAAGTGAAACCACTGTACTTTAAACCAAACATGTCATCATCTAGTATTTCTTGGAGCTATAGACAATTTGATTCTGTATATAGTCTTACTGTAATAGAGTAGAACCTGCTGCTGTTTAATATTCAGCAATGATGTATCCTGAATCTTGAAATATTTTTATTTCCCATATTCATTGTTCCCTAAATCTTAACTGCAGAGTTGTTGAGTTGTAACACACCAACACTGCAGTACAATGCAATTTCAACATACATTTTTACCCAAAGGGTTATTAGTCTCGAAATAGGATTTTGCGTCAAATCACTCGAAATACGTCATTTCACTTTTCATTCGAGTCTATTGCCCTTAAGCAAAACGCAGCATATTTATCTTTCAAATTGAATCAGTTTGTTGTGGATTAAAAAACTAAGATACTTGAAAACAACGGAGGCAGTTCTTAAGAATATTCGTTTATTACTTTTTAATAGGATTAATTTAAATAATAAAAATACAATGAATTCATGATCTCTCTAATGAAAAATACTCATTATTTTCATGCAAAGATGTTATATATTTCTTGATTATTTATTTCATATTTTGTAATCCTTTAATGGATTTTTGATTAACAAACTCAGGGATATGAAAGCGAGCAGTGACAACACTGTAGAAATAAAACATTTTGATCTCCAGCGTGAGAGACTGTCTATCGGAAATTCTAAAGATATGCTGTTTTTAAGTATTTGATGATTTTTCTCTTGAATTGAATTTTATGTCACCTAAGTGCGAAGAACGAGATATATGGTAAGTAAATACACAAAATGTTAATAATAAAAACACAACAAAAAGTTTTTTAAATCATTGTACTAAGGAAATTGAACATTGATATGATGAACTAAGAAAAACTGAAGCAAAATTTTTAAAAACTAATCCCAATACTTTCCATTGCATCGGGAATTTTAAACATATGCTGCTACACATCTTTTAAAATTATTGCGATTTTGCTGGTGAATTGTATATGGCTCAAATGCGAAGAAAACGATTCTTATTAAATAAAGCTAAAATGGTTAATGGGAGTGAGTGGAATAGCAGATTGGTAGCCTGCAAGCTCAGCGAGATCGTGAAAAACCTTAACAAACCCCTTTGGGCGACAGTTAGAGTCTGGAACCTTTCGGAGTTTTTCTAAATTTTATTTTTAGTGTTGAAATTATTTTACATTTTTATTGTCCAAAAATACTAAAGTTATATTTTTAGTATTAAAATTGCACTTTTAGTATTAAATTTACATTACACTTTCAGTGTTATCTGTTGCTTAAAGACGCGTTATTTCATGTGTTACTCTTACTGCATTGTCATTTTCCGGAATATTGCATTTTCAGGTCACATTTGGATATGGAATAAAACAATCGTTCTAAATTTCCAGCTGTACGAGAAAATTGCACTATGTTTACAATATTACTTACAAACATACTTAATTGGCATTTTAAGTACAGCCAAATCATCGGGAGCAGGAGACAAGTATTTTATGAATTGCAATACAAACCCACAAATCACCTTCAACACCTCATCGCTATTGCTATTTAACCAATCGTTGTTTTTTAAAAGTATTATCCATACAGCATACCGCCCATACAGCAAACATCTAGAAGAAATGTCGATACCGAGCAATAAGAAATATCAATACTTAAGCTCATAATCTTGTTTTAGATAAAATTATAAATATTATTGGATTAATATCACGTCAGCATTTTACACAAGTACTAGCAAGTCCGAAGTCCTAGCAAATATTTTGTAAAGAACGGTTTATTTTTATTCTAGTGGAATTCTGTTTTATTGAAAGTTCTTCAATTCAGGTTTAATTCAAGCATTTTTTATTTTCATAAAGGATAATAAAAGATGCTTTCTTAGTGTTAACTAAGCAACTTACTTAACATACTGAATTATAGTACAAATATCCATTAGTTTAGTCTAATTGTTTGTAAAATAATTGTTGTTTTTTAAACAGATTCATACAACCTAATTGATTTCTGTATTGTAATTTGATTGTTATATTGTATTTCTGTGTAATTGCAATAAACTGTTAAATTTGCTAAGACGTGTATGGTATCACTGAAAAATACGTAAATTTTTAGCCCAAAGAGCGTTAGCCCAGAAGGGCTACTAATTTCGTTTCAGCATTCATTCACTGTAAACGGCGAATCATTTTCTGAATTGTTGCCACCAAATATTAGAGCCCTGTATTACTTAAAGAAGTTTAATAATAAAGAATCTCCATTAATGTATTGTTACGGTTTCTGTATTTAGTTTGCTATTTTTAATAGAATTTGTAATTACAATTGTTTCTATATTCAATATTCCCGTGCAATGCAGCACGAGACTTATTTGAGGAGAAAGCTTCACCAGAAAATTTGAAATGCAGGCGCACGCGCATTTAACATATTAATAAATAAATATCTCGTACTTGTATTCTTTTGCTATTCAGAGAAATAGAGAAAATACCAGAATGTTCTCGTGCAGGAATAAAAAGCTTTTAAAAGCCGGATTAAAACATCTCAATTCAGTTGATTATTAGTTGTTTACTTAGTGCTGTTGCTGACTGTAGCGAATTTGCTGTGGGATCGGATTAGCTTTCTCTTACGCTTTT